>NC_083234.1:42797959-45297959 GCF_032191835.1 Heteronotia binoei | reverse complement strand
GTAAAAATGTCACAGACCTCTCACATTTCATAGACTCTGAGTTCCAATGTTTACAGTCCCCCCGCCCCAGTGCCTGTGTGCATATTTCTGCCAGCTGAGAAGAGCAATTAAAGTATCTGATGAGTCAGGCACTAATTCACAAAAACAAATGCTACAACAAATCTATTAGTTTTTAAGGTGCCACAGGGAACTTCTTTATTTTCGCTGTAAAAATTTCTCTTTCCCTGCCTGCTTGTTTCCACAGTTCTTAGTGAATTTTCATTGTTGAACTTGAGAACGAACATGCTGTAATTTGTGCTGCACCTCAACAGATGCTACTCAGGTCATCTCCTGCCAATAAAGCTACAAAGGATATTTCAGTACTACAAAGTTCGCCAAACCTCCAGATTACCCATTTTGCTCAAACATTCACCCTCCACATTTGTACTTCCTCAGAAGCCAAGAAGACCTCACTTCTACCCCATCCTATACTCTTTACCTTCTCAGCCAACAATCAGCCAAAACACAGGAAGTAAGCTATCAAGGTGGTACCTTTTTGTGTCAGAACTCTAAAACCTTACTCGGGCTCAAGAGTGCTACCTAGAAATGAATGGTTATTCTTTTCATCCTACTACACTGAATCCTCCTGGACCAAACTTAGACCTAGGTTTCCTGTCTCATTACCAATGCTAGTATCTTTACACCTACTACCCCTCTGCATATCACACCTAATCCCAGCCTTCTCTGACAAGCAAGTTTTCTGTGTGTCAATTTTCTTTCCTGAAGGAACATCATAATTTATGAACCTAATCTGCAGTCTGAATTGGTCCAGCCTAGACACAGGTTTGCTACCAATTAGTGTACAAAAGGTAGGAATCATAAACACCCCAAACAATAAATGGTCAATTGTAAACATGCATCCTGTACAAATAAAAATCAGCAGTACAAGGAGCCACAGGATTAAATTGCAAGTTCAACCATTAAGGAGAAAAATACTGCAGCAACAAGAAATATAAACCCTCATGCTAAATAGTGCCCCAAAATGAGTTCTCTTCCTGAAAATACTGTCAGCTCAGGTTTTCCTCATTCCTCTTCTTGGCCTGAAGAGGAGACAGTGGCTAACTTCATTTATTAAAATCCACTCTGGGCCTATGGACAGCAATAACTACTTCCCTTCTCTCTATTGCACCAAACAACTACTGACCGCTTTCTTTTCTGCCTGCAAGTTACAGGAGATAAGGTCTGAGTCTCCTCCTTGAATTACTCACCATTGCACTGGTTGCCAGTTGGGCAGAAAAGGTCGGAAACCTGTTATACACTCAAATGCCAGCGTGCCAAAGCTCCAATAATCAACTGTCACTGTGTACTTCTGCTGTTCCAGCAGTTCTGGTGCCTAGAATATTGAGAACAAGAAAAAGTCTAAGTCAAGTTCCTTGTTTCCCTAAAAGGAAACCTGTACAGGGCCTGTAAAACAGAGTTCTTCCACCAGGCCTTTAGTAGAGGTAGTGGATATTGTCTTCTATAAGGCCTCCCCTTCCCAGCAATTTTTGGGATCTGATGGACTTCTGGACCTCATTACTGTTGCAGTATATTTCCAATTATGTATTTTAGCTGGTTTATATTGTAAATTTTAATATTGTTTTAATGTCAAATTACTGATGGAACCTGCCATGAGCTTGCTTGTGGGAAAGGCGGGATGTATAAACTTAATAAAATAAATAAAAGGCTCTTTGGAAGCCAGTCAGAGCTCCTGGATGGCCTTTCCTCATTCTCTTTTAAGCCAAAGCAATGTAAAAATGACAATCAAAAGCTTTTTCTTACATGGTTATCAATGGCTCCTTTGTTTGATATGTAATTAACACAATTCTCTACCACAAGGCTTAGTGATGGCTGCTAGCTTAGATGATACTTTCAAAATAGGGTTACCAAGTCCAATTCAAGAAATATCTGGAGACTTTGGGGGTGGAGCCAGGAGACTTTGGGGGTGGAGCCAAGATCAAGGCTGTGACATAACTGAACTCCAAAAGGTGTTCTGGCCATCACATTTAAAGGGACGGCACACCTTTTCAATTCCTTCCTTCCATAAGAAATAATGAAGGATAGGGGCACCTTCTTTTGGGGCTCATAGAATTGGACCCCCTGGTCCAATCTTTTTGAAACTTGGGGGGTATTTTGGGGAGAGGCACTAGATGCTATACAGACAATTTGGTGCCTCTACCCCAAAAAACAGCTCCCCCAGAGCCCCAGATACCCGCAGATCAATTTTCCATGATTTTCTATGGGAATAAATCTCCATAGGGAATAATAGAGTTCACAGCAGACATTTCCCTTCCCTCCCCCCGCTTTCTGATAACCCTGAAGTGGGGGGAGGGTCTCCAAACCGGGAGATCCTCTGCCCCCACCTGGGGATTGGCAAACCTATTTCAGAATGATTAGACAAGTTCATGGAAGCTAAACTTGAATTTGCTTGTACATAGGCAGTATACTGCTGAATACCAGATACGGGAGACAAATAATAAAGGAAAAGGAAAGCCATTGCCTTCATGCTTTGCTTATAACCCTGCCAGAATCAGGTATTGAAACACTCTGCTAGATGGGCCTTGTCCTGATCCAGTAGGGAATGTTCACATTACACAGTTGAAATGCTTACTTTTTAACAGCTATCAGCACAGTACCCACTTGGTTTGTTGCAGCAGGCCCATTGCTTTATTCTACCTGAATCCCGGCAGCACTCTCTCTCTCATACACACACAGAGAGACAGAGGTACAGTTCTTACCAGGTACTGCAGTGTTCCAACGAAAGAAGTGCAAAGGCTGCCTTGATCCAGCTCTTTGGCATATCCCAGATCAATGATCTTATGTATTAGCTGAGAGAAAGAACAGAGACAAAATTTATGTGAGCACATTAAGATGGCTCAAAGGGAAGAAACTATGGCTGCTTGCACACAGGGACTATTCTCTATGTAACTCTCATTGCTGCTGCAAACACAGAAGCATTCACAGTGGCAATGGAGCCTCCACACAGCAGTTTTCCCAGAAGTTTCCTTGCATCAGCCTCCTGAGGCCAACATTTCTTCACCTTCCGCTGAACTTTCCCCCCTATTGTAATGCTGCAATGCACTTGTCTAGCTTTCATTGCACTACTCCATTCCTCAGTTTCTAGCTTTTTTCATTGCGGTTGTAAGGGGAAATGTGTAGTGTGCACCTTTCATCTTCTAACTCTTTCTGACTAAAAATGGTGAATCAGTCAAGGCCAAAACAAATGTGATAGAAATTATCAGTCAGTCTGTTAAAGGGAAATTGTACATGTACATGCAATTTGTATTGGGGACATATGAAAAATAAAAAAAAAATTAACCGTTCAATCCCAGCTTGGTTTTGCTGATAAAGAGTGGGTTGCTTGCACTACTGAGTAGCTTGATTTCAATAAGTGAAACCAAGTGGAGGGTTGAAGAATTAAATTCTCCTTTCCCTTCCTGTGCCACCTCCATTTGACTCGGGGCTGTATGCATGCAGGCAATTTATCTTTATTAGACTGATGGAGATCTGTGATCTGTCACATTTGCTGTGGCTCAGACTCTAAGGCGGGCATGAACAAAACCACCTACTGAATCTCCCCAAGTGATACTTTGACCTGCAGGGGTGTACTTCTGCTCAACATCCTAAGTTTCTTCATGACTGTTCCAGAGGACTGGTGGAGATTCTTAGTGCACCACTCACCCTCCCATTTCCTTGTTGCAGAACAATGTTCTCTGGTTTCAAGTCTCTGTGGATTATTCTGTTCTCGTGAAGGTATCTGAGAGCAGAAGCTAGGGAGGAAAGGAGGGAGGGGCAGGAGAGAGAGAGAGTTTATCATTTTGCTGATCACCTATTAGCATCAGTTCAACTTCTGCAATCTATTGCCAATGTATGACAAAAGGCAATGAGGAACACTCAAGCACAAAGGCTCATAACACCAGAACTGATAAAGAAACAGGGCAAGCAACTTCCAGTATGCATGCTGAACAGAGACACGGCAGATAATTTTGCTTGGCACACAGGACCCATTTTCAGCACCAGGAGCTGAAGGGTGTCCCTGAGGTACTGGCAGCACCACTGAAGCTTAGTTTGCTCCCAGTGTGTCTGGCCAAGTACACACCCTTGTCTTTCCCCTCCTCTCTCTTTTGTTTACTAGAATAACAACATTTTCACATCAGACATTGCAGGTTTTCTAGTACTCAGTCAAGAAAGTTTGCCTAAACCTGCCTTAAACAAGATAGAAAGACTTCAGTGGGACAATCAGGTCAGCCTGCAACAGTGAGAACCCTGACACATTTTGCTGTTTCTCTGCAAGGTCTATTTGGCGCTCAGAGGTTGTTCTGTATGAGTGTCCAACTCCTAGTTATGTCAAAGGACAAGTCAGAAACACTTTGATTTGTTTGAATGCTCACTTCACCTACACATATTGCAAGGGAGGGTACTTCCCAAGTTGGAAAACCCACCACACCAATGAACAGGGGACACAATCCCCCTCACTGAAATGAACAGGAGCTGTGCAAAAGAACTGTCATACAGATCTCATTCATTTCAGCAGTGCAGAAATTCCAAACACTACATTATGCCCTTGCACTGGAGCTGCCTGTAATCACAGCCTTCTGCTTTTAGTGTCACTCAATTACATTCTGCCTGAGGCCACTTTTTCTCTTGCCCCATGAGGGGACTCTTTCATCTCGGCCACTTACCAATGTCTGACAGCAAGATGAGGATAGATCTTTCTTGCAGGCCACAGCAGTTATCAAGCTGGTTTAGATACTGCAGAATTAAAAAAGAGGATGTAAGAAAATTCCTTCCCTTTGCAAGGGTTTGTTAAGAATTAGCACTGGCACCAAGAGGCCCTTTTGACAGGATGCTGGCTGAGGAAATGCTCGGATTATAAACTGAGGGACAAAAGGAAGCTTTCATAGATAGTATTTTTTTATAGAATCATTCAGCATTGTGTCTTTTTGTTGTTGAGGTGCACATAATTCTGAATTTGAAACATCATGGGCCAGCTGATTGCTTCCAGGCTCAATACAAGGTGCTGGTTCTTACCTTAAAAGCCCTGCAGAACCTGGGACCCACACACATAAAAGACCACTTCTCTCAGTATGAACCCTTAGACTTTGTTAGTTATGCCACCCACCTGACTCAAGTGCTGACATCATCCGCAAGATCAATAGAAATAATAAAACAGCATCAGTAAATATTATATTCCCATAGACAGACCAGTAGCCTTCCCAGATTGATGCTGTGGAACTGCAACTGGTTTGTCCAAGGGGACACAATATTTTCTAATGTTGTTTTATTGCTTTTACTGACAATGCTTTTATGACCATTTTTCTTTAAGAGCTTGTACACTGAACTTCTGGAAGAATAAGATATATATTTCTAAAATAACAAATAAGAAATGTAGGCACGCTAGGTATGTGTATAAAGATCTCTTGAACAACAATACCAAATTTCTAACAAACCAAATGGATATCATTGTCTCAAGAGAATTAAGCCTCTTGTCTCATGCCAGGGCTTCAAGCACATCCCACACTATACCTGTCACAGATCAGCCAGGGCTCAGCAACAGTGAGGTCTCCTCAGAGGAAGAGTGATCCTGTGTAGCCAGCCCAGAGTTGACAGAAGCCAACCAGCAGGAAAATGAGCTTCTGACATGCCAAGACTTACAGCCAAGAGCTGGTGCAGAACCACCTTCAGCCCAGATTCAGCAGGTGAAAGTCAGTTGACCACTCCCAGCCCTCAAGATCACCTGCACCTTTGGAACACCACAGACTAAGGCTGAGAGCTGAGTTACAGGGTAGATGACAAAGTTCACACCTCTTGGCTCACTGACAGCTGCCTGCTGATAATAAAGATGAGTCTTTGCAGGACTGCTCCTGAGCAGCTGGCTGAAGGCATCATACTTGGACAGAGTCTTTTGGGCATGGATGCAACACATACATTCCCTGTCCCTGGCCTGCAGGACCCTGGTGTGAAGCAGAACAGGATGCTGTCATCTGACACCCAGAGCCTGCAAGTCAGTACACTACCAGTGACTGAATGACGTTTGAATCCAGTGGCACCTTTAAAATCCACAAAATTTTATTCAAAGTATAAGTTTTTATGTGCATGTACATTTCTTCAGTGTATCTGCAGAAGTGTGCATGCACACGAAAGCTTATACCCTGAATAAAACTTTGTTGATCCTAAAGATGCCACTGGACTCAAACTTTGTTCTGCTGCTTCAGACCAACATGGTTACCCATCTGAATCTATATTGTCAGCTAATGGTACATGGGATGCAGAAATAGTCTTGGTGACATGCAGGATTTTCATAACAAATCCCCCATTTCTCCCTGCCCACCAGCAAGCATTTTTGATGAGCTGCTTCCTCCTGAAACTTCCAGTCAAGATTATCCATTGTCCTTCTGTAATTTGTTTAATATCCTTAACATTTCTGTAATATTAAATATAACATCAAAATGTTTATGAACAGATATGAATGCCCCTTTCTTGTTTCTATCAGAGCAGGACCCAGGTTCTCTGCTACAGTAATTGTGGGGATGCAAGATACAAAAGACAGAGAATCACTGCACTATACCAACAAAAACAAAGCAGTCTGACTAAGTCCAGCTAGAATCCCCACCTCCCAGTCTGCCTAATGTATGGTGCACTTCCAATTACTCACCCTTCTAAGGTCTCCTCCCTGGCAGTACTCCATAGCCAACAGGGGCAAGTCATTAGGGGCAAGATTCTGCATCCCTTCTGGGACATCACGGGCAGCCACCACATTAGGATGATTTAGTCTGTAGGAAAGAAAGTGTAGATAACATACTATCTCAGGACCCATTCTTTCACTCTAAGGCAGTGGTTTTCAAACCTTGTCTATTTGGGAGCACTTTCTGCATTAACTTGTCTGCTGAACTACCCCTGAATATCAGTTGTAGAGTCTAGGGCACATTCTACAGCATATAATGTAATGCATCTTGTTGGGCTATCACCATCGTTCTTCATAAACCGCGTGTGCTGTAGTGGGGAGGCAAACTCTGATTAAGGAAGTGTATCTGCCACATTCTCTAGAACACAGCTTGAAAACAACATTATACCAGGGCATTTGTTAAATTTTAGTGTAAATGAACCCTCAGCCTGGGCCTGACAAATGATGATGATGATTAGTCTCCTCTTCCTCTCTGTTTATTGTATGCTGTTTAAAGTATAAATGCTTAAGTGCTGTGATTCTTCTGAAGGCCACAAGATGGGGCAGGCTAAATACACCTTCAATTGAACAAGATAACTCTTCTAATGCAACTTTGCACAAAACACACACAAACCACAGATTTTTCAGTGCAGGAACACTGCTCACCGCTTCATTATCTGTATTTCTAGACACCATCTTTCTCTGTTGCGGAGGCTGAGCTCCTGGCGACACTGTTTAATGGCAATTTGCTCCCCAGTCTCCTGTTTAAAAAAAAGTTCAAGAGTCTGCATACAGTGTATTGACCTCTACATTCCCAGCACCTTGACAAGAATACTGACTTTGATTTATTTACAAAACCCTGCATACTAAGCAGTACTGTTGGGAATTCGAGGGAAAACCATATATTGGTAGTATCATGTAGCAATTATACATATGGGTTTTTCACTGCCTAGGGACACACACAAGCAGCTAAATAATCTTAACTAGCACTGTTCCAAATGTTCGTATTTGCTAGGAACTGTTACCATTTTTCTGTTACCAGTTCCTGATAATTTACTGCCCCTATTTTGCTTTGCAGAGAGATGAAGGGAGTGGTTTTTAATTTTTTAAATAACTTGCACAGGTAAGTTTTCAACCCCTCCCATGGTTCTCTAATTGAGTAGGGTGGATATAAATAAAACATGTATATGTAAACTGAAAACACCAGTGCAGTAATGCTGTAAGCATGCAGTTTCTGAAAGCAGAGTCAAACACATCCCTTGGAAGAGTAAATATTCTTAAGTTAAAAGTCACCCCAGAGTCGGAAATGACTGGTGCTTGCACAGGAGATTACCTTTACCTTTTTAAAAGTGAAGGGAGGACAGATGGGCAAGAAGCTGTTATTGCCCAGCGGAGGACCATATACTGAAGATAAAAAAACGTAGCAAGTAGCAGGGTGGAAAATCCTTCACCATTGCCAATGTGATATTTGGGACAGAGGGGCTGTTTTTAACTCACATGATTATTTTTTTATATGAGAATAGAGGCATTTCAACTAAAACATTCAGTTTCAAGTCTCTGTTTTCATCTGTAAAAATGTTTTAAGGTCTATGTATAGAGACCATGGAAAACTCTGTATGACATATCAGCACATATTATCATAAAACTACATAGATTTTTTTTCCTGAAATAAAGTTTATGTGGAAATCTTGTAATTTACATGGAATTTCTGCTTGTGGAAAGTCTGAAACACATAGCATATAAGGTTGTCAACCTCCAGATTGGGCCAGGAGATCTCCCAGTATTATAATTTATTTTCAGATGACAGAGATCCATTCCCTGGAGAAAATGGCAGCTTTGGAGGGTGGACCCTTTTGCATTAAACCCCACCGATGTTGCTTCCTAAGCTCCACCCACAAAATCTCCAGGAATTTTCTAACCCAGAGTTGACAATGCAACCCTCATTAAAAAACTGAGACCATAGCATACAGCAGCAACCAGAAGCCACAGGCTGAGAGCAGGGGGAAGGTGAGTGCCTGGGTTTGCCTCAAGTTGCTTTTCTTTCTTTCCTTCCTTCCTTCAGGTATCTTTGTATTGTGTGTCTGCATCTGGAAGTCATGGCACCCTCTGGTGACTGACCCCTACTGGGAGTTTGGGGGATATTCAGAGAGATGGCTAAATTAAGCCTGTTGCTGTCCACCTGACTGCTGATATTGCAAGTTCTCCCATCCAAGTACTTGCCAGAGTCAACCCTGTGTAGCTCCAGAGATCAGGCCTGCCTGAGTTATCCAGGTCAGGGCGATTTGCTTTTTCTGTACCTGACACTAAGTGAGTGAGATGTTTCCCACTCAGCTTTGTAGGGAAAATAAACATTTCCCATAAATAACCATTTATTTTCTTTCCCTGCCAATAAAAAAATAATTTGATAGACTTATGTCTCAATGTGCCAGTTAATGTGGAAATAAGATGAAGTATCTTGGGGAACTTAAAAACCTAATAAATTTGGCATAGCCCTAGCAAACGTTTTCCTGAGTCAAAGCCTGGATTTGTATCTTTGACAAAATGGGCTCTGGCCTATGAAAGCGTAAATAGATTTACACTACTTAATAAACTGCGAGTTAGAAGACCCCCAATTAAAATACCACTTTTCCTGCAAGCTTTTCCTGTAGTGTGTGAAAAGCCACATCCCAATGTTGGGATAATAACAGTGGCCTACTTTAGAGGGCTGTTGTGAAGATATAACATATCTGAAGTGCTTTGTGCATCTGACAGCTAAATCAAAGCTCAGTGTAATATAAACAAAATTTATTTCTGGGAAATGTTTGTGTAGCTGCCTCTTCAGAAACACAGCAAATGTTTATACCTTTGAAAAGCGGCATAAACATCAGATGACGTGGGCTTCTGTCCAGAAAACCATAGGCTTCAGTGACTTTTTATAAGGCCAAAAGTTGTTTTTGCTACCCTAACGGAAGTTGCAACCTCTTAAAGAAATTGTGCCTTTCTAGATGTTGCTGCTAATGAGATATCTGTTTTTGCTTATTCGTTATTTTTGTTGCAGCCTTTGTAAGAAATTGTGCCTTTTGGGATTCCGTTGCTACTATTGAGTTTAAGATGTCTATTTTTGTGTATTAGTTTTTACCATACCACGAAGGAATATAAGTTGTAGAAGGAAACTGCTCAAGCAACCAGTGTTCATTTTACAGAGAATGCACATACATCCAGCACGTATATGTATCTGTAAAGCGAATACACTTTCACTTTACAAAAGAAACCAGGATATGTTCAAGCGTGAGGCTTAAACCACACATCCAGACAGCACTATATGAACAGTGAGAATAAGCACAAGTATAAAGAAAAACCAAGCGTGTGCATACACTGCTCCATGTGTTCACTGTGACTAGTGAACAGGAGGACTCGTTGCACGTCTTTTACTCCAGGCTATTTCACGACGTCTCCCTCATACTAAAGTGCGTTTATATACACACACGTGACGCGACCCGCTGCCACTCCGCTTACGTCACACTAGGGCGAGAGAAAAGCAAACGCGCTCCCGCCCGGCTGCCCCCTCAGGGTAGTGCGCGCGCTGCTAGCCGCCTCTTTCCCGCCAATTTAATTTTTTATTTTTAAATTTCTTGTCAAGGGCGCTTTCCCTGCCGGCCTCTCCGCGCCCCCGTCGCACCCACCTTGTGGTGCCAGCGGATGACGTTGCCGAAGCCTCCTGTTCCGAGGCGCTCCCGCATCTCCCACGGGCCGCAGGAGCCCATCGACTGAAGGGGCGCGGGAGGCGGCGGCGGCAGCGGCAGCGGCAGGGGAGGCGGCGGCGCCATAGCCGGGCCGAGCAGGAGGACCGTGAAGGAGGCCCCCGGACTAGACGAGGCCCGTTAGTAGTACTGACAACAACAGGCCCAGCGACTTCCGTGTAGAGGGAGGGCAGGAGAGCGCGGCGGGCCTGGGCAGGTCGATCTTTAAAGGGGCAGCGTCAAAAAGTGAAACGGGCGCGAAAAGAAATTGGGGAGGCCGAAGAGTCAGAGTCACGGTCTCGAATAGTAGTTTTGCAGCTCGAGATCAACCTCGGCGCCGTGTTCCTAAGCAAGCTCTAATCTTGTAGCTTTCGTCTCCCAACTCACTCAGCCTTCCGATCTCTCTCCCCGTGAGATTATTCTGAAGCTGTACTGTTTGTAGATTATTTTTGGCCTGCAAGTTACCCCCATGGACTTCTACATTTAAAACGTGTATAAATTCCACAAGGCACGCTTAGCAATTTTGGTCACACAAGGTGGCTTCCTCCAACAACTTTAGTTAAAATGGGATTTTTAAAAAAAAACAAAAAGGCAGTATCCTCAATAAAATAAACAGTACTTACAGCAGCTTCTTAACTCTGTAATCGTATTTTTTTCTTTAAAAGAGGACATGCAACATAACCAGACATGACATTTTCCTTCTGTACACTTAAGACCACCAATACATGTTTCTGTGAACAAATAGTTAGGTCCTTTGGTGTGCATTCCCTCTTCTAATGTTGCTTTTAGTGTGGTTGTGTACCCTTGTGTGATTGCTTACCTCCAAGGTCACTGAGACTGAAGCACAGAGTGTGAGGTTTACAGTAGTCAATCTGTGTTTTTCATTCATTGTGTTTGCATTACACAAGGGGCACTGCTGTAGGTACCCTTGTGGTGGAATTCAAATGGACCTGATGATTTCCACCAGTCCACATACAATTATTAGATGTTTTGGCATCCTTGCAGGGCAGAGGCAAATTTTTGACAAAATGAAGGTAAAGGATCAACATGCAGGAGCTTAAAATCATTATCCTATGCATGATTTCATTTTAGCATGCCTTCAGACATTGACACCACCTTGCGTCCATACAGGGATGCCAAATTAGCAAACCTTTTATTCTGAAGGAGGTAAAGAGCATGTTCAAAACTTTAAGGGATCATGAGATGGTGCCCATATGATAAGGGCCTCATGCTGGCACTGAAACAAAGACTCATGTTTGGGCAACAGCAAGCATTCATGAAGATAATCACAAATACGGCTAAAACAGCTGATTCCTTACATACATAAAGGTACACATGGATCAAGGAAATGTTTCTTTACACAGGGATGTTATGAGTGGTTAGGGTACAAAGTCACACCAACATGATGATACCCAGCTCCTGCTCCTTTCCATTTAACTCTAGGGAGGCAGTGGAAACTGAAGCAGTGCTTAAAGACTGATGGGCTGGGTTAGGGGGAACTAACCAAAATTTAATTAAAATGGGACTGAAGTGTGTTGTTATTCAAAGGTGAGGCTCGATTGAAAGTAGACCTACCTACTGTTTTTGAATGGGGTTGTGCTCCAGAAAGACCTGATTTAACAGTTTGGATATAGTCCTGGAGCCCTCACTGAAGCTTGATAAAGCAGAGGTGATCAGAGCAATTCTTCACTAGACATTCCTGGAAGAAGTAGACCTGGGGCCATAGTTACAGGCTCCTTTTGAAATATGACCTGAAAGTTCTATCAGCATAACGTGTGGCAGCAAGGATCTGGATTGGGACCTACTACAAAAGAGCAATGTTTGCTTCTGGACCTAGTTCAAAGTGCTAGTGTTAATTTTGGAAGGCCTAGCTCGAGACAGTTTTAGACTGAAGTATCTGTCCATCCATATGAATCTTCCCTGCATTTGAGATTTGCTAGCATGCTCTGCTTGCTGAGCCTTCTTTATCCTAACAGAGGACCAAACACTAAAATTATAGTGTAGGCCATCAGTACATACAGTGGAAAGTTATGACTCCCTGGGGCTGTTTCAGGTTCAGAAAACAGTGCAGGAGAAAGATCTAAGCTTCCTTTCCCTGTGTGATATGGTCCTAACCAGAATTGGGCACATGTACTTTAGAACCCTGAGACTACTATACATCACTTAAGCCAACCCAAGCATGTCCCCAGAGAAAATATGTGTATCAGCATTTTCAGCCATGGCCATAAGACTATGGAAAAAGCAAAAAAAAAAAAAAGTTGAGCAAGAGTATAAAAAAAAGTTGAGCAAGAGTATAAAATCTGTTGCTTAAAAATGAGTGTTAGTAAACAACAGTGTCACAAAGTAAACAATATATAAACTACTCTTTGTTTAAGACTATGAAATAAGACCAATTGAGTTCAACAGCATCTTGGAATCAGTGTTCCATTATAGCAAAACAGCAATAAAAAGTTATTCCTTTAGTTATTGAATTAATCTTACAGATTATATTGCTTTTACTTTCACTGCCATTTTTAATTAACTATTGGTTGCATTGATTTTGCTGCTGCTGTAAGACCTTACTGCTATGTCCTGTGTACTATCTGACCACAACTGGCTTGATGTTCATTTTACACTATAACTATTGATGCAATTGTGTTGGTTTTATAGTATATTGGATTTTATGCTATAATCTATATAATGTAATTTTTATTTTCAATTATTGCAAGCCTTTTGGATGGTTTTGAACAGAAAGGTATAAATGACTTAAGTAAATAAAATATATGACTATGCAGTTGAGAAACCATTTATATATTTGATTAAGTGGGCTCTTGCTCAGAGACATTTACGGTAGAATAACAGCCCAATCCAGAGATAAGGCGCGGCCGGCCACGGTGTAGCTGCTGCACCGCTAGTAGACTTCCTGAGGACTTTGGCACGCTGGAGTGTGGGGAGGGGAGAGGCGTAGCTTGCCGTGAGGGAGATGGTCGGCATGGCAATGCCGCTGGTGGAGGCACAGAAGGGAGGCGGATGCAGCCGGCATGGGCCAGCTCATCGCCCCCCATTGGCCAACCCTGGCGTATGCACCGCAGCTCATGATAGTCAGGGATGGGGAGAGGAGGCCCCAGAGAGGCTGACAGCCATCCCCAACCAGCCCCCCCAAAAGAGAACGAAGCCAATGATGGGCAGACCATCACAGGCAAAGGAGAGACATCCCACCAACACGGGGAGGGAAGAGGAGTGAGGGTGGGCATGTGCGCATGAGAAGCCTGGCTTGGTGGCGAGGTGGGGGTGGGGGCAAGAAAGGCCTGCACGAGACCACAGAGAAGCTGTCAATCCCCTCACACCCTCCCACGGTCAGAGCGACTGCCAATGGCAGGCAGGCAAGCAGGAAGTACCAAGTGCAGGAGTTTGCTGTCATAGACAGCGGCTGGAATGTGTGTCTGGGAGTGAGCAGCCCAGCAGCAGATACCCCCCCCCCCCATCCAGAGACCCCCTGTGCTGCCCTGACATCCCCCTGCCATGTGCATGGAACATCTCCCCCAGGGGCCGCGAAACTCAGAGTGTGAGTGCATTAGCCGCAGAACTCTGAATCCACTTCATCAGCCCCCCCCTTAGTGCCCTGCGCACAACAGCCCTGTGGGGTCAGGTACGCTGTCAGCCCAGGCAGGCTGAGGGGCGGCACTCCCCCTCCCCTGTCCAGCCACACCGGGGGGGGGCAGTGTGGTAGCTCATAGACCACTCCCCCCCCCCCCCGCAAACCAAATCTGCCCACCCTCCCAGGCCTTCCCACAGAGAGGCAACTGACAGAGGGGATGCAGTTGCCCAGGGAACATGCAGCAGATGCCAAGCAGGAGACACAACAGAGGGCACAGCTCAGACTTTATTTTTCTCGCCATGGGCGGGGCTCCATTCCGAGCGGTGGGCAGAAATAGCTGAGGGAGTGGGGGGGCGGTAGAGCGGCACACGCAGAAGGCTCTGTATTGGAGTCCCACCTGCAAAATGGAAATAGACATCAAGAGCACCTGCAGGGGCGGCGGCTGGAAGAGTGGGCTGCGTTTCAGCCGGGTGCTGTCTTAAAGGGACAGTCTCTGACCCACCTCCCTGCAACAGGGCAGCTGCCACACACACACACACACACACATCTCGTGCCCTGCCAGGAGTTGGGAACGCGGCAGAGGGCAGACCAAGGGAAGGGAGCAGGCTGCAGCACAGGGGAGCAGGGTCAGCAAATGCCCCCTGCCGGAGCCCACTGCCTCATTTTTTATTAATTTAATTTTAGAAGAAGAAATTTGACTGTTAGACTTTGCAAACAGCTCTTCACTAACAATATACATTGAATTTAATAGAATTGTGGTCGCTGTTCCCATGTAGCTCAACAGCAATTAAATGTCTAACCAGATCCTTATTGAGTGAACAGCACACTAAACACTTCTGTTCTTAAACTAGAAAGTATTTGTTGATCAAACCCCACCTCCCACCCACAAAATAACTACCAAGAAGATCTAGGCAAAAACGTAGTCTGAGTTTAAGGTTCCCTTTCATGAATGGATGACAAATCCATGTTCAGGAAGGAAATGTTGCATTTGAGTCATCTGTATCCCTTACAGATGTATGTTCTGAGGAAACTTGGCTTTGTGATCTTAGATGAGGATTTTGAAATAAAACAAAGGTGAGGAATATTATGTTTCAGGCAAATGATAATCTGTCTGTTCCCACAGATTCTGATGGATTCAACAATAAATAATGCACATTGTTATATACTTGGAGTGAGAAGAGTTTAGCAATTAAAAGTCAAGTGTCAGGTAGACCTTTATTGGCATTAATGTAAGAATACAGTATACTTTAAAACCAACAGTAACACTATAGGATATAATAAAACCTTAAAATCAGCAAAAGTTAAATGACATAAAATAGCTGTGGGCTATGCATGAGTAAAAGCCTCTCTGATTTGGATTGCAACCTGTAAAAAGCAAGCAACATGAGTAGTGACAAAGTTGTGTTTCCTGTGGAGTAAAAAGCGGACCTTGGCATCGTCAGAAAGGCCTTGGTGGTCAGAGAGCAGTGCATCTAGGTATCTTGCTCGTGGACTGCTATAGAAAGAGCAGTCCAGAAGTACATGAGGGACCGTTTCGATGACTCCTTGGCTACAAGGGCATCGTCTAAGATTGTGAGGGATTCTGTGGTATCTTCCGAAAAGGATGGCCGATGGTAATGCATTGAATCTAGCCAGCATGAGTGTTCTTCTTTGGTGAGGATCAGTTAAAAAGAGGAAATAGGGAGCTAGAAGCCCAGGAGTCTGGGATAAACCCAGGTGACTTGGGGAGCAAGATTTCCGAGCTGCCTCAGTCAGACGTTGCAACTGGATATCTAGTAGTCTACGTTTGATGGATTGAAATACCGCAGAAGCAGAGGATAGATAAAATGCATCCAAGGAAATTCCTATGGATGTGATTTTCTTTTGGATCAGAGTCAACCATTTTGATGCATGATGGTCCATCAGCATCAAAAAGGTGAAAGAATTCTGATCAGAGTTAAATAAAAGGCGCAGCCAAAACTTAAAGGTCAAAAGCCAGGCACGAGTTTCCAGCAGCAACAGTCCAGTTTCCATGCAAATTGCAGCATAAGGAACACAGTTGGGTAATCCCAGTATTTTCCTCAAAAAGAAAGATTGTAGGCCTTCAGTGGTGTAATCAAAGGCACTGATCCATATGGGGGCACTATATAAGAGTTGGGGGCTAGATTTCGCATTGAAAGCTCTTAGGGCCATAGGGACATATCGGTTCCCTTTCAGATAAAAAAACTGGGCAATAGCCAAGACACTAGTTCTTGCCACTGTTAGAGCGCACTTGCGATGGGTTGCCCAGCTCCCATTATAGGAAAAATTAATCCCCAGATATTTGGTGGTTTTGACCTGTTCAATAGGGTTTCCCTGGACTGACCATGATAGTTGCTTTCAAGATTTAGAGAAAACTAAAATCTTTGTTTTCCCATAATTCAGGGTTAGCTCGTTATTGAGATAGGTCATAACTTGATATAATAGACACCTCAATCCAATTTGGGAACATGACAGTAAGACGGCATCATCCGCATATAAGAGGATGGGAACGTGACGGTGAGCGATTTTAGGGGCATGCCCATCAATTGCATATAAAACAGGGGCTAGATCATTTTAAAAAAAGATTAAAAGGTGCTGGGGCAAGGATACAGCCCTATTTCACACCCTTACAGAACAATTTGTTTCATTAGCTAAAGAAAAAAAAAGGGGAGTGGTTTTTTACATTAAAAAAGAACTAGAACCTAAATTGGTCTTTAAAGACAATGATGGCAGATACATTGCAGTGGAGGTGTTGATAAATGAAAAAAAAACATTGTTGTTGGGTTTATACGCCCCTAACGGGGCGAAGGATGTTTTCTTTAAAGACATTTTGCAACAACTTAATCAAGTGACTCATGAGCAGGTTATGTTAATGGGAGATTTCAATGGAACCATTAACAACTTTCTGGACAGATCTGGAAACAAAAAGAAGAAAGATGGGAAGCTACCAAACTCCTTCTTTGAGTTAATAGAGCAAGAAAGTCTGGAAGACATTTGGAGAAAGTTTAATCCTAATGTACGTGACTATACCTTTTTCTCAGCAAGGCATAACTCCTTCTCAAGAATTGATATGTTATGGTCCACGAAGGACCTGGGACTTATTACAAATAAGATGGAAATTCTTCCGAAAATAGATGCAGACCACAATCCATTAATGTGGTCAGCGAAGGCTATGAGAAAGAGCAGAAGATGGAGAATAAATGAGGATCTGTTGCAAAAAGTGGAAGTAGTGAAGTTTCTGGAAAAAGAAACTAAAGCTTTCTTCCAAGCAAATGAAGACCAAGAGGTTAAAACACAGACCGTTTGGGATGCGTATAAAGCATTGATGAGAGGATTAGTAATTACATTGAACAACAAAGACAAAAGAGCTAAAGAAAAGCAATTGAAAGACTTACAAGCAGAAATAGGCAAAAAAGAAAAAGATCTAAAAAAACGACCGGGGAAAAAGAAGATAATGCGAGAAATCACAATTTTGCAGAATTAGCTGAAACATTTATTGAACAAGGAGGTGGAATGGATGCTAAAAAGGTCACAGCAAAAATCATTTGAAGGTGCCAATAAACCAGGGAAATATTTGGCTTGACAACTTAAGAAAAAAAGGGAGAAAAAATTTGTTAATAAAATTTGTGTGGAAGGGAAAGAAATTGTGGATCAAGCTGGAATTAAAAGGGAGTTTTTTAAATTCTATGCCAAATTATATAAAGGTCAACAGATAAAAAAAGAAAAAATTGATGCCTATCTGCAAAGATTAATGTGAAACCCTTGAATGATAATATGGAAAAAATCTTGAATAAACAGGGCAGCCAGGGGTGGAGCCCACCATTCTGGGTGGAACTTCAATAGCTCTGGAATGACTGCGTCAGGGCTGGGGGCCTTTTTGGGCTTAAGTTGCGAAATCAGGGTAATGATGTCGTCTGGGGACACAGGTGGCCACTCAGGATGTTCACTGATGTCGGTTTCAAGGGAAATGGGGAAATTTGCCCCATCATTTTCAAAAAGATTTAAAAAGTATGAGTGCCAGGCTTGGGAAGGAATTGTTATTGTAGAGTAAGGTTTCCCCTGCAGGTCCCCAGAGATTAAAGCCCAAAACTTCCCACTATTGTTGGCCCTAAAGGCTTCGATCAGGCGCTCCCATTGGGCCCTTGCAAGCTGGAGCTTCTTGGGCTTGACCATATCTGACAGCTGGTGTTTAACAATAAAATAATCTTTTGGTAACACAGACTTTTTTTGGCTCCTGTAGTGATGATAGATAGAGCGAAGTGTGGACTTCAAGCGAATTCATTCTCTGTTGTGCCAGGGATTATATTTAAATTTGCCTTTAAAAACCACAGGAGAGGAGGGGTTAAGCAGGGAAATAACATTAGAGACAAGGTTGTCATAGGAGGAGATAACTTCCGTGGGGAATTAAAAGTCTAACTAGATCCTAAGAACTTATTGTGTCTACTAATTTTTTTTTTAAATTGGAAAATTATTGAGAACAATTGTGCAATCATAAAATCTTAAGAATTATTCAGCAGCCCCACTTCCCCAGAAGCAAAGTTCAAAGAAAACTGAGAGCTCATTTGAAGATCTTTTAAAAGATTCTACATGAATAGCATTGCATGGAAATTCCAAATTAAATTACTAAATTGAAGATACATTGCAAGAGGTAGAATTATTGTTGAATACAGGTGCCCAGAAAGTTTGTGTTACTTAAAATCCTTTAAATAGAGTGTTTATTCAACAGTGGAGACAGAAATACAGGAAATAAGAATGACTGCATGCCAAGAAATTAACTTTTAGAACAATTGATATGAAGGTTAATCAAGGAGACTTGGGAAGTCACTCAGAATTCTGAACTTCCCAAGAAAAGGATTGCTCAGCTGAAAAATATACAAAGACAAACTAGCTCTAGAGATCTAACAATCAAAGTATAAACCTAAGAAGATGAGCAGTTTGGACTATTGTACTACTAGAAATACTGTCATACCAAATAAGCTTGGTAAAAGGCTTAGTTAAGCTAGGAACCAGCGGCGTCACTAGGGCGGGGCCAAGGGGGCCATCGGCCCTCCCCCAGAGCATTCTCATTGGCCCCAGGAAGGGGCTGGCCCTGGACAACGGAGCCTCCAGCAGCCCGCCGCATCGCGGCGTGGCTGCCGAGGAGATTTCCCCCCCTCCGGAGGAGAGAGCGGGCAAACTAGCGCGCTTTTGGCAGGGGGCGGGGCTTCTGTGTTCCTTTGGAAGCCTCCGCTGGATATCCGTCCTGAGGCCCGGCGCACCCCCGCCAGCGCGGCCCGGCCTAGAGGTGTGAATGCTGGGAAGCCGGCCGTGCCTCTCGGGCCGCAGCTGCATTTCCGGTCGGTATATCCTCTGATTGTGTGCGGCACGCCCCTGGGGCCTGCCGGGCCAAACAGGAACCCCGGGAGCCGAGAGGGGTTGTGTGCGGAGGGGGTGACGCAGCCCTCCAAAAGGGGTGATGCCCAATGGGGGGGGTGACTTTAATCAGTTACACCCCAGGGTGCAACACACCCTAGTGACGCCTCTGCTAGGAACATTAAAGACAAATGGTACAAAATCTGGAAGATGTATAATGAAATGAGTGCATGTTTACTCTGAATCCTAGTAACCTCACTTTTCTGGATTAAAGAAGATATATAAGTATGGTTTACAAAAAAAGCCCAGCAGGAACTCATTTGCGTATTAGGCCATACTCCCTGACATCACCTTGTTTTCACACAGGCTTTTTTGCTAGAAAAAGACCAACAGGAACTCATTTGTATATTAGGCCACACCTCCTGACACCAAGCCAGTCAGAACTGCGTTCCTGTGCGTTCCTGCTCAAAAAAAGCCCTGGATTCAATAATGTTCTAAGAGTTGCTGGCAGTCCTGCACGTGCTGTGGTTAGAGGAAGAGTACCTCTAGTTCTGAAGGTGTGGTTTCCCCTACCATCATCAGCATCCCCTCACCTTTAACCCAAGATTCCAAGTTCAGTGCTCACTGCACGGTGTTATGTCAGCTCCAGTTCAAAGGTCTGGCTTTAAATCTCTGATCCATTCATGTGTTAACTGTTTTATCTATTACTCAGTCTCTACAACGGAACAATGATGACACAGAAAAGCAGTCACTGAGGCAACTCAAAGATCAAATGTTGTGTTCAGTGAATCAAAGCACATTAAGAGAAAGAGCAACACCTGATAAGTCTCTGTACTCCAGTGGTTGCTAGCTCTGTAGTCAAGTGGCTTGGAATGTGGGAGGTAGAATACAGGCAGCTTTGTACTTTGTTTCTGCTTTCCATTATTCCTTATCAGGAACTTTATCCAGCCAATGACTGCATCAGTGCTATGGAGACACAAAACCAACTGTTTTCCACTACAGCAGCCTGGCGCTTATTCCGCCTCCCTGATATGCAGAAGCAGCCCTCCCACAAGATAAGGTGAAGTAGCTGAGAGGCTTTTGCATGTACAAGAGTGAGAGACAGGCTTGACTAATGGGGCATAATCTCCCATAAAATGTTGCTGTGCAAGCCTCAGGTGCTGAGCAAATGAAAGCATTGGGTTCACTGTTCAAAAGCAGGTCATTTATTTTGCATACTAAACAGAATCTGAAAACAGAGTTGGAAAGCCACAGAATATAAAGCTGCTGTGCTTCTCTTACAAAAAAACAAGACGAATGAAGGGGTCCTCTTTACCTCCTCCAGTAGGCCATTCCATAGAGTTGGTGCCACAAATAAAATGGCACTAGTCCTAGCAGAGGAGGATTGTACAATACCAGGAAGGGGAAATCTCAAGAAGTAGTTGGTTTAAGTAATGCAAAAAGCATATAAATTAATATAGGGAAAAATGGTCCTGTGGATATGTGGGTTCCAGGTTTGTAGGAGCTTCAAAAGTAAAAAAAAAATGGCAGTTTAAATTGAACTTTAAAACACATAGCCCACCAGTGAAGTTGCTTCAACAAATTCTACAGGAAATTACATTTTGTATGTTGAAGCTTCCAAGTTGTCTTTAAGAGTAGCTCCATATAAAGCTCAACCATGAGATTACAGAAGCAGGATCAGTGTAGCTGGATCAGCAATTCTCTTGCTGAAATGCAAGAGAATTGGTGAAAACAATATAATCAATCCTAGGCATTTTTAGTAACAGCAAAGGTGCTTTCCAAACAAGGTTTGGTCCCAAAGTGCCCCCAAATTTTTATCTGATCTACAAATGATAATTTCTTACCCCATCCAGGGTAAACTGACCATCCCCTTCAGAAAATTAGCCTTACCAGCTTTACTAGTTAGTATCACATCCATCTTGTACAGATTAAGCTTCAGTTTGTTATGTATTAGCCATGTGACTAGAAGCTTAAGGCACTGGTTCAGGACTCAAGAGCAAAACAGCAGCTGCTAAGGGCTTAATTAAAGAAACAGAGTTGGATCCAGTGACTGTGTTCCATGTGCACTGGACAACCTCCACTGTGGAATGTGCTTCCTCTCCTGCTAGCACTTCTGCTTGCACAAGATCAATGTTTTTCAACGAGCCCATGTGCAAGCAGAAGCGTCAGCAGCGAAGGAAGCACACTCCACAGCAGAAAGTGTCCAGTGTGTGGAAGATCCAAACCAATGAGCTGATGGCATTCAGCCCTAAAGCTCCAGATTATTTCCTTCAGCAGCTTCACATAAATATTAAAGATCACTGGCAACAACCCTAAACCCTGTGGATTCTCACAAATCATATCCCAAATAGTTAACTGGCTCTTTGTTCTAAATTCTTCACATCCATCCAGTTTTCCCATTGAAGAGGCTCAGTCATCTCTTAGGGATGCCAGCCTGCATGTCTCTTTAACAGACGCCTTATGTGATGTTATTTCCTTTCATGCCATGAAAAGCTTCACTTGCCCACTTCTACACATTGAGCTTCTATTAAAGGGAAGGACAGTTTTCTCCAGGCCTGTTGGCAGCTATAGACATGGTGTGTGGGGGAAGAACTGAAAGCATTGTGAAACCTTCTGCCACTTAAAACCAATGCCATTTTCAAAGGTATGGGCAGAATGGATTTGTCATTGAGTCAAAGGCCACAGACAGATCCAGTTGAATCAACAAAAGAACCACCATTATCAAGCTGTAAACATTCATCATAACAACCAAAGATGTCTCTGTTCCCAGACCAAGCTTTAAGCCTGGGTCTGACTAAGCCAAAGTACAAAGCTAGTCCAGTAGAGAATCAAAGGACTCAGTGACTGATCAATAGTTCTACAAAGTGGTAAGCAGAAAGTCCCAGGTTCAATCCCTGGCATCTCCAAAAAAGGGTCCAGGCAAATAGGTGTGAAAAACCTCAGCTTGAGACCCTGGAGAGCTGCTGCCAGTCTGAGTAGACAATACTGATTTTGATGGACCAAGGGTCTGATTCAGTATAAGGCAGCTTCATATGTTCAAGTGCTTATATCCCTAAATCAGGCCTGAAGACAGGTGGCTTCATTAGTTTAGCCAGGGAAGTAGTTTGCTCTGCTCAGCTGGAGTTGGGATCCAGTCTTGGAGAAATGTGTTTGTTTTTGGTTACTCTTGAAGTTCACATTGTCCAGTGGGAAGTGTTCAGGCTGCTGGTTGTAGACCCATACTGCAGAGCAAGCTCTTTGTCATTCTTGGGGCTCAGATGGAGAACTAAGTGGCTTGCTAGCCTGATGTGGTGTCAGATAAAGGGGGCAGGTGAATCTTGCCACAACCCTTCTCCTCAATGGCCTCTGAACAAGTGGATCTCTGCAGGTATTGGGGCTTCCTGCTCCCAAATCTTGATCTTGTTTGGACTTGACAGAGATGCCAGATGCTGAACTTGGAACCTTGTGAATGGAAGGCATGTGCTCTCCCACCGGGCTATGGGTCTTCTCCCAAACAAGGGGGAAGGTGATTCATGTTTCATTCTACTAATCTTCCATGGCACTGCTGGTTTCCTAGGAGAAAGGTGGGGAACCTTAACATAAGAACATAAGAGAAGCCATGTTGGATCAGGTCAATGGCCCATCCAGTCCAACACTCTGTGTCACACAGTGGCCAAAAAAAAAATTATATATATACACACACACACACACACACACACACACAGTGGCTAATAGCCACTGATGGACCTCTGCTCCATATTTTTATTCAGTCCCCTCTTGAAGCTGGCTATGCATGTAGCCGCCACCACCTCCTGTTTGGTGTAGTGGTTTGTTTGGACTCTTATCTGGGAGAACCAGGTTTGATTCCCCACTCCTCCACTTGCACCTGCTAGCATGGCCTTGGGTCAGCCATAGCTCTGGCAGAGGTTGTCCTTGAAAGGGCAGCTGCTGTGAGAGCCCTCTCCAGCCCCACCCACCTCACAGGGTGTTTGTTGTGGGGGAGGAAGGTAAAGGAGATTGTGAGCCGCTCTGAGACTCTTCGGAGTGGAGGGCGGGATATAAATCCAATATCATCTTCTTCATCTTCTTCTCAACAGATCCCTTTGGAGTGCCTCACAATCCTCTCTGGTTCTCACCACCCTGAACAATTTAGTGTCATCTGCAAACTTGGCCACTTCACTGCTCACTCCCAACTCCAAATCATTTATGAACAAGTTAAAGAGCATGGGCCCAGTACCGAGCCCTGCGGCACCCCACTGCTTACTGTCCTCCACTGTGAAGACTGCCCATTTATACTCACTCTCTGCTTCCTATTAATCAGCCAGTTTTTGATCCACAAGAGGACCTGTCCTTTTACTCCATGGCTCTCGAGTTTTCTAAGGAGCCTTTGATGAGGAACTTTATCAAAAGCTTTCTGGAAGTCAAGGTAAACAACATCTATTGGGTCTCCTTTGTCCACATGTTTGTTCACCCCCTCAAAGAAATGTAACAGATTAGTGAGGCAAGATCTTCCCTTACAGAACCCATGCTGAGTCTTCCTCAATAACCTGTGTTCATCAATGTGCCTACTCATTCTGTCCTTGATAATGGTTTCTACCAACTTTCCTGGTATTGAAGTCAGATTGACTGGCCTGTAATTTCCCGGATCTCCTCTGGAACCCTTTTTAAAGATGGGGGTGACATTTGCTACCTTCCAGTCCTCAGGAATGGAAGCAGATTTCAATGAAAGATTACAGATTTTTGTCAGAAGATCCACAAGTTCAACTTTGAGTTCTTTCAGAACTCTTGGATGTATGCCATCCGGACTTGGTGACTTATTAGTTTTTAATTTGTCTATCAGTTGTAAGACCTCCTCTTTTGTCACCTCAATCTGACTCAGGTCTTTCAACACCCCTTCCAAAATTAGTGGTTCTGGAGCAGGCAAACACTTTTCATCTTCCACAATGAAGATGGAGGCAAAAAATGCATTCAGCTTCTCAGCCATCTCCCTATCCTCCTTCAGTAACCCTTTGACCCCTTGGTCATCCAAGGCTCCACTGCCTCCCTGGCTGGTTTCCTGCTTCTAATATATTTGAAGAAATTTTTATCGTTGGTCTTTATGTTTTTTGCAATATGCCCCTCATAGTCCCTTTTTGCCTGCCTGATCACAGTCTTGCATTTGATTTGCCACAGCCTGTGTTCCCTTTTATTAATCTCACTTGGACTGGTTTTCCACTGCTTAAAGGAGTCCTTCCTACCTTTTACAGCTTCCATTACTTTGTTTGTTAACCATGCAGGCCTTTTCTTATACCTGTTTGTGCCTTTCCTAACTTGTGGTAGTTAAAATCACCTATTACGACACAGTTTTTACGTTTAGCCGCTATCTTTAATCCTTTCATCATATTATAATCGTACTCTATCTTTTGATTTGGTGGGCAGTCAAATTTCCTTTTGGGCCCTCTATTTCAACCCAAAGCATTTCTAGAAGGGAATCTAATTCTCTGACCTCAGTCTTACTGGGCCGTATATTCTCTCTGACATACAGAGCCACCACACCTCCAACCCTTCCCTCCCTATCCTTCCGATATAACTTATATCCAGGAATCACCGTGTCCCACTGATTCTCCTCATTCCACCAAGTTTCTGAAATTCCCACAAAGTCTGTTTTCTCCCAACACTAAACATTCCAATTCACCAATTTTACTTTGAACACTTCTAGCATTTGCATACAAATATCTATAATTTCCCAGGCAAGATAGGCCTGCAACCTTCCTCCTGCCGCCTCGAGACTTTGGCAGATAGTCCATACTGTTTGTCACCATCACAGTGGACAACTCTGATCCGTTACCCGGTAGAAAAGTAACAGCTAACCCTTCATCTCTTTGAGATGAGTCCTCCTGAACCAGAGACATTTCATCTCCTGTTGGCTTTCCACCAAGATTTAGTTTAAAAACTGCTCTGCCACCTTTTTGATTTTAAGTGCCAGCAGCCTGGTTCCATCTGGGGACAAGTGGAGACCGTCTCTTTTGTACAGCTCCCTCTTGTTCCAGAAAGCATCCCAGTGCCTAACAAACTTAAACCCTTCCTTCTTACACCATCGTCTCATCCACACATTGAGACTTCTAATTTGCGCCTGCACGTGGAACAGGTAGCACTTCTGAGAAGGCTACCTTGGAGGTCCTGGCCTTAAGTCTCCTGCCTAGCAGCCTAAATTTTTCCTCCAGGACCTCACGACTGCATTTCCCCACATCGTTGGTGCCAACACGCACCACGACCACTGGCTCCTCCCCAACACTGTCTATCAGCCTATCTACTACACACGTAATGTCCGCTACCTTCGCACCAGGCAGGCAAGTCACCATACGGTCAGTATGCGGTTTTGCCACCCAGCTGTCTACTTGCCTAAGGATCGAATCACCAACTACCAAGACCCCCCCTCTCTCCCTGCCCAGGGATGGTTCTTTGGCGCGAAAGGATTCCTGCTCACCAACTGAAGAAAAGGTCCCTTCTGAGGGTGCATTCCCCTTATCCTCAGCACGGTGACCTGTTCCCTCTCGACCCTCACACTCCCTGGCAGCAACGGGGCTGCCACATTCAGAGCAGGGCTCATCTAATACGTCCCCGAGAGTCTTCCCCGAGTGCCTAACTGACCGTCTCTGCTTCTCCAGGGCAGTCACCTTGGCCTCAAGGGTACGAACTCGTTCCCTGAGGACCAGGAGCTCCTTGCATCGAGCACACACCCAAGACTTCTGTCCTGTGGGCAGATAGTCATACATGTGACACTCAGTGCAAAACACTGGAAAGCCCCCACCCTCCTGCTGGCATTCTACCTTCATGATAGCTTTTTTTTTTTAAATATACAGTCCTCTTTAAATCCTGTTTGTTTAAGTGGCTCCCCTTCTGGAGAGTCAACTTACCTTATTGGGAGAACAAGGAAATTAGGGATCTGGGTTCCTGGTCCTTACAGAGCCCCCAGGCCAAGAGCCCTTTAGCTCTCGCCCTTCGGCTTGCGCCAAAAACAACAACTATTACAGGTTATAAAGTGCCTTTGAAATCAGAATTGGTATTGTTAGACCAATTATTGCTGTGAAAATGGTAACTGCCAATAACTGGAAATCTCCTGGTCCTCTTCATATAAAATTTTGGTATGCAAAAATATGGGAAGTTTATGCTATGGTTAAGATCTTGGGTAGTATAAAAGCAAGTTTGTCCTAGCAACTCTATAGATTTATTATCCAAATGGGAACTCTTTCTTGAATAATCTTTTAACCAAAGTTGTAGTGCACAATCATTTATTCCTAGTCATTATTATGATATTATTAACCTCAAATGAGGGTTTGTAAAGTCAATTATTTGTTGTTGCATGTCTTTGTGTAAGGAACCCAAAATGGAGTATGTTTATATTTGAATCTTTTTATCTTTGTAATCATCTATCATTCATGCTGCTAATTTGTTTGATGTTACAATTTTTAAGGTTTTAATAATTTTTTTTAAACTGAAAAAAGTAAATCTTCCCCCACCCAGCCATGTTTTATTAGATTTACAATGGAAAAAATACAGATACCTGATGTAATTTGCCTCACATGCAGCTTGGCTCTCATATACAGATTGTTGTCTTTTTCTTCTTATGGCAGGGGCTTGTATTAATGGGAAGGGCATCTCTTTGATTTTTGCCTGTGTCCTTATCATTGCACAGCAGTCTTTTGCTCTCACATTAGCAGGAAGGTTCTCACCATGCTTCCAGCTGTGATTGTTTGCTTATTCTCCCTAACAGCTGCACTGAACATTCATGCAATTTCATTTCCAGTTAAAGTCTCAGTCATCTGAATCCATACAAGACAGAGAGGTAATGGTGGTGGCTGAAGCTGATATTATAGAAGGGACTGAGTTTAATACCTGGATAGAGTAGAACTGTCTAGGAGACTCTTGTGAAAGATAAGTTCTTTAAGATCCAGCCTTCTTATTAAAGAAGCAGGCTATATTGATGGCTAGGGAAATTTCCTAATGGGCCACTGCCTTAAAGCACCACTGGTGGAGAAGGATAAGCAAAATTACAAACACCAGCAATGCTGCCAATGCCTGAGGAGCTATTTGTCTCAGATCCTCACAAGCAGCAATGATGACTGGCATCAGCTCACCAATTGCCTCTTCCTGAACTGCCACCAATTGTAGCAGGAGGCAATGGGCAAATCATTACCCATGGTTGATGATGCTGAACTGAGTGGGCTCCCCAGGCTGTGGCTTAAAGTGCAGCAAGAAACACTCAGTTTAGCTTGCTCCAGGGCTATTTTATCTTCCCGGTGCTTCAGGCACACAAATTATATCTCCCCCGTAGGGCTTAACTTCATGATACACTGTGAGTTCCAGGAATTCAGCTCCCACATATTTCTTCACTCAAAAATAAAGTATGCAGGTCCCCCTTCTGATATGGACTACTATGGTATAAGGGGAAGGGAGTTTTCCTAGCTGGAAATGGCCCCAGGAAATGGCTGTTTGCCTCAACACTGGGAGCTTTGTTCACCAAATTCCCAGCATCTCATATAGTCAAATTGCTAGATTCAGTTAATCTAGGCATCCATACTATTGTATCTTTGAAATTTGACTATTGCTGTGCACTTTATGTAGGATTGCTTTTGAAAACAGCTTAAATTTCAGTTAGTGCAAAATCCGGCAGCTTGTTTGTTGTCTGGAAGTAGTAGTTAAAATACCTGTGCTGAAGTACATTAGTAGCCCGTTTCCAGGTTCAATTCAAAGGTGCTGGTTCACAGCTCTTAAGCCCTTCATAACTTGGGACTCATATACTTGAGATCTTCATCTGCCAGAAAGTATTAAATGGCATACAGGAGGTCTCCTCCTCCCTCATGAATGGGATGTTAAGGCCCTTAATGCAGGGGTGGCCAACGGTAGCTCTCCAGATGTTTTTTGCCTTCAATCCCCATCAGCCCCAGTCATTGGCCATGCTGGCTGGGGCTGATGGGAGTTGTAAGCAAAAACATCTGGAGAGCTACTGTTGGCCACCCCTGCCTTAACAAATCCCTCAGAAGTAATATGACAGAATGGCAATTCCTTGTAAAGGAAAGGGGGAGGGGTGGATGGGGTAGTATCATTGTGGGCCAATATCCAGGCGTTGAAAAGCTGGGCTAGAAACAGCACAGATTGGCAAGCAGGAGGCACAAAATTCTGGAACTCAGGGCCTGAGGGAAATCAAGGAGTTAGGCAACTAGGCAAAACACAGGAATGGCACAGTCAAGGCTAGCTTCTGACTACTAGTTGACCAAACCTGACCCAGAAACTTATATAAGCCTACTTTGTTGTTTTACTGTCAAATCACAGCTGACTCATGGCAACCCTATAGGGTTTTCAGAGCAAGAGACACTCAGAGGTGGGTTGCCATTGCCTGCCTCCGCCTGGTATTCCTTGGAGGCCTTCCATCCAAGGTAGCCAGGGATGACCCTGCTTAGCTTCCAAGATCTGATGAAATTGGGCTAGCCTGGGCTTTCCAGGTCATATAGCTGTACTAGGACAGGAGAAACCAATGAAGTCTGGATGAACATATGAACATAGGAAGCTGCCTTATACTGAATCAGACCTCAATCCATCAAAATCAGTATTGTCTACTCAGACTGGCAGTGGCTCTCCAGGGTCTCAAGCTGAGTTTTTTTCATGCCTATTTGCCTGGACCCTTTTTAGTTAGAGATGCCAGGGATTGAACCTGGGACCTTCTGCTTACCAAACAGATGCTCTACTACTTAGCCACCATCCCTCCCCAAATGAATTAAGTCAACCTGGACAATGTGAACAATTGAGAATGCAGTCTGCATTCCTGAGTAGCACAGAGGCTCCTCCTACCAGGCTTCTGGGTTTGAAAATTTAAAAAGAAAATTCTGAGGGGCAGAAGACATTGAGGAGAAAAAGACCAATCCTGGAAAGCTAGGTGGCTGAGTGTGGGCATTAGAAGTTGAAAAATAATGCTAATTAAGGATGGGTAGGAGCTGTGACATTAAAATCACCATCCAATAGGTCTGTATAACACTAATGTCCATTACTCTCATAGTTCTTTAAGTGTTCAATAGTCACACAAGCAGATGTGGAAACACCATTTGTATAACAACTCAGGTTTGTGGCTTAACTGTTGGCAAGCCATGATTTTCCCCAAACAGATCTGTTGGCAGACATACAACTTGAACATTTGAGAAGCTGTTATATAATCCGTATACAGAAGAAATGGTTTCTGGAAAGGGCATCGAAGCTGGCAGGTTTCCTGTGTAACTATAAGGACCTATTATGTTGCTAAAGTATTGAATTAGGATGGCCTTTTCCTGTTACAGAAATGCAGAGTCTTTGTGCCTTGGTGTGATGTAGCTGACACACACTCTGCATCGCTTTCCACCAAGCATATGACAGACAGCCTCCCTATGCAGATAACTATCGTGTCCCTGATGGCCTGTAGCATCCTGTACAATCCCATTTTTGTGCAAGTGTAGTGCTTTACAGGAGTTTTTCACATGGGGACAGGCATGTGTAGTTCCCCAGTCGCTACTTTGGCTATCAGTATAGTGCAGCAGCAATGAGGCTTCCTAAATAGCGGATTTCCTCCCTGCCTTGCTCCCCCAGCAGCAACTGATTCTTTCCCCATCCCCACACATCATCAGGACTTTTCCAGTCCCCCTCCCATGGGCATCTGAATATCATTCTGAATATAAAATGTGATAGAATGTGTCATGGATTGTTCTGAAAGAGCCATGGCTCAGTGATAGAGCATCTGCTTGGCATGCTGAAGGTCCCAAGTCCAATTCCTAGCATCTCCAGTTAAAAGAGGTACTATTGTGAAAGACCCTGGAGAGCTGCTGCCAATCTGAGTAGACAATACTGACCTTGATGGATCAAAGGTCTGATTCAATATAAGGCAGCTTCATATGTTTAATGAATTTTCAGCTTTCCTTTTTAAAAAAGTATCTAGCCTTTTTCGGTGCAGAAATATGCCTTTTCCCCAATATCCTCATGTGGATGGGAAAGTGCACATTTTTGAAATTGCCCCCACATCAGTGCCATTTTCCTTGCCTCCCCCCCCCCGGATAGCTTTGTGTGGGGGCCTTTTAAAAATTTGTAATTGATAGGTCACTATGACATTATAATGATTCAGTGATCGTATTGCCATGACCTACTAGTTCCTCTGAATTCCTAGCTTTAATTGAAAAAAGGAGTCTCCATCTCTTTTTAATTATAGAAGTATTCGTCATATAATGGGTGGGTATAATTTCATATCTACCAGGGAAATGTCATCTCAGATGTGTAGTGCAGAGATAAAATGTCTTGATGTCATCATGTTGCTTAATGGAACGGGAAGTCCTAAAAATATCCCCCCCCCCCCCAAGTTGTCCTGTGTTATTCTCCAAAAACAGGAATGGTTTCAGGATAAAACAATGACAACTGAGCTTGACAGTACAGAAATTCATTGGTAGCAGTTGATTGGAATAATTAGAGTTTTAAATGCCTAGTAAATTAGTACTGATTAGAAAGTTGGGAGCTGGAAGCAGAAGGACACACTGGAAGAAAGCTCTGGCTTTTAATTAAGATTAGAAAGTTATATTTTTTTAGTGGGTGGAAGGACTTCTGTCTGATCTTTGGAAAAGGGGTAATATAAAATGTAGAATAAGGAAGCTCATCCGTTGACTCAGACCATTTTCAGTTTTATATGAGAGTAGGCCAAGGGTCTCTAGTGTCATGGCATCCACCAACACCATTTCTGGTGCCCTCTAAGTGTTTTTAGGAAGTGGGCAGGGCCAGTTAGGACTTTTCCCCAGCAAGTCTTTTGACTGGCTATGCAGATTTTTAAAAAACCGTTGCTTTGTTAGCAGCTGCTGACAGGCTCCTTAGCAGCTGTCCACAGGCTCAAAAAGGTTGGAGACCCCTGGTGTAGACATTAGTGCACAGTAACACACCAGTGACTCCTTGAGATGTATCAACTAGAGTGGTGTAGGAACAAGCCATGCCTGATGTTGTTGACATTGCTGCTGATAAATATGAATTAGCCCTAAGAGGGAGCCAGCAAGAATTCTGCTGTCCCTGGATAGTACAGGAACAACTTTGTAATTCTAGATAAAGCAAGAGTGGGTAAAAGGTACACCACAGCTTGCTAGTAGAGTGGAGATTGTATACACAGAAGCCATTGCATCTCCAGTTAAACATTCAGGAGTGGCTAGGGTTGCCAGCTCCAGGTTGGGAAATACCTGGAGATTTTGGGGTGGAGCTTGAGGAGGGTGGGATTTGAGAGGGAGGGACTTCTTTGGGATATAATGCTATAGAGTTCACCTTCCAAAGCAGCCATTTACTCCTGATGAAAGTCCTCTTGTGAGCCTGGATGGTATTACTGAGCTAGTTGGACTAGTGATCAGTATAAGAAACCTGCATATTCAGTAGACTGCTATCCATTTTCTAGACGACCACTTAACACTTGCTGGCTGCTGAATCTTTTAATGGGCAATAGAGTACATGTACTTCTAGATGCACTTCTGATGTTTTTAACCAAAAGTGTATCCTCAGCATCATTTCACACAAATTAGTTGTGTCAACTATTATGTGATCCTGAGCATGTCATCTTCTTTGTAAATGTAAAACACACCAGTGGATGATGGGAATTGGGGAGGGCGGGATTAGACAAGACCGATGTTAACCTGAGTCCATTCTTGGTATAATAAAGCAAAAATGCTAAGTACAAGCAGCTTAAGCACCAAATGCCCAAAGGCTTATTGATCATCCCAGTGCTATTACCCTCATCAACATTGCTTTAAAAAAAAAAAAAAATAGCAACAGCAGTGTCAAATTTGCTGAGTATCTGGATAGAATGCTGCCTGCACATTTCCCTCAATATCTTACTGAATAAAAAGACTAGAGACTTTTATTAAAATGAAGGTTGAAAATATAAGAGAGTCCTGCACTCCTTAAAAGATCTAGGCTTGCTTAAACAGAGTTAGCCTTAGTTGTCCAAACCCAAATAATATTGTCATGAAAGTGTAGCTCTTAGGGTTTTGGAAGGGATATTAGGGTGACTGAGCAGGCAGCATCTACATGACAATGTTGACATTTTCCTTCCAGACCTTGGAGGATACTGGGCAGAAACAAGTCCAAGCCTTCTTATGGTGGTTATCCTCAACAAGCCGTTCCTTCCCCCATCTTTGAGTCTCTCCTCCTTCCCTCAGCAGAATTTCAAATGGACAATTATTCCATTAATAGAAATTAACTTGCATTTAATAGTATAAGTCATCTCTTACTATGCTGTTTCTTACTGAGCAAAAAAAAAAGTTTTTCTTTCCTTTGCTCTCTCCTTTACTTTGTAAAAACTTGCAGTACAAACCTAAGTATGTATACTGTGAGTTCAATAGGACTTACTCCTTAGTATGTACAGTGGCACCTTTAAGACTAATTAAGTTTTATTCAAGGTATGAACTTTCATGTGCAAGCACACTTCTTCAAACTAATTTATCTGAAGAAGTGTGCTTTAGGGTTCCCATTTCTCCACCCCTGGCAAGGGTTTCCCCGATTTTGGGGCCTCCAACCAATTCCATGGAACTGGCCAGCAGAGGGAGCTCCACCTCCAAAGAGCACCAGCACACCCAATGTGCCCGGCATGATGTCATCACCTGGAAGTGACATCATCATGCTGGGCACATTGTATGGGGGACGCTCAAGCATTTGGAGAAAAACTCTGTGGTTATCATTTTCACCAAATGATAGAGCATCCCCCGCATGACTGTCAAGTGTGATGGCATCACTTCTGGATAACATCTTAGAGCTTCATGCATGGTCCATGCATGTCAGTCCTGAGGCCTCATCACAACACTGTGATATTCAATTCCTCTGAAGCAAATGGTCATCATGATTCCAGCTAACCCCAATAAAATACATTATCATTACCCTTAAACAATGATGATACTATGTACCTTCCAAAAACTTTGCTTTAAGACTGCAATCTCAGTGTTGTGATAAGGCCTCAGGACTGACGTGCAGGACCATCATCCCCCACTGGCAGCTGGGTAAGATCTGGCAACCCTAGTGGGTTTGCACATGACAGCTCATACCTTGAATAAAACTTTCTTAGTCTTAAAGGTGCCACTAGACTCAAACTTTATTCTAGTGCTTCAGACCAACATGACTACCCACTGGATCTATCCTTAGTAAGTACATTTAGGATTGTAGCCTTCCTTTCATGCCTCCCACATTTATTTGTCCATCTTTCTCCAGCTCCAATCCTTGCCGAATTCTCTGCAGGTTTTGAAAGTGCACTGAATCATTTCAAAAGGTCTATTATTTGAGCTCTGACATTTTTCAAAAGCATGTTTAAAAGTCAGAAAACTATTCAAACAAGAAATGGAGTCCTTTTGTTTGTTTACTCCCCTAACTTTTCATCAACAAATTTCTAGTTATTCTGCACAATTCCTCTGAAGCAAATGGTCATCATGATTCCAGCTAACCCCAATAAAATACATTATCATTACCTTCCAAAAACTTTGCTTTAAAAACGCTATCTCAATGTTGTGATAAGGCCTCAGGACTGACGTGCATGGAACGTTAGAAGGCTGCGCATGGAAACTGTGTTGCCTGTGGCAATGCATCAGGATTTCCCCCAAGAAAAAGTTGATGAGTGACATTCTGATCTCAGGGCACTGCAACTTTTCTCTGATTTCCTAGATGAGTAATTGATTCGCCATTTCTGCATCACTGCTGAGATCCAAAATATGATATAAATTTGAATCAGGTTTCCCGTCCCTCCAGTGAGGTTATAGCACTTATCTCATAACACTTATCTCATAAGTGAAAAGTTGGGTAGGAGAAGCAGGTCCTGCTGTTGAGGAAGAAGCATCTCTTCTTGGCAGCTTTGGATACAACACCGGCAGTGCCTCCCCCCAACACTTCCATCAATACACAGGTGAGAGGGATACTCTTGTGAATCTCTCTTTTTGCACCATCCCAAAGATGAGTGCCTGAATTCTACTGCACTCCTGCCCTATTTACACCTGACAATCAGTTTCAGTAAAGAAGAATAGACATTTTTGCAAGAAGCAGCAATGGGACAAAGGATGCACGACTGTTTCCCATTTCCCACTGCAGTTCCACGTCTGTCTGTCTGTCTCTTGAGCTTCCAGATATTTATGCAGGTAGAAAAAGAAGTCTGGCAGGAATGGGTTGTAGCAGAAAATTTACAAGCAGAGGAAGAGATAAACACACCACTACTCCTCAATCCTTTTGGTTCATTAAACCTGACCGTTGAGGGTATTCTTTGCCCCTTATTATGGAACAGTCTGTCTTGACTGGCTTGACTGACTTCTGGCTTCTGCAGAAAAATGCATTGACAATCAGAGCTTCCTTTCAGACAATTAGGAAAGTTGAATGCCATGTTTAATCTCATAATGGAGTTTGTTGTGCTTAATATAGAACAGCTATAATGCAAACACATTCAACAATATTTAGTATCCACATTATAATATAGTGGGTTCTATACATTAATAAGGCGAGGTGGTAGTGAACATAGCTCTTTTATTGAATACAGCATGGTATAGCGCTGCCTACGAAGACTGAAAACTAGAGCTGCGGGGCCCACTATATATACACACCCAAAGTTCCTGTGCTGCCTGTGACTGGACCATTCAAACCAGTCAGGGGCTCCTGATTGGAGCAGGGCAGCAGGATTCTGCTGCCTATTGTTCCCGAGTCCCCCAAGCTCTGTCCTTCAGGCCCCAGTGAGCCAGGCAAGAACTCCAGCTTATAGATACAATTCTAAGCACATATACAACATCCCTCCCCCCTAAGTTCGCAAGCCTAGCTGACGTAGTCATTGAGGCAGGCTGGCTTGCGATGCTCTCTGGTGGACCGCCTGAGCCCCGGAGGGGGTGGGGGAGTGGACGCAGCTGCAGCAGCGGTGAGTGGAGGGGCTGCTGCTGCATCGCTCTCAGCTGGCGGTTTCCAGGCCTCCGTGACCGCCGGCTCCGCCTGAAGGGCGGAGCTCTGGGCCCCTGCCTCCGCTGCAGCAGTCGGGGAAGGAGTGGAGGTGGTGGTCTGGTTGTCAGGACTGTAATTCTTGACTTCTACCTCGGGGCTCTCGTGGGACCTCAGCTGGTCAATGTGCCTCCTTATGGTGGACCCCCCCCCCTCTGTTGTAACCTTGTACATTACAGACCCCAGAACCTTGGCAACTCATGCTGGAATCCAAACGGCCCCCACCCAAAGTTCTTAGCCATAACCCAGTCCCCCGTATCTATCCCCCGAGGTGTTTGAATTGACTCTGGAACCTCCTGCAGGTCGAGGGCTCTGTTTGGGTGCAATTGGTCTAGTAGGGTGGCTACCCGGCGGCCCATGAGGAGTTCGGCAGGGCTGCGGCCCATGGCTGAGGAGGGAATACTGTGCTGTGGTAGTAAGAATTCTGCAAGGCGGCCCTCCCAGTCTCCCTGGATGATGCGGCGGAGTGATTCTTTAGTCATCCGCACCATCCTTTCGGCCTGGCCGTTGGTGGCTGGGTGGAATGGGGCTGACCTGATGTGCCTAATGAGATTGCAGGCGCAGAAGTCCTGGAATTCTCCCGATGTGAAGGCTGTCCTGTTATCCGAGACCAGCGTGTCCGGGAGACCATGTGTGGTGCACACCCGGTGGAGCCTGCCGATGGCGGCCCAGGAGGAGGTGGATGCCACCGGGAGCACCTCCAGCCATTTCGAGTATGAGTCCACAATTAAGAAAAACATTTGTCCCTGGAAGGACCCTGCAAAGTCCAGGTGCAACCGGGACCAGGGGTTTCATGTGGATTCCTAGTGCTGCACCGGAGCCCGGGGAGGCGCCGGCCGGGTCTCCTGACAGGGCTGGCATCGAGCGACCCAAGTCTTGATTGCATCGTCCATCCTGGGCCACCATACATAACTGCAAGCGAGTGCCTTCATGCGCACAATCCCCGGGTGGGTTTTTTGCAGCACCGTGAGGACTCGGTGTCTCAGAACCAGGGGCACCACCATCCTGTTCCCCCATAGCAAACACCCCTTATGGACAGAGAGCTCCTCCCTGCGGGATGCGAACCCCCCAAACTCCGGTCCCACCCAGCCCGTGGGCCATCCCCTCCATACCGAGTTCAGAACTCAGGAGAGTATTTTGTCCTTGGTCAAGCAGTGTGCAATGTCTTTCACGTACACTGGGCGGTCCGGGAGGGACTCTAGAAGCAGGATCTGGTGTGTGGGGACCAGATCCGGATTTTCCGACAGCAGTGGCAGGCAACTGAGGGCGTCCGCATGGCCCACGGCTTTACCCAACCTGTACTGAAGACCATACTGGTGCCCCGCCAAGAAAATGTGCGTTCCTGCTCAAAAAAAGCCCTGACTCTATTCCCCCTGACCCTATAAGAGTCTTCCTCACTACACACTCATGAGTAAAGGAAGTCCTCTCATGAGGCCTCCTCAACAGCAAGACAAGGCAGCTAGGAGATCAGGTCCTTATTGAATGATACCCTCAAGTATTTCTGCTGCCTGTTTTAGAGCAGAAATAGGGTTTATACGCATTTTTATCCCTGTTTTAGAGCACATTCCTACATTTTTATGACCGTCTTCCTATTACTTCAAGTTGCATAATTTGTCTGAAAATAGTTTTATAAAAATGCTTTTGGGAATACATGTTGACCCAAAATTATACTAGCTGAACAAGTAAGCAGCACTGAAACCAAAATGCAATCACTTAACAGCATCCATCAAAATGGAGTGGGGGTGGACGGGAGAGAAAACAGTTTGAGGAAGGTGTATTTTTGCCTGCGCATTCCCCCATTTTTATGACAGTCTTCCTGGATCACTTCAAGTTGCATAGTTTGTCTGAAAATAGTTTTATAAAAATGCTTTTGGGAATAGATGTTGACCCAAAATTATACTAGCTGGACAAGTAAGTGGCTGTGAGACTAAAATGCAATGAATTAACAACATCCATCAAAGTGGAGGGAAGAAAAGTTTGAGGAAGCTATATTTTTGCCTAAGCATAGGGACAAGTGTTTTTGTCCTTTTCTGCATATCTAATATAAGCTATCTTTTGGCCAGTAACTGGTACAAATGTTTTAAGGGCTGCCTCATTTTTACATCAGTCATGGAAGAAGTGCTGAAAAATGTTCTGTGTGACACATGCAAAGTTAACTTGAGTACCATTAAAATGTATCCAGTACCCACATTCTGCTGAACAAAAGAATGCTACCACTAAAGAATGCAGGTGTGTGAGTATAGCCACTTGCCAATCACAGCTTCCTCAAATTAGCTTTCATTTTAAATATAGTCTGTACTGCATGTCTGAATAGCCTCCAGGATAAAAGTCTATGTACATATCAAAACAGCCTATCATTGAGAAGGTGAAGCTGAGCTCTTTCCTTTTATATTCTAGTTTTCTATATGCAATAATTCTTTTTGACTCCACTGTTTATCCTTGAAACATATAACACTCCACTTGCAGCCACATATGGTGAAGAAGTTTACTTTTTTGTATAAACCAACAGCTAGGTATGTTTAGCCTTGCATCAGAGTATGTTTATGCTTTTTCACACTTATCTATATTTACATAAGATAAATATATTCTTGATGCCACAAAATCTAGATAAATTTTCAGAATTTCAATCTTTATACATTTTGTTTAAAGCAAAAATATGGTTGTTTCAAAGTAAAAGTACATAATTGACGATAACAATGATCACAGAATGGGTAATGACTACAACTCATTTTAGGAAAATCAAATGGCCATTAAAGATGACCACAATTACTAACGTCACAGGAACAGCTGACTGTTACAGTTCATGTAGGGCCACAGTTTTTACAGAGTTATTTGATGTATAATTCCTCTCTCAACTATTTTGTAATCAGCAGCCCTTAAAACATTTGTACCAGTTTCTAAACGAATTAACAACCATGCAGGAGTGTTCTGACTCCAATCTGCATTCCAATCATCCTGAATTTTACAATGTATGTATGCTATTCAGTCTAAAATAAGAACATATGAAGAGCCTGCTGGATCAGACCAATAGTCCATCTAGTCCAGCACCCTGTCTCACACAGTGGCCAACCATTTCCTCTGGACTGCCAACAACAGAGCATGGAGGCCGAGGCCTTTCCTTAATGTTGCCTCCTGGCTCTGGGACTCTGAGGCGTTGTGCCTCTGAATGTGGAAGTTCCCCTCAATTACCATGGCTAGTAGCCATCGATGGACATCTTCCATGAATCTACCTAATCCCCCTTTAAAGCTGTTTATTACTTTGGGCATCGCTACATCCTCTGACAGTGAATTCTTGTAAGCTGCTGGGGCACCTACTGCCCATCAGCTTTATTGGATGCCCTGGAGTTCTGGGATTTTGGGAGAGGGAGAAAAATTTCTTTTTGTCAACTCTTCATCCCATCCATAATTTTATAAACCTCTGTCATGTCCCTTCTTAACTGTCTCTTTTCTAAATCCCAGACTCTTCAGCCTTTCCTCATAGGGAAGGTGCTCCAGCCCCCTAATCATCTTGGATGCCCTCCTCTGCACTTTGTCCAGTTCGGCAGTATCCTTTTTGAGACTTTTAACTGCTCCAGGTTGTGAGCTTTCTGATGTGATAATCCTCCCCCTTAGTTTTGGACTATGAAAAGGGGGGAAGTAGGCTAAGAAGTATATATGCTAGATTAGGGCAGGAAAGGCTATTTCCATGATGCAGATTCTTCCCTCTCTGTGGTTTGTGCTCCGCATCCTCTTGAATGAGTGCTATTCCTTCCCTTTTTCAAACCAACATGCTAACACTACAATGAAGCCAAGAAGCATTCCCTCCTCCCAATTCAAAACAAAATCTGCTGGATCCATCAAATTTAAACCTCACCTTGAAGCTGAAATTTGGAAATTCTTAACAACAGAAAATTAAGAGCTCGCAATGTCTCCAAGCAAGGCAAGTCTGCAAAGAACAGGGTTATTGGAACACTGCCTGGAATCTTTCACAGACCATCCGGCCTATAACAACAACAACTTCCGAGATGACTGTGAATGGCCATAACCATGAGGGCTGCTGAGAACTACAGCATTTCACTTCTTCTTGTGTGGTCAACATAATATAGTCTTAGTAGAACTAGATGCCTACATGATCTGATAAGCCAAAGAAAACCCTTAGATCAAGCCTGGCAGCGCCAGCTTCACCACTTCACTTTCTAATCTGCCACAATGCCCGTGGAGATGCAATTTACTTATTTATTGAAAACATATTTTAAAAACCCCACACCAAAGGTGCCCCAGCAGCTTATAGGAACAACAACTTAAAAGATCCAAGTGGGCAGCCGTGTTGGTCTGAAGCAATAGAACAAAGCAGTAGACAAATGCACCTTTAAGACCAACTAAGTTTTATTCAGAATGTAAGCTTTCGTATGCTCTTAAGCAGACTTCATCAGACAAAATTCCACTTTGTCTGATGAAGTCGGCTTAAAAGAGCATATGAAAGCTTACATTCTGAATAAAACTTAGTTGGTCTTAAAGGTGCATTTGTCTACTGCTTTGTTCAACAACTTAAAAGGTTACAATACACAGTCAATGTCCTCAGTAGACAAAATCATCACAAAATGGACTTCTACAAAAGTACCACCTTGCAGACTTTTCTTAAGTGTAGAGATGCTCCTCCAGGGGGAGCCCATTCCTCAAAGGTTGCTTTCTAAGCAGGGGTGAATTTGATCTCATTGCTGCCCGATGTGATGCTGGGTTTGGGCAAAGTGGTCCGGACATTTGCACCTTCCTTCCTACATTTTCCCTAAGCAAGCCCAGTTTGGATATGATCTTCTAGGAAAGATTGTACTAAAAGCACATTTGGGAAATATAACAGTGAAGCTAGTGAAAACCCAGGAGGCGGATAACTGGATGATCATATTGTGTGGAAGCCCCTGGAAGAACCACTACTGTTAGGAAGGATGATCATCACCAAGACAATAGGTATATATAAAGTTGCCTTATATTGAATCAGACCTTTGGTTCACTAATGTCAGTATTGTCTACTCAGACTGACAGTGGATCTCCAGGTTCTCAAGCAGAGGTCTAGGGACTGAACCTGGGACCTTCTGCACACAGTACTGTTTCCTAATTCCAATCCTTGGGGGGTGGGGGGAGGAAGGGAAAAGGAGAAGCAAAGTTTCTTATTAATCCTTCAAGAGCCCTGTAAGGCACTGGGGCTTACCCAAAGCCTGCTACTGAACTTAGCAGGGTATTTAAATTTGGGCAAGTTCTGTGGTACACGAACCCCAGTCCTTGTCATTTAGCTCTTGTACTACACTTTTCTGCCGTGAAAACGTTGTGATGCGACATCACTCCAGAGTCAGAAACGACTGGTGCTTGCACAGGGGACACTTTTTATAGCACACTTAAAGCTGCCAACTTTCTTTTTCTAGTTTTGCTCTTGTGTCCTTTTGCACTAACACAACACTGAAAATTATAGCAACTTTTCCACTCATTTCTATTCTAAAGAAAGTCATAGATGGTTCATTTCTATGCATCAGACTGCTGTTCAGAGGTCAAAGGAGTTGGGAGTGGTAATGAAAACAAAAGTAAGCAGTTCTTTAATGGTAATTTCCCTCCCAGAGGACTAGCATATTGCCAAACTCAAGCCCAGAATGAATCTAGGAGCATTTCTATGTGGTATGTTTTGCCAGCTCATTTCCCTTGCTCCTTCTGTAGCCCAGCACTACAGACAAGTCACAAATGCTGCCTCTCCAGGGATATTTTAGCTTCCAAGTTAGACAAGACCAGAAGGATATCTCTGCTGACACACATGCTTCTGATGGTGGCGCGCTATGAACCCAAAGGGCATGGCTTTCCTGTTTGGCAGTTAGTCTGGACAGTCTATATGCCCCACCCGGCACACCAAGAATGACCTTTAAGACCCTTAACTTACGAAAGCCATTTTCATTGACCAGTCACTTTCAAGGTTGTCAAGAGCCACCATACTTCCTGCCCAAAATGACAACCACACCTAAAGCCCTCTCCCACTGTTGGACCATCCCTACCAACACATACAAAATTCTTGATTAGAAAACACATGCCACTACTTACCCCTAATAGTGCCCTTTTCTCCCTGAGACTTCAGGGTGATCCAGGCCCCTGCAGTTTTTTTTTATTATTTATTTATTTATTTTTATTTATTTAGGATTTATATCCCACCCTTCCCACAAGTGGCTCAGGGCGGCTTCCAAAAATTGGTCAACATAAAATTAAACACTTTTAAATATATAGGCAATTAAATATTTAAAACAGTTAAAACCTTAAAACCAATAAACATTCCAGTTACATATAAAACAGACGTCTGGTAAGCTGCATTGAGTTCTCATCTTAGCTAGGTGTAGGCTAACCGGAAGAGGGTCGTCTTACAGGCCCTGCGGAACTGAACAAGGTCCCGCAGGGCCCTCACCTCCTCCGGCAGCTGGTTCCACCATGTAGGGGCCATAACGGAGAAGGCCCTTTCTCTGATGGATTTCAAGCGGGCTTCTTTTGGCCCAGGGATAGTGAGGAGGTTTTATGTTCCCGACCTCAGTGCTCTCTGGGGAACATGTGGGGAGAGATGGTCCTTCAGGTAGGCAGGTCCCAGGCCATATAGGGCTTTAAAGGTAATAACCAGCACCTTGTACCGGACTCGGTATATCACTGGAAGCCAGTGCAGGGTCCGAAGACCCGGCCGAATGTGTCCCCACTTTGGGAGACCCAATAACAGCCGGGCCGCGGCATTCTGCACCAGCTGTAATTTCCGAGTTCGGGACAGGGGCAGCCCCATGTAGAGGGCATTGCAGTAGTCCAACCTCGAGGTGACCGTAGCATGGATCACTGTTGCTAGGTCGTCGCGCTCCAGGAATGGGGCCAGCTGCCTTGCCCGCCTAAGATGAAAGAACGCGGACTTGGCAGCTGCTGCTATCTGAGGCTCCATCTTTAGGGAAGGCTCCAATAGCACCCCCAAGCTCCTGACCCTGCCCGCCGCTATCAGCAGCGCACCGTCAAAAACTGGTAGGGGGATTCCCCCCCCCCCCGGGCTGCGGCGACCCAAGCAAAGGACCTCTGTCTTCGCCGGATTTAGCTTCAGCCCACTCAGTCTGAGCCACTCAGCCACGGCCTGTAGTGCCCGTTCAAGATTTTCCGGGGCGCAGACCGGCCGGCCGTCCATCAGTAGATAGAGCTGGGTGTCATCAGCATACTGGTGACACCCTAGCCCGTACCTTCGGGCAATCTGGGCAAGAGGCCGCATGTAGATGTTAAATAACATCGGGGAGAGAACCGCCCCTTGGGGCACACCACAGTCGAGTGTGCACCTCCGGGATAGTTCCCCCCCAATTGCGACCCTTTGTCCCCGACCTTCCAGGAAAGAGGAAAGCCACTGTAAGGCCAACCCCTGAATCGGCGAGGCGGCATGTCAGTAGCCGATGGTCAACCGTGTCGAACGCAGCCGACAGGTCTAACAGCATCAGCACCGCCGAGCCACCCCGATCAGATGCCGTTGAAGGTCATCCACTAGGGCGACCAACACCGTCTCCGTCCCATGTCCCGGGCAAAAGCCGGACTGAAATGGGTCTAGGACGGAAGCGTCCTCCAGGAAAGTCTGTAACTGCATCGCCACTGCCCTCTCAATAAGTTTGCCCAAAAAGGGCAAATTTGAGACCGGTTGATAGTGTGCCAATTGGGCCGGATCTAAAGATGGTTTTTTTAGGAGGGGATGGACCACAGCCTCTTTGAGCGGCGATGGAAAATGCCCTTCCGTCAGGGATCTATTTATATCCCGTATAGGATATCTGAGATCCCTCTGGCAGGATTTAATAAGCCAGGAAAGGCATGGGTCCAATTTACAAGTTGTTGGGCGAGCCGATAAGAGAATCCTGTCAACTTCCTCCAGGCTGAGGGGGCTAAAGCCATCCAGAGTATAATCCAAAGACAGGCTCAGGGCCTCGGTTTCGCTGACTGTCTCAAAACTGGCAGGGGGGTCAAGGCGGAGTGACGCGATTTTATCCGCAAAAAATTTCGCAAAAGCCTCACAGCCTATTTCCAATTCAATAGAATTTGGTCTGCCTTGCGGCAGCGTTGTAAGTTCTCTAATTATGTCAAACAATTGTGCCGGGCGCGAAGTTGCGGATGAAGTTTTGTACCTTCTAGTCACTTCTTGGCAGCCCTGTTCATTTGAACTTTAACTGATTAAACAGTTGGATCTTTTGCTGAAACTTCATTTTGCTAAAATGGACCTTTTGCTGAAACTTCAATGTGGAATTGGTTATGTTGAAGGAAATGAAAGAGAAAGGCAAGCAGGGAAAAGTGCTTTTAAAACGCTCACCTGGCCATTCACTTCCATCATGATTGGAATGATTTCAGCTGGTATCAGGAGTCTGTCATTGATCTTCTTCGTGGTCTCTGTGCATCACACTTGTGGGATACTGCGCCTGCGCGGGTCCCCGATCGGTATCTGTAAGAAGCCCGGGAATTTTCCGCGGTCGGCGCCACTGGGCATGCGCAGGCGTCCCATTGCGCACGCCCAACGGCGCCACCGCGGCAATCCCGCCAGTTCCTTTCTGACCGCTGCGCGAAGAAGCTGCGTTTTCATCGTGTTCCCGGTCGGTGAGCTTCGGGGTTTTTCACCCTTCTTTCCCCTTAGCCTCTGTATATATATTAGCCTGTTTATTGTTTTTTCTAGAATAGTAGTTAGTTCTTAGTAGTTAGCTAGTTAGTTTAAAAAAAAAAAAAGAAGTTGTTTTTTCTCAGGGTGCGTGTTGCGGGGTTCGTCCTCCGGGACTCCCCCCCCCCTGCTCCCTAAATTTTTCTCCTCTCAGAGGACTCTGAGAGGACCCTCCTAGCGACCACTGTCTATGGACAGTCGCTGGGGTTTTTTCAAGAGGTGCCAGGCCTGCGGGAAGAAGATCGCCCCCCCCGACGGCCATTCCCTGTGTCTTCTTTGTTTGGGAGAGGCGCACCGCGTGGACACCTGCCCACACTGCCAGCACTTCTCCAAACAGACAAGGAAGAACAGGGCGGCAAGACTCTCGGCAGCGCTAACCGCCTCGGCACTGAGACCTCCAGTTTCGGCTTCGGTACCGAAAATGGCAAACGCCCAACTGTCGACGGGTCCATCGGTCGATGCCCCCGTAGTCGACACGGGAGCGCTGAGAGAACAGCAGTCGGCGAAACGGTCCCTCGAGCTATCGACCGAGAAGCCGTCGAAGAAGCGACGCGAGGAAGCGGGCCGCGAGTCCTCCAAGAAGGAGAAGAGTAAAGAAAAGAAAAAGCGACCTCGCTCCTCTCCTCCGCCACCGGACACGGCGGCATCGACCGCCACCGAGCCGCGCAGAAGGGTTCCTCCCTCTCCGCTCCGCAGCCCCTCGACCCCAGCGGTCGGCGCGCATAGGTCGCACAGCCCTACAACTCAGAGGGCTAGCGTCCATCGGCCGCGCAGTCCCTCAACTCCGAGGGCTAGCGCTCATCGGCAGCACACCTCGCCGATCCTCGACCCGAGCGCTCAGAGGCAGCAGATTCCAGCACCAGAAGCGGAGATCGACCTAACCCGTCGATCCCCTTCGGTGGCCTCCCGTCGGAGGAGCATCGACTCGGCATCGGACGTCGAGCCCCTACCATCGGCTGACGAGGCGACGCCTGCAGCGCCCAAGCGACCGAGACGAAGGGACCCGTCGGTCGAGCGCGTGAGGCGAAGGGACCCATCGGTCGAGCGTGTGAGACGAAGGGACCCATCGGCCGACCCGTGCCGCTTCCCATCTATGCCCCCCTGGGAACAGCACAGATGGCAGCCTTCGTATCCCTGCTGTCCGCCTTACCACTGGTACCAGCCACCGGAACACCAGGAATGGGAGCATCGGTCCGATACGTCCTCGTTCTCTAGGACATCGCACCGACCCAGGCAACCATCGGCATCACTCTCGATCCCGCCGGAGCGACGCGCCGCCGCGACAGACCCCCCGACCCGACCGCTGACGCCGATCCAGCACCAGCAGAGGGAGCCTTCACCACCTCTGTCGACACACTCGGACCGTGAAGAGTCCGAGCCATCGGGTTCGGAGAGCGACGAGGGGAGGACCTGGGAACCCTCGCCTGACCCAAATACTGCGGAGGACCTCCCGGTTTCACCCTCCGAGGACCTGAGCTCCTATGCGGAGATGATCAAGAGGATGGCATCGACCATCGCTTTACCCATCTCGCAACCCAAGCCAGTGGTGGACAATAGCGTCTTCGATATCGTCCAACGCGACGCCTCCACAGCCATAGCCCTACCGATGACCAGGGTCATGTTGCAGGCACTCAAGGACCCATGGAAGAAGCCATCATCGGCACCGGTGTCCTCGAGGAAGTTGGATCACATATACAAGATCCAAGAGGCGGGGGCTGAGTTTTTATTCACTCATCCAACACCCAACTCAGCCATCGTCTCGTCTTCCTCGAGGTCGCGCAAGGTGCATTCTGCCCCCCCTGACAAGGAGGGGAAGAAACTAGACTCCATGGGCAGGAAGATCTACTCTGCAGCATCCTTGGGTGCCAAGGCCTCCAACTACACAGCCTGCATGGCGAGATATCAATACGCCATGTGGGAACAGTTGTCCCCGCTCCTATCCACCCTGCCTGAGGACAAGAAAGCGGCTGCCAAGAAACTGCAGCAGGAGGGCCTGAAGGTGGCCAAGCAGCAATTGACAACTGCAAAGCACCTAGTGGATGTCTCTGCCTCACACATCATGTCCGCCATCGCCATCCGCAGGCATTCCTGGCTGAGGTCCACCGCCCTGCAACAGGACACCAGGGCACTCATCGAGGACCTGCCGTTTGAGGGGGACGGGCTCTTTAGTTCCACTACAGATAACGCCCTGCAGGAGCTAGATAAGAACCTTAAGATCTCCAAGAGCCTGGGAGTGCAGGCACCCTCCAGACAGCCCAGGGCTAGACAGTGGAGTAGATCCTGGATTAGGAAACCCTCCCACAAGCCGTCCACAGACCAGCAGTGGCGCCCACGCCCTTCGCAGCCCGACAAGCAGGCCTATTCGGGCAATAACACCAACAGGGGGCGCTACACCACCCAGCATTCAGGCAAACCTAAGGGTGCCCGCCCCTCCAAGCAGGGACTTTGACTTTTCTGTCCCACGCATCGTCGCCCCCGCCCGCTGCACCATCCGCCTCCGCCCCTTCCTCCCTGCCTGGGAGCAGGTCTCCTCAGACAGGTGGGCTCTCTCCATCATCAAAGAGGGCTACAAATTAGACTTTGCTCAGATTCCAAACCAGTCCGTGGTGGTTACCACCCCCCCCTCCCCACCGCTGCTGGCAGAGGTGGCCACCCTCCTACAGAAACAAGCCATAGAGGAAGTACCTCCAGAGGACAGTCCCGGGGGTTTCTACTCTCGTTACTTCCTGGTTCCCAAGAGGGACGGGGGACTGAGACCCATCATGGACCTTCGGAATCTGAACAAGTTCATCCTATACCGCAAGTTCCGGATGTCCACACTGCAATCCATCCTGCCCCTCATCAACCAAGGGGATTGGATGGCCACCCTAGATCTCAAGGATGCCTATTTCCACATCAGCATCCACCCAGAGTTCAGAAGGTTTCTAAGGTTTGCGGTAGGCCCACAGCACTTCCAGTTCACGGCCCTACCATTCGGACTTTCCACAGCACCCAGGGTGTTTACAAAAATGATGAGCGTAGTGGCTGCCCACCTCAGGCTACAAGGGGTGATGGTCTTCCCATACATAGACGACTGGCTCCTGGTAGCCAGTTCAAGGGAAAGCCTATCTGCTCACATCACGTCCACGCTACGCCTTCTGGATGCCCTGGGCCTACAGGTCAACCTAGAAAAATCGAAACTCACCCCATCGAGGTCAGTGCAGTTTATAGGAGCAGTGCTGGATACAAACCTGCACCGAGCGTTCTTACCCGCCCAAAGGGCAAAAGACATTACCAGCTCTGTACAATTGCTCCAGAGGCAGGGATGGGGCACAGTCAAACAGATCCAGCGGATGCTGGGCCTGATGGCAGCGACGACAAGCGTGCTTCTCTTCGCGAAACTGAGGATGAGGAACATGCAGCTATGGTTCCTACGTCAGTTCCGCCCAACCAAGGACTCACCTCGAAAGAGGTTCACTATTCCTCCCATGGCGCTCCACTCGCTTCACTGGTGGGGGTCAAAGGACAACATCTGCCAAGGAGCGCCCTTCCACCTTCCGGCCCCCACAGTGACCATCACCACAGACGCTTCCCAGTGGGGATGGGGCGCTCACATGGAAGGACTGTGCGTGGGGGGCCAGTGGCCACCCAAGCTGGCCCTGCAACACATAAACTACCTGGAACTGTTAGCAATCCACTTTGCTCTGCGTTCATTCCACCCGAAGCTGACAGGGAGGACGGTGGCTCTGCTCACAGACAACACCACCGCCCTGGCATACATCAACAGACAGGGTGGAACAGTGTCCCGTCGCCTTTGCGCACTGGCAATGGACTTATGGGCGGAATGCATCCAGCAGGACATCTTTGTCAAGGCCGCGCACCTCCCAGGGGTCCTCAACATACAGGCGGACTCCCTGAGCAGAGGGGGGGCCTCACTGCACGAGTGGGAACTCCAGTGGCGCTTCCTGCAGCCAGTCTTCCAGCTGTGGGGTTACCCACAGCTGGACGCCTTCGCCACAGCACACAACAAGAAGTGTCCCAGGTTCTGCTCCAGAGGGGGTGCCGACCCGGCATCCCTGGGGGATGGCCTTCTCATCTCCTGGGAGGGCCGCTTCCTCTATCTCTTTCCGCCCCTCCCCCTTTTGACGAGGGTACTCAACAAGATAGCCAGGGGCAGGCCACGCTGCATCCTGGTGGCCCCCTGGTGGCCACGTCAGAACTGGTTCTCCTCCCTACTACGCATGTCAGGGAGGAACTTCTACCACTTCCCAGCGGACCCAGACCTCCTGTCATCTCAAGGGGGGCTAGTGCTGCACCACAATGTGCCACACCTGAAACTGACAGCGTGGCTCATAGACCCCTAGACTTCTCCAGCAGGGTCCAGGAAGTCCTACTAAATAGCAGAAAACCCTCTACCAGGGCTTCCTACGATAGAAAGTGGAAGAAATTCTCCAACTTTCTGGCCGACCGGCCAGGCACACCACAGAGGGCAGGCCTGCCGGCAATCTTCGACTTCCTATTGTCTCTAGTCGACGCAGGCCTAGTCTTCTCGTCCATCAAGGTCTACTTGGCAGCTATATCTGCTTTTCACGACCCTGTGGGCGGATACTCAGTTTTCGCCCACCCTCAGTCCAAAAAGTTTATGAGGGGACTGTTTAGACTACATCCACCATCTAGACCTCCCACTCAGCTGTGGGATTTGACTCTGGTCCTAGACATGCTAACCAGGCGTCCCTTTGAACCTATGGCCACGTGCTCTCTGCAGCTCCTGTCCTGGAAGACTGCCTTCCTGGTGGCCATCACCTCTGCTCGTCGCGTGGGGGAACTCACGGCGATGCGCTGTGACTACCCCTACCTAGCTTTTACAGAATCTGGTGTCTCCCTGGCCCCAGATATCAACTTCCTCCCCAAGGTACCCTCCCAATTCCACCTCAATCTTGAGGTTTGCCTACCCACCTTCTTCCCTAACCCCTCCTCGGACGAGGAGCGGAGGCTGCACTCCCTAGACGTCAGGCGTGCCTTACTTTTTTACCTAAAGCGCTCTAAAGCCTTTCGCAGGGACCAACACCTGTTCGTCTCATATACTTCGCCCAGGCTAGGGTCTAGGATCTCTTCACAGCGATTCTCGAAGTGGCTGACGGAGACCATCAAGACCTGTTACCTCCTAGCAAAGAGGCCGCTGCCGGGACCTGTTCGCGGACACTCCACCAGAGCAATGGCGACATCGGTGGCGTTCCTGAAAGGCGTATCCTTGGCGGACGTCTGCAAAGCTGCTACCTGGTCCTCCCCGCATGCCTTCATGAAGCACTACGCACTGGACGTGCATGCTCAGCAGAGGACTCGGTTGGGGACTGCGGTGCTGCAATCTGTCGTCTCCGGTTGACCGTCTTCCCACCTCCAGGTATGCCTTGCTTGCTAATCTCCCACAAGTGTGATGCACAGAGACCACGAAGAAGATAGACAGGTTGCTTACCTGTAACTGTAGATCTTCGAGTGGTCATCTGTGCAGTCACACTACCCGCCCTCCTTCCCCACTGCTGACGGTCTCCCTCTTATGGGGGGCTTTTTTTCAGCGGTCATGAAGGAACTGGCGGGATTGCCGCGGTGGCGCCGTTGGGCGTGCGCAATGGGACGCCTGCGCATGCCCAGTGGCGCCGACCGCGGAAAATTCCCGGGCTTCTTACAGATACCGATCGGGGACCCGCGCAGGCGCAGTATCCCACAAGTGTGACTGCACAGATGACCACTCGAAGATCTACAGTTACAGGTAAGCAACCTGTCTTTATTCCAGACATTCTGATTATAAGGGAAAGAATAAGAAATTGATATCTCACTACACATGCTAATATTATTAATTATATTAGTCACACTACCCGCCCTCCTTCCCCACTGCTGACGGTCTCCCTCTTATGGGGGGCTTTTTTTCAGCGGTCATGAAGGAACTGGCGGGATTGCCGCGGTGGCGCCGTTGGGCGTGCGCAATGGGACGCCTGCGCATGCCCAGTGGCGCCGACCGCGGAAAATTCCCGGGCTTCTTACAGATACCGATCGGGGACCCGCGCAGGCGCAGTATCCCACAAGCGTGACTGCACAGATGACCACTCGAAGATCTACAGTTACAGGTAAGCAACCTGTCTTTATTCCAGACATTCTGATTATAAGGGAAAGAATAAGAAATTGATATCTCACTACACATGCTAATATTATTAATCTGCTATTCACAGGTCTTACCAATTGCCTTTATCCAATCTTAGCTCTAAGAACATAAGAGAAGCCATGTTGGATCAGGCCAATGGCCCATCCAGTCCAACACCCTGTGTCACATAGTGGCCAAAAAATTATATATATATACACACACACACATATATATATACACACTGTGGCTAATAGCCACTGATGAACCTCTGCTCCATATTTTTATCTAACCCCGTCTTGAAGCTGGCTATAAGCTCTAATTGAAGCTCTAATTGGCTTTTACTGGCAACATCTTCCTCACTTGCTTCCTATATATATATGGTTGGTGAATTCTGTTTCAATGTATTTGAAGAAGCGTGCATGCACATGAAAGCTTATACCCAGAATAAAACTTTGTTTTAAAGGTGCTACTGGACTCAAAATGTTGTTCTGCTGCTTCAGACCAAGATAGCTACCCACCTGAACTGGTGTGGTAGGTTAAGCTGAGAGAAAGCTACTGGCCTAATGTGAGCTTTATAGCTAAGTGGAAATCTGAAATTTGGTCTTCTTGCCTTTTAGCACCACACCATGCTAGTTCTTTTCTTAGGAGTTTTCAACAAGGACATAAGTACTAGCCAGCATTATGGCTACAACCAGACAGGGTTTTATCTACCTTGGCTTCCAATTCCAACCCACAGCAGGTTTGGGGTTTTGTTTCTCTGTTTAAGCTTCCACACAGTCATCTCTGATCATTAATTTTCTAAGGTTTTTCCTACCACTGGCATGTTCTTTCTCAAACCTGGCTTGTTAAGATCTTTTGGTAAAGAATGTAGTCTGAGCATGTTAGCAAGGTGTCTGAATGGAAAGTCAGGGGTCCTCGCCCACATTGGTACTGTGTTCCTTTCATCAGCTACTTACTGCCACTATTTTAATACTTCTGCAACAAAGAGTACTAGAGACTTGAAAAATGAAAGCTAGGAATTCTGAGGAGCTAGTAGATCATGGCAAAACAACAGAATTTTTAAAAGGTGCTCGATGCTTAGGTGGCACACCAGGGGTAAAATGCATGGAAAATGGCAATCAACAGAGGAAAGCGCCCAGAACTTTGATGCAGATGTTCCATCCACCATCAGTGCAAATAGTTCTTCTGCATTTGTGATAGCAGTGACAGGAAAATGGAAAATCCTTGCTATGTGGATGCAGCCTGTGTCTCACATTATCTATGCAGGACAGCTTTGCCCTTTGATACTGATCTTCACTGTCTAGACCCAGACTAATGGTCTTGTTAAGCTTTCCCTCTAACCACTGGCAACAATAAGGCCCAGCAGGCTTGGCCAGTGATCTGAATGAACTGAGTATGTACCCTGGAACATATCCCATAAGAACATAAGAACATAAGAGAAGCCATGTTGGATCAGGCCAACGGCCCATCAAGTCCAACACTCTGTGTCACACAGTGGCAAAAAATGTTATATACACACATACACTGTGGCTAATAGCCACTGATGGACCTGTGCTCCATACACTGTGGCTAATAGCCACTGATGGACCTGTGCTCCATATTTTTATCTAAACCCCTCTTGAAGGTGGCTATACTTGTGGCCGCCACCACCTCCTGTGGCAGTGAATTCCACATGTTAATCACCCTTTGGGTGAAGAAGTACTTCCTTTTATCCGTCTTAACCTGTCTGCTCAGCAATTTCATCGAATGCCCACGAGTTCTTGTATTGTATTGTATCCCAGAATCATCATCTGTGGTAGAAGTATACAAGAGTTCTTCGGCAGACAAGTAAACATGGAAAAGGTTTCCTCAAGACAGCAAAACAAATCTGAATAAGAAGTAATGCTAGATGCAGGTGGGCGGCCATGTTGGTTTGAAGCAGTAGAACAAATTTTGAGTCCAGTGGCACCTCTAAAACCAACAAAAGTTTATTCAAGGTATGAGCTTTCATGTGCAGGCACACTTTCTCAGATACATAGAAGATATCAGAACATCTTCGTTAAGTTGTACACTAATTTGCTGTCCATCTGGGAGGCAGATTGCCTATATATGTGAAATGTTAGCTTCCATTTCTATGTACCTGAGGAAGCATGCCTGCACAAGAAAGCTCATATTTTGAATAAACTTTTGTTGATCTTAAACGTGACACTGGGCTAAAGAAATAATGCTGCACACTAGTGAGTAGCTTTCTTTCTCTTCTGCCAGGATAGTCCATGAGAAAGGTCATATCATGGAGGTTACTGAGCTTGAGGTAGGAAGTCCAAATAGCAGCCTTCTGCTAGTTCATATGGCATAATCCACCAGGAAATTTTCCTCATGTGCAGAAGAAGAGTTGGTATTTATGCCCTGTTTTTCTCTACCCTAAGGAGTTTCAAAGCATCTTACAATCACCTTCCCTTCCTTTCCTCACAACAACCACCTTGTGAGATAGGTGGGACTGAGGGAATTCTGCGAGAACTGTGATTGGCCCAAGGTCACCCAGCAGGCTTCATGTGCAGAAGTGGGGAATCAAACCCAGTTCTCCAGATTAGAGTCCACCACCTTTTACCACTACACTACTCTGGCTCCTACAATGCCCCATTGAAATAAACAGCAACTATACAAGAGCATGTTTTCTGCTTGTGTGCAGGTCCGTTAGAGAACTTTGTGGTGGACTGGGCCACATAAGGTAGCTATGTCTGCTTCCCAACTCTATCACTCTTAAAAAATGCCTTTCTGGATACAAGCAAAAGTTCATTTAGCCAAGCAATCATTTTTCAACAGTGGCCAGCCCAGATGCTTCTGAGAAGTTCAAAATCTGGGCATTTGTCCTCTGCCTTGCACTTGTTATAATTCAGAGGTACCCTGCTTCTGAACATCGAGGCTCCGCTTAGCTATCATATCTTAGTAGCTACTGAAGGGTCCTCCTATCCAGGAACTTGTCTCATTTCTTTAACAAGTTAGTGGCTATTGCCTAAACCCGTGGGGGGCAAGGGGAAGCAAAGCTGGAGTATCATGCACTGGCTGAAGAAGTCTTTCCTTTTGTTTGCCTGAACTTGACCGCCAGTCTGTTTGATTGGTTGTCCTCCACCCCTTTCCCCAAATTAACAGTCCCTTATGAAACGTGTTGCCTGGAAAGTCTCTGGAGAAACATCACTGTGAATAGCTGATTCCTGGCTGACTTCACCAGAACAGTTTCCTCACCCTCCTCGACAGTTCGCTGCTCCCTCTTCTCCTGCGTATCCCCCCTCCCTTTCTCTACTACTACAGATCTAGTCGCTTTCTTGGCCCCGCCTCCGAGGCCACAGTGCCGGCCCCGCCCCTCGGCTGCAGGTTTTTAAGCAGAAGCTGATACTGAATGATCTTTAGAGAGAGAGGGACAAAGGAGGGAGATCGTTTGCTGGCTGGATGCAGGAAAAGCATCTCTGCAGGAAGGAACAGACTGGGACGACGTCCACCAGCAGAAAGTGAAGTGGGAGCGCCCATACAAGGTACGTCTCGTTGTGCTGTGAACAATTTCTTTTTGTGACGGTTCTGTGGGGGGACAGATTGAAGAGAGGGGTCGGCGTGCTTAAAAGCCACGCTGTTAAGCCCTCCGTCCTAACACGGGATCTCATCTTAGTGTGCTTATGCGAGGAAAAGATCTCTGCAAGGGCTCAGATCCATTCTTTGTTGTTGCTTGTCTTTATTCCAGAGATGAACCCTAGTGTAGAAGCTAAACCTCGCTGTGGAGCCCCGGTTGAAACGAAACCTCTTATCTAGAGAGTTTAGAAAGAGTGCATCAGCAGGCCCCACTTCTACCCACAGATGTTGGCACAGGGAAGAGGCTGTGCTTGCATGCCATTCTCTGGGTTCCTGTGCCCTGACCATCTGTTAAGATGTGGTACAGTTTGGCTTATGAAAACCTTTCAAAAAGTCTGTTTACAGCCATGATTTGTTTTACTCAGACTTAAATTCAGTGGGGCTTCTTATTGAGGAAGTGTGGTTAGGATTGCATCCATGTATCTCGTACTAAATTCACTGAGGCTTCCTTCCAAACAGACTCGTAAAGTGTTACAGTTGCAATTCATGTTAACAATCCACTGCAGTCCCAAAAGTACAGAGCAAAGCAGTAAAAGAGTCATTTTATTCTAGTTTGGCCCCATCTCCCCTCCTCCATTCAGGAAAAGGGGAGGTAGTGCAGAACTCAAGGAGAAGCTGTTCAGAGAGAGGGAAAAGAAAAGGAGCCAGTTGTTAAAAGGAGAAATATCTAGGACAAGTGGCTTGAACAATGTTTTGTATTGTTCCTGAGGGAAGTCAGCCCTCAAAGGGATTGGGGAGGAAGGGGGCAGCTCAGATCTAACAGGGTTTCTCTGGTTCATGGAACATGAAGTCAGAGTTTGGCTCTCACACCTCGGGGCACAAGAGAGAGCGCGACACTTGCAAGCCAAAGGAAAAAAAAATGTAAATCTTGTGTGGATTTCCCTGGACCTTGCAAAGGTTTGTGTGCATGTGTGAATAATTCTCAGGAAGAAGTCTAGGCTTTCTGTGTGCAGAGAAATTGACAGGCATGGGATCCTCTTTTTTTCCTCTACTCTCTCCCCTCCATCAGTAACCTGTTGTGCCAATATCAGAAGAAATCTTCACAGATAAGTTGTACTCTAACATAGATCACATGCATCTTAACTCCCCTGCCCATGCCTTTGAAAGACCACAGATGAGGATTGTACAGGAGTGGGTGGCTATCTTGGCCAGCATATTATAGGAAACAACACTTGAAATGCAAAAGGATGCACAACTACACCCTTCTAAGTCCATTGGAGTCAGTAAGATACACCTCTGCTTAAGATTGCATTGCTAACAATATGCACTGTCTTTCAGACTGTTACTGAATTTGTATGGTTGTACAAAGTCTTAAAACAATAATGATTAAGCTTTTGAACTTGCAGGGAGGGGTGGACAAAGAAGTGCCAGCTATGTACGGGTCTGTATTTTGAGCGGGAAGTTTCAAATAGGATATAACTATCTGCCCAGCAACTCCATGTCAACATATGATGTTTGTTAGATTCACTGGTATAGTAAATTAGGAACCTGTATCAATTTAGAAGAGTTCATCAACAGGCTACACACAGCAGAGCTTCTTTGTTCTGGATGTGCTAGCAAAGTTACGGAATTACACAGAGCCACTTGGCAGTTTCAAACTAATAAAGAATTCTTTATTTAGTGGACTCCTTTCTAGATAGGGTAGATGAGGAATATGAATAAAACCTGTTCTAACTACCTGGATGGATGCAGATGGAGATTGCACCCATGGTGCCAAAGATGGAGAGTAAACGTGCATGTGTGAATGGAAGGAAGGCAATTTCCTTGAGTCTTTCTCCATACATCAAAGGGACAGAGGCAGAAGAGTAAACATGAAGGAAACTCACAGTTTACCTGTCTATCTGACTCTCTTGTAACCTCTCCTCTGGAGGCTGAGGCTAAGAGACAACGTATGGTCCTTCTCTTCCAACCATGTTGCTGAGGGTAATGCAGGTCAGAAGTGTTTTGCAAGGGTTTCACATTATTGTTGCCTGTCCCTGTCATATTGGACATCACAGTTATTAAACAACAAGTTGCTGTGTCAAAACTGAGTGCAGATCTTTTCTAGATTTTAATCCCTGATCTAGCACTGTCTCACTGTTTTTGAGTATAAATAGCTGTAAAAGGCTGTACATTTCATTCATCAGATGTATGCAGTGAGCTCTGATTCATGAAAGATGATGTTGTAGTCTTTAAGATTTCACTAGACTTCTTTTTAATTGTTACTCTCTATAATTATCGTTGCTAACCTGTAATAAATTTCCCCGTTCCCTGTTGTGGTATTACAGAGGTATGCATTAATGGTTTCTTTGTTAAAGGTATAACAGTCAAAAGCTTATGTTTTATTTATTTATTATTTACTTCATTTACAACTTGCCTTTGGGACTTAAAGTGGATCACATTGTTCTTCCCATTCCATTTTAGCCTCACAACAATCCTGTGAGGTTAGGCTTACAATATGTGACTGGCCCAAGGTCACCCAGTGAGCTTCCATGTCAGAGGGCGGATTCAAAATCAGGTCTCCCAAATCATAATACAACACTCTAGCTATTACATGCATTATTTGTGTGCTGGACCACACTACATGACACAATGATGCAAATGTATTTTCTCTGTCCGGTTTATAGTGCCTTGTTATGAAAATGATGGCATTAGCCTATTAAGTGCTTCCCACCTTCCCTGAAAAATAAGGGAGAAATCCAGATGCAGCACTAGAGGAGTTTAGTTTCCTTTGGATGAGAGTCTATTGTAATATTGATTTTATTTGCAAGTATGAAGCAGAGCAGCAGAAACCAGACACATAACAGCAGGCAAAACAGCACCAGAGTCCCAGACAGCAACAGTGTGGATTCCTGCAGCCTCCTCCTGTCTACTTCCAGCTAATTTTTTTTTGCTCTCTCTGCCTGTGACTGCACCAATTCAAAGCTGCTTCTAGCTGTCTCTGCCCATTCCCCAAACTCTGATGGATGTCACATTCTCAAACCTGGAGTAAGATTCCCAGTCATTTGATTATATTCTTGGTTATCAAGCTTGTCTCACATAATGATACAGCCTATTGATGTTGAAATAGGTAAAAGTCTGAGCCACTTGCCTGTCTTGATTGGTGCTACAAGTGGAATGGATCAACAGAGATTTCAACCAAGTAAATCTCAGGGATGTTTTAGGCCCTTTCTCTGAATCTTCAGCTTTTTTAAAGTGGAGAGACCATATCAAATTTGAGCACTTTGCCTTTGGTGGTGGTGGAAAATCCCATCAAGTTGTAGCTCTCTTATGGGTGACCCTGTGGGGTTTTAAAGGCAAGAAACGTTCAGAGGTGGCTTGCCATTGCCCACCTCTGCATAGTGACTCTGGACTTCCTTGATAGTATCCTATTTAAATACTAACCAAGGCTGACTCTGTTTAGCTTCCAAGATCTGACAAGGCTATCCTGGAGCCATCCAGGACAGGGCACTTTCCCTTCACTGAGTTATTAAACTGTCGTGTGCCAATTTGAGACTTAGAAAAGTGTAACTCTGCTTAGGATGGCACTGGCAAAATAGCAGTTTGCATGGTAGCACTACAACCTTTCAGTCATCTTACCTATCTGGGGCAGTCCTCTTTTAAGGTGGCTAAGGATCTAGACAGACATCATTACTCTGTGTTCTGCAGTATCTCCAAGCTGATCTTTGCTCACAACCTGATGGGCAGTTTAGAAGAGCACCGACTATGTTCCTGGCATCAGGAATGCATAAAACACAGGATTGCAATGTTGTGTCCTAACAATAAGACTAAGATTGGCAAGAATAGCACGTTCCAATATATGATCCAGAAACGACGGACATAACCAATTCATAGAAAGAAAGAAAAAACAACAACAAAAGGGAGGAAAATGTCTTTGGGTTCCATGAAAGGAAACACAAGAAGATCCCAGCAGACGTCTGTGGTACTGTAAAGCCATCTTTGTTTTTGCTGCAACAGACTAATACGGCTGCTCCTCTGAATTTTCAGACAAAAGAAAATAATTTCAGACCTTAGCAACATAAAGAAAAATACCATTTGATAAAGAGTAGGGGCTTGAAACACATTTGGGTAAATTTAAAAAGTACATTTCCATGGCACTTTGCATATTTTACTCCTGCTCATTCTACTCCAATATATGAACAGATGCAACAAACCAATAAATAGGACAAAATTTGTATACTGTGAAATTAGTTACAAAAATAACTGTTTAATAACTTTTATAAACTGGCTATTTGTAAAATAAATAAATAAATCCCAGTACATTCTCAATTATGGTGTGCTTTCACCACAGTTTATTAATCCCCATGTGACCTTACTGGAAAAGCTGGAATTAAAATCTGCTTTGTGTATATTGCATTTTTCACAGTTCATTAATTCTTAGTGCTGGTTAATACAGTGAATTCCAAATCCTCTTTGCATATTCTGTATAGGGTTGCCAGCTCTGAGTTGGGAAATACCGTACTTGCAGATTTGGGGGATGGAGCTTGGAGAGGTGGGGTTTGTGGAGGGGAGAGACCTCAGCATGGTAAAATGCCATAGAGTCTACCCTCCAAAGCAGACATTTGTGAAACTGTTCTCTGTAGTCTGGAGATCAGTTGTAAAAGCAGGAGATCTCCAGGCTCCACCTGGAAGCTGGCAACCCTAAAGTTTTGTACCTCTCCTGTATAAGAGCAGAATACAGAGTGGAGGCATACAGTGTACTTTCACAATATTTGGGGGCAGGGGACATATTTAATCATGGTAGGTTGTTCTGTATTAAGTACTTCCTTGTCCTACTAAGCTATCTGTTATTCATTGCAAAAAGAGCAACCTTTTCCTACCTAATGACAAAATAAACTACACAGTGGCACTATAGTGGGGAGACAACTCTCTGCTGTTGGTGCTTCTTAACTTCAGAGCAGAAACGGGTTCCTACAAAGCAAATCCTTTCCCTTCAGTTTATTTATGAGCATCTCCAAAAATGTCCAAGATATTTTAATTTCCTTTGAAATTCAGCCAAGCAGCACTTTACAGGCAATACCATTACGAAGGGAACTGTGTGCTCCAGCTTATTAGCTGTTGAGGCTTATGTAGCTGTTTTCCACCCTTTTTAACTCTGAATTATACTTGGACCATGGGGAGGAAAGCCTTGCTAAGAAAACCCAGAGCAGCAGCCAAAACTAGCAAGCCAAGAGCCATTGCTATTACTGCGTGACTGAAGATGACCTTGCCTTGGTGCAGATCCCAGCCTTCTTGTGCATTTAAGGGTCTATAACTCAGCATGGAGAGCACATCCTTTGCATACATAAGATGCACAAGCCCCTCACCCCCTTCTGTTTGGTGTAGTGTTTAAGAGCCAGAGAGAACCAGGTTTGATTCCCTGCTCCTCCACATGAAGCCAGCTGGGTGACCTTGGGTCAGTCACAGTTGTCTCAGAACTCCCTCATGGAGTGTCTGTTATGGGGAGAGGAAGGGAAGGTTATAAGAGAATCCACTTTCAGAGAATCCTTCTTCAGGCAGCTCACCAAGGGACTGACATGTCACAAAATAATTTTTTTTAGTTAACAATGTATTAACGTTAAGGATTCTCTGAAAGTGGGCAGAAGCAGCAGTCCAATTGCAGCCACACCAGTTTGGAAACTGCAATCACACCTGCATTGGTGACTTGGACTTCAGGGAGTCCTACAAATGAAGAAAAACACTGTATATTGTAAAATGGACTGTAAAATAATTCCAAATTAATATGTGAAAAATACTGTGGTTTAAAATATTGTTTTCAAAATATTACTTAAAGCTCTCACGGAGTGTTCTCAGTTTTATATCCACCTGAATTTGGCAAACCTACCTGGTATTGAGCCCTGGAGGTGAGTGATCAATAGCCCCTGGTCCAGCAAGGTCAGTATTGTTTCCTCAGACTGGCAGTGGCTCTCCAGGGTCTCAGTAGAATTCTTTCCCATCACCCACCACCTTAGTCTTATATAGTTGTCTCCTTATAACTTCTATGGCCTACTCTGTAGATGTATTATTGAGGTGCACCTTTTATATATCTGTGGGATGTGGTAGCCTGGTCCCTATGAGGTTTGAGCAGTTATGCATTGGGAATTGGCTGGCATGGGGGGTAGGGGATCCCCCAGTTTGGAGCCCCTCCCCCCGCTTCAGGGTCGTCAGAAAGCGGGGGGAGGGGACGGAAATGTCTGCTGGGGACTCTATTATTCCCTATGGAGATTTATTCCCATAGAAAATCATGGAGAATTGATCCGCGGGTATCCTGGGCTCTGGGGGGGCTGTTTTTTGGGGTAGAGAGAGGCACCAAATTTTCAGTATAGCATCTAGTGCCTCTCCCTAAAATACCCCCCAAGTTTCAAAAAGTTTGGACCAGGGGGTCCAATTCTATGAGCCCCCAAAAAAGGTGCCTCTATCCTTCATTATTTCCTCTGGAAGGAAGGAATTGAAGAGGTGTGCTGTCCCTTTAAATGTGAGGGCCAGAACTCCCTTTGGAGTTCAATTATGCTTGTCACAGCCTTGATCTTGGCTCCACCCCTAATGTCTCCTGACTCCACCCCCAAAGTCCCCAGATATTTCTTGAATTGGACTTGGCAACCCTAATGGGGGGCAGGGAAGAGAGGAGATTGAACTTGATGGTGTTTTGATCTCTTCTACTTCTGTGTTCCTGTGAGCTGTGGCTGCCAAACTAGCTTTCCAGCCATGTAAACACTGCAGTATTCTTCATACAGCAATGGCTGTGTGGTTCCCATTAGATACAGCTTATCGTTCTGAACATCCATGTTGACAAGTAGGCTGGAGCCAGGGCCTTGTGACCATTAGATCTGTGCTGCTCTGGAGAGATACAGATAGGGGGGATTATTTATACTGAGCACAGGGAAAGAACTGGGCTTGTTTGGGTTTTATAAGATTTGTTAATCACCTAAAAGCTTGAAGTAATGTACAGACATTTAAGATAAGCTGCTCAACCACACAGAAATAAAAACAGGAGGCACAAGGGTGAATTCTGAAGCAAATGATTTTAAAAAAAACATTCTATGCCTTTGGTGAAGTGACTTGGTAGGACGGAAATGGATCACAGAATAATAGAATCAGAGTTGGAAGGGATCTCCAGGGTCATCTAATCCACCCCCTGCACAATGCAGGAAACTCACAAATACCTCCCCCTAAATTCACAGGATCTTCGTTGCTGTCAGATGGCCATCTAGCCTCTACTGCCAAAGCTACTGTATCATCTCAAAGAAGGATCATAGGAAATGGATGCTTAAGTTGCCATGCCACCTCAGAGAAGCATTTGGTGACAGACCTGGCAAAATGTAACTTCCTCTGTAGACAGAATCCAAACTGAGACCTGTCCAGCTGATCTTAAAGAACAGGGAGATTCATATGAGAGGAGTTATAAGCTGATTCTCCAAAAAAACAAAATAAAACACTCAGTGAATATAGAAAACCTGTATTTGAGAGGAAAAGGTTTAGTGGAGCCCTCTTCCTGATGTCCCAGTTTAATACATGTAGGAACTCTGCATATTTAAATTGCATTTATACCCTGCCTTTCTGCCAATATTTGCACCCAAGATGCCATAGAATTCTATACAAACCATTTAAAACAAATTATTGGGGGGAGGGGGAGTTGAGGCCAAGCTACTTCTAATCTTTGCAGCACCACTGGAGGGCAAAGCTGGTAAAAGATCTCATCTTGTCCCTCAGAGTCCTGCTACTACAGATGGTCCCTACAGGCTGCAATCAAACAGATGGAGATAGCCCCTCTCCTATAAATCACCTAAAAGCTGCTATAAAGTTGCTGGACAACCTCAGCAACAGATGTCAATACTGTGTGTGTGTGGGGGGGGGGGCTTCTTTTCTTCTAGGGCACAGCTTTTAAAATAGCCCCAGCTGTTCCTCTTCCTTCCTTTTCATCATGGCTCTTCACAGGCCACATTGAGCCATATGAATACTTAGATGAACATTCAAAAATAGGACCCCTTTAAAACTGGTATGATTTAATCTGAAGTTCTCCTTCAGTGGGGGGATGTCAGGTGGTCCCCGGGGGAGTCAACATGCAGTATCAACTGGCTGGAGTTGAGGGCAGTCAGATTAGCTCTGACCTCAGGGACCACCTGCCTTGTGCTACCAATTCATGGGTGACTTGTCCCACACTGAAGAGAAAGAACCTTCAGATAGGTCCAATGCTTCGTTCTGCCACTGTTTTCTAGGTAACCTGCAATGCTGCTGTTAGTTTCTCTCTGCTTACTGTCAAGAATTCTGGGCTGAGTTCTGAGACACCCTGTTGAATCCCTACTCCACCATGGAAGCTTCCTGGTGGTGACCTGCCTCAGCCTAACCTTCCTTACAACGTTGTTGTGAGGTTAAAGTGGAGGAGAGGAGATGTAACCCACTTTGGGTCCTCACTGGGGAGAAAAGTGAGGGTATAAATGAAATAAATGAATGAATAAATCCACACAGCCCTTTTTCTTTTAGAAAACCTCTGCTTTATTATTTCTTATGGCAGCCAAAAATTTAATTGCTTTGCAATGGAAGAATACTACACCTCCTACCATCAATCAGTGGTATATAGAAATCTGGGACTATTTTATCTTTGATGAAATTGCTGAAAATATTAATGAATCAGAAAGCAGTTCTGCCTCCTACCAAGAAAATGGCTTCCATTTTTGGAGAAAGAACAATCTCATTGTTAAGCTAATCTAGACAATCACATCCTTCACTCAATGTTTTAGCCCACTTCTGACTTGATAATTATTATTTATAGATTATAAATTGTTTGTATTTTTTTAATTATAAATAAACATATATATATTTTAAAAAAGAAAACCTCTGCTTTGTTATAATTAAGCAGCAATTTATTATCATGTATTTCCTGAAGACAATACAAATACTTTATTAAAACACTTATGCACAGCTTGCCTTTCTGTATGCTGAAGTCACAGTGGGAAAAATGAGATACTTTCCCAAAGCATTGCAAAAATGTATTTGTTATCTTGGACTTATAACCCGCCCTACCTTGCATAGCATGGCTCAGGGTGGGCAACAATAATAATGTACCTGCCTAAGTGATTGAGTAATTTCTTTTATGCATAAATGGAAGGAAACATTTGCTAGATGTAGGGCAAGGAGTTACCGAGTGAAGCAGAAAAGGTCTGCTCTCTTGATTCCAGCCTCTCACCTTGAGACTTTCACCTGGAGATTCTGCAAAGGCTGAAACCCTGAAACTTCAGGTCGAACCCTGAGATCCCTTCACTCCTCCCTTTTGTGTGCAAGGCAGAGGGTCAATTATGTTTTTTGCCTGAAGGATTTTCTCCATTGCTTCTCCCCATTCTAGTTGTATACAATCCAATGGGAGAGGTGCAAGTATGTCTAAAGCAAGCCAACAATTTTATCTGTTTGTAAGGGGAAAGTGTAGATGACTGGGGAAGTCAATGGCAAACCACCCCATAAAAAGTCTGCCACGAAAATGTCATGATGTGACATCACCCCAGAGTTGGAAACGACTGGTGCTTGCGCAGGGGACTGCCTTTACCTTTTTAAGGAGCAGGAAGAAAGGTGCTGTATTTGCCTCCTGTATCTCAGACCCCAGTGCCCAAATAGATGTTCCTCCAGGGATTTCAGGTGGCTTGGAGCCTTTGGACTGCTACTGCCGGAGGCAGACTGTTAAATCTCCCTTGTTGTCCTGGTTTTGCCCCACATGACCTGAGTATTCTGCTATTTGATTTTCTGTCTTGGAAACAGGGACATTCTTGGCTTAGTGATTCATACAGAACTCTTATCCTTTGAACCAGAGTGCAAACAGCTGAGCAGTTATGTCTCTTGTTTTGCAGTTAAGTCCAAATACTTCATTGTTTTCTTGACTAAGAGCCATCTCCTATGTATCATTAGCATAAGAAGGGCCTTGAGAAGGGATTTGACCCTCTGTCTAGCAAGTGGGTGAAAACATCTTTGTGCAAATAGTGCTAGCATCCAGACTAACAGCTGTGGGAGAGGCAGAATTAGCAGATGCAGGATTTAGCACTGTAGAGGGAGGGAAATGCCTTCTTTTCTGAGCTAGTGTGGTATCGAGTGTTGCATCTGAATCAGGGGCACCCAGGTTCATCTCCTGTTCAGCCTTGAAGGTGGCTTTACGACAGTCTCCTTTCCCCAGTTTTGCTTGCTTCCAAAGGGGGTGCAAGAATGTACTTCCGCTATGGCAGCAGCAGCCAATGATGTGACAGTGGGGGGGGGGGGGGGTTACAGCATCCACCCCATCCTGCCCACTGCCGTTGCTGCACCCCCTTTTCCTCTGTTGTGTTTCTACAGAAGCACAGATGTGACAGAGATGACATTGCCCCCACTGGTAACCCACTTTCCCCTCCCTTTCCCAGCTGAACTGTGCTTTGAGGGGGAGGAAGCCTGTTAAAGGGCCAAAGGCAGTGTGGGGTGGGAGAGGGGAAGGAAAAGCAGAGTTTAGGTCTGTCCCTTTTCTATAGCGGCTGCTGGTGGAGTGCCCTAATGGATATTCCACCCACATCTCCCTTACAATTTCCCTGTGAGCTGGATCAAAAGAGGTTTTTCTTGGAACTGATTTAAAGGACAAAGCCCCCTCTGAGACTCACGAGTAATGCTCAGAATACGATATTGTGTGGTTGCTCCCATTTAAATTGGGGGCTTCCTGTGTTCCAAGGGGGGAATACCATTGTGGATGCAACCTCACAGAGCTATTCTCAAAGAGAAAAACGCCTTCTGAGTAGAGCACTTTCTCATGCTGCAGCTGGAAAGGTTTTTACCTGTTCTGGAATATTTACATTTTTTGCTACAGATCTTTTATCACAAGTCCAGGCTAGTCCAATTTTGTCAGATCTTGGAAGCTAAGCAAGGCTGGCCCTGTTAGTAACTGGATGGGAGACCACCAAAGAATACCAGAGTCACTACTCAGAGGCAAGCCATGGCAAACCACCGCTAAACATCTCTGGCCTTGAAAACCCTGTGGGATCACCATAAGTCAGCTGACATGAGGGCAAAACAAAACAAACCTTCCTGAAGTTTATTTAAATCCATGCAGAACAGGTAGGGGAGGGAAGGCAGCATGGTATAGCCTGATCTTTTTAACCCTCTCAAGCTAACCAGGATTGGTACTTGGATGGAAGACCACCAAGGAAGACCATGCAGAGGAAGGCAATGGCAAACCACCTCTGCTTCTCATTTCCCTTGAAAGCCCCTTGTTGGAGTTGCAGCAACTTGAAGCATTTACAAACAGGCATATCACAGCAGAATACCTCCAGTATACAATGGGTGTGACAGAGGAGCCTTGCATTGTATGTAGTAGGAAAGGAACTGGGTTGCAACAAGGGAGAGGGTGTGAAATAGTTAACACCAGTCTCAGGCTTAAACAGAGGCTCTCTTTATTTATCCTAAAGCAGCTTTTGTTCTTTGTTTTGCTTTCTGGCCTCTGGTAATGACTAATTGATTTGTTATGCTTCCCTGCTCTAGCCGTTATCTAATTGCCTTCATCAGCTTTGCATTAAATAGCAGAAACTGAATTCTGTCTAGGGTGAAAGAAGAAAAGTCTCTTAGATTGTTGGCCTGTTGTCGAAGGCCCCCAGGCAGAGATATACATTATCTGCAACCAACTGGCTTTCCCGCAGAAGAAATACCACAAAGTGAGAAAATGATATAAAAGATGCAACAAAAAAATGAAACAATGTAATAACTCAATGAATTTATATACCAATAATAAATAATTAATAGCAATCAATGAAATGTCCTTTCAGTATTTTTTTATAAATTTAGTGTGTATTCAAATTATTTAGCCAAATGATATGAACAACAAGCTTTCCCTAACACCACAGCAATCCTAACCGATTTAAACCTCTACACGATTGAAAAAATGACTCAGTCACTGAAAGAGCCAACAAACCAGTCCAATGTCCAAACTACTCCCTGTGGTAATATAATCTGAAGTTCCAATACCACTGGTGGTTCACACAGCTTATACTTTCAAAATCCAACCGGAACCAATACAGCGGTACGTAGTGGTGAAAGTCTTGCAGTCCCAAATTGAAAGTCTCCAATGGCAGTCCCGACTACACAAGCAAGTGAGCTGAAGAATGCCTTGTTTCAACCACCTTCTTCAAAAGATGGAACCATTCTCTCCTAATGTGGTCAGCCACAATTCTGAAACTTTCATTATATCAAAAATTTCATACATGTAGCATACCGCTCTCACATCAAAACCTTCAATAGGAATAAACACATAAACTGGCTTTTCCTGAAACTGGATTTTAAAAATGTTCATCTTGCAAGTGATTTTAGCTCTTTATTTGATTGATGTGAGACCTGTTCAAAAGTGCAAGGAAAGCGATTGCTTTGTATTCTTGTGGCACCCCTCATTATGAGCCTCATTTATATTTAGGTAAATAACATTAAACTGCCATTGTTCTTGGATTTACAAACTGTTACAGGGTCACTGTCAACTCAGGCTCAAAGAGCTTTTTTCTGGCAGACTTGAGGTGGAATATTGTGGGTCTTAGAGGACCTATTTTGATGAGATTTTGAGGCACTCCCCTTTCCAGTATAGTGTGTCTGAGTTTTGTTACTCAGTCGCACAGTCGAGTCCGACTCTTTGCAACCCCATGGACAGAGTCACGCCAGGACAAAGTCTTCCACCATCCTCTGAAGTCTGCTCAAATTCATGTTTGTTACATCAGTAACACTGTCCAGCCATCTCAACTTTTGCCGTCCCCTTCTTCTTTTGCCTTCCTGTCTTTCCCAGCATCAGGATCTTCTCCAGCGAGTTCTCCCTTCTCCTTTGGTGGCCAAAGTATTTGAGCTTCAGCTTCAGCATCTGACCTTCCAGGGAACAGTCAGGGTTGATTTCCCTTAGGACTGACTGATTTGATCTTGCAGTTCAAAGGACTCTCAAGATTCTTCTTCAGCACCACAGCTCGAAAGCATCTATTCTTCTGCGCTTGGCCTGTCTGAGTTAACAGTACATATATAATAGACTTGTAGTTACACTGCATCATGGGCCTATGACACATGCCTATTTCTAAAGTAGTGATGAAGGTACATGTGTGCAGAATTTCCCTTATAAGTGTTGCCCGTCTAATTATAAACTATGTTTTTAAAAAACAATTTTAACTTTTTCAGAGGCAGATAGTATGCTACAATAAAACTAATAACATGTTTAATATTTGTTCTGTAAAATCAGATTGCAAATGAATGTTTCCATAATGATGCTTTTTATAAAAGTCAAGATGCAAGATGATTGTAATGCATATGAAGCATCTATACAGCACTTCCAGAGTTCAAAACAATTTGTCTTGTGTTTTTTTACTATAACTTTGTAAGGCTGGTCAATATTATTATCCTCACATTGCAGGTAGGAGCTAGTTAGAGCCATCTTGTGAGTTCATGGCAGAGTCAAGATCTGAACTGGGTACCTTCCACATCATTCCGTTGTGTCTTAACCACTATGCCAAGTAGGGCTGCCAGTAAGGTTGCCAGGTCTGACTCAAGAAATATCTGGGGACTTTGGGGGTGGAGCCATGAGCAAGGGTGTGACAAGCATGATTGAACTCCAAAGGGAGTTCTGGCAATCACATTTAAAGGGATTGTATTCCTCTTAAATGCCTTCCCTTCACCTTCTTTTGGAGCTCATAGAACTGGACCCCCTGGTCCAATCTTTTTGAAACTTGGGGGGTATTTTGAGGAGAGGCTATGCTGAATATTTGGTGCCTCTGCCTCAAAAAAATAGTGCCCCCAAGCCCCAGATACCCATGGATCAATTCTCCTTTTATACCGTATGGACATTAGTCTCCATAGAATATAATGGAGTGCCCAGCAGACATTCTCCCCCCCCCCTTTCTGATGTCCTTGAAGCAGGGGGAGGGCCTCCAAACCAGGGGTTCCCCTGCCTCCAGCTGAGGATTGGGAACCCTTGTTGCCAGGTCCAGCTCAGGAAACCTGGGGACATTGGGGGTGGAGCCAGGAGACTTTCCCCATTCCCTTAAATAAATAAATAAATAAACAGCATCACAGTTCCCCTGAATAGTCTTCATTTCCTCATTCCCCCAGCTGCTGCACTTCCAGTAAATGAAAGTGAACACATGCACACACACACACTCAGCCAGAATAAACCCAGTTTGCAAGCACACACTTTAGTCATCTCACTAGGGCAATTTACTCATGAGAACTGCTGAATGTAACCATCTGCTGTATTTCAACCAACTTCTTCAGATCAACACAGGAAAATGAGAGGTTCTAGTTTACCCTTTACTATATTACTATGCAAACAACTTCTGAAAGGAATGTAAAACAAATGGAAGGACTGTGCTGGCTTCTCTTCCTTTCTCACAGCTTTAAAGGCTCACTTGGAAGAGCCAGGGGACTCTGCTGGCTCACTCCACCCCATTCACTTTGTTCCTACTGAGATTTAAAGGCACATACACATTCCAAGTTTCAAGCTTCTTCTATGGAAGGCACATAGTGGCTGTTGGGGCACGGCTTCCCTGCACTGGCTGGCGGTGGGGAGGAGCCTGCAAAACTGGGTGGTTCCCTGCTGGGACCTGGGGAATGGCAAGCCTAATGCTAAGCCAGCTCATATCTAACACAGAGGAAAGAGTTTATCTGATGCTGTTAGCAGAATGCAGTTTCCACTTCTTCATGGGGCAGTGTTTTGTCAATAAACTAATCTGTAGCATCCTGTGATGTAAAGAGCATGGGCATCTTCCACTCATACTCAGGATAGAGGATTCCTATGCATAAATTAATTACTATATGCAAATAAACAATAATTGGAGGGATTTTCCCCATCCCAAGAAGGGTGCCTTCCTAAACCGAGCTATGCCCTTCTAAACCTATTGACTTCTGTGGCCTTAGAAGAATGTAAATCCGTTTAGGTCCCTTGACTTTTAATTAAAGCTTATGCATTAGGCTTCAAGTATATAGGCGGTATTTAATTAATACCAACACTGACAAGCATGTATGTTAATTAGGTTCTTCCTCCTAGCAATGAGGGGCAGTTCTTACCCATGGTTGTAATATTACTGCACTAACAGCACTTTCATTAGCAGAGGTTCCCCTGACTGGGAGGGAAGGGAGAATTTGATTAACAGTTTATAATGCAGATTAAATATATAATTGCCCCAGTCAGTAAAAAACAGTATAAATATAATTATTTAATTAAATTTATTTTTTTCATTTTAGTATATTTATATTCCTCTCTTTCCCATAGGTGGGCTCTGGGCAGATTACAACAACAAAAAATAACAATTAAATAACAAAACCCAACAATAAAATAATAATAGAACAGTATCAAAGGAGAGTGCCGATTATCCCACATTACTTTTGAGAGATCTGCAAGCTCTGGTGGATTTGTGCATAAGGGTGTTTTTGCCACTACAGGCCCTAGAAACGTGTAGTCACATCTCTGTATAGGATGGTTTTTGGAGATGGAAGTGCAAATTCTTGGAAGAAGAAGGACTAACTGGCAGCTGCCCCAAAGATGAGTTGTTTCCATGGCTGTGGGGGAACCCAATGAAATAATGATGGCAAATAGTGTAAAAATGCAAGGGTAGGAACCGAAAGAGCTGGAACGGGCCTGACTCCTGGAACTACTCAAAGGGCTTGGTAGGCAGTTGTGGTTACAGGGAAGTGAGTCAAGGAGGCCAAAGCACCAATGACCGAGACAATCCACAAGCCAGATTTCTCAGGCCAAGTAACCTACTTTCCGCTGCCAGCCAAAGGGAGGGGACAGAATGGAAACTACAAGCCTGGGGCAACACTACAAGATGGGGGTTAAATGACTTGAGCAGATGAGTCTGGCTTTAAATCCACCAGTAAACATTTCTGTGCTGAAGGTGCTGCTTTGCTGGCAGCCCTTGAACCGGCAAATCTGCTCGCAGCCATCTGCTGTGTGTTCTATTAATGCAAGCAAAGCTCTCCCAGGGAAGCCGTTTTGTTCGGTTCATGTGTTTGCGGTGCACACCCACTATTCCCGATGTGGACCTGAGATTATTATATTAGGTCTTTATTATGTGTTGACTTCTTCCCCTTTTTTAGATCTTTGACTTTTGGGGGGAAAGCATTACCATGAGACTGGAACAGGGACTCTTCACTCTTCTGCTGCTGTTGGGAGCAATTGCCACTTTCCAGGGCCAGGTAAAGCTTTGCCAACATGCCAGTGTTTTTTGCTGTGGTTTCTCTGTCATTCTGCTGCCAGATACTTTGGCATAACAGAAGGAAAATGCTGTTTGGGCTGCAGAGTTGGTTTTCCCCAAATGGTAGGCTGGGATGAGACATTTTTGTTGGGAACCCCCTATTAGTTGTTGTGTCTAAATCTGGCCTTATGATTTGAATTAGTGAGTGAAAACTAGCCTATTCAGAAGGGCATTTGTCGGCTGCCTCTGTTTTGTGATTTTGTTGTATTTAGCTAAGAATTTCCACAAAATTTTAAAGCCAAGGAGGGAGCTTCTGCTTGAATGGAATATCGAAGGAACTTTAGGGGACACAGAAATGAGCAAAAGTTCTCCAGAGACCTCTAGGCATCCTTGACTTTTGTATCTGCAGTACTAAGAGCTTTAACTCATCTCAGGTGTACAACTAGACTCTTTGTGTAGAGGGGGCCAAAAGGGTACACCGGTAGTGGTGGTGGTGCTGAACTCTGTGACAATCATAATTTAAATAGCCTGATATGTAAAATATGGTCCTAGACTTTGGCAGCTATCCAGCGAAAGAGGACTAGAAACTTAACTTTTTAAAATAAGAACTGAAAATTCAGGGAAAGGCCCTGGAATATCACTGAGAGGATAGGCCTCCCTTATAGATATAGCTGTAATTGATTGTGCTATAAACCACTTTGGATTAATTTTTAAAAGAGTGGTATACGAGATGGTTAAATAAAAAGGTAGTTTGAGGCCTGTAAACTGCTTGTGCTTAGCTCGAGGCCAGCTACATGTTTCACTCTGATGTTTCAGATCTATGGCTGCAAGCTCCTCTAGAGCTTGGGAAATACTGGTTGTCTGTAACTGACTTTTTTATGGTACCTGCTTCCTCCTCCTTAAAAAAAAAATCTCATTTCTCTCCCTGTAGGAGTTTCCTGTGCGCATTAAAAGAGGTGCTCGATCAAGAGGTAAGGAATAAAACTTACAGCAGGACAGGGCTTTTTTTTTTTGTAGCAGGAACTCCTTTGTATAGTAGGCCACACACCCCTGATGTAACCAATCCCCTGGAGCTTACAGTAGGCCCTGTAAGAAGAGCCCTGTAAGCTTTTGGAGGGTTGGCTCCAGGAACTGTGCTCATCCCATGTTCCCAAATAAAAGACAGTTCAAGAGGTGGCTCTTGACAAGGTCTGTTCTCTTGCAGTAAGGCAGAACGCTTGAAACTGATGGTTCCTGAATTGAATTGAGCCAATTCAATTCTGCCCACAGGACAGAAGTCTTGGGTGTGTGCTCGATGCAAGGAGCTCCTGGTCCTCAGGGAACGAGTTCGTACCCTTGAGGCCGAGGTGACTGCCCTGGAGAAGCAGAGACGGTCAGTTAGGCAATTGGGGAAGACTCTTGGGGGCGTATTAGATGAGCCCCACTCTGAATGTGGCAGCCCCGTTGCTGCCAGAGAGCGTGAGGGTCTAGAGGGAACAGGGCACCTTGCTGAGGATAAGGGGAATGCGCCCTCAGAAGGGACCTCTTCTTCGGTTGGTGAGCGGGTATCCTTTCGCGCCAAGGAACCATCCCTGGGCAGGGGGAGAGGGGGGGTCTTGGTAGTTGGTGATTCGATCCTTAGGCAAGTAGACAGCTGGGTGGCAAAACCGCGTATTGACCGTATGGTGACTTGCCTGCCTGGTGCGAAGGTAGCGGACATTACGCGTGTAGTAGATAGGCTGATAGACAGTGCTGGGGAGGAGCCTGTGGTCATGGTGCATGTTGGCACCAACGATGTGGGGAAATGCAGTCGTGAGGTCCTGGAGGAGAAATTTAGGCTGCTAGGTGGGAGACTTAAGGCCAGGACCTCCAAGGTGGCCTTCTCGGAAGTGCTACCTGTTCCACGTGCAGGGCAGGAGAGACAGGCGCAAATTAGAAGTCTCAATGTGTGGATGAGACGATGGTGTAAGGAGGAAGGGTTTAAGTTTGTTAGGCACTGGGATGCTTTCTGGAACAAGCCGGAGCTGTACAAAAGAGACGGTCTCCACTTGTCTCCGGATGGAACCAGGCTGCTGGCGCTTAAAATCAAAAAGGTGGCAGAGCAGTTTTTAAACTAAATCTTGGGGGAAAGCCGACAGGAGATGGAATGTCTCTGGTTCGGGAGGACTCGTCTCAAAGAGATGAAGGGTTGGCTTCTATTTTTCTACCGAGTAACGGATCAGAGTTGTCCACTGTGATGGTGACAAACAGTATGGACTGTCTGCTAGAGTCTCGAGGCGGCAGGAGAGAGGTGGCGGGCCTAGCTTGCTTGGGAAATTATAAATGTTTGTATGCAAATGCTAGAAGTGTCCGAAGTAAAATTGGTGAATTGGAATGTTTAGTGTTGGGAGAAAACATAGACATTGTGGGAATTTCAGAAACTTGGTGGAATGAGGAGAATCAGTGGGACACGGTGATTCCTGGATATAAGTTATATCGGAAGGATAGGGAGGGAAGGGTTGGAGGTGGGGTGGCTCTGTATGTCAGAGAGGATATACGGTCCAGTAAGACTGAGGTCAGAGAATTAGATTCCCTTTTAGAAATGCTTTGGGTTGAAATAGAGGGCCCAAAAGGAAATTTAACTATGGGAGTTTGTTATCGCCCACCAAATCAAAAGAGAGAGGACGATTATAATATGATGGAGGGATTAAAGATAGCGGCTAAACGTAAAAACTGTGTCATTATAGGTGATTTTAACTACCCGCAGATTGATTGGGTCAATATGTGTTCTGGTCGAGAGAAAGAGATTGAGTTTCTTGATGCTCTCAATGACTGTGCTATGGAGCAGATGGTCTCAGAACCTACCAGGGGTGGGGCGATCCTGGATCTGGTCCTAAGTAATGCCCAAGACTTGGTGAGAGACGTAAAAGTGATTGCGCCGCTTGGGAACAGTGACCATAATGTTATTGATTTCACCATTTGTATAAATAGGGAGTTGCCCAAAAAGACCGCCACAACCACATTTAACTTTAAAAGGGGTAAATTCTCTGAGATGAGGAGGCATGTGAGGAGGAAACTGAAAGGAAAGGTAAATACGGTCAAAACCCTTGGGGAAGCTTGGAGACTATTTAAAACTATAATCCTAGAAGCTCAGATAAAATACATACCACAAGTTAGGAAAGGCACAAACAGGTATAAGAAGAGGCCAGCATGGTTAACAAACAAAGTAATGGAAGCTGTAAAAGGTAAGAAGGACTCCTTTAAGCGGTGGAAAACCAGTCCAAGTGAGATTAATAAAAGGGAACACAGACAGTGGCAAATCAAATGCAAGACTGTGATCAGGCAGGCAAAAAGGGACTATGAGGAGCATATTGCAAAAAACATAAAGACCAACAATAAAAATTTCTTCAAATATATTAGAAGTAGGAAACCAGCCAGGGAAGCAGTGGGGCCCTTGGATGACCATGGGGTAAAAGGATTACTGAAGGAGGATGGGGAAATGTCTGAGAAGCTGAATGCATTTTTTGCCTCCGTCTTCACCGTGGAAGATGAGAAGTGTTTGCCCGCCCCAGAACCACTAATATTGGAAGGGGTGTTGAAAGACCTGAGTCAGATTGAGGTGACAAAAGAGGAGGTCCTACAACTGATAGACAAATTAAAAACTAATAAGTCACCGGGTCCGGATGGCATACATCCGAGAGTTCTGAAAGAACTCAAAGTTGAACTTGTGGATCTTCTAACAAAAATCTGTAATCTTTCATTGAAATCTGCCTCCGTTCCTGAGGACTGGAAGGTAGCAAATGTCACCCCCATCTTTAAAAAGGGTTCCAGAGGAGATCCGGGAAATTACAGGCCAGTCAGTCTGACTTCAATACCGGGAAAGTTGGTAGAAACCATTATCAAGGACAGAATGAGTAGGCACATTGATGAACACGGGTTATTGAGGAAGACTCAGCATGGGTTCTGCAAGGGAAGATCTTGCCTCACTAACCTGTTACATTTCTTTGAGGGGGTGAACAAACATGTGGACAAAGGAGACCCGATAGATGTTGTTTACCTTGACTTCCAGAAAGCTTTTGATAAAGTTCCTCATCAAAGGCTCCTTAGAAAGCTTGAGAGTCATGGAGTAAAAGGACAGGTCCTCTTGTGGATCAAAAACTGGCTGAGTAATAGGAAGCAGAGAGTGAGTATAAATGGGCAGTCTTCGCAGTGGAGGACGGTAAGCAGTGGGGTGCCGCAGGGCTCGGTACTGGGTCCCATCCTCTTTAACTTGTTCATAAATGATTTAGAGTTGGGAGTGAGCAGTGAAGTGGCCAAATTTGCGGATGACACTAAATTGTTCAGGGTGGTGAGAACCAGAGAGGATTGTGAGGAACTCCAAAGGGATCTGTTGAGGCTGGGTGAGTGGGCGTCAACGTGGCAGATGCGGTTCAATGTGGCCAAGTGCAAAGTAATGCACATTGGGGCCAAGAATCCAGGCTACAAATACAAGTTGATGGGGTGTGAACTGGCAGAGACAGACCAAGAGAGAGATCTTGGGGTCATGGTAGATAATTCACTGAAAATGTCAAGACAGTGTGCGTTTGCAATAAAAAAGGCCAACGCCATGCTGGGAATTATTAGGAAGGGAATTGAAAACAAATCAGCCAGTATCATAATGCCTCTGTATAAATCGATGGTGCGGTCTCATTTGGAGTACTGTGTGCAGTTCTGGTCGCCACACCTCAAAAAGGATATTATAGCATTGGAGAAAGTTCAGAAAAGGGCAACTAAAATGATTAAAGGGCTGGAACACCTTCCCTATGAAGAAAGGTTGAAACGCTTAGGGCTCTTTAGCTTGGAGAAACGTCGACTGAGGGGTGACATGATAGAAGTTTACAAGATAATGCATGGGATGGAGAAAGTAGAGAAAGAAGTACTTTTCTCCCTTTCTCACAATACAAGAACTCGTGGGCATTCGATGAAATTGCTGAGCAGACAGGTTAAAACGGATAAAAGGAAGTACTTTTTCACCCAAAGGGTGATTAACATGTGGAATTCACTGCCACAGGAGGTGGTGGCGTCCACAAGCATAGCCACCTTCAAGAAGGGGTTAGATAAAAATATGGAGCAGAGGTCCATCAGTGGCTATTAGCCACAGTGTGTGTGTGTGTGTGTGTATATATATATATATATATATATATATATATATATATATATATATATTTGGCCGCTGTGTGACACAGAATGTTGGACTGGATGGGCCATTGGCCTGATCTAACATGGCTTCTCTTATGTTCTTATGTTCTTATGTTCTTAATTTGGTGTAGTGGTTAAGTGCATGGACTCTTATCTGGGAGAACCGGGTTTGATTCCCCACTCCTCCACTTGTACCTGCTGGAATGACCTTGGGTCACCATAGCTCTGGCAGAGGTTTTCTTTGAAAGGGCAGCTGCTGTGAGAGTCCTCTCAGCCACACTCACCTCACAGGGTGTCTGTTGTGAGAGAGGACGATAAATGAGATTGTGAGCTGCTCTGAGACTTGGAGTGGAGGGCAGGATATAAATCCAGTATCTTCTTCTTCTATCAGGAGTGTGTGGCCTAATATGCAAAGGAGTTCCTGCTGTAGAAAAAGCCCTGCCTGAGCAGAGAGCTGTGCAAGCTCAGCAGAGAGTTGTGCTAAATGGACCCATCTCCCACCATTGCAAAGAGGACCCCATGCAGAGACTGCTCTGAGCTTGATCTAAGTGTACTGCATGCTCAGAACATCTGCAGCTAAGTTCTGTGCTAGGACAGGCCTGGTTCTGCAACAGTCATTCAGCAATTGAGCAAATGTGAAAATCTGTAGCCATTAATTAAACCTGGGCTTTTAGTAAATGTGGAATTCTTTTAACAAGAGCTGGGGGAATGGGAATGGACAGAGAAGCTAGGGAGAAATGAACCTTGTAATGGACAGGCAAAAGTATTGTGGACATGGCAGGGCCAGCTGTATCTTGTTATAGGATACAGTCACAACTGGAACATGTTCCCAAATCAAAGAATTCAAGAGGTGGCTCTTGACAAGGTCTGTTCTCTTGCAGTAAGGCAGAATGCTTGAAACTGATGGTTCCTGAATCATCTTTTTACAAATGTATAAACAGAACACCTTGAAAATAAGCAGGCTCCTAAAGTTGACAGCATAACAATTAATCATGCTGTAGGTTTCCCAAAAAGCAGTAATTGCAGCCACATCTGCCAAGTTCGCATCCAAGATTCAGCACTGTTAGATTTTCCAGCATTCCTTTTCTGTCTTTGTTTGTACTGTTTCACTAATCCTTCTGGTAGTTGATGTGTGTGACATTCCAAAAGCTGTAGATCCATGTTCTAGCCATTAAGGTGTCAGGTTATGCAAAACTACAGTGATAGGCACCATTACACTAATCAAGACAACTGAATTTAAGCACCAGATTTTGGAACAGCAGGTTTTTAGACTGATAGAACATTTCTGATTAGTTGTAGAAGACATCATTTTGAGATACAGATACACTCTTAACATTATGCAGACCAACATACATTGTGGGGAGGAATGCATACACTCAGCTCACCCTGCCACAGTAAAACACAAGCATCCATGCAGAATTTTAATTTGTAGTATATAGGAAAATGGTATTCTTGCAGACCCACAATGGATAAAAAACTGCTCCCCCCCCCCCCCAGTGTTTCAGCTTGGGGGAAATGGTTCAGGGAGGAAGACTGGAATCCTTCCTTGCCTGGTGCTGTGGTTCCAATCTGAATCATGCCCTGCAGTGTTGAGTAAGTAAATTCCCCACAGCTGCCATTGGGTCTGTGAGGGAAATGTTTCAGCACATGGAAACTCTGACCCAACTCATGGACAAACATATTTGTGTAGTTTAGCTCTAAATGTCTGTGTCGAGTGGTAACAAGAATCCACAAAGATAAGCTTGGTGTGTTTTGGGCTGTTTGAATAGTGGTGCTGTATGTGTGTGTTCTTTGTGCAAGGGTGCATCCCTATATCTGAGTCTTCTCTTCTCGGGACCCTGACAATGCAATTCGGAGCAAAGTTAGGCCCTTGTGAATTCATGGAAGTCACTGAACTTAAAAGGGTATAACTCTGTTAAGGATTTTTCTTTAAGACCACTAGAAGAACTTCTCCTGACCAGCTTTGAATTTCATTCTTTTATCTGAGGTAATGAGAACTGGAAACTTGCTTTGTTAAAATACTTTGATCTTAGCAGAATGCAAAAATTTGTGTTTGCGTGACTATTCAAATTAAGAATAGACCTTTGATTATTATTTTTGGATATTTCATAAGGGTAATGTGACAAAACCTGTGAATCTTGCCAAGAATTTAGAAGAGAAGGCGTTTCCCTTCCCTCAGAACAGCACAAATAACCCTGGAGGGACTACAAATCTTTTTACACCCCACATACAATAGAGAGAGGAAAGAGCAAGACAAAGAAAGAGAGGGCCACTTGGAGGCACAGATTGTTGAGAAGGAAAAAGGGGAGGGTGAAAATGGTTTGCAGGGTCTCTCTTCTCACAAGGTTTTTCTGTTTCTTGACTGCAGCCATATGTAAAGACCCATCAACCCAACAGATTTACCAGCAAAGGGAAAGCTGGCTACGACTAGCAAACAGCAGAGTTGAATACTGTCGGTGTGAGAATGGCCGCAGCCGCTGCCATGCAGTGCCTGTCAAAGGTAGGTCTGGATTGTGCACGAGACAGAAATTGGAATAAACTGAGATTGGTTGGAGAAGGTGTAGGGGTGAGAAACTGGCATGGCTTCCTTCAAAGACTCCTGGGAAATGTAAGAACTGTACAGAAAAATAGTTTCAGCAAATATTCCTTCCACACGGACATTTTTCTTTGGATTTACTTCCAAGCTTGAGTGCTGTTTTTGAGAGCACCCACATGACATTGACCTCTAATCATCCACTTTCCAGGTTTTCCCTGTCTTTGGCGTGCTCTTTCTCAAAATGGCTTTTTACAATGTTTTCTGAAAGAATGTAGCTAAAGTGCATTTGCATGCCATCTGAATGGGAAGGAGCATACTTTCAAAGGTTCTGTCCACATCAGCACCATTTTCCTTCCATGAACTCCTTGCAGTTGTCATTTTCTCCTTCAAGATGGTGATGAGCTTCTTTTTTTAAAAAAACTGTTATAACAGTATAGTGCTTGTTTCTTGAAATGACACTATCAGTATATATTCCACACAGGTAACCATAAGAGTTTGTCAGGACAGAAATAGCAGGGCCCTGTGTAACTTTGAAGCCTGAAAGGTTATTCTGGCACAGATGTTTACAATAATTTTTAGAAGGGCCACAAGACTGTCTCAACAGTATGAAGAGCTAGTATTGTATAGTAGTTAGAGAGCGAGATTATAGGTCCTGGTTTGAATCCTTACTCTGTCATGGAAACTCACTGAGTGACCTTGGGCCAGTCATTCACTCAACCTACCTCACAGGGTGGTTGTTGTAGAGTTCAAATGGGGACAGGAAAATGATGCTGTGAGCCCCTTTGGCTCTCTGTGAGGAAGAAAACTGAGATATAAATATCTAAATAAAGTATTCTCTTAAAGCACCACTTATGTTTAAGTCAGACAAAAGAAGTTCTGCTCTGCAGAGCTTACAATCCAAATTCTAACAGGAGAGAAGGCAATCTAAGAGCAAGGATCAGGAGGAAGTATAAGTGCCATAATGTATTCTTAGGCTTTGTTCCCCTTGAGGGTGAGGACTAAGCCAGTGTAAGTCTGCAGTAGAACCTAAACTACCATGGAAGGCGGAAACTGAGAATCTCCATGTTTGTTTTTCTGCCAGCCTGTGCCCAGCAGCAGTGCTTCAACAGGGGCATCTGCCAGCAAGCATTGTACTCCCCCAGCCATTTCATCTGCTCATGCCTCCCGGGCTTCTCTGGGAAGCAGTGTGAGATTGGTAAGTATGCCTTCCTGGAAAATGATGAATGGGTGCAATACAAGGAAGAGGACTACCCTGAGTTTAGCGTTATGCAGTGGGTTCTTGGCTGAGAGCTTGGTCACCTCTCATTATTCTGTAGTGAATACAGATGCTGCTGGGCTATAGCTAGGGAAGGTGTACAGGATAATACATACAGGGCAGGACTGGGGATGTGTTCCTGGCTTTTCAAAGCAGTTATGAAATCTGTACCAAGAAAACTGACCTTGATAAACTCTGTGCAGTGAAGATGCTTCACAAATCTCTGTCTAGTTTTCATGGCTGCTTCTATTAGCTGGGGGAAACACACAGGGAATCTGAACTGCCATGGAAGAAGGAAAGTAAGAATCTCTGTTCTTAAGTTTTGTCTCACAACCTGTACTGTACTCAGGTGTGTTTTTTTTTTCTGAAAGCTTTCTTCCCCCCAACCTTTTTGTCTTGAGACTTCACCATATATTGACCATTTGCCTTAAGGAATATAATATTCCTAGTAGAATATTCACTTTATTTTTGAAAATATTGCCTGGTGCAATCCCAGATGCGGTGCAACTCTAAGGTTATGTTATTTTGTGCAAGCCTTGCTTCCACTTGCACTGCGTTGCAGGAGTGCTCCTGTTCTGTGGAGCTTCTCCCTCCAGCCCCAGGAGCTTTTGTGCTTCTTTCAATGAACCAAAATACACAGCGTGAGAGGGAAGCTCTGTGCAACAAAGGCCCAAGACAAAGAGAGGTGCAAACAGAAGCAGGGCTTAAGATGAAGTCCACGCTTATTATGAGAAAAACATTTTTCAAAAATCTGGTCTGTATGGTTATGAAATTCAGCAGATGTAGTATTTTCTCAAAACAAAAATAAGACAGATGGAGAAGAGTTGCAGAAGCCCCATTAGTCACCAGAGGGGGCACCATTTCTTTCTTTTTTACAAACGTACAAAGAATTTCTTACAAATATACAAAATATTTTAGAGGGGTGTGTGTATCTGCACCTGGAAGTCATGTTGGCCTTTGGTGACTGACCCCTAGAGGATATTCAGAGAGATGGCTGAATAGAGCCTGCCCCGTCCTCTCAACTGGAAATTTAATGGAAGTCTCCCATCCAAATACTAACCACAGCAAACCCTGCTTAGTTTCCAAAAACTGATAAGATTGGGCTTTCCTGAACTATCCAGGCCAGAGTGGGAGGGTGCCATTTCTGTTCCTTACCCAGTTTCAAGTGCATTGCTCTGGATCTTCATCTCTGTATTCTTGCTGCCAATAGACCACTTTTTTGTTTCCCTCCCTTCCTCCTCTTCCTTCTTTTGATGCCTTAGTGCCTGAATCTTTTGGCATTCTGAAAATCCTTAGCTTTGCCATCTGCAGAAATTAGGAAGTTGAAAATAGGCCACTGAGTGTAAAGGGCATGACTAGAAGAAGTTATTCTGAGTGTAAGTAGTATGGTGGTTTCCCCCATGGAAGTCAGAAGTCATCTTGGTGCAGATTTGCACTGTAGTGGCATAGAATACACTGTGTTCTCTGGACCATAGACCAGGGTCTCATATAGTAGCTCCAGATTGCATGGGGAAATTAGCTTCTGATCTCACACTATCCTTCTCTCCAGACATTTTATAACATTTGCCTGCCCTTTCTTGCAAGGTGCTTAGGATGGGGTAAATGTTGATTTCCCTATTTTAGCCCCACAAGGACGAAAAGAAACTGGAAACGTAACAGAACCAAGGTCAGCCACTAAACATCATGGCTGGGATAGGATCTGAATCTGTCTCCCTACTTTAAGTCCAGCCTACCCAACACTGAATTTCATAATAACATTTGGTGTTTTATATAGCATTTTAGAGTGCTCAAAGTGCATTTTAGTAATCTTTACAGTGTCTTCATAAAGTAGGTTAGGATTATTACCCTTATATTGCAAATTAGGTAGGAGCACTAAGAGTTGCTTGCGGACAACACTATTGAGAGTTTCCTGCTTTCACTGCTCAGTGTGTAGGCTACACTAGCTGTATTGTGCGATACCTCCCCAGTCCCCACCAAGGGAGGACAGAAGGGAAGCAAGACTTAGCAAGCTAAATAGTTATTATGGGCTATGAATGTATCTCCTGCTGCTATGAGATAATTGGGTATAAGTTTCACTCCAGCCCCGTGCAGACCCCAGCAGCGATGGCTCATCCAGTCTCCTATTCTAATTTCACTCTTCATGATGTGCCAATGCAAAGCTGACTCAAGAGCTGTTGCATTTGCAGAAACGCCCTTTGTGCTAGGGCTCTGCTGCATGGAACTCATGACAACCAGGAGGACTAACAGGAGTGATTTTTTTTCTTATCTGGTACAGATGCTGAAGCCACGTGTTACAATGATGCAGGAGTAACGTACAGGGGAATGTGGAGCACAACGGAAAGTGGAACCGAGTGCTTAAACTGGAACATTAGTGCCTTGGCGCAGAAGCGATACAACGGGCGCCGGGTGGACGCCATGCAGCTGGGGCTCGGCAATCACAACTACTGCCGGTGAGAGGAGGGACTTGGGCTGGTCTGCAGTCCTTGCCTGGCAAATATTCCATCCTCTTTCACAGATACACCTGTCTCCAGAGTGATCCCCAATATCTTAAGTTTGGAAGCAGCAAAAGCTGCAATTTGGTAGTGTGGTTAAGACTCTAATCTGAAGAACCGGGTTTGAGTCCTCACTCCACATGTAGACAGTTGGGTGACCTTGGATCAGTCCCTTCAGAGCAGTTCTCAAAAGATCTCTCTCAGCCCAACCTACCTCACAGGGTATCTGTTGTGGGGAGAGGAAGGGAAAGAGATTGAAAGCTGTTCTGAGACTGAGTGAAGGGCAGAGTATGAGCAAAGATACATGTACATATATTTTTTCTGCTGTATAAAATTTGGCTTTTGGGAGGCTGCAGGATTTTTTTTTAATGTTGAATTTCCCTTTTTGTTGATGGTGCTAAACCGTGGCTTCATGTTTTTTCTCTCTCTCTAGGAATCCAGATGGGGACTCCAAACCCTGGTGCCATGTTTTCAAAGCAGGGCTGTATTCCTGGGAATATTGCAGCATCTCTTCCTGCCCCAAGAGTAAGCGCATGGCTCCTTCTGAAGGGAAGGGGAAGATTATGCCTTGAAAATGGCATGCAGGGCAAGAGAGTGAGCAGATCAGCTTCTGGTCTGTGACTCTCCAGGCTTTCACTTACAAGGGATATATAGACTAAGTCACTTGCAAGCCGGTGGTGGTGGTTTGCTTTACTGTAAGGTTGCAGGGGAAGTTTGGGCTGCATTTGGTCAGAGGTGAGGGAAATACTTTTGCTTGTGCTCAGAGACATTTTTCTTCAGACATTCCAGGATTAAACCCAAATACTGTTCCTTGTATGTATGCAGTCTTTGACAGGATACCATCACTGCTGTTGATCCATTTTAAATACATAACTAACAAATGGCTGCTGAGTCTAATCTTGTATTTCCGCTCTTCTTTGATAGCACTGGCTTAACAAATGGTGTGCCCATGATACTTTACAGAATTTTGTAAACAAGTAGACAGGTCCTCACCCCAAGGATCTCATAATCTGACACTGACGGTGAAGGGGACAACAGAGGGAAGGAGGGAGAGGCTGACTGTTTACTTCTGTATCATTCCATTTTCATGACTAGCTATTTCCAATTTAACTTGCAACTTTTTCTCACTTTTTTCACAGGAAATGGTGACTGTGTTTCTGGAAGGGGCACCGATTACCGAGGCAGCCATAGCCGCACAGAATCTGGTGCCACTTGCCTGAGATGGGACTCCAAAATCCTTACTAACAAGTTCTACACAGCCTGGAAGACCAATGCACAGCAACTAGGCCTTGGCAGCCACAACTACTGCCGGTAAATGGAGTCCCCACTTTTTCTCTGTCGAGGTCCCATTGAATGACCACTGAGTAGCCATCTGGCAGGTTTTCCTTCTTTGGCCTAATAGGAGATCATGTTTCTAGAGACCAAGCTATCCAGCCAAACTCTTCTGTACAGCCTCTGAGAGCCGGCATGACTGTGAAGTGCCCCACTGAGTTGGAGTTCATAGAAGCCCAAGCCATTTCCTTCTCCCCTCTCAGGGAGGGCTAGATAGTGCACAGTGTGAGGAAGAGTGAGATTTTAGGTCAACCTGATACAGGGGACTGCTTCACATGATAGCCATAAATCTTCCAATAAAATGACATGCAGCAGGAAGCCACAACTGATTGGAAACTCTCAGTTGCATAGCCACGCATTTTTTTTAGCAGGAATGCACAGGAATGCAGTTTCCGTTGGTTTGGCATCAGGGTGTGTGGCCTAATATGCAAATAAGTTCCTGCTGGACTTTTCCTACAACAAAAGCCCTGTGCATAGGCATGTATATGCCATTTTTAAAAAAGGTCAAAACACAGCCTAATGCAGATCTATAATTAGGATCCCCTGAAGAGGTGTGTTAATAGTGAGCTGCCCAGTGCTGCTGTTGTGAAGTCTGTGAATGTGGGGTGCATGTTTATGGGAGGGGGATTCTGACTCTTTTCCTATACTTTCTTCAGTATAAATGTGTTCCCCCAGCGGCAGCTAATGCATGATCCAACTGAAATTTTCTTCCCTGCCCAAGATAACCGCAGTTGTGGAGATCTTTTGCATGCCAAGTAGATGCTATACTCCTGGGCCATGGCCCTTCCCATCACACACCATTCTATAAATGGCACCTGGGAGAAGAGTCAACCCTGAAATATTCTCTCTTCTATATATTGCAGGAATCCTGACAATGACACCAGACCATGGTGCCATATCCTGAAGAGCAGCAAGACACACTGGGAATTTTGCGATGTGCCAGCTTGCTGTAAGGAAATTCTGTTGTCGTACCTTCTTTGCCAAGCCTGAGCCATAACTGCTAGCTGGCTACAGTCAGGCCTGATGCTGTCAACACTAGAGCAATGGTGGAGTCTTGGGGACAGACCTGACATTATTTTTATGCTGGTTTAATGATGGCTTCTCCTCTCTAAGGAATCTTGGGAAGTCTGAGCTAGCCCCCACCAAAGAACTACAGTTTCTAGAGCTCTGGAGAGAACAGGAATCTCTATTCAACCTGTTTAACGCTGTGGCCTAGAGATCCACTCCTCCTCTTCTGCAGTGGGTTCTATCCTGACAATAATATTAGCTTCAGGGAATGGCTTGTGCCTTGTGAAATGTCTTAGTTTCTTTTTTTACATCTACAGCCACCTGTGGATTGAGGAAGCACAAAAAGGCCCAGTTCCGGATCAAAGGAGGCCTCTATTCACACATCCAGTCACACCCATGGCAGGCAGCCATTTTTATCCGATACCGGAGAGTACGTGGAGAGCACTTTCTCTGTGGTGGGATCCTAATCAATTCTTGCTGGGTCCTCTCGGCAGCCCATTGTTTTGACGGCGGGTAAGGAACAAATGCAGCTGATGCATCTTCTCTGAATTTCCTGCTATCTAGTGGGGCAGCAGGGCAATCTGTCATTCAACTTCCATTTGCCACCAGAATTTCATAGGCTGAAATGGAGTAGGACCCATAGAGCAACATGGAAGAGTTGACCCAGTGCTCCTGGAGGTCTGACTTGCAGGAATGCCTTCCAGGGACTGTTGCTGTCCATGGCTGTTGAATTTTCTAACCTCCCTGATGGAGCAGCAGCTGTCTGATGTGTATCTGTAACATCCCCTATCCTGCAGTGACTTTTGCTAGCACAGGGGGCACTGTGAGTCCAGTTTTGGGTCCTTATAACTGATGGAGACTGGCAACACAGGCCTGTGGTCCATCCAGAATCTTAATCCCAGGGTCTCAAAAGGTAGTCTGGGCTGACTGCAGAAGAAACAGAGCTGCTTACCGTAACAGAAAGGCTTGATGTTTCACTCAAATACACAAAGCTGTTTTGTAACAAGTCAGAACAGAATGTTGGTTTGTTAATGTCAGTATTGTCTAATCAGACAGGCAGTGGCTCTCCAGGGTCTCGGGGAAAAAAGACTACCACCATAGTGTAGTATAGTGGGCAAGAGCAGGGGACTCTTAACCTAGAGAACTGGATGTGATTCCCCCACTCCTCCACATGCAGCCTGCTGGGTGACCTTGGGTCAGTCACAGTTCTCTCAGAGCTCTCTCAGCTCCACCTACCTCACAAGGCGTCTGTTGTGGGGAAAGGAAGGGAAGGTGATTATAAGCCACTCCGATACTCCTTCAGGTAGTGAAACATCAGGGTATAAAAATCAACTCCTCTTCTCACTTATTAGCAACACTCTGAACAGGCTGCATAAAAATCTCCCAGGCAAAATAAATAAATAACACACAATCCTTTAAATGGGAGATGCCAGGGACTTAACCAGGGGACATTCTGCATGTAAGGGACATCCTCTGCTACTGAGCCCCAGCCCCTCAGTTTCTGTATGCTATTAAATGTACTGTGGAAGAAGTTTGTTAACTTAATATATTTTGTAAAGACTGCTTTGTTCTTCAGACTTTATAAGAACATAAGAGAAGCCATGTTAGATCAGGCCAATGGCCCATCCAGTCCAACATTCTGTGTCACACAGCGGCCATATATATATATATACACACACACACACACACACACACACACACACACACACTGTGGCTAATAGCCACTGATGGACCTCTGCTCCATATTTTTATCTAACCTCCTCTTGAAGGTGGCTATGCTTGTGGCCGCCACCACCTCCTGTGGCAGTGAATTCCACATGTTAATCACCCTTTGGGTGAAGAAGTACTTCCTTTTATCCGTTTTAACCTTTTTGCTCAGCAATTTCATGGAATGCCCACGAGTTCTTGTATTTTGAGAAAGGGAGAAAAGTATTTCTTTCTCTACTTTCTCCATCCCCTTGTGGTTTGAATAAGCTTGAAATGATATGGTATCCTACCGTTTTCTTCTCCTTTGGCAAGAGATTCTGTTTCCTAGTCTCAATGCAGGCAGCTGCTTGATAAGTCAGAACAGTCTAGGCTTCAAGACTTCAAGCAAGGATCCTTTCCAGCCCAGCTAACTCGAGTTGCTAGAAATTAAGCCTTGGACTTTCTTCATACCACATATATGCTTGACCTCTGAGATATGGCCCTGTCCAACTGCTGAGTCTCAGCAAAAGAAAAAGACCAATTTCACACTAGGGCACGTTCTGGGTAGAGAGCCCTTTTGCCCCCAGGCTTCTCTCCATCTTCATATAAGCTGCCGCAGAGCTGCTAGTTGGTGCGCCACTTTTCTGCAGCAAACAAACCACTTGTCAGAGGATCTCGCTTGCTGCAGAATAGCGGTGCGCCAACTCGCAGCTCCAGGGCAACTTGTGCAAAAATGGAGAGAAGCCCCAGGAGCAAAATCCACCCAGAACAAGCCTAGTGTGAAACCAGTCAAAGTTGTCATCAGGAGGGCTTTTTGTGGCTGCTGCTGCCTGGGGGCACAAAAATGCACCCCCCCTCCATGGTAGCAGTAGTTTCGGGAATGGTGGAAATGGCATCTTTACACCCCATGCTGCTTGCTGCTGCCTTCACTCCCCTCATGCCCTGCACCTTCCCCTCTCCTCCATCACACCTGTGTAAAAATGTAGACACTATGATGATTGTGCTGCCCCCCCCCACCATTGGCCCAGAACCCTTCACTTTCCCTACTGAACCATGCTGTAGCTTTAGTGCAACTTGGCAGAGAAAATGGGAGAAAGCCATTGAAAGAGCCAAAGGGGAGGGTGGCATTCTGCCCCACACCGTTTTGGAAAGTAGAGTTTAGCTCTGTTCCCCACTGCCCACAGTGGTGATGGCTGGAATGCCCATACTAATGTCCCATCTGCTGTCACTCTGCAGTTTCCATTTAGATGCAGAATTTGGTTTCTTAGTAGCAGAATATAGTTTAGAGCCCAGAGATTCAGGTTTTCTAAGACCCATTGTGCTTCACATATGAAGAAAGTTTGAGTCTACTTCTGAAGAAGTGTGCATGCACATGAAAGCTCATACCTTGAATAAAACTTTGTTGGTCTTAAAGGTTCCACTAGACTCAAACTTTGTTCTATTGCTTCAGACCAACATGGCTACCCACCTGAATCTGCTTCTCACATGTTAATAAAGAATGCAAGAAACTTCTGTAAGTTGGCCAGTATTATCTCTGAAGTGTGCACATAGAAGGGGGAGAGGAGACTTGCTGAAAGCCAGCCCAGTGTGTTTGTGGCCATGCTGAAAGTAGAAAAGCTTCCAGCTCAAACTTTCACCCTCTGTACTATGTTAACTTTAGAAATCATGGTTGTAAGTGGGTCTTAAAGGCCTTTATTAGATGATCAAGGAAAGTGGAGTCTTCACTTTCGAATTAAGAGGTTTTGCACATGAGAAGCTTGCTGACTACCGTGGAATAATCTTCCATTCTGCAGGATCATCGTCAACCGCCTGAAGGTTGTGTTGGGTAGGACTTACCGTATGGTCCCTGAAGAAAATGAGCAGCAGTTTGAAGTGGAGAAATACATTTTGCATGAAAACTTTGACCCAAACACATATGACAATGATATTGGTAAGACTCACCCCTGCTTGCTTGTGGGAACAGATGCACATATGGGAACAACTGGCAACATTTCCATTTTAATGTCTATGCACTCTCTTCTCCCCTCCCCCAAACAGTTTTGCTGAAGCTGAAGTCCAGCTCAGAAGAGTGTGCAAAAGAAACAGACACAGTTCGTGCTGCCTGCCTCCCAGAGCCAGGGCTGAAACTGCCTGACTGGACAGAGTGCGAGATCTCAGGCTATGGCAAGCATGAGGAATGTAAGAATGGCTGTGCCGCATATCCTCCCTTACAATAGTTGTGCTGTGGAAAAGTTCTGTAATCAACAGCTGGAGTCTCTTCCTAGACTACTTCTAGGTTTTATGTCATCCATCACTCACTCTGCCACCCTTTATGGCTCTCGCAATTTGCCATGCAAGGTGGTTGTCTTGTGGCAGGACTGGAGGCACTCTAGAATGGATTTGATACTAGCTAAAATTCAGGCCACTTGATTAGATGGAAGGCGATCAGCGGCTGCCAGGTCTCGTCCCTTTTGCAGCTGGAGAAACGGCCTTGGCGATAGCAACTCCCTAAGCAAGCCTCTTTCCTGATACCCATGAGCTGCATTCCTATCTGATTACTTACTGTTTTGTGCGGCTGAGCTGTTGAGGCACCAGAAGTGCATCTGGCTTCCATTAGAGCAAGTCAGATCATCTGAGTCCTGAACTTTCATCTCCAAGTACACTTTGCTTCTCAAACTTTCATGTTTTGATTTTCAGAACTAAACAAGGGGTGGTGGTGGTTGTGAAGAGAAAAGTCATGGGATGTGAGCAAGGATGGGCACTTCACACACACACACAGTTCTTACTAATTTAGCATAATCCACCTCTCTCACCAGTTTCTCCCTTCTACTCGGAACGCCTGAAGGAAGGTCACGTGAGGCTGTATCCAGACAGCCGCTGCACACCCCGGCAGCTCTCTAACAGGACTGTTACAGAGAACATGTTGTGTGCAGGAGACACTAGGCAGCTGGATGATGCCTGCAAGGTAAACCCAAGTTCTAAGAATATGAGAATCACTTTGCAGGACCAAACCAAAGGTCATCTAGTCAAGCACCTTGTCTCTAACAGCAGACAGCCAAGGGATTTCCACAACACATCAAATAGCCCCACCTCCTGGACCACTTCGGGTCAGGAAAAGAGCATGGGGGGGGGATGAGATTTAACCCATTTCTCCATGTTTGTTGTAGTCTTAATCTTAAAAACTCATATCTTGCTTTTATGCAGAGTGGGTACCCCCAGGCCTAACCTGCATACTCCCTACTTCTGTGAGAGCCCTCTCAGCCCCACCCACCTCACAGGGTGTCTGTTGTGGGGGGAGAAGATATAGGAGATTGTAAGCCACTCGGAGTCTCTGATTCAGAGAGAAGGGCGGGGTATAAATCTGCAGTCTTCTTCTTCTTCCCTAATGTGTGAGTTCTAAGATCTCCCTCTGCCTGTACGTGGACCGTTTTAGCAGCAGCCCATTCTTTAGAATGGTCTTCATAAAGAAGTCAGAAAAAGCCCTTCCCTTGCAAATTTTTCTTGGGAGAGGGGGGCAGCAGCTTTCACAGCAATGTTGTTTAGAATGGCTTTTGATAGAAAATAATATATAGAGTGTGGGTTTGGACTACAGAGCCTTTTCTAATTTATAGTGGTTTATTTTGCATGCTGTCAGTTTGTTTTTAGTTGTGGTGGGTATCGTTCATTTGCTTACCGGTGATGGGAAGTGCTATCAAGTCATGGTTGACTTATGGCAGCCCTATAGGGCTTTTAAAGCAAGAGACTTTCAGAGGTGGATTAATATCTGTTCATTAAGCTGTCTTGAGCCCCTAGTTGGTGGAAAAGTGGTATAAAAATATTTTCATAAGTAAGGAACCAACCTGGAGCCCTATTAAAGGAAAACAAATGGCCAAATATGTGTTACATTTTTCCTAGTGTGCGCATGCACTATTTTGGATTTTCCTCATTAGGCAACAAAATCTCACGGGCTGGTCTTGTTAAAGATTCCAAAGGAATTACTCCGGTCAGTCCTTCTCACTGTCTCGTTTTTCTTTTCTGCTGCAGGGTGATTCTGGGGGCCCCCTGGTTTGTCTGAAAGATGGCCACATGAACCTTGTTGGCATCATCAGCTGGGGTGATGGCTGTGGGAAGAAAGACACACCTGGTGTATACACAAATGTGGTTCGCTACCTGAGCTGGATTCAGGAGAAGATGAAGCCTTGATGGCATCAATGAGCCACGTTGAAGCCTCCCTCTTGTTCTCCATTCTGGAATCTCCTTGTATCAGGGAGATGTGGTGGATGTCAAAACAAGAAACTGTTCTTGTGGTTACCAAGATAGGCTGGCACGACTGACAGAGGGAGGGTATGTGCCTTTCATACCTCTTCAGAGGTGATTAGTTTAGGTGTTTGGGTTGTGTATTTTTTCTGTGCCTGTTCACCGAGTAACAGAGATACAGTTGGTACCAACAACACCCCTCCCCAGAAAGCTCTAGAGATTAGCAGGAAAAGCGTGTGCAGTGCTGCAGGAGCATCTGGAAGATCTTCATCCATTCTGGAAGAGTAGTGGCTGAACTGTGAACTTTACGTACAGAGAAGCATGAATACAGTCTTGGGTTAACTGGCTTACCTCCTGCAGCACTCCCATTTGTGTCTGAAGTTATAATGCCAATGGCTCCAGAATTAGGGTGGGAGAACCTTGAGCAAAGACTCAGTGAGAATGTTTAATTTTTTTCCTATGATCTTCTTGGGTATTCCATGTTAAGTGATAATAATGGGGCTATTCTGAGGTAGTGTGTCCTTCACAGGTCCTGCAGTCCCTTTCAAGCTGGCATTGTTACCAAGAAAAGAAGTGAGCATTTGGAAAAGAAGTTCCTGCTGTCACCACAAGAGAGAACTAACTAAACAGAACTAAAGCGGAACTGTCAGAGATTCAGATGGTGTCACAGTTCAGCCTTACTTCTAACCGAAGTTTTCTTGAACCAAACATCTTTGACATCTTCTTTCTTACAAAATTTGAAGGATTATTTTTGTACTTTGTATGTATTTAAACTTTCCTACTATGTACTTGAATAGCAGAAGCTTTTTTTTTTTACTGTTGCACAGTGAGACTGATAACTTTAAATTGTCACTGGTATGTCCCTCATTTATTAAACTGTTATTCTATTGGTCTTATTTTAAATTAATTGGTGAGCGCTGCATGAATTCTTTTCAGACAAATGAAAGATTTTGTGAAATTGAAAAGATCACAGAACACACTGGGAGGGGATAGGTGGGCGAATCAAAATGCGGGCCCAGCATCGAACTCCAGTGAAAGCAAAAAGTACTTTCTCCTGCATAATACCTGTGCAAGTTGGGCTTGCACAGATGTTCCTACTGAATCTTGCCGAATTACTATGAAAGTAGTTGTGCCTAAATAAAGTATGGAGCATGAATTGTTAAAATGGTTTGTTACATAGCTTCAGTCCATAATTCCCCAGTGGTGGTAGAGGGGTATGCTAATGAGCTCTAGGAAAACCGCTAGCATGTAATGAAGAAATGAGGTTTAGGTTTATTGGATTTATATCCTGCCCTCCCCACCAAAGCAGGCTCAGGCTTCTACATGCTCAACTTTCAGTCAAGACTGCCTGGTACATGATCTACTACCCTGGGCAAGCGGTCTTTCAGTCAGACTCTAGTGGGGGCAGCTAATGCTGTGTCTCTACATCAATTGTGGTGGATCATTCAATTATGCCTAATGCAGAAAGGTGCAAGAATTGCGTGCTGTTTAAAGAAGTTACCCTTTGCATCCCTGTATCAGTCAGTGCTGCATTTCCTTCTATGCATTTGCATCCTGGTTTGCCTGCTTTAGAGCCACAAGCACTTTCAGCTCTTGTCAAATTCTCTTTTTGCATGCCTAATGATTAATTTCCAGTTCTTTTGTCAGAGCATGTGATCCGTTCTGTTCAATTTATTGGGACAGACCTTCCACTTTTTAAAAGAAGTCTTTTAAAAAACTTTTTATAGCTTCCTTGACCTGTTAAATACCATCTAGGATTCTATTAATGTAGATTTAAGTAAGTTTCATGCATCCCCTACAGATCTGACTCTCTTGTTTTTCCTTTTTGGCTTCCTTTTAATTATCCCCCTCATTTTTGTAAGTTCTGTCTTTTAAAATCAAATATTCTAGTTTTAGACTTCAGGGGTAACTTTCCATTGACATGAATCCTGATCTTATTAGCACTGTGGTCAAAGTTCCCAGTTGGTACAAAAACTTCTGCATCTTTCACCAGGTCTTGAGCCTTGAGTTGCCAACTCTGGGTTGGGCAATACCTGGAGATTTTGGAGGTAGAGCCTCAGTGAGTTATGTCATAGAGTCCACCCTCCAAAGCAGCCATTTTTTCCAAGGGAACTGACCTGTCACCTGGAGAGAAATTCTAATTCTGGGAGATCTCCAGCCCTGACCTGCCAGTTGGTAACCCTACTTAAGCTCCACTTGGAACCAAGTCAAAAGATCACTGCCCCTCTGGTTGACTCTGTGACCAACTGTTCCAGTGTGCAGTAATTTATGACTAGGAATCTCATTTCAACAGCATGACTTAAGTACATGTTTCCCCAGTTAATGTAAGGGTAGTTGAAGTCACCCAGTATCACAAAAGTATCTGCTTTAGTCACCTTCCTTTTTTTCCTTCTCCACCTCAAGATAGGCCTCAAGCTTTTGAGAAAATGGGAGTTAGTAACTTCCCCCTTTAAAGGAACCCCTAAAGTCCTGTATTTCCACACACTTCTATTGGGGAGTTCATTCCCATGTTTTGTAACTTATTTGATTCTAAGCCCTCTTTGATATACAACCCAATGCCTTCCCCCAACCTATCCCTCCTTGTCCTACCTATAGAACCAAAGAAGAACATCTCATACATTTCCCCCATGATTCTGAGATACCTACTATATCTAAATTGTCATTTAGCACCACACACTCCAGTTGCCCATCTATAGGCATCTTAGGATTCCCAAGAGCTCTACCATCCCAATACACAACAATGACTTAATGAAGAAGCTGTAAGTGGGGAGGGTGGGGCATTGTGGGCTAGCATGGCACAGTGTTTAGAATTAGACTAAAGCCTAGGCCAGTGGGATTCAAATCCCTATTTGGCACAGGAAGCTCACTGGGTGACCCTGGGCCCATGACAATCTCTCAGTGTAACCTATCTCACAAGATGAATGGAAGAGCTGGAAAACAAAATGACAAGCCACTTTGGCACCCAATTAGGGAGAGACATGGGATATAAATAAAGAGGGGAAGTAATGCTGGTGGTAATCCAGTGCTTAGACAAATGTAAACTTGTTAATGAGTCCTGTCATCTTCAACAATGAAAGAGTTACCCAAGTAAAATTGTTGGACAGGAACTCATCTTGGAGGGTTAGGACTTTCATTCCCTGAACACCAGAGGACTGTCTATTAATGTGCATAGTTTAAACCTACTTTAGTTTAAAGTTGATTTAACGGCAACTTCCTGTTGGGGAAGGGGCAACTTTTAAAAATGAGAGTTGTCTATTCCAAGCTGTGAGGTCTAATAAGAGTTTCAAAGAGAGGCTGCTAGGAAAGAGGAGACAGGCTTCTATCCACTAGCAGAACGCAAAATTGCATGATACCTTCTTTAGGCAGCGGCTGCTGGCAGGACTGATCCAGTGGTCTTATCTGTGGATTTATCTGCAGTTGTAACCAAGGTAAGGTCAGAGGTTGTGCTGTTAGTACTGGATTCTAGGACAAAAGTCAAGGGCCCTCAAGTATACAAAACCATTAAGACCAGTGTTTAAAGTTACTTAATTACACTACTGAGGTTAGGCATTGTTCTTAAACCATAGGAGGCTATTAAAGATAGCAGAGCTGCAGACAAGGCAATACAAAAACTAGAAGGGAGTGTTTCTTGTGTGAGCCCCCTTGGAACAAACAAAAGAGCGGTGTGAGAACACAGGGGTCTCTTTAAACCCCCAAAGGTTAGCTCAGGGAAAAAAGTCATTGTGGGACAGGGCTGCAACAGAGAGGGAAATTAGGTGAAATTGCTCCGTTTCCTTCTTACAGCAGCAGAGAAGTTGGCAGGACTCAATCCAATAGTATCAAACCAAACAGGATCATGTTATAAATGGGTGCTAGGTGGAAGCAGCAGACCAGGACATACTTGGTTCAAGCTCTGGCTAAGTCTAACCAACCCAATGAATGGGAGGGCCACGAGCAGATGCATCTTTTGCAGGGTCACACCCAGAAACCTAAAGGACCAGGTTGGCCATGTAAGGTCCTGTTCTGAGAGGAAACCTTTGACCCAGAAAGCCAGCTCTCCCATCCTGGTCACCTGGGACCAGCCTGTAAAGGACTAGAGCAGGCCTGGAGTTAGCAGCCCTACAGGCTAGCCTGATTGCTAATAACTCCCCTGCATACCTGCCTAGTCTACTGTGACATGACCACTGGCAATAGTTACAAATTTACTAGAATTTTACCTCTTGTATGCCATTCAGGCACCCTTCCAATCCACTGAAGTTAACAGGTTTAGAAGGCTATCATTTTGTTTAAGACTGTACGATGTGTACTTTATAGGTTTATACTTTTGATGGACTAATAATTTGCATAGACCCATTTGCATGCCTAGCTCCAGGTTGACTCAGCCTTCCATCCTTCTGAGGTCAGTAAAATGAGTACCCAGCTTGCTGGGGGTAAAGGTAGATGACTGCAGAAGGCAATGGCAAATCACCCCATAAAAGTCTGCCGTGAAAACATGATGCGACGTCACCCCAGAGTCAGAAATGCCTGGTGCTTGCACAGGGGGCTACCTTTACCTTTATTTGCAAGTCTGCCCATATCTGCGAGCATCATCTAACATGTTTGTCCAAGTGCCTCTCAGACTGCCAGATGTTCACTTGTGAGACAAATATCAGGGCTGGTCCACATATGATTTAAGCAGTCAAGTCACAATATATGCAGGGCTGGCTTTGGCAGAGTTTTGATACACAGTGCCATTCCATCTACCCCAGACCCTGCCATTCAAAGTTAGGGGTTAAATATCACCCCCAAAGAAGCCATATGCAGCAGACAGAAAGGAAAAATGTGCAGGGAAAGTGCAGGCATCCTGCAGATTGCATGGAGGTTATGAGCAACATACACCCTATGATTGTTGGCCAGCCAGAAGACCTAGGCAGTCAGGCCAAGTGAGGAAAGGACTCACAAGAGAACCATGGCAGAAACTGGAAAGAATCATGCCATTTCCCCCTCCCTCCTTCTCATTCCACAGACCAAGACATACTTGGTTCAAGCTCTGGCTGAGTCTAACCAACCCAATGAATGGGAGGGCCATGAGCAGATGCATCTTTTGCAGGGTCACACTCAGAAACCTAAAGGACCAGGCTGAGTCACAGCATGGAGACACATGCTTTCAATGAGAAGGGCTGCTGCTGACACAGACTTGAACCAGCCTTCAAAAGGGATTTAACCCAAAGGCACATCAAATTCCAGGTCAGTAAGCAAACTGGCCAGGCTCCAGAGGTCAACTAAGCAGCCATAGCACATGACCAAAGAAACCGTTGTGGTTTTCAAGATAAAAACTATTAAAGCTGTGTAGCCTGACAGATCAGAACCACTTATTCAAAAGGGAGCAGAGCTTTATAGCTGAAGGCTGCAGAATAATCTATGGTTAACATAAAGCATTTGAGGGGGGGGGGGCAAGTTGGAAAATCTAGTCACTAATTAAATGTAACCATTCTGCCAGGCTGTTTTTCTGTGCAAGCTTTGATGAAATGAATGGCAGCTGTGCAAGACTACTAAATCAGGCTTGTACAAGAGACTGCATCTGGTGGATTGTGCCCTCTGGATCAGATCTGTTTGTTTCCCTTCTGTGCTACCAATTAAAGAACCCCTTCCCTGTCAAACTGGGCCTTCTTTCTGAGCCAAAGTTTGAAACATTTCCATGCAGAGAAATTTTATTTTCTAGCCCGAGTAGTTTACAAATCAACCTGTGTGTCTGATGTTGTGACTCCATCTGCTGAGCAAAATGTGCAAGGACAGCTCTACATCATTCAGATGGATCAGCTTTCCACATGTGGCACTCTTCTGTACCTGGGCCATTTCAGGTCAGAACAAACAGCAGGGCTTAAAACCCACCACCACCATCCCCAGAATCCTAAGCAGGTCACTATGCTCCTGGGAACTGAATTTCCAGCACAGAACTCCAGTCACATGCCTGATCTAAAGTTCTTAAAGTTCTAGTAGTGGACACACAAGGACACACCTCAAGTGGGAACCGGTCATCTGAATGCATTTGCATTACTAGTAACTTTTCATCCATCCCCACTTTACCGAGGTGGGTGGGGTGGAGATCTGATTTGCATCACTGTTTCTGAAACAGCAGATGTTAAATAGCAGCCACTGAGTAAATCTTGTTTTGGCAAAGCAACTGGCTGTGTAGATTCTCCAACATGGCTTGCAGGATCACAGCTCCAAACCACATTTCCAAAGTTTGTTAACCTCACCGGTGCATTTGGAAGACAGGACAGTTTGCCACGAGTGTCGACTCAGCATTACCATGTTAAAAACAACACAACAAAACAAAACCAAGCATACAAAATTGATAGAGGCTCAGAGCAGAAGGCACCAGCACATAGCTATAATCTAACTGTACAGAAACAATGCATGAAAGAAAGAGGGGAAGGAGGGTGGCTGGAAGCACATGACACACACCTGCATGCAGGAGGAGGAGCTGCACTGCAGCAGCTGAAGCACGTGTGCACACACTCATACACCGATACACCCCATTTCCTTAGCCAGACATCACATTAGAGATATACACAGCTTGATTCCCTCTCCTCCCGCTCACATTAAAGAGAGCTGAAGGTGGTATGGGAAAGGCTGTGTTGTCAGCCGTCCAGTTAAGTGGGTTTCCAAAGCACTATCTTGTTTTCTAAAGAGAGCCATAGGGTGAGCATTCTCAGTATGGGCCAGGATGCTTCTTTCAGCTCCCTGAAAACCTGCTTACAGCCTCTCCCCCAATCAAAACATTTTACCAAAGCCAGGGACTTGACTGAGTACAGGTATGAGGACAACACCCCTTCCGTCTTTCACAGCAGGCTCTTCGCTGGATTGCAGCAGCAATTCTCTTCTAAGCATTTTTTTGGGGTGGGGAAGAGAGAGTCCTGTGTACCAAGGGAAGAATACATGGAGGGGGATTCTCTCAGCTCCCCTTATCATATCGTCCTGGCAGCAACTCCTTCCAAACCCTTAGGGCTGTGAAGGAAAACAGCTAAACACCAGCCACAAAGGGAGAAAGAAGGGCACTGAATTCTACCAGAGGGGGGAAAATTAGCCAGTGACTCTTCAGCTATGTCACCGTTTCCCCTCGTTTGCTCTCCTCTCCCACTTAGGAGCTTTGAAATCTCAGTTGGATACACATTTGCCCAGTTTGGAGAAAAGAGCCACAGAGGCCACAGCAAGCAGCAGCTCCAGGGGATGATGGGAGCAGAGGCGGAGCAGGAAGTCACAGGCGGAGGAGGAGGTGAGAGTCACAGCAACTTCTAGGTCCGGACTTGGAACTTGCCAGCCTTCGTCATGTACTTGATCCCTTTGAAAGGTTTATACTTCTCTCCATACATGTCCAATCGATTCACTTTTAATCCTAGGAGGACATAAAAATGTAAAGAGAGAGGTTGGAGATAAGCAACTGAAGGAGACGAAGGCAACTATTATTATAGGCCCAGAGATACTGTGGAATGCAAAATGAGAATGGGCACAGCATACAGTTGCTTAATCTGCAGCAGGCATGTAACCATGGTGGGGCACACAGGGTTATGTGCCCCATAACTCATGGCCCATGCCCCACAACTCCCAGTGAGCCCACGCCTCTCAGACAGTCTGGGAGGTGCAGGGGGAGGTCTTCTCCCCACCACTCTATCTCTGTCCCCTGAATTTCCTAACTGCCCACCCACCCAAAATTTTCTTGCTATACCTCTGATCTGCAGTTTCTTTTGGTCTGGCAGATCATGGAGAAATCCAAGAGTGATGCAGGAAACTGACACCCTTGCCCCAACAAGAAAAAGCCTTACTGTCCCCATTCTTCTCCTCTGTCCCCCTGTGGACTTCTAACAGCTTCTAGGGAAGCCTGCTCCAAGAGCCTCATCTTCAGAGATGTAACAAGTGGCTAAGAAGAGCAGGACTCTCTTAGTGAATGCCTTGGCTGAGAAGGTCTAACTAGCTTGCTCATTGGTCTCTTTTAGCAAGTGGGTGTTTGTGCTGGGGACAGACCGCTTTTTAAATAGTAATTTAAACTGAGGGATCAGTGAAATATTTATTTGCAGTATCTATAGATTTTTTTTCTAAACAGAAAAAAATAACCGTCAATACGGTTTATAACAGCTAAAAATACAAATCCATGAAAACAACCAGAGGGATACAACACTGCTGAACAAATTATTTACAACTACATAACAGCAGTAAGAAATCTCCTCCAAATCTTCACACGCCTGACAGAATATCAGTCCACAAAAGGAGATATGGGAACAACACAGAAACAGCTTCCCAGTAGATAGTGATATGCAACTCCTGGGCTACTACAGAAAGGGCCCTGGCTCCTGGTAGAGGACAACTATACTTTCCTAAAAGAAGGAAGGGACTCCCTACTAGAATTTAAGGGCCTGGAAACCTCATGGGAGAAGGCTGAAGTTCTCGTTACCCAGACAATAGAAGCTTTCAAGGCCAAAACCAGCACCTTGGATTGGGCCGGGAAACAAATTATTAGCTGTAAATGTTTTTTTTTTTAATCACATTTTTTATTTTTGACAAACCAATACAAAAAACCAACCATCAGCGTATAAACAGCATGACATCTATCATATTACTCAAAAGTATAAATTATATATTACAAACCAGAAGCAGAATTAATAAAAAGAAATATACAACATAAATATGAACATTTACAAGGAATTGAATCAGATACTTAATACAGCATAAAATCAAAATACTTCGTTGAAACTGACAGACTGGTCGAGGGTTTTTCATTAATATGAGAGAAAAGCAAACCATTTTCCCACAAAAATGTCAGCTAACAATGGATTTTCATATTTTAAAATACTTGAAGACAATTTATCTTGGACCATCAAATCCCAGACTTTATCATACCACTTACGAATACTGGGGCATCGATCAGATTTCCAACATAAAGCTATAACAATTTTGGCTGCTAATAACAATGAAAGAAGTTCTAGTTTCAAATTAGAACAGGGTTTCTTATGCCAAATATTAAGCAAAACAGATTCTGGTAAAAAAGGAATGTTGAAGTCTACTATTTCTCTGGCTATATTAAGCACTGATTTCCAAAATGCCTTAATTTTGGGGCAGTCCCACCAACAATGTTTCAGCCTTTCTAACAATATGGAGTTGGAGTCAATTTGCTGCGGTACAATTTGTATGGCGTGAAGTACCATCAAGACCATACCTTAAAGTTTTGTATTCTAATATATGTAGATCTAGATTTAAATAAAGAACTTTTCCATAAGTTTTTCCATTGTTGCTCTGAAAATACTTTCTCACAGTCTTTATGGCATTTATTCTGTTGGGAGGTACATTGGTCCCAATCTTTCCCATTTAATACCTGATAGATACATGAAATTGCACCTCTAACAGAAGAAGTTCCAGATTTTAAACGGGATTCAAAGGAATTTGGTGCTCTATTTACACATGTGAGTGGTATTACCTTGTTTAAAGCATCAAACAGTTGATAGTACTGCAACCATGGAATTATTATTTTGTATTTTGCTTCTAGTTGTGGTTTAGTACTAAGTTTACCATTGGTTGTAAATGTTTTATACAGGTGTAATATGGTCTCCTGAGCAGCAACCTTCTGTATAAGTTGCAGTTTCCAAAACCTCTCCAAGAACAAGTCCAATCTGGAATTCAGTGAGTCGTGAATTGTAGTAACCAGGTCTTTCTTCAGAGGGTGTAGCTGGTGAATTAGTCAAAGCTGATAAAAGGCACATCTGCCACGCCAATACTTTATAATCTAGGAACAATGCAGGTCCTGCAGTGCCCCAAGTTCCAACCTCCCCAAAAGGAATGTGGAAGTCCATCAAGGATGGATATTTCCTCAGAGAACTGGTCCACTGACCCACCACCACCACCATCTCTCTTATCAGGATGAAGCTTTGATTTCTTGACCATTATGTCCCTCCAGGCACCCATGCTACCTAACAACTGCTTTACTGGGGTGGGGGGAGGAGGAGACATGGAATTAAGTATCATCAGCACCACAACCTCTCCTTGTATTCTCCACTGGCATAATATTTGAAAATAAATGAAATGTAACTCAGTTTTACGCCTACGTACCAGAAATGGCCAACTGTTGTATTTTGAAGTGCAGGTTGATCGTGGGGTTCTCGTCAGGCTTGGAGGCTCCCGCCTGGAGGCTCATTGTCCCCTTTAAACTTGGTAACTTTTGGGGGTTAATCTTGCCCACATCCCAGGACAGCAACTTCAGAAGAAGAGAAGAGCAAACAGGTGAAAACAACCAGAGTGCTGTAAAAGGACAAAATAACCAACATAGTTTCATGCAGCAAGAAGACTGAGATGGGTGCTTCCAATGTGCAGGACAGAAGGAGGGTTGTCAGATTTTCACGCAGAGAGAAAAAAGCTTACTTTTATATGCTCTAAGCCAGGGGTGGCCAAACTTGCTTAACGTAAGCACCACGTAGAATAAATGTCAGATGTTTGAGAGCCATAAGACATGAATGTCAGATGTTTGAGAGCAGGCAGATGGGGAGGGGAGGGAGGGAAAGAAAGCAACTTTTTAAACTATTTACATTTTTAAATGCATTCTCCAAGCCACCAGCTGGCTTGGCTTGGAGAAGTGATTTAAAGAGATAAATGCCTTCTCCAAACCAGCCAACAGGGTGGTGGGGGCTTCAAGAGCCGCACAATGTGTGTGAAAGAGCCACATGTGGCTCCTGAACCACAGTTTGGCCACCTCTGCTCTAGGCACAGAACAAGCAAGATCTGTGAAGGAGGCAGAGTTGTGGCAGGCAGTCCTGCTGTCTCAGTCCCATCAAGATTCCCTGTTGGCCTCAAATGAAGGAAGAGGGGTGGTAAAGCTCCCTTAGCTTCTTCCTTCCTTCCCTCTCCCTTCTCTTCCAAGCAGAGCTTCAGGGTGTGGCTCTTTGGCTTCTCTCTTCCTCTGAATTCCATCAGCAGATCTGTTTCCTGTTTCTTTTTTTTTTTTACTCATCAGTATTCAGCCCACTTCCCTTCTTTCATGCACAAATAGTTTGTTGTTTGTTCAGAAAGCACCCAGGCCTCTCTATTGCCTCTGTGCAAGGAGGGCATCTCCTGCTCTCACTCTAACTGCCCTGGTTGATGGCACAGTCACCCACCAGCTGAGAGGCTCCTCCTGACTCTCCTGAAAGAACCCCACAGGGTTAGGCTCTGCTTTCCCATATACACCTGCTGTATAGACTCTCCACCCATTCACCCTGCAGGGCAAAATAAGGCCAAATTCACACTCTACTACACCAGTGCGATCACCACTTTTTCATGACTTTCTCCCACATCATTCCAGTTAAGTGTTTGAGCCCAGGAGCCATGGTGATGTAAGAAACAGGCTGGGTGATTCAGGGGCACAATTCTTCCTGGTGCCTCGAGTCATTACCTGTTCTGCAATATCATGTACAGGCTTCAATGGGAATGTCTCTTCTAGCACCAGAAGAAGGTATTCGGCACACAATGGCATCCCTCCCATGTGGCACCCTGGGACATTCTGTTACTTTATGAAGAGAGAGGCTCAAACTTGCCCTTACAAACTGCTGGTTTTAAAAATGCACAGGTGCTTCTGCACACCAGTGAGGCAGTCTTTCCAAGACCCAATAAAATAAAATCATTGAGAGTTTTAAAAACATTTGGTTCAGATATGGAGGAGAGTTGGGTTTCTCTTCACTAGAGACATCCCAGATACTACTCAATAGGTGCCCAATCACTTCTGCAACCACCTTCTAAACCAGTGGTCCCCAACCTTTTTGGCCCCAGGGCCAGCCTGCCGACTGCAGCCCTACGGCCAGCAGGGTGGGAGCACCCAATTCGGCCTCCCCCTGCAGTTCCTCCTCCCTCCTTCCCCCACCCCACGCAGCCTCGCCGCCTCTTAAAGGTGAAACTTGACTCCTACTTTGTTTTACTGCTTCAGACCAACACGGCTGCCCACCTGGATCTATCCTCCTCCCCGTTTCCTCCTCCCTCCTTCACCCCCCCTGCGCAGCCTCGCTGCCTCCCCCCCCCATTTTCACCATTTTAAGTTCAGGGAAGTGGTCATGAAGCTCCTCCCAGGCTGACCCCCCCCCCAGGAAGGAGGCAAGGGCAGTGTCCCTTGTTGTTACTGCAGCAGTTTTCTTGACTGCTCAACTGATCAGCGGGGGGGGGGGGGGTTGGCCTGGGAGGCATTTCATCATCCCTTCCCCGGCCTTAAAATTGTGAAAATGGGGGGGAGGAGGAGGTGCTATGGGGGGGGTGAGGCTGTGTGGGGATGTTGAGGCTGCGTGGCCCTTTGCAAACAGGCCGTGGCCCGGTACTGGTCCCCAGCCTGGGGTTGGGGACCCCTGTTCTAAACAGTCAAGGTCATGAAGGTAACTATAGTTGCATGTTTTACCAGGAACAAAGAAAGCAATCCTTAGCAGGTCTATTCAGTATCTTATTCAGGTCTACCCAGTGAGGCTTATTCTGAGGAAAGTGCCCTTTGGATTGCACTGCAAAACAATGTGTGTAGAAAATCCAAGCAATATGCATTTCCTTGTTAAACTGCATGAAAGCCAATTTTAATTGGTGAGGAGGTTGAATGAAGGGTACACTTTTAGGAGGCTATTGTGTTGGAATACATTTTGATTCTGGTATTTTTGAAGCTTTTTTACTTCTGGTGTGATTGCAATAAGGAATAAAAATGAAAATATTGAAATACTACCAGACTTTAAACAGAAAGCCAAATTTTATAGATTTATTTGAAAGTTCTCTCAAAGAAAGCATACAGAGCCTGATAATATACACTTTTATTTCAATTTAACTGATATCACTTAACATTCGGTCTCTGTAGGTCAGGCAGATGGCTATAATGAACATAGTCTTCCCAGTGGTGACCCCTCCTTGTGGAACTCCTTGCCCAAAGAGACCTTTCAGATCTTCTCAATGTATTTTTTAGGCTAGTTATGAGCTTCCCTTTTTGGGCAGGCCTTTGGTTAACTACCATTTCAGATTATGTTCTGGCCATTTCAGTGCCTAAAAATGCGTTTTAACATAAGAAAATCTTGAATCTAAAGCTGCTTTGGGAGTCCTTGTAGAAATAAGAGGCAGAATGGTAAAATATGAAACAAGTAATGCAGCCAGGAGGGTTTGGTTGTCCCATGATGGGTATGAGATTTGATTTTACTTGACTCAAGAGGGCTTCCCATCACAGGACAGAGAAAAGACAAGACAAGAGCAACATACAAATGGACCAGTCTCAGTTCCCATTTGAAAGCTGCCATTTGGGTGGCAGGACTATAAAGCAGCAGGAGTTGCTTTACCCCTGCATCTCTGTGGATCCAACTGCCTGTACCTGGCATGGGTTGCTCATCAAACGGCTGCATACCACTGGAAATGGAATGCCAATTAAGTTGCATTGGTTACCATGCATGGTTTCTGAATACTAGGCAACTGTATGGTGGAAAAAGATTCAGAGGAATACTGAAACAGGTTGAGGAGCTCCTATCTCAACTCTTCCCAGAATATAAAGGCATGAGAGAAAATGAGGGAGCAGCCTGGGTACCAGACTCCACTGCCTGCTCCCCTCTTACCTTTGTAACAGGATCAAAGGTGTGCGTTCCCTGTGAAGGTGTAAGGGTCATGTTGAGGACACCTTTTGGCATCTGGCTGGTAACCGTCACCCCTTCCACAGTCTTCCCCATAGTCTGTTTGGGACCCACTGTGATCTCAAAGCGGCCCAGTGAGCTGCTGTCTCGGAAACTGATGTTGTGCTTCATGTAAACAGGGATCGCCACCAGGCTGGAACAGAGGAGGAGGAGGAGAGCACTGCATCAGCATCAAACTGCATCCTTACCTGCCTGGACCTATCGAGCTCACCTTCTCAACAGTCACCACAATTAAGCTCCTTTGGCTAGTAAGGCCCTGTCATTAAGGCAGATGAACCCTTCCCCACAGCAAGGGTACAATGAAAAATAGTATTTCCTCAAGGGCAGAGTTCTACAGTCATGCGTTCTTTCTTCCCTCTATCAATGTACTTGGAGCTCACTGCCATGCTATGCAATTATCCTGGTGCAGAATATCACATCTTAAGAACTCCAGATTTCTAGTCTAAAGACACCAAATTTCTAGCCCTTACAACTATAAAAGAAAAAAAAACATGAGAAAGATTCCACTTCCCCAGGCTTTTCACTGTAGTCTCAAATGTATCAGCAGTGGCTTCTAAGAAACCAGAAAAAGCAGATGAATTCCAGAGGGCAAAGAAGAAAGGCTTCAGTGTCCTGGATAGTTCTCCGAAGGTTTTCATTCGACACTAATCCCCACTTGCTTTTATTCTTTGCCAAATCTTTTGAAAACCAAGATCTCAGAAAAAAAATTATTAAAGAGATGCAAATATGTGAAATGTACAAATGTGGGGCTCCTCAGTAGAAAAGTCTGGATATTTGCTGCACTGATTCAAGCCTGGAGACTCAAACAGAAATAAATCTGAGCCTGGGCAAAATTCAAACAAATACAACCAATTTAAATCTGCTGAAATTTATACTTTTAACACTAAAGGCATAAATGCATTTGAATTTGGCAAGTCAATTATAAATTAACTTAAAATTTTTCAAGTTTATATTTTCCAAGTCATGTCGTATGAAGTTGTCTGATGCAGTGTCAGACCATTGGTCTAGAAGTGGCAGTGGCTCTCCAGGGTCTCGTGCAGAGAAAGGTCTTTCCCCAGCAGCTGGTACTTGAGATCCTTGACCTGAAACTCTTAGTGACTGAACAGGGGACTTTCTGTAGGCAAAACAGATGTTCTACCACTGAGCCACAACCCATCAGCATTTTAAGACATCTGAAATTTATGTGCAGTTCTTAAATTTTTGACAAATTCCAGACTAGTCATGTTGCCTTTTTAAAAAGTTCATGAGAAATTTTTGGATTGGAGTGTGTGTTGGTGGACATGCTTTGTGGTGAAATGGCTTATCCTACAGGTCTTCTTGTTACATTTCAGTTCTAATGGAAAAAGTTTTTACATTAGTACTCTGCTATGGTCAGAGATTACTCTAATCCAGTTTCTCCAGACTGAGTTCCAACTGAGAACAACCACACAGGAAAGGCAGTTGTTGAGTGGAGCCCCAACAAGTATCTGACCTCTGTCACCTTGCTGAGTTGGGAGGAAAAGAACTGAGAAACTCTGCACCAAAGGACACCCTTATCTTTTTTACAAAAGAAGACAAGCTGCTGGCAAGCTTGCTGCTTATATCTGAACATAAACTGAATATGAGAAATGAATTATTTGTTTCTTTTAAACCTTATTTTTAGAGGGGCAAAAAGATCCAAGATGCCAGAATCGATTACTTGGATTCTCAGACTCCTTACTTCTGAGCACTGACGTGATAGGAAAGCAGGCGGAAGTTCCCATCAGGAGGGATGAAGGAGAGGATTCGTTCTGATTCCCAGCGCTTGAAACGCACGCAAGGGTGGAAGCTGACATCATCCAGCAATCTGGGGTTCTTAAATGAACGGGAAAAAGGCATCAAACACTTCTTGGCAGATCACACCTGTCTTCGGTTCAACCCTCACTGAAACCCCTGTCCAAGGGACTCCTCTAACGGTCTTTGTTGCCCCCATCCCATTCCAGAAATTTAAGCTTTCTCTCCTTTCTCACTTAACTCTTATCTTCCTTCTCCAGCCATCGTACACCCAGCACTACATTCTATCCATATCTCCAGAATCTACTAAACCTTGGACTTCCCACCTTCTAAAATAGTTTACTGTCTCTGCCCTCTCTATATTTTCTATCATGATGGCCTCAGAAAGTCGGTTTGACAAGGCCCACTGCATTCTCAGAAGTCCATCAAGAATTTCCTCCTGCTTACCATGAAGGAGAGAGTAAGATCTGGCATCCCAGTCAGTTTCACACAGGCATCGATCACCCCTTGAATTTCAGCTGTAATCGTGGATCCTGCCTCAGAAAACAAAAGTCAGGCGGATCATGAAAGAAACTATGAACCTGATGGAAGCTGCTATGGACAAGAACAGCCAGAGGATACAACTCAAAACATACATTACAGAGCCACAGGCAAGTCTTCTGGGGGGAGGGAAGAATGCAGATTTCAAATACACTGCCCCTCTGGAGAGATAACCATGGAAATATAGCATCTTGTACCTGATTTGTCAATGATAGCATCTATTTCCTCAATCACATCAAAATAGGCCTCGTTGTTGGTGTATTTCACGCCAGTCCGTCGCCAGGGTACCACAGACAGCTGCCCAGTGGGGAGTTGTTCTCCTACATTGGTGCTTCCTGAAAGGATTTATTACTTATTAATTTCTTATTTCACCTTTCCTACAAGGATATCAAGATGGCATACATTGGCTCTACCTTCCTTTTATTCTCACAACAACCCTGCAAAGTACATCTGGCTGCGAGAGCACAATAAGCTCGAAGTCACCCAAGGGGTTTCATGGCTGAGCAAGAATTTGAAGCTGGGTCTTGCCAGTCTGATTCACATAGTTCTGTGCCTCCATTTCTGCAGGATGACTGGCCATGGCCAATGATGGTGTCCAAGAGGTAAAGGCCAAGAAGGCTAATGGAAGGATCTCATCCTTACTTAATCAATGTTCTTCTCAATAGGCCACATGTGTTTCAGGGGGACTTTACTGCTCCACCTGGGAGAGCATATTTCCTGGATGATCTACAGACTTCCATACTCTGGTAGCCTAAATGAAGTATTTTTAACACTAGGTTCTTGCCTGGTTCAGATCTTAAGACTTGGTCTATCCACCAAACAGGACATCAAAGAATTATGTGTCAAGGACTCCAGGAAATCCAAGGTCTGAGGCTGTGCCTAGACAAGTTCTTTTTTTTTTTTTCAGGCACCCTTTTCTTTTTCTTCCGGAACCCTTAGACTGTGTGTTTCCCATAATGCCTTTCAGGAACAAAAGGGGTCCATTAACTCACCTGTAATTGTGTTGACAACTGTTCGTAAGATGGTGGGTGGCTTGATTAGCTCTTTCAGAATGTTGGATTCAGTAGCCAGAGGGAATCCATTGTCCAGCATCTCCTCCAAGACCTCATAGACCACCACAACATTGTCCTTGATGACTACTTCAGAGCAGACTCCAAAATAATCCTGTGAAAAGAAAAATATTAAGTAACTTACACACTGAGTGTCCTGAAGCAGGCTGACAAAGCAAAGATCCCCTTCAGGAAGGAAAACTAGAATTATCATGAGGTAAGTCTTTTGTGGGGAGGGGAGAATGCAGATTTCAAATATAGCAGAACAGGCTTCCTCAGGAGGTGGTGGGCTCTCCTTCCTTGGAGGTTTTTAAACAGTGGCTAGATGGCCATCTGATAGCAAAGAAGATCCTGTGAATTTAGGGGGAGGTATTTGTGAGTTTCCTGCATTGTGCAGGGGGTTGGACTAGATGACCCTGGAGGTCCCTTCCAACTGTATGATTCTATAAGGGAAGACAGAGACAGCAGATGCTGAGGATCATTAAGGGCAACTGACAGGCAATTCCATTCATCAGCCCATAATTCAGTGCAAAGTTCTCCTGTTCAAGTACTGAAGAATATTCTACCATGAGTCATGACCATGAGGCCCGAACTTCTCCTGGTTATCTGACCCAAGCTTTAGTGCAGCTCCTGTTTATTTCCAACCAGATTTCTATAGAAGAACTTCTCCCTGGATTGCATGCCGCATTATTTAGCTTATGTGATATAATGGTCTGTATCACAGGAGTACAGAGACTTGGATTCAGATCCCTGCTCTTTTACAAAGCTCACAAGATGACTTTTGGCCCACTTATACACTCTCACCCTAACACACCTTGCAGGATCATTTGGGAAAATAGAATAGTGGAAAGAAGAGCCATGATCTCAACTCCTTGAAGGAAGGGCAGAATATAATCATTTAGGCAGATGGGCAAGAAGAAGCCTTTTTCTTCAGGCACCAGAATGTCTTGGGTTGGCCCTGAACAAAGCACTGCTCCCCCCCCCCACCTCCTCACGGATGTTAGAAGCTGTCTTCACTTTACAAGAGAGAGGAAGTCCCAATGGTAACTGGAGGAGAAACCATACACATTAATAATGAAAGAGGCCTAGATAAAAGACTTTTTCCTTGCATTCATCTGGCTGAAGGCTCATCAAGTTACAACTCAAATTCTATCACCATTTATCACTTGTCAGGAGGCATTTAGTCAGAATGTTTGTCAAGAAATGGACCCTAAAGATACTCAGTAAGTGGAGATCATAAGTCAAAGCGGTGCAACCGAAGACCCAAGTACCAGGGATCTCAATATATTTAAAATTACTATCTTTAAAAATAGAATGGGATTCAACTTTAATATTTTTTTTCAAAGTAACAAGAAATGCTAATCACCTTATGGCTTTTGACTGACTGATTTCTCCTAAGCCAACAGCAAAAAAAAGAGACACTCCTCTCTTCATACTCTCCTTCAGGGCTTTTTTTGTGGCAGGAACTCCTTTGGACATTAGGCCACACACCTCTGATGTAGTCAATCCTCCAAGAGCTTACAGGGCTCTTCTTACAGTGCCTACTGTAAGCTCTTGGAGGATTGGCTACAGGGGTGTGTGTGGCCTAATATGCAAAGACATTCCTGCTACAAAAAAAGCCTTGCTCTCCTTTCCTCAGTAACAGTCCCATTTATGCACTCCTCCTGCACCCACCTCAGTGTCCCTGTCCTCCTTTCTCAATAGACCAACTGCCAGTGTTCTTTCACAATCTGCTGTGATGAAATCTGGAAGAAATTTCTAAGTGGGTACTCAGCCTAACCTACCTCATAGGGTTGTTGTGACGATAGTGTGGAGAAGAGGAGAATGATATAAGCCACTTTGGGTCCACATTGGCGAGAAAGCCAGGATATAAATGAATTTACAAATTAAATGAAATACCTCCTCACCTAAAGCCTCTCCACCAAACTGCATAGCTAAAACAGCATATAAAATGAGTTGCCCTCCACCCGGCAATTTTTTCAAAATTCCAAGTCGTACAATTTAGCACTCTGAGGGAAGTGTGTGTGTCTTGGGGGAGGGGGGGATAGTAAACTGGGCCTGGCTGCAGTTTTGAGTCATGTGAAATTTCACATTCCTTGATCATGAGCACTGCAAAGCAAACAACCAAGGTCTGTGTTCCAAAAGCCTGAGGATACTGACACTCCTGCGTTTTCATGACTAGGCTGGCAGGACTTGTCCTCTGAGAACGCAGCTATGCCAAACGGGAACCTCTGAAGTGGAGGTCCAATATCAAAAAGCATAGTCTAATCCCATGATCAAGAAAGGAGAGCCTAGGTTGACCTTGACAACTCTTTCACGTTGTGCTTTCTAAAAAATATTTTTGTGCCTAGGGTGGAAGATCAATATGGCACCCCTCCTGCCAATTGACTGGTGAAAATATAACAATAAATTAAATAGCTGGCAAATTGGTGCCTTTTTAGTGGTGCCTAAACTCTGCACCCAGAGATAATCTGCTTTGTTTTTCTTTAATGGAAAGGCCGGCCCTGCCCATATCCTCATCCTGACACTCTCGCCCGGTGTTCTGCTGAGGAAGGAGTAGCCAGGGCTCAACTCCCAGCTCAACCATGAAGCTCACAGGCTGACCTTGGGAACGTCACTTTTTCTCACCCTAACCTGTTTCATAGGGGAAGCTGAGGATACAAAGAGAGGGAACAGAAGGTATGATATCATATTTACGACCCAGAACCCCTTAGATTCTGCCTTCTTCCCTGCTATTTGCCCCACTTTGGAGCTGCAAAAGCATGGGTCTGAGGCATTAAAAACATATTGTCTACTTTGCCTCAAAAGTTTGAGGCTAAATGGAGCTCACTTGATCCTGAATCAAGAAGAAATAAGAACAATTTTTTTGTACCAATATGGTTGGTCAGAAATGCAGTAAAACTAGCTGCCAGTCTTCTGACCAAGTGTGTTAAATTCCTCTGTGCTGATTACTCTTCCAAGTGGCAGAAGCAATCGTTTGGCTCACAATCAGAGTTCCAGAGAAATGGAAAATACGCTGCTGTCAGCCCTACAAAGATAAACTAGAGGGTCTAACAGGAGCCCACACTGTGTCCTAAGCTAAATTGGGCGCCTGTAGACCTTTAAACACCAGACCTAACATTTAAGAAGTATTGCATAGTTGGGCCAAAATGATACAGTGCAGGAGACAACAACAGCTGCTGTAGAATGCCAGTCTACTGACAGGAACTAAGCATTTTGAACATACTACCCTGAGTTAATCTTTCATGTTCAATTGAAGGCGCTTGGTGTTAACTTTTATGACCCCTCATGACCTGGTACCTTCATATTTATAGGACTGCTTCCACCCATATGTGCTGATCATGAAACCAGAAACTGTTGGCAGTTCAAACAACCATAACTTTTGCTATTAAAGGAGGAAATACACACATATGAAAGCACAAACAGAAATTTGGGATCTTTTTGAATAAAAATTCAAACTGTGAATAAGAAGTGTTTCATACATCATGAAAACAAATATGGGTTTCTAGCTCAATTTACATTCATAAGGAAGCAGCAGCCAACTCTGGTTCCTTAACAAGGGTACCTATGTGTTTGGAAACAAATGTTGGCTGCATGCACATACTATGGCTTCTTTTAATGGTGTACTCTTGACTTTTGTGTAGACTTGAAAACTGTATTGTGTACAAACTGTATTGTGTGAAAGTACCCTAAATTAATAAGATGTAGGTACCTACCTGGAAAGTGTCCACAACCCGATGAAGGAATTCAATGACAAAAAGCGGGGGCACCTCTGTCTGGATCACAGCTACGAAGAAGATCTTGTGCCGATAAACACTCAAGAGATAGTGGTGAGGGGTGGGGATCACAGGGGGCACATTTTCGGCCTCTGAAGCTCGCTCCTGGGCCTCAAAGAAGTAGTCACAGACAGAGCGACTGACCACACTTTTCCAGTGCTTCTCCAGGAAGATATCACCAGATGAGTTAATTAGGAAGAGGCTGTGGATCATGGCTGGTCCCAGAAGAGGATGGATGATGGAGACACTCTGCCCAACCAAAGTAGTACTAAATGGTACTTCAAGCCTAGAGAGAGACCCCAATATATATGATTTAGGGAGAACAACAGACTTTTGCTTAGGGAGTCCTTTGCCACCATCCAAAATGCTCACCTGCCTGAACTCAAGCAAGTCCACACCATGCCATATCTACAAAGCACAACAGAGCTCCTCGTAGCCCTTAGCTCCCCACAGCCATCACCTCACTGCTCCTCTGATCACAAACAATTCTCAGATCATCTCCCATCCATTTCCTGAATGTTTTTCACAAACTGAGAAATCCCTTAAAATAGACTGAGAGTTCTTTTTAACACAAGAAACCTCCATAACATTCTCTGCACAGTAGGGAATGCAGATGTGCAACTTTGTGGGAAACATTAACAAGACCACATTGCAGCTATGGAAGCAAAACAAGCAGCAGCAATTGTGGAAATGGCTGCAGCAGTGTTTTGTTTTTTGCCATGCATTGACTAGTTCACACTAACACTTCTCACTTTTCACAGTTACAAGGTGACTATAAATGGGGCCTGCCATGTGTGAACTGGCTCCCAGATCTGTGACAAGCCTGTGTACCAAGGGAAGGCAGAGAGGTATTCCTGGCACAGCTTCACACTTATGAAGTCAACTTTTCTCAATATTTTTTAAAAAACAGCAGCACACCATTTTGTTAGGGAAGTTATTTGGTGGTTGACTTTACACAGATAAGCAACAGCCCCGTGGTGCAGAGTGGTAACACAACCCTTTGTATCTATAGAACCCCAAATCACACAATGATGGGCTACTAAGCATCCTCCATGCAACTCAATCACCCCCTTCAGATATGTACCTGCACACTATCCAACCTTTATTCTCCACCCCGAAGCCTTCTTTCATGCAAAACTGGCTGTCTCCAGAATCACCTAACCTTTTGGGGCTCAACTACCACCTCCCCCACTATATCTGCTTATGAAGCCTGCAAAAAGGGGGGGGGGAGGGGAAAGAGGGCTGCATTTGCTGGGAGCAAGCTGTGCTCAGGTGGCATCACTAGTGTCTTGGGGCTATGCTGAGCATAACACCCTGGGGTGCCACTCTTTGGAATGCATACCCTAACTCACAATGACAATACAATATGCTTCTTGTGAACATACCCACTGCATCCCTTCAAGCAGATCGATGTGGATGCAAGCATCATTCATTCTCTAGTTATCCCCCCTCCACTTTCCCTTATGCAACCCTGTCTGCACCCAGCTCAAACACTTCCTCCCTCAAAACCTGCAGCCATCAGCTCCCTAAGAGCTATCGTCAAACCCGCGGTTTGCAGTCTCCATCTCCCCTGTCACACACATCCATCCTCATTCTCTATGCAGTCTTCATCTTCCTCCTTCTCACCTCTCCGCACTGGTCCAGCAGCTTCCTCTAGAACCCGGTTCTGCTTCAGGGGAGGGGGGATCGGCACCGCCCACTTAGATGAACTCTCGCCCGCGATTGGTGAACGGCCAGTATTCTATTCCCACCTGCCGCAAGTAGCATCCATCGCTTTCGACTGACAAGAATGGTGGCGGTGGGGGGGTGGGGAGACTCAGTTTCCCGGCACTAGCCGCTGATAGGTTGGAATGAAGGCACAAGAGCCTAGTTACCTCATTGAGTGGCCTCCCAGGCGGCCAGTGAGCATCGAGCAGAGGCCAAAGCGGAACTGAGATTGGTTGGGGCGGGTTTCCTCGGGAAGCTCCAGCAAGATTGGGGTCAAGTCGCCACAGGCGCCTTAGCAACGGGAATTCACTGTCGCCCTATCGCTGCCTCTGATCGCCCACGCGTGCGAAGCGCATGACAGTCAGCTGTAGCTGGAGTTGAGCATCATTTCCTGATGCCACATTCATTGTGTTAACGCTGAAACAGCTATTGGCATGACACTGAAAGCAGTATTGTTATTATATTTTATTAAAATTATATATATATTTATTGTCCATCTGCATATATTTTGGCACAAAAGACATTTTAACATAAAACATACAGCACTTAATATAAAATACTGCAAATATAAAATTATTATTAGATGAATAGCACTGTGTGCTTGCAGGGCTGACCCTAGGGCACATGAGGGCCCTAGGCAGGCCTGCCACCCTCCTCCACAGCGCCATGGCACTGTGCCCCACCACCTATGCAGCAAGGGAGGAAAGATGGAGGCAGGGAAGGCAGTGAGAGCAAGAAAGCCGGTGTGAGAGTGGAAAAGGTGGCAAGAAAGCTGGCACGAGAGTGGGGAAACTGGCACAAGGTGGTGCAAGAGCAAGAAAACTGGTGCGAGAGCAGGAAGGCAGCAGGAAAGTGAGAAAGGCAGTGCAAGAGCAAGAAAGGCGGCACCAGAGCAGGGAAGGCCTCTGCAAGACATGTGGAGGGTGCCCAAGTTGGTGCCCTCTCAGGGCCAGCACTCTAGACAAATGCCTAATTTGCCTAGTGGAAGTAGGGTTGCCAAGTCCGACTTAAGAAATATCTGGGGATTTTGGGGGTGGAGCCAGGGGCAAGGGTGTGACAAGCACAACTGAACTCCAAAGGGAGTGCTGGCCATCACATTTAAAGGGACCACACTCCTTTTAAATGCCTTCCCTCCATTTGGAATAAGGAAGGATAGGGGCACCTTCTGGGGCTCATAGAATTGGACCCTCCTTTTTTGAGGAGAGGCACCAAATGCTATGCTGATAATTTGGTGCCTCTACTTCAAAAAACAGGCCCTCCCATAGAACCCCAGATACCCATGGATCAATTTTCCATTATACCCTATTGGAATTGATCTCCATAGGGAATAATGGAGTGCCCAGCAAACATTTCCCTCCCCCGTTTTCTGATTACCCTTAAGCAGAGAGAGGGCCTCCAAACTGGGGGATCCCCTGCCCCCACCTTGGGATTGACATGTGTGATCTCCAGTGTGTGCACATGTAAAAGAAGTGGGTTTTTTGTCAAAACATAAGGATAATTAAAATATTATCAGAATGAAACCATAACTGTTGTTTTAGTGTTAACAATATAATATAGTGAGGTAATAGTGTCAATTTCCTCATCTTTGGGCACAAAATAACATTTTAGCATAATATTTGTAATATTACAAATAATTTATCACATTTTTCTGTCCTGTTCAAGGAACTCAGAGATACATGATTCTCCCTTTTTCTCATTTTACTGCCACAATAATCCTGTGAGATAGTTTAAGCTCAGGAAGTGAGATGCTTAGAGCCACCTAGGGAGCTTCAGGGCTGAATGAGAATATGAAAGCAGCAGGTCTCCACAGTCCTGAGCCAGCATGCTAAAAATGGCACTGTATTTGTTCGTTTAAAGAATGCAATAGCAAATTTTGTTGTTCAGTCGCACAGTCGAGTCCGACTCTTTGCAACCCCATGGACAAAGTCATGCCAGGCCCTCCTGTCTTCCACCATCCTCTGAAGTCTGCTCAAAATAGTAAATATAATTATTTTAATAACTATTTGGAGCATTATTGTTGTTGTTATCACCTCCCTGTATTTTGCTACATAATATATTTTAACAAAATAATACGAATCAGAAAACTACATTTGAAATATGCTAGTGATACAGGTGGCCACATATAAGAGAGGGCCCAATGCTCATGTGCTTTTAGTACACTATTTTTAAAAAACATTCCAAGAAATCTGGGAGTTCTTCAGTGAGAAGGGCCATGTAACGGGAGATAAGCTTCCTTGAAAAACAGATTGTCCCCCATTTCAAATGGTCCCCCTGCACTTTCAGTTCATACACAGGAATCGAGTGGGTCTAAAATGAGCCCCAGAACCGCCTGTCCTGAGGTTCTATCACAAATGTGCTGAGGTTCAGAAGATAGGGTTGCCATCTCTAGGCTGAGAAATACCTGGAGATTATGGGGATGGAGCCTGAGGAGAGTGTGGTTTGGGGAGGGGAGGGATTTCACTGGGGTACAATCCCATCGAGTCCCCCTTCCAAAGTGGCTGTTTTCTCTAGTGATCTAATCCTGTCACTTGGAGATCACTTGATATAGGAGGAGATCTCCAGAGGATGTCTGTGGGGGGAAGGGATTCCCTCCTGAAGGTAGACCTTATGAAAATCATTGCTTCAAAAGTAACACATTTCAGATGGGTACTGTCTTTGTCACATTCAAAAATGAACAAGAGCTGAGAGACTTCTTAAGGACTAAAGATTTCTGTTAGTCTTTAAGGTGCCATAAGATTTGTTTTTAAGTTTGCTTTTAACTGTTGTGTAGCTTAGTTGAGGGAATTTCTGAAGATGCGGCTTTTCTCATCCCTCCCTGGCAAGCCCCTCCCAAATGATACACAATTTAAGATATCACCAGTCTCAAAGCTAGGTTATACCAGTATACAGGGGTTGAAAAATAGGTGATGGAGCTCATCCAGGGATTGTTATGCAGTTGCACATACTATTCAATGGACAAGGTGGGAAGGAGGAGGGGGACCCTCAGAAAGGTTCAGGAGCTGTGCTCCTGTGAGCTCCTGCTGAATCCGAGGCCTGCCAGTATATAAAAAGCACTTGTACCACCATACCCCTATTTGCCTTAGTTGCAGTCACCATGTTCTGTGTGCACATAGCATTAGCTTGCCAGTAACTGAGCCAGCACATGTATTGAACATATGAACTGAATACATATAACATGTTTACACTTATGCAAGCATTCCATATAATCTGCACCACGCATTAAATCATCAAGTATAAATGGCCTCTTGGCTATAGTCTTTATTTCTGGATCAAGGAATGGGCTGTGTGTCATTGGGAAAGAGCAGGTGCAGGCATTGTTTGTAATGTGAGCTCCTCTGGTTTGGCCTCTAGAACTACAGGCAAGGCTGGTGTTATCAGCAACAAGCCTATGGCAGCAAGCCTATGATGACCAAAATAAAAGGTGCAATCAGAGTCATTTTAAGATCCCAGTGGAAATATTTTTGCACTACTGCCTGCTCCAGCTCTGCTTCTATGGCATGGCCACTCTTTTGTCAATAAATCCAGAGGGTTAGCTCTGTTGGTATGTTGCAATAAAAATAAACAAGAGCCCAGAGGCCTTGTAAAGACTAAAAAGTTTTGAGCATAAGGCTTCATGGAACTGAATTGGCTTCTTCAAATGCAGTGAGCAGCTCTTCACTAGGAAGAACTTCTTATATTATTAGTATTTTTAAAATGTATATCCTGCTTTTCTCCCTAATCAGGACCCAAAGCAGCTTATCGTTTTGTTCTTCTCTCCTCCTCCTTATTCTCACTCCAACAATCCTGCAAGGTAGTTTAGGCTGAGAAATTGTGAAAGATTAGGCTAAAAGATTGTGGCCCAGGATCACCCAATTGCTTCCATAGCAGAGTGAAGATTCAAACCTGGTTCTCCTAGGCCCTAGAATCCAACATTCTAACCACCATGCTTACCCACTCTCTTGTGTAGGAGCAGGGCTTTTTTTGAGCAGGAACACACAGGAATGCAGTTCTGGCTGGATTGGTGTCAGGGGGTGTGGCCTAATATGCAAATGATTCCTGCTGGGCTTTAAAGCCCTGTGTAAAACAATGGTGATGTGTAAAACAATGGTGATTAGGCTAGGGGTGTGTAGCCTAATATGCAAATAAGTTCCTGCTGGGGTTTTTCTATGAAAAAAGCCCTGTGTAGGAAGTATGAAAAACAACATGCGGCAGGGACAAGAGGCCATAAAATGCACAGTGTGTAGGGTGAGATGTAATTATATAAAATCTAATCAAGAAAACTACAGAGGCTATTCATTCACTAGTTTTGAAAACTACAGAGGCTATTCATTCACTAGTTTTGCTAAGCCAATTAATGACTGTCATGGTTAAGGAGCTACAGGTCTCCCCACATGTCCACACAGTACTGTTGCACCAACACTCTGAAAACACAAATAGTATTCATGGGGGGGAGTAGAAAAAGCCCAATCGGAACTTATTTGCATATTAGGCCACACCCCCTGGTGGCACAATTGTTCCGCACAGGGTTTTTTTTAAATAAAAAGCCCAGCAAGAACTCATTTGCATATTAGACCACACCCTCTAATGTCAAGCCAGCTGGAACTGCGTCCCTGTGTGCTCCTGCTCAAAAAAACCCCTGACTATTTAAGCTTAATTCTGAGCAATGAAAGTGTTAAATGGAATACACAGCTTGTGTTTTGGATGTAAAAAAACCCCCAAAAGTTAGCCACAAGGTGGCACCATACAGCAAAACTGGAGACCACGTAGACACAAATTGTTTCCTTGGACAGATCTCTTCCATTAAACAAACAAACAAAATAAAGCTCCTAGTGTGGGTAAAACAAAACAACTGCCTCCAGCAAAAATATCTGTAGAGCGCGGAATGTAAATTATGAAAGAAAGGACTGGCTATGCATGCCTTCCAAGACATAATGCTATCTCAGTCTGTGACTTCTGGCAGCCTTTCTCCTCTTGTATAGATGAGATGGATCCAAGCTCCTTTGACAATTTAGGTCTTGCTGCCCCTCACCCATCAATTGCAGGGAAACAGGAGTTGCATCATCTATTTTGGTCACTGCTGATCAGCCTGTGTGAAGGGCGAGATCAGCACCCTCCCACCAATGCTCAGGACTCTGCAGTCCCTGCAGAGCCCTGCCGGAAGGATTGTGGCAGGAGTCTTACCAGGATAATCCTATTCTGAAAAAGTTAAGAAAGGTTTTTTTTTTTTTTTAACAAGGTAGAGATTTGGAGGGAAACTGATGGATTGCTCATCTTTACCTTCCAATATATATTTCCTATTTGGAAATAAGGAGGGCTATAGGCAGAATCATTTAGGTTACATTAGAATCAGTATACAAGTACTCCATAAAGAGTCAGATAAATGCTCTATGGCAGGGGTGGTCAAATTGTGGCTCAGGAGCCACATGTGTCTTTTTCTCACACATATTGTGTGGCTCTTGAAGCCCCCACTGCCCTGTATTTGTAGACACTGTTGTCTCCAGAACTTTCTCATCAGAAGGAAAGTCAAACTTATGCTGCTTTCCCTGCACTTCTGGGAGTGTGGTCAATGCCACGTGGCCCCTTCCAGAGTCCCTGCAGACACTGATGCTTGGGGATGCTGACCAGCCTAGATAAATTAAAGGCAAATCCCTTTAACAGAGGATAACCTGTGCAATTGGACATTTGCAGTTTTTCATAGTATAGGATCACAGGGTAAATAACATCCCATTAAGCCTCTATTATTTATTTATTTTGTTGGAATTACAAATATTAAAGGGAAAAAGACTCTTTTCCAGACCTGTTGGCAACACTGCTGACCCTACAACACAATATATCCATCTACAGGTAGGACACATGAGTTAATAGTACTTACTATATGCAACAAGCCCACACATCCAAGCTAGCATGGATGCAGATCCCAAATCTTGCAGGGTATATGAAACATTCCACTGTGCATTGTGCCCCAGAAAAGAATAGATAACTCTGCACATGTTGTGAAACAAACCACACTTTCACACAAGTCACAGCTGAAGGAAGAACAGATCGATTGCTCAATGAGAGGGTAAATCTCTGTTGTGTTGCACTAAGGGATTTTGTAGAGATGAATCAGTGAAGGGCACAGCTGACCAGCTGTCACACAAGAGCTGGTCTGCATGAAGGGCCTCTCTGGCTATGCAAGCAGGGTGGAACAGCAGGGGTACTGAGAAAGAAGCAGGAAGAGAGAGTAGTCCAGGAGAAGAGAAAGCCAGAAAGAAAACCCAGGACAGCAAATGAGCAAAGAACAGTACAAATCACCAGGACCACAGAAGCGAGATGCTGAAGTTTGTAGGTTAAGATGTGAAATAACCGGTCAAATCTTTGGCTGTGCAGGCCTCCAATCCTTCCTGAACGACATAAGTGGGAGTGACACTTCCTTTATTTGTTTATGATTTCAAATTTGATGTGGCTAGATTTCACAAGCCTCGGATTAAGAGAGTCGACAAAACCAGAGTGGAGAAAATGCACTTTTTCTTTTGTGTGGGTGCTTGTGTGTGTACACAGCAGCACATCCCAAAAATGCTAATGACACAAGGCTTTGCATCCACTAAGAGCAGGTTTATGAGGCAGTTAAGAGATCCCAAGGGCATCGTGAATCCGATGCAAAACCAGCTGGTGCCCTGAAGCTGTGGCCTACCATTTATTTTAACTCTTGCTGCACTACACTGACAGATGGTGTCAAATGAAACTTCTATTTGAGGCTGGGAGTCAAGAAGCCTGCCTGGATTCTTAAGCAGATCTTCTGAAACAGTCAAGCCTTTTGCTTTGTGGTGATCAGGAACTGATCACTGCCTTCCACAGTGTATTGGATCTTAACAGAAACTGGAAGACATAATTGGCCGTTGCTCGACCTGATATCTCCATCTGCTCGCTAACAACAAATTGCTGAGGATTTCATTGTTTCTACTACTGGCTGTCTAGTTCATAATATTCTAACAAAGGCTCCGTCAGGGCCCAAACTTTGATCTTCCCTGGGGATTTCTTTATATTTGTATGATATACTGGAAGGATCACATTCCACAAGCATACATGTTATTAAAGGGGCAGTGTGGTCATTAGTGGTTAGAGAGTCAGTCTAGCATCTGGGAGACCCAGTTTAGAATCCCCACCCTGCCACAGGGTGATCCTGGGCCAGTCGCGCTTGCTCTCAGTCTAGCTGACATCCCAGTATGGTGTTGAGAGAATAAAATGGAGGGAAGTGGATGATGAAATCTGCTTTAGGTGTTCATTGGAAAGAAAATATTTATTTTAATATTTGTATCCTGCTTTGTCCCTGAAAAGACCCCAAGTGACTCACAATAAGAAGGACTTGAGCTGGTTGGAATTCCAGAGTTGATTTCTCTAAGGGTAGTGGATAGGAGCCAAAGGACACACACCTATGGACACACATAGCCATTATACCTGTAGGCTGGGCTCTTTTTTTTTTAAGAAAAAAGCCCAACAGGAACATATTTGCATATTAGGCCACTCCCCTGACATCATCATTGTTTCACACAGGGCTTTTTTGTAGAAAAAGTCCAGCAGGAACTTATTTGCATACTAGGCTACACCCCGACACCAAGCTAGCCAGAACTGCATTCCTGCTAAAAAAAAGCCCTGCCTGTAGGCATGAAGGAGACTAAAACTCAGCCAAGACAGGGTGCAGCTGGCAAGATGTCCCCCCAACAATTCCCCTTCGTTGTTCTTATAACAGGGCATGAATATCTAAATAAATGCTGTAATTTAAAGGGAAAGATGGAATCCTTAGGGCTACTATTTATCAGCAATCAGCATAATAAAACTTCATAATCAGCATAGTCCTGTTTATAATTTATTTACTTTCTCCTCCTTGGAAGCTGGATTCTCTGGCATCACATTTTTTATGAGCTCCCTCTCTTCCCCAAACCCTTTCCTACCCAGACTTCACCTCCAAACTTCCAGGAATTTCCCAACCCAGCACTGGCATAATTTCTATATATGTAATACCATTTTCTGCATTGCTCAACACATCATGTTGAATACTTACACTTTGTTTCAGATTTCTTCAATCCTAGTGCTATTACATTGTTTATTAGATTTCTCATCCTATGGATTACATTGATTTATATTGTATAATCTGCCTGGAGTCTCAGTGAAAAAGGGAGACTGTAAATTACATACATAGATAAAACTAGGAATAAGGCCTGTTGTGAGAATAAATACAACAGGCTCCAAAAAGAGGCTAAAAAAAAAAGAGCCCAACCCTAGGCAAATGCCTCAGCCTTGGGTACTCAGGGTAAATTTGTTGTGTCATCATGGCATGACAACAATCATGCAGACAGTGAAGCTCAGCATTCCTTTTGTCTGCAGTGCATTGTTGCCACCTTTTCCTGTCGCATTTGGCTTTGTAGCATTTAGCATCAGCATATGCTTGTGGTGCGATCTGTTTTTTTGGCCTGGCCTGGTTATGTTATACCATAGAGTGTGCGCCTCAAGATGGCTGTTTTCTGTAGGGGAATTGTTCTGACTTCAGCTTTCCATTTCCTCCCCCCTCCCTGCAGCCTCTACCTAGAAAAAGTGCAGTCTTTCTCCACAGTGGGGACCAAAGCAAACAGGAAGCGACCCCAGCAGGGTATAATGAGTCCACCTCCTCCCCCCACCTTTTAATCACAGTACCAAACTTGATTGTCTTTTAGTAACGGACCCAAGCTTGGTTGTCTAGCAACAGTAACTGCCTAGCGGCTCCCCCAGTGGCCCATTCCTGTTCTGGGACTGGAGGGTGGGATTGCTCTTTGAGTGACATGTGACTTAGCTAAAAGGAGGGTAGATGAGTTGTCCCCAGTATGTCCCCAATGTGGCCTAACATGCAAATAAGTTCTACCAAAAAGCCATATTATATATATATATATATATATATATATATATATATATATATATATATATATATATATATATATATATATATATATATATATATATATATATATATATATATATATATATATTTTAACATTATCAACACCACTGGAAAACCAAACCCAGCATTAGAAATCAAACCAAGATCAACACTTCATTAAAAGTCTGGATGAAAATAAATGGCTTGGCTTGGAGCCTAAATGAGAGTAAAGTAGGGACAGCTTTTGGCTCCCAAACAGCTGGGTGAGACTCAAGTGTGGAAGGCATTCTGAGTGGCGGGGTGTGTGTCTGCCACCTCTTTATGGCACACCGTACTATTGCTGGAAACCACTCTCAGCTATAAAGGAAAGGTGGTATACAAATGCCTCTAAGCAAACATAAAAATCATAAATGCTATCTGAAAAGAAAAGATGCCCCATTACTGTAAAATGCAACTTTAATCCCTTACAAGGATGATGTGTTCTCATAAAACTCTGGTAGCACTCTGGCGCATGTCACACAATGTGCTTAACATCTGAAAGCTCTTCAAGTGGCAGCCCTGCTTATCCTTCAGTTAGGGTGGGGATAGGAACAAGGCCAAGGCAGCTGCAGCCAGAAAAAGCAGTTTTCCTCATTGCTCAGGCAAGCCTGCAAACTTGACTTCAGAAATGTTTTGAGGGTTCAGGGAGTGCCACCTGATTCACTCTGGCCTATCTGGGTACAGAATCTTCCTTGGCAGACATGACTGATCTCCTTATAGTTCCCTCCTTTAGCCAAAGGTGGATGATAAGGTACAACTTGAGCCCCTCAACTCCTCTGGAGTCCTGCAGCCAGACCCAACAGATGAGACAGAGATCATCAATCTCTGTAGACCTGTAAAAGATAAACTATAGATGCAGCTTAAGTTTGGTCTGGAGTTGCAGAGGAAGAGGGCTCTGAACTCTCTGAACATCCCTCCCTTTTTGATTACAAAAACTGTGCTATCTATCCCAGGGGTGGCTCAGGAGCCACGTGTGGCTCTTTTACACATATTGTGTGGCTCTTGAAACTCCCACCACCCAGTCAACTGGCTTGGAGAAGGCATTTGTTTATTTAAATCACTTGTTTAAGCCAAGCCAAGCCAACCAGCAGCTTGGAGAAGGCATTTAAAGGTAAAGTTGCTTTTTTCCCACCTCTCCTTCCTTCCTCCATCTGTTTGCTTTCCTTCCTTCCTTGTCTTTTGGCTCCCAAACAGCTGATATTTATGTCTTGTGGCTCTCAAACATCTGATGTTTATTCTATGTGGCTCTTGCATTAAGCAAGTCTGGTCACCCCTGATCTATGCTGTTATTAACATTTTAAAAGGGGATAAAGATATCTTTCAAAAAACCATTTTTCTCTTTAAAATGGTAATACAAAGGCGGAGAGCCCAATTGGGAGTAGAGAAACTGGGGGTTGAAAAGTTACATTTTCCCTCCCCTGCATGGGTTCCAATCTGAATTGTGGCTGCATACAATTTACCTTTTGCAGATTTACAGAGAACTGTGATCTTCCCCACACCTGTTCACGTTCTGACTTGGTCTGGGGGTTTTCTTTCTACCAGGTTTGATACCATTCCAGAGGTGGGCAATAATTTATTTAGAAAACCTACCCTATCTTTTACTCCTCAAGACTCGAGGCAATGTAATATTTATGTCAGAGAAGGACTAATAATGTACTCCCTACGTGTACCAGACTGAATGGTTGTCTGGGCATAATGCAGGTTGCATTTCACTCACTGTGAAGGAAGAAATTAAGTAGTTAGTCGCCACAGTGTGTGTGTGTGTATATATATATATATGTTTCTGTGTATCACTCCTCTTCTTGCACTTTGGTAAACAATTTGAAATATTTCAAAGATACAAGCGGAGTTCATACAGGTAAAGTATTGTTTCAACCCGCTGTCTGGTTTCAGATCAATGCAGGTGCTTACTCTCAACTACAGGAAAGATAACATTTTTCATACAATACCATCCTTGCTGTAGTGCTTAAGGAGTCTAATTCCATAGCAGAACAATATAAATACGAAAAATAAATAAATAAATAAATAAATAAATAAATAAATAAATAAATAAATAAATAAATAAGGGAAAATGGAATCAAGAATGTTAATTAAAGCAGGGGAAAGACTTGCTAGGCATTTGCTCTGCCTTTCCATACTGGCTGTTTTAGTACTGGCGGCAAAGTCCATGAAGACAACAATCAGTGCAGAAAACAAGGGAATATACCTAGCACTCTTGCTCTTGGATCTGCCAGCAACCTGCCAATACCAAGAGTTTCTTCTTTGGTGTCACCCCTCTGGGAGCAGTCTGTCTGTCTGTCTGTCGGAGGAGGTCACAGAGTAAAATATTCCTTGACCCCAAAATAGCCAGGCAAACTCAGCAGTGTCTGCAAATCCCCTGTGTTGCCTGCAGTCCCCTGTGCTGCTGTCACTCTGCCGCTGAACCCAACTGCTCCGTCCTTGGAAACAGGGCAGCCAAAGAAGTCCTGGAAGGGAAAGTGTTGCTTCAGTAGCCTTCTGCCTAGTTTTCAGGGTCCAGTTGCCATTCTTCCTTCAGATGACAGCAACCACGGTGTAAATATTACATTCCTAATTTGCTGCAGGGATATCCAAAGGAATTGCCTCTGTTGCTCATCTTGTGCGTGTGTCTGGAGCAGGACTGCCAACTGCAGGTTTGGAAATTCCTGGAGATTTCAGTGTGCAGCAAGGGTGTGGTGTTTAGGGAGGGTAGGGACATCAGTAGTCCCCCACTTAGACAACTTCCTTGGAGATTTAGGGTCTCTGAGTCAGACTTCTACTGACCCAGATATATATATAAGCCCCACTTTGTCACAAAGTTACTATTTCCGGAGGCCAAGGCAAAGAAAGCCAGTGTAAGTCATATTAGCCACAGAGCGGAGAACTGGGGAAACCCCACTGCGCCACAAAGCTTGGGTGGCCTTAGGTCAGTTCAGGGCTTTCTTTGCAGCAGGAACTCATTTGCATATTAGGCCACATATACCCTGATGTAGCCAATCCTCCAAGAGCTTACAATAGGCCCTGTAATTAGAGCCTTGTAAGCCCTGGATTGGCTACATCAGAGGAGTGTGGCCTAATATGTAAAGGAGTTCCTGCTACAAAAAAGCCCTGGATCAGTTGGTCTAGCCTACCTTACAAGGCTGTTGTGATGCTAAACAAGGGATCATTTTTTTTCTCTCTATCCAATCACTTCTACAGTTTTATTTCTCAACATCTTTAAAGAATGAGTGTCATCTCATTGAACTAATCAAGTGCAAGGATGCCACGTAGCTCTTCAATTGTTTTTAAACAGTGAACATGAGCAAAGCGATTCTCTCCCACACAGTAACAATCTGTCACTTCCGCAAAATCATGCACATTGATGTCATAACACCAATAATAGCAGTCAATTTATTTCTGAGGTTTAGAGCTTAGACAGGTTTTGAGAGCCTGTTAAGGCCGCAGCACAGAGACTACCTATGCTTGCAGGTATATTCTCAGTCTGGAAAATGTCTCTACATTAAAGCCAGTCCAAACATTTGATTACCCTGCAGTGTGACTGAAGTCACATCCAGATGTCACAATAAGCCATTGTTTGATCAAATGCCAGTTAATTGTGATACCTGAATGCTGATGGCCAACAAACTGGAGTTTGCTAGCTGGAACTAAACCAGGATTTCAAACTAGGATTTGTAACTGGTTTGTTAAAAACACAGTTTCTACTAATTGTAGAAACTAATTCTACTAATTGTGGTTTGCTTAAATGCCTGAATTTATACACGTGATGTAGTGTGACTTTCTCTCAACCAACATGGCTTAAATGTAGGATTGTCAGGTCTCCCTCCCCCAGCCACTGGTAAGGATGGGGGGGGGGGGGGTAGGGTTGCCAGCTCCAGGATGGGGAACTCCTGGAGATTTGGGGGTGTTGTCTGGGGACAATGGCAGTGGGGTACAGTGCCACAGAGTTCACCCTCCAAAGTATCCATTTTCTCCAGGGGAAATTATCTTTGTAGCCTGGAGATGAGCTGTAATTCTGGGGGGTCCCCAGGTCCTACCTAGAGCCTGGTATCCCTGCGAGATTATTGGGGAGAAGGGATAGTTTAGCTGTTGAACAGTAAATAATAGCAGCAGAATCACACAGTAGAAGATGAAACTGTGCATACACAAAAAGAAGTTAATAATGTTATCAGGCAATTAAGTTCATAGCTGGCTCCCAAAAGTTAGTGAACATAGGGTTGCTGTTATTTCGAAATATTGATGCTTGACAGTTGCCAGCTCTGGGCTGGGAAATACATGGAGATTTGGGGGGTGGAGCACGAGGAAGGTGAGGTTTGGAGAGAAGAGGGAATTCAGTGGGGTATAATGGCATAGCTTCTCCCTTCCAAAGTGGCCATTTTCTCCAGGAGAACTGATAACTGTTGCTTGGAGATCAGTTGTAACCCCAGAGACCTCCAGCCACCACCTGAATGTTGTACAACCCAGTGAGCAGCACTGTATGGAGAAAAATGAAAGCCAATAGACTCCATGCAAAAATTGACTTCAACATGTTATTTAAAAATTCATCCAGTTTATCAATCCACAGTCCAATGGTATTATTTAATGGATATACAACCTTTTAAAGGAACCAGAGAGTCCAAGCACACACATAAACAAAAACTTTCATACTCTTCTTTACTGTGCAATTGGGACATTGCTGGTATCTCATTGATCAGTGGTCCCCAACCTTTTTTGAAGACAATTTTTCCAGGGGTGGTGGTGGGCGGCAATGGTTTCGGGATGATAAAATTGTGCACTTTATTTCTATTAGTTTGGTGTGGTGGTTAAGTGTGCAGACTCTTATCTGGGAGAACTGGGTTTGATTCCCCACTCCTCCACTTGCAGCTGCTGGAATGGCCTTGGGTCAGCCATAGCTCTCACAGAGTTGTCCTTGGAAGGGCAGCTTCTGGGGAGAGCTCTCTCAGTCCCACCTACTTCACAGGGTGTCTGTTGTGGAGGAAGGGAAAGGAGATTGTGAGCCAGAGACTCTGAAATTCGGAGTGGAGGGCAAGATATAAATCTTCTTATTATTACTACATTGTAATATATAATGAAATAATTATACAACTCATAGCCCAGTTGCTAACAGGACACAGACTGGTAGTGGTCCACGGCCCGGGGGTTGGGGACCCCTGCCATAGATAATTAACAAGATATATTGCAAACCATCCAATGGAAATTAATGGATATTTTCAACTCAAGCTTATAACTTCGGCTAATGAGCAAAACTGGTCTATGTAATCTTGTTTTGCTGTTCTGCTTTGTCCAAGCTTTTCAGAATGAGAATTCTGAATAGTGCAGTAGATGGTTGGTTGGGCTAGTCCCTGGAAGATCCAGGTTTGAATTCCTGCTCTGCCACATAAACCTACTGGGTGACTTTGGCCAGCCACACTTTCTTAGCCTAACTACCCTCTAGGGTTGCCAACTTCCAGGTGGCACCTGGAAGTCTCCCACCATTACAATTGATCTCCAGACTATTAAGATCAGTTCCCCTGGAAAAAATGGTTGCTTTGGAGGATGATTCTATGGCATTGTATCTTGCTGAGGTCCCTCCCCTCCCCATACCCCTCCTCCAGGTTCCACCCTCCAAATCTCCAGGTATTTTCCAAACCAGACCTGGCAGTTTGACTGCTACCCTCATAGGACTGTTGTGACAAAATGGAAGAGGGGAAGATAGTGTTCTATTAAGTCCCTGAACTGAAAATTCATAACAGGCACTTTGATAAACAGGTTTTTACAAAAGTCTTTTTAGAATTTTTATAGGCATATTTTGCATTGTAAGGGAAATTATCATGTAAAGATCATATTCAGCTTCACACATATTGGGGAGGAAAACAACATAAAATCAAGAGTTCCTTAAATACAGAACCCTTTTGCATCAGCTGCTGAAAATCATTTGCTGCTTCTGCAACAGGGCACAATATGGCATTAAACATATTTGTTCTACTTATAGTCTACATTTCTCACTGAAGCTTAGCGTGGATTACAGAATTAGAAAATAATCAATAGAATCCACACAATAAACGGTACAATAAAACTAGATTACAAAATTAGAGAACAATGAAATAAAACAAGTATAATACATCCCTTAAACAATGCAAAAGTGGAATAAAAACTGTATACATTTTTTCAGAAATTAAAACTACATCCCTGTTCCTTTGATAAAATGAGCCCTCTTGAACAATCCCATTTTACCAAACATCTCTCTCTCTCTCTCTCTCTCTTTGTACTACCCTGTTGCCTTTATAAAAACACCCCCCTGAAAAGTTCAGCTTGACACCTTTTGCAGAGCGCTAAAAGCGTGGGAGCCTTCCTGATCTCGCCAGGCAGGCCATTCCGCTAGGTCGGAGCCACCACAAAGGAGTGATTACAAGTTACTACAAGCTGCAACTATTACAAGCTGGAAAGCACTGGAATGCAGTGCATATGCACAACAATAAGCCTTAGGTGGCTGTCAAATGATATCTGTGGCTCCAGAATAAAACTGGGTACAATAAATCAGAGGTCCTGGGCACAAAGTGTGCTCCCTGGGTCTTCTCTGGAACAGAGAACAGACCTTGAACATCCTACTGCCCACAGATCTATGAAGCTGCCTTATACTCTGGTTGTTCAAGTTTAGCACAGTCTACTCTGACATCTCTCCCAAGAACTCACAAGAGGTATGTTCCAGCTCCTAGATCCCTATGGAGACCAACTCCCATAAAGTATAATGATCTGGGGGTATCTGGGGCTCTGGGAGGCTGTTTTTTTAGGTAGATGCACCAAATTCTTAGCATAGCATCTGCTGCCTCTCCTCAAAACACCCTCCAAGTTTCAAAAGGACTGGATCAGGGGGTCCAATTCTATGAGCCCCCAAAGAAGGTGCCCCTACCCTTCATTATTTCCAGTGGAGAGAAGGCATTTTAAAGGTGTGCAGTCCCTTTAAATGTGATGGTCAGAACTCCCTTTGGAGTTGAATTATGTTTGTCATAACCTTGCTCCTGGCTCCGCCCCCAAAGTCTCCTGGCTCCACCCCCAAAATCCCCAGATATTTCTTGAATTGGACTTGGGCATAGATGTGTTATTATAGGTTTTTGCCTGGGGGGGGAGGGGGAATATAAAGGGTTAAGTATTTTGTGAATATTTGACTGCACTTCTATATCGTTTTAAAAAGTTTAATTTAAAAACAAATTTTTTTTTTAAACCATGTAGTCTCTTTAAATGTGATTGCCAGAACTCCCTTCAGAGTTCAGTCATGATTGTCACATCCTTGCTCCTGGCTCTACCCCAAAAGTCTCCTGGTCCACCCCCAAAGTCCTCAGATATTTATTGAATCAGACCTGGCAACTTTAACACTAAAGGCTCCCTGCAAACAGAAAACCAGCAAATGTGTGTGCGTTTGGAGGGGAATCAACCCCCTTTTCACTGCTGTGATTTCTTTTTTGGGCGATGGAATGAATTTTATTGAATTTTCATTGTTGTTTTATAGAAAACAATTTCAATCTGATTTCAGGCCTGGTTTTGGTACCAAAATGGCTTTTTTATTTTTAATTTTATTGTCAGTCATAAACAAGAAGACATAAAATCAAATGGAGACAAAGCAACAAGACATACAAACAAACTGAGTTAACAAAGTATATAAATTAAACTCCTGGTATTATAAAGCACATCAAAAGAGTACAGAAATATAGGTTAACTTTACCCATCTATGGAAAACTAGTTCTAAGAAAAAATATATTCAAATATTTACAATAAACCTTTACATGAACAGAACATCAATAGGAGAATAAAAATTAAACCATGATCCATTGTATGGCAGAAAATCAATAAGCGGAGACCAAGTTTCTGCAAAAGTTCTATATGCAGAGTTGGAATATGATTGTTTTAATTAATCTGTTAATTTCTCCATAAACATGAAATTCCATACACTTTTAAACCAAACCAAAATGGCTTCAGTTAAGAACATAAGAGAAGCCATGTCAATCAGGCCAATGGCCCATCCAGTCCAATACTCTGTGTCACACAGTGGCCAAAACCCAGGTGCCATCAGGAGGTCCATCAGTGGGGCCAGGACACTAGAAGCCCTCTCACTGTCCCCCCTCCTCCCAGCACTAAGAATACAGAGCATCACTGCCCCAGAGTTCCATCAATACATTGTGGCTAATAGCCACTGATAGACCTCTGCTCCATATGTTTATTTATCCAATCCAGTTGCATTAGAATCTAGTTGCATTAGATTCTGGTGGGTAGCTGTGTTGGTCTGAAGCAGCAGAACAAAGCTTGAGTCCAGCGGCACCTTTAAGGCCAACAAAGTTTTATTCAAGATAAAAGCTTTCATATGTATGCACTCTTCTTGAGTATAACTTTATAGAATAAGGCTTTGTCTTAAAGGTGCCACTGGACTCAAACTTCGTTTAGTTGCATTAGTGGATGATCTTTGTTTAAAGTTGGCCAGGGGACAATCTTCTCTGTTGATACTGTCAGCTGCCTTTGTTACAGCTAAACACTTAATTCTTATCTACTGGCTTGAATATGGAGTAGTCCTTCGGTGGTTTCACTCTTTTCTCTCTGACCAGATGCAAAGAGTCTCCACTGGAGGTGCAGAATCAAGTGGGTGGAATTTATCTTGCGGCATAGCGCAGGGTTTTATTCTATTGCCGATGCTCTTTAATATATATGAGGTGGCTGAATAAGAGTGTCTGGAGTTTTGAGGTGAGGTGTCATCAATATGTAGATGAAAGCCAGCTCTATATTTCATCCTCCAAGTCTTCAGATGTATCATTCTTTGAGGTGCTTTGAGGATGCACTCAGGTGGCTAAGGATAAGGCTGAACAAATTGAGGCTGAATCCAAGCAAAATAAAAGTAATGCTGGTTGGGAAGACTGACAAAGAGGGAGTGAACCAATGTTTTCTTCCTAAGACCCTGTGAGGCTCCAGATTGCTGCTGAGCAGGGCTTCCTGAGTTAATGATTGGCCACTCACATGCACAGCTTAGAAAGAACAGTGGTCTGAACCCAATTGTCCTAGATCAGGGGTGGCCAAGCCTGTTTAACACAAGAGCAACATTGAATCAAATCAGATGTTTGAGAGCCACAAGTCATGAATGTCAGACATTTGACAGCAGGACAGGAAGGCAGAAAGACAAATAGATGTGGGGAGGGAGGAGAGGTGGAAAGAAAGCATCTTTAATTGCACGCTCCAAGCTGACCGATGGGACACTGAGGGCTTCAAGAGCCACACAATGTGTGTGAAAGAGCCACATGGGGCTCCTGAGCTGCAGTTTGGCCACCCCGTCCTAGATGAAGTGACACTAACATTATCAGAGCAGGTGAAGAGCTTAGAGTGTTCATGGACCCTACCTTGCTATTTGAAAAGCAGGTTTGCATGGTGGCCAGAACCACAGTCTATCAGCTGCATCTGATTTGCCAACTGTCTCATTACCTAAACTCAGCTGATCTGGCCATGCTGATCCATGCTTCTGTAATCTCACAATTAGATTACTGCAACGCACTCTCTACATGGGGCTATCCAACCTGGAAACTGCAACTGGACAAGAATGCTGCAGTCTGAGGATTGTAAGTGGCTAGCTACCTGTTTGAAATAGCTATATTGACTGCCACTCTGTTTTCAAGTTCAATTCAAGGTGCTGCTTATGACCTTTAAAGCCCTTCAGAACCCATGAGTCACATATTTGAAGGGCCGTCTCCCCGTAGCACAGAGTGTTAAAGCTGCAGTACTGCATTCCCAAGCTCTGCTCATGACCTGAGTTCGATCCTCAGCAGAAGCTGGGGTTCAGGTAGCCTGCTCGAGGTTGACTCAGCCTTCCATCCTTCCGAGGTTGGTAAAATGAGTACCCAGCTTGCTGGGGGGGAAATGTAGATGACTGAGGAAGGCAATGGCAAACCACTCCGTAAAAAGTCTGCCGTGAAAACGTTGTGAAAGCAACGTCACCCCAGAGTCGGAAACGACTGGTGCTTGCACAGGGGACTTTTCCTCCTTCCATATTTCTCTGTGCACCAAGTATAGTGATCAGGCAGTCATTTCTTTGCTATCCCACCCCCTAGGATGGCCTATCTGGCATTGACCAGAGCCCGAGTGTAATGGGCTCCCTGAAGAGGTGAGGGGAAAACCCTCTCCTTAGAGATCTTCAGGAGGTGCTGCAAAGCCCGTCTTTTGCCAGGGCTTCATGGTAGGCATCTTTTAAGGGAGGAGGGGGCAGAAATGTATGGTTGGCCAGGCCTCGGATTCAGCAGGAGCTCACAGGAGTACAGCTCCTGAACCTTTCTGGGGGTTTCCCCTCCTCCTCCCCACTTTGTCCATTGAATAGTAGGTGCAGCTGCATAACAATCCCTGGATGAGCTCCACCACCTATTTTTCTGCAAAACAACCCCTGGGGTTGGCTTTCTTATTTTTGGTTTTAGCTGGGGATGTGTTTAACTATTATTATAAACTGCCTCAAATCACAAGGAGAGGCAGGGTCGAAATGTTTTCATAAATATATGAGGTGGGGGGGGAACTCACAAAAATAATAAATATGCAGTATGGAAAGCTGTCACAGTAAGAATGCTAGCTACAAAGGAGGAATCAACTTCTTTTGAAAAGAAGCTATGATGCAAAGCAAAAAGTTGGTATGCACCTAAATAAACTCTTCCTTACCCACCTACCCACTGGAGCACAACCAGTACAAGTATGTATAATAGAATAAAGTAGGAGTCAAGTTGCACCTTTAAGACCAACAAAGTTTTATTCAGAATGTAAGCTTTCATGTGCTAGAAGCACACTTCATCAGACAATAGGATGGAATAGCAAACAGTCCTAAATATAGAGGAAGTGGACAGTGAATTAGTATGTAAAATCATGGAAATATTTGTTAGCAGATTAACAGAATCACAATTTGGTAACTAACATTTCCTTAATTTTGCATTCTAATTCACTGCCCACTTTCTCTACATTTAGGACTATTTGCCATTCCATGCTATTGTCTGATGAAGTGTGCTTCTAGAACACAAAAGCTTACTTTCTGAATAAAACTTTGTTGGTCTTAAAGGTGCACCTTGTCTCTTATTTTGTTTTATTGCTTCAGACCGACACGGCTGCACACTTGGATGTATAATAGAATAGGCAGTGTTGGACATGATTTTAAAAATAAATATATTATTATTTACAGCAAATATTTGCCATGGCATACATATCTATTTTTACCAGCATAAGCAATAAAGGGAATCCATATTTCCAAAAGGGTTTTTCATTTCCAAACCCTTGGCCACCAGTACTTGCTCCATAAGTTTGCCCACAATGACTACATCTCAGCATCAAGTGAGCCAGTAATGGAGGGACTTTGACTGTTGAGCCACCCCATGACTGGCAGCAGCAAACACGGTTTCCATTTGTATGAAAATTGTTATGCAAAGATGGAATCCTCCACCTGCCATCTGAAGTGATGCAGTCCATTCGATGCCCTCATTTGAAGTGACAAGAAAATTCTCAAGGCTTTTTTCTCCCTTCCCACAAGCAAGGATCATAGATGGCTTGGCAACATTCTAAACATGTTCAGAGCAAGTGGTTTGAATAACACCTCCAAAGATGCTGCGAGGTAAACCTGCTCACAATTCTCTGGAGCCAAGCCCATCTACCCTATGTAATTAGACGGGGTGTGGGCATGCATATCTACATACAAATTTGAAATCACATAATAGCTTGCTTGCATTATGGAATGGACATCAGAGATTGATTGTGTCATGGATATAATTTTCTCATCACATACACATAGTAACTAGCAGAAGAACAAAATGAATAACTCAATCTGGAAATCTGAGTTAATCCTTAAGGGAATTGGCTTTAAGTAATCTGGAAGCTACAATCCTATGCACACTTACTGGGGAGGAGGGGGAAATTCCCTTTGAACTCTGTGGGAATTAATTCTGTGCAAACATACACAGGATCAGGATAAAAACATATAAACAGTGTGAGAGTGACACTGCCTGATCTATAATTGTTAGAGCATCCACAGTCTTGTCCCTTTAGTAGGAGGTTTAATAGGATGTTGTTTACCAGGCAATGTTAGTTATCTCCATGCCTTGAAAAACTTCAATTGCCTGTTCTCCACATATTAAGCATCTATTAAAAGGCACAGGACATTTCCCCCTCCAGGCCTGTTGGTATGGTAACTGTATATATAACACAGATATCTTAAAGATGCTACTGGACTCCTGCTTGATTCTGCATTGCTGAGATGTTTGCAGAGATATGAGTAAAACTAATCATGAGGAGGAAGAGGAGGACTGGCAGCCACCGCTCAATTTGCTTCTTTTTTGGGCAGCATTGGGATTGGCCCCAAAGGGAATAAGTGTTGTTGCTGGTGGTGAGAAGAACCGACAGGTGACATCTGTTCTCGCTTCAGGACCCCACTCCTTTCTTTGCCGCACTTCTCTGACTTTTCTCTTTACTGCCACGGGTTTCTCCAAACTCTTCCTCCCTCCTTTCCTTCTGCACCTCACATACTCTCTCTTCTTTCTACACCACACATCTACATTCCCATCTTTACTACTACCAGCCTGTTTTTCTATTTCTCCACTCATAAGTCCCTCTGAAGCCCATCTGTTACTTCCTCTTCACCCCATGTGCATCTGAAATCTAATCTGGACCCTGGGGAGTTGAATAACTATTATCCAATCTCAAACATACCAATCTTGAGCAAGGTAATTGAATGAGTGGTTGTTGGACAACTTCAAGGACTTCTGGGCTGTGGATTATTTGGATCCTTTCCAATCTGGGTTCATGTTTTGTTATGGTACTAAAACAACCTGGGTCACCTTGGTGGATACCTGCAGCAGGAGATGGACAAAGGGAGTACACCCTCCCCCTGTTGATTCTCCAGGACCTCTCAGTGGCTTTTGATGCCATCGATTATGGTATCCTTCTGGATTACCTTTCTGGGCTGGGAGTGGGGAGCACCATTCTGCTGTGGTACTGGATAGATTTCAGGTGGTGGTGCTGGAGGGACTCCCACAAGGTTCCATCTTGTCCTCCATACTTTTCAACATCTACACGATGTTCAGGGTGAGGTCACATAGAAACTTGGGCTGGGTTGTCACCAGGGGTGGAATTCTAGCAGGAGTTTCCTTGCATATTAGGCCACACCCCGTGATGTAGCCAATCCTTCTGGAGTTTACAAAAAAGAGCCTTGTAAACTCATGGAGGATTGGCTACATCAGGGGTATGTGGCCTAATATGCAAAGGAGCTCCTGCTAGAATTCCACCCCTGGTTGTCACCAATATACAGATGGCACTAAGCTCTATCTTGCACTTCTGGTGGATCCCAGGAAGGTCATGGAAAACATGAACCAATGCCTGAAGGCAGTTTTTGGATGGATGAGAACCAATACAGTGAAGCTTAATCCTGACAATACTGAGGTAATATTGGTGGTAGGAAGGTCTAAAAGAAGTGAACCCTCCTTGGATGGGGTTGCAGTCTCTCCCTAAACTAGCATGTTCACAGTGTGAGGGTGATGCTGGACTAAGGCCTCCTGTTGGATAAACTGATGGCTGTGAAGGCCAGGACTGCCTTTCACAAACTTTGGTGAATCAGGCAGCTGCTGCCTTCTCTGAGTAAGTAACTGGCCACTGAGGTGCAAGCCCTGGTAACATCTAGATTAGACCACAGCAATTAACTCTATCTGGGCTGCCCTTGAACAGTGTCTGGAACCTACAGTTGTCACAGATTGCAGCAGTGAGAATGCTGTCTGCGTTGGATCATAGAGAGCATATCACTCCAGCGAGTGCTTGCTCCATGTTCATGAGCTTCCAATCTGCTTCTGGACTGAGGCTCTCTTTGGCCTGGGATCTATATACCATAAGGACCAACTATTCCCATATAAACTACTTGACTTCTATGGTCATCTTTGGAGGTCCTGCTTTGGGTGCCTCCCCGCATCTGCTTCTAGACAGGTGGCAAACTGAGAAAGGGCCTTCTCAGTCATGGCACCAAAATTATGAAATGCCCTCCCCTGGGAGATTCAACTATCTCTTTGGTCATTGTCTTCTACCAGCACTGGTTTCCAGAGATTTAATGCTTCTGAATGTAGAGGTTCCCTTTAGTCACTATGGCTAGTAGCCATTGATAGACCTATCCTCCATGAATCTAACACTCTATCTATGCCTGTGGCCATCCCTACATCCTCTGGTAGCAGATCCCACATTTTAATCGCCTGCTGTGTAAAGAAGTAGTCTCTTTTGTTCATCCTGAATCTACTGCCCATCAATTTCACTGGATGCCCTCATGTTCTAGTATTTTGCCCTCATGTTCTAGTATCTAGGGAGAAATAGTGGTGTCAGCTCTCTCCACCCCATGCATAATTTTATAATCTCTACCATGTCTCCTCTTAGTCTTCTCTTTTCTAAACCAAAACATCCCAGGCTCTTCAGTCTTTCCTTATAGGGAAGGTGGTCTCACCTCTGAATCATTTCAGCTGCCCTCTTATATACTTTTTAAAGTCTGGCAAAGGACATTGTGAGATATGGTGACCACAACTGTGGAGACTGCACTCAGTATTCCAAATGAGACTACACCATAGATCTGTACAAGGACACTGTAATATTGGCTGTTTTATGTTCAATCCCTTTCCTGATAATCTCCAACATAAAGTTTGCCTTTTTAACTTTCATTGAGCTATCTACTATAACCCCAAGATCTTCAGTCTCAGCAGTTTCAGACCCCATTAACATATATTTGAAATTGGAATTTTGTGTTCCATGTGCTTTGAATTCATTTACCTCATAGTTGCCTACTCACCCAATTTGTGGAAAGCCTCCTGGAGCTCTTTACAGTCACCTGTGGCTTTTGCCATCCTGTATAATTTTGATTTCCTGTCATTTAACCAACTTTTAATCCATAAAAGAACCTGTCCTCTTATCCCTGATTGTCAAAAGCCTTTTGAATGTCCAAGTATATAACATCTACTGGGTCACTATTATATACAGACATTCCTTCTCTGCCTAACCTACCTCACAGGGTTGCTGTAAAGATAAAATTCAGCAAGGAAGAACATGGTTGTAAACTGCTTTGGGTTCCTATAGGGATGAAAAGAAGGATATAAATAGCAAAATAATAAATATAGTTCTCAACTGCTTGAAATCAGCTACCAAGTGACTGTTACTGTGACTTATTTTATATGTTGAATCTTTATTATTTATCCTTTATACTGAAGCCATTTGCTTCTTAAAGGCAAAATACACATTATAGCTTAGTAACTTGGCATTTATTAGGCATATATTAGACAGAGACCATAAGACAACAAGAACTGATATGGAAACATTCATTTAGGAATTACAAAAAAGGTACAATGATTATATGGTGCAATTGGGACATCTGTGATGCAGAGACACCTTGTTAATTTCTTTACAGCGACTGTAATTAAGAGACAAAGTTAGAGCCCAATAGCACAGCACCTTTAAGACCAACAAAGTTTTATTCAGGCTGTGAGCTTTCGTGTGCATGCACACGAAAGCTCACAGCCTGAATAAAACTTTGTTGGTCTTAAAGGTGCTCTTGGATTCTAACTTTGTCACATTGCTTCAGACCAACACGGTTACCCACTTGGATCTGTAATTAAAAGAGGTGGTAATCTCTGTGCTAGTTCATTCCCAGAGTTACATTCTGATAACTTATTTCCCTTAGTTTTATCTCCTCCCCAAGCTTATGTTGCTCTGAAGTCTTCTTTCTGGTCACCCCTTTCTTAGTTTTCCTGCATACAGAAGACATTGGCATCACTGCTAAAGCTAGAGATTTTTCCTGGTCTGAACTGTTCAGTGAATACACTGGAACTAGAACACCACAGTGCCATTCAGTGGGATACTTCCACTGTTTCCTCAGTTAACTCTCCTTCTGGCTCCCTTCCCTCCACCTTCCTTTCTATATCATAGCTACTGCCCAGAGGCTTCTCTTTGTCATACAGCTCCTTCGAGTTTCCTACAGAGCAATGTTTCCTTTAAGCTGCAGAGTTTTGTGAGCAAAAATTCTACTTTGTGAGCTACTGGTATTAAAGTTGTGAACTACTGCCATTCAAGTTGTGAGCTACTGCATAAATTATTGTGCTCTGGAGTCAATTTTCCTGAGCTAAGACAAAAATGTGTGAGGTGGAAGCTAAAAATCTGTGAGCTAGCTCATGGTAACTCAATTTAGAGGGAACACTGCTACAGAGGAAGTGTATCTGGCACCTACTCTGGGTGAATTTATTTTTCTTTTGGATTAGCTTTTGTGTTCTATTGGACTCTTTGTAACACTCCCTCTACTTCCTGCCAGTTATTTAACTGGGCCTAATAGATGCACACCCTGACTTGGATAGCCCAGGCAACCCCAATCTTGTCAGATTTTGGAAGTTAAACAGGATTGGCCCTGGCTAGTGTTTGGATGGGAGACCACCAAGGTATACCAGGATTGTGATGTGGAGGCAGGCAATGGTAAACCACCTCTGAATGTCTCTTGTCTTGGAAACCCAACGGGATCGACAGAAGTCAGCTGTGACTTGACGGCACTTTCCACCACAACCAATGGATGCACACTTATATGCATCTGAGGAAGTGAGTTCTGATTCATGAAAACTCATGCTGAAATAAATAGTCTTTAAGGTGCTACTACTCTGTAGTTCTGAGAGGAACCGGCTGCCAGACTCCTTGCCAGTTCTACCACCAGATATGTTTTTGTAACTTGACATGCCAGGGACTGAACTGGGATCCTTCTGTATGTGAAATGTGTGCTCCACTACTTAGCTGTGGCCCCTCAGCATTTAAATTTGACACACCTAACACAAATTCGAGCCATAGGTTTTAGTGACAGAAAACTGGAATCAAACTCAGCCTATTAATCCTTTCCCCTGATATAACTTTCTCTGATCTTTCAGTTTACACCAAAAGGAATCCATCAATTTATTGAGCAGAAAAAGCCAATAGGGTGAGTGCAGATTGAGGTTACCAAGGAGTCTTGAGGCAAACTGTCAAGAGCTTCCAATAGTCAGGGGATGGATCTGGGCAGTCCAATTGAAACCATGTTTACTCAAAACAGCCCATTGATTTCAATGGGGCCCAGTTTAGGGAAGGAAGACAAGGAGATTTCTTAGCAGCACTGCTAATTTTGACCAAGTCACTAAGGAAGCAATATAAGATCTACTTATATTGTCACTTGTACAATAAGTACGTGGAAAAAACAATCAAAAAGGTTTACTTAGAAGTAAGTCCCATTTTATTCAATTGGGCTGTCAGGAAAAGTGTTCTTAAAACTGTAGGCTAATTCTGCAAATTGAAGGACAACTGTTAGACGTGATTTAGCAAATCTATACACCAATGGTGTGTGTGTGAGGGGAGGGTGGGTGGGAAATAAATCGTTATACTGCTCTGAATTTTTTCATAATCTCTGTCGATTGCATTCCCCCCCCCCCTTTTCAGGATTTTCTTTTGACTTTGTTACCAAAAGTCTGTTTTTCAAAATATGTCATTTTTTGATATCAGGTGACAGAGTTAAGAAATCTTTTGCGGTTGGAACATGTATGTTTATACTCGGAAACGTGGGGCTTACTTTCAGCCAAAAACAAAAGAAGCGTGTTATTAAGTATTTATGCAATTCCATGCACATTTGCTCAGAAATAAGTCTTGCTTTACTTAACCAGATTGCTCTCAATCCAAGCGTGCAACTAAATTGAGAATAAACGAAACAAACTCATTTCCGAATAAACACAGGATCTGGAATAAGGGCTGCTATTGAAGCCTCTGACGCAAACGTACTCGGGAGTGGTCTCGCTGCACTCCACCGAAGCCTTCCCATCCTCCGGAATAAAGTTGCCCGACGGGATCAGGCTCCGCTGCGCGCTCTTCACCCCCCTCCTCCCGGTTTTCAGCATTCGCTCAGCGCGCGCCCGAAACTGCCGCGCGCTCTCCCCGGCGCGCGCCTCTATACACACATACATACGGTGCGGCTGTTTCCTCAATTTAGCCGCCCCTCCCTCCGCTGCTCGCCTCCCCTCCTTTTCTCCCTGTCGGAAGAGGCTGTTCCCACACCCCTCCCCCGCTCCCGACTCCTCCCCGCGCGGGCTGTTCCGCTGCCAGGCGCCTCTCCTCCCGCCGCAGAGCTCCGGACCCAAGATGGCCGCCGTGTCAGTTTGGGTCTTCGCCGCCGTCCGGCCTCAGGCTCCTGGGCTCCGCCTCTCGTAGGCCTCGGTAAGCGCCGGCCGCAATCGCGACGCCTCTCCCGGCTCTGGCGGAGGAGGGAAAGGGAGCGGGAGGCGAGGGAAGCTGCGCTGGGCGGCTCCGAGCTGGCCAAGGGGGGAAAAGGCCCTGCGCGGGCTTCTCGCGTCAGGCCCCGCGGCCTGTTCCGGCCCGGCCGCTGCCGCAGCCGCTTCCTCCGCGCTAGGCCCAGCCCGAGCCTCGCCACCTGCATTCTGGTGGCAGGTGCAGGCGCCGCCGCGGACGTGACGGGTCTGGCCTTGAAGACCACCCGTGTGAAGCTGCAGCCGCGGGGCTGAAGCGGCCTCTGGGCATCTCCCCCAGGCCTAAGTGCCGCCGCCGCGGCCGCTCTGAAGCCAGGGCGTTGTGGGTGAGCCTAGCCACGGGCCTCCCTGCCTGCCTGCCTGCCTGCCTTGAGCTGATGGGGCCGCTCGGCTCGCGGCTTCCCGGTAAGAACTGACCCCGAGCGAGCAGGATGGAGGCGCGTTCCGACCCCGTCTCTCACTTCTCCCGGCTGAAAGTGCGGAGGGAGAGAGAGAAACTGCGCAGAGAGCCAGCCAGCCGCAAATCGCCTGCGGACCCAAGCTGTTCTGGTTCTTCTCCTCCTGTTCCTTCTTATATAACGCGTTTCGCTTACACTTTAGAAATGTCTGCGATGTCTCTTTGCTTAAGTTAAAAAAAGGGGGGGTCTCCAGAGTAAAAGGCTAAGCATTTTACTTGGGAGTTGGGAACATCCCAGAGTTGTATAGAGATCTGGACATCTCTTGTGAGCTTAAGTGAGGGAGAGTTCCAAGTGAGGATTTTAAACGTTTCTATGGTTTGGCTTTCGTTGGCATAATATGGTACTTCAGGTGGGGGAGGTGAGGTTATCCTAGTTATGTTTCAGATCTAAGCATCTCCTGTAGCTGAAAAGGACAAACTTTTAATGTAACTGGCTTTCGCTTTCCCAGCTGATTGTGTTTTGGGGTTTGAGGGTTACAAGTGCATTAGCTAGACTTTTTCCAGTAGGATGGAGCAGTTTCTTTTTGGCCTTGTTTGTAAGTGGCCAACATCATGTTCATTGGCATCTTTCTGCTGCAAGGTTGAAATGTGGGCCTAATGTGGTGTCATGTCAAATACCAGTTTGAAATTGTTTTCAGTTTCAGTTCAGGATGTATGTTTTTGTATTTTTCTTTTCTTTAATGCAACTCTATGGCCAACATTGCTCTGATGGGCTGGCAAAACTTGACAGTTGTTTAAAAGTTGTACAGGTGGTACATAACTGTTCTCTCTCTTTTGCAGACTTGAAGTTCCATTCACTTGGACTGGGGACAAAAGAGCTGGAGTGAGATTTGCAGAGCAGTTCTCATCTGTGGTACACTTACTCACTGACTGTTCTTGGGATTTATTGGAAAACATGAATTAGTCCCTATCAGGATTTATGTCTTTTTAAACGGGACGTAGGTGCTATTTGTCTTTTAAAAAAGAGCAGTTGGGGGCAAAAAACGTGTATGCTATGGTTAACTGGTCCCCATCCTCAGATCATCTTTTTTCCCATGGTGTGAAACTCCTTCAGCATAGGGATAAGGGATAACGACTCTATGGATATACAGAATTCTTCACCATGGTAAAACTCGCTAACCCGTTGTACACTGAGTGGATTTTGGAAGCAATTAAAAAGGTCAAAAAGCAAAAACAACGCCCTTCAGAAGAGAGGATATGCAATGCTGTGTCTTCATCCCATGGTCTGGATCGCAAAACTGTTCTGGAGCAGCTGGAACTGAGTGTCAAAGATGGAACCATTTTAAAAGTTTCTAACAAGGGACTTAATTCCTATAAGGATCCTGATAACCCTGGGCGAATAGCACTTCCTAAACCACGAAACCATGGAAAGCTGGATGGTAAACCTAATGTGGACTGGAATAAACTGATTAAACGGGCAATTGAGGGCTTGGCAGAGTCCAGTGGTTCATCCTTGAAGAATATTGAACGTTTCTTGAAAGGGCAGAAGGATGTGTCAGCTTTATTTGCAAGCAGTACCCCTTCTACCTTTCACCAGCAACTGCGATTGGCTGTCAAACGTGCTGTTGGCCATGGCCGACTTCTTAAAGATGGACCTCTATATCAACTCAATACTAAAGCCACCACAAACGCAGATGGGAAAGAGAGCTGTGAATCTCTTTCTTGTCTTCCTCCAGTATCGCTCCTTCCACATGAAAAAGATAAGGTAAGACTCATGTGGCCTCTAGATCTTGCTAATTGATGAAAGATAATTTTGCTGTTTGAAAGTTTTTTAAAAGAAAACTATTACTTTGTATGCAGTGAAGTACTGTAGTGGCTAAGATTAGAGTGCACTAGGAAGTCTCTGGTGTCAAATCTTAGCTCAGCCATGAACTTTCTGGACAGCTTGAGGCAAGCGGTGTTTTCTCAGCCTAATCTTCCCTTTCTCCATATGCAGTACCAGGATAATAATGCCAGTCTGCCTTATAAGGCTGTTTGTTGGGAATGCAGGAAAACGTGTAGCTCCTTGAATTCTCAAAGTGTTATAGGGATGATAAACATTATTGTTAAAACATAAGAGGCATGAATTGGACATCTCTCAGGGGCATGGATTGTTCTCTCTGATCACTGGGTGTTTTATAGCCTGATGTTTTAATAGTGCTGTCATAAACAACTATACATCCTTCTGTTAACTTGTGGACTTGAAAGGATGTAACTCTGTTTAGGATTGCACTGTAAACCTCCTAACTTCTACTTCAAGTGCATAATAGTGAAATAGCCTTTTCTCCCTTTTTGAAATCTCCACTAGGCGTATAGTTATATGAGTTGTTTCTCTTAAAAGCAGAAACTAGGAGGAAGAAAAACTTCCCTTAACTGACTTTTTGAAGTAGATGGGTAGTGGTTTTAGAACTGGCAATCTCTAACTTTTTTTGTTTTTGTTTTACTTTGGTTGACAACATGTGCTTTTTCTAGTATCTGTGATTCTTTTTGAAGAGTAAAATACACTTCTGAGTTTTTTTTTTGTCTTGCTTGACATAAAATAGATAAAATCTGGCTATTTCTAAAAGTTTTTCTGCAACGCTGTTGACAATGTAGACATTTCCAGATTACTATATAAAACAGATTATTGCATTTGTTATCTTTGAGAGAAGGAGAGATACTTTTTCTTTCGGGGTCATGTGCAAGATAGAAAACCTTAAAGATACAGCTTACTTTTGGGGTTAGGCCACTTTTTAAATGGCATGCCAGACTGTTGTATCATTATAAATTATTCTTCCTTTAGAATTTTTACATTGTTACTAATACTAATGTTGAGAGAGATTAAAATAATCATAGAATAGGTTCTTGCGTTTGCTTGATGTAGTTCTAAAATACAATCACATTGGGGATATGATAAGATAGTAAAAGCCAGAAGTTTAAGATTTGATATTCACAGGAGCGTTGAGATAAGGACTGTAAATACAATAACAATGAATCTTATATAGCTGCATGTTTGTTTTAAAAAAGCTCAACAGGGAGAGAGAGCAAAAGTATCAGCGTTCAAGTCTTTACTGAGGCAGACTTGTTAGGTGGCAGGTAGTTGACCCTTGACCTTTGCTCACCTGCTGTGTGTTAGTTAACATTAAGAATTAAAGAGCCACTAATATAAACACACTGTAAATGAACTTAGTAAATGCGACTTGAAGAACCATGGCGTTATATGACTCTGCTTAAGTTTTAAGCATCAGGTGCTGTCCTTCGTGCTAAAACTTTGAATGCCTATGCCAGAATTCAGAGTAGCCCCAGTCCCCATTCTTCCAGGATTCCCTTCCTTTGTAATGGTTTGCCTCTGAAAACCACTCTTGAACATGCAGTTGCAAGAAATACAGGCAGTGACGAGCTGTATATCTATGATGTTCTTTGTACAAGTACTAGTTACACTTCATGTACTTATTTACTAATGGAAGTGGATGCTTGCTTTGTTTCTACGTGCTGTAGCTTAGCTAACTGATGATTGCTACATTGACAGTTTAAATGTTTTACTTTAGGCTTAGTACATGATGTGGTTTGAAACCTACTTCAAGTGTGAGATGAATGCTTTAATCAAGATAACAGGGGTTACCACTCTCTTGCCATGCTTGTTGAATATAGAACAAAGTGTCCTGCAAGTGTGCTTTGAACTTTGTTTCTTTCAGTTTTAAATACTGGGAGATGCTCCTCTGGACCATTTAGCTCAAGGTTTTCTTTGTAGCAGGCAGCCCAGGTGAGTGTCAGAGTAATTGTATAACATCATAGAATGCTAGTTGTTGCTTTGTAATCACTTTGCATAGTTCAAGTTGCTTTTGATGATATTTGTCCTGATTATCTATGTTAACCTTAAGTGATTGTGTTCCCTGAATACATCTAGTCCCTTTGGAAACCTAAATGTGGTTACTAGTCATATTTATGATTTGCCTTTTTTTCCTAGGACTGCTAGTTTTTGCATATGGGTGAAGTAGTTAGACTGAGACACTCAGGCTTGCCTATGGCTACCCAGAGAGCTTGATTGAGCAGAATTTTGAACCCCGGTATCCCATTCAGTACTGTTTGCTATACAAATTAGTTCTCTGTGTTGCTGGCTGGATAGTATGGAATAAGAAAATATTTCTTATTGTTGTAGATATGTGATGAATGTCATTAGGTTCTCTTTTAGTGGTCTGTTTTTATTAGTGCCCTATTCACTCTGAAAGGTGTCCTATATTCTGATGTTGTTGCTTCTTTTGTATGCTGCTGAACAGCTCTTTTGATGCTCATGGAACTGTTGATTGGTGAATATTTGGCTTTTAAAAATGTGTATAGGTTTGGTTAGTAATGCAGGATTTCAAATGTGCGTTGACCCTAATTGGTTATACTAATAATGAACATTGCAAAATGAATTGGTTGTTTGTTTTTAAGCCAGTAAATCAGCTATGATTACAATCCATTGCAGCTCCAGGGACTTTAGCATTAACTCTCCCTTTACCCCTCAATGCCTGATGCACTGTTACTGAATGCTCCCATCAGAGGTATAGGAAGGCTTTTGCTTCGGAGAAGTGGGTGGGCCACATGTTGCAAAAGTTTCTGTAAGAAAAGCAGAATATAAATTGATAAATGCTCAGCAGAACACTTGTGTCACTGATGCAGGGGGAGGAATGGTAGTGGAAGAGAAGGGGTTGGGCTGGCTTTCATTGGATGCACACATGACCCTATCTTTGTTCAGAAGGATGGGATTTCCACCTGTGGTTTTAATTGAATCCATACTTAGTGTGTTGTTATTTGATTTAGAGGGTATTTCTGAGTCATTATACTAAAAATTGGGCTCCTAAATGCATTTTCTTTACGGGGAGTATCAGGGCTAGGCTATACATGGATTAATTTTCTTTCATCAAGATTATAAATTGTTTTTCTGCATAATTTAAATTCTGATAGAATATACAAATAATTCACTAATTCTTCTAATTCTTATTCTTCTAATATAGCCTCAGAAAGCACTGAATGACTGCTCTCACCTTAAAATACATGTCAAGTTCAAGTCTTCAGAGCTGTGATTGTTCACTAGTGGTCCTTAGCTTTGTAGTGAAAGAGGAAAGGCGCTCTCAGTGAGGATCCCACCCCCATAAACTGCATTTCCTCAGGAAAGACTTCAAAGTCCTAAGGAAGAAATGCCTGCACAGTTCTCCCTAGTATCCTGCCAGCAATTTGATGCTTTCATTTGGCTGGAAATAGAATGGAAAGATTGTAGGAAGGGCTCCTCCTGCAGTTGTATTCTCTGTTCTCAGCCTCTTCCCTCATCTCTCAGATTTGCCTTTTTCTTTGAGATGGTATAGACTAGTGTTTCTATACCCAGGGCTATGTTCTTATACCTCAGGGCTGGTATAGGGTTCCTATACCCAGAACTACATTCTTATACCCCCAGGCTAGTACTAAGAATGGGTAGCTGTGGTAGAATGCTGGCTTTGATCTCCTTGGTAGTTCTTAGAATCTTACCAGGCAATCAAAGTGGCCTTGGTCTATTCTTGCATAGATCTGAGAATCCTACAAGTAGATGAAAAGTGTAACTCCTTACAGCTTTATTTTTTGCTGATGTAAAAACTTTCAACCCTTAATCAAAGTATTTCAGTATTTTAAGATGGTTACTGTAGATTTAAAAATTGATACATGTAAAAATTTTTATTTTATCTCAGAGGGTTTCAGTGGTGACACAGTAAACCCAAGGTAACATTTGGCAGCAGGTTCTTGGCAGTTTCACTCCTGAATTTTCACTTACATGATAATCTTTCTGTGGTGTGAATGCAGAAGGTTAATTTAAAAAAAGATAGAAGGTAATGAAAGCATCTGAAAATAATATTTTGTCAAAATATGTTTTTAGTAGCACAGACTTTGAGGTTTTTCTTAACGTCTATGCTTCTCTATGCTGTTGTATAAATGAGTTTTGTTGTCTTTCCAAGAGTAAGAGCCAAACTATTAAATTCTTCTAGTGATTCTATGATTGAATACTTATGTGAGAATCGTGTTAGGCATTTCAGATGCTAACTGAAGTTTTAGAAAGGTTTACAGCGTAATCCTAAAGAAAGTTACACCAATCTAGGCCTATTCATTTCAATAGGGTTAGACTCGAGTAACTCTCCTTAGGATTGCACTGTTATTTGAATAACAGTTCAGCTGTTATTCAAACAGTATATATGGCTTTCTTAGACACTGCAGACTTGCTCTGTAGTGTTAAAAGTCTGAAATTATGCAGGTTGTTTCTTTAATCTGATGATTGGGTATTTTCTTATGCAATTCTATGATCACATGCTTAATAAAGGAAATGATGGCTTTAAATATATCATGTACTTCATGATAGCTTGAAGTTCTATGTTATTGCAAATCTCTGTTTTAATAAGAACATATTGTAACTTTTAGGAATATCAAGCTTCAAGGAATGGCTTAGTTTGGGTGTGGCATGAGTTGAAAACTATACTGAAAAGAACGATGAGGTTATTAGTATGCTAGATATTGAGCTATTTCTGTGATGGTGGACAGGCCTGGTCTCCACATGTGCTAGGGTGGGCTGTACCACATAGGATTGTGGGTGGGTTTGTGTTACCTTTTTAATACTTCCTATGAAAAAGTCTCTGCTAGAGGAAAATTAGCCCATCATGAAAAAAGTAACTTAGTGCTTTGCATACTGTGTCAGTTTTCTGCCTACAAGGAATTATTAACATACTGAAACTGTGAATAATGTAATCCTTCACCTGTCTATTAAAGTAGTGCAGTCCACTCTGTAGCCTCAGAAAACTCTGCCACATCATTCTGCTGCTTTTGTAGACCAGTCTGTTATTCCATGGCAGAGTTATGCTGCTGAAGTGTAATCAACCAGTTTTATCTTTGAAAGCAATAAGCACAACAAACTTGTTGATTGACACCAATAAAATATTTCAGATCAGATCTGTAGCCAATTTGTTACCCACAGTTCCTCCTATTGATGATTTGTTGTGATATCTGTGTTCATTTGTGTATGTTTTAATCTGTTGGCTGCCTGATGAGGACAGAAAGGTGGTATATAAATGTTATAAATAAATGGATCAAATAAATTCACAGACTGTAATTTGAGCAGCCTTTTGGCTCCCTGGCTGCAGATATGGCAGTATGGCGGAGGTCCTGTCTGCTGGGCAGCAGATGAGATGCAAGTAATGGGTTAGACTGGAATCTGTGAACAATCTAGATTTGTCACTTGCAAGCCTTAATGGGTTTTCTTTAGCTGTAGGAGCTAGTCTAAGAATGTAGAAGCTGGGCTCATTTTTCAGCTTTAAGGATTTTGGTTTTGCATTGCCATTTAAATAACGACAAGAACCTCATGCGCGTACATTTTTATGACATACAACAAAACATTCTGTTGTGAAATGATACATAAGCTTTTTACTTCAGCTGAGAATTGCTGAGATACTACAGTAATGTTGCTGAAAATTCTAGCTACCACAATGAAAGTTCTAGGCACCGTGGTGACCTGGCACCTAGGATTTGTCAAGCCTTGCATCTGATACTCTGTAGTTTGAGCAACAGACTCCTCAGTCTTCCTAGATGCCTGCATGCAGCCTTCAGTCCCACCTGTCTTTCCTTTAAAGCTGTTCTTATGTTTCATAAGTGGATTATTTTAAATGTAGTTGACCTTTTTTGGTGTCTATTATATATATTTCATACATTTATATATATTTCATCCTGCTTCGGCGGGGAGGGCGGGTACAAATTAAATATTATTATTATTCAGTGGCATCTACAGTTATCATAGTTTGAGACTTGAAAGATGACTACTATTTCACGGAAGAAAAGTAAATTAATTTTTAAATGATGCTTGCTTGTAGTTCCAAGAGGTTTTGGAGGATATTGTTCTGTAGGTGCTTCTGGAGTATATATGTAAATGTGACTCTTACTTCTCTTAGTAAAATATATCTTTGCTTGTTTTGTTTAATACCAATTTAGACAATTTCATACTCTTTCTAAGACTTTCGCTTTGTTAACAAGGCATAAAGTACTAGCACAGTACTCAAGACTAGCTTAGGTTCCTGCTTCATGGTGCTACATCTGTCTTAGACGGGGTCTCCAACCTTTCTTGGTGTCTTCTAAGTGTTTTCAAGAACATGGGCATAGCCATTGGAAATCTGATTGGCTGTGCAGATGCTACCACAGTGTTGGTTTTATTTTCTTTCACACTACTTTCTCAGTATAGTTTTTAAAATTTTTCCACTTGCAGGTGGGTTTCCCTCTGTGTGTGTGTGTATATATGTGTGTTTGTGTGTGTGTGTATTGTCTCTGCTTCCCATAGTGGCCATTTTGTTGTTGTGCCCACCACCCTGAGTCAGAATACCAAAAGTGCTCATAGGCTCAAAAGGTTGGGCACCCCTGGGCTAAGCCCCCATACAAAAGAACTTGCTAACAAAAGACACCAGTTACTCATAACATATGAGCCAAGTATACATGTGGATTATTGAGACTAATAGTCTGTCTCAGAGATTAATTTAATACATTTCATACAACTTGCTGCATACTACAGACTTTAAACTTGTAAGTAGACTGAAATGTCAGTCTTTCTTGTTAACTGCCCAAGCCAGTTAAAAAAAAAAAAGATTGGCTGTTTGTTAAACATTTCTATGATGCCTTCCTATCCAAATAAGATCCAAAAGGTGACAGACATCAAAACATTAAACAGTTTCAACAGTAAAACAACATTTAAAATAAATGATATATAAAATAATTCAACCAACATATTAATATACATGTAGCACCAAAACAAGAGAGGGGGGAATAACAGTTATTGAGGGGTATGCCAGACAAAAAAAGTATTAATCTGCTGTTGGATGACAGCAATAAAGTGAGACAGAAAAATCTCCCTGTGGAGAGAATTCCAATGTCTTGACCACTAAGGACCTTTCTTGGGTAATAGTAATTCACCTAGCCTCAGATGGGAGGGGAAACTGAGCCTCTGAAGATGAACAGAGCATATAGGTAGGTTCATATTGGAAAAGTTAAGGTACACTGGCCACAAGTCATTCAGAGCTTTAAAGGTCTATACCAGCCCTTTGAATAGAGCCTGGAAGCAAAGTGGGAGGCAGTTTAGATGGGCCAAGATTGGAATGATATGGTCTCTTTGACCCACTCCAGTCAGCATTCTGGTCATAGCATTCTGTCCATCAGTCTTCAAGGGCAGATCCATGTTCAGTACATTGTAGTAATCTAATCAAGGTGTTATTGGAACATGCACCACAGTGTGCACTATGCAGCAGCTGCAAGAGTAACAGTGATGTGGGCAGTTTGTGTCTTGAAAAGTGGAGAGGCCTGAAAGTGATTGTCTAGTGTGGAACAGTTGACTGGTGTGATTGTTTTCTATGATGCAGCCATCTCAGCATTTTGTTTGTTTGCAGTCTGAAGTTGTAGGTGGTCAGATGTCCACCCTGTCTTTTCTAATTCGTTCTTTGGCACAACCCAAATGGTATTAGTGTACTACTTGAATGCAAACAAATCAGGTGATGTGTTAAGCCTTCTGTATATCAAATGCTCTGGGCAGTGGGATTAAACTGCAACCCCTGACTTTTCTCGGGAATGACTTTTGATCTCAACAGTAACTGCTGGAATTGCTCTGTATTCTAATTGTCATGGATAAGGAGGAGCTATCCAGAGACTGAAATTGCATTGCTGGAGAAGCCCACCCTTTCAGGAATTGCCATGACCACTCTAGAAGGAAAATAAACTGTTTAGGCTTGACTTTCTTCACTGCAGTACATTGTTGCATCTGCATAGCACAATTCAAACTGTTTCAAACACTTTCATCACCTAGTCTGTTAACTTGCACAAGCTATTTTCAGACCTCCAGAGTGTCCCAGCATAATTGCAGATCAGAAGTCAAATGAATTGTATTGCCTCTGTTTGTGTCATGCCATTGCCAGTATCAGAATCAACTCATTTATTATTATATTCTTTTTCCCACAATAGCTCTGCTTTTCTTTTTTCCTTATGATATAAAAACTGGCTGTTTGTAAAGTGGCTCTGGTTTTAGCTTACTGGTAGCCATTATCTCCTTTTTTTAAGTTGGAAATATAGAAAGCCGAAGGGAAAATGAAGAATACAAAAATAGGAATTATTTTCTTGCTTGACTTTTGGCATAGAGTGCTAATCTCTATCACCATTCCCTCCAGTGCCTGAGAAAAGATAAAGCTGTAGAGCTACTATATGTACCTGGTGAAAGTCAAAAGAGATTTTGAGAGCAAAGAGATGGAAAAGAATCTTTTTGTCTCAACTCTGAGACAAAGTCAGGGATGATAGAGGCTAATTTAGCATGTACTAACTTGCATTTGGAATGTGTTCCACAAAGCAGATAGAAGGAAAATATTAGAATTCATGTATCAGGAAGTGCAACAGTTTTGCATTTCATATCTTCAGTATTGTTGATAAACTACTTGATTTAGACTTTTCTTCTTTTTATCAGTTTGAGAGTTATTTCAGATTAGCACTTCACTTTGATCTTTAGATCTGTCACCTGAAAATAGTAGTTTGAGTATCCTTTTGTGAAGTGCATGCAAGGAGTTACTTTAATTTATCTCACATAATTCTGTCATTCAATGCATTGTGTCTTTTTCCTGACAAAACAATATAGCATTTGCTTCCTAGCAGGTAGAGAAGCTGCCAAAATGTAGGAAACCCTGTGAGTGAAGAGAAAGCTTGACTAATTTTTTGTTTCTGGAATAGTCTGCAATATTTTAGGACAGAAACTACTAGGACAATAACAGGATGGAATTTGTTTTAAATCAAGGCAATTAAATCATCAACTTCATTACAGTTATTTCAGCATAGTACTTCACTTTGATCTTTAGATCTGTCACCTGAAAATAGTAGTTTGAGTATCCTTTTGTGAAGTGCGTGCAAGGAGTTACTTTAATTTATCTCACATAATTCTGTCATTCAATGCATTTTGCCTTTTACCTGACAAAACAATATAGCATTTGCTTCCTGGCAGGTAGAGAAGCTGCCAAAATGTAGGAAACCCTCTGAGTGAAGAGAAAGCTTGACTAATTTTTTGTTTCTGGAATAGTCTGCAATATTTTAGGACAGAAACTACTAGGACAATAACAGGATGGAATTTGTTTTAAATCAAGGCAATTAAATCATCAACTTCATTACAAAGCTAGACACTTGATTTCTTAAGTATGTGTGTTAATTGGTAGTTAATATGTAAAATGTTGCCGCTAAATGGAGTTTTTATGCTTCTGGATAGTATAATTCAAAATCTCAGATTACGTAGCCCACATGCCTTTTGTATTGTAGAATTCAGAGAAAAGGAAGCAGTTATGGAACTGAACTTGGGTGCGTGTGTGTGTGTGTGTGTGTGGCTTTCTCTGCATGCATGTATGGATCCTAAATAAAATCACTGGATTGGATCCAGCCAGCTTTTTTGCTTAGTCTTGCCCAAATCTGCTCCCTGTTACAGTCTCTGTCACACATGACCTTTGTTTGTGCAGGCTCTGTGATCCCCAGCATAGCCTTTTTGGTGGTCAAACAGGGTCTCTGGAAAGGCTGGTTGGCTCCAATTCTCTTTTTTGAATAACTTCCACTTAAAGTATCGTAATATGACCATGGAGACCTTGGTCATATCATCATCAGCTACACTATCTCAGGCTTATTCACATGCTCATCTTCTAACATTGTATATACCGCTAAATGCCAAAAATGCCCTTTGGATCTGTACATAGGGCAAAAAGGTCAAACCCTATGCTGTAGGATGAATGGACACATATCTGACATCAAGAATCACAAAACTGAGAAACCTGTAGGAGAACACTTCAGCCTACTAGGACATTTCAGTGAGTGACCTCAAAGTAGCTGTTTTATTGCAGTGAAATTTCAGGACCAGTCTGGAAAGGGAAATTGCTGAATTACAAGTTATTACAGCACTTGGAACAACTTCTCCCAGGACTCAACCAGGGATATTGGTTTCTTATCTCACTACATATACTAAACTCATTCAGTCCACACATCTGTATTCTCATAGCTGCATTCTCATCCTCTTTATTTTAGTGTATTTTATATTTGAAATAGTAGATTGGAATACTGATTGTAATGTAATGCAATGAATGTTAGAGTGTATGTGATTTAGAATGGAAGATTGAAATACATTTCTCTGGTCAGGTGTCAAACTACATAACTGCACAACCAGTCACTTCACCTCAAGGAAAAGGATGCTGTTAGTTGCCTCCGTGCCTGAGAGGAGACCAGTGGAGTCTATAACAACAGGGTCTCAGTTACTTACTCTTTCACTTCACAATGAAGAAGAATACATCACGCTATAATTTTGACGTATTTATTTGCTTCTCTGTTTCCCCCCAAAATTGAATTCAAACAAATGGTGACCATGTAGACTTAGTTTGTTATTCTTGTTTGGTCCTTGCACCTGTTAAAATATCTTCATTATGTTAAATGATAACCATATAAACCAGGGGCGCTGAACTCATTTGTTAGGAGGGCCAGATCTGAAACAAATGGGACTTTGTGGGGATGGGCCATGTGTCATAAAATGTAATGTGAGGTAGCAGAGATATACACTTTGTAAAAGACGCAAACACAATGCAATACATTATATTTTAACTTAAAACATGCTTAAAACTCTGGCAATGTTTTGTTTAAAATGAAAATGTGGGGGAATAGTGGAATTTTAAAAATCAAACATCAAGAAAAAGCACAAGGATCACAGCAGAAACTAAAAATATAAAATGCTCTGAGCCTGGGAAAATAATGTAATGACATTGCAAGAGTCTTCTCTCCCCCCTACTCAGATTGGCAATGGCTCTCTAGTGTAATATCCCCCTTTGGTTGTGGGTTTCCAGGTTAGAGTACTCACTAGGTCAGGTCCATTGATCAGAGACTAGCTGGCTCAAAGCATCAACCCTTTATTTGCAAGAACACAACTCCAGGAGGCATGAACTTCAATTGTCTATATAGGAACGCTGAAAGTGAAATAATTTCCACTCCACTGAAACACATTGCAGTACAGACAAAGTTGAAAGGAAAACATGGAATGGATTTTCCATTAAGGTCTCTGAGCCCTATCTATCTGGGCACAGAGACCTTAATAGAAAATCCATTCCATATTTTCCTTCTTCCTGATGTAGCCTGCAAAGATAAGGCAGGAAAGAGCTGGGAACTGAACCTTAGAGCTTCAAATGGTGAGGATGGGGGAGGGGGTGGAGGGGGAGAAAAGGGCCCCAGGGGGCTGATTAAAGCCCTGGGCAGGCTGGTTTTGACCCGTGGGCTGGACATTTAACACCTTGGATATAAACTAAGCTTCCTGAATGTGATGATTTTTTTCATTAAATTGCATACTAATTTACTGCCCACCCTTTGCCTATATGTATGGAATGGTAAATTCCTTTTCATTGTATCTGAGAAAGCAGTTGAACCCATCACTTTATTCATTTGATATCTAGCCCTCCCTCCCCTGTATAACAAGTCTCAGAGCAGGTAACAGCATTAATAAAACACTCAATACAATTAAAATATTAAAACAATTCTATAACAACAACTAACAGTGACTAATAAATGGCATATAAAAGAGGCAAGACATAGTGTTCCTTATCGTAGGAGGGAAATAAATATCTTAAAATCTGACTGATAAGAAGGAAAAGGGAGGGAAAAAAGGAAGGGAGGCCAATCAAAGGTGGAAAAACCATAGCTATTCTCAATCATAGGCCTGGCAGATCAACTCCATCTTTCAGGTCCTGCAGAACTGCATCACATCTCACAGAGCTTGGATCTCACCCAGCAGCGTGTTCCACCAAGTTGGAGCCAGGGCTGAAAAAGCCCTGGTTCTGATGGAGGATAGCCAGACAGTCTTTGGGCTAGGGAATCACACCAGTAAGTTGTTATCACTGGAGTGTAATGCTCTTTGGGGGATGTGCCAGGAGAGGCAGTCCCAAACCATTAGTCCCAGACCATTAGGTTAATACCAAAACTTCAAATTGATCTAGTATTCAACCCGGAGCCAATGCAGCTAGCAGAACACTGGTTGGATATGGGCTCTGTAAGAAGTTCCTGTAAAAACACGCGCAGCTGCATTCTGGACCAGCTGTAGTTTCCAGATCAGTCTCAAAGGTAGTGACCTAATCTGGAGGTGGCTGTTGCATGGATCACTATGGCTAAGTCAGAGAGAGACAGGAAGGCGACTAGTTGCTTAATTTGGCACAGATGAAAAAATGGCAGTCTAGGTACATTGTGTCCAAATCCAGAATCACACTCAGACTTCTGATGGTTAGCACTGGTGTTAGTGGTACAACATCAAGAGCTGGGAGTTGGCACCCTAATGCTGAATTTCCCTGACCCAGTCTCAAATGGATTTAATTTCAGCCGGCTTAGGCGCAGCCTCCAGTCTCTCATCCAAAATACCGGTGGCAACATTTGCTAGCCGCTCATCAACTGATACAGCTGGGTGTCTAGTCACACAATGTCAGGAGTCAACAATTATTTTGTATTTTCTGACTCTTTGTCAGCATTTGGAGGTCTGCCTTACAGGTTGTTCGAGTTAGTATAAATAATATTGATGTATAATTGCTTGTGTCTACCATGGTACACGTGGCACCATGGTACACCCTGGAACTGCAGCTGATGAAACAGCAACTAAGATGGCTAGAGAGGTGTTGGCGGCATACTCGAAGTGACAGGAACATCTTATAGGCTGTTTATGAAGTCTTATGAAATGGTAATCAAAACTGCAAAGAACGTTTACTTCACAGCCCAGATTGCGTATGAAAACTCTCGTCCGGCTCAGTTATTTAATACTATTCGGTCACTTACTAACTTGCCACAGAGCAAGCCAAGTGATAGGGAATGGGAAATAAGCTGTTTTGCTGAGTATTTCGCAGATAAGGTCTTGACACTCTGCTGAGACCTCCCTGCCAATTTATATACAGTATGTGAACTCGAGGCCCTGAGCCCGCCACATGTTCCAACGTTGGATCATTTCGCTCCACTTGGTCTGAGGGAAGTCGACAGGGTCCTCTGTTCTGTGAGTCCTACTACTTGTGATCTGGACCCATGTCCGTCCTGACTGATAAGGGTGTGCCGGATGGAATTATTGATGCCACTTCAACAGATCATTAATAGGTCCTTGACAGAAGGGACCTTCGTTACGCCTCTGAAGGAAGCAGTGGTTCGTCCACTTCTTTAAAAACCATCCTTAAACCCGTTCAAATTCGCCAACTATCGACTGGTCTCAAACTCGCCCTTTTAGGGCAAAGTTATTGAGAGGGCAGTGGCAGCACAATTACAGGGGTTTTTGAATGACACTTCCGTATTAGACCCATTTCAGTACAGCTTTCGCCCAGGACAGGGGGCGGAGACCATACTGGTCGCCCTTTTGGACAATCTCCTAAGACATCTGGATCAAGGCAGATTGGCAGTGTTGCTGCTATTAGATCTGTTGGCTGCCTTTGATACAGTTGACTACCAGCTGCTGCCGCACCACCTTGCCAACACAGGGATTCAGGAGTCTGCGCTTCAATGACTTACCTCTTTTCTCCAAGGTCAGGGACAGAGGGTGGCAGTGGGGGAGAAGTCATCTTGGAGACACCCACTAGTGTGTGGGGTACCTCAGGGTGCGGTTCTCTCCCCAATACTATTCAACATCTATATGTGCCCCCTCGCCCAGATTGTCTGGAGCTATGGGCTGGGATGTCACCAATATGCAGATAACACCCAGCTCTACCTCCTGATGGGCGGTCAGGCTGACTGCGTCCCAGAAAATCTGGATTGGACATTACAAGCTGCTGTGAAATGGCTCAGACAAAGTCAACTGAAATTGAATCCAGCAAAGATGGAGGTTCTGTACCTAAGCTGAGGCGGCCTGGGAAGGGAGATCCCCTTACTGACCTTCGATGGGGTGCCTCTAGTGCCAGCTTTGAAGGTCTAGGGTTTGGGGGTTCTCCTGGAGCCTTCATTATCTATGAAGGCCCAGGTGGCAGCCACTGCTAGATCTGCATTCTATCATTTTAGGCATATAAGACAGTTGGCTCCATACCTGGAACGCAGCGACTTGGCTACAGTAATCCACGCAGTTGTCACCTCGAGAACACCCTCTACATGGGGCTGCTCTTGACTCTGACCCGGAAGCTGCAGCTGGTGCACAATGCTGCAGCAAGGTTAGTATTGGAGTTGCCTTTACGGGTGCACATCCAACCTACACTGGAGACGCTGCACTGGTTTCCTGTAGCGTTCTGAGCCTGGTTCAAAGTGCTGGTCATGGCCTTTAAAGCCCTATATGGCTTGGGACCTGTCTACCTCCGAGACCGCCTTTCCCCACACGAGCCCCAGAGAGCACTATGATAAAGTTCATTAAATCTGTTAAAGATCCCTGGGCTAAAGGATGCCCGTCTGACCACTATGAGGGCAAGATCCTTCTCAGTGGCTGCGCCTGCCGTCTGGAATGTCCTCCCTGAGGAGACTAGGGCCCTGTGAGATTTAACACAATTCCGCAGGGCCTGTAAAACATATCTTTTCAGGCAGGCTTTTAATAACTAACTGGATGTACTCTTAACTATTACGGGGGGGTGTACTATTTACCCCACAGTATCAACATAAATTATTTTAAACCAGACAATGCCATCTGAATTGTATTTTATTTGTTTTAGTATTTTAATGTTTTAATAATGTTTCAATAATATAAGTGAATTTGTCATCAAACTGTGGCTGTTGTTAGCCGCCCTGAGCCCATTTGAGGAGGGTGGGATAAGTGCAATAGATAGATAGATAGATAGATAGATAACAGGGTACAGAAAGCATTGTGAATGATACTGACTTTTAAAATGCTCAATCTGTAGGTATTCTGCAAACAACTTGCACCAATATACATTGGTAGGAGGACTGGTAAAAATATTTATGGGTCAATAATTTATATGGACCTATTAATAATGCCGATGTTAATGACACAAGTCAAATCCAAACAGCACCTTAAATTTGTTAAGGGCTTCCATTAATCTGGTGGATTTTTTAACTTCTTTAAAAACTGGTCCTCCTCTCCACCAACCCCAATAAACTTCGCTTGCTGAAGATGTGTAAATATAATGGATAGAATTTTGGATCCCTGTTTGTGCTGCTTTTCTTGTAATGGAAATTTTATAAATAGATTCTGAAGCCAACAGCTACCTCATAGAAAGTGGACATATTTATGGAACTGTTTGTTTTGGGTGGAGACAGCATAAGAATGATTTGTAGCAGTCGGTATACTGTAATGAGATGGGGGAGACATCACCCTTGTGAGTGCAGTCTGTCCTAGCTGGGGCTTGTTTAGGGGAGTCGCTGTATTCCAGCTCACTCATCTGACATGGCTCTGAACAGATGGCTACCATCTGTGCTTAACTCTGAAAACTCCAGTGCCAGAATATTTAGTCTGAATGTGCTTCACTGGATTTACGAACAGGTGAAATAGTTCCTAATAACGAAGTGTATTGTACAAATGACATCCATTCATGGGTTTTCATAATAGTGACAAAAAAGCAACAGGAGGATGGAACAGGGTGCAATTTTAAACAAAGTAGGTGGCAGCATATTGGCATTTCTTCTGAAAAACCAGAGTGAATTTCTCCTATGAGAAGACATAAAGTTGACTGTGCAGGTATATTTGGAAAAGATTCATGTCAGAAACATTGTTATACTTCCTGATAATAGGAACAGAGGATAAAGTATTGCAAGCCAAAATATGTGTCAAGTAGTGGTGTTTTCTGTCCAAGAGATAGTGGATGGATATTGGCTGTTTTGTCTTCAAGAGGCTGTCATAAGTGAATTACATTCCTCAGCAGGAGGGTTTGCAGCGATGTTGCTGAATTGGAACAATCAGTCAGCATTCATGGTTTGTAAGTACAAAGCATTCTAATGCTAGGCTTGAAAACAGCCACTTGTGTACTCCAAGTAAGAATTATTTCCAGTAGCATTGTAAATTAGAAAAGACAGTTCTTTCACTTTCTCTTTCAAGCCTTCAGTATGCCACAAATAACCACTATGGTTATGTTGACTAAAAAAAACTTTTGCAGCACTGTACCAAAACTTCCAATAAGGACAAACAATATGAAGAATAAACAGCAAAGGGTATGGTAGCCTGAATATATAATGCTGTATTGATGGTAACATGTTGGTTATTGTATGAAAACACTGCACATTCCGTCAAACAGAATATCCTGCATAATTTTAAGAGAGAATAGGCTTGAATCTAGCATCCAAGACTGAGGCTTTGGGCCAAGACTGCTTCTTTCTTCCTTCTGTGAAATCAGAGTGGGCTTGTGTTATTCTGTTCTCACCTTCTAACTTTGTGAGGGAAAACTTTACCCTCAAAGTTAAGCCAAATTCACCAACTAAAATATTCTTATAAACCTAAGATTTATTAAAATTTCTGAAGAGTGTTTGCTAGTTTTCAGAGCAGCATGCAAAGTAAACAGTTGGTATGGGCATGAACCTAAAAACAGGCCTCTGATCTGATCCAAATGGGTCCTACCCGAACCAGTCTGATTAGTTTGTTTCCCCCTTTCTCCAGGCTAGGAGAAAGGGGGTGGGGGATCACACTGGAAGGGATCATCCAGGAAGGGGCTTTGTTTATCCTTTTAGTTTTGCTCCTCTCCTGCCTTTGAAGGGGTATGGAGCAAAATCAAAGGGTTAAATGGCTGCCAGTCATGTACAACATTCCCTCTAAGCTGAGGAGTCTTGTGAGCAAAAAATTTACTTTGTGAGCTACTGCATAAATTAGTTTGCTCTGGGGCCATTTTTCCTGAGCTAAGACAAAAACTGTGAGCTAGCTCACACTAACTCCGCTTAGAGGGAACACTGGTCATGTAGCTGAGCGGCGGACCAAACAGCCGAACCAAACTGGCCGAAGTCTGGAATGCTGTGAAAAAACAGAATCATTGGGTTGAATTCATTGCAGTGTTTCCATGAGTGCAAGGGCATTACTTTCTTGGCTTCTCCTTCTTATGGCAGTCTGAAATCCTGTTCTGGGAAATGGGGGGAACATAGCAAATAGTAGTCAAGCTGGCATAGCAAACACAGGTATTAAAAAATAGGACCTAAAAGTGTCAATTAAAAGATTCTTATAAAAGTATTTTCAGCTGTTTTTGAAATGTTTGGTAAGATGATGGGTCTAAAACAATGTCCTGAAGAAAGCATTCCAAAAGTGGTGGGTACCCATTAGAAAGGCCATGTAAGGTATGAGTATAGAGGTCATTATTTTCTCTTTACATGGTTGAACTTGAAGTAGGACCTCATTTGTTGATCTTAAGTATGGAGGGGCATATGGAAGGAGACATTCTCTGATTAAAGCAACTGATCACACACATCTTCTCCCTCAGAGGTTGTCGGACATCTCTGTGGGTTATTCCTACTGTTCCTTCAGGGAGGCAGGAACACTTTTTTCACCTTCCTGTTGGCGCCTTCGGAATAACCCCGCCCTCAGATTTGTTCCTGCCTCTACAGGGAGCAGAAGCACAAGGCTAGGCTCAGCCTTTTTTCTCTGTTTCTTTTTCTAAATTTCCTTCCATATCTCTCTTTTCCACATCTATTTGCCCCTCCTTTCCTTCTGCCTTTTACTGGCCAAGACTTCTGAGGAAACTTACCCGGGTCGTTCAGAATGGCCTGCAGTAGGGACGGTTTCCTATCTGACGAGGAGGGAGAGTCACGCACCGCGCTTCTAGCAGCGCCGACTCACGCCGAAGGAGCCGACTTCCCTTCGCGGCTTGTTCGCGCCCTTCCCGACGCGGCCGCAGAAGACTCAGCTGCTAGCACCAAGAAACGGCGCGTAATGCAGGCCCCGGCTACGCTCCTCGAGGCGGCAGAAAGCAGCGGCGGCCATTTTGGAAGTGCGGAGCGTCGCTCTCACACCTTCCACCCCCCAATAGCAGGCACTCCGGAGGATCGGAACTACCTGCACACGCACATCGACGGCTTCCAGGCTGGGGGTAACGTACAAATGGGCAACCCTCTGAACCCAGAGGCTATGCTATTTATTAGAAGAGCCATGCAGGAAGAAATGGGCTCCTTTTGCGCCCGTATGGGGCTTCTCCCTCAGGGTCCAACCCTTTCTTCAGAGCTTCCCCATTCCTTCTCCTGGCCCACTAAGGCAGCGCGGAAGGCCCCAGTGCAGTCTTCCCAGTCCCTATCCTTTGAGCCTGAGTCTATGGCATCTGGCTCTGACCAGGAAGACAGGGAAGAGGGGGAATGTTTCTCTGAGGAGGAACAGGAGGAGGTCAAAATTCCTGAGCAGGCTAGTCGTTTCTTCCATCAGGAAGATTACCAGTTTCTACTGGCCAAAACGCTGTCGGCTTTAGAAATTCAGGAGGGGCCCATAGACGAGGAAGCTAAGGTGGCTAAGTCTAAGAAGTTTAAGTCTAGAACCAGCGGAAATTCTGAGTTCTTGCCCAGGGGGGAAACGTCTGAACAGGTCTTCCCTTTTCCAGAATACTTTGAAAAACAGGTTAGAACAGAATGGGAAAAACCAGCTTCTCTTAAGCAGTTTCCTCACTTAGTGAAGAAGTTATATGCCCTGCCTGCTTATACCAACGAGTTGTTACAAGCTCCAACTGTGGACGGACCAGTAGCAGCTCTACAGTCCTCGGGACTGGTTTCAGAGGATGGCCAGGGTTCTCTTAGAGATCCCCTGGACAAAAAAAACTGAGGCGACCTTGAAAAAGTTGTATGAATCTGTGGCCATGATAGTCAAGGCGTCCTCTGCGGCCTCCCTGGTTTCCAGGGCATCCATCGTCTGGGTACGCAAGTTAATCCAGATGTTACCAGAGGATAACAGACGCATGTTAGAAGGTGCTTCACGCATCCTTAAGGCAGCGTCATTTACAGCTGATGCTACGTTAGATATTCTAACATTTGCTTCCAAGATCATGGCCTCTACCACTGTGACTAGACGCCTTCTGTGGCTTAGGGCCTGGCAGGCTGACTTCCTCTCTAAGTCCACGGTGGCAGCTTATCCTTTTCAGGGGGACCGTCTCTTCGGGGACGTTTTGGACAAGATCCTAGTAGAGACTAGGGATAAAAAAAAGGCCATGCCCAAATCCATTAGGAGGAATGAAAAGAGGGGCCCTCAGTCCTTTCGGACCCAACATTCTTTGGCCAGATATCGCTCTGAATCCAAAAAGTTTAATTGGGAAACACCAAAGAGCTCCTTCAAAAGAGGTTCATTCGGCTCCAAATTCAATCGCAATAACTTCTCCAAGATGGACAAGCCTGACAGAGAGGTCAAGTCCAAGCAGGCATGACTACAGCCACTTACCGGTGGGAGCTCGACTACTCCACTTTGCAGAGACCTGGGAGGCCTCCCAGGCAGACCAATGGTCTTTAGAAATCGTGCAAGAGGGGTATTCAATAGAGTTCCATCGCATTCCACCAGACAGATTTGTCAGGTCTCCTACCCCCAAACAGGCACACAAGCTTCTCATCACCACAAAAGCGATACAACATCTCATTGACATTCGAGCAGTCGAGCCGGTCCCAGGGTTGGAGAGGGGGAAGGGAGTGTATTCCATCCTCTTCACCATACCCAAGAAGAATGGAGACTGGAGGGCCATCTTGGATCTCAAGTTTCTAAATCGCTACGTCAAAGTACGTCACTTCAGGATGGAAACTTTGAGATTCATTATGGACTCTCTCTTGACAGGGGAGTACCTCACTTCCATAGACCTGACCGAAGCTTATCTGCACATACCTATCCACCCTTCCCATCGTCGATTCCTAAGGTTCGTGGTACTCAATCAACACTACCAATACAGGGCCTTACCTTTCGGTCTGTCAACAGCGCCCAGAGTTTTCTCCAAGATGTTAATACATCCGATAGCCCAGCTGAGAAAGCAGGGGATCCACATTCACCCCTATCTGGACGACCTCTTGGTCAGATCCAGCAGCAAAGAGAAATCTCTTCAGGGTACATACCTGGCAATTCAGTGCCTTCAGTCACACGGGTTCCTGGTGAACACAGAAAAGAGTTCACTTCACCCGACACAGAGACTGGAACATCTAGGTGCAATGATCGACTCCACCCGCAATTCGCTGTTTCTGCCTCTGTCCAAGGCCAGGTCCATCAGGGATTTGGCTACCAAGGTCATCCAGAGCAAATCAGCACCTCTGATGTTGCTTGCCAAACTAATGGGACTTTTGATATCGACCATAGACATGGTTCAATGGGCCAGATTCCACTCCAGACCTCTTCAATTGTTCCTACGACCATTTCAACTTCAGATAATGGAGAGAAGGGTCTTAAATCTGTTAATTCCCTTAAAGGTCAAGAGGAGTCTGCTATGGTGGACGGATCTGTATCACCTTCGCCAGGGCAAATTGTTCCATCCTCCTTCTTTCCTAGAGCTGTTCACGGACGCCAGCCTGGGGGGCTGGGGGGCCTCTCTTCAGGACAAACTAGTCCAAGGCAGGTGGTCACACACCAAGAGTCTACTCCCCATCAATCTTCTGGAAATCAGAGCCATACGCCTAGCTCTGGTGGCCTTCAAGACCCAAGTGTTCCAGAAGCATGTCCTTGTCAGAACGGACAACATCACAGCCAAGGCGTATCTGAACAACCAGGGGGGTTCCAGATCCTCGCAATTGCACCGGGAAGCATCAAGGATTCTGACATGGGCAGAAAAGAATTTGGCCTCTCTCAGGGCGGAACACATCAGAGGCCAGGACAACATACAGGCAGACTGGAAATCTGCGAGGGCGAGTGGGCCCTCAGCTCAGACATATTCGATCTCATCTGCCAGCGTTGGGGTCAACCAGAGGTGGATCTGTTCGCCTCAGATACAAACTCCCAGTTACCAAGGTACTTCACAAGGTTCTTCCATCCAGAAGCCGAACAGACAGATGCCCTGTCAGCCACCTGGCCTCCAGGTCTCTTGTATGCATTTCCTCCAGTCCCTCTCATTTCTCGAGTTCTGCGGAGGGTGAGAGTGCTTCAGGCGGAAATCATCATGGTAGCTCCCTATTGGCCACGGCGTCCGTGGTTCTCAATGTTGACAGAGCTATCAATAGACCTCCCGATGTCGCTACCAGTTTCTCCCAACATGCTTCATCAGGGTCCGGTGTGCCACCCCGACCCGGAGTGGTTTCATCTGACCGCGTGGAGATTGAGCGGGAGACATTCATAAGTCTAGGTTACTCCCCGGAGGTGACGGATACTATGCTAGCGTCAAGAAGACCCTCCACAGTCCGCATATACAACACTACCTGGAAGGCCTTTGTCCGGTGGTGTCGTAAAAAAAAGGTTTCCTCGCTTAATCCCTCAGTGGCGGAGATACTAGCATTCCTACAGGAGGGACTAGAGGCCAAGTTAAAACCAGCTACGTTAAGAAGGCAGATAGCTGCCCTGTCCACGGTTTTACCGGTCGTGGGAGGATACAGACTATCTCAACATCCTCACATTCAGTTGTTTTTGCAGGGGGCAAACTTGAAGTCTCCTCCGACGGTCCATCGTTTTCCATCTTGGCGGCTCCATACCATTTTATTAGCGCTTACTAAGAAACCATTTGAACCTCTTCGAGAAGTGGGCTTAAAATGGGTATGAATGAAAACTCTTTTTAGTAGCCATTACATCGGCTCGTCGGGTTTCGGAACTGGGGGCCCTCTCAGTGAAAGCGGGTCTTTGCGTGTTTCACAAAGAAAAGGTGGTGTTGCGCACGGACCCCTCTTTCATTCCCAAGGCTGCTTCTAGGTTCCACCGATCACAAGAAATCTATTTACCCACCTTTTGTCCAGATCCCAAACACCCAAAGGAGGTAGTCTGGCATACTCTAGATGTGCGCAGAGCCTTGAAGATTTTCATTCTAAGATCGGAGTCAATTAGAAAAACTGACTATATGTTCATTAACATTTCTCCTCCTAGAGCTGGAGACAAGATGTCTAATTCTTCAATTAGTACAGTTTTGAAGGCCTGCATTAGCGAAGCTTATAGGGCATCAGGGTTACAGGTACCTGGAGGGATCACGGCACACTCCCTTAGGAGTGCCTCCACAAACGCGGCACTGCTGAATAGGGCTTCAGTCGAAGAGGTGTGTAGAGCTGCTACTTGGTCCTCTCCGTCTACATTCATAAGGCATTATAAGATACATTCCATGGCATCAGCAGATGCAGCATTTGGAAGAAAGGTATTGCAACAGGTCCTGGGGGAGGTCAGCGATGAAGACCCACCCGATTAAAAGGGGACTGCTCTGGTAGGTCCCACAGAGATGTCCGACAACCTCTGAGGGAGAACGGCCCATTGGACTTACCGTGAGGGGTCCTTCTCCTCAGAGGTTCGGAGGACATCTCGCCACTCCCAGGTTCATTTCATCGCTTAGGTTTCTTTCTACAGCCTATCTCCTTTGTACTGTGTTTCTTTCAGTATTATTGGAGTTCACGTTTACAGTTTGCATTTTAGTATGAGTTGTTAGTGTGTTTATAGTCCTTCTAGTTAGAGGGAAGACGATACTGCTTTCGGAGTCCCACAACTGAGGGCGGGGTTATTCCGAAGGCGCCAACAGGAAGGTGAAAAAAGTGTTCCTGCCTCCCTGAAGGAACAGTAGGAATAACCCACAGAGATGTCCTCCGAACCTCTGAGGAGAAGGACCCCTCACGGTAAGTCCAATGGGCCGTTTTCTACCTTCAGACCTACATTCTTGCCTGTGGCAGCTGGAAACTTCCTTTAAAAAACAGATGCAAATAATGACTGGGTGATGATTACTTTCTAGTTCAGCTCATGTGTTCTGCCTTCACTCCTTCCCAGCTGTTACAGCACTGTTCAGCAGCTCATTTACTTCAAGCCTTAAAAGGCTACTAGTGCTTGAATGTACTATAGCTAGTGTACTTTCTGTGTATATGCCAATTTTTTTTTAAAAAAACCCAAGTTCTGTAATACAAAAAGGTTATTAGAGTCCTGCATAAATTCTATGTTAGGCATATATTCATGGTTTCTTATATAACAGTAGAAGTTGCATTATGACTGAGAATTAGCAAAAAGGGGACAGGCCTCACAGCAGGACAATTATTTGCTGCTTGACTATGCAGGTGTACTTCCTTTTTAGGTAATTTAGCACTTGTCAGCTATGTACTCCATAATTTCTAGAGCTTTTTGCTTTGTTTATGTATTCATCTGGATCATATTTAGTGTTTGAATTTTCCACTAGTGATGCCTGTTGGTATCTATGTATAGATCTATAGTTTTGAAATATATAGTATAGTAATAATAATAAAATGACAGGTTGCTAACCAGCTAAATAGTTGGCACTTGTCCATCAGAGTTCAGTGTTCTGTTTTTACAGAGTGACACTGAGTTGTAAAGTGAGTGTTTGAAGGGTTCCCTTAACTTTTGCAGTTTTCTGTTAATCTTTAAAAAAAAAAACAAGAAAAAAACACAAAATCCAACAACTAAAAAAAGAAAAAGGTAAGCATAAAATAGAACCAAAAATATGACAGTGGTGACAAATCTACACATAGATTTGTTACCACTGTAACAGATTTTGAAATATCTAAAAACACAGCCTATGCAAATGTCACCTATATGCCATCCATTCAAATAGTGATAGAGTTCTAAAGGCCTCAGTCCATTGATTTATCGGAGGCCCAAGCTGATAAGCAGCAGAAGTGGACCCTTCTGAATCTCTTCTCATTCACAGGAGAGAAGAGGATTTTAGGAGTGCTTGCCTGTCTTTGACGTATCCTTTTAGAAGTAGGCATAAATCTGCTTTCAGATTTCTTGTTCTTTTGGAGGGAGGGTAACAGAAATGAAGTCTGAAACTATACTTTGAGAGCTGATCTGTTTGAAGGATGTTGCCAAATGCAAGGATCCTGTGCTTGTGAGATTCTCTGTTACTGTTAATCTTTTGGATTACATTCAGCTCTGATTATATTGCTGAAGAAGTGAATGTGTGGTTGAGATTACTCCTGGAGATAAATAATGGATCCAGTGAAAACATGAGGGAAGTGAGTTTGGATTAAGTCATTCAAGTACACAGACTTGTGTGAGTGAATTGGAAGGATGGACGATCTGGGGTTCTTAAGGAGGTATATATGGAGAGTCTGAAAATAATTTTTCATCTCACAGTAATTAAACATGCAAATCTTTAATTGCACCACTGAAAATAGTAAACATTTGAGGAATTAAGGCTTATATATCAGTTGTTCTGATCTTATAAAGTTACATTTAGTTAGACCACTGATCCCTCTAGCCCAGGCACTGTGAGCTCTCTCTTTTAAGTTCAGACTGTCCCCCGTCATTACCAAAAGGAAACTGAGATCTTGGTTACTCTCAGCCGTAAGAAAGGGTGTTTTTTTAAAATGTTGGTTTTTGTGTGATAGAACATGTTTATTGAACCAGTAGTTAACTGCATTTTAAGCAATGCTTTCTTTTGTGTTTGGTTCAGGAAAAGGTGGTAAGTGTTTATAGCATTTATCTGTGTTGCAGGCAGTGTAAAAATTTTGAAAACTGTTGATCACCCAATTTCAATGAATGTTCTAGCTCCCAGAGGGATACATCCTAATGAACAATGACAGCTTGTAAACCATACATATTTTTATTCTAGCTGGCCCAGGGAATTGTTGTATATGAAGACACCCATGGACATGGAGTTGTGAAAGGGGAACAGGGAGATTGCTGGTGCTTTTGTAGTCAGTGAATGGGAGATTAAGGTCTGCAAATGCTTTGCTGAGAATACTGTGGCATAATTTTAAACTGCACTTGTAATTGTCTCAGAAACCTAACAGGAAAACCTGTTAGCTACTGATGAAGCCTCTCACTTTGGCTGCTTAGGGCAGTTTCAAGAACGTGCTGTTCTTTCCTTTCTGTACTAGTGTGTAGTTTTATTAGTGCCTAAGGTGGTATTGTGAAAGTCTCGGGTTATCAGTCCTGTGGCAAAATAATGAAAGAAATCTTTACACAAGGTTACCCACTGTAGCTTGGGCATTTGTCCACTAGCTCAGTTTATGATTTATTTTCCTCCTCATTGCTGTTGTTGTTACCACTACTACCACCCCCACCCCATATCCTGGCCAAGGCCAGGCTCTGGGTGATGTACAACAATAAAAATATATTGATTTAAAACATTAAAACATTCTGAATAAAATGTTTCATCTTACTAAGATGCAGCCATTTTTTGGAATGTGCAGCTTAAATGCCCTTGCTGTGTCTTCTCATCTTTAATGTGTCTCGGACATGCAGGGAGAGCTGGGGAGAAGATTATACAGAAAAGCAAGGTCAAAGTAGTGATGAACATTTAAGGATATTTTTGCCTTAAAAGACCAGCATAATAGGGCTAACAAGAACTGTCACTATTTTTTTGACATAACCAATTAACAGACTTAGCAGAGTGACCTGTGCTTCAGGTGAACTTGGAGAAACATGAAACCAGATTTCCAGCTATTGTGTAATCATGTTTAGTTGGCATTCCTGCTTAGTACCTGCCTATGAAGCCACATTGTACTTGGCTGATGTTAATTAAATGTACCTCAGTATATAGTGGGAAGAGAAAATTGAAGACTGTGGTCTGGAGCAGATGTGGCAGTTGCTTAAGTTTCTCTGAACCTCTGTGGGGAATGAAAAATCTTAAATCTCTTGCTCACAAGAAAACCAAGAAAACAGTTATAAGGTGAAGAAATAGGATGGGTCGCTGTGGTTCCTAGAGAGATTTAGGGGCTATGTGGTAGATAACAAGATGAATTGTTATTATTTGTTTAAAATACTTTTAAAGCTGTCTTTCCACCCAGTGTAGGGTTTCCAAGGGAGCTTTGTTGTTCTAGATTATATTAGCATAATTCTCATAGTTTATGCAAGCGTAATATTCCCATAAAAAGTACTTGCATTCTGTTTAATTGTAAGAAGGTTGTTGGCTAACCATTAAATAGTTATAGATGTATTAAGAAGTGTCTAGCATGAAAGATGAAAGCACTTAAAATTAGAACAAGGGAAGGTTTTATTACAGATTAAGGATCCCATCAGGATGACTTGTTACATGCTTGAAGAGGAGCTGTGACTTAGTAGTAGAGCATCTATTTTGCACTCAGAAAATCTTAGGTTCAGTCTGCTCCAGCCCCCCAAACAAGGAACAACTTAGGATCAAGTTGTAGGTGATGTGAAAGACATCTGCCCAAGACCCTGGACAGTCACTGCCAATCTGAACACTCAAGACTAGGAATGGATGTGAACCAGGAAATGTGGTTTGGTTCATGGTGCATTACTTGCCTGGTTTGCGAACCACAGTCTTGAATGTTAAAGAGCCAAATGAATCAGTTTGGTTCAGAGCATGGTAGAATACACCCCCCCCCCCCACACACACACATGCTAGAGACACCAAACTCACAGGAGATATCCAGCTGACTATCTTCTACCTGCACTCCAAGTTTGGTGAGGATTGGATTTATAAAGTGTGTTAAAGCCCTGGAAAGAAGTTGCCCGCACCCTCCATTTTTTTCCAAAAAAGCAAAAACTCAGCAGAACAGAATCAAAGTTCCAGAGAATATCTGCAGTAGAAACCGAAGGGGTATATTTTTGCAAGCCCAGTAGAACCAGTGCAATGTGCCCAGCAGAACCAAGGTCAAACCAGAGAATCTCTGCAGTAGAAACTGAAAGAGGGGGCATTTTTACAAGCTCATTAAAACCATTGCAATGTAGTGGTGCCCAGTAGAACCCTGTGGCAATGCCAGTTCAATCACAGTGCATGGGGGGCATTTTTGCAAACCCAGCAGAACCAGTACAATGTACAGAGTGCCCAGCAGAACCCCGTGCCACTGGCATTGCAAGCTTAAAAGGTCTGATCTCAAAAGCACAGAGACACAAATCCAAGTGGGGTAGGTGGGATTTTGCAAGCTCTTTGCAAGAAGATGAAGGTGAACAAAAGAATTTGGGCAAAGGGGGGCCCTCTCAAAACTTATTTGACTAATTTGAAATTGACAAAAGTATTTCCAAGGCTGGAGAATTCTCTCCCCACCCCCCCGCCCAAAGTTTGGTAAACATTTTGCTTGAGGGGATACAGTCCATCTGGAAATGTATCTATATTCACCAAATCCCAGGAACTTCTTGAAAGGTCATGGAAAATTTGTGCCAGTTGAATTTCAGTTCACAAACCAGCCAAAATTAGTCATGAACTTTAGTTTATGTCCATCCCTAGCAAGACTGACCTTGATAGGTCTGGTTCAGTATAAGGCAGAATCTCACATGTTTGTAACCACTAAAGCTAAAGACTTGTTTTTCGTCTAATGAAAATAGGATTATATGAAGCAACTCTTGTGCTGTTAAAAGCATGGATGTGACCAACGGGCTTCAAGTTAATCTCCTCTGTTTCCCCATCTTGAATGAAAAGATAAATGTTGGAATTTGAGGGAGAAGTTAAATATCTCAAAATGTTTTAAAATTATAACTAGTGACCCTACCTAGAGGAGATAAGAAAAGCAGTGGATTTAAAGGAGGGCAAGCTTTCTATTGTTAGGCTCTTATTTTATTAAGGGGGAACTCTCCTTCTTTGGAAGTATTCAGGAAAAGGCCAAATAAAGCCTAACCCTGGGAATTCTGGCCTGGGCACTTCCTTGTTTTGGGGGTTGGAGCAGATCAATTACTAGGTTTATTCTGTCTTTGAATTGGGGTCTTAGGTCACAGGATTTTGCCTTAGTGTCTGTTAACAGCCTCACATATTACCTGTCCTTGCATTGTGAAATTGGTGATGAGGGTCAATATTGAGATGCCAAGCACGGCAGATGTCCAGCACTTGTGGTTTGTATAGGCTGGTCCAGGATCCTCCCATTCAGTACTAGAGCAGTCCTAAGGCTCAGGCAGGCTGCTCCCCCATAGTGAACAAGGTAGCAACACCACTTCACTGTCCTAAGGTGGAAGCTCTTGCTTTATCTCTTAAGCAGTGGAGGCACAGGGACCTAAAGCTATCATGAAGGATTTGTGCTTAAGGATGTACCCTTAAGTGGCTGACAGTTGCATACAGGTTACTCTGTTTTTAGAAGCACCTGTTCAGGGCTGAGAGGAACACACTTTGTTAATTTAGCTGGTAAAATGTCCTTGTTGAAGTTAGTTGTATTCAGATGAGAAATAAAGGGCAAATGCTTGAAACTTGAGGCTGCAGTGATTTATTTATCAACTTCTTGAGTAAAGTAGAATTCTGTTTTATGTCATTTAAATTATGATTGAATATATTCCTAGGAGAGAACCTTTGTAGCTTGTTCTGAAGGCATGATGTAGGAACTGAGTGGAATTTTATGTCTCTTGCAGCAGGAGATGATACAAGCTTCAGTTCTTAAAAACCTATGCATGCTAATAGGATTCTGCAGTTTCCAAGGGCACAACTGGTCAAGGAGTTCAGCTATTGTCATAGCACATCAGGATTTATAATATGTTGTCTTGGCAAGACCTTTAAAGTGTGGGATGTAGGTTCTAAGGAGCCCAATTGTACTCTTGTGCTAGTACAAAGATACTTACCTGATATATTTATTATACTATGTTTAGTTATAGCCCTTTAGCTCCCTCCTATATTTCTTTCATCTTGCTGTTTATGTAAGTTATTTACAGTGCCCCCCCCCGCCTGCCCTGGAAAAGCTCTGTTTTGACTACCTGTTTTCCTCTTTTCACTTCCCCTGCCACCTGCGGTGATCGTCCAGTGCAGAGACAGCTCTCACAAAAATGCTGCTTGTTGACTTTTTAGTGTTCTTAGACATAGAAGCAACCAAGATTTTTTTTATATATAAATGAAAATGATGTAACCATTCATGATCACTTGCAACTTCACTGAGACATAAGTATCCCTCTGTAGGTCATTGTGTTGACATAAGGGTGGCGTAGTGGCTCTGCCTCCTGTCCCTTGTCTGTCAGCTCTGCTGCTGTTTCTGCTGCTACAGTCACATGATGATTAAGGGACACATCTCAGTAGCAAATACTTACTGGTTCTTAATTCCAGACCAATATGGTTGGACTGGAGCTGCATCTGTTATTCCTTCCCATAAATTGTTGTTTGCCCCCCAGCTGTTGAGAATAGAGCATGATAAAAACTGAACTGGGTAACTTGGGGGAACAGCTAGAGATGTAAGAGATCTGGTTTTCCAGTTTATTTTGTTTACTTTATTTATATCCTGTCTTTCTCCCCAGTGGGGAACCAAAGTGGCTTGTATTGTTCTTATCTCCTCTATTTTATCCTCACAACAACCCTGTGAGGTAGGTTAGGCTGAGAGTATATGACTGCCCCAAGGACACCCTGGAGGCTTCCATGGTAGGGTAGGGATTCAAACCTGAGTTTCCCAGACCCTTGTCCGACACTTTTTACTACTACACCACACTGGCTCTCTGTTTCATTATTTTTGCGTAAAGCACTAAATCCTAATGTCTTCATGCCAGCCAAGGTAATGATACTGGGTCTTGACTCCCTCCCGAGCATCATTTCCCAGAGAGAATCCCCCATTCCTCCTGAGCCCTGATAGAATTGAAGGGTTGCCTTTCTCCCTACCACAACAGCATGGCCCTGCGGCAGCTGCTTTTAAATAATGATTCTGGAGAGCTGGTCATGATCTCTCGTCTAGTTACACCATAAAATGCATGCTGAGGATTCCATTTTGGTAGTTCGGTCTTTGCGTATGGACTTGTAACCACAGAATGGGATAAAATGAGTCCATCCGTCTTCGGAACAGAATCGCTGGCTGAAAATGTGTGTGTGTGTACACGTGTTTGTTCTAAGGCCTTTCTTTCCGTGGACTGTTCTTCGCTCTGTATTTCCCTGTGGGAGCAGTTTAGTCTTTGAATGTGTCAAGCAAGTTGGCTTCCCAGACATCCTTTGTATAGTAACAGCATGTGCTGAGAAACTGGCAGCTTTTATAACACAGTCACTCTTTCTCTCTGACTCTGCCCTTCCCCCCACTCAAGCTCTTGTGACATTACATAGATAGATGTGCTTGCAAGAAAAACAGCAGAGAGAGAGTTGAGTGTCTGCCAAAACTCTGCAGTCTGAAATGGAGCTGCCTTTCTTTCTCCTTCCCCTCCCCCCCTGTTTTCCCAGGTCTTCAGTTGTGTACATGATTTCCCTCCCCTCTTTTTCTAGATTTCATTGCTGAGAACATACTCCAACAGGGAGATCTTTCCTCCCATGCTATAATGCTTGATTCTAAAGATTACTCTCTCCAGGTTTCCATGCCTATTCAGTGTAATTACATGTATCCTTATCGCATCCTAGTAACGTTCAATATGCTTTCATTCTAAACATACTGGCATTGATTGGACTTGTAAAGCTGTTGGTTTATTGTTCAGTGACTCCCTCAGGGACAATAGCTAGAGGAAAACTTCAAGCTGTGAAAAATGTTTTTCTTACCCTTTACTGTGTGTGATCCTTTTTCAATGCCTCTTCAGAATTGCTTTTTTAAAAAGTCTTCCTTTGATTGTTGATTCTACAAGTGTTAAAGGCCAGTTAGGACAGTGGTATGGACATAACATTCAAGGCAGGGGCTGTGTCTTGACCTTACCAGCAGACCTCTTAATGTGTCTGGAGGACACACTGTCTGACCTCTATCAGCTGATGCAATGAAGGAGTCTGTAGTCCAAACTTAAGTGGTATTCTGTGTGTGACATCTGTGAAGTCCTTCCCATGTTCTCTCCCTTTCTCTTCTTTTCTTTGGATTTCTGATCTCTAGAAGACATGTGAGTTCTGTCAGGTTCTTGACCTGAATAGGCATGAGGAAGCTCTACTATATCACTTCTTGGGAGGGGGGGCACTAAACAGCAAGGGAATTAAATTGTGGCAGTTGACCAACCTTGGAAGGAAGTCCACAGAATTTTATAATATATATTTTTTAATGCTGTGCTATGGATACCATCTGAGAGAGTGATGCATTCTGGTTTCAACCTGGCATCCATCTCTCTTTATAAAATAAGAGGTTGTCATAGATGTCTCTGCATAACCAGAGGCCTCTGGGCAGTCTTTCATTTTCTAGTAGAAAGGTGAGGAAGTAACATGTGAACATCTTGAGCTTGGGGAAAGGGTCAGGCTTCCCTGGCCAAGCTTCTGGAGGAGGTGGTAATGATATAATGGCTGGAGGAAGAATCTGGCCCCCAAGGCTGAAAGAGCCTCCCTTCTCCATAATAGAATATTTGCAAGAAAATATCTGGCATAAAATTCTAAAGCTTTGTTGCAGTGAATTATGCAGCTGATACAGGTAAAATGAGGGTTGTTGTACATTTGACATCTGTACTGTCATTGCTGCACCTTAGTTTTAATAATACTCCTATCCTAGAGATTGCTGTCTAGATCAAATTATAACTCATTATACTGGAAAAACAGCCAGCATAGACACTATCAGTGTCTACTTGAGTTAGGTTTCTTGTCTTTAACTCCTTATTTTTATAGTTCTGTTAAATTTCACTCACCATTTTGCTACCTCCTCTTCAATATGGAATTTCACTAGCTCAGTCACTTCATTGTCTCATTGTTCACCTTGAATCCAAATCACCTATAAAAGTTTAAATAGCCATGGCCCAGTATGGATCTTTGAGATGCTTACTAGCTTCCACTTATGAAAAACACTGTAAATCTTAAGGTTTTAAGCTTCACACATAAATTTAAAGGATCCATTTATGATTTTAAGTGATTTATCAGCCATTCCATCTCAGGCTACTGAGGACTACAAGCACCTCACTTGGGTTCCACCATCCCCTCAGTGAGTGTAACAGCCATCCCACCAGAAGTTGTTAAGAATATTAATGCTAATTGGATACTTCCAGTGTGCAAGATGTTTTGAGAAATGACCAATAAATGTATTAAGTAAATTGGAGTTTTCAGTTGCCACAATTAACTTGATGTTGAGCTTCCACCATACACAGTCACATTTGGATTCCGCTATTCCTCCCACAAACTTTGAGAAGTTAGACTCTTTATAACAATCCTGTGTGCATGCTTCAGGAGCACATATACTAAAATTGGAACTAACAACCCTATAAGAAAAGTTGGAAAGACAGAAAGATTTTCCTAGGCCCACCCACTGAGTGTTGTGGACCGCTTTGATTCTTTCCGGTCTCTTTCTAGCTGGCATGTCAACCCTTCTGGTCTGAAATTGTGGTTAGAAATTTCTGTGTATCCATCATTCTTATCCCACACTTCCTTGCAAGAAACTGAAGGTGGTATACATAGGGTTACCCCTGCATTTTACCCTCACACTTACCATGTGAGATAGGTTAGGCAGAATGACTGTTCAGAGTCACCCGCTGGACTTCATTGCTGAGTGGGTATTTGAACCTGGGTCTCCCTACTCTTAATTTGGCGCAGGATTACACGACACTCACTCTGAAGTCAAGCAAGACTTGTTCTGGATTCTAATTTGACCTCTGACTGCATCTGAGAGATCCACTGAATGCTATTGGACATGCCCCCCCCCCCACTATATAACTTTATTTTCCCTACCATACCTCTATCTGCACCTCTGCTCTTTGCACAGGTACCCGAAATTGGCTATCTGTTTGTATATGTCCTCTTCACTAAGCTCCATGGATTTCAGAGTTAGGGGCTTGTTGAGCTAGTGAGTGGGAAGTAAATGCCTTTTATATCCCTAGTTCTTTGACATGATATTTACCTCTCCTTGCTACAACTTTCTGCTACAACAGTACATTTAACAACACACATGTTAATGAATGCAAACCTGTTTTATTTTGTTTCCCTTGCAGCCAGTTGCTGAACCAATCCCAATCTGCAGTTTCTGTCTTGGTACAAAAGAACAAAACCGAGAAAAGAAACCTGAGGAGCTTATCTCTTGTGCTGACTGTGGCAATAGTGGTATGTATATCTTCTGTATCTTGGGCAATGAAATCTATTGCACTGGTGAAAACATATTGATTAATCAGTTTGGAGATGCTGCCTCTGAACACCACGGTTGTACTAACCCTGTTTCAGTATTGGAAGCTACTAAATTGCACAAATGGGCAGGGAGGGGGATTCCCTTGTTGGGGAGGGGAGATTTTTAATTGTTTTCCTAATTGCTGCTTCTTCCCCATGTGTAGCTGTGAGGAAATTGGCTACACAGGGTAGCAAACAGCTTTTGATTTATTAAGTTTCTTTGCTGCAGGAAAGATTTTTTTTTAAAAAATGTTCTGGTATAACTTTCTGAGTCAGAGTTCTTCTGTCTCCCTGCCTCCCTCCCCCAAATTATACGTATAGCCATACAATTAGGCATTCATCCTCTAATATATTTAATTTAAACAAAAATTCCTCTAAGCTAGGCTGCAAAACTGCTTTAGGAGTGGGTGCACATGTCACTAATCAAGATACCTCCACTGTTGGAACAACCCCTGTGCATAAGTATTGTCAGATTACTGGCTGTGTTGTTGGGAACTTATTTTCTGTTTTTCTAATATATCTTGGAAATGCTGCAGACACTTGCAAGCCAGAGGGTCAGAAAAGAACATGTATATTGCAAGAAATGATAGCACCATTGTGAAAGCACCATTGAGGCATTGTATAGAAGACACCCTCTTGTTCTTGCCCATCTGGAAGTAAAAGGGAAACTGACTGAAGAAGGAAAGCAGAGTAGCCCAGGAATATTCTGTGTCAATATCTTACTTCAGATTATATGGATAGTTTGGCCATTGCTGGATCTGTTTCATTTATCATGCAAAAACCACTATATGCTCAAGTTAGAATTCACTCTATAAAAGAACATGATGAAAATGTGTTGCTTAGTTCAGTGAGTAGTTAAGTTAGGCATTATTTAGGAACAGCTCTGTGGTTGGTTCATTGTAGCATTTGCCACTTGTTGACTGCTGGCGTTAACGCTGAATGTGCCCCTGTCATTTCAGGACCTGCACATTGACAGCGGTATTCAGTGTTGTATTAAGTTTAACTTTTAGTAGAAGGCAAGCCTGAATGTTTAGTCTAAATGACAGTACCAGTACTATTGGTATTTGACATAACTCAATTCTAATCATAAATGATAGTTGCAGAAAAACAAACAAACAAACCCGGAGTTCGACTCCTAGGACACTTTAAAGGCTAACCAATTCATATGTCTGGTGTACATGACAAATAGGTTATAGCTGCTGTTAGTCTTTAATAAAGTGAGTACTTTTTAAGGTGCAACAGCACACTTAGCCCTGTAGTAGCAGAAAAATAAATACAACTACCTCCTTGAAATTTGTCACATTAATTTAGTAGTCCTGCAGCATTCTTTATCAGATGCAACATCTTTTTTTGCACTGATTCTTATGTAAGGACATGCTTTGCTTGATATATAGTTAACCAAAGGCATTAGAGTCAAACTAGGAAAAAATAGGGTAATTCTGTCTTAACTGAAATTGCCCAGGAGTGTAGACTGGGGGTTTTAAATGCAAATATCATAGAGCAAGCAACTTTGAAAAATTGCTCACATGCCTGAGCTTCTCTGAGTTTACACAATTCCTCATAAGTGGATGATTTCTTAATATTGTTCTGAGGATTGCATATTTGGGCAAGGCTACAGGGTTTTCTTCCAAAAACATATAATGCACATTCTTTGCCTTTTGACTCAAATCAAGTGTGTAGAAAATATATTTCCTTTTTCTCCCAAGGTGCGTTCAAGGTATCTCACAAAGTTTAAAAAAAATCAAACTCTTAAAAACAGCTACGTAGGAATTATTAATAGTAAAACAGGCTGGGTGCAATAAAACATTCAGCAGTCCTCAAAACAGTCCTCAGATTAGAAGCAGAACATAAAAGCTGCTACAAAGAAGAAACTCCTCAGTTAAAATCCTGGGCGAAAAAATTGCTTTGGTCTGGCACCTAATAACAGTAACAGAGTAACCAGGTGAGCATAAAGGGAGAGAGGGTATTCTGAAAGCAAGTTGCTACTATTTCAGAACTCTGGTTGCTACTCACCTCATTTGTACAGGAAAGGGTACTGGAAGCATTGCTTGGGAAGATTATCTTAGGTGGTGGACAGTCTAGGAGGAGGCTCTTGGTGTCAGGGTATTCTTAAAGTACCCTAACACCAAGCCATTTAGAGCCTTATAGGTAAGAGTGAGCCCTTTGAATTTGTGTTTAGAAATAGATGGACAATCAGTGTAGATCTTTCCTTGCTAGGGTGATGCAATCCTGTATGTGACCTCTCAGTGGTTTGATCCTATCTCAGAGTGCTAAGCAATACACTGTGGTGCTTTTCCAATATTAGAGCCTTACTAATGCTACATGCAAGGATCCCATGTCGTGAGTTTTTTCTTTGCATCTTCAAGTTCAAGCCAAAGGGATTGTCACAGGAGCTATAAAAGGTCAGAGCAATAAACTGCTTGAAATCAAGCCAATGTGTATAGCCAAATGCATCTCATAAAAGTCACAAGAAGGAGGCTGTCCTGTAGTTTGTGCATGGAGTGTGTATTTTTTGGTACTTGCTAAGGAGAGAAGCCCTGCCAGTGTGTCTGACCTGTACTGCTCTCCTGACATGTACTGCTTGAACAGCCACTTTTCTTGGCTACTAGTGAAACTTTTCTACATACACAGATCTCTAATGTGAGCTGTGAAATTGTCTTCTCTTTTGGTGCAGGTCATCCATCCTGCTTGAAGTTCTCCCCAGAGTTGACAGTTCGGGTGAAGGCCTTACGATGGCAGTGCATTGAGTGCAAAACGTGCAGTTCCTGTCGAGATCAGGGCAAAAATGCTGTGAGTGGCTGGGGGAGGGTTGTGCCTTCTTAAGTATAGATGGTTAAATCCCTGACAAATTGCATCAGATTCTACAGGTGGACATGAAACTAATGCTAAAATTGGGTGGAAGTTATAAATTGAGCTCATTCACTAGTTCAGTGCTCTGTTCCTTTGCTTCACAACAACAGGCAGACAATATAATGATGCCAAGAACAAATATGATCCTTAATCCTCATATATCAGTGATAAGCAACTGGCAGCATGTTGACCAAATCGAGGCTGCGGACAATGAACAGTAGGATTGCCAGCTGTCTTTGCCCTTCTAGTAACTAAATGGACGCTTGTAGCATCAGCTAACCTTGGTGCTAGCTTTAGGTGGGAGGGGAAACTGCTGAATACACAGGTTGCTCTATTATAATTTTTAGCAGTTTCCCTACCCCACCCCACTTCTAGACTGGTCTGCAGCTTTTAGCCTCATTTGTGATTCCACTGTTAGCAGCAAGCCAGGGAAAGGGGGGAATGGATCTGTCTTGCCTCCAGTGGCTTGCTCACTAGTCAGTCTAGTTGCCAGTTGCTTTCACATATATATATATATATATATTTTTATGATTTATATCCCGCCCTTCCCACAAGTGGCTCGGGGCGGCTCCCAACAAATAGTCAAACATAAAATTAAACAAGTATTTAAATATATAAGCAATTAAAACATTTAAAACCTTAAAACCATTAAACATTACAAAAATATGTATAACAGGAGTCTGGCAAAGCTACATAGAATAGCGTATGGTCTTATTTTTTTAGCTCAGTGGGCAATGGGTCTGTAGAACAGTACTGCAACAATAGCTTATGTCCCTGGATTTCTTTAGAGGTATAAAAACATAATGTATTATAAGGAGCATTGCTTTGGAATCAATCATATATCTGAATTTCTATCAAAATATGTTCAAAGGTTTTCTTTGTATTCCACCTGCCTTTAGTTCTGTTTTCCTGTGTTATACTCATCCCTGGCTGAGTCTTATGTTGCCTTTTTGACATATTTCTGTTATAACTAGTGTAGACTTATATGAACAAGTAATGAATGTTCTTGATCTTTTAACCCTTTGAGCTTGCATATTAATAGTGCTAACTAGTAATTTCTGTAATTCACAGGATAATATGCTATTTTGTGATTCGTGCGATCGGGGCTTTCATATGGAGTGTTGTGACCCCCCTCTGACCAGGATGCCTAAAGGTGAGGAAGGCTAAGGATTTGATGGGGAGATAATTTACTCTTTTGGAGCTTTTCAGTTACATGGAAGTCTTTTTACAAGGTAAAATGGAATGGTAGTGTAGGCCTGGTGAAATGTTCTGAGTAAATTTAAAATGCACTAGGCATTTTATGGTGGCCCAGTATTACCTCTTTGGTGTGGTATGATGCCTAAGATTGCAAGTCATGAGCCAAGGAGGTCCCTGGTTCGAATATTACCTCTGGTTATGGCAGTCTGTGAGCTATGGCACCTCAGTCTTGGCTCCTTATCTGCAATATGAGATTGGTATTACTTTCCTCCTTGACAGGAATGTTGTAAGGATTACTGAGATAATATATGCAAAGTGCTTTGAACTCCAAAGCAGTGTTAGTAAATGCAAGTTATTATTCTCTGAAGCTTAAATGCCACCAGCTTTCTGCAGATGTTATGATAAGTCTGTTCACTTTGCAGGCATGTGGATATGTCAGATATGTCGACCACGTAAAAAAGGAAGAAAACTTCTACATAAGAAAGCAGCACAGATTAAACGGCGTTATGCCAATCCAATAGGACGTCCCAAAAACCGATTAAAGAACCAAAATGCAGTGTAAGTTGTCCTGTATGTATGTGAGACAGAGAAAAAGAAGGGGAAAAGGCACCTGTTCGTTTAATCAGGGCTGTTTTCTTTTTGAGGAAGCTTGTTGGGATAAGTATCTTGGTATGTATTCTGGAAAGCTATGAGCAATTTTGTCAAAATATCCAGTAGTTTTAAACTGCTTTGCCTTTGAAGCACACTCAAGACCAGTTTTCCTTGCTTTGCAGAGTCTTTTGATGTTTGAATGTCTAGGAATTCAACATTTGATGGTTATAACATTTTTATATGTAGAAAGAGCCTGTTGCGCAGTTCAATAAAGGCAACTGACCCTCAGAAAACAAACCAGCTGTATATTTTCTTTGCTGGTTTTAAGCAGCCACAGTGTAGCGCTTTGAGGGATAAATATTTACACCTGAGGGAAGGGACAGTAATCTCATGTAGCTGAAAGTCCTGCTTGATTTGGATTCAGTCATTCTGTACTTCAAGAAAAGAAGCCTAAGCCTCTGCTCTAGCAGTTTTGGAGCTCTATATACTATTTATACAGTTTCTGAATAATGTGCTGCTGCCATGGGAGGAAGCCTATTTTCATGCTTTTCTTTTTGGGATGAATTCTGGGTGCTGCTTGATTTGTTGTTTTTTGCTACTTAGGCCCAGTGTCTTGTGATCTATGTCATTGTAGCTTTTCACTTTAGAACGTAGTGTCAGAATTGCATTCCCAAAAACCTGGGAAGCTATCTGAAGATGAAGCGGTATATTTATTCATTTACTTCATTTCCAGTCCTCCTTTCTCATGGAGACTCAAGGTGGATTACTATTAAAAACTATGTTGTAAGAAACAGTACACTATGTGGAACCAACAAAACAAAGAATGCACTAATAAAGCAGCATTACAAGACTGGAGAGAAGTGTAGTGAAACTTTGTTACATACAACAGTGATAAAGCTGAATTACAAAATCAGGATAATGCTTTTAAAAAGCGCAGTGTACAAAATGAAGGCTTCCCTAAATCCCATAGACCTTAATTATATTAATTATGACTTTATTCACTTTATACAAATGCCCTGCTGATATATTAAGACATTTACAAACCATGCTTATATGAATCATAAAACAGTGTTTAGGTACCCAAAACAACTGGTTGTTTGCTTGTCTGGTTAATACCCTAGTCTTTTTTTCTGTCACTTTCCCTGGTAATCTATCTTTTTCCTGACTCAGATCAAAAGCCCCCTTCAGCAAAGTTCCAACAGGACCTGGTCGAGGCCGTAAGCGCAAGACTCCCCTATCCAATCAGTCCACTTGCTCATCGGAAGGAAGTTACCTGGAGCGAGTTGATGGCTTGGAATTCTGCCGAGATGCCAGCACCTCTTTGAAGTTTAACAAGAAAACCAAAGGGCTTATTGATGGCCTTACCAAATTCTTCACCCCCTCCCCTGATGGGCGTAAGGCCCGAGGAGAAGTGGTGGACTACTCTCAGCAATATAGGATCAGGAAAAAGGGCAATAGGAAATCGAGCACTTCAGACTGGCCCACAGGTATCTTATTATCTTTGTTTCACTTTCTGGATCCAAAGCACTTCCATTAGAGAATAGATTGTACAAAATCCTGTGCTGTTTATTTCTGCTTAGTTTATTACTGTTATTTATAATGACAAACAATTTATGCATTTTTGAGCACTCAGACTGAGTTACTGAATGCCTGGGTTTATTCCTGCAATGCACTAGTTTACTCAGTGATCACTGAAGAGCAATTTTTAAAGCGTAAAAGGACTGTCACCGCTGGACCACATAAAAGCAGTGGTCAGAAATCCTTTGATGGTTTAGAGTTCTGATTAATGTTCTTAGGTAAGTGCAGCAGAAGGATCAGACCTGAGTTGCTGCTTCCAGGGACTAAACAAATTGCCTCAAGTTATAGGTAGAGGAGGTACATTACTTGAAGAACCAGGGTGCTGTTGGTGGTGCAGATCAGCCTCTGGTGGTGATGTGCCAGTAGCAGCAAGATTTTCCCATCGAGATGGTTGTTTTAACTGTGAAAGACTTGGGTTTTTCCCATCTTTTGCCTCATGGTACGTGCTATACAGGTTGTTCATAATTTTTTTTTTAATTCTGTGTTCGTTTTCAGACAATCAGGATGGCTGGGATGGAAAACAAGAAAATGAGGAATGGCTTCTTGGAGGCCCAGACGTCATGACTGAAAAAGATATGGAGCTGTTCAGAGACATCCAAGAGCAAGCACTGCAGGTAGAATTGAATAAAACTTGCATGGAAAAGATAGTGTGCTAGGAAACGGTATGGCAAGTAAACTGTGCTACTTGAATATGTGGTTATTTTTTAAATCCCTTATTGGTCCTTTTTAATACTTTTAATTGTATTTTAACTGTTGTAAACTGCCTTGGATTTTGAGCTGATAGGTAGTATGTAGATTTATAATCTTGTCTATAAGATTTATATTGCCGCTGTATGGAAAGAAAGTAAGGCCAAGTGTACTTGGCATTGCCTTAAGTTAATTCCTAAAATAATAGGGAGTGGTGGCAATGAGTGTGAAGTAGCTCTGAGGGGTAATCCAACAGTTGTAGTATGATACAGGTGATATTGGAGCTCAGAAATGTGGCTAAGGGAAGCAGATAATGAGTGGAAAACATTTTATCACCAAACTTGTGAGACTTGGATAGTAAGGAGATATGCAAGCTTTTCTTGTTGCAGCATTTGATAGTTCTCAGTGTGGGTATTAATGTTTACTTGACATTATTCGGGTCTCCCTTAAGGTTCTTGAATGGCATTTCTTTTATATCCTCCTGTATAAAACACAATAACTCTGTGGAAACATGGCAATCTGTAGAATCTGTCCACGTTTCAGCCTCTTCATTCTCCTCTATTGTGGTGTCTCCTCACACAGGGCTGGTAGTTTGTATTAGAAATCAATGAGGGAAGGAGATGTTTATATCACCTGACACTTTGGAAAACACAAGAAAGAAAAACAGGACAAGACTGTTGGATTGTGTGGGTTTGAAGTTTGAGATGTACCTTTAACAGGTTTGTCAGTCAGATAGCAGCAGGGTGAGATACTTTTCAGGCAGCACACATTCCCTGTCTCTTATCAATATAGGGTGGCTTTAGCCGCCTGAAGATGGTACTGTTTAGTGTCACAAGCATGGTAAAACATATTGAACACTTATTCAAGAAAAACAAGCAGCTCTGTTTCTAATGTATCTTTTGAGAAAGGTTAGAAGTATCATTTGGTGCTCATGTTGTAAATAGGTTTGGAGAGGTATTTGTTTTGGCAAGGATTGAGTTAATCCCAGCTGAGCTGCTGATGTCATCCGTATCCAGGTAGAGCTAAGGGCTGCACCTGAGCAAATTGGAATGTACCGTGCAAAGGTGCAAGAATGGCTGGATGAGTTGCCGGGGAGAGACTGAGTCCGCAAAAAGGGAGTGGTCCAAGACAGTGTGTAGGCTGTGGGAATTGCTGTCAGTTTTGATGGGACTTGGGGCTGTTGTGATGTGCAAGCAGCTGTACTGGAGCTGGAACTCTACCTTTATCTCAGGCATTCATTTGGAGGACAGTTCAGTGGCTGTTGGAAAGGCACAAACACGCAAGGCATTGCCACAGGTGCAGTCTGTGTTTTACCTCCTTGAAGTGCTTTGTGTAAACCTGGGGTGATTATGCTAGCAACTATCTAGGCTAAAAATTGCAACACAGGATGTCTTTTGAGGTTACAGATTCTGTTTTGATTTGTTGTATTGTAGATTTTCATACATTTTGCATGTTCCTGCTGTCCCCCTCCAATAGCTTATGAAGTGGTGTGTCTGTAAATTGGCTTCACTTAGCAGGTGACATTCCTGCATTGTGTAATCTTTCTTCTGTAGCAGGTTTGGTGATTTTTCTTGTTCTGCCATTATATAGAACAGTCAACTGCAGGACGGTTCCCACCATCAAAGGTGGCTTCAATTCAGCTATTGTGTATGTGTTTTTTTCCCCTTTTGACAGAGGTATCTTAACTCTTAAAGGTAAATTGGTGGCTTCATCTTGCATCCACCCCCTGGGAAATCCCAGCCAATCCCTCAGGTTTTTCCCTTAAAAAAAAAAAAAAAGGACAGGAAAGAAAAAGAGCCCAGGGAATCAATCAGTGAACTGTGGCTAAGAGGTGATGAACTGAGCAGATGAACTTGCTATTGTGCACAGACATGAAACGACAGCTTGGGGTGGTGGTGGTTCTTATTGCTATTAAAAGTAAAGAAAAAAGTCTTTATTACAACATTCTTGGTAAAATGTGACAGCAGGGCAGGGAAAAAAGTTCTGGTTAGAGGACTGTAATTTTATGCTTGCTTTCAGACAATTAAAATGAGGTGGTCAAAGAGAGGTGGAAAAAAATAAGAGCATGCAGACTCAGGGGGCTGTGCGTGGCTGCGGCTGCACTTTGATATTAGCATGACTTGCCTTGCTAGGTTAGACCAAAGGTCTGTCAAATGAAGTATTCTGTTCCCCGTGTTCCTGGCAAGCTCACAAGCAGTCTCCCTTGTCCTCCCCAGTGTTCTGTTAAGGCTTATTGCCCCTGAACATGGAGATTCCATTTAGCTCTATTTCTGGCTGTTAGATGTGATAGCTATCTGTTAATCCCTTTATGACCCATTGGGCATCACTATCTCTTGTAGTAGTGAATTTCATAAGTTAATTATTCATTGTGTAAAGAAATAGATAGTATCTCAGCCTTTAAACTGGTGACCAGTGCTGTTTAGCGCTTTCACAGGGCTTTTTTTTTTTTTAGAAAAAGCCCAGCAGGATCTCATTTGCATATTAGGCTACACCCCCTGATGCCAAGCCAGCTGGAACTGTGTTCCTGTGCATTCCTGCTAAACCCCCCCTCAAAAAGCAAAACAAAAAAACCCCCCTGTACTTTCATATGCTGAACCTAGATTGGAAACTTCAGTGACTTACGTGTGAGCATCTAGCCAGCTTTGGGGAAACTTCTGCATTACTCTCTGAAAATCCAGTTGAAGGGTGGATCAGACATAATCTGTTGGCGATAGAGGCCATTTATTCTAATTTGTTATCCTGCTCTATCCCTAAGGCTCTGTGTGGTTTATAGTTGTTAAAATTAATATGTTAACAAGATCAGCCTTGAAAAGTTTCTAGACAGGTTGTCCAAACACTTACAGTCTAATATGAACCCTGCCTGTGTAAAGCTTCTCTGTCTTGTCATCCAGAGGTGTTTCTTGCTCACTAGAGGCAAATGGTTGTTTATAAGCATGAGGTTCTGGGGGGCTCTGGCAAATGAAACCCTAATTTTCTAGGACTAGCTTTTCCACTGGAACAGTGAAACAAATAATAAACTAACTGTTCTGGATGCCAGTCCTATGGAGTGCACCAAGCTACCAGTTTATGGGAGGCAGTGAAATTCACGATAGCCTGTATTCTACTACTGTCTATGTTCTTAGAAACTTTAGAGTGAGTGAGGAGGGCCTTCTTTCACCTAATGTTGCAGCTGGTGAACCAGCCTTTCTTTGAGAGCTGTCCACTGAACACATCCCTGGTAACATTCTGGTGGATAACTGTAGAATGCTCTACATATCTGAATTGAAAGCGTCTGAAAATTGCAGAACTACAGGATATTGTAGCAGTAGTTCTGAGACATCTTCTTGTGGCAGATACTTAATTCTGTTACTGTTCCATGTTCTTCGCTAGTTTTCAGTTTGTTTCTGAGTCCAATTCATGGTGGCTGTAGTGATAACTAGGGATGGGTATGAACCGATCCACAATTCATGGTTCATTTCAAACCAGTTTGCTTGTACTTTGCCCAAACTGGAAAATGAACCACTGGTTTCACTTGGTTTTTCATTTGCTTCATTTTTGTGGTTTGTTTTCCAAGACAGCCTGGCGCTGATTCAGTCAATTTCTAGGCAACACTGGGGGTAGATTTAGGGGACCCCTGGGAGCAATTGTCGATTGGCAGCTCTGGGAGCCAGTCACAGAGCTCCCATTCTGCTCTGTGGGAACAGTCACCCTGACTCCGCTGCTTTCATTTTGCGGTATGAAGAGAGAAGAGTTAGTTGTCATGAGAGCTGAAGCTGAGCTTTCCTGAGGGCACCTGCTTTGGGGGGCTGTAACTTGGACATTCCAAATCCAGTCTTCGCCAGTCTTGAAGAGCGGATGGCGGTTGAGCCTGCTGAAGACTCCCAGTGAGTTTTATACCTCATGAACCAAACGAACCAACAAACTGCAAACTAGTTCGAGCAACTATACAAATCATGAAACAAAGCACCAGTTTGGGCAATCAAACAAACCACAAATCAGCACAATCCACCATTTTCCTGTTTCATTCATATCTCTAGTGATAACTTTTAATTCCCTATATGACTTAGGGGCATCCATATATGGGCAATTTCATATATTGGGGTGGCCAACGGTAGCTCTCCAGATGTTTTTTGCCTACAACTCCCATCAGTTCTTGTCATTGGCCATGCTGACTGGGGCTGATGGGAGTTGTAGGCAAAAAACATCTGGAGAGCTACCGTCGGCCACCCCTGCCATATATGACTTAGGGCCATCCATATATAAGTCAATTCCATATATGACTTAGGGCCATCCGCGTGGACTTGCCCATGACCTGTGATTTCTGCTGGTCCCCTGTGCTGTATGTAGCATTGCCAGCTTTGGGTTGGGAAATACCTGACAATTTTGGAGGTGGAGCCTGGGGGCGGTGGGGTTTGGGGAAGGGAAGGAACTTCAGCAGGTTGTGATACCACAGATCCACCCTTCAAAGCAGCCATTTTCCCCAGGGAACTGATCATGGTCATCTGGAGATCAACTGTAGTAGCGGGAGATCTCTAGGTGCCACCTGGATGTTGCAACTCTAGCTATATGCCATGTTAGTTAACGTGTGGTGGATTGGCATGGTGGTCAGGGCTTTTTGGGTATTGCACTCAGAATGTAGAACATGTACCCACAGGAGGCTCACTTTGTCTTCTCACTCCTTCCTTTGTAGCATCCGGGTAAGATGGTATCATTTCTGAAAGTGCTTGGGAGTGTTTAAGCTTCAGTTATCTGATGTTGCTGTGTATGGGTTACTTTTAGTAATTCTGCTGTTCTAGTTATCACTTTTTACTGTGATTGTTCAACTGTTTATGTTCGGATGGTTTCTGCTCTCAGTTGCTGCCTGAGTATCATAGGGAAATAGCAAAAATGCAGGCTAGAAAGATTCAGAATATACTCCCTGGACCTAACAAAAGGAGGAACATAGAACTTTAGTATAAATGGAGGTTTTGCAAGGTCCAGGGGGGAAAAAAGGGGGCACATATAATTTATTTTTTGCATATTTATTTTGGATTGAGTTCCCTTTTATCCTTAGAACCAGTGCTGACTTATTCATTAGGCACAGAATGCATAGTGCCAAGATCTCATGATACTTTTAGGGACCAACAAAAATGTTTTAATTTCTTTTAAAATCAGAAGGAAAAAAAGCAAACTTTTAGGGTCAAATAAAATGTTTAATTTTTTTCTCACATCAGAAAAAAATGAGAGTTTAGGGCCCATGTAAAGCTATTAAATTTTGGCAGGAGCAGAATAAAATAAAATGTTGAAGTATTTAAAGATGTCAAAAATAATTTTATTGTTGAAAGGCAAAAGTGCCCAGAGCCCATGAAAGTCATAATGCGGCCCTGCTTAGAGCAGCACTGCCAGGTGCATTGCTCAGTAACATTTGTAGTTGAATAAGGATTTGTACCCATACATCCCTGCTTGAACACTGTAACCACTGTACCACACTTGGGGTGCTTTCACACCACAACTGTTTGCAAGCGGATCTTGCTGTTCTTACACAGTAAAACTCCAGTTGCAAAGTGCGTTATTTAGTTTGTGTAACTGCACTCTTGGTCTCATAGAACAGGGATATGAATTTTGCAAGTGACTCTCTCTTGTGCCTCCTGCAGTGTTATCATCGGACTGGTGAGGAGACTAGTCAGAGGGAGTCTTCATCTCCTTATCTGAGCCCTGGGAAACTGCCCTAGCTGCTGGAAAAGCAAGGGGAAAATACAGACAAAAAGGAGAGACAGCTCTAACTAGGAGTTTCTGTCCTAGCTAAGCTGAACTAATTGGTCCCTACTGAGGAACCATCTGCACTGGCTCCCTCATGCTAAAAAAAACCTGGGAGGCCACAGAGGGCGAGAAGGCAAGAGCTGGGTCTTCTGGCATTAGATAAAATGCTTTTAGCACTTGTTTAGACCTAGGAGTCTGCAAACTCCCTGTGACCTAATGCTTCTGGCACCAAATACAGCCCTAGAAGCTTAGTGTGAACACTCACTGCAGAAACCATAGTGCACTAACATGTAATAACAATAAACGTGGCACAAACTGTGGCTACTTGGGGAAAATGCTTTCAGCTACTGGGTTTTATTTTATTTTCTTCATATATATGCTGCCTCCCCCCCATTTTATCCCCACAACAATCCTGTGAGGTAGGTTGGACTGCAAGGTCCAAAGGCACCTAGCAAGTTTCAGTGGCAAAGAGGAAATTTGAACACAAGTCTCCCAGATTCTAGTTCAATACTCTAGCCACTGACAGTTTGCCAAATACAATCTTTTAATACTGTTGGTATCTTTAATTTCATTACATGCTTTAATTGCATGTTTCTTTTAAGCTGCTTTTGAGCCTTTGTATGAATGGCAGGATAGTAATCGACATTCTGCCTCCTTTGAACATCATCAGGCGGGGGGCGGGGGTTGTTACTGTTAATTTACAGCGTTATATTTTTCTGCATGCTTGAGTCCCTCTGGTATTTAGAGACCCTGTTGTGCCAGTGGGCAACCTAGTGTTGTGTCTTTTGTGACTGGCAGCTGGCCAGCCATTTTTAGTTAGATCCAATAATCTTCCTCTTTTGTAGAACAACTATCGAAAAACACAGGGGAGGGTAGAGAAGAAAAACATTTAATTTTTGTATATGTCCATTTTACATGTATGTATCAAAGGTAACACTGGAGGTCAAAATTATTAGCTGAAACGCTGATGATTTCCCAGCACTCTTGAAAATAATGGTTATATTTCTCCTTGATAATTTGCACTGTTTCTTAAATAAAATAGATGCAAAGGAAAATAAACATAATTTATTTATCCATATTTCTTTGTGAGTTTGGAGGATTCCTTTTTTGTTTTGAAATAAATGCCCTTCAGTGTACACGTCACAAGGAAAGGAAAATGTACACGTCACAAGACTTGTTGTTTCCTTCAGTGCCTGATGCTGCGCCTGTATAAGTATATGGTGGAGACTTTTAAAATACATGTTTGTGGTTGTTTTAAGAGCCCAGTCCCTTTAGAGATCATTGGCTCCTATGTTGGTTTGGGGCCACAGGTGGTTCCCCATGAGACTTAGTTGATTATAATAACTGAACTTGGGGTGTGGGAGATCTTAGACTTACGATGTGGTTATCAAGCACTTGAACATCATTATTAAAAATTCAAGCCTATTCCTTAAGAACAATCACTTTTAGCAAATTAGTGATGTTGATCAGCATAACTGGTTTCCTCCTAGCACATCTGCATTTATAATCTTTCTGCTTCTCTGGGAGGCTGCCACATAGTTGTTGCTTCTTTGTTGGCACCTGAATCTGTTAAGTAGTGTCACTGGTAACTTTAGGAAATGTTTCTCTTTTTTAAAAACAGAAAGTAGGAGTGACAGGAGCCCCAGACCCACAAGTCCGCTGTCCATCGGTCATCGAATTCGGGAAATATGAAATCCACACCTGGTACTCCTCTCCGTACCCGCAAGAGTATTCCAGGTACACACAGACATTGAGTTTTTATCAAGTGAAGAAGTTGCACAAACCTTTGTAGCTTTAGCCAGTATTTAAAATGCTCTTTCTTGGCTACATTTTTGTATAAAACAAATGTGTGACAAGGCTGCTTTAGGCAACATAAGGAAATACACTTACTTGCATATATTGCATAAACATTTCCCTTTTAAAAGGGGAGGCTTTAAAAGAATTTTGGCTACTTTCAGTGAAGATTGTGAAAAAGGAAAGAAAGGAGTGTAAAAGTTTGAAAACTGGTGTGAACTTTATAGTATGTAGGGTGAAGCACATATGCTTTACCTATTGTCTCATCCCCCTCCCCCATTTATGAACCTTTAAAATGTTGCCTGCTGGTGCAAAACATTTCTTTGCATCTATCAGTGCTAGAAACTTGCTTGTGAAAAGTAAGTTTTAAAAGCATCAGAACCTCAGCTTGTGACATTCTACATAACGAGTTCCACATCTGCGTGTTGATCCTCCTGATATTCTGAATAGATGCTGCTGGACATTTAACGGGTGAAAATGAGCATTTAGATGCTCTGCTGTGGTTGCATTCATGTGTAATGATGGCACATCATGATTTGTCATGATAGGAATGAGACTTATTTATTTATTGGATTTTTATCCTGCCCTTTCCTGCACTCTGGGCAGCTCACAATTAAAAATACAGATAAAACCAAAACACTCTACAGTTTCACAAAATGAAGCACAACAAGATGGCCCATAAACCTAGAAGCATGCTCCTGTGGGTCTGTAAAAGTGCCCAATATTTTAAAAGGGCAGTGGACAGTCCAGTGTAGAGCAAGTTACAGTAATCTAGCCTGGCGGAGACCATTGCATGAATCTCTGTGGTTAGGTTATGAGGGGAGAGAGATAGTGAACCAGTTGCTTGACCAGCCAGAGATGGTAAAAATCTGTTCTGGCAATGGCTGCGACCTGGGCCTCCATAGAAAGTGAGGCATCTCAGATCACACCCAGACTCACCACTGTTGGGGTCAATGGTGCTCCGCCAATGGTTGGGACTCAGGAACAGGATCCATGAATCCACCCCTCCGCAACTCAGGCACAGGTCCTCTGTCTTTGATGGATTTAATTTCAGGCAGCTCTGCTGCAACCAGCCAGCCATGCTTATCGCTCCTTGACTCAGAAATTAATTTCTCCTGTGCTTGAAACAAATAGTGCAAGGGTGGCTAACGGTAGCTCTCCAGATGTTTTTTGCCTACAGCTCCCATCAGCCCTAGCCAGGATGGCTGATGGCTCGGGCTGATGGGAGTTGTAGGCAAAAAAATATCTGAAGAGCTACCGTTGGCCACCCCTGAAATAGTGATTTGTTACTACATCTACATTGCAAGCCCCCAAGCAGTATAATTTGAAGGCAAGAAAGCAAACTATAGATTTCTGTTTGGATGAAGTGATAAATTCTTGTTGGTCAGAAATATGGATGTTATTAATCTCAGAGGCATGTGCAAGGGTAGCAGAGAATGTGGGAACCTTTAAGATTCCAGGGTTCATTCCTATGATGGAAAATCATGATTTGTCACTGAATATAAATGCAGCCCAGAGGTAGCAATAACTTGAAGGAAGCACTATTTGGAGCAAAACTTCCCACTGTCAGCGAGGTGTGTGTAATAGTATTCTGAACTGGTAACTTGTGCTGAAATGCTTGATTTGTGAAACATTTTGTTGACTTTTTTTTTTTTTGCCATCAAGTCACAGATGACTTATGGTAACTTGTAGGGTTTCCAAGGCAAGAGATATTCAGAAGTGATTTGCCATTGCCTGCCTTTGCGTAGTGTCCCTGGTATTCCTTGGTGGTCTCCCATTCAAATACTAATCAAGGCTGTCCCTGCTTAACTTCTTAGATCTGCTGAGAGATCTGATGGGCCATGCAGGTCAGGGCTTTGTGGACATACACGTTGCCTTTTTCGCTGCACTTGACCACACAGGAAATATGTAAATTATCACTTGTATATGTTTTGATAACATAATTAGTTTCAAAATATGCAGTTGCCACATATAAAATAAAAACAGCAATATAGAGCTGGATTGTTACTCTAAAGTTCAAGTATTTGTTGGAGCTGGAATTCTACTTAAGGCAGTCTTGTGTAAAGGACTGCGCAGTTTCACATTCAATGATGGACATCCTTGGTTATAATATAGGCCAGAGGCAGTCTCAAGGGTATAATTGAAGCCAACAAATGCATGTCTAAACCTGCTCTTCCTTTTGTTTCTATACTGCCTCATGTGTATCCAGTGTTCATGGAATGGCTGCCTTCAGCCCTGTCATTTGCCATGGTGGAGAGAATTGCACTGATTGCCTCATCTGAGAATATTGCAAAATGATGCCATGCACAAGCCTGTATCTGAGGACACTTTTTTAAAAGCTCTCCTTTTATTTTGCAGGCTGCCTAAGTTGTACATTTGTGAATTCTGTCTCAAGTATATGAAAAGCAGGACTATCTTACAGCAGCACATGAAAAAATGTGGTTGGTTCCATCCCCCAGCCAATGAAATTTACAGGAAGAACCATGTTTCAGTCTTTGAGGTATGTTACCTGCCACTGTTCAAGCAGTAGCTTGTGAACTTTGAATAATTTCTTTTGCAGTGATGAAAACTCCAAGGCATCTCTGTGCTATTTTAGTGCTGTGTTTACTGTTGCTGTTGGAACTCCAATATGGGTGTGGTTGCATGGACTTGCAATTTACAGTGGTGGATCAGCGGGACAGGGAAACAGAAATGAATAAGCAAACCACCCTCTCCTAAATCAGTTTTCTTGTTACTTGTTAAGACTCAGTCCAACACAAATGTCTGCCAGAGTATTTCTTACTGTTCTTGGGTTTAAATAAGTACATATTTGTATACATGTGGTGGTTGGGGTTTTTATGATCTGTTGGATGCTGAACATTAAAGTCTTCCCCAAAGTTGAACCCATTTTCCACTTCTTAAGTGTCTTGAGCTGTAATTCTTAGGTAACCTTTATCTTCTTTGCTTGCATTGTAATCAGGTTAATCAAATGCCCTTCTTGTGGCTGCTAGTTAGCACTCTGCTGTGGATAGTGACTTGACCTTTTCTCTGCTTCTCTAAGGTGGATGGCAACGTTAGCACCATTTACTGCCAGAACTTGTGTCTGTTAGCAAAGCTCTTCCTGGACCATAAGACACTCTATTACGATGTGGAGCCATTTCTTTTCTATGTGCTGACACAAAACGATGTTAAGGGCTGCCACCTTGTTGGCTACTTCTCCAAGGTGAGTGTGCAAAGATCTGCCAGACTTGGATTTTAGCTTGTCAAGAGACGTTGGTGCCTTGAGAGCTCCAAACAATCTTACTTGCACGACACTTTATAATAGCTAAGGGCTGTGTATGCTTTTCTTTTTTTTAAAGTGTTGTTCTGCACCAAAATAATCCACATTTTGCTTAGGAAAAAAAGATGAGTTCTATAACTAGTATACCTTAGGTTAACCAAGCTCATTTGCATTCCTTTGCTTAATTTCCACACTGAATTCTGGTTCTGCTGGTCATGGAGAGGAAATGCATGAAATTATACAGAGTACTGTGATTCCCATGGCTGATGGTTTATATTCAGCTCTATATCTTTGATCCCAGCTTTTAGTAGATAGTGTCCACAAATTTTCAAGCATATATTTGATTTGAAAAGAAATGAGTTTGGATATTTAACTGAATTCCGCACTAAGTCCCTTGTTCTCCATTATTCCTATGCGGTTGTAGAATATGCACAATCCAGGCTGTGGACAGTGTATGCACAAGAATGCTACTGAGTTTGGGTCCCCCCCCCCTATTCCTACTAAGCCTGTGTGTGATCATTCATCTTATTTTGTAACTAGTCTTAAGCACATATCCTTGAAAGTGACTATTGAAATCAGTATTAATGGTGCTGAAGTACATGTAATTGGGCTTGATTTGTAGGTTTGATATAGCCAGTTGTAAGTATATCTAAAATAATTCATGTGTAACAGTACTAGGTCAATTTCTAGTTGTGCCTCTGAAGCAACTGGTATAGTTTCTGTATCCTAAATGGTCTTGAAAACTCAGCATCCAGGGAACTGAAGCAGTTAATAAGGGTAGCTTTCTTTATACTGTTGAACAGTGTGTATCCTCAAAGGACCATGAATTCCAGCTTAGCAGCTCCAAGGGGAGAGGGTTTTAAATGACTTCCTAGTCCCTTGTGGGGTGAAGAGCAGAGCTGCTTGGTGAAGTAAACATTAATTGTTACCTCTGCAGAGCTTGTTTCTCAAATCAGATGCTGATCTCATTTCAAAGCTTTTGTTTGCACTTTGAAATAGGCACCACTGAGGCTGAATGTGGCTTTAGTATTCCTCATGTGGTGGGGAAGGGAAGGCACAAGGATTGAAAGATCTCCCCCCTCCCCCAGCTGTTGTGCTGTTATAACAAATGTAAAGCAAAGGAAATCTTGCAAAATCTTGCTTCTCTAGCCAGAGTCTGCCGTCCCATCTCCATAAATAGGCTCACAGGTCACGGTATTGGTTTTATGTGCTTGCTTGGAATTTTCTCTGAATATTGTTCTTGATTGGGTAGTGGATGATGCTGTATGCACTGGGAGCCATAGCAGAGTGGTAAAATGACATGCTTTGCACTCAGGGGGGTTCCAGGCTGCCATCTGTAGTTAAAACATCACAGGTAGCAGGTCTGAAAAAGATCAACCAAGAGAGACGCTGCCAAGTGGACCAGGCAGCAGCCAGAATTGGCTATGGTGATTTAATATGCTCACTGGGAGACCTGTCCCTCACTTCCTTTTCCTGTTCTGGCAGAGGTTGTGTTAGTGGCAGCAGTGGTGGCTTGATACTGTTCCATATTCTTTCAGTGAAGACTCTTTTTTTCATGCTGATGTGTATGGTTTTCCCCAGTGGAGGCTATAGCTGTGTCTTTTACTGCAATATTCCTTTGGAATTAATTACTTGTCCTGAACAACTTCTTTTCCATCTTGCTAATCCTTTGCTTTTAAAAATCTGTTTTCCTCTTTCTCCCTTTTACCAGGAGAAGCACTGCCAGCAGAAGTACAACGTTTCCTGCATAATGATTCTTCCCCAGTACCAGCGCAAGGGCTATGGCAGGTTCCTCATCGATTTCAGTAAGCATTATCCCATTTTCTGCTGCCTTTTTAGTTTTGTTCTAAAATGTATGAAACAATAAAATCCTCTAGTAATTTGTTTGGCTGTAATGTAGTGAGGCTTTCCTTGAAGACATTAGACGGCAGCAACTAATGCAAAACCCAGTAGTTTTCTTGCTGGTAGGGATGAGTCAAAAGAAACATGTTCTGTGAGTGATGGTTAAAAATACTGGTTTTCTCTGATATATCTTATGTGTCTTGGGTACTTTGTCCCCCTTTGGCCACTGAAATTGGTTAGACAGTGGGTTCTGGCTTAAAGTCCACTCTTCTAGACAACAAAATCTGTGCCTCATGCTGGAACAAGAGCACAGAGGAAGAGAGGCATTACCTTGTGAGAAGTCCTCAAATGTTGAATTATAGAAAGAGGGCAGTAAATGTTTAATTTACTTTATTTAAAAAAATATTCTGTATCATCTTTTCAGTGGCACATAGCTTTCAGGCAAAGCCAATCTAAAAAGGTTTTACTGCATAACAGAATTAGCTTTCCTCACCTCTTTGGGGAACGATTTCCAAAGGATGACTGCCATTCCAGGAAAAGCTTTGTTTCTGGACCCCATTGACAGTGTCTGAAGTGTGTATATGGGGCGAGGGAAACAGAAATGTTTATTAGCTTGGTGGTAATTTTGCCAAGTACCCTGGATAAAAACAAGGCCTTTGCTGTTATACAGAAAATAGGCTGGAGTTCAGGAACTGGTGTTGTCATGCATTGCCCTAAAGAGAGCAGGCCAGAATTGTTTGACTATGGCTGTAGTCCAGAAAAGGATAACGACTGTGAGAGAGAATATTTCCCTTTAGTATCTGCAGTACTAAGTTATTCAGTTTCCTTCTTCTTTCTAGAACGCTATTCGTTCTTAGGACAGCTAAAGATAGAAATTCCATTGTTTGTGTCTGAAATAGTTCTTGGAGGATTTATTTTCCTTGTTAACAGTGTGGGGGGGGAGGGAAACCCTTGATGCACACCTCCTCTAGGGGACTGCTTCATAGTGCTTAATATAGTCTAGTGAACTGGGAATTTCAGCTGTTGTGACTGGTTTGGCACTCTTACCTGCATTCTTAGGCATTGTCCTTGTATTGGAAAAAATCTGCCACCTAGTGGGTGCCATGGTATCACTAGCTATCATGATGCAGTCAGATTCCTCAGGGTGTGGCCTCCAAGGCCTTTCCTGTTTTTCACCAACATTTGTTTCTATGACTTGCCCCATTTGATCTGCAGTGAAGCAGCTGATAATTGACAGCTGGGAGGATTGCTTGCTCATTGTAGAATCTAAGATTTTCGATTAGAAGGTAGCCGCACTGCTGACATGCTCAGAGGTCAAAATGTCTTCTGTGAAGATTAGTGTTGTGTCCTTCTTGGTGACTGGAAGGGAAGTGAACACTGCAGGGAATGACTCTGAGCCTCCATATCTGAAGGGATTATGGTGGCAGTTTCACTTGCTGAGGTTATCATTGTAGCCCTTGAATTTCAGTCTCACTCTCCTAATTCTCATCTCCTGATCCCTTATAACATTGGTTGGCAGAAGAACACTGCCATCTGACCTTAGGGTTGTTGTTGTTTGCTTGTTTGTTTTCTCTTAGGTTATCTTTTATCAAAACGTGAAGGCCAAGCAGGATCCCCAGAGAAGCCGCTATCTGATTTGGGTCGTCTGTCCTACATGGCTTATTGGAAAAGCGTAATCTTGGAGTGCCTTTATCACCAAAATGACAAGCAGATCAGCATCAAGAAGCTAAGCAAACTAACTGGGATCTGCCCTCAAGATATCACTTCAACTCTGCACCACCTGCGAATGCTTGATTTCCGCAATGATCAGTGAGTTTAGCAGCCTTGTTATTTCTTTGACAAGAATTGTAGGCCTAGAAATGTCAAGGTCATGAGCAAGGTCTAAGCTGTGTGTTCCTCGTACCCTGCAGTAATGCAGAAACTGAGTATGGAATTCGTTTTTGGAGCATCTTAGCTTTTCTTTTTTAAAATAAAAAACAAGTATCTAGACCCTACAAGTTGCAAAGCTGTTTTTGAAAATACGTTGGCAACGGTGAAATCTCAGTAGACAGATGATGCTGAATAGAATTTCAGTCAGAGCAGGGGAATTAATTTTGCTCTTCTTCTTCATAAATATCAAAATAAATTATGCAGACTTGCCCAATGTTATAATATGTACTCTTCTCAAAATTTAATTGACCCTGGTGCAGAATTTTAATATTACAAAGGCAGGTATTCCTGCTTATAGGCTCTCAAAGCCTGTGGAGCCAGCTCTCCTTCTCATAGGTGCAGACAAATAAGTAAGATAAAATATGGAAGGACAGTTACATAACTTCAGTGCTAGAGCTAAAACAGGTTGCATCATCACAGTGTACTGTGGAGAGAGAGTCAGGGAATGTAATTTGTGAATTATATGGAGAAAGGAAAGGTGTAATTTGCTGCATTTTCTTTTTGGAAGTTCTTATGGGAGGAGTTGGCATGCATGGCATCATAACCACCAGACCTTCTAGTGCTAAACAGTAAGCCAAATCGAGTGCATTGAGTCCAAGTCTTGCAAAACAAGGTGGCATTGGTGAATCTTCTGTTTAAAATCTGCTGTTGCATATTGTTATTAAGCCAGAGTGCCATATGTCCTAAGGCTGCATGTACTGTCTTCTAAAGTAGAACAGAAATCTACATAGAAGCTTAATATTCTGTGCCCAGAAAATTCTGAATTCTGTGATCTGTATGAGAGAGACAAATTGAGCTCATTCACACAACTTCTCTTTATATATCATTCTGGCTTAGTCATAGGGAGTTGCAAGGAGCCATGCAAGGCGCTGGAAATCTTATTCAGCCACTTCTGAAGCTTCAGCAGTGATACCTGCCCATTTTCATGTGTATCTTTAAAGTCATACAGTTTTCAAAACGAGCTTGCATTTTCAGAAAACTGAATTTTACATTCATGACTTTTGTTAGGTGCCCATACAGAATTGTGACAGTAATATGGAGCCGTGATTGTATATTAGTCAGATTGTGAAGTCTTTCAAAAGATGCATTAGTTTCCTTGCAGTTTTGCTGAGGCCTTTCTCTGTGGCTGTTTTACTGCAGTGGCATCACCACATGGCTAGGAGCCTGTGGTGATGTGCTGGGGGTAAGACCCTCTTGGAAGAGTATGTAAGTAAGTGGATGAGGTCTGTTTTGAAGTCCAAATGTGAACTGCTTTTAGTTAGGAACCAGAAACCAAAATGTCTTGAGGACAGTCCTGCACATATACATTTCTCATTTTGTATTCTACATCACTTCTCATGGAATTCTGGAATTCAAGAGCTCATGAAAGAATTTGTGTATGTTGCTAGAATACTGTTTCTCAGACTGCTTGCTGCAAGTGATTGTGGCAGAAGCTCATAGATAAACTAGACCTTTGGTTGTCCCTTTTTCCTCCCTCATTTGTGCTTTGCTAACCTGTACTCGTAGCATCAACTGACAGAAGGATTTCTCTTCCCACTCCTAGATTTGTGATAGTTCGTCGAGAGAAACTTATTCAGGAGCATATGGCAAAACTGAAACAGAATCTTCGGCCCGTAGTTGTGGATCCAGAATGTCTGCGCTGGACTCCTGTCATTGTCTCAAACTCTGTGGTTTCGGAAGAGGAAGAAGAAGATCCAGAAGAAGGGGAAAATGAAGAGCCACTGCAGCCAAAGGAGAGAGACCTAGAGGTCAGGGCGAATGGACACATAAAATCTCATATTTAACATGGGAGCCATAGAGGAGCACATAAGAGGAGCACATAACTGAGAAAGTTGTGGTTGAAATTATGAAGGAATTTAGCATGCCATCCCTGGGATAGTTGCTTATTACAAATAGGCTCTGTTAAAACAAGACTAAGCTAGAACTGCTTAGAAACATGAACCAAAATTAGCATCATTTGCCTTTCCTTTTGGTTTTGTTAATTTGCCTAATCCCTGCATATGAAATTGTCTTATATTGAGTTGAGCTATTAGTTCATCTAGCATGAGAAACAGCTTTTGGTGTTCTCACTGGAGAGACAAGGAACTGGCTCTGGAATGGCATGCTTAGATAGGAAGCATGAGCTCCACTGAGTGATGGAGCCTCCTCTGAAGATTGGGCTCACCTGGAATTCAAATCTGGGACCTAATGTAGCAAGCCAGTTGTTTTGGGCTTAGTCCATGCCTCATTTCTTTGGACTCTATCAACCAGGTGAGCTGAGACTTTCTGGCATGGGAAATAAGCCATGTGTTGTCACCAAGGCAGCTCAAACGCAAGAGAATTGCCTAGAGAAGAAGGGGTAGAAGAATTGGAAGTCTATGAGGGGGCCATCAGCAAGCGAAAGACGTAGGAGATTATTGGAAGAGGGAGTAGTCCAGAAGAGTGAGGGAAGGCCAAAAGGAAGTTTTGTAGAGGAGCAAGATAAGAATGGGAAAGAAAGAAATGAATATAGGAGCTGGAGAGATGAGAGAGGCCCAAATTCACATAATGATCCATTCAAATTTTTGTCTGCAGGCCTTAGTTTTGAACTGAAATGGTCTTCCTTAGATCCTTGATGGCTGTTGGAATTAATAGTTTCAGGAAAACTTTGAATGTACATGTTTGGGTTTTTGTTTGCATTAGGTGATGAAACCTCTTTGCTGGGAGAAAAGAGAGAGAGAGCCTTACTTTCCTCTAGAGAGTGAAAAAAAGCCAGATGTCATTGCTCCAGCCAATTCTGTGCGGCCAAACAAGCAAAGTCTTCCCCTTGCTGGTCTTCCTGCAAATAACCAGACATCACGGAGGGGCCGATGGAGTCGGAAGGGGAAGAAGCTTCGGGAGTCCTTCACTGAGAATGATTCAAAACTGCTTTTGGAAGAGAAGTCAGCCATGGCCAGGGGGGGTCGGTGTGGAGAGTGTGAGGAGAAGGCAGCAGCGGCTGCTGCAGCAGCTGCAGCTGCAGCCTCTCGGGGGCGATTTGGGGAGAGTGAAGAAAAAAACGCTTCCTCCCAAGGACAGTGTGGCAAATGTGATGAGAAGTCTCCTGTGCCCCGGGGGCATTTTGGTAAAGATGAGGAAAAATCTACTGTTTCCCAAGGGCAATACAGCAAAGCTGAGAAGTCTTCTGTCACCCAGAGGCGATACAGCGAAGGCATGGAATTATGGAGGGGGCAGCTGAAGACTCCTGAGCCCCTGAAAAGCAGACTCTCCGAGGAATGTGAAAGGTTATCCCGGCGCCACAGCGAGGGTGACAGGACACTGTTGAGGCACTTCAGTGAGAGTAGTGAAGATGAGGAGGAGGAGGAACCTGTTAGCCCTTGCTCAAATTCTCCTCCAGTTCTCACCAAACCAACGTTGAAGCGAAAGGTGCGTCCTTCATCCACTTCACACTTCTGTGCTGCTGTTAGTTTTTTCCTTACATTGTACAGCTTCAGGAAGTCCTTGCTACTAAAACCCCTGGACTCTGTTGGTTTCTTTTATCCCGGGATTGCACAGTGGAACTGTTGAATTGGCTGTTTCCTTAGTGTGTGTTCTTGGTGTGGAAGTAGATGGTCATCCTCAGGGTTGTGTGTACTTTTCCCATAAGGAAAAAAAAGATTTTGGGGGGGCTAAGAAATCTGAACTCTACAGCTATATAAAATATGCAGATAAGGACAGATTATGCAGCTTGCTTATTTTGTATGCCTCTGCTTCTCTTAAAGGAGCAAGGTTCATCGGAAGCCAAGGAAGCCTCACCTCTGCAACTTGACTGCTTACTCCCAATCACTGGCGTCCCAATTTTCATTGCTGCCCATGTTTCCAGTTATATCTTTTCTTCCATAAAGACTGGTGTGGAGTTGCTAATTAAAGCATTCTCAGAATTCTCCACCCTGTACGCATTATACACCATTCCTGTTCTCCAACAGCAAGTGCATAGGCCTGGTCTTGCTGCCTTTGGCAATATTATGAGAGATGTATCTAAACATTTCTTTTTGTGTGGAGCAGTCCCTAGGAGAAAGCAGACATCTGTACACTTCCATCATCAACCCCATTTTGTCCTATGCTTATCTTTAGCCTCTTGTATATATAAAAGAACTTTCAAAAAGGAGCAAAGGAAACCTTTTGGTAAACTGGAATCAGAAGACAGTTTTTTGCTACTTGAGGTGGCTAGTTGGTTTTCTATTCTACTTTTTCCTCTGTGTGGAAGAAGTCTGCAATGCCACTACATCTTGGGCTTCAAAATCTCATCATTCATTCTGGTAGAGAGGGCAACTGGGGCAGTTGGTTGAGACTGATAGGTTAATTGCTATATTCTGTTTCCAAAAGAAACTGCAAGTGAAAATAACTTGTATGCTTGCATTTTATCTTTCTGCAGCAGATTTTTAAAATGTTAGGAGGAAGGACTGGGGGAGGTAGAGGCCATTCATATTGGAATTCAGTCATTTATATTGGAAGAGTTAATTGAAATGTGGTTGCACTGTCCATGGGAAAGCAGCTGGAAATGCCTGTCCATGTGGGCAGAAGCCCTTCTTGCCCATAATATACTTGTATGGGACCAGAGCCCTATCAATGCACTTCCAGTGGCCAGCTTATCTCTACTTTCCAATCAAAATACAGCCATAGAAAGAGGGAAATGAAGCCGGTCAAGGCTTATGTTCTGTTCACATCCAGTCCCTTTGGTAGCTGGCTTTGCTCATGTGAGGCTAAAAACTGGTTGGTTTGGTTTTTTTTTAAAAGAAAGGCATTAGATGCCAAATTTTATGTTTTTGTGGTATGCATAAAGTACATAAACCTCTAGAGGACTGGATTCAGTGTCTTTGTCTTTTTTTGTTTTGCTCTTCATTTGTTATTGTTCACTTTGTTTTGGCTGTCTCTTTCAGAAGCCAATTCCCCGGAAAAGAAGAGTCCGTAAGCGCAAATATCACAACAGTAGTGTTGTGACTGAAACCATCTCAGAAACCACTGAGGTCCTGGATGAACCTTTTGAGGATTCTGACACGGAGAGGCCCATGCCTCAGCTGGAACCCACCTTTGAGATGGAGGATGAGGAGGATGAGGAAGAAGAGAGTGAACTATTTCCTAGAGAATATCTTCACCGCCTCTCACAACAGGACCCTTTCAGGCATAGGCCCTCCTCCAAGAAGGGGGCTGAAGCTGGAGAAGAGTCTGATGATGCCGCTGGTATGTTTTGTGAATGGAGATGCTTCAGTTCTTTAGCAGGAGAGGTAGTCCCCCCCCCCCCCCCCCGTGTCTATCTGAAATGTACAGAATTGGCCTGATCAGTTTATGAACTTTTCCATCAACTAGTTACGTAGTTTGTGGCAGCAGAATGACTTGGCCACCTGCTTGCCCACCGAACAGGGCCCACTTGGTTCCTCTACAGGACACCCAGTCTCAGAAATATATGCATGTAAATCATGAGATGGGACTAGAGAACCAGAGTCGTGGCCAGCAGGAAACCTGGCCACGAGTTGAGGAGAGGTGCTGCAGGTTTGCCAGACCCAGGGCAGCTAAGGCCAGGGGAGGAAGGATGGTGAAGGTTAGCAGAGCAGGCTGCCAGACTGGCTCCCTTGGGACTAGAGGAATCCATGCAGTTTGGTAGAGGGGACTTCAGAGCACAGACACTGGCCTTGAGATTTAACAAGAAGCTCTCACTCTTTTTCTGTTGGGCAAGAGGTATGGCCATAATCCATAGGCTTAGACCATGTATGAACATAGACCTAAAACCATAGGTGTGTCCAGAGGTCTCCACCAGTGAGTGGTCTTCGTAACAAAATGTGCTGTCCATTGTATAGTGAATGTTTTTTGAAGTTATGTATTTATCTTGATCTGCTAAAAGGTAAAATCTCATTTAGGCCAATTAAAATTAGTAAAATTTTGATACATACATCTGTTTCTAGGCATGTGACACACAGTGGGGCAGTGGAATAATTAGTGGTATATTATACATTCTTGTTCAGTGGCCACAGATACTTAAGAGCAGATTTGCAGAAGTCTTTGAGTATCTTCCTCCCAGATAATCTAGGCACACTCTCTAGAAGCAAAGGACCCCAAGAGCCTTCCAGATTAAGAATATTAGATCAAAAAGTAAACTGCTAGTGCATGACAGAAAATAACACCCTTGAGAAAATTGGGAATAATACATGTATTTCATGTCTGCTGTGTATCTGCTTCTTGTTATCCCATTTTAATCTATTTTAAATTGTACTGGGCTCTGCAATTGTGAAACATTGTCTAATTTTAGTTAAACATTTCTTCAACTATTAGGCTCCAGGTCTGTAAGGCAGGGAGTCTCCCTCTGTTTGCAAGAACCTTGTGGGAAAGTTAATGCTTCTGAGATACTAGGCTATAGCTGCTCAGCCCTCCTTGAAGTGCTTTTATGTGTAGTTTTTAATGCTGACAGCCACGTTTCATTGAACATCTTAAGATGGCAGCCGCTAAGCCCAGATGCTATTTTGAATTCATCTGTTAAACTGTTTTCATAGCAAACTGTTATGCAATTGTTATGTTTTATTAACTAAGGCAACCCCCTGCATGTTAAAGATTTAATTATCAGGTACTGGGCACTAATGCCAAATTATTACTTGTTTTCAAGATGAGTTAAATTATTAACACTCTTGTAAGTAGACTCTCCTGCTTTAGTTTAAGGCCATCATATGACTGCGTACTGTGTAGTTCCGCAGTGCATGGGACAAAGTCCCAAACAAGGGGGGGGAAACCTAGGAAAGCTGTGCCGGTAAAGTGGTGCTAAGCACATGTGGTGTTTGTGAATAACTCTCTTGACTTTTTTCGTTGTTTTTGATACCCGAGCCTCAGAGTTACAGGGTTCTAATCAGAGGCCACAACCTTTACATCATGTATTAATAACATAAAATTCTAGTGTATTTTAATCTTTGGGCTTCAGGGTGCACATTAAGGGTGCACTGTTCCAGTGTGTATATGTGAACTTTCTGCTCTGATTTGGTGCTCTGATAATCTTGATCTGGTAGACCAACTGCAGACTGATGTGCCTGCCCACTTGAATCTTGTGTTGTCTTTTACATTCCCCTTTTAACATGTGCTATCTTTTGTTTTTGTTACACTTAATTTACCTTCAAGCATCTCAGAAAGTTACTTATCTCAAGGGTTTAGTAATATGCAAATTGTATTTAGATCTTTTAAAAAGAAAGACACTTGATTAACTGGGTTCTTTAATTAGATGGCAGATGTAGTAATTACTAGCCCAGGAACTTGAATCCATCTTTTTCCTCATCCTTTTCAGGTTCTCCTACCTTGAAACCAGTCTCTGTGTTGAGAAAATGTGAAGTGAAGGATTCTCCACTGCAGCCAGACACTTCCACCCCCATGAAAAAGAAGAAGGGCTGGCCCAAGGGCAAAAGCCGTAAGCCCATCCACTGGAAGAAAAGGCCTGGCCGCAAGCCGGGCTTCAAACTGAAGAGGGGAAAGGTCCTAGTGCCTGCCCCTGAAGAGGCAGCTGATCCCATAGAAGGAATTTCAAAACCAGGACGCAAACCCAAAGTGCAGGAGGAGGAGCCTGTTGAGCAGAAGGAAGAACTGTTGCCTGTGGTGGAAGAAAGGAAAGAAGAAGGTGAGTCTGTGGAAGTTGGGGAGCTGGGAGAAGAAGAGGAGGAAGATGCCCCTGCCAGTGAGGCAAGAGTAGTTTCTCCCATAGATAGCAGCAACAGCCCAGCAGCAGAAGTTAAAGAACCAGAAATGGAGGAAGAAGTAGAGAAGCCACAAGTCCTAGAAGAGCAGCGACAGTCTGAAGAAGAGCAGCAGGAGATGGAAGAACCTGAGCGTGATCAGGAAGAGGAAGAGGAGGAGGTTGCAGCAGTGGCAAACCAGAATGAAGACCATGATGCAGATGACGAAGAAGACGATGGCCACATGGAGTCTGCCAAGAAGAATGAACTGGAAGAAGAGGTCATGAAAGAGGGGCTGAAGGAAGAAGCAGATGTCCAGGAGCCTTTTTTAGAAACAAGCACACAGGGCAGTAGGGAAGAGGATGTCAAGAATAAAAGTGAGGCAGAGGCAGATTCTGAGGAAGAGCAGGCATCCCACGAGACATCAGTGAACTCAGACCCTGTTCCTGGCTCTGAAGATGATCAAGAGGAAGAGCAGCAGACTAAAGAGGGACTAATTGAACTCAAGGAAGAGGAACAGATTCCTCACAGCGAACTGGATCTTGAAACCGTCCAAGCCGTGCAGTCCTTGACACAGGAGGAAGAGAACAATGAGCACGAGGTGGCCTACCAGGACTGTGAGGAGACCCTCGCAGCTTGTCAGAACCTGCAGAGTTACACCCAAGCCGAAGAGGATCCTCAGATGTCAATGGTTGAAGACTGCCAGGCTTCAGAACACAACAGCCCCATTTCCTCTGTCCAGTCTCACCCTAGCCAGTCTGTGCGCTCCGTCAGCAGCCCCAGCGTGCCGAACACTCTGGAGAGCGGCTACACCCAGATAAGCCCAGAGCAAAGCTCTCTTTCCGCACCTTCTATGCAGAACATGGAGACCAGCCCCATGATGGATGTGCCTTCCGTATCGGACCACTCTCAGCAGGTGGTGGACAGCGGCTTTAGTGACCTTGGCAGCATTGAGAGCACAACGGAGAACTATGAGAACCCCAGCAGCTACGACTCCACCATGGGGGGCAGCATCTGCGGCAACAATTCTTCGCAGAGCAGTTGTTCCTACGGAGGCTTGTCATCCTCCAGCAGTCTCACCCAGAACAGTTGTGTTGTCACTCAGCAAATAGCCAGCATGGGCAACAGCTGCAGTATGATGCCCCAGGGCAACGTCCAGCCCACCACAAACTGCAATATCAAGTCCCCACAGAGCTGTGTGGTCGAAAGGCCTCCAAGTAACCAGCAGCCGGCAGCGCAGCCACCACAGCCGCAGCCCCCGGCCCAGCAGCCCCAGCCCCCGCCTCCAGCACAGCAGCAGCAGCAGCAGCCTCCATTGTCTCAGTGTAGCATGAACAACAGTTTCACTCCAGCGCCAATGATCATGGAAATCCCAGAATCCGGCAGCACTAGCAACATAAGCATCTATGAGAGGATCCCTGGGGATTTTGGTGCCGGCGGCTACTCTCAGCCATCAGCCACCTTCAGTTTAGCCAAGTTGCAGCAGCTGACCAACACCATTATGGACCCTCATGCCATGTCGTACAGCCATTCTACTGCTGTGACTTCCTATGCAACCAGCGTGTCTTTGTCCAACACAGGTCTGGCTCAGTTGGCTCCATCTCACCCATTGGCCGGGACACCCCAAGCACAAGCCACCATGACACCCCCGCCAAACCTGGCATCCACCACCATGAACCTCACCTCGCCCCTCCTCCAGTGTAACATGTCCACCACCAACATTGGCATCCCCCATACCCAGAGGCTTCAGGGGCAGATGCCAGTCAAGGGGCACATTTCCATCCGCTCCAAATCGGCACCCTTGCCCTCTGCGGCTGCTCACCAGCAGCAGCTCTATGGCCGCAGCCCTCCCGCAGTCGCCATGCAGGCAGGTCCCCGAGCACTAGCTGTTCAGCGTGGCATGAACATGGGAGTGAACCTGATGCCAACTGCCCCGTACAACGTCAACTCCATGAATATGAACACCCTGAATGCTATGAACAGCTACCGGATGACCCAGCCTATGATGAATAGCAGTTACCATAGCAACCCAGCTTACATGAACCAGACAGCCCAGTATCCTATGCAGATGCAAATGGGAATGATGGGGAGCCAGGCTTATCCCCAACAGCCTATGCAGCCAAACCCTCATGGGAACATGATGTACACTGGCCCCTCCCATCACAGCTACATGAACGCTGCTGGGGTGCCCAAGCAGTCTCTCAATGGACCCTACATGAGGAGATGAGCAGGATAAACTTGCAATCTTAAAACTGAAATCTCTCTATAAATAAAGGAACCTTTTATACTGACAAACCAGAGACAATGGACCTTTTTCCAGTTAAATATTGCTGTAGATCTTAGATGGGGTTTTGTTCCCTTTCAGTTTATTTTATTTTATTTTGTAGGGGGCCTGGTCTTTATTCTTTCCGAGTTTTTTTTTTGTGGGGTTCTTTTGTTTTTGGGTCTTTGTTTTTCCTTCACAATCCTGAAACACTTCACAGTTCAAATCCATTTTTAAAATGGGGTTTGGTGGTTTCTTTTTGTTTCGTTTTTGTTTTCAGGGAGGGGATTAAAAACGTGCACAAAATCTTTTCATAAGTTCAGACAGAGCATCACTTTGCTGACCATCCCAGCAAAGTGCATTGTAAAATGGTCACCTTCTCACTTTCGGATGCCATGTCCTTTCTCTCTCTCTCCCTTGTGCACAGCTCCCAAGATGGTCTCATCTCTAAAGGTCACATTTCCCCCCTCCCCTACTTCCGTCTTAACCAAGAGGCTCTAATGCGGTGACTGAGGATGGGGCACAGACCCCAAACAAGCTTTCCAATCCTAACAAAGCCGCTTTTGCCGCTTCCCCCAGAAATAGGAACTCTGAACGGTTTATTCTTCTCCAGCCCTCCCCGTCTCTGAACTGAAAATTCAGTTTCGACTTGTGCCTGTTTCTTGCACAGCCTAGACAGGTTTTATTAGTATGACACAGCAACAGCATCTTAAAGGATAACAATATGCACCTGTTGGGGTGGGGGAGAGAGTGGGGCTCCACAAGCATTAGGAATTAAAGGTGGCTGTGCTTAAGGGCTGCAGATCTGAAGGCCCCACATTACTTCTGGTAGCGTACCCTTGGAAGATGAAGTGTACATTGAAACAGATGTTTGTTCTCGCTGGCCTGTGACTAGCATGTACGGAGAAACATCTGGGCTTGTTTTGCCTCCCCCCCCCCTTCCCGGGAAGAATTGCATCACTGTGTTCCCGCACCTTGTTTGTTCATCCATTGGGGTGTCGTTCTCATCTTTGTGTATAAGGGTGGGCGGGGGAGGGCGGGAACAAACATCAGGGAGACAGACAGGGCAGGACAAGTCCAGCCGGTGCAGTCCACCCATCCTGTCATGATCTAAGGGTTGCCAGGCCAGTGGGCACGCCATCGGCTACAAGGAGAGGGAAAACGTAGCTTATCTTTCTATTGTAAAGTTCTCTCTGTATATTCCTGTAGAGTTTACAGATGCACTTAGATTGACTTAGATGTGTAAAGAGATTTTTTTTTTTCAAAGAAACCTGAAAGGCAGTTGCGGGTGGGGGTGGGGGTGTCAGCTGCACTAAAACGGACTTCCTCTTATACTGTTGAGTATGAAAAGGCAGAATTCCAAGGACTTCCAGCCCTCATTTTCTCTTAGTTCTTGAGCATGTGTACAAGGCTGTGTAGGACCCAAGTCCCTGTATATATATATATGATTCCAGGCTCACCTTTTCTGTGTTAAAAGGCGACCCTTCGCTGCCCTCCCCTTCCCAAATTGTCTGCTCTGGCATTGCTTCCTGGTTGCAGGTGGGGCAGGGTGGGGCGGGTTTGTCGGGGTGTTGAAGGCAAAGCTGTCGAAACGAGGGCCGTGAATTCTTTTTGGTTCGTTTTGTTGGTTTTTTTGTCTGCTGTTACTTTTTTGGTTTTGGGTTTTTTTGTATGGTTTTTTAAAATCAGTCGGGCAGCTCCCTTTTTTTCCACAAACTTTTGTGACTGTAGACCTATTGTAGAGAACCAATGTTCTTTTCTATATTATAAAAAAAAATTATCCAACACAGTAATATTGGTACCTGTCATTTTTTTTCCACTTCTGTTTAAGAAAAAAAAATAATGTATTTTTAGCAAAATAAACTTGGGTAAACTTCTAAAAGAAATTTAAAAAAAAACTCACTGTTAGTGACTTTGATGCCTTTTAAAAAAAAGAGCTTTTTCATTTCATTCCATCTTTAAAATTTTTTATCTTTGTTGTAGAATATTAAAGACTATTTTAAGAAAGATGAAAATTCTCTTTAAAGAGATCTCTAGAGTGTGTGACTAGAGCTCCAGATGCCTCTAAAGCCGCATGTACAAAATGAAGCCGCGTCTATTCCTGTCTGTTTATATTTGCTTTTCCTGTTTTGTAACTTCTTTGTACTTTGTTCTTGGTGACTTGTAAGCTTAAAAAGGGGAAGGGGTGCCTGGATGATTTAAAAGAAAATCCCTTTGTGATTCTCCATGTCATGCGCTCCTGGGCCGGCCGGCCTCCCTTCCTCTCCTTGTATGTAATATCACTTTTTCCCTCCCCCCTTTCTAGCAAGTACTTTCAAAAGAACTCTGTACATTTTAACATAAAAAAAATAAATTATGTTGAGCCATTTTGGATGTCTGGTTTTGCAAATGGAATTTTTCTTCCTCTGAGACACTGGAAAGATGAACCCAGCAAGCGGCCCTGGGGATGTTTCCATTAAACTGCCTTGCAGACAGAAGAAGCATGTTTCTAAGCATGTAGGATCAAAGGGTTCTTGGACCCTCCTTTTCTCACAGAACAGCAACACAGGTTTTGGTTGAGCCCTCTTTTTAGACGGTGGCTTTTTCTGAGATGGAAGCCGATCAGAACAAGTCACAGAGGGATGCATTAGGTGAACCCTGACTGACTCTTGCTGTTCACACAGGGAAAAGGTGGGTGGAGAGTCCTTTGCTAAAGGGGGATCCAGGGCAAAGAATAGAAGCCTGGGGAATGACAAGATGGGAACCCTCCCCCCCCCCCAGTAGGCTTATTAAGCTTCTGGTCTGGCAGTTGTCTGGCCAGCATCTATAATTTCCAGGTCCCATCTTAAACCAGGAAAACATTTGTTTTAAAACAATTATCTCTGGCCTTATCTCCTTGGAATCGACAGCCAACAAAGTATTGGACAGGCTACCCAAATGCATAAAATTAATGTAAACCAGCAAGATAAAAACAGCTGACTTTGCCTTGCAGTATAGCCCTGGTTCATGAATGAGCAATGCCTTCCTAAATGTGAGCCAAATTTCTGCATAGGTAATTGTCCCACTTTAGGAGTAAATAGATGAAAATAAAAGGTTGAGAGTTAAATTGAGCCCCTCAAAACAAGACCTGTTTAAAAATCTGTTTGAAGATGGAATTGCTTTATCAGCTGAGCATTTCAACTTATGCTGTATCCTAAATAAGTCTCCGATGTAAGCTTTCACGATTCTATATGTGATTTAAGCTTCCAAATGAAAAAGCTTTGGGAATTGTAATTGGGCCTTTAGTTCAGGAAGTCAAAAATCTTGACTTGAGAAAGGGCATGTCTTGGGGCAGGGTTGGGTGCTGAGCCCCTGCTGACATCTGCCTGCATTTTTCTTGAGATCTCCACCTCACACTCTGCAAACGTCTGATCTTGATGCCTAGCTTTGCCTAGTGCACTGAGATGCAGGAGTCTGCCAAGATTGGAATGAAGAAAAGCTGAGATTGGCTTGTGCTGAGTTCTCTTGCCTAACCCATTGCCAAATGTTAAGCTCCATCACCACAGACACTATGGTATGATGTGCTCTTGGAAGAGTGGGTCAGTCACCCAACAGTATGAACATGAAAAAGGGTACAAGAAATGGGATCCAATGGATGTCTGCCTCACTCATTCTCAGCTGCCTTAAAAGGTATAGGGAAACAATTTTTGAGTGAGGAGAGTGGAGTTTCTCTGTGACAAGCCACATGAATAGAAAAAACAAACTGGATGTTGCCATATATGCACCTTCTGAAATGCCTACTGGTAGTTCTTCTGAAAACCTCACTTTTTGTCTAGTACATTTCACCTTTTTCCAGAGTATCTTCCTTCCTGGTTTTATCCTCACAACAGCCCTGTTGGGGAGCTTAGGCTGAGGTCACCCAGTAAATTTCAGGAAAGTATGGGAATTTGAGCCTGCGTCTCCCAGATCCTATTCTGACTATTAATTGATACATCGTGCTGACCTATGCCAGATCTTTCCTTGCAGACCCTCAGCTTTTTCTGCTAAGGTACTGAAAGCTCTACTCTAACCAACTGAACTAGGCAATCAATAGAAACTATTCAAATGTGTGCGGCATGATTACTGGGAGTTGCAGGAGCCCAGTGGAACTTTGTGCCTCTGGCATCTAAGATTCTAGCCATCAACCGCCACACTTCTAAGGATATCAACAGGAGGTCATGAATCGTGTTGGAGGTTCTCAAGAAGCTGAATTTGTGGTTCCAATATCATCCTTTGTGTTGGTTCTGCTCTGCCCCATAGCATACATATGATTCTTCTTATTTGAATTCCATAAGAACATAAGAGAAACCACGATGGATCAGGCCAATGGCCCATCCAGTCCAACGCTCTGTGTCACACTGGCCAAAATCCAAGTGCCATCAGGAGGTCCACCAGCAGGGCCAGAATGACAGAAGCCTTTCCACTGTTGCCCCCCCCCCCTCCCAGTACCAAGAATACAGAGCAGTTTGCTTCTCCAAGCAGTCCTTAATAAGATACCAGGTTGAGTTGTTTACAGTGCCAGCTATGGAACAGCTTGTGAGACAGCCTGTGTAGAAAATTACCATGAACCAAACAGACTTAATGTATCTTGGTGTGCCTGTTCTGGTTTGTGTTAGCGGCAGATCTAATGAAGACACATAGCTGGTTCTCATACACCATGAACATCACTTACTTTCTTGCTCCTTGATTCACAGCTCTGAAAGTATAAAATGGGTTTTCCTGAAAAGCCTTGTTTAAGTTCTATCAGGTATTTCAACTCCGCTTGCTCGCGCATGCAAGTAACTCCTTTATGCTGCACTCACTGCATGCTGAATAATCATGTGGGAACCACTGTTCAGACGGAGGGGTGGTGAATGCAGAACCAACTGCAGTGATGTCTACTGAACAGAGGTGCACAATGCATGCTGTTCTCTTGGACTGTCACTTGGTTGTCCGTCCTCCTTCTGAGTGTATTCTACAGTCTCTGCAGAAGAGTTCTTGTATACTCTGTGAGGCATACCAGTCACAAATCTAGACACTTGTTCTCATGACTTCAGTCTTGCAAACATATCCTGTGCAATCTCTTTCCCAGGGCAGTTTATTTCTAAACAGCTCCTCATAACTGGTGTAAATTATCTTTCTCAGCCAGACACTTTGGGAACACCACTCTGAGCAGAACTTACAGTCACTCCATCGCTGTTATGGAACCACAACTACCCAGTGGAACCTCATGTTCAGGAAGGGCAGACTGATCAGATGCTGAGACAAAAAAAAAATTGAGAGGTGGCTTTTCACCATGTCCTGTTGACCTTTCTCATAACAGCTGTTGACAGCAAAGTAGACTTACTGGATCTTTGGATCTGTCCCAGTGAGATGGTTCTTGTGTTAACTTTTTGGGGTGCCCCCCTTTGTCAAGCAGTTGCCTGCAATTTCTTGGACCTCTCCAGTGGCATTCTGCAGAAGGGGGAGCCAGTTGCATGCTTGTAGGAAGTGTGTGTTTTAACCTGTGCAACTTGGGCAGCTGTAGCTGTGCCTGGAGTAGCTATGTATACTGTGGTGAGAGCTTTGCTTCTTTGGTGGCCCAGGTATTTTTGGCTGCTGGTGAGATTTCATTTTGGGAAGGGAGCTGATTAAAATCGGCATGTTGGCTTTGGGAAGGGAGGCTGTTTCTGTCTCATGCTTCCCTGCTCCTTCAAGGAGCACTGTAGCCGGGTCTGTTAGTCTGATCTCTGCTGAAAGAGCTTGGATTGAAAACGGACCCAGCAGGCTAATGTGGCAGGTCTTCTAAATAACTGCTACGTGGGGCCTCCTGTCATTTGGTGCACACACGGTAGCGTAATAGCTGCAGTGCCTGATTGCAGTCAACCCGGAGTGCTGCAATGAAGCAATTCAGAGCAGCAGGGGCTTGGCTGACTAGAGCCAGGAATATGGCTAGTGCCGTTGCAAGACAAGACTGCCCATGGATTCAATCTCAGATTGGGACAGGGTGGGCAGGAAGAAGAAGGCACCTGGCCAGTTTTCAGCCAGCCTAGGCTCTGTTCCAGTTCATCTGCAGCAAGGAACAGAGGGCTTCTGCAATACGTGTTGCTCAGTTGTGCCTAAGCACTGAGGGGCTCCCAGTTCTAGAGCAAGAAGAGGCACATTTAGGTTGTGAATGCTCAAGAAGGTTCAAAACGTTTTAAAGACTGCCATGCAAATGGCTGCAGAAGCAGATGGGGCGAGGGGGGGGGGTTAGTCCCAGAATGCTTTAAAACCTTACAAATGTTTTGGGGGCAGGAGCACTCAAGGGCTTGAACCCCACTCCATCAGTTGCAGGAAGTTCACACAGTAGGCAGAAAGAGTGAGATTAAATCCAGTGCAGCATTTCCATGGGCTTCCACCTGGGGAACAAGACTTTCTTGGCTGCCTCCAGAAATCCTTTTCCTGGGGGATTGAGGATCAGCCCTCCACTCTGGGCCGAGTCCTGTACATACAGGGTTGGAGGTAGGGAAAACCTCTTGCAAAGCAAGTCCAGAAGGCTGGGTGCAGGAAACCTTTTGCCAATCTGTGGGAACAGTTCTCATTCTGTGGACAGTTGCATTCCCAGTTACTATTGACCAAAACAGCCACATTTACTTTCACCTCTGACATGAGACCTGCACCCAGGATGGCTCGCAGCTGACCTATTCCTCTGGTGGTGGGCATTTCAAGGTGGGGAGGGGACCGCCTGCTGGTCCACAATCCCCACAAGGCAAACAGCCTTGCCTGTTTCTCTGAAATGTGGAGCAAATGCCCAATTGGGGAGCAATGCTCAGAAGAGCCGTATGTGACTCCTCAGCCACTAAGTATCACTGGCCTATGATTCTGCAGCAAGCCCCAAGCCTCAGCTAGTCTTAATGGCAGTAGACAAACAACTACTCCCTTTCTGGAATTCATTACCCCAGGGTCCAGGATACATAGGTGTGCTGCAAAGTACCTCTTCAAACACTAGGGGGAGGCAAAATTCCAGTAATGAATATTTCTCAATCACTATAAGGTTTTCTGCTATTGATACAGTTTCATCTTGCTGGCCTAAGGTTTCATTACTCTGCGTAGAGGGATCAGGAGACAGAACCTCGGGCAGAGCCATGCAGAGAGTGTTGTCCTTCCTGTTTGCAGGGCAAAGAACAGAACTCTGCCCATTGAGGTCTCAGTGTCTGCTCTTACCTACTAACAAGGTGGCTGCCCCATTCATTCCTGTGGAGAAAAATGCTGCTTCCAGAGTTGAGGAGGGAGAATGTTCCGTTCAGCAGGATTCCATTCAGATATCATAGATAACAGAAATCAGATGGAAATTTCCTTCATTCTGGGTGTGTTGTGTAATGGGAGGTGGGAGGGGCAAATGGTGATGAATTAGGTCCATGCCCAGCATGAATAAATCCTGCTTTGTTTGGGATCACACCGCTATACCTTGCCAGACTGGATACCTAGCATGCCCAGTTTGAAGATTTATCAGTTGGTGATTCTAAAGATGATCACAATCATTTGCTTCCCCTGAAAAGAACTGTGATGTGAAAGCCCAGTTTGGTTTTTTATCTGCTTGCAGCACCAAAATGTACAATCATCATGCCTAGGCCAGTTTGAAAAGCTGAACTCAAGAATGGCTTGCTGCCTAGTGAATTTATGGAAGAGAGATGAAATTTGAACAGTTCCTTATTTCAATTCTGCATGTTTGCATTAAGTCCACCTAACAACCTACCTTTCCATCCCAGGCTGTCCGAGGGGCAGGTGAGTGAGGGTCACCCTCCTCTGTCAAAGGCCTCACACCCACTGCCGTTTGTGCTACCTCAGGCATTAAAAAGGTGGCACAGGCAGTTTTGCTCTGCTGTGGCTCCCAAACAGGAGCCATCTTTTTTTTTTTTGGCATCCACATGGCATCATCATGCATCAAGTGCATTCCAACTTCCCCAGTTTTGCTATGATCCTTCTTAAACCTGCTTCAAGGTGACCTTTTAAAAAATTATTAAATGCAGCCAAAGTATGTTTGCTCTGATATAGATTGGAAGATACAGATTTTTTTTCTCATTACCATTTTTTGGTTTCACAACCTCTACAACCTGCGGCAAGTTCTTAAAGAGATGGGAGTACCAGACCACCTCACATGTCTCCTGAGAAACCTGTATAATGGTCAAGAAGCAACTGTCAGAACGCGATATGGAACAACGGATTGGTTTAGAATAGGAAAAGGAGTTCAACGATGTATATTGTCGCCCTACTTATTTAATTTATATGCAGAATACATCATGTGGATTGCCAGCCTGGATGAAGCAAAAGCTGAAATTAAGATTGCTGAGAAAAACATCAACAACCTCAGATATACAGATGATACCACTCTAATGGCAGAAAGTGAGGAGGACCTAAAGAACCTCTTGTTGAGGGTGAAAGAGGAGAGCACAAAAGTAGGCTTGAAAAAAACCCAGTAACCAACACGTTGCTGCTATAACATTATAATGTGATAGCAGTAGGACAATTACTGTTCAAAAAGCCCTCTGGTGGCAGAGGTGGGAAATGGCTGCTGGGGGTGGGGGGTGGCTGAGGCAACAAAACCGGGGAACTGACATGCGAATGCTCTGTTGCTGCTGCACGTGCTTCTGTATTTACAGCAACAAGAACTACCAACAGCACTGTTGATGTGTGGAAGTATCTGTCATGGGTCTCTTATAGCTCCATCTAGATATTCCAGCCCAGTGTTTTCTGATGTTTCTGACTTCAGGATTGCCTCTTTACATTAGCTCATTTTTAGCACATTGAGACCAATGCCAGCATTTTGCAGAGGGCATGGCGCAGGGGGCACACTCAGATCATCTGGACAGGCTTGTTGGGGCTTGCTGGTTTCTGCTTCACGGAAACTGAGAATGCACCTTAATATGAAGAACCCATGTGGTATAAAGGTTAGTGTTGGAGTGGCATTTAGGAGTCTCAGGTTCAAATCCCCACTCTGCCCCAGGGGATCACTGGGTAATATTGGCCCACCCATTTTCAGCCTATAACCTACTTCACAGGGCTGTCCTGAGGACAACATGAAAAGAGACAGAATGATGTTGTAAGGTGCTCTGGGCCCCATTGGGGACAAAGCAAGGAGTAAATAGCTAAATCAATAAATCCTGTTGTTCTTCTATGGCTGCAGGTTGCAAGAAAAGATTAAAAGCAAGAGGCTGATCTTTCAAGAAAGCACACCTGTCATTGCTGATCTTGTTGAGGAAAGGAGCCATGGAGGAGTCTTGGAGGAAGAAGCCAGGGTTTCCTGGGATGCAGTTTGAAAACTACAGTCCAGCCTTCTGATTCTCTGGGTTGATGGGACCTTTTCAGAGCAACTAAACATGCACACTCCTATACATTTACCCTTTCCCTCACCTGAAGTCAAGTGTCTAGCTCTATAGCTCATATGTCTACTATAGAATTATGCATAATAATTGGCTGCCATAACAACAACAAAAATCAATTTCCAACTCAGTAGAACCTGGACACAATCTAGAGGTGTAATCCAAAACCTTGACTCACATGGTCCCCATGCCTTTTGAGAGCCAGTGTGCTGTAATAGTGAAGCGCACAGACTTTTATCTGGGAGAACCAGGTTTGATTTCCCACTCCTCCACTTGCACCTGCTGGAATGGCCTTGAGTTAGCCTTAGCTCTTGCAAGAGTTGCCCTTGAAATGGCAGCTTCTGGAAGAGCTCTCTCAGCCCCACCCACCTCACTTGGTGTCTGTTGTGTGGGAAGAGGATAAAGGAGATTGTAAACTGCTCTGAGACTCTGATTCAGAGAGAAGGGTGGTGTATAAGTCTACGGTCTTCTTCTATACAATTGGTATGTATTCAAAGGAACATCTGTGAAATGAACGATTTCTGATGGGCCATACTCACGTAAAGGCAAAACCTCTCTTTATGACCTGTATGATTTTGGATGTGTCATGTTGATGTTCCCCAACCTGACACTGAAGCAGTCTGTTATGCACATACTGCTGGAAGCCCCACTTTGAATCAGAACTTTCTCCTCCAACCATTCTGGCTTAGTGGTTAAGTGTGTGAACTCTAATCTGGGAGAACCAGGTTTGATTCCCCACTCCTCCACATGCAGCTGCTGGATGACCTCGGGTCAGCCACAGTTCTCTCAGGAGCAGTTCTTGAAAGAGCTTTCTCAACCCCACCCTCAGCCTCACAGGGTGTTTGTTGTGGGGAGAGGAAGGGAAGGAGACTGTAAGCTGCTCTGAAACTCTGAGTGAAGGATGGGGTATAAAGCCAATCTCCTCTTCTCCTCCACCCCCCATGCTGTCCTCATCCGAACTGAGACTCCGCACACTTGAAGAATGAATCCCCAGCAGCCTGATGTGTGACAGTGTGCTTTAAAGGCAGGTTGGGGGACATGCCTGCATCAAAAAGTGCAAGGCACATTTGGCCCTAAGCAAGAGCATTTTTCGGATCTGAGCCACTGTCCATGTGGTTGCCTCTTCCTTTAAAAACCCCTGGGAAGATTTCATCCCAGGATTCCCAGGTCTCCTAATGTCTAGTGGAGTTAATTCCCCCCTTGATGTAGTGCAGTGGTTATCAAATTAGATTAGGACCTAGGAGAACCAGGTTCAGCTCCTCACTTTGCAGTGGAAGCTTGCTGCTTATCCTTGGCCCAGCCACTTTTTCTCAACCTGACCTACCTTGCAAGGTTGTCATGAGGTTAAGCAGAGGAGGGGAAAATGGCGTAAGCCACACTGGGAGAAAAGTGAGAGTACAAATATCTAAATAAATATTTCATACACAGCAAAGGGTTCAGTTTTAGGAGAAAGTCACATTTTATATATTTGTTTGCATTATATTCTGATGCCATTGTAAACCAATGATTCCAGCAAAGATTTATTTATAGAGCATAAGCTTTGCATTCCCTACTTCATCTGATGCCAGTGAGCCTGTTTGCTGGAGAAGTCAGTTGCTGGGCTGTTTGTGCAGGAACTCTGAAAGGGACACTCATCTCTAAGGCACAGGGGCAGTCAACGGTACAGTCACCACCTGACTTTCAGCTCTTGTAGTCTAAGAAGAAACTGTCCAAGTTCAGGCCTTGATTGATCCAGTCAAAGTACTGCAGAAATTCCCGTTCTGCCCACTCGTGCTCAATATGTCCACTTAAATATCGGATGTAACAGCCTGCAAAAGCTTTGCCCTGTTTTTCTAAAGATTAGCTGTAAAGGTGTAACTGGGTTTTCCTAATATTGTTTTAAACCAAAGTATCTTAACAGACACAAGTAATATTATTTAATTATTTAAAGGGTTTTTTTAAAAACAAATTGTATGTTGTTTTAAAAGCGGTCACAGGCAGGCAGTAGGACATTCATATCCCTTGTCATTCATCTGTGTCATGTCATTTATACAAGTAAGCTACTGTTGCTCTAGATGGGCAGTGACCCATCCATAGGTATGTGAGGACTGGCCCCCTGTGCTGAAGATTCCTTAACCTGCCTGGACTGCAGCATCCATTGTTGAATAACATATGTAGTTAAGTCACTACACAAAGGACTCTCATGGCACCTTTTGTGTGTGTGTGTTTTTGTATTTTTATGTGCATGTGTGTGAACTTGGAAGTCATGGTGACCTCTGGTGGCTGATCCCTTACTGGGGGCCTGGAGGATATTCAGAAAGGTGGCTGAATAAATCCTGCCCTTGCCTCTCAGCTCTGGTATTCCAAGGAGGTCTCCCATCCAAGTACTTGCCAGAGTTGACTTTACTTAGCTTCCAAAATTTGACAAGATCAGATTTGCCAGGGCTGTCCAGGTCAACCATTTGATTGAAGTGCAAATTTTCCTGAGTTGGAGTTCAATTATATGTATTGGTGATGCAATGCAAGAGGTATAGTTGGTAATATCTTTGTGCAAAATTCCAAAGAGTACAAGACAAGCACAGAGACAGTTCAAAGCAGCTACCTAGCCTATAGGTTGTTACTCGGGGCTGCTAGTCTTCCACGCATGGAACATGACTCATGATCCGTGAATTTTAAAAATCTGAATGTGCCTGTTTTCCAAAAGCACAAAGATGCTTTAAAAAAATACAAACCAGATCAAGCCAACAATAAAATCTGAACTCAGTCCCACAACACTGAAATACATTATATAATCAAACAACAATTAACTAGATAAAAACTAGATAAATTAACAAAGGAGCCTGTAACTCTTCTTAGGATAGCACTGTTAAGCACATCCTAAAAATCTATTGGGACATGATGCTTCCTCCTCCTCTTTCCATTGAGCCCCCAAGGCAAATGTTGGCAGATATGACTGGAGAGGGTTTTTTTCCACAACACCCTTGAGAAGGCCCTGCCTTGGCAGCCCAGGCCTTGAACTCCCTTCACAGACAAGCTGTCTCTTGTTTGCAGGAAAGTTCCTTTTCCGATGTGCTCCCTTCTTTTTTCCCTTGCTCTTTGGGGAAATGACCTTTGTGCCTACTTTTAGAAAAGCAGAGGGGAGTCAAGCTATTGGCTGAGCCGAAAGTACATGCAGGCCAGGGCTTTTTTTGAGCAGGAACGCAGTTCTGTTTGGCTTGGTGTCAGGGGTGTGGTCTAATATGCAAATAAGTTCCTGCTGGGCTTTTCTACAAAAAAAGCCCTGATGCAAGCTATGGACTTTTGTCATGGGTGAATGTAGCCATTTATCCAGAATTCGCCCTGCACCAGCATACACCCCAGAGAGAAAAATGTAGGGTCAATGGACAAGTCAAATATTGTCAACTGTTAATCAAATAATTTAAAAGCGTTATGAGAGCAACAAGTGAAGGGAAACATGTTAATCACCTGCAGGTTTGAAATCTAATTAGAAAAGTAAATGACTTAACTGGCTTTGTGAAACAATGACATTAACTTTTTAACATGGTCATGAATTCCAATAACATTAGGCAAGGTTTCTGTAAATGTGAACGGTTGCTAAACTGCTCTCCTCTTTGGCTTGTATCCTAGAACATCAGAGTCGGCCTACAGTTTTGAATGTTTTTTGAAAAACAAAATCAAAAGAGAAATTCAACAAAGGAACAGCACATATTGTTAAAGATCTGTTTTAACGGCGGTTTGTGGTAAGCAGGTAGCGCAGCAGTTCTTCCCTGGGGGAGACGCCTGCAGAAGGTGTGGGGGCCAGCAGGAGAAGTTTGATCTCTACTTGCCCCAACCCCTCTGGGGTGAGGGGACCACCAACGTCTACAAAAGGGAATCTGCTGCCTGTGGAATGGCATTCTTGGCTTCATGGGATATTTGCAGGGCTTTCTTTGTAGAAAAAGCACAGCAGGAACTCCTTTGCATATTAGGCCACACCCCCTGACATCACCATTGTTTCACACAGGGCTTTTTTGTAGAAAAAGCTCGGCAGGAACTCACTTGCATAGCAGGCCACACCCCCTGGCACCAAGTCAGTCAGAACTGCGTTCTTGTGCATTCCTGCTAAAAAAAAGCCCTGGATATTTGACAATATTTGACCATGGCCAAAGAAAAGAGGCTCATTTGCCAGTAGGTGACTGGTCAATTAGCTGACATGGCATCTCTAGGAAATTGCTAATATGCACTATTGTTGGCCTGCCCAGATTTCTCCACACGGATCCACAATAATTAGGGTTGCCAACCTCCAGGTGGTAGCTGAAGATCTCCTGGAACTACAACTCATGTCCAGGCGAGAGGTCAATTCCCCTGGAGAAAATGGCTGCTTTGGAAGGTGAACATTATAGCCTTATATGCCACTGAAGTCCCTCCCCTCCCCAAACCTCATGGTCCTCAAACTCCATCTCAAAAATCTCCAGATATTTCCCACCCCAGAGCTGGCAACCCCCGTCCACATGTTAGGCTGACAGAGACCAGCACAGGCCACATGGGCATCTGCAAAACTGGTTACCTGTAGCAATAGCAAGGATGTCCTTAGGAAAGGAGAGCTGCAAGTTCTGTCCTTAAATCATCCAGATTAGAGCAGAGCACCATCCAACATGAAGAAAGACATGTTGGTATAGTGCAGGGATGACCAAACTTAATGTAAGAGCCACATAGAATAATGTCAGATGTTTGAGAACCACAAGACATGAATGTCAGATGTTTGAGAGCTACAAGGCAGACAGGCAGGAAAATAGATTATGGGATGTGAGGTGGAAAGAAAGCAACTTTAAATGCATTCTCCGAGCTACTGACTGGTTTGGCTTGGAGAAGTGATTTAAGGAGACAAATGCATTCTCCAAGCCAGCCAATGGGGTGGTGGGAGCTTCAAGAGCTACACAATGTGTGTGAAAGAGCCACATGTGGCTCCTGAGCCACAGTTTGGCCACCCCTGGTATAGTGCTTGATTTGCATGTAGGAAACTCAGGTTAAAACCCTCAATGAATGGCTCTGCATAGGAACCTTGTCTCTAAGGGTGCAAAATTAGCACACACAACACAGGGAAGCAGGTCTGCATCAAGCCCTCCCCCTCTGTGCCAGGTGTGATGTAATGTTGTCATCCCATTGCTCTACATCACTGCCTGCTCCTGGCTGTGGGTCTGAGGAAGACAATGTACTTAGTTTTATGACATGGTATAAATGATCTCACTGGGGTAGTTGTGTCACTCCATTGCCTCTTGGAGTACCTTACCTAAGAGGATGGGCAGGGTACTGAGCGCAATTCTGGTCATCATATCTCAAAAAGAGCATTATGGAGCTGGAAAAAGTACAGGAGAAAGAAACCAGAATAATTAGGGGGTTGGAGCTCCTTCTCTGTGAGGGAACACTGGGACTTTTCAGTATAGAAAAAAAAGATAATTAAACAGAGGCATGATAGAGGTTTATCAAATTATGCATGGGGTGGAGAGAGTTGACAAAGAGAGCTTTTTCTCCCCTTCCCCAAATATTAGAACTCGAGGGCATCCGATGAAGCTGATGGGCAACAGATTCAGGACAGATGAAAGGAAATTCCTTTCTCAATGAATAGAATTTGCTGCCAGAGGATGCAGTGATAGCCACAGGGACAGAAGGCTTTAAAAGATTCACAGAGGACAGGTCCATCAGCGGCTACTGGCCATGATGAAAGGGAATGGCCACATTCAGAAGCAATAAAAATCTCAATACCATGTTAGAAAGCATCTTCCAGTCTCTTCCATACTCCGTTGCTGACACTCCACTGTGTGAGACAGGATGCTAGACTAGTAGCACCACTGGCCTGATCCAGAAGGCTCTTCTTCTGTTCTTAATTTACCTTTATTTATTAAGATAGTTTCTGAGGGCTGAATCACAAGGAGGTTCAGATAAGATCTGAGGCTGTGAACAGGCTCATAACAGGAAACCAATCTGAATTAAGGGGCCCTAGCTTACATAGGTATGAGCCCTGTGCCGCAGAGTGGTAAGCTGCAGTCCAAGCTCTGCTCATGACTTGAGTTCGATCCCGGCAGAAACTGGATTCAGGTAGCCAGCTCAAGGTTGGCTCAGCCTTCCATCCTTCTGAGGTCAGTAAAAGGAGTACCCAGCTTGCTGGGGGTAAAGTATAGATGACTGGGGAAGGCAATGGCAAACCACCCCTTAAAAAGTCTGCCGTGAAAACATCATGAAAGCGACGTCACCCCAGAGTCAGAAATGACTGGTGCTTGTACGGGGGGCTGCCTTTACCTTTTTAACTTACATAGGATTTTATTTTTAAAAATAAATGTTATTGAAGTTTTTAAACAGAAAAAGATAAAAAAGAAGAAAAGGGAAAGCTATAACAATTGTGAAAAAATATAGGAAGAAACAACTTCCAATTTTCTCTGTGACAGAAAAATATGCATTTACATGTTACAATCTTACTTGACTGAAATAAAAGTACATCTCCTTTCCTTGTCAGCTTATTATTTTTGCCTCTTAATCTTCTAAACCACAAACTGTCAGTCCATTTCCGCCCCCCCCCCCATCTAACGCAAGAAGTCAATAAGGGGTTTCCATATAGCCATATATTGTCTAAATCTTAGACAGTGTCTTTTCCGTTATCAAAGAAGTAAGTTTGGCCATCTCTGCAAGCTCCATCTTCTTCACCAACCATTCCTCTACTGTAGGTAATAATGAAGTTTTCAATTATTAAAAAACTATTTTGTGTGCATATGCCTGGAAGTCAAGGCTAACTCCTAGCAAACCCTAGTGGTACTGGGAGGCAAGGACATTCAAAGAGGTGGCTTGATACTTTGCCTCTGCGTCTTGGCCTTGGTAGTCCTTGGAGGTCTCCCATCCAGGATCTGCCCTGCTTAGCTTCCAAAATCTGATGAGACTGGGCTTGCCTGGGCTATACAGGTCAGGGTGAAGTTTTCCATTTTTTGAGCATATAACAGTCTTGCTGCCATTATCAGATACAGAAACAAAGTTCTGTGAGTGTTTTCTAGTGGGTTATCCATTAGTCTGGTTTCATTTGTATATTAGTCTTTAAAATCTTCTGGAGCCTACACAGGATTTTAAAGGTTTTGAAACTTTTCTCCCTTTCTCACAATACAAGAACTCGTGGGCACTCAATGAAATTGCTGAGCAGTCGGGTTAGAACGGATAAAAGGAGGTACTTCTTCACCCAAAGGGTGATTAACGCATGGAATTCGCTGCCACAGGAGGTTGTGGCAGCTACAAGCATAGCCAGCTTCAAGAGGGGATTGGATAAACATACGGAGAAGAGATCCATCAGTGGCTATTAGCCACAGCATATTGTTGGAACTCTCTGTCTGGGGCAATGATGCTCTATATTCTTGGTGCTGGGGCGGGGGGAGAACAGTGTCCTGGCCCCACTGATGGACCTCCTGATGACACATGTTTTTTTTGGCCACTGTGTGACACAGAGTGTTGGACTGGATGGGCCTTTCGCTTGATCCAACATGGCTTATATTCTTAAAGGTCAAAACCAGCACCTTATATTGGACCTGAAGTATATTGGTAGCCAATGTTGTTTTTCCCAAGTTCAGTGTAATATACTCTCACCTGTGAGCTTTAACCAATAATTTGCACCTATGGAAAGTCTTCAAGGGCAACCTCACATAGAGTGTGTTGCAGTAGTTCAGCATTGATATTAGAGAGCATAGATTGATGTGGTTAATGATTTCCCCCCTGCAGGAATAAAAGCTTTCTTGCTGCATTTACCTGAATCTCTAACAAAGTGCATGGAGTGCAGTTCTGCAGGGTAGATAAGTGTCCTGGGTTGGCCCCATCTGAAGCAGACATGAACACATAGGGGGGAAAGGCAAGGACAAACTTGCTAGATAAAAAAAAAACCACTTTTGCATGTAATTATTTCATGTTTTCACAATTAATTTAACAGATTAACCAATTTAAAGGCAGGTCTGGTCTCAAAGCTGACTGAAGGATTAATTTCATTTTGTTTGGGAACACAGCCCGTTGGGAAGGGTTCATTGCTTTGGGGCATAAGAACCTGACTTAAAGTGTAGCCAACGTGTTTCTTCTTGAATTTTATGGTGTGTTGGCAGAATCATCTCAAAGACGGTTTAAATGACAGTTTGGGCTTGGAGAACATTTGCTTTCCTACAAATATGCATATGCTTTCATCTCCAGCTTGGCTGAAAGTGCACAGTAATCATTGGCGAAACAAAAGCCCCCGTATCCATGATGTATTACCCTGTCACAACCAACAAGACATCTTCAGGCTATGGGCTGAGGCACACTTGTTTTCTGCAAGAAAACTGCCGGCATGCCACAAGAAAGACAGAAATTAAGTCATGAATGGCATCTCTGCATGATTCACTGCTCTGACCTTCCCTCTTTCCAGGTCAGCAAGTACACTTGCCGTCTCTGCACTGGGCATAATTCAGTCATGCTGGTCACAGAATTGTGATGGAGAGAGCTGTCTTTGATATCCTTATCCTGCCTTTTCTCCAAGGAGCTCAGAGTTGCGTGCTCCCCTCCTCCATTTTATCTCCCCAACATCTCTGTGATGTAGATGGGCTGAGTGAATGTGGCTGATCCAAGGTTGCACAATGAGCTTCATGGCAAAGCAGGGATTGATAGCCAGGTGAGTTTTTTAAATACATTGACTACCAACACCATTCATGAGAATTCCCATCCTCAGAGGAGGTAGCCTGTTGCATCTCTGCATGAGTCCCTGCTGTGAAGTTTACCTCCTCCCAATGGGGTATGTGCTCAGAAATGCAGGAAACAGGGTCCCCCGAGGATGAATAATTCCTCCTCTTTTACACTTCACAACATAAACCATTGTTTGGAAGGAAGAGTGAAGTGTGCCATAAGCTGAAGCGATATGTTCATTGCTGAAATGAAACTTCAGCAAATGTAATCCACATGTCACTATACTTTAAAGCTCATAACTGACATATCACTGTATATTAATTCTATAGCAAGATGTCAATTACCAATTGGGGGGGGGAGGAAGCCCCTAAAGCCCTCTGGTGGCACAGAGGTGGCTGGCAGCTGCAGCGGGCAGAAGCAAGGAAATTGTGGGGGAAACTACCATGGGGATGCTCCAGCAAGAGAAGGAAGACAAAAAAAAGCATTCCTGTGCACATGCAGCCATACAGGTGTGGGGAATTTCTTTGTTGGGAGGTACCATCCAAATACAACTTTGTGAACACTAACAAGGTTTCTCTCCCCCTCTCTCACAGCCCTAACACCTGTGAAGCCCAGCCAGCCACAAATAGGACCTCTGCATTCTTCCTCCTGCTGGATCCCTCTAAGTATCTCCCCTTTCCTTTCCAGCCTTCCTTCAATAGCAAAAGCTGCCACTGGAAGCTTCTGCCCCACCCTACTGCACAGCAGGGTAATTCCTGCTGCCTTTGCAACAACCAGCGGCAGCTGCCTTTCCAGAGGAAGGCATGTTAGTTGCAGAAGTTTCCTAGCCATTTGGCTCCTCAGGTCAGATTCTCTGCAGCCTGGGATAGGGCACCTGTATAGACCAGGATATTCTTCCCCTAGCATCACTGGGATTAATTCCTCTCCAAATAAAACTGTGTTGTTGGTCTGTTGAAAGTTTTGCCCCAGGCAGGTCATAGGAATCCATGAAGCTGCCTTCATCCCATTGGTCCATTCAGCTCAGCATAGTCTCCTCTGACAGGCACTGATTCTCCAGAACCTCAGGCAGAGATGAGTCTTTCTCCCCCTATCTTCAACCAGGGATTGAACCTGGAACCTTCCACATGCAAAATTCACACTCTGAATCTGAGCCGTGGCCCTTTCCAAGGTGTTTGTTTTTCAAAAGGCAAGTCATGCAAAATAATTAGCAGAAAGTATATCTGCAGGGTCCACCAGCATGGGGGTGTTTTGAAGGGCTTGGATAAACTGCATGTGGAATGCAAGCCCCTGATGGAACTATGGGAGTCTAGGGCAGAGGACCATGACATGTGGGGCAATGTGGCCTGCCCTTTCTTCCCAACCTCCATTTTCCTTCCTTTCCCTGCTTCAGCTCAGGCAGGACCAACGAGTTTTGGTACTTGCTAAAGGCAAATTGCACCAGGCATCTTTCGTCCCATGTCATTAACGCAGGTGCTTGCCAGTTGCCCCAGTTTAGCAGTCCTGGGCATAGATCAAGCTTTTCACAGGCTGCCCAATGTGATGGGTGGGTTGTGTTTGATTTGGCCAGTTGCAAGCTGCACAGGCCAGTGCTCAACTGTGTCTCTGTTTGCAGCTTAGCAATGCCATCAGATGGGCAGGCCTGCGCTCAACAGAACTTTTAAATGAGGGGTCTACAGTGAGCATCACTTGGGCAAGGCAGCCAGGCCAGAATTTTCCATCCTGGGAGATGCTTTGCTGGAGAAGTGGGAGGTGGTGAGGCTTCAGCCTGCCTGGAAATCTTGACCTCTCTGACCTGTAAACTCTCCTCTCAGGAATGTTGGTATTGGCTGTGGTGAGGGACACTTAGCCCATGCTTAGAGGCACTCCGATTTTATCACCTCTCCCAGGGTAGCATCCAGTGACCTCTGACATGCTGCTGTCCCAGTCTCTGGGGTGCCATTCTGGTGGGTGAAGGTGGAAAGAGAGATTGACTAGACTGGGGAGTCGAGTCAAACATCCAGCAGGGCTGAATCTGAATTCTTCCAACAGAGCCTGGATTTTAAACACACACGCACACACACAGAGGCAGGATTGTAAGCAGCCTTCCTGCTAGGTGGGGCTGCCGGATTTCCTTCAAAGACTGGAAAAAGAAGCCATAATTTCTTCATGACCAAGAGAAACAGTCTTGGAGTCCAAGGATTTCTATTTATTTTAGCATTTATGAATGGTTAATGTCAGCAATACATGTTGAATCAGAGAAGCTATTTTAAGTCAGATATTTTTACCTGCTTATATGGAAGAACTTCCTGAAACCAGTCTCATCTGCCTTGACTACTCAGACTAGAGGCAGTAGCTCTAGTGTGTGTGTGTGTGTGTGTGTGTGTGTGTGTGGAGGGGGGACTGCTAGGGATTGAACCTGGGACTTTCTGTATGCCAAGAAGATGCTCTGCCGCCAAGCCATGGTCCCTCTTCAGGTACACAGACAGCAGCTAGCTAAAGGGGATCTATTTCAGGGCCATTGATAAGGGAAAGAGGGTCCTTGGGAATCATCCACATAGTCCAAAGGAAATCTTGAGTGGGCAGCGGAGTCCTGTCCCTTTTGGGAACCATCTTCTATGGATTCTTTTTATTTTCCTGGCCCATTCCAAAAAGTGGCTCTTTGAAATGGAAGCCGCCATGTCATAATTAGAAAAACAACAACCCCAGCCTCATCTTGTTTTCCCCTCAAGTTTCCGGTTGGGTGAAGCAGTGATCTCAGTGGGACAGTGCACCCACCAGCCCCACCTACCTAGGGCCAGATGTCCAGGGCTTTCCCTGCGTGTTGACTGCCAGCATTATGTTAGTGATCCTAACCACCCCCCTGTTAGGTAGGCCAGTACTGTTCTTTCCCCCCACTGCTGAAGCAGGGGTGGCTGAGGCCAAAGGACCAGCTACCCTGGAGGATCTCCACCCGAGCCCTGGGAGAAGGGAGATCTGCAGCTGTCAGCAGACCTTGAGGTGGAAAGGCTGCGGGGCTCCCTCCTCCCTCCCTCCCCAGCCCCTCGGATGGTCCCTGCAGTTCCTGCGTGGCGCAGCGCGGGAGGCGCCCTCTGCACCTGCTCAGGAGCCCTGCCTTCCCTGCGTCGCGAGGTGGTTTCGGGGCGGGGGGCTGAATGCAGGTGAGCCCCTCGGGGCGGCCGAGCGAGGGCTGCCGCGATTGCATCGATTCGGAGCTCTCTGCCCCCCCCCCCCCCGGCTGCCGCCGCTGCTGCTGCTCGGCTAGTGGCCGCGCGGGGAGCACGGGAGCTGGGCAGACGCCGCCGCCGCCGCCGCCGCAGCAGCAGCCTCACTGCAGCGGAGGCGCCCTGCCTGCCTGCCTGCCTTCCCTCCCCTGCGCAGGTTGCCCGAGAGCGAGCCCGGCCGGACTGGCCTGCCTTGCCCTCCTCGGAGGCGGCCCGAGAGCAGCAGCAGCAGCAGCAGCGCGCCAGGCGGGCGATGCTGGGCGCCTCCTGGCTGCCGGCTCCTCCGGCGGCTCGCTGAGCAGCAGCAGCAGCCGCCGGCCCGGGCGCCCTCCAGCCAGCCAGCCAGCGGGCCGTCTGTCCGGCCGTCGGGGAGAGGGGCGCTGCAGCCTCTCGCTCGCTGCCTGCCAGTGGCCCGCCAGGTGAAGCGGCGGCGGCGGCGGGAGCAGGGCTGCTGGCGGGGCTGGGCTGGGCTGCGGGGCGGCGGCGGCGGGGGCCATGGCTCAGGCGGCCAAGCAGCTCAAGAAGATCAAAGACATCGAGGCGCAGGCCTTGGCCGAGCAGAAGGAGAAGGAGGAGTCCAACCGCAAGCGCCGCAACCGCTCGCGGGACCGCAAGAAAAAGGTGCGCAGGGAGGGGGGAGGGGCGCATGTGGGCGCTGCCTTGGAGGGCTCCCCCGCCCCCCCCCCCGCCCCGCGGCAAGTTTGTTGGGGCCCCGTGGGAGACGTCGCCGCCTGGGCGCCTCCTCTTCTGGCCCCGGCCCGCCTGCGCTCAGCCGCCCCCAGAGGCCCCTGCGGAGTCCCCGCGGAGAAGCGAGGGGGCCTGGCGCCCGCCCAGCAGCCGGCTCTCCGGGGGAAGCAGCACTGGCGACTGGGGGTGCGGGGCTTGCGCCGGGGCCCTCCCGGCGTGGGGCGGAGTGCAGCCCTCAAAGGGCAGCTTGCCCGCGCACAGCCTGGCGGTTTTGCGGGTGTGACCTGGGGCTGAAGGGGGGCTCCGGCAGAAGCCCCTGAGCAAAGGCCTCTGAGGCCTGGCCTGTGTGCTGTTCTGCCTGGCTTTGGAGTCCGGGGGATGCTTTGCTGGTTGCCTTTGCCAGGCTAGACCAGGGGCTCCAGCAGCTTGCTTCCATTTATGGCCATGCAGGTGCCTCTCTGGGATGCCCAAGAAGGGGAGAAAAGTGCACGCTGCCCTGTGTCGCTGCTCACTGGTGGCTGGTGCTCTGGGGTACATTGCATCTGAACAAGGAGGCTCCGTCTTAGCTAGCATAGCTTTCTCCAGTTTTTGGTCGGGTGCTCTTTGGCTGCGTGTGGGTTTCTTGAGAGGTTTTCCTGGAGCTGTTGCATGCCAGGTATCTCCAGTAAATCAGTCTGAAATGGCTTTGCGGGTTCTCTCCTCCACTTTCACATGCACTGCTGTTATGCTCTAAAACCTTTTCAGCCTAGGCAAGTTACAGAGTCTTTCCTGGGGAGAAGGAGTGAAATGTTATGTTCATAATGCAGTCTGCAGACATGGGGTTTTTTTACAAGCCAGGCAAAATGAAGCCTGGGGCAGCAGATTTGAGGTGCTGTTCGGGTTCAGTGTGGAGAAGAAAGCCCAGTGCGCTGGGAAGATCTCCCAGGCAAGGCTCATTAGGAGGAATGCGAATGGTACAAGAACACATAGATGTTTCTGTGTGCCTCCCATTCATTTCCATAAGGCATGTACTAGAGAACATCCCAGTGCTTTGTGCTAATTAGTAGGCATGTGTTAATTTGTGGCTGTGTTGCAGTTTGAAATTCTCTGATTCTGTCAGTGTGAGAGATTTTGAGTTACACAGAACTCTTCTGTGGTCTGGATGTTGGTGGAGAGAAGAGGAGAAAGGAAAACAGACATCTCTCCATACGGGCTTGTAGTTAAAGCCTCATCTGCAGAAGGTTTTAGTCTTAAGAGCTTCCATTTGGGACACTCCGTTCCCTCCTTTTCTTAGGTATTAGTTGAAAGGAAGAATTCTGTGTGATATGAAAACATTCCTACTGTATTGTGAATATTGGTTGGTCCCAATAAAAAATTTATTGCATTGCAATTTTGACCTAATAGTTCTGATTTTGCTGAGGAGGCTATCTAAAAACAGTCGAACAGAAGTTTACCTGAAGTACTTCAAAGACAAAATATCCTAATGCTATAATGATGGTGTAGTTATATGGAGACTTTAAAAGGCAGCAGGTATCTATTTACTTGGTCACCTGTGGAGAATCTAAATCCTGACCAGGTGATCTGGGAAGCATATTTGTAAACTTTGCAAACAGTTATATACAGGGTTTTGGGTTTTTTTTAGCAGGAATGCACAGGAACATAGTTCCGGCTGGCTTGGCATCAGGGGTGTGGCCTAATATGCAAATGAGTTCCTGCTGGGCCTTTTCTACAAAAAAGTCCTGATATATCACAAATGTTGTAGGCTTTTAAAAAGTCCGTGGGCTAGTGATTTTTTTTGAGGAGGTTGCATTTGTTAGAGCACATTTGCATGGATAGTCAGATCAGTTTATTCTTTTTGTCCCATTAGATCCCATCTTTGGGATCTAGAATGACCAGAATCTCAAGCCACACTGAGATCTTGTTCACAAGATCAGGCGGTGAATCATAAGTCACAGATCAAATACCACTGATGGCAGCTCTATTGCACAGCACAGTGCTTTTTAACAGATCCCTTCATCATGAGAAACCAACATGTGTGTGCACATGGGAAGCAGTCCTGATATTTTTTGGTGTTTTAGCTGAACCAAGGGCCAGGTGGCTTCACTGTTTGGGACAGAATCTCCCCCTCCCTCCTTCTGCAGCAAGGATTTCTGGACCTTCCCTGAAATCGGATGTAGCCTGCAGATGTGACACATCTGGGTTAGATAATCATGTTCAGAAAAGGATAAAGGCACATTTCTGCAGCCGAGGGAGTCCTTCAGGCTGCCTGAATTGTAGCTGAAGGATCCTCTCATGGGAAGGACAAGCAGAGATAGCTGGATGGTACCGAAAAGGGGTGCACTGCAGAGGAAGATGATGCATAATTTCCACATTTCTGGCCAGGCGTGTATATCATGGTTTAGAGTACCCAAGTCAGCTTCCTTGGTACATATATGATGTAATGCGTGGATCTGGATTCATGACCCTCTGCTTCTTGTTTGTATTATATGCAGTATTATATGCCCTGAGACAGATTTAAGCCAAAAGCTCATATAAGCCTCTAAAATATCAAATATAATGTGAGAATGCTGTAAAGCCAGAGAAACCCAATACATTGCTGTGCATTGCACATGTGATGTACTTACAAGCAATTGTTAATTAGTTAATTACAGTACAGTACATCAATGTCCATGGTACTTTACAGAATATGATAAGGCAGGTCTCTGTTTACGATCACAAATGTAGGAATTCAATAATGTATGAAGTGTCCCAAGCACGATGCTGAAACTCCTGTGGGAACTTGTCATATCTAAAAGCTATCGGTTTAGGGAAGAGATTGCAGTTTATTGGTACATGATTTGCTTGTCTTGGACTGACATGCAGAAGGTCCCAGGTACAATCCCTGGCGTCTCCAGTTGAAAGGACCAGGTAGTCGGTGTTGTGTAAAATCTCAGCCTGAGACCATGGAGATGAGTTGCCAGTCTGAGTAGCCAGTACTGACCTTGATGGACCAGTGATTTAATTCAGTTAAAGGCAGCTTCATATGTATAGGATGCTGCAGAGAACTTTATTGATCTCAAACTGCTTCGAGTCCGTGTGAGCTGTGGTCCTTTTTGCTGAGAAATCTGCTGCTTGGTTTTCCTAAAAATATAGCTGCTGAATCTGGTAGTATTAAAATATTATTCCTTCATTCCATGGGTCTTGAGACAGGAAGATTATGATAAAACCACACTATGTGATGTTTTATCTGCAGCTATGTGATATTTTATGTGTAGATAGACTTAAAGAGATACCCAAGAACCACCACCAAATAGGGACAGTCTAACATTTTATAAACTATGACTGGATCGAGATAATTTTCACAATAATTTGGGGCCACCCAGTGACACTGAGCAGCAGTAGATTGGGCTGTGGCCATGGCCAGGGGCAGAGCATCTGTTATGTATGCACCTAGTCCCAGGTTCAATCTCTGACATCTCCAGTTGAAAAAAGATCATGTCATAAGTGATGTAAAAGACCTTGACCTGAAGCCCTGGAGAGCTGCTGCCAGTCGAAGTAGACGACACTGACTGTGACAGACCAATGGTTTGGATCTGTATAAGGTAGCTCCACGTGTTCATGACAAAATAAAGTACTTCACACAATGCAGAATTCAGATAAGAAATTTTTGGCCACATATGTGCTGGTGGCTTACATTGCTTTCAAATGAATTCAACAAATTCCTGGATGACAGGGCAGGCAATGTGATAATTAGCCACAGTAGCGAAGATGGATCCTTGATGTTCAGAGATGGTATGCCTCTAAGTATTTGTTGTTGGGGACAAAAGATTAAGAGAACTATTGTCTTCATCTGCTCCTTGGCTTCTCAGAAGCATCTAGCTGGCCCCTGTTGGAAACAGGATGCTGAATTAAATGGACCTTTGATCTGATCCAGCATGGGTTTTCTTATGTCAGGTATATTCTATGATCTGTCTTCCCTTTCCCTTTCTCCTTTTTTTTTTTTTTAAAGAACTGCTTCACATGACTGATTTTGTAAATGATTTTTTTTAAAGATCTTGATTTACTGGTCCTCTGAAGGTGCTGCTATTTGTTCTGACTTCACATAGCTGTGTTGAGTTCAACGCATTTAATGACTCTTTCTTAAAATAAGTGTGTGAGTGTGTGCACCTGGAAGTCATGATAACCTCTGGTGACTGACCCTTACTAGGGACCTGGAGAATATTCAGAGAGGTGACTGAATAAAGCCTGCCCCTGCCTCCCAGCTGCTGGTATTCCAAGGAGGTATCCCATCCAAGTACCAGAGACCCTGCCTAGCTTCTGAAATCTGACAAGATTGGGCTTGCCTGGGATGTCCAGGTCATGGCAACCTACCTAATGACTCTTGAAGGATTTGTGAGCTTGGAGCCTTCACCAGGCCAGAATAATCCAAGTCAATGGTTATGTGAATGGGCAGTCATTTTGTTCTGGTTTTTTGTATCCTTGGGGCAAGTGAGCAGAAAACCATCAGAATGCTATTCTCCTTGTGGGTTTGTCAGGCAAAAGAGATAGGTGTGTAAGTTTAGGCAATAAATAAATTCTTTACAAATCACTGCACTGCATGCCTCCTGTAGGTAATGCTAGGCTTTTGCTAGAAATAATGGTAAGGAATCCACATGCAGCCTTGATCTGGATGGCCCAGGCTAGCCCTCTCTCATCAGATCTTAGAATCTAAGCAGGGTCAGCCTCAGTTAGTATTTAGATGGGAGACCACTAAGGAAGTCCAGGGCAGGCAATGGCAAACCACCTCTGAGTGTCTCTTACCTTGAAAACCATAACTTGACTGCGACTTGATGGTCCTTGCCACTACCCCCTATCTATGTGCGATACTTTATGTTCAAGACAACAGCCTTGTAAGGTAAAGCAAAATTCTCTCCATATTGCTGATGTGGAACTGAGGTTTAGAGGGAGTGGCTTGCCAGTGGCCACCTAGGGAAGGCAGAGCAGAGCTGAGATTGAGCCTGGCTGCTTGCTAGTTTCTGCCACAGTCTCTTACTACCTACCTGAGAGCCAATTTGGTGTAGTGATTAAGTGTGTGGACTCTTATCTGGGAGAACCGGGTTTGATTCCCCACACCTCCACTTGCAGCTGCTGGAATGGCCTTGGATTAGCCATAGCTCTGGTAGAAGTTGTCCTTGAAAGGGCAGCTGCTGTGAGAGCCCTCTCAGCCCCATCCATCTCACATGGTGTCTGTTGTGGGAGGAGAAGATATAGGAGATTGTAAGTCACTCTGAGTCTCTGATTCAGAGAGAAGGGTGGGGTATAAATTTGCAGCCTTCTTTTCTTTTCTTCCTTCTCCAGATGACCAGGAGGGGGAGGAGTCTCAGCCAACAGAATGAAGAGAGGCTTGGGTCAGTAGTTCTGGTGTGCGATTGAGAGAGCCTGGCAAAGCAAGCTCTGCCTCCCCCCCTTCTTCCCCAAGGGAGGAGCCTCAACCAATGAAGAAAACTGTAGCTTTTGCTCTGTAGCTCCTGTGCAATTGAGCACAGCCTGGCAAAGGAAGCTGTGATGCAGAAGGAAGCAAGAGAGTGGGAGAAGGAAGCAGATGACAGCCAGTTGCTTGGAGGCCTGATAGGAGCCCTCTGGGGACCTGATTTGGGCCCCGGGCAGGTTTGACACCCCTGTTCTAGAATCCATTTTCTGTTCAGGGAGATAGGACCAACTTAGCCAGAAGGATTTAACCCTGTCTCTGCCTGAAGCAAGGACCTCAGCAACTGATAGGAAAATTTTGTGTGTGGAGCTCTGTCAGGTTGCTTCTGAATTATGGCAACTCTATGAATTGAACATATGAAGCTGCCTTATACTGAATCAGAACCTTGGTCCATCAAAGTCAGTATTGTCTTCTCAGACTGGCAGCGGCTCTCCAGGGTCTCCAGCTGAGGTTTTTCACACCTACTTGCCTGGACCCTTTTTGTTGGAGATGCCAGGGATTGAACCTGGGACCTTCTGCTTCCCAAGCAGATGCTCTACCACTGAGCCACCGTCCCTCCCCTGCTTGGAGAATTAATGTTCTCCAAAACAATCCTGTCATTACCAGCCTTTCCCAAGTCTTGTAGACTGAGGGCCATGGCTTCCTTGATGGAGTCAATCCATCTTGTGTTGGGTCTTCCCCTTTTCCTGCTGCCTTCTACTTTTCCTAGCATTATTGTTTTTCCCAGTGACTGTTGCCTTCTCATAATGTGACCAAAGTGCGAGAGACTCAGTTCAGTCTTTTTGGTTTCTAAGAAGAGTTCAGACTTGATTTGATCTAGAAAACACTAATGTGTCATAAGAATATAAGAGAAACCATGTTAATCAGGCCAATGGCTCATCCAGTCTAACACTCTGTGTCACACAGTGGCCAAAACCCAGGTATCATCAGGAGGTCCACTTGCAGGGCCAGAATTCCAGAAGTTCTCCCACTGTTGCCTCCCAAGCACCCAGAATACAGAGCATCACTGCCCCAGACATGATGTTCCATCTATTACCTTGTAGCTAATAGCCACTGATGGACTTCTACTGTATATGTTTATTCAATCCCCCCTTGGAACTGTCTGTACTTGTAGCTGCCACCACTTCCTGCAACAGTGAATCCCACATGTTAATTACTCTTTGGGTGAAGAAGTCTTTTTGGAGGTGTATGGTATCTGTAAAACTTTCCTCTAACACCACAGTTCAAATGAAGATAAAGGATGACGGAAAGCGTTCTTCATTCCCGTCCCTCACCTGTCTATCACACTTGACAGGTCTTGAGAAATCTGAATGGGTGCTATTCTCTTTTGAAATAAAAGAATCCAGTCTGTACTGCCAAAGTGCATTGGCCTGATGCTGTATTATTTACTAGTTCTATGATCCAAAGCCATTTGGGAGAGGCATGTATGTTTTAACAAGAATCATGTTTCTAGTTCTTATGACTTTCAAGAAATACCCAAAGAAATACCTAAATGTCAAACTCATTTGTTATCAGGGCTGGATCTGACATAAACGAGACCTTATCAGGCCAAGCCAAATGTGTTCCTATTTAAGATTAGGTAGCAGAGATAGAAACTTTATAAAGGACACAGACAAATACAATGAAAGATTTTTTTTAAAAAAAAAACCTTAAAACAAAACATGCTTAAAACATTAGTACTCTTTGGTCTTAAAGGTGCTTTCTTGGTATTTCTCCCATGGGATCCAGGGAACTGGCCAAAGGAAGCTCTGGCTCTTTTCTTCCTTCTACAGGGGACCAGGAGAGGGAGGAGCCTCAGACAATAGAAGGAAGAGAGGCTTGGCTCAGTAGTTCTGGTGTGCAACTGAAAGAGCCTGGCAAAGCAAGCTCTGCTTCCCCCCCCCTTTCCTCCCCAAGGAAGGAGCCTTGACAAATGGAGAAAAGAGAGGTTTTGCTCTGTAGCTCCTGTGCAATTGAGCAAGTCTGGTAAAGCAAGCTGTGATGCAGAAGGAAGCAAGAGAGAGAGAAAGAGAAGGAAGCTGATGACAGCCAGTTGCTTGGGGGCCTGATAGGCGCCTGATTTGGCCCCTGGGCTGCATGTTTGACACCCCTGGTATAGATGATTCTGCTTTAGTTCTATAGTTAGAAGGCTGTTCTGAGACTGTGGTCTCTTGACAATTCCACCTCTTTTTCTCTAATAGTTGTTGGTGTGAATTAGCCCTGCAAGCAATAATGCCCACCTCTGTATATCCTTATGCTCTTGCTGTTAAATGCTGCTATTAAATTTCTGCTGGTGATCTTGAGAGCTGCATGCATTCTGCAGTCGCACATGGGAAGCACAGAGGGCACTAATGAACTCAGAATAAGACCCTGAGAATCAGCGTTTACTTTTTAAAAAACAGTGTCCCTTTTTTAAAAAAGCAAGCTTCCAGTCCTTAAGGTGAAGAAGATAAACTTGAGAGCCTATGAGAATAGCCATGTGAAATTCCAGAATGAAGCGTATGGTTTTGAAGTGTCCTCAACGTAGGCCCCCTCTGATTTATAGAAGCAGAATGGTGGGAGGGGGGAGGAAGTATAGAAAGCCAATGTATGGAAGAATGCTTAATTTGCATAATTAACACAGCTAACAGAACCCAGCTTTTGTTTACCAAGGAATGTTGATTTATTGTAGCTGCCCCAGTGTGGAGTTTCTGACGGTTCTGGCACCAGTTTCTGAGAATACTTAGGCTAGTAAATCAGCACGTGGCTCGACTGCAGTTTCTTGGCTGTTGCTGATGATTTATGAAGTGCCTAATGGTATGCTGGGTGCCATATGATCAACTAACAATGGCAAATCCCTGCCTATGGCTCACAATGTATTGCAACGGCCGTCAAGAGAGATGACTCTGCTTTTTCTAGTCTTGCTCAGCAATGAGTTTTTAGAGTACAGTGGTTCCTCAGTAGGCACTGATGGCTCAGAAGGGTTTGTGGCTGGTAGCAGTTGGTAATACCTGTCAGCTGGGAAGGTGGGGGGAAGATAGCAGTTTGGCACTGGAATGCTGCCAGGGAAGGAGAGAGGAAAACTGTATTTTTGCAGTTGGCTGTGTGAGTCTCCAAAACATTGCTGTGAAGGCTGGTATGGTCTTCTTGACTTGGTATGACTGTTTCTGAGTAAGCTACGATCACCCGGAATGTGGTGTGAGTTTCCAGTGCACTGGGGTACCTACAGACCTCACCCAAGAAAGTGGCCTGCACAAAACTGGGCTTGCTAATGGAGACTCAGCTCTGGTCAGAGATTCTGACTGGCCAAGAAGATTTTGTGTGTTGTAAACAGAGGAGGAGGTGGTGGCATCAATGCAAAGCTATGCCTATACAGTTAGGGCAGCCCGTGGTTTTGTGGGTGAACAGTATCTTGGGTCACATTAGTGCAGCCATGCAAAAAGCATGGGGAAGTCCGCCCGGTCCAGCTGCCTGTCCCTTGAGCCTGTAGCATTCAGAACTGTGCTCAACGGCTGTAAAGACAGAAGGATAATTGGCATCCAGTGTCTTGTGCCAAATCCTGAGTTCTTCTTTAGCTTCAAACTTGGTCAGTGACCCTTTGGAGTTGCAGCCCAGCCAGAGGCAGCATACTAGGTTGTGCCCCCATTTGTGTAAGATTAAAGTTCATATCATGGTTTTCAGGCATTTGGGGGAGCTAACAAACATCCTTGTGGGGTTCAGCTCATAACTACTGACATACCAATTGTAGGTGTTGGTAAATGGAGATGACAAGTTCGTTCTTTTTGGGGGGGTTGGGTATCCTGAAAGTGGCGCAGAGCTTGGTGAACTGGCAGCTGCTTAATGCCGAATAGATTATTTTAACCAAGAGGTATTTCTGAATACCTGAGCTTGATCCCAGTGGAAGCTGGGTTCAGGTAACCAGCTCAAGGTTGACTCAGCCTTCCATCCTTCCGAGGTTGGTAAAATGAGTACGCAGCTTGCCAGGGGGAAAGTGTAGATGACTGGGGAAGGGAATGGCAAACCACCCTGTGAAAAGTCTGCTGTGAAAATGTAATGATGCAATGTCACCCCAGAGTCGGAAATGACTGGTGCTTGCACAGGGGACTACCTTTACCTTTTTATTTCTGGAGCAGTTATTTTGGGCTGGCTCCATGACGTAGGGGGAGGAATGAACTGAGGTCAGCCTTTGGCAGTGCATTCTCTTTGACAAAGTATCCCACAAGATGCTCTACCTTGGTGTGGGAAGTTGCAGTGGGGAGGTCTTGGCTCTGTCCTGTTATTTTATTCTTGTTTCAGTTCTGGTTGGGCTGGTGGGTTGAGGCTGAATGTATCTGCAGCCCAGGCCTGCCAGCAAGGTCTCACTTTGATGGATGGAGAGCTGCTAAGTGCTGGGGTCAGTAGGAAGGTGGGTGGCTGGGAAACAAGGAGTGGTGCCCTCTAGAGGTGAAAAAGGGATGGCCCTATGACTTCCTTCAGCAGTGAGTTATGCAACAAATCTTGGAGCTATACAGTAGTCAATGAGAACTGGCTCTCCAAAATCACTTGGCACTCCCCCCCCCCCCCACTGATTCTTATCTGTGGCATTTGTATCCACAAGAGCCTCAGCATATAAGAATTGCTTTGGTGGATCATACCAAAGATCTATTTAGTCTAGCATCCTGTTTCTATCAGTGGCCAACAATGCACTTCTTGGAAACCCCACAAGCAGGGCATAAAGGCTACAGGCCTATTCACCTATAGCAAAAGGCAGGCTGTCTTTGAGCTTGGAGGTTCCATTTAGCTGACCGAGAGAGGAGCTATGCCTTGGTCCCCACCACAAATTTCTCCTCTTTACCATTGAAACCAGTGGCCATTGGGCTTCCGGCAGAAAATTCCATTGGCTAATTTGAATGGTTTGCAGTTCCCTTTGCCAGCCACTAGCCTTGGTGGTGGCCTCAGACATTCATGGCTGCTAGTTCAACTCTCGTGCGCAGCACTGGATCAAATGGACCAATGCTCTTCTTGATTTTTGCACATGGAATGAAGCTTCCTATTTGGGTACACTCTTGGCTTCCCTTCCTGTGAATTCCATGAGGGTCCCTGCAGGTCACTTTCCCTATAGACTTAGAAAAAAATGTATGGCAATTGCACCTTCATACACAGGCTGTGTGCATGTGGTCTGCATTTTGCTGAGCCATTTTCTGGGCCTTGTAGCTCCTAACAGTTATTTTCTCCATGTTCTTGTAGATTTAGCTCATTGAAGGCACCATTAAGAGGTCATTTTCAAAGGTTCTGAAGGAACATAAATGGAATGTGCAGGTATGCATTGCTTGAAATTAAAAGGAGCACTTCCAGTCTAACTATGAATGATGAAGAGTGTCAGGTAAGGATTCAGGCTGTGGGCCACCACTCCACCCTGGGCAGAGGAGTGAGCTGCTGAGGGGTCAACTAGAGCAGCCACAAGGCTTCCTGCCCAGGATCAGTCCCAAGCAGGCTGCATGTTAATCCCTATCAAAGCATCCAGATGGGACTTCCTCATTGGTCTAAACATCATTTCTGCTTGCTATGATAGACCACCTCTGCCTTGCAGAGTATCCAGCTGCCTCTGCTCATCTTCCCTTTAAGAATTACAAGGTTCAAAAGGTTTATATCCTTGTCTAGCAATTGCCAGCTGCCCTAGAGGTGTCAAAGTGAGGGGCTAGCATTCTGGACTTCTGATTGCAGGGACGGGATTACTTTTGAATGCTTCTCCCATATAAGGGAATTGAACCTTATTTGTTGTGTATGAGTGTGTTGGTTATTTATTTGCTTCATTTATACTTCAGTTTCCCCCCAAAATGGGGAACCCAAGCAACTTACATTGTTCTTGTCTCAAGAACAACAATCCTGTGAGGTAGGTTATGCTGGTGTGTGTGTGACTGGCTCAAGGTCACCCAGCAAGCTTCCATGGCAGAGCTGAGATTTGAATCTGAACCTCTGTACTACATGAAGAAAGCTGCAGCATATTTTGAAATGGACAACCTTAAAGAAACCAAAAGAGAGCATGACCTCCAGCTGCAGTGCTATAGGCCAGAACTGTACAAGTCTACTCTTGGGCAGCTCATGCTCTTTCTCTGGCACAGAGAATCTACCACTGCCAGCCTTGCAGTGTAGATACTTCCTGCTTTTTTGATCATTGTATCAGGTAACATTAGCTTACTGTATGCTTGCTCATACCAGACCTTGAATTGTGACCCTGTCTCCACAGATGCCTCCATATTTATGAGAGCATAAGAGAAGCCATGTTGGATCAGGCCAGTGGCTCATCCAGTCCAACACTCTGTCACCTAGTGGCAAAAAAACAACAGGTGCTATCATGAGGTCCACCAGTGGGGCCAGGACAATAGAAGCCCTCCAACTGCTGCCCTCCCCCAAGCACCAAGAATATAGAGCATCACATGCCCCAGACAGAGAGTTCCATCTATACCTTGTGGCTAATAGCCATTGATGGACCTCTGCTATGTATGTTTATCTAATCCCCTCTTGAAGCTGTCTATGCTTGTAGCCACCACCATCTCCTGTGGCAGTGAATTCCACCTGTTAATCACCCTTTTAGTGAAGAAGTACTTCCTTTTATCTGTTCTAACTCGACTGCTCAGCAATTTCATTGAGTGCCCATGAGTTCTTGTATTGTGAGAAAGGGAGAAAAATACTTCTTTCTCTACCTTCTCTTTTCTTATGCATAATTCTTTCCTGCACTGCTAGTCACAAACCCAAGTGCAGTTGTCCAGTGTTTTTCTCTCTCCTGTCTGTCCATAACTGTGGAAGCTGGGTCTGACTCTTGGCTGTCTGTCAGGTTCCTTGGGCCAGTAGCCCCTCTGGGATGTGCTGTAGGGAGACATCTGGTGTGCCTGGCCATCTGAGTGCCTTGAAAATAATGGTAGTGAAGCCATTAAGGCACCAGGCGAGTCCCAAGAGTCAGGAAAATGCGGGAGAAAACAGAATTTTGCAATGAATCAGCACCATTTTTGTGATCTCTGGCAAAATGTCTCCATTTTATTGGGGTTTTTTCCGGCAGCGGAGTAATTTGCTAACACTGTCCATTCCATGCAATCAAAGTAAATTTGTTGGGCCCTGAAGTTAAGTTGGTGTGATATTTTTGCACTTCTTTAAAAAGAATGCAACAAGAAAATTTTGGCCCTGCCACGTTCTATCTCTGGAAAAAAATATCTTTCTTGCTGCTCTGGAACCGCATATGAAATGGCACCCTTAAATCCAACAGCAACAAATTATTCTGGCTGCAGAGCTCACTGCTCCCTTCAAGCAAAGGGTGTTTTTTTTCCTTTTTTTAAGTGCAAGGTTAGGGGAAAACATGCCGTCACAATTAAATATAATGAGATGTTTGCTAGCAGTTCTGACCTTTCTCCTGACCTGCTTCACCGGCACAAGGGAAAGTGGTGTGCGAAGACTCAGAGGAAAGACGTGGCTGTGCTTTGGAACCTGCCACCCTTCCCCCATCAAGAGAAGCCCCTCCCAAATACCCTCAGAAGAGCAGTTTCTGAAGAGGCGCTTTCAATGCCGCAAGAAAAATCATTATGACACCAATCGTCAAGAGGCCAGTCTTCTTCTGTCTTCTTCCCTGTTTGCATATTTTCAAACTCCAGTCTCTAATGAGCTGGACTGAACATGCTATTCAATTTTTGGAAATCTTCAATAGTCTCATACTGATTTTTTTTTAACTTGGGTTACTTGTTTGTTTAGTTTAATTTGACTAAGGTTTATTGTAGGGCAACTTTCATTCTTAACACAAATCTTTGAGGTGTGTTCTCAGTGAGCTGAGACAATCGCAGCAATGCGATAAAAAAAAATTTGGTCAACAAGCAGCTCCTTGTTTTTTGCCTTAATCAAACCGAGTGTGTGTGTGTTTTTCTTTTTTTAAGTGCAAGGTTAAGGGGGGGGGCAGCAAAACATCATTATTTAAAATGAACAACACTTTAAAACAGCATCACTTAAACAGCTTCAGAATTGTAAATAAACTCACCCAACTCCCCCACTTCACAGGTTGTATTCCAAAAAGCTTAAAGTTTCTGGTAAGTGATGCTGCAAAAATGTTGGTTGGGGGAAATCATGTGGGAGATTTTTCCTTCCCTTCTAGTGTAAAACTGCTAGACCATTTAGCTGTCTAGCCTGGGAAAGGATTGCCCCACCTGCTGAGGTTCAGGGCTAAATGAACAAAGAAGAACTTCACCTCCAAGCGTTAGTAGTACAGTTTAGGGAAGTGGGTGTTTACTTCCATCTCCTTATGACATAGGGTGACATTTTTGGGTGGGGAGGGTGTGCCTCTCCCCCACTGTGATGATGTAAGCTGTTTCCCTATCCCTGTCCATTTTCCTTTCAGATTCTTTCACTGACGAGCAGCTACCCTCAACATTGTTGTAGGAGGACACTGAGCATGCTCAGTTTTCATCAGGCTGTTCTTGGATTCATCTCTACATTTAGAAATGAATGTGTTTTGTTTTTCCTAAATGCTGGGAAGGAGTCTCCAAACTAAATCCTTATCTTGTTTGTGGCTGGACTGTTTTATTTCCTTGCTGATATACATGGGTTTACTAAGTTGGTATTAGGTGGAGTGGTACAGAAAGACAAACATTGATTGTGCAAAGAAGTGTGTGTGTATAAACATATACTCTGACTGTCAGCAGCTCTCCAGGAACTTTAGCAGAGAAGAGTCTTTCCTATCGTCTAACAACTGAGGGGCTTTTAACTGGAGATTCCCCAGACCTTCTGCATACAAAATAGGTGCTTGACTGCTTGACAACATAAAGGTTGACTCATAATGCACTGCAATGGTTGAAAAGTGGCAGATCTACATATATTTTAACCATTATGTACCTAAAGACCCCAGTCTGCCATAACGAATGTGTTATATACTCTGTCAGTTTGTGTACTGGGAAAGTGCTGTCCATGGTAGCTGCTGTAATTCTCTTGGCAGCTGTATGTTACACTGTACGGTCTTGCTTTGGCTGGAATTCAGCAATGGATCAAACTATGTTGGATGTCTTTCTGGTTCCAGGTTCAATACCAACCTGAAGTTGTAAAGTGGGCATGGAGGGAGTGACTGAGAAATAGACAAATTTGGGGGAATGGCTAGAAATACAGGTGAGTTGAGGGAGGCATTTAGGGGACAGAAGATTTCTAGGTGTATTTTTGTGTGTGCTGCAGTACTGATTAGGAGTGAAACCATTTTGGAAAATCTCTGCCTTGGTGGGGAAGTTCTGTCCCCTTAAATCTTCTAAAGCAAACTTTCCCTGACAGAGCACGGGCACGTCATTTAGGAACGGGTGTCAGCATGCATCTCTTTTCATTGCTTGGATCTGAGTTAGCAATAAGGAACTGGAAACTGGTCAGCCAAATGCTTATTTTGGCAGTGAACTGGATGCAGGAAAATCCATCCTTAAGTGGTGCTGCTATTTATACCTGGCAGTCTTGATTTACAAAGTGCTGCACAATTCTTGATTCCTCCCCCACCCTTGTCAGGCTTGCCCGATGTGTCTTCTGATAAAGCCACACTTTCCAGCTGCAAATTAAGATATCAAAATGGGCGTTTGAGAAAGAACTTGGCTGGATTTTTCAGTTGACTTACGAGGAAGCTGCAGGAGCAGCGGAACGCAATCAAATCCGGGGTTTGCGTGAAGGCTAGAATTTGTCCTTCAGAAGTCAACAAACAACGGAGGGACTCCTGTGGAACTTTATTTTTGAGTCATTGTACTCATTTTGAAAACTCTGTGACTGTGTGGGGTCCTCCTTGGAATATTGTTTTGAGACTGTTGTTTTCTATTTCTATTTATACTGTATGAATGTATGCCCACTGTTGTAGGCTGTTCATTTCATTATAATAGAACTTTATTTACACCAGTTAAGAGTATTTGTGCACAATATTTTGTATTTTTGTATTTCTGTTCCGCTATTTATACCTGGCAGTCTTGATTTACAAAGTGCTGCACAATTCTTGATTCCTCCCCCACCCTTGTCAGGCTTGCCCGATGTGTCTTCTGATAAAGCCACACTTTCCAGGGGTCCCCTAAGAACCCCTTGGTGGATGAATTGATTCAATAAAGTTTAGGCAGGTAGGATAGAAGTGATCTTTGGAAGGTGTGGAGTTGCCCAGTAGCAAAACTGACCCAAGCAACTATGTCGAAGGACTTCTTTTTGTCTGATTTTATCCTCATGGCCTGAGTGCCTCTGAGTATATGCAGAATCCCTTTTCTTTGTAGAAGGGAATGTGTCCTTGGCTATCTGGATTGTCTAGACCGTCTTCTTTCCACACAGAAGGTCCGATTTTCATTTGCTGCCATTGCCACTTACACAGCAGTTTTGGGGAGAGATGTTGCTCAATTTGAAATCTTGGAAAACCTCTGGCAGTCAGAATGAATGAGACAGAGAAAATGGACTGGTAGACTGGCTAGGGTATGGCAACGTCTCTTGTTTGTTGTTATACTGGTTCAGAAGTAGCCTGGGAAACAAATGCCAAGATTAGCTGGTTTGTCTGCACTGTGGCTGGGAAATACTCTCTTATGTGCACTCTCTCACATATGTACTCGCTGCTGTCTTGGCTAGTGGACCCTGTTACGAAGTCCCAGAGTTTTATGTGACAGCATAGTGAGCATGCAATGGAAATTCTTGGCACATGCATGCATGTTGCAAGGCAAATACAGCCATCATAATATGTAACACTTTAGTGCACAGGTGTGTACTATGATGGGACATTTATACACACTCACAGTAGGCACAGATTAGCCATGAGTGCCCCCCAAGTCTTTGTGTCTACTTATTCCAGCAACCTAACTGAACTCTGTTTGAACCACCCTTCAGTCTGGGTGGCTGATGCCAAACTTGTGGTTGTGCCAAGGATCATGCCAAAGAAGAGATGTGTAAGTCTCATGGCTTGGTTGGGCCTTGCGTCGCAGGCTGCTGGGTACAGATTGAAGCATGCTGGCAATCAGCCAACTATGTGGTTATGCTTCTATAAACACTGACTATGGCAAAGAGATGAGCTTTATGCAAATGGCTGGCCACAGGTCAGATTCAGATTAGCATTTACAAACAGAGGAACAGCCTGAAAACAGTTTTATCTGCTCTCCAGCCTGAAAAGTATGATGGATTGGAGTTCTTGACACTTCTGCTGACATACGGAATGTGATCTCACTGCAGATATTAAAATACCTGACCTATATCTCAATCTGGAATGGTTTAGTCTGTTGAAATTAATATGGACTTATTTTCAAGTAGAACTGCTGGATTAAGCTGATTAATCAGCAAGGGCCAATTTTAACCTGGAAGACTTCAAGTTTAGGTGCATTTGTTTGTTTTTAGAGACTGTTTTGGTTCTGGCATATTGTTGTAACAGGGAGTGAAATACTGACTGCATTAAAGGTGACCTTCCTTTTTCACAATGCATTCTTTTTTATGTGGAAAAGAGGCTGGAGATGGAAGTCTTTGACAGAATTCTTTCTGGAATAGTTAATCATTTTGGGCTTTACCATTTCAGACTACTGGGGAGAGGGGTTATGCAATAGAGTAATCTTTCAGTATCAAATTTCCTCATGCATGTAGAAAACTAGCTTTTCAGGAAGAAGTTAACATGGCTCCCTGGGATGCTAGTATTCTATGAGCATGGGATGTATGTGTATATTTTTGGAGAAGCATTTTCATGCCAGTCAGCCTGAATGCAACAGAGAAACAGGCTTGTTGCCTTGCCAAGAGCTGGCTTTTTGAATGTTAACATTTTCTGGCATTCCTCAGTGGGGTCTAGATTTGAGACCCTGATTGCAGTCTGCCTTGGAATTCACCAAGAGTGGAGGGATCTGTCCATGGTCCTGAGCTTGCAGGATGGACTGATGATTTGCCAACCACCACAATTTTTTTTTCTTTTTCAGTTTTTGCCCATTGCTGCTTTTTATTGACCTCTGGTCATTTTCATTAGGCTAGCATGGCTGGTCTATAGTGGAAGCCTCTGTGCTCTGAAGTCAATGGGTTTTCTTTAGGACCGAAAGCATTACTTGGTAGGTCGATCACAACTAAAGTCGATTAATTGGAAATGGCTAATTTCAGTCCATGGGGCTATGCTTCAGAGCATGGTGGTTTGAGATCTTGTAATTTGAGCATGCTACAACAGAACCAAAACAGACTGGGAAAAGTTAAAAGATGCCCTTTGTAGCTTTTGTCTATTGATGCGAGTTATCTCACATGTATTTTGGTGTTTAAGAAGGGCCCCTGCATTTAGGTTTGGATTCTGCTCAATGGCTTTTAATGTTTTACCTGCTGATTTTAAGCATTGGTTTAATGGTTTTTAGATTTTGATCTTTGGTGCAGTCTTTTTGAGCCACTTCAAACAGCAGAAGAAAGTAGGGTGCCTATTCTTCAAGCAACGTAAGCAACATTTTAACTTAAATTGGTTAACTAATCATGTGCCTTTTAATCAATCTGCCAGCTTATCTGTTTTTATCCTGCCCTTCCTCCCCAAAGCTCAGAGCAGTGTACGTGCTTTTTCTTTTGCATTTGATCCTTGCAAATACCCTGATAGCCCAAGGTCACTCAGCAAGCTTCAAGGATTTGCTCCAGGGGCTCCTAGTCCAAAATTCTGATCAATGACACTGCATTGGCTCCTGTAGGTAAAAATGTAATGAGCCAGCCCCTCTTGTAACTCGCTGATCTCTCCAAGGTGGGGAGAGGGATTGCATCAGACAGCATGGAGTGTTTGGGGGGCAAAGCTGGGCTTCTGAAACTAGGATCACCTCTCTGGGCTCTCCTCCCTCTGCAGGCAGAGGAGGGAAGGGATTTGGAATGTAGGTGCCTCACTCTGCTTGCAAAGTGAGGACCAACCAAGTTCTGTCTCTGCTGGAGAGAGCGAGGGCACTGCTGGAGGGCAGAGCTAAAACAGTTGTCTGCCTGCCTCTGGTTCTTCACTTTTCCAGCCTCCAAGGGCTAGCAGCCGCGGCAGTAGTCCCTCAGGGCTGCCCAAGGAAGCAGCACCTCTGGCTTGGCTCCTTTCAGACTGCACAAAGGACAAGGGGGATGCCTCTGGGCAGTGCTGAGTGTGGGTCCAGCCCTGGCTGAAAGAAAGCACTTGCCTGCTGTGACTAGAGGCATTGGCTTCCTAATACATGTTCCCAAAATTCGCTCAGTCACCTTCTCTTGGGCGGGCGGGCAGCCCGTGTGCAGGAGGCTGTCAGCACCTGAATAATTTAACAGCCTGCAGAGCAGCAATGCAGACTGGCCTGGCCCACCCCGTGTCCCTGTTTAAGAAATAATCCCCTCCCCCACCCACGTGCCCTTTTCTCCCTCCAGTCTATCTTTCAAGCTGTCAATCAAAACAGACTTGGATGGAGCAAGCCGTGCTTCATTTGGGAGTGAAATGCATGCTGCAATGGATGCTGCTGCTTAGCATTTAGGAAAGTCCTGGTCATAAGGGGGGCATGCATGTGGATGCTGGGTCTGCATGGTGTGTGTGTGTGTGTACCTGCAAAACAGCTCCCTCTGCAATGCATCCCTTCTATGGAGGCTAGGTGTTGGCTGTCATGAATTGCAGGTGGACCATTTTCCCATAGAAGTGTGAACGGCAGAAAGGGGATATCCATCAGATGGGGGCTGAACTCCCATCATGCCCTGGAAATCCTAGTGTTGGGAGAGAGGAGCAGTTTTGGAGACTCCTTGCAACTGTCTCCCAGACTGCAGCTCTCTGACTTTGTCCCATGGACATTAATGGGACCATCTGAAGACCCTGTTCCTGTAGCCTTGTTCCTTCCACCTATTCAGCTCTACTCGGAGTTCTGTTTCTTGGTGTGATATCAGAGTAGGACAAGCTGGGGGATTCTGAGTTATGGGTGGGGAACAATTTGAAAATCTCCCCTCCCAGATTCTTTAAGCAAGTTATAAGAGATTTATTCATTGCTGATATCTCAAGGTCTGAGAAAGCTAATTCTTGCCCCTCTTTTCCTGACTCTCAGCTGCTCTCGACATTCTGTGTTCCCAGAGCATATTCCATCCCAAGGACTTTCTACTTTTGTGTGTGTATTTGTGTGTGTGCGTTGTATGCCTAATTTAAAAAGTCCACTGAATTTGTAGAGACTTCATCTGTGGGTAGTTTTTGCTAATTTTGTGACCCTAATAGGGGCCAACCAGCTTATTGTTAGTTATCAAGATACAACTGGGGGGAGTGGGCACTACAGGATGACAGAGTTATTGCTAGGAGTGTTGAGACAGAGGCGTAACGATTCCCATAGCAGTAATGATACCCTCAAAATAGGACAAACGGTCTGTGTGGTTCAGTCCCTGGCTCCCCCGGCTGCCTTAAGCAGGAATAAAGGATGACAGAGGAGAGCTTTGATCAAGATGGGCAGCTGTGTTCGTTTGTCTGTAGCAGCAGAAGAGTAAGAGTCCAGTAGCACCTTAAAGACTAACAAAATTTGTGGCAGGGGATGAGCTTTTGTGAGTTGCTGCTCACTTCTTCAGATGCAGCTGGAATCCTAGCATCTTTGCTTGTCTGTGCAGACATTGCTGAGTTTGATGGACCAGTGGTCTGCCTCAGTGAATGGAAGCATCTTCTGAAATAAGAGTCGGAGGGCGTAGCAGTTTCAAGCAGGCTGCAGGCTTGTTTCTTAACAGTGAGCAGCCCATTGACTGGGGCAAATATCCTTTCTCCCCTTCAATTACTTAGCTGGAGAGGTATCTTTTGAAAGCATGTTTAGGTCTCTGGTTTGATTCTGAGCACTTTCTTTTTTGGGGGAAAAAGGGTTGTGGCTCAGTGGCAGAGTGCATGCTTTGAGTGCAGAAGGTCCCTCAAAACAGAAGACCCTCAGTCTTTGGCCTCTCCAGTTTCAAGGATCATGGGTGGGAGAAGGGCTCATCTAGGCTCATCAGGGGTCAGATACTTGGTCCGAGGTGGCTTCATATTGAATCCACATTGAATGCACTGAACATTCCATAGACTACCATGCTGCATCAATGCTGTTTGGTTGAAGTATCACCCTGTACTTAACTGCTTCTTATTTTGCTGTTTCTCCAAGTAGCTCAGGTGAGCACCCTCCCCCCCCAGTTTTAGCCATGCAACAGTACTGTAAAGTAGGTTAGGTTGAGATACAATAATTGGCCCAGTGTAATCATGATGGAGTGGGGATTTGAACCTGGATCTCTCTAGTCCTGGCCTGAAATGCTAACTATGGTGCTACACAGGCTGTTCTGGCATTTTGCTGCACCAGGGAATAAAAGAGGAGATGATGGAAGGATGGCCATAGCTTTAGGGAGTCACAGGGGTATATCTTTCTATGCTAATTGAAATCAAGTACCTTAGAAGGATGTGAGTTTTCTTAGATTTGCATTGATGCAATGTTCCCTTTAAGCTGTGGAGTCTTGTGAGCAAAAATTCTACTTTGTGAGCTCCTGGCATTAAAGTTGTGAGCTACTGCGTAAATCAGTGTTCACAGGGGCCATCCTTTCTGAGCCCCTGAGAACACTAATTTATGCAGTAGGCTGAGCTAAGACAAAAATGTGTGAGCTAGAAGCTAGAAACTGTGAGCTAGCTCACATGAACTCAGCTTACAGGGAACACTGGTAACATGGTGGTAGTGAGCTAGAGAAATTACTGGGTCCAATATGTCCTTAATTAAATCTTTAACTCTGAGTGAGACTTCAGGTAGTAATCGATTGCTGCTGTCAGTCTACAATGCAAGAGTAGTAATGCTGGACCACCTTATGGGGTTGTTGAGAGGACTGAGATTTTGGAGTGGATATGAGGTGGGTGGGTGAGGTCAGCATCTCCTATGTGCTTCCTTGGAACTTTAATTATTTAGGAAATGTGTATACCGTCTCTCCAGAGATGTGTCTGTGACAGACCCAGATTTCCAAAGAGGGTTGTGCCATGGTTGTGTCATCTCTTCTATGTAGAATGAATGTCTGGCTTCCTGTAAGCAAGCTAGAATGAAGTAATGTTTGGAGAGAGCTGAAAGGCCCATGCGGGGAGTTGGGCTTCCAGCAGGACTGGGGCTAGAGCAGGGTAGGGAGGCAGAGCAGCTCCACTGCAGAAAGACAGTCTGGAGGCAAAGGTTCAGGCTAGCCAGAGCTGAGCTGCAGGGTTGGGATGAAAATCCAGGCAGGTAAATGGATAGGACAGCTGGAAGCCTGCAGTGGAAGCCATTGGGATCTGCTGGGGGTGGGGGGGTGGGGTGAGGCAGGGGGTAGGCAGGGATATCAAGGAGGAAGGACGCATCAAAAACAGAGATGTAAACTTCCTGGGAGTGTTGAAGCCCTGGGGAAAACGCACCATGTGTGTTCTGGTTTCCTTTAGAAATGAAATGACCTAGTAGAGGTGAAAGCTGCATGGTCCAGTTCTGGGATTAATTTTAGAACATTCATCTCTCTAAACCAGAAGCCACAGCTGAGCAAACTCTCAAAGCATTAGAAAATCCACTCTGTTTAAGGAAGAGGCAGATTGACAGGCAGAGGGACCTCGTCTGGGATTTCTATCTCCAAAGGGTGCTGAGGTGCTGCTGGAGAAGGGATCCTTGTAGCCGTGTTTGCAAACAGAACATGCAGTAGCAGCAGGCATTGAGCTCATATCTCTGTTTCCCCCCAAAAAACTGTCTTTATTTTCCAAAGTATAACTTACAAAATAAGAAAACATAAAACACACAGGTTATAAAATACAACCAAAGCAAAACTAATAAGGACACAGTTCATTAACATATTATATAACTTCCAGTTCCATACACTTATTAAAATTATAATCAATATACTATATACTAATAAAAATACATCATTTGTTGATAAAGTCTGTTCTTTGGAATAACCTCTTTGCTTATAAGGCAGGGGTGGCCAACGGTAGCTCTCCAGATGTTTTTTGCCTACAACTCCCATCAGCCCCAGCCATTGGCCATGCTGGCTGGGGCTGATGGGAGTTGTAGGCAGAAAACATCTGGAGAGCTACTGTTGGCTATCCCTGCTATAAGGTATTTAACAATAGGATACCAGATAGCTATTAACCTTGATTCCTGAACCTCTGACATTAATAAGGAGACATTAGATGTAATTTTATACCTTACAAAATTTTTCCACAGTCTATTCTGCCATGATGTAATATTTAGAATTGATTTGTGTATCAATCACAAAGCTATAGTAGTGTGTGCTGCTGTTAAAAGTATATGGACAGTTAAGTTTTCTGTATGTTACCATTGGGATCTGACCATTTACCCAAAAGAGAAATTTCAGGAAGTAGAGGTAATTCTATCAATGTTATCTGCTTAGTCTCTTGAAATATTTGGTGCCAAAATTGTTTTATATATATGTCCACCGACAGTGCATAAAGTCACCTTTGGAGCCACATTGTTTTCTTCAATTGGGACTCATATTTCTGTGTTACTAAAGGAAAGGAAAGGTCCCCTGTGCAAGCACCAGTCGTTTTCAACTCTGGGGTGACGTTGCTTTCACAATGTTTTCACGGCAGACTTTTTACGGGGTGGTTTGCCATTGCCTTCCCCAGTCATCTACTCTTTCCCCCCAGCAAGCTTGGTACTCATTTTACCGACCTTGGAAGGATGGAAGGCTGAGTCAACCTCGAGCTGGCTACCTGAAAAACCAGCTACCGCCGGGGATTGAACTCAGGTGGTGAACAGAGCTTAGGACTGCAGTACTGCTGCTTTAACACTCTGCGCCACGGGGCTCATGTTACTAAACACTTGCTTAAATCCAGCCATTACACCAAAAAACTTGGGGTGGAATGTGTAGTCCTTTCCCACTTATCCTTACAACAGCCCTGTGAGGTAGGACATCCAGAGGGGGAGAACAATGACTAAAGGTTGGGGGAAGGAGGAGAAGGAGAATAGGAGTTGGTTTTTTATACCCTGCTTTTTTCACTACCCAAAGGAGTCTTGGAGCACCTTCCCTTCCTCTCCCTTGTGAGGTAGATGTGGCTGGGAGAGTTCTGAGAGAACTGTGACTGACCCAAGGTCACCCAGCAGGCTTCAAGTTGAAGAGTGGGGAATCAAACCCAGTTCTTCAGATTATAGACTCCCACTCTTTTTTTTCTTTTTAAAACTTTATTAAATTTTATAAATAACATAAGATAAATTATACAACACAAAATGCAGTGTAAGATTGATATTGCTGTCAATAGGTTTACACATAGTAGTTTTGATGCATGCAAAAGAGCTATGTCCATCGCTAGAGATTAAGCACATTTGCAACAATAGATATAATTGAATAGTAAAAAAGGTAAAGGTAGTCCCCTGTGCAAGCACCAGTCGTTTCTGACTCTGGGGTGATGTCGCATCACAACGTTTTCATGGCAGACTTTTTACAGGGTGGTTTGCCATTGCCTTCCCCAGTCATCTACACTTTACCAACAGCAAGCTGGGTATGCATTTTTCCGACCTCAGAAGGATGGAAGATTGAATCAACCTTGAGCTGGCTACCTAAACCCAGATTCCGCCGGGATCAAAGTCAGGTCATGAGCAGAGCTTGGACTGCAATACTGCAGCTTTACCACTCTGCGCTATGGGGCCCTTTCAATTTAATAGTAGTTAACTGCAAAAGAGCAAACCACTCAACTAGAATCTATCTATAGTAGAGGGTCCACTAGAGAAGGCAGATGTAGGAAAAGATTGGTTTGTGAGAAATAAGTAATTACCCGAAGCCAGGTTGAGACAAAAGTAGTGATGTAGTGACTGCTTTTATCATTACTTTTGAGTCCACCACTCTTAACCACTATAGCACACTGGCACCACTTTGCATCTGAGTAGAGATTTTAACCTGAATCTCTCCAAGGCCTAGTGACATCTTGCATATTTTTTTTCTTGGTACATCTCTGAGTTGAGTCACAGATGTCTTTTGGGAATTCTGTGCTTTTCAGATATATAGGGGCCTGAATTCAATGTGGGTCATGGCTGTCAGGCCGAAGATGCTTCAGACTTTCCCTGACCTGAAATGGCCTTGAGGAAGCAGCTGTATGCTCCATTGTGTGTGTGGGGGGGAGAACTACACATATATTGATACAGCTATGTGTCACTTTTCCCAGCTGAGCAAACAGAATCCCCTGGGACTATTTCAGAGTTGGGAAAACGGCATGGGGAGTGATGGGAATGTTTGAGCCACTTCCAAATTGAGCTCCTGTGTGCCTGGGAATCCTGTGTGCCTGACCCAGGCATCGACCCAGGAAGAATGTAACCTGGAGTTGGGCCTTACTGGGCAATGCTGACTCAACAAGTGTTTCCTGTGCCTGGATGCTGATCCAAGGCAGGGGAGGAAGCAAAACAAAGATCTGTGTGGTGGAGGGATCAGGAGCCCTGTGAAGATGGGAGACTTCCTCCCACTTGGTCAAAGAGCTTTGCTGCCCAGCACGCCCCGTTCCTGTTTTGAACTGCATAAATAGGTTACAGATTCCTCCAGCTGCAGCATCCTTTTTTTGGATGCTGGCAAAAACTGATGAGTAGCCAAAATACCGAAGAGAGATCCATAAATATCTGCGGAGAAGAATGGGGCTGTTTTGGCTGTGCGTGTGCTTGAAATCTGGGACTTCAAAGCACTGCAGCCCTTGGCTTGATTAGGCAGGCATAAAACACCGAGCGTGGAGCAGAAGTCTCTGGGTCGGCAGAAAGGAAAGCAACAGTGAGAACAGCTAGAAAGAGGGAGAGCAATTGAGGCAAAAATTGGACCAGGTGGGTGGGTTTGTGCTGGCAAATGGCTGTAGGTGTGTGAGTGTGTACCAGTTCATGTGTGTATGTTTATATCCAGATGGTATATGTTCTTGGGATTGTGTCCAGGTGATTGCATGGGTTCCGGTTCAGGCAGCTAAAGCACTGCAGTGAGACAGCGCAAGAGAATGCAGGACACAGATTTGCTGCAGCGGCAATGAAGCTCTTGCAGGACTGCTTATGTGTCGGTGGCTGGGAAGGAGCAGGGTTGACCTGGCACCTCTTGGATGTCACAACAAAGAGCTGGGGCAGTTGCCAGATGATAATGCAGTAATGCAAAGGGACTGGGGGCCATCTGGATCATGCACATTTCCCAGGGTCTCTTCCTTGCTGCCTGAGGCAGCTTCTCTGGTCTGCCTCTGCACCAGTAAGGCTTGCAAAGAGCTGACTGGAGTGAATGCAGGCATGGCAGGGTTGTCTAAGGACACCGGAAGGTGAGCTGAGGGCTGCATTTCAGCCTTTACACTGACCTCCCCATCTTCCATAAAGTGGTTGGAATAAAGAGCATCGAATTCCATACATACCACACACCCCCCCCCCATATTTACACGCTGCACCTTCTGCCAAGGAGAGATCCTGGGATGCCCATACTGTGAAGTACTGCAACACGTTTTGTATGTGTGCGCTGCCAGTGTATGCCATGAAATGGTTCCAGGCAGCAAAACATCTTGTCTCTTGAGGGTTTATTCCACATTTATCACCTTGAGATCTGAGGCTCAAAGCCAGCATGAAAGAGATTGTATTCTAGGGCAGCTGAGCCATTGGAGAATTTGTTCAGATTTCCCGAACAAGGATTATTTGAAGGGGGGGGGAGGATCCTGCAAGCATTTTACTTAACTTTCAAAAAATCTTGAAGTTACTAGCCCTTGTGTTTCTAGTGGGAGGCAGAATTTTGTGGACATTATGGCTAAAAAGCTTGTACCTTGAACATTTTGTTCTGTCCTAACAAAACATGTGACATTGGGATCTTTCCATCTGCACAGCATTCCCAGAAAACAAACCCTCTAGTCCTTGATTGTTTAGAGATGCAAACTGCCATACTCTGATAGTTGGCCATCTTAGCTGTTATGAATGGGGCTGTTAGACTGGTTTTGCCTGTAGAACCCTTGTCTGATGGGTGATGGGGGCTTAACAGAAAGACATTTGTGTTTTTGTAATGAGAAACCTTCAGGGCAGTGTCTGAGGCCAGTGTCCTGTAGAAAGGGGGCATATCCTCATCTCTGGTACTGGACTATCACTGTACTGGAGCTTCAGCACTCTGGGTTGCCTTGGCCATGTAGGAGAATTTCCATCGTGAAGTGCTGTTATAGTGGCACCTCATAAATGCGTAGATTGGGCTTGCCAACCTACATGTGGGTCCTGGAGATCTCCCAGAACTAGAACTGATCTCCAGGTTCTTTAGAAGGTGGACTCCATGACATTATACCCCACTGAAGTCCTGCCCCTCCCCAAACCCCCTCCTGCCCAGACTGTACCCATCCCCCAAATCTCCAGGTGTTTCCCAATTTGGATTTGGCTACCTTAGTGTGGATGCATCTTTAGTGTGGTGTGAGTGAGAGAACAGCAGACTTTCAGTTGGAATTTGGGATGAAGCAGAGCTGGGAGCAGGGCTTTTTTCTGAGCAAGAACGCACAGGAATGCAAATCCATCTGGCTTGGTGTTAGGGTGTGGCCTAATATGCAAATATTCCTGTTGAGCTTTTTCTACACAAAAAGCCCTGTGTGAAACAATGGTGATGTTGGGGGTGTGGCCTAATATGAAAATGAGTTCCTGCTGGGCCTTTTCTACCCCCCCCCCCCAAAAAAAAGCCCTGGCTGGGAGGTTTTAGCTGGAGATACCTAAAATGGTTATTTGGGAATCTAATGCAAGATTAGGAGTTGTGCAACCTGTTCTAAGAAGTCTTTTGCCAAAAAGGAATCTGAATCCTGTAGCACCACTGCTGGGTTTCTCACCTCTCTGGGGAGTGCATACAACAGTGTGGGTTAAAGGGGCTCAAAATATCAGACAAGAGCTATACTAAGTTTTTGTGATGAATCAGCCCCTAGGAGAAGTATTTTGGACCTGGGAAAAAAATATATTTATAGGCCATCGCTTCTGCTTGGATTATATTTTAAAACCCTAAAAAAGCCCTGATCAAAATCAATGATTCAAATAGACTTTTCCACTGTACAGTTAATATATAATGTTACAAGAGCTGGTATGTTGTGGTGGTTAAAATGCCAGATTAGAATCTGGGAGACTCAGGTTCAAATCCCAGCTCAGCCATGAAATTGGGCCAATCCTATACTCTCAGCCTAACCTACCTCAAAGGATTGTTGTGTAGGTAAAATGGAGGCAAGGAAAATGATATAAGCTGCTTTGGAGATACAAATGAAGTAAAACAAACATTTTCCAGACAAGTATGTACATGTAAGCACACACAAATCTGCCTTATACTGGATCAGCCCACAGGCCTACCCTGATATACAGAGGCTCTCCAGGGTCTCAGGAGGTGGTCCTTCACATTTACCTGCCGACCTGGATATCTGAGATGCCAGGGGACTGATCCCAGGACCTTCAGCATGCACAGATATTCTGCCATTGAGCAGTGGGTCAAAAATAGAGAATTTATACAACCACAAGGAACCTTGGATTTTTTTTGAAAAAAAATCTTTTTCTAGAAGTGCAGCTGATGTCTTTTGGCACTACAGAATTGCCCTCCTTGTTTTGGGATAAAAGTCAGGTTCACTAGGCAACATTGCAAACTCGAAGGCTGAGCATCCACACCTTTTCCAAAAACAGAGGGCAGCTAATTACTAGCTGAACAGTAGCCAGTTTGGTGTAGTAGTTAAGTGTGCGGACTCTTATCTGGGAGAACCGGGTTTGATTCCCCACTCCTCCACTTGCACCTGCTAGAATGGCCTTGGGTCAGCCATAGCTCTGGCAGAGGTTGTCCTTGAAAGGGCAGCTGCTGTGAGAGCCCTCTCCAGCCCCACCCACCTCACAGGGTGTCTGTTGTGGGGGAGGAAGGTAAAGGAGATTGTGAGCCGCTCTGAGACTCTTTGGAGTGGAGGGTGGGATATAAATCCAATATCATCATCATCATCATCATCATCATCATCATCTTCTTCTTCTTCTTCTTCTTCTTCTTCTTCTTCTTCTTCTTCTTCTTCTTCTTCTTCTTCTTCTTCTTCTTCTTCTTCTTCTTCTTCTTCTTCTTCTTCTTCTTCTTCCTCTTCCTCTTCCTCTTCCTCCCCAGATCCAGTTACAGTTAGTCGTAAATCAAAGTAGACCTGATATGGCAGAACCTCCCTTCTGTGTGTGTTGAAAGTTTTCTAGCAGGTACTTTGAACATTGGGAAGCATTGCTTTGGGTGTGCTTAACAGTTGTATCTTGTGCTTCCCCCGATTTAAATTGCCCCCTACTTCGCTCAGTGCAGGATGGATGGGGGCAGTGGCATTCTTGCTTTTCCTCTGTAGACCTAGTTGCTGAGTGGGGTGAGGGCAGTTTCAAGTGAGAAAAGGTTAAAGCCCCCTCAGCAACCATACTGCTAACTTCAGATCTACCCCTTGGGTCTGGTAGGATTTAAGCTAGTTAACTGACTTCCTTGGAACATAATCACCAGAAACTGCAACTAGAACGGGGGTGGCATTTCTGAGGTGAAAACTGAGGGCATATGTTCAGCTCTAATTTGATTGCCATGGGAGCCCTTCCAAGTGAGAGCAATTGCTTTGCCTCTGTGCCTTCCTGTCTGCTGATTGGTCGACAGGTCAGACATATTTATAGCTGGGCCCAATGACAGATGACCTTGATAATAAGCAAGATTCAGTCACAAGACCACATGTCACATTTATAATGTCACATTTATAATGTTTTGACCTCAAAAGCAGTACATTTTCCCTTAAGTTTTTTTACACAGAAAATCAGGCTTTTAACTAAAGAAGCATGAGCTCCGTTTTCATATATAGATGGTAACATGTTGGTTTCTATCAAAGTCAGTTTGAATCCACTATTTTCAAAAAGAGAAATTTCATACAACTGATTTAAAATGAAATGTAAATGAAATACTGGTTTAATTTATATGAAATTTAAACCTGTCCTTCATTTTATTCATTAATTTATTAATAACATTTGTTGAGTATATTTCCTTTGAGGCTCAAGATGGCTTCCTTTCATTGTGCAAACATGCACAGACAATACTGAGTCCATTAAAAAATTTAAAATCTCCATACAATTCACATCCTGGCCTTCAAACCAATCACATGCTACCTACTGTAAATCGAGCAAAATCACCAGAAACCCCCCTGAAATAATACTGCCTTAGAGGTGAAGATGAAAATGGAGGTAAGACTGTGCAGCCCTCATATGTCAATCTGCCTGACAAAAAAGAAGCCACCACTGAAAAGGCACTGAAGGGGGGGTCCCTTAACTTCTCTTTAAAAAGGTACTGTTCTCAGGAAAGAAAACAGTTGGCATATGTGCTCACATAGGAGGATATGGTCCTTCAGCTGCATTCCACTAATCTGCTTTGGGCTCTGGGAACATCTGTAGGATTGTGGTTTCTGATGGCATAATTCTCCCTCTTTTCTCTGCTTCCCCCTTCTCTTATATGTCTAGTCTCTTAGAATGCATGCAAGCCTGAGGGTGGATCCTGTGTTTTGGTTTGATTTATGTAGTGTCTATTTACTGTAAGCCTGTTGGAAATAATAAATGAAGGAGGAACTGCTCCCGCTTCCGCTTTGTCACTAGGAAAGAACTGGGTTTCTTGGAAATGAAGTGAAACATATTTGGGTGAGGTGGTGGGGCCAAGCTAGATGTTTGGATTTTTTTAAGGGTTGGATCCAGCTTCCAACTTCGAACCCAATTTGAGGTTCCCACAGCTGCTATTAAAAATAAAGCAGAGCCCATTTCAGCTTGGTACACTGCTGAAGGGCTCCTGCCTCCTCCTTCAGCTGTTTTCCTGTGCCAAAACACTACTGAGGGGCGGAGAGAGATATTCTCTTATTTTTGCTGCTCCAAGTGGAGTATTCTGTGCACACGGAACAGCAAAAAAAGAAGAAACTAAAAAAGGAAAAAAAGAAAGGGAAATAACTCCCACCCCCTAAACACTTTTTCAGTGCAGAAAATAGCTAGGGGGAGAGCTCTTTCTCCCCCTGCAGTGACATACCAAGCCCAAGGGGGTTTTACCTTTTTTAAAGCCTTTTAAAAATAATTCCCTGCTGCTTTGTGGCTGTGGGGAACTTGTGTTCACTTGGCTTAGTTCTTTAAAAGAAGCAAATATTTAATTTTGCGCTGACCTGGGAGAGATCTTGCAGCTTTCCCTGTCTCATTTAAGGCTAGGTGGCAGAGTATGGCAGCACAGCTACCTGTTATAGGAGGAGCACAGACTAGAGGAGTATTCTGTGTGGCTCAGAAAAGAGAATGGAATTGGGCTCTAAAAAGCAGGGACCACCCACCTGGAGTGTAGGTACACCTTCAGAACCACTGACAGATTAACAAAGCAGCTCTTCATTATTATAAAGGTGGCAGCAGCTAAATGGAAGTTGAGGAGGGAGGCCCCATGCTTTCCCTGAAGGGTGTTATGAGTCTCAGGAGGGAGTATCTCCAAATGGTGTAGACGGATGCTCTTGACTGGCTAGCCAAACTTCCAGTGTGGGTCACTCACTGACACATGTTTATCTTTCGCCAAAGAGCTCAGGGTGGAGTAGACAGTTCTCTCTTCCTCAGTTTTATCCTGGTAACACCTTTGTGAGGTAGATTATGTGGTGAGAGAGTTACGAAGTTGAGCCTCAGTGGGAGAATGGGGATTTGAACCCTGGTCTAACAACAGCATCGTGTGCCATGCATCATGGTACAGAAAAGGTACTGATTATATAGCCTGCCACAGTGGCTGAAAGTGTGAACGGCTTAATTTTTTCCCCTGTGAGTGGGCTAACAAAATTTTAATTCTGTCTGGAAAGTTGTTCAGGGTGTTTTCAGCCTCAAGCTGGGCCCATCTGTTGGGGTGGGGGTTTGTGTGTGCGTGTTGGTGGGTGTGGTGGTTTCAGTGTGGCTAGGCCATCCGTTCTTTCTCTGTGTAATTCCTTCTAGCTCATGCATTTGGAGCAGGTTGGAAATCTTGGCTCTGGTTCCCTCAAGCTGGTGTTTGGGGGCAGAGAGAGTTAATTGGCTGTCTCAGTCGTACCATATTTTTAGCATTTTTATTTTTATATCTAGATTTCTAATGTTATAGCCGCCCTGAGCCTTTGGAGTGGGGAGGGATTAAAAATGTAAAACCTGCAACCTTGGGGTTGGGAGGGTATCCAATGAAACCAATGGGCAATATATTCAGGATGGGCAAACAGAAGAGCAACTTTAACAGACGTATTTAAATTGTAGAATTCACTGCCTGTGGATGTACTGATGGACACATGCATCGATAGCTTTAAAAACGGATTAGACATTCATGGAGGGTAGGTCCATTAGTGGCTGCTAACTGTGTGTGCTAAAAGGAACCTCTGTAGCCAAAAGCAGTAATACCAGCAATAATAGGAGGTATTCTTTCTAGTGCTAGAAGACATAAATACCAACACTAGGAAAATGGTTTCCAGCCTCCTGATGGCACCTGGAAATCACTTACTGTTACCATTGATCTCCAAATGACCAACCTGCAGGTGGTGGCTGGAGATCTCCTGGGACAGATCTCCAGGCAACACAGATGAGTTCTCCTGGGGTGAATGGCCACTTTGGAGGGTGGCATTATACCCTGCTGAGGTCCCTCACCTTCTGAAAACCCGCCTTCCCCAGGCTCCACTCCCAAAATCTCTAGGTATTTCCCAACACAGTACAGGCAGCCCTGTTAGGAAGTGACATCGGGGGAGAACTTGGCCTCCAGGGCAACTGGTTCGCTAGTGTGTGAAACAGAATGCTGGCCTAGATGCACCACTGATCAGACTTAGTAGGAAAATTGTCACCTGACCTTTCCTCATGGCAGGGCCACTTCCGACAACCAGGGATCCTAGAAAGAGATGCTTGCGTTCTGCCAAGATGGTCCAAATGCTTCCTGGACATTCTGACTTTGGCAATGATGAATGGGTACATTCCAGGACAATGGCAAAGGCATATCCAAGGTCCTTCATTCCACCTCTGCTGATATTGGACAACAAGGAAGGGCATCATGCAGGGGTGGCTCCGAATCCCCCGTGGTTGATGAGGACAGTAGACGCTGGTTGGTCTCTAACCTAGAGAGCTTGTCTGGGGAAAATCTAGGACAGAGCTGGAGCTGATGCTAAGAATACTTCTTGGGCTTTGCTGCAGGATCTAGTTCCATTCAGGAACGATGACTGCTTCCAGTCTGGAGTGGGAAAGAGGTTTCTGCTGCTAGCAGTGGTCATAGATGCCTGGCAGAAAGAAGTTGTTTGCAAGAATCTATATTTTTAATCCCATGATTTGAATAAATTTATGCAACGGAATAAACCTGCGCTATTCATATTCAGTTCTCTGTGTGTGTTTGCAGAGAGCCAATCAGTGAGAGAGAGGGGGGGGGGATGACTGATAGATACCTTCCTAGACCTTTCATTCTGTTTTTTGTCGCCTAAACTGTGATGGTTTCCCCAAGGAACCCTGGGAAGTGTAGTAGAGTGAGGGTACTGGGAATTCTTTGTTGGAGGTGGTTAGCCTTGTTACTTCTCTATGTGCTCTCTGTTTCTGAGTTCCCTGGTATGTGCTGGAGCCATTATCCAAAAGCTAAGCCTTTTTTTATCCAGCACATTTCATCAAAGGAACTCAGAGCAATACACACAGCTCTCCCTTTCCCGTTATACCCTCACAACAACCCTGAGAGGAAAGTTAGGCTGAGAGAGAGTGACTGACTCAAAGGCACTCAGCAAGTTCTTCTCAGAGTGAGGCTTCAAATAAGACCAGCAGTGCACTGTTCTGCTACATTGTCTCTCTCCTTGAGCCAAAATGGTCCTAGCCAGTGGTTTCATTTATTGTGTGGGATGGGGGAGGGCAGCCAGCCTGATGCATAATGCTCAGGGGTACATTCACTGTAGGAAATGTGAGACAGGCTTGGAAGCATCCATCGATGAGCAGTTTTTCACAAAAATGCAACTTTTCTATTTGTCTATTTGCAACTGCAAAGTTGCAAAGCATTCATTGATATCTGGAATGATGGAGTGTTACCTTTTAGTTATTGCTTTCCTCACTGTAGAGATTGGGGCTTCTGCTTACTTGTTTTTATTTTATTTTCTTCATGTATGTCTCACTTTTCTTCCCAGTGGGGACCTGAAGTGGCTTCCATCATTCTCCTCTCCTCCATTTTTTCCTCACAACAACCCTGCGAGGTAGGCTAGTCTTAGGGTGTGTGACTGGCCCAAGGTCACCCAGCAAGCTTCCAAGGCAGTGTGGGGATTCAAACCCGGGACACCCAGATCCTAGTCTGAAACTCTTGACTACTACACTGCGCTGGTGGATTTTATAATCCTGTGCTCTTGTTAATCCTTTTGTGGGCCTATTGGGTCAGAGAGCAGGGTAATGATGTTTTAAATAAAGGAAAGTTGGTGCTGTGTGCAAGGGTAAACACACACTGAGATGAGGAACCAGGTGGCTTTAATGGTTTGGCGCAAGGTGTTGCAAAGGGCTATGATAAAGGTGCCTGTGAGCTTTGTTTCTCGGTCATAGTGTCCTGCTGTCTCAGGGAAACCAGCAGGAGCTGCTGTATTGCATAGGTAGAGATTTCCCCCCCCTTCTTTCTTTCTTTCTTTTTTGCATTTGTGTGTGTGTGTGTGTGCACATGAAAGTCATGGCAACCTTTTGTGATTGACCTCAAATGGGGGTTGAGAGGGATGGCTTCCCCCGCCTTTGGTATTTCATGGAGGTCTCCCAACCAAGTACTTGCCGAAGTCAACCCTGCTTAGCTTCCTTTGAGATTTGACAAGATCAGGCTTGCCTGGGCTATCTAGGTCAGGGCCATAGGTAGAGACTATTGGATAGCCAATGGGACTTCAGTAGCATGTCAGCGTCTCTTAGCTCATGCCTGCACTTCTCTGGGTCTGCTAGAGGTTGTGGGAAGATATACTGGAATCCTGTGTGGGTGTTTGAGGGGCTCTACCTGGGCATTAACTTGGAAAAGCTGAGTATGATGGAAGCAGAAGGGTTACAGGCAGCCTGTAGCTCTTGATGTTGATACCAGGCCTGGCACTCCAGAGGCTTAGGGTTGCCAACTCTGGGTTGGGAAATACCTGGAGATTTTGGGGATGGAGGCTGGGTAGGGGTGGGAACTCAGTAAGGTATAATGCCACTAAGTCTACCCTGCAAGACAGCCATTTTCTCCAGGGGAAGTGATCTCTGGTCTGGAGATTGTTCTACTTCTGAGAGATCACTAGGCCCCACCTGGAGGATGGCAATCCTACAAGAGTCCTCATACTGCCTGCCAATCACAGGGGTCAGTATCGCACATCACAGTTCTCTTTTGGGTCCAAAGAGAACTCTGAGACCTGACCCTAAACAGTCTCATGTAGTTTGCCAGAGCAGACAGCCCACAACCCTTGGATCCCAGTTTGAACTGCAGAGTCTCTGATAGTGGTTTACCTGTTTGGAGCTAGAGTTGTCACAGGAGGAGACTTTGGCTTTTGCATATCAAGCAAATACTTGCCTTGGAGATCTTTTGTCTTTTATTATTTACACACAAGAGTTATCTCTGGGTGCTTCGCTCATTGCAGTTGAACATACATGCATCATTTATAGTGAAAAATAAAGCATCACACAGTTTTACTTTCTTTTACGATATTGTCCATTGTCAAGGGTTTTGCAGGATTTCTGAAATACAGTGTTTCCTAAGACCCAAGACCCGTCACTTGGGTATACAAAATTTAATGTATACAAAACTTAGGCCTCACCCCTATGCTGTTTTCCCAACCTGTAACTGCCCCAGGTAGAGTGCCAGCCCTGGGTTGGGAAATACCTGGAGATTTGGGGGATGGAGCCCTGGCAGGTTGGGTTTGGAGAGGAGAAGGACCTCAGCAGAGAGCCACAAGGAAAGAAGGGAGGGAGGGAGACATGGAAAGAAAGCAGCTTTAACTTTAAATGCATTCTCCAAGCTGCCAGTTGCCTTGGCTTGGAGAAGTGATTTAAAGAGACAAATGCCTTCTCCACGCTGGCTGAGGTGTGGTGGGGGCTTCAAGAGCCGCACAATATATGTGAAAGAGCCACATGTGGTTCCTGAGCAACAGTTTGACCACCCTTGGCATACAGCTTCACTGGATCTCCCATTAAAACTACAATGCAGATTTTTATTTGGAGGTGATACAGTCAATTTGAAGTGCCAAGGGCCACTTTACACATGCTCAGGCCCATAGCCATGGGGGGCCTTGTGGGGCCCTGCCCCCAGCTTCTTGTCGGGGGGGGGGGCTGACTCTGGCCTCCAACCATTCAGCACTGCTGCCACCATGGTTCTGCTGCTGCCTGAGTGCCACAGTTGGCCTCCCATGCAGTTTAAAGGCCCTGCCAATATAGCTGATCGAAGGGCCTTTTGATAGCACAGGAAGGGCAGTGGCTGCCCCTGGACACCCTCCTGTGCGATTTAAATTGCCTGGGAGGGAGGGGGTGGCCCCCCCTCTTAGCTTTCACCTCTGCAGCCCTTCAGAGGCAACAGTGATAGTGGGGGAAGGCAGGGCTGCTTAAAATGCACAGAAGAGGTGTCAGGGGCAGCCATGCCTCCCGGTGGGGTGGGGGGAGCTGCTAATGTCCCCAACTTCTGTTCATGCTCTCTGACATCAGAAATCCTATGGGGCTGGACATGCTTGTGAAGTTCTAGGGACAAAACGGGCAGTGCTCTGGGACTGCATGCTGCTTTGGCGGGGGCGGGGGGGATGACCATAAAAGCCATTTTATACATGCAACAGAAATAAAAGGAGAAGCATTTCCTGGACTGTCCCCCTTCAGGTTGCTGGTAAGGGGAGGCTGGATACTGGAAAGCTTACCCATAGAAGTAAACTGTTCACGTCAGCACTGTAGTTTTGTGTACGAAAGAATTATTTTCCTTGAGGGAGCAGCATGTTTTTTGAGGGGGGCAAAATTAAAAATGACGCCCCCTTATGGGCCCATTCTATCTTATGGGCCCATAGAATACAATGGACTCCATACCCAATTTGGCACCCCCCCCCATGCCCAGAGCAAGCACCTCCCCTCTGCCCCCCCTAGATCTGGTCCTGGTGAGCAGCTGCCAAATATGCCAGGGGCCACCTTATACCCCCTGCATCCTGAAGCAGTCCATTCCACCTAAAGCTGTTTATTCTGGTTCCGCTATGTGTGTAACCTGGCCCATTTGCCTTCCTGTTGGCAGCTGTGCCACTTCAGTGCTCTGTCCAGTGCCTAGTGCTGCTCTGGCATGAGAGAAATGTTGTGCAGTCGAGGATGGGCAAGTCTTCTCTCCTGGCTTGTGGTATCTTCATGGGAGGCCTTATACCTGGGGCTGTTTTGGCTGCAGGCTGTGTTGGAATGAACAATGAATAAACATGGGCTTTGCCATTTGATGTGGGGCTTTGCTCCCAGGCTCTCTGAATCAGATTCCTCTCCAAATTTAGATATGGCCGGGAGGCCCTTTTTTCCACACGGGAAGGAATGATTAAGTCCATGAGGTTGGGAGGAGGAGCCAGACTAGCCCGAAGACAGTGTTTCTCAAAGAGCTCCAGGGAGACTGGCAGTCGAGCAGTTTCAGGAGGTGCCTCCTTTGATGGGGGAAGCAGTTCCGCAGTCCTGTTCCGAAAGCCTGAAGGTGCCCTTGCGAAGCTTCTTTCCTCTCCGGAGTTCTTGAGTGGAGATCAAGAGCTCTCTTTGCTCGCTGCTAAGAGGATCGCTGCTCCTTTTCAGCTCCTTCCCTTTGATTTAGAGGACAAGTGGAGGCAGATGAGGATTGCCAGCTCTGGTGTGGGAAATTCCTGGAGATTTGGGGGCAGTGCCTGGGGATGGTGGAAAATGGGTAGGTGAGAAAGCTACCTTCCAAAGCTGCTATTTCTCCCTGAGGAGCTGATCTCTGTAGTCTGGAGCTCAGTTGTAGTTATGGAGAAACTCCAGGCCCCACCTGGAGGTTACTGACTCTTAGGCAGATGGTGGGATTATTGTGGTTTCCTGTATCTTCAGATGGCTACTGGAAGGCCTGAATAGGGGTGGGAATTTAGATTGCCTCCCAAAGTGAAGAGCAGCAGCTAATACCAGACACTGAAGTATGGGCTGGAGCAATGTTAGACCTGTTGTTAAAGGAACAGTTCCCTCTGACTGACAGGAAGGGAAAAGATATTTATTTGGATGCCCATGTTCCTCTTTTCTCCACAATGGAGACCCAAAGCAACTAAAGCACTGTTGTTCTTTCCTCCACTGGACAGCCAACAGCTGCATTGTAAGGTAGGTTAAGCCAAGGAAGTGCGATTGGGCCAAGATCCTCCAACAGGCTTCCACAGCAGAGTGGAAATTCAAACCTGGGCCTCACTCAGATTGTAGTCCAGTACTCTAAGCACTGCACAACACCACTGTATCGTCTCAACACTGAATCAAAAATGGTGAATCTGCTACTTTCTTTTAAAATCATTCACCATAGTTTATTTCCCTTTTCCTATACTCTGGGGAGGAGCCCCATGGCGCAGAGTGGTAAAGCTGCAGTACTGCAGTCCAAGCTCTGCTCATGACCTGAGTTTGATCCTGGTGGAAGCTAGGTTCAGGTAGCTGACTCTAGGTTGATTCAGCCTTCCATCCTTTCGAAGTTGGTAAATGGTACCCAGCTTGCTGGGGGGAAAGTGTAGATGACTGGGGAAGGCAATGGCAAACCACCCCGTTAAAAGTCTGCTGTGAAAAAGTTGTGAAAGGAACGTCACCCCAGAGACGGAAACGACTGGTGCTTGCACAGGGGACTACCTTTACCTTTTTATACTCTGGGCTCCTTTCTTGCTTTCCCCACTTATCCAGATTTGTAATTTCATCCATCCTGTCCCACTTTTTTTCTCCCTGAACATGTTGCGTTGGTGTTTTTAAAAATAAAAAAGTCTAATTTTAAAAAGAAGGTGGTGCTCTGAACATTGCTGCACAGTTTTACGCTGCAGTTGCTTAATTGTCTGGCAGTGCTGTGTTTTCAGAATCTACTTGTGCTCTGACCTTGATGGTCAGGCTAACCTGATCTCACTAGACTTTGGAAGCTAAGCAGGCCTGACCCTGCCTAGTATTGGGAAACGGCCAAGGAAGTCCAGAGGCAGGCAATGGCAAACCACCTCTGAGCATCTCTTGCCTTGAAAACCCCTTGGGGGTCCCCATAAGTCAGTTGTAACTTGACAGCTCCCTCCCCCACAAAGGCTGGGTTAGTCCTGGGAGACCACCAAAGAGGACTGGCACTATAAATCAGCTACAACTTGATGGTACTTTCCACCAATCACCACCTTGCCATTAGGAGCCTTAAAAATGTCAGCAAAAGTTAATATCTTCTACAGGCTTTTACCTGCCTGTCTGGTAACCATTTGTTGCTTAACAGAACTGAACTTGATAAACACTGGCTATCCAGAGATGATTCTTTTGCAGGTGATTGGCCTGCAGTACTTGTTAAATGGGATGATCCCATTAAATTACATTTTTAAACAGTTCTGAAAACAACCCCACCCTGGTATCCTCCCATCTTTGCTGAAAAGAGTCAGTGGAAGCTGCTGCAGATCACGCCCCTGTAGTTTCCAGAGCAGGAAGTAGCCACACGCCTGTGTTTGCTTCTCTGCAGTTACTACTTGCTTGAAAGAGAAAATACATGCAAGCCCAGCCAGGTGCAATTATTATTATTATTTAATAAGCAATCCCGGATGCATTTTTGTCTGCATTATACAGCAGCTAGCCAGACACCATCGCAGATGTGTTTGCAGACAAAATATTATGTTCAAAGGCAGAAGGGTCAGCGTGGCGGAGAATCTGCCAAGGCCTATAGCTCAGCAGGGGGTTCTCTTCTAACCAGAGATGTGTGGCTCATGCACTGCTGTTCAGAATGGGAAATTAAAATTGCAGCCCTGTGCCAATGCCTGGGAAAGTCTTCCAGTTTGTTTTGGGAGAGTTCTTTGAATGGAGTGAAGGGCTATTCTTTTATGCTCCTTTTAACAGAGGCAATTTGATTAATGGGAAAACCGCTGAAATGCACCTTATCCAGGGGCCTGAAACATACCTAGGCTTCACAAGGGTTTTTTTTTTTAATCAGCCTTGATTTTTTCTTCTTACTGGTGCCTCAACTTCATTTTTTTTGAAATGGCGAAGTACCACAGCTGTAAATTTCTTAAGCCTTCCAAAGAACCATTTTTCTTATAGGCTGAACTTGATTTAGGGATCAGGGTGCATGGGATAGAACCATTCCTGCTGTTGTCTTTAGTAAAATGTACTCCAAAGATTGGATCTGCTTTTCTTCCAAAGGATTTGGTTGTGGAATTTCTGCAACAATGTGATAGCATTTCCACCAGCGAGCCTGCAGCAGACGTGGACTACTGCACCCTTCTTAAATCTTCGTTCGCGAAGCCAAGCCGAGAGAGAGAGAGAGAGAGAGAGAGAGAGAGAGAGAGAGATAGCATTTAACTAAAGGGGAAATGAAACCCTGCCATTTAAAACAGCTGCACTGGCACTCATAACAGTGGAAAGAGAGGACTTGTTAAATGGGATGATCCCATTAAATCCCATTTTGGATCATCCGGGCAACTTATGCCTTCCCGCATCAATGCCTTCGTAGCTCAAAAACTGTGACCATTCTCTCCACCATTGCTTGCAGGCATCCTAGAACCTACTATGGCCTGCAGGTCTCCTCCTGGCTAGATGGTGAAACATTGGCGGCTTCTCTGCTTCAGTTGTAGACTGATGACAGAACAGGCTTGGCTTGCGGCCCAGCTGTTCCCCTCTTGCTGCTGGCTCCAGCAGAGTGCCTCCTGCAAGTTCTGACCCATCTTGTTCAACAGACGCCATCTAGTGGGAGAGGTGGTCTCTGGGGGGCATCAGGCTGCAACTTCACGCTAGGCCTGCAAGCTGAACAATTCCTTGTGCAGGAGTCATGCATGCCAGGAGGTGGCAGACTGAACACACAAGAGGGTCGCCGGGGAATCCTCTGGCAGGACAGTGCTTAATTTCAGATGGCATGGAAGGTTTTGCCAAGCATCAGTAAGGGTAGCCCTTGCCAGTCTGAGTGGAGTGCCAGCCCTCTAGGGTTTCTCCCTTTGCTTTCCAAAGTGGATAAGGCATCCTCTCCCTGATAGGTCTGAGCTGAGTAGTCAGCAGTTTGAGGTTTTGATTGAAAGTGGAGGTTTTGGTAGATAGGTCTCTTTTCCAAATCATTTAGGGGTGAAACAGACACAACCTGGGTGTTCTGTGATCATGTCTGACCAGTGTTTTCTACCCAGGGGTACCCTTATTCAGATCTGGGCTGCAGCATAACCATTTTGCCCTCCACGTGATTTTGCTAACCCCCACAATTGTTTGTTGTGGAAAGAGGGGAAAAATAGGCAGAGAGCAGGTCTTTTCCTTTCCATGGCTAACAACAGCACAGGGCTTGTGTTGCCCTTCATTGAGGAAGGGTTCCACTCCTCCTCTCCCACACTCTGTTTGTCTAAATCAAAGCCCCACATCCAGCTGTCGGCTCTTTAAAAACTCTAGGAAGATCTAATCATAGATCTCCCATGTTGCATCTCCTGTGTCGCATGGCCCTTAGGTTATGCAGATATTCACTGCTACCTGTCAGTGTTTAGGATGCCAATGGGAGGTAGTGGTTAAAGTATCAGACCAGAATCTGGGAGACCTAGGTTCGAAGTTTGCAGTATCAAAGACTGCAGAACCAAGGGGAAAGGCCAAGCAAAGTAGTGTGGATTTAAACTTTTTGTTCTTATTTTCAAAGTCTGCATCATTCATCAACACCAGAGTTAGGGTATTGTTCCTAAGGAGTCTTCAGATTTTATAATGTCCCAAATCATGCTTGCATCTCAGTACTGTTCTAGGTTACTTAGATGTCAGTCCAATTGAATTCAGGATGGCTTAATTCTAAGTCAGCATGCTTTAAACTGAGTTTTGATTAAAAAGCAAAGTGGGGGCTGGGGTTCTTGAGGCTTCCTCCTTTGGGTTGGTTCATGCAACTAAATTGGCTGAACTGTGATGTGAGTTGAGTGAGTCTAGGCTGTGTGAAAACCAAACCAAACACAGCTGTGTGAAAGCAATATGGGCTTAAATTGCAACTCAATTTGCCTTTGCACACAGGAACTGAGAGCTGGCTGAGTGCTGTGTTGAGACTGGCATTGGATGTGGTAGGCAGCTGCTGTATGATTGTTTTGCCCTCTGCCAAACTGTGTGCTCCTGTAACATAATCCATCAGGCTAGATTGACTTTGTCGGCTGGCCTATGGCTGCTGTCCAGGGAAGCATGTGAGACTTGTGAAGTAGTCAAGAAAGCCCATGGGGTGCTTCTCTGATTGGATGTAGCAGAAGATGATCATTTTTCAGCATCTTCAAATAGAACTGCATTATGTATTGAGCATCTATTTTATTTATTGCATAGATCTGTGTCTCTTCTCTCCCATGGAAGGCTGTTCCTCACTGGAGGCCACTGGGAGATCCCAGCTCAGTTCAACCCCCACCCCAGTCTCTGTACAAAGAAGCTTTATGGAGGCTGCTGGAAGGCTGGACCACAGTTTCCGTTCAGAGCTCCTTGATTGAGCTCCCGCCTGTGCTTGGGTTCCTAAACCAGCTGGGTGGCTTACCTCTCTGCCCTGATCCTTTTAGTTAATGATTTTAGTTAATTTTTTTGTGCCTTGAATCCCCCTCAGGCCAGTTTTCCATTTCCCTGCTTTTTTTTTGCTAAGCGTTTTTGAGCATATCTACTCAAACATGGTTCCTTTCCCCTCATCTAGTGAAGCTGTCTCTGTTGTGGCTTGTCTCTTGAACTCTTTTTTTCCTCTCTTGCCTACTTTCCTCTGCTTATCCCCCTTAACACACACCAAGGAAACACACATACCAAGCTGATTGTAGTGCCCTCCTTAGGTTATGACAGTCTTGTAGACCAAAAAAGTGGGAGCAAGTCATGGCTTAGTAGATGAGCATCTGTTCTGCACATACAAGGTCCCAGGTTAAAAGGATCGGGCAATAGGCGATGTGAATGTCTTCTTCCTGAGACCTTGGAAAGCTGCTGCAAGTCTCAGTAGACAAAAATGACCTTGATGGACTAACAGTCAGTCTCTGGTATAAGGCAGCTTCATGTGTGTTCAAGTTGACATCTTCAGTTTAAACCGCAGGGCAGAAGGACAGGACTGGGTTTTTTTTTGTTTCTTTTGGCTGCCGCTTTGGTACTGTTTAGCCTTCCTTTTTCTGATTCAGTTGCAGGCATGATCCCACCCTACCAAGGATCATGGACTGATGGAACAGGTTGACTACAGAATACTGTATAACCAGTTGAATTTGGCTTTGGGATAGGGGCAATTGAGAGTGGAGAGCAAGTGAAGACAGTATGTATGAGTAACCTTCCTGGTTCAGAAGTGAAGGTATTTGGGGGCTGAAAATATTTCTCAATGAACCCCAGAAGTGGCTCTCACCCTTCTGTAGTAGTGACCAGGCCTTGAATTCAGCAGAAGCTCACAGGAGTGCAGCTCCTGAACCTTTCTGAGGGTTTCCTCTCCTCCTCCCCACCTACCTACCTTGTCCATTGAATAGTAGGTGCAGCTGCATAACAGTCCCTAGATGAGCTCCACCACCTATTTTTCTACAAAACGACCCCTGGTAGTGACCCACTAGGTGATGTCCAGTGGAGGAAGAGAAATTGCAGCAATAGGGGTAATATTGCCCAGACCTGGATGGCCCAGGCTAGCCTGATCTTAGAAGCTTGGTTAGTACTTGGATGGGAGACCACCAAGGAATTCCAGGGTTACTACATAGAGGCAGGCAATTGCAAACCACTTTTGTTTGACTCTTCCCATGAAAGCCCTACAGAGTTTCCATAAGTTAGCTGCAACTTGATGGGTTTTTTTTTTAAACCCACTTCTCTAGCAGGATGTTTTTTGGGGCGAAAGAGATCTGCACATTTTAATATTGAAAGCTCAGGCCAGAACAAAACCCTAGCACAGCAGGCATTTAAGGGAAAAGTTGTCTTCTAGTACACTACAGGGAATAAGACAGATGACCTTCAGTTTTCAAACAGCAGCAGAAAACAGTCTCCTGAGCCCAGCTTGGTTGGTGAAGGAGGCTGTGCGCTCCTCAGCTCTTAGCTGTTGGAGTGGTTCGTTATATTGTAGATATGAAAAATTTCGGAGTAGCGTCCAAGCAAGGGTTTCTGGGACTTTACTGCCTGCTTCCAGAGGCATCTTATGTAATTCAATTAGACTTTGGACAAGGAACAAACCCACACACTAAGATCCTTGTAAGTGCTGATGAGTGAGCACAAGAGAAGCGTGTTCTTTTATTTTAGATAACGCGGCCCTTACCCTGGAGTGAAAGTTGTGCAGTTCACCAAACCTCCCAGTGCACTTTCCTCCAGAAACATGAATCTCTTATGTGCCCGCATGTGTGCTTGCACGCACATAAAATCTCCATGGCTGGTGGTACATGAAGCTCTAGGATTGCCAGGTCTGTGTTAGGAAATACCTGGAGTCTTTGGGGGTGGATCCGGGAGAGGGTGGGGTTCGGGAAGGTGAGGGGCCCCTGCATGGTACAATGCCATAGAGTCAACCCTTCAAAGCAGCCATTTTTTCCAGGGGAGCTGATCTCTGCAAGCTGCAGATCAGTTGTAAAAGTGGGAGATCTCCAGGCCCTACCAGGAGGCTGGCAACCCTATTTGATGACCTAGGAGATCTGGTGTAAACCTCTGCCAAAACTGTTTGTGCATTTTAAAAACTGAAGCCTTGTCTGTGGTTCTGAAAAGTGCCTTTAAACAAAATCTGTGCTTTAAAAAATACTTGTGAAAATCCTTGGTTTGTTTTACAATGCCCTCCTTTGTCCTCTGTGCATTATTACATATCAGCTCTGGTCAGCAATATATTGTTGTCACGTGGTTCCGTTGATTGGGTTATCCCTACCTTGGGGTGGTGGAGGCATCATCTCCTTGCTTCAAGTCTCAGATTTTTGCAACAGTATTTTATTTTTAAAAGTAGTTTTAAATATAAACATTTGCACCCTGCCCTTTTACTTTGGCAGCTTACGACCAAAATAATAATTAAAACAATGAGCATGTTTAAGCAACAGTAATTAACTATGACAACAACAGAAAAGTGTAAACCAAAAATTAAGATGCTGCCCCAAACTCCCCAAGATCTTAAAAGCAAAAGCACTAATATAAAAACTCTCCTTCAGAAGAATCCTGCCATGCTACAAAAGCACAAATCTGATACAAATCATAAAAATTGCCATTCACTTGAACCAAAAGTAATTTCTTGGGAGTGTATTTGGGGACAGCAGCACAGAGGGTGTGATTCTGCAGCTGAACTACTTCTGACTGCTTTTGCAAACTGGGGCTTTTCCTTTGTCCCACAGAACTCGGTGGGAGTCCTCAAGAACTGGATTGCTCTTCTTTGTGTGTGTGATTCCCTATTTGATGCTAGATCTGAATATATAACCTTACAGGTTGTTCCATTCCCGTCTATTATATTTTCCTTTAGAAACTAATTTAGTACTCTTTTAGTCATTGTTCAAGATCTATTGACCAGAGGTAGGGTTGTCAGGTCCTTTCTGGCAATGGGCAGGGGATGGAGGGGACTTACCAGGAGAAAGAGGAAGGCCCAGGCCATGTTGTTGGTGTTGCACAGGAAGATATCATCATGCTGCAGCACCACTGCAGCACTCTGGTGTTTGGGTGAAAATGACTTCTACCACAGAGTTTTTGCCCAAACACCAGAGAATCACGTGATGACATCACTTCCTGTGTGGTGCTGGCAAGTGGCAAGTGGTCTAGGCATTTCTGTTTCTCCTGGTAAGTCCCCCACAGGCCAACTGATTGGTGGCTGAGGGGCAGGGCCTAACTTTTGGAATACTGTGTACAATTCTGGTCACCGCACCTCAAAAGGATATTATAGCATTGGAAAAAGTCCAGAAAAGGGCAACTGGAGTGATTAAAGGTTTGGAACACTTTCCCTATGAAGAAAGGTTAAAAAGCTTGGGGCTCTTTAGCTTGGAGAAACGTCGACTGCAGGGTGACATGATAGAGATTTACAAGATTATGCATGGGATGGAGAAAGCAGAGAAAGAAGTCCTTTTCTCCCTTTCTCACAATACAAGAACTCGTGGGCATTCAATGAAATTGCTGAGCAGTCGGGTTAGAACGGATAAAAGGAAGTACTTCTTCACCCAAAGGGTGATTAACATGTGGAATTCACTGCCACAGGAGGTGGCGGCGGCTACAAGCATAGCCAGCTTCAAGAGGGGATTGGAAAAAATATGGAGCAGAAGTCCATCAGTGGCTATTAGCCACAGCATATTATTGGAACTGTCTGGGGCAGTGATGCTCTGTATTCTTGGTGCTTAGGGGGGGGGGGGGGGGGCAAAGCGGAAGGGCTTCTAGCCCCACTTGCGAACCTCCTGATGACACTTGAGGGGGGGGGGTTGGCCACTGAGTGACCCAGAGTGTTGGACTGGATGGGCCATTGGCCTGATCCAACATGGCTTCTCTTATGTTCTTATGCAGAGGACCCCCAACTCAACCAGGTAGTCTGGGAACCCCCTAATCTGAGGAGCTCTGAAAAGGAAAGGAAAGGAGAGGGAAGATATGCATAACTTTGCTCTGAGCTCTGTTTCTTGGTCATGCAAGAATGTGACCCAGCAATGTGCTAGTTAAACTGTTAGATTAAGATCTGGGAGACTCAGGTTTGAATCCTGCCTATGCCAAGGAGCTTTCTGGGGGACCTTGGGCCAGTCACACAATCTCAGCCTCATCTACTTGGCAGAATTGTTGAGGATAAAACAGAGGAGAATGATGAAAGCCACTTTGGATTCCCATTGGGGAGAAAGGTGGGATATAAATAATTTTTAAAAATTTAAATTCTGCTTGTAACATACATCTTTTTCCTGAGCTTTATAAAACTGCACTGTAATACTCTGGGTACATGAAAGAGAGGTCCCTGTGGACTTCTGCCTGCCTCCGGCTCCCTGTATGAATCAGGTTTCTCTGTTCCAAAGGACTGCAGATTGCATCATGTTTACGTGGCATAACAAGACAGCGAGAAGAGTTGGAGCTTTGCAAGCCTCCACTCTCTCCCCAGTTGCGGAAAGTCCTGGGGCATTAAGTGATTTAATTGTAAATGGAAGATCCGGAGCAGACATGAAACCCTCCCCTCCCTGTGCCTGGTTTCCTCAGGGTGGCTTAATTGTGCACGAATATTAATATGCCTTGTGGTAAAAAAAATCTTCAAAGGAGTGTATAATATAGTGGGTTTGTATCTTACCTTTGTCACCATTGTAATATAGTAGGTTCGATGCATTGAAGAGGCACGGTGGTAGTGAACATCAGCTCTTTATTGAGTATAGCATAAGGTAGACTGCACTCAAAGACTGAAGAACTGGGCCAACGAACCAATGAACTGCCAACGAACTAACTGTCAGGAAGTTCTTCCTAATGTTGAGCAGGAAACTCTTCTGATTTGATTTCAACTCATTGGTTCAGTTTCAGTGAACCCATTGGTTCCATACTTCAGTATGGAAGATACTTAGAAAGTGATGTGATCGCCTCCAGGCTTGTTTGTCCTGCTTGGCGTCTATGTAGACTAGACATAACTGCACAGAGTACAACATATGCTAGGCTTAATCCTTCCTCAAATTATGAAAAGTAAGGCTTATATTTATTATGCTCTGTGTGTGTGTGCACCCCATCAGGTCTGCCATGTAGATGCCAGTGGGGCTGCCCTGCCTTAGATGCCCACATCTTTACCACCTTGCTTCCCCACAGTCAGATTCTACCCACTTGGAGGAACACAAAAGGAGAACAGTGTTTTCCGTCTATGTTCTGGCAGAATGCTGGAGTGCCTGGAAAACAGAGAGTTCCCCAGTTAGAAGAACAATAATGACAGAGAAACAGGGCCTGCCCTGCCACTTTGCAAACTAGGCGATTGCCTAGGGCACTGGCCTTCTGAAGGCACCGAATTGGGTGCTCCCGTGTGACTCTGTGATGTTATCAGTTCGAGGGGCAGGGGGGACCATAAGTTAGCCTTGCCTAAGATGGTAGACAGGCTAGCGCCAGCCCTGCAGAGAAATATCCCTAAAAGACAGCTTGCTTCAGTGGTAGAATTATCAGAAATACAGAGAGCTCAGCCCCCTCCTTTTGTGACTCCCCTTTGTCATGAGGGGCAGGATTCAACTGTGATTCATTAATAAGAAACCTGCTGTCTTTCCTCCCACAGTACAAGCACTGGCTTTCCGTCCACTATTGATTGTTCCTTGTGGCAAGCAGCCTCAGAGTGCTTTGCATGTTCTAGGTCATGCTTCACACAGAGCAAAGGTGAAACTGTGCAGTTATGTCCACTGCCAAAATTGTGTGATGAACTGAGTGCAAATCCTAGAATCTTCTACAGGAAGTGGTATTCCGTAGCAGGGATAAACCAGTGTGGGAATTGGTTTAAGGTTTTTTGTAATTAGAAAGGACATCCTGACAATGCTGCGTCCCACTAAGTTACAGTGGGCAGGTTTCACACAAGATCCTTCAACCTGCTTGTTTGTGCCCTTTCAAAATCTCCCAATAGCAATCTAGCCCAGAACTTTGGCTCAGGTGACACACACCTGCTGAGCTAACCCGTAATGAACTTCCCAGCTAGCTTTTTCCAAACTGCTGACACTAAAATGCCAGATGATGGGCTGGCAGACCAGCTGGAGAGAAGGGCAGTTGGTTGGGATTGCAGCACAAAGGTGACAAATGAAGCGTGAGGCTGACATGGTTTGTAAAATCTGTGGCAGAGAAAGGAGGTGCACCAGAACAGCAGTGCACTCAAGGAGGTGGTGGAAGAGTCAGATGGATGGCGGCAGGAGGGCAGCAGAAGCCACACTTCTGGCTACCTTTTTATGTCTGCGGATCGGGGGGGGGGGGGGGAGGATGCTCTTCTCAGGAAAAAAAAAACATTGCTGAACCATCTTCCCTTCTCACATGGTGGTGCAGGAGACCATTAACCTGGCTCAGGGCCAGCATCCCAGAAGCTCCGGCAGCTGTCAAGGGCTTTGCCATTTGGGGACCCTTCCTTCTTCGCTGTAGCTGGGGTAAGGGCAAGCCAGGTGCTTGTGACTGGGCTCTGGGGACATGTGTAATTTCTGATTTTAGGAGGTTTGATTTTTTAAAATACAGGCCTTAATTGAGGTATTCCTTTGCCTACCTGCCTGGAACAAGCACCCCCCCCCCCACATCGGCTGTCCTAGCATTGCCAAGTAGTCCGTCCTGTCTCTTGCCTTGTCAAAGGAAAAAAGAAGCTGAATAAGATGCAGCATTGTTTTGTGGTCTGAATATTGATCAGAACAAATTGGATTTCTGGTGTGAACCTTCCAGCCCCTAATCCTGCAAGGGGAACCTTTCTTCCAAGCAGTAAGCAATTCTAGAGTCGAAGGCCAGCTATTCAAGGGACTCAGAGGCCTACCTGCGCTGAATGCTAATTGAGAGGGTGAGGGGAACCCAGCAAAGGCAACATTCCACCTTAACTCTTTGGGCATATCGCTTGTGCCAGTCAAGAGTCCTTCCCTCAAAAAGGGGTATGGAGCAAGCCAGTAGAGCCAAGGGCATAGATACATGGGGAAGAAGAGAGACTGGTTCTTTAGTCTCTTCAGATTCCTTCCCTGAATTTCCAGACTCTATTAAAAAAAAGTGTGTGCACAGATATAGACCTTTCAGGGGTCTGTCTTTGTTGCCTAGGAAAGTAGAGGGTTACAAGCCTTTATTATGAGCTTGAGTATTTCAAAAATGTGCCCAAATCATAAAGCTGGAGTTTCAGAATTTTGAAAATGAATTTGAAAACTTCTGGAATGTTTCAGACTTTGCCTCCAGAATGGTGAAGAATGGAGGGTGGTAACTTTGGAAGCCTTCCTTGCAAGCAGTACTCCCTCTAAGCCAGGGGTGTCGAATTCATTTGTTAGGAGGGCCAGATCTGACATAAATGAGACCTTGTTGAGCTGAGCCATGTTGGGCCGGGCCATGTGTGTGAAATAGGCCATGCTACCTATTTCAGATTAGGTAGCAGAGAGATAAACTTTATAAAGGACACAGACAAACACAATTAAAGGTTTTTTTAAAACCTTAACATAAAACTTGCTTAAAACATTAGCACTCGGTCTTAAAGGTGCTTTCTTTTATCTTTCCCATGTGATCCAGAGAACTGACCAAAGGAAGCTCTGGCTCTTTTTTTCCTTCCCCAGGAGGCCAAAAGGGGGAGGAACCTCAGCCAATAGAAGGAAGAGAGGCTTGGCTCAGTAGCTCTGCTGTGTAATTGAGAGAACCTGGCAAAGAAAGCTATCTTTCCTCCCTTCCTCCCCAAGGAAGGAGCCTCAGCCAATGGAGAAAATAGACTTTGCTCCATAGCTCTTGTGCTACTGAGCAAGCCTTACAAAGCAAGCTGTTATGCAGAAGGAAGCAAGAGAGAGGGAGAAGGAAGCAGATGATAGCCAGTTGCTTAGGGGCCTGATAGGAGCCAACCAAGGTCTTGATTTGGCCCCTGGGCCACATGTTTGACAGCCTGCTCTAAGCTATGGAGTCTTGTGAGTAAAAACTCTGCTTTGTGAGCTACTGGCATTAAAGTTGTGAGCTCTGCTTCGTAAGTTAGTTTCCTCTGAGACCATTTTTCCTGAGCTAAGACAAAAAATGTGTGAGCCAGTGGCTAAGAAACTGTGAGCTAGCTCACACTAACTCAACTTAGAGGGAGCACTGCTTGCAAGATCAAAGTCTCTGGATCTGGAGAATACCTAAGCGGGTCTTGCTCTCCTTGAGGCAGTCAGCTGAAGGGGAGCATCTAGGTTGTACCACTTCAGACAGCAGGGGTGGGGTGGGGGGTGAGTTCCATTCCAGAATGCTTTTTTTCTGCAAAAAAAATTAAATCCTTGTGCATAGAAAATTAGCATGTCAGGGAGAAGCCTGGGCCACAGCCTCTGACATTTTGTTGGCTTGTCTTTCCTTTGTGGGAGAGTGGACTGGAGGAAATTCAGGCACAAGCTTTCTCCTTCATTCCGAAGTGGTGCTGTCCAGACACTGTTCTCGCAATTGCCAAGGGCCCTATTCTGTTAAAAATTCATAGCTCATCTTTAAATTGAAACTGCAACGTGGGCTCATTTTTAATATTTTGTTAAACACGTCTGGCTCCTCTCTAAACAATCAAAGGCTCCGCGCCATTTAACAGACTTTGTTCATGAAGGCAGAATGTTCACGAGCTGAAGCTAAGGTTGCCAATCTCAAGGTGAAGACTGGAGATCACTCAATATTACAACTGGCCTCCAGATGACAGCAGTCAGTGTCCCTGGATAAAATGGCTGCTTTGGAGGGTGGGCTGTGTGGCATTATACGCAGCTGAGGTCGCTCTCTGTCTCCTCCCCAAACTCTGCCCTCCTCAGGCTCTGCCTCCAAAATTTCTAGGTATTTCTGAACCTAGAACTGGAAACTCTAGCTAGAGACCATTTCATCAGATGCGTAAAATGTTCCCCTCAGTGGGCAGTTCTGCGGGCCCACTCAAGTACAAACAGAAGAAGAGCTGTAGCCAAGGAGGAATGGCTGGTGCAAAGGGGCCAGAAGGCACAGCATTCCAAGGCATAAATATTCTACACCTTGTAGGACACAGATTAGAACATGATCCAGGCAAAAGAGGAAATTTACCGCATTGGTGCAGGCAATGCAATTGTCAGATGAACAGCAAGCATGAGCTTGGGGGATAAGTGCCAGTTTGGTGTAGTGGTTAAGAGCGCAGACTCTTATCTGGGAAACCTGGGTTTGATTCCCCACTCCTTCACAAGCACCTGTTGATGTGATCTTGGGTCAGCCCACAAGTGCTCTCAGGACTGTTCTGCTCAAGAGCAGTTCTGGGAGAGCTCTCTCAGCCCCACCTACCTCACAGGGTGACTGTTGTGGGGAGGGGAAACGAAAGGAGATTTGTAAGCTGCTCTGAGACTCCTTTGGTTAGCAAAGGGTGGGGTATAAATCTAATTTATTCTTCTTTTCTAGAAAACACTTTCATGCCCAGTCTTCATATACTCCACTTTTCCCTCAAAGGGAGGGGACCCAAAGCAGCTTACAGCATCGTTCACCCTTCCATTTTATCCTCCCAACAGCAGCTCTGTGAGAAACCCACTCTGTCTTTATAAAGAATGAACTAGCAGGGGTGTCGAACTCATTTGTTATGAGGGCCAGATCTGACATAAAAGAGACCTTGCTGGGCTGGGTCATGTCTGGTTGGGCTGAGTCATGTTGAGCTGAGCCATGTGTGTACTTATTTAAGATTAGGTAGCAAAGATAAAAAATTTGTAAAGAACACAAACACAAATATATTTTTTAAAAACTTAAAACATGCTTAAAACATTAGCACTCATTGGTCTTAAAAGTGCTTTCTTTGTATTTTTTTCCATGGGATCCAGGGAACTGGGCAAACCTTTCCTTCCCTAGGGACAGGGGCGGGGGGAAGAGAGGCTTGGCTCAGTAACTCTGCTGTGCTATTGAGAGAATCTGGCAAAACACGCTATTCCTCCCCCCTTCCTCCCCAAGGGAGGAGCCTCAGCCAATGGAGAAAATAGAGGTTTTGCTCTGTAGCTCCTGTGCAATTGAGCAAGCCTTGCAAAGCAAGCTGTTATGCAAAAGGAAGCAAGATATAGGGAGAAGGAAGCAGATGACAGCCAGTTGCTCGGGGGCCTGATAGGAGCCCTTCGAGGGCCTGATTTGGCCCCCAAACTGAGCCATGTGAGGAAGAGACAGGATTTTGAGGTTCCACTTAAAAGCCATCAGTCTTGATAAAGGCAACAAAATGTTTGACATTGGCTAATGTAGACTGGCTTTAAGTGGGTGAACTTTTTCTTTATCCCAACACCTCACTGAAACAATAGTGGATTGAACTTCCATGGCAGAGGGTCCAACTAGATGTCACAGTGTGTCTCCACCATTTTAAAGCCTATCACAGGTGATTTTAAAATGCTGTCAGGGACTGGTGCTGATTGGGTCCACTGTGCAGCTGGACCAAGTATTCTTGTCCCCCCCCCCCATCAAGGGTTGCTAGCTGTGGGTTGGGAAATTCTTGAAGATTTTGCAGGTGGAATCAAGGGCGGGGGGGCAGGCTTTGGAGAGAGAAGGGAGCCCCACAAGGGGATCTTGCTATAGAATCCACTTTCTAAAGCAGGGGTGTCAAACTTATTTGTTCTGTGGGCCGGATCTGACATAAATGAGACCTTGTCGGGCCAGGCCATGTGTGTCATAAAATGTAATGCCAGGCAGCAGAGATATAAACTTTATAAAGGACACAGACAAACACAACTAAATATTTTTTTAAAAAGCTTTAAATAAAACATGCTTAAAAGATTAGCACTATTGCAATATTTTATTTAAGAATCTCTGATAACTGAAGGAAGCATGAGGGAGAAGGAAGCAGACTTGATCAAGGGCCTGATTGGAGCCCTCCTGATCTGCACCAGATCTGGCCCCCGGGCCGGATGTTTAACACCCCTATTCTAAAGTGACCGTTTTCTCCAGGGGAACTGATCGCTATCACCTGGAAATCAGTTGCGGTCCCCGGAGATCTCCAGCTACAACTTGGAAGTTGCCAACCCTACACCACACTTTTCAAGTGCCAAAACAGCTACTTGAAAAGGTGTGGGGAGAAGAAACAAGAGCAGCTGGTCCCACTGCATGGTAGGCCCAATCGGATTGAGCCCTTGTGGCATTTTAAAATTGCCAATGTCAGGCTTTAAAATGGATCCAGGTGGGCAACCGTGTTGGTCTGAGGCAAGAGAACAAAGTTTGAGTACAGTGGCACCTTTAGGACCCCCCCAAAAGTTTATATTTTAGTCAGTTGGGTGTAGGGGTTAAGTGTGCAGACTCTAATCTGGGAGAGGCGGGTTTGATTCCCACTCTTTCATATGCAGCTGCTAGGTGACTTTGGATCAGTCACAGGTTCTCTCAGAGCTGTTTTCTCAATAGCAGTTCTGGAAAGAGCACTCCCCGCCCCACCTACCTCACAGGGTGTCTGTTGTTGAGAGGGGAAGGAGATTGTATGCCACTCTGAGACTTCAAGTGAAAGGCAGGGTATAAATCCAATCTCTTCTTTTTCTACCTTGAACAAAACTTTGCTGGTCTTAATGGTGCCACTGGACTCAGGCTTTAAAATGGTGGCAGTGTCTGGTCTGGCTCAGAGTGGGGATCTAAACTCGGGTCTCCCAGATCCCAATCCAGTCTTCTAACAGCCATGCCATGTGGAGTCTCTGTTGGATTCCAGCTCTGTTCTTTTTACTCTATTCTTCCCTATAAAAAACTTTTGAAAAATTGTATTTGTGCCACTGGACTAATCCACCTGAAGCAGGGAGTGTCATAATGGTACCCCAAATCTGTCACCAGGGCTGGCTGCCTCTCCTCAGCACCCTCTTCTCTTCCCAGGAGTGCTGCAAGCAGCCTGGCTAGCCTTTCTGGGCAAGGCACTGGGCTCTGTTCCTTTGCAAAGTCTCCTCCGCCCCTTCAACTTCCGCACGGAAGGGAAACACAATCCCTCCCTCCCTCCTTCCCTCCCTCCTCCTCTCTCTGGTTACAAGCTGGATCAATGGATCCAAGCAGGATTGATTGCAGCAGGGGTCAATTAACTGTGGGCAGAGATGAGGGCCTTGGCATGTCCCTCAGACTGGCAGCTGCCCAAATGAAAGCAGAATCTTGCACAGTAAGCAGTAATTAAGAAGTGATTTGACCTTGGGCCATACTGCTGGGCATGGCCCCAAGCACCTCCTTCTGTTCTTGGAACTGGCATTCTTTGGTGGCGAGGCAGGTGACAAGCAACCCAGAGGCCTTGCCAGGAGTTTGGAAGTCCTGGTGAGGGAATTCTGAAGAGGGTGTTGGGGTATGGCTGGCTGTCTGCCCACACTCTGCAGCCCTTGTTCCTTCTGGGAGTTCCACTGAATCATATGCTGCTGAATCATGGGCAGGAAGCTGGGCAGATGCAGGCCCAGCATGTCAGGGAAGCCAGGTGTTGGTGGGTGGGTAAAGAAGACTCAGGCTGGGCAGGGCTATAGCCAGGATTTCAAATTTGGTGGGGCCAAAGGCAGGATTTTTTTGTTTAGGGGGGCCAGGGGGCTGGGCTCTCAGTGTCAACTCTCAAAATATCCTGTGAATGCCCCTAAAAAAACAACAAATGCCATATTATCCCTTTTATTATCACAAATTTATGCACAAGCTTTCATCTCCCCCTGAACTTTTTATCAGGCTGGATGGTAAGAGGAGGAGGAAAAAGAAAGGCCTCTTGAACAGAGTGGTGGTGAGCAACAAAGGACTAGTTGGCGGGGCCAGAAAGGTTACATGGTGGTTTGATTGGTGGGGCCCTGACCCCTGGGGCTCCATTGTAGTTACGGGCGTGAGGTTGGGTTAGATTTCACATGTGAAAAGCAAGCAAACAGGTACCAAGTGGAGCCAGTGCAGGCTCAAGCCTGGACCAGCCAGAATAAGGCTGCCCTTTGCTCCTACTGGAGAATAAAAGAGCAAGTTTTGAGGCACTGTTGCAGTGGGTGTCTGGCCTGCCTTGATGGGGATGTAGGGTTGTCAATCCCCAGCTGGGAGCAGGGGATCCCCTGGCTTGAAGGCCCTCTCTTTCCCACTTCTTCAGGGTTATCAAAAAGCAGGGCAGAGGATGAAATGTCTGCTGAGTACTCCATTATACCCTGTGGAGATTGGTTCCCATAGGGTATAATGGTGAATCAATCCATGGATATCTTGTGCTCTAAGGGGGCTGTTTTATGAGGTAGAGGCACCACATTTTCAGCATAGTATCTGGTGCCTTGCCTCAAAACACACCCCAAGTTTCAAAAAGATTGGACCAGGGGGTCCAGTTCTATGAACCTCAAAAGAACGTGCCCCCTCATCTGTTATTTCCAACGAAGGGAAGGCATTTTAGAGGAATGTGGTCCCTTTAACTGTGATGGCCAGAGCTCCCTTCGGAGTTCAGTCATCCTTGCCACACCCTTACTCCTGGCTCCACCCCCAAAGTCTTTTGGCTCCACAGATATTTCCTAAGTTTTCTGGAAACCCTCTGGGGATGCCATCTCAGGCGCTGTGTCTGTGTATACACAGAAACACTTAGCAGCTCCTGCACACACCTGTCTTTCCCCTCCTAAGAGTAGAATAGAATATCCAGGACTCAGTTTGGCAGTACCAGAGGTGCATGATGCCTGAGACTCTTCATAGCATTTCATACATTTCTAAAAGGAGACTTGCATGCTGGATTTTGAATTGCTCTCTGCAGGATCCTCCTGTAAGAATGAAGTCTCTGCTTTGGCTGGCTGGTTTTCCAGTCCTTCTGAGCCTCCACACCTTTGTGCTACTTATCTCCCAGGTCCTAGAGCTCTGGGTGTCCCTGTTTGTTAAGCTGGCTGCCCTGTTTAATCCCTCCAAGCACCTGCCCCAGTCCCTTGACCATCCTCTGAGCTGGGCTTGCCAGGAGCACCAGCCTTTGTGTCCTTGGTTGACAGCCACGGACAGGAGTGCAGCCAGCAGCTTCTGCTGTGTGCCATCTGACAGAGAGAAGAACTGGCAGCAGGAGAGGGCTTCTGTGTTTTTGGATACTGTATCTGGGCTCCTCCCCGGGGCTTTCCCCATGGACGAGGAGGGGGAATGCCGCCAGATTATTTTAAGCAGAGCACGGGGCAGCAGAGGCAGCAGATGCTCCTGGGAATGGGTGCTCTGGGCCCCACAGTGTGGCTTGTAGCTTGATGTGGCCCAATGGGTTTGAAAAGGTCTGGAGTGGGTAACTGCTGAGGTTGCAGACCTCCAGGTAGAGCCTGGAGGTCTCAAAATTAGAGTTTGATCTCCAGACAACAGAGATTGCTCTCCATAGAGAAAAGGGCTGCTTTGAAAGGTGGCTTCTGTGGTATTATACCCCTCTGACGTCTCCCCCCTCCCCAAATCCACCCCTCCGCAGGCTCCACCCCCCCCCCAAATCTCTAGGTATTTCCCAATCCAGATTTGGCAGCCCTACCCTCAAGGTGGAGGGGGGGAGAGAAAAGAGCCTTGGCAGTAAGTTTGCCAACCTCCAGGTAGGGCCTGGAGAGCTTCCAGAAGTACAGCTGATTGCCAGATTACAGAAATCAGTTCCCCTGGAAAGAAAAGGGTAAGTGGATTCTATGGCATTATTTTTAACCTGCTCAGGGGGTCCCTGTGCTCCCCAAATGCCAGTCTCTCCTCAAGCTCCAGCCCAAAGTCTCCAGGACTTTCCCAACCCAGAGTTGGCAGCTGTACTTGGCAGGGAGGGTTGGTGATGGAAAGCAGCCCAGCACATCTCTGCAAACCATGATAAGGTATGATTGATCATCACACTGTCTCTGTGGTCTATGGTAAAAACAGTGTGGTGAGGTTTTAAGTGGCCACCAGGTGGTGCCTTGCCATCTAAAACTCCTGTAAACTGAAGTGGATTGAATGGGCGAGGGCATCTCTGACCTCATGAGCTGCAGTTCTGTTGATATCATTGCTGATTCTTAAACCTGATGTTGTGTATACTCTTCTCTCTGCTAAAAAGCACTCATCGACTTGAATGGATTTAGAGCTGAGTAACTCTGTTTAGGGTTGCCTGTAAATCATGCAAGCTTTTGGATCTTTGTTACTAACCATAACTTATTCTGGTATCCGAAGAAGTGTTAATGCATATAAAAACTTATACCCAGAATAAAACTTTGTTGGTTTTAAAGGTGCCACTAGACCCAAACTTTGTTATTCTCCTTCTGTGAATCATGAAACCCCCATGGTACATGGAAACCTTGTTCATGCCACCTTCCCAGCTTTTTTTTGTTAATAAAAAAGTAAATTTCTAATATTTAAAGATATAAGGACAGTCTAAGCCAAAGGCCTAGTTTTCAAAAACAGCAGATGAGTTTGTGCAGCTGTTCTGTTACAGACTGCATGTACTGACACTCATGAAGGAATGCTCCACTTCACAATATTGGGGAGGAACCCCACATGTTAAAATAAAATAAACAGGTATATCAGACAGAAGTCTAGCCATGCACATAGAAAACAAGAAAGAAGTTTTCTTTAGTTATTTCCCAACCCAGAGTTGGCAGCCCTACCTTCAAAGGGGGGGAAAGTGGAATGAGAAGTGCCTTGTCAGTAAGTTTGCCAATCTCCTTGATATGCAGGATTTCTGGGCACAGTAATTTTTTTTTAATATACGCAGGGCCTTTTTTGTAGAAAAAGCCCAGCAGGAACTCATTTTCATATTAGGCCTCACCCCCTAACATCACCATTGTTTAGCATAGGGCTTTTTTGTAGAAAAAGCCTAGCAGAAGCTCATTTGCACAGGCCACGCCACCTGAAGCCAAGCGAGCCGGAACTGCGTTCCTGTGCATTCCTGCTCAAAAAAAGCCCTGAATGTACGGAGGGGCTCAACCCCCATATGCAGCCTGTTGTGGAACAACTCAGGCACTGATTTACAATGATACAACTGATTTACAACTGTTTGTGAGAACTAGGCTTTAAAGTTGGGTTGCTGGTCATAGCTGGAAACCTGGCAGGATCACTTTAGGGGCAAGGGCAATTTCTTTGGTGCTGTATTTACATACAGGGTCACTTCCAGCACAAAATGTGAAGTGTCATCATTGTGTTAGGATGACTCTCTAGGATTGACCCTAAACTCTATGATCGAACAAAGAGTTTTGGGTGAATCCTAGACTGTCACGCTGATGCCATTTCCAGTTTCCCAAGTGATGTTGTGCATTGGTGTGATTCCAAAGAGCCACTCCAATTTCCCCCCCATTGACATGTCAATGCTGGTAGGGAATGGGGGTTCTAGCTCTTCCCCCCTCAGCCTTAAGCATAGAATTAAGAATGAATAAATACTACTATCTGCAATCTGAGGACTAGAAATTTGGTTTTTAATGACTGCTGAGATTTTTGAAAGATGAATTCTGCTCCCGATATGGCATTCCATACACCTCTGCCTTTGCACAGAACTTGAGATTTTGCATAGCTCTGCAAATACTTCTGCTCACAGTAGGGTTGCTTAGAATTGGGAAAGACCTGGAGATTTTGCATAGCTCTGCAAATACTTCTGCTCACAGTAGGGTTGCCAGCTTCTGATTGGAAAAGACCTGGAGATTTTGGGGGTGGATCTTGAGGAAGGTGGGGTTTGGGTAGGGGAGGTACTTCAGTGGGGTATAATGCCATATTTACCTTCCAAAGCAGCCATTTTCTCCAGGTGAACTGATTTCTGCCATCTGGGGGTAAGTTGTAATAGCAGAAGATCTCCAGCCACCATCTGGAGGTTGGCAACCCTAGCTTCACATGTTCCCAGCAGTCTTTGGGCCAGAGAATCTCAGTAACAGTTTGCAAGCCTCCATTTATGGAGCTGGCAGACCTGCATCTTAAAACTAAAAATGCATTCTGCTGATTCTTATGATGCTTGCGCAGTGGTTTATGCCGTTTATTTCTGGACTTTTATTTTTTCCCCTCAAAATTTTTGCCATGACTAAATGGTGCTTCTGTTGTGGCACCAGAATACAATCAGATGTCACTCTACTTGTCCCTCACCCCTCCTCTCCCAGTAATATTAAGCCATCTCTTCACTTTTGGCACAGGGGTGCATCTGCAAAAGAGAAATAGCTAACCAGGTGATTGACAGGCCATGAACTCCCCTCTTCAACTCTGAGAAGCTAAAAAAGATAAGGGAAAAGAAGTGAGATGTAACTGAGAAATCAATGGGAGAGTATTCTGGGAAGAATGTGATTAAAACAGAGTAGTAATTGTTAGATAGGTACATAAATCTCCTCAGGGTTCAGAGGCCTCTGCCTTCTGCAAATAGCTAACAAAAACCATGAGTTATCTAGGTATTAAATACTTCAGGTTGACTTGGCTGCCCTTGTGCATGAGAGCCAAAGGAAATGTTCCACATGAGATGCAGGGGAAGGAACAGTCCCCAGTTTATGTTTGATTGGGAAGCAGCCTCAGAGGCTGCAACTGGGAGTGAACAAGGTTACTTAAGCTTTGTTGTTGTTGTTCAGTCGCACAGTCGAGTCCAACTCTTTGCAACCCCATGGACAAAGCCACGCCAGGCCCTCCTGTCTTCTACCATCCTCCGAAGTCTGCTCAAATTCGTGTTTGTTACATCAGTAACACTGTCCAGCCATCTCATCTTTTGCCGTCCCCTTCTTCTTTTGCCTTCTGTCTTTCCTAGCATCAGGATCTTCTCCAGGGAGTGCTCCCTTCTCATTTGGTGGCCAAAGTATTTGAGCTCCAGCTTCAGCATCTGACGTTCCAGTGAACAGTTTGGGTTGGTTTCCCTTAGGACTGATTGATTTGATCTTCTTGCAGTCCAAGGGACTCTCCAGCACACATCTCAAAAGCATCTATTCTTCTGCGCTCGGCCTTCCTTATGGTCCAGCTCTCACAGTCATACATTACTACTGGGAATACCATCGCTTTAACTATACAGACTTTTGTTGGCAGGGTGATGTCTCTACTTTTTATTATACTGCCCAGGTTTGCCATAGCTGTCCTCCCAAGCAGCAAACATCTTTTAATTTCATGGCTACAGTCACCATCTGCAGTGATCTTTGATCCCAGAAATGTGAAGTCTGTCACTACTTCCATGTCTTCCCCTTCTATTTGCCAAGGTTTGATGGGGCCAGATGCCATGATCTTAGTTTTTTTGATGTTGAGTTTCAAGCCTACTTTTGTGCTCTCCTCTTTCACCCTCAACAAGAGGTTCTTTAGGTCCTATTCACTTTCTGCCATTAAAGTAGTGTCATCTGCATACCTGAGGTTGTTGATGTTTTTCCCGGCAATATTAATTCTGGCTTGTGCTTCTTCCAGGCCAGCATTCCGCATGATGTACTCTGCATATAAATTAAATAAGCAGGGTGACAATATACATCCTTGTCGGACTCCTTTTCCTATTCTAAACCAATCAGTTGTTCCATATCCCGTTCTGACAGTTGCTTCTTGACCCTTATACAGGTTTTTCAGGAGACATGTGAGGTGGTCTGGTATTCCCATCTCTTTAAGGACTTGCCACAGTTTGTTGTGATCCACACAATCAAAGGCTTTAGCATAGTCAATGAAGCAGAAATAGACTTTTTCTGATACTCCCGTGCTTTCTCCATAATCCATCAAATGTTGGCAATTTGATCTCTAGTTCCTCTACCTCTCCGAAACTCAGCTTGAATTTCTGGTAGTTATCAATCTACATACTGCTGAAGCCTAGCTTGTAGGATCTTTAACATGACCTTGCTAGCATGTGAAATGAGTGCAATGGTGCGATAGTTTGAACATTCCTTGGTATTACCCTTCTTTGGGATTGGAATATAAACCAATCTTTTCCAATCTTGTGGCCACTGTTGTGTTTTCCAAATTTGTTGACATAATGTGTGCATCACTTTAACAGCATCATCTTTTAGGACTTTGAATAGCTCAACTGGGATACCATCATCTCCGCTCACTTTGTTGTTAGTAATGCTTTCTAAAGCCCATTTGACTTCACTCTCCAGGATGTTTGGCTCAAGGTCATTGATTTCACTGTCATGGTTGTCTGGGACATTGAGATCCTTCTTGTATAATTCTTCTGTGTATTCTTGGCACCTCTTCCTGATCTCTTCTGCTTCTGTTAGGTCCCTACCATTTTTGTCCTTTATCATGGCCATCTTTGCATGAAACATTCCCTTGATTTCTCCAATTTTCTTGAATAGATCTCTTGTCCTTCCCATTCTATTATTTTCCTCCATTGTTTTGCATTGTTCCTTCAGGAAGGCCTCCTTATCTCTCCATGCTGTTCTCTGGAAATCTACATTCAGCTGGGTGAATCTTTCTTTTTCACCTTTGCCTTTCGCTTTTCTTCTTTCCTTAGCTATTAGTAAAGCCTCATCAGAAAGCCACTTTGCTTTCTTGCATTTCTTTGGGATGGTGCTGATTGCTGCCTTCTGTACAATGTCACAAACCTCCGTCCATAGTTCTTCAGGCACTCTTGTCTATCAACTCTAGTTCCTTAAACCTATTCTTCACCTCCACTGTATATTCATAAGGGATGAATGTCCTAATGGCTTCCCCTGAATGTCCTAATGGCTTCCCCAGTTTTCTTCAGTTTAAGCCTGAATTTTGCAATGAGTAGCTCATGATCTGAGCCACAGTCAGCTCCAGGTCTTGTTTTTGCTGACTGTAAGGAGCTTCTCCATCTTTGACTGCAGAGTATATAATCAGTCTGATTTCTGTGTTGCCCATCAGGTGATGTCCATATGTAGAGTCGCCTTTTAGGTTGTTGGAAGAGGGTGTTCGCTATGACCAGCTTGTTCTCTTGACAAAACTCTATTAGCTTTTGCCCAGCTTCATTTTGTTCTCCAAGGCCAAACTTGTCAGTTGTTCTGGTCACCTTTTGACTTCCTACTTTGGCATTCCAGTCCCCTATGATGAGGAGGACATCTTTTTTTGGTGTTAATTCTAGAAGGTGTTGTAGATCTTCATCTACTTCAGCCTCTTCTGCGTCAGTGGTTGGGGCATAGACTTGGATTACTGTGATATTGAATGGTTTGCCTTAGATACAGACCGAGATCATTCTGTCATTTTTGAGATTGTATCCCATTACTGCCTTCCTCACTCTCTTGTTAACTATAAAGGCCACACCATTTCTTCTACGGGACTTTTGCCCACAATAATAGATGTAGTGATCCTCTGAGTTAAATTAACCCTTCCTATCCGTTTTAGTTCACTGATTCCCAAGATGTCGATGTTCAGTCTTGCCATGTCTTGTTTGACCACATCTAGCTTACCTTGATTCATAGATCTAACATTCCACGTTCTGATGCAGTATTTTTCTTTGCAGCATCAGACTGTTCTTTCACCATGCTTTTAAAAAAATCCATGTAGTTGTTTCCCTATTCACAGGAGAAGCGCTCCATACTTTTTTCTTGCACAGTGAAAAAAGGCAGGACAGGGGACTGATCTGAAACTGGTAGGAGAAAAAATTGCAGTCCCTCTCGCGTATTCCTCCATTCAAACTTCTGTGCCTTCGACAACAGGTGTTTTTCATTTTTTTTTTTTAAAGGGCACACTAGGCATGGCAATGGAGGAGATGTGTTTTTTCCCCCCACACATCTGAGTTGCTTACAAGTGAAGCAGGGGATGGAGCATTCAGCAGCAGAAACAGAGTGCAGGAAAGAGGTGTTGAACTCTCAGATTCTTCTATTAAAGCCGGGAATGAAGAAGGGTGCCCATTAAATATGTGAATGCAGCAGAAATATGAATGTTTGCATCTTGGCCCTTAACATGCCAGTTTTCATTTAGAATACAGTTTCGGCTCCTCGGGAAGAGATGCCTGGCCAGTTTCTGCACAAGATTTGGAACCTGGGGGAAGTAGTTACAAGACACACCTAGAGATACCCAGTTCTCCTGCTCCTAAAGAATGAATCAGAATTACATGATACACTTTCCCCTGATGTATCCCTGAGACCAGTCAACAGACATGAGCTACAAATTCTGTGACTCTCAGGTGCCTTGGGGACCCAACTTGGAACAAGACTGCAGCATGCAGAAAGACAGGGCTTATAGCTCACATGACATTTTCCTGATCTGAAACAGCCTTGATATTTGCCACACTGGAAAGCCTTATGGGTAGCCTGTCAGTACGTTACGTTTCCTCAGTGCAACTAATGGCAGCTCCCCAGAGATGTTGCAGGTTGGTAAAATGACTCAAGGGGAGTAACTGAAGCCCCCAAATCAAGACCACGCACACACCTGGAAGTTAAATTCCAAACACTCCCAAAACACATCTGTTGGCTGGACCTAAGAATGAAGAAGAAAAGAAGTGGAGGAGATTGGATTTATGCCCCTCTCTTCACATGGAGTCTCAGAATGGCTTACAATCTCCTTCCTTTCCTCTCCCCACAACAGACACCCTGTGAGGTAGGTGGGGCTGAGAGAGCTCTGAGAGAACTGCTCTGGAGAGAACAGCTCTGAGAGAACTGCGGCTGACCCAAGGGTCACCCTACTGGCTGCATGTGGAGGGGTGGGGAATCAAACCCAGTTGTCCAGATTCGAATCTGTGCATTTAACCACTATGCCAAACTGGTTGAGAAAAGTACATCATGCACCTGGGAAAAGTAGGTCATGTAGCTAGGCCCTCTTTCTGTGCAATCCCAAAAACACTTTCCTGGGAGTAAGATCCACTGAGATACCTTCAACAGGATTCTGATTAGACCTGTTTAGGATTGCACTGAATTGGCAAATTATGGTTTGCAGCCTGCCTAAAGCAGAAGCCATGATTTGTGTGCTCATAATTAACAAACCACAGCTATAGCAACAGCTGTTGCTGTAATTCCAGAGGCTGCTACACCACAGAAATGAGAATGCTGAGCAGACAGAAACACACCAGAAGCAACATGTATGAAATCCTGTTTTGACCCTTGTATGTTTGAAAACAGAAAAATGTAACATAGTTGGGTTCTAAACCTTGTTTTGACAAGGTTAAGTCAGCAAAAGGATATTACTAAAGTGGCTTTGAATATACTTTTGTGATCCCACTGTACTTGGTGCTAGGGTTGTCAGGTCTGGATTGGAAAAAACCTGGAGAGGGTGGGGTTTCAGGAGAGGAGTCCAGCCTTCAAAGCAGCTATTTTCTCCAGGGGAGCTGATCTCTGTCAGCTAGAGATCAGTTGTAAAAGTGGGAGGTCTCCAGGCCCCACCTGGAAGCTGGCAACCCTAGTTTGTACTTGCACATTACTGAATGTAACACAACTGCTTTACTTCAGTCAACTTCAGACTAACACAGAGACTGAAAGCAAGAAAAGAGAACAGTCTAAGAGGTAGAGTTTTCCTCCAACCCATAATCAGGTCCCAGTTAACTCTACTATTCATTTTACTACAGTACGATGAGGCGTGTCATGCACACTGTTCCTGCTTCTGTTCTCCATTTGTTCAGCTCAACATCTGCATAAGACCCTACCTGCATAGTTTTCTCTGCAGTTGGGAACCCTGGAAAAACTGCTGGCCAGATATTTTCCTTTTCTCTATGTTCAAAGTGATTCCTACATGATTCTAACAGCTTCACTGCATGATTAGCTGAGCATGGATTTGAGAGCTGTCATAGCCTAGCTGGCAAGTGCGTCCTGCAGACCTCATGGCAGCCAAAAAATTCGCTATAAATGAACCTGGGCAAGCCCCCTCCCACTCATCTTCAAACCACATCCTGCCTTCACCTGCAATATGGAGATTCTTGGACTACTTTGCAAGGCTGTTGTATATATTCCTGAGATAATCTCTGTGAAGTGTTTTGGATGCTGGAAATGAGCTGCGTCAGTCCTAAGTATGATTATCTGCTCCATTCCATTCTCAGTGTACCAATCTGGGTAGGTTCTGTGGAGCTGCGTACTTGTTTTTGAGCTGTGTGCCAAGATAAGGCCTTGCAGGCGAAGTGTCGTAAAGTCTGTCAGCTCAGGGGTATGTTTTCTGTAATCTCTGTCTTCCAGAAGGTCAGACTCTATCTGTGCAGCACATCTTGGGTGGCCCCCTCACTTAAGCGATAAGGAACAGAGTGAATTTCAGTCAGCCTGAACTTATATTAGTTTTTATGGGTGGAAAAGTTTTGCTACTACTTCAGTGCCCTGAGGGTGTGACTGGCGAGTGTTTGGGAAACCTACCTGGCTCTTTTGGGAGCAAACAGCTACAATGTCGGACCTCCTGTGTCAGAGGAAAGTGAGTATCTGGGGTGTTGGGCACTCTTTTTCTGAGGTCTCATTCTCCTGAGCCCTCACATGGATCTGATCTTGTCAGATCACTGAAGCTAAGCAAGGTCTGCCCTGGTTAGTACTTGGATGGGAGAGCACCAAGGAAGTCCAGAGTTGCTACACAGAGGCAGGCAATGGCAAACTCCATCTGTTCATCTCTTCCCTTGAAACCCTACGGGGCCATCATAAGGTGACTGCAAGTTGATGGCACTTTCCACCACCAGTTCTCCGGGGTGGGGTGAGGTGGTGACCTGCTGAGCAGCTCATCCCCTTGCTAAACTGTTTTGTCCAGAGTTGACGGAAGGGAAAAGAAAATGTATGAATGTTATAGGGCATGCTTTTCTCAATCCACTGCCCTTAAAAAAAAATCCCCTCCCTCTCTGCTTTGCTGCCCAGTCAGACGGGATCTGATCCAACTTGCACAGCTATTTTTGTATGCGATGGTGATGCTTCCCCCCCACCTCCCCAGGTGAGCAGAGAGCTGAGAGGCTTTTTCTAAGTTGCTCTGTCAAAAAAAAAAAAGGACTTTTTGTCACAAGTTCTGCCCTGTTCCTTCATGCAAGACATATCAAACTTACAGAATTTCTTGCTGCAAGGTGAGCTGTTAGCCTGAGATTAGGAAAATAGGAGTATTACACACAAAGACAGCTAAATGATGCCCTGGGACTTTGTTTTTAAATTAAGACATGCCACTTCATCATTCAGCTTCATGTTCAGCTTCTCTTCCCTCAAAGGGCTCCAGATTCATGTCTGCAATGCTAAATACACTTCAGGAGCCCTGTGATGGTTGGAAGCAGCTGGGGGAGAGTGATTTGAAGCAGGGAAGCAGCAGGCATAGAGAAGGTTAAGCACCTGAACACCCCTCCCCCTCAACACCTCGCCTTCACTTGATATCATTCAAAGCCAATGTGGCCTCCTTAAAAACTGCAACATGTACTTAGTTTCTTTAGCACTGAGGAGGCCCAGGCATTTAGCTTTCACTCAAAATATGGTTTCTAGTCTTTATGGGAAAAGACCTGGATTGTTTCCATAGAAGGCTTAGAGTGGAAGGGTGTTGGTGATTTGGAAACTGGAAAGTCCTTCTAATGTGAGTCCTTTATTTTTTTTTAATGTGCATTCTGAGCAGGCTTCAGATTTGGATGGTTCTCACATTCCATACTTTGTGCATGCTCTTGCCCACTGGCTTTCACTACTAGCTTTGAGAGATTTTCAGATGGCTAAGTGCTGCAGAAAGAAGTCTGAGGCTTATGCTCTCTTGAAGACACGTGGGTGTGCTTATTTAGTACATTTTAATTCAAGCTCAGGATGGTGTCTGTAATGTTCCCTCCCCTCAATATAGGCCCACTCTACTTAGCATGGATAGATCTTGACATATGAGCAGACTGTAAAATGACTGTGTGCCGTAAAGGCTCCTATCTGAATTCTATCTAAAATGTTGCCTTATTGTCATTTTATGTAAAATGTGGATCTGGCTCCATTTTTGGTAGGCTGTGTTTGACTGGCAAGGTTTCTTGAGCATAACAGAAAGCTCAGTGCTTGTGTGGCTCCCCTGTGTAGCCTTCTAGGTGTGCTGAACAGGCAGCCAATGGTTGCAGGAAAGATTCTTTCCTCTTTTTTATTCCTTTTGGGTGTTTGCATCCTACCCAGAGTTCTCTTGGGCTTAGATGGATTGCAGCAGACAGGTTTCTGCTCTGAGCCCTCTTCATCCAGAACATCTAGGCTGAGCAGGTGTGAGCTTGTCTTGCTTCTGTCAGGCTAAAGAAGACTGAGTGGGAACAGATTGCTAGAATTAATGCTCTCTGAGCAGATTTTCTCTTGGTCTCTGGAGGGAAATGGCTCCCCAAACGAGAGCAGCCTCCATCCCAGATATCCCAGTTCAAGGTGGGGAGCTTCTTCTGAGTCACTACCAGTGATGAATCTTTTTTGGTGTGTGTCTGAGAGAAAGCTGTCTTCAGGGCTGCCCTCAAGGTGTTTAGGTGCCTGCGGCAGAAAAGCCAAACAGCTCCTCTCTCATTGTTATTTAATGTGGGGCACAATCTGGCATGACTTTTATTGCTCCAGCATCACTGAAACAAATGATTAGTGCTCTTGTCCAGCTTCTGTTTGCAATGGAACTTGTGCCAGCCTGCATCCCATTGGACAGTGCTGCATGGCTCAGACTGGTCTTTCTCCTGTTCTGGTGCCCTTAATGGCATTCAAAATCTTCCTCCCATGTTAGCTGTCTCACCTTGCCTCTTGCATGAAGAAGATGACAACAACGACATTGGATTTATATTCTGCCCTCCACTCAAGAGTCTCAGAGCAGCTCACAATCTCCTTTATCTCCCTCCCCCACAGCAGACACCCTGTGAGGTAGGTGGGGCTGAGAGGAATCTCACAGCAGCTGCCCTTTCAAGGACAACCTCTGCCAGAGCTATGGCTGACCCAAGGCCATGCCAGCAGGTGCAAGTGGAGGAGTGGGGAATCAAACCTGGTTCTCCCAGATAAGAGTCCGCACACTTAACCACTACACCAAACTGAGCCACATCAGGCAAGTCATTCTCTCAGGACAGAGGCTGCTTTATTTCCCAGATACTCAATATTCTGCAGAAGCAAAGGAGAAACAAAGCATAAGAGCAGAGGCAAAGGGATGTGTGGCAGACTACCTTGGCAGGGCGGGGCAGGCCCTAGGGCCGAGTGACAACTCACCTGAGTGGAGCAGTGTAGGACCAAGGGAAGACACGGGCAGCAGCCTCAGCAAAAGGGCAGCCTTTGCAGACTGGCCCATGGAAGCTCAAAGGGTGTGGAAGCAGTGAACAGGTCTGGGTGGGGGAACAATGACTCTTTGGGCCCAGGGTTTTGAGGCAGGACAGACATCACACAGCAGGGGCCTTGGAAGCACCTTTTACAGGCTGCACCACTCTGGTAAGGTCTTTATGGGAAGGCCCAGAGCACCCAACCATCCCTGTATCTTCCTTTTAATAAAATCTTTTTAACTGCAACTAAGGAGATGTGAGGACCCAGGCAGTCAAACAACAACAACAGTTTATTTACAGTGAGTGATAAACAGTGCAGTGAATCTATAAACAGTAAAGGTTGGTGCCAAACAAAAAGAAACGCCCTACGGTGACTTGTTGAATGTTTGCTTTCCTAATGCCAAAACTCACCCCCTTGGGTAAAGAATCAGGAGTCCTGCTGCTTTCTCTCCTGCAGCCTTTCCCAGAGAGAACACCCTTCCTTTTCTGCCAGGCCTATTATGCTTTCCTCCTGGGTCCTACCCCTCTGGAGTAAGTTTTCCCTCCAAATCCTCTTTACCCAATCAGAGGGACAGAAGGAATCCTGGGAAATGTAGGCCCTCTAGCAACTCCTAGGCAGGCTTCTCCCTACTCTCGAGGCTGCACTAGGCCTCAGATCGTGACAACGGAACAGAGGGGAAGAGGGTAAAGCTTAACCCAAGGGCCAGGTGTGAAGCTGGAGCTATAAAAAGGGAGGAGGGGGAAATGGGAGAGGGCTGGCAGGAGAAGAAGATGGTAGAAATAGGAAGCAGGTTGTAGCGTAGTCGTGGCTCTTCTCCTGTCTAACAGAGTGAAACCCTGAGTTGGGTGAAGTGAACCACACTTCCAGGGGGTCTCTGGATTGATAAAGCAACCTACATAAGGAAACAATGACTGTTTCATGATCTCAAGGCCCAATGGATTCCAGGTATGATCTTCCTCTATCCCTGAAGGGCACTCCAGGATTAAACTGAACATGTTGCTGTGTGCTTTGGCAAATGGGAACAAATCTCATTCTGTTAGAATGAAAGTTATTGGCCAGTTACAGAGCAGAGTTTATAAGGCCATCAACTCTGTGGGCTACTCTGGATGCTACAAGTTGTAGCTGTTTGTCTTTTAGTCATAGTTCTGTGTTTGGTTTCATCTTGCCAGAGTGGATAAAAGCTCCAATGAAGGGGTTTCTTCAAGGATTGAAAGTTAGGCTACTACAAGGAGAAACAAGCTGCTGATTCACGTTCCCAAGTCTTCATATCTTCTATGTGAACATCATGGGTACCACTATGATCACAAATGCATTGGAAGTTCTTTAGCACTCACAGGCCAGTTTGGCTCAGAAGTGCAATAAACCTGGAGAAGGCGGTGGGGCGTGTCTTAAGCCTCCTGCCAAACTTAAATCGCCTCAGAACCTGCTGTTTTCTCTGGCAGGGAAACCTGCATGTACAAATGAGTTACATGGAAGTTTCCCCAACCTGGCAAATAGCTCTGCTGGGCGATTTCAGGTCAGGAGGAAAGCCTTAAGCCTCCTCTCCAATGTGCCAGGGTCCCAGTCCAAATTGGGACCCCTCACACTTTGAAATGACTTTCCAAGCACAAAACTCTCAGATCACATATGTTGATTTGACACATGAAAGCAGCAAGGAAGTTGTAATGTGTGACTCAGCCCTTCTTATAAAGTCAGAGCTAACAGGTTGTTGAACTGTAGTTCTCTAACAAATTCAAAAGCATTTCTTAAGGTATGAGTAAGAAGTATTAGCAGTTCTAACTCCAAAACAGTTTGGGTTGTGGTTGGCTGTTTGATATTTATGCGTACATCCTTCTAGCAAAAGTTGAACCCTTGAAGAAAAACTGCAGGCCATGTACTGTTCCTGTTTGGCAACCAAGTGCACTGTTTGCTTCCACAATCTCTAAGAGGCCCCTTTTAAATTTGTTGGACATGATTTGCCTTCAAGAGGAATGGCACTGGCAGCAGCTTCAATGCTGGTGCTGCAGGTGCTCAAAGCTTGTTGGTTTTGATCACTACATTTTAATCTCTTGAACTGTGTCATTCTCCATGACAGGGAATAAAACAGATGGATATCCCTGAGACCCATAGTATGATCACAATCACTCAGTTGTACTGTTTTCATTATTAAATCCAGAGCCAGATAAACAGATAATTCATACCTAATGACTAGTTCAGTTCAGTTTGCTTTATTACGGTCCATGACTAAATACACAGCCAGTTTGGTGTAATGGTTAAGTGTGCGGACTCTTATCTGGGAGAACCGGGTTTGATTCCCCACTCCTCCACTTGCACCTGCTAGCATGGCCTTGGGTCCGCCATAGCTCTGGCAGAGGTTGTCCTTGAAAGGGCAGCTGCTGTGAGAGCCCTCTCCAGCCCCACCCACCTCACAGAGTGTCTGTTGTGGGGGAGGAAGGTAAAGGAGATTGTGAGCCGCTCTGAGACTCTTCGGAGTGGAGGGCGGGATAGAAATCCAATATCATCTTCTTCATCTTCTAAATATCTTCACAATGCAGGCCAACAACAACCACATAAAAATTGTAAAAATCAAGATGGACCTAAATAGGTGAAACCTAAGATATTTAAAAAATAAATGTGAAAATAAAATATAGGACATTAGTATGAATAATGAGATATGACAAATAATACAGTAGTGGTCAAACATCTTCTAGCTTAATAAATATAGTACATATAATAAAAAATTTAAAAATTATACAGCTCCAGAAAAAATATTAACTAGAATACACTGGTTAAAATTATTATCTGTTACCTCGACATTAACTTGTAAGAACCATAAAATGCAATTTGATTGCATGGGAACAAAATTTGGCAACTTTATGTATGGTCTCTGTATTTATATCAGTTTCAGTAGCATTTGTGATGGTATACAGAGTACTCAGGCATTTAAGAAAAGATAAAATACAAGCTTGGAAATATTCAAAGAACAGTCAGTTCAAGACCCCTTCTTTACATAATCCCCACGAATTCTCCTAGCTGCCACCATAAATTTGGCACAATTAATTGTGAATTGGGGGATAAAATCTGATAACAGCGTATTTCTGATTTTGAAATCAGAAAACCCGAGACATCCCTCCAACAAAGAATAAATGTACCTGGCTCGTATGCCAGGGTATAGGCCACACCCAAACAAAACATGGTCAATCGTTTCAACTTTATATGCACTACAAGGACAAACCCGCTCAGCCATAGGCACCTTTCCAAAGCGGCCCTCAACGACTGCTGAAGGAAATATATTGCAACGGGCCATAAAAAAAGGCCCTTCTGTGGGATGGTATTGTTACAGTTGAGAGATAGGGGGCTGGAGCTAACACATATCTCCTTTGAGGGGGAGCTAGATAATCTGGGACCTTGGCAATATCATTCTGTACCTAATGACTATTGGATACCCCAGAGTTTTTTATTCCTGGAGCCCATTTATTTTGTGGATTGAAACTGGAAGCAGGCTTCTCTCTTACAATGTCAGAGGTACAAATGCATTTCCATGACTTATCTGGGCTAGTTCAGTAAATGTGGACTTCTACTGTTATCTAGGGCCCTTTCACTTGTCAGGCAGGCTTCAGGGATGAGAGGAACTGTGGTTCCTGGGCAATGGCTATTCTCCTGGCTTTCCCCACACCTATCAGTTGTCACAAATCCTGATCAGTCCTACCATCATTTGGATAACATCACTGCCCATGTGCTGGTAGAAGAAGCCCCCCCTTCTTCTTGGGAACCAGTGCTGCATGCTGCGTCCATCCGCAAAGCTCCACAGAATGGACTGATGATGTATGCATCCAGAAGGTGGTTGAATTTGTCAGATCTGCTGCCTTGAAGAGGTTATTCTTCCTAATAGCAGGCAGAAATCTTCTCCATTAGTGTCATTGTTACAAGAGAGAAGCTGCAGTTGCTGAATGTCTCCCTGCTCCCCAGTTGTTCAAAGGTGCAGGATTGTCCTGGGAATCAGAAGACAGGAAACAGATCTGAAAACAAAGTGAATGCTCTCCACCATGGGTAAGTCATGTGCAGCGAGTTCACTATGAGCGGAATATGCACACGCAAAATGAGGCCACAGCCTACCAAATTTCTTATAGAGGATGCATACTTTTTTCTGAATTGAAATTGGAGGCACGCTTCTCTGTTAGTGCCAAAAATGTTTATTATTGGAGAGCACTGGAATATAATTAATTTGTCTTCAGAAGTTAAGCCCAGTCCCTCTTCCTGAGTGGAAAGAGGCAAACCCAGGACAGTGACTCATGCAGAGATGCATTGAGCAGCCTCCTGTAAGGCCAGGTAATTCTACTGCATCTCTGTTTTGGATGAGGTGGAACAATCCAATGCTATTTAATATAGAAATGTAGTAGAATTATTTTTCCCCAGTGGAGACTGATTGCCAGGAGGCAAGGGTAGAACAATGAATCATGCAGGCTTCACTAGAGATGGGCATATTGAACTATTTTTCATGGCACATAATTTGAAAATTACTAATCTGTGGGACAGGCTGTAGGGCTGTCAGTTTCTGAGATGCCATTTTTTTTTTGTTTTTATTTCTCCTTGGTGCATAGAATCCTGAACACACATTTAAGAAAAAGCCAGCAATATTACATCTTATGGGTTTATTTTTTTAATTTTTTACCTGCTACCTGCTAGTCTTGTTAGTTCTCTCCCTTTTTTATAAGTTGTAATAATTAATTGGCTCAAGAGCTGAGCTGAAATGTGGGAAAATTCATGTAGTCAAGACAATTTAGTTTATTTTCCCATTTCTCCTTACCAGGCTATAACAGAACCCCAACACCCTGCACCCACCTTGTTAGTTTCCATTTGTCCCCCAGCCCGCCTTGCATTGTTCTTGGCTACATGGTCATTGTGGGCTTGTGACTCAAATTTCAGAGTTTGAATCACAATGTTCCAAGTCTTACAGATATGTTGAACAAAGCAGGAGTCAAGTTGCACCTTTAAAACTAACCAATTTTTATGTTGTGGCATGAGTAGGCCAGTGCACGTTTCCTGAATCTTTAAAATCCCATGAGACTCTTGGTGGTGTTTCTGCAACAGTGTAATGCAGCTGCCTGGCTGAAATTACTTAATCACTTAAGGTGGTTAAGGTCTCTGTATGGCAAGAATTAAAACACACACTTATGCACGCATAACACGCAAAGGGCTTATGCTTGTCTCTCTTTTATGTTCTCTAGGAGAGGCTTCTTTGCTGCTGCTTCAGATCTAATTATTGATCAAGGGTGATGGTTTTGTGCCTTTTGGAACATCTTTTTGCTTTTGCCACTTAAAAAAAAAAGCAATTTATGCCTGGATGGGTGGGCGGGGGCTGTTTCTGGGAGATTAATGGGCAGCGACTCATTATCACAGGGAGAGGAGCCCTTGCTTCAAGGGTAGAGTAATGTTTAGAGCTGATTAAACTCTTGCTCTGCCTCTGCACAGCTGTTCTGGGCGCAGATGTTGGGCTCAGCAGGGGAGGAGTCCCACCAAGGATTGCTTTCAGCAGAAAGAAGGGACAAGCTCCTTTCACACAATGTCCCCGTGGCAACTGAAGCCCTTTTCAGGCATTTCATTTTGGTTCGCCAGTTGTGCGTACCAGAAATGTGTGCTACAGACAACCTTTCTGATATGTATGGTTGCCATTTTGTGTGCATGTTCTCCATGCTCGTACAAATTTGCTGCACGTGAATCAATTTTTTTGAGGGAACGTGTTTACACTCACCAGAGCTATAGGCGCCTGGAAAATATGCACATTGCTCCTTCACATGCAATGGTGATGATGGTGCATATTGGATTACATAGCACTTGCTTCTGTTATGCATGGTTAGAGCACCAAGACAGAACATCTGAAAAGACTTAAATGGAAGTGAAAGCAGTGCAAAGGCTGCAAGCTGTGCCCCTGATGTGTATGCATGTTCATTCGAAGGTGTGGAGAGGCTCCATGCGCTTATGAAAATGTGAATGTAGTATAGACTCCTCTTTTCACTGTTGGGAATCCTAAAAACACATGATGCACAGTTAGGATGAAAGAGCACCGTGTGCTTGTAGGGACTTTTTGCAGCTGTATGTACGTATATGTGTGCGCTGGGAGGGGGGAGGGTACATCCCTCTCCCCACTTTTTCAGTCTTCATGGAATGTTATGGGAGAAGAGCTGCTAGTAAAATTGGCTCAAAGGTAATTTCCCAGTCATTGTGAGTCATGTTGCAAAAAGGCTTGGCACTGAAGGATTGGGCTTCTGAGTGTGTGGCGAGTCCCTCTACCGTGAGGAAAAGAAGTATTTTGAAAAAAAGACCTTAGAACACTGAGCATGTGCAGAGTACTTTCTGTTGGGGAAGGGGATGTTTCCTCATCTATCTCCCCCCCATCACGACCAAGTCAAGCTGACTTCTGGTGACCTCCAGTGGGGCTTGAAGGCAAGAGATGTTCAGAGGTGGCTTGTCATCTCCTGCCTCTGTGTCATGACCCTGGTATTCCTTGAAGGTCTCCCATCCAAGTACTTGCTGGGACAGACCCTGCTTAGCTTCCAAGATCGGACGAGATTGGGTTTGCCTGGGCTATCCAAGTCAGGGCGTTTCCTCATCTATGTTGAGACAGATGGGATATGGTATGGAATCTGGTATCATGTCTGCCACCTTCAAACTGGTGAGGTTCATGGAAGCTGGCAATGTCTCTAGTTCTCCAAGCATCACAAATGCATACTAGAAGCCAGTAGCCAAAGAACCAGCTAGTTAGATAAAGTCAAGGTGAGCAACTTGCCCCAGTCCCTTTCTTTCCCTTAGCTTTTTAGCCTTATATACTTGTTTACAGGGCTTTTTTGAGTAGAAAAAGCCCAGCAGGAACTAATTTGCATTATTATGTAACACCTCCTGATGTCACCATTGTTTCACAACCGGTTTTTGGTAGAAAAAGCCCAGCAGGAACTCATTTGCATATTAGGCCACACACCCCCTGACACCAAGCCAGCCAGGACTGCGTTCCTGTGCGTTTTTGCTCAAATAAAAGCCCTGCTTGTTTAGGCTTGTATTGCTGGCATTATTTATAATCTGGGTTAGCTGCATTCTCCAGAAGATGGTTAAAGTTGCCTGGAACAATGTTGGAGCAATTAGCATAAAAGCCTAAAGCAGTTGCAGAAATCAATAAAAGCAGCATGATAAACATATGATAAAAAATTCACCAACTGTAGCGGGGTTTTTTGGACATCTGACCGCACCCCAAGATGTGGTTGTAAAAAAGTTTTTAAGCACAGTAAATGAGGAATCACACAAAAAAAAATCCCCATGCCTGGGCAGATCAAAAGGTTTATACGTGATGCCAGGCAGAGTGCTGTCAGGAGGGCATTCCAGAACCCTAGTGCCACCACAGAAGATCCAATTGCCTCCAGTGGCCTCTTTACCAGCCGGCAGATTTTTGTGATAAAAGAAGCGCTAATTGGCAGAAAGTCTCTTGCCAGGGTTTAGGACAGCAGGGGAGGTGGGGAGGGGGTTGGAAGCATTTATTTTGTTTTGCTAATTCTATCTGGCTGCAATTTGTAATGTTTTAAACCAAAAGCAAAAGTAGGGTATAAATGTTTAACTAAATTATGGATTAACAAGCCTGTGCCTTCTTTGCTCCTTGCCTACTTCCTGAGAATAGTTGCTAGCACAACTTAACAGTAGTGCTCAGTCACTTTTTGAATGCTGTATAACGTCTTTATTTTGTCCTCTTTAATTAGCCCCCTTTCCCTTCAATCTTCTGTCCCTTTCTTCTGGCCTCCCCCTCCCCCCACAACCCCGGAACTGCTCTTGTTTCACATTTCTCTGCCCTTGAACTGCTGCTGTTTCTGTACCCTTTAGCCTCACTGTTTCTGAGCATTCTTACAGGATGGGATCTTCTTGCAGTCCTTAACCTGCCATCTCTTGAGATTTTAGTCTCAGCCAAACTGGCAACTTTCCTTTGCTTTAAAGAAGTTGGACTGTAAGATATTTAGTTTCCTGAGCAACCACCTCAGGCCAGCTCCACTGCCACAAGCTCTGTGGCATGCAATATAGATGGCAACTGATCCTATGATACCATTATATGTGGCCTGTGGGACAAGCAAAGCCTGTACTGTGACAGGTCAGGGGACCCATGCTCCACAATTGTACTGACCCTTACCGTGTTCTAAGAGGTCATCTTTTCCTCCCAAGTCCAATTCAAGAAATATCTGGGGACTTTGGGGGTGGAATCAGGAGACATTGGGGGTGGAGCTAGGAGCAAGGTTGTGACAAGCATAATTGAACTCCAAAGAGAGTTCTGGCCATCACATTTAAAGAGACAGCATGCCTTGTCTCCATTGGAAATAATGAAGGATAGGGGCACCTTCTTTGGGGGTTCATAGAATTGGACTACCTGGTCCAAACTTTTTGAAACATGGAGGATGTTTTGAGGAGAGTCACTGGATGCTATGCTGAAAATTAGGCGCTTCTAGCTCAAAATGCAGCCCTCCCAGAGCCCCAGATACCTGCAGATCAATTCTACATTATTCCCTATGGGAATCAGTCTCCATAGGGAATAATGGAGTGCCCAGCAGACATTTTCCTCCGCTCTCCTGCTTTCTAATGACCCTGAAGCAGGGGGTGGGCCTCCAAACCAGGTGATCTCCTGCCCCCACATGGGGATTGGGAACCCTACAAGCAAATCTTCTCCAGCATTGGTGTCAACCTGTAATCAGGAAGTTTGTGTATAAGGAAATGGCTCTTTGCTGGCTGCCTGACTCATTTGGAAATTCATTTTTTCCATTAATGTTACTAAAAGTGAGAGTTCTGGCTCCTGATGAAATAGCCAGAAACAAATATACGAAGGCTTCTGTTGGCAGTAGGAAGATGTTAGAAAGGGAGCCAGGAGGATGTAAGGAAAAAGCCCCAGCAGTTGCATCTTTCCAAATTCATTGGAAACTTGATGCATACCACATAGAAGTCCCAGTTTGTTAGGTTCTTGGGTTGGGAATAGCAAAGGCACCCTTCCTTCTAGATTGTCACACCTGACAGCTACACACCCATGTTCTTACAGACTGAATTAAGAGGGCTGGACAGAATGATGGAGTTTTATGGTCTATTGCTGGCTTTTCAACCTGACAAGCAAGGGAAAGGACTGGCGGCAGGGCTTTCATTCCCCCCTGCATCCACCTCCCCCATCATTTCTTCTTTCCCTCCCCTGGCAGTCCCCATAGCCTTCCCTCTTTCTTCTCCTATCCACCCCCAGTACCCCCAGTCATATTTGTCTGCAAACGACTTCCTTTAGATTTGTAGAGAAATCTCCCCTATCTGTCCCTAGACCCATTTTGTGGGTCTGTTCATCCACAATCTATGGCCCAGTTCAGAATTAAATATATTATGATAACTGAATTGAACTCCATGTAGGATGCTGGGGAGCATTTAACCACTGAGGACTGTGGCTGCTGAGTCTTGCTCGTGGCTTTCCCTGTGGCCCTGGGCTGGGCAACTGTTGGAAACAGGCAGCTGGGCTAGCTAGACAGTGGTCTGATCCAGTATGGCTACCCTAATGTTTGTAACAGTGTTCGTGTGGGGGAGGGGGGACTGCTTCGGTTTGTCCATGTGTATGATCAACATGCAGAGCATATTTTCACCCTTTCTGGACTTGGGCTTTTGAAGTTGCCTTATACTGAGTGAAACCATTAGCCTGACTAGGTCTTAGCCCACCAGGGTCTTAGCAGAGGTTTTACCTCACACCTCTTATCCAAGACCACTTTTCACCCTTTCTGGATTTGGACTTTTGAAGTTGCTTTATACTGAGTGAAACCATTAGTCTGACTCGGTCTTAGCCCACCAGGGTGTTAGCAGAGGTTTTACCTCACACCTCTTATCCAAGACCACTTTTAACCAGAAATGCCAGAGACTGATGATTTATCAGTGGACACAGACACTGCCCTGTTGTAGCAATGAACAGTATACTGTTTTTTTCAGGTCACCAGTATTGCTTCCACCTATGTGAGTTGAGAGCTCCTAGTTCATATTTCACCTCTTTCATGAAGTCACTAGGTGACCTTATGCAAGCTGTTCTTTGCTAGCCTCAGGCTTCTTAGCTGCAAAATGGGATTTTTAAAAAATTGATCAGTCTCAATGGTAGTATGTTATGATTACTGTAAATGAAACACTTGGATGTCCGAAATCCTTGGAAGGACAATATAATTCTTTATATAATTTATACAGTGCTGCAGATTACAACTTCTCTTGTTTTACATAATTTGGACACATTGGGCAGAATTTTGAGCTTTAAATTTAGTATGAAGCAATTTATAGGGTTGCCATAAGTTGGATGGGTATATAGGAGAACACTCCGTGAGTGCTTTAATTAATATATATTTTAAACAATATTTGGCTCTTCAAAGGAAGCTAAGGACAAAGAGAAATGTGGAGCCATGCTTGATCCTTGGAGATAGCAGAGGAGAGCCAAATTGAAACTGTATCCCTTGGTGAGCTGCCCGAAGAAGGATTCTCTGAAAGTGGACAGAAGCAGCAGTCCAGTTGCAGCCACACCAGTTTGGGAACTACAATCACACCTGCATTGGTGAATTGGACTTCAGGAAGTCTTACAAACAAAGAAAAACGTATATTGTTAAATGGACTGTGAAATAATTTCAAATTAATGTGGAAATATTGTGATTTAAAATATTGTTTTCAATATATATATTAGTTAAAGCTCTCACGGAGTGTTCTCCTATATACCTTACTCATACCCATGAGCTCTCTAGTTTCACATAAGTTGGATGGGACCTGATGATACTTCGCGTAGATATGAAGCAGTGAAAAATATTTGTGGTTTTGTTGTGTAGTTTTCTTTGCATGCAAAAGTTCTTGGGTAAAAAAATATCCCTGGTATCTCTATATTTATCTTTAATAATAATTTTCAGTGTTTAATATAGTGCTTTCAAGTGTTCAAGGTGCTTTGCAGCTATTAACTTTTAATCCTCACAACAACCCTGTGAAGTAGGTCAGTATTATTACTAACAACTGTATATTGCGGATAGGAGGGATGCAGATGGTGGCTTGCTTAAGGCCCCCAAGTGAAATATGAACGAGGAGGGGCTTCATGATTGATAGCTGTCTTAGCTGTAAACACTATATTGTTTTTAGACTGCTCTTCAGGAAGAAAAATTCACAAAGTGGTGAGACTCTAGCAGAAAGAATCTCTGGAAGGCTTTTGCTCTTGCAGAGTCAGCGGAGGTTCAGTGGACTTGTTACAAGGCTTTTTCACATGTTCACAGCCCTGAATATAATTCCTGCTATGGCTTTGAAAAATTAATTATGTCTAAGTACTTGTAACTGCATTTGCTTGTGTCTCTATTCTTGCTTTTTTGCATTTCCTAAGCCTTTCTCTCCCCCCTCCCCCGCTAAAACTGAGATCCATGAATTCCTTGGGGGCCAGGATCTGTCGCTTCCCTTTGCTTCTGCAACCTAAATAGTGCTGAGCACATTTAACGATGCCATGCAAACAAGTCAAGCTTGCCTCGTCTGATCTGACACCAGGTTGTGGCTGGATCTGGCTTTGTGACCATGAGAGATAAACAGCAGTGATGGATTGAGAACCTGCAGGGCGATTCAGCTTTTTAGAAGTCAGGGAGAGGAAATAAAGCAGTGCACCGACTCACTCAGGGGAACAACCTGCAAAACAGGAAGCAGAATAAACAGAAATCTTGGCCAGTGATGATGGGATGGGACTTTGCAATGCGGCACAGCGCTCAAGCCAAGCTGTGGTATGTGGAGAGCAGCTGGTGCAGAGCTGCCGCTTTGCCATTAGAGGGAAGTGTTGAATTTTCTTGGTCCTGGGAAAATTACATGGAGTTAGGACAGAATGCTGAGATCAGGATCTGCTTCTGCACAGCAAAGAACTGCTTGGTCCACAACAGAGCCACTAGATTATCGGCTAACAGAGAATGGAGTTGTGAGAGCTTGTTTGAATGGCCTGGTCTGGCATGTTGGACAGTTAACTGAGGATGATCATTTCAACTGGGGGTGGGGTGGGGGGGAGGTAATATGTGTCAGAAGCTGTGCATTTCCCAGTAGGGTTGTTGAGTCCCCCTGACTGCAGGTGAAGGAGAGGAAGTAGACTTGCAATCTCCAGATTAGGAAAGTCTTGGAGATTTGGGGGGGAGGGGGGAGCCTGGGGAGGATAGGACCCTCAGTGGGATACAATGCCATAGATTCCACCCTCTAAAACTTCCATTTTCTTCTGGGGAACTGATCTCTATTCTAGAGGTGAACCATCTCCAGGGGATCCCCAGGTCCCACCTGGAAGCTGGCATCCCTTTTATGCAGAAAGGAGAACACAAAGAAAGATGGGCATGTCCTTAGGGCTTGAAGTGAATGGCTTTACATTTAGAGTCACGTGTTCATGGGTAAGTTTGTTTTTATTTTGGTGAACACCTAAGGCAGGCAACTCCCAATATGCAGGACAGACATTTGTCTGGCTGAAAAGGAAAGGTAGCCAATCTCCAGGTGGGGCCTGGAGACCTTCTAGAATGGCAGTTGATCTCCATACTATAGAGATCAGTTCCCCTAGATTAAATGGCTGCCTTGGAAGGTGGACTTTAGGGTTGCCAATTCCTAGCTGGGACAGAGATCCGAAGCAGCACTTCCATGTGTAGGTTCATCTCAAACGTCCTTCTAAAAGCTATAGTAACTCACACCACTGTAATCACAAAAGTTATAGCTTTAACATATCAAAATATATTTATTGAAAATGAAACAAGGCACTTCAAAAAAGATCCATAGTTTCATTTTTTCACAGGTAACCTGTCTGGAACTGTGAAAAGCTGAAACTGTGGATCTTTTTTTGAAGTGCCTTGTCATAAGCCTAGGAGGCGAAAATGGGTTCTGAACATTCCAGAAATCTCATTTAGGTCTTATAAAATTAAAAATGGAAATATAAAAATGGAAATATACTGCACATCTTAGATTCATTCTTGACTGGCTGATCTTCACCTGTTCCTTTTGGTGTTCTGGAGGTGGTCCTTCATTGTGTTTCCTTCGCAGGAGTCTAGACTGGCAATCGGGCCTGGAGACCAACCCCTATGAGAATGGGGACTTGGGAATGTTCAGTCCGGTCGAGGGGGGACATGATTGCTCTCTAAGTATTTGAAGGGCTGTCACTTAGAGGAGGGCAAGGAGCTGTTCCTGTTGGCAGCAGAGGATAGGACTCACAATAATGGGTTTAAATTAAGGGTGGGAAGCTACCGGCTGGATATTAGGAAAAACCGGCAGTCTTTAAGCAGCAGCTGGACAAACACTTGTTAGGGATGCTAGGCTGATCCTGCTTGAGCAGGGGGTTAGACTAAATGGCCTTTATGCCCCCTTCCAACTGTCTGATTCTATTATTCTAATCCTAATGCAGGACCAGTTCTCTGCCGAAGCAATTAAGGCAAGTCTTTGAAGCTCTGGCAGTGCTGCTGGGCTGACTGTGTGAGAGAAAGTGATGGGTGTGATTGAGGCCTGTCATTGCCACCCAAACCAGAACAGTCATCGGGATTCCAAGGCAACCCCTGAAGCGGGCGATGCCAGGGGAGCTCAGTTTGCTCCTCGTGTATCTGGCTAAGTACAGCCTTCATTCCTTTTACACACAACGCCACTCTTTGTTTGCTGACTCACCAACAACAACACAGGTAGCTGTTTCTTCTGCTCCCCCACCCAAAAAAGCACTCAGGCCAAAAAGAATGCTAATCCTTGATGTGAGGCTAGAAGAAAGGATCAACTAGAGAAAACACTGAGCATTCCATGTTTGGAGCTCTCAAGGGCTTTCCTTTGTAAATAGCACTTGTAGGGATCCAACTCAGATTAGAACTGGGGTTAATTCTTTCCCTCTCACTCAGCTTTCTTCACCTGAAGCAGTCCTATAGTGGTCCTTCTGAAGAAGGAATATAGGACATTTACAGATAGGGTTGCCAGCCTCCAGGTGGGGCCTGGAGATCTCACACTTTTACAACTGATCTCCAGTTGGCAGAGATCAGCTGCCCTGGAAAGAAGGGTGGACTCTGTGGTATTATACCATGCTGAAGCCCCTCCATTCGCCAACCCTGCCCTCTCCAAAATCCATCTCCAACACAGGCCTGGCAATCCTATTTACAGATTTGCTGAACAAGACAAATAGTGACTCCCAGGGCTTTCTTTGCAGATTAGTCCACACCCCCTGATGTCACCATTGTTTCACACGGGGTTTGGGGGTAGAAAAAGCCCAGCAGGAACTCATTTGCATATTAGGGCACACCTCCTGATGCCAAGCTACCTGGAACTGTGTTCCTGTGTGCTCTTGCTCCAAAAAAGCCCTGGAACCTCTACAGGAATGCTTTAGGTGAGGAAATTAACACAGGGGCAAGGGTTGTGACACCCGCTGTCTAATAGTGTCCCCACTAGGCTACTGTTTACCAAGAAAAACTGCTGGGGAAGGGGAAACCAAATGTGGAACTCCCCAGTATCTTATTTAATTAGACCAAGGGTCCCCAAAATGGTGTCTGTGTGTGCCTTGGAACCCACCAACATCTTTCCTGATACCTGCCATGTGCTTTTAGAAAGTGGGTGGGGCAAATTGGGGATTGGCTGTGCAGATTAAAAGGCATTCTGTTAAACAGAGCTTCTACTTGAAATGTTGAAGAGTTACTGTTATATATAACCTTGCTCTGACATTTTGTGGTTGGCTCTGCCTCCTGCGGTAGCCATTTTGTGGTGGGCTTCACTTTCTCTGGCAGCCATTTTGTGACTGTGACTTCTGTCCTGTGTCAGAGTTCCAAAGGTGGCCACAGGCTCAAAAAGACCCCTGAATTAGACCTATAAGGAATTACAGGCACTAGGGGGTTGCCACTCAAAATGGCAGTCCTGACTAGAGGTTTCCCCTTCTTAAAAACGCCTTGCACAAAAATATCCTATGTCCTGACATTGTGTTCTTTGTCTCCCCACCTCCTCTGAGCATCATTGGCTTCTCTGGGTGGGGTGCATCCCCAAAATTAACAAACTGTCTGTAAAAGCAGTCACAACTGCCGTCTCCATTTGACAAAGGGTCACACAGGCCTTGAGGGTTTGTCATCCTTGAAGTGTGTGGTTGATGCTGTAGTTAAAAACAGGAGAGGTGATGAGCATTCCAAGTGCTGCGCTCAGCGTCTTGAAGCTGATAAATGTGTCTGCCTTATGAAAGAGGGAGTAATTCTCATGAACCTTCTCTTATCGGCCCAGTACAGATTCTTAGGGAGAGGTGGGGATGCCAGACACTGGCATTGATCTGAGCGGAAAGAAGGCGGGTATCTTGGGACCCATTACTTTTTGTAAGGTCTGTATGCTCAGATAAATTCATTTTTTTGTTTTATTTAGGAATTTTTCACCGCCATCTTAAATACTCGAGGAATGTGAAACACAGTAGTAGTAGTTGTTATAAGTTTCTGAGAACTGGATGTGCTGGGTGTTTTGTGACTTTTAATTAATTGCTTCAGTCATGGCTATTTGGGATCCAAAAGGGCTTATGCTATTTAGTAAAATTTCTCTTGAATCAAGGCCAGTCCAAGGCATTTTGGTACCTGAGGTAGAAAATCAAAACGCTTTTATGTCATTTTCCTAAGTCATGGAGCACAATCCACTAGAAAGTTGTTTTGTTTTATATTTTTGCTTTACATTAAATTTCATTTTAATTCATGAGAGTCATTTTTAAATCTCATAGCCAGTGTGAGGTAGTAATTAGAGTGGTGGGCCAGGACTTGGGAGACCCAGGGTTGCCATGGAGCTTCACTAGATGACCTTGGGCCGGTTACTGTCTACTATGACAGTATATAAACTACCTCAAAAGGTTGTTGTGAACAGGGCTTTTTTTCTGGAAAAAGTTGTGCTGGAACTCTCAAGAGGGAAATGAAGGAGAAACACATGGGAGCCCCTCATGAACTCTGAAACATTTTTTTGAGAATTTTGTTTCCACAAAGAGGTTTTGGAATTCTGTTCCACTGTGCTCCCCCAGAAAAAAAACACCTTGTTGTGGGGATAAAATAGGATTGGAGAACCATATGACAAATTGTTCAGGATCCCCAGTGGAGAGCAAAGCTGGGCATTAACACTGACATTTATTTATTTATTTTTATTATATTTATATCCCACCCTCTCCTGATGGGATCAGAGTGGCTAACAGCAGTTGAAACAGCATTAAATTGAATTGTTTCAATAAAATCGCATAAAAGCATGAAAACATCTCAAACATATACGATTCTAATTCCTAGATGGCGATATCATTAGTTCTTCATTAGCGCTATTTACCATGATGCTATTGGATGTTGTTTAGCGCATTACATTTCTGTTTGGGTTGGGTTAAGATATTAATGCTGTGGAGTGGTGAAGTACTGGTTGCCACCATTAGATGTTAAACAATTCTGCCTTACAGGACCTGCGGAACAGAAATTAATGATTATTTTTTTTGCTAGACTTGTATTCTGTTCCCATCTTCATTTTTATCCTTGTAACGGCCTTGTGATGTAAGTGACTGTCCTAGGTCACACGGTGAGTTTCTTGGTTGACTTGGGAATTTGAACCCAGCTCTACCTAGTCCTTACTCTAACACTGCCTTACTCTAACACTGTATCGTCCTTTGCAGTACATACCATAACGTAACCTTGTATTTTTTAAAATTATCCTGCAGTGAATCATTTTCCAGTTTATCTTCCTCACAAGTACTGACTAATGCATGAGAGGCCTACACACATTTAGCTCCTACAGAGCACAATATGTTTGTCATGCCACTATTTTGAAGCCTGTTAAACGATTCACAAAATTTTGGGTTTAGGTGGATTTCATCTTGGGATAATTGGGGGAAAACATCCTTTTTGTGGAGTAGAAAAATTGCTGTCCTTAGATAAGTATTTGAGGAGTAAATCCCAAGGGCCGGGCTAATTATAGTCTACATTTTCTCTGAGAACATCCCCAAGTCAAGGGGGAGAGGTATGTTTCTGAAGTACGGAGTCTCCTAGACATGCTTAGCCCCAGCTTGAATCAGGACCACAGCATGTGCCTTCCTCCAGCATCATTTCACTGAACAGAAATGACCTCAGGGGGCACTGCTTGCCCCATTGTAGAAACAATATGTAGATCATCAGTATATGTGCTGCCCCCAACAGGGTAAACAGCAAATTCTGAAGCTATTTCAGGTGAAGAAAACTTCTGTGTGGGGAGGAGAGCACAGGATTTCATAATATGCCTATCCACCAGACCTGAGAAATCTCCAGGGCTGAGGAAACATAACTTGTGGTATGGTCTCTGCTAGGTTACCAGCCTCCAGGTGGGGCCTGGAGATCTGCTTTTACAACTGATCTCCAGCGCCCCTGGAGAAAATGTCTGCTTTGAAATGTGACTCCATGGCATTGTACCATGTTGAGGCCCCTCCTCTACCCAAACCCTGCCCTCTTCTGGCTTCACCCCCAAAGTCTCCCAAGTATTTTCCAACTCAGACCTGGCAACCCTAGTCTCTGTTTTGGCTTCCTCCCTTGTACTTAACATTTATGCAGCACTTTCTGAGGGTTCACAGTGTTGCATGTACATTAGCTCAGTAACTACTATTTCTGTCTTCCAGAGAAGAGGATGAAGCTACTTTATAAATGGCCAATTACTGGTTTATAATTGAATTTACTAGCAACATGCTTATCAAGTATGACAAGGAGAAATTCGGAGATAAGCCTGTGGCAGGAGGAGGGCATCAGTCTCAAGGCCAAGCTGTGTGTGATGTTGAAGTCTGTGTGGTTAGAATTCATCCTGAAAACAGCCACAAGAGTAGGCCAATGTCAGCAGTTCAATTACTATGGGAAGAATCTATCTCTCCCTCCACAGTGGTTTTTTAAAAAAATCTCAAGTCCCTGGAGTTGCTTTGAGGGGACAAATTCCTCTCTTTGTGCAGCCCCCACAAAAGTCAACATGAAAAGAGCCACATGTCTGCCTGCCCTGTAGCCTCAGACCTCTCTTTGCACTTCACCTGGAGGTTGTCTAATTTTTGTCTGGCCTTTGCTGTGAGATGGTGCTTCTCACACTCCAGAGTCCAAACAGTACAACCTAAATTTCGCAACATGTCTCTCTGCAGCTATCACACAGTAAATTTTTTCCTTGCTGCCTGGCATGGTGCGTTAGGGTTGCCAGTTCTGGGTTGGGAAATTCCTGGTATCCGGAGGACGGAACCTGGGGAGAGTAGGCGGTGAAAAGGGAGGGACTTCAGCAGAGTATAATGTCATAAAGTCCAACTTCCAAAGTAGCCATTTTCTCCAGGGGAACTGATCCTGTCATTTGGAGACCAGTTGTAATTCTGGGGATTTCTAGTCACCACCTGGAGGTTGGCAACTCTATAAGTGTGTGTGGGGGGGCGGGCAAAGAAGAGAGCTTTCCTTGACATGGTCTGGTTATCTGTATGAACTCTAAGGTCTCAGTCAGACATGCTTTAAAATCCAACATAGCCATGGATGCATGTTGAATCTTAAGCGCACATCCAGTTAGCAACATCTGGGAATGGTTGGTGAGTCACAGGCAACCCATCCTGCCCTGACTCAGTTCTGGTCTTATTTGACGTTCATAAAAGTCTGGTCCTAAATGCTTGAGGACAGGCCACAAATGAATGTTCCCTATCTGATCGCTCCAGCATCATCAAGCTGTCGCAACTTGAGTCCCCATCAATTCTGGGTCTGCACCATTTTGTTTTTAGTCTTAGCAATATGTGCTTAACTACATAATTGGCGAAAGGTGGCAGAGGTTCATGGGTGGCTCATACACCACAAGAGACACATTCTGAGCAACTGCAAATGCTTTTTTCAAGTTTAGAAGAAAAAGATATTGGATTTATATCCTGCCCTCCATTCCGAATTTCCGAGTCTCTGAGCGGCTCACAATCTCCTTTATCTTCTTCCCCCACAACAGACACCCTGTGAGGTGGTGGGGCTGAGAGGGCTCCCACAGCAGCTGCCCTTTAAAGGAAAACACCTGTGATAACTATGGCTAACCCAAGGCCATTCCAGCAGGTGCAAATGGAGGAGTGGGGAATCAAACCCGGTTCTGTCAGATAAGAGCCTGCACACTTAACCACTACATCAAACTGGCTCTCTTACTTTTTTATAGGTTGAGATTTGTGATTAACACATTGTTTAGTCCATGCTTCTAGAAGCGTATATGCATAAAATTGACATTGTTTATGTGCATGCACCAAGGCTTTTTTTTTTAAAAAAAAGAAAGAAAATGCACCAGGCCAGGCCTTCTGATTGTTCAATAATGGGACAGGCATGTGGCAAGGTGGATTAGAATCGGGATGGCTGATCAGGTAACTGCATTTCAAATAAGGACAGACAAAGCCAGCAGCACTTTGCTTTCGGGTTAAATGGTGTGTCTGACCGCCGCCTAAGTTAATTTTGTGCAGCAAGAGAGGATTCTGGCCCTTTACAGAACTTAGCAGAGTATTAAAAGAATCTCGGCAGTCATTTGCAAAGGGAAATTCTGAGAGCATCTGGTTCTGATCCATGGTATTCTGAACCATGTAGACTGCACTGGCAGTTTGAAAAAAGGTCCTTTTCCCCCTTGACATTAGTTCATGAGTAGCTAATGTTGTGTATTAGGCATTGCAAGAGGCCCGTTCATTTTGCTCACAAAGCCGAGAAGCAAAAGCTATCCCTAAGATTGGCCAGCATTCAAAAATGAGGAGAGGAGCTTAGAAGCTATAATATAGTGGATTCCACACATAGAAGAGGCGAGGTGATAGTGATAATCAGCTCTTTATTTGATACAGCATGGTAGGTGGCTGCTCTACAAAGACTGGAGAACTGGACTAACGGGGCCAACTATATACAGCTCAGGGTTCCAGCGCAAGCACGTTATTGGATCATTCAAACCAGCAGGGGCTGGTGATTGGTACAGGGCAGCAGGGATTTGAATCCTGCTGCCCATTGTTCCCAAGTCTCCATTTGCGTGGCTCCAATGAGCCAGGCAGGAACACCCAATTCAGTCTTCACTTGAGTCCACATACACAACAAAAGCAAAAAGGAGATTCACAATCAAGACAGATTCACTATAAACAAGGGAACTTGCAATGATTGCTTCTGCTGCTGTGTGAGCCTGGCTTTGCAATCTGAATAATGGCTGGATATGCCCAACAAAGCAGATGCTGGCTCAACATAACTTTGGCCCCTTCCCACCATGCTTCATGTAGGTGATCTGTTTTTTAAAAATAAGAAAGGCACATGCATTTTTATGTAATCATGTGTCACAATAATAATAATAATAATAATGATTATTAATATAGGATAGTTTTTTAGAAGCATAAAACTGCTTTGAGGATTTATGGGCTGGTGTGTGTGTGACCTGATGGGTGCCTGAAGACTATGCTCTTGATGTAGACTAGCAGAACCAGTTCCTAACCTGGAGGAAAAAGCAAAGTCAGTGGGTTTCTAAATCAACCGCAGTGCCCTAAAAGGTCTTTCCCCATGTTTTGGTGTGATTCATAGTTATTTTGGAGTACAGTGATTAGAACATTTGGTCATCTAGAGACCATTTGCTCCTTTCTTTGGCTTTATGATGACTAAAAAATACCCTCACTCACAGTGCAGAACACTGAGACTAGAGACAGAAAAAAGAGCAATATGAGAGAAGTTTGCTTTTCATAGTGTATTTTACATGCCTCTTGTTGCCAACCTCCAGGCGGTGGTATCTGCAGATCTCCTAGAATTACAGCTGATCTGCAGGCTAAGAGATCAGTTCCCCTGGAGAAAATGACTGCTTTGGAGGGTGGATTGTATGGCATCATATCCTGCTGAGGTCCTGCACCTCAACCAAACCCCACCCTCTCCAGGCTTCACCCCCATAGTCCAAAGACAGGTGAGCATACACCTCATGAGTAGCAATCCCCAAATTGTACCATTTCTACTTCTCTAAGAGGCCAGCAAAGAGGGCCTATTCCTCTGTTCATGCACTTTATCTAAAGCCCTTTTTGAAAATCCAGATGCTCTTGCCTTTGGAAAATCCCTGGTTGCTTGATTATTATACGTCCTTCATAAATTCTAATAGGCTAGGCATTACTTTCCTTTTGCAGAGTCAACGTTGGGCATTTGCCAACTGATGTCTTTACTAGCATCATGTTTAAGAGCATTGCTCTCTATGAGCCTTTTACTTCATATCTGTGACCAATCCCAAGTTGTACAATGGCGTGGCAGGACTTCTATGTTCTCTTCTTAGGGTTGCCAACCTTCAGGTGGTACCTGGAGAACTTCTGCTATTACAATTGATCTCTGGACAACCAAGATCAATTCCTCTGGTGAAAATGGCTGTTTTGGAGGATGGATTCTATAGCATTATACCCTGCTGGGATCACTCCACTCCCCAAACCCCACCCTCACTTAGCTCAACTCCCAAAATCTCCAGATATTTCCCAACAGAGCTGGCAACCCTCTCTCTTCTAGAAGTTCTGGATATGGAGAGTCTCTGAAATGTAGTCCTGGGCCCCACGGACCATAAGATAGTTTCAGAGGGTGGCAGTGTTGGACTGCAGTAGAGAAGCTAGATACAAGCCCAGTGGCACTTAGAGACCAACAAGGGGGAGGGGTAGTGATACCTGACAAAGGGAACTTTGCCTCTGGAATGGTCATGCCCCCCAAATCTTATGTGTTCTCTAAGGTTCTGCTGGACTCAAATCTAACTGATCTTAAGAGGTGTCCTGCTTTTCCACAGATTTGCTTCCCCTCCCCCTTTCTTTTTGCAGTGGGGAGGGAATAGAAGGGGGAGGAGTGCCATGGGGGGAAAGTGGTGCTAAATTTCCTAATCTCTGGTGATGCTGCAACCTCAGGCAGTGGATCTAGGAGCACCATCAAAGGTGGTGTAGTGGGGGAGAGACCCCTGAGTAGTGAGACAAAATCTGAGGACTTCTCCTGCACAAACCAATGGCATTGCACTGGAACAGCTGCTATTCATTACAATGCATTTGTGCAGGAGAACTTCCCCTCCGATTGCTCTTTAGCTGTTAATTAGTGAGAAGAGTGATGCTTTTGGGGCTGTTCCCCCCTTGGGCAGCCAAATCCTTTGGACCTGTTTGCTCCTGGCAGGGTTGTCAACTGCTCCCCCCTTTTTGCCATTCGCTGTGTGGCACTGGCACTGGCTGTGATGACCCATACCGCCATGGGTTGGCAGTCGGCAGCTTGTTGCTGGGAGGCAGGCAGCTATTAAATTTCCCTGCCTGACATAATAATGGGGAGAGGAAAAAAGGAACATATTCCATTAGCATCTGGCTCACCCTGCAGAGGCTGCACTGGCGGGAGGAAGGGAGTCTGTATTTTTAGACAGGATGCAATGCCACTTTCTGGCTCACCCAAAGGTGGGGAATAGCAAAGGCAGGAAGTGGGGAGAAGGAACTTGGGCTCAGATTTCGGCTCGAGTGCTGGGCTATGGCAGCACGGCAGTGCAAGTCCGGTCCAGACTCTACTGTGAGTATACAACCTGCTTCTGCTTCGTGCAAAATCTCTTCTCTGGTTTTAGCTTCTCCTGCCTCCCCAACAGCTCTGCTCTTGCCCGGGAAGCACCTTAATGTTAGAACCAGGCAGCAATAGCACTGCAGCCTGTGCTGCTCAGTGTCTGTATGTTGTGTGTGTGTGCACGCTCATGTGTTTCCATCTCCGAAGCTAGGGAAAACTCATAGGGCTGACTGCTGTGTTTAATGGGAGTCTCTCTCTTTTTGACATGGCGGACATGCTGGGCGACTCTTTCTTTTGAGCTGCTCATTTTTCTGGAGCAGTTCATTGCCTCTTGGATCTTATCAGTCACTGAGCCACAAAACAACACTTGAAAGTTCAGAGTTGTGATGTGGGGGGGGGGGGTCTTGACTGCTGATAGACAGTAGCTTAGCAAGCTGAATGCTGTACTGTGCTTGGCTCATGAGCGCCGAAATCCATTTCCACACTGCAATCTCCAGCTGTTTATTTCCCCACAAGTTCAGAGAGCCAAAAACTAGAGTCATTCTGCTTTCTCCACCATCACCACCCTGTGGGAAACCATGCTTGCTATTCCGGACAGAAATCCCGGTGCTGCTTGCAGCAGCTGTTTGCAGCACCCAGAGCAATCACATGTGGTAGGACTCTGCTGGCTGAGCTGTAAACTAAAGTAAGGATTGTGGATGGTCCAGGTGGGAGTGGGGGGCAGGGCATAGCTGGGTGGAAGATCTGAGGTTACAGGGGCAGTAATATCCGGTGAACCTGGAAACCTTTCCTCTGGAGCATGTGGACGGATTAACGCAAAATGCAGCTGTAGCCTGGCAGCCTTATACTTGCATCTTTTCCTGTTATTTACATGTCGTGAGAAGCAATGATTGGCAGAGACTTCCCATCATACATTCGATGCATGCTCACTGATTCTTTTTAAAATGCAAGATCATCAGACTTGGCAATATCTTTCATACAGTAATGAATTAACTTATGGAATCTACTGCCACAAGATGTGACCACCAACTAAGATGGCTTTAAAGGGAAACTAGACAAATCCCTAAAGCATAGGCCAAACGTTTGTCGCTATTAGCTCTGTTGGCTACATGGGGCCTTTCTGTTTAGAGGCACTATAGCTTTGCAAGCCAGATGCTGGAGCTCAATAATGGGGAATTTCTGGGGGCAATAATGGAGAGAGGCCTGGGCCTCCATGCCCAGCTTGTGGACTTTCTGTGAACATCTGGTTGGCCACTGTAGATAAGAGGATGCTGGATTAGGTGGGCCATCCAACAGTTCTGATCCAGCAGGGCTGGTATTGCATTCTTAATTTCATAATGTGTGAAGTGGTTCCTAAGGCATGTGAAAGAAAAGGTAGCTGGGGTGAATGGAGACCTGGGAGCAACTGAAGCATCACTATATATACCAGGGGTGGCCAAACTGTGGCTTGGGAACCACATGTGGCCCTTTCACACATATTGTGTGTCTCTTGAAGCCCCCTCTACCTCATTGGCTTGGAGAATGCATTTAAAGTTAAAGTTGATTTCTTTCCACTTCTCTTCCCTCCATCTGTATTCCTTCTTTCCTTCCCTCAAACAGCGGACATTCATGTCTTTCAGCTCTCAAACATCTGATGTTTATTCTATGTGGCTCTTATATTAAGCGAGTTTGGCCACCCCTGATATATACCTAAGTATTGTTCCATGGCCGGGCGGGTGGGCTCCCTCTGGGTGTCCTGCCCCCCCAGGGAAAGTGCACGCGCAATACATCGCCTCTCCTTTCCCGGTGTAGTGAATGCTGCGTGGTCACTGTCTGGCTATGCCTGGCAGATGGTCATTGCAATGGCCTCTCCTACATTACTGCATTCGTGGCAACACCTTCTCGCTGGTCCCCCCCGTTTTCACAGAGTTTGCCATGTTATGGTGCGATCGAATGTCCGGCGGTATAACCGGATGGGCAGGCTGGGCTCACCAACCTCGCCAGCCAAGAGAAGGAAAACTCTAACATCAAGCCCGGGCAGACAGAGCTCGTTAATGTAACACCTACCACCTGGAGGACTCGCTGCCGGCGTCCCGGCTTACTGGGCCATGGCAGATGACCCCATGGTGAAAGGGTGGAGCCAGTACTGCGCACACTGCACTTCACCTAAAAATTCCTCTGCGCAGGCCTGAGGGGTATCCACATCCACAACCCATAACATACCAAGTCCTGCAGCGATGGGCAAGGGGCGAAACAGCAGGTGGAAGATGCCACTGGAAGCCGCAGTCCCGATCCTGCATGTAGGCGGTTCAGGGTATTGGTCGCCTGATGCTGACCCGGGGACGAAAGCATTTTTCGGCAGCACCCTGAACGACCAAGCAGCCTTATTTAGGGACAGCACTGCTTGCTCCGTATGGAGAGTGGCCTAGAAAAGGTGGCCTAAATAAAGCTCGTCCCCCCCCACAGTTGGCTAGCCGCGGTCAACGGGCATCCTTACTTGCGGTCGAAAAATAACAACAAAGGCATGCACCTGCCTCACAAAGTGTGCAAAGACTAAAGCTTGCGTGTTGAAACATCAGAACCATGCTTGACACAGTAGACAGTGGTCGCCCTGAACGACGTTCTGCTCTAGTTGCCAACGAACTTCTCAGGTTGAATATCGACATAGCAGCTCTCAGTGAGGTCCGTTTCCCTGAGGAAGGTAGTCTTCTAGAACACGGTGCTGGCTATACCCTCTACTGGTCGGGTAAGTCAAAGGCTGAGAGCCGCCTTTCTGGCGTTGGCTTCATGGTCAGGAACTCCATTGACTCTAAACTCGAAAACCTGCCAACAGGTCACTCAGATCGCATCATGTCTATGCGCCTCCCACGTCAAAACAAGCAGCATGCAACACTCTTTAGTGTGTATGCTCCAACCCTTCAAGCAGATCCTGCAGAAAAGAACAAGTTCTATGCTGATCTACGCAACCTCGTACGGAAGACCCCTACAGAGGACAAGGTGTTCATCCTTGGCGACTTTAATGCCAGAGTAGGTAAAGACTCGGAAGCCTGGAAAGGAGTACTTGGCAAACATGGCATTGGCAACTGCAATGATAATGGGCGCCTCCTGCTAGAATTCTGCATGGAGCATCAGCTCACCATTACTAACACTATCTTCCAGCAGAAGAACAGTCTGAAGACAACCTGGATGCACCCACGGTCCAAGCATTGGCACCTTATTGACTACATTCTGGTGCGCCAGAGAGACCTTCGAGATGTCTTACACACCTGAGTAATGCCCAATGCAGAATGTCATACGGATCATCATCTAGTACGCTGCAATCTCCGTCTTCACTTTAAATCTACACTCAGGAGAGGCGGTATCCCCGGAGGAAGTTTCAGGTTGGCAGCCTTCAGTCAGCCGAAGTTAGAGCTGCCTTCCAGGCAAAACTCCAGACAAGAATTGAGGACTCCAGTTGCCTCACAGATCCTTCTCCAGAAGCACTCTGGGAACACCTAAAAACTACTATCCTGTTGACCTCTGAAGAAATCCTCGGGTTCTCCACAAGGAAGAACAAGGACTGGGTTGACGAGAACAATCAAGAGATCCAAGAATTACTGGCGAAAAAGAGATCTGCCTACCAAGCACATCTTGCTCAGCCCTGCTGTCCTGGGAAAAAAGCAACCTTTCGCGCTGTATGTAGCAACCTCCTGCGCAAGCTTCGAGACATTCAGAATGAGTGGTGGACCAAGCTTGCAGAGAGAACCCAGCTGTGTGCAGACTTTGGTGATTTAAAAGGGTTCTACGAAGCCCTGAAGGCAGTATATGGTCCATCATATCAGGCTCAGAGTCCCTTGCGTGGTGCAGATGGCCAAGTGCTCCTCACAGACAAGGCATCCATACTGAACCGGTGGTCGGAGTATTTTCAGGATCTCTTCAGTGCCAATCACGTAGTTCAAGATTCAGCAATCCACCTCACCCCACTTCAACCAGTGAAAACAGAGTTGGATGTGATCCCCACTCTAGAAGAGACTATTAAAGCCATCAAGCAACTGAAAAGTGGCAAGGCAGCGGGAGTTGATGGAATCCCACCAGAGATCTGGAAGCATGGGGGCATAGTACTACATAGTACACTTCACAAAGTACTTGTCACCTGCTGGGAACAAGGCAAACTACCACGGGACTTTTGCGATGCAGTCATCATTACTCTACATAAGAACAAAGGGGAAAAGTCAGACTGCTCCAACTACCGGGGGATAACCCTGCTCTCCATCGCAGGCAAAATCCTTGCCAGAATACTCCTGAACAGACTGGTGCCCACCATTGCAGAAGAACTCCTCCCAGAGAGCCAGTGTGGCTTCAGAGCTAACAGGAGCACCACCGACATGGTATTTGTTCTCAGGCAGCTCCAAGAGAAATGCAGGGAACAGAACAAGGGTCTATATGTGACTTTTGTCGACCTTACCAAAGCTTTTGATACCGTTAGCAGGAACGGCCTGTGGCAAATCTTGGAACATTTAGGATGTCCCCCAAGGTTCCTCAGTATGGTCATCCAGCTACATGAAGACCAGCGAGGCCAAGTCAGACACTGCAACGACCTCTCGGAGCCCTTCCCAATAGGCACAGGTGTAAAGCAAGGCTGTATTCTCGCGGCAACTCTCTTTACGATCTTTTTTAGCATGATGCTTCAAAGAGCCACAGTAGATTTAGATGATGACGATGGTGTCTACATCCGCTATCGCACCGATGGCAGCCTGTTCAACCTGAAGCGACTAAAGGCCCACTCCAAGACAATGGAAAAACTTATCCGAGAGCTACTGTTTGCTGATGATGCTGCACTTGTTTCCCACTTGGTATCAGCTCTGCAGCATATGACGTCCTGCTTTGCAGAGGCTGCCAAGCTATTCGGCCTAGAAGTTAGTCTGAAGAAGACAGAAGTTCTCCACCAGCCTGCACCCCAGGAAGATTATCACCCTCCTTGTATTACTGTGGGTGAATCAGTTTTGAAGACAGTCCAGCTACCTGGGGTACATCATCTCCTCAGACGCCAGGATCGACAAGGAGATTGAAAATAGACTGGCAAAGGCAAACTGTGCATTTGGCCGACTGCATAAAAGAGTGTGGAGCAACAAGCATCTGAAAAAAGGCATAAAGATCAATGTTTACAAAGCGGTTGTGATGACAACCCTAATCTACGGCTCCAAATCGTGGGTTTTATACCGTCATCACCTGCGACTCCTTGAGCGCTTTCATCAGCGCTGCCTTCGCACCATCCTCAATATCCACTGGAGTAACTTTGTGACCAACACTGAAGTCCTCAAGCGGGCGGAGGTTACAATCATCGAGGCATTGCTGTTGAAGACGCAGCTGTGCTGGGCAGGGCATATCTCCAGGATGGAAAACCACCGCCTTCCCAAGATTGCCCTGTATGGCGAACTTTCCACCGGCCATCGAAATAGAGGGGCACGAAAAAAGAGGTACAAGGACTCCTTGAAGAAATCCCTTGGTACCTGTTGCATTAACCATCACCAGTGGTCTGACCTAGCCTCAGATCGCAAAGCATGGAGGCACACCATCCACCAGGCTGTCTCTTCCTTTGAGAACGCACGCATAGCTGGTCTTGAGGACAAAAGGAGATCGAGGAAGAATCGTACTGCTACAGCACCAACCCCAAATCAGACTTTTCCCTTCAGCCACTGTGGCCGGACCTGCCTGTCCCGCATTGGTCTTGTAAGCCACCAGCGAGCCTGCAACAGACGTGGACTACTGCACCTTTCTTAAATCTTCATTCACGAAGTCAAGCCGAGAGAGAGAGTTCCATGGCCACCTCTATCCTGAGAGGACAGCCTGAGACATCCATTTGGGATGCTGCTGTTAAACTCTTGTTCCTGTTGGGGGTTGTGTGAGAAAGCTCAGAACTATCTTTTCCTTCCCCCTCTATCAGTGGCATCCAACCCTGGGTCTCAAGCTTAGTCCTTCTCTGGGGTTTCCAAGCCTTTGGTCTGAATTCCCCTAAAATTGGCATTGTCTACTCTGTACCTTTCTGTACCATTGTACCTTTCTACTCTTTTCTGTCTTCTTCTCTATGAAGGTTACAAGAACTTTCAGAGAGTGTTGGCAATTTGACTTGTTAACAAAAGCAGGCTCAGTCAGATAATCAAGTGTTTAAAAGCATGCATTTGTTAAAACTTGAAGAGAGATAATTCTGCTCATGGCAGAATCTGCTGTTATCTTGAAAATTCCACTTGTGGCATGGGCATGTGCGCTTTATGCTTCTTCATGTATCACTTCTTGTGCCCCCTTTAGAAATGCCTGCTGTTGCAACACGTGGCCAGTAGGGATAGTAACCAGTGAATTTTGGAAACTTTTCCTCAGGCGCACATAGAAGGGTTACGGTAATTAAAAACCCACACGTGTTCTGGCAGTCTCACACTTGGGGCTTTTTCTGTGGTTATATACAGTGGGAAACAATGACTGCTGCAGCTTTCTAGCATATGTGTCCTGTAGCCATGGTCTTGTCACTGAGATGGACTGAACCTAGGGTTGCCAATGACCAGGAGATTACAAGTGGTCCTTAGGTTGCAGAGATCAGTTCCCCTGGATAAAATGGCTGCTTTGGAAAGTGGGCTGTATGGTGTTATACCCCATTGAGGTCCCTCTCATCCCCCAAGCCCCACCCTCCATTGGATCCAACCACAAAACCTTCAGGTATTTCCCAGCCCAGCGTTAGCAACCCTAGCTGTACCACTTCAAGTTGGGATTTGCATTATAGATGCTCCTAAATGCGACAGAAAACCTGCTTCTTAAGTACTCCAAAGGCTGAGTGTAGTGAACATAAAAATATAGCATAAAATATTTATTACACAGTGTATCAGTTGGCAATTAAAAATGTCATACATACATATGAAATAAAGGTATTGTATACAGCAGCCTATTGGACTTGCATGTCTAATAATCATAAAGCCACACAAGGGAATATTTCATAAAAAGCTCATAGACCAGATGCATTTCAGCCCCAAGGTCTTCTTCAGTGACCTAAAACCATATTGCACACACATAAAACATGAAATATCATTTAATAGTGTAACTAACTAATACTCCTACTTTTTGATCAACATCAATTTGGCTGTTATCTTTGACTTTATTGCAACAACTTCCTTCTTATTATTTTCAGAAATAATTTCAAACCTGCCTGGCCCTTAAATGAAATATTCAGCTGTGTGATTTTATTAGATGTACAAGTCCAGTAGACTGCTGTATATGATACTTTTGTGTGTATGTATAATGTTTTTAATTGCTAATTGATTCACTGTGTAATAAATTTTTTGTTATATTTTTTATGTTTGCTACACTTAGCCTTTTGAGTACTTAACTTGTTGTTCAGGTTGAGTTTGGTACCCTTTGCTTTTCTTTTGTCAAACCTACTTCTGTCATGAGTGGAAAATGAGGGAAGGAACCAAGCTTTGATCCACCCTCTCTCTTTTTTTGCATTCTCTTTTTTAAATTAAACTTTTAAAAATGATAAACAAGTACTGTCAAATATTCACAAAATCTTAACCCTTTAAATCCCCCCTCCCCTCAGACAAAAACCTGTAATAACACATCTATACCATTATCCTAGGATCAGATCAGACAGGCGAAGTTGAAGAGGTAGGTACAAGACAATATGATCAAAATAAAAAGCTGCAAAATAAACTCCCTACATAGAAAATGCATACTGACAAGCTCAAAGGAGCTCAGTTTATAGAATGCATGGAATGCACAGGGTGAGCTACGGTAACTTCCCAGAAAAGGAAGGGGAAGGGGAAAGGGGGAAAACAAACAAAAATAAACACAACAAACAAAAATATACCCAATAAGACCAAAATGCAATAGTAAAGGAGTGTCACTGCTTTTAGAAAAATATTAGATTATGATAAAATTTGTTTTTTTGGCAAAATGTCAAGGTCAGAGAGGTATGTAACAATAGGAAACCATAGCTTCAGGAAGGCTTCCTAGGAATTGAGTGTGTGTGTTGGAGAGCCACCCTCTCTCTTGAATGCTTTGCAGCTGGGGCAGAAGGAGTGGGTCATTGGGGAATGCAGATAATAGCCAGTGGTTGAGCTTAGCCAAGTATTGGTGGTCCTCATAGGCACATTATGAAACATGGACTATCAAAGGATAGGGAAGCAAGTGGCCTTAAAGCCTAGGAGGGTCAGCATCAAGGGTCAGCATGGTTGATTGCTGAGACTCTATAGTAGGGCTGCTGACCTCTAGATGGTGACTGGCAATCTCCTGCTATTACAACTAATAACCAGGCAACAGAGCTCAGTTCACCTGGACAAAATGGCCACTTTGGAAGTTAGACTTTAAGGCATCAGTCAGTCATATTTATTACAGTCATTAGACCATCCATGTACAGAAGAAAAAATACAAAACAAAAATTAAATTAAAAGTTGAAAAGATCCTAATAGGCAGCCATGTTGGTCTGAAGTAGTAGAACAAAATAGGAGTTGATTGTACCTTTAAGACCAACTTAGTTTTATTCAGAACGTAAGCATTCGTGTGCATGCACACTTCTTCAGACGAGGAATGAGGTACAGTAAGTAGAGCCACATATAGCTGGTGGGATTTGGAATGCCAAGTCATACAGAGTTAAAATACAATAGTAGAATATAAAATTAACAAATTCAGAAAACTTTTGATCTGGGTTGCATTAGCGTGGGACCTAATGCAATCCAGATAAAAGGTTTTCTGAATTTGTTAATTTTACTATTCTACTATTGTATTTTAACTTTGTACCACTTGGCATTCCAAACCCCGCCAGCTATATGTGGCTCTGCTTACTGTACCTCATTCCTCATCTGAAAAAGTTGAAAAGTATGCATTCTTCAATACAAGCAGAGAGGAGAGATATGAAATATATTATTCAAGTCAAGTATTTAAACCTGGTTAATGTACATCTTCCGCAGCCTCATAATCAACACACCAAATCTGGCAACTTGATAGGTGATTTTAGGGTTTATGTCAAACAGGAGGTAGCCTAGCCTGGCTTTACTTGTGAGGACTTTAAGGCCTTATGCCTCACTGAAGTCCCTATCCCCCAAATCCCACCTTCCTCAGGCTCCATCCCCAGAATTTCCAGGTATTTCACAAATGGGAGCTGGAAAACCTACACCATAGTGTGGCAGTGGTCCCATCACTGGTAAGTAATGCTTGCCTGCCTCTGTCTCCACCAGGAAGAAGGGACCCTCTCCAACAGGCAATGCTGCAGAGGCCTCCGAGTGAGTCTGCTGTTTCTTGCTGATGCCTAGAAGCCTGGAGCACAGCTTTTTCATACTCCAAGGTTTTCTGCTGCCGCCAGAGTTCATTGGAGCATGAAGGAGTTACGCCCTGCTCCTTCCTCCAACAAGGTTGTGTTTGTGAACATGGTTAATGTGGGATACTGAAGAACATCTTACTCACCCCCCCACCACCAAAAATAAAACCTCATGTGGCAAGTCCTGCGCGTCAGAGAGGACTTCATGGTGCAATAGCAAAAGATAAGTTTCCACTTGCACAAGAACATTTTTTGGAGTATTCAGTAGTGTTGGCCTTTGGCTGCGGTGAAATAATTGGGCGTCAGTCCAGTCAATAGCTGCCATTCCAACCCAAACTTCAGACATTGAGCAATTAAAGATTTTTGTGGATAATCTTACTTAATGCAAATTAATTACTCTGGACATATTTTAACAATTCCCTCCTTTCACACTGTGTTGTGTCTTGCAATTTGGTCCCTGAATTTACAACACAGCGCGAGTGCGTGGTGCAGAGGTGCCCAGTGGGAAACTGCAGGTCACCGGACGTAAGGACGAAAATGCACTTCGCCTATGAAGATCTGTGGCAGGAAGTTTAACTCGTCAGGATTGGACCTGGCCAGGTAAGGGGGTTGTTCCAGGAGATGTATATAATCGGAGACCCGAACCCACCATGTTGTCTTTGTGATGTACTCGCCAATAAAGCATCTTGCCTTCTAAACGTCTCAGAACTCAGTACATTCCACTGGCGATGAAGGTGGGATTCTAGCCGGGTCCGCGGGCAGCTAGTTTCCCCCATTGGGAAATCGCTGATCTGGCTGGAGATGAAAAAGTCATGCAGCCCAGAGGGGCAGAAGCGGCCACCGCCGCCAGAGCAACCACCGCTGCCAAGTCGCCCGCCACCACCATGGCAACTCTGAGCAGAATGATGAGCCACATTGCAGAGTTCGACCCCGCCAAACCCGAAAGGTGGGAGACTTACGCAGAGCGTGTCGACTGCTACCTACGGGCAAACGTGATTATGGACGACAGCCAGAAGCGAGACGGGCTCCTGAGTGTCTGCGGGGATGCCATGTTCGAGATCACCAAAGGTCTCTCTGCCCCCACGAAAGTCACTACAAAAACTTCCGAGGAGGTAGTCAAACTCCTGACCGGGCGTTTCTTACCCCAGCCATCCGTCATTGCCAGCCGATTCCTGTTCCACAAGAGGGATCAGGAGGCGGGAGAGACGGCTGCTGTCTACCTGGCCGCTCTCCGCCAAATCGCTGGAAACTGCAGCTTTGACAAGCTGGAGGAAACCCTGCGGGATTGATTGGTATGGGGCCTCCGGGACAAAAGGCTACAGCAAAAGCTTTTCGCAAAGGATGAACTGAACCTCCAACTCAATGAAGCCACCGCATTTGAGATGGCATCGGGTGACCACGAGGAGGAAGAGGCACACCAGCTCCGCCGCCAACCAGGAAACGAGCCGAAATCTACCTGGCCGCGAACTACAGATAGGCCTGCCAGTACAAAGTGCACCAGCCGTGGAGACCCACACAAGCGATGGGACGGCTCCTACTGCAACGCGGATTGTAGGAGCTGTGGAAAAGTGGGCCACATCGCATGCGCTTGCAGGGCCAAGACCAACCGCAGGCGCCAGTCCATGCACCACGACTCGACGGACGCTCATATGATCGCATCCATCAGCATCCAGGTAATGAATTTGCCCCTGGACACCCCTGATAAGGTCAAGGTGTCGGTCCAAATCAAGGGTGCTCCCTGCATTACGGAGCTGGACTCGGGATCCTCCATCTTCATAATATCAGAGGAATCCCTAAGAAAACGCATGGCTGGCCCCCGTTGCGGCCTGCCAATTTCATACTGCGGGACTTCCAGAAAAACCCTGTACGGATCTTGGGATGGGCCACTGTGAGGGTAGAGTCCAATAACTTTAAGGGGGCACTGGACATACTCGTGGTCAAGTGGCAGCTCACCACTTTACTGGGTCTGGCCTGGTTCTGGGCATACAAATAGTTGGGGTGCAGCAGATACAAACGCACAATTTTGAAAATGTGTGCCAGGAGTTCCTGGAGGTATTCGATGGAACCCTGGGGTGCTACAAGGGGCCTCCCATCACCTTACAGCTCGACCACCACGTGAGGCCAATAAGGCTGAAGGCCAGGTGAGTTCCATTCGTTTTAAAACCAAAAATCGAAGTGGAGCTGGACTGCCTCGTGGCCCAGGGAGTGCTAGAGCTGGTTTCCTATGCTGTATGGGAGACCCCCATAGTCACTCTGGTGAAGCCAAATGGGGAGGTGCGCATATGCACAGACTATAAATGCACAATAAATAAAGCGCTCCAGGACAACCCATACCCCGTCCCAATGGTCAGCCACGTCCTCGCATCCCTGGCTGGCTCTAAGGTTTTTGGGAAGCTGGACCTGGCCCAAGCATACCAGCAGCTCCCAGTGGACGCTGAGACTGCTGAGGCCCAAACAATAGTGATGCACAGGGGGGCTTTCAAGGTGTGGCGGTTACAATTTGGGGTTAGCGTGCCTTTGGGAATCTTTCAGAGCATAATGGACTCTCTCCTCAAAGGGATTCCCGAAGTACAACCCTTTTTCAATGATGTCTTGATCACTGCCCTGGACGCCGAGGAGTTCAGCTGTCATCTGCGAGAGGTACTCCACCGCTGCGGAACTTAAGGTGAAACGAGAGAAGTGGTCTCTCGGGGTGCTGAGGGTGGAGTTCTTGGGGTTGCAGTGGACGCTGTGAGAATACACCCGATGGCTGACAAGGCCAGGGTGATAGTCCACACCCCAGCCCCCACATGCAAGGAGAAGTTACAAAGTTTCTTGGGACTCTTGAACTTTTATCATTCCTTCTTGCCCCACAAAGCCGCCCTCGCAGAACCCCTACATAGGCTCCTCGATAAACACGCCCCGTGGGTCTGGGGAAAAAAGCAGGCTGCTGCTTTTCAGGCGGCCAAGGACATCCTGGTTTCCAATGTTGTGCTCCACCATTTTGATGAGTCCCTTCCAGTGATTCTAGCCTGCGATGCTTCCCCATATGGGGTGGGCGCCGTCCTGGGTCACCAACTTCCGGATGGGAGGGAAGTCCCCGTGGCCTACTACTCTCGAACCCTGACCCCCGCAGAGCGTAACTATGCCCAAATCGACAAGGAGGCGTTGGCAATTGTGGCGGGCGTGTACAAATTCAATGACTACCTGTACGGCAGATGTTTCACGATTGCCACGGACCACAAGCCGCTGCTGGGCCTCCTCGCCCCGGACCGCCAGACACCGCAAATCCTATTACAGTGCGTTCTGTGGTGGAACCAGTTCCTCAATTCGTACACATATAAGCCCTGGCAAAGCAATGGGACATGCAGACGCCCTCAGCCGCCTTCCGCTGCCCTCGATGGACTTCGACCTGACCCCTGTCCACCACATGGTGGTACTGGAGACTCTACCGGAGAGGCCCCTCCACGCTGCTGAGATAGCTTGGGCCACGGGCAGAGTCCGCATCCTTGCACATGTGTAGGACTGGGTGGGGAGGGGGTGGCCCACGGGCAAACTGGACACTGATTTCAGGCCATTTGCATCCCGCCATGATGAACTGTCCATACACAAGGGGTGCATTCCCTGGGGAAGCAGATTGGTGGTCCCCCCCCCCCACTTCAGAAGCAAGTGCTCGAAGCCTTGCACGAGAAGCACCCGGGGATAGTGCGTACGAAGGCCCTGGCATGTAGTTATGTCTGGTGGTTGGGGATGGATGAAGAGATAGGGGTGGGTTAGAAGTTGCCAACCCTGTCGAGAGTCCCGGCCAGATCCGCCCAGCGCCCCCGTCCACCGCTGGGAGTCCAGTCGTGTGCCGTGGTCCCAGCTACACCTAGACTTCATGAGGCCATACCAGGGCCAAATATTCTTTATCCTGGTGGACGCCTACACAAAGTGGTTGGAGGTGATTCCTGTAGCTACAACCTCCACCGCGGCTGTGGTCAGAGCCCTATGGAGGATCTTTTGCACTCACAGGATCCCCAAGACCTTAGTCATGGACAACGGTATCGCTTTTACTTCCCAGGACTTCCAGGAATTCCTGAATAGGTACCTCACCTTCCACATACAGTTTGCTCCCTTTCATCCAGCCACCAATGGCCAAGCAGAGCGCATGGTGCACACCACCAAGGAGGCCCTGGGTCGCATAGTGCAGGGGGATTGGGACGACCATCTGGCAGCCTTCCTTTTTGGAAACCGAATCATCCCCAACCCAGTCACTGGCTTAAGCCCTGCAGAGCTGCTTATGGGTAGGAGGTTAACCACTAAGCTAGATAGGTTGCATCCTGACAAGGCCCCAGACCTCCACAGCTCCCCCGAGACAAGATAAACCACTAGGGAGTTCTTTCCAGGAGACCTGGTCTATGCAAGGAACTTTGCAAGTGGGTCGGAGTGGTTACCAGCCCGGGTGCTGCGGGTCACCGGGTCCAGCTCTTATGAGGTCTCGTCAGAAGGGGGCCAACTCCTCCGGAGACACATTGATCAGCTGCGCCGTTGCACCTTGCCAGAAGAACCGGCAGAGCCAGGGGGGAGCAGGGAGCGGGGTGATAGTGGTAATACCACCAGAAGCCACCCAGCCGGTGCCAGCCTTGCCGGCCCTGCCAGCGGAGGGGCCCTGCAGCAGCTGGAGCAACCCCTCCCCAGTGGGGGGGGCAAGGGGAGCCCCCAGAGTGGCTGCAGGCACTGGACAACGCTCTTCTGGCTTCACCCCATAATGAGGAACCAGCAGTCCCCGCAGCAACAGCAGCTGCTCCGGCTCCCCAGATCGAATCTAGGAGGTCAAGCAGGGAACAAAGGCCACCGGCTTATTTGAAAGACTATGTTTCTTGAATTGGGGGGGAGGAGTGTTATGTCTTGCAATTTGGTCCCTGAATTTACAACACAGAGTGAGTGTATGCACGCAGAGGTGACCAGTGGGAAACCGCAGGTTGCTGGATGTAAGGACGAAAATGCACTCCGCCTATGAAGATCTGTGGTGGGAAGTTTAACTAGCCAGGCTGGACCTGGCCAGGCAAGGGGGTTGTTCCGGGAGATGTATATAATCGGGGACCCGGACCCGCAATGTTGTCTTTATGATGTACTCGCCAATAAAGCAAGTTGCCTTCTAAACTTCTCAAAACTCGGTACATTACACAGTGTCTCTATGATTTAAAAGAGTACATTTTTAAAAAATATGGTGGTCCCTGAAGACAGGGTAACTATTTCCTAAACATGCCTTTACCCCTTTTCTTCAGATATGTAGTTAAAGAGGTGTGCCTTTTTCAGCAACAATTTTGAAAGTGGAATTACTTTTTTCATTCCTTGCTTATGGGCTGTGAGTCTGCTCTAGAATAATTAAACTGCAATTAAATGCATATTTAATTATACATTATTGCATTTTATAGACTAGCATTGGTCCTGGCCCCCAAGTAACAAGAATACCACAAGAAAGGTGCATTAGGATTTCAATCTGCTTGGTTTAGGTGAGCAATCGAGGACTTCTAAATAGTGTGAAGGCTAATTCCTGGGTCAGACTGGCAGATGCATTCTTGAGAGTCTGTGTCAGTTTGCATCAGGACCTTAGTTTGGTGAGTCAGTTTGGTGTAGTGGTTAAGTGCGCAGACTCGTATCTGGGAAAACCGGGTTTGATTCCCCACTCCTCCACTTGCAGCTGCTGGAATGGCCTTGGGTCAGCCATAGCTCTCGCAGAGCTTATCCTTGAAAGAGCAACTTCTGAGAGAGCTCTCTCAGCCCCACCTACCTCACAGGGTGTTTGTTGTGGGGGAGGAAGATAAAGGAGATTGTGAGCCACTCTGAGTGGAGGGCAGAATATAAATCCTGTGTCGTCTTTTTATGCACAGGGCTTTTTTTAAGCAGGAACGCACAGGAACACCATTCTGGCTGGCTTGGTGTCAGAGGGTATGGCCTAATATACAAATGATTCCTGCTGGGCTTTTTCTATGAAAAAAAGCCCTGCTTAGGTGTACTTTTTCAGTATATGTGGAGCCTCCAACAGGGCAAATAGCACCCTGGGGACATTACAGCAAAGAAAAGAGGCGTAAGCATCCTTATCCCATGCTGGGGGCTAGGGCTGCCAGATCTCTCAGAATTACAGTTAATCTCCAAATGACAGAGATCAGTTCCCCTGGAGAGAATGACTGCTGTGGAGAGAGGAATCTATGACATGATACCCTGCTGAGGTCCCTCCTAGGATTGCCAGGTCCCAGCAGGAGTTCCCCTGCTTTTGGGGGCTTCAATCTGTCACTGGTTAGCTGGCCAGTGGGAAGAACACCACCTCCAAATGGCTCGACACAATGACATTACTTCCAGGTGATTTCATTGCATGGCAATGTCACATTCTGGTTTTGGGGCAATCTTCATGATTTTGAAGGAAAAATCCCATAGAGTTTTGCCTCAAAACCATAGTGTTGCATGCAACATTGCCAATACAGTGATGTCACGTCTGGGTGATGTCATTGCAGCAGGGACACACAACGTCCTGCCCACCTTCGAAATGCCCCCCAAGTCTCCCATCCATGATGGCGAGAGGACCTGGCAACTCTAGTTCCTCCCCTTTCCAAACCCCGTCCTTCCCAGGCTCCACCCTCAGATTTCCAGGAATTTCCCAACACAGAGTTGGTAACCCAGTCCAGTCTGTTTCAGACTTAAATATGCCCAGAGACATGATCCCCAAGAACAAATCTTGGCCAAATCGTGGCTCAGAAGCCACATGTGACTCTTTCACACATATTATGTGGCTCTCCAAGCCAAGCCAACCAGAGGCTTGGAGAATGCATTTAAAGTTAAAGTTTCTTTCCTTCCTTCCTTCCTTCCTTCCTTCCTTCCTTCCTTCCTTCCTTCCTTCCTTCCTTCCTTCCTTCCTTCCTTCCTTCCTTCCTTCCTTCCTTCCTTCCTTCCTTCCTTCCTTCCTTCCTTCCTTCCTTCCTTCCTTCCTTCCTTCCTGTGGCTCTCAAACATCTGATGTTTATTCTTTGTGGCTCTTATGTTAAGCAAGTTTGGCCACCTCTGCCCCAGAGTATGACTTCCAGCCTGACCTGAGGATGTATCTGGAGAAACTGTGTTATAGGGTTAGGCCCTCAGCCATCAGCTCGCTGGGCAATCTCATAGTGTTGTTGTGAAGATAGCAATGGAGGAAAGGAGAGTACTGCAGGGTAACATGATAGAGTTTTACAAGATTATGCATGGGATGGAGAAAGTAGAGTAAGTACTTTTCTCCCTTTCTCACAATACAAGAACTTGTGGGCATTCAATGAAATTGCTGAGCATTAGGGTTAGAATGGATAAAAGGAAGTACTTCTTCACCCAAAGGGTGATTAACATGTGGAATTCACTGACACAGGACGTGGCGGCGGCTATAAGCATAGCCAGCTTCAAGAGGGGTTTGGATAAAAATATGGAGCAGAGGTCCATCAGTGGCTATTAGCCACAGCATATTATTGGAACTGTCTGGGGCAGTGTTGCTCTGTATTCTTGGTGCTTGGTGGGGGGCAAAGTGGAAGGGCTTCCTTTTTTTGGCCACTGTGTGACACAGAGTGTTGGACTGGATGGGCCATTGGCCTGATCCAACATGGCTTCTCTTATGTTCTTATGTCTTGAATTCCTTGGAGGGACAGTGAGATAAGATTGCTGAGTGCTGAATGTACTTGTGGTTGAGTAATCCCTCTTCTACTGCCTCTCCTCATTGACAGTGTTCATATTGTGTGCAGATACTGGCTTAGATCCCATGGCAAATCCCATGGCAGATACTGGCTTAGATCCCATGGCAAATCTCTATTAACAGAAGATGGCAGATGAAACTTTCCCTACCCTTCTGCAGCTGAAAATCTTTAAAAGTGCTGCTGTGGGGGATTCACAGGAACAGCCTGAGGGGCCCTGTGGAGGTTTGCAGTGATTGGGGACTCAGCAAAAAATGACCTACCTTCGCTTAGTAGAGATGTACCAGGGGATGTAGTGTTACACCTCAAACAACTTTTTATTGGGGAATATTAATATTTCTTAGCTCAAAATGGTAGACCTATGAGGTGTACAGGATCTATGTCTGTAAATTTAGGTTCTGAGGCTTGGCTCACAGCTCCCAAAAGTACAGGACATGCCAATCGCATTCTCCACCACTTCTGTTACACCTCAAACAACTTTTTATTGGGGAATATTAATATTTCTTAGCTCAAAATGGTAGACCTATGAGGTGTACAGGATCTATGTCTGTAAATTTAGGTTCTGAGGCTTGGCTCACAGCTCCCAAAAGTACAGGACATGCCAATCGCATTCTCCACCACTTCTGTTACACCTCAAACAACTTTTTATTGGGGAATATTAATATTTCTTAGCTCAAAATGGTAGGCCTATGAGAGGTGAGGTGTGCAGGAGGTGAGGTGAGGTCTTTGTCTACGGAGATAGACCACTGAAAATCCTTTGGTTAATAATTGATTTTATTATGGCATAGGGTTTCATATAGTTACATCCCAATCAAACAATTTCAAGCATACAAGAGGAATTACAAGAGGTTAGCTGAATCAGTATGGATGGGGTAAGGTGATACAATACCTAGATCTTGCAGGGTGGGCTCAGTCAGAGGAAATGCAAGGCCTCTGGAAGGAGATTTCTCTTGAGAAGAGGGGGGTGAGGGTAGGAAGGGGGTGGAGGAAGGAGAGGATAAAGGGATTCCCTTTTTCCTTCCTTTTTTCTTCTTCTTCAACCATCTAACCTGACAGGTGGAGTTGCCTGTTTTCTAGGGTAAATTACGTCACATCACGCAATTAAACTACCCAATGAGGGGACAGAGTGTCACACCAATGGAAAATCAGAGTGTCATATGTGTAATATCCAATCAGAGACCATTCGTATCATAGATCCATACCCCAACATAGGAATTTTAATTACACTGGCCAAATGACTTTATGGCCCTGTTTTTCCCAAAACTGGTTCCTTTGAAGCTCCCAAAAAGTGATAGATTTCTCCGTTAGTGTCAAACATGGATGGGCATCCATCAGGTGGTCAGGGGACTGGTTGACTTTGATGGCCTTAGCAGTTAATTAAAGAAAAATAGAAACTCTGTTAAAAGCCAAAAATTGAGATCAGTTTGCAGTTATACCACACATTCACAACAAGATGAGCACTTAGCCTTTAACCTTTGTGTTTCTGCTGTCGTGCCCTGAAGAGTACCAGACAAGCCATTTATTTGTGTTGGAGGTTTCTTGGTAATTCTTATTTCTTTTATGCTTTGATAACAGGACTTTAAAGGGTGCCAAAAGAATGAAGGAATTTTTATAGCTCTGCCCACATTTGTCCCTCTCTGGGCCCAGAACTTTTTCATTCCCAGGAGCAGAAAGATGGACGCTTCTCAACCTTTCAGCTGGCCACATGTTGTTCTGGCTTGTGAACCAGAATCACACCACAGCCTGCTTTGGGCCAAGAAGGAATTGGATTTTTCTCCCTTATGTGCAAGAGAGACCATTCCAATTCAAATGGGCATTGCTGTGTCATATTTAATATTCTAGGGTTACATTGCAATATCACATTCCAGGGGTGCATGGTTTGGGAATAAGTACAGGGGTTTCTTCCTGGGTATCAGTAGACTTAAAGAAATTTAAAAAAACAAATTACAAGGGAAATGGCACCAGCTGGAAACTGGGATAGACTGAGAGGGACTGTAGCTCAGCAGTAGAGCATCTCCTTGGCATGCAGAAGGTCCCAGGTTCAATCCCCGGCACCTTCATTTAACAGGATCGGGTGATGGAAATACCTCCACCTGAGACCCTGGAGAGCCACTGCCAGTCTGAGTAGACAATTCTGACTTTGATGGACTGATGGTCTGATTCAGTATAAGGCTGATTAATGTCTTAACTCTTCATTATATTGGGAATGTCTCTCCCTCCCAGGTTATGACTCTGGGTTATGTTTAAAGTAATGGAGAATCTGAGATGTTGATTCAGAATATGCAGTTTTGGAATAATGATGGGTCATCACGTGAATGCTATGAGGTTTCCATTTGGATTTTTTCTCCTGCCCCAGGTACCAGAATGGATTGAGCTAGCTTTGGTTCTACCTGATTAGCCTTGGTTTTCCGTAGGTTGTGTGGGTCTCCTGCTTGCCTCCTTCAGTTTGTTAGTCCTGAACTGTGTTTGTTGGGGTCTGTTTTACCTTTGCACATTTCATTATGGCCCTCTTTGCTAGTTCTGTGGTGTTCCTGCCTGCTGCACTTCTTCATTAAGAAGCAGTAACATGGAGACAGTTTCTCTACCCTACAGCCATGCTTGTAATTTTTATTGCTTTTTTTGAGGGGGGGGGGTTTGCAGTGGAAAGGCAATGGGCCCAGGTCTGGTGGTTCCACCAGCTTGTATGCCATGCTGCTAGCTTGCAGTTGGTGAGGAGGAGTGGCAAGGAAAACTGTTTCAAATATTTGAGGTTGTGGAAGGTCCCATTCCATTCATAAATCTCTTTCCTCTCTGTGTTGACAGTTTTTGTCCTTCTCCCATCTTGTTCCTGTGCTGAGCTTGGGGGCCTCTCCTTCTGGCCTAAGGTCCTGTCCAAGAAGTGCAGGGCTAATTATAGCTTGAGTATCTCAGTTATCTCTCCCCTCTTGGGCACCTGCCTGCTCCACTTCTGGTGTGGTGGTGATGGTTCCATTCCTGCAGGCTTTTGTAAGAGTTCAAATCCGGTCTATTTCGTTTGGGGTGGACAGGGCAGACCAACAAGAGAGCTGATCCACACCAGTATGTGCAAGATGAAATACTACTCTCCCTAGGCTGTGAAGTCTATTCCTGGGGCTTGAAGGGACCTGGTGCTTTTAAAGAGTCAGAAGTGACTCTGCAGAGGCATTCTTGCTATGCATGATCTCATTTCTTTTTGTCTCTGAACAGGTTTCTGAAGCACTTAAAATTTTAAAAACTGTTTGAAAACAGATCTGATAGCAATGTGCACCTGAGCAACCATGCCTCCCTGACACAGCTCTTAATGCTGAAATAATTTTTCAGCAACCCAATATTGCTGTCTACCTGCTTTTAAACTGTCTTAAATGTTTAGTGCAAAATGTTTCTTCTCAGAGGTTTGCTAATCCATGGGCATCTATATGCAAATGTAGTACTTTTTCTCCTCAGGAACATTGCCTCCCAATGAAACTTGGTTTCTCTGGCCTTTGCTATCTGGGTAGTTTGACTTAGACTTGCCTGAAAAATAGTTCTCTTTAAAGGGCAAGCTATTTTTAAAAATCAGTGCTATGCAATGGGCATGTTTTAACTTATAGATCTTTAAATGATGTCATGGCATTTGTTTGGGGGCAGACCTGCTTCAGCGCTGTGCAGGAGATCTCTTCCAATCAGTGGCAGCCCCAGGAGCAATTGGATCCTGAATCTTAAGAGTAGCTAGACTTGACTTTCTCCCAGGCTTCCGGTGTTTCTATCTTCCATTCCATTCCCTTTCTCATTAACGGGCTGTCAGGCAATCCTACCCAATCTCTGGCAGCTGCCTGGTCAGGAATTATCGAACTGGAAAGTCCCAGTGGATACTGTAATGCTTTGTTCTCCGACTGAACTTGGAGAAATATGTTACAGTAGAAAGCAAAACAGAAAATTAGAGAGATGGATCAATCAATAGTATATAAGTGAGTACAAGTCCTCTCCTCTTCAACCTGCATCCCAGAAGATTCAGAGGATTATGGGTAAGTGACTTCAAGTGGAGAGTAAGGGAGACTGGTCTCTAGAAAACCACAAGGCAAGCAAAACTCAGTTGGACCTTACAGTGTTTGTCACGTGGGACAGGATACGCACTTTTTTCCTGTGTGGAAGTACTACTCGTGTGCCAAAACCAATATGTAGGATTTCTATCAAGATACTTACAGGTAATATGCTTGTTGAGATATTACATCCTCTGCTCTGGATATTTTTCCTAGGAAGAGAATTCTAACTTATTAGTTATTTATTTAATTAAAAATTTAAACCACCCTTCCCTGTAGAGCAGGGCACAGAGTGGTGTACATAATTAAAACATCTATATAATACAATATATACCTGAATAATAAACCCCTATAAATTTACATTATTGTGACAGTAGTTAGCCTGTCAAGATGACAATAAGACTGCCAAAGTATGCCACTGCCTTGGGGTGTGTGGGGAGAGGCAGGAAAAGCAGGAGTGCCATCCTGATGGAAACCGTCACTGTCCTCAACCAGATGCCTGGCAGAACATCTCTGCCTTACATGCCCTGTGGAACTCAGTCAGTCCTGCAGTGTATGGATGTTATTCAGCAGAGAGTTCCACCAGGGCAGAGAACATCCTGGCCCTAGTCAAGGAAAGCTGGATGTCTCTCGGGCTGGTGGGGACCACCAGTAGGTTCTTATCAACCAAGCACGGTGCACTTTGGAGGGTATACCAGGAGAGATGGTCCCAAAGATATGTGGGTCCCAGACCATTAAGGGCCTTAAAGGTTGCTATCATAACCTCGAACCTGATCTAGTATGCCATTGGAAGCCAGTGCAGCTCATGCAACACAGATTGAATATGTGCTGTACATGGAGTCCCCATAAAGACCTGTGCTGCTGCATTCTTGATCAGAGTTTCTGGGTCAACCTCAAGGGTAGCCCTATGAAGAGTGAGCTATAGTAGTATAATCTAGAGGTGACTGTTGCATGGATTACTGTCGCTAGGTTAGGGTGGTACAGATAGGGGGCCGGTTGGCTGACCTTGTGTAGTTGGAGGAATGCCAGTTCAGCAGCATTTGTGATCTGGGCCTCCACTGATACCTTGATCTCACCATAAGAAAAAGGCAAAATTCCAAACCAGGATCCTGCAACTATCTGAAGATTCATGGGGCAGGGAAAGTAGATAGAGATCAACTTTTTCTTCCTCTTCCTAAATACTGGAGACCTGGGACACCCACTGAAGTTGATGGGCAGTAGATTCAGGACAGATGAAAGGAAGTACTTCTTTACTCACTGAAATGCTGAATTCACTGCCCGTGGATGTAGTGATAGTCACAGGCGTTGACAGCTTTGAAAGAGAACTGGACAGATTCATAGAGGATAGGTCTATCATTGACTACTAGGCATGGTGATTAAGGAGAACTTCCATGTTCAGAGGCAGAAAATCTATGAATACCAGTATTAGGAGGCAATGTCAGGGGAAGACCTTGGCCTCTTTTCTGTCTTGTTGGCTCTCCAGAGTAACTGGTTGGCCACTGTAAGATGGGATGCTGTGCTAGATGGACCATTGGTTTGATCTAGCAGGGCTCTTCTTATATTCTTATATTCTCCCCATGAGGGAGAGAGGGACCCCAGAGAAAGAGCTAATGATCCTAGTGAACTGGCAGATTTGGAGGAGAACAAATAGTCCTTCAGTTACCCCAACCTCTTACTGTTTATAGGCTGTTTATAGGCTGTATATGTACCCCAACCTCTTACTGTTTATATCAGCACTTTGGATTGTGCCCAAAAAATAAATGAAAGCCATTGTAGGTCATGCAGCATTGTGGTGTGGCCTTAGGGAGGACAGATCTTGCACTTAGCCATGAACTTTCCCACTTTCTGCTGGCTTTGCCTACTGCCATTCAGTGGGGGCAGCCAGGGAAATGCTGGGAGAAATGGATGGGAGGATTGGTGTTGCACTATGACACCATGTTGTCACTTCTACCATTCCTTTACCATTCCTATTATAGATGTTGAGCACCGCTCTAGGACTCACCCAAAACTCTAAGGTTAAACCAGCAAAGCCGCTCCCCCCCCCCCCATCTTGATGTGAGTCTCCTGTCAGGTTGGCAAACCTACATGGTCCTGTCAGTGATCTTTCCATAGGATTTTGGATCTGTGAAAGGTATTCAAAGGCAACTCCAAATACAGTGTAATGTGGATAACTGAGGGGATGTCATTCCTTTCCATGAAGGGGTACAACTGGCTAACTAATTAAAATGAATTAAAGATACCTTTTTGAGCTATGGAAGCCACTTGTGTGGCTAGAGCGGCAAGATTTAATTGTACTTCCCCAAGTGGTGAGCCTAGTTCTTCAGGAGGAGTGCAACCCTTTCCAGAAAGGCCATAAGCTACCAGCTTGCACTGGATAACTGCTCACTGACAAACTTTCTATCCTGTTCACATTGATGATGATGATATTGGATTTATATCCCACCCTAGTTGCAGTTTATTAAATAAATCTGCCATTTATTTATTTTATTATATTTATATCCTGCCCTCTCTGTAGCAGATTGTAAGACTTAAAAACAATCAACAGTTACTATACAATAAAATAATCAATTAAAATTACATAATTGGTAAGCAATTGCACCGCCAATACTATCCAAGATCTTATCAGGTATGGCGCTCATGATGTTAATACAGTAGTTTTGGTCAAGATTAACAGTTCTGTGGTGATTTGAAAACCGTCTCCCATTTCTTACTATATGCAAGGTGGAATAATTCTGTCTTGCAAGCCCTGCGGAACTGTGAGAAGTCTCGCAGGGCTTATCTGGGAGCATGTTCCACCATGTGGGAACTGCCACGGAGAAAGCCCTGGCCCTAGTGGTGGTCAGTCGGGCTTCTTTTGGCCCGGGGATCGTTAAGAGATTTTGAGATCCTGAATGCAGTAGTCTCTGAGGCACGTGGGGAAAGGCAGTCCCGAAGGCAGACAAGTCCCAAGCCATATAGGGCTTTAGGGGTTAAGACCAGCACCTTGAAATGAATCCGGAATGCCACAGGCAGCCATCCTACTTAATCCTGACTCTAGGCATTCTGTTCAGCACATCCTTCACACTTTCTGATTGATGAAAAGGAGAAACAGAGATGGGTTTCATAATACAGAACATCTCATTCCAAATGCATTGACAACCTCTGCCAGTAATTACATATTAGAAAACATGGGCCTGTGGAACCCCATAGCACTATGGAGATATTTTGAAATCAAGTTTCTATAACCATAACTGATTCAATCCAATAATCCCCACTTGTATGTTGCCTCTGCATGGGCAAATATCAGTTCTGAATAAATGTATGAGACTGGGAAAATGACAGAGATTTGTTTTAACACACACCCCTTACACCCTACTTGCAGTCTGAATCAGAATCCCCACTCCCCATGGATGCTATTTACTAAAAAAAAACCACTTGAGCATACCATTTATAGGTCTCCCTGTGTCTTTTCTAGTTTCACCTTTAATTGCATCCAAATGGAAGCATCCATCTGTAATAGGAATGGTATAATATGTTTTGGCATGGAGCTAAACTAATAAAATCAGCTTTTAAACAAAATACACAAAACCACTAAAAAAAGTCGTGTTCATAATGAGTTCCTTAATTAGATTTTGGATTGGAAAATATAAAGTTTTAATAGAATTTATCAATTAGGAAGTGGTAGAAGATGGCATCACAGAGTTGAGTGTTTCGGTATATTTTCGTTCCCTCCTCATTAATGTTATTAATCTAATAATCTCTTATATCTGAGGATGGTATTCCTGTTATGCTATTCCTGTTGGTCTGTTATGTTTTTATCCTACCCCTTCCTCCAAGGAGCTCAAGGGATTAAACATGGTTAATCAGGGCTCTGAACCAAAGTCTCCCTGGTCATGTGGTCTAACCATGATACCCTACTGGCTCTGTAGATGCCTTTTATTTTTTATTTAGTTAATTTCAAATATTTTGAAATGTTGATAATTTCAGCAGTAAAATTTGAAACCTGAAATTTAAAAAAAATATCAAAATTTTAAAAAGATAACCAAAGCAGGCCCCAAGGAACTGTTCCTTGAGGGTAAAACAGTATTTTATATGAAGAGAAGGACTTCTGCTGAAAATGGGAGCTCTTTTCCATCATCAGTAGCACAATGTATTTCATGTCATAAGGTCATCACATGAGTACTTCGTTTATTTACAATAATTATATCCTGCCTTTCTGCTCAAAAACAAAGCCACCAACACCCCTCCAATGGTAATGATCTCAGGGCATGATATGCTGCAGAGGTAGGGTGTTAACTGATGCCTGGCATCTGGTGGGAGATGAGGAGGGGTCAGGTACATAGGGGACACAGTTGTTGTATATGACCAGACATCGTTTCCAGGGGAAGCTGGAGGTGATGTCATGTCACTCTAGGAATTGCTGGAAACTCTGTGGAAAAAGCATGGAGTTTCTGTCAATTCGTAGAGTGACATGTTGTTGCTTCCAGTTTTTTTTCCTGGAAATGATATTACATTGAATGCAATGATGGCATTTTTTTTCTCCAGCCAACAAAGCAGCACTGGGAAGTGCAGATTGCCAGCAAAAGGTCTCCTGGGAGCTTTGGCAACACTATGCAGGAAGCAAGAGGAAATTGTAACACAGGACCTTCATTTTCACTTACAGTACATATTTTGTGTAACCTGTAGTTTTAGTTGAAATGCTGGTCAAGCATTGATGCATACTGATAGCTGGCATCAAAAGACAACTGGTGGTTTCACACTTCTGACTCATCTCTTCTGCTCCAAACACATTTTCATTAAAAGATCTTGTTTATTTCAATTATCTGAACTGGATCCCTGCAGACCAAGACTGAGCTGAAAGGCATCATGCATATTGTATTCAGGGCTGATTTCTAGTTTTTGAGGACATTTACCAAAATACTACCAGTTGCCACCCCCATTGTCATCTACAAAGACCTGTGTCTGGGAGAGGAGAAGTGATTGTTAAGAGCTCTGCCTAGAATTAAATATTTCTCTCCTCATGCAAATTATGCAATTCTTCATGTACCAGCTGGTCCAGAGTCAAGAGCTCCTTGGCCTATGAAGGACTGTTTCTCCAAATAAAAGACATATTTGCGCATTAAAAAAAAACTATTGAGGGAGACAGCTAATGTGGAAGAGAACTTGTGTAAACCCCGTCTAAAGCGGCAAAGTACAGGTACAAGTATGCTAGCCTAGGTTAGCGCAGTTGGCAAAATACTCTTGTTGACTGCTCCCCTTCTCTTTTCCCTCCAAGGCTGATGCAGCGACCAGCTTTCTTCGGGCAGCACGTTCTGGGAACCTGGACAAAGCATTGGATCACCTGAGGAATGGCGTTGATATTAACACCTGCAATCAGGTAGGTCATGAGTTCCTTCCCAGCACTCACCATCCCCTATCCATTGGGTTGTTGACTGGGATGACCACAGATCCTATATCCCATTCAAAGTGATTTGGGTGAATTGTGCTCCTCCAACATTTGTTGTCTGAGGGTGCTATGATGACAATAGAACAACTTCTGCCTTCCCCAGACACTGAAGAGTGCTAAGATATGCAAGAAGTCCATGTTATTCTGTCAGGGTTCAGCTGTAAACTCCAGAATGGGTGAAGAGATAATAAAGAGGAGAGGTGTCTCTGAGTGGATTTTATTCACTTCTTGCATAACCATAATTGGGCTAAGCACGTCTACAGCTAGTGCGCCTCCAGACAGTTACCCTTTTTGGAATTGCCTAAATTAGTATGTAAGTATCATGGAATGAAAAAAGATTCTCCTTTCCATGGTATGTATTACATAGACACCTAAGCTGGAATAAGTTTATGTTTTAACAATTTATTAATAACATACGGTTACAATGTTTAGTTATATCTTTTCTATCCCTAACCCATATGATATTTTCAATCCCCCCTCCCTCCATTATTAGACTTACCCCGAAGTTATGTATTTAAATCCGAATATAAAGGTAACCCAAACCCATCAAAATACAATGTCTTTTTCTTCTCATTCATATTAAAAAATTGTCCAATGTCTTTTTACGTTCCACTCTAATTCTATATATTTTTTAAATTTCTTCCACTCCTTTTTAAACACTTCCAAATCATAGTCTCTCAAAGTTCTTGTTAATTTATCCATCTCACTCCATGATAAAACTTTCACAATCTAATCCCATTAAGCTGGAATAAGTTTAGTTACTTTATGAATTATCTAATTTCTTGACATCTCCATTAAAAAAAATGAAAACAGGAATAAGCTCTGCTGGAGACATGCCAAGACAGAAGACATTTAACTTAGGGTAGCTCAGTCTCCCACTATAGTAGGAGACCTCCTGCTGCTGGGTTCCTTCTGCTGTCACAATTCGATTTCCCTTTATGTAACCAGAAGTGACATCATGGCAGAACTCTACGAGTTCCTGAAATCTCTGTGATAAAACCACAGATATTTGAGGAATTCCATTGCCGTGATGTAACTTCCAGTATGTAAGGAAGTGAAGTTGCAGAGTTGTGCATTGCAATATAATTCCTGTCCTATCCCCCAAAAGTCTTGGAAATCAGCAGCTAATGGCTGCCAACCCTAACTGAACTAGATTGGGTATAATTTAATGATAATTATTCATTTATTATAGATTTACAAAATTTGTACCTCACCTTTCTGTCATAATCAGGGCCACCAACCTGGTTAACAAGTTAAATAAACATTACATAATTACATCCTAAAATATTACAAACATAGAAAAAGGACATAGAAAAAGAAAAGAAAAACACAGAAAATTTAAAACAATTTAAACCAAAACTAAAATACATATACGAAAAAATAAAACCAACAATTAAAACATAGGGCAAGATGGAAGATTAATTGAGGAAATCCCAAATGAAACAAATCTTCAGCTGCTGGTGAAAGAGGGCAATAGAAGGAGACAGACAAGTCTCCCTGGAGAGAGTGTTCCAGAATTTTGGTGTCAAAATCAAGAAGACCCTGTCCAGGTTGCCATCCACCTAATCCCAGAAGGTGGGGATACCCAAAGCAGAGTCTCAGAAGATGACCATAGAGGTTGGGTAGATTTGTAAGGGAGCAGGCGGTCCATCAATTATGCTAGTCCCAAGCCATATAAGACTATAAAGGTCAACATCAGCACCTTGAATTGTGTGAGAAAACAGGTTGGGAGGCAGTATAGATGTTCAGCCAGTATTTCCTCTTGGCGCCTTGTCAACTTAGTCATTCAGCATTTAGGGGTCCCAGTCAGCTTCCCTTTGATCCCAGGGTGACCTTTATTTGTAGAAATTCAGGCCCAGGAACAGCTAGCCCTTTTTTTGCAGCATAGAAGTTAGGTCCTTTCCCAGCACAATGATAGACAGAGCAGAGCCCTTCACTGAAGGAGAGTGCCGGAGCTGGCGTCCTTATTCAGTCCATTTTGTATTCACCACCTATGCTCAGAGGCGGAGGTGGGGATGCCTGCGCAGTCAGACAGTGACTCACCTCTCATCCGAATGCACAATATCACAATAGCAAAATTGGGAGACACTTCTGCGGTCTGCTCAGACCCACAAGGGAGGTGGACTTGCATGGAAAGCAGCTCTCCTACATTCCTTCCACGCTCAATGCTCATGGAGTTCTCAGAGTTTAAGGCAAGATGTCTGGCATTCATAGCCAAGGGCTGGCAATTACCTGGATAAACAGCCAAGTTGGAGGCACAGAGGGCTAGCCTTGTGGCCTCTGCCTGCAACAAGCAGCTAGGCTATGCCTGGATGGAAATTATTCCCTGCTGTAGACTTGCTCCAAATGCAGAAACAGCAGAGTACCTGCACAGGGCAATTCACCATTCTTTCTGCCAATGTCCTCATGCCTGCCATTCCCCTGTGCCAGCTTAAAAGGGCTTTTACCAGCTTAAAAACCCCAGAAGTATATCACTGTAGTGATGATATAGCAATAGAACTACTACCATTTTTTTTAAAAAGCCAGTTAAAAAGTCTTCCAGTGGCCAGAGGTGGGGAATGGAAAATAGTGGCTGTGAAGGGAGAGGGATGGAAAATGGCATGAAATATGAGTGAGGCACTTCAGAAGTCTTCCCCTCCCCATCCACCTTGTGAGGAAGTCCACTTTGACTCTGATATTTCTGGAAAGATTAGTGTGAATCAGGTCCTGGAAACACCAGAGCATATCATGCAAAACTATGATCAGCAATAGCAGGTGCATTGGATGGAGATGTGGATGCTCTGAAAAAACCCCCATTCCTGTTTGAGAGCCAGAATGGAGGAAATCCTCTATGTTGTATGCATGTTTGAATCCACCTCCCTCCCCCATACACAGAATACTCACTAGACATGCACATCTGAATTCTCCAGTTTGTGTAAACTCTGCAAGTTAAGGAAATATGCATAAAATTGCTTCTTTGGCATAATTCATTGTGCTTCTGGACCCGCATAATTCATTGTGCTTCTGGACCCAGCGAGAGTTCAGTGGCACCTTTAAGACCAACAAAGTTTTATTCAGGGTGTGAGCTTTCTCGTGCATGGACACTTTGTCAGACAGACACTGTGTTTCTGCAACTCAAAGGGAGATACGAGAATCTCATCGGGACTGGAGCTCTGCCCATTGGAATTCCTCTTCCTTCCTTTGAAGTTTTAGCACAGGAATTGCTTGGATATAATCTTCACATTCATAAAGGCTAGAATGTTTATGTTTTTGTCTCTGTTTTCAAAAATGAAAGCTGAGATTCTTGGGATGAGGGCGTTCCTGGTAACAAACTGCTTTGTGCTTGCATGGAATACAAAGTTCAGTGGTTATCTGACTTCTGAAGGACATGCTACAGCTAGAAATGATAGAAGGCGGCATTTGGACAAGCCGCATGATGCTTCCTAGCTCTCCGCAAACTGAGCTAGCTTTTCTCAAGGGTTTGCTACTGCAGGTTCTGTAGCAAAAGCACTTGAATGAGGAATTTGTCCTGGAATTAAGAGCAGTGTGCACTAGAAACTTGGTGTCATAATACCTTGGTATGGCTTTTCCCTAAAGAATTTTGCGAATTGTCATTTGAGGAAGGTGCTGAGAAGGCCTCTTAGAGTCCCTGGGTCTGCTTGCGGGACTACAGTTCCTTGTGGAGAGAGAACAGCTAAAACCCATATGTAGTGTGGATACATCCCTGTGTTTCCAACCCAGTAATTTCTTTGCAGAATTACAGAACACTGAGGCATATGCTTCTGTTCTTACCTTGGAAGTTTTTTACTCCCATGATGGGGCTAGGGAGGCAGTTAGAATTTCACACCTCTGATATGTCAGCAAATCTCTAACCTCTGAAACAGCAGGTTGTGAGAAGTGTTCCGATTTCCCCTTGACCTTTACTCTAGGACCTTGGGTCACCGGTATGCACACTGCTGAGTTCTGACAAAATGTTACCTGTCACAGAGGGATACATAGGTAGAAGTGTGTCTGCACATGTGGATGCAACCTGGTAATATGATTTTGCTGGAAAGATCAGTGAACAAGCCCAGACAGGAATCCATCTTAAGTTTGCAAATCTTCCACACCTTCGTGCAGGACATTTTTTTTAATGCCTGTGATGGAAAATCCCAGTGGTGCTCCTTTGGCACTAAATGAATATGGGGCTTAAATCAGTGGGTAATTTTCCTGGGAAAACCTTACTGAAAGTATTGCGGTCTTGGGAAACTCCTGTTCATTTCAATGTGGCTTGTACTGTAGAAATTCCCTGTATGGGTCAGATCTGCATTTTGTTGGATTCCCATAATGCCCCCTCCCTTGTCCCCCTCAAATCTGTTGCCTGAAGCAGCCTCATAGCGGGTCCACTTCTATGGATCAATGTTGTATTCTTACATCTTTCCTTTGCAGAAGAAAGTGTTACGCTAGCTAGAGAGTCTCTTTCTCACACACGCATACCCCAGTGTGGCGCAGCCCTTGATTCTTAATTGGGTGAGAGTGTTGTGCTCATTAAGGAGAAGCGCTGCTTTGAACTGGGCTAAGGCCCCAGAAAGTGAAGGAGAAAGGGAGGCCTTGTGGTAACAAAGCTACAGCTGCACTTGCACAGCTCCAAGGTATATTTCTTTACCCATCACTGACCAGAAATAAATAGCTATTCAAGGTGCCCCCAATCTCTCAAAACTCACTAAAATAGGAAAAAATAGGGATTTTTTTTTGGGGGGGGGGGAGGAATGGTGACATGGCTTAATAGTGTCACATTCCCCTGCAGTGCATTCTGGGAGTAACAGCCTTTTATGTGTTTAAATAGGCAAGTTGTACAACAGCTGTAAGTCTTCCTGAGATGCTTGTCATAAGTGTGAAAAGGAAGAAGTGGGGGGGAATATGTGAGCACTTGCCAGGAAAGTATACTTACTCAATTGTAGACTTGCCTCCTTTCCTTTCATGAGGGGAAAAAAACCCAAGGCACTGCACCTTATACAGGAAATTATGAGAGGGTAGACCTGCTAGTATTTATAGAAAAAAATTTATTAGAACAGTCCAATTTTTTCTTTAAGCCTAAATTAATTTATTCATTTAAAATATTTTCATGCCACCTTTCCATCTGATCAGGGTCTGGATGCATTGCTTAAAAACAACATTGAAATTATTAAATAATTCCATAAAAACATGTAAAAGACAACACAAGAACCAAGGAGAAGGGCCAATAGCCTTCACTGGGAGGTATGCCAAACAAAACTAAAAAGTCTTCACCTGCTAGTAAAAAACATGGATGAGGAAAACTGGACAATTTTCTTGGGGGAGGGAGTTCCAAAGTCTTGGTGCCACAACCAAACAGGCCTTTTCTTGGCCTCAGATATTGGAGCAACTGAAGCCGGGCCTCCAAAGATAACTGAAGTGAGCAAGTATGTTCATATGGGAGAAGTCAGTCCTTAAGGTATGTTAGCCCCAGGCAGTAGAGGACTTCAATATCAATACCAGCACCCTGAATTGAGCCCATAAACAATTTGGAAGCCAGTGTAGGTGGCACAAGACTTGAGTGATATGGTCTCTACACTCCACTCCAGTCAACACTCTGGCCGCAGTATTCTGTACCAACTGCAGTATGCAGACAGTCTTCAAGGGCAGCCTCATGTAAGGCACATTGCAGTTATCTAAGCTAGATTAAATAAAGAGATTTCTATTGAAAGAACATGCATTTTTATGTAGGTAATATTGCCTACGTGATTTGAAAGTAACAATTCAGGCATTATCATCAGCAGTTAATGCATCCAACACATGCTGGCAAAAGTCTGTTTAAAAAATCTTTACCCACATCCGAAAAACAGAATAGCCTTAACCAAGCTCACTTGATGCACTCTTGCCTCGCCTTTTACCCTACATACCCTTTTACAAATAGGGACTTTTGCCACCCCTGTCTTCACACCAAGGATTCTGAGGTTCTTAGCCCATCAAATGCCCAGTGCTCCACCTCCAGTGTACTATGTGTGCTTACCTCATCACTGGCTAACTGTGCCTTTTTTGCTCTGCCTCTTTTAAGAAATCTGCAGAGAGCAGCTGTTGCATCACACCTCTGTACCTTCAGTGCTCCCAAGCTCAGGTGCCATAATGGCTACTTGCAGGTTTTTTGTCATTGCCCTGTGTCTGTGCAGCTCCTGATTTCAGGCAGTCCACCTTGAGAGTGGGAACCAGAACTCGCCATCCCTTCCCTTCTCCCTGCTTCTTCCTGACTGCCTCCAGGGTCCTTTGGTGATTTTTTTATATATGCTCCCTTCCTGGTCAGGCATTTGTGTACTGCAAAACTGAACACCTTTCATGTACAGGCAAGTTCTCTTCCAGTTGGTTTGAGAGGCTGCCTGATGGCTTTTCTGGTGTCATGGGATATGACAAGCCAGAGCAATATTTAACAGAAGACAGTTCAATATCACCTTGGATCTGGTTGCATGAATATTAATGAAATTATGAGAACTGTAAACACACCCTGAAACATTTGGCTAGCTAGGCAGTTATAGGGGTGGGGGAATAGAAGGGAATACACAGCAACAAATGCTAGCAAATATTTTTAAAAGCCACCCCACCTCAAAAAAATCAGATGACATGAAGAAATGGTTTACAATGGACAGTCACCAGGGGGCTGTCCCTGTTAAATGGGGAGTCTCCTCTTTCCACAGTCTGTCCGTTTTATTTTATTTACTTCATTTATAGCTTGCCTTTCTCTTTGTGACTCAAGGCAGATTACAAAATTAAAAAAAACCCAGTTCAATTAGACAGCAGGGGATTTCCAATAAAGAAAGCAGGCTGCAAAGCAAGCAAGATGGCTCTTTTGTTGAATTGCTTCAGGTGTGTGATAACAGCACAACTGGGCATTTTACCAGTCCATTTGTCCATTGAATGGTCAAATAATGGTCAGCAGTTTCAATAGCTTTAATGTTATTGTCATTATTTCCCCATCAAATTGTAGCAAGCTTATAGCAACTCTTTAAAGTTTTCAAGGCAAGAGACATCCAGAGGTGGTTTGCCTTTGTTTACCTTTGAGTTGCAACCCCAGTCTTCTCTGGTAGTTTCCCAACTCAGGATTAACCAGGACCAATGCCATTTAGCGTCTGAGACTACTGTAGTCAGGGCTCTCCAGGTCAGGGCATTAACATTGTTAGGAACAACAAAAAGATACTTCAGCATCATTGTATTTGGTCCTTATGCTAATTACAGAAACATATTCAATAATGATTATGCAAAAGAACAAACTTGTAAAAAAATTGTGAACAATTTACATGGTTTGTCTTGGGCCGTGACTGTTCCCTTCAATGACTGCTCTTCCTGGGTATAGTTGTCAGCAGCCATAGCAGATGGCCAGTAGAAGAAACTTTGTTCTGCTGCTAGGCTTGCCCTCAATTTCTTCAAGGTTAGGGAACTAGCATCTCTCACTCCTGCCCTTGTTAACAAGGAAAGGTGCTACCCACTTATTTGCATATTAGGCCACACACCTGATGCCAAGCCAGCCAGAACTGCGTTCCTGTGAGTTCCTGCTCAAAAAAAGCCCTGGTGCTATCTACACAGTAGCATTTGCAGCTGCATTGAGCATTTAAAAAGCTTTTACCTTAGCCAAACAATAGGTGGTCAGTGAAAAACATTTGACTGGCTATTTAACCATTGCGCCTTCTTTGATATAGAGAAGTTTTTGAATCCCACAGGCTTCTTCATCAAGGGAACATTTCTGGTGGAAGATTGCCCTAGTTCTTTGCCAAAAGGAGCAGAATGTTGTCATCGGGGGTTGTACTGTAGAAAAAAAAGTGGTGGAGCTCATCCAGGGATTGTTATTCAGCTGCACCTACTATTCAATGGACAAGGTGGGAAGGAGGAGGTGGAACTGTCAGAAAGGTGCCTATGAACTACTGCTGCATAATGAAGCATTTGTCCATTTACTTGCTACTTTTGAACAATTAACTTTACTTTGGCCCTACTTTGTGTACTGAATTTTTGCCAGATACATCACTGGAATAATATTTCCCCCAGTACATGCCACTTCTGCTGTGGTGAACCTGATGTAAACACTTAGTTTTGCAAAACCTCACATTAAATCAAAGTTTTCATTTACTTGCTCATCCTGCATTGCCTCACCTCTCTCCCCTATTTCCAACCCTGGATATTGGCCAGCCATTCAAATGTTGGTACCTGAGGTGGTGAGAATCCAAATGGCAGCTCCCCTTCTCCCTAATTAACTCAGAGCCCAGTAACAGTGGGAAGTTCTCCTGCACAAGCCTCAATGAAATGAATAGGAGAGTTGTGCAAGAATGTTATGTATTATGGATTAGATCTTTTTGTTTCCCTTCTGCTTCCTTTCATTACATCCAGAACTCACCTCGTGATAGGGCTGTTGGTGCCTGGAGAGCCACTACCTTCAAATGACTCAAGCCAGCCACATGCTATGTGGGAAGAAGGGAACGATTCCATTTTCAACTCCCCTCCTCCCCAATTCCTTCTATCTAACATTTATCAAGCAGTCCAATCCTATGCATGTTTACTCATTTTTTAGTAACTGTGAAGCAGATTGGCGCCTCAGTGTGCAAGATAACCTATAGCACATAGGTACAGGGCCAGCTTTGAAGGATTGTGTGGCAGGCATTTTGTGAGATCCCAAGAACCTGGACACAAAAACAAGGGGAATGGAGTATTTACAGCCATCAGCCCCGCCACCTTGAGTACCCACTAGATTGAAAAACATAAACCAATTTTGATGTTACTAATATTATGACTAAACCAATATGAAATGGAATATGACAAAGCCAATTTGAAGCTGACAGGCTCAGTTCAGGTATCATGTGAAACCAGGATTTAAGGGGCTGTCTCCAGGATCTGTGGGAGGGTACATGGTGCTGCTGGCAAAGATCCACCAGACTTGGGCAGGTATCTTACATAGTCTGCAAATAAGACGGCCTAACAGCAGTATACTGCCAAGGTCAATGGGGAACTGTTTGCTGAACCCGGCTTCATAACTGCTAAATTGCAGTGCATCAGTTGAACTAATCCTGCAAATCAGTATTGGATAATTAAAGAAATTACTTCCTTGTTGAGCTTTTGCTTTAAGAGACCGTAGCCATATTGGGTACTGCAAAAGAAAGATTTGCTAATCTTTAAAAGAAGGGTGTTCTCAGTTAGCCAGAGGTCTACAGAATAATAGCAATTTCTGCTTGGTTATCTTAATGCAGGTTTGGCTGAAAAAGACAAAACCAATTATATATTGCAGAGTAACCACCCAGAAATCATGCTAATATTTTTTGCATCCAATAAATAGAAGTTTTCATGTACAAGCTGTATCTCTTTCTTAGAATTTACATGGATTATACTATGCTCAGCTATTGCTGAGTCACCATATAACTGCCGGGACAAACATCTCCCAAAAGAAGACTTTCAAATTCACTGAAGATAACTTTCATAAAAGAATATTACTTACTACTTACATAGTTGTAAGTGAAAACAAAATACTTTTAATAATACTTATATATGGTTATTGTTCTGTTTAGAAGAGTGCCCCCCCCCCAGATTAGCAAACGGCCTCCAGTAGCGCAACTGCCTTGCCTCTATTCTCACTTCTCACAGAGCCGAAGAAAATGGCAGCCTAGGAAAATCCTCTGATTGCATGCCCTGCCTTTTCCTAGCTTTGTGGAGGAGACAACTGAAAGCCAAAATACACAACATGACTAACATGTGTCAGGTCCAGGGTGTGTGGCCAGACTTGCAGTTAGATGCACAGCAGGGGATCTCACCTTCAACAGTGCTTGTTTGCTTGATGCTGGGAGGGAAACCAGAAGCTTCTTCTCCCTCCCCTTGCAGCCCTCCCTCAGTGGGCCAGGCAAATGACTGCTATTTAAGGGAGTTCTGCAATGTACATCTGACTGTGAGTCCTTTTGGGCACCTATGCATCAGGCGTATTGTTTAGTTGAGTACTGAGGTTGACTTCAGACAAAACAGAAGTACAGTGGCACCTTAAAAATGAACATTTATTCTATTCTGCTTGCTGCAGTAGACCAACCCGGCTACCCCTCTGGAACTGTCTTGCTCAGAAACCACCCCCCTCCCTCCCAGGACCATGGAACCGGCACTGCAGAGGTGTGATGATGTCGTCTGCTGACACAGCTCATGTGTTGCAAATTCAGTCCCTGTTTCCTTAACGTCACTGCTAAGTGCCAGTGAAAGCCCTGTGGGTTTCAGAGTATCGATCCGTTCCCGTACGTGGCCCACGGCTTCCAGCTGCATTAGGCGCTCTTCCAGAATACTTCATTTGTTTCTTTACTTGAAAGGATGGTGATCGCTCCGCCTCACAGGGCTAGGCCTCTGTGCCATGATTGTTACCCTGCTCAGCACATCATTATGGCAAGCTTCACATTAGCATCTCTCTCCGGAGACAAGCTGTTTGTTCGCCTTTGATAACCGTCTTCAAAGCAAAGCTAACAGCCAAGATTTATGCTTGGCCCTTTGAAGAAAGAGTTATCTTCCTGCAGAGGGGCAGTACTTGTTGGCTCAGTGGAGAGACGGGACTTGCAGGGAAGCCTTTTTTTCCCACCCCCCATCTGGCCCTGGGTTGTGTTCAGACTGTACTCCTAGGAAGCTCCAGTTCTGCAATTTGATGATGCAGATAAAGTGTGTTTGCAAATATTTGATTAGTTTGTCTATAATTTATTATTCAAATTGCCAATTAGTTGTGATTTTTGTCAGAAAGCAAGAGGCAACAGGTGGGCATGGAGACTTGCGGCATTTTTTCTGCAAACATGATGGGTAGAGACTTTCATTTGAAAACATAAAACACAGATCTCAGAAGAATGTTTCTTTAAAAAAAATAAAATTGCAGTTACACACCATATAGTGAATTGCTCTGCAATGCCATAGGATATGGAATGAGTACTGTTCTCTTTTTAATCTTGCATGAATGGGGAATGGGGTGGATAAACTGCCACTGATGACAACTAGTGATTCTACAGTTATAGCTGTAAAAATGACTTGACTACATATTCCTTCCTGGAAGGTAACTGAGAGTGTCCTGCTGCTGGGCGCTAATCCATAGCACAAAATACTTCCTTTTCTCTGAACCCCTGTTAGCATAAGAGCCAATTTATTCAAGCAGTATTATATAACTTTCAGGATGCTGGTATTACCTGTTGGAAGGCTACCTTGCAACCTTTCCCTTTCACATAGAAAACTAGCACATCAGGGAGAAGATTAGGCCCAAGCCGCCTTTGTTACATACTTGTTTGCTGTCTGTAGGGGAATAAATGGGGGTAGTATTCAGATATGCAGATTGCCACTGCTCCTGGAAGTTCTACGCACTAAGTTGTGGTGATTTTATACACTGTTCAACTTCCTCAGCATAGCAGCGTGTGTGTTTGTGTGTGTGTGTGGGGGGGTGCTCTCATGTGCTCAGGGTTGGTTTTTAGCAGGAAATAGTCATGCCATTGCATCTTAAGAGCCTAAATTCTGTGCCAGGGTGTCACAAGAAAGCCACATTCTGTTACCTAATTTGAGGAAATCCACAAAATTTGCTTCTTATATTTTCATGCTGTGTCATTTACGTCTTTTCTCCCCAGGCCCTGAAAATCTTATGAGCAACAGCTCCAGCTGTGCAGATTTCATCACATACTTTGTGGCATACCTTTACCTCAGTAAAAACAAACAAACCCCACTGATGTGAGGTTCCAAAGCTGAGCTCTGGACTTGCAAATGGCTTTTTGGGCCACAACCTGGCAAGAATTTCTGCTCTGAAAAGCAGCATGTCTTAGAATAGGCTGCATAGAGCAGTACAGAGGCCAGGAAAAGCTGAGGGTCCGGGGAATAGGTCTAGGTCAGACTGTGCCTCTACTGTGCAAGCTGCAGGTGTGTGTGGGGGGTAGGTGGGTTACTCATGGCAACTCTGGAACTTGTTTTAAGAAGACCTGGGTGCTAATTACACCTTCCTCTCATGATTTGACTGCCTCTTTGCCATTCCACCTGGGGGAATATCAGACTTGTGGTAAAGGTCCAACCTCACATGTCCTGTATGTGATAAAGAGGGATACGTGTGGTCAGACCTACCCCACAAGCCCTGTATTCTCACACAAACAGAGCGAGAATTTATCCTACCACCTGATCATCATCACCTCACCGTATGACTGTGCACCAGCCTTGGTTCCATCTTCATCCACATCGTCAGAGTACCTGCATCTGCCATCTTCTTCAGTCACGTGCTGTTTTAGCTGCCCAGCTGTAATGAGAGAAAAGGTGCCTTCGCTTGGCCCTGGATGCCTGCGTCTAGCCAAAAGGATGCAAAGAGTCTTAAGCAGGAAGCCTCTTGGGGCTAGAAGCTTGCAGCCAAAGAGATGGCTGGTTATTTTGAATCAATATGTGAAGTTCAAGCTTTCCTCAGCAATGCAGCTCCTGCCTGCGTGTGCCCTCACCACTCCGGCCCGTTGTCTCTACCAATTTCCATCTCAGACACATCCCTCTTGGTCTTCTCTTCCCTTCACTCTTCTGTACTGCTTTTCCTCCAGCCTTCTTTTCCTCACCTCCCTCCCTGACTTGCCTTGGCCTGCTGTCTTCACCTTTGTAGACTCTTTTATTTGCCTTATCCTTCTTTAAGACTGCAGCAGCAAAATCAGCCAGTGGTTGCAAGATATAGTTCTGCCTGCAACTCCTTGAGTCTGGGGTCACTACCACAAATACCACTGTGATATAGATGAGGGGTTCCCAAGCTTTTTGAGCGTGTGAGCAGCTTTGGAGTTTTGAGATGGGATGGTAGGTGGCACTACAAAATGGTGACCAAGCATACATAAACAGACAAGAGAAAGGGGTGGGGGTGGGAAAATATAAACAAACAAAAAAGTCCATGGGGAGACAACTCACACAGAAGAAGATAATAAAAAAGGTGGCAAGAGGATAAAACACACAGAGAGAAGCCTGAGGGGTGCTCCCTAACCCCTGCCTCCACACAGTTCATCCGTGGTCCTGTGTATGGGATCCTGAATCCCTCTCCTGTGAGTGGTGGGAAGATTCCAAGTGAAAAGCCCCTTTATTTGTATTGAGGCCCTGGTTCTGCCTTCACAATGGTGCCACTTACTCTTCTGAAGCACATGTTTGTGCCTGGTAGGATTGCCGGCCTCCAGGTGGGGCCTTGAGATCTCCCATTTTTACAACTGATCTGGAGCTGGTAGAGAGCAGCTCCCCTAGAGAAATGGATGTTTTGAAGGGTGGAAGCTGTGGCATTGAACCATACTGAGACCCAGGGCTTTTTTTGTACAGGGAGATGAGAACAAAGTAGAAGGCAAGCTCATGAGCACTGTATGGGGTGGGAGAAGTGTCAAAACAGAAGAACATTCAGAGGATTATTAAGAAGCCTAATTAGCAATGATGACTTGGAGCTAATTGCATTGATAGGCTTGCCAAATTACCCCAGCAACCAGCAAGTTCCAGGTTAGAAAATTCCTGGAGATTTGGGGTGAACCCTGGGGAGGACAGGGACCTCAGTGGAGTACAAGGCCATAGATGCTTCAAGCATCCATGTTCTCTGGGGGTCCTGATCTCTGTAGTCCAGAGATGAGCTGCAGTTACAGGAGATCTCCAGGCCCCACCTAGAGGTTGGTATTCCTGTCAAGGACCTAAAAGGAAGGTGGCCAACTGACTTAGGAGGAAAGAGCCCAGCTGGCTTTTTATGAGATATTGGCATGTGTTGTAGGGTTGCCATTTACAAGTTGGAAAATTCCTGGAGATTTGAGAGTGCAGCCTGGAGATGACTAGGTTTGCAAAAGGGAAGAGAAGGCCCTCAGCAGGGGTATAATTCCCTGGATTCTGCTTTCCAAAGCAGTCGGTTTGGTGCAGTGGTTAAGTGTGTGGGAGAACCGGGTTTGATTCCCCACTCCTCCACTTGCACCTGCTGGAATGGTCTTGGGTCAGCCATAGCTCTGGCAGAGGTTGCCCTTGACAGAGCAGCTGCTGTGAGAGTCCTCTCAGCTCCACCCATCTCACAGGGTGTCTGTTGTGGGAGGAGAAGATATTGGAGATGTAAGCCGCTCTGAGTCTCTGATTCAGAGAGAAGGGCGGGGTATGAATCTGCAGTCTTCTTCATTTTCTCCAGGGCTGCCAGTCTCTGTCATATGGAGATAAATTATAATTATGGAGGGTCTTCAAGCCCCACCTAGTTGGCAACCCCTAACCCAAGTGAGTGAGGAAGGAGAGTTGCTTCCTTTCCCCCTGCTTGGCTTTTCCTTTCCCAATTAATTACTAGATTCTTTTCATGTTTAATTGTATTTATTTTGCAAAATTCTGCATGGTAGAAGGCTGTGTGTACAGCTCAGGTGTCCGTTGTGCCTGGGTATGGTCTCCCTTTCTTTCCTTGCTGAGATTGATATCAAGAGGAGGCCTGGCTAGCTGCCTTGCTTGCCGCAACACAGGGGCTATGGGTCTATGGAGGGTTGGTCAGTCAGGGGCCGGCTGATGGGATCCACATGCTTGCTCAAGCCCACACGCTACCCTGTCAGTCCTGCTTTCCAGTCTTCCCCCAAAATGTGCCTGTTTGTCTCCCCAGCACTGACTTGCTGCAAAGAGTGGCACCACAGATTTATCTCCAAGGTGTTACTTTTAAAAAATTGAAAAGTGAGTCTCTCAGGTTACCCATTGAATTTCTCTCTTGCAACAAAAAACTTTAAGGGAAATGAACGCATGTGCTCTAATTTTTGATTCTTGTAGTTTCATGGCTTTTTGTTTACAAGAAGTAACAAATGCAACTAGGGTTTAGGATGTATATTGAACAGTTTTCTCAATATCTGTCAAGTTGCCATTTCCATCATGTGTATCATTTCATGTATGTATTCATGGCATCCGGGCATCCATAGAAAATCTGTTTTCAAAATTTGCATTGAAGAACATACCATGTTTTAATCTGTATGGATATGTGTCCATTTTCATTCTGATTCTTACCCAGTTTGTAATTTTGATTAGATCAGGCTTTCCAAAGGCATAAGAATCTTGTTTCCTTGATGTTTCCATACATCTCCATCTATGGGGAACTTTAATTCATGCAGAAATTATTAGGTTTGCAAACAGCTCAACGTGTATTGGACTGTATCCTTAAACAGGGTCAACCAGATGATTCAGGATTGCCCAGTTCTCTTAGACACACATTCCAACAACGCAGGAAGATACTGACATTTCCTCCCCACCTGTTGCATCCATGGTCATTGCTAGAAGTCATATATAGCCCTTTTAACTGGCACCAACTGCTGCAGGACAGGGCCAGCTAAGAGCAAGCAAGCTGAGGCCAGGATCTCATACACTCTTCCCTTTTTCCAGAATGGGTTAAATGCTTTGCACCTGGCTTCCAAGGAGGGACACGTGAAGATGGTGGCAGAGCTGCTGCACAAGGAAATTGTTTTGGAAACCACCACCAAGGTAAGGCCCAAAGCTGCTGAGATGGGGATGGTGTTTACAGAGAATTGCCAGGTCTTAATTTGTTCTCTTAACCTGTTCCTTTATCAGTTTGAATGAGAAACCGTTATTGAGTGATATTATTTAACTTCATGCCATGGGAAATTTCAGCTGCCCATTTCCACTCATTAAATCTCTACTAAAAGAACAGGGTTTTTGTTGTTGTTACTGTCCAGTTGGCAATTATATAATTACAGAACCTGGTTCCAGTAAAGCTGAGGGCAAAACTGTTCCATATCCAACAAGAACTGACTTTCTAGAGCTTAAACAGATGACATTTATACTTAGTATTTTAAAAGTTTATTACTGGATGTCAGCTTTTGAAAGCTTATACCCAGAATTAAACTTTGTTGGTTTTAAAGTTGCCACTGGACTCAAGCTTCATTCTGTTGCTTCAGACCAACACAGCTACCCACCTGAACCTACCTTAAAATCAGTTTGTTTCCCTTTGAAATGCTAATTTGAATAGTGAAGACAAGTGGAGACTAAAGGGTTAAACCACCTCTCCCTTCCCTTTGTGGTCCTGAGGCAAACAGAGGCTGTGTGAACCTGCAGTTTATGTTTTATAGACAGATGGAGTCATGATCTTCATCAGGCCTGTTCGAACCTTTAGTTGGTCATACTGGCAAGCAAGCCTTTATAAGGTTATTGCTTATTGGTGCAGGGAGGTTTCCTTGATTAGTCTCCTTGAGTTTACATCCTCTGGCCAGAGCTGGCTGTTGGCACCCTGACCGAATCATTACTTCAAAGGGAAAACCAATTGAAGCAAGGGAGCGTAGCTGGGAGTCTTTGTTTGTCTTTGCAGGTGCTTAAACTTTTTGGAAAGCAGCCAAGTTGTCTAGGCATTCCTATAAGAATCCCAGAAATTGCAGTTTTGTGTGGATGCTAGTTATATTTTGTTAATGGAATGAGCCAAATGTCGTTAGTTAAAATTAGGAACAGTTCCATTCCTTATTTGCTACAACCAGGAATGAGGGGCCAGTGGCTGCTAGGATTCTAAGACAGACCCAGACAAAAGTGTCCTCTCAGAGGCTTATTGGTATGTTATTTACTAGGTGATGATGTTTACCCTCCATGCCATGAAACACTTTTTAAAAAAATGAACATAAAAGTTATAATTTTTCTAGCTTGTGGAGGGAATGACTTGGCAGGCTGAATGGAGCCTGTGGGAGAGTGAGTTCTAATGTTTGGGGTTGCCATGTTCTGTGTTGCAGTGACATGGGGCATGTCACAAAAGCCTTGCCCTGCCTGATTTATGTGGCAATGATTCAGCACAAGCTTGGGTGGTCCTGGCACATTTCTCTGCTGGGTAGACTCATGTCACCCCTGCTCTGCCTTGCTCTTCAAAGTTTCCCTTGTACTCCACGTGACCAGCTTTGAGCTGTAGGCATTTGTGTTGTCCTCACCTAAAAGCTAGTACAGCCCATAATGATTCCACCATTCCTGGCAGAAGCTCTGGCAAGCTCTTTCATGCTTTCAGTCAAGACTCCCGTGACAGGGAGCCTGCTGTGCCGAGGAAGTCAGGGCTTTCCTGTCTTAACCTTTGCCAGGGAATGGGAGGTTCAATAAGGGGTTGCTAACCTCCCAGCTAGCAAAGGCTCTTGCTTCTTTACCATCTCCATGGCGGGGAGAAGACCAGGTGATCTAAGGAAAATGCCTGCTGCAGTAGCAGATCATTCCCCTTCCCTGCTTGTGCTGCAGAGCTAGTAATTCATAGTCAGCCAGCTGGAATCTCTTTCTGGTGGATATCTCAGTTCTCTGTTCATTGCATCCTATGGCTCTGGAACCAAATGGGTCTCACTGCAGAATTCACTACAGAAAAATAACGTAAGGAAGGTGGTAAAAGAGATGCTAGAATAACTGGTATGTGAAAGGAATGTCAAGAAAATGTTTTTATGGGACCAATGGGCTTCTTAGGGATGTTATACCAAAAGGGAAATAAAATTTGAGTCTAGTAGCACTTTGAAGTCCAACAGAATTTTCCAGCATATAAGCTTTCATGAGTCAAAGCTTATATTGTCAGGTGCAAATGGAATGGATGACGTGTGAATTACTTAATCCTGGAAAATGTTGTTGGTCTTTAAGGTGCTGCAGGAGTCGAATTCTGTTCTCCTACAGCAGACTAATATGTCTGTCCACCAGAGAGGGAAATGAAGGTGTTGAACATATGCCAGTTATTCATGTGTGAACCAGATGCAATCTTATACTAGGGAAGTAAAACTATTGTTCAGGGTGCTCCTGTGTGTATTTATTTATTGCAAGGTCTTGTGTGCCTAATGAGGAGCTTGCAATATCCGATGTTCAGACTGCAGAAACTTTATAGTTTATTCATCAACATACAAATGATCACGAATAATCAACAATTGGTAACACATGCACACGCACTTTTGACTGCATGTTTAGACTTCATTTAAACATGACACTAGTGGAAGAAAAGCACTTAGCCTGGGACTTTGCCATTCTTGTTCAAATTGGGCTGCTACTCATACAAAGCACAGGAAATAACAATGGTTAGCACTATGTCAGCACCAGTTTCTTAACTAATCATTGTTAATGACATGTAGTTTGCAACCCTGCTTCTTATCCTGGTTGCAAACTGTGGTTTGGTGTGGCTAGTCAGAACTTCAATGTAGACATAGTGCTAATTATAATTTTGTTTCAAACTGAAATGGAAGCAAGAATGCCTGCTTGTGTGGTAGGGGAGGCACACATGAACGCACAGGATGCTCAGTTCCATGAATTTTTTTGCAACAGAGTCAATAGTGGGGCTAGTATAGTATGGGGTAGTATGAAGGTATGAAGCTGCTTCCCCCTTCTTGCCACATTCTTGAGCAGAAAAGGACTGTCATATGTCAGAGGAGCATAAAGTGCCCATTGCAGGCTGACACAAAATCCCCAACAGACATAAGGATTTTGTAACATTAAGTTGGCCTGAACTACATACTTGATGTCTCAACAGATGTGTAATTCCATCTAGAACTGATTGAAGACCACTTTTTGCATCAGTTCCCCCACCTCAGCATTTCTGTCTTGTCTGGATTAAGTTTCAGTTTAGCCCTCATATTCATGGAATACAGACATTGCTTTAACACTTCTAGCTCACAAATTTGGGATGCTGGATTAAGATCATTACAAAGCCTAGTTATCTCTCAGTATGCTTTAGCTGCACTTCTGGACAGCTTTTTTCTACAGTTAAAAAGAATAAGAAGACAAAACTACTAATACAGATGAGAATCCTAAATCTGCTATAAAGTGATGCATTGAAAAGGCAAACACTCAGCTGAGAACATATCAGCACCACAGCCTTAATGGCATTTTGTTATGCACAGATTCTTTGGAACTGTAGTTCTATAAGAAGAATTAAGGATGTCTTAACAGAAGAGAAGGAGAGGAGACTGGATTTATACCCCATCTTTCTCTTGGAGTAGCTTACAATCTTCTTTCCCTTCCCCTCCCCAGAATAGACACCCCATGAGGTAGGTAGGGCCTAGAGAGCACTTACAAAAATTGCTCTTGAGAGAACAGCTCTGAGAGAGTTATGAGCCAAGGTCACTCCAGCAGTTGCACTCCAGGTTGATGCTCACCAAACTTCACTTCTCAGGATTCTTTGGATGAACCACACAATGTTAAATTAACATAAAACAAATATAATATAGATGTACCTCGCTAAGGCGATGCTTGTTTATCTCAATTAATTAATCTGGATTTAAAAACAACAACTTGATCTTCTGTACATGTCTTGAGCTGATTTCTTCCTAGCCTGCCTGTAGCCCATCTGATCTTTCTTGCATATCTTCTCCCACAGAAAGGAAATACGGCTCTGCACATTGCAGCCCTGGCAGGACAAGAAGATGTGGTCCGGGAGTTGGTCAATTTTGGGGCAAATGTCAATGCACAGTCACAGGTAAGCCATCTTTTCCCCAGAGATGGGCCCATTTGGTACTTCATCAGTCCAGCTTCAGGACTGGGGCAGGGGTATGGGGGCTGTGCAAGAGGCTGGGCTACAGGCAGGGGAAGGGCTCTATACAAACTGAGTGTTTTTTTAAGTGACCTTTCAGCTGTTGGTGATGTAACTCAAGGGCAGTTTCACCATTCTCCTTGCTATTTAGCTATCCTAAGTGAATTAAGATACAAGGTGCAGTTACAGAAAAGAATGAAAGAGCTATGGAACTCTATGCAAAGAACTGAAAAGGAACATAGTATGGGATGCAGAATTCAGCATTCTGAATATATCTGCTTGACTGCTTTACTTAAAACAAAAATGCTGCACATTTGTAATCATTATGGTTCTAAACATATGATTAACTAAGGTCCTGGAGGAGATGCCTGCTGAAATTTCCCAAGTCAGAGAAGGGCTCCGATTGTTCTCCAGAGCTAGCACAAGGAATTTTGGTGACCTAGGCAAATGACTTTGGAACCCCCACATGCTATGGGGAAGCCACCATTGCCCTCCTTCTCCCACCCGTACACTGTGAGGAAGCTGCCACCACCACCTTCCTCCTTGCCACCATGGAGAAGTGACCCCCTCACTCACACCAGCATCACTAGGACCAGGGCTGTGGTTTGTTGCAGTGCCACACCTCCCAGCAGGTGCACATTGGGAGGTAAAAACAGCCCTGGAAAAGAGCTGCACCTATGGCCGTATGCCAAAAGGAATGAGAAGGAAGGAGGAAGACACTACCCCCAATGAGAGGGAAGGAGCATGCTCACAGTGGGTCACACATGAGAGCCAAGAGTGCCACCTGGGCTGTGGTGTGCTGCAGCATACTCTAATGCTGTGGGCAGGCAGATGAGGCACAGGTAGGGCTGGGTTTGATGCTCCTCCACCTCAAGTGATCACCTGGGTGAGCCTATTAGATGAGCCAGGGAGCCTATTAGATAGGCCACCTCCAAGGAGATGAAGAGGCACTCAGTCTTCTGCTTAGTTGAAAGCTGATTTTCCAGATCTGAATCTTGCATCTAATACTAATTGCTGCTCTTATGCTGTGGGGCCATTGACTTAAAACCACTATGGAGAAATACATATTAGCAAGTGAAACATAATCAACCTATAAACAAACAACATAAGAAGGAGCAAGTAGCTCTGGAGACACCCCGTGGCAGCCCTGCACAGCTTTTAACCTGCCATCCCCATGCAATCACCAGTATGGATGGCCACCCACCTCCTTGGTCAGCTTCCTGGTTTTTGCTTTTTGCTACATGGAGCTTCAAAAAGCAAAGGATGGGATTGTACTCTGCACCCAGCAGGCTCCAGTTCTTGGCTCCTAGTTTATAATATGTGCAACTCTGCTGAATACTGAATGGTTTTACAATATTGTCATCAAAAGCAAATGAGAACATGAAGGAGGGCTCCCATCCAATTAAACAGTCTGTAATTCATTAAGCATCTGCCTTTTTAACCAGTTAATCAATTCCTTACATTTAATTAGTTACATATTACTGACGCCTCTCTTTTTCAAAAACATTGGAGGGAGTGTGAGATATACAACCTTTTTTTTTAAAGTTACCACTCATTGTCAAAAGGAAAGGCTGTCTTAATATTTTTCTTTGCATCCTTTGGAAGTAACACACAAGAACCAAAATAGATTCAAAATTCCAAACTGTTTGCCCTTTACTCTCAGATTCGCCAATTAAAATTGCCACCCATTGATTAATGCATTTTTTTTAAAAGGAAGCTGAGCCTGACTCAACCCAGCAGATAGTTACTAGGGCTTTAAACCTATCAGTTGACCTACTAAAATGTTAGTTGATTAATTTGCTGGTGTAAAGCTTTCAGCCATAGTCATTTATCTTGGGGGCTTGATTCACTGGGACCCAAACACCTTATGTGCTTTGGAACTATTCCCACCTGCTTTGCTCTTTCTGCTGTCTATCCTTTCCCATGTCACCTTCCTGGCTACTGCTGGGGGAAGGCATCAAGAGGGTTCTCTGTTCTGGTTAAATGTCTGCAGGGCATCTTGGTTCCTAACGGGAGCTGCATCATCACTTGTCAAAGGAGCCTCCTGCTGGCTATATGTTAGGTATACAGCCTATCTGCTACAGTCTGCTTCTGTGTATTGGGATTACATAAGGAGGTGTCTGAAGGTCAAATGAGTGCAAGGGAGATCGAGAGAAACAGGGCCTTAGAAGCATTCAGGTAGGGGAGATGAAGAATGACAGGCTTAGGGAAGGCCTAAGAGGGCAGGCTTTCTATTTTCAGTACCAGATCACTGTCAGTCATTCTGACTGAGATGAGCAAGCAAACACTCTCACCCACCCATCCCATCCTTTTTGGTCCGGTTTGCAATGCCATATTTTTGAGTCCTTTTCTTAAAGGAAGAAAACTTGAAGTGCTTTTATTGGGTGGCATAATGAGCTCTGAAACACAGAGTTTCTGCATAAGCTGGTGCTGCTTTCTGGCAACAGGGCCAGGAAGTTTTCTTTCTTCCCGATAATGTTATTGTTCCTTGCTTGGCAGAATCTGAGTGAGAAAGTGGAATTCAGCACAGGTGTGTTATCAGTATCTCCTAGAGTTGCTGTCTCTGACTTGGGAAGTTCCTAGAGATTAGGAGACTGTGCCTGGGGAGTATGGGAAGGAAAGAGAGCTCAACAGGGATGTGATACTGCTGCATCCACTCTCTGAAGCTTCCATTTTCTCCAAGGGAACTGATCTCTGTAGTTTGAGAATCAGCTTTAATTCTAGGAGAACAGCAGATCCCAGCTTGAGGCTGGCAACTTGACTTTCTCCACTTCTGTTTGGACTGTCCCTGTGGGAAATCCCAATGGCATCATACATGTACAGCCTGGATATGCGCCTGGGCAAGCCCCCTCTTAAGAGTGCAGGTCCCTATGACCCCAGCTTGGGGTTCCTGTCAGTAAGAGTAGAGGAAGGGCCGTTCAGAGCGCGTTTCTCCCACTACAGCAATATCACTGAATGTTATGTATTATTTTTTACTTCATTTATACTCCTAATTTTGTCCCAAATCATTATTTGTTTACTTCTAATAAACTCAAAGGGAACTCCTAATAATGGAATTTGCTTTTAGTTGTGTAAGACTATCTTTGTTTTGAATTGTCACATTGGAGTGTGACAAAGAGATGGTGTCCAGAAATGCTATTCTCTGTTTTTGAGGGGATGAAAAGCATTTGTGAAATTTTCTTCTCAAGTTTTTAAGTTTCCCTGGTCTTCTAGGTGCTTGTTCATGCCCAGTCAGAATGTTGTGTGATGTTTTGGGAGCCCAGTCCTCAACAACAACAAAAGATTTATTTATTTAGGAATATTTACAGGAGTAAAAATATTGGAGAAACAAATCCTGACTGACTGAACTATTATACATTTATTTATCTTAGGGGGGAAAAAATCAAAATGTAGTTTCCCTTCAAAATCTGAACCTTCCTTCCCCCTCTCCCCTCAAGTGAACACAAAAGTGATCAGTTCAATGCACTTTTACTTTAACTGTATTGTAAAGTGAGTTCAGTCAGTTCTTAAGCAAGCAGCAACAGTTTGTTCAAGAAGAAATAGTAACGAACAGCACAGGCAACTCCACTCACTATATATGCAGTGGCTGAGTTAAACACGCCCCCTCTAGTTGGCGGCAATCCCTCCTATTGGTCTCTCCAGGATCCTTCATTTGCATTTCCTGGAAGAAATGCCTCATATCCCGATTGGCCGGTTGTTAAAAAAAAACAACCAACTGGAATGTAGGCATCAGGATCCTGAAGAGTAATGAAAGCATGCTTCAAGTTCAAGCCTATTAACAGCGAACACAGCAAATACATAACAGAGTGGGCCCACTCGCTGGCTTGCAGTTGCTGGCTGAATAGTCCACTGTCTAGTAGATTATGGTGTGCTTGATATCTTTCCAGCCCCCTCATAGTTCCTTTGAGGAATTTCCTCTCATTTTTTCCTTGCCACCAACACTTCCCCAACTGTCACTGCATCGCCCGTCATTCACCCTTTAGCATTCTCTCATCACTGTAGCAACCAGAACCCTCAAGGACTGCCTGCCCCATCCTCATTTGGCTATTCACTGTGTAAGGTTCCTGACACATTTTAATCTGAGAAACAGCAGCAGTGACATCCGCCACACACACACATCCAATCAATTCCATGCTGTTCCACTCTTTCCTTCTGCTAGAGCAGTGGTTATTGTGGATGGCTGGAAGTGAAAGTTCTGATTCTCTGTTTGCAGAAAGGCTTCACGCCCCTGTACATGGCAGCACAAGAGAACCACCTGGAAGTTGTCAAGTTCCTGCTGGAAAATGGGGCCAATCAGAACGTGGCCACTGAAGTGAGTACCTCTCCCCTTAGCCCAGATATTTCTGCTTCGTATCCCATAGGCAGCCTTCATATGGTTTCAACCCCGTTTCACTCACTATGTGCGTTTCTCCCTCATCTGTGACAGGATGGCTTCACACCACTAGCGGTGGCGCTTCAGCAAGGCCACGAAAATGTTGTGGCCCACCTGATTAACTATGGGACAAAGGGCAAAGTGCGCCTCCCAGCGCTGCACATAGCTGCTCGCAACGATGACACACGGACGGCTGCTGTGCTCTTGCAGAATGACCCCAATGCCGATGTCCTTTCCAAGGTATGCAATTTTGTCAGGTGTGGTCTGTGGTATGTCTGGCTCTGATCTGTGCCTTTGGGAGGTGTGGCCCCTGTCTGGGTGATGTGCAGCTTTTCACACAGCTAAGATGAGCGTAATGCTGTCATGTGTCTTCAAGGTGCCAAACTGCTTTATTTGAGGGTGGGACAAAGCAAGTGTTGTTCCAAGGGTCCTGTCTGAAATGAAAAGGGGGGGTTTTGAATGTGGGCCTCAGAGCTCATGCTGCACTCCCAATTGATATGACAGAGACAGACGAAGCCCTGACCCACCTCAGTGGGTGAAAACAGCTCCCTTTTTATCTGTATATCTGTTTAGTACATTTTTAATCCTGCTCTTCCTCCAAGGTGCTCAGGGCAAGATACATGGTTCTCCTTCCTTTTCATCCTCACAACAGCCTTGTGAGGTAGGATAAGCTGTAGAGGATTACTGGCCTCAAGTCACTGAGCAAGTTGCATGGCAGACTAAGGACTGAACCTGGGTCTCTCAGGTTTTAAGTCAAATCACTACCACACACTGGCTTTAATTGCATGCGAGTTAAGGGGGGCACTTTCTACTGGGTTGAGCTCCTTGACCTTCTTTATGACCCTTAAAATAAGAGTTGAAATAAACATAAGAGAAGCCATGATGGATCAGGCCAATGGCCCATCCAGTCCAACATTCTGTGTCACACAGTGGCCAAAAAACCCAAGTGCCATCAAGAGGTCCACCAGTGGGGCTAGAAGCGCTGCCACTGTGCCCCCCCCCCCCAAACACAAGAATACAGAACATCACTGCCCTAGACAGAGTTCTAACAGTGAGCAAACGCCATGTTATTCTGTGGTTTATGTCAATGCAGAAAGGATACTAATCCTTTATTTCCGTGCTCATTAAATGTAAACATTAAAAGACAGCAAATAGAAGGCGAGGATTGATGCTTGAGGTCTCAGTGCAGTTATTGATGCATTTGTCTGTTCCTCTTCCTCTCTAGAGCTTAGGGTTCCAAGCTGGTCTCCCATCCCCAAGTACTTCATAGGATCGGTCTTGCTTAGATTCAGCAGTTAGAACTGTGCCTTGGCCTTTCAGGCCATTCTGAAGTCTAATGAAAAATTCTGCCAGAGACTTGATCCCATTTTCAAGTGCTCTCAGTGTGGGCTGCCGGTGTGGGTTCCAGGGCTGCTTGCTCAGTCAGTTTACTGCCTTGATTTTTTTTATCTCCCACTACTTCCCTTCACAAATTCTTTCCCACAGACTGGTTTTACCCCACTGCACATTGCCGCTCACTACGAGAACCTCAATGTGGCCCAGTTACTACTGAACCGCGGCGCAAGCGTCAACTTCACTCCCCAGGTAAGCACAGAGTCTTCTCCTGACACTGGCAGGCCTTGAACTTTGGCACTGTGATCACTGACAGGGGTGGGGTGGGGCTTACATCTTATCTTGGCTGGTACCACTGTGGCCTAGAGCTTGGGAGATTGCATGACCAAATGCTGCTCCATGCAAAAAAATTGCATCCATTCAGAAAAATAGCAGATCTTGGTGGATGGCCAAGTTAGAACCCCTTTTTTAAGTATGTAAAGATACTATTCTATACAGAGGAGAATTTCATCAGGTGTCCTTGACCACTGAGAGCCTTCATTGGCCCCCATACAAAGATTCCCTCTGGTTAGTTCTGTACCACATTTGTGCCTCCAAAAGAACACTTTAAAAAATCTTACTTAGAATAGATAGACCATTGCAGTTTCCTGAGGCATTTTGCCTTACCAGGCTCTTTAGGCCCCTTGGGCCACTGGAATTTTGTATCTCTGCCTGTCAGTCCACAATTACAGTCTGTAGTAGTACAGCCCAGTGATGCCCTTATAAGTACATTATGGTAGAGTCTACCATCTTATTGTGAAGAACTAGGCCACAGCAGGGGAACCTGAACTCTAGGATGTTGCATTTGGTTCATCCCCCCCAGGGCAGCCCATCTTGTACCTTTTCCTGGTTCCATACAAACCACAGCCTGTTAAGAAAGAGCCAGCCTCTCAGAGGAAAAAGCTATTGCCATGATTGTGGAGTTCCACTTCTTATCAGCCAATCTGTCCATTTGCTTTTCTTGATGCCTCCTGCTAGGTTTATTTGATCCACAAAATATTATATTTGATCAATGAAAAGGTCATCCCAATGTGCAGCTGCAGTGAAAAAGGCAAACTCCGCTCTAGGGGTTATTAGGAAAAGGACTGGGGAAAAAGTCAGTATCATAATTGCCTGTTATAAATCTAAATATAGATAGATTGTATAGTTGTGTTTGGAATTCTTTAAATCAAGCTGTTCCACCTTGACAGGGGTATTGTAGAACTGTGAAAAGTGCAGAAAAGGGTAACCAAAATGATAAATGGGTGTAGGGTACTTTCTCTTTAGAGAATATTGGTATATCTCTATTGATAGAGACAACGGGTAAAGTGAGACAGAGACACTTTTTTTCTGCCTTGTGGCATGCTTGTGGGTGGGGGGTCACTTAATTAAATTTACTGGCAGTAGATTCAGAACAATCAAAAGAAAATTCTTCATCAAACAATGCATAATTAACTTATGCAGATGACTGTCCCAAGATGTGGTGACCATGGACATTAAATGGAGACACACATTCGTAGAGGGAAGCTCATGAGACCCAAATAGAACATCAGTGCTGAGAAGCACTATACCTCTGAATGGCAGCTGCTGGGGGGCAATAGCAAGGGATGGCTCTGGCCTTAGGATTCTGCTTGTGAACTTTCAAGAAGCATCTAACTGCAGAAGACACCCATCCTCTAGCAATAATGCATGCTTCTCTTCTCAATGGGCCATCCTCAATGGTCTCTTGGGCAGCGCTAGAACAAGATGAAGAGGGTCAGTCTGAAGCTATAGGCTCAGTGGGCCCTTCATCCATGGGCCCTGAGAATCTGCCCAACCTTGTTGGGAGCTGATGCCATGCAAAGATGGATATATCCTAGCTCCTATGCAGGAAGAAAAATGATCCATGGTCTCTGCTTGTCTTCTGCTCAGTAAAACAGCAGACAAGAAACTCCAGGTTTACTCCCTGTCCACAGTTTCCTGTAAGGAAAAGCTGGGAAGAGACACACGCACAGTCCTAAACCGGAGTACTGATAGAAGGGCCATAGCTCAGTGTTAAAACATATGCTTTGTGAAGTCCCAGTCCTTGGTAACTCCAATTTAAAAGAGCATTAGTTACCTGATTCTTGCCTGAGACCTTTGGAGCACTTCTGTCGGACAGGGGAGAGATACTGGGTGAGTCAGCAGTATGACTCAGCTTCATATATCCCCCTCTCTGCTCTCCCAAAATGCAGAACGGCATCACCCCACTGCACATCGCCTCCCGTCGTGGCAATATCATCATGGTGCGCTTACTGCTTGACCGAGGAGCTCACATTGAGACACGTACCAAGGTAAGCCATATATGGGCTATTCTATTCCAATGCCCATGATGCAATGGGGCCCCTGACAAAAGCAGCATAGGCTTCACTGATATGGGGGATATGGACAGGGAAAGGCAGTGTGATTAGAATGGCAACAGCAGAAGAACTCTTGCAGTAAATTACCTGGAACAAAAAGAACCTCTCTGGCCATGAATAATCTCTTTTTGCATGGATCTCATAAATACTGCATCTCATTCCCACATACATATTTATTCCACAGTCTCAGTGCATCATGGATTTTGTTATATTCACATAAATCATTGGAAGTGATAGTTTCTATACATCAGGGGTGGCCAAACCACAGCTTGGGAGCCACAAGTGGCTCTTTCACATATACTGTGTGACCCTCAAAGCCTTCAACCACTGTTTGCTGGCTTGGAGAAGGCATTTCTCTCTTTAAATCACTTCTCCAAGCCAAGCCAGCTGGTAGCTTGGAGAATGCATGTAAAGTTGCTTTCTTTCCGCCTCCTCCGTCTCTCATCTATTTGTTTTCCTTCCTTCCTTCCTTCCTTCCTTCCTTCCTTCCTTCCTTCCTTCCTTCCTTCCTTCCTTCCTTCCTTCCTTCCTTCCTTCCTTCCTTCCTTCCTTCCTTCCTTGTCTTGTGGCTTTCAAACATCTGAAGTTCATGTCTTGCAGCTCTCAAACATCTGACTTTATTCTATGTGGCTCTTACATTAAGCAAGTTTGGCCACCTCTGCTATACAGCATATTGTGAGAATGCAGAGTGCAATTGGTGAAATGACATTCAGCCATGTGAGCCTGTACCACCTATAGTCCAAACATAGGCTTAGCTCAGTGATGGTCACATGTTAAACCAGAGCTTTGTGATTGATTAAAACTGCAAATGTCTTATATAGCGGTGAAAAGCTTTTTGTAGGTGAGGGAATGTGGATCAGGGCTGTAGCATACATGCACTATTTCCCTTATTGATTTCCTCCCTCCCCACATATCTTAAGCTCTGGTAAGAAAAAAAAAAGATAGACACAGCTATCATGGTGTAGACAATGTCCTGTTAGCCGCCCTGAGCCTGCTTCGGCGGGGAGGGCGGGATACAAATAATTTTTTTTATTATTATTATTATTATTAATATACCACCAGTCTTTTTTCCCTGCTAGGCTTAAAAACTGCCATGGGAAAGAGGCCTTTTTGTTGGGGAAACAGTACTATTGGGGAGATTTAATCCCCACTCCCATCCCCAGAGCCATAGTCCTTATTTGGTTTTCTTTCTCCACAACTCTTTTTATATGATTATAAAGCAGATAGCATATTAGATGCCCTAGCCATGGAATTCCATTATAACCAATGTTTCCTCTAAGCTGTGGAGTCTTGTGAGCAAAAATTTTATTTTGTGAGCTGCCAGCATTAAAGTTGTGAGCAAGCAATTTGGCTACTACACAAATCAGTTGGTCTGGGGCCATTCTTCCTGAGCCAAGACAAAAATGTGTGAGCCAGAGGCTAAAAAACTGTGAGCCAGCTCACACTAACAGCTTAGAGGGAACACTGATTATAACATGTAATTTGGCCCTGAGAACAAGGCATGAGTAGGTCAGGTACAGTTCAGTTTTATTATTATGGTCAGTGACCAGATCCAACTGACAAAAACATTATCAGGTATACAGATATTCAAGTTAAACTCCAGTTAAAATAAGAATAGAAAATTTAGCAAAAATCTATGTAAAACTGCATAGAAAGAGAATAAAATATAAAATACATAACACCTGGTAACTAAAAATCAAGAACTATATAGTAGACCTTGTGATGAAGTCTAAGTCAAGTCTCAAAAGGGCAGGACTTAAATTTATTGTGCGCAGAATTTGATTGCCTATGCACAGAATCTAGTAGTTAATTTGGTAAGGTATGAAACACCAGCATTAAGATTAAGGTATGCAGGTACCATCATAACATTGGGGCAAGGTGTGGCAAAAAATGGAAGGGGTTGGCACTAAATGGGTATGGTTAAAGGAGGCCAGGTAGATCTCCAAAGCTCAGGACCCAAAAGTGCTTGCAATTTTTTAAAAAGATTATTCCTGGTTGAAATATGATCATTATGCCTTATTTCTGCAGGATGAACTGACGCCATTGCACTGTGCAGCCAGGAACGGACATGTGCGAATTGCTGAAATCCTGCTGGACCATGGTGCTCCCATCCAAGCAAAAACCAAGGTGGAGGACAGCGGAGGGATAATGGAGGGAGGGGGCAAGGGAAATAACTTCACAAGGGTAGAGGAGATTTCTCTCTTTCTGCTGCATACTCACTCTGAGGATTGCAAATGGTAGCTGTTCCCTAGCTATGGAATTAGCCCCCCGCCCCTACAAAATCCACCCTTTCTTCATACCAGCCAGTAGGGCCCACACCAGCTAAAAGCAAGGAGGAGTGAGAGTGAATATCTGGGTCTGGGAGGAAAGATTTTTCCCCCTGAAATACTGGAAGTTGGTTTAATTCTGTTAAAAGTTACTATTACTACTTTCCAGCAAAAAGAATGTTGCTGTTATTAAAAGCATTTTTATGTCACCTGTCGCCTGATCAGGGTCCGCAAGGCAGCAAACATGAAAAACATTAAAACATATGAGCAATTAAAAAGACATTAAAATTATAAAATAGTTCAATTAAAAGTGCATAAACAACACTAGAAGGAGGGCCAGTAAATGTTTTTAGGGGTATACCAAATGAAACAAAAAAAAATTTCACCTACTGATGAAAGAAACCAATAGAGGGAGACAGATGAAACTCCCTGGGGAGGGAGTTCCGAAGTTTTGGTGCCACAACAAAAAAGGCCTTTTTTAGGCTGCCACCTGTCTGGTTTCAGATTATTATTATTACTAGAATAATAGTGTGTAGAAATGCATGTGCATATTACAAGGATCTCTCTGTGTATGTGTGTGCACTCTGCATGTGGATGGGTATCATGGGTAGAACTTTGGTTTTGTCCTCACTGTGACTGCTCCCTGCCATGCAGGGTTTTACTTTACAATTCACTCCAGTGGAGAAACCATTCCATTTTTATGGGAGAAAATGAAGGGTTTGCTCAGGCAAAGGGGGCGAAACCTGTCCTTAATGGCCTTATCCTGTGAACCCCAAGTCTGATCCTGTTTCCATAGTTGCATCTTAGTTTCTGTTGATGCTGTGCTATGTCCAAAGACTGTAATTTATGCAGAGAGATAATTTGCTATATAGAATCTCCTGTGTACCTGGCACTTTCCAGAGAAAGACAAACAAAAGTTAGATCCTTGTCCCTGAGGAGTTTATACTCTGAATTTAAACAGGGGAGGGAAGACAAATATAATGGATGGATGAATTGAAACAAAAGGAAATGCTGAATTGTATAGTTTAGTGTTGTTTCAGTTAGGGATGATGGCTGAAGAGAAACCAGGGTCTTCTTGGAAGAATCTTCTTTTTAACTGGAGTTAGAATAAAGAAGGCAGACTAGAGACCACATAAGTTTTTAGGGGTGGCCAAGGGTGTGGCCTCTGAGCCTAATTCACCCCCTATCAGATTTGCCTCCAGCCGCTGCCCAGTGTTCTAGCCAGCAGCATCTGCCCAGCTACCTAGTCCTTGACCTTCATTGGATGAGGTGAGGCTCTAACTGTCTTTCTTTGTCCCAGAATGGCCTGTCCCCCATCCACATGGCCTCCCAAGGGGATCACTTGGATTGTGTCCGGCTGCTGCTTCAGTACAATGCTGACATTGATGACATCACGCTAGACCACCTGACACCACTGCACGTGGCTGCCCACTGTGGCCACCACCGGGTTGCCAAAGTCTTGTTGGATAAGGGTGCAAAGCCCAATGCACGGGCCCTGGTGAGTGGGGAAGTTCTGGTTGGAGAGGGAAGACCTAGTTTCCTGTCTTTGCCATGGAACTGACAGGTCCTTCTTTATCTGCATCTGCAGAATGGCTTCACTCCACTTCACATTGCCTGCAAGAAGAACCACATCCGAGTGATGGAACTCCTGCTGAAGACAGGGGCCTCCATTGATGCAGTCACTGAGGTAAGTTGGAGCTCCGTATTTGTGAGATAAGAAAGTTTCTACATGTTACATAATCATATCGGATAGCCCACATATAGGAGGACTTTGCAGCTAGCTTGCATGTAGAGGGAGCATACTAGTTCAGGCTAGCCCGATAGCGTTGGATTCTGGAAGCAAAGTGGTGTTGGCCATGGCTAATACTTAGATGGGAGACCACCAAGGAAGTCCAGGGCTGTTACGGGCAAACCACCTCTCTTAGTCTCTTGCTCTGAAAGCCCTATGGGATCACTATAAGTTGGCTGTGACTTGGCAGCACTTTTCAGAGGAAGCGTGCATACAGGGAGAAGCAGGATTGCATCTTCTCACCCCATTTTCAAATGCATTCAGAAGAGGGGCAAGGCTATTGGGTATCTTTCCCCCATACACACACACTGCCCAAACATATATAATCCATACTGCTGTAAGATGATTTTTTTTGTGTGAGAAGCTCTTCAGCCAAGGTCAAAAGGAAGTCCCTCAGCAGATGCCCGTCAGCTCTCTCAAGGAAGACTCTCAGACCTGATTGATGCATAAGGTGGAGATGAGCTGGTAGACTGAACTTCACCACTGTAAGGTGCAGGCAGAGAATCACGTTGTGGAAAGCTCCCCTATGTTAAAAAACTCCTATTGAACACAAAAGCAGCCCAGCAAACAAGGAGAAGAATAGAACTTTTTTCAGTATTGTGTTAATTCTTTTGAAAACTGGAATTTAAAAAAAAATGTAAATAAAAAGATCTGTCTCCCAGCTTGGATTCACACCTAAGGGAAACTTCTAACCTTATGAGGCAGTTTGAAGTGGGTTTTATGGCCTGTGATGAATTGATTGGTGGGGCCATTATATTTGAATAGCTGTCTTCTCTGGGCTTGTAGAAGTTGTTTCCGCTATTGTCTTGTGCTGGGTACATAAGAAGAGCCTTGCTTGATTAGGCTCTGCATCCTGTTTCCAGCAGTCACCAGCCAGAAACTTCTAGGAAGCCCACAAGTAGGGCATGAGGAAAACACCCCTTTCTCATGGTTTGCCTTCCTTCCCCCATTCAAAGATATACTGCCGCTGAACATGCAGGTTCCATTTTGCTGTCATGATTTATGACAATCTTCCCTAAACAAATTTGTACCAAGGCATCTCAACATCACACAAAGATTTTTAAACCAGGCCTCCACGACATGACCCATTTCAGTAAAGATGCCTTTTGAGGTTGTAGTGTATCAGTAACAACTTGCGCCCCGCGCAGAGGCTACTGGGCTGTCCCAGAAGCCTCCAGCGCAGGGCGCGGAATCACCCGCCAATCAACAGCTGCGGCGGGTAGTTCAACAGGTCAGGATTGGCCTGACGGACCCAGTAGGCTGTACCGGGAATTGTATATAAGCGGGGCCCGGCCCGCGTGCTCCCTCTCTTGCAACGTGCTCCTAATAAACTATGTTGCCCTACTCTCGTCTCCGCTTCGAGTACGTTACACTGGCGACGAAGGTGGGATCTTAGCCTCAGCGGCTAACACGGAGATCTAGGGCAACCACGAGTCCTGACCGCCGCCGCCATGGCCACACAGAACGGAACCACCGGCTACATCGAGACATTCGACCCCGCCAATCCCGAGGGCTGGGAGTCCTACGCGGAGCGGGTCGAGTTCTACCTCAGGGCCAACAAGGTCACCGACGCAGGCACGAAGAGGGACGTTCTCCTGAGCGTCTGCGGGCCAGCCACGTTCGAGATCGCCAAGGGTCTCTCGGCTCCCGCCCGCCTCACGGAGAAGTCCTACGAGGAGATCATCAGACTCCTCACCGGCCATTTCTCGCCACAGCCTTCGCGGGTGGCCCGTCGGTTCCTGTTCCACAGAAGGGACCAGGCAGTGGGGGAATCGGCCGCCGACTACCTGGCGGCCCTCCGCAAGATCGCCGGGAACTGCAACTTCCCCCAGCTGGAAGACACCCTGGCCGACCGATTCACGTGGGGCCTCCGCGACGAGAGGCTCCAGCAGAAGCTCGTTGCCAAAGAAGAGCTCACCCTCCAGAGCGCCTTCAGCGAGGCGGTGGCGTTCGAGAGGACCTCCAGGACCTTCCCCAAGGCCCGGACAGAAGCTGCCCACCACGAGGAGCTGGACCACGACTGCCCAGAGGAGGAAGAAGCCCACCAGCTGCGCCGCCCAGCTGGGCCACCCAGCAGAGCCGCCCAATGCCCCCGAGCGGCCGAACGACCCCCAGTGACGGAGAGGGTCCCGGCCACCAAGTGCGCCAGCTGCGGCGACCCCCACGACAGGCGGGACTGCGGCGACCCCCACGACAGGCGGACCTGGGACTGCCGGAGCTGCGGAAAAACGGGCCACATTGCGAGGGCTTGCCGAGCCAAGCCCAACCGCCGGAGGCCGACCACGCATCACGAGTCGGCGGAGTTCCACTCCACGGACTCCACGTCCCTGCAGGTACTGAACTTGCCCCTCTCCACCCCCGATAAAATCAAAATGGCGGTCCTCATCGAGGGGAACCCCTGCCAAATGGAAGTGGACTCTGGTTCCTCCATCTCCATTATAGCGGAGGAAACCCTGAGGAAGCTGTGTCCCCCCCAGCGGCTGCAACTAAGGCCGGCGAACTTCATACTCCGGGACTTTCAGAAGAATCCGGTGCAAATCGCGGGGTGGGCGCGGGTGCAAGTCGAGCGGGGGTCCTTCTACGGCCCGCTGGACATCCTGGTGGTAAAGCGCCAGCTTGCCACCCTGCTAGGACTGGCGTGGTTCAAACCCTTGGGGATCCGGGTGGAAGGGGTGGGGCAAACCCTAACACCCAGGGGGTTCGGGGAGATATGCCAAGAGTTCCCTGACGTGTTCGATGGTTCTCTAGGGAGCTACAAAGGGCCGGCCATCTCCCTACCGCTAGACCCCACGGTCAGGCCGATTCGGCTCAAGGCGAGGAGGGTCCCGTTCGCTTTAAAGCCAAAAATAGAGGCCGAACTAGACCGCCTCACAGCCCAGGGAGTCCTGGAGCCTGTGGACTACGCCACCTGGGAGACCCCCATCGTAGCCCCCCTATCAAGCCAAACGGGGAGGTGCGGATCTGTGCAGACTATAAATGCACGATAAACAAGGCACTGCAGGATAACCCCTACCCAGTGCCGGTGGTAAGCCACGTTCTGGCTGCCCTAGCGGGATCCAAGATCTTCGGGAAGTTGGACCTGGCACAGGCCTACCAACAGCTCCCGGTAGATGCTAAGACGGCGGAAGCCCAAACGATAGTGACACACAGGGGGGCCTTCCGGGTGAGGAGGCTTCAATTCGGGGTTAGCGTCGCTCCCGGGATCTTCCAGAGTATAATGGACGCTCTCCTGAAAGGGATCCCGGGAGTCCAGCCGTTTTTTGATGACGTGCTAGTCGCCGCCCCGGACCCCGAAGAATTCGGCAACCGCCTAAGAGAGGTACTCCGCCGGTTCCAGGCAGCGGGGCTCAAAGTCAAGAGGGAGAAATGCCTGTTGGGGGTCCCACGGGTGGAGTTCCTGGGGTTCGCCGTAGACGCAGCGGGAATCCACCCAACGGAAGAGAAGACCCGAGCCATTGTGAAAGCGCCAGCCCCCACCTGCAAAGCGGAGCTACAAAGCTTCTTGGGGGTGCTTAACTTTTACCATTCATTTCTCCCCCACAAGGCGGCCCTAGCAGAGCCCCTGCACCGCCTGCTGGACAAAAAAGCCCCTTGGGTTTGGGGCAAACGCCAAGCAGCCGCGTTTCAGGCAGTCAAGGATGTGTTGGTGTCTAATGCGGTGCTCCACCATTTTGACGAGGGCCTCCCCGTCATCCTGGCATGCGATGCGTCGCCATACGGGGTGGGAGCAGTCCTGGGGCACCAACTCCACGACGGGAGGGAGGTACCGGTCGCATACTACTCCCGCACACTGACACCAGCCGAGCGCAACTACGCGCAAATAGACAAGGAGGCTCTGGCAATCGTGGCGGGGGTCCGCAAGTTCCATGAATACCTGTATGGGCGGAGGTTCACCATAGCTACGGACCACAAGCCCTCTTAGGTCTGCTGGCCCCCGACCGTCAAACCCCCCAAATACTGTCGCAGCGCGTGTTGAGGTGGAACCAATTCCTCAACTCCTACGCTTACACACTGGTACACAGGGCCGGCAAGGCTATGGGTCACGCGGACGCACTCAGCCGCTTGCCGCTTCCGGAAACGGGTCCAGACCCCGCCCCCGCACACCAGGTCATGCTAATGGAGAGCCTCCCGGAGCCGCCCCTACACGCAGCGGAGGTCGCCAAGGCCACCCAGAAACACAAGACACTAGCACGGGTGCTCGACTGGGTGGTGAGGGGCTGGCCGGAGGGGAACATGGGGGAAGAATTCAAGCCGTATAAGACCAGGAGGGAGGAACTAGCAGCCCACAAGGGGTGCCTGTTATGGGGAAGTAGAGTGGTGATTCCGCCCCCGCTGCAAAAGCGTGTCCTAGAATCCTTACATGAGACCCACCCCGGCATAGTCCGAATGAAGGCCTTGGCCAGAAGCTACGTCTGGTGGCCGGGGATGGACGGGGAGATAGAGAGCTGGGTCCGACGGTGCCAAACGTGTCAAGAGTCGCGGCCCGAGCCTCCCAGCACCCCCGCCACTAGGTGGGAGTCAACCCGGAAACCATGGTTCGAGACTCCACCTCGATTTCGTGGGGCCATTCCAGGGGCAGATCTTCATGATAATAGTGGACGCCTACACCAAGTGGTTGGAGGTCATCCCTGTAGGGTCCACCTCATCCGCTGCCGCAATCCGAGCGCTGCGCAGGGTCTTATGCACACACGGTATCCCGGACACCATAGTCTCTGACAACGGGACCGCGTTCACGTCTGCAGACTTCCAGGCGTTCCTCCATAGATACCTGATTAGGCACATAAGATCTGCCCCCTTCCACCCAGCCACCAACGGCCAGGCGGAGCGGATGGTCCGCACCACGAAAGAAGCCCTGGGCCGAATTGTGCAGGGGGACTGGGACCACCGATTAGCGGCATTCCTTTTCGACAATAGGGTCACCCCCAACCCGGTCACAGGGGTGAGCCCGGCAGAGCTCCTAATGGGACGCAAGCTGACAACCCGACTGGACAGACTACACCCCGACCGGGCGTCAGACACCCGCGGGAGCCCCGAGGTTCGGGACGCAGTCAGGGGGTTCTTTGCGGGCGACCCAGTTTACGCCCGGAACTATGCAAGGGGGCCTGATTGGGTGGCGGGCCGAGTGCTACGAGTGACGGGGTCCCGCCACTATGATATATCAACCGAGGGGGGCCAGGTATTACGGCGGCACATAGACCAGTTGCGCCGCCGCACGCTACCGGAGGAGCCGGCGGACACAGAAGAGGCCTGGTCCGGGGAGGGGCCAACCGAGAGCCGACCAGAGGACGAGGCCCCAACGCCCCTCACGCCGACGCAGGGAACACCAGAACGGTCCGAGCCCGAAAGACCCGCTGAGCCGGCCCCACCGCCTCCGGCCACACCACGGGCCGCCGAAGCACCAACCGCGGAAGCAGCGCCTCCCCCACCAGACCTCCCTAGACGGTCCACCCGGGAGCGCCGACCTCCCGCGTATCTCAAGGACTATGTTCCTTAACTAGGGGGGGAGGGGTGTAGTGTATCAGTAACAACTTGCGCCCCGCGCAGAGGCTACTGGGCTGTCCCAGAAGCCTCCAGCGCAGGGCGCGGAATCACCCGCCAATCAACAGCTGCGGCGGGTAGTTCAACAGGTCAGGATTGGCCTGACGGACCCAGTAGGCTGTACCGGGAATTGTATATAAGCGGGGCCCGGCCCGCGTGCTCCCTCTCTTGCAACGTGCTCCTAATAAACTATGTTGCCCTATTCTCGTCTCCGTTTCGAGTACGTTACAGAGGTTTTAAAGGAAGCGTAAGGTAACTTCACTTAATTAACAAAGGCAACCACTCCTTGTTGGCCATGCTTAGTATTTCCCATTTCATTCCTCATTACCGGAACCATAATTGCCTGAGAAAATAAATAGAGCGTGCTGCAGATTTAGTGGGGGAGAGTATTGTGTGTGCGTCTCTGGAGTGCAGGATTAACTTTTGGTTTTCAGCTATCCAAAAGACCTGACTCAGTCCCGAGAACCTTGTATTCACTGTCCTTTTTTGTCCATAGTCTGGCCTGACCCCTCTGCATGTGGCCTCTTTCATGGGACACCTTTCTATAGTGAAGACCTTGTTACAACGTGGAGCATCTCCCAATGTTTCCAACGTGGTGAGTCATTAGCAGAGCAAAGACATGGATGGAGCTCATGCAAAAGTAGTTCCTGTGTTCCAACAGAGGAGAGCCCAGGTCTCTGGGGATCCCAGATAGATTGAGGCTTTAAGCAATAAAATTATTACCTCAGAGAGAAGTCTGGATGCAGAGGTATGCTGTAACTATATGATAAAAGGTGTGGGACAGGAATACTTCCACTGAGGGGTTGGATTGTGTTGTCCTAAGCCCATAACACAACTTCTGAAATTTACAGCCCTTTTGAAAACAATTGTTGCCTTCATTCCAGTAGCCCCCTTTCCACCCCACTACCAAAGTGACAAAAAGGACTGCATATTAAAACTCTTCCTTTAAAAAAAAACACCATGGTTTTGGAGAGTAGGGAAGAGTGCTGGCACAAAAATTAAAACAAAAATATCGGCTGTGCAAACTGGTCTCTGGATTGCAGCCAGTGAAGTACAGATGGCAGCAATCTCAAAGAAAAATAATTTTACTCTGTGGTAAAACAGGCAGCAGTTTAATAGCACGTGAACTAGAGTTACCATATTTTGAAAAGCAAAAAAGAGGACATATTTTCCAACTGGCTACTTCAAACAAGTGATCACTATGACAAATGTCATTTTTAATACATTTTAATTCTCATTTTAAATACCCCTACTAGTTAAGCTGTGATGATTGCTACTAACTAGGAATATTCCTAACCATCCAATTCAAAAAGAGGAAATTTTCATCAGTTTTTTTTAATAAAGACCCCAAAAGAAGACTGGCATCAAAAGAAAAAAAGAGGGCATGTCCTCTGAAAAGAGGACATCTGGTAACCCTATCATAAAAACATCCCTCCAGCTTGAATCCTTAAACAGAGTGTCATAGGGAAGAGAGATCTACTTCAGACAATGCTGAATTCTCACTGAGGTGGTGAGCCTGTGCCAGTTCAGACACCAAGCATGTGTGGGCTCATATGATTGACTCTTTTTCTTGAATTGTTAAAATTCCTGCACACAGAGGGCTAATATATCAAAAAGAAGACTGTTAGAATCCTTCCCCTTAGCCTCCAGTGTTCTATGTGAATAGAAGAGCCCCTATTGGAAACCTAAAGTGATACAGTCCACAACCACCATGAGAACTAGGCCAGCTTGCTAGTTTTTTGTTGAGCTGCTGTTATTTTTAAACCAATTGCACTCAGACTTTTTGAAGTGGGGCTTACTTCTAAACTTTATCTTGTAGGATCCACTTCTTCAGTGGAGCAGTGTGAGACTCAGCTCAGACCCAGCTGCTGCTGCTATGAGTCCAGAAGGTGATAGGCCTCCTCTGTCACTGCTAACCAAGAGCCAGTCTAGCCCCCACAGACTAGCAGTGCCAAAGTCTGTGGCTTGATTTGGACTTGGTCTCCAATAGTGCCAGTCCGGTTTGGCTGTGCTCAAGCCGATTGCATTGCCTACCAATTGAGTACCGGATCCATTTCAAGGTGTTGTTATTGACCTTTAAAGCCCTGTGTGGCTTGAGACAGACATATCTAGGAGACAGTCTCTCCACATATGTGCCCCAGGGAGCCTTGTGCTCTGAGGACCATCATTTACTGGTTGAACATGCTCTCCTCTGAGATCAGGGCCCTGCAAGACCTATTACAGTTTCTCAGGCCCTTTAAAATGCAGCTGTTCCTCCAGACCTTCAGTTGAGGCAGTGGATGTCCAGTTATTTGGCCTCCCTTTCTGAAGCTTTCCAGCTGTATGCTGCCCACATTAATAAGATCTCTACTGCTTCTTGGTTCATGGCCCGATTGCTTCCAGCCATTGCGGATTGATGAACCTTATTAATTTATCGTAGTACCTGTCTTTTTAATGGTTTTAATTCTTTATTTGTTATAATTGTTTTTAATGGTTTTGTAAAATTAGTGTTGTGTGACCTGCCTTGAGCCCACTTGTAGGGAGGGCGGGATATAAATAGAAATAAATAAATAAATCAGGTCTCCTATACCACTGGTGGCTGGGAATGATTGGAACCTCTGGGAACGAACATTGCCATGGAGCGAAGGGAAGAATGTGGCAGCTCTGTTCTCTTTTTCCCACTGGTGGGAGGAGCTGGATGCTGAGCTTCTTGAGGCTCATCACCAGGGTTATGAAGTCTGGGGAGGAACCTCGGTGGGGTATAATGTCACAGAGTCCACCTTCAAAAGCAGCTGCTTCCTCCGAGGGAATTGATCTCGGTAGTCTGGAGATCAGTTGTCATTCTGGATCACCAGTCCCCACCTGGAGATTGGCAGCCCTGGCTCACTCACAGCCAATCCAGGTTCATGACCCACAGTTGGAGGACTGTTGCTTTAAATGAGTAAATGGACTCATAATCTAGGCACAAATTCCTTAGCTTGTTTACTGATTTCAGAGTTTATATCTTATGTTTTAGCCTAAGCTGCTAACAGGAAACTCAATGAAGGATTAAATAAAATCAAAACATAGACGAGAATAAAACCAAAATGAGTCAACAGTGCTCTAGCGCTAAAGAATTCAAATGCTTAAATAATCACAAAAATCCTCATAAAATGTGCTGCTTTTAAAAATAATGTCTTTGATCATAGTCCTTTGGATGTGCAGAATGTTCCTTCTGCTGAAATATCTTGTTCCCCCTATTGACATATGAAATATCACTTACGGTGTTGGGGGACTGGAAATGGTGGAAGCAGATTTTCATCATAAACAGATTTAAACCCTTCTAGGGTCATAGACTGGGTGACTTCAATGTTCATGCCGATGACGTGACCTCCACTCAGGCGATGGACCTAGTGTCTTCCATGGCGACACTAGGACTCTCCCAAGTAGTTACGACACCCACTCACCAGGCCGGTCACATGTTAGACCTGATCTTCGCGTCGGGAGTTTTAGTGAACGAGCTTGCTTCTATAGCAGTGCCATGGTCGGATCACTATGCCCTCAAGGCTCGTGTGGACGTCCCACCCCAACCCCGTTTGGGCGGCGAGCTTATTTTAGCTCGCCCGCGGAGCCTGATGGACCCGGAACGGTTCCTGACGGCTCTGCGGGATCCCTGGCCCCCTGGCGATTCCCTCGATGGCCTGGTGGAGTCTTGGAATAATAGGCTTACCGGGGCCATCGACGAGATCGCGCCTAGGCGTCCTCTGCGCCCTCGTTCAAGGCCGACACCTTGGTATAACCAGGGGTTGTGGCGGCTGAAACGAGGACTCAGACGGCTAGAGAGGCAATGGCGGCGTACCCGAGACGAAGCGACTCGAACATCTTATAGAGAGGTTATGAAGTCCTATGAGATGGCAGTCAAGGCCGCAAAGAAAACTTACTTTGCGGCAGAGATTGCGTCCGCAACTTCGCGCCCGGCACAACTGTTCAATATAATTCGGACCCTTACAACGCTGCCACAGGGCAGACCAAATATTAATGAATTGGAAATTGGCTGTGAGGCTTTTGCGGATTATTTTGCGGATAAAATCGCATCGCTCCGTTCCGACTTCCCTGCCACATTGGATACAGTTAGTGGACCTGAGGCTCCATGCCTGTCTTCGGATTGTGTTTTGGACAGCTTCGGCGCCCTCAGCCTGGAAGAAGTTGACAGGATCCTCCTATCTGCACGCCCAACAACTTGTAAATTGGACCCATGCCCCTCCTGGCTTATTAAGACCTGCCAGAGGGAGCTAAGATATCCTATACGGGATATCATAAATAGATCCCTACTGGAGGGACATTTTCCATCAGCGCTCAAAGAGGCGGTGGTCCGTCCCCTCTTGAAGAAAACAACGTTAGATCCGACCGAATTGGCACACTATCGGCCGGTATCGAATTTGCCCTTTTTGGGCAAACTTATAGAGAGGGCAGCGGCGTTGCAGCTACAGAGTTTCCTGGAGGATGCTTCTGTCCTTGACCCCTACCAGTCTGGCTTCCGCCCGGGCCATGGGACGGAGACGGTGCTGGTCGCTCTGGTGGATGACCTTCGGCGACATCTGGATCAAGGCGGCTCGGCGGTGCTGATGTTGTTGGACCTGTCGGCAGCGTTCGACATGGTCGACCATCGGCTTCTGGCGTGCCGCCTTGCCGACGCAGGGATTCAGGGGTTGGCCTTGCAATGGCTTTCCTCTTTCCTTGACGGTCGGGGACAAAGGGTGGCGATTGGGGAGGAACTGTCCCGGAGACACACGCTTGACTGCGGGGTGCCTCAAGGGGCGGTCCTCTCCCCGATGTTATTTAACATCTATATGCGCCCCCTTGCCCAGATGGCCCGGGGGTATGGGTTGGGTTGCCATCAATATGCTGATGACACCCAGCTCTATCTGCTTATGGACGGCCGGCCTGCCTGCGCCCCAGAAAACTTGGACCGGGCGTTACAGGCAGTGGCTAGGTGGCTTAGGCTGAGCGGGCTGAAGCTGAACCCGGCGAAGACAGAGGTCCTTTGCTTGGGTCGCTGCGGCCCGGGAAGGGAAATCCCCCTGCCAGCTTTTGACGGCGCTTCGCTAACAGCGTCGGGCAGGGTCAAGAGCCTAGGGGTGCTGTTGGAGCCTTCGTTGACGATGGAGGCTCAGATAGCAGCCACTGCCAAGTCCGCGTTTTTTCATCTTAGGCGGGCGAGGCAGTTGGCCCCCTTCCTGGAACGTGACGACCTGGCAACAGTGATCCATGCTACGGTCACCTCGAGGCTGGACTACTGTAATGCCCTCTACATGGGGCTACCCTTGTGCCGGACCCGGAAGCTGCAGTTGGTGCAGAACGCTGCTGCCCGGCTATTATTAGGGCTCCCTAGATGGGAGCACATTCGGCCGGGGCTCCAGAGTCTGCACTGGCTGCCAGTAATATTCCGAGTCCGGTACAAGGTGTTGGTCATCACCTTTAAAGCCCTATATGGCCTAGGACCTGCCTACCTTAGGGACCGTCTCTCCCCACACGTTCCCCAGAGAGTACTACGCTCAGGCTCACAAAACCTGTTGGTAGTCCCCGGGCCAAAGGAGGCCCGTCTAAAATCCACCAGGGACCGGGCCTTCTCAACAACGGCACCTTACTGGTGGAACCAGCTGCCGGAAGAGGTACGGGCCCTGCGGGATCTAGGGCAATTCCGCAGGGCCTGTAAGACAGTCCTCTTCCAGCAGGCCTATGACATTAACTGACAATGAAAACATCCTGGATGGAACAAAATGTATTTATAGGCCGCCGGTTTTAATTATTCTATTTTATCCTGCTTTTTATTAACCTATAGTTTAATTGTATTTTAAATGTTTCAATCTGAAGTTGTCTAATTTATCATGTTGTAAGCCGCCCTGAGACACTTAGGTGAGAAGGGCGGGGTATAAATCTTAATATAAATAAATAAATAAATAAATAAATAAATAAATAAATAAATAAATAAATAAATAAATAGACTTCAGTGGACTTAGAAGCGTGTATCTCTTGCTTAGGGTGCCACTGTTAGAGTTGTTCAGAATCCATGCAAGTCAGGCAGGCCCAAATCCAAATGACACATTTAGAAATACAGTATGTATCCTATCTGGACTATATCACAACAGATTCCAGGTGGAGGAAAGAATGGCTGTCTTCACTCCTGCATTAAAAAACAACTACCCTGCCCATATAAAACTAACAAGTCTGAGCAGTTCTAGCTTATTCTAGAACCATTTTCTGTGGGCAGGGAGATGTTCTATGAGGAAGTTATGCCATTCTTCCTCATCACCTGTTTTAGTTAGGTTCAGGTCTTTGTACTGGTGGGTACAAGAATCATAGTCCAACCAGGTTCTGATGCAGTGGCACTCTCTGGATTTGTTCTATTATGCAGAAGGTGGAAACGCCTCTTCACATGGCAGCCCGAGCCGGACACACCGAGGTGGCTAAGTATCTACTCCAGAACAAGGCCAAAGTCAATGCCAAAGCTAAGGTGGGTGCCCCCTGGTGGCTAGTAATAATCACCCCCCCCAACTGATGACATTGTGGGTGGGCTGCACTTTTTTGTAGGGATTAACTGTACAACTCCAGAGTCCATTACCCAATGACTGACTGACTGACCCAATGTGGGATTTGATGTTCTTATAATTTTTCATTATCACACCGTTGCTTCCATCCTTCATATCTGTAGAAAACATCTAAAACCTATGGCCAAGGGAATTTTTGGTCAGAACGGATTCCTTAGTTGTACAGGTGGATTCTGTAAAATAAGCCAATAAATGCAAATTTATATAGTTGAATAATTTGTTCTGTATGCAATATTTGGAATTTGGGGGGCGGGGAAGGGAAGAATTGGCACAGAATACCAGCTCTAGCTGTTGTCAGGCCTCTGTGATTCTAAGCAAATGAGCTGGTCACAGAATCCGGATTGTCTTGACTTTGAATATGGGTTTTGGTTGGTGCGAAATTTCAGTAGCATTTTTAAAGACGCAGCACCGCTGTGTGAACATCTTTTGAATGAGTCCCACAGTCTTGCTTTTGACCAAAGTTCAGTCTGAGTGTTTTTTTTAGGCAACTACTTCCAGGGAACCAGGCTAAGAGACTCTCTTCTTGCCCACTGCAGGATGACCAGACACCATTGCACTGTGCTGCTCGCCTTGGCCATTGCACTATGGTGAAGCTGTTGCTAGAAAATGGCGCTGACCCCAATCTGGCCACCACAGCTGGGCACACGCCCCTGCACATCACTTCACGTGAGGGCCATCTGGACTGTGCCTGTGCCCTCCTTGAAAAAGAGGCATCACAAACAGTCATGACCAAGGTAGGGGAAGAAAGGGCACTGGGTTCTGTTTCCTCCCAATTTCTTTATTACTTTCATTTTTGTCCTCTCACAGAGCATGTGGGGTTGGCCAAAGTTTTATGAGACCAGAGCCTCTAGGCTGCTGGTGATCCTTTCCTAATTCTTTGCACTGATGGTGTGGAGATTGCTGCTGTATAGCAAATCACCTTGACCTAAAGGATGGGAGATAATGAATCCTGTCAAGGGCAAACAGTCTTACTGAAGACAGTTTTCAAGGCCTACCTACACAAGATGTTTGTTCACAAATCAACTTGGAGTTCAGTTCAGAGGGCTGCTGGGCAGTGTTCAAAAAGCAGTACCGCCTGGGTTGGGGGAATGGTGCAGGATTGAGGAAGGCCGAAGCCTCTTCTCCCTCCGCACTGTGGTCCTGGCCTGAATGAGGCCCTGACCTTTTCCACACTGGTCTGTTTGCTTCTCTTGTGCTGCTGGTCTATTCCCCCCCCCCCCCCGATCAAATTTTGTTTCCACACTACTGCCTCAACTTTGGTGTGTTGTCTGGAGCAAATGATTCCGCATTGACTAATCCGTCTCAAATTTTGATCCTTTCTCCCTTTTTCCGGGCATCTGACTCCACCCCTTTCTTTTGTTTTTTTTGGTTGCATGCATGGTTACGTTATAGCGTAACCAATAGGCGCTTCGATCTCTGTCTACATTCTTATTGGTCATCAGTATTTGGCCGCCACTGCTTGAATTTGGGGGGGGGGGGAGAGGTTCTGAAGAAACAAAGCTCAGGGAACGCCATATTTTCTTTACCTTTTATCTCAAGCATGCTCACAAACAGATGTTGGGAGGGTGCTTGGAGCAGTAGGCACACTTTTTGGAATAATGGCAATATCTCTGTCTTCAACAATCTCTGTGATGATTACTTCCTTGCACACTCTCCGAGGATGAAAACACCATGACCGGAATCTGCATTCCTCCTCTTCAATTAAGACAGTGGGCGTTTTCGCACTGACCTTAATCGGCAGCAATGTCCCTCTTCACCGCGCAGGATCTGTGCGGATTTCGCACCAATTGCTGCGGAGCACCCGGAAGAGCCGCAAAGTCCGGCGGCTTTTGCGGCGCAAATGGAAACCGCCAAAAACCAGTTTCCATTTGCACCGCAAAAGCCACGGGACTTTGCGGCTCTTCCGGGTGCTCCGCAGCAATTGGTGCGAAATCCGCACAGATCCTGCGCGGTGAAGAGGGACGTCGCTGCCGATTAAGGTCAGTGCGAAAACGCTCAGTGTTTTCATTGACCAACAAGCTAATCTCCTCACGTCGCAAGCACAGGAGATGGCACGCTCTGGCTGGAAAAAGATGCCATGATCGCTAATGAACTGATGGGGGCAGAATGCAGGGAAACGTTAACAAAGCAGGACACACCAAAATTTGTATAGCCCAATAAAAAGGAGGCATTTTAAGGGTGAAACAAGAAGCTGGACAGCAATGTGTGTGCTCCATGCACGGCTGGATGAGTCAAAACACTGAAATAAGCAAGATTAAAATTATTTTAAAACATTCACAGGGCAATGCAGAGGCTCAGCGTAGGGTTGCCAATCCCCGGGGGGGGGGGGATTCCCCAGTTTGGAGACTCTCCCCCTGCTTCAGAGTCGTCAGAAAGCAGGGGGAGGGGAGGGAAATGTCTGCTGGGAACTCTATTATTCCCTGTGGAGATTTATTCCCATAGAATAAATGCTGGTATCTGCTGGTATCTGGGGCTCTTGGGGGGTTGTTTTTTGGGGTAGAGGCACCAAATTTTCAGTATAGCATCTAGTGCCTCTCCCCAAAATACCCCCCAAGTTTCAAAAATATTGGACCAGGGGGTCCAATTCTATGTGCCCCAAAAGAAGGTGCCCCTATCCTTCACTATTTCCTATGGAAGGAAGAAATTGAAAGGGTGTGGCATCCCTTTAAATGTGATGGCCAGAACTCCCTTTGGAGTTCAATTATGCTTGTCACAGCCTTGATCTTGGCTCCACCCCTAATGTCTCCTGGCTCCACCCCCAAAGTCCCCAGATATTTCTTGAATTGGACTTGGCAACCCTAACTCAGTGGCAATGAGTAGGAATCGATTTCAAAATAACATATATCAGAATGATGCTGCAGAAACGGCCAGCAATGGCCCGATATTATGTTGCAATACAAAAGGTCTGCAGTTTAAAAAAAAAAATTGTGAGGCACCATTGCGGCTCAGCAGCAATGAGCAGCAAGTGATTTCTCAATAGCATGGCATTTAATCGTAATGACGCTTCAAAGATGGCCCAAAATTACATTGTAACGCAAACGGTATGCAGGTTTTTTAAAAAAGAGGCCCGAGGCACCATTGCGGGCGGTAGGAGAAAAGCGTTCGCAGCATCACCATATGCATCATTACGAGGGAGAATGGTGGGCGTGAATATCTGCTAAGGGGCGGGCAATCTTCCCCCGAATGTGTGATTTCCGCACACACAGCCGCGGATGTTGAGTTTGCAACATCATTTTTTCTTTAAATCACAGAACTTGTGAGCAGAGACAATAGGGCAAAAGTCCATAAAGTTTTTTAGCCTGTAGAAATTTGATACAGCATGGTGGATGCAGCCAGAAAATGGCAGCCACGGGAGGCAGATAAGGTTGCCAATCCCCAGGTGGGGGCAGGGGATCCCTGGTTTGGAGGCCCTTCCCCCACTTCAGGGTCATCAGAAAGCAGGGGGGGGGAGGAAAATGTCTGCTGGGCACTCCATTATTCCCTATGGAGACTGATTCCCATAGGTATAATGGAGAATTGATCCATGGGTATCTGGGGCTCTGGGGGACTGTTTTTTGAGGTAGAGACACCATATTTTCAGCATAGCATCCAGTGCCTCTCCTCAAAACATCCCCCAAGTTTCAAAAGGATTGGACCAGGAATTCCAATTCTAGGAGCCCCAGAAGAAGGTGCCCCTATCCTTCATTATTTCTAATGGAGGAAAGGCATTTAAAAGGTGTGTGGTCCCTTTAAATGTGATGATGAGCACTCTGGAGCTCAGTTATGCTTGTCACAACCTTGCTCCTTGCTCCCACCCCAAAGTCTCCAGATATTTCTTGAATTGGACCTGGAGGCAGAGGCAGGCTTAAAATGTCTGCCATGGCCTTCCTTCAGTCACACAGTGATGATCCTTGTGCTGTGGGGTGGTAGCTGCTGCCAAAGCAATGTTTTTAAAAATCTGCACAGCCCATCAGATCTCCAGGGGCCAAACAGTAGCCTTGCTTGGCAAAAGCCCCACCTGGCCCTACTTTCTAAAAACAGTTGGTGGCACCAGGAAAAACGTTGATGAACACCACAGCACCCATGGGCACTACGTTGGGGACCCTTGCAATCAGGGGAGAAGCATAAATTTTGGTGGCAGCAAGGCCGTTGTCTATCATATTGCCTTCCATTATCAGGGTGTTTCTTTGCTGCTGAGTTACAACATTTTCTTTTTTTCTTGTAAACAATTTTTTTAAATTGAGATAAATATATGAAAACAAACATACAGGTAATTGAATTATGTATCCAACACAATACAAAGAGCACTTTATAAAATATTATTATAACCTAGAGAGAAAACATATCCATCTATATTTAAAATTACTAAAGCCTTCTACAAGAAGAAAAATAAATAAGTTAATAAATAAATAAATAAATGAGTGAGTGTTCTAGGATGAAAAAAAAATTAGAGCTGTAGCCAAACATGAACAAAATTATTGGAAGGGAGGAGATTGTGGTCTGTCATGTATTTGAATTGAATTTATGTCCCTTATTGGTGGAAGTTTTCTTGATGCCAACAGACTGGTTTAACACCATCTCCCTTTTACCCAGGAAGTCTTAGGAACTGCAGTCATTTGAGGCAGGTTAGGGATACCCTAAAAGTATTCTCAGCAACATCACCAAGCTGTGGCGGTTATAGTGCTATAAAAACTAGTCTTCGTTTGTCATGTAGCGGCTGTACCCTTTTGCTAGAGCTGTTGGTTTAGCACTGCCTCCAAAGCCAACAACTAGGTAAGACTCTGGAGATCTGCGATCTGATCTCTTGGCTCAAAGCTTTTTGTAAAGAACAGCTGCAGAGGCCCCTGAATTGGACTGAGGCCATGGTGCTTTCCACGTTGTAAATTGGCTTCTGGCAGTGTTATTTGCCCTGACGTGGAAAAGTTCTGGGAATATGGAGGCAGAAAAGCCAAATGTAAAAGCATTACATTTGGCAAACAAGTTGATTCATTGTGACTTTTCCATGTCAGATTTCAGAAATGAAGCCTGAAGATGTTCAAACTCCATGCCAAAGTCACTTCATAACAATTATCTTGTTGGATCAAACCAAAAATAGCCCAGTTCTGTTTCTGACATCATGCTCTGGGAAACTTACAGGCAGCGCATAAAGGCCTTTGTCTTCCCCTGTTATTGGTCACCAGTATCTTGTACCCTGCCCCTGAGTATGGAGGTTCTATTAACTGTTGATATATCTCTCTTCCATGAATGTGCATTATCTCCCCCACCCCTCCCTCCAAAAAAGTTGATTAACACCCACCCTGGCATCTTTGTGGTTGTGAATTTCATAAGTTAATTATGCACTTGGTAAAGAAGTACTTCCCCAACCTACCACCAGGTTCCTTTTTTTTTTTTTGCTGAATTTTGTTTTCACTCAAAAAGTTGTCTTTCCTCCTGCAAGCTCCATGTGTGTGTAAGGAGTCCAAAGAGGTGCTTCATGGGTTGCCTCATGCTGAGGACCACCCATTGTCCTTCCCTCCATGCTCTCTTGTTCTCCTTCCAGTGTCAGGCACTGATGTTCCCTGTTTCTCCCCAGAAAGGATTTACCCCTCTGCACGTTGCTGCCAAATATGGGAAAGTGGATGTGGCTGAGGTCCTGTTGGAGCGTGATGCCCAACCCAATGCTGCAGGAAAGGTATGTTCCTTGTGTCCCCTGACAGCACTGTCCCAGTCCCCCATCTTTGGGCACTTTTGAGAAAGGGTTGCAGGTAGCAACATGAAATGGCTTCCATGGGAGGTGAGACCATTACCAAACGTCTGTCATGGGGGTCAGTTACAAAAGGGGGGGGGGCTCTTAAGGCTTGCATCCTCCTTAGATAGTGGCAGCTATTTCCAAATGGACCTGCAGACTCAAAGGGGATGCCTCCTGGGGTCTTCTGAAGTACTTCCAGTTCTAGTGGGGTGGAGAAAATCCAAGACTGGCTCTTTGTTTTGTGAAAGGTGGAGGTGGGTGCCAGGAAATACATTGATGGGCACCCATGGGCACCACATTGCAGATCACTGCCCTACAGGAGGGTGTAGGTAATATTGGTTGGATTAATGGTGTTTCTTCTAGCTGATCTTCCTCTCTGCGGGTTGGATCTCATGGGCTTCTTGCACCAAGAGAAGGCCCCTTCCACCAGAGGAAAAGCACCTCTGCTTGCGGTAGTGTCTCACCTGGTCCATCCCTGTGTTTCCCTCTCTGCAGAATGGCCTCACACCCCTCCATGTAGCTGTGCATCACAACAACCTGGACATTGTCAAAGTGCTGCTTCCCAAGGGAGCCTCCCCTCACAGCGTGGCCTGGGTAAGGGGCAGGTGGCACTATATATCACATTTCCGATTGAAATTTAGCAATCTGGGGGGCAGGTGGCTAGGGCGATGAGGGTGATGGGGGGCAGACCGTCCTCTGGCATGGAACAAATCAATAACGGGAGCTGGTGGGTAGCATTTACTTTGACTGCTCAGAACTGTCACCAAGAGACCTGGGTAAAGACACAGAGAAACCACACTCAACTCTGAAGCCCCACTTAGAAATGTAGGTGATATCGGGGAAGGTGCTCAGAATTTCCCTGACCTGAATGACCAAAGCTAGCCTGATCATATCAGGTCTCAGAATCTAAGCACAGTCAGTCCTAATTAGTACTTGGATTGGAGGCCACCAACAAAGTCCAGGGTTGCTGTTCTGAGGCAGGCAATGGCAAACCAGCTCTGTTTGTCTCTTGCCTTGAAAACCTATGATGTGACTTGGCGACACTTTCTAGCACCACTCAGAAAGCCCTCAGATAATCAGAGTTCAGGACAATTAGGTTGCTAGGCAAATGTGTACAGGGTAGTTTGAATGCTGGTGTCAGGGGTTCAATGTGCTTGGAGAATCAAGCCTCATCAGCGAGCAAGGCTGCAGATGTTTGGAGGCAGAGGAGCTAGGTTGGGATAGAGGGTATATTCCAGACTGAAGAACAGACTGAAAGCTAGGTGTAAAAGGCACCAGCCAGCAGTCTGGAATCACAGAAAAGCAACCTCATGACTTCTCCTGGCAAAATGTTGCCCAGAGGAAAGGACTATGAAAGATACTAGTGTAGGATTGTCTCCCCCTGAATCATCTGACTCCTAAGATCTGGGGGAATCTTATCTGTGGCTTGAACCATCTGCTGCTGCCTTCTGAGACCAGTACAGGCTAGAGATTCTATTCTATCCTTGCAATACTTTCTAAAGTTTCTGACTTTCTAATTGTGTGACTTGCCCCGGGCCTGCTGACTTCTGCTCCACAGAATGGATATACCCCTTTGCACATTGCCGCTAGGCAGAACCAAATGGAGGTGGCCAGCAGCCTGCTGCAGTATGGTGCTTCTGCCAACGCTGAGTCTGCGCAAGGGGTGACCCCGCTGCACTTGGCGGCCCAGGAGGGCCATGCAGATATGGTGGCCTTGCTCCTGTCCAAGCAAGCAAATGGTAACTTGGGCAACAAGGTGAGTAGAGCCCTGTCTCTTTCCTGTGCATAGAAGAATTCTGAGTCAAATATATCATAGGCATTTTCAGGGGAAAGACAGCAAAAGCCCGATCCCTTAAAAGGGCAAATTTTTTTGCCTCTCTCGTTCAAAAACCTCCTTGCGTATAAGGAGATGAGCTCTAATCTAGCTTTCTCCCTTATAGGCTACTTTTCTATATACAGAGAGTTAGTTTTTAACACCAAATGTGTTTCTTCCCTCTTATTGTGTGGTACAGTCCCAAGAGGTCTTTACCATTTTTGTGTGTGTGTGCTTATAGATGGGTAATTCCATGTACGGTCAGAAGGTGGCACTTGTGTGCTATATGTTTTCTAATCTAGCGCAAAGATTTTTCACTGCTGGATTTTAACACTAATTAAAACAGTAATTCCCAATCTGTTAGCATGTCACAAGAGAATTAAATTAATTCAGTAATCCAAGGCTCCTGTGAACCTCAGGCATCTTGCCGACTGCTCTGTCTCTGCATGATTCACTCCTCTGACCTTGTCACCCACTAGCCAGCCTTTGCTGACATTATCCGATAGGATCCAGTTATCGCTGATGTGCAGAGAGAGCAGAATTCTCTGCTTCCAGTGGTGGATGCTAGTTGCATCTATACTTTGGGTTGCTAATCAAGATATGACATTCTCATATCTAGAATATTAATGCGTAGTTTTATAGAAAGGAGTGCTTCTGAGGTGAGAGAGCTTCTGCCTGCAGCTTCTGGCCCTCCAATCCCTCTTGGAAGACTGCACTTCTCCCCCCTAATACTCCAACTCTTTAGTCCCTCCCCCCCAAAGTGGACTCAGACCGATTCCCCACTAGCCTTACCTTGCTCTCACTCGCCTCTTCTCCATGGGGCTGCTGTCGGATTTCGCAAAAGCTGCCCAGGGGCTGCAACTCGCTTCACCTCTTTCATGCGGCAAACAGAAACCAGTTTTTAGAGGATCTTGCTTGCTGCACGAAAGAGTCGAAGTTAGTTGCAGCCTCGGGGCAGCTTGTGCAAAATCTGATGGAAGCCCCACAGAGAAGAGGAGAGTGAGAGTGGGGTAAGGCTAGTGGGGAATCAGTCTCAGGGTTTGATGAGCAAGGAGCACTAAATCTTCCTCCTTTCGTGGCTCTTGGGAAATAGAGGATGTGGGGAGGTAAACTGCAGATCATGGGAGGGATCTGACTGCCTCACTCTCACAAGCCTTCTGTGTTGAAGTCAGACATTTTCCCTTCTCCTTCTATCGTGATTGGGGCAGGTTTAAGTTTAAACAGGCAGATTGACTGTTACTGTGCCTAGTTTTGGCCCTTAGCCCTCATATTTACCTGTTTCATTTCAAAAGATAAAAACTGAGGAAGCAACAGCTTGTATTGATCCATCCCTGCCACCCCCGGCCAGCACAGCTTCCAGGGCATTCTTCTTTGCTTACTGCCAGCAACAAGCCAGAATGCGTGCCACATGGTTAGCAATAGTGCTCAAAATATAGTCTTTACAAAAAGCATGTTTCTTGAATAGCAGTCCCTCCCACCATCTGCTGCTACAGCAGTGTGGGGAGGGTGGGGTAGGAACACAAGCTGGGAAGCTGTGCAGGCTTTCTTGCTGGTCTGAAATTATACCACTTGGACAGTTCCACCACGGTCCTTAATTTCTAAAAGAAAAGCGCTCCCTTTCCCTTCATTTCAAATATGGTGGGGGAGGGAACTGGTGGCCATTCATGACTGACTGGTGAGGGAAAGGCACTCTGCTGAGGCAACAATTGTCCCTTTCTCCTTTGTTGTTTTCTCGCATGATCTGGCACACTGAGAATTGGTTCTGGGGCTGAAATATAAGCTGGCTCTTGACATCTGGTCTGGGTCAGACTTCAAGGTGACCAGATGTGAAAGATGAGGCTGCTTTAATATTTGTTGCTGAGGGGAAATTTGGGCAGCTGCAGCTTTCCTGACCCCTTCAGGACGAGCTGCACCTGTCAAAAGGGCTTCTTATACATCCCTGTTTGCAAGAACAGAGTCCTCCCCCACCCTACAATGGGCCTCATCCATTTTATTTAAAGACACTGGTATGAGGGGGGCAGTCTGACAAAGGCCTAGGCCACAGAGAGAGGTGTCACAGCCGGGTTAAGCTACTGTGTTGATGCCAAAATCCTCTTAGCAGCTTTCTAAGGCAGTGATGCTGACCCACACTTGCTCCCAGAACTATGCTTGGTGGCTTTATTGGTTGGTTTTGAATTTAGGAGCGCACAGCAGAGAGGCTGTCTGTTTAGTAAAACAGGCAGAAAGAAATCCTGTTGGTGAAGCAGCTTCTGTCCCAGAGGCATCCAGTGATAGGGGGAAAAGGCAGCTGCAATATTTCCCCCCCCCCTCAGGAAAACGGTTAAAGTTGCAAGGCCTCTGTTTGTTGAAATGCTAGCATATCTCCAGTTGGGATGTTCTAGTGATCTCTAGAGCATTGTCCCTGTTTATATCATCTTGACCCTGCTTTTCATTCCAGAGTGGCCTCACCCCTCTTCACCTCGTCGCTCAAGAGGGACACGTACATGTAGCAGATGTCCTCCTCAGGCATGGAGTCCAAGTGGATGCCACCACACGGGTAAATCCAGTGGCAGGCACCACTGGCTGTTCCTTTCTCTTCAACATTGGCCTTACAAAGGCAGGCCCTCAAGAGGGTTAAAGACTAGGGAGTCATTTGTTTTCTCACAGGTGGACTGGAAGCCCTGGGAGTTGTTTTGGCTACTTCTTCTCCTGATCATTTCCATAATGCTTTCCAGTTTTAATTAATTTTAATTTAATTAGCACTCCCATATATATAATATATTTAGCATATTATATACATAAATCAGGGAGGCCAGTGGCAGGTAGCCCTATGAAGGCTCCATTTCTTGATTTTATGGTTCCTCCCACTGCATGGTGCCTTCGTTCATAATAGCTGTGTTTATTCTTTGTACTTTTTGGCATGCGGGAATAAGGCTTCATCTGGGGCCTGAAGTATGAAATCCTGCATTTGGCCTCTCCCTATAACTTGAGGGGGAGCAGTCACCTAGATATACCACAGTTAAGGTTGCCAACCTCAAGCTGGGAAGTTCCTGGATATTTGGGGATGGTGGCTTTGGGGAGGGGAGGGCACTTCAAAGCAGCCATTTTCTCCAGGGGAACTGATGTCTATCATCTGGAGACCACTTGTAATTCTGGGAGATCTCCAGGCCCCACCTGGGGGTTGGTCACATGACCACAGTGCTTTCATGGAAGTGGTAGCTTAAACCATCAGCAGTCTCCCATAAAGCCATGTAGCCATGTTAATCTGTAGTAGTAGAACAAAACTGAGTCCAGTTACACCACAAAGACCAACACAATTTTCCAGGTTATAAGCTTAAGTGATGAAAGCTCACCTTGTCAGATATATATTCTTCATTCTATTTGTATCTGACAAAGTATGCTTTGACTCATGAAAGCTTATACCCTGGAAAAAGTTGGTCTATATATAAGGTGCTACTGCAGTCAAATTTGGTGTTAATAATCTCCCAGTGGCTCTTATGGTTGAGCGGGAGGGTTTGCATGGCCAAAATTGCAAGACAAATGTCTAAAGGCTTCCAGCCATCCTCATCTGCTTTAGTGCCCCCCTCCCCATCTACCCGGGACTGCTTGGGAACTACTGAGGAAGTACCTGGATAATTTCCAATGAAAACAACAGTAAAAAGTGCCTCATCCAAATTCTCTGTTCACATTACAGATGGGCTATACACCCTTGCATGTGGCTTGTCATTATGGGAATATCAAGCTAGTGAAGTTTCTGCTGCAGCACCAGGCAGAAGTCAATTGTAAGACCAAGGTAGGAAAAGACCCATTAACTTTACTTAAGTCTTTTAATTTTTAACATACAACAACCTCACACATTATCTAAAACAGAGGCATCAGTGGTAAGGGCCTTGGCAGCCTCCATATAGCTTACAAGGGTCCACACATGTTGTTGAATTGTCTTCAGGGCTCAGAAGATGTTACCATTAGCAATGCAGATATGCCTTGGGCTACGTGCCCCTACCATGTCCTCTCTTTGATGACACTTTGCATGAGTTTGGGTTGAAACAGCTCCTCTGTTTCATAGCTGCCTTTTTGTGGGAGGGAATGCTTGTTTCTAGGGTCCTGGGATGCAGCAAGGTAAGAGTGTTTATTTTTGCTTCCCTCCTTCCTATTGTTCCTAGGAAGATGGCAGAAACAACATAAAGGAGTTGTTGTTGTTTTTTCCATCTCCACTTTGATCAAATTAGATGTTACAGAAACATGGTTTGTCATCATCATGTGTGCATTTTCTGCACATATGCCACACCCCCAGCAGCAGCCAAACACTTGGAGGAGGGAGATTTTGATTTGAGTTTGATAACCTTGATTTAAAAGTGAAACTCAAAATAACATATAAACATCCATCAATTCAATGCAGCTTGATGCTGCCCCTTCCTCTTGCCACTTACTAGTTGAGTCTCCTCTTCTTTCCCTTGCAGCTTGGATACACTCCTCTGCACCAGGCAGCTCAACAAGGCCACACTGATATCGTCACCCTTTTGCTAAAGCATGGAGCATCCCCCAATGAAGTCAGTTCGGTGAGTGTGAAATTTCAGGGGTCTGAAGAACTGCATCGCTTCCTTCTCCAATTACCTTTTCAGCTTGCCCATTCATTCTTGTTGCTCCAACACTTGTTGACCATTCGTTGTTGTGATCCAGGCTTGGTTTGTGCAGGAATCTCTGTTGATTTCTGTGCACATTTGAAAACAAGAAGCTGAATGCATGAATGGATTGTATCAAACAGTGTTGCACTTGGGCAGATGTGAGGAAAAATGAAAACATAGCATAAAGATGTGCGATTGACCAGCAGGCCATGGTTTAGTATGGCAGCCATTAGCTGCTGAATGTGCATGTGTGGGTCAGTCAAAGATCAGGGTATTACAGACAATCTCTAGGGCTGCTTCCATGCAGAGGGCCCCAAGATAAATGGGAGCAACCATGCAATGTTGTGTTTATTCTGATTACAACTTGTGCACCATCCAGGTTTGTCCCCTTTAAGCTGGAGCATATTTAATATTTAGATTATTTTATAATCCACCTTTCTCACTGGGACTCAACGTGGACTAGAAAGTAAGAAAAACCTCCTTTGAGTTCATTCAAGAGAGGGTTGAAGGGTTGCTTTGGGCAGGACATCCTTGTGGGCCCTCTTCATAGCTACTAAGAGGTAGAGGGAAGAGCTAAGCTCCACATTTCCTCCACCTTCCCTTGGGTCCTTTAAATAGCTTCTTTTCATTTCCAGGGTGAGCTGTAGCTTTATAGTGCAGCTTAGCTGGGAAAGAGGGGAGTTCCAGGTGGAGTGGTGGGGGAGGCTGGCAGTGTGATGGCTTTCACATTTGTGCTTTTGCATAGGTGCAGTCAAATAAAAGGGGGAGGAATCAGGGAATTCATAGTACGGTCACCATGGAAGGTAAAAGTCCCCTTGTTTAGATTGTATTTCCTTTAATGCTTATCTGAACATGATATCTTTAGTGTGTTTTAAGAGGTGAGGGAAAAGGTTTAAAAAGAAAAAAAATACTCGTTTTTTTAAAATGCTAATAAAAGTGTCTTCTCTCATCTGGAGTAGGACTTCTGTGCCCTCGGTATCTCTTTCCTCTCCCCCTTGATTAGTGGAACCAGAATAAGTTATGCAAGATAAAAGAAATTATTCACATTTGTTTAATTTATGCAGGTTGCAGATTTCACCTTCTCTTGGTGCAGAATTTTAATCTCTTTCTAACTCATCCGAGGCTTGCGTGCTATTAACATGAGTGTCTTCTCTCTCTGTTTCTTTCTGTCTCTCTCTGCAGAATGGTGCCACCCCTCTGGCCATTGCCAAGCGACTGGGTTACATTTCTGTCACTGATGTGCTAAAAATTGTGACAGAGGAGACTACCAGTTTTTTGGTGAGTCCCACACCCAAGCCAGCCTGTCCTGGGGGGTGGTTTTGTAGCCCCAAGGCAGAACTCTCACCCAGTCCTTTGCCTCATGCAGTCATTCAGTGACAAACACCACATGAGTTTTCCTGAGACGGTGGATGAAATCCTGGATGTTTCCGAGGATGAAGGTGAGTCCCAGGGGTGGTCTTCCCTTGCTCCAAGTGCTGTACTTAGGGCAACTGGGATTAAAGGGTAGAAGTCATTAATCCCCATATGGCTGGAAGACCCAAAGAGCACATTAACAAGAGACTTTCTCCAAACCTCTGTCTTCCTGCTTGATAGAATTTCTCCCCCATCGTTCCCAACCCTGCGCCATCTATAGCATTCTAGTTTTCAAGCCTGAATTAGTTATTTTTAAACCACATTAGTCTCTCAGCAAATTCACCTTCTTTGAGTTTAGCATGGGGGGGGGCGGTGTCCAAAGACCCTGTCTCTTCCACTCTGCAGCTGGTAAGGGTTTGCCTGACTCTGCAGTGGCTCCTATCTGTGCCTGGCATTGTGAATGCCACACTTTCAAAAGAGCACAGAAAAAAATGCAAGAATTTCTGCAGGTTTTTTTTTAAGAAACAAGTTTTACAAACTTTAATAACCTATACATTTATGCCATCTTTATGGCCTCAAAGATATTCTTGAGTGTGTATGGGCATTGCTAGAGAGGTAGGTACGTGACATTTTCAGTCTGCAGGGGGTGAGGTTTCAGCCCCATGTGTAGTGCTTGCCTCTCCCCAGGTCTAGCTAAACCAAATATACTTGGACACCCAACCTTCTGTGAGAGGTGGTCAGCCTCTCTTACTGGTTCTTTTCCCAAGTGCCATGTTGCCTGGTCTTTGACCATTAGCTGCTTGCACATGGTGATCTCTGGCCAGTAGTTCAAATCTCCTCTCTTTTTTTCCCCTCTTGCTTTCCAGGCACAGCTCACGTAACTCTCCTGGGTATGGACTGTGTGTTTGTCACTGTGGGCTTGGCTTGCCCGCCCAACCCATCTGCCCCATTCCACCCCACGTTGTGACTGCCCAGGCCTCACCTGCCTCCATCCCATGCCTTACTCAGCTTCCCTGTGGGCCAGCTTGCCCACCTGCCCATTCGTGTCTGTGGCCATGTGGATGTTGGGTGGGTAGGAACGGCACTTGCATGAACAACCACCATCTCATTGCTGCTGGGCACTGCTTTGCACCAGTCTGAGCCCTCTAAGCTAAACCACAACTGTGTGAGGGCCGGACCTGTCTATCTGGGCACTGTGATCAGAGCCTGGATTTGTACTTCTCTCCCTTGGAAAGGGATCTACAGGTCCCTGTTGCTCCTTGACACACACACAGCCCTGTCTCACCGTTGCTCTTGTAATCCCTGTTGCCTCGCCCTCTTTCTGTCAGGACATATACCACATCCCTTCTTTCGCACACAAGAGTCATCGTGGTGTAGTGGTTAGGGTGGGAAGCCCATGGTGTCATCGTGGTGTAGTGGTTAGGGTGGGGAGCTGGGAAGCCCATGTCCAAACCCTCACTATGCCACGGACCTTGAGCCAGTTTCTGTCTCTCTCAGTCCAGCCTACCTCACAGGATTGTTGGTAAAATAGAATAGGAGAGAATGCTGTTGTAAGTCACTTTGGGTCCCACTGGGTAGAAAAACAAGATGTAAATATCTAAGTAGATAAGTCTTCTCCCCAAAGATGTCCCCAATTCCTAACATAAGAACATAAGAGAAGCCATGTTGGATCAGGCCAGTGGTCCAACACTCTGTGTCACACAGTGGCCAAATAACCCAGGTACCATCAGGAGGTCTGTCAGTGGGGCCAGGGCTTTCCTTCCAATAGTTAGTAGTCACACCTACTGAGTACCTACTTGGCACAAGCAATCCCTCTGGCAACTGATTAGCAGCACATTATGTGGGGTGGGGGGGTTGCCCTGGTGCTGTGCTTTCATGAGGAATCTACACATCTTTTTGCTCCCAGAGCTGTGAAGGAATTGACTGGCCAGCCATGCCATCAAAAGCTATGAAGTCTAGAGACACTATTTATTCAGAGACATAAGTGGGGCTGGAAAGAAGGATTGCTGCTTGTGATGTCTGCACTTAACCCGCTTTTGCCTCTGAACAAAAAGGTCTGATACATTTTTGTATTGTCCCTCAAAATCAATTTGACCAAAGGCAACTGCAGGTTGAAAGAAATGTATATGCACATCACGAGAAATGAAGCATCTTGGAAAAATGGGTTGTTTCCAGCTTAAAATGAAATGTGGACATGGCCAGAAAGGTGTAGATGGCCCTTCTGTGTGGCTGGATCCTAAGCTAGTTACATCCAATCATGCTAGAAGGATGTGATCATGTGTGGGTTGTCCAGAATCATGTAGGTTCTACCCTGGCCACTACTATCTGAGCCATGTGTTCCACCGGTCCCATGTATTTCCAACCCTCAGGCATCATCAGACATAATGTGGGGTTGAGCCATGTTACTCTTACAACACAAAAACAGAACCTGAATTTGGTTTTATTCACTGCAGTGAGCCATGGGTCCTGACCCCCTTGGTTGCTCCCTGGCCTGTATCCAAGGGGAGAGAAGGTTCCTGTGTTACCAGATTTACCAGAAAACCTGCAGTGCTGTGCTTAATGTGTACCCATCACACACCAAATGCCCCAATCAGTCCTGGTTTTCAGCCCCTTCTCTCTTTCAGGGGAAGAGCTGGCTGGGACCAAGCCACACAAGCGGGGCTTCCACTATCAGGATGATGAGAGAGAAATTGTGGAATTTGTTCCTAAACTGGAGCACACGTAAGACATGTTGCATGGGGTGGGGGGGAAAGAGTTGGTGGGAGACTTTGTGTTCATGCTGAGAGCAGCTCCTCCTCTCCCCTGAGACTGGGTCCCATCCGTTTGGTCCCTGAATTGAAAAATCCAAATGGCACCTGAGCATTCTTGTTACTCAACATGGGCTGCAGTCCATTGGGAAATTCTCCTGCTGAAACTCCATTGAAACGAACTGGAGATGCATGATAGCATGTCCTTGCACAGCTCCCATTCCTTTCAGTGGGAGTTGTGCTGGAGAACTCCTGGGTGGGTTGCCTCACAACCGTCAGGTCTTTCCGTCTTCCATTCTGCTACCTTTAACAGCACCCAGAATCTGAAGTTTCATGTGGTAGAGCAGCCTCTACCCAGAGACCAGCGCTTACGCGTTCACTCAAGCTTGCCTGCACACAAATGCTAGTGCATGCATGTGCTGGCAGTCCCTTGGATGAGAAGGGAGCCTCCAGAAACTTTCTCATGCTGTTCCATGTGGAGGTCACAGTCATATGCCTTTGCTTTGGGACTGCCCACAGCGGAGTTTAAACCCAACCTCCTGGGTCCATAGCTTCACCTTGTCTCAAATCAGAAGTGCTACTATTGCTGGGCTGGTGTAGCAAACCAGCTGCAGGTTGTTTTTATGGGTACAGTGTGCCCTCGGATCCTTCCATAACAATTCTGCAGCCACTCCTCTCCATTTACCAGTTGCAACTCTATTCTCCTTCTCATGCAAGGCTTCCCCTCCCTCTGCCCCACCATTCAAGGTCTTCTAATTGCAGCTACAATGGAGGGAGCAGATGCAACTCTCTCACACCTTTTATTCCCATCAGCACTGGTGGATCTAAAAGGAACAAGGAACTGCAGCACAAGGGCCTCTGGGCCAACTGGGAAGGGTGCCTGGAGCAGCAGAAAGATTGTGATTCTCTCACACTCTGCTTCCTCCAAACACCCTCCTTATTGGGAAACAAGAGATTGATGCAGCATTTTTAGCTAGCAGTGGACCCTCTGTCAGCCTGTAGGCCTTGACAGGTGCCCAGTTTTGCCAACCTTGGCCCTGTGGACAGGTCCAAGATGGGTTGAGCCAACTGCATGGCTGGTTTCTCATATTTATCCTGAGGCCATCCTACAGAAGAAGGTCTCCAGCAACTCACCCTGGAACATTTCTCCATTTGCTAGTGGCAAATTGCAGCATGAAACAGAGGTTAGGAGCCTTCATGTCTGAATGAGTCCTCTTTGACTTATCAATGGGGCAGGTTTTGTAATGCCTTCTATTCTTAGTCTGTATTTCACATACCTTTGTTAGGACCAAGCTATATGCAACGTTTGAGTTCCTTGATTTAATGCTATGGGCCTGAATTTCAGGGGGCCCCTTGATATGGATCAAATTGTCTTTTAGAGGAGGAGAACGGCCTTTAACTCTTCAGCCTGTGCCATTTCACTGATCAAAAATGCTACCCCAGTTCCTTTAAGCCCCAGGATGGGAAGAAAGATGAGAATAACATACATACTCCCTACTAGGGCTTGACACAGCTAAAGGGGGGATGGGATTTCCAACTAGGGGAAAAAGTGTGGGTGATGGAAGATTTTGCTCCTCCTTCCCCTTACTGCCTTCCCACCAAAGGCTGCTTCTTAGGATCAGATTGCACAAGGAACTCAAATGTCATATGTTGTTTGGCCCTTAGTGTGTGATGGTCATCACAGCCACTTTCCTTCTGTTATGCCAGGCTTTGAGTTTTGGGGGTACAGGAAAAGCAGCTTGCTGGGGCCACAGAGTGAAGGGCTTGCAAGGACCACTGGAGAACTGTTCCTTGATTCTATCCCCTCCCCCCTCGCTTGTGTTTTGCCCCTCAGGAGGGAGGAGTCACCAGCTATCCCACGAATCCCTTGCGTCACTCCAGAGACGGTGCTGATCAAACCTGAGGAGCCAGAACAGGTGTGTGCCCTGTTTAGTGGGGTTGGTGGAAGCAAAGCTGGCTGATAGTTCTCCAGGGAATAAAGGAAGGATTTCTTCCTGCAACAGGTTTTTCAATCTTTCTTCCATCAGGAAATCCTTTCTGCACTCTGACTTGACTGCCAAGGACTCTCCCATGTGTCATAGAGGACTTTGGGGTGTGTTCTAAAGGGCATATTCTGCTCACACAGTCTCTTGGCCTTCTCTGTTACCCTGTGTGATTGAAGAGTATGCCCTGCATTGCACCCCAAGTCTGCACTTTACAGAGGAGGCTGGCCATGGGTGGGCAAGCTCTGTCCAGGAAGCTTGTCTGTTATTGCTGCTCCTCATTGAGGAACCCCGATACACTACTGGGGAATCTCAAGGTTCCCTGGAAACCAATTAGAAAACCATTGTGATAGGAGAAACCCAGGAAGAGAACTGAAGGTGCAATATGCCGAGTGGTTGGGCTTAATTTTTAATGCAAACTCTGCCCTAAAGTGTTGTCTCAATTGTTATGCCTGTGAGTACCCTTTTTTACACCACTGAGTAACTACAGCCTGCCTCCATGCATCTGGAGTTACAGGAGAGGACATCCCATGACCTAGGGACATTGATTGCATCCAGGCTTAGAAACTAACTGCCAAATGTAGGACTTAGGTGAAACCACCTAAGGCTGGATCTCAGAAACTGCATGGGGTGGGGGGGTGGGGGAGGTTGATTGTAGCAGAATAGACATCTGATGTGTTTGTGTAGGCATGAATAGGGTGGAAGGGGAAGCCCAGTAGCTTTGCAAGGGCTGGCAGGGCCTAGGCCTGTGTTTAATAGGAGCTTTGGTTCTGTCCTGCTTAGCCTTCCAAGGAATTTGATGAGGAGTCCCTCATCCCCAGCAGCCCTGCCACGGAGACCTCTGACAACATCAGCCCGGTGGCCAGTCCTGTTCACACAGGGTGAGTTATTCCCCTTCACCCCACAGGGCAGTGGGAAGTCCCCCTTGCCCCACACAGGGCTGACCAGTGCTTCCAAGCATAGGTGTATACGGTCATATTAATGTCTGAAGCTGCCTTCCTTATACTGAGTTAGACCAGTGGTCCATCTCAGCTCAGTGTTGTCTTGCTCTAGCTGGTGGCAATGGTTTCCTTTTAACTGGGGATGCAGGAGACTGAACCTGAGTTCCTCTGCATGCAGAAATGTGCTCTGAGCTCTGGCTTGCTAATGCTTCATGTGCTCAGGATGTGCACTAGCAATGAGCATCTTACATACTGCTTCTGTCTTTTGTCTGTTGCTGGTCTTTCTCTTTCCACTCCTGCTCTGACCATATCTTCCCCTTCAGTCTTTCCTTCTTCTTTTTAAAAAAAGGCTGCTGCGGCACACTTTAGGATAAGTTGTAAGGGTTTAACCTCATATAGGGATTGCAACACACCAGTTGAAAGCCAGCAGCCAACACTAGCCATGGGCAAAGGGAAGGACTCAGTTGCAGGCTCCTCTGTTCCTAAGGTTATGGGTGTGAGATCTTTGGGAGCCCCATCACGAGCAAGAGATTTTGCAGCTAAAGCTCAAAGCTGAGGATGTGGCAGTTCCATGACTGAATCTTTTAAAGCTCAGTTGCAGTTGTGTGTGACCCACATTTGGATTGGGGGCAAAAATGGAAGGAAAGAGGGGGATTAATCAGACTCCCCATGCTGTTACAGCTCTTCAGGAGGAAAAGACAGGCAAAAAATTGGTGCACGCCTTTATTTGTTTAAAGGATTAATAGCAAAGGAAGGGGGGGCAGGTTTGGTTAATTCAAACCATGGGAGGTGGAAAGGTAAAGCCCTTCTTCCTTCCTCATGTGATCCTGATTCAAATAGGGACCATGTTTAACTGTAATTTGCCTAGTTTGATCCTAAATCTTAACCACCCCCACCCCACACACAGATTCCTCGTAAGCTTCATGGTGGACGCCCGTGGTGGTTCCATGCGTGGCAGCCGGCACAATGGTCTACGTGTCATCATCCCACCCAGGACGTGTGCAGCACCCACACGCATCACCTGCCGTCTGGTCAAGCCTCAGAAACTGCCAGCACCACCCCCTCTGGCTGAGGAAGAAGGACTGGCCAGCAGAATTATTGCCTTGGGTCCCGCAGGAGCACAGTTCCTCAGGTGAAAGCTGGTATTCTTGCTAGATTTGTTGTTACAGATATTGGGCCCCCCGCCATTAACCACCCATGAGGTTCTTGGGAGCTGGGATGGGGTATGAACAACACCTTTTCTTACTTCTCTATGAGGCAGATGCAGAGCAGAACCAATAACACCAAAGAAGTACAGGAAGTACTTCTTTGTTGAAATACTTCCTGTTGTACTTCCTGTTTGACCATTATATATTGCAGTAGTGTCTGGAAGCACCTTATTCTGTAGGAGCTTGTTCCTCATTTTGTAGTCATTGTCTGGAGTCTGCCCTGTGTTATAAGATGACCAGGCTGTCCTTGGATGTTTGCACAACAATCTAAAATTCATCCATAAAAAAATCCAAATGTCCATAAATCCTTCATAAAAAGGCTTGAGTGTTAATATGGGATTTGTTCTAGGCTTGTCCCATCAGCAAATCTGTGAACAGCCTAATAGCAGCTTACTTCATCCTGTGGGAGACGAGGAGGAGGAGGTATGACTCCGTTTCCTCTTCTGGCTGTTCCCTTAACCCTTTCCTTTGAGACAAAGAAAAGTGGAAGCTGTCAGTATAGACTCATGCATTACCTCAGTAAAGCAGGACATTCTTTTCCATATCTTCTTCCTTTGCAATCCTGCTAATGTTTGGCTGCAAGCATCATGTGGGTGAAGCCAGTGACTTGGTTCCTGGTCTTCAAAATATCTCCCTCCTTCTTAGCTGGATGACTTTAGGCATAAGAGTGTGCATGCCTGAATACTTTCTGCACCCAAACACTAATAAAGGGAACCAAATGCAAATAGTTGCAATTTGTTTTTGGCCTGGAAATCTTGCCTTGAACTTTGCTGTGCTGATGACCCCCAAAATATAGGCTATAGACTGGTGGTCAGTTTGGGAATGCTGAGTCTGTGGCGAGGTAGAAAGAGGCCAGTAGTCCCTAATTTTTTTCCTGCACATGGGATGCAACATGAGGCTCCAGAGCTTCAGCCCCTCCTTCTGAACAGCTTCCTTAGTTTTCCTTTTCTTGTTCAATTTCTTGTTGAGAACAACTTGACAAGCCTCCTGGGGTCCTAACACTCAGTTCTCCCGCAGCCCTGTAATTGTGGAGATCCCCCACTTTGCTTCCCATGGGCGTGGTGACCGGGAGCTGGTGGTGCTGCGTAGCGAGAATGGGACTGTGTGGAAGGAGCACCGCAGCCGTTATGGGGAGAGCTACCTGGACCAGGTCCTCAATGGCATGGATGAAGGTAGGGATGTCTTGCAGGAGGGGCAGGGTCCAGGTAGGGAAGAAGCTAAAGTCTTTAAGAGCTAGTGTAGAGTTTGGAGTGTTATTTGTCTTGATATCTAGCATTAGAACATAAGAAGTAAATACACTGCTCTGATCATGGTTTGCAAGCATCCTATGCATTCCTGCACACGAGGATGAATAAGTAGGAAGGCTGCTCAGATAGCTATCAGGAACTGACTTACAGCAGCTCATCACCCTGTGGAGAAAGCAGGTGGTGGTGGCATAAACCCAGGCTTGAACTCTTGCCTGCCTCTCCGAGCACTACACTGCTGCTCTGCTTCCAGCTTGGCAGGATAGATCAAGAATAGTCAATTGATTAATTTATTTATTTACTATATTTCTAGTCTGCCTTTCCCAGTTGGCAGATTACATTGTGTAAAAAACAATGCAACCCAATAAGAAGAGATATCCGGTAGGATGAGACATCTAGTGCCCTGAGCCATATGTACTCAGGGATAGGGTAATCTATAAATTGAAATTATGAATAAATAAATAAATAAATAATCAAAGCCATGGGACAAGGATTACAAAAAATGCTTTATGCCCTGATAGTCTGTGCAAACCTGATCTCACCATATCTCAGAAGTTAAACAGGGCCAATCTCAGCAAGAACTTGAATGGGACATGTCCTTGGAATACCAGGAGCAGGGGGCAGAGGCAGGCTGTATCAAGCCACTTCTCTGAACATCCTCCATGCCCCAGTAGGGGTCACCAGAAGTTGCCATGACTTCTAGGCAGATACACAAGCAATACAAAAAATACCCCCAGAATGCTTCATATTACCCTGCAATTATTTTATCTGTCCTATGATGCTTTTACTCAGAAGAAAAAGGGAAAAAATGTTTTCCAGTTACAAGAAATATTGAGCATATGAAACTGACTTCTACTGATTGAGGCTGATTCCGCAGTAACCTTGCTCCATGCCAGACTTCTGTTTCTCCCTGGAGCAAGCTAGCGATTTCATACCAGCAACTCTGCGCCACCATTTTGCACCGAGGCAACCCGCAATTTGCTGCACCGCAGCGTAAACTTTTTTTTTAGGTTTACACTGCAGTGCAGCAAATTGGGAGTTGCCCCAGCACAAAATAACGGTGCGGAGCAGCTGGTGCAAAATTGCTAGCTTGCTCCAGAGAGAAACGGAAGCCTGGCGTGGAGCAAATGTGGAGTCAGCCTGAATCTCACCCTGTTTTGTCCCTTACTAGTGAGCCTTTTAAAATTTAGTTAGTGTCTTGGTATATATCACTAGATCTATGCCCCATGCCACACTAGCCAGTGTCATTGCTCATATTTTGGGAATTGTGGCTCCAGTGCTCTTGCCCCCATTGCTGCCATCCTTGCAGAACTGGAGAGCCTAGAGGAGCTGGAGAAGAAGAGGATTTGCCGCATCATCACCACAGATTTCCCTCTCTACTTTGTGGTCATGTCCCGCATATGCCAGGACCAAGAGCTGATTGGCCCAGAAGGCGGCTGTCTGCAGAGCACGTTGGTATCCATGGTGCAAGCCACATTTCCAGAAACAGCGGTCACCAAGAAGGTCAAGCTAGCTCTACAGGTATCAGGATGATGCTTTCTTTGTAATAGGGAGGAGCAGAGATACTCAGGCATGAGTGGGCAGGGATGTGTGCTTTGTAGACCTTACAAAAAAGGACACATGCATTCTGCAGTCTAAGGAATCAAGCATGCTTCTGCTTTAAGATTCAGGGCTCAAAAAAACCTGGCATAGTTTGTCAAGGAAGGGGATGATGGAAAGACATTAAGTTCTGTGCAAAGCGGTTAGCAGAGCCCTGTGAGCAGAAAGCAGTGTAGGGTTGTGTGGATTCTGTGGATTTTTTGCAGAAGCATGATGCGAAATACAGCATCCTGGTAATATGGCTTGCATTATTTTTTAAAAGCAAGGTGGTTGGGGTTTTTTTAATGCAACAAAATAAGCTCAAAAACAAGTGAGCAGTTCCTAGTGAAATCTCAGATACAAGAAGAGGGACTGAGTAGAATACGCAGTAGCCAGAGTTATTGCCTTTTCATGATTAGCAGGAGCAAAACATGCTGTGCCAATGTGATTAATTTGTAGGTAGGAAGATAGAATTTATTGTATACATCCATAGGTCTTTATAATCCGAACATAATAAAAACATACAGTAATTAATTTGCAGAATGTATAGTGTCACCAACCAGCATTTCATGGCAACATATTTGGGTGACCCTAGTTTAGTAAGTCGGACACAACTGAATGGTTAACAACAGCAACAACAACAAATTTAGTGAAATATTTGTATCTTATGTTTTGAAATGGGGGGGTGGGATTTCAAGGTGCTTTTCAAATAAAACTCATAACAACAAAAATTAACATGGTCATACAATTACTTCAATATATGCAAACCAAGAAGATTAAACAGGATCATCAAACCATCAAATATGAGAACAAAATAGGAGTCAAGTTGCACCTTTAAGACCAAATTAGTTTTATTCAAGAACATAAGCTTTCGTGTGTTCTCTAAGAGAGCACATGAAAGCTTACATTCGGAATAAAACTAAGTGGGTCTTAAAGGTGCACCTTGACTCCTATTTTGTTCTACTACTTCAGACCAACATGGCTGACTACTTGGATCCATCAAATATGACAGAAACCTCAGTCAGGCACAGATATAATATCAAATAGCAAACACCCTCCTGAGGAAACTGTCTTCACTTGATGCCTAAAGGCCAAAAAATGGGATGTTTTAGCTCAAAGCTGCTTTAGTCTGATACCACAAAAATAAAAAACAGTCTTGTGAAAACTTAAAGACTAAATGGTTATTGTGGTGTAGGTGTTTGTGGGTTACAGTTAAGCTGTAGCCCATATGAAAACTACTGGGTTTGGTGCATGAGGAGACTTGGGTAGAGCTGATCACAGCATGGCAACAGTTAAACTAAGACTAGAGAACTGCGTCAACGGGGCCAACTGTATACACTCAAGGTTCCCATGCTAGAGTGTCATTGGATCATTTGAACAACTGGCAATTGGTCCAGGGGAAGCAGAGATTTGGATCCTGCTTCCCATTGTTCCAGTATCCCCAAGCTCAGTCCTAAAGGCTCCAGTGAGCCAGGCAGGAACTAGAAACTCACATTAGACACAGTAGCACGTACACAACACCATGAATGTCAATGCCACTATGAATCTGTTAGTCTTTAAGATGCCACAAGACTCCTTGTTTCTCCAAAAGGCGCAGCCAGTGCCAGATGAGCTGGTGACAAAACTGCTGGGGAACCAGGCAACGTTCAGTCCGATTGTGACAGTGGAGCCACGCCGCAGGAAATTCCACCGCCCTATTGGGCTGCGTATCCCTCTGCCACCCTCATGGAGGGAGAATCCCCGGGACAGTGGAGAAGGCGATACAACCAGCCTCCGCCTACTCTGCAGCGTTATAGGTGAGAGGGATAATCTGGTATTATACTTCAATTGGGTGGGCTTTTCTTTTGAGGATAGCAGGTTCCAGGGTTCAGACCTGCCTGGAAGTGATGCCATCTGCCTTGGTAGACTTGCTTACTAATTTTATGGAAATGAGCATAGTTTGCAGCTACTCAGTGGTAAAAGACAAACACAAGATCAGATTTATTCTAATTTCTGTTGAATAGAAATCCACATTATCAGAAACTTAGGACTGCCTGCCACCAAAAATGGCTGTCCAATTTCAGGCTTGTAATAATTTGAAATTCTTCATGACCTGACCATTACATCATGTGTTTCCCTGTCGCTGTTTCACATCATAGCAGGGAAATAGTCCCAATGAGGACATCTGGACAAGAGCAGTGTTCCCTCTAAGCTGAGTTAGTGTGAGCTAGCTCACAGTTTTTTAGCCTCTGGCTCACACATTTTTGTCTTAGCTCACAAAAAATGGCCCCAGAGCAAACTAATTTATGCAGCAGCTCACCACTTTAATGCCAGTAGCTCACAAAGTAGAATTTCTGCTCACAAGACTCCACAGCTTAAAGGGAACATTGGGCAAGAGGTAAATTGAATTATATGTTAAGGCTGGGGGAAACTTGACAGTAGCTGTTATTTTTGCAGCAGCCCTGTGCTCCTTGTAACTTGTAGTTCTGTTCTCTGGTACACAATGTATTATAAATGACATTTGCTTGCTTCTGATCTACATGTGGTATTTTCTAAGTGCACCATTCAAAGCATTCTTTACAGCCTGGCTGTCAAAGTGGAAGATACATGCCTGCTCTGAACATTTCAGTGGGGTTTACACCAGAGCTGTTCCTGATGGATTTTCTGCTCAGCTCTCACTCTGCTGCCCTTAACAGTGTCCAAAAGCTTTTGCCGGAGGTGGCTGCTTCACCTTTGTGCCTCTTTTATCTTAACAGCAGAGCTGGGAATTTCTTCTGCATTTTCCAAAACAAGGAACTAGTCTAATGGTGTGTTCACACTACACTAGATAATGCGTTTTACATCTAGATTTTTGCTATTCTTGCACAGTGAAAATCCAATGTAAAATGCGTTATTTAGTGTAGTGTGAATACACCATAAGTGTAGGACATAGGGAGGCTTTATTGCAGAATTTCTGTGACATGGAGTGGTAGGAATTCTGCAGAAGCTGCAGCTGCTTCAGTGCTTTGGATTTGTAACCTTGGAAGGGTCCCCCCCCCCCCTGAATTTTCCCATGGGGAGGGACAGTTGCTCAGTGGTAGAGCATCTGTTTGTAAGCAGAAGGTCCCAGGTTCAATCCCCGGCATCTCTAACTAAAAAGGATCCAGGCAAACAGGTGAGACCCTGGAGAGCGGCTGCCAGTCTGAGTAGACAATACTGACTTTGATGGACCGAGGGTTTGATTCAGTATAAGGCAGCTTCATATGTTCATATGAATTCCATTTTTGGCGCCTCTGCCACAATCTCATTTTACACATACAGTTTCATGAGTCATGGAAAGGAAATGTCTGTTTTATTTCTGAAATGACATAAATAGACATGGTAATGGATTTCCTTCTGAAAGAGTTCCTAATTTTGCAGCTACAGATTTATGAGTCATGCCCCAGGAAAGCGTTTCTGTCCTCTTTCCCCCCGCCATGCCCAATATTTAATAATAATAATAATATTTAATTTATATCCTGCCCTCCCCACCGTAGCAGGCTTTGCATCAGAGAACCAAGCAGACATTTTGTGTCTCTGGATGAAGGCAGATAGCATTGTAAAAATGGAGCACTAGGTATATTTTTCAGCTGCTGCATAAGCCTGATTTCTTCCCAGCTGAAGTGACAGAGAAACATCCCAGTGAATGGAATGCTGGTTTGACTCTCAGATTTCTCTCCTGCCTCCATGCTTCAGGCCAGCTTTCTGCCTTTTTTTAAAAAGTGTTTTTTTAAATGCAGTTTTTAAAGTGTTACGCAAGCATCCATGCATTTATCTGTTCATTTCTTGCCTTATGGATTTTAAAAAGAAAGAACTTTAAGAACGTAAAGCTACAACAGGGATAGAGTACTTTTAGAGTACAACAGGGAAAGAGTGCTGAAAACTGCTGCCCAGTGATTTATGATTATTATGCTCTGGCTGGGTTTTTAACACTGGGCATTAAATAACAATTTTTAAAATTTTGCATTATTATTATGTTTTATTTTGTTAGCCAAAAAGCCAGTGGTACAAATGGAGAAGAATAGATGTATTTTTGCTGTAAAGACATTGAAGGACTAGCAGATTCCCCTGAAGAAGCTTTATTGTGAGACACTTAGGGTGTCCCCCCCCCAAAAAAAATAAAGATATTCTTCATCTGCTCCACTGACTTGACCCTTTGACTACTTTTGTCTCTGTGACTGATGCTACCATTCTGTTTTCTCCTTATTTTGTAAGCTTCCACAGGCAGGTTCTCTGGAGAGGTGGCACAAACATTTTCTAAATAAAACGAATACTTTGGGGAGGGGGGGGTTTCTTGGTGGATATCATGGGGAGTCAACACCACCTGTAACCAGCTTCTGCTCCATACTTGTTTAATCAGTTTTTTTCCAGAGCTCAAACTTAGCGAGGAATTTTTTATTTTTAGAGTGAAAGTTCTTCACTTGTTTAACTGTGCTGGGCATGTCTTCATTCCCTGTCTCAGGAGGAACAGCTCCAGCACAATGGGAGGACATCACTGGGACCACAAAACTGGTCTATGCCAATGAATGTGCGAATTTCACCACCAATGTGTCTGCCAGGTAAGCTAAGGCATCTCTGGGATGCCTGTCCATTGTCCCCGTCAATGACTAGGCCATACTTAGTATAGAGACCAACATGACGCTATGACCTACAGCAATACCAGCAGTGGGAAGCACTGTAGCAAGATGGGTCAAGGTTTCCTTCCAGTGATTTCCATACTTAATAACAGAAGCGAACATGATGTAGAAGTGACAAGAGGGGACTCTGAATATGGAGGCTCATATCAGTCACCATGACTAGTAGACACTGATAGACTTATCCTCCATGAATCTACCTAATCCTGTGTTAAAGCTGTTTATTTCTGTGGCCATCGCTACATCCTCTGGCAGCAAATCAGCACTCAACCGTAAACTTCACAGGGCAAGTTATTTATCTCTCAGACTAGCTTTCCTTACAGCAAAGGGGTGGTGAGGATTTAAAAAAGCGGGATAAGCCCAGTTATGCTGACCAGGTTACTGCAGTCCTATGGCCTGGAAGTCTCCTTGGCTTCAGCCCCATCTGGTAATGCTCTGTCCTGCTCCCCACTCCAGGTTCTGGCTGGCGGACTGTCCACGCACAGCTGAAGCCGTCCACTTTGCTACCCTGTTGTACAAGGAGCTGGCAGCTGTGCCTTACATGGCCAAGTTTGTGGTGTTTGCCAAAATGAATGACGCACGGGAGGGTCGCCTGCGCTGCTACTGCATGACCGATGACAAGGTGGACAAGACCCTTGAGCAGCATGAAAATTTCACGGAAGTGGCACGCAGCCGAGACATTGAGGTAGCTATTGTCTGGGACCAGCAACTTTCTGCTTAGCTGCCCTCGTCTGCTTTGTTTCCCACTCGGCCTCTTGGGCAATTCCAGTTGTTAAGGAAGTTTGAAGTTGTTTACATTGCAGCATTGTTGTTTTTGGTGTGTATGCACAATCTCCTTTGTCCTGCTCTTATTACTTATTAGTAGTATTATTATTTAGAAGATTTATGTTTATTATAACCTCTCTGCCCAATAAGAGCCACCAAGGAAGCTAGCAAGTAAAAAACAGAGCAGGATAAAAAAACATAAAATGATTTTGAAACCATAAATAAAATACATATATAAAAAAGTAAAGGACAACCCAAAAAGACATCAGTTAAAAACATAGAACAGGAAAGAAGGGATATTGAAGGAATGCCAGACAAAACAAAAAAGTCTCCGCCTGCTGGTGAAAGACTGTGATAGAAAAGGACAGACCTAGGGAGTGAATTCTGCAATCTTTGTGCCACATCTGAAAAGGCCCTCTTTCAGGTTGCCACCCACCTAACCTCAAATGCTGCGGGCACCCAAAGTAGGGCCTCAAGTGTAGTGATCAAATAGGTTCATACAGGAGTAGGCAGTCATAGGAACATAAGAAGAGCCCTGCTGGATCAGACCAATAGTCCATCTATTCCAGCATCCTGTTCTACACGGTGGCCAACCAGTTTCTCTGGATGGCCAACATCAGAGGCCAGGGCCTTCTCCTGTTGTTACCTCCTGGTTTTGGGGATTCAGAAGCTTAGTGCCTCTGAATGTGGAGAGTCTCCAAAAAACCCTGAATTCATACATGTCAGTGAAAGTTACCCTTTGCTAGGTAACTGAACAAGTTTAAGAATTAATTTTTTCCACATGGCTCACATCTGCCTACAAGAAAGAGCCAGAATAGGGAGTAAAATCCTTGTTAGAATTTAAGTTTTCTACTTTTATGATGCTGCACTTACTACATTTTGAGTAGAATTGTTTGGAAGGGCAACAAAGTAAAGCATAACATTATGTAATAAACAGCATAGCAACAACAATTAATAGGAACTGCTCAGAATACTAAGCTTGTGGCTACTTCCCCAGGTAGTAGAGGGGATGCCACTTCACACGGAGCTCTCGGGGAACCTGATTCCCATCAAGAAGGCAACCCAACAGCGCAGCTTCCTGTTTCAGTCATTCCGAGAGAACCGTCTCATCATCCCAGTCAAGGTGAAGTTCTGGAGTGGGGCTATAGGCTGGCAGTGACCCACTGGTCCAGCAGGATGCTTAACACTTCTGTGTTCTGGGGCTGCAGGTGCGGGACAGCAGTCGGGAAGCAAGTGGCTCTTTGTCTTTCCTACGCAAGGCCATGAAGTATGAAGAGCTTCAGCACGTCCTCTGCCATTTGAACATTACGATGCCACCTTGCTCCAAGGTGAGTGGCACCTTGGCCCATTCCTTCTCCCTCTGCCTTATTCCATTGCTCATTGACATTCTGCTCATTGACACTCAGCAACACATGAACAGATGTTACCTGTCAAACCCAAATTCTACTCTTCTTCCCCAAGGTTGCATAGCACAGTCCTTCATCAGCCATCCACCCATCAACACAGACACATCCAATCACATCTGAGCTGTGTGTATTCAGAACCTTTGTTATTAAGCACAGAATTCCATTTCTTATTTTTTTATTTATTTACTTTATTATACCTCTCCTTCTCCCTCAAAGAGGACCCAAAATAACTTACGTTGTTCTCCTCTCCTTTGTTTTATTCTCACAACAACCCTGTGAGGTAGGTTATGCTGAGTTTCTGTGACTGGCCCAAGATCACCCAGCAAGCTTCCATGGTAGAGGGGAGAGTCAAACCTTATTCTCCAGATCCTGGTTTGACACACTAACCCCTACAGCACATTGGTTCTCAGCAGGACTTTCTTTGTAGGAAAAGCCCAGCAGGAACTCATTTGCATATTAGGCCACACCCCCTGACATCATCATTGTTTCACATAGGGCTTTTTGTAGAAAAAGCTCAGCAAGACCTCATTTGCATATTAAGCCACAGCCCCTGACACCAAGCCAGTTGGAACTGTGTTCCTGTGCATTGCTACTAAAAAAAAAAGCCCTGGTTCTCAGTTTGGAATTTGTCTTGAATGCTTTTGCCCCTTTTTAGGACAGAAATAGCACTGATAGAAAACTCTTAATATTCCAACTGAAGCAGAGATACTGTGTATTAATATGGAATGCTGTGGCAACTCCTATTCTATGTCAAGGATAACTGAATTCTGTGACCTGCATGAGACCCACTTGAATACTTGTGCTTATTCTTCATACTCCATTTTACATTTGGTACTTATGGAGGGGCAGGACTTCTCCTCCCCTAACCTTAGCTCCTCCATCCCAGCTGCCAAAGTTACATGCTCTTTAACAATGTCCTTCATAGGAACCAGAATTTTTTTCCTAAACATAAAAACTGTTCGAAGTGCTAATGCCTTTGTTAGATAAATTGTTATATTTTCAGAAGCACATTATACAAATCAACCGACACTTTGTGTAAAACAACAAATTTAGCTTTACTGGAGAACCATTTTACAGAGTAATAACTAATATACGGCATGGTACCGCATATAACAGAAGAAGAAGCAGTTAGCTCACAACTGGAACAGAATGCTCAGAGATGCAAATTAGCATCTTCAAACTAACCAATAAACAAGCAGATCTTCTTCGTGGTCTCTGTGCATCACACTGATGGGATTCAGGCGCCTGCGCCGATCACGATCGGTAACTTCAAAAGCTGCGGATTTCCGCGCCCCCGGCCCGGTGCGCATGCGCACCCCCCCCCCTTTGCGCATGCTCACCGAGCCCGGAGCGGACATCCCGCCAGTTCTCTTCTGACCGCCGCCTGGATCAGTTGATCTTCACGCTACGGTCGGTGCTTTGTCCTTATATATATTAGGATTGTGGATTTCCAATTTCTTGTTTTGTCTTTCTTATTTTAGTTTATTGTGTTGGACTTAAAAGGAAAAAGGGGCGATTTTTGTTCGGGATTTTCCCGCTTCTTTCCACCCTCCCATCCTCCCCTCCCCCTCATCCTTCCCGCCACGCATGGAAAGGCGCTGGGGATTTTTTCGGAGGTGTACGAGGTGTGGCAGCAAGATAGCCCCGCCAGACGGACATTCTCTCTGCCTACTCTGCCTGGGAGAGTCCCACATTCCCGACTCCTGTTCGCATTGCTCGAAGTTTTCGAAGCAAACAAAGAAAAATCGCGCAGCCCGTCTAGCCGCTGCACTAATGGAAAGAGCACTTTCGCCGAAGAAAATGTCGACCACATCGACATCGGAGTCGGTCGATGCCGACAGGGCCCTTACCGACGCCGATCGCCCCAACAATAAAGTGGGCTCGGCACCGAAGTCGGACTCCTCTACGCCTGCGAAACGGCCTAGAGAGGAGAAGGTAGCCCACACCGAGGCGAAGAAGAAGAAAAAGGCAGACAAGCCCAAACTCAGCGGGCACTCTGCGGCCTCCGTTCCGACATCGCCAGTGCGACTGGCAACAGGCTCAGTTCCGCCTCTGAAACTATTTGCCTCCCCGAGACGGCGACTCAGCCCACCGACACTCTCCTCCATGTCGACGCAAATAGCGATTTCGTCGGACTCCGACCGCGACATCGAGCTTGCGCAACGCTCGGGAACGGAACAGAGCCCGATCGAAGATCGTCGCCCGCGAACTCCATCACCTCAACCCAGAGGAGACGTTCGCACCACTCCACTACGGGGTCGATCGCGCAGCCCACGCAGATCTACTACCCCACGCCATCGCTCCCGAAGCACACGTCGGGACCGATCCCGCAGTCGCTCCAGGAGCCCTAGACGTCGGCACCGATCGAGAGATTCGACCGAAGCCAGATCATCGGTCACTCGCTCACCGAGGCCGAAACCTAAAGGAAGCTCACCGCTAACGAAGCCACCACCCCCGATACCGTGGGACCAGAGACAGTGGCAGTACTTGTATGGCTCTTATCCGATGCCGTCAGTTTTCCCTTGGCTGCCCCCCAGACAATTGGAGTGGGACCAACAATCTGAAGCGTCGGTGAGATCACGAACATCGTACCATACACCAAGGCATACACCATCGGCGTCGCTGTCGAAACCTCCCGACACCGAAAAACCCCCCAAACAGGGGAGCTCCCCTCGGCCCCGAGGACACAAAAAAGTGACTCCAGAACCTAGCAAGACCCCGGACACACCACAACCCCGGTCGGAGCGCTCTGAGTCCCCGGAGGACTCTAAGTCAGAGGGAGAATCAACCTCGGAAGAACAGGGCAACCTTTCTTCTCCTGAGGAACCATCACCTTCTCAGAAGGTCGGGGAAGAACAACCGATATCCCCTTCCGAGGACCTCAAGTCTTACGGTGACCTCATTAAGCGGATGGCCCAAACACTAGCCCTCACTACTATCCAACCTCAACCGGTAGTGACGGACAACGTTTTTGACGTCGTGCAACTCGACACCTCCACAGCAGTAGCATTGCCCCTAACAACAGTAATGATGCACACGGCCAAATCTGCATGGGACAAGCCTGCGTCGACACCGATATCCTCACGCAGGCTGGACCACATGTATAGAATTCAGGAGTCTACTGCTGAATTCCTTTTCAACCACCCCAAACCAAACTCGGTGGTGGTTGCCTCCTCGTCTAAAGCTAGGAAGACCCATTCTACCCCCCCCGATAGGGAGGGCAAAAAGCTGGACAATTTGGGTAGGCGATTCTATACAGCAGGCTCACTGTGTATGAAGATGGCAAACTACACAGCTTGTATGGGACGCTACCAATATGCTCTGTGGGACCAACTGTCCACGATTTTACCAACCCTTCCGGAACAACCAATGTTAGCGATCCGGAAAATGCAGAAGGAAGGCATCCAACTGGCAAAGCAACAGATAAGCTCAGCAAAACACGTGGGAGACGTTGGGGCAAAAACCATCTCCTCGGCTGTGACACTTAGAAGGCATTCGTGGTTGAGATCCACAGCCCTCCAACCAGATACCCAGTCTTATATAGAAGATCTACCTTTCGATGGCAGCGGACTGTTCAGCGCTAATACTGACACCGTTTTACAAGAAATGGATAAAAGTATTAGAACATCAAGGAATTTAGGGGTATCTACCTCATCAAAGTCACAGACCAAACGACCCTGGTCAAAAACTTGGAACAAGAAACCGTATCTGAAACAACAAGGAGACCAACAATGGAGACCGAAGGGCTCGGGCTCTTTCTCCAAAACTCAATATAGCTCCAAAACGAAGTACTCACCAACTTCAACCCCAACTCCCCGCCAAAAGGGAAACCGGCAGCCCAAGCAGGGCCTTTGACTGTTCCCCACCGTGTTCTTTCCCATCCCCGTCCCTTGGCAACCAGACGAGGCTCTATCCCTTTGTCCAAGCTTGGAACAAGATTACAACAGACAAATGGGTCTTGTCTATAATTCAATCAGGCTACCAAATAGAGTTCCAGCAATACCCTACCATCCCTACAGTTGTTTACACCACTTCGTCCCCCACATTAAAGGAGGAAGTACAAGCTCTTCTACTCAAGGACGCAATAGAACCGGTTCCACCAGGTCAGGAAGGACAAGGTTTTTATTCCCGGTATTTCATAATCCCCAAGAGGGATGGTGGCCTCAGGCCTATCATGGACTTGAGAGCGCTCAACATCTTCATCGCTCATCACAAGTTCAGGATGACCTCCCTGCAAAACATTCTACCTCTTCTCAACCAGGGAAATTGGATGGCCACACTGGACCTGCAGGACGCATATTTTCATATAAGTATACATCCGGATCATCGAAAATTCCTCAGGTTCACTATCGGGAAATCTCACTTCCAATACCGAGCGCTGCCTTTCGGACTTTCAACAGCTCCAAGGGTCTTTACGAAGACCATGGCAGTAGTGGCAGCACATCTGAGATTACAAGGGATAACAGTGTTCCCGTACATAGACGATTGGCTCCTGGTGGCAAACTCGAGGGATCGTCTTTTACACCACATCCAGATAACCTTGACCCTCCTGCAGGAACTGGGACTGCAGGTCAACAACAGAAAGTCACACCTCCAACCCTGCCAAAGGTCGCAGTTCATCGGAGCGATCCTAGATACCAGAAGGTGCATGGCCTTTCTACCACCAAACAGGGCAAACGACATTATATCGTTAGTGTCAGAGTTCCTCCACAACCCCACTGTGAGAGCGAAACAGATCCAACGTCTTCTAGGGCTGATGGCCGCGACCACCTCGGTCATCCAGTTTGCAAGGTTCCACATGAGAAGTCTCCAGCTGTGGTTCATCAGAGCGTTCAACCACCTGAGGGACCACCCGTCACGCAGAATGGTCCTTCCAGTACCAGTTCTACTTTCCCTACACTGGTGGCACCGAAGGCGGAATCTAATAGAAGGCGCTCCATTCCACAGAAGGGCACCATCCCTGACGATAACCACGGATGCATCCCTATGGGGATGGGGAGCGCATCTGAACGGCATGTGCGTTGGGGGCAGGTGGCCACCATGCCATCTACGGTTCCACATAAACTTTCTAGAGTTACTGGCAGTCCATCATGCCATCCTCTCCTTTCGGAAGCTACTGACCAACAAATCAGTAGCGATCCTAACGGACAATACAACAGCCCTTGCCTACATAAACAGGCAGGGGGGCACAGTGTCCCGGAAGCTTTGCCTGCTTGCGCTTCGCATTTGGGAGATTTGCAGAGAGACTCAAACAACACTAACTGCAGCACATCTCCCCGGCACTCTCAACGCTCGTGCGGACTCCCTGAGCCGCGGAGGTGCCATGCTTCACGAGTGGGAAATCAACTGGCGGTTCCTTCAACCAGTTTTTCAGAAATGGGGGACCCCAGAGGTGGACGTATTTGCTACCCGAAACAACTCGAAGTGCAAGAACTTCTGTTGCAGAGGGGGAGCAGATCCGAGATCGTTGGGGGACGGCCTCCTGTTCCCCTGGAAAGGGCAACACATCTATCTGTTTCCCCCCATTCCGCTCATCACCAGGGTGGTCTACAAGATTCACAGCGAACGACCGCGGGGAATCCTTATCACCCCCTGGTGGCCACGGCAACATTGGTTTGCCCCAATACTGAGCATCTCCAGAGGGGTCTTTCATCATTTTCCCCCAGCCGCAGATCTGCTACTGTCGCATCAGGGGCGGGTGACCCATCACGACGCACCGCACCTGAAATTGACGGCGTGGAGGCTATAACAGCACCAATATCAGCAAGGGCGCAGGAAGTCATTCTCAATTGCAGGAAGCCATCCACTCGGAAGTCCTATGACTACAAGTGGGCCAAATTCGTAGAATTCGCTTCACTATACGGGGTAGACCCCTCCAGAGCAGGTCTTCCCACTGTGTTGGACTTCCTCCTCGCCCTGATTGATAAGGGACTAACGGTATCCTCAGTCAGAGTATATTTGGCTGCCATATCAGCTAGGCATGTGCACATTGAGGGCCACTCGGTGTTTACTCACCCAGACGCTAAAAAGTTCCTTCGTGGCCTTGCCAGACTGTACCCTGCAATAAAGTTTCCGGCTCCAGCGTGGGACCTCCCGGGAGTCCTGCAAGCTTTGTCGGGAAGACCATTTGAGCCTATGGCTACGTGCTCACTTCAGTTACTAACGTGGAAGACGGCCTTCCTACTAGCCATCACGTCAGCTAGGAGAGTTGGAGAACTGGCCGCTCTCCGTTGTGACAACCCTTACTTACGGTTTAGTGCGGAAGGGGTCTGGCTGAGACCTGATGTCAGATTCCTCCCAAAGGTGATATCGTCTTTCCACTTAAACACGGAAATATACTTGCCAGTGTATTTCCCGAACCCTACTACGGACGGAGAGCGCAGACTCCATGCACTAGATGTCAAGAGAGCACTGTCCTTTTACTTACATAGAGTGGGGCCGCTACGGAAAGACTCCAGACTTCTTCTATCGTATGCCCCAGCATCACAAGGGAGCAAGGTCTCGACTCAGAGGATCTCTAAGTGGATCACGGAGACCATAAAACTCTGTTACTTGCTAAATAAGAGGCCCTTGCCGGGTCCCATCAGAGCTCACTCCACCAGAGCGATGGCCACCTCGACGGCCTTCATGAAAGGAGTGCCTTTGAGAGACATTTGCGAAGCAGCCACGTGGTCCTCGCCGCATACCTTCGTCAGGCACTATGCGTTGGACCTGAGATGGCATCAAGGAGCTTCGGTTGGCCGAGCGGTGCTGCAGTCGCTGTCTTGCTGATGAACCAGAGCACCCTCCTCCAGGTAGGATATTGGCTTGCTAGTCTCCCATCAGTGTGATGCACAGAGACCACGAAGAAGATAAACAGGTTGCTTACCTGTAACTTATGATCTTCGAGTGGTCATCTGTGCAGTCACACTACCCGCCCACCTTCCCCACTGCTGCTGGTCCATCAGCGGATCACGCAGCGGTCAGAAGGAACTGGCGGGATGTCCGCTCCGGGCTCGGTGAGCATGCGCAAAGGGGGGGGGGGTGCGCATGCGCACCGGGCCGGGGGCGCGGAAATCCGCAGCTTTTGAAGTTACCGATCGTGATCGGCGCAGGCGCCTGAATCCCATCAGTGTGACTGCACAGATGACCACTCGAAGATCATAAGTTACAGGTAAGCAACCTGTTTTTCTTCACTGTCACTATACCTGATGTGCTGCCAGCTTGTAAATCCTAACAGTTTTCCTAGTCACCACAGTGATTTGTACAACAAAGAATCCTGATGTGTAATGAACACATTAGCATTTTAAACTCAGTTGTATCAGAAAAGTTACATTTTAACTGACTTCTGTAAACCCATCATTTTTCAGAACTGTTACTGGCGATTCTACCATTAAAAATCTTCACTTGCTAGTTAATTTAATCAGAGTAAAATGTATGCTTTTAATCCAGTTTATTCTGAATACAAAGGGCCACAAACACTCCAGAGCATTGGAACAAAATGTCCACAGAGAATGACTCAAGCAAGTGAGTCAAGCTACATATTATGGAAGAAAGAAGAACACAATGAATCAGAGCCCCCACCCACATCTCAAAAGTACTCAGGTTCCACATTTTGAGTTAGGCAACCTTCCCTGGAATGTTCTTATACTGGAGGCAGAAACAGGAGAGGTTGCTGTAACTCACTTTACACTCGCCTGCCCTTGAGACTGATCTAGAAATTCCAGTTGATCCAAATGTGGTTGTGCAAGTCCTGATGGGAACATTATGGATAGCAAACATTTGACCTGTGTTGTGTCAGCTGCACTGACTTCCATTGGAATACTGGGTCAGGTTCAAGGTTCTGACCTTTAAGGCCTTGAACAATCTGAGACCTACATACTTGTGGGACTGCCTCCTCTGGTGTCCCCCCAAAAGCTTTGCACTCTACAGAAAACAACCTACTGGTGATTCCTAGCCCAAAAGACACCCGGCTGTCCTCAACCAGGGCCAGAGGTTTTTCAGACCTGGTGCAATTCTGCAGGGCTTGCAAGGCAGAGATGTTCTGCCAGGCTTTTGGTGGAGGACAGCAATGGGTATCCTCTTGCCCTGCACATCCCTTGCCTCCCCTTTTTGCATCCCTCCCTTTCCCTCTCTTCTTCCTTTCTTTTCCATGTATGAGGTGATGACACAGTCTGAAATTCAAATTAATGCCATCTATGAAGTGTTTTAATAATGGTTGGAAGTGCTTTTATTATTATGTTATGTGTGTGTGTGTGTGTGTGTGTGTATATATATATATATATATATATGGACTGAACTATTCACAAATATAAATTATAAATAAATAACTTTTTCCTGTTGCTTTTGTTGGATGGGTGGCAGTGTCCCTTCTGAGGAAAACACTGAATGTCTGGCTCAGGCTGCCTTCCTGTCCCTGGGAGATTAGAGACTCACCGTTGCTGTTCCTTTTCATCCTCAGAGTTCTGCCAGTGAGGAGCGAAGGAGAACGCTGACCCCCCTAGCCCTGCGTGAGAGATATAGCCTGCTCAGCGACAGCACTCTGGGTAAGAGGCTTATGGGACCAGCCAGCAGGGTCTGGCATTTTGTTGCCCCTCTTGGAGCAAAAACCACATGTGACGCTGGAGACCCATGTTCATATCCTCAGATGGATAACTGAATGTCAAAGTGCAGCTTTGGGGAAGGGGGGGGGGGATAGATTTGATTCACAGAGTTGGGGAGGAGAAGGTTTAACTCCCCCTGTGCACTGACACAACATAGTTTCTCCAGTCAGAAGTCCCCTCTTTGGCTGCTTTAAGCTCAGAATGGAAGGAATAAAACGAGTATCTGTAGGTAAATCCAGCTTAACCACTTGGCAGAACTGGCAATCATCTGGGGCACCAGATTTTGAAATGCGCTAAAAAGGCAAGAGGTACCTCCTGTTTCCCATGTGCCTTTCTGGAGGCCAAAGGGAAGTCGTCACCTGCCTGCTGTTTCTCCTAGCCTGCCCAAGCACCTGCAGTCTTCCCTGCTGCTGCTCCACAGCTGCTGCACAGTAACATCACTGGGAGAGCTGGCAGGGGCTGGAGCTGCCCTGCTCCTGGAGTCAGTGAGGTGGGCAGATGGGAGGTGGGAAGCAGCCATCAAACAAAGGAAGAAATTTGCCTAGGATGCAAAAAAAACCCCTGTAGGGGTGCGGTCACACTAACCATTAAATCCATCTGCAACGCGCCTCTATTATAATCCGCACAACCAATTTCCCGATCAGACAACAGCCAGGTTCCCGTTCTATTCCATGTGGGTCCCATCGCTGGTTGATCAGAGTGCTCTACCGGACCTCGTTTCATGAGACGTCAATCTGCATTAGCGCAGACGCAGTGATGCCCGCTATCTGCACTATTGAGCAGATCCAGCGTCTCCCCCCTTCTCCACGAGAGACTTCGCACACCCACCATGACCTCGTTCTTGAGGGTGGGGATGTGCGTCGCTTTTAAATGGGTCGGATCACTAACAGTTTTGCTAGTCCGTTGGCACTACTTTTCCAGCACGAGCACTACGCGTGCAGAAAAAAACCCAGGAATTCAAATCAGTTCACATCTAGTTCACATCTAGTTTCAAAAGTGAGTTTTGTATCTGGACATAGGGGTGGATAAACGATTTATCGAGCCAACATTCGCTCGCTCATTCACTGGCGCAGTGATATCACTTGCAGGGGGCTTTGGACGGGAAGCGGTGGCGCGCTTCTGACGAGTCGCCAACGATGGAGCGTTCAAACAGAGAAATTCCACTCAGGAACTGTCAGAAGAATTTTGTTCCAAATTTAAAGCAGTATCAAATTAGTCCGTGACCCAGTCATCTCAACGCGGGACTCGAACGAGTTAACCACCATTTGCAGATGCTGACATTTGGACAACCGCTTAAAATCCAACATGCTTCCAGACTCCACGCATGCCCGTAGCGGGATTTTCTGAACGTCTGACCTCACCCTAGGATGCCTGTTTAATTTTCCTGCTTGTGGTTTTTAAGCAGTCTTAGAGGGAAGGTCATTTCTGGTTGGTGAAAGATCAAGGGCAATTAACCCCACCCCACCCCTGGCACTGCATCTTTGATCCATTTCCTACACTTGCTGTTCTTTGCAGCTCAGTTATTGGGAATCTGAGCATGGATGTCATGTGTGAATTGGCCCTCATGAGGAGGGAAGTGAAGAGTATTAGGTTTGTTTATTTAAACAGAAGACCCTTTTGTCTCAAAAATGTCCCTCATTCTCTGAGTGGCCAGCTGCCCACCTAGTAGCACTGTGCCAGGCATGACATTAATTGTAAAAAGCAGGAAAACAAACTTGGGTAGGGAGGAGGAGGACACAGAGGCAGGTAGAAATAATGTAATATCCTGCAAGATAACCCTTACTTTAGTGTTCAGAAAACTTTGAAAAATGTAGAGGAGCCAGCCAGATTTTCTAGAAACCAACATGGAGCAAAGTAGAGCTCTGAATCTGGAATGCTGACAAGTAAATTTACCAGTTTCATAAAGCTACGTGGCACATCAACTTCCTAGCCAAGGTAGATTCATATTGGATCAGCAGTGGGTTTCAAATCCCTACTCAGCTGCTCACTGGGTCAGATCTTGGGACAGTCTCTCTTTCTGTCTTTCTCTGGCTAACCCACTTCACATGGTTGTTGTGAGGATAAGATGGAGGGAGAAACTTGCATGTGGCCCTTAACTCTTTAAAGGAAGAGGACGAGAAAATCTAATAACTCATTCCCTGCCCTGTATTTCTGCAGGTGGACAAGAGTATTTTCTGTAGAAGCACATGACTGTTTCCAAGTGTCCCCACATTTTTTTTAAGGCCAGGTTTATATCATTATTGCTAACATGCTAGCTTTTTCTGGGAGAGCATTCAAATCCCACGAATGTGGGATGTTGGTGGGGGGTAGGGAGCTAACTCTGCCTTTTCCCTGACTTGCCATTTTTCTAAATGTAGATGTAAAGGTTCTAAATGTAGATCTGGAGAGGTGTTTGTGCTGACATTTTAATGTGGGGATGGGGAATCAGTGAAACACTGAAACTTACTGGCATCTGAAGTGATGCAGTCCAGGGATTTATTGATTAGATTTTCCCCCAGTCCTTTTTCTAAGGGTCTTGGAGTGAGCTTGAATAGCTTAGACCTGGTTTATACATGCCAGGGAACAGCAGAATGGGCCACCACTTTCAGCGGTAGGGTGATGGATTCCAAGTTTGAATGTGCCTTTGCATTGAAAACAAAAAGGCCACGCTAATACAAAATGCGTACAGCAGGGATAAAGGTTCTGACCCACCCACCTTTGCTTGCTCTGCTGGTTTTCTGTTTGCAAGGGATTTTTCATATTGGGAAGCCTTTCAAAACATCAAATCTTTTGCTGCAGTCCATTCTTCCCATTATGCTCTCCTGCATGTGTAAATCAGGAGGCTTGCCAACCTCCAGGTGAAGTGTTCTCCTGATCTCCACACTACAGAGATCAGTCCTTCCGGAGGAAATGGCAACTTCATCCCTGTGGAGCATCTTCCCCTACTCACACTCCACCCTTCCCAAGCCCTGCCCCCAAATCTCCAGGAAATTTTCAAGTCAAAGTTGGCAACCCTAAAATCAGGTTTTACTTAGTGATCAGGAGTTTTTTCCTTCTGATGCATTCATATATCTGAAGTCTGGCTGAAAGAGGCAGCATCTCTGAGCCCCAAATTAAGCTGGGCTTGAGAGTAAAGCCAGGCAGTGAGAGTGATTGAATGGGGCTGTGTTTGTGAATGAAAAGCTTCCTTCTTGCCTTTATCTTGGATGGAATCAGCCATCTTCAGCATCTTTTAAAAAGAAAGATGTTCTTGAAAGTACCCTAAATTTGCTGCCATGAAAACCTCCAGCTGTGACCAGACTCTGTGACCAGAGTTTTGCACCTTGTCTTCACCTGGAAATCATTCTGAGTCTTTTGCACCCTCCTTAGGCTCATTAAGCAGCACGGAGAAAGACAAGACTGACATGAAAATGGCTGTCATTGCAGAACACCTGGGCCTTAGCTGGGCAGGTGAGTGCGGCTCTGGTGGGGAAGGGGTTGGGCCTCACAGGGCTCAGTCTGGGGCATGGCAAAGCAAGCCATACGGGACAGGAGTACCCTGGTTTGATTGTAGGGGCTGATTTTCAAGATATGGACTGGGAAACTTACTGGGCCTTTGCCAGGGACTATGTATGCCAAGGCCTGAAAAGAGGCTTCAAGCACATCAAGGGAGTAGCAGCATGTACCTGAGCCTCTGTGACTGGGAGGCAGTAAGAAGCTTCTGGATTGGCTTCATCTTTCAGATGCCTGGCCAAAAAAAAAAGTCCCAGGGTGTCTCAGAAGAGCAATCTGTGCTCTGAGGAACTAGAACCACGTGGAGTGTGCACAGGAAAAGGATGTGTGCAACTAATTCTGTTGTTTGGTCCTCTGCCTCCTCCCCGATTCTCTCCAGAACTGGCCCGGGAACTGCAGTTTGGAGTGGATGATATCAACAGGATCCGCGTGGAGAACCCCAACTCCCTGCTTGAACAGAGCATGACCCTGCTGAACCTGTGGACCAGCCGTGGTGGGCAGAGTGCCAACAGTGAGTGTTAAGGATGGCACCTGGGGCAAATGGGCTTGAACTCTTTGGACAGACAGATGCCACAAGACCTTAAATCCAGAGACTTCTCCTTTGCTCCAAATGTCCAACAAAAGGTTTTTTCCCTCCTCCTTTATCTGGATGCTCCCTCATTGATGCCCTTTGCATCTCTCTCACATGTGCTGTGTGTTTTTAACATTTATATGCCCAGCTGATAGAATTTTGGGCTGGGGTGCCACCAGTATGCTGAGGACACCTAGCTGTATCTGTGGATGGACAGCCAGCCGAACACCACCCTAGAAAATTTAGCCAAGGGCATAGAAGCTGTGGTTGGTTGGTTGAAGCAGAGCTAGTTGAAATTAAATCCATCAAAGATGGAGGTCCTGTGGCTGAGCTGAGAAGATCCCAGGTTGGGATGCCAACTTCCAGTTCTTGATGGTATGTCGTTAACACTGAAGACACTCATGAAGAACCTGGGTGTGTTTCTTGATCCCTCCCTGTTAATGGAGGCTTAGATCACAAATGTTGCTAGACTGGCATTTCTCCATCTGTGCCAGGTCAGGCAACTAGTTACCTTCCTGTCTCACCCCAACCTAACACACAACAGTCACCTCCAAACTAGACTACTGTAATTTGCTCTGTGCAGGGCTTCCCTTGAGACTGACCCAGAACTCCAACTGGTCCAGAATGCAGCTACGCATGTACTTACAGGAACACCATTTAGAGCCCACATACAACCAGTGCTCCACCAGCTGCACTGGCTCCAAGCTGAATACTGGATCAGGTTTGAGGTCTTGGTTCTAACCTTTAAAGCTCTTACGTGGTCTGGGACCAATATATCTATGGGACTATCTCTCCTGGTATACCCTCCAAGGAGCATTGCACTCAATGGATAATAATCTCCTGGTGATCCCTAGCCTGAAAAGTATTCATTTAGCCTCAACCTGAGTCAGAGCCTTCTCTGCTTTAGCCCCAGCAGGGCCTGCAAGACAGGAGTGTTTTGCCAGGCCCACGATTGAGGCAATGAGGATTCCATCTATCAGCCTCCCCCAGCCCTCTTCCTTCCATTCATCCTGCCTCTGGCACCAGCTATTATTCGTCGACATGCAGACTTTACAACTTTGCTTTGTATAAGTTATGCTGTCTTGTGTCTTTAAAAGCCATCTCACTTGACTTTTAGTCTATTGGTACGAAATTTGTTTTTAATATTTAACTTATGGGATTTTTTAATGTTGTTACCTGCTCTGGGTTCTTCTGTTACTGATACTTTCTGCTTTTAGTCAGGGGCTCTGCTTCTCACAGATAATGTGTCCCCCTCCCCTTTCTCTTTTTGCAGTGGAGAACTTATACACTGCTCTGCGTAACATTGATCGCAGCGAGATCATCAACATGCTGGAAGGCTCTGTACGGCAGAGCCGCAGTCTGAAGGGTGACAAACGCTACCCGCATAGGGACTACTCCCTGTCACCTTCCCAGATGAATGGTGAGTGCCTGCCCAGACCTGCTGAGCTATTTCACTAGCACCAGATTCTTGTCAGTCCACTTGTCCTGAAGTTGTGTGTGCAGGCAAGGCCTGAGCAGGCTTCATGAGTGTTATTGCCCCTCTTTCTGGACCTCTGCTGCCTCTCCGGCCTGTTCTTTGGTTCCTGAGATCCACTCAGCCACCAGCTACTGCCTGCTGACTTTCCCTGCTGGCAGCCCCCTCTTCTGCTAGTGTCAGCTAGAAGTGTCCAGCTCAACAGAATGGATTAACAGCACAAGGCTGTGGGATGCCACGGTGTGATCAGGTACTGCAGTGTGGTTTGGTATCTTGCAGGGAAGAGAACCGAGGGGGAAATGCAAACTGGAAATGCAAATGAAGTTGGCATTAGGAATAGCTAGGTGCACAGCATTTAAATGGGAAGGAGCGATGGTGCAGTGGCTCCCACTCCACCAGCACAATGCAAAAAGGGGACAAAGGCCTGGCCAAGTCTGGAAGCGGGAGAGTGCCGTCAGATGGTGGGGGCAGGAAGAACAGTGAGTTGTGGGAGGAGAGAAAAGAGGAGGTAGCTCGGAAAATAAGGTGCAAAGAGATTAGTGAGAGGGGACAGAAAAGGAGGTAACAGAGATAGAGATGATGCGTCCATTCATGTATTGATGGAGGGGAGAAAACAAATACAGAGAAGGAAATGGAAGTTAGAAAAGTGGATTGCAAGAAATATGCTGAATTGTAGCAAAAGTGTCCCCCCGCCCCCAGCATGGTTAACTAAGTAATGTATCTCTCTTGAGTTTCAGTTTGGCCCTTGAATTGTTTGGAGTTATGTTCCTTTGCCTTTAAAAGCATGACTGGAAACTCTTCAGGACTGGAAACTCTTCAGGATAGGAGTGTGAGTTTGAGTGTTGAGAGGGGCCCCCTGTGTGGATGCTGGACATTGATAGGGCCTGATGGATACAGATCTTGAGTAGAGGTGGAGACAGTCACTAGGCACTGAAGCAGAAGGTGGCTGCATGGCCAGGATCCCATGTGCCAGTTGTGGATTTAGAGCGAGAGGGAGAGATGTGCAATATTTGAGACTTTTGTGTGGGTTAGTGGGCACTGGTGCAGGTGGGTGATGTTGTGGTCTGGAGTGCGTGTACATGGTGTCCCAAATGCGCACTGGCTCTTTCTCTTCTTCCCTTCCCTCTCCCAGTATGGTCTGCGCTCTTCCACGTGCTGTCCAGCCATGGGGAGGGGGTGTTTGCAAGCTCCTCCAGAGATGGTTGGCCAGTAGGTGCCTGTCACCTTTGTCTTCTGGCCTCATCCTGACCTCTCTCCCTCCTCCTTCTCCTCCTCCTTCTCCTCCTCCACTGCCTGTCTCCACTGTCTCTGTCTCTTTCTCTTGTCTGAGCTGAGCCGTCTGAGAGCTTTTGCCTTGCTGTTGAACGCATGATGCACCTGACCCGACCTGGCATGCCTTTCCGTGCGGCCACAGCTGATCGTCTCCACTTTGTCCTTTGCTGCAACCCCTTTCCTGGCTCTCTTTCCCTGCCCTCCCCAAGCTGCTCTGATGAAACAAGAAGGCCTGCTCCCCAAACCTGCCAATCCCCAATCTCACCTGGACTGATTGGCTCCCAGAAGGGACCACCCCCCAATGCCCCTCCCCTGCACTGCTGAGCAGGCAAAGTCCAGCAGGCACTGAACAAATTCTGCTAAAGTCTGCATGAAGCAGAGATGGCCCTAACTCTCACTGCATCCGTACAGGGCGGGGTGGGGTGGGGGTGAGATCTTATTTCTTTTGCCCTTTGGCCCTTGGGCTGCTTTGTTTATTCATTGTCATCAGTGTACTCAGAGATGTTCTTCAGAGTTTCATAAGCAATATGTGACAGGTCTCTGCCCCAAGGAGCTTGCAGTTCTAATCTTCAGAAAGAGAGGACAACAAAGGGAAAAGAGAGATTTCAGACCAGCATAACAAGGGATAGATGGCAGAGATGGCATCTGCTTGGGAACAGTGCAGATAGAGAGGAGAGATGAAAACTCTTTTCCAGGGAGCCTTTGAGCTCTATAGGCCCTCTCCCCATCTGTAACTGAGCCTGGGGTTGGGGGAGGGGGTTGCAGGAGCATTTACTCACATCCCTCCTTTGCTATCCTGGTCTCTCCCTCCCTCCTCCCCAGAGCTCAGCCCTTTTGGCAGGAGGGCAACTTGGGATTGTGCTACACACAGGTGTCTTGCTGTTCCAGGCTTTCTGCCAGCTGTGATCCAAGTGCCCCTGGCAGCTAGAGTGTGCCCCATTCATATTTGCCAAAGAGCAAGGGGTTGCCAGTAGGAACACTTTTTGGTGCAAACAGAAGATGTTTTGGGTCCCAGGAAGTGCCAGAGAGCCCTTACCGCTGCATTTGCTGCCAAGGTCAAGACCGCCTTTGGGGAGTGGCGATCGATTGCAAGCTTCTTGGGCAATCGGTGTGGAAAATCCCAGGGCCAGAGTCACTGCCAGAATGACCAGCAAGAGTGGCTTTTTGTTTTAGGTGCAAGTGCAGGGAAGGGGTGGGCTGGCACCTGCCAATATGCTTTGGAAAAGGCAGGAAGCATCCAAGAGTTTCTGTCACGCACAAATGGGCTCAGCCAAAGCTTAGCAAAGGAATGTATGGGGGAGGAATTGGGGGGCCCAACCAAGCAAGGGAGCAAGACATTTGGATATTCACACTCAGTTGCTAATTTCTGAAGAGGTATGAAGGTACTGATCCCTAGAGTTGCCAACACGCCTGGAGGGAAAAAATGCCCTGTCCCTTTAATAGAAGCGTACTGGGATGTTATTTACCAGGCAATGATGTTTTCCTCCATGCCATGAAATGTTTCCATCTGCCCATTTTCACGCATTGAGCCTCTATTAAAGAAACGACATGCTTTTTCCTCCAGGCCTCTTGGTAGGGTTGCCAATCTCCAGGTAGAGCCTGGAGGTCTCCCTGAATTTACATCTCTCCAGATGAGAGTGATCAGTTCCCCTGGAGAAAATGGCTACTCTGGAGGGTGGACTGTATGACATTATACCCTCTGAGGCCACTTCTTTCCAGAAACTCTGTCCTGCCCAGGCTCCAGCCTCAAATCTCCAGGAATTTTCCACTCTGGAGTTGGTAACCCTACTGAGTGTTTGGGATTAAAAAGATGGTAAATAAAATGAATACATGCCTCTGCAAGGGTCAAAAATGATGTCACATGGAAGACCTATGACTGGACCCTCCAGATGTTTTGATTCTTGTTTAAAAGCAATGGCTAGGGAGCAGCAAAGTCGCCTGCCTCCCCTCAAAATGTCTTTGCCTAAGCTGCTGTTTCCTTTACCTAATGGAATCTTATGATCAGGAAAATAGCTCATTTTGATCAGGAAACTATCTCAGGGAGAAAGGTTAACCGCCTCATCCCCTGCCACTGCTGTTCTTAATCTTATTTGCAGCTCTTAGCTACTGCTTTTAAATCAAAATCCAACCATTAAGTTCCAGTTGTGGATATGCTGTTTCATGTCTGTTTTCTACTGGAAAATCCACTCATCCAGATCCCTGGTTTTGGTTGTCTCAGTAGGGAGAGGAATTCCCTCTGCAGATGGCCAGAGGCATATTTTCTTTATTATTACTTCATGAAGGCTACTTGCAGGTTTTGAAAAGAGGATGCCAATAGTTTTGAGAGAATTGAAAGTAGTTTGGGAGAAGCTGTTGCTCCTCCAACATCTTCAAGAAGTTAAAAAGAGCCTTGCTAAATGTGACCATAAGTGCTTCTAGTCCAGCATCCTGATCACCCCCATGACCATGCATATGCCTTTGCAAAACCCATAGGCAGGTCAAGAAGAATGCAAAGTGGTACAAAAAGAAGCCCTTGGAAAGACAGTTTGGTGTAGTGGTTAAGTGTGCGGACTCTTATCTGAGAGAACCGTGTTTGATTCCCCACTCCTCCACTTGCACCTGCTAGCATGGCCTTGGATCAGCCATAGCTCTGGCAGAGGTTGTCCTTGGAAGGGCAGCTGCTGTGAGAGCCCTCTCCAGCCCCACCTACCTCACAGGGTGTCTGTTGTGGGGGAGGAAGGTAAAGGCGATTGTGAGCTGCTCTGAGACTCTTCGAAGTGGAGGGCGGGATATAAATCCAGTATCATCTCCTTCAGCACCTGAGTTCCAGAGGCAAAAAGTGTGATGAGTATGTTTAGGAACAATAGTCCTCCTTTAAAGCCAGACCAGTTTCCCACTCACCTTATGTCGCTCTTACGTTCCTTTTATCAGCGGGACTTCCTTCCAATTTCATGCTATCTGCTCCGGGGCTGCAGCTAGTGTAGGCTTCTTCGCATGGCAAACAGAAACATTTTTAGAGGTTTCTGTTTGCCATGTGAAAAAGCTGACACTGAGTGGGAAATCGGTCCCACTTTCAGCTCCCTGAATAAAACCCATGTTCTGCCTCCAGTCTTCACCCACTCTGTGAGGGGTAAATTCATGGAGATGGTGGTAGATTCAGGAGCAAGGTGAGAGCTGCAGAGCCCTTGCCTGGGCTATTCTGCAGGAGAGAAATTTAAAAGGAGGGGAGAATAAAAGAAAGCTTCCAGTGAAACAAATATTCTGGATTATCCCAAAATCTTTAAAATCAAAAAGAAAAGTCAAACATGTAGCAGTCCAGTATATTTCATGCTCTAAAAGTAATTCTTTGGAGCTTGTTAGAAAATTCAAATAATCTATAGAAAATTTCTTTCTATAATCATCATCAAAATGTTGACCGTGAGTATTTTGAATGGAAAGAGAATAAATAGATTTCACAAATAATAGTTTAGAAACATGTCAGGGGGTGCTACATGTAAGACTTTTTTGGGTTATTGATCTCAAAGACTTGAAGGGAGTTTTCATATGCAAGGCTTAAACTTTTGGAGTGTATTTGTTTTTGCCAAGATCCATTCCGTAATGCAAGTATAAACCATACCTTGGCCAGATTTCTCATTTGTGTTACTAATGCCTCTTCTCCACTTCTCACTCCACATTAATGACAAGCAGGCATTCACATAAGTGATGCACACAAGGGAGAGAGGCACAGAGGTGATTTGAACCTTCCATATGAAAACACTAGTCTTTGCAGTGTTTGAACCTTCCATATAAAAACACAAGGCTTTGCAGGGTTTGTTTCATCATTAGGTTTTGTTTTATTTTCCCTCCTCTCCTGTCATTTTCCATTTGCCCCCTGCCCTTCCCGGTAGAAGTTTGTTATTCACCCTGTAAAGTCCTAGTTAATAGAATGATTTTGGGAGCAAGTTTCCAACATAAAGCTAGGAACTCTATAAAACTAGAAACCTGGTTTCTATTTGAAAGCAGCCATTAAAACGTTAGCAGGGCAGGATCATAATGTAGAGAGGGTGCCTCTCTGTACCCTGATGTCTCCTTGGGGTGAACTCTTTTAGCCTAGCTTTGGTCCCCTGCAATGGCATTCTTCATTTGGAACCTGGAACTGAGACCTCTTGATTCACAAATGTGTGGGTCACCCCCATCCCCCAAGGGCTGGGTCTGCGCGTGCTGCCCTCAGTCCAGCGTGTCAGTCTGTTGCCCTCTGTCTGCCCATGCAGGTTACGCTTCGCTGCAGGACGAGTTGCTCTCCCCCGCCTCCCTGCATTATGCACTGCCCTCCCCGCTGCGCGCCGACCAGTACTGGAGCGAGGTGGCCATCATGGATGCCATCCCCATGGCCGCCACCGAGCAGGACGCCCTCATGGAGATGTCCGACATGCAGGTGTGGTCCTCTGGGCTCACACCCTCGCTGGTGACTGCCGAAGACTCCTCCCTGGAGTGCAGCAAGGCTGAGGACTCGGATGCCACGAGCGAAGGCCGGTTTCCGGGGCAGCTCCTGGAGGATGTGCATGGCCCCGACCCGCTGGGCTCCATGGACCTGGTTGAGGACGACACAGTGGATTCAGACGCCATGAATGGCCTGATGGACACACTAGAGCAGGAGGAAGGTCAGAGGTCAGAGGGGAGGAGGCCAGATGGTGAGCGCCAGGCGGGGCCGCTGGGGGGGGCCAGATTCCCATGGTGAAGTCTCTCTCATTTCAGGCCAGCAGAGGGTGCAGGCCCGCATCACGGATTCGCCCACAGTCAGTCGTGTCATAGACAAGGGCAAAGACAGGTAAATGAATCACTCTGTCCACAGGCCAGGAAATGGGGAGGGGTGGTGGTGGCTCAAACTAGCAAAAAGAGGAATGGGGGATCTCACTCTGTGCCCCCAAATCAGCATCAAAACAGTGCCAGCAGGTTTTAAATCCTCTTTTTAAGACATCAATACCGCCATAAAATAGTATCAAAGCAATATAGCTTTAACAGAGCCAGTGTAGCCTAGTGATTAGCGGGCTGGGCTGTGAGTATAGAGCCCTAGTTTCAAATTAACATGAAACTCAGTAGGTGACTTTGGGCCAATTGTTCTTACACAGCTGAACCTATTGCTGAGGAATTGTTGGACCAGTACACTAGATCAGTGATATTCAGTGGCTTGGGTCACATGGCTCTTTGACATGCCACTTCTGACTCTTCTGAGTACGATTCCCACAACATGGCACCTGCCCCATATTTCAGGAAAGTGAGCAAGGCCCTTGCCAGGTGGGGTTTGCAGTTGGCAAGTGGTTCTCACCTTAAAATGGCTCCAGTGGAGGAATGGGGGAGCTGTGAGCTTCCTTGAGAGACAGGCTTCATGGCAAGGATGGGAATAACTGGCTTTTGTTTCACACTAGCCACAGTGCGAGAATGACTGCAGTACTAGATAATACAGTCAGTGAAGTCATTCCTTCACTCCAGGGAACTCTGGGTAATCTAGTATGCTGTGAGGCTCTGTACTGAGCACTCCCACAGCAACCACACCCAAGCTACAATTCCCAGGATTCATAGAGGGCAGCCTTTCGACACTTGATAGGATGTGAAATTGACTTAAGTTTGCAAGGCAGAGAAGCTCTCCTTGTTAGATGCAAGTTGCTGCTTTTGGCCATATAAAGGTTTTTGCCATCTTTAACCAAGTAGGATGGAATGGGGGAATATATGGGGCTTCTCATTTTAAAAATATGTTCCTTTGCACAGCTGCATTGCATGAAGAAGGCATGAATTGTGAGCCTCTCTTTCTGTCCTTGATAAGCAGGCTTGGCGACTGGACCGTGGAGAGCACCTTCATCTCCAGTCTGTCGGATCTGCCCAAGGGAGTGTCAAGCCCGCCGTTGCTGCGGCAAGCAGTGCCCTATAAAATGCGGGAGCGGGAGAGGCTGGAGCACATGCGGATTGACTCGTCAGAGGAGAGGGAGAGCCCATCACAACACAGGGATTGGGGGCTCCAACCTGGGAGACGGCAGGGCCTTGCCAAGTGGCTGGATGAAGCTGACAGCAGCTTCTTTGGGCAAACACAGGTAGGAGGGCGCAGAGCTGCTTCACAGCCACCTGTTTCCTCCCACAGCTGCACAGGTACAAAATAGGGCTGTGTTGTTCTGCAGAAGCATCATTAATAGTCCTGGGCTATGAGCATATACAGACCCGTGTCTATGCTGAGATTCTGCACATGTGTAGAAAAAGGGTAGGTGTGATACTGACTGGGTATATAATTCAACTTCTTGAAAAACTGTTCATTTTTATGATAAATGTGAGCATAAACTTAAAAGTGTATGGGATGTCTCTGTAATGTCTAGTGCCTCAACTTTCCTTTTGAATGAAAATGACATATTGCTAAATCACCCTGGTAAAGTCATGTCAGGAGTGTACTGAGGCCAGTGATTAGAGTTGATTCAAGTGGAATAGCAGAATAAGTACAGGAGGCACAGCAGTTCAGTGAGTTTGCTGTGTAAGATTTGGAAATCTGGTTTATATCTGGGGCTTTTTTGAGCAGGAACACACAGGAATGCAGTTCCAGTTGGCTTGGTGTCAGGGGGTGTGGCCTAATACACAAATGAGTCCCTACTGGGCTTTTTCTACCAAAAAAGCCCTGGATATCAAAACCACTTTCTTTCTACCAGCTCCTTGAAGCCACCTTTTCCCCAGTTGCACCACCAGAGGGCTTTCTGAGGGCTTTTAAAAAAACCTATAGTTGCACTGTAGTACAGTGCTGTTATAACAATCTATTGACACAATCTACTAGCTTCTCTGAACCCCCAGCTTTTTAAAAATAAAGGTCACTTACATGCATGTTGTTTGCCCAGTTTTGGATGCTACTGAGAAACAGTCCCTCCCACCCCCCTTCCCTACAGCATCAATGTAGTTTTATGCACTTCCTGGCTTTTCCCCTGTCTTTCCTGCAATCTTTCCCAAATCCCCTTTGCTGCAGGGTTTTGGAAGAGATTGCAGCAAAGCCTGGGGGGCAACCATGTGTACAGAAAAGTCTGGATCTTCTGGGTTTTGCCCACATCAGCACTATTCTCCCTGGCCGTGGATTTTCAGGGTCTCAAGTGTTTCATATCACCGACTACCTGTTCCTTTTTTTACTGAAGAAGCTGAGCACTGAACCTGGGGTTTTCTGCTTGCAAAGCAGATTTGCTTCTACTGAGCCACAGCCCCTCCCCAAAGGGATTCAGCTCACAGGATCTCCTGAGAGGTTTCTTTAAAAAAAATGCTAACAACAGCTACAGAGAAGGGGAATTCAGACAAGGGTTACAAGAGAGGGGGGGATAGTTATTAAATCCCTTTCCCCTCTGCGGATACAAAAAGCCATTTTGGTGCAGTGGTTAAGTGCGCGGACTCTTACCTGGGAAAACCAGGTTTGATTCCCCACTCCTCCACTTTCAACTGCTGGAATGGCCTTGGGTTAGCCATAGCTCTGGCAGAGCTTGTCCTTGAAAGGGCAGCTGCTGTGAGAGTTCTTTCATCCCCACCCACCTCACAGGGTGTCTGTGGTGGGGAGGAAGGTAAAGGAAATTGTGAGCCACTCTGAGATTCAGGGTGGGGGGCAGAATATAAATCCAATAACATCATCATCATCAAATTCTTCCATGAGAATTTTTCTTTGCCTATGGAAGGACTGGAGAACACAGCCATCAGGTGGGTAGATAAAAGGTTTTTTTCCCTGGAAGGGAAGAAATTAGCTCAGTGGCCATCTAGGCAGGGGGATGTTGCATTGGAAAAATAGACCGGAGGAAACAGTAAAGCGTCCATCTTGTGGTCCTGATCTGGATTCTGCCTCCTTGGCAGCTGCTGTTACCTTGAATCCTACACACACTATCAGGGAGAACCTAATCATGAATTCCCTGCACCACGGTTAGCTTGGCCTTCAGTGTTCTTTACAAAGAACCCTAGGAGATAGGAATATATTGTTTGTGTGAGGGAGTGACAGTGATGAAATGAGGCTGCAGCAGGGCAGGAGTTCAGCAGGACAGGCCCCACCAAGGCAGTTTTTGCTTGTGAGAAGAACAGCACTATCCTTGGCATCTGCATCTTGCTGAGTCCTCGTCTGGAGACAAGGGGTGGGCCTGCCTTAGCCCCAGAGTCTTGTCCTGTGCAGCCTCTCTGTGCTCCTCTATTTATATCTCGCCTGGCTAGCCTCTGCACTTGCTTCCTTATTGGGTAGCGCCTGGTTCTCCCCCAGAGTCAGGCATGGAGGGACCAGAAATAGAGCTGCCTGGGATGCCAGAGGGTGGTGGGTAGCCGTGCTGGACTTAGGCAAACAAGCCTTCTGTTTGCCAGCTCGAGCAGGGCTAGGCAAGGCAAGGCTGCTTGCCTCTCAGAATCATGAATTGTCAGGAGATCTAGATGAGGTTGCAGGCCTTTGTAGGCCTTCTTCAACCCCTGCAAGAGTTGCAGTCTGTTCTTTCAGGGGCACGAGGGGCCTTGCCAGGGTGGAAGCTGAACTCCCAGTGACTTTGACGAGGCCCTTCTGCTGTTCCCTCTTAACTAGAGTGGGGTAGGGGGCAGGGAGATTGGCTGGGTGCCTCCAAGCAGCTGGTCCTGGGCCCGGCTAAAATTACAGCAGCCGGTCTCATCCTCTCACCTCCCCGGTTCCCAGTCAGGAAACTGTTCCTCTCACCAGCTCTGGGCAGTGCCTTGCTGCTATGAGGGAAGGCAGGTTGTAGGCTGGGGTTGGATTGGGTGGGGACAGCCAGAACGGGCTCCTTAGCCTTCCAGCCGGGATCATGTGGGGCTTCCTGACCCAGCTGCTCATCAGCTTGGTCCTGCTGGGCTTCTTCTTGGTCAGCTGCCAGAACCTTCTGCATATCGCCCATGGCTCCGTCCGTTTCGTGCTGAAGTACATTCACCAAGAATTAGACAAGGAGCTGGGTGAGAGCGAGGCCCTCAGCGATGATGAGGAGGCCGTCTCCACCCGAGTGGTGCGCCGGCGGGTCATCATGCAGGTACTCAGCAGCTTCTGTCTGAAGACCCTCCTGGCGTTAGCAGCAAGGGTATCCAGTGAATGCCCCTTCCTCAAGGAGACCATGCAAGGCATAGCTGGCAGCAAGATGGGGGGGGGGGCTGTCAAGGCCCTGGTGGGACAGGGAGAGCTGACTTTGTCCACAGAGCTCAGGATACTATGTTGGGTAGGATACTGTAGAATTATGGGGTGATGGGTATTGCACTGCCTTGTAGCAGAGATGTCAGCATCATGGGCTTCTCAACACTCAAGTTTTTGCTGACTGCCTTCTTGTTCCTTCAGGGGAATGAAATGTTGGATATTCCAGGGGAACAAGTGACCGAGGAACAATTCACTGATGAACAAGGCAACATCGTCACAAAGAAGGTGAGTGCCTTGCAGGGGTGGTCTTTAACACGATTGCTTAATAGCCTGGTACAGCTAGCCTTTTGCTTAGGGTTTGTCACCACTGAAAATGGTGCTGTGTCACATGCAGATGTGGTCTTCTTTTCTCTGGCATCTTTTTGCTTGCATGCATTTTCACCTGTTTGCTTTTCTCACCTCTGCTTCAGAGTTGTGTGCCTGACGTGGTCCGTATTATTCTCAAAGCAAGGTCAGAGTGATATACAGTGACCTGACCTGTCCTTATGGTAGATTGCGAGTGTGAACCCAGATCTTCCCAGTGCAAGTCTAGGACTGTATCCACTATACTATACTGAATCTCTCTTTTGTGGTGAGACATATCACTGAGCGAACTTGTGGCATTTTAGCTTTTGATGGGTGTAGGGGGTGTGGATCTTGCTCTCCAAGACATGCTGCAGCTCACTACAGTTCTCTATCTGTCTGCCTGTTGATCACATTTGTACCTCACTGGTTAGGCTAGGAGAGAGTGCCTGGCCAAGGGTATTTACAGGTGGGGAGCCACGTTGGTCTGAAGCAGCAAAACAAAGTTGGAGTCCAGTGGCACCTTTAAGACCAACATAATTTTATTCAAGGTAGAAGCTTTCATGTGCAAGGACACTTCTGTTATGTTTCATAAGTGATTTGGGATTTGAACCAGGTCTCCCCTGTCCTATACAATATCCCAGCCATTGTATTAAATTGGAATCATTCTCTGTCCAGTCAACTTTTGCTGTAGGCTGTATAGACAAATGTTACAAGGACTTCTGGGGTGGGACAGATGGTTCCGCATTTTGCGGAGAAGTTTGGTTGTTTTGAATAGCATTCAGTTGACTCCCATGCTGTGATTCTGTAACCATCCACAACAGCAGCACATTGGTACAATTCAACTAAATAGTTTGTATATCCTGGGCAGGAGAACCTAAGCCTTGATAGTTAGAAGAAGTGTATGATGGAGCACTGGGACAATTTGGGAGCCAGGCTGTTGTATAGTGCCAGTAATACCAAAAAGACTCATAGGTAACTTTTCTGGTGCTTGTTCCCCACTCTGGCCTTATGCAGACAGTTCTGGAGGCTTGGACAATAATCTAGGTTGAGATCCAAGAATCACTACTACCCCCACTGGGGCCAAGCAAGGGTCAGCCTTCACCCAGTGTGAGGTGGGCAGGAGCTATTGCTGTTGCTGGAAGCCAGCAGCCCAAACTCCAGATGGAACTGGTGGAAATAATGACAGGCGCCTGCTCGTCTTCTTTGTCCCACTCCTTAGGGATGGTCAGCTCCCTAAGTGTGGGGCCCAGGCAGTTGCCTCTGTTGCTCGTTGGCTAAGACCAGCCCTGGATGTGTTGGTCTTCCATTCTGACTCTTAATGGTGCCCAGAATCAAACCCCTTATGCAGCTGTCATGGGTAGAGCAGCCTCTATCCTGGCTCAAATTCTGTGGACAGCTACGCTGGCCTTTTTGATCAGCTGCAGGAATTGGCAAGAGAGTGATAAAGGGGAGAGGGGGTAAGTTGCCACTGCACTGGGTCAGAGAGGAGCACAACATTTACCACAAGGTGGTAAAACTAGCAGAGTTGTGACAGAATTAGGAGCAGGGCCAACACCAAGGAAGCTAGGAAAGGAGGCAAATAAGTCCCTGGAATTATTTTTAAAAGCTCAAGAGGAAAAGAGCTCAGTCAGTGCCACTAATCCCTCTTGATGGGGGCCCTCTTGTGCCTTTGTACTGGGCTAGCAGCTGTAGAGAGGTGTGAGTGGGTAGTCTGAGGCAAGCCCCACCCCTAGAGGTTTGGGGGTGGGGGAAAGATTGGATGTGATCCATGGCTACAGCACATAGGCAAAGAACCTCAAGTTCTTAGCTGTAAGAAGATATTCCAGTGCCAGATCTGAATGGGCACGGGGATAAGAGGATGACATAACTGTGTGAGCCTTAGTGAGATGATGCTGATGAAGAAGGTGCTCACAAGGAACTTATAGTCAGAATTGCAGAGCTGATCTAAAATTGTGTCTGAGAGACTGAACTGAGGACTGAGCACATTTCAAATTTCAGCTCTGCTCAAACTCACCAGCGGCCTTGAGATAGCTGTTCCCTCTCTGCCTTAACCCCCCACCCCACCCTTTTTGACATAAGGTCATAAAAATACTGATCTGCCTCACAGGCTTGTTGTAAGAACTGTAGCAAGACACTTTATTTGAAATGCCATTTTATATTGGTTTTTAATAATTTGTTTTCACCATTTTGGATCTTGAGAGAAAAGGGAGGTAAAAGCATGCTAAATTGACAAAAATTAATAAGAGTTTTGAACACTCAAAAATCACTATATTTATTGTTATTAAATTTTGATAATGGACTGTGCAGGTAGCAAGGGTACTGTATGTATTTAAGTTTGTTGGCGATACAGACTAGGGTACAGGCTTGGCAGAAAAGGGTTCTGAAGAGGAGGCTGGGAAGCCTTCCCACATGGTGGCCCATGAAGGATGTCAGGGCTCAAAGGCACAATGAGGAAGAACGGGCAGAGTCATTCGAAAGGCCAGGAACCTCGGGGACTGCTTTTAATCTTTACCCGTCTGTTTCAGATTATCCGGAAGGTGGTGCGGAGGCTGGACACCGACAGTATGGGCGATGGGCGGCAACATGAAGAGGTGATTATCCGGGGCTCCCTGCAGAAACCTCTAGACCTGGAAGCTGAGACTGATCGCTTCCGGAAACATGCCCCTGGGCAGTGGGGGAGTGCAGGCAGCAAGGTAGACAAGCCCTGCGGGCAAGGGTTCAGCCCCAGGGCTCCAGCTGCATCTTTCCTGTCTTCTGTTTCCTGCTCCGCCCCCATCTCCCTCCTGCCATGGCAGCACAGCTCCTCCTCCCCTTTCCCTACTTCAGACTTCTGACCTCTGCACTGTCACTGGCCTTCTGACTTCCTTTTCCTTGTGTTTCTCTGTCTGTTCTGTCCGTCTGTGCACCCCATGGGTTTGTCCGTGACCGTGTCCCACTTTGCTGTTCCTTGCTGCTGTTACCCAGGAGGAGGCTCAAGGGAGTGTCCCGAGATCGGAGCTGCTCGGGGGCAGGATGGGGGCTCACATAGTGAAACGAGCCAGCCTGAAAAGGGGGAAGCAGTGACACCCCTCCCCCCCTCGAGTGGCCTCTTTGGAGGTAAACACCCCTTTGTTCTTACTCGTGGCTGGGGAGGGAGGGGTGGGGGTAAGTGGTGGTGACACCTGTGAGTTTCCCCTCCTGGACACAGCCTTGGACTGCAGTTTGTAGCCCCCTCCCCAGCAGAAGGCCTTCCCAGGCTTCTTCATCCTACCTTGTTACTGTTGAGTTGACCCTGCGACTGAAACATTTGGAATCCCAGTACAGAAACACCATGAAGTCAGTTAATTGGTTAGATAGTTAAGAAGGTGCCTCCATTAATTGGACAGTGTATTTTAAAAACAAGGGTTTGGGGTAAAATTAGAAGTGGAAAGCACCATTTTTACAAGAGGCATTCTTCCTTCTCTCCCACCCAAGCGGGAATGCCTCTTCCAAGATGAAACCTCGACCAATTTCACACTAGAGCTTTAATCTGGTTTAGCTCTGTCCCCAAACTGACTTTCTACACTAGAATCATAGAATCAGAGAAACCAACTTTATGACTCTATGATTCTATGGTTTTAGTGTAGAAAGTCAGTTTGGGGACAGAGCTAAACCAGGATTAAAGCTCTAGCGCAAAATTGGTCGCCTGTAACACGTGTGCATCATCCGAAACAACTTTCCCCCTCTTTAGAATCATTAGTCTCATTTGTGTTCAGTTTTATGCAGATAGCCTCAGTTAATTGACTGAAATCTGCACAGCCTTAGGTGTAGTACCGCGAGGCCAGGGAAGGATCATTCTGTACCCAGTGCATCCCTATTATGTGTCAGTCTCTTGAGAGCTCTCGTTGCAAGTTCCTAAGGACAGTGTCCTTCACATGTTCAGTAGATGACTTTTTATCTGTATTGACTGTGGAGATTTTCTTCACTCTTACACCCCCAAAAGTTTATTTTTCAAATCTTCAAGAATATTCCACCCCGTTTCTCTGTATGAATTACTGCTAGCATGTGTCCAGATCTAATTGTCATGCCCAGAGCAATGAGTCATGCAGAGATGCAATATCCAGCCTCAGCTGGTCACAGATACCATGGGAATGATTGATTGATCTAGTCATGCAGCAGTATTGAGGCAAGCTCAGAGCAGGAGCAGAGATTCAGTGCCCATTTTCCTCAGTTAATCTTTGGGATCATGAGGGCTTTGCTTTATTATTTAATGTCTTGTGGCAAACCATTTGGGAATGACTACCCACAGGGGAAGAATGCAGAGGATTGGAGACCTCTGCTCTGTGCTGTTTCCTGATCTTGCACTGCATATTTGGACCAGATTACCTGAGGCAACTTGCCATCTCTCCCTCTCCAGTCTTCAAGAGGGGGTGGCCTGGCTGGATCAAGAATTGAGAAATTGAGGGTGGAGGAGTAAGAGGGCAACTGATACATCTTCAAGGACTTATGTCTAGAGTTGGGGTGGGGAGGCGGTGCAGAGGTGCTGTACACTGAAACCTATGAGCCTAAGAATCATGCTGGATCAAACTACTGGTTCATGTAGCCATTTCAGACATGCAATTTCCTTCAGGGCCCAGACCAACAGCACACAGAGAAGCCCACCAGTCGGGCAAAAAAGCAACACCCTCATCTGCTGTTGCACCTAAAAATGGATATTACCAGCCTGTGAACTTGGTAGTTCCATTTAACCTGCATGTCCGATAGACGTAGCCTTCAAAAATAAGCCCCTTTTAGCCAGTAGGCATCATTGTATCTTTTGGCAGAAAACCCCAGGGGTGGCTATGAACCTGTGGAGCTGTCTTAGCACTGTGTCACACCGTTGGTCAGTGTAGCCCAATATTATCTACTCTGACTGGCTGCAACTCTGCAGAATCTCGGGCAAAAAAGATCTTTCTCATCTCCTGCCATCTGATGTCATTTAACCAGAGATACCAAGTACTGAAACTAGGATCTTGCACATGCAAAACTGAACTGTGATGTTCCCTCCCCTCTCAAACCTGGAGCAAGAGGTAGTACAAGGGCCAAGAAGAAATCATTGAGGGGACAGTAATGTGAGGATAGGAGGCCTGTGAGTTTGTCTTCCTCTTTGGAGTCAAAACCGCTTCCTGGAAAGGGCCTGCATTTAGGCATTGCTCAAAACGGAATATAGCTATAAAGTCACCATTCAGGTAGCTCCAGCCTGGGAGACAGCTCTTGTGTTATGGGCTTTCAGACATAATGCAGAATCAGTTCTCACTGGTCAGTCCCAGGGACAGTATGGCTTTGCAGAAGAAGAGCTGAGCAAGCAATCCTGTTGAGTACAAAAGCTGCATCTGTGTTCCCTATTGATTGGAACTGAGTGCCACAAAAGGCTTTTCTCCAGGTCAGCTGGTTTGGCCACAGTGTAATGCAGGATTCTGGACTAGATGAGCCATTAGTTTGGTATTATGTTCTTTCTCAGACTGATGAAGTTCCTCTAAAGCAGGCCTCCTGGGTCTTTAATCTCTGCAACATTTGACAGTGCACCTTTCTCCTATCCTGCGGGGAGAAGCTAGGGTTGCCAAGTCCAATTCAAGAAATATCTGGGGACTTTGGGGGTGGAGCCAGGAGACTTTGGGGCGGAACCAGGAGCAAGGGTGTGACAAGCATAGTTGAACTCCAAGGTCGTTCTGGTCATCACATTGAAAGGGACCGCAAACCTTTTTAAATACCTTCCTTCCATAGGAAATAATGGATAGGGGCACCTTCTTTGGGGGCTCATTAAATTGGACCCCTTGGTCCAATCATTTTGAAACTTGGGGGGTATTTAGGAGAGAGGCACTAGATGCTATACTGAAAATTTGGTGCATCTACCTCAAAACACAGCCCCCATAGAGCCTGCGATATCTGGGGATCAATTCCCCATTATTCCCTAAAACTGCCGGAGATCTAGAGCTGTGGGGGTGGGGCTTCCCCCGCCAGCTAGCTGGCTGGGGGCGGGGGGGGGGGAGAAACCTGTAAAACCAGGAGATCCCCTGCTGAGCTACAAGGGGAGAAGAGAAGCCAGGCCGGCTGTACTGCTGCTTTCCTGCAGCTATTAAAGGGGCAGACCTGCTTGCTCTGTTTGGGAGCTGGCAGTGGCTTCCCTGCACTCATTTGGTATTTGTGTTTGTGTGTGCTGTTGTTGTTGCTGTCATCAGTCTGTGTTGCTGTCTCAGTGGCCTCTTCCTTGCCCTCTGGAGCCCAAAGTCTGAATGCTTGAAACAGGGCTTCCTTTGGAGAGGCCCAGATATGCTGTTGCTTGCCTGTCTGGTGCATCTTCATTGGGAAAGGGTGCATAGGGAGAAGTGCCTCCTCTTGTGCCGCAAGATCTTTCAATGTTATTGCCATCATTTATGCCACCTGTTTATGGAGGAGCAGGTCTGTCCCACGTAGCTCGGGCATGGTCTATGGTATTGCTGTTACCCAGACTTTCCATTGCCTCTTTTTTACCAAGAGCTCAGAGATTATCTGGTAGTAGCCTCTCAACAGCCTTGTGATGTGGGCTAGGCTATAAGATCAGCAGTTAACTTGTCGGGCTTCATGGATGAATAGCAATTTGACCCCAGTGTCTCCCAGGTTAAAATACAGCACTGCCTGCCATGTGCATGCTGGCATGGCAGAGGGCAAGCTTTATAAGAGGGTCTGAACATCCAGGAGATGCAGTTAATCTAGGCATATGCTTTGCCTGCTGTCTTGTACCAGGGTTCTGCTGCCTCAGTTGTCAGGGAGCTCGAAGTCTTCACCCGCTGGAACAAGTGAATCTCTCAGGAAGTAGCGTGATCCAGAGCACGAGTGTTGGAGTTGAGACTGTGTGATTCAAATATCAGTTTATCCCTGGGGATGCCCTAGGAGGCGGTCTCAGCACCCCTCTGTTTATCCATCTCAGTTTTATGTTTTACCAATTTATTGATAGCATATGGTTACAGAACTTAATTTCCCTTCGTTGCTTCAATACTAACCCATATGACTTTTCAATCCCTTCTCCCTCCAATCTAGACTTCCCCGAGGTTATAGATTCTAATTCAATACTAAAGATACATCTGACTAATCAAAATTATATATATATTTCCCCCCCCTTCTTGCTTCTTCGGTTTTTTCCCCCCCCCAATATTACTAAAAAATTGTCCAATGTCTTCTTACATTCGACTCTTTCTCTATGTATTCTTTAAACTTCCTCCACTCTTTTTTAAATATCTCCAAATCATAGTCTCTTAATGTTCTAGTTAATTTATCCATTTCACTCCACGATAGAACTTTCATAGTCCAATCCCATTTATCCGGTATTTTTTCTTGCTTCCAAAGCTGCGCATACAATGTCCTAGCAGCTGATAGCAGGTACCAAATTAGAGTCCTATCTTCCTTTGGATATTTTTCTAATTGTAATCCAAGCAAAAATGTCTCTGCAATTTTCTTAAAGTCGTAACCCAATATTTTGGAGATTTCTTGTTGTATCATCTTCCAATACTCTTTCGCTTTTTCACATGTCCACCACATATGGAAGAAAGAACCTTCATGTTTTTTACACTTCCAACATCTATCCGACATTTTCTTACTCATCTTAGCCAATTTTTTCGGGGTCATATACCACCTGTACATCATCTTAAAACAATTTTCTTTTATGCTCTGACAAGTTGATATCTTCATTGATTTCATCCAAAGGTATTCCCATGCATCCATTTGTATTTCTCTATTCACATTGATTGCCCATTTGACCATTTGAGATTTTACTACTTCTTCTTCTGTAGACCATTTCAATAATAACTTATATACTTTTGATATCAATTTTTCATTATCACCAAGCAGGACCCTTTCCAATTCTGTTTGTTCTCGTCTAATTCCTTCCGATTTTATATCATTTTCCAACAGGCTTTTAATTTGTTGCATTTGAAACCAATCATATTTATTGTCTAGCTCTTCCGAAGATTTTAATTCAATTTTATCTCCTCGAATCTTGAGCAGTTGGTTATATGACATTTCTCTTTTATCGTCGGATTCAGCTGTTATTTTTATTACTTCTGCTGGCACTATCCACAGCGGTTTTCTCTCATCCCCATATTTCTTATATTTTATCCAAGTACTTAGTAAAGTGTTTCTAACATAGTGGTGAGAGAAAAAACCATCCATTTTATTCTTCCCATAATACATATACGCGTGCCAGCCGAATTTATTTCCGTGAGCTTCTAACCATTATCCATCTCAGTTTTAATTCCCTCCCTTCAAAAAATATTTTGGCAAAAGATAAGCGGCGCAAACTGTGGTTTCTCAAGAATGCTGTGTAGGTTGTGCTTATGCAAAATGAGGCACGCTTCCTGAATTGAAAGAGGGTCGCTGCAGTTGCTGGTTGTGAAAAGAATGTTGGCTGGGATTGGCTTGAAGGAGGGATTAGCAGGTGAATGAGGGTGGCCAGTTCCGGAGGAGGCCTTGGGAACAGACAGAAGATCAGTCCAAGGGGGCAGCCATGTTGGTCTGAAGCAATAGAACAAAGTAGTAGTCAAGTTCACCTTTAAGACCAACAAAGTTTTATTTATTTATTTATCTATTTTATTTATCTGAGATTTATATCTCGCCCTTCCCACTAGGTGGCTCAGGGCGGCTTACAACATGTAAAACTAACATAAAATATAAAATTAAGCATTAAAATTAACATTTCATAATTTATAGTTAAAAATCTAAGCAATTATTATATACTTAAACATTAAAATCATATTCAGAATGTAAGCTTTCATATGCATGCATACTTCTTCAGACGAGGGAATGGGGTACAGTAGGCTGAATTACATGTAGTTGGTAAACTGTTGCAAAGTTAGGATCAAATGGCGAAATAGTACACTATATGTATTTCATCGCACTGTCCCCTGTCCCCTCATCTGAAGAAGTATGCATGCATATGAAAGCTTTCATTCTGGACAGAAGATCAATTATCTGGCCTCTAGGAATCCCTCCCAGCCCTGTTTGCTTTGTGTAGGTATTAACCCTGTACATGAAGCTGTTCTTTATTTTAAGATATAATTCCAGAAGTTCTGGTTCTTCTTTGTGGCTTGTGCTACAAGATCTTTCAATGCTGTTGCCATCATTTATGCCACATATTTATGGAGAAGCAGGTCTGTTCGGACACAAAGCATCCTCTGGAAGCTTCTAGAGCTAAGTTCAATGGTTTTTGGTACCAGCCCCATCAGTATCAAGCAGCAGAGTGCTATATCACAAGATAATGGTGTGGTGCATGCCTGGAGCCTTCCCACTCAGTTTCCGTTGACTGCCATAGCAGAAGCAATGTTTTGGAACTTCTCCTAAAGTTATTGAAGAAAGCCAAATTCAGCTCTATTTCCTATTTTCTGTTTCCTATCTTCTGTTCCCTCTTCTCTAGTTTTTCCACACTCCCCCCATCCCTGACAAGTGTACTTCTGTTTCTCCACTTATCTGCATTTTGTGGCACAGTGTGCCAACTTCTGAAGGTGCTTGCAGTGTGGAGGCAAACTGCCCTTCATAAATAGCCATTCTTCATCTAGAAGAGGGATATGCAGTTGAAACTGCTGTCTTTTCTGCCTAGAAGAGGGCTATGTAGTTGAATCCTGTGAATCAGGATGACACAAGCCTGACACAGCCACTCCACATGGCTAAGAATCACGTGATGAAAGCAGGTTCTGTTAGGCTGTGACACACTGGCTGAGACTTTTAACAACAGTGGTCCTTACAAGGCCAGTCTTTTTTGGCTTTGGCCCCTCAAACACCTGACCATTCCAGTACTGGAACCTCATTTCCCAAACACCAGCTTAGCTGAGAACAGAAGGTCTTGAAGTCAAAGCATTGACTGCTTTCTTCCTTGGAAAAGGCCAAAAAAACAAAAACCATCCTCAAGAAGTCACTTTCCCATAGTTTTTATTTCATGCTCAAATGTCACTAACTTTGGGTTTATAGAACTGCCATATCTGTGATGTACTATCAACCACAGCATTAAGCGATTTTGACTTGGAGCCCTCTCCACAACCAGTCTTCAAGATAACGTAACCTTCCAACTTTCAAGGATTCCTGCTGTGGGGTCAAATCCTATTTCTTTGTGTTTCAAAAGGCCTCCTCTGAAACCTGATCCAACTCACAGTGTCCAAAAACAACATTTTTTTGTGACAACAAGTTGTCTTCAAATGCAGTCTTTGATTCCCTTCACAGTAGACTCCCTCAGTTTGACCTTCACCAATTTCACCTTCATGAAACCTGAGAATGTATCATCCAAGAAAACAGGGTCCTGATCAACAATCACACAGGCTATGCTGTATGGCTTGAACACATCCACACTCTACCCTATCATTAGAAATTCTTTCTGAAGAAAAAAAAGCCATATTCTATAGATAGTATTTTTGGTGGCCATAAGTTTGGCACTATGAGGCAGTAAACTGAATGCTGTACATTTGGACACCATTTACCTCATCTTCCATAGAGAAGAAGTAATTCTCTGGCCAGATGCCTCCTTTCTCCCATCCAGAAGAACACCAGCCTATTCATCTGTCACAGAGGTATATGCAAAGGTCATCGAGTCTCTCTTGAGCTGGATCACGGTACTCATTAAGCACTGTTGTAAACTGGCTCAGCAGACACTGCCAGCAATAATTACAGCATACTCCACAAGGTTAGTTGTTACCTCCACAACATAAAGCAGAGATATACCCCCTTCTGGAGCTCCGCACACTAGCTGCCTAATCATCATTCTTTACATTTGTGGTATGCTATGCCTGACTGTGAAAGCCAGCTTTTTGGCAGGGCAGTGCTCAATGCCCTATTCTCCTGATTTCACTTGTTTCCACCTCCCATAGTTCAAATCTTCTTTCAGAGTGTGCCTGCACAGGGACCACACAGAAGTCTATGAGTCTGCAAGTCTGTCACTTTATAAGCAATCTGAATAGAATACTTCATTGTTCAAGGCCTTCACTCTTCCTACACTCTTGGTTTGCACCTCATCACAAAGCTGAATCTATGGGAAGCATCTCTGTAAAGTGTGGTCATTCCAAAAGACTGGAAACATGGCTTTCAAAAAAAAAAACCCCAGTGGAAGCTGAGATTCTCATCAGAATGCTTGAGTATCTCTTTTCTGCTGCTATTTGGTGCAGTGGCAGTGGCGTAGAATGTACCCAGTCCCAGCTGAAGTGGCGGATGTGTGAAACAAATAGCACCACTCCAGAAATGTCTCTCGCATTCATCAAAATTTATTTGGCGTCCCTAGAAATCACCTAGCTGTGTTACCCAAAGCTGACCTTTCCAATATATATATAAACATGGTTGCTCTCGCTGAATTCTTTTTTCCATTTTTTACCCCAAATTTCATTTTTGGTCTAGCCAAATCCTTGATACGTCCATACTGTAGAAACAGTTCTCCATCAAAGACTTATGTTACATTATACTAGTTTAGCTATCATGGCTTCTCCTCAAAGATTCTGGGAAACTGTAATTTGATAAGTGCTAGAATCACTACCTTCTCCTTACAGAACTACAGTTCCCAGAGTTCCCTGAGGAGCAGAAATTATTATTAAATTAGCTTAGGCCTGTGGCATAGATGTGTCCCTGGTCCGTGATGCAAGCACAGAGCCTCAGTGCAGATCTTTTTTGTGGCTCTAACCCAATCTCTCTCTCTCTCTTTCTCTTTCCACTAGGGCTTCACCTCGACACCAACCCACTGACTTCCACCCCCCTTGTGCCCTCCACATGGCCAGGCGAGTGGAGCTGCAAGCTCACCAGTGCAGAGCTGGCTGCCCATGATGCTTTAGGTTAATGGCATGATTTCCGTATGAGACATAACTTTACTGTCCTATTCGCATGACCGACTGACTGCAGACGCATGAGCTACAGTTCTTCCTCCTGACTCAAAGCCTGGACCAGGAAACCCAGGAGGGGGGAAATGCCATTGTATGCGAGGGGTCCTTTCCAAAGCCCCTCCTTGACGTGATGCCTCGGCCTCCTGGGAAAGGAGTAAGCTGGACGGAGCTCATCGGCCATCCCACCCACCCCCGCTCAGCTCTCCTGCCAGCTCTGTGCTCGGTTATGCTACGTCCATCTGCGGTGCCCGAGTGTTTCCAGTGAAGGGCATCCGGTGAAGGTCTTCAGGCCCAGGAGGCAGGAAGCAACCCAGGTCCACCGAGACCCCCTCCTCCCTGTTCTCACCTGGTTTGGATGGAAAGCGTAACCCGGACAGTTGCTCAACCTTGTGTATATGATAATGAACAGATAACCTACTATGCAAACACAATTAGGGACGTTCGGCAGGATTGCATTGGCTCAGCTCCCCGGTAGCCTCCACAAGCCACCAGCAGCTTGTGAAACAGAGGTGGGAAAGAGCTAGGAGTTATCGGAAGCAGTCTCCCAGGCTCATCTCTCCCTCTCACACACACAAACGCAGACACACACACAGGGTGGTGGTTGAGGGGGTGGAAAATGAGATGGGGAGAAGGGCTATGCCAACCCCTACATGTGTGCCAGGCACACTTGCATTCGATCCCACGGGATGCTTCTTGCAATTTGGCCAAGGGCTGGGAGAGCGTAGCTACCTGCTTGCGCCAACACCCGGCTCCACCCAGCACAATCTGTCGCTCAGGAGAGGTGCAGAGTTCCGTTGCTACCTTACCTGCGCTTCTGCACCAGGGAGAACCCTAAAAGGGTCCCCCACACTCAGCACAGACATGGCATCTGCCAGTTTTTCTTGGACCACTCCTAGCTGGGGAACAACTGAATCCCCAACCCACCCCAACTTTCATGATAAGTAGTGGCCAACGGGGTATGTGGTGCTCTCTGTTTGCCCCCCCCTCCAATCAGAGGATATGCCACCGCAGCTGGTACTCACTGCCCCATTCCCGTCTCTCAGTGCTTGGGGCATCCTGCCTTCCCCACTCCCCAGCCTCTTTTCCAGCCAAGCCTGAACCCTGAGACAGCTGCCTTGAGCAATATCTGGGTCCTCTCCAGTGGCAACTGTTGCAGGTACGTTCAAGAGATGGCATTTGCTCCAGGAAAGCTGGGGTGGGGGAAGGATATTGCCACATGCCAGCCTCCTGCAACCGTCCTTGGACCTAGAAGAGATGTAAAGTGGCCCCTATTTACTGAGAGATGCACAACTTCTTCAACTCTTGTCTCTGGGAACTTGCCAAGGGAAGGGCCTGCTGCTGTTAATATTCCCCATACAGATGCTGCCGGCAGCCCCCAGTGGGTGGGGTAGTGGTCACAGCCCCAAGGTATTTGGGGCTCAAGGAGCATGTATACCCCCCAGGTGGAGGGGAGAGGCAAGGGGGATGCCAGCAAGAGCTGGAGGAAGAGCCACTTGAATGGTGCTGGGGCTGGGCATCTCCCCAGAGAGAAGAGTTGCCTCAACAGGACACGCGGGGTACAGAGCATCCAACCCCTTGTCCCCCCCACCCCCATGACACATGCCCTGTGCAACTTCCCCCCACCCCTCCCCTCCAAATTGCTGACACAGCATCGCCATAGAATCTTAGCGTGGGCTCCCCCCCATGCTTTGGCCTCCTGTAGTGCATAGGAAACTGAGCTGTGAACTGCGCCCACTCGCCTGCCTGCCGGGCGCCGCTTTGCCCGCTGATCGCTAGTAGGAGCTGTAGGGGAGGGTGATGCCTAGAGAATGCTGCCGTCTGCACTCTAGATGCTTTTTAGAAGTTTTGAAATTACTTTTTGTTCCTTTTTTATTGTTATGAAAATATGAGCCTTTTGGCTCCTCCTTATTCTTCCCCACCCTCCCTCTCCATCCCTCACCCTGATGTATAGACCATCCTCCTTTGTCCACCAGCTACCAGAGTCCAAATTAATAAATAAATCCACACCAACCAATGTAGGCTCTTCTGATTCTTCTTGACTGGCTTCCTGATGTTACTTGTTTGGATACTGTCAAGGGGCAGTTACTGGGGTCACGAATTTGGTATTAGATCACAGCATGAGTCTGAAGAAGAATAGGGGAGTTAGTGATTTATTTCCTTTGTTAGATAAACTTGACAAAAGGAGGAGGGGGGATGAAGTGAACGCCTATCAGCCAAGTTGGTTGATTCCTAAGATGTGCATGAACTGAGTGACTGTATGAATGGCATGTGCAAGTAGTCAAGTCAAGCCAGCCTTTGTTGGCATAAAATGTGCAAGTATCATTTACTGAGCACTGGCTGGGTGAGAGAGTCACATTTTTTTTTAAAGTACTTTTCTAGGGTACAAAGCAGAGAACTACTGTATCATAGAGAAAGCATCTAGCATAACCTCTCTGTTGTGAGCTGTTTTTATATATGCCAGGAATTATTTTTGTGGGTGTGTATACAAGGAAATATTCCAAAATACAATCCACCTCCTGCAATCTCAGGAAAGCTATCTTTTGGGGTTTGCTTGTTTTGTTTGTCTTGCATGATTAATCCAGTAAACTCAGTGCTCCAGTGTTGGGGGAATCTCCTTAAAACTGCGTATCTGTGGAGATGAAGGCTGCATTTTCACATCAGTGGTCCATGATAAAACTTACAGAATGAATTGCCCTAAGGATATTTGGATAGCTGTCACAAGTGCTGCTGCTGATTTTGTGCAGAATTACACAAACCCCATCTGTGCTGCTCAGCAAGTAAGGGAGGGAGCTGAGCTGGTCAGAGGGGCCACAAAAGTTGCATTCTCTCCCATGACCTTGGGAGATTTCAAAGTGCCCGGATGCCTAGGATAAGGTGGCAACCCTGCTAGTGATTCATATATTTGTGGGAAATTGCTCTTAAGGAGACCCTCTACCCTTGCACTTCTGCTTTGTGTCACAATCTCCAAGATTACTTTTCATTTAAAAAAAAAACTGGAGAAAGAGGCATGAAACTCCCGTCCGATCTAGTTTTAATCTCAAAGATACAAGGTATTTGTCAAGAGATAAAACTGACAAGTCTCTGAAAACTCTTTCCAGAGTATATCCTAAATCCACCACACTCTCTCCACTGAAACAAGCCACACGTGCAGGAGAACAAGTTGGCCAAACTCTGAGGTGGCAGGGTGGACTTCAGACCACAGGTGGAGAATTTCAGCTTTGATTTTTTTTCCATTAAAAAAAAATCTCACTGCAAATAGGAAACCATTTTAGTGGGAAGAAAAATTCTTACCCCCTTTTTGTTTGCTGCGTTGATTTTCTTTCTGCCCTCTCAAAATCTCTGCCACTTCATTTCCTTGTATGTGTGAGAGAGACCTCTGTGTGTGCATTTCTGCCTTCTCTCCTTCATACAGTTATATCTTCACAGCCGCCTCCAAGCTGCCCAAGTGTTTGCAAAGAATAACAAGCCAGCCCAACAGAAACCTCTGCTCTCCGCAGAATTAACACAGGGCATGGCAAGAAATCCTGCTCAAGCCTCCCTGGAATGAACAGGACTGCACAATTCCCATTCAGTCTTAGTGGACTGTGCTGGATCTGTCTGTTTCCCACCATGCAGCTTTTAATTCACACTGGGCTAACTGCCACGCACTGCACCTGCAGTTCTCTCTTAAAGTCCTTCTATTGCACTCGCCCGCATTCAGTCCATCCACTGCAAAGCTGGCTGTGTCTATTACTCTCGCTTCCACACATCTATACATGCAATGCATGCACACCCCTCCCACTCTAATCCATCACACACCCAAGGCACAGGCAGGCTCTGCCTCTTCCCCCACCTCCAGCAGCTTATCCAAGCGTTAAGGTTCTGGTGTTGACCGTCGATCTCTCAAAGGGTAATTTGTTTAGGAGCAGCCAATCCAGGTCCTGCCCTTGGCCTGTCCAATGAGAGCGGGTGGACCCCGCACATCAGCCAATTGAAACTCGGTATTCTAATAAGCCCTATCTTTTATCAGAAGAAAGGTAGCTTCTCTTGAAGTTAAACTTGGTGGCCAGTCAGTCTTGGTTTCAGAATCTCTGGCTTCATGGGGGCCTGCAAGCCAGACATCTGATGGGCTTGAGCTGCAGTCAGTTATCTTGGCGAGCGACGCAGCCCAGGGGTACCAGTTGCCCAGGCATTGGCAAAGGTGCTGTCAAGCAAGATAACCCCCTTGGGTCTCAGAGGAATGGCACTGTCTCTGTGCAGTGTGCCCCTGGAAGTCTAGAGGCAGTGTGGTTGGACACTCATTCTCACTTAGACCCATTTCCCAGCAAGCAGCAAAACCATGGACTCCAACCTACAGGGAACCTTCCTACTCAACAACCATTCTCTGCCCCCTTTCCCAGAGGTGAAAGCCCCCATGTGCCAGTATTCTGTGCAAAACTCCTTCTACAAGCTCAGTCCGCCGGGACTCAGCACCCAGCTGGCGGCTGGCACCCCGCACGGCATCAGCGATATCCTAAGCAGACCCATTGCTCCACCGAACAGCCTCCTCTCGGGGTACTCCCACGTCAGCGGATTCAATGGACTGGGCACCCAAAGTATCTACTATGGGTCCCAAGTGGGGAACTTCTCCAAAGCAGGGAGTGAATACTCAGCCCGGGGCAGGAGCTACTGGGCAGACACAGGACAGGACTGGCACGGAGGTCGACCATGTGGGAACCGTAAGTAACCAACTAGACATGGAGGGGGGGCATTGTCAGGGGAAAGCAGGCTGCCTGCTAACCCAGAATTTTTTGGTAGGAAAACCCTAGCTTTTGGTAATAAGGTGCAAACACTGAGGCAACAACTGAACCATGGTTTGGCCCTGGACCCTCATTTTGGCCCTAGAATAGGCAAAGGAATTGTGATATTTGTTACTTCCTTAATGTACATGGTGCTTTTCAGAGTACCACAAGTGGGTCTCTGCTCCAATGAGCTTACACTGTGAATTGCAACAGAGTGTGTGTGAAGGTGTGGAAACAGAGTGGAGGAAAAGGAAAGGAAAGCAGAACAAACAGGCAAAGGTAGGTTTTGCCTCAGTTGAGGATAATAACTAGAGGGTGTCACATTCAGGATTTTACAGAATCTGTGGGTTTTCTGGGGAGGGATTTGAAGAGAGAGGAGAGGGGGAAACCACAGTGTTAATCTGGTCAGAATTTTTATCTTATCAGTGGTCCTAATGACAGAACAAGTCACTGTTCTCAGGAGCTGACCGTCAAACAGTGCAATCTTAAAACCAAGTTACATCCTTCTAAACCTATTCTGCATTTAACTTGGTTTAGGATTGCACCGTCATTTTTTTTTAGCAGAATGGGAGATGACCAACGCTGCAGGAAAGAGCAACGAGAGATGATGAGGGCAAAAGCTACATGCTGTTGAGCATGTGCAGAGCTGCTGCTGGTGTTAGGTAGCCATGGGTAGCTGACAAGATTTCTGGGATTGAGGGAAGTCACTCAAGATGAAGGACTTGGTTTTCTGACACTCAGGGGCTCCAGCATGTCTCTCTTTTTTTTTCTTTTTAGAAATTAACCACCCCACCCCCACCCCAAGTTACTGTGACTCTGGCCCAGTGCTGGGGGTCCTCCCTGACTGCCCAGGGGAGGCGAGCGAGTTCTCAGCCCTTCCTCTGTGCTCCTTTCCCCAAGGGATGGGAGGGGTTCTTGGAGTCAAGTAAAGTTTGTCGTCAGCTGTCACAAAAGCACTCCTTGGAATGACTGCCGGCGCCAGGTAGCCGAAGGCTGCTGATATGGGGCCCAATAAAAGATGGAACAAGAGGGAACAGCCACCCAGGTGAGACGGGCACAGATGCAGGGGGGGGAGGGGGCCCTGGGCAACACCACCCCTCAGGTCTAAAGGGAGGAGAAGGTCTCTCCCTTCCTACCTCCCCAAATTCTCCTCCCCATTTCAATCCATGTCAGAATCCCACTCCTGGGACTGTATTGGCATGGCCTGGATTTCTGTCCTGTGGATATCACCAGGTTGGGAAACACCCTCCAGGGCAAAGGGTGTTCCCATGGCCAGGGTGTTTGAAAGGATAGAATCGCCACCATTCTTCCCTCGGCCCTGTTCCTGTGCCTTTCCCAATAATCTGACCCAGCAAAGTGTTAGTAAGTGGAATTGTCATTAAGGAGGAAAGTGACAGGGAGGTTGTGGCCTATTGAAAAGGCACAGAAAGAGTGGCCCCCACAATAGGTTTCAGGGCCACATGAAATGTGACAGGGAAGTTCCATTTATTTGACCGTCTACCAGGGAAGGGGCTGTGGCTGTGATTTTGACACAAAAGGGGGCATGTCGTTAAGCAGAGTGGAAGTCTTTGTCTTAGCCATAATACCCAATGAGATAAGAATGATGCTGGCATTCTGGCACTGGAAAGGCAAACTTGTACCCGTAGTACTTTATTTGTCTGTGAGGCATGGGAATGACTTGAAGGCTTAGGAAGCTGCCTGATATTGAGTCAGACTGCTGGCCCATCTAGCTCTGACAGCAGCTCTCCTTCCTTCTCTTCAGTGGTGCTGTTTTGACTAGGAATGCCAAGGATTGAACCTGGGACCATCTGCATGCAAAGGATACCCTCTGCCACTGGGACCACAGCCCTTCATAAAAGGCATTGAGTGGATTCATTTTCAGAGATGAAATATGAACTGCCAGCCTCTCAAATCATAGCTCGGTCTCTTAGCCATAATGCCCGTCAAGCTAAGAATGATGCTGGCTTTCTGGCACTGTAAAGGCAAACTTGTACCTTTATTACTTTATTTGTATGTGAGGCATGGGAATGACTGATGTGTTTGCCGCTATCATATCTACTGTGGCTCTTTGAGACCAATTTCACACTAGACCTTTAATCCTGGTTTAGCCCTGTCCCCAAGCTGATATTCTACACTAAAATCGTAGAGTTGGTTTCTCTGATTCTCTGACTCTAGTGTAGAATGTTAGTTTGGGGACAGGGCTGCACCAGGATCAAAGGTCTAGTACAAAATTGGTCTGAGTCTTGGAGATGATGTATCAGCTTCAGTGGGTTGAAACAGGGTGATGGGAGTGTGGCTGTGGAAATCGTTGCACTCCATCTCCCTCACCCACAGTTGTGTCCTTTCTTCCCTCATGTGCTTTTGTGTCCAAATCCTGTTTCAGTGCTCTCAGTGGTCACAGAAATTAAGCAGGCTGAGTGTGTCCCCCCGCCCAATAAAAAGGTGTTGATTGCATGTCTGGAAAAGCTTTGCTTGTGAAATTTCAGCACATCAAAAAGCAATAAAGTGGGCCACAGAGTGGAGGGGAAAATGACCTGTGGGTTTGTCCTCACTAGTAGTGCCCGTTGCACATGACACGAGTGACCATAGAAGCTGCCTTTTTGTGGCTTCATCTCATCGTACTGATGTAATGCTGAAAGGCCTAGCATCCTTTAGGTATGGGTCAAATGTGAGGTCCTTCCCACCCCATTATGCCTTGACATGGATATGGGGTAAGAATGGATTGAGAAGGATTTGTCTTGCTGACCCTGCTGTATGGTGCCAGACTTTTAAATGTTCTATGACAGTGCCATGGATCCAAGCCAATGGAAAGCGACTTTGGTTAACTAATAATTGTAGTTGTCCTGGCATGGATCAGGAGGTCTCTAAATGCAGCCTTTCACTTTATCAGAATATTATGTTTGGTGTGTGCTTCCCACAATTGACATGTAAAGTGTGAACGACAGTCATGCACCTGTTGTGTGGGGAGCAGGGCTTCCAGGCATGTTTTCATAGATGTTAAGGATGCACATCTGTTGTACATACTTTGTGTGCTTTTGGCAACAAACTCTCGCATTACACACAAATGTAATTGCAGGAAGCCACTGCAGGCCTCACAAATGACAGGTATGATGATAAACCTGTGTCTTTTTCTTGACTGAACCACTTCAGACTGCAAGAGTCAAGTGACCACACAATGAAATATCCTTTTGTATAATCAGTGCCCTACACATAAGAAACTAGCAGGGGTGGATTGACCCTTTAACATGGGGAAAGCTCCTGGTGGGCAACTGCTCTGGAGGGCCACTGGCTACTTGTGAGAACAAGGCCTAAGACACTGATGTGGATTTGTGCTGTTTCTCGAAAGCATCTCTGCTGTTATGGGAAGAGAGAATTCCGTTCTGGAGCTGGCAGTGGGTGAGGGCAGCTGGTGGTGGTGTTGGGGACTGTTGTGTCTCTCGGTAGGTATATGAAGAACTACTCAGCTTTTGGATCACTGCTAAGAAATGCATGGCTCTGTGCCTGCTGGGTGCCAGTCCGTGACCATGCTTCCCCTCTCCCTCTGTACAGCCACAGGGCACATGGGGGATGGCCTCCACAAGAAGAAGCACACGCGGCCAACCTTCACGGGCCACCAGATCTTTGCACTGGAGAAAACCTTTGAGCAGACCAAATACTTGGCTGGGCCTGAGCGGGCACGACTGGCATATTCCCTTGGCATGAGTGAATCCCAGGTGAAGGTGAGTCTGCAGCACCAGACACAATACCCTAGCTGCTTCCCTAGCCTTGAGTTGTGTATGGAAAGTCAGGGAACCTGGTGCTGTACTCTGTGCTGATGGCCAAAGGCCTACCTGAGGGGTATATGACACCCTTTTGGCCAAATCCACCTCTAGCTCCGGGGTTGGGAGATACCTGGAGATCTTAGCGGTGGAACCTGAAGAGGGTGAGGTTTAAGGAGGGCAGAGACCACAGCAGGGTATAATGCAATACAGTCCACCCTCCAAAGCAGTGGGGCACAAAGCCTGTTTTATTCCATATGGGAGCATTCCATGAGTGACCAGCCTGGGGCAATGAGAGTTTATGCCTCACCTGCACAGAAGTAGGAAGCCCCAGATGCCTATGACATCGAGAGAGGCCCCACTTATGCCTTCTTCTCCAGTGCAACATTGTTGCTGTTCCACCATTCAAAAGAATATGGCTAGATGAGAAGGGAGACCTCAGGTAGGCTCTCCTGAGATTTTTTTTTTAAAAAAAGAAATAGCTGCAGAGACAATTGGCTTGTGACCCAGGGTGATTTTTAACTCTTTCCCCTACTACCTTTTCCCACTTTAATTATCTTACCCCACCCTTAGAACTGGGACCTTCATACCTTCGGGGCTGCCTCTCCTGGAATGAGCCTCCTTGTCTTTTCTGATCTTCATTTCAGCATTTATTGAAGGTCCCTGGTCCACAAACTGTCTGCCTTGTGTTCACAAGGGTGAGGGCCTTCTAGGTAGTGGCCCCTGTCCTGTGGAACCAGCTACCTGATGAGGTGTGTGCTTTGTGGGACCTCCCTAAGGTTCCTCAAGGCATGCAAGACTGCTCTTTTTCAGGTGGCCTTTGGCTGATCGTGATCCACCAGGCAGCTGGTATGTGTCAGCTGTGTCTTCACAATCCATGCATCCTACCCTGCTGGACAGTGGATAGATTTTAATGGGGAAAGATTTTTAATCATTTTATATTTTTAACATTTATTCATTGCATCTTTTGTATTATTTTATTGGTTATGTTTTATATGTTGTCAGCCATCCCGAGTCCCATTCGGGGAGAGGAAGTGGGATATAAATTTGATAAGTAAAATATTGGCCTGACGGCTAAAATGCAACCAATCAAATAAGCAGACAAAAACCTTTACCAGCCCTGACAGGAAGAAAAGTTGGCACCTTGAACCATTTTGCACAGGGCATCCCTGACCACTCGCATCCCATCACCTCCTTCCCAGGTGTGGTTCCAGAACCGACGCACCAAATGGAGGAAGAAGAGTGCCCTGGAGCCTTCATCATCCTCTCCCCAGGCAGGGGCTGGACCGGGCGAGCGTTCCATCTCTGATGAGGATGATGAATATAACAAGCCCCTGGACCCTGACTCGGATGATGAGAAGATCCGTCTCCTCCTGCGCAAACATCGGGCGGCCTTCTCTGTCGTAGGCCTTGGTTCTCACAGTGGCTGAGGGAGTCCTTTGCTGGTAGGGGAGATACTTGTAGCCCAAAGTGGGTGGAGGCTGGATCGGCAAGCTGGACTTGAGGGATTCATGATGGGGGGGGAGGGCTGTTGCAGCCTGGACCCCTCAAGAGGCCCATCCCAAAAGGAGGAGAAGCCACAACTCCCAGTTAGGGTTGTCAGCTCCCAATTTGACTGCATGCAGGTCTGAGGGTGAAGACAAAGGAAACATTTTAACAGTGGGCACAGCAGGTCTTTTGGGCACAGTGTGATCCTGGTCTCACAACTTGCCTTAAGTGTACACTCCAGCAAGTCCACTGTCAGTCCTGCCTCTCCTCACACTAACGACAGTGTTTTAATCAGCATTTATAAATATATATGTCATCTACCCTTCCCTTTATCAAAAATAAAACTATAAAACATTTTAATATCAGTTGCAAAACTGTTCCTAAGGGGTGGGAAGGTGTGTTGGTGATAGACTGAGTACTAGCCAATAGGCTCCCTCCACAACCAGCTTTCCCTATTTCAGGGTGTACCAGGTTGAATGGAAGAGCTCACTCTGGGTAAGAAAAGGCACATTTATATGGCAGACACTTTACAGGCAACGCTACTGTTATGCCTACCTTCACTCTTAATTTGAGCCAGGGCTCACAAAGCACCTGTCTTCAGTGCCAGGATTCCTGTGAGGCAATCATAAAGAAGCAGCTCTGAACATACGCTCAGTTCAGTCATAACTGAGTCATCATAGTCTAAGAGCCAGTTTGGTGTAGTGGTTAAGTGTGCGGACTCTTATCTGGGAGAACCAGGTTTGATTCCCCATTCCTCCACTTGCAGCTGTTGGAATGGCCTTGGGTCAGCCATAGTTCTGGCAGAGGTTGTCCTTGAAAGGGCAGCTGCTGTGAGAATCCTCTCAGCCCCACCCACCTCACAGGGTGTCTGTTGTGGGGGAAGGAGATAAAGGAGATTGTGAGCCACTCTGAGACTCTTGAGTGGAGGGCGGAATATAAATCCAATGTCGTCTTCTTCTTGTCTTCTTCTAACTCACCTCCAGTCAGGGATACAGAGATGGTTGCAGTTAGAATTTCAGATAAAAGGAAGTGGCTACACTTAGACCCTGGAAACTACTTGGTGTTATATCTGCATATGATGCACCTTTTTCACATACACAGAGTGCCTACCACTCTCCGCAACTTCTCTCAGTAGGCCAGGCAGTCATACATCACTATACAGCTTATGTCTGTTAGAATATATAGAGAACCATGACCATTTCAGATGCCAGGTCCTCTCTAGTCTCAGAGACATCACCAGACAGCCCAGCCCCCTTTAATAATTGCCCCTCACTCAAATACTGCACAGAGTTGTAGGGCTTGGGGACTCAAACACTGTTTCATTTACACAGTGCCACCATTTATTTATTATTATCCTAATATATATAGAGAGAGGCTGCAATTTTTGCTTGTGTGTGTTTCCTTCCCTGAGACAACTGGCCCATAGGGTTAAAAAAAAGGAGATTGTAAGCTGCTCTGAGACTCTGCGATTCAGAGTAAGGGTGGAGTATATATCCAATATCGTAATCATCGTCGTCTTCTTCTTCAACACTCAAGAAAGGTAGAGAGTACAAAGTTTCTTTTCAACTGAATTTTTGAACTGGTTTTCTATTTCAGCATTTGGGATCCTTTATTACAAGCTGACCTTTTCCAGTCAGCTTTAAGTTACTCATCTTCACAGCTTCACTTAGACATGCTCACACTTAACTCTCTAATTGCTATTTTAAATTCTCTTAACTGCTGTTTTCAACTGTCTTCCTCACCAACATTCCATTAGATCCCATTGGCTGCTCTGGGGGAGAAGTGTAGCCTAACCTGCTCATCACACTGCCTTATAGACTTAAACAGCTTGAAAAGTTGTTTTGTCTTCCTTGGGAATACTGGACACCATAGTTCTTCGATGGGGCTCCCGATCACCGAATTCTCTTAAGCACACTCACAAAACTATGATTTACAGCAAGCAAAGCTGAGAAAAGCATCTAATGTAATACAAACATATACCATTTTAGAAGCAGTCTGGCAGAGGGAAGTGTGATTTTTCCTATTTCAGAGCCAAATTGCATATGATATTGGAGTCCTTCACCAAATTCCACAGTGTATAATTTAATGTTAAATAACAGTCACTGGGGGAATTATCAAGGCCATGGTGTCATCTCCATGTTTGTTTTTATCCCAAAGGCTCAACCTTCATACGTAACATCAAATATAGTGGGTTATCCCTGCTGTCAGACTTTATGGCAAACCAGAATGTGATGAAAGGTTTCCAAAACAATGCAGTTTTCAGGTGCGTGCCCCCTGTGAGGGGAGAAGGGAGAGAGCACCAATAGCAAACAGGCTGTGTTTGTGTCTATAAGCTAATAGTTTCTTGTTGAATCTGAATGTAGCAGCTCAGGCTTATGTTTGTGTGTTGCCACATTAGAAATGGCAGCAAAACATAGTCTCTAGACTCATTTAGTTTGGATATCCATTGGGACAATTTTCAGGTACTACTTAGGAGGGGTTATTTTGCACTTCCTTTTTTATTTCCCCTTCATTGTTCTCTGCTGATTTAATTCCAGTGTTCAGCAGCACCAGGAGATTTAAAGATAGGATTTGGCAGCCCTAATAAAAACGGGCATTTTTCCTATAGCTATCCATCACATTTGTTTCTGTATAGCATCTCTATGGGATCACCTGGAAAATATATTAATATACTTCTCTATAATGGTTCCCCCTTAACTCCAAAGTCAGCTATAGAAGAGAGTGCCACTGAGCATGTACAAAGTATTTTGCCATCATCCAGCTCCTGCATATTTGGGATTCAGAAGCAAAGCTTCTCACTTCAAGATGTTCATGCTGCATTCACTGTAGCCCACCAGCTGTATTAGTTTTCTTCAGGATCTTCCGTTCTGGAGCAGGGGTTGTTTGGCTTGGTGGGACCTAGCTATTCATGTGGCTTTCTGGCAGACATTCACTCCACCTGCCATTGGGCAAATGAACCTTTGGATCTTCCTGTCCAGTTTCTCCCAGCTGTGTGGTGACTGAAGGCCCCAGAAGATCTGTCAAGGATAGGGGTGGCTGGCGACTCTAAAGGGGGATGGGAGGCTCACAGGACAATGGGCATCTTTGGTGGGATGCACTGTATATACATACAGGTAACGGACAATTTCCTAAATAAAAGTCTTAATCCTGAAGTGCATCTGGACCCAGTTTTTTCTCTGATGGGATCAGAAAGGAATTATGGGAGAGAAGAGTGGGAAGTGTTGGCTTAAGTGTAGGGCTGCTAAAGGACCATTTTTTAATTAATGTCATTATTATAACTAGGTCTCGGATTCAGTGGGAGCTCACAGGAGTGCAGCTCCTGAACCTTTCTGAGAGTTCCTCTTCCTTGTCCATTGAATAGTATGTGCAGCTGCATAACAATCCCTGGATGAGCTCCAACACCTATTTTTCTACTATTATAACTAGGTCTCGGATTCAGTGGGAGCTCACAGGAGTGCAGCTCCTGAACCTTTCTGAGAGTTCCACCTCCTCTTTCTGAGAGTTCCTCTTCCTTGTCCATTGAATAGTATGCGCAGCTGCATAACAATCCCTGAATGAGCTCCAACACCTATTTTTCTACAAAATGACCCCTGATTATAACACAAACACATTTGGTAGTTGGTTTTTTGGTTATGTTGGTTTCTGGATGTCTGTTTAACATTAATGGAGACAGAGTTTAGAGAAGGGAGAAGAAGAGAAGAGATTATATAACTGGTACAGAAACTTTCTTTCTCCCATTGGGACTAGAGTAGGCTTGCCAATCCCCAGGTCCCAGTGGGGGTTCTTCCGCTTTCCCAGGCTCCTTCCCACCCCCAGTCAGCTGGCTGGTGGGGGGAAGCCCCACCCCCAGAGGACCATGTGCCTTTCCACCTCTGGAGGCTTCAGTCTCTGGTTGAAAGGCTTCCTCTTGGGATGGTATGTCTGTGTTACTTTGAGGCAGTTGGCAGCAACTTGTGAGTAGAGAGGCCAATCCCTCCCTTCAGAGTCGCCAGAAAGGGAAATGTCTGCTGAGCACTTCATTATTCCCTATGTGGCGATTGATTCTCATAGGGTATAATGGGGAATTGATCTGGAGGTTTCAGGGGCTCTGGGGGAGCTGTTTATTGAGATAGAGGCTCCAAATTTTCAGTATAGTATCTAGTGCCTCTCCCCAAAGTACCCCCCAAGTTTCAAAATGATTGGACCAGGGGGTCCAATTCTATGAGCCCCAAAAGAAGGTGCCCCATCCTTCATTATTTCCTATGGAAGGAAGACATTTAAAAAGGTGTGCTGTCCCTTTAAATGCGATGGTCAGAACTCCCTTGGAGTTCAATTATGCTTGTCAACCCTTGTTCCTGGCTCTGCCCCCAATGTCTCCTGGCTCCACCCCCAAAGTCCCCAGATATTTCTTGAATTGGACTTGGCAACCCTAGACTAGAGCTAGAGCTGACCAGGCAGGGGAGCAGAAGGCCAAAAATCTTTCCCTGATTCACCTGGCACATGAAACTCTTTCTGATGCATTTACGGCACTGCATCTCAGTGCATGCTAGGGAGTGTAGTCCCAGGGTGCCTTACATGGTCACTCAGGTACTCCAAGACTACATTTTCCAGGGTGCATCATGGTTCAGGTGACTACAAAGAACATCTAAGGCACAGGGAGATTCTCTACCCACTGATCCCTTGTCTGGCATGCCTGGGCTGAGTCAGCTGTTGTGATGCCAGTGGCCCTGGCACAAGCTGTGGCATATGGAATGGGTGGGGAGAAAAAGAGGAGGAAGAGATAAAATGAAAATAATAGTATGAATAGGACTAATCATGAAAATAACAAAGCTGGAAAGGTCTTGTAATGAAAACAACAATTTGGCCCACTCTTACTTGCAGATACTCTGTAGTTAGAAGAGCCAGGTCTACTGTGGACTCAAACATTGTATTGAACAACTGGGTTGTGGTAGTCAACTTGCGATAGGGTTGCCAGCTTTGAGCTGGATAATTCCTGGAGCTTTGGGGATGGAATCTGGGGAGGGTGGTATTTGGAAAAAGAAGGATGCCCAGCAGAGATGTGTTGCCATTAAGTCCATTCTCCTAAGCTGCCATTTTCTCCAGAGATCAGCTCTATTGAAACATAAGAGCCCAGCTGAATCCAGAGGCCACCGTGCTTCCCTTGAAGGAAGGGCGAAAGGAACAAGTGCCCTTCTGCAGATGATAATTTACTGCAATGCAATGCCCTGTTAAGAATCACCCATTTTGTAAAAATACTTGATATTTATATAGCTCTTTCAATGTTTAAAGTATTTCATAATGCAATGTCCTTGTTGAAGCTATGCTGTTTGGAATTGGTCAGTTTCACAATGGTTGATTGTCTTGGAACTCTGGCTGTTTCCACACAGAGGCCTTTTTTCTTTTGTTTGCTTCCAACCTGGAGAGCTTTTTAGGAGGTTTCACACTACAAACTTTTTGTGTGCTACTAAACGATTCCTTTTTCACACCCTGCCATATTAAGCAGAATTGAAGCAGGGGTTCTATACAGTGTAGAAGCAGCCCAAGCTTCCTTCCTTATTCCTCAGAATAAATAGTTAATAGACTTTTACACAAATCGGTATTTTTCATCATAAATGCTTAACAATTTCCCCTTCTGGAACACAATTCCCTCCTAAGCCGTGCTAACATGATGGGAACAAATTTTACATACGAAAAATCTGAAGCAGGCATCAATGTCGGGCTCCATGTCAGCCACTTACTCTGAAATTACTGCAGTTAGTTCACACAATTTTTATGGAAAATCCAGAGAACATCATAGTCAAGCCACGGCATTCCCTCCCAGAATTTTGTTTTGTATTGCCATTGGTTTTTTTCCAGACCTCACTTATGGTTTCACTGAAAATATAATTGCAGCTCTGGCCATCTTCATGTGGATTCACAAGGAGGGTTACCCAGGTGTCCCAGGGCTACCATCCCTTTACCTTCTATTTGCCCTTGTGGTTTGAAGCTTCCAGTTATCTGCACTTCATTATTTCCAGTTCACTTGTGATGCTGTGCACTCCTGGGCACTCCTGGATGGACGCTTTTTCAAGGCTTTAATTGTCCCTGTTTTCATTAGCTGTGAAAGCGGTTTCTATATTTTTGTTATGATAACTGTGAATTACAATAGTGTTTATAAAGAAAGGAAGACATCAGGAAAAAATTTAAAAATGAATGAAAATACTTTGCAGTCAAAGAGACAAACAGTTATTCAGTGTTCTGTTCTTTTCAATTGTCTTTGCCTCTGTTGTTTCAAAGTTGCTTCTGATAGGGATGCAATGATTTCTTGTTCATTCCAGTGCCCTGCAATACCTAAATGGGTTCTCTCCTTCCAAGGTGAGGAAGGGAAGGAGGCAGGGCTCTTTTTTTGTAGAAAAAGTCCAGCAGGAGCTCTCCTGTGCCTTCTCCAGCATGCTCGTAGGCCACACACAAGAGAAACTTCCCAGTGGATCAGGCCTCGTGTTCACTGGAATAAGAAGTTATTTGGATTTTCTGAGTTGGGCCCTAAAATGTTTTGGGCCAGTCTTGCTTCACTTTGTTGTTAGACCCTGTGGCATGGCTCAGCCTGACGGTCTGCACTTGGCTGCAGGCATTGAAAAGAAAATCTTGGCAGATGTCAATTGTTCGTAGATCCCTGGAAAGAGCTGAGCTGATGATCCCTATAACTTGTCATGCGGCTCAATCAGCAGTCTGGAGAAGATTATGCCAGACAGTCTGTGCAGCATGATTTTTCTTTCGGGCTGTGAGAGTCACCCAAAGTGTCAGTTCAGAAGTCCCTCATTAGGGCCTCTTGCTGGAACATATTAGCTCCCAATCAATCTCAATTTATCTTGGGGCGACCAGCAAAAACCCATTGAGTTGTCAGAGCTGCAGGATTGATGGTGTGTCAATAGCAGTGGAGTGTTTGCTCACACTTCTGCCCTGCCTGAGGAGCCGTGCGGTGTGTGTGCAGCAAATCAGGGGCTGAAAGCCCTGCATGGAGCCTTGTTGCAGTTCTGTCACTAGGATAGGAGAGGGGTTGGTAGGGTCACTGGCCTGGGCTTGGCTGCAGCCTAGGCACAGAAGGAGCATGAGTCAAAGAACATCAGTTCATAAACATGTTGTTATGTCGATTTTTTTCAGAGTTATTGAGGGCAGTAAGGTGTGTAGGGTGGAACCATTATGCTTTCTGGTTGCTTTGGTGCCTGCAAGCCTAAATCAGTAAAGCAGGGGTGACCAACGGTAGCTCTCCAGATGTTTTTTTGCCTACAACTCCCATCAGCCCCAGCCAGCATGGCCAATGGCTGGGGCTGATGGGAGTTGTAGGCAAAAAACATCTGGAGAGCTACCGTTGGCAACCCCTGCAGTAAAGCATATTTTGCCACTAATCATTATGGAGGGGAAGGGGGTGAAATGTTAAGTCATGGGACAGCAGAAGTTACCAGTTTTTTTGGTGGGGGGTGGGTGGGTTAAACAGCAGTTTCTGAGCAGGAGTAGTGTATCTGTGCAGTGAGACTTGGAATTTCAGCCACAGTCCTCTGAAAGGCTCAGAACTGTGTTGCTGGTTTCTGGGTTTGAGAGGGGGGCATCTAGAGTTCCTGATCCAAGCATAGCAATGACTTGTTGTCCGGTGCCTTCACACCCACACACACCAGTTTCCTGATTACAGTTAATGTAACCCTTGACTTGGCTCAGCATTCGCTGAGTTCCAGAACAACCAAGATGAAGGCCGCAGATTTCTATCAGTCTGTGAAAAGTATATTGCATGCGAGTGCAGTTGTGATCTGGACAGCAGCCCTACAAGAAGGGAAGATGGGATTTAAATATTCAAACCCCTGGTTAGCTTTACTAAATTGATACCAGCACTTTTAAAGAGAATTGTATCCAGAGCTTTTTTTTTTTTTTTTTTTTAGGAACGCACAGGAACGCCGTTCCGGCTGGCTTGGTGTCAGGGGTGTGGCCTAATATGCAAATGAGTTCCTGCTGGGGCTTTTTCTACAAAAAAGCCCTGTGTAAAACAATGGTTATATCAGGACGTGTGGCCTAGTATACAAATATTGTGACTGATTGTGCCCTTCTAAAACCTGTGTCTAGCTCAGGGGTGGCCAAACTTTCTCAATGTAAGAGCCACATAGAATAAATGTCAGATGTTTGAGAGCTGCAAGACAGGCAGGCAAGTAAGCAAATAGATGAGGGGGAGGTGGAAAGAAAGCAACTTTAGCTTTAAATGCATTCTCCAAGCTGCCAGCTGGCTTGCAGAAGTGATTTAAAGAAATAAATTCCTTCTCCAAGCTGACTGACAAGGCAGTGGGAGCTTTGAGAGCCACACAATGTGTGTGAAAGAGCCATATGTGGCTCCTGAGCTGCAGTTTGGCCACTTCAAGTGGCTCACATAATGGAATGCTCCTCTTCACAATCATCCCCAGTACCCCAAAACCCAGAGTAATTCCTTTCCGTTCTTTTTTCTGTGTGGAGGGTCTTTTTCTCCTTGGAGAAGCATTCAACTATGTGACCCCTCACCAGCATTCTTAAGTAGTACAGCCCAAACACAAATTCACAACTTCTGTGAGGGCCAGACTACATGGTGCATGGAAGGTCTGTGATCATAATGCCCCTCCCCAATATTTTCTTTACTATTAAAAAGAAGACTTTAGATTTATACCCCACCCTTCTTTCTGAATCAGAGACTCAGAGCGGCTCACAATCTTCTATATCTTCTCCCCCCACAACAGACACCCTGTGAGGTGGGTGGGGCTGAGAGGGCTCTCCCAGAAGCTGCCATTTCAAGGACAACTCCTGCAATAGCTATGGCTGACCCAAGGCTGTAAGTGGAGGAGTGGGGAATCAAACCTGGTTCTCCCAGATAAGAGTCCGCACACTTAACCACTACACCAAACTGGCTCTCTGGATAGGGGTCTGGTCTGGATAGCAGCCAGAGTCTTGAAGGGAGGTGACCTTATCCCCAGGGTTCCTGACTAGCTGTCTCTCTTCCTTATTGTAGCTAGTAGTACCATGGGAGGAGGGCAAGTTTCTATCAGATAAACAGTCTAGAGGGCAATAGGATAAAGCCCTCCCCTCCTCAAGTCACCCACCTCCTTCATCAAAGTGCTCTCACTGTTGAAGAAAACATTGGGTGATGCATTCATGAATCTCCCACTTAGTATATAGTTGGGCCTGCAACCTAGGGTTGCCAAGTCCAATTCAATAAATATCTGGGGACTTTGAGGGTGGAGCCAGGAGACTTTGAGGGTGGAGCCAGGAGACTTTGGGGGTGGAGCCAAAATCAAGGCTGTGATAAGCATAATTGAACTCCAAGGGAATTCTGGCCATCACATTTAAAGGGACGGCACACCTTTTCAATTCCTTCTTTTTATAGGAAATAATGAAGGATAGGGGCACCTTCTTTTGGGGCTCATAGAATTGGACCCCCTGGTCCAATCTTTTTGAACTTGGGGGGTATTTTGGGGAGAGGCACTAGATGCTATATGGAAAATTTGGTGCCTCTACCCCAAAAAACAGCCCCCCCCAGAGCCCCAGATACCCGCGGATCAATTCTCCATGATTTTCTATGGGAATAAATCTCCATAGGGAATAACAGAGTTCCCAGCAGACATTTCCCTCCCCTCCCCCCGCTTTCTGACGACCCTGAAGCGGGGAGAGGGCCTCCAAACCGGGGGATCCCCTGCCCCCACCTGGGGATTGGCAACCCTACACCTAAGCCTTAGCATTAAAACCAAACTAGGTAGGATGGTGGCAACTATGTTTGTTCATCTACCACATTTATGATAAAGTTGGGAGGAGGCTACAAATTACACCAAAAGAAACATATAGGTGAGGTGACCTGAGCTCTCCTTCCTCTAGTACCTTCCCCCCCCCCCCACTATCAGGGGATGGGAGGATAGGGTTGCCAGATCCAGGTTGGGAAATTCCTGGAGATATGGGGATGGAGACTGGAAAGGGCAGGACCCTCAGTGAGGTTCAATGCGATAGAGTCCGTCCTCCTAAGCCTCCATTCTCTTCTAGAACTAGGCCAGAGTGAGGAGAAACGGGGTCTGACTGAATAATGACAGGGAGGCTTTAATTACTCTCCTCACCCCAAAGCCTTTTTGATGTCAGTGTGATGTTTATATAGCACTCATGTAGTGTACTGGTTGGACTAGGCCGGGTGGCCAGGTTGCCCCTTTGGCAGACAACTTGCTGTCAAATGCTTTCGTTCTCTTGCCACAGCTCCATAGAGAAGCAGGAGAAAAATGGGCCGATCTGAATGACATTTGTTGACGCCGTGACATCACTTCCAGCTGCATGACTGAAAGAAATGTCACCACGTTGCAGGGTGCTGTGGGATTCACCTGGAACTCAATGGTTTTTATCATAGATTTTTGAGTAACTCAGGATATTTTTCTTTACTCTGAAGTAGTTCTCATTTAAGAAAAGGTTGGCAAACCTAACTTGGAGAAAAGGTTGGGATAAAAGTGTACCAAATAAGTAAAATGTTAAAATGACATAGGGTTGCCAACTCCAGTTTAGAAAATCGCTGGATATTTGGAGATGGAGCCTGGAGAGGGTTGAGTTTGAGGAGGGGGAACCTCAGTAGGTTATACTGCCAGAGTGCATCCTCCAAAGTCACCATTTCCTCCAGGGGAACTGATTTCTGTGTCTGGAGATCAAGGTAATTCTGAGTGATCTCTACTGGATGCTGACAACCCTATGAACAAATACATATATCTGCGAGTCTTAGATCTACTTTGATCCCAAGGATCCCAGTGGGCCCATTTCGCTGCCCTAAACAACACCTGAACCATGCAATTGCGTACAAATGATCACTGTTATATATGATGCCATCTGTGCAGCCAATGAATTTGGGGGTAACAAATGGATAACAATGACAACATGGTAACCAGTATTTCATTGGTCGCAGAAACAACTGTGTGCAATCCACATTTTAAAGTCCCTTTTAAAAAAAACCTATCAGCTACCAGAAGTTATATAAATAAGTCCATAAAAAGGAGGAAAAAAAGAGAGCTCGATTTGAGGGACAACAGCACCACAGCAGCTGGCCGGAAGCAAACATGACTGCAGAGTCCCAGCAAGGAAAATCAATGAGAGATAAAGGAGATCATACAGCAATTAATTAATGAAGAGAGTTAGGGTGGGGGTGGGGTGCGCTGTGTGTACTGGAACTGCTACCTACTCCAAGCCCAGTGCAACCTTTCCAGATCTCCCTAGGCCTTCTCTTCTTGCCTCTTGCAGCATTACCTCGGTGCTAGACAAATACATTCTTGTCTTGGGAGCATTGGCTGGAGAAATACAAAGATATGCAGAGTTTGTTTTTGCAAGCATCACCACTTTCTTGGCCACTAGAAGAAATCCCCACTTGGCACGGTCTGAGGATGATTAAAGTTAGGAAAAGGGAAATCTCTGCACCTCTGTTCTGTCCATGTCTGATGAAGATCACTGATCTGGGGCAGTCTGTAAAAGGTCAATGGTGCACACGCCTCTGCAGCTGCTGTTAGGATCTGGGGCATGCAGAAAGGAGAGAAGAAATGCAATCCTTCGACCCACACCCTTTTTCATGAAACAAACTTGGTTTCCTCCCTGCACTTTTGTGGCGGAAAGGCTATCAAGTTGCAGCCAACTTATGGCAACCTATAGGGAGGGTCTTCAAGGCATGATGAGACAAACGGGATCTGCTTGCCATTGCCTGTCTCTGTGCTGCTGTTGGAGTGAGCGACTCAGCATGCCAGGGTCGCCAGGTCCTATTCAAAAAATATCTGGGGACTTTGGGGGTGGAGCCAGGAGACTTTGGGAGTGGAGCTTCAGCTGGGAGCAATGGTGGGATAAGCACAATTGAACTCCAAAGGGAGTTCTGGCCATCATATGTAAAGGGACCACACTCCTTTTAAATGCCTCCCCTCCATTTGGAATAATGAAGAATAGGGGCACCTTATTTTGGGGGTCACAGAATTGGACCCCCTGGTCCAATCTTTTTGAAACTTGGGGGATTTTTTTAGGAGAGGCACCAGATGCTATGCTGAGAATTTGGTGTTTCTACATCAGTCTAAGTGTGTCAAGATGTTACCTTCTTGAATGGGATGCCTCTCTTTGTCTTAACCTGGGAGCTGCCCTCTGACCCCTCCTCTCTCGCTTTGTCCTCTCACCTAATGTACATGGCCTTCCGTGCAGACACATTATTATACCATTTCCACAGCTGTGAAATTCCCCACATTGACGTTTTTAAATTGCATGTTATGTGAAATTTTCTGCAGTAGATTTTTCCTCACCAGGTGCAAACCCAAAGTTTTTTCCTTCTTACCCCACATTTTTGGAACCCCCATTTTTAGGAAGTTCTGAAAATATGGGGTAAGAAGGAGAAAACTTCAGGTTGTACCTAGGGAGGAAAAATCTACTGTGGAAATTTCATATAACACACCATTTTGAAAATGTCAATGTGGAAACTACTGTGGAAACCGTCTAGATTAGGCTTCTTTCTCTTCTTTTGACTGCAACCTGAATGTGAACTAATGTGAATTAAAACTACTTGAATAAATGTGAGTTTACCTTTGTTTTTGCAATTTCCTTGGGAGATTTATTTACCACACTCAGTATCATGCTTCTATGACTGGGCAAACTCTGGCATAAGGGAGGAAGAATTATACATGAAACAGCCACCAGTGATTACAGATGAAAAGAATAAACATCTTGTTTGTAAACTTCAAGGAGGGCTTTATGGGCTTAAACAAACTGTGAAAGCATGGTCAGACAAGCTGACCGAGATGCCCTACTCAATCAGGGCTTCAGACAAGGCAAAACTGACATCTGTCTTTACAGTAGACACAAAGATAGAAGATGGACATTTATTCTGATCTATGTTGGTGATCTGATTATTTGCCATGAAAATCAAAATAACTGGGCTGAAATTGCATCCCAACAAAACAAGGAAGTAGTAGTCAAACATCCAGGCAATGCTAATTTCTACTTGGGGATTCAGACTGAATGGGAACCAGATGGAAGTTGTCGTCTTAGTCAAAAGCAGAAGGTATTGGAAATATTGCATAGCCTGGGTTTGGAAGGTATTAATCCAATGCCCACACCAATGGAATCAGGCATCTATAAAGAAAAAGGTACCTGATGAACCACTGCAAGACAGCAATAACTACAGAAGTGTTGTAGGCAAGCTTCTATACTCAGCAATGACAAGAAGGCCTGACATTGCAACAGCTGTAAGTATATTATCTAGAAGTGTTAGCACACCCACCACAAAGGATTGAACTGCAACTAAAAAGGTGATAAAGTACTTAAAGGTATTGCACATTTTAAACTGAGATTGCCAGAAACTAATAATCCCATACTGTTGGGATATGCTGATGCAGACTAGGATGGAGAAAGATCAGTCCAGAAAAATGACCCATTAACTGCTTACCATTAGCAGTAAGCAGTTATATATTTTTCTGTGAATTGGTTCTATATGTTGGGCAAGTTCATAAACAAGAAATTGTTGTCCACTCATCTACTGAAGCAGAATGTGTATCCACTTCTGAAGTGTGCAAAAAATTAGGGGGGCTTATAATGTTACTGGAGGGTTTTGGTATCAAGAAACCTTTCTCTGGTTTCCAGGTTTGCGGTCCTCTTGGCCACTCTGCCCCAACTAATGTGGTGATAAAGGAATAGGATTCTCACAACCAAACCTCCTATTCCACGTGCAGCTTGGCAACTTATTTTGGGTTGAAAGCCTTGCCTTGAATTTTGGCCATAAGAAACACAAACATCATTTGTTTCAGATTTTGTTGGTAATCAGGGTAAGTTGAACTACACATATATGAACTTGCTAAGTGGTTGGAGGCATGTTTTGGGATTCTAAAGGGAAAGCCATTTAAAAAGAATCCGGCTCAATAGTGCCTATTTTTGTAGACAAACTATTGATTAAAAGAAGGGGATGGAGGGGGAATGAATTCCTGAAAAGCTAACTTTGTGCAGATGAACAGGTGAGATTTTAAACACCAGGACTGATGTGCTCCTTTTTCCTGTGCCTCAGGATGTACAATTGCACATGTAGTGTTCAGCTGCGGGGAGAACATTTGTGAAGGAGAGGATTCGTGCCTCATCTTTTTGCTGCTGTCTGAAGGGTCTTCACACTTGCCTTTTTCCAGGTGCTGAGAAAATAAGCAGTGTTGGCAGGTCAGGGATCTTGGGGGCTGGGGCTGCCCACCGCTCTTTTGAAAGTCTGGGCAAGTGCTGGTCCCAGAAGCCTCATGTCTCCCCTGGCAGCCAGCAGTGGGAAGGCCTCTGCCCGGTTCAGCTCCTACGGCTGGAATATGTTTTTGACATTTTCTAAGCTGTTCGGCGTAGCTGACAATTTTTAATGTACTAACTGCCTGGTCCACTGAGCTGATTAATTGGTGCTGGGGAGATCAATACAAAACACAAAATTAAAACAATTTTAAAGTGATTAAGTAGTTTAACACCTGTCTGCCATGCCGTCACCGCAGGAAGAAAAATTCAGCAGGTGGCAAAGGGGCCTCAGGCAGCCGGGGGAAATGACAAATGGCATCTGAAGGGCGGGCTGGCCCAGCTTGGCCCGTGTTTCCCAGTGGCACAGAGGAAAAAGTCTGGCTTTCCCCACACCATCCTCCATAGCCAATAAAGAGCCCACTTCTGGGTTACTGTGGGGTAAGCTCCTGAGGATGTGCCTACTTGCCTGCTATTTTAGATTCTCAAGGCAGGAAGGAAAATGGGCAGGAAGATCAGTCAGTTTGCAGCAGCTGCCTCTGGAATGTGAGGGGGGGGGGACAGGCAGACATTGTGATTTCAGAAGGAAAGAGAGAATGCAGCATGTGGTTACAAATGCAAGAGGCATGCAATCAGAGTAGCCAGCTTGGGTTGCCAACTTGGGTTGGGAAATCCCTGGGGATTTGGGGGTGATGCCTGGAAAGGATAGAATTTGGGGAGGGAAGAGGTCTCAGGGGTATAATGCCCTGGAGGTCACTCTTCAAAGCAGCCATTTTCTCCAGGGAAATGGATCTCTGTAGTCAGGAGATCAGTTGTAATTCCAGGAGATCTCCAGGCCATGCCTGGAGGTTGGCAACACTAGGTCCAGCATGGGCACCAGAACCGCCCACTATGAGTAAGCTGGAAGATAGGAGGAACCTGATGTTTGATTCTAGAGAATACATGAATGACCCCACCCCAAGAACTATCAGTTGCCAACTTGGTGTCTGAGAGGGTGGGCAGCAAGCTGCATGGCTGCAGCCCCTTGTGTACACCCACCCACCCTTTCTAGGTTGGCAACTGGAGGTCAGATGATGCCTCCCAGGCAGCTGGAGCTGACCCACAGGCCATCAGTTTTTGATGCCCTAAAGCAAGCTGCTACCGGTGTAAACCTGCACCACATTAAAACAGCTTAATTTCCAACACGGTCCCAAAGCTGTTGCTATAATTTCCACAGACTCAAAGCTGGGATGGGTGGGGCTCTTTATTTCAGCAGCCTTGGTTGTTTGGGCAAATGGCTTTAGCATCTCTCTTTTCTAAGATAGTTTTCTTCTGATTTTAACACCATACCCAGTCATCCATTCTGGACCTATGAATCCAGACAAATTCCTGAAATGAAGATTGAGCAGCCAGCATATAGTGCCTGCTGAAGAGCTTTGTCTCTCTCTAAAGTTTGCATCCTCTCATATGGTCCCAACTATTTGCATTGGAAGCACTGGAGCAGCACAAAACTCTTTGCTTGAATGCAGGAAGATACTTTCACTTATTGAACTCACTTTGCAGTGGAAGGCAAAGTTTAGCTGGAAAGGGAAGGTTTTGTTCTCGTTGTGGGTGGCGAGAGCAAAGCGGACAGCCAAAGGGGGTGTGAGAGAAGGAAGGTGGCAGCCGGATGGATGGTGTCTCCATTTCAATTCCACATTCCTTTTCTCCCAGACAAACCCCGTCGGATTTTCATAAATCAAAGCACCACACTCTTTAATAAAAATTTATTGACTTACAAGTGATTATTTATCAAAAGGCCATTAATAGCGGATCCTGGAATGATGGGCTATTGGGTGGTGCAGGGAGAGTAATAGGAAATCAATGCCCACAGCAGGGCAGAATGCAGATGAGGGGCTCTGGCGTCCCCCACCAACCCCGTGGCAGCTCCAGCCAGCCTCTGCTTCGCCTGCCGTCCATGGAGCCCTCTATTTATATATCATTTACAAATGAAATGATCGATACTTTTAATCTAGAGCTAAATTTATTAACTTTCCCATCGGAGAGAGAGATGTATTGACTGGGGCTGGGGGGGGGGGCAACGGTGGGCAGCAGGAGACTAGGACATCTGGGCCAAGATGGATGCTTTTGTAGTCATCTGTGTGGCCTTGTAGAGTGGACGCCCCCTTACCCAAACTGACCAGCTTTCTGCTTGCTCATTCACCAGGCATTCTTCAGAGATCGTAGGGTGCTTATCAGAAAGGAGGTGGGAAGGACGTGCTGACAAACTCATCCAGCTTCATTGAGGACTGGGCCCTCATCAGGCGAGAAAGGGATGCAGAACACGTCATGCAGTAAACCCCGTACAGGGAAACGAGGCATTGTGGGTTAGGGTTTGTCTGCCTGTCATGGCTGCCAAACCTACTCTGCTGTAGCAATAGAAGTGTCCATTGTTAAAATTCTCTCTGCTGTGAACTGTTACCCTTACAGTGGTCAGTAGCTGGAGGTGAGTAGGGTGTAAAGGACTAATGGCCATGAATCTCAAGGCTGGACTTTACTAGACTTAATTCTCAAGGAATTATGGGTTTTCCTGGCCATTGAAATAATACTTAATTGGGACCTGTGTTTACAATGTGGCTTTGGAGTTTCACAGAACTCTCTCAAAATTGTTTTTTTAAGAAGTGTCAGTTCTTCAGTGACAGGTGTAGCAGTGGTCAAATGGCTGTCACCATGACAGCCAGTCTGCTGAAGTAGTGTCATACCAGGACCAAAGAACCCTTAGTTCAAATGCCTTCTGCTGTGAAACTTGGTGAATGGCCTTGGAGAGAGTTACTCTGTCCCTCAGCCTAACCTACTTCACAGAGTTGTTGTGAAGATGAACAGGAGAGGAGAACTATGTCTACTGCTTCAGATTTCTCAGAGGAAGAGCAGGATAAAATATGACAGGCAGAAAAACAAACGGTATGGCTACATTAGAAGTCCAGTCTGGTTACCTGGGAAAACCGATTCACCTGACACCTACCTAAGGTATCCTGTACCACCCTCTATGGGCTGTATGTCATTGAGAACCAGATGGGTTTTGCTTCTGGTCAGTTGTTCCCAGAGAGCTCTGGGAACAGATACAGTTTGCCGAAATACCTGGAACCCTGCAAAAGAAGCTATTGCTACAAAATCTAAAGCAACAAAGAAGTGAGTGGACTCACAGAGAGGGGGAATGAGGGCCCATTTCAGGCAGTGAAGGGAGAAGGGCTTCAAAGCATTTCCAATACCATGTCAAGCCTATGTGCAATGCTCAAGCCATTCCACAGCTGCATGCATAAAAGTGTGCATCGTTCTACCTTTCCCTTTTCTCAAGAACTATTTCAGAGCTGTAAAAATGGCCCAGTGCAAGTGTTAGACTTCCTCCCCACGGTTCTAAGCCTTTTCCTCTTCCCCGAAGGTGCTATTTATGAGAATTTAGAAACCAGAGACCTGACCACTTTATCTCATGTAGTTGCAGCTACCATGTTGATATATATGAGGCATACTGTACTAGCGGAATCCAGATGTAATGACAAGCTACCCAATAGCTGTTAACAGTTAAACGGAACCTCTATATGCAATTTCTTGTTTGGGGGGGGGGGCGGGAATAGCAGGAGCATACTGTTGCCTCCATGCTCTGCCTCTAATCTTCATGGAGGCATCTAGGCATGCTGGGTAAGACAGACCTCAAGTCCAATGCAGAAGAACTCCTTCTGTTCTCAAATAATCCTGATGGAAGTGCTTTAGTAAAAAGGTAAAGGTAGTCCCCTGTGCAAGCACTAGTCATTTCCGACTCTGGGGTGATGTTGCTTTCACATTTTCATGGCAGACTTTTTACGGGGTGGTTTGCCATTGCCTTCCCCATTCATCTACACTTTCCCTCCAGCAAGCTGGGTACTCATTTTACCGACCTCGGAAGGATGGAAGGCTGAGTTAACCTGGAGCCGGCTACCTGAACCCAGCTTCTGCCGGGATTGAACTCCAAGTAATGAGCAGAGCTTAGGACTGCAGTACTGCAGCTTTACCACTCTGAGCCACAGGGCTAAAAACTGCTGCCATTTGTTCCTGGAAAGCTGTTCAGTGCTTTCCTCCCTTCTACAAAAACACCAGGTGCAGCCAGAGGAAACTGCAATATCCCAAACCCACCCTTTGACCAAAAGTCAGTGTGAAGAACATTCCTCCCCCAGCCTGTTTACCTTTGTGGGATGGGAGATGCTAAGGAACTGGGTGTGGTGGTGGCAGTTGTGTTAAACTGGCCCCTGGAAGAAGCAGGCTTCTCCTTATCAGCTCTGGGCAAAGTTCAGGGCTGAGTATACACAGGAGGGAACAAAGAGGCTGGGCTGTTTCCCAGAGGGGTCCTGGACAGAGTTATCTTCCTGTCTCCAGGAAGTGGCAACCAGGCCAGAACCTGCTGCAGGCATAGGGAAGACCTCTGCCCCATCCTGGGGAGAACAGCCCACCACCACAGAGACCAGAAAGACAGGAAGTTTCATGGAGATTATCTGCAAGCAACAAGAGAAAGGCAGCAATTTGGGTGCATGGCTGACTCGAGGACTGGGGGAGGGGAGGGCTGCTGCAAGCCATCTCTGGTAATCTTTGCCTAGGAAAAAGCCAGGCGTACTCATTAAGGCTGCTCCCACTTTGCTTCAAACTTTTTTGAGCGGGCTACAGAAAGCAAGAATGATGATGTCATTGAAAAGAGGGCACTCGACCAGGGAGAGTTCAGCTTCACCATGCTGAGATGTCAGCCCTGTGGGGCAGAGCCCGACTTCAAAGACTTTACAGGCATGAATTAAAACCTGAGTTTGCCTCAGCTCAACAGGACCCAAAAGGATGCTATTGAAAAGGACTGGGAAATTCAGCATGCCAGACAACTTGCCATTCAATGAGGTAAGAAAAACCTAGCTCTGCCTGATTGCTACCTGTATAGGGACACAGGAGGACAAGGCGCTTCACAGACTGGGGATGGGGTTGTACTTCTCAAGCTCAACATATGTACACAAAACCAGCACAGCTCTGAGTTGAGCACTTTTGTGCACTAGTTGCCCTAAATTAGGCAGTCAGCAGCCTTGTGTGTGGGATCTGCCTATCAGTCATTCACTGGACAACAGAACCCACCCAGTTTAATCCGTTTGTTTACTTTTCTCACCCAGAAAAGTAAACAAACTGATTTTTAAAAATCTACAACATTAATCAAATCTAGCAACCACTGCAGAATCCTGAGATTTCTTTTGTTTAAATGTCAAACTTCTCGCCTACATGGACATAGAAAAATAATATTTTTGCTAGATGCTCAAAAATAATGACCTGAGACTTTGCAACATTCCAAAAACAGGACTTTGGAATTTCCACTCTGGTTCCTGGAGATTATGGGCCTCCTCTCACATTATAGAGTGACAAATGGTAAATGTATGTGGGGATGAATCTAACCCTAACCCTTGGGAGGGAAAAGGATGAAACTGGCCCTGAAGCTGGCTGTGCCAGGGAATCTGAGAAAGAACTCCTGTTAGAGCAGAGGCATGCATACAGTTAGGGAAGGAACCACATTCTGTCCTGAGTAGCTCCAGTTTCAAAAGGTGGTAGCAATGCTGGGTGCACGGCTGCAATCTTGAAGAGCTACTGCCGGAAAATACAGTACTGGGCTAGACAGACCACCAATCTAACTCCCTGTGAGACAGTATCTTCTGCTCAAAGACCTTTTCTATGTTTAGGTAGAAAGTGCAATGCTTTGAAAAATGACAGCACCTTCCTCTCGCTTTCATTCCAATATAAGTATTTTATTCTTGTGTAGATGGCTGTGGGCGTGTTCATTCTGATCTGCTTTGGCTTTAAAGGGTTTGTGTCTTCTTTCTCTGGTGCCCATCCCTGGGCTGAGGAAACAGGGTGGCTTTAGAAATTTATAACAATCAGGCTTGGGAAGCAGTTTTTGAGACCTTTGAACACCTTAAGGTGGCACGGATAAAATTACCCTATGGTTGCCTCTCTCAGATAGATGGCATTTATCACATCCCCCAAATTCACTGCTACACCTTGCTTTTGTGGCTAGGCTGTGAAGTGTGGGAAGGAAGGCAAATTCTATGGGCAGCCCTCCAGCCCACTAAAGAGCTGGACATGGCAGGAGACCAGAAAAGCCCCAGCTAAAATACCTAGCTGTGCTTTTTTTTTTTTAAAAATGGGAGAACTCCTCCTGCTTTGAGCTGCACAGTTTTGCTCTAAAGGCACCAGGGAACAGTCAACACAAGGCTTCTGTTCATATCATCATTTAATTATAAAATGCAAAGTGTGTCCATGCATCCATAGTCAGTTGGGGGGGAAGGGGAGAGAAAGGAGGCAAAAAGATCTTTGTGCCTTTCCCCTGAGATTGCAACAGGGGAAAAATCTGCAGGAGGCATCTGTCACTGGCAGTAGGGGCTTGACTAGTCCAGCTGTGCTCCAAGCCACACTGGAGAAGCCTGCACACGCTCACACCCACACACACATTATATATATATATATATATATATATAGACACACACACACACACAGGCATCCTCCAGCATGTACACACACACGCACACACACAAATACGGGCAGCCCAAACTGCCACTCCGAAGCATGGCAACGAGTCCTTCGATGCTGCTGTTTGGGCAACAATGTTTAAGACAAGGCCTCTTTCTCAGTGGCCCCTAAGCAGGACCACTGGGGGGCTGCTGAAGTCAAAGACAGCCAGAGCCTGAAGAAGAACCTGCTGCTCCAGGGGGGACCTGGAAAGACAGGGCTGGAAAGAGTTCTGAGGCAGTGGGTAATGCAGTCGCCGCCATCCAGGATACTCAGGAGCGGCTCCGGTCCTCGTGGTTGCCCACAATCATCTTGCTGTAGAGTTTCTGCTGCTCCTCTTTGAATGTGTCCTTCACCTTCTCCCTCTTTAGACCTCCATCCCTAGAAAGGAGCAGGGGTTGGGTGAGATGGGGATAGAGAACAATGAAATCCTGGATAGAAAACTCACTCAATCTGCCGAAGAGAAAGGCAGGTTTAACACTCCACCCTCCAGCCCAATAAAAAACTGGCAGGAACAGAGATAGGAGGAACTTGTGCCGCACCCCCATGCCCTGCTGGTTTCAAAAAGGTCTCCTCCCACTGTGAGAATCAAGTTCTACAGCATCTTTGAACTGTACAGAAGAGCTGGCCAAGAGCATGTACAGAAGATCTGGCACCAGCTCTGCCTTCTCCACTCCCATGGAACTCTTTCATGCACAACGAATGATGGCTTTGCAAATTTTACCCTTGCATAGATCTCCTCCCATAGAATTCACATGCTGTGGGGCAGAGCAAAGAGACTTGTGTTCATGTGCCCCACTGCAACACACATGGAACCTTACAACATGACATGATGCCAGCACACATAAGCCCTGGTCTCACAAGGAGTCTGCTGTGGAAAAAGAGATTTCTGGAGATCATGTAATCCCCAGCAAACACAGAGGGTCCCCTACATGGAGGGAAGGTGAACTGAAAGCTTCCTTTCCAGTACTGGACCTGGTGTGAAACTTACACCCTGCAACTGTGTTTGAAGTTCATTTCAGCTACAGATGCTGGGGTGGGGGTGGGATTTGTGAACTAGAAATAGTAAAGAAATATCCAGAAGGAGCTGAGTTGGGTGGGGTGGAGAGAAGAAGCAGGAATGCTGAAAGAGGAGAATGGGGAGAAAAGCCCTTCCGGCCAAATTTGTTTGTCTACAGAATGGCAAGATCTCAGTCTAACAGTGCTTTCATTTTATCCACCCCATACATGAACCTCATTCATGGATTTTCGCCTGTGATGACATAGGATTTATGGGCTGTGTGCATGTACAGTGCAATCAATTAGAGATGGCACACCGGGGGTGGGGAGCCACATATGTGATTAGAGTACAGGTTCTATGTTTCTTCCGTGCCTGACAGTATCTTCAGTATAGAAAAAGTATTAAGATGCAAAGCAATCTGCAGCCTTTAAGATTCAATGCAGTATTCTGCATTGTCCAGCGTCTGTTCCCATTAATGCCAGCTCCTGAGCTCCCAAAGCTGGACCATATTAAAACCCCCTAGGTTTGGTGAAGGGAAGAGAGAAATGGCCCTCTAGATGCCAACTGCAGCTCTCTTTCCTTTTCGAGGCTCAAACTGCACTTAGTGTGGTTGTTGTTTCTAAAGACTCAAAGTAGGCTGCACCCAAACAGAAGAAATGCATTTAGAAAGCGGCTGCATAATATGTTGTCCTCCAGCCTTTTAAATCTCAAAATTGGCCTCCCAAACTGTTTTCCCACCTGCAGGGGTGAAGTGTATTCTACTATTCCCTGCAGCACTCTTCACCACCCACTATTGGTAGAAGAGCAACTTGAGGAGGATAACTTTGAACTGAAATAACTTGAGTACAAAAAGTTTAGCAGACTTTTCCTGCCTGACTTTTGTTTGCTCAGACGCAGCCTGATTTGGTTTTAAAAAGAAATGCAGAACAAGAATAAAAGAATTCCACATAATGTGTGATCTGAACATGAGGTCAGAGGTCTGGGGATGTGCTGTCCCAACAAAATGATGGGATGGCAGAGCACTTGCTTTGCATCGAGAAGATAAATAGGTAGCACAGGAATGAACGGGCTAATAATCTGATGGAGCAATCAGCCCAAGGATCAGGAGTTCAGTGAATCTGCTCCCTTCCTGCCTTCTCCCCAGAGAAGAGTCAGAAGATAGCTTTGCCTTGGGACTCACCACAAGAGATCCACAAGGCCCCCCTGTCGAGCAATGGCAGACTTCACCCGGTTGGCAAATTGCACTGCATCCTCATCAGCCTAAGGAAGAACAGAGTCGATCATTTCTGGCAAAAGGGGGTGGGGGCATGGTTGCTAAGCTACCTGTTCATCCACCATCAGCCCAATCCCAGCCCAGTTCGCTCACCTGCCGGGTCATTGGGGGCAAATACCAGACACTGCAGACAATTGCCCAGCTGCTCATCATCCTCAGCAAATAGGTCACCATGCCATACTTGCTGCTGTTAAAAAAGGCGTCTCCAAACTGGGGGTCATACTGAAGGACAGAAATAGGGGAAGCAAAACAGTGAAATGTTCTGGCACCAGCCAGGGCCAAGGCAAAAGCATCACCAAAGCTAGACAGTTTCTACACCTCCCATTCTCTGTGGCTTACAGAATGCATCAAGAAACATCCTGTAAGCAACTGCCTAAAAGGAAGAGTTCCAGTTGATGTATATTAGTTATCTGATGTGTGCTGTATCCTCTCTTCAAGGAGCAAATGGCAGCAGACATGATTTACTTCACTGTAGCTTCACAACAACCCTATGAGGCAGATAAAAGCCAGCTGCACAGCATGCTGATTGCTTGATCCCTAGGGCAACTATGAAGACCTGGGCAATACTTCAGGTTAAAAACAACAACAACAACAATAAAGGAGATTCATGACGAAAGGGCATCAACAAATTGATATTTATCTATTAAAACATGATGGGCACCTGAAAAGAAAAGGCTAAAAAACACCAAAGGTCACCCAAACCATAGAGAGAGGGGGGCAGAAATCTATGTTGAAGCCAGAGTGAGGTGTGTGGGTCAGCAGAGAAACAGGAAGAGAGTTCCCTCTGGAGCCCCCCACCCTTGCTCCAGCTCCAGGAAGAAGGTATGCCTATCTAGAATCCACACCCATCTGCCCACTGCTTGTGAAGAATCTGAATGGTAAATTACAGTAATGTTTTTCAAGTGCATGTCTATCATGAAATGCAAAAGTGTACTTTATTTTAAGTGGAAGCTGAGATTGCGCACACACACACACACAAGTATGGAAGGCAAACAATTCTTGACCAGAACTAAAGGCTGTGGAAATCTCCACAACCATCTGCACACAAGAGTGGTTTAAAAAGAAATGCAAAAGAAGAAATCAAAGAATTCCACATACCATGTGATTTGAACATGTTAAAATTCTCTCTTAAAAATCCCAAGATTCTCTCCTAAACATTAAGTGTCTAGGCTTATTTAGCTAGAGATAATATTTTAAAATAGAAAGCTGAGATTTGGGTGGGTTTCTGGCTACAGGAGAGATCAGAAAAGCACAACATGAAGGGCAAACAGGATTTATCACGGCTACTCCTCAGGATTTATTACATACCTCAACATGTTTCAAGAAATCTTTGGGAAGAACTCAGCTAAGGGGTGGGGGGTGGGGACAGGGACTTCTTCCAAGATTTTACTTGTCCAGCAAAGTGAAACTGCTGATTACCACTCCCATGCATCATCCTGAGTACTTCTACCCCTCCTTCTAGTGCCTTTGCATTTAATTAAAGCACTTCCACAAACTCTCCGCTCGGGTGGCTCCCATTCATTTCAACAGGGCTCTCGCAGCAGAACTTCGCAATGGTCTGCGTACTTCTGTTGGTCTATTTTCAGCTTCATATAATTTGATTCTTTGGAGTGCCAGGGCCTTGGTTTCATAATAGAGAATTCCAGAGCCCCTGTCTGTAAGACTGCATAATTTCTCAATGCTGGTCTCAATACAGATACTGTCCTCCAGCTCTACCCAGCAAACTTCAGGATGCTTGACTAAAAGGGGACTTATTTCTCACCTTGATGGCAACAGGATAAACTGTGGCACCGATCTCAAAGCTCCCTTTCTTGAACATCATTACAGATGTGTTGTTGATGCAGGTACCTGCCAAGAGAAACAGCATCATTGCAAGACCAGTTATCGCTAGCAGTGCAGCACAGCACAGCACAGGACAGAATTAGTACTCAAAGCCAGGGCTTTTTTGGTAGAAAGAGCCCAGAAGGAACTCATTTGCGTATTAGGCCATACCCCGATGTCACCATTGTTTTGCACAGGACTTTTTTTGTAGAAAAAGCCCATCAGGAACTCATTTGCGTATTAGGTCACATCCCTGACACCAAGCCAGCGGAACTGCATTCCTGCTCAAAAAAAGCTCTGCTCAAAGCTATCAATAACAGGGAGTGTTTGTGTGAAGGCAAGCAAGTCCCAATGAAGTCTGACAAGCAGCTTTGGTTTCAAATGGAGCAAAGCTATTTTTAGGGCTTTCACCCTACAGGTGTGAAAATAGAGTGTCTCTCCCAGTCGCCACCATAGTCCTGCAACTCAAATCACAGGTTTGAATGAAAAAGTATAAGAGCTGAGTTCATTCAGCTCTACGCTTTAATTTCCCAACTCCCATTTCCATCCATCAATAAATTGGAACACCATGGCAACATGGAATGGAGTTTTACAGGAGTTACTTGTCTGCTTTAATTCCTGCTTACCTTCTGGGAAAATCAGGATGGGTAATTTGTTTTTATCGTGAGCATGCTCTGATAGTCTGCGGGCAGAAAGAGCGAGACAGTCAGTCTGTGTGCACATTGCCAATTAGCACATCTTTGGCTGCTTCGGAGGGAGATTCTAGTGCTGAGCCTACAAGGTCCTCCCATCAGCCAGTCATCTTTATTTAGAAGCCTCCCATCCACACCCTGCAAGTGGTTGCTAACAATTCGCTCTACCGAGACAGACCACGGGGCACTGTGTACATACCTTCTGGCCACTAGATGACGATCCTTAACCTCAGAGCGTTCAAACCACACATGGGGACATGCTTTCACCATGGCCCTCTGGATCATCCCCATGAGTCCTCCATGAACCTGGCCCACCTGAGTCAGAGAAAAGATTGTAATGCTAGCCTGAAGAGGAAGATAAGAGTCTCTTGCCTTCATGGGCAGCTTTGATTAAGCTGCCTCCAGCCCAATTAAGACAGCCTTCCCAAATAACAAGTATTTTAACTTACATGCATCTTTAATTGCATAAAAACATGCCAGGCTGCAGGGCATGGGTCAAGAAAGTTAACTTTTGTCACTACCTCAGTGGGTGGGGTGCCAGTCTCACAGAAAAGGAAGGGACTCCCCCCCTCCCCTCTTCATCAGCAGGCATGGGGGAAGTCTTCAGACAGCACTGTGGAAGAACAGTCTTCCTTTGACCCATATGATGTCAAGATAGCAAACTGCTCAAGTACATCCTCCTCCGAAGTGTGGAAAGGGGTTGAGAATCACAGTGAACCACAAACAGAATCACACCCCCCCCAATCCCATAAGATTGATAGTGCATCCTGAACTCACCATGGCATAGTAGCCATCACTGGCCAGAATTATGACATCAATAGGAGATGTGTGGTTAGCCACACAGATCCCTCCATTGCGGGGTCGGTTTTCCCTGAAGACGGAAGGAAAAGAAATCAGCATGAAAGACCAAAGGTCAAATGCCATCTGCTCTAGAAGAGAATTAGAGAGAGGTTCTCTCTCAGGTGCTACCTCTTCCTAAGCACCCACCTTCCCATGAGCAATTAACCTTCATGTCCAGTTCCACAAATGGTGACCCAGTTAACATACCAAAGGCATGCCTGTGTATAGTTTGCACAAAACTGAAATTATGTTCATATTGCTCAATTCTGTGACCAGTGATATGAAAATCAAACTGATTTGCATTTTTCCTGGGGTGGAGCAAGGAGTTATCTGGAGTACTGAAGCCCCACCCTTTGAACCCTGATTCATTCACTTCGTTATATATGAGTTTTCACTAGTACCGCCCACACACTTCTATGTGTTCCTCTGCAAACATAAAGGACAAGAAACATTAATTTTTTTTTAAAAGCTGAGATCCCTAGAAATGTTTTCAATATACCATATTCTGCAGGTTTTCCCATGGAATACACAAGCCTAATCAGTGTCAACATGGGAATCAGACTTTCTTGGGAAAATGAACCACATTGTCCCACTTAATCCCCTGCATACCGGTGGTGGTAGGTAATGATAGCGGTGAGGGCTCGCACACAGATCCGATAGCACATCAAGTGGACATGCCTGCTCAGAAACTCTTTGCACCTGAAATGGCAAGGTAAACCACCTTGTTAGGTAGCCTTAATCTGAGGACTAAATTCAAATCTCCCCTCCCCTCCCCACCTTATAAATCTATCTTTTTCTTAAAGGCTAGGCCACATTGCAGGCAACTTTTAGTGTCTTAGAGAGCACTCCACAGAACTGAACTTTACAATGACCACTGTTGGGGTCTCTCTTCCCACCCCATCAGGAGAATGGCTAGCAGCATGGCTCTGAAGGAAGTCTCTTTCTAGATGATCTAATCATGAGGAATGACTCCAAGTCCAGCCTGCTGATACCCACTAGATTCCAGTCCTTTCTCAAGGTAAGATCAGGAAGGAGGATTCTGTCCTTCCTGGGGCTGGCACCTCTTCTGTGAAGGAGTCAATAGCAACCTTTCCTTGACAATCAACCAGTGAGGAAGGTTTGGCTGAGAGGTCACCCAAGTAATGGTCACATCTGAGATGGGATGGAAATCTTTTCTGCAGTCCAAATGCAAGAACTCACCTTCCGTTGGGCAGGTAGCCCACCACTGTAGTGCCGGTTATCAAGAGGCTAATGCCAGTGAAAGCCAGGGCTATCCTGCAAAAGAGAGAAAAAGACAAGGAAATGAAGCACAAACTTCAGAGGATGGGGAGGAGGGAGGGCTTTCAAACTAGCCCTTTCAAACAGGAGTGATTCCTATCATAAACTACTGCCCGCTCCTGCTCTCAAGCTACTAGCCTTGTTTTCCTACCAGGGCAGAGAATGGGTAACACAAAATGCCTAACCTGGTTTTTGTGCACATCTTTAATGACCTGGTCATCACACAGATCTTTATTGGTGTTCCTATTGGGGGCCCCCAAGCAATGCTGGATCTTACCTGAGTGGCAGCAAAAAGCAGTAGCGAATGATGACACCCAGCCCCCAGAGCACTGTGAGCCGCAGGCTGATGTAATGGAAGTTGTAGTTGGTCCTGCTCAGCAGATTCCAGGATGCCAGCTCTTCAGCTGAGAAGCGCTTGGTCACCTCATCATCCATGATAGTCTCCATGCCCTTGCGGCAGAAGTAGAAGATGTCGGAAAGCTCAAACTCAGGGGCATCCAGGGCCTTGTTGCTATTGCTTCGCCGGATCTCCTTGATCTCCTCCTCCAATGAAGTGGGTTCCTTTGCAATGATACCTAAAGCAAAAACACATGCTGAACTTTCCAGCCAGACACAGTGAAGGGACGTGCACCCCTCCCCACCCCAAGAGAAGGGGGTCTCTTACCATTGGCATAGGGCTTGTAAAGTAGATGGTTCTTCTCTTTGGCACCCCGTTCAATCCTCAGTGTTGCCCACTGCAAAAGACAAGAAACTAGATCCTACCACCCAATGAACTTCTGCAATTCACTGCCACCAGAAGGTGATGTTCAGTATCAATGGCTATTAAGAAAACTTCCATTTAGTAATATATAGCTAAATACCACAAGCTGCAGGAAAATAAGGTTGGCTTTCACCAATACACTCTGCTTGCAAGCTTCCTAGAATCCTGACTGGCCACTGCTGGAGACAGAATTCCAGTCTAGATGTTTGGTCTGTTCTAGCAATCTTAAATTTGTGTCAACAGTGGGATTAATCTCTGTCACCTCTCAAAAAGGGCAGGGGATATAAGAGGAGCCTCTCTTAGTCTGTGCAAATGCCAAGAGCAGGGCTTTTTTTGAGCAGGAACGGACAGGAACACAGCTCCAGCTGGCTTGGCATAAGGAGGTGTGGCCTAATATACAAACGAGTTCATGATGGGCTTTTGCTACCAAAAAAGCCCTATGTGAAACAATGGTGAGATCAGAGGTGTGGCCTAATATGCAAATGAGTTTTCTACCAAAAAAGCCCTGGCCAAGAATAAGATAAGCTTAGAGCACTGATCCAGCAGGCCCACCATGGCGGAAGTTTCCAGAAATCATTTGAAGAGTCTTGGGCTCTAAAGGCAGACTCAAGTCTTGCAACACCCAATTTCCTGTACAGCTTTTCAGTGTCAAGCAAAAACCTGCCCCTTTCAAAAGGCTTTCCCTGCTGGCTAATTGGAGGCTTTCATCTGCCGCTATATTTTATCTTTTATCTTGCAATAGTTGGTTTATTTACTACAAAGGGTATATTGGGGTTGTTCTTGACTTTTCTGAATTCAGATTATTTTTGTTTCTCACTTTGGATAACGTCTACCAGAAGCATACTCTCTGTATGCTTAAATAAGTAACAGAAGGTTCCCAGTCTAATAACAGGAAGGATCTGGGATTCTACTGAGAAACCAACTTCAGGATCTGAATTATAAAAATTAGTAGCTTGAGTTCCAGCCTGACAGACAGTAGCTCTGAAAAACAGGGAAGGGCTTGCCAAGCCTAAAAGACCTTTGGAAAGCTTTGGTGAAAGAGTTGCAAATCTATGGAGGCTTAGCATAAAGAACACCCCCCCCCCCGCACTGTCTCAAATTGACCCTCAGGTGACACAATAACTGGCAGGAGTCCCCTAAACAAGGCCAAGGGCAAAGCTCTTTCCTTTGCCAGATGTTGCTGCTGTTGGTATATTGGCTTTGATGTTTAAAACAATTTTATTTAGTAACATATGGTAACAATATCTATTTCTTGCATCGTTAATAACTTCTTTTTATCTATCCCATATATTACTTTCTAACCACCCCTCCCCCCGTTACTTGACCCCCGCCGGTGTTATTTACTTAAAATACTAACATTTAAAGGTACCCTTAACTAATAAAAACAAAGATTAATATTCTTCTTCCTTCTAAGACTTAATCATTATCAAAAATTGTCCAATGTCCTTTTATTTTCCACTCTTTTTCTACATATCTTCTAAACTTTTTCCACTCCATCTTAAAAACTTCTAAGTCATAGTCTCTTAAAATTCTTGTTAATTTGTCCATTTCACTCCATGTCATAACTTTTACAATCCAATCCCATTTTTCGGGTATTTTTTCTTGCTTCCACAACTGCACATACAGTGTCCTAGCAGCTGAACGCAAGTACCAGATTATAGTTCTATCTTCTTTTGGAAATTTTTCCATTTGTAATCCCAACAGAAAGGTCTCTGCAACTTTCTTACATTCGTATCCCAAAATCCTAGAAATTTCTTGTTGAATCATCTGCCGATACTTTTTTGCTCTTTCACAAGTCCACCACATATGGTAGAAAGAACCTTCATGTTTTTTAGATTTCCAACATCTATCTGGCATCTTTTTGTTCATCTTTGCCAACTTTTTAGGAGTCATATACCATCTGTACATCATTTTAAAACAGTTCTCTTTAATACTATGACATGTCAAAAGCTTTATAGAATTCTTACACAAATATTCCCAAGTTTCCATCTGTATTTCTTTATTTACATTAATTGCCCACTTAATCATTTGAGATTTCACTACTTCATCTTCCGTAGACCATTTAAAAAGTAATTTATATAATTTTGAAATTAATTTTTCATTGTCTCCAAGCAGAACTTTTTCCATTTCTGTTTGCTCTCTTCTTATTCCTTCAGTTTTAATATCATTTTCCACCAAGCTCTTTATTTGTTGCATTTGGAACTAATCATATTTATTATTCAACTCTTCAGCAGTTTTCAATTCTATTTTGCCACTTTGTATTTTTAATAGTTGATTGTATGACAACCACTTTTCTTCACCCGTCTCAGCTGTTATTTTTATTAGTTCTGCTGGCACTATCCATAACGGTTTTCTCTCGTCCCCATACTTCTTATATTTCATCCAAGTATTTACAAATTATTTCTTATATAATAGTGAGAGAAAAAAAATCCATCTTTTCCCCATAGTACATATAAGTGTGCCAGCCAAATTTATTTCCATGACCTTCCAACGCTAGAAGTTTTTTGTTTAACGGCATCACCCATTCTCTTATCCACACTAGACAAACTGCTTCATGATATAATTTAAAATCTGGTAATTGGAATCCTCCTCTCTTTTGCATCTGTTAAGATTTTCATTTTGATCCTTGGTTTCTTCCCAGCCCACACAAACTCTGAAATTTTCCTTTGCCATTTATTAAATTGTTTACTGTCTTTCACAATCGGAATAGTTTGAAACAAATACATTATTTTTGGCAAAATATTCATCTTAATTGCAGCTATTCTGCCAAGCAACGACAAATTAAGTTTATTCCATTTTATCATATCTTCATCCATTTTACGCCATAGCTTCTCATAATTGTTTTTCAACAAGTCAATATTCTTCATTGTTATCTCCACACCCAAATATTTTACCTTAGAGGTAACTTCACATCCCGTTATCTTCTGCAGTTCCTTTTGTTTGCTTACTTGCATATTTTTACATAGAAGTTTTGATTTTTCTTTATTAATACACAGTCCCGCCAATTCCTCATATTCTTATATTTTAGCTAACAAAAGTGTGACTTGTATGGGATTTTCATTTATAAACATTATATCATCTGCAAATGCTCTATATTTGTAAGTAAATCCTTTTACTTTTAATCCTTCTATTTCTTTATCTTCTTGGATTTGCATCAGTAAGATTTCAAGAGTCATTATAAACAACAGTGGGGAAAGCGGACAACCTTATCTTGTACCTTTGCTAATGATCATGTCTTCTGTAAGATCTGTATTTATACATAACCTTGCACGTTGTTCAGTATATATTGCTTTTATCATCCTTATAAAGTTTTCCCCCAACTCCATTTTTTCCATTACTGCAAACATAAAGTCCCAATTTAAATTATCAAATGCTTTCTCTGCATCCGCAAAGAATAATGCTACTTCCTTTTCTGGATGTCTTTCATAATATTCTACAATATTTACAACAGCTCTAATATTGTCTCTTATTTGCCTTTTGGGGAGAAACCCCGCTTGATCTTCCTTTATAAAATTTATCAAATATTGTTTAAGCCGTTCTGCTAAGATTCTTGTATATATTTTATAGACATTATTTAATAGTGAGATTGGTTTATAATTTTTTACATTCGTGACATCTCTATCTTCCTTTGGAATCAACGAAATAACAGCTTCCTTCCATGTATTTGGTATTTTCCTTTTTATTCTTATCATGTTCATCAATTTCTGAAGTTTCGGAATTAGCTCCTCTTTGAAGGTTTTAAAAAATTTAGCTGTATATCCATCTGGCCCAGGTGCTTTTCCATTTTTCATTGCATTAATTGCAGTAGAGGTTGGACTACTGTAATGCCCTCTACATGGGGCTGCCCTTGTGTCAAACCCGGAAGTTGCAGTTAGTGCAGAATGCCACGGCCTGGTTGTTATTGGGGCTCCCAAGATGGGAGCACATTCAGCCAGGGCTCCGGACTCTGCACTGGCTGCCAATAATATACAGAGTTTGGTACAAGGTGCTGGTTATTACCTTTAAAGCCCTATATGGCCTAGGACCTGCCTACCTTAGGGACCGTCTATCCTCACATGTTCCCCAGAGAGTACTGAGATCAGGATCTCAAAATCTGCTTGTTATCCCCGCGCCAAAGGAGGCCCGCCTGCAATCCACCAGGGACAGGGCCTTCTCCATAACGGCTCCTTTCTGGTGGAACCAACTGCCGGAAGAGGTGAGGGCCCTGCGGGACCTTGGTCAGTTCTGCAGGGCCTGTAAGACAGCCCTCTTCCAGCTGGCTTATAATTAACTGGCATTGGAAGCTGAGTGTAGTTCTGATAGACCGCCGTTATATGTTTTATATGTTTTATTATTCTACTGTTTTAACCGTGTAAGATGTTTTAAATTCAAATTATGTTAGATTTTTATGTGCTGTGAGCCGCCCTGAGCCACTTCGGTGGGAAGGGCGGGATATAAATAAACTTGAACTTGAACTTGCTTCAATTTCTATTTTTTTTCAATTGGATCATTCAAGACTTTCCCCATATTTTCTGTTAAGGGTGTTATTTTAATCTTTTGTAAATACTCTTCCATCTTTTCTTTCTTTCTTTATTTTAACACCCTTAAATAATTTGGCATAGTACTTAAAGAATTCTGTTTTTATTCCTTCTTGATCTACCACCTCTCTTCCCTCCACCACAATTTTATTAATAATTTTACTTTCTTTTTCTTCAATTGCCAGGCCAAATATTTTCCAGATTTATTTGCTCCCTCGAAAGATTTCTGCTGCAACCTTTTCAGATTCCATTCCAGTTCTTTTTTTTAACAAATGTCTCATTTGTGTTTGTAATATTGTAATCTCCCTCATAATTTTCTTTTTCCCTGGCCTTTTTCTCAGTTCTCCTTTTTTCTTTATTTCATTTTGAATGTCCAGCATCTGTTTTTCTTTTGCCCTCTTGTCTTTATTATTCAATGTAATCAATATTCTTCTCATTACTGCTTTATAAGCATCCCACACCGTCTGAAATTCCTATATCTTCTTTATCATTTATTTGGAAGAAAGCTTTAGTTTCATTTTCTAGAGATGTCACTATTTCTTTATTCTGTAGTAAATCTTCATTCAATCTCCATCTTCTCGACTTTTTAGACAATTTTGTAATCCACATTACTGGGTTATGATCAGCCCCTATTTTAGGTAAAATCTCTATTTTCCTTGTTATAAGGCCTAAATCTTTAATACCCCAAAACATGTCAATTCTGAAAAAAGTTTTATGTCTTGCTGAAAAAAAGGTAGTCCTGCACTTCAGGATTAAATTTCCTCCATATATCCTCCAAGTTTTCTTGTTTGACCAATTCAAAAAAAGACTTTGGCAATTTTCCTTCCTTATTATTCCCGCCCCCCCCCCCCCGACCTATCCAGTGTGTTCTTAATTGTTCCATTAAAATCCCCCATTATCAAAACCTGATCATATGTCACTTCATCAAATTGTTGTATGTCTTTTAAAAAAAGCATCCTTTGCTCCATTTGGTGCATACAGTCCCAGTAACGTTTTTTTTGCATTTAATATTATTTCTACCGCTACAAATCTTCCATCTTTATCTTTAAACACTAGTTTCGGGTCCAATTCTTGTTTAATATAAAAAATCACTCCCCCTTTCTTCTGTTCAGCCAATGAATGAAATTCTAGTCCCAACTGTTTATTCCATAACAATTTGGAATCCTTTTGTTTGATATGTACTTCTTGTTAACAAACTATATTACAATTTTGCTTTTTAATCCAATGAAACGTTGCCTTTCTTTTTTGTGGTGAATTTAGTCCATTTACATTCCAAGATAATAATTTGTAATCCATCATGGTGCAAATTCTTTATGTTCTTTATAAAATCCATGCAGTTCCTGTGTGCTTGTAATTGTAATCCTTTTTCCTTGTAGCTCAAAGCTTCAGGTATTATCCATCTATACCTCATTTCATAGTCCCGTAATTTTTCTGTCAATTTCTTATATGCTCTTGTCATTTATCACTTGTCTTGGCAACTCCTTCATAATTCTTACTCTGCTTACTCCTAGTATCAATGTCTTTTCAAAGTTTTTATTCATGATTTTTCCCACCATTTCTTGTGTCATGTATCTTATAACCACATTTTTGGTAGATTATTTTTTTTTGGCATATAGTGAGTTCACTCTATATAGTCATACATGTTTCTAGTCCCTTCAGGATCTTCCTCCAAAAATTCTGCAATTATTTTTATTATATATTCTTTCAAATCAGTTTCTTCATCCTCAGGTACTCCTCTCAGACGTATCTGGGTCTCCATCAATTTGCAGTCATGAATTGCCACTTTTTCTTGTATTTTTAACAAGGTGGAATCATGTACTTTCACTCTCCCTTCCACCTTCCTTTTCAAAAATGGCGGTCGCAACTTTCTGCTTCACTTTAATTTTTTTCCTTTTTTCTCTAGAGGCTTCTAAAATAGTTATTAACAGTAATGTCCAATAGTATTTACCTTATAATTGTCACCTCTGTCGGCTCCACCAATTTTTAATGTCCTGAACACTTTAAAAATTTTATTTAATTTTTAGCCTCCTAGCAATGGCTGCCGATGTTTTTCTATGATATTATAGTCCCAGAGCAGGCTGGCTGCTTCAATGATTTCACTTTTCCATCCAATACTTCCTGCTTTGCTTGCCACCAAATCCCGTTTTCGCTGGTAGATAGATCTCACGATGCTTGACATATTTCCTGTGTTGGCTGTGGGAGCTGCAAGTCTATGACGATGGGGCTTTCCCCCCAAAACCGCAAGTAGACAAAACAATAAATTCCTTTCCACTTTTTAGCACTGTCCTTTAAATTTACAAAGTCCAAATTTTGCCCCTTCTTCTTCCAAGCTTTCTAGATTTCAATTTCCCACCTTCTGATTTTATTTTGTTTAACTTTAATTAGTCCCGGAAGGAAAGATAGCCATCTGTACCTTTTCTGTAGTTATCCAGATCAATACTGGTCTAGTATAGCTTTAGATGTTTAGCAGTATCAAAGATTAGGATCCTGTCGAGCTTATGTCAAATAAAAGATTCTCGAAACTTCTGCAGATGATGAAAATGCAACTTGTCTCTGGAGATCCTTCAAAGGAGCCCCCCCTGGGACACCCTTTTAGCCAAGGTAAATCTCCTCAAAGTTTCCTATGCATATCTTGGACTGATCTCTGACTGAGAAAAGTAGGCAGTAGGCATTAGATTGCCTTCCACTACCCTGAACAGAAGTTCCAGCCTGCTCCCCTTCTGAGAAGCAGTTCAGCTCGGCATTTTCCAACCCCGGAAGTCCCTGTCGGTATATTGGCTTTTACCTGCTTACCCTCTGTCTTTAGCAGAAGGCAGGCAGGGTGCTCTGCTGAAGCTGGGAGGAAGGTTAGAGGGCCATGGGGTTGCCGATCCTGGCATGATTAGAAGCAGAAAATAATTTTCAAGTCTGCTAATATAGCCCGTTTAATGAGTTATCATTAGTGGCATTTTCCAACCTCACCTGATGATCCAGAAGGATCTCCAAAGCTGCTCACATAAAATAATAAAACCTTATAAATAAATAGGGGTCCTTCTGTTCTCTCCAACATACGACTTTGCCTTGTGGTGGCAGCCCCTCCTCCCAATTATGATTCAGCTACTTTTCTCCCACTTCAGCACATCTCCCTACTGGCCCTTGGGTAATCTGTTGCCTGGCCAGCTGCCTAGACATGCACTCCTGGCTCCCTTCTCCAGAGGGCTGCAGATCTCTTCACTATCCCAAGGCAAAGGGAGAAGGTGCCAGGGACAACAGCTGAGATGCTGAGCAACACATGATCCACGCAACTTTTCAGGCAGTATGCCCAAGGGCCAAGCTTGCCTCCACAGTACACTCAGGTCAGTCTCTCCTCTCAAGGGCACAGCACATAGGCTTCTTTTCAGATAAATCGGCTTCCCTCTCTCAGACAGTGTAACGCAAGCTTCCACAACAGACTCCTAAGTAGGGCTGAATACAAGATACAATCTTGTGGAAGTTCTTAATGTGGTGTGAGGCAGAGTTCAGCACCCAAGGAAAGACACCCCCCCCCAAAAAAAAGATTTCCCCTCCATCTCTTATGATTATGAAGACATGTGGGCAATGCCTGGTGAAAAGTGCATGAACATAAAAGTGTGTGCACATAATAAGAGTTCCAGGATGTGGGGCTTCAGCACCCCACATAATTTCCTGTCCTCTTTCTATGATAGCAAAATCAGAATTTATCTTGTAAAGCTGTACAAGACAAACAGAACATCTGAAATTGCTCAATCTGTGTAACTTACACTGACGAGCGCTGAGATTGGGAGGAGAAAGCACAAGGTCTATTTGCAAAGACAATGCAAGAACAGCTCCTCCTCTCTCAATGTCAGCCAGACAGAGCAGCCCGGGGAAGGCAGAGGACAGGAGAAAAAATGGGGAAAAAACCTGAGGTTTTTCTCCTCCCCTTAAAAGGACTTCTAGAATCACCAAGATATAAAATCTATGAGAGTTCAACTGAAAGCTGCCAAGGAGAAACCATCTCCCACTAACAGAGACAGGCTGGCCTGCTTTGGGATGGAAACATTCGACAGAAGTTGCTATATCTGCAGTGTGCAGGTATGTAGGAGACCTTGTTTGCTTAGCGACTGGCCAAAGAACACAGACAAGTTCTGTACAGGCCTCTCAGGACAAAACATTTGCATGGCAGGACCAAACTCCCGCACTCTTTTTGCCCACCTCCAGTGGAGGAAGCAAACCACAGAAGATCATGGCACAACTGCATGGCCCACTTTTTCCACTGCCCTAAAACAGTAATTCTAAAGTCTGATTATGACAAGTTTCTCCACAGTCCAAAAAACACAACTGTGAAGCGGAGATAAAGTCTGGACGGTGATGCTCATTCAAAATGGGGTAAATGCATTTGTAAACCAACCTGGGTTTAGGCATCATAAACAGGGTGTGCCTTCCCACTGCCCCTTCCCTTTTACCTGTAAATCAAACATTTTAAAAACTCACTTGGGACCATGGAGAATTAACTTGGTAGTAATGGAACCAAGTTCTCAAAAGTTGATTGAGGAAAGCTCCTGTGCTTGTTTTAAACTAGGTCCAAAATCTGGATCCAATACTACAAAGTCAACCTCCCCTCATTCCTCTATTCCTGCTTTGGTTTTTTATTACCTATTAGATGGTATACCTGTGAGAAGAGCCCACCTTTGTTGTTATTTAACTTGTAACTCTGATATGAAAGCCCTTCCTTAAAAATATTGTTGTTATTTTAATCCAGGCTGGTGACAACCCTTGCAAGACTGAACCTGGCTGGAAGGGGAAATTCACACACCATTCCCCCAAAACCACTTAACTACATGTCTGTACTAGTCCTCAGGCACGAGCCTGAGGGAAACTTGTTCGCACAGGCCCATGGCAAGCTTTTCGGCTATTGTAAAGGCTGACCTTAAACAGCAACAAATCATAGAAAGATATAAAAAAGCATGATCTCCCACACACTTTCAATAAACACAAGACACAGTCTACTCGTCTGAGCTCAGATGCTTTGTGTAACAAAGCCTTGAATAGTGGACTGATTAGAGAATGTTTGATCTTCATTCTCTGATCAATTAACAAACAGATAGTATCTCTTTATTCTGCTCTGGTTAGACCTCACCTAGAGTATTGTGTTCAGTTTTGGGCACCACAATTTAAGGACATAAACAAGCTGGAATGTGTCCAGAGGAGGGCAACGAGGATGGTGCAGGGTTTGAAGAACAAGTCCTAGAGGAAAGGCTGAAGGAGCTGGGTACGTTTAGCCTGGAGAGGAGACATCTGAGTGGTGATATGATCACCATCTTCCAGTATTTGAAGGGCTGTCATATAGAGGATGGTGCACAGTTGTTTCCTGTTGCCCCAGAAGGTCAGACCAGAACCAACATGTTGAAATTAAAACAGTTTTTGGCTAAACATTAAGAACATCTTGAAAGAGTGGTTCCTCAGTGGAAGAGGCTTCCTCAGGAGGTGGTAGGCTCTCCTTGGTTTTTAGAGGTTAGATGGCCATCTGACAGCAATGCAGATTCTGTGAACTTAGGCAGATCATGAGAAGGTGGGCAAGAAGGGTTGCATCAGTGCTTACTTCTTGTGGCCCTTTCTTACATACTCAGGGAAATGCTGATCAACACTTTGGGGTCAGGCAGCAATTTTTCTCCAGGCTATTTTTGCCAGGGATCCTGGAGGGTTTTGGGGTTTTTTTGCTATCTTCTGGATGTGGAGCAGGTGTCACTGGGTATGTGTGTGTGTGTGTGTGGGGGGGGGATTTGTGAGCTTCCTGCATTGTGAAAGGAGATGGATTAGATGGCCCTGGACATCCCTTCCGACTCTCTAAATCCTAAAAGTCAAGAGAAAGTGTAAGAAGCAAGCTTGCACTTCTCCCAGTGCCTGTATCTTCCTAGGAAGGTATAGCCTATCCTCACCCTTTTCATAAAAACATGATCTTATAAACCCCATTCTCAGAATCTAGATGATTCCAATTTAAAGTCTGTCTGGAACTGCTACTCCCTGATCTGAAATCTCTGACATGTGGAGAAATCTCTGTATTATTTATTCAATAGTAAAAGCATACTTTGCATCAGCTCAAGAACACCTTTTTTACTCTGTAGCTAGGCCTCAGAAGTTGAAACAGATGGTAGAACAAAATTCAAGCTTATTGACATCTTAGAGACCAAATCTCCCCCCCCCAAAAGGGTATAAGCTTTTATGAGTCAAACCTCTCTTCGTCAGAAGTGAAATTAAAGTTTATACCCTGGAAAATTTTGTTGGACTCTTATGGTGCTATTGAAATCATATTTTGTTCTACTAACATGGCTGTCCTCCCAAAAGACAACAGAATTGAACCCTATTACAAATTAGTCCTGGAGCGAAACACACCTGAAACTGAAATAAGCACCTACACACACACACACTCCTAGCAGGGCCAATTGTTCAGAAGCTCTTCAGTGCTGTGATTCATTGCTTCAGCTTTGCTACTGAGAGATTCCACACCCCACAGTACGTTCCCCCACGATAACATCAAGCAGCCTGACTCACCTGGAATATCTGCAACAGGGTTTTCATATAAAGCCTACGGATGCCAAAGGAAACCCCAAAGATGGCTGGCACGATAATGAAAATCAACAGCAGGGTGAAGAGGACAGTCAGGGAAATGCCCAGCAGGTTAACCACCAGGCTGTCAAAGGGCAGGAGTAGAAACATGATGAGGGGGAGGGGGACAGGCAAGGCCAATGCTTTGCAAGACCCTGAGGCAGGCAGAAAGAAGCTGCCTGGGGCAGTTAGCCAGTTCTCCTGTTAATCAGCAGCCTTGTGCATATAGGTCCCTGGCCTATTATAGGCTCCATTTCCAAGTTCACACCTTTCCCACAGAGAGCACGGGGTGGCCAAGAACTCCCATGATCCAGACTGGAAACAGGCCACAGCACAAATAGAAACGGTGAGGGCAGGCAAGCTACACAATGGTTGCCTGAAGAATACCAGATGAAGGAAGCTGCAGAAAGGGAAGCAGAGAAGCACCCATGAACGGCTTCTGGAAAACCGGAAGGATAAAGTCACTCTGAGATGTCAAGAGAATAAAAGGTCTATTTTCAAGGCTTAGTTGAACTCCTTATCTTGCCCTGCATTTAAGCAAAAGTCAGCTGCCTGCAGCATTACAGTCTTTTCTGAGACAGAAGGACTAGCACCAAGCCTCTCATGATGCCAGCACCAAGTGTTGCTCTGAAGGTCTCCAGTTCTCGTATGCAGAGGAAAGCTAAGACAGGTACCCACTTGGCAGTTTCTCTGGAGAGCAAGGAATTCACGTGTCCCAAGTACTAGGATAAGAAAAAAGAAATAGTATACATTTATTCATTTAAAATAGTTTTCTGCCAGCTATCCAGCAAACCTGCCTGAGGCAGCTTACAGAATAAAACTTTGCTAATAAAGAAAACATTCTGGAAAGTTTAATAAAAACCCAGTACAAGCATAAAACATACAACACAGAGAAGCTTAAAATTAGTCTTTCTCAGACTAAAAACTGACTACAAAAGATGCTTTAAGCAAACCCAGCCTCTAAATTCAAAACAGGGTAGAAAGAAATATTCTCTAAAAGAGAACAGTGAAGGCGCCTGGTGAGCCTCAAGGGGAAGGGAATTCTACAGGTGAGGTGCCACCACTGAAAAGCTCTGATTCTTGATACCATCTGCCTCACTTCTGAGGGCAGGTGTACAGAGAGAAAGGTCTGAGGAAGATCTTAGCTGGCAGGCTGGACAGTACCTCCAAACTACAACCCTACTCTTTCAGAAGAAGCAGGCCCCCTGTAGAATAGGCTGACTGCTGTCCTTGAGCAGATTCTCCACTGACCAACAGCACCTCAGTCTCGTCTAGATTTCATATTTTAGGCCTTGTCCATTCCATACATTCTCCAGACACTTGCTCAGGATTTCCACCAACCCACCTGAATCAACTTTTAAAGTGAAATAGAGCTATCACTGATGGGCCCTTACTTCAAATCCCCTAAAGATCTCTCCTAGCAGTTTCAATGAGACAGCAAGGGGGACGAGATGGATCCTTCAGGTCCCCATGGCATAAGTGTCATGGGGCCAAGCACCACCTTCTGGAATTGGTCAGTCAAAAAAATGCAGAACTACCATAGCATGGTATACTTTGCTCCCATCCCAGTCAATTTATTCTAAAAGAATACCATGACTGATGGTATCGAAAACCACAAAGAAGTCCATCAGAGAATCAACAGGGACAAACTGTCCTGTCACTTTTCCAGTAGAGGTCATCAGTGAGGGCAACAAAGGCCATTTGTCCCAGGCCTGAATGCAGATTTAAATTGATCCAGATAATCCATCTCCTTCAAGACTGCCTGAAGTTGTGTAGCCACCATCTCAAGTGCCTTGCCCCAAAAGGAATGTCGCCACCCCCAGCCTGGTGCAGCAACTGTTTATGTCAGTGGGGTTCAGAGATACCTCCTTCAGCAGAGGATTCATGATGGCCTCTTTCAAAGCCACATCTTGCCGATAGGCATTTATTACCTGCCACACTCACTTGACCAACCCAGCCAGACTGGGCATATCTAACCAGTGGCATCAAAATAGGTAGGATTGATTGCTCCATGACAGCAGAAGGAAGAGGACATGCTTTGTATGCAGGTGGTCCTACATTTAGCTCCTGGCGTCTCCAGATAAAGGCAGCACTAACTGGAAAAGATGCTTCTCTGCCAGAGTCATTGAAGACTGTCAGACAGTGAAGATGATACTGAGCTAGAGGGACCAAAAGTCTGCCTTGGTAATACTAGAGAAGTCCTAAAAATGAAGAGATGGATAAAACCAACTCATCCTACTATAACAGTTCAGTTTTTCTCAGCCAGCCAGCCCGTATGTACCTATCACTATTTTATATATATATACACACACACACACACACACACACACACACACCCTCAAGTCTTCTCTGCTGGCTAAAGACAAAATGTTCTTTACAAATCTGGCATGTTGACATATTTTATATTAATTATTAAACAAAACCTATGACAAAGTATCAATTTTAAAAGCAACTCCATCTGGAGCCTATGAACTATCTAGAGACACAGACTGTACTGTCAATCTTACGGTGTGTGTAACAACCTGCTCCAAGCTTTCCCCAAAGAACAAAGTACATGGACACACACTAGGTGTCCAGGTCTCCCACCTACCCCAAGCCCTGAGCAAGGCCTTGGGTTTGCAGCTTCCTCCCTCATTATAGATTGGAATCTTTGATGTACCACAAGCAGCTCAATAAAAGATGCTTCTTACCTAGGATCCCCTTCAGGCAGGAGCTAGGAGACCCAGAATGGCACTCCCTATCTGGAACCAATCTTTATTCATCTGGAGCCCAGAGGCAAATATCTATTTACAAACCTGGCTAATACCATGACGCATTACCCCCAGATTCTGCAGAGACTAGAATTCCCTCAGGATTTCAGCTAGAGCCAGACAAGGCCTTGTTACTTTCCCCGCATATTACTCACTGTAAGAAGTCGAGTCAAATCAAACAGGCAGGCAGGGAAGAATTGGAGCTGTAACCCAAGAGACTTTCTGTTCATGTTCTAGACAAGCAGGAAGGGAGAAAGCCTTAACTAGAAGACAGACCTCCCACTGCTCTCAGACGGATCTCAGCCCATGCAGCCCTAGCCTTGCATCACTGCTGGAATGAAGCAGGAGTTAAGTTAACCTTGTCGCGATGTTTAATCACTGCAACATGTTCCAAAAGATTCCAGTGTTCATGCTGGGAATGATGAATCAGCTTCCTCCACGTGGGAAGCAACATGTTGGTCATGAGAAGCCACTGCCTGAGGGCACCAACCTGATTCTAAGAAGCAGGCCATATTTCAGAGCAGTTGCCTGTTCCCCAAAACCAACAAATGAAGCAGAACTTTGCATGTAATACAAGGAAGCCTGGACATTTTCAATAAAGAAAACACAGGACTACAATGTATTACTCATAAGGCAGCTAACCTTCATATTTCTGAAGACAAAAAGAATCAAGAAAAAAAAAATCAAATTTCCAAAAGCTGACCCCAGTATACCTGGCTTTCAAGAAATACACTATTCTACCACAAGCGGGTACTGTAAGAGTTCTGTATAATTTAAAAGAGAGAGAGAGAGAGGTATTCAAAATGCTAGAGGGAACAACTCCTCAGAACATTTGTACAGGAAGAACAAAATACACAAATAAGTTCACACAAGCAGATTCTCTTCAACTGTAATTTAAACTTTGGATGAGCATGACTGGATTGGGTTTTTTTTAGCAATGTATGTTTTTTTAATCGCTATCTAGAGGATGGAATGGTATCATAACATAAATCATTTTCACACAGCCTAAGTATTCCAGTATGGCAGCTGGTCAGTTACTGAACAGCAACGGGTTTCTGCTGTCATTTCAGACAGACTCGACTCAGTAACTGGCTGCTACCAGAATACCGTTACCTTTTCACACAGTCCTGCAGCTGTCCCGGCAGTGAGGAGTTCCTGAGTCGTTATTAAAAAAGAGCAGCTTCCTCCAGTCTTCAACCCCTCCGTCCAGGTTGAAATCGCAATGGGACGCTGTGTGAAATGTTCCATAGTGATTCCAGGAGTGCCGTTTTCACGCCCTTTTTGTCAGTGGGCGCGTGATCTCTGGCTTTTTTTTTAAATATCAGGCTGAAATCGCAATAGCGCGATAGCGATGTCTCAAAACAGCACCACCATTGGGATGCCTGAGATCACAGACATGTTTCTGTTTTCTTCTTCCTGGCTCCAATTAAATTTGGAACCAGTGCTCTATCTCTTTCACTTCACAGCAATCGCTCCCTATTTTCAAACTGGAGAACGGACTGCTAATGACCATCACCTGCACCACCTCCATAAGAAGTCTCATTACTGTTGTGATGGAAACCATGACTATTAGAATAGAACAATAGCCATCCACACAAATCACCCACCAACTACAACCCACAGAAATCTGTGGCTCCCCCCCCCACATTTATACCTGTCGCAGCTTGGCACAAGTCACTTTCCAGCCAATAGCCTGTGGGTATGGATGGGTGCACATAAGGCTGGGTTAGCAACATATGTCTCACCAATCACTGTTGGTCTGTTCTCCCACTGAAACCTGCTGCCCTATGGGCAACCCCTCTCCAGGTGGCAACAGCCTCCCCCACAAAAAAAAATGTGCCTCAGAGTAGCCTACAAACCAATCACATTCCCCTGATTCCCGTGTGGGCATGGACGTGATAGCAACAGGTGACAAACCAATGCCCGGTGAACTAATCTCCCGCTTGAACTGTGTATCCAATACGGCACTTGTTACCAAGTGTCAGTGGCAGTGATCTCAGGCATCTCAATGGAACCCAAGCATCCCAATGGTGTTGCTGTTTTGAAACATCACTATAGCGCCATAGCGATCTCAACCCAACGTTCCAAAAAAAAAAAAAGCTGGAGATCACACAAAAACAGCTGGCGCTCGTGGAAGCGAGATAAAAGTGGAATAGTGTGAAATGGCTCGCTTCGATCACGGAACCCTACCGGAAAAAAAAAATGTATCTGAAAACTCCCATCCTTGTCCTGGATTACCCCACAATACCGATTCCCTTCCGGTTTCCACTGGTAAGTGTGAAAAGGGCCATACTCTGTTGGCAAGATGCTTCCTCCAGGATGCATTAATCATAATTCATTAAAATAATAGTTTTAGTAAGGGCAACTACTGATGTTGTATGACATGACTGATGGAGATAATCCATCATGTTCTAAGTTCCTTATCACTCCACTCATCAAAAGAGGCCTTTTAAGTGATAAAGTTATCATTCAAAAGTTAATGCAACATCTGACTATGTTAACTGGTCTCAACATAAGCAAGACAAGGTTGGTATTGCCTGACAGCAGATTCAGGTCAGATGAGAGGAAGCACTTCCTCATACTATGGCTAATTAACTCATGGCACTCACTATCACAAGATGTGGTTATGGCCACTACCACAGACAGTTGTAAAACAGGATTTAACAAATGGGTTGTATTTGTGGCTGCTAAGCATGACAGCTAAAAGCAATCTTCACATTCAACAGGTCATATATATTATTTTGATACAACCCTGTGACTATTGTTACTTCTTCACAGTTAGTGGGTTAAAGTGAATATAATAGTGCCTTGCCAAGTTTAAGGGCAACTAGTTGGGTCCTTGAAGAAGCGACATCCGAACCAGAGGTCTTCCACAGCACCATCTTTTAACTGTCAGAGAGCAAATCAAATGCTCTGTCTGACTCCACCAGGGCCTTGGGCCCTTACTCATGTAATTCCAGAGAACACTAATATATAAAACAAATTATGAGCACCTTCCAGTTTAACAAGCAGTTAAGTAATTCCCTTACACAGATTGTTAGTAAAATGTGTGCTGTTAGGACATGAAGTGAAAGCCGCTTAAATGCCATGAGGATTCCTTGGGAACATACCCCCTGCAGGCTCACTGTCAATGAAGACAAATCACTCAGTCAGCAGCTTTTTTGCTCTCACTGCATAAGTGTTCCCCAGTGCAGCATGATATTTTCCACAGCAGTGAATGGTACCATTTCCTTATGTGGGAGCATTTAAGGGGTGGACCACATGACGCTACAGAGGCAGGAGCTAGAGTTCCTCCTGTCACTGGTGACTCCAATCACTGACCATGAAACATACTCCACCTGTGCAGCCTTATCTTGGGTTTGGTTTCCTGGCCATGCTAAAGTGAGACAGAACTCCATTTTTACACTTACACACACGTCAGCTCATATGCTGTGTTTCTGCTTTATTTTTAACCCACAACAGGAAAACTCAGGCTGCAAAGATGGAAAAAACAAAACAAAACTAGAAACATGTATGGGCAGGTCACAATAGGAATTTTAAATATTGTTACAGATTTGTTCTGGACTAGCATCTGATGTTGGGTATATTAAGAATCTGAAATATTTTTTCTAGTCCCTCAAAAGGGGACTCTGTGTGGCTTCCAGTGAACTGCAGTCAGTTTGTCTGCACATCTGCATGTTCTTGCACTCTCCCTCCCTCAAGCTCTTCTCCCTTTACACTTAACATTATTTATTATTATTTTCTATTTATAACCCACCTTCCCCAAAGATGAGTTCACCATATCTCCTCTTTTTTCTCTTTCTCCACCTCCCCATTCCCTTCTTAAAAACAAAAATCCCCCCTTTACATTCGGAACCCAGAATACTGGTCTAGGCTAGGTTTTTCTTTACTCCATTCAAAATTATATTATCTGTGTTATGAACACTGACCAACAAAATTTCAGAATTACCCAAGTGAAGTTATCCCGCTCCAAAACTTCAGCAGCATGGTCATCTCACTCCCCCATTTTTAAAAATCTAAAGTTTACAGAACACACATTTTAATGAAGGAAAATTTCATTTATTTATTGAAACAAATTCCTTAGAATTTCAGAACTGCTGGAAATTTTTCAACCCAGAATCCCAGAAAACCTTTCATTATGAGGCAGATATCCTGGGTACCTCTGCTTCAGCCAGTATTTCTGGGTTTAAACTCAATGGTACATAATTGGAGAACCAATTTAGATAATCTGCTCATCCTTAGAATTCCTTGGATTCTAGACTTGCCATTTCCCAGTCAGGACTCCTGCAAGCAATTAATGGTCAGCTACTGCTACGATGTAAACTTTAACTTGAGTTTTTTTCTTCATCCAGAAAACATTGACAGCTGGGGAAAAATCCTTGTTTGAAGAACAATCAGAGCTAGAACATTGCAAAGTCCAGATTCATTCAGCTTTTCAGGTAAATATATAAACAAAGTAGGTAGCTGTATGTGGTATGAAAGATACCCAAGGACTAAAATACTTTGGATTGCCTACCAAACCAGCACATGGAGCACGTAACGTACAAAGTTGCAGCCACACAAGCTGGGCCTATCAAGGAACCTCCATATGTTTATCATGGAATCTCCGAGTACAATCAGTATACAGCATACACAAACTGTGCTTCACCATTACAAAGTATAAGCTCACAGTATGATCCCAGAACATTATGACTTAGTTATGCCTGGCCCCTTTACAGGAGACACACTGTCTTTCACAGAAGAGCATTTGCCATTATTGAGTTTTTCACTGCAAAAGTTGTCCAAGGAATCCCAGAGTTCCATGGAATATGGTCTGAAGACCACTGATTTAGATATTAAGTACAGTTTTCTCAAGTAATTAAAAATAGGACAGATAGAGGCTTCCTTTGGACAAGGGCTGTAACCAGGGCTTTTTTTTTTTTTCAAGAGGGAAATGAAGGAGAAACGTACAGGTGCTCCTCATAAACTTGAAACATTTTTCCAAGAATTTTGTCTCCACAAAGAGGTTCCGGAACGCTGGTACACAGCATTCCCCGGACAAAAAGCTCTGGTTGCAACACTCAGATGTACAAAAAGGAGTCAGGAATAGAAAACTGTACAAGATTTGCTTTGTAATTCAAGAAGCAACAGCCATTCTTCAACCACTGAGAGCACAGGCAACAAGCTGCTTCAGCACAGCTTCTAAATGTTCCAAGTATTCAAGAGGCCTGAGCATTCCAGTGCAATTCTGAAGTATCAGTGGAGAGCAGCCACCGGGGGGGGGGGGGGGGGGGGGGAAACAAAGAACCTTGTGAGGCAGGTTATGCTGAGTGGCTCAGGGTCACCCAGCAAGCTTCTGCAGCATAAGTGGAGGTTCAAACTTTGAGTCTTCCAGATATTAGGCAGACACTCTTCACCACTACACCATATTAGTTCCCTAAATACAGTAGACAAGATTCAAGAAACCTCTGTCTATTCTAACAGGCATCTCTCTGTCTATTCTTCATAGCCTTAAGTAAAGATATTTCCCAGCTCTACTACTGAGAACCTTTAACTGGAGACACCAGAAACTGAACCTGGGACACTTCACATACAAAGTATGTACTCCCCCACTGAGCCACATCCAAAATCGGCAAATGATTGCAATGAAAGTCATCTCCTTCAGTGGAAGGAAGGAAACTGTTTCTTTCAAGTTGATTCTTTACTCGTTTAATTTAAATAATTCATTCTTCTGTTAGAAAGCTCAAAGCTGCTCTCATGGAGCTCTATCCATCCTAATTTTGCTATGTTATAGTCAACCCTTTCAGGGAAGGCTATTGTGTAAAAAATATCCCTCTGAATAAAGTTAGCATTTAAATGAGGATATGTGGTCGCATTGTCAATTTCAACTCTTCCTTCAATAAACAGTAATGCAGACATACGCATGAGTGTGCATTATATAGGTCATGTTTTTTTAATGGTGGTTACATCCAACTGACTATGGGTCACACAAGTAATGACAAAGTTTTATTTTTAAAGATATATATAGATATTTTAAAGATGAATATAAGAACAAGTGATAAAGCCAAAGGACAGATCTACATAGAAAAAAAATTAAAAACAAATCTCAAGTAACAGTTTGTATGTAGGGACTCATCCTGGGACCGATGAGGTAATGGCCGCTGATACAGGCAGAGGGTTTATGTGCAGACGGAGAGCTCTTGTGCTAATGCCACCCCCTAGTCCATCAATAAGAGGTCACAGACATTTACATGGCACTCCATGAAGACGCTGACCTCATTACAAAGGTGTCTTGGTGGTACCTAGTGGGATTCGTACAGTCTTATTTATGCCCTACCTTTCTCCCTGATGGGTGGCTTACATCATTAGGTTAGGCTAAGGATCCAAGGTTATATAGCAAGCTTCTATGGTAGAGTGGGGAATCGAAACCTTACTCTCCCAGATCCTAGTGTGACATTCTAACCATTACCTGATTTGTGTGTTTATTCAGAAGTAATTCCTACAGAGTTCAGTGGAGCTTACTTCCAAATAAATTTCCACATGATTGTACCTTTAGATCATTAAACATATGCATTTTAATCAGTCAGCTAAATCTGTCCAAGTAAAAGCAATGTTACAAAGGAAAATGCATACTCTCTCCTTGGGAACAATCACAAGCTTTCAGCCTAACCTACCTCACGGGTCTGTTGTGAGGTCACAGAGGGTTTACGGTAACATGCATGCTGCCTTCGGCTCTTTGCAGGCTGTCTGAAACAAAAATGCAGCAAACAGGTTTCAGTGTGAGAGACTGAAATGCAAACTTAGTGTCAGCTGGACTGTACCTATTACTCTTAACATGTATATAGCAAAATATCCATATTCACCTATCACTATAACTACAATGGTATGTATGACAGGTAAGAGCACAGACTTTCACATCTACAATAATGTGGGTCTATAGGATTCTCGCAGAGATGTCTGCAATACATATAGATAGCATAGTATCAATTGATGGTACATAAGGACCCACACTATTGATCCTCATACCTATATATGTGTGTGTATGTGTGTTGTTCTAGATCAAGATGGGTACTTATGTTCCGTCTGTCTCTAGCAGTAGAAAGGAGTAAGAGTCCAGTAACACCTAAAGACTAACAATATCTATGGTGGGCATGAGAGTTTGGTGACTCATTTTTCAGATACAAAGTGAACAGTGACTCACAAAAGCTCATACCCCACCAAAAATATGCTGTTCTGCGCATTTATAGCACATGATACACACTTATAGCTGTATAGACAGCTTAATACCTACACTATCACTTTATCCACAGACGTACAAGAGAAAAGAAACATACATACCAGTGAGTCTGTGACTGAAGCACACAGTACACAACAGTCTTCTAAACATATAGATACATCACAGGCTTGTAAAGTATGTGTGCATACATACCCAGACACACGTAAGCTATACAGGTCTACCATCTCCTCTATCCCTCCCTCTTGTGGACTTGATGAAGTGGGCTCCAGTCCATGAAAATTTACACTAGAAAACTTGCTGGTCTTCAAGATGTCAAAAGATTTGTTTAAGTCTGCATCAACAAACTAACACTAAAGTCCTCTTTACATGATACAGTGCATGTATCCGCTTATAATAAAAGTGTCAACAAGTGTTCACTTTGTAGATAGATCCGGGGACCAGAATCTGGATACACGTAGGGTTTCAATCACACATTCAGGTGAAAATGTACTGAATGTAACGTGAGAACTACTCAACACGCATAAGGAATAATCAAGTACACACTGAACACAGGCTATACGCACGTTCAACGTAGCTTGTGAACAGAGCTTAAACCTAGACGTCTTCAGGCGCGTGCATCATGCTCGCACACCCACCCACGTGTGTCTGCGAGGGTCCGATTTCCTCTCGCCCACTCCCAGGCGGAGGAAGAGCCCCGTCAACTGCTCAGCCAGGCCTCTGGAGATGAGGAGGGGAGGGAGAGAAGGGGGCGGGTCTTCCTCAACCCACCAGACCCCTGGCGGAGCTCGGGCAGGCGGGGGCGGAGCACTCACCTCACCTGTCGCCTCAGCCGCTTCCCCGCCCCTCCCCCTCCGGCCGAGGGACGGAAGGCGCCGCGGCTGCCGAAGACACCGCGTTTGCGCGCCCGCGCGAGCACGCGCACGCCACCGCTCCTCTCACGTCAATGCGTCGAGACCAGGGCCAAGTCACGCCACTACCGTTGCAGGACCCACACCCACACTATCGATCCCCTCAAGGCCCGCCTTCACCTCTCTTCCGGCAGCCAATCACCACCCGCTTTTCCGGAGCTCGGAAGAGGCCAATGGGAAAACTGACGGGGACTACTGCCGCGCGTGCGCAAAGGGGTCCGCCCGTCCTCTAAAGAGACACGTTGCTTTTCCGCTGCACCTGCTGGGAAAAGGAAATCAATGGATACGGACTGCCTCCTCTTGGAAGGGCGCCACATGTCTTAAAAAGCACGCCCCTTTTACCCCTGATTTTGCTTTATGAGTTGTTTGTAGGTTTTTTAATAGGGGAAGGTTATTTTACGCATTTTTAAGGGGAACTTTGGAATCTTAGTCGAGCAACGTATTGTGATCAAGAAAAAATTGCAGAGGGTTTGTTAGCCTGTTGCAGCGAAGATAACAAAAGGGTCTAATGCTACCCTTTATGGTGCGACAAAAAACTCTTCTAATATGTATGTGTGTTTTTTTAAAAAAAAATGCTGTGGCATGTAGTAGTAAAGTGTAGTTCATGTCAACCACAAAAGCAGCGAACCCCACAGACAGGGCACATTAGCTATGTAGAAAATCAAGACTTTGTAAACTAATTCAAATAAGATCACTCCACACGCATACACACTGTCTGATGGGTACTAACCATACCTCAGGAGGCACAGAATACTGAAAGTTAAAGGAACAATAAAGAGGGAGATAAACACATTGGCTAGCTCAAGCCACTAACAGTTTATAAATTCTTGAGGAGGAGGATTTACGGTAGAATTAGATTGAAATCCTCTAATAAAGGAGAGACCACCATTCTTCTATTGTTGCTCCACTGTTGAACTATTAACTGGTAGTAAGTTTTTCTGAACATTTAACTGCAATTGGACCACCTGTTATTTATGATCTAGTGCTGCCCTCTGCAGCAGCAGAGAAGTACCTGCCTTCTTCTGACAACCTGTAGTTAAAGGTTTCTGAAGAGCATGCACACACTGCCTTCAATTTTCTTTAGGCTAAGCATGCCCAATTCAATAATCCTCTCTGTGTAGGGATTGCTTTCTAGAATCCTACCTAATTTCATTCCCTTCCTTTGAAGTGGTTCCACTGTCTACAGCCTTAAAGGGTGCAGGACACAGTATTCCAGATGAGGTCTGTTGAATAGAGTGCAACTATTATTTCTTAGGCTTCTGTTAATGTAGGCTAAAATCATATTGGCTTTTTGTGAAGTCACATCACATCTGACTCCTGTTCTGCTTGTGATTGGTTCGCCTGAAATCATGAGATCCTTTTCACAAGCACCAGTGCTAAACTAGGTTCTCTCTTCCCCTGTACAATTGTGCACTTGAGTCTTTTTGTTTGAATGCAAACATTTGCATGCATTGAATTTCGTTATGTTTTACCTCAGCATTCCAATCTATCGAGATGATTTTGAGTTTTACTTCTCCCTTCTATGATGTCAGGTATTCCTCCTTGTTTTGTTTTCCCTTCATTCCTTCACCAAAGTAATTGATAAAAATATTAAAGCATGATAGGCCTGGGACTGAGCCTTACACTACCCCACTTGAACACCCCCCCCCCCCCAGATTTGTTATTGGTGAGCACTCTTGAAGTTTGGTTCTTAAACAACTGTTATGTGATACTGTCATATTTTCCAAATGTAACCAGTTTGCTAAACAGAAAAAAAATTATGGGGGACTTTGTCAAATTCTTCACTGAAATTTAGATCAATTTATTATTGTATGGCAGTGTGTATAGCATAGCCAGGAGATCCTGGCAGTCAAAAGTTATAACTCTGAATAAAAGTCTTAAAGGTGCTACTTGACTCCTATATTGTTCTGTTGCTTCAGACCAACGCGGATGCCCACCCGGATCTAGCTTTTAGTGTTATGCACCACTAGTTGGCAAGCTAGACTTGTTTTTAAGGCAAGAGACGTTTCAGATGTGGTTTACCATTGCCTGCCTCTGCTATGTATTCTAAAGAGAAGGCCCAAGTGGTAACATCATTGTACTTACTCTCAAGAGCCAAATGGGACTAGAACCGGAAATTGAAAATGCTCGTGCTAAGAGGCTGAATCCATTCCAGAAATATCCTAGTATAGCAAGCCAGAGAGCCAATAAATCATGTATCCAGAGCATTCCCATGGCTCACTAAGCTAGTAACCCTATCTGAAAAATATAAGATTAGTCTGGGAGGATTTCTTCTTGACAAATCCATTCTGGGTTCTGCCAGTCACTGCATGAGACACTTACAGATTGTTAGCTTTACAATCTGTTCTAGTATCTTCCCTCATACTGAAATCAGACTCACCAATATTTCCCAGATTCCTCTTCTTCCTCTTTTGAAGACTGGAACAACATTTGTCCTCTCCAAACTAGTGGCCCATCACAAGTCCTCCATTATTTATCAGAAATTAGAGGCATTGACTGCATCAGCAATTTCCTTTAGTACTCTAGGACACAATTCATATAATTCTGAAGACTTGAACTCATGTAAGGTAACATATTTCCTTCCCAAGTCATTATCAGTCTTGTGCAGCAGTCCTGACCTTTCACAATTCATGCTTCTTTTGCAAGGTTACACACAGCTCCCCTTTTGGGAGAAGGTAGAGGCAGAAGAAGAGTTGGGCAGTTCTGCATTATCTTAGTCATTTTCTGGCCCTCCATAAATATGAAGTTTTCTATTTCCAATCTCCTCCTTCAAGCATCACTCTCTAACCATCCATTTTATTTACTTCATTTATTCCAGGAAGCATTGTACATGTCCTCTCATGTTTGTAGTAGTAGATGACAGTCACAAAACTGCATTTATTCCAGCTATAAATATTTACTTAGATGTTATCAACAGGACTACCATATGAATTCCTCTGAATTTCTCCACAGGTATATACATTTTTTGACGTATAATGCTACTCTACTTCTTTTGCAACAGCTGATTGCATTTATTCCATTGCTACATTCTAGTCATGACAGTCATCTCTCCCCAAGTTTCAGAGATAGCTGTTACGTCATATTTACCTCCCTGCACTAGGCGTTCAAGCTCATCTTGTTTATTGCTCCCTCCGTCCATCTGTGCAGAAATTCTCACAGGCAACCAAATTTGCTAATTGTGATTTTATATCCTAATAAATATTTGAATCAATCAATTGGCATTTAAGAGATATGCAGCTCATCTCTTCCTTACTCAGAAGTAAGTCCCACTGAGTTTGGAATGCATACAGATGACTGGATCACTAAATTATTTCTCCTACACTACTGCTGGGCTGGTAGCTCAGATCCAGTATTGGCAATATTCAAAAAATTTAGGTGGCCCAAATGTGGCTGCCATGTTGCTGGTGGTGACAATATACTGAGAGCCCATCTCCTCCTCTGTGATAAGGCATCGGGAGTGCAGGAATCCTCTTCTGCATTATCAGTACTAGCAGCCCATTTGTTTCTGAAGTGAATTCAAAGTGCTAGGTACAACCTTTAAAACCCTAAATGTCATCCCACCAAGTTTCACTAAGGCCTATTAGGTAATAGTTCCCTTCCTGTATCAAGACTTCCAGTTCCTCCTGCTTGTTTCCCATACTCTGTGCATTAGTGTAGAGACATTAGAATCCATGTTTTATGCACCCTGAGGTTTTCATTTCTGTATGTACTTGCAAGATCCATTGCTAGATAACTGTGGCAGGATACACAGACAAAATGAAAGAGACATTGTATGCAATAATGGAAGTACTATCTGATCTATGTAACAACCAAACAGTTTTATTGTTGGCAAGTCTGCAATCAGGTCTTTCAACCACTAGACAGTCCAGTTTGGCCATGACTGGGAAGCAACACACTGTTCACCTTTGCAGAAGTATTCCTTTTTAAAAATCTAACATCAAGCTCTGCAACAGCAATGTTCAGATTTTTTTTCCCTATTTAATGTGCATTTTTTGCAGACCAAGATTTTTTCAGCATCCATGTGTCACGTCACAGCAAACATTTACATTACATATTGGAGTCTCATTTTCCATTTCAGTTAGCAGACAGTGTTAATATTTACTTCTCACTTTGCTGGTTTATCCTCTAGTTTGCCTCACCAGGAGAAAGCTCTAAAATCTGTTTTCCGTTCCTGGGCTAAATTGTGGAATGCATGAAATGATACTTAGGAAAAGTTCTGTGCATGTGCAAAGTTCCTTTAATACTGCATAATTTGTTGGAATTAAGGCACAGGGCTTCCAGAGCAGATGGCATGATGGATCCCAGGCAGTTTATTTTCATCCCTCTTTCTTTTTTTTAGGCATTTACCTTTTTATATGCACATAACATTTCCCAATGCAGCAATCCATCCACTACACCACCCCGACTCTCAAAAGCCTTTCAAGGTCATCACCTTTGCAAAACTTCATTTATACCCAGTTTACATCACTCTCCTGAGGAATAGGTTATGCTGAGAGTGTGAGACTGGACCAAGGTCACCTGGCAAGCGTTCATGCAAGAGTATTTTTTTGAGGGAGCGGAATCAAACCTGGGTCTCCCAGATCTTAGCTCATCTCTGGTCTGCACCTCACCTACCACAGACAACTGCACTGTGTTTGCTGGGGCCTGTTGCTACAGAGACAAAATCTCTGGCTTCACTCTACACCAAAGAGGCTTTCTTTCTAAATGGACTCTCAGCTGAAGAACTGCTGCATGGTCAGTTTTAGTTTTCAGCCTTCCCTGTCCTGCTGCCTGCTAATCATGCTGGCAGAGGACACGGCCCCTAACAGGATTTAAATTCCATGACGCAAGCTCAGGAAATCCAAGTGTCATGGGCCAGATTAATTCACCAGCTAAAGATGGAGGTGCTAAGAAAGGCATAGGGAATCAAAGGAGGTTCTACCAGTGGCAATTTGGAAAAAGCAGAGAGGCCATTTCTCCCTTTTTGCAAAGGTGATGATCTCCATTCGTGACAATTCTGCTTTACTGTGCCAAAAATATTTTTTTTAAAAATCCCTGATTTGCCAGTTTCTAAATTTTGTGCAAATTATCTCAGCGATGCTTATAAGAACCATGTGAAATAAGGGTGTGTATAAGGTGTCATAATGTCTCAGCTGACTTATGGTGACTCTGTAGGGTTGTCAAGGCAAGAGATGTCCAGAGGTGGTTTGCCATTGCCTGCCTCTGCATAGCAGCTCTGAACTTCCTTAGTGGTCACCCATCCAAGTATTAACCAGGGCCAATTCTGCTTAGCTTCTGCAGTCTGGCTAGCCTGGGCCATCCAGGTCAGGGCAAAAAGAGGTCTACTTTCTTGAGATCCAGGCAGGCAGCAGAATGGTAGAGTGGACTGTTAACACTGCAGATCACACCCTTGTTTTATCCTCCAGTTTGCCTCACCAGCTTGTGTGCTTCCTGGAAAACATCTGGCAGGCCACCATTAGACACAGGAGCCTAAACTAATTAGGCACTGTGATCTGATCCCAAAGGGCTTTCTTGCATTGTCACCATCTTTAAAATGTCCTTCCCACGCCTGCAAGTAAAAGAGCTAGCACATCAGGATAGATCCCAGCCGATTTCCTGCTCAGCTGACTTTCTACATGCAGGAATTGTTTGACATATGAGAGTATTCAAAAATGCAGCTTTCAAGACCTTTTCATGTAGCATCCAGAAACCATTTCTCAGTGACTTCTTTCTTTACACAAGAAAAGCTGCTACTGGAAGTGCAAACAACTACATTTTGCCTGGAAGGCTATGGAAAAGAGGGAAGTGGATCTGTGGGTAAGGTAACTGATAAGATTTAGAAAAGATATTCATTATCCTGCTCATATCAGTTGCTACCATCTAAATCCTGAGAACGTGCCCAGCAATCTATGGCAATGCAGTGGCTGATTCCTGCCAAATGTGTTTGGATGCACAAAAGGAAGCAATTATATTCATTCTTATTTTTACAGTCTAAGAACCAGCTTGCTCTCTCATAACCCAGTGGATCATCTGACTTATGAGGGCTGGTTGACACACGAATGCTCAAGCACTACCTATCCACTGAGGACTTGAAAAAGTGACTCTGCAATACATTGCTACAGGTCTGTGGGGTGGATTGGCCCATTCATTTATCCGGAAAATTCCCAATAGACAACTGTTCTGGTGGGTGAGGAGTAATTCTAGATGAATTGCATCCCAGTGGTCAGAACTAAGCAGTGTTTGTGGGGCTGCTAGTCCTACTGGGGACTCAGCTGAGCTTGCTGTTGTGCTGCTTTAATGTCTCAGTCCATCCCATCACAGATATGGGTATTCTATAACCCACTGTCATCTTCAGCTCAGGATTTTCCCCATTTGTTGGTTGTGTTCAGCAGAACAAGAGAAGGCAAAAAAGCAATTGGCAGAGTGGGGGAAAATATTGCCATTTTTTTGTAGCAGGAACTCCTTTGCATATTAGCCCCCCCCCAATGTAGCCAATCCTCCTGGAGCTTACAGTAGGCCCTGTACTAAGAGCCCTGTAAGCTCCAGAAGGATTAGCTACATCAGGGGTGTGTGGCTTAATATGCAAAGGAGTTCCTGCTACAAAAAAAGCCCCGAATAATATTTCATGAGACCTGATGATGCCTACATCTTTTGCCTACGGGTGGTTCTCTGGCCCAACATTTTTTAGAGCACAACCGCTGCCCCACAGACTTGACATTTTGGGCTATATAGATCAGATCGCCATAATGACAAAATGTCACTAAAATAAGAGGCAGAGTTGATTTTCAGACTGAAAAGCTCTGGTTGCTAATGGGTTAAATGAAAGTTTGGGATGACTACGGCTCATATACGGTAAAAACTCCATTCTGGTTGTACCCTTTTCTTTGCAGCCTAGCTGCTATGGGAACTGTCTGGCAGTGCTGCTATACAAGTTATCTGAATTCATCTTGCTTTAATTTATGCACATCTATTTTTAATAACTATGATTCCAATAACATGCATAATTTTTTCCCACTGCACCAATCACATTTTTGTCTTTCTCTTGTTCGAGACAATATTTTGAGTTTGTATTTTTAGAGCCCTGTGTTCAGTGACCAGTGTTGAGCACTTGATGTAGTGTACATGATGTAAACCAGCATTATTCCAGAATCAAGAGGAGGGAGTAATTCCCATAGGAGAACAAGAGCACTCTGCTAACTGTCAAGAGGGGAGGCCCCTAGCAAAGAGACCTCACCTTACAGGTGCCTGCCCACCAGTGGTGCCAGAAGGACCTTGAACTTACAAAGCCTGCCAGTTCATTTTCTTCCATGCAAACAATGTGGCAGCCAGGCCAAAGCCAGCAGCTGCCAGGTGTTCTGGGGATCAGGTACACTGCAGGGAGGGTTTTCTGGCCCCAGTCAGGTTTGAAATGTCGGTCAGCACCTGGGCCTGAAGGCAATGTCAGCACCACGATGCATCCTAGAACACAGATGCATGCAGCACCTTGCCAAGAGAGCAGGTCAGATTGTACTGCAGTCTCATGGTATCTGCCATCTTAACTCTGTCCTCTGGGATAACTACTACTCTCAAATCCCGGCTGGCTGGTAGAAACACAGCTGAAGGAAAGGCTCAGCTCCACTCTTTGGCCTGCCACCCACTTTGTTGTTTTAAACCACACCCCACTTCACAGCCATGCACACAAGTCTGCCATCACCCCACACAGTTAGCTCCTAGTTCACAAATGCTTTGTTGCATTATAAAAACTGAGGGCTGTGATGCAATCCGTTTCCCACTCTGGAGGTCCTCAGCACAGTTGTGCTACCACCTGAGCTGCTAATATTGCACACGCAGCAGCTTTGCATGTTGCAGCAGCATAACCTCTCAGTTACACCCTTTACCGAGCACAAGCAATGCTGCACAGGGCCAATCTTGCTCTCCAGAATCACAGACAAACTGAGCCTTAACTCAAAGGAGTTTGCCAAACGGGCAGTGAAATCAGGTCACTGGGAATGTAATAGCTTTTAATAACTTTTATGTAGTGCTTTCCTGCTTGATCTTGTGCATGTTTATTCAGAAGTAAGATCTGCTGAGTTCAAAGGTACTTATTCTCAGGTAATTGCAGGGAGGGAGCCAAGTTAGGCCATTGCAGCAAAAGCAGAAGGCCCAGTGGCACCTTAAAGACCAACAAAATTTATTTCAACTGCGTGAAGTGTACATCCATAGGAGATATTTCTTAAAATTACAAGCAGCAGGAAGGTGAGGACAATTAAGGAACAAGAATGAATACAAGAGAATTCAGTCCATTCAGAGTGGGTGAGGACCACTCACAACTGGAGATAGATGAATATGGATGTACCCTCCCTCCATGCATCTGATGGAGTGAGCTTTACTCACAAAAGCTTGTGCTGAAATGAAGTTTCTTAGTCTTGAAGGTGCCACTGGACTTCTGTTTGTTCTCTAGAAGGAATATCCATAATAGCAGCCCTATGGGCCCTTCAGAGCTCTTCACATGCCTTTTCTTGCTCATTCTTACAACAGCCCTGTAAGGCAGGTCACATTATTATTATCCCTATTTTTGCAGATGGGGAACTGAGGCTAAGACAGAGAACATTACCTAAGGCAGCCACAGTAGTGAATGGCAAGAGCAAAATTTGAACCCTGGTTCTCCCAGATCACAGCTCTGGCTCTATGCTATTCTAGCTCTTGGGAGTTTTGTTAGCACATGGTAATAAAAACCAAGTTCTGCCAAGCCTCTTCTGTGTAACCTTTCAACTCATGTTAATGGTGACATGGTAGAAAAACCAAGCTGTTCCTTCATTCTCCTAGACCTGCACGTTGCCTGCATGTGAATCTAGGTAGCCCACTGGGTAGCAACATCTCCACTACAGCAAGTTTCAGTTTTCAAGGCTTCCTCAAGACTCTATTGCAAACCATAGACACAGCGCAGGTTGCCAAACTATTAACTGGGCATGTGGCATCAGCCACAGAACAGTCCTCACCAGAAGAAGATATTGGATTTATACCCCCCCTTCACTCTGAATCTCAGAGCGGCTTACAATCTTCTTTACCTTCCTCCCCCACAACAGACACCCTGTGAGGTAGGTGGGGCTGAGACAGCTCTCACAGAAGCTGCCCTTTCAAAGACAGCTTTGCAGGAGCTATGGCTGACCCAAGGCCATTCCAGCAGCTGCAAGTGGAGGAGCGGGGAATCAAACTCGGTTCTCCCAGGTAAGAGTCCACGCACTTAACCACTACACCAAACTGGCTCTCCACCAGCTAGCACCTGGTAGGAAATGTCAGGAATTGCAGAGAGAGAGTGCGCAATCCAAAACCTTCCTACCAATAAGGGTCTCGGTTCTCTGACCGCCGCCAGGTGTGCAAGCGAGAGAGGACTAAAGCTGCAGCCCGAGAAGTCCCCAGAGGCTCCCCAGCCCCAAGAGTGCTCTTTGCCAGCCGTGAAAGGGCACCAGGAGGGGAAGTAGCTACCACCTGGCGTATTCTATAGTTCTTCCCTTGGTTGTTGTCCCAGTAGACTGTTGAGCCACACTGGAAGGAGATACAAAACTCAACAGACCCACAAGGAACTGGACTTTTGGGCAGAGCTACCTGGAAGGAAAAAGTATCCGTGTCTGTATATCCATATGTATTGTGCATATACTGACAATAGATGTCCTGGAAAGTCTTCCAGGAGTCAAAGGTGATCCGGATGTACATTTGTTTCTCGTAACTAATGTTTCTGACTTTGACAGTCCCAGAAAGGGATTTCTCTTGGATCAGGCAGCTCTCCAAGGCAACAAAATTGCTCTGTAAGCGGCTACGGAAAGCCGAATAATCAGCAGAGGGTTGGGAGAAGTCCAGCACGTACTTCATCTCCAGCCGGGAGCCCCGACATTTGTTCCGGAAGCTGGTCAGATTGGACAGGGCATGGTGCAAATCACACAGGTCTTCCTCGATTTTGGAGAAGATCCGGACGGCTGTGAGAGAGAAGCCCTTCATGTCGGCAAAGACCACCTTCTTCTTCTTCTTACCCCGACAGCCCTTGGCACCCTCCTGCCTCTCGGGTTCTTCGGCACAGAGGCAAGACCTCAAGGGCTGGTGCCCGAGGCCACCTCGCAGCTCCTCGTAGGAGTCCAGCAGCTTACGGATGGGAGGAGGGTGGCTCAGGCAAAGCTGTGTGGCCCGGTCTCCTGGCGTAGCTCGGGGCACAATGGCCCGTGTACTGAACACCTGGAAAAGGCTGAAAGCAAGAGAGGGGGTTAGTGGCCAACTCAGAGATGCCACAGAAGGAGTCAAAATGGCATGCAACTTAGGGCTGCTTCACATGTGCCTAAGTGCTCCAAATATACAGAAAGTCAGAAGCAGAAACTCATTTGCATGTTAGGCTACACACTCCTCACACCAAGCCAGCTGGAACTGTGTTCCTGCTCAGAAAAAGCCCTGGAAACAAGGATTTTTATAACCCCCCTGACCCTGAGTTGAAGCGTTTGAATTTTTTATCATCAAAGCATAGTGTTTGATGGCCTTTTGGGACAGACACTGTGCCATGCCATTGCCCTCAAGCAATGGCATGTGACAACTAGAATGGATAGATGCAAATGTGACAACTAGAATGGATAGACATCACACCCTTTGAACCCTGGCCAAGCCAGCCGGAGCTGCGTTTCTGTGCATTCCTGCTCAAAAAAAGCCCTGGTCAGACGAAGGGCTCATCAGTTCATGCAAATCTCTATGTTCACTCCCATGCTGGAAGGCTGATGCATGCGAAGGTTTTCCCATGCACGCATCAGTGACAAAAGAGCACAGAGGCAAATAAGCACATTCAAACTACAGTTTCAGTGATCTTCCAGGGCCCAGCTGTTCCTGTTGACAGCAGAGGATAGGACTTACAATAATGGGTCTAAACTAAGGGAGGGAAACTACCGGCTGGATATTAGGAAATAGCTTTTTACAGTACAAATTGTTTGACAGTGGAAGCAGCTATTGAGGGAGGTGATGAGCTCCCTCTCATTGGCAGTCCTTAAGCAGCAGCTGGACAAACATCTGTCAGGGACACTCTAGGCTGATCCTGCATTGAGCAGGGGGTTGGACTACATGGCCTCTATGGCCCCTTCCAACTCCATGATTCTATGTGGGCATCCTTTTGTTTGGAGATGCTGGGGAGTGAACCTGAGACTTTCTGCACACAGAGCAGATGCGCTCTACCAATAAGCCCCACCACGGCTGAAATTTACTAAGGAAGGCAGCAGGTGAAGGGCATCCTCATTGCTTCATTGGAAGCTATTTTGGTTCTGATGCTTTACTATAATAGGAAACGACAGATGAAAGATTAAGGACAACGATTCTTTCGGGGTTTTTTTAAAGCTGCTCCTTTAACAAGTAATAGCATCCATTTATTAAGTTGGACCCCTATCGCTTAATAAACGTCTTTCATTACTTGACAAAAAGCACCTATGCTGAGGTTTGTATAACAGATCTGACTAATTGATTCATCAGTTAAAAGGCAGGTACTTCAATTAAGTCAAAGTTATTTAAATTGCTGGCAGCCTTGCAAAGACAACATGTGCTGAGTACAATTTGCACAGCCAGCCCAGTTTAAGTGGTGGGATTCTACCTACTTATTGAAGTGGAGTGCAAACAAAAGGTCAGCCTAGCAGACATTGATCCCAGAACAGGAAAATCTGAATGCCAGTTCCTCCCTATGGGAAAGCTGACCAACTTGAGCCTCACTGAAATAAATGGGAGATGCACCAATGCTCCAGCCCCACACTCTGCTGTCCTTGTGACACCTGAAGGGTATCATTTCTGGGCACATAACCCCTGATATAGGAAGGAAGGGGGATTCTGAGAAACCCCAGACCTGGTTAAAAGATACCTTGACCCCTGCTGGATGAGACCAAAGCTCCATCTAGCTTAGCAAGCACTCAGTTCTCCACAGTGGTTAACTAGATGCCCAATGAAGGCTTACCGATAAGTAGGCCAAAGGCACCCTGAGTTGTTGCCCCACCAGCAACTGGCATGTAGAAGTTCTTTAGGTGTCAGCAAGCGATACTGCCAAGGACCAGAATGAATGGATAAGGCCCATTCATTCAAACACAATCATCTGCATCATAGCTGCCTTCCAGTCTACAGGAAGACACCTTTCATGGAATCAGAACACTGATCTGTCATGTAGAGTATTGTCTCCTCTGACTGTTAGCAACTTTGCAGAATCTTAGGAAGAGGTGGGTCTTAGCTCAGCAGCCCAGGATTTGATGTCCTTCATTATAAATGCTGCCTTTCTTCCCAATGGGGCCCTCTGCTCTTCTTATGCTCACAACAACCCTATGAGGGATGTTACATTCAGAGCGCATAACTCACCCAGGGTCACCCAGCAAGCTGTCACGGCCCAGTTCCTTACTAAAGCAAGATGCCAGGAACTGCAAGCAAGGCTTTCAACCTGAAAGGAAGACATTTCACTACTGAGTCAAGATCCCCTCCCTAGCCAGACTGCCCTCTACCACAAATGAGAAACAGGTGTCCAGGTTGGAAACCAAATGACTTATGGGCCTACTTCAGGTGGCACCAACCTGTTCCTGCTGCTAGTAAAATATAGGCTGTGCATGCCTTGGCTAATGCTGTTGTCAGAGATTAGCAGCTGTTATATGAACAATGCAGGTTGCTTCAAGAGCCTCTGTGAATCTGTCCCTATTTTTGCCATCAGACTAGGCGGGGGGGGGGGGGGGAGACAAATGAAAAACAGTGTAGCCTGCTCTTGTACCTTTAACAACTGCTTGACTGGCAGAACACCACCAATGAAACTTATAGCTGCATGGAGATAAATATGGGTACTTGCTAATGTGTTGCTATGGGCAAAACTACAGCGGGCAATTGAGAAGCTGCCATCCCTGCCGCAAACCCTAAACTGTCCTCAAACCTCTGCAAATTAGCAACCATCTGTCTGTCTGTTCATCCATCCATCCGTCCCCCACTTCTACAGCACATACCCCACATTTGATCCTCCATGATAACAACCCACAAGTGAGGTTATAAACAGAGAATCCAGGACAGCCAGACCTATTAAAGTCTGAATATTCTTTTACTAGCTTAACTCCCAGTTTACTTTTAGAGATTTTCACTGAGGTGGTCCAATAGAACAACTAGGTCCCCCTGCACCTAGCCTAGAGGGACAGAATAAGGATTTCCAGTAGGTCCAGCTTTTCACATCCCTGTAGCACTTCCATGAGAGAAGCTGCGCCAGGTATAATTCTCTCATATATTGGTGCCAACTGCCAAGTCTTCTGTTGCACAGGTTGATACCTGCCCCCCTCCCCCGGCTGGTCTTTTGCATCTTTACCATTACCATGGAGAAACTCAGCAGAGGCTAGTCGCCCCTCCCTCGAGATGTAGGCCAAGGGAAACTTCTTTTCCGGTTGAAGTTCCGCCTGCCATCCAACTGCTTAATAGCACACGGGTCCGACTAAGCGAGGAAGAGCATGTGGGCGCTCTGCTTAAAGCTAGCGATTATTTCCCGAGCAGAGTTAAAAGGGAAGAAGGGCTGCAGCCAGCATGCATCCGAACACGGCCCCAATCTTCGGAAACGAGTAACCCCACTCCGCCCCCTTCCCGCGCCTCACCCCTGCTCCCCGCCCCCCGCCCCCGCACTCACTCGCCACAACTCATGGCGCCGGCTGCTGTCCCAGCTCCTCGGAGTCACGAATGAATGAAGAGCCGCAGACAGAGCAAGGCACCGACCTGGCCACACCCACGCGGGTGGCCAATCAACGCCCGCGACACACCCCCGCCCAAGCCCGACACGTGCTTCGTAGACCCCCAAAGGCTACCGCGGCGGGCGTTCCTTCTGCTCAGAGAGAAGATCCTTGAGAAGATCAGCCCGGTTTTAATGCAAGGACTCATTCTTGGAATTTGGAAGACCAAGGCTCCTTGAGCACGTGCAGAGTGCACTCCGTTTCACCGTTGCGGAATTGCATGCAATCAGTTGCTCCCAAATGGAGAAGGGAAAGCTTTCTGCCTCCAAGGGTTACCAGCCCCCAGGTAGGGCCTGGAGATCTCCCGCTTTTACAACTGAGCTCCAGCTGGCAGAAATCAGCTCCCCTGGAGAAAATGGCTGCTTTGAAGGGTGAACTCTTGGGCCGTGCCGAGGCCCCTCCCCTCCACAAACCCCGCCCTCTCCCAGATCCACCCCCAAAGTCTCCAGGTATTTTCCGACACAGATCTGGCAGCCCTAGACTCCTCCATGGAAAGGTGTGTGTCCTGACGCCTCTCTGTGCACAATTTAAGCCATTCCCTCTCCCAGATCTGCTCTGGTTCTCTGGCTAAAAGCATTACATTTCACCATAGGAGATCTGAGCGCTCTGCTATGGATCCTCTGGCAAACAGCAAGCCACATTCTCGCTCGCAGCCTCAGTGGCACCAAAGCAGGAATGCCAGTAGCTTGCCTCACAGGGTTGTTGGGAGGGCAAAGACTTTTTAGCATACAAGGACTAAGGCTTCTATCCTTGGATTTAATGGGGCTAGGAAGGATGGATGAGAACACATTCCAGATCTGACAATACAAGATCCAATCCATGGTTTGATGAAAAATCTAGCAACATTGTAATTAAGGGTACCACTTTTTTTTAAATGTGCTAAGAGCCCTGACCTAGATAGCCCAGGCAAGCCTGTTCTCATCAGAACTTGGAAGCTAAGCAGGGTTGACTCTGGCAAGTACTTGGATGGGAGACCTCCTTGGAAGACCAGAGCCAGAAGCAGAGGCATGCTTTATTCAACCACCATGCCCCCAGTAGGTCACCATGACTTCCAGGTGCACGCGCACACACAATACCAAAGGACCAATAAAAAGTGCAAAGAAGAAATCTAGGGGGCAAAGCTTTCCCCCATTGCCTCTTTTTGCAGGGCTAAAGTGTAGATGACTGGGGAAGGCAATGACAAACCACCCTGTAAAAAGTCTGCCATGAAAACAGTGTGATGCGACATCACCCCAGAGTCAGAAATGACTGGTGTTTGCACAGGGGACTACCCTTTACCTTTACACCAGTTGAATTTTTGCCTCTTAGGCAAAAAAAAGAAAAAGGTTGGCAATCCACCGTGGAAGCCGTATCAGGAAGTTTTAGCCAGCGTGGCTATAATGCTGGACTTGGATCTCAGAGTTCTGTCATGAAAAAAACTCGTGAGGCTATACTTAATCAGGCTAACCTACCACACAGGCTTGCTGTGAGAAGAAAACAATGTTGAAAGCTGTTTTGGGTCCCCATTGTGGAGAAAAGCAGGGCATACATATCTGTTTTTAAAAATCTAACTAGAATTGCAGTTTAGGAAAGGGATAGATGAAAACAACACATGAAAGCCTCTGTTTTCCTGTGAAAGCAGAGTTCTTGGCCTTTGGGCCACAGCAGCAATTCCTTGGCTGATTAGAATTAGCCAATGGCTGTTAATCCTCCACAGAAGCCACGCAGTGCCGGATCCAGGAGACAATGTGTCTAAAAACAGCCGCCTGTAATTTGCCTGCTGCCTCTCTAATCAGGGTCATGGCCAGACAGTGACTCACACACCCCGCCGGGAATGGCCAGAGAGACTGCACGTGCATATGTCAGCTGGTGAGTTCACAGGCAGGGAGAACAAAGCAAAAAGCCATTCATTCACAGCCACACATACAATCCATCTCCAAGACAGACAAAGATGCAGGTGTTGGTCCAAGGGAAAAACAAATAACCACAAGATAACTGTCAGATTTCCCCCAAACCACCATTTTGTACATAGAAAAAAATGGGAAGCTTTCAGTACCCCAGGATTTCAAGTAGAGAAGGTCCCTTTTCAGAACCTGCAAGCAGGGATCCTTAGCTGGAATTTGAACCTTGGACCGACTGCATGCTTGAAGTGTGCTCTGCTATTGAGCCATAATCACAAAGCTTTCTTATACTGATACAGATCAGTGGGCTGTCTAACGTAGAACTGTTACATGCACCCTTTTCCAAATGATGAGCTATTCTAGGGTGTAACGATTACCCAGGTTTGTTCCCTCTGGAGGACAGATCGCTGGGGACTTAGGGCATTTGGTCATGAGGAGTTCCAAGAAGGCTGGGATAAAATTGGAAGAAGGTGTTATATGTGTAAAGCCAGAGGTTGCCTCCTTAACAGCTCTGCAGCGACAGATGGAGCTGCAGTTTTCTCAGTCCTTTCCTCCTTCCCTTTCTTGCAGGGAAAGAACAGCCTCCAGCCAGATGTTAGCCATTCTGCTGCTGGTCTGGTCCAGGACAAATTGTTCTTTTCTCCCCCCCTCTCTGGAGATAGTATCAAGGAATGGTGCTGGAGCACAGAGCCAGAGAGTTATCAGCCCTCTGGCCGGAGAGCAGGTGAGAAGCTGCTAGTTTGCACTGATCAGTTTACCATTGGCCTTGCAAACAACTTTGCTGGAATGTATCCATGAGCCACTATGAAGATGTAAACGGCAGCAAGATATATAAATCTTCAAGCCTTATCAGAGGCCTGGAAAGAGGGTGGGCGATAGGGACATGGCACAGAACAAGAGAAAACCAGGCTGCATTCTCTAGATGTTGCTGTAGAAAAGGTGAGAGGCCAAAATGATTTTGGTAGAGTCCTTCAGGAGATGAAAGCAGCAGTAGTGCTGAACAATAGTAGAAGTGGTCCTGCTTTTTATTGAGTCAGGCTAGGGCTTTTTTGTGATAGTGCTTACTGGTACTGAGTGAGTATCAGTACTTTTTTAGGGGGCTCGTCCAAGTTCTGAGGGGGTTCAACCTTATATATGAGTACTGGCGTTTGCAACTGCCTACCAGTTAAAGACATTCTACAGAGGTTAACTCTGTGTGCTCACCTCTTAGGTGACCAAAGACAGGGCCTTTTCTGCAGGGGCACCTTGATTCCTGAATTCCCTTCACTACAGCAAGAACAGCATTTCATATTTTATTGCTGTTATAAATCAGCAGAAGCTTTCAATTAGAAATCATATCATTTACAACTAATGGGCTGTTTGGTATCTTTTACATGCACATATTTAATGATTGATACTGGGAGGAATATTGGGACATTTTAAAATGGAGAGCATGGTTCATTATTTTAAACTTCTTTTAAAAAACAAACAGGGTCTGCAAAGAGCATAGCTTAAGGTCCTTCATTCCTGGAGGTATTCTAGCATCTTTCTGTGGCATGCCAACGGCAGCTGGTATTTTGTTGTTGCTGCATGTGTGAATGGTCATGGACTGCAGCAATGTTCGTACAGCAAGGTAAGGAAGGCCTGGGCATCACAATATCCTGCATGGGAACAAACACAATTCACCAACACCCACTTGCACTGGTGAGAAGGAACTCATACGATTTTCAAAAGATAGTTTCTAGAACTGTGCAGTCTTGAGCAAAAGGCTATGGTGCAACACTGCCACCTGCTGGATATCCAACAGAACATCAGATGTGCTCCTCCAGCCCTGCCAAAGGTCAGGCTCTCCCACACCCACCATCCTTTCTTTGATGTCAGCAACACCCTCTCTTCTTTGCAGCCACCTGGGCAAATTTCACACACAAGAGTCTCATGAGCTTAGCTGAGCTGCACTGAGGACAGTTCGGACTCCTGATGTCAAATCCTTGAGGCAGGCAGGGATGGTATTGCTGTCAGCCAAGCGGCCCTGGTGGTTTCGGGGTAAATCCTTCACTTGGGACTTGCAGAATGCCCAGGGGTTTCCACGATGTTTAAATGAGCTGGACTGCCCCCGAAGCCACTAAAGGAGCAATTGTTTTGTATCGGATCAGGTGCTGAGAATCTTCATCCAGGTCAATCACATAATCTCTGAAAGAGAGCGAGAACAAAGAAAAAACACCGGTTTAGAGTTGCAACCCTGTTTCTTGGGAGTAAACCTACAATGCACAGTGGGATTTAGCTGCATGTTACATATGTATGATTGAGCATGCTACATTTTCAAGTATTTAATTAATTCCATGTAGCACCAGATGTTCCCTGGCAGGGGATGGGGGATGGGTAAAGGTGCCATCTTTAGGTTAGGAAACCCCTGGAGATCTGGAGGTGGGCCTAAGGAGGACAGGGACCTCAGTGAGCACACATGAAGCTGCCTTGTACTGAATCATGCCAGAAATGTCCAATGTTCCCTCTAAATTGAGCCTTGTGAGCAAAAATTCTTTGTGAGCTACTGGCATAAAGTTGTGAGCTACCACATAAATTAGTTTGCTTTAGGGCCATCCTTCCTGAGTTGAGACAAAAATGTGTGAGTTGGAAGCTAAAAAACTGTGAGTTAGCTCACACTAACGCAGCTTAGAGGGAACACTGGAAATGTCTATTCAGACTGGCAGCAGCTCTCTGGGGTCTCAGGCTGAGGTCTTTCACATCACCTCCTATCTGATCCTTTTAACTGGAGATGCCAGGGATTGAACCTGGGACCTTCAGCATGCCAAGCAGATACTCTGCCAGTGAGCTACAGCAGGGCACAATGTCACTGAGTCCACCCTCCAAAACTTCCATTTTTTCCCCCTGGGGAACTGATCTCTGTAATCTGGAGATGAGATGTAATTCCAGGGGATCCCCAGACCCCGCCTGGAAGCTGGCATCCCTAATTCCACATTCCTGCCTGATGGCAACCCCTCTAGGCATTTGCAAAACCAGTCCTTTTTAAAGTGGAGCTCTTTAAGTCCTTTTTAAGGTGGAGGTTTTTTAAACTTTCATTTTTCCAACTAGGCACTCAAGATGTCAGAGTCTAGACATGCCACAACATCAAGCCTGAAGTAAAGGTTTAAATGGTAAGACTACGACCATCATTACAGTCAAGATCCATGTAAACAGCAAGGATTAAGACCTCTTTGCTCAAGCATGTGTTGAGCATCCACCTAGCAAAAAACGGAGCAATGCTGGTGACCTTCTCACAAGGACCAGGATGGGGGGTGAGGGAGGGAGGGACTCCAGTGTGGTTCTCTTAGAAGATCTCTACATGCCATCGTGGGTCAGAAGGGGCATAATAGGGAAGGGCACAGAGAACTCCAGCCAACCCTCCCTGAGAGCTGAAATGTTCAAAATATTATTCCTTGTGATGCATTATCAGCAGTTCAGAGGAGAAAAACAGTATGGCATAGTGCTTAGAATAAAATTGGAAAGGCCTGCATGCAAAGCTTCCTGAGCAACCTGGGAAGTTGCCCAGCAGATGAGCTTGAATGGCAATCAGAAGAGCTGGAACTGACCAAGGCCAGAGTTTCACCTCAAATACATTCATTTTTCACCTGCCCATCCGTAATGAAGAGATAAACAATGGCTCACCTAAAAAGGTCCGTGTAAGGATTACCAAGAGCTCAGGCTAGTTTCTGGCTGAGGCGAGTTTAGAATTGGGGGCTCCCCAACAAACGGCCAGGTATTAGTATGCTGATCAGCATCTGCTGTCCCACTTTGTTGCAGTTATTTCAGTGGAATCTTAAATTGTACAGAAACTGTTTTATTGATCTTGTTACTTATTAATTTTTAAAAACGTTATGTTATATTTTAGAAGGTTTTAAATTGTATATTTACAAATTGTTGTTGCCCGCTGGTTTTGGGGAGAGTGGGTTATAAATCAAATGAAATACATAAATGAATGAATGAAATAAATGCTGATCTTAGTATAATACGCATATATAACCCTGGATTATATCTGGGAAGAGTAACAGGAAGTATTAGGGAAATTCAGAAACCTGGCAGGATTCAAAGTTAATCAAGGCAGAATGGAGCTGTTTGGTATAAACAGATTTGGATGAGGATAACAGAAAGATGATTAACAATGCAGCCCCAAGCAGAGTTGTACCCCTCTATGTCCCCTGAAATAAATGGGCTTCGAAGAGACAACTCTGCTTAGCATAGCACTGCAAGTAAATCAAAAGAGGATAGAAGCATCAAATATCCTGGGGTCAGATTCTCCAAGGACACTGATGAAGCACAGAAAATTGTTCCTATAATTCACCAATGATGCAGGAAAAACATGGCCCATCAGGTGGGTGGAAATCATACTGTATGTCTCCATCGAACGACAATCCAGCCTACAGAGCCAGTGTGGCACCGTGGGTAATGTGACAGACTACCATTCAGGCTAGAATCTACCACTCTGCCATGGAAGCTCTCGGTATGGTCAAACCTCTCAGCCTAACCCACCTCACAGGGTTGTCGTGAGAATACAAGGGAGGAATGAGCATAAAAGGGAGACGATAATTATGTAACCCATTTTGGGTCCCCACTGGGGAGAAAAGCAGGGTATGAATGAAGTAAAATAAACACAGGGCACTGTTATATGAAGATCTTCCTATAGATCATCTTCTCTTCCCCCTTTTTATTTATGTACTTGAGCTCATTAACTCAACAAGCATGGCTTTCAGTTATCTGTACAAAGTCCACTTAGATGAAACCAATGTTCCCTCTAAGCTGAGTTGGCATGAGCTAGCTCACAGATTTTTACCCTCAAACACACATTGTCAGGAAGAAGGACTCCAGAGCACACTAATTTATGCCATAGCTCCCAACTTTAATGCCAGTAGCTCACAAAGTAGAATTTTTGCTCACAAGACTCTGCAGCTTAGAGGGAACATTGGATGAAACTACCTTTCAGGCAGGAGCCCCCTGATGCAGAGTGGTCAAGCTGCAGTACTGCAGTCCAAGCTCTGCTCACAACCTAAGTTGGATCTCAGCTGAAGCTGGGTTCAGGTAGCTGGCTCAAGGTTGACTCAGCCTTCCATCCTTCCAAGGTTGGTAAAATGAGTACCCAGCTTGCTGGGGGAAAAGTGTAGATGACTGGGGAAGGCAATGGCAAACCATCCCATTAAGAAGTCTGCCAAGAAAATGTTGTGATGTGACATCACCCCATGGGTTGATAACAACTCGGTGCTTACACAAGGGACTACCTTTACCTTTTTTACCTTTCAGGCAGGACATTTGTGATCAGATCTTGTGGCATTTTATTTAATGTTAGAACCAGGGCTGTGGTATTGGGGCAGGGTTAATTCCTTCCCCCATGCTGTTTTCCCAACAGAAACCGATCAGACGCCCGCAGTGGCCCTGTCTTTTTGCCTTGGCAGGTCTGATAGCACCGCCGGGAGGGGAGCCCTGTCAATCTGGGAAGCAGCAGAGGGGCAAGAGACAAACATCCCTATGACATGACCTAGATTCAAATCAGCCTCCCATTCCCCCTGCTGCTTTTTAAGATGACATGATATATGTTACATTTGCATCCCGAGCAACATCCCAAGCCCCTTCTCTACCTTTGCTCATCTGTCTCCGGTTCCACCAAGATGTTCTCTTGCCTCTCCTTCACCCGCAGGAACACAAAAGCATCCAGGTTCGGTTTGGCGACTGCAAGGAAAGACCATACAAGACCAGGAATGCCATGGGAGCTGCAGTGCCTGCGTTGCATGTATGCAGACAGTCCCAGTCCAACCCGTTAAAGGGCCTTGGGTAGCAGGTGACTTTGGAGATGTCTACTTGAGAATACTTGGCTGGATGGATGCAAAGCGATTTCACAGGGCCCACAGCTTAGGTGGCAGAGCACAGGCTTGGCATGAAGATTCAACCAGCTGGGTAGCCAGGATGACAAAAGACTTCTTTCCAGGACACTGGAAAACCATGGCTTGTTGGAGCAGGCTATACTGAGCCAGAAGAGTCAGACACCACAAAAGGCAACTTGATCTGTGCCGGGCTTCACAGTGGGCAAGGAATAGAGGACATACTTCATTCAATTCCACTGAGCCCTACTAGCTGTCCAGATGTGCTGACAGCAATGCCTATCTGTTAGATCAAGGGTGGCCAAACTGTGGCTCTTTTCACACGTATTGTGTGGCTCTTGAAGCTCTCACTACTCCATCTGCCAGCTTGGGAAAGGCATTTCTCTTTAAATCACTCTTCCAAGCCAGATTTAGATGGGGCCAGATAAACTTAGGCCTTGCTTACCTGCCTTCAGGAGGTCCACCTTTTGCAGGTTGGGAGGCATGTGCTTCAGAGCCACATTCCGGAAATGGGCTTCTGTGTTTGCCATGTACCTGCAAGCAAGGAGCAACAGCTTTGGTCTTTAACTCGGAGGGAAAACAGAATGGCTGAAATTGGCCAGTCACCAGCCATGAGCAAAGAATACCCATGGACAATACGCAACAGCATATTGTTGGAACTCTCTGTCTGAGGCAAGTGATGCTCTGTATTCTTGGTGCTTGGGAGGGGCAACAGTGGGAGGGCTTCTAGTGTTCTGGCCCCACTGGTGGACCTCTTGATGGCACCGTGGGTTTTTTGGCCACTGTGTGACACAGAGCGCTGGACTGGATGGGCCACTGGCCTGATCCAACATGGCTTCTCTAATGTTCTTATGGAGGATTTGAGTCTTTGCACCACCTAATGTCATGTACAGGACAACACAAGCTTGTCTGTTTTTCTTGACCGGTCCAGCTCCATGTCTTTAAAAGAGGAGCACACTGCAGACACAGCAAGGAAGCAAACCTTTTCTTGGCAAGATGATAAACCTTCACCCGGTCAATTTCTTCATGCTGGGTTGCGGTTAAAGACACAGATGTGGGGCGAGTAAAAGTGGGTTATTATGTAAATTAATGCATATGCTTAGTTATTCTGCATGTTTGTATTAATTATGGGGCAGGGCAGAAAGCTCTGCAAGGCTCCCTTCACCCCGGGATGCCCTGCTCAGAGACCACTCTGGCTCTTTGCTGTCACTCTAGCCTCTCTTTATATACCTTAAGAATTAGAAACTTGCTCCTTTTCTTTAAAAAAAAAGATGTTTTGAATGGGGAGTTCTGGCTCAGAGGCAGATGATCTGCTTTGCATGCTGAAGGTCCCAGATTCAGTCCTCAACATCACTAGTTGAAGGATCAAGCAGCAGATGATGCGATGGACGTCTTCCAGTGGACCAAGAGAACCAGTTGGAGCAGACAAGACTGACCTTGACAGACTAGTGGTCTGACTTATTACAAGGCAGCTTTGTGTGTTCATGGATTTTGCTTTCAGTCCTAATTTTAACATTTGCCAAGTTCCGTGGTTTCATCCGCTAAACCCTTGGCTCTCATCTAGGCTGGAAGTTCGACTCGTGCTCCTATGTGCAGCCAGCTGACATGGAAGGTTTAAATTATTTCTACTTGTCTATTTTCAAGTTTCCCTTGCAGATGTTTACTTCGTTATCTGCCGGCTTACTTAGCTGTCCCTGTGCCTTCAGCAGCACCTTGCTCTGAAGACAGCTGGTCTTATTTCTGTAACACGAAAAGCTTCTTTGTCTGTTTCTGCAGAAAGCGGTTATTAAACTCACAGGAGCAAGCCAGGCCCAGAATTTTCTGATGAGCTGGCAATCCAGAGAAAATTCATGACTGCACAAAGGTGGAAGATAAATTTTGGAATTGCAGTGATGCACACATGTTAAGCCATCTGTGATTCATCTGCACATGTACTATATGCTCTATATGCTGTTATGGAATTTTTGTGTGTTCTGGTTGTGAGCACACACAGACTTTTGGACTCTCCTTTCTGCCCCCTCCAGTGAGCTCTGCCCTCCAGTTTGCTACTTTAGTAGTTATGTTAACCTTTGGTGGGACTTCTGAATGACTAGAAGGAAAGCCAAAGCATTTTCAGTATGAGCTTTCAAGAGTCAAGGCTCCCTTGGTCAGAAGCAAGACCTTAGACTCCCAAGATACCCTGAAAATCTTGTTGGTCTCTCAGGTGCAACAACAGGGCTTGAATCTAGCTGTTCTAATGCAGACCAACAAGGCTGCTTACTGAAGACATTTGCAGGGTCACGGGAACATGAGAACACACAGAAGATGCACGCTGCATCAGGTTCACCAAATAACAAAATATGTTTTCTGCCATCTTCTCTCTTTCTTTGACTAAATTCCAGGAATCCCACTGGAGAGTCATTTTGTTGTAGTGGTTAAGTTTGCGGACTCTAATCTAGGAGAACTGAGTTGATTCCCCACTCCTGCTGGTGTGACCTTGGGTCAGCCACAGTTCTCTCAGAGCTGTTCTCTCAAGAGCAGTTCTGGAAAGAGCTCTCTCAGCCCCGCCTACCTCACAGGGTGTCTGTTGTGGGGAGAACAAGGGAAGGAGATTGTAAGCCATTCTAAGACTCCGAGAGAAGGGCAGGGTATAAATCCAACTCTTCTTGGAGAGCCAGTTTGATGTGGTGTTTAAGAGAGGTGCACTCTAATCTGGAGAACTGGGTTTGATTCCCCACTCCTGCGTATGCAGCTGCTGCTGTGATCTTGGGTTAGTCACAGTTCTTGAAAGAGCTGCTCTCTCAGGTCCTCCTACCTCACAGGGTGCCTGTTGTCGGGAGAGGAAGGGAGGGAGATTGTAAGCCACTCTGAGACTCTGACCGAAGGGCAGGGTATAAATCCAATCTCTTCTTCTCTGTATGGCAGAAATCTGGTTCAGAACTGCACAATTTATGCAAAACTGCTTGTCAGCAACTGCCCTGTGGCAACCCCAGTTGCATAGCTAGCTCTCCCCCATCATCAGCCTTTACCATCTACCTACTCTTTAGCAAAGGCAAACTCTTCTGGGGAAAGGATGGATGGGTCCCCTTCAGCCCGAGTCTTCTCCTTCTCCAAGATGTGGGGGAAATATTTCTCAATCTGCAAAAGGAAAGACACAGCATGTGAATTGCAAAGCCATCCGTATATGGCAAAAGTGCTATAAAGAATTGCAACCATGATGACTGCCAAGAACCTCTAATGAAAAACCAAGACTGATCCAAAACCTCCCCAGGAATGTGAATCCTACAAAGTGCTCCAGCCCAGCATCCACTCAAACAATGATGCCTTCCATTCTCCTGGCTTAACATGTGCCACAGCAGGGCACAAGGAAGGCAGAGTGCCCCAGAAGCAGTTACATTAGCCAGGTTTCCCAGCACAGTAGATGCTAATGTTCAAAAGCCACTCAATTCATCACTTCCTTCCACTCCACTATTTAGGGCTCAACTATGTAAGATCTATGCATGGGAGTTCCATCAGCATACATTTGATCAGTGCAGAAAAGAGCTCCCCCTACCCCTTGGTTTTTATAGGGGGGGAAACATACACACAGTGCTTTCTGTAGTTCAGCTCTGAGTTACGTCACTCCAGCTGTGAACAGGGCATTCCATCCACAGCAAATGGCTTTCAGACTGTGACACTCTTTGGAAATCCAGGGCTTGTCAAAATCTTCTCCTAGCTCCTCATTGAGAAGGCCAGTAAGCTGGAACCATCTCAGAAAGGCCTGCCACTATTTGTTTAAAATATTTACATCCTGCCTTTTAGCTAAAGAGTTTCCAGTGAGCCTAACCAAAAACTCCATTCCAAAACACTGATTAAAAATACAGAAATACAAAGCAGCCAACAGGTTCCTAATGCCATTCAGTCCTGCCCCCACCCCCACCTCAAAGGATCAGAGCTGTTTTTCATTCACTGGGATCCTTTTTACAGATGGTTTCCTGTGACACAGAATGCAGCTGCTGCAGCCATAGTTTAAAGGACGTGAGCATGACAGAGAGTGGCTTTTAAAACTCCTTTTACCTCAAGCCATTTTTCTTATTGAGAATCACTTCCCATGAGTTGCTTTCTAAACCACCATTACAAAAAGGATGCAAAAATGAGATAACATAATACTTCCACCCAAAAAGAAGTTCTCATGCTGTTCCTCAAGAAAAGTGAGTCAAAGTCAATGGGCCAGTGCAGAGTAACCTGCCAGCCGCTCTTTTCCTCCCTGCTACCATCAGAGCACATCTGGAGCAGGACTTTATAGATCACCTCCACAGTCATCTCCTGCAACATGCAGCCTTAGGGCTCATTTCTGGCATGGCAGGTGCCCTGTGGAAACTGAGAAGGTGCACTAGGAATCTATCCCAGATTTCTCTGCAACACAACCAAAATCAGAACAGCTTTACAGAATCCTATTCTATGCATGCCACATGAGAGTGTTCTGGAAAGGGAGGTCAGGACCATTTAACAGTTCCTACTGGAAATTATAAAAAGTTTCTGGAGAGAGAACTGGGCAGGTGGCTGGTCCCTGAAGAGGCAACTCCTGGGAAGCCTCCATGCATGAAGGACTTCATACACTGCTTGTTGCTTGCGCCAAAGGGGCTGTTACCTTTCTGAGCCGGCAGCGCAAATAGCTGCTGAGGACATAGCGGATCCTTTCAACCTCCATGCGGTGGATGCCGACTTTCAGATCACCTCCCTTGGCACGTTTCAGGTTCTCCTCCTGCAAGAAGAGTCAAAGGGCTTTAATGACAGGAAAGGCTTCAACAGCCACCAAGCCTTTTTTTGTTTGTCTCTGCTGAGGGCGAACCCATCGCATGAAGCTGCCTTAACTGTTCCATTCACTGGCTGGCTCAGGATTTTAGAGGTTCCCCAATATTTAAATGTTAAGTTTAATATGTTAAAGCAGGAGAGGCTTGGGACTGAACCTGGGATCTTCTACACATCAAACACATATTCTGCCTGTGTCATGGCCCCTCCCTGATCATCATTGTTGCCAAGGTGATCCAAACAAGATAAGAGAACACAGCACTTCATAATGCAATAGGCCGTGGTTCACAAAAACTGAGGTAAAAATAAATTCTATAGTCTTCCAAAGTGGCACAAGACTCTGAATTTGGTAGGAGCAATCTATATATCCTGCTCAGTTGTACAGATTATGCCTCTGTGAAAGGAATGCAAAATTTGGGAAGGACTGGGTTGGCAGGAAGCAATGCAACAACCTGGGCACCAGGTGACAGTATAGCTGTTTTCCTGGTGCTCTCTGTCTTATCCCTATTCCCACTTTCACAGTCTTCACAGGACTATTTCATCAGTGCTCCAGCTAACATCTAGATTTTTATGCTACTTTTGGTCTGAAAATAGTTTTAGGCTCACTGTGAGGATAAAAGGGAAGCATATATAACAATGCACACCACCTGTAGTCTTTGGAAGAAGGGCAAGAGTTGTATGTATTACATTAATAAAAACATATTTTTATTCCTCCATTCCTTCAAGGAGTTGAAGATGGAATTTGTGGTTCTTTTCTCTTTTATTTGATCTTCCCAATAACCCTGTGAGGCAGGCTAGACTCAGAGAGTGGGCCTTACCCCACATTGCACAGTGAGCTTCGTGGCAGTGGCAGTTTGCATCTCTTCAGTCTTAGCCTGCCACTCCAACCCCTATACCACACTACTGAGCTGGCACCCCTTCCACCTGCCAGCCACTCGGCTTCTCTCCCCTCTCCCCAGTGCAGTACCATGTGTTCCAGCTGCTCCACAACACACTCGACAATTTCCGACTTGCTCTCCAGCAGCTCTGGGGCAAACTTCTCATTCATCCAGGCCTGGAAAGTCAAAATGGACAGTGAGGATCAAGGATGCTCCATTTTCAGGGCTCTCCCCCCAGTCTTCAGAATAGCATCCCTACAGCAGGGAAGATGCTGCAATAGAAGGTCCCAGTCTTGTGACACTGCAGGCCTCAAACATCAGAATCCTCCCCCAATTCCAAGGATCCAATCTTTCTTGCAGTACTTTCTTTTGCAAGACATCCTGTCTTCTGAGCTTCAGGGCATGACACCCAATGCTGATTATTTACTCCATCATCCACTTCAGCCCTTTCTGTTCTATTCAGTTAGCAGGCATTTCTTACACTGTCAGTATTCACGTATTGGAGTCAGGGACCATGGTATTCTAATCTGCATTAACAGTTGAAAACACCAGGGGATGGTTGCAAAGAGAAGAAGATGCAAGTACCATGTAGATTGTAACACACGGCCATCATGTACACTTGGCTTTTCAAGGGGCACATGGTGTGTATACAGCATGAAGTGCACAGCCAGTTGGTAATTCTCACATTGTGGCCTTGTGACAATAAATCTGCACATGTAATCATCACATGTGGCATTCTATAAACACACTGTATAATCCTTCCAGCCTGGAACCATCTTCCATAGAAGATTTTACAATACATGGTGAAGCCCCTGAAGAGGGAGGGAGCTATGCTACCTGCAAAAGCTTTCATTTCTGCTCCAGAAGAGATGCGAAAAAGGGGCAACCAAAATCATCAACAGGTTGCAGCACCTTCCCTGCAAAGAAAAGCTAAAGAGAGTTTGGTGCTTATTGTGAAAGATGTTTACAAAATGAGATGGCACTGTGTGGAAGGATAACAAGAAAGTTTTCTTCTCTGTATCCCATAATATTAGAACCTGGAATCTCTCATGGAAGTTGATGGACACCAAAGAGATACAGATCTACTTTTTCAAGATGTTGGAAGTGCCTCCTCACACAATGCACGATTAATTTGTGGAACTCTGTGGCTTAAGATGTAGCATGTAGATGGCTGTAAAAGGGAGCTAGCCAAATGCATGGCGCTCTGTCAACAGTCATGGCGATTAAGTAGAACCACCAGGGTCAGAGAAAGTTCCAACAACAGGAGAGAGGTCTTTGTCTTGATGGGGTTTTCTTGCCGTTTTAAAAGTTACTGTTTATCAACAGCTCTCAAACATTCTTTTAAAACACAAAAGTGGCCTAGAACTTTGCTAACAAAACAATAATCCGGTTGGCCACAATGGAGAGGAGGCTGCTAGAGCTGAAATGCTGGGGGTGGGGTGGAACCATGCTGCAAGTGCAAGCAAGCACCAGTATATGGAAGTTTCCCCAACAGGGCGCATAGCTGCAGCTAGGGTTGCCAATCCCCAGGTGGGGGCAGGGGATCCCCTGGTTTGGAGGCCCTCCCCCTGCTTCAGGGACATAAAAAAGCCGGGGGGGGGGGAGATGTCTGCTGGGCTCTCCATTATTTCCTAAGAAGAGCAATTCCCATAGGGTATAATGGAGAATTGATCCACGGGGCTCTGGGGAGGCTGCTTTTTGAGGTAGACGTACCAAATTTGCAGCATAGAATCCAGTGCCTCTCCTCAAAATACCCTCCAAGTTTCAAAAAGATTGGACCAGGGAGCCCAATTCTATGAGCCCCAAAAGAAGGTGCCCCATCCTTCATTATTTCTAATGGAGGGAAGGCATTTAAAAGGAGCATGGTCCCCTTAAATGTGATGGCCAGAACTCCCTTTGGAGTTAAATTATGCTTGTCACAACCTTGCTCCTGGCTCCATTCCCAAAGTCCCCAGATATTTCTTGACTTGGACTTGGCAACCCTAGGCCCGCAGCTCCCCCGGGCAATTTAACGTACTCGCCAAGAGCAAAGCGTGCAGTTAGGCTGAGCCGGGCAGGTTTTTGAGGAGGGGCACGAGCAAAAGTCTTCCTTAGCCTCAAATCAAGCTGTAGGCTTGGCGGCAACACCAAGCGAACAAAGGGGAGTTACTTCCGAATAAACATGGGATCGCAGTGGTGATGCTTAAAACCCTATAATTAAACGAGAATGTTTTAAACTGAGAAAGCCCGATTTGTATGACTTAAAAAAAAAATGCTTAGAGCCACGGTGGCGCATTCCCCTACTCTCCCAGGCTGCCTCGTCGTCCTGATTTCCCGTCCCGCCCTTCTACTGAGCGCAGGGCTTAGGCGACCTGACCTGCTCCAGGCTGCGGATGAGCTGGGCGGGGGTCAGCAACACCTCTTCGCTGCCAGCGTCCGAGCCCTCCGCCTCCTCCGCCATGGCCGGCCAAGAGCTCCGCGATCTCCCGCCACCGCTTCCAACGCAGTGACGTCAACGCCGCGCGCCGCACCCAGGCGAACCCGCCTCATGAATATGCAGGAGGAGAATCGGCCTTTCCACCGCTGGCCTCCCCGCCCCGCGCTTCGGACTCGGCTCCGACGGCTGAGTGCTGCGTATTTATCCCGTTCTTTAAAAATTTTATTTAACTTATATCCCGCTCTACCCCACAAGTGGGCTCAGGGCAACTGACCATAGTAAAATCACAATCGGGTCATTTTGATGGCAATAAAATACTACTACTACTAATGAAAGTTAGAACGCTTGGGGTTCTTCAGCTTGGAGAAACGTCGACTGAGGGGTAACATGATAGAGGTTTACAAGATTATGCATGGGGTAGAGGAAGAACTTTTCTCCCTTTCTCGCAATATGAGAACTCGTGGACATTCAATGAAATTGCTGAGCAGTCGGGTTAAAACTGATAAAAGGAAGTGCTTCTTCACCCAAAGGGTGATTAACACATGGAATTCACTGCCATAGGAGGTGGTGGCGGCTGCAAGCATAGACAGCTTCACGAGGGGATTGGATAAGCATATGGAGCAGAGGTCCATCAGTGGCTATTAGCCACAGTGTATTGTTGGAACTGTCTGGGGCAGTGACGCGCTGTATTCTTGGTGCTTGGGGGGGGGGGCACAGTGGGAGGGCTTCTAGTGTCCTGGCCTCACTGATGAAAAACAGGTTACTCACCTGTAATTGATGATCTTCGAGTGGTCATCTGTGCAGTCACACACATGGGTTTTCCTATCAGGACGAACCCTACCTCGGAGATTTTAAATAGCTAGCCTAGGCGTTATTTTTGGCGCGCACTCCCTCCCGCTCTGGGGAGCAGGCATCCACTGCGCATGCCTGTAGCGCGAGGGAGGCGCCCAACCCACTCAGTTTCTTTCCCCGCCGCTGACATAATAGGAGCGCGGATATATAAGACAAGTAGCCAGCAGCGGGGACGGCTGGGCGGGCGTGTGTGACTGCACAGATGACCACTCGAAGATCATCAATTACAGGTGAGTAACCTGTTTATCTTCTTCGTGGTCTCTGTGCAGTCCCACACATGGGTGACTGATAAGCTGATCTGCAAGGCGGTGGGTGCTGGCACTAGAGTTGGAGGAAAAAATAGTGCAAAGGTTAGTGCAACATAGGCAGCACATTATAGGCTATAAGGTAAGTAACTACTCACCAAGCCCGGACCAGCTTCTTAGTCAAAGATGGAGCGAAGAACTGCCTGTCCAAAGGATGCATCCCGCCTAGCACGAACGTCCAAAGCGTAGTGCGTGGCGAAGGTCGAGGAGGAAGACCAAGCGGCAGCAGCGCAAATGTCCTCCATGGATACACCCCTGGCAAGGGCAGATGACGTTGACAAAGCTCTTGTAGAATGAGCTCTTATGGCAGATGGAACTGGTTGCTTCGCGAGCTTGTAGCACAGCTCTATAGCAGCAACCAACCACTTTGATAGTCTCTGCGTAGATATCTTTTTTCCCTTATGACGGCGGCCGTAGGCCACGAAAAGTCTGGAGTCTGTGCGGAACGATGCAGTTCGATCTATATAGTAGGCGAGTGCTCTTCTCACGTCTAGACAGTGTAGAGCTTCTTGGCCCTTATCCGTAGGCCGTTGGAAAAAGGCAGGTAAGGTAGTGGTTCTATGCAGATGGAATGCGGAGACCACCTTCGGTAAGAAAGCGGGATCTGGCCGTAACACCACCTTATCATGGTGAAACATGGTGTAAGGCGAGTCCGCTCTGAACGCGCAGAGATCACTTGCTCTTTTAGCAGAGGTGAGTGCAACTAAAAGAGCCGTTTTCCATGAGAGGAGGTGAAGTGGTATCGTAGCCATAGGTTCAAAAGGTGGTTTTACTAGTTGGCTAAGCACTAGTGACAAACTCCAGCTAGGATACATTTGCCGTAGTGGTGGGTGCAAATGTAAGATTCCCTTTAAGAAGGATTTCGCAGCAGGGTGTGAGAAGACAGTTCGACCCTGTACATGCGGGTGAAAAGCTGAGATTGCTGCCAGGTGCACCTTCAGAGAGGAGTACGTAAGGCCCTTTTCTGACAAATGCAGTGTATATGCTAAGATTTGAGGCATGGAAGCCGAGGAGGGTCTGAAATTATGCTTGGTAGCGTAGATGGAAAACCTTTTCCATTTCATGGAATATGACTTCCTTGTTGACGGTTTCCTTGCATTAAGGAGAACGTGTCTTACTCCTTCAGGAAAGTCTGAGAACATATCCTCCAGGCCGTCAGGCGAAGTCTGTTCGGGTCGTGGTGCAGAACCCTGCCGTTCTGTTGGGACAGGAGGTTGTGTGCCAGAGGGAAGTGATGGTAAGTGCTTTCTGACAGGAGGAGAAGGGTTGTGAACCATGGCTGACGTGGCCACCATGGCGTCACGAGAATGCAATTTGTGTTGTCCAGTTGAATTTTCTGTATGCACCGTGTTATTAACGGAAAGGGAGGGAAGAGGAAGTGTAGTGGACCGGCCCACGTCTGTATGAAGGCATCCCCTGCAGACTGTTGTGAGGGCGGACCTCTCATAAAAAAGATCGCACACTGTGCATTGTCTGGTGCAGCAAACGCATCTATTGACGGAGTTCCGAATTTCCGGAATACTGGCAGAAGGTATGACCGGTGGAGTGACCACTCGTGGTCGTTGATGGAATATCTGCTCAGTCTGTCCGCTTGAACATTCTGTATGCCAGGAAGATGTACCGCAGTGAGGTGAATCTGATGGGCAATACTCCAATGCCACAGGTGCATTGCTCTTTTGCAAAGGCGGGTGGATGCTGTCCCTCCTTGCCTGTTTATATAAAAAACCGTCGCCACATTGTCTGAGGCGATCTGTACGTGTAGGCCTTGAAGAGATGGAAGGAACGATTTTAACGCTCTGTGAACAGCTAGAAGCTCTAAGCAATTGATGTGGAGCGACTGTTCGTACGGTGTCCATTGCCCCTGGACCGTGAGTACGTCGAGATGAGCTCCCCAGCCCCATCTCGAGGCGTCTGTTGTAACCACTGCTGATGGACTTGGCCGTAAAAAGGGCATTCCCGCAAGCAGGTGAGCTCGAACTGTCCACCATTCGAGCGAAGGGAGGATGTGGCTCGGAACAGTGAGGACCGTTCCTTGAGATTGGTGTTGGGGTCGAAACGCGCGGACGAACCAGATTTGTAGGGTTCGCATGCGTAGTCTTGCGTGTGTCAGAACTGCCGTTGTGGCTGCCATAAGTCCTAACATGCGCTGAATGTTGAAGGCCGCTTGTTTGGGTTGTTGCATTATTTGTGTGGCCAGCGTCTGAATGGAGGATATCCTGTCCACAGGAAGATACGCCTTGTGGTCCGTGGTGCACAAACGAGCCCCAATAAACTGAATGTCTTGAGTTGGGGTAAGGTGTGACTTTTGATGATTGACCTGGAGGCCCAGGTTTGCTAGGAGCGCAAGTGTGATGGAAATGTCCTTCATCAACTGTGTCCTTGAAGCTCCCACAAGGAGCCAATCGTCTATGTATGGGTAGGTTGCAACGCCGCGTTGCCTGAGGTACGCTGCAATAACCGCCATACATTTTGTGAATGTCCGTGGTGCCGTGGAAAGTCCGAAGGGCAGAGCTCGGAACTGGTAGTGGTTGTTGCCAACGGCGAAACGCAGAAACTTCCTGTGGCATTGGTGTATTGTCAGGTGGAAGTATGCGTCCTGTAAATCTACCAGTGCCATCCAGGAGTTTCTGGGGATTAATGGCAGAATCGATTGTAAGGTGATCATTCTGAATTTTCTGTGGCGGATGAATTTGTTTAGGGCTCTTAGATCCAGAATCGGGCGCTGTCCCCCATCCCTTTTCGGGACTAGAAAGTACCTGGAATAAAAACCTGTCCGATGATACTGGACTGGGACAGGCTCTATAGCCGCTTTGGCTGTTAAGGTGTCTATTTCTTCCTGAAGGGAAGGTGATGGGGGAGTGGAAACAAAATGATGTCTTTTTGGTGGTGCTTGGAACTCTATGGAGTAGCCCCTCAAAATAATGTTCAGAACCCATTTGTCTGTGGTTATTTGTTGCCAATTGTCGATAAATGGAAGAAGTCTGGAGACGTGCTGAAGTGGTAGAGGTAGAAAGTCAAAGAGACTGCTTCGATGAAGATGCAGCCTTTTTAGGTGGTTGTGGTCTCTGCTGTCTCTGGTTAAAGGATTGCTTTGGAGGAGGAGCTTTACGTTTCCAGTATTCAGATTGTCGAGGGGATCTGGAACGTTTGAAGGGGGTTGGTTTCCATGATCTGGGCTTATAGCTCTGTTGTTGTTGCTGCTGTTGGGCTACCCCCAATCTTTTCGCTCGTTTGCGGCTGTCATCCACGGTGGACAGTATATCGTCCGTTGTGGCATTAAAGAGACCTTGGCCATCGAAGGGAAGGTCTTCTATCTTGAATTTTAGATCAGGCTGCAACGAAGAGGATCGAAGCCAAGCATGTCGTCTTAGGGCAATGGAGGCGGCCATCGCCTTGGAAGTGCACCCCACAGAGTGACGGATGGTGTTTATCTGTTGCTTTGAAATCCTGTTGAGCTCCTGAAGTAGCTTGCAGGCTTGTTTCTGGGAGGGCTCAGGCAGGGCAGAGACTAGCGTATTCAGTTGGGAGGAGATATTGTGGGAATACGCGGCGAAGTATGCTAGGTAATTGTTGATCTTGGCAGTTGCCGTCGAGATTGAATACATTTTCCTTCCAAGAGTATCTAACTTCCTGCCTTCCTTCTCAGGGGGTACCGGGTGGCGGGTCTGTTTGGTTTTAGAAGATGAATGCACTATCAGAGAATTCGGTGCTGGATGGCTAAATAAAAATTTCGAATCCGGTGCTTGGATCCTATAAAGGGATTCGATTCGTTTTGAAGTCGGGGGAATGGAGGCTGGGTTGTCCCAAGCTTCTTTGATGGCTTCTAGGTGTACCGGCAGCATCGGCAGAAAGGAACCAGCAGGTAAATCTGAGTGCACCAGGTCGTGTACCACGTCTGTCACCTTGGGTGCATCCGAAGTAAGAGTTACGTTAAGTGCAGAGGCCATATTGGCAATCAAGTCCAGGTATGTCTTTGCCCCTTCGGAAGGTGACAAATCCGCGGGCTTGGCGATATCTGAAGCAGGGGACCCAGGGGACATGGACTGTATCGAATCCGATGATTGAGCTTCGGATTCAGCATCAGAGTCAGGTTCGGGTTCAGGTAGGTCCGGTCTGGTTGGAGTCGTGCTTTTGGGTTCCACTGGAATCGCACCCCTAGGTTTAGAAGTCGAAGTGGAAGGAGTCGGAGACGGCTGTCTCGGTGGTTGCTTGCTCCGTTGGACAGGAGTCGCTTCCTTGGATGGGTTCATGTGATAATCGGTTCGGTACCGAGAATGATGGTATCCGCAGCATGCATGGGATTCGATGGAAGGAGACCTTGAAGCATAATGGCGTCGCCTCGGGGACATGGATGGGGACCGAGATCTCGGGTTGTAGCGATGGCGGTCCCTCCCTCTACTAGGGGATCTCTCCGGGAAACGCGCATGATGGTACCTATATCTCTCCATGCTGGGAGACCTGGCTGGGAACCGATGCGCATCGAAGTACCTGTAAGCATCATGTTTGTACTGGATGGGATTCGACATATCGCGGAACGATCTAGGATTGATGTGGTGTCGAGTCCACTGTTGCGGGTCTCGAATCGGCTCCAGCGCAGGGTCTAGCATGGATCCATGCGGGGAAGGGGATCGGGACGGAATGGGAATAACTTCTTCCGTCTGCTGGTGCGGCGACTCCGTAGCCGGGGTGGTCACTTCCTGGGTGTCGGATCCGGGAGTGGAAGGCTCGCATTGCGTCTCAGGCTCATTCTGTTGTTCGGAGGATTTTCTCGAGTCCTTCGGAATCTTCGGGTCCTTCGGGTCTGTCGGTTTCCGCGGAGCCTTCGGATCGGACGGTTTTCTCGAATCCTTCTGGCCCTTCGGGTCGGAATGCTTATGTTTCTTAGTGTGCTTCCCGCCCTTTGGTTTAGTCGCCGCGGCCGTTTGTTCTGACGTTCTCGCGCCGTCGCCGGCTTTCGCGGCATCGCCGGACTTATGCTTGCTGGGAGCAATGGCCACTGAAGCTGCCGACCTTGCGCCGTCCCCTTGGGGAGTCAGTAGGGGAGGCGACTTACTTGCTGACGAAGATTGCGACATATCAGGCTGGAGCACAGACTCCATTAAGTGACTTCTGAGTCTAGCGGCTCTGTTTTTTCGCGCCTGTTTGCAAAATTGAAGGCAGTGCGCACAGGCGTCCACTTTATGGGATTCTCCCAAACAGAACAAGCAAAGCGAATGCCCGTCCGATGTAGGGATTTTCGCCCTACAGCGCGAGCACCTTTTGAAAGTTATTTTACTGTCCCTTCCTTCCATACGCCCGGGGGGGGGGTGGGGGTGGGGGAAGGGAGGTCTGAGGAAAAAGCGGGGAAGATATTTATCTAAATCCTTTTTTTTTTTTTTTTTTGAAGATAAGAATATGAAGAAATAGCGAAGGATGAAAGAAGAGGAAACTTGAGGAAAACGAAGGCTAGATATCTGAGGTAAGTGAGGAGCGCAACGAGGTAGGACTATCCCGGGCGGCGGTTGGAAAGAAACTGAGTGGGTTGGGCGCCTCCCTCGCGCTACAGGCATGCGCAGTGGATGCCTGCTCCCCAGAGCGGGAGGGAGTGCGCGCCAAAAATAACGCCTAGGCTAGCTATTTAAAATCTCCGAGGTAGGGTTCGTCCTGATAGGAAAACCCATGTGTGGGACTGCACAGAGACCACGAAGAAGATCCTCCTGATGGCACCAGGTTTAGGGGGGGGGGTTGCCACTGTGTGACAGTGTTGGACTGGATGGGCCATTAGTCTGATCCAACATGGCTTATGTTCTTGACCCAAACCTTTTATAGGTGATGGTAAGTAGCCTGAATCATTGTAATTTTTTGCCAGATGCTGATGGTACCCTTTTATAGAGCAGCATCCCATAACTAAAGGGTATCCTCACAGCAACTCTGCAAGGTTGGTTAAGTTGAAGGAAAGTGATTGAAGCAGTCAGCTTCATCATGACAGCGGGATTCTAAACCCAGATCTTCCAGAGTTGTAGGCCAACACTCCAAGCAACAGCACATATTTTGTGATCCCTCCCCTTCTCCACAAAACTAAAAGGCAGTATGCATGGTTCTCCCATCTTCTGTTTTATCCTCCCAGCAACAAATGTCCAATGGGCACATTAAAGACCAAAAAAAATATTCTAGCTTAGCCTTTTGTGAGTCAAAGCTCACTTCCTCTGATGCATTGGAGTGTACATGTGACAGATGAACTGAGCCCCGACTCATGCAAACTTGTGTTGGAATACTTTTTCACATATTCAATGTGTTACAGGCCTTCTATTTATGCTTGCTATGCAAGATTCACACAGCTATCCAACTGGAACTTTTTTCTCTTGAAGTAAATTACGCTGAGAGATAATGTGTAGTCCAAAGTCACCCAGTGGATTTCATGGCAAACAGGAATTTGAATGTGAACCCCACCACTGTCCTAGTCCACCAGTAGCCACTACTACATGGGTAGTTACGTTAGTCTGAAGCAACAGACCAAAGCAACCCCTTTAAGACTAACGAAGTTTGAAGCGTGCAGTACACGAAAGCTTATACCTAGAATTAATCTTTGGTGGTCTTAAAGGTGCCACGGGACCCAAACTTTGTTCAGTAGCTACTATAACATATCAGCCAAATGCTATTTGTGCTATCCAGTTTATAGCAAATCTCCCCTCCCCTTCCCCTCCAGGCAGATCATCTATGACCTTCAGCAGCTGCATAAGATAGGCATCCAACAAGCAAAGCATGACCCTTCACTGAATTTTCAAGACTGTGGAAACTCAGCTATTGCATTGTTAGAGCGGTGTTAAAGGCATAGGGAAACAAAACCCCAACCAGAAAGACCCTAGATTTGCCAGCAAATGATGCCACAGCAAGAAGATATGCCCCAAGATCCCTTTGAAGTGTTTCTGCAGATTCTGGGGTATAGCATTCTGCTTCACCAAGTACTTTTAGAAATACTGCTGCCCTATTCAGACAGGTTGTATCACAGGGATGGCTCCGGTTTTATTCAAAGTAATAACTTTTGTGTACATGCCCATGTCCTTAGATACAGATGCTAATTTGCTGTTCAGCCTCTGTCCCTAAGTTTGAATGGTTATCTTCCATTTCTGTGTACCTGAGGAATGTGCATGCACACAAAAGCTCATACCTTGAATAAAACTTTGTTGGTCTTAAAGGTGCCATTGGACTAACTTTGCTGTATTACTTCAGACCAACATGGCTACCCACCTGGATCTATGAGGTTTCACATCTGACTACATGTTTAAGAATTCCTTCCTGGGGAAAGTTAGCATTAACAGGTAACAAAGTTCTTTTACCAGCATACTGTTCATATGCAGCATGATTGTTTTATAGACTTAAGTCATACACAGTTTCACTTGCTGCTGAATTATGGCTTCAATGTTAAATACTCTGTGCTGAGTAACTCTGCCAGGTGAGTTGATAGCTTTCAGTTTTGTATGGTGTGATGCATACACACTATTACTGTCCCCTGCACAGAATCCTGGGCAAATATTCCTAGTTCCCAACCTCCAGGTGGGGCCTGGATATCCCTAGAAATTACAACTGATCTTCAGATTATAATCACCAGTTCCCTGAGAGAAAATGGCAGTTTTGGAGGGTGGACTCCATGGCATTATATACCACTGAGAGATCCCACCCTCCCTGGTCTGCACCACCAAATCCTCAGGAATTTCTCAACTCAGTTGGCAATCCTGTGAGAGTCCGAGGATGCAAAATAGTCCCGTCCAATATGTATGCAAGTTACACAACCTGTTACAAGAAACAAAATCAGGATTCCAATCCTGTACCCCAGCTTAATTTGTAGAGGATATTATAAATTCCCACAAAATGTCATTTTCAATTGTGGAAAAAAGAAATTGCTGCATTCAAGTCGCTGATAGTAAATGACAGTTTATTTAAGAAAAACATTACTAATCCATTAATTAGTTTCTGGAAAAAACAACTGTAACGGGTGCAAAAGGCAAAACACTGTTACTGATTAGAAAAACAAGTATTTTACAATGAAAATATTGAACAGATTTCTAGAAGGGAAAGTAAAGAAATTGTCAAGGAGCAGAATTGAAGAATAATCAGCTTGAAGATCTTGATATTGGCATCTCTTCTATCACTCATAGGTCAAATATTCTGTTTTGAAAGTTTTCTTGTTTGCTAAGTCTGTTAAGTACCTGGGCATGGGAAGAAAAAGTGATTCCAAGCAGCAGAGTGAATCTGCTAGCTTCTACTCAAGCATATACACCAAAGCGACCAGAAAGAAGGAATTAACAAAAAAAGCACAAAATTTATCAAACCAACTCGATTTAGCAGAAGGTATTTACTTCAAAGACTAATGTTCCATACGTTTTCACAAGCATTTCTGGAGGAATGTTGAACTCAAGTGGAAGTACTACCATATACTGCAGAGATGTACTATTCAGAAGTTTGTGGGAAGAGATGAAGTGCTATCAGAACACCATTCGTAGTTGAGCTACCAGCTTGCCCTAAGAACTGAACTTATAACAAAGTTGAGAAAGCCATGTATTACCTATTTTACACATTCAACACTGAGAAGGAGTGGAGAGCAGGGATGGTTACGTTTACTGGTACAGCATCCATTTTAGTCATTGCACATCCTCACATCTAACAAAAGAAGCAATGGACGGTCTGCACTCTCAGGTCTGGAAAGATGAAGCAAGAGGCTCAAGTGTTCCACAGATTACACCAGCTCTTACATAAGCATTAAGGTAGCCCTTTCCAATAGTTTTTTTTTTCTTGCCAACCTTCAACTCCTTTGTCTTGAGTCATTTTGAACAACTGGAGGTACACCATCCTGAGGCTCAAGTGAGTGAAGCTGCATTTTCAGAAGCTCAGTTGCTTAGGCGGTTTGCAGCTGCCACATTGTGAATGCAGCAGACAAAAGAACCCTCAAAACCACACTGTTCTCAGGAGATTCTTTATAGATTCCACACAGATTGATCAGAGCTGCTGGCTTCCAAGGAGAAGTCTAGTGATTTGGACAACATCACCACTTAAGGCTTACCATGATGACACAAAATGGATGCTGGGCTGGCCAGCATGTAGCTTCTAAGGGAGCAGGATTTCAAGAAGTTAGTCCATGTGGTAGATGGCACCATAGATTTGGCGGTGGCAGAGAGGAATGATGCATTAAGAGCTGAAGTAAGGGAACTTTCTGGAACATACTGGACCCTAAAAAAGAAAAGAAAAATACAGGACTAATAGATGATTCAAAGTGTGCTGTGCACTTTTAAACCAACTCTTTCCCAGACTCTCAGAAAAGTAGAAGGCAACATATCCACTGATCAAAAGTGCTTCCAGTAGTGACCAGTATAGGGGTCTATTTTACAAATCAGTAGAAGCCTGCTTCTTCAAAAGTGACCCTGTCTACCTTCAGTAACAACACTAGCCAACCCCCTCCAATTGTACATTTGTAGAACAATTAGGGCAGGGGTGTCAAACTCATTTGTTATGAGAGCCAGATCTGACATAAATGAAACTTTGACAGGCCCAACCATGTGCGTTGTAAAATGTAATGCCAAGTAGTGTAGCCATAAACTTTATAAAGGACACAAACACAATTATTCCATTGCAGCCCCACATTAGGAGGATGGGTGTTAAAAACTAATATTTATCTGCAAAACTGGAGCTCCTGGAGTCTGTTGAATTCTATATTTTAACTGTGGTTGGTCCCAAGCCTCCCCCCACCTTTAAAAAAATAAACTAAAAATATAAATGGTCTGAGCCTAGGATCCAAGGGAAAAACATGAAATGGCTGAGCATTGCAAGCTTCCCCCCCCCTCTCCCCCCAGGTCTACTCAGAGCGGCAGTGGCTCTCCAGGGTCTCAGGGTGTTTTTTTTTTACAGGGTGGTTTGAGGTAATAACTTTGGTTGTCCCCTTCAGCACTTGTTCTGCTGTTATTGCATTGAAGTTCTACATTAGAGGGCGGGTGTTTAATATTTCTCTGCACAACTGGAATTCCTTGGGTTTGAAGAACTCTATATTTTAACTATGGCTGGTTCCAAACTCTCCCTCCCCTTAAAAGGTGCCTGCCTGAATTGGAAAGGTGGGGGAATAGTGGGATTTTGTAAAACAATTTTTAAAATAAAAAAGCACAAGGATCACAACAGCTGATAAATATTGCCCCCCCCTCAGCCCCTACTTGTGAGGAGGGTTACAGAGGCTGGGAGCAAGTGACTGGGAAGTTTGGCAGCTCTGCCTTCTGATTTCTGTTCTCAGAGGCAGCCCCATCCTGTGCTCTCTGTTCTCAGAGGCACCTCAAGCTCAGAACAGCAAGGATAAGCAGGGGAGGGGAGAAAGAAGAGAGCCCCATTCACCTGGTCAGATTAAAGACCTGGGTGGGCCATAGGTATGTCTCCCTTGGATTAGGGTAAAATGTGGCAATAAAGACCATGGCTCAATGCCGTCTCTTGAGAAGTTTTACCCTTTATTGAAGCCTAAAAATAAGAACATTTCTGGCTTCTGCAACCAGCTGTCACACTACTTGAGCCAAGTTCCATCAATACCTTCTTATATAAGGACGTGGCTAATGTTCTCATAAGCTCACTCTGTAAGCCAGTAAAGATTTCTCTCTCCATGTTGTTGCTGTAAGTCATGGAACTCTGCCAAAGATTGAAGAGCTTCCCCAACTCCTAATCCCTGCCCCTATACCATCACCCACAAGCATATGCTTTGTACTTATGAAGTCCTGCCAGCTTTGTTATAATTCATTCTGCCTTTGAGCTAATCAATAGATAATAGAGTAGCCTCTCTCCAAGAACACAGATGTCAACCATCTCACCTTACCTTAAATTACAAGTAAAGCCTCAGTTTAAGAGAGCTACCCAACAAAGCTTGTATCCATAAATCAATTCTACATCAATTTGATAAACAGTTCTCCAAACTCCATTTGGATGTCCAACATCTATTATAAGTGATTCATTACAGAAAACTACTGAGACAAGTTACAAGATGCTAAGATCCCCAAAGAGCCTGGAAAGCCCATTCCCCCTCATGCTTGGGTACCCACACTATATTATTCAACATGAACTTCCTCAACAGCTTCCAAACAGGAGGGAGCAGGCTTTGGAAGCCAGAGAGTTTACAAGGCTTCTCTTCCCTTAACACTAACTTTTTCAAGATCTTTAGAATGCTACACTGAACTAAAATATATGTGCAATTAATTAAGCCCTCCAGAAGTTTAGCATCAGTCCACCTCCCTCCAGTTCAGGCATTTCATGGTTGTTTGAACATCAACAGTGTAGGCGCTTCATGTGTGTAATTGCTCAAAATTCCCAGAAAACATTACCACTAGCAGCTGATAAATGAGTCATATCTAATGGATTGTGCCAAACAGATGTGGCTGCAAGATGGAAAAATGCATTTGAACTATTGAAAACAGCAGCCCATAATATGCCATCTTCCTCCTGAGTGTTAATAGATTGGCTGGACATCAGCTAATGAGATTTTTTTTCACTATAAGCTGCTCTGAATTCACCCAAAAGACTCATGCTGGTGCCAAGGACAGCCATAAGCAAATATTCTCCTCCTGGGAACTCAAGAATATTTTGGACACAGATTGCTTGCAGAGCCACCCAATTTAAGCAGGACTGGCCTCTGACGTTATTAAATAAAAGCAATGAAATGGCAATGATAGCCTTTAATGTAGAGAAAGCAAAGGGGATCTGGAGTTTTCCTACTTTTGCATACATCTTCCATTAGGTTCCCAAGCCAGAAAATAATATCATGGAGAAAATATTTAAGGTAACTATTTAGCCCATGTAGGGCAGACCAGAGGTCTTGGCAGCCAGCTATACCCTTTGATACACGCAGAGAAATCAGGGATAGGAGCAGTGTTTTGATTCCACAGTTTGTATCACAAAGGGTTTCCTATGGCTCTCACTTCTAGTTCCCACCAGCATCTTTTATATATTGCACCTACCTTTTGCCATATATCAGGAATAGTTTTTACACTGAGATGACACTAAATGCATTAGAGGCTCTCAGTACTTTACAAGAAGGATACAATCTGTCCATCCCCAAACTCTGTAAAATCCTGCTCCCTCATACACTGTTAAAATACAACTTTAGGATTTAGCAGATTAAAAACTGAATTGAAATAATTTTTCATATAGGGCCATGTGAGATACATCAAAGTACTATACATATTAGCTCCACCTGCAAATATTTACCTTGGATGCCTCAGACTTATCTTCCACTACTCACACCTCTGTCTTCATAAATGGTAATTTCAATCTGCATTGTAGGGTTGTTAAAGAAATAGACTGCAGAGGAGTCAGCAGTAAAAAAAGAGCAAGATAAAAGAGAAGGGTCTTATTATAACACACACCTAGTTAAGGGATAATCCTTGTTTCTAATAGCCAGCTAACATGCTATGCTCTTGGATTCCTGAAGGGAGCAACATTGCTGAAATCTACAGTTCCTTACAGGCAGAGAAGAGTGGGGAACACTTAAGAACTAGCATGCATTTCACCTCATTCCCAGGAAAGAAAGAGCTCCTGTTTCAGATTGACTTTCAACAGGACTAAATCCATGTATTTATCAGGCTCTGGAGGCTCATCATAAGCAGTAAACACATTATAGTTTTATGTTATAAGCTGCCCTAAGCCCACCCCTGGGATAGGGCAGGGTATAAATTAAAGCAATCAATCCAACTCCACACACAGCCATGAAGAACAGAGGAGGACCTATAATACAACACAGGATTTTGTCTGGTTTTGTTCTTCAACTGACAGAAGGAAAACCTCTGCTTAATCTGCACACTTTTTTGAACAACTAGACTAAGCAATTCTTGCAATGAAGAGATTATTTCATTGCTCAGACTCTGCTGAAATGCACTGGCAGGCAATGATGTCCACTATGCACAGAACATCTTCCTCTATCCAGCTAGCCAACGGATCTGAAGCATCCCTCCCCCCACTTTTTGAAAAACAGTTGTCATTTCTATTGGAAAATTAACTTGGCACCTGAGTTGTCCCTTGAAGACTAATACAATCTTTATACATAAATCTGAACTGAAATAATTTTACCCTAATGTAGTAGACAAGAGCAAGCTTCCAGTAAAACCTTAAAGACTAACAAAATTTGTGGCAGGGCATGAGTTTTCATGAGTCATAGCTAACTGAGCAGTGACTCATGAATGTTCAAACCCTGCCACAAATTTTGTTAGTCTTTAAGGTGGTACTGGGCTCCTGCTGTTTTTACTGCTTAAGACAGACTAACATGGCTACCCATCTTTAACCCTGATGTGTTATACTTCAGGAGAACTGCATCATTTGTTTTAGCAGTTTGGTCTTTTTTAGAACCTTGAAGACACATTTCTGAGGACAATACATAAAGATCAAGGAACTACTGAAAAAAGATACAACTCTTAGTCCTCTCTCAATTGGGTCAGTCAGGAGGAGTCCCTGTGGGGCATAAATCTTTTCATTTTGTTCCTGAATGTACTTGGCAATTTTCTTTAGAACCTGGAAAAAGGAAAAAGAAAAGAAAAGCTGTATAGTATTTGCATCAGTTCCATCATCATCAATATATCTAAGTCTCAACACTGCCAAATCTATGTATATTTAAATCCAGAGACCAGAGCTATGAATGGACAAGACAGATCTTTCTACAAACCTAAAAAAAGCCACAGGTTTAGAAAGAAATCTGCAACTGAAACATAATTATACCAAGGGCTTAAATCCTGCTCCCCCCAAAATAATGAAAGTAGCACTGGTATGTTTAAGAAAGAAATGGCCTCTGTGGCCATTGCTAAGCAAGCACATCGGTATTGCCAGTTAAAGATAAGATGGCTGGTGAGTGGGAATGAAAGAAGGAAGCAGGAAAAGGAAAGAGGCTACAAAGGCTTTCAGCAAAGGGAGAGAAGTGGCAGCAGGGGAGAGGAAAATGAGATGCCCTCCTGCTTATCAAAGCCTCATTTTTCTAAGTGCATTATAACACACCATGCTTTAGTTGTATCATTCCCATTTTATAATTGAGGAAAACAGACATGCAAGGTAGCAACTGGTCAAGAAAATTTCTTGTTACTATTGTTAAATTTTAGACTGCGAGCTCTTCAAAGGCAGATATGTATATTGCTTATGTATATCCATCACCCTTACACTGATGGCTCTTGTCATGATCTGAGGCATACTGCAGCCTAGAGGGCAAGGAGAAGCCTGCCTAGGAGTTTCTAGTGGGCCTACATCTCCCAGGATCCCTTCCATCCCTCTGATTAGGTAGCAGAGTTTTTGGAGGGAAAACTAGCCCAAGAGGCATGGGACCTGGGAGGAAAGCATAAATAGGCTTGGCTGGAAAGGGAAGTTGTTCTCTCTGCTGAGGCTGGAGGCGGTTGCAGCTGTAGAGATATTCCTCATTCAGGGAGGGTGAGTGAACTGGTTTGACTTAGAGAAGGGAATGTGTATCTAGTCACGTTAGGGCTTTTCTTGTTCATTTTGTACCAACCTTTACTGTTTTTCCACATTCACTGTTGCACTAAAAGTCTTTACTACCCACTTATTGTTTGAGCACTTATAATAAATCTGTTGTTATTGTTGAACTGCCTGGGTCCTCATGTCTCTGGTCACGGTTAAAAGGTATCTGTTAATAAGGAAGACACAGAGGTTGGGTGGGTGCTCTGGGGCCCTCCCAGGCAGACCCCTACCAGCGTGGTGGGAGCCAGTAGAAGGCCCTTCCTGATCTCCTGCTGTGCGACAACTCTGTATAAATCATCAAATTGTAATTATAGTATTTGGTTTTAACAGATACAGGCCTTAAGGCTGTATTCACTGACCCATGCTGGTAATAGATTTAGTACACTGTCCAAAAATGCTGCATTCATATGTCACAAATAAATCTATTTATAAAGACCATGAATCTGATTATATGTGCGGTCTGTGCGATATGCCCTTCCTCACCATGTTGAGATGGAAAGCAGAAATCCCAAGTAATCATGATATCCTAATGTGGACTCCTGTATAAACCTAGGTTACCTTCCCTCTCAGATTAAAGTGTAACAGTTCCAGATACTAGGGGAAAAGCAAACTGTTTGAATGGAGTCGGTGCAAGAACGTTATGGCTAATTAGTTAAACTTTTATTTTTCAACCTTGGCACCCTGCAGGAAAATGGTGTTAGCCTCTATTTAACCAGCCTTATGCCCATCACAAACTGAATTTTGTTTTGCAACATCCAGTTTCTCAGGTGAAACTGACTTTGAACAAGTCCAGCATACTATCATTGTGAAGTATATCAAACAGCCTGAAAGGACAAACACTAAAGTGACTATTATACATTTTCAAAAGTAGTTTGTCCCCTTTCTAGCTTATCAGAGAAGTCAGTGTTTTATCTCAGTTCAAGCAACATTAATATGCAACTAAATAACTTTTGTTTCAGAGATCTGTACCCATGCTCTTAAAGGTGTAGAAACAGCGAGAGCAATGAAGCTCATTTCAGCCAAATATACCTCACAATTCCTAATGTTATGGATGGATAACTGAAATAATGAATGTTAGGGTACTCTGAATACTTAGGGAAAACACCGCACAAATACTAATTATTCTTATTACCTACACCCAACTTTTAAAACTGGAATATAAGAAAACTTTTCGACTCAAGCAGATATCTAAATAATTTTAGGCAGTTTGATCCAGCTAACACGTTTAAGCATTGAAGTGAATAATGTATTTCATATTTATTGTCAAAAGAATATCAGAAAAGTTGCTTTTTATGGGAGGATAGGCCAAGTTTATTCACATAACTTTACTGCACATAAAATTCATCACTGTATTCTGAAGTAGCAGTAAGAGACTATTAATTCACAGAAGAAATTGCACATAAGTATGACCTTTGCAAAGTGTTTTAAGACAACATATATCTGCTAGACTCCAAGTACCTCTTCTCCATGAAAGCAGAGTATCTCTTCTCTATAAAAGCACTGTTTTTAAGCTCTTTGAGTAGTATGGAATTGGCATCAGACTCAGACTGCACAAATCAGGAACAGAATGTGAAATTGACTGTATATGGGAGAATGATTTATTAGAAAAGTAAAGATCTTTTACTTCTGAAGTCAGCTGTATGCCCAACATTTAGATAGCAACTTTAAAGCCAAGAAAATGGTCTTAGGTAGATTTTTTTCCATCCATCTTTTTATTAAAGTTATCCAGGAAAGTAAATTATTAGATAGCCAGCTGGCAAGCAGGAACAACTCTAGCTAATGCTGTTATGGAAAAGCCAAGAAAAACATTTCCATTGAGGAGAGAGAGAACCCCTGTATGATGTTGAAAATAGGAAGAAATACAACATGAGGGGAGTTTCTGACAGGAGTACTCTTTACTGCTGTGAAGGAGTTGTCTGGTATATGTGAATGGCTGGCAAGTAAAACAGGGCAGTCCCTTGCTCCAAGTAGTAATAATTCTAAGCCCTGGGATACTGGAGTAGCTCTGTGGCAGCTGCAGACAAAATTTTCTCACCACTGTGTACAGATATGGAGCACAACCCAATGGAAATAAATGAAATAGGGGAGAATCAGCTCAGTCCATTGTTGATGGCCTTCCTTCTTGTAGAATGTCAAGAAGTTGTTGAAAAGTCATTTTGATGCTTTAAGACAGTGATAATTAATAGCTCAGGAGCCACATGTGGGTCAGAGAGGATACCTGTAGCTCTTGCCCAATATGACACCATTCCCATGTATCAGAAAAGTGAGGAGGGTCATTGCCCAACAGGGCCCGTTATTGAGAGCCAGTTTGGTGTAGTGGTTAAGTGTGCGGACTCTTATCTGGGAGAACCGGGTTTGATTCCCCACTCCTCCACTTGCACCTGCTAGCATGGCCTTGGGTCAGCCATAGCTCTGGCAGAGGTTGTCCTTGAAAGGGCAGCTGCTGTGAGAGCCCTCTCCAGCCCCACCCACCTCACAGGGTGTCTGTTGTGGGGGAGGAAGGTAAAGGAGATTGTGAACCGCTCTGAGACTCTTCGGAGTGGAGGGCGGGATATAAATCCAATATCTTCTTCTTCATCTTCTTATTGGCAGGCAGTTACCACCTTAGAACAGCCACTCCTAGATAAGCTGAGATCCCCCCTGAGCTGTGGGCTTTGCTCCAGGGGCAGAAGTAAAGGATCAGTCCTCTCCAACGGTCCCCTTTTCTCTGCAACCTCTGGGTTCTCATCTCAGCACAGGGCAACTTCCAGGAGGATAGTAACCTGGCTGCAGAGAAGAGACAGTAAAACTACCACAGGACCTGCTGTGTCTTATGCTAATGAGAAGGGCAAGACGGAAGATCTTCCCCTCTCTCCAGATACACAAGGGCTGGCTAAGGTTCAACAGTGGTGGGAAGTGGCCATCCTACATATCAAAGTATAGTTACAATATTATTAGGTATCTTATATTATTGTACATGTTAGGTGGGGGACAGGGCATGCAATAATCATGTTTTTTTATTTATTTATTTGATTTGATTTATATCCCGCCCTACCCCACCAAAGCGGGCTCAGGGTGGCTCACAGCATAAAAGTTCTAACAATAAAATTCAGAATTAAAATACAATAATAATTTACATAATTAAAACAACTAATATATCGATACATCAATCAATGTCAGTGTGGCTCTTTTGGCTGCTGGTACTTGTGAATATGGCTTTAATTTATGGCAAGTCCTCTCTGAGAGGACAACTGGGCCTTTTCCAGTTCTTTTATTAAAAGCCACATCATTTACAGTTAGGTAATGGGGACAAAAGTTGTCCTAACCTCCTCCCTACAAAATTACTGTAGGAAGTCAGCATTAATGAAAATACAATTAAGTTATTATGTTATTTGTGTCTGATTAAGTCTTTGGCTGTATGCAATAAATGCTATTTGTATCTTTGGGTGGCAGCTTAATAAAGAAAAACATGAATGGTAACTGAACATGCCAGCATAGACACAAGCCACACTAGACTTTCACTTCTATTATGCCTCTTCACAGAGGTAAACAGATTTGGACTTAAGGCCTATTTCCTTTACGTAATTTATTCCCGAAGTGGTCAAGCTGTAGCTGGGCTATACCACTTCAGATTGTGTGTGTGTGTGTGTGGGATCACATGATTCTATTTTCCTGCACACATAAAAAGAAAACTAATGTCCATGAGAAGGGTTCTAGCCAAGCCTTCTCCATGCCTTGATGTGTATGTGCAGGGTTTGCTGGTTTTTAAATTTTGGACCATTCTGTCAGCAAGCACCTCCTTTTGGCAACCTGAAGTCACACAGACCTGGAAGGCTGATCAAGTCCTATTTCTTACAGACAACTTAGAAAGAACAGCACCCTTATCTATTGTCAGGAAGCTAGAATGATACCATTCAGAACAGCCTGTGACGCAAAAAGTTAGTCTTTCATGTGCCATTGGACTCTACTGAAAGAGACTAATATGGTTATGCTCAGAATTTCTTCCTACCTTCAACAGCCACATGTGTTCCCTTCTTTTCAAGAGGCCACGGAAAGCTAACATACCTTTTCATAATGTGTCTCAATGCACAAGAATATAGTGTAGGCAGTCAGACATGCCAGGCAACCTTCAAGATAAGATTGGCTCCCAAGCTTCTCTGCTTCTGCATAAAGATTGTTTAGCGTTCGCACCGTTTCTTCAAATTGCTGCCTGTCAATCTGAAAAATGCCATCAAATTTAGAAGTTAATACATGCAGCAGAGCTTCTCTGTCAAAATGGTTTGCTACACAGTGACAGTTCCTTAACCTCCACAGCAAAGGACTAATGGGTTAAACTTGTGTCTTTAGGGCTGAAATGTTTCAGCACAGACTGTAGATTATACAAAATCTTAAATTACAGGTTTTGGCAGAATACAGTCTGGTTTAGTAGAGCGCTTTAAGGTACATTATGCAGCTACTGTTGATGAAAGCCAGTTAATAAAATTAGAAACAGAAACCAAAAAAGAATCATGGAAAAAGACTCTCACAAAAACCAAAAGACCGTGAAAAATAACAAATTCAATACTTGAACTATATTCCAACTTATAATATTTACTAAATCAATATAGAAGTCTCTCATTCAAACAAGCATTGTGACAATGAAATGGATTTCAATCGGCAATGAGCTCACAGTAATCCAATCCAATAAAGTGCTTGTGCAAAAATTTCTTTATAATCCTTCAAAGTTCATAAATTCATATAGTGCCAAGAATGAAACAATCGGACATCACTGTCCACCACTGACATAGCTTACTAGCTGTTCAGATCATTTCAATCATCTTTCTCATGGAGGGGTAACTGACAGTTCACAATTTTTATGTTCCAAACTACTTGCAGATTTTGACAGTATGAACCACAATATCCTTCCAGTGGAGAATAAAATCTCTTCAAAATTAAGCTACCAACTACCACCATTAAAGCAATATTCTGCTATGGGTGCATAATACAGCTGTACTTATTTTGATCTATCACTGCAGTCAATATAGCAAGTAAGTTCTCTCATTAATGTTTGTTGAAAACTAGCTGGCCAGCAACTTAAGGAGCACTGGAGACCAAAGACATAAGGAGGCTCAAAGAAGCACTTGATTAGAACAGGAGTCAGAAGACATACCAATGCAAGGGAGGCTGATGACCTCACTAAGCAACAATGAGGGTTTCATTATTTTCACAACAATTATGGATGACAACACACTGTTGCTTCAAAAGCTCCTTCCCTTTGTTTAAATTCTGAGCTGATGGCATGTGGTACTTGGAACTGGAAACCTAGGCTCAGACTGCAATCTTATGCTCATTCACATGACATACTTTCCACTGAACTCGAAAGAACTTACTTCTCAGTAAATATACACAGGCTCAAGGAGTCAAGCCATTCTCAGTTTAGCCCACCTCTCAGGCTTTTTATGATGTTGTTTTGGACTTCTTGGAGGAAAAGCTGCATGAATGTAACTAAGAAGTCTCCAGTTCAAATCTAATCTCAGCCACTAATTCATTAGGTGCCTTAGAAAAGTCATTGTTCTCAGCTGCAAACCCCCCCCCCCCCACCAACCACAGTTCTACAAGATGGGGATAATACTGACCTGCCTTAGAGGAAAGACTGAGGATGATGTGTGTGTACACATACACACATGCACCTCCCCATGCTGGCTGGGGCTGATTGAAGTTGTAGGCAAAAAACATCTGGCGAGCTACCGTTGGCCACCCCTGCCTTATATGCATTACATCATAATAATCAGTATTCTATTAAAGACACCTGTGCAATTCTAGATAACTGCTCTTAGCATTAAAGATTTTTTTATTACTACATTAGGCTTTTATACCACCCACCCCACAAGCAGGCTCAGGGCAGTGCCCAACAGATTTACCTGTAAAGACAAAACACTTCAATTACTGTAATCCCAATATTCTACATCTAGGGAACCATTCCATATCATTTTGCAACCAAGAACCCTGTGTTTATTACAGAGAATTCTGGGGAACGTTTGAAGCTACACAGGTCACAGCTGAGCTTTATCATCAGTGTGAACCACAGATCTCCCCAATATACCCAAGTCTCCCCATTGAAATAGTGAGAGATGGGTCAGAAAAATTTCTCATCTGGAGACTCACTATAGACTTAAATGAGAGTGTATTTCGGCAACTGTGTTCAAATCGTTTTGCTTGGCACAGATGCCAAGCCAAACTCTACTAAATCCCATAACTTCTTTTCACAATCAGCACAGATTTAATGAGGAATCTGAACCAGCATGCCAACAATTTTGAATACAATCTTAAAGCAACAGTCTCCTCACGCCCCGAAGCAAGACTCTGGAAGGCAGGTAATGTGACAGTTGAATTAGTCAGACTTTGTAATGAAAAGACTCCCACACAAACATGACACTAGAACAACTCACCCAGTTATTACCTGCTCTCAAATGTTCAGCAGGATCTACTAGTTCAGTGAACTTGTAAACAGGAACTGACATCCACTAGAGATGGCAGAAAGACATCCAAAGTCTTCACTTTCATTTGGCATCCTGAGAATTTCTGCACTAATAGTTCACACAAGGAAGAGTCAACAGCCTAAGGTGCCACTAATATGAGTCATATGTATTGGCACATCTTCAGATTTTTTCAGTGGAAGAATAGGCAACTGGGGGCCCAAAGGCCAGCTCTCACATACAGGGATTTCTCATCTGGTACCTAGCATGCCCCCCACCCTTTATTATGCACCTCAGAAGTTGTTGCAAGATACAAAAACATTATCATTGCTCCCATTTGGGAGTGGCTGTTCTATTTCTGTAAGTGACTTTGTACACATTTTTAACAGAAAGGGAACTTCACAATTAAAAAACTCACTAGCCATTGTTATGGGAAAAAAACTTTTCAAATAAAATGTGAGCATGTGGAACATGAGATTTCCCTGCTAAAATAACACAGGATAGAGATGTGAAGTCCTGGAGGTGTGGGAAGGAGTGGAACAAGAAATATTACGGGGAATGTTTTTTCTGCCCTCAGCCCAATAACTTCCAAAATGGAAGTTACTGAAAGTTGTGGGGAAACTGAAATATATTGTTTTCAAAAGAGTGAAAGGTTTTAAATACAAGATTTTGATTCAGAATGCTTAACAAACATATTTTTAAGCAGGACAATGTACAGCATTAGAGAATACTGCAGACTTATAATACTGGCAAGTATATTGTTTAAGTCTAATAATTCTTCACCATTAATATGCTATAATGTATGTGTCAATACATTATTGAAGAGCTCAATGCTCTTAGTCCTACTGTGACTCTATGAGACTATTCCTGTCCAAGTAACACTTTGTTTACTGCAAAATGTATGTTTTCTATTTTTAAAATATTCTTCCTGCTTCTGAGATGGTAAAAGACATGAGGTAAGGTAGCACGCAGTGGAGCAGTTTTGCAGCTCTGATATTGGGTATGTTCACAATTTTTCCTTATATAAAACTTATTTGGCATATTTTATAACTTTATATAAAATAATATAAAATAAAATCAATAAATAAACATAAAATATAAAAGGTAGAGAGGAACTAGAGATCAAATTGCCAACATTCGATGGATTATGGAGAAAGCATGGGAGTATCAGAAAAACGTCTATTTCTGCTTCATTGACTATGCTAAAGCCTTTGATTGTGTGGATCACAACAAACTGCGGCAAGTCCTTAAAGAGATGGGAGTACCAGACCACCTCACATGTCTCCTGAAAAACCTGTATAAGAGTCAAGAAGCAACTGTCAGAACAGGATATGGAACAACTGATTGGTTTAGAATAGGAAAAGGAGTTCAACAAGGATGTATATTGTCACCCGGCTTATTTAATTTATATGCAGAGTACATCATGCGGAATGCTGGCCTGGAAGAAGCACAGGCCGGAATTAAGATTGCCGGGAAAACATCAACAACCTCAGGTATGCAGACGACACTACTCTAATGGCAGAAAGTGAGGAGGACCTAAAGAACCTCTTGTTGAGGGTGAAAGAGGAGAGCACAAAAGTAGGCTTGAAACTCAACATCAAAAAAACTAAGATCATGGCATCTGGCCCCATCACACCTTGGCAAATAGAAGGGGAAGACATGGAAGTAGTGACAGACTTCACATTTCTGGGATCAAAGATCACTGCAGATGGTGACTATAGCCATGAAATTAAAAGATGTTTGTTCCTTGGGAGGACAGCTATGGTGAACCTTTGCTATCAGCGAGCAGCTGGCATTGGGCCAGAAAGTGCACACTTCATCATCTCTCCTATAGCTAATCTTGGCCTCTGTCTGTGATGCTCTGATGATGTAGGTGATACTGGAGGGCTGGAAATAGCCACCTGAGATTCACGTGTTGAATCTGGGCTGGAGGGTCTTGGTGGCTCTGTACCAGCCATTGGCTGTGAACTCTAACAAGCCTGCAGCTCCTCTTCCTGCTTGTTAGCTTCTGCTGAGGGCTGACTACATGAGACTCCTCTTCTCCTGAGGAGTCCTCTTCTCCCAAGGAGTCCTCACTATTGCTGAGCCCTGACGGACCCACAACACAGAGCACTGTTAGCTGCCCCTAATTCCTGCTAGGATGAAAACCTATAGTAGTTTCAAGGCAACAGGCAGAGCACTAATTTTGGAATAGGATGACACCTTTAAGATTTTTCCCTCCATGAAATTTGGTGCAGGGAAAACAGAATCAGTATACATCAGTTTAACATACAGCCCCTTCAACAGCCCCAGCCTTTTGCTTGTGTGTTTCACAGATTCAGGGGAGGGATTTTAATCTTTAAAGGTGATAAACTATGATGTAATTAGAGTCTGCAGACCTGCCAGAAATTGCCGGTTTTCCTGCCTCACTACTGGAATTACGTGATTATGGTAATCTGACTTGCTTGTGAAGTTGACAGTGTATCCATTTCAGTTATTGCTTTCAGTTGGGCTGTGATATGGACAGAGTCACAGTTGAAGACTTCAGGGTTTACTGTACATGTTCTCTTGGACTTGCCACACATGTCTTAACATTGCCAGAATGAAGAACTACATAAGATACACTGCTTTAAAAAAAACAACTCAGAAGACACATTATTGGCTTTATAATTGTTTACAGTTCATCAAAAAGAGATCAGCTAAAACACCAGATGTTTAGGGATTCCTAACAATTTCCACCAGAAGCCCTGCACTCATAAGAATGCAACCACTTTGCTGCGTCACTCCCCACAACGGCACTTTACTGGATGTAACATAAGCGAAGCCATGTTGGATCAGGCCAATGGCCCATCCAGTCCAACACACACATGAACCCACAACACTCAAGAAAACCCTATAGCATCAGGAAAGAATATGCAACACCACAGTAAGTTTGGCATTGCTTTGGTGCTGCTCAATTCTTTTCACTATGTCAAACTATAAACAAAGCTGATTAGAGCTACCAATCACTTACCCGGTTCTCCAGTTCTGGAGGGAACTTGGTCTGGAACTGGCACCTGGTGCCACTACTGTAGTCCCGCTGGACAAAGACCTTGCTAGCAACAGGTGGCTGCTGTGGCCTCATCTCGCAGCTCGAACCGGCCAGTCTGGAGGTAGGGAGAGAAGACACTTAGACACAGAGGTCCTTATGCAGACTCATTCAGGGAAGAAGCCCAATCTCATCCCAAAGCACAGAGGCTGCCATTGTATCATCCACCTTCTATTTTGAACTGCCATTCAGGAAGACCCTTTAGCAAAGACAGTCCCACAACCTGTTTTACACCCTATGTGGTTCTTCTTCAGGAACATCTGTATGCTTAACCAACTTTGCACTCAGCATCAAATGATCCTGCCACATTTCAATTTTAAGGTTACCATTTGACCTGCACTGATAATACTGTCACAGTCAAAACAACAAAGAGGCTTGCAGCAATAGGTGTATTGCTGTTACACTGTATAACTAATCAAAACACAAGCTTAAGTTGTAGCCTTTAAGCTTTGTTCTCTTCTCACCATCCAATAAAAAGTTTATTTCCAACAAAAAGAAATGGTACCGAGCATCTTCCCTTCTCCCTCAACATGCATAACACAAACTTCATTTCAAACCATCCAGGAGGTACGTCTCTCCGTTCTCTTTGCTACCTGTCTTTCTCTGGAAGTGGAAACATTCCAATTAAAAAAAAAAAGTTATCCTTGAGGAGAGGAGAGGATAGAAATCTAAAGTAAATATAAGTTCTGTGCTCTTGTATGACAGGCAAAGCTTTTAAAAGTTATATTGAAAAGTTTGTTCATCTTTGTTTTTCTACAGTAGTCTACAACCATGAGCCATAAATAAAGCACTGGGGGCAAGAACAAAACTGGAAACCTATCCCCTTAAAAGCTCCCTCTCCAGGCTTCAAGTCCTCCCTCTCAAGGACTTAAGCAGGCTGCTACCCCCTCCCTTTTCTTTAGAGGGTCACCCGGCTCTTCTCAACTGGTCCACACCTCCCAGAATATACTTAGTCCTCAATGGATTTCTGAGGTTCTCTCCTCTGGTTAATTTACAAGACTGTATTTTGCTGTATACTTAGAAAATCTCCCCAAGGATGTATAGACCCTTCCTTTATATATAAATGGTTTAACTACGTAGCTTTTACCACCCACACAGAAGCCAGCCAGTTTACAATAATACACAATTTCATTTGAAGCAATTAAAAGAACAAGCAGCTTTGCATGTAGAAAGGAGGCCAATTTTTAACAATGAATTTAAGTCGTCCCCATTCCACAGTTGTCTTTAGATCGCCCTTCTTAGCACCTCAAACCAAACTGCCTCAGTCCAAATACTCCACTGTTGCTACTCTCTCCCCTTCCAAACACTGAATCAGAAAGTGGCATAACACAGCAGCTGAGAGAGCAGCTGACAATTCAGAAAGGCACTTTCCCACACACTAAACAACGCACTTTCAGTCCATTTTCAATGCACTTTGTAATTGGCTTTTACAGTGTGAAATGGCAAAATCCACTTACAAACGGTCACTGAAGTGGACTGAAACTGCATTATTTAGCATGGGTGAAAACACTCAAAGTCTCCAGTTCAGACCGCGCATCTCACAATAGATGCTCATAAGCAAATCACTCTCAACTCCCCTCCCCCTCAACTGAAGTATAGGGCAAAGAATACGGGCCTCTTTTATACGGATACTTTGTTGAAAGGATGGCAAAAGAAGTCTCTGAAATACTTTACTAAGAACACCATCCACTGCCCTCCCCCTCCAAAAAAAATTATGTAAACGGAATTACTCCACACTCCCTACCTCATTTGGTCAGCATATTTCGAGATGCCCTTCCTGCCTATACTCATAATTCAAACTACGTCCCCACTCCAGGCAGACTGCCACCCCTCCCCCACAGCCGCCGACGGCCAACCGTCATCACCCTTCGCCCCTCATCAAACCCCGCCCCTCAACAGCCGCTCTCCTTCGAAGGGGAGAGACCGCCCCCCGGTCTTCTCAGACACCCATTCTCTCTCCTCCCCTCCTTACGGGCAGAGCCGGAGCCCCTCCGCCAGTGCGGCCGCCGCCTCCTCCACCTCCTCCGCTTCGTGCTTCTGTCGCGCCAGCTCCACGCCTTCACTTACGTCTGCCGTAAAAGCAACACTACACTGGCCCCTCCTTTCCCGTCTTCCTCTCATCTACTGGAAAGCAACCTAAATAGCGGTTGAGCCGCTGTTAAAGCGCCGGAGCATGCGCCCTTTCCCTCCGAAGGGCTAGGTAGAATGGAGAAAGCGAGGGAAAAAAGTGCGCGTGCCTTAGCGCATGCGCCAAGTTTCCCTTGCTTTAATTTTTATCCTCCTCTCTTGTTGTTCCTTCCCCCTTTTCTGGCTGCAGTGAGAGCGAGTGCCCCCTATCTGCCCAAGAGCGGGAGTGCGTTAGTCGGTTTTGCGGCGTGACGAAGGGGTTTAAAATCCAGCTGTAAACGCCAGTTTATTTATTTTTGCCGAAGCGGAAGTTGTTGATTGAGAATTTGCAATGCTGACATTGCCTCTTCTCCGATAGCACGCCTTAGTCGTGGTGGTGGGACTCGAGGACGCTATAGAGTTCTAATCTTAACCTTCATGGCAGTCACGCGCGCCCACAAAAGCAAATAGTACAAAGGCAAATACACGCTTTCAGTTCTAAAGTAAAAATACAGACGCATGCTACTTTTGTGTCTGAAAAGGTTTATTTTTTGAATGGACAAAAGTAAAACCTACATTGCCTTTAAGAATAATTGTGTGCCACCAACCCCAGGACCGTGGGGTTTTCCAGACAAAAGGTGACCAGAGGTGGTTTTGCCTTTGCCTAGCAACCCCAGCCTTCTTTGGTGGTCTGTCATCTTAAGTACTGACTATGGTCAACTGGGCTTCACTTGCAAGCTCTGATGAGGTTGGACTAGGCTAAGGCATCAGGCCACTCTTCATGCCTTTGGGTCACTGTTCTTTGCATTTGATATCCTGCCTTCCCATGTCCAGGGTGGTGAACAATTCCCCCTGAGAAGAGTTCAGCATGGGAACTGGCAATCTAGAAGGGCTGCTGCCTGCTGGAGGTCTTCAAGCAGAGACTGTCACTGGGAAGTCATTGACTTGCCTTGCTCTAGCTCTGGATTTCCTGCACTGGTTGGGAAGGGAAGAAGGAGTGTTGCATTCAATTGCCTATAAGGCCACTTCCAGCGCTATGCGTTTAAGAAATGGAAATAATAGCAGCTCAGAGGACATATAAATAGCTGCATAAAATAAAATACTACCAAGCACAGAACATAACTAGCACAAAAACAAATTGTCCACTTTTCACAGATCTTCCCTTCACAGCAGAAAATAATAGTATAGAAGTGAAAAGTCCCATCCACCCTCCGCCACCCATCTTGAAAAGTTTTTGCACTTGGCTCAGCCCGGGGTCCTAAGAAACCACTGGGCTCCATGGTCTAAATTTACCTTCATTGGTGATCTCTGAGCCCTAGTCCCTTGTTTGGAGGACTCAGATCCCACCCTACTTAGATCCTAAAATTTATATTTCAGGAGCTGACACAAAATTATTTATCAACACAGGTTGACTGTGAAGAGCTCCAGGAGGATCTCAACAAACTGGATGAATGAGCAACAGTGTGACAAATGAAATTCAATACAGGTGATATAGGACAGGTGATACACAATGGAACAAAAAAAATCACAGCTACATGCTGATGGGGGTCTGAACTTGCTTAAAATGAGAGGGAAAGGAGACATAGTGGATAGCTCAATGAAAGCATCAACCCCCATGTTCAACAGCAGTAAAAAAGTCAAGCTTTATGCTGGGGATTATTAGGAAACGGATTGAAAACAAGACATCAAAGAATATAATTTTATTTATTTTTATTTATTTACATTACTTATAGTCTGCTTAAGTTGGATTACACAGTATAAGTCAATGCTTCTGTACAGATCTATGGAGTGGCTCTGTCTGGAATACTGTGTGTAGTTCTGGTCATTGTATTTCAAATTGGGCATTGCAGAGCTGGAAAATGTACAGAAGAGGACAGCCAAGATGATTAGGGGCTGGAGCACCTTGCTTATAAGGACAGATTGAAGAGCTTGAAACTTTCCACTTTAGAAAAGAGATTACTAAACGGTTGCGGGGTGGGTGGGGAGAGAGATTATACAGGTTTATAAAATTGTGCACATAGTTGAGGGAGTGGACAAAGAAGACTTTTTCTCTGTCCCCAAATACTGGAATTTGGGGACACCTAATGAAGGTGGATGAGCCATAGATTCAGAATGGACAAAAGGAAATACTTATTTACTCAACAAGCGATTAAAATGTAGAATTCACCACCAGAGGATGTAGTAATGGCTACAGGAATACATGGCTTTAAATGAGCATTAAATACATTCATGGAAGATAGGTCTGTTAGTGGCTACTAGCCATGGTGACTAATGATCTTAGAGCAAGATTCAAGTCCAGCAACACCTTCAAGACCAACAAGATTTCCAAGGTATAAGCTTTTGAGAACAGTATCTGACAAAGGGAGCACATACCCTGAAAGACGTGTTAGGTTTTAAAGTGCTACTGGACTTGAATCTTGCTTTTCTATTGCAGATCAGCACAGCTACCCACCTGAATAATAGAGTAGTAAATCATACAGAGACATAGAGGGCAACTTTATAGGAGACATTTTTTTTAAATAATTTGTTAGCATGGGAGGCCTTCTGAAGGTGCCATCCTGCAAATGGATAAACAGTGCCTGTTTAGTTCACATGTGTTTTCATAGGTGCTTTCACCTTGTAAAATGGACTGTCTGGGGAGGTCAGGAAGGTCCCCACACTTCTGCAGAATTTGCATGTGCTGATAACTGAGGATTCCCTACTGAGAGGGGTAGAGCCCAAAGTGCACTGATTGGACTTGTTGTCTCATCCGGGATGTGACAGAAAAGGTAGGAAGATTTCTCAAGCCCACAGATTATTATCCTTTCTTGATTATCCATATGGGAACAAATGATACTGCCTGGCACAGCCTGGAACATATTAAAAGAGACTATATGGCTCTTGGTAAGAAGGTGAAGGTTGTGTTTTCATCTGTTCTTCCTGTCAAAGGCTATGGCTTAGGCAGGGAAAAAAGAATACTGCAAATAAGTGACTGTCTACATAGATGGTGTCATCAGGAAAGGTTTAGATTTTTTAACCATGGATTTTGCTTTTGAGAAGCTCTTCTATTTGGAAATGGTTTGCATCTCGCAAGGATAAGGAAAATGTGTTTGGTAAGAGCTTTGCAAACCTAATAAGGATGGCTTTAAACTAAATCATATGGGGAGAGAGACAAAATTCAAAGCCAATAGCTGGAGAGAAGAAAGCTAAAGTTTTATGGGGAATGACACATATGCTATGTACAGAAACAAAAACCTCAGGGAGCATAAAACATGGATTCCAATGTCTCTATACTAATGCACAGAGTATGGGAAACAAGCAGGAGGAACTGGAAGTCCTAATACAGGAAGGGGACTATGACCTAATGTGCATTGCTGAAACTTGGTAGGATGACACTCACAGATGGAATATTAGGACTGAAGGATACAAATTTAAAATAAGGAAGGCAGAGGAATCACATGATCATAAAGGAGATATATACTTGTGAGAAGATACATGAATCTGAGCATGGAAGTTCAAATGACTGTATCTTAATCACACTGATTATTTCTACACTGTCATATGAAGGGAATCAACTGATAAAAATGAGTCATAAGGTTAAAACAGCTCTAAAGGGAATTTATAATAAATCCAGTTGTTGGGTTTGCACCCTGATGCCTCCAGATGTGGAACAGGGACTCTTGTCCAGACGATAGAAAGTCATATGGATGATACCTGGAAGGCACATGGTATCATTACACATTCCTCTCTAAATCCACTGGCCCAGATGGTCAAATGGTCTTGGGAGTGTGCTTTATGATGTTGCCAAAATATAAGTATGTTTAGAAAGAAAGCTGTTAGCCAATTGTCATCGTCCCCAGAAAAGATTGCATTGTGTCAAGTAAATAGAAAGAGAGAAAAAAACATGGCAGGAGGTGGAAGGAGGGAGAATTAGAATTAAGATAGTTCAAAAAGAACTATCAAAGGGGAGCTTTGGGGAAATAAGCAAAGAAAATGGAGTCTGGTCCCCATTGAAGCTTAGTGGACAGATTAGGGATGCTCTGTGCTAGGATGAAACCCCAAGGCTGGAGCCTTTTCTGATTACCAGAATCAGCAAGGGCTTATCAAGGAAGTGGCAGATTCTTTTTCTTAGGAATTGCTCTCAAAACCCTGTCTTCTAACAATGTACCTCTGATGTCATCTAGAGCTGTAAGTTGTGGGGGTTTTTTTTAGTTACTTGGACATGCACAGTATCAACTTTGTATTTCCCCCTCACTATGTATCATTCTTGCCTTTATATGCACTGTACTCTTGCTTTTTGCTGAGTCGCTTTTGCCACATCTCTTTGGAGGGACCAGTTGCTCCTGCAATTGATTACTTCTACTTTCAAAGGACTCATTTGATGTTTTGTTTTTTGAAAAATCCCAGCCCAATGAGTCCTGTTTGGCCCACTGGCCAATTCTCCATCAGTTGTGCAATAGCCATCCACAACTGGATTGTCTTGAACATGCCAGATAATCCAATTGCAAATTATTGCTGTGACATAATGATAACCAAGTATCCAATGGTATTTAGATGCAGCCACAGTTCACCTTGACAGTCATTCCGGAATGGACAAAGGGGAACCCTTCTTCACATAGGATTGCCAACCTCCAGGTGAGGCCTGGAGATTTCCCAGAATTACCAATGATCTGCAGACTTCAGAGATCAGTTCTCCTGGAGAAAATGGCTGCTTTAGAAGGAGAACAATATACATTGAAGCCACACTTGAGGCCTTATTGCATTAATACAACATTGAGGTCCATCCCTTCTCCACATCCTGACTTCCCCAGGCTCCATTCCCAAATTTCCAGGACTTTCCCAACCTGGAGCTGGCAAACCTATCATACAGTATTTGTGGAATTCACCACAAATGCTGCCAGTTGCTCACCCATGGCAAATCTGCATTAAAGTGGCTTGCAGGTGACAACTTCAGAAGAGCTGTGATCCGTATATGAGGACCTGGTTGTTCTCAAGCGGGGAGATATGTGGTAGGAACTATATGATTCTAAAACTTTAATTTCCCTCAGGCTATTTGCACTGAGTTTTCAATAGACTTCCTGTTTAGGTAAGTATTTGCCAGCTGGAGTCGGCTTGCATTTTTGCAATGAAGTTCTTGTTTGGTCGCCTTACTGTGAACCAGAGTGTTGTGTGCATTCAAGGACTGAGTGACTTGGGTTCAGCTATGGTTAAAGCTGTTGGATTGCATCTGGCTGATTCATGTCTTTTTGGAAAGCATCAGCTTTTAGAACAGGATCTATGTGCATTCTTTGGGTCTATGAATTGGCAGACAATTCATTCTTTGGTACCTGATACCAAGTTCAGCATGCCAATAATTTTAGTGCTGAGAAGTTCAGTGCCAGCTCCTAGAAAAAAATATTTAGAATATAAGAAAAGTCCAGCTGGATCAGTGCCAAGTGGAGCACACCACTCCTGTCCTTCTCTCTCCCTCTCTCAGCTGCAGCAACAAATTGGAAGTTGGAGGTGGTAAGCAGTGGGGCTGGGTCCCTGGCCTTGGTGTTAAAGTGGTGGGGATGGGATCCTGGGCCCCCCACTGTAACTATGGGCCTGCCTACACCAGAGGGCAGCAGCCCTTCCCCAATTCATTCCCCAAACTTTAGGTGCCTCATTTTTCTAGACTGAAGATAGAGGCATGTCGGCCTGGGGGAAGGGGCCATGCTTTATGACAATGGTGATGCCTCTGGGATCCCTCTGTGTTTGTCATTTGTAGTATAGAACAGGGGTGGCCAATGGTAGCTCTCCAGATTTTTTTTTGCCTACAACTCCCATCAGCCCCAGCCAGCATGGCCAATGGCTGGGGATGATGGGAGTTGTAGGCAAAAACATCTGGAGAGCTACTGTTGGCCACCCCTGGTATAGAGAATCCTCCAGCATCTTTTTTCTCCTCTTTGGGATGATGCCACTGTTCACTCACTGAACCAGGGGACCTCCTCTTCTCGGTAGGCCTGGATGCATCTAAATATGTAGGGCTGCAACTCCAGGTTGAGAAAATTATGGAGATTTCAGGTGTGGAGCCTGTGAATGGGAGGGTTTTGGGAAAGAGAAGGACTTTGGCATGGCCATGGTATAATGCTTTATAAAGGCATTCTGCTGTTTTCTGCAGGGGGACTGATCTTTATTGTCTGGAGATCAGTTATAATTCGGGGTGTGTGTGTGTCTCCAAGCCCCTACCAGAGGCCCCTACTAATATAGTGACTTCAATATATATATTGAAGCCACACTTGAGGCCTTCTTGCAGCATGCTGCTTTGTGAATCAGGCATTCTTTTTAGTGGTGAGCTTGATAAAAGGGGAGAAATGTCTGCTGAAACCTTACCTTAGATGCTAAAGATGGAGAGTGCCAACCTCCATTAATCAAGGAAGCTCTGGACCATGCCTTTGTCCTTCCCATCCCACATCTATGGCAATTGTTCTGTGCTTCTGATGGGTCTAGGTGTCCTCTGCTGAAAGATCCCAATTTGGTGCCAAGTCAATTCCCCTCCAACTTCTGTAACAAGAAATGATGAATTTGGTGACCTATGTGAATTATGGCCAGAGCTTCAAAGGACTGTTCTTTTATGCTTTGCAAGACATCTCCTCCTCCTCCTCGCTTAGGGGAGAAAAGCGTTTTCTAATCTCCCACTACATGGATGCCTTCCAAACTCTTCCAGCTGAAAGGATGTGCTGTTTTCTCCTTCCCTCAAATACACATTCCAAGGATAGAACTGATAAAGTGTTTGTGATGTCATCTTTCAAAGCCTCTGGAAACCGTTCAATGAGAGATGAGGAGGGGGGTGTCCATGAACTATGTCCCTATTGTGTTGGCTCCCCTGTCCACCAGGCAGCCATGTCGATTCCATCCCATTGTTTTCAGATTTTAGGTTATCTTTTTAAAACCAAAGAGGGAGGTGTTGTGTTTTATTAGAAAACCAGCAAATTCTCTTGGAAATGATCTGTTGAGGGCAATCGATGACTGTTCCTTACACAATGAGATACATTCTGGGACAGTGCTCGGTTAGTGCTTTTTGTGCTGGCAGGAAAGTTGACAGTGGATCCCATTATGTTACCCTTCTATAATAATATTCTATACTTCTTCAGGTCTCTCTGGTTGCCTTCTCTTTTTAAATCTCTTTGCCAGTGTGGGCAGGAGAAGAACTACTAGTCATATAAATAGACTGGGTTTCTGTTTTTGGAATTGGGAGCTTTTTAGCTGTCTTGCTTAAACCAGGACTGAAAGGAAAGGTTCATGTGGGCACACAGAGATGAGCAACTATTTTACTAGCTATTAATAACCGCTGAGCTAGTTTTTTTTCCTATTAATAGGTGTTTTTTTAAAAAATAATAATAAAGTTCACAGTACAATCAGAAGACGGGAGAAAGAACCCAGCCAACTTTCTGTTTTTTATCTGTCTTTTTTTTTTTTTTTTAAAAATACAGCTTACACTAGCTTTGGGGTATCCAGGAAAGAATTAGTAGATTTTTCCCTCCATAACAATAGTTAGTTAGATAAATAGATGTATTGAAAATGTGTGTATTTTTTATGTACATATAAGCTGTTATGATAGTAGATCCCATCAGACAAATCATTTCTCAGCATCCTTGGAAAATAGCTTTACTAGAAAAATTATCTAATTAGCAAAAAACTAATCAAATGATGTTTTAAAAATTGTTTTTGAATCCACTTATGCCTTTTGTCAACATACATTTTTAATAGGGTTGCCGGCCTCCTGGTGAGACCCAGAATTCTTCCAGAATTGCAATTGATCTCCAGGCTACAGAGATCATGTCCCTCAGAGAAAATGGCTGCTTTGGAGGGGGGGGGGTGCTCTATAGTATTATGCCCTGTTGAGGACCCTCCCCTCCCCAAACTCTGCCCTCTTCATGCACCATCTCAAAATCTCCAGGAATTTTGCAATCTGGAGTTGGCAACCACATTTACCCTCCATCAAATAACAGGATTCCATGGAAACATGTCATTTAACATAAATGGTACTCATACCTTTATTAGAACTGTAATAATGTTTTGTCAAATCATGAAAAAATATATAGTTATGTCTTTGTTCATCCTTTTTCATCTGTTCTCCTTGTTGTCATATTCTGTTGTTCTTTTACTATATGCATTTAATTAAGTATAAGTATATGTTTTAAAATCCACTCATTCCTCATGTAACACCGCTAGATTGATTCATTCAGAGTTTCCATCCTCCCCAATCCCATTGCCCAATACTTTTCTTGCATAAAAGTTTCAGAGTTAGAAGATGGAAGAGTGGCAGAGATCTGCCCTAAATTGCCTTTAATGTTTTTCCACTTTACATCAGAAGGAATATGAATGAGAAACAATTAAAATGATTACCTCACATGTAAGGGGGTGGGGGAAAACACTGTGGCCTGACAAGGCATTTTGGTTTTGCCATTTGGAGACACTCCCTCCACATCATCTTGTAAGCAATAAACCACCTTTGCTTTAATGCTTTTCCAGTGGCTACCTTGGGAAACTCAATGCTATAGTCCAGAGGTGGCCAACGGTAGCTCTCCAGATGTTTTTGCCAACAATTCCCATCAGTCCCAGCCATTGGCCATGCTGGGTGGGGCTGATGGGAGCTGTAGGCCAAAAACATCTGGAGAGCTACCATTAGCCACCCCTGTGTCATTTGGAAGAAACCCAGTGGTTTCCAGTGGCTACCTTGGGAAACTCAAACCCAGGGTGTCTTCCAGTATTTTGGTAAATCTGTAGAAGACTGTGCCTGGCCAAGGCAAGGCAAGGGATAGCTGTACAAAAATCTGGGTATGAAATATGTGGTCAGGATGCCTCACATCAGGCCCTTTAGTAGCTTAAATGCAACAAGCAGAAGGTATGGAAGTAAAAAGAAACCTGACTGGAGATTTATTCATATAGTGAAGTCATGTTGCCTGGGTGGGATGTTCTATGACTGCAAGAATAAGTGACTTCAAAACTACAACTAACAGGTCTGGATCAAGGCACGACCACCAGCAGAAAGAAGATAATTATCACTGGATAATTCCGTGTTTGTTCTAGTCGCAGATGTTTATCAGGGGGGCTGTAAATGTACTTGGGAGAGGTGAGCTGCCCTCTGCTCCTGATTCTGCTTTGCTGTCTTTTGTGATTGTACAATCAAGAATTCAAAAGCTTCAGAAATTATTTTAGTGCCTTTCTTTGGCAAAGATACCGATCTGTTGACCAGGTGTTGGCAAAAGGCTCTCTGTGTATCAGGCCAGGCCAATCTAAAGACTTCTTACCACCAGTTTGGTGTAATGGTTAAGTGCACAGACTCTTATCTGGGAGAATTGGGTTTGATTCCCCACTCCTCCACCTGCAGCTGCTGGAATAGCCTTGGATCAGCCATAGCTCTTACAGAGCTGTTCTTGAAAGGGCAACTTCTGGAAGAGCTCTCTCAGCCCCACTTACCTCACAGGCAGTGTTCCCTCTAAGGTGAAGTTAGCATGAGCTAGGTCACAGATTTTTAGTCTCCAGCTCACACATTCTTGTCTTAGCTGAGGAAAAATGGCCCCAGAGCACAATAATTTATGCAGTAGCTCACAACTTTAATGTCAGTAGCTTACAACTTCAATACTACTAGCTCCCAAAGTAGATTTTTTGCTTACAAGACTCTGCAGCTTAGAGGGAACTTTGCTCACAGGATGTCTGTTGTTGTTGTTCTTCTTCTTCTGCAGTTCAAGGGCTGATGCTACATATTGCTATGAAAAGAAGTCTATGTCTTGAGCACCCAGAATTCTATGGAGCTCAAGTCCCTAACCTGACATTTCTAGTGCCAGCCTACAATCCCTCTCTCTTGCACACATTCTGAAGGTTTTCCTATTGAAACAGAGCCTATCTACCTCATTCATAACCCCCTTTCCAGACCTTCACTCCTCTTTTATTTTTGTAGGAACTTGAGTATCTGGGAACAGATTGCCATTGGCTGGCTGAAATTATTTGGAGTTTATTTTGCTGATAAATATTGATCTTTTAGCATTCAATTAACCTTTGTACTTCAGAGTACTACTTTTGCTAGATGCAAAAGGGGGGCAGGAATCTATGTTTATTTATTGTAAGAAAATATATCATACCCCCAGACAGAGCTTGATCCACCATTCTAATGAGCCAACATGAATTTAGACTGATCTGTCCATTGAACTCAACAAGGCTTTCCTCTTGCATCCCTTCCATTTCCAGTCAAGAGGGAATGCCTCCACTCTACTTATATTTTTCCCCATTGTAGTGATCATGTAATGCTCTCCTCATGCTTTTGACTAACGTTACCACCCTCTAGGTGGGACCTGAAGATCTCCTGGAATAAAATTGATATCCAGCCTACAGAGAGATCCATTCCCCTGGAGCAGATGGCTGCTTTGGAGGGTGGGCTGTATGACTATACCCCACTGAGGTCCCTCCCCTCCCCAAATCCTGCCCTTCCCAGACTCCACTCCTAAATTTCCAGGAATTTCCCAAACCTAGACTACACCATAGTCAACTGGAGGTTTGATGGTTGAATCAGCCCGCTGAGGCTACTGGTTGGAGCCAATGTTGCTGGTCATCTTGTTTATTTTGGCCTGCTCCCAATCTGGTCCTTGTTTCATACAATTTGTAAATTTTTGTTGTACTTTATGCAACCATTTTGACGTGGAATGTATATATTGCAAGGGGGGGGGGGAATTTAAAAGAAACATCACAAAATTTCCCAGAGTTAAGTGATTTCCATAACAGAACTCCCTCAAGGAACTGGCAATCTCCAGGAGCTGATGGTGTAAGATCTCTCACCTGGGCTGCTTTCCAGTTGAGTTGCTGACTACAGAGTTAGGCTTCCCAATCCCCCCGCTTTTCCGGGAGGCTCCTGGGTTCCCAGCTTCATCCCCCGGTCTCCAGAAATCAGGAAGCGGGGGGGGGGGGGGTGGAGGGGGGGGGGGAGAACATACCTGAAGCGTTCATGTTGGTGTAGAGCTCCTGAGTCCTGAGCAGTTTGTAAAATTTCTGCCCCTTTAAGGCTGGGCAGGAAGGAGGAAACAGGAAGGGCTTCGGAGAACGGCCCCGCCCTTTCTTTGCTTTCGTTTTCAGAGCAGGCAGAGGGAAGAAGACCAAGTGCGGTAAGTGTTTGTTTGTGTGTGTGAGAGAGGGAGGGGGCAGGGAGGGGGGAATTCCCTGGTATGGAGGCCCTCCCCCTTCCTTTAGAAAGCGTGGGGGGGGAGGGAAAGGTCTACTAGGCACTCTATTATTCCCTATGGAGAACAATTCCCATAGGGAATAATAGGGAATTGATCCGTGGGTATTGAGGGCTCTGGGGGGGGCTATTTTTTGAGGTAGAGGCACCAAATTTTTAGTATAGCATCTAGTGCCTCTCCCCAAAATACCCCCCAAGTTTCAAAACGATTGGACCAGAGGGTCCAATTCTATGAGCCCCAAAAGATGGTGCCCCTATCCTTAATTATTTCCTATGGAAGAAAGGCATTTAAAAAGGTGAGCTGTCCCTTTAAATGTGATGGCCAGAACTCCCTTGGAGTTCAATTATGCTTGTCACATCCTTGTTCCTGGCTCCACCCCCAAGGTCTCCTGGCTCCACCCCCAAAGTCTCCTGGCTCCGCCCCCAAAGTCCCCAGATTTTTCTTTAATTGGACTTGGCAACCCTATACAGAGTACAAAGCATACATACCCGTTGGCCCACTCTCTGTACTGCAGCTTGGTTCATACATGCAAGAGAATGATGGTTGGGATGAGGTCTCAGAATGCCTAGGAAACAGAATGCACTCCTTTAGGTTTCTGCTGCTGGTGGATTTTAGCTCTCCATGTAAAAAAAGAAAGAAAAAGAACTCCCTGAAAATAGAAAACTAACAGTATAAGGAGAAATGGCTCTAACTAAACCTCTCTCTCAGCTCAGCTGTTTTTAGGTTTTTTTGGAGGCAATTCTTTTTAAATGTACGGGAGCATTCCAAGATGTGGTCCTTTTAGGGTTGTAACTCAGCTCCAAATTGGGAAATATCTGGAGATTTTGGGGGTGGATCCTGAGGAGGGTGTGGTTTGAGGAGGGGAGGGACTTCACAGGGGTGTAATGCCACAGAGTCCACCTTCCGAAGCAGCCATTTTCTCCAGGTGAACTGCTCTCTATCGCCTGGAGATCAGTTGTAATAGTGGAAGAACTGCAGCCACCCCCTGGAGGTGGGCAACTTTATCAACGATACTCAACATCCAGTCTGAAATGGTGCTGGCCATATTTCCTATCACTTGCATGAACAGAGCAGGTTGCACTCAAAGAAACTTAGAAAGAATGTTAGAAAGAAGAACACATTGATTGTTGATTGTTTGAGAGAATACATTGTCTCTTCTCTGCTTGGTGGTGAAGACCTCAAGCCATTCTGTCTCTTCAGAGCCATTACAAAATGTCCCTGTTTGCTCACTGTTCAGAGAAAAACAGAATCATGTTAAAGCACTAAGGGAAGCAGGGTTGCCATCTCCAGGTTGGAAAATTCCTGGAGATTTGGAAGTAGAGCCTAGGGAGGGTGAAGTTTGAGGAGGGAGGGACCTCAGCAGGGTATAATGCCATAGAGTTTGCTCTCCAAAGCAGCCATTTTCAGTTTCCCCACCTGAAAGGTTGACAACTCTAAAGGGGTTTGTGATCTATAGAAAGCCTAATTCCTTCTGCATTGCAATATCATAAACAAGGTTATAACTATTCACACAGGCATAGAAGGAAAAATACTGACGAGGTAGCCTCAGCTCATGTGTTCACATTTTTCGCTCTAAACATACACTTCCACTGAACCATCTCTAGGTGGAGCTGTTCCCCTGAGTCAGGATAAGTGATTCCTAGACTTCTTCCCAATAGGGGGAAAATTGCATAGCGACTTTTGTCCATGCAAAATTCAAAAACAAGAACAAAATCCAGGTAATACCTTTTAAATTGACCCACAGCTTAGAAATGTTTTGTGTCAATTTGATTGGTCTTTTTAAAAAAGAGGTATTGCAGTCTTTACAAGCCATCCTTGCAGTCATTAGAAGCCTACCCAAAATCGTTGGAGGGACAGCCGTTTTAGTCTGTTGCAGCAAAATAAAACAGAAGTCTAGTGGCATCTTACAAACTAACAAAAAATCATTTTGGCATTAGTTTTTGCCAATCCAGCCTCACTTCTTCAGATGTGTTCATAACCATTCTAAAGGCAATTCTGCCTTTTAAAGTGCTTGAGACATGGATATGGACTCCATGCATCTGAGGAAGTGAAATCTGATTTGCAAAAGCGAATGCCAGAATACATTCTGTTAGTGTTCAAGGTGGTGCTAGATATGTGTTTTATAAAACGGTGGGGTAATTAAGGCAATTCCCACCTTCACCCTCAAAGAAGACTGTTGTGTCCTAGGTTCAAATGGAGAACTGTTACTTTTGGAGGGAACTGTTACTTTTGGAGGGAAGCTGAACAAGCCAAGCTTGTACTCCACACCAGGGTTCCAGAGAAGGCCTAAGCGTGCCCAATCAGGGGAAGGATTGAAACATAAGTAGCCAATCAACATCTAGGCTCATACTGTACCCTGATAGGCCCTTAGGCCTCTGTAAATAGCCAATCCATGTACATAGTTAAGGTCCAATCAGAAGGGGGCAAGAATTGTATAAAGGAGCGGGAGGTTTGAATAGAGCTCAGTCTGTGTTGGTGTTCCTGAGGTAAAGCTTGCTGAAATCACTCTCCGACTCTGGTTTCTTACTGCGCCGACCCCAGTACTTTACACTGGCGACGAAGGTGGGATGCCAGTAAGAACCAGCAACAGAACCAGGAACACGGAAAGGTGGCTAAATCCAAGCCATCTGGGTCCGCACCTCCGCTCTGCGCACACCCCAGCTCGCAAGCCGCCCAGACACGCTGCCAAGAATGGAGGCTCCAGCCAACCTCCTACAGCCCTTTAGCATCAATCGCCCCGAGCTGTGGGACTCGTGGGTCGAAGGTTTCCAGTCATACCTGACCTTCCAGAAGATTACAGAGACTACCATGCAGAGAGCTCTGCTTATCAGTACGTGTGGCACGGAGACCGTGGACTTAGCCAGGGCTCTTCTCCAACCCAGGAAGCTCTCAGAGACGCCGGTGGGCGACATCATCAGCGCTCTGGAGAAGTATTTCCAGCCCCAGCCAACCAAGCTCACCCGGCACTGGGACTTCCGACAAAGGACACAGAAGGCAGGCGAAACCACAATGGCGTTCTTGACAAGCCTGCGCCGGGTGGCAAGCCGATGCAGTTTCGCAGACCTCAACGAAGCCCTTCTCGACCAGTTTGTATGGGGCTTGAGGGACGAAAAACTAGTACAGAAACTCCTGTCCCTCTCCGAGTGCGACCTAACAAAGGCAATCGATGTGGCCACCAGCTGGGAGAAGGGCAGATCAGCAGAGCCACGGCTGACAAGACAGGCTGCGGCACACCAGATCAACCCTGAACCATCTACAGAGGACTCAGACGAGGACAAAGCTCTACAAACCAGCTATCGTTCAGCAGGAAGGAAGACCACCCATGCCCCACAGGGCATGAGACACAAGACACCACCTGCATGTGCAAGCTGCGGGGGCCTGCACGAGCGAAAGACCTGCCGATTCCGGAATGCCACCTGTCGACTCTGCAACAAGGAAGGCCACATCGCCTGTGCCTGCAGATCCACATCCCGAGCACGCGTCCCGCAAAGATCTGTGCACTCCGAAGGCCAGCCAGACTTCGAGACCGACGCTCTCCACGCCCACCCATATCCGGTACAGTACCTACCCTCGCCAGTCAGGCCCTCCAAAATCCGGGTCAATGTAGGGATCGGGGGGGTACCCTGCCAAATGGAGGTGGACTCTGGGTCAGCATCATCTATTATAGCGGCAGAGACATTTTTTAAAATCCCCACCAGGCTGAGGCCTCGTCTCAGGGGTTTACCTTAGTGGACTTCCAGAAGAATAAGGTGCCTATCTTGGGAGTGGGCCCAGTCCCAGTCCAATACAAGGGGTTCAAGGGCCAGCTACAAGTGCTTGTGGTCAAGAACCACCTTACAAACCTTTTGGGTCTCGACTGGTTCAAGCCCCTGGGAATAGAGATCAGGGGGGTCAATAAGACTGTCGGAGTGGACTTTAACAAGGTTTGTGAAGAGTTCCCGGCCGTTTTCGATGGCACCTTGGGCTGCTACACGGGTCCCCCGGTTACACTACACCTCGACCCCACAGTGCGGCCTATTAGGCTTAAAGCGCGGCGAGTTCCATTCGTGCTCAAGCCTAAAATTGAGGAGGAACTGGATAAACTGATTGCACAGGGAATACTAGAGCCTGTCACCCACGCAACCTGGGAAACTCCCATCGTGACTCCAGTCAAGCCCAGTGGGGAAGTGCGGATTTGTGCAGACTATAAGTGCACCCTCAACAAGGCTCTTCAGGCCCACGCATACCCTGTGCCCATCGTCAGCCACGTTTTAGCCACCCTAGCCGGCGCAAAATTTTTTGGCAAGTTGGACTTGGCCCAAGCTTACCAACAGCTGCCGGTGGATGAGGCCACGGCCAACGCCCAAACAATTGTGACCCACCGGGGGGCCTTTAGAGTAAAGCGGTTGCAATTTGGCATGAGTGTGGCTCCGGGGTTGTTCCAGGAACTCATGGACTCTCTTTTAAAAGGACTTCCCGGAGTCACTCCATTCTTCGATGATGTGCTGATCGCGGCAGCCTCGCCTGAAGAATTCGCCGCCCGCCTTAGAGGAGTCCTACAACGTTTTGAAACAGCCGGCCTCAAGGTCAAACGGGAGAAGTGCCTCCTGGGCGTGGATCGGGTGGAATTCCTGGGGTTCTCCATCGATGCCCAGGGGTCCATCCCTCCAACGCCAAGCTGCGTGCCATCAGAGATGCTCCAGCGCCCACCAACAAGCAAGAACTCCAGGCCTTCCTCGGCCTCCTAAACTTTTATCATGCTTTTCTCCCCCACAAGGCAGCGGTGGCCGAACCCCTGCACCGGCTTCTAGACAAGAACCGACCCTGGGCGTGGGGCCGCCAGCACGCTAAAGCCTTCCAGGATATCAAGGGCCTCCTGATGTCCAACTCCGTCCTTGCCCATTTCGACGAGACCCTGCCCTTGGTCCTTGCATGCGACACATCCCCTTATGGCGTGGGGGCAGTTCTGGGCCACCAACTCCCTGATGGGACCGAAGTCCCTATCGCGTACTACTCGCGGACCCTCTCGTTGGCGGAGCGGAACTACGCCCAAATCGACAAAGAAGGGTTGGCAGTCGTGGCCGGCGTCAAAAAATTTCATGATTACATCTATGGCCGGCCCTTTACCCTCTATACGGACCACAAACCCCTCTTGGGCCTCTTTGCATCGGACCGGCAGACCCCTCAGGTGTTGTCCCCACGGGTCCTCCGTTGGTTCATTTTTCTAGCCGGCTACACCTACACCCTAGTGCATCGCCCGGGCAAGGCAATGGGCCATGCTGACGCCCTGAGCCGCTTGCCCTTGCCTGACGTGGATCCTGATCCAGCCCCGGCTCATCAGATCCTACTGATGGACATGCTTCCGGACCGGCCATTGCTCGCCCGCGACGTTGCTGCCCGCTCCGCTCGTGATCCAGTCCTCTCCCGTGTCTTGGACTGGGTGGGGAGGGGGTGGCCCAAGGGCTCGACTGGGCCGGAATTTACTCCGTTTGCAGCCCGGAAAGACGAACTATCCACCCACAAAGGCTGCCTACTATGGGGCAACAGAGTCGTCATCCCCAAACCCTTGCAAGACCAAGTGCTGAGAGCCCTGCACGAGGCACACCCGGGCATAGTCCGCATGAAGGCTCTCGCACGGAGCTATGTCTGGTGGCCCGGCCTCGATGCAGAAATTGAGGCTTGGGTTAAAAGGTGCCCGACATGCCAGGTGTCAAGGCCTGACCCCCCACGTGGCCCAGTGCAATCATGGGAATCCACCAAAACCCCCTGGTCAAGACTGCATATGGACTTTGCTGGCCCTTTTCATGGGCGGACTCTACTCATACTAGTGGATTCATACTCCAAGTGGTTGGAGGTGGTCCAGGTGCCCTCGCCATCGTCGCAGGCGACCATCACAGCTCTGAGGGCCATCTTTGCAACCCACGGGTTGCCGGAGACCATCGTCACCGACAACGGCACAGCATTCACGTCCGCAGTGTTCCAGGACTTCTTGGCCAGGAACCTCATCAGGCACATTCGCTCTGCCCCATTTCATCCAGCCACCAACGGCCAGGCAGAGCGGATGGTGCGCACGGCAAAGGAGGCCTTGAACCGTCTGGGCCCCTCAGACTGGCCAAAAGACATGGCGTGTTTCCTAATGGCCTACCGGACCACACCCACCGCCTCCACAGGTCGCAGTCCAGCCGAACTCCTCATGGGCCGCCGCATCACCACCCTGCTGGACAAGCTGCACCCTGACTGAGCCCCAGACAGGCGACCGGCGCCGGAACACCTTAAAGCCCCCAGAGGGTTCTACCCAGATGAGACAGTGTGGGCACGGAACTATGCCACCACTGGCCCCGCCTGGCTCCCTGGAAAGGTGGACCACGTCACCGGACCGGTCTCCTATGCAGTGGCCTTGGAGGGTGGACATCTCCTGAGGTGACACATCGACCAACTCCGAGGTCGCCTGCCTGCCGGGGAGCCAAGGTCAGAGGCTCCAGATCCGGACAACGTAAGTCCCCGTGAGCCTGACACAGAACAGGGTTCCGTAGAGCCTGCTTCGGCCCAGCAGGAGGAGACCCCCGATCGCACAGCTGAACCCAGGTCTCCCGGGGCCGCCGTCCCAGATGTCTCCAGCTCTGCAGCCGCGGAACCACCAACCGAGTCGGAACGCCCAGTCCCCTCGGAGCTCCGACGCTCGACACGAGACCGCCGCCCTCCGGCATATCTCCAGGACTATGTCACCTGATAGCTGGAACTATGGGGGGAGGGTGTTGTGTCCTAGGTTCAAATGGAGAACTGTTACTTTTGGAGGGAACTGTTACTTTTGGAGGGAAGCTGAACAAGCCAAGCTTGTACTCCACACCAGGGTTCCAGAGAAGGCCTAAGCGTGCCCAATCAGGGGAAGGATTGAAACATAAGTAGCCAATCAACATCTAGGCTCATACTGTACCCTGATAGGCCCTTAGGCCTCTGTAAATAGCCAATCCATGTACATAGTTAAGGTCCAATCAGAAGGGGGCAAGAATTGTATAAAGGAGCGGGAGGTTTGAATAGAGTTCAGTCTGTGTTGGTGTTCCTGAAGTAAAGCTTGCTGAAATCACTCTCCGACTCTGGTTTCTTACTGCGCCGACCCCAGTACTTTACAAAGACTGTTGTTTTTACCCACCAGGGTGGTACAAATGTGTGTGGCCTCTAGAAAGACAGAGAATCAAATGCTGGGTTTTGTTTTAAATCTTTCACCTTTGAAACTCATTGGATGCCCTTAGGTCCTGCACACACTCTGTCTCATCCTTACCTTGCTCATTGTGAGGGTAAAAGGAAGGCAGGGAGGTGAGCCACCTACACCACTTTTGGAGGGAGGGAGGTGAGCCACATACACCATTCCTCCCCTCTTCCTCCACAAGGAAGGAGCCTCAGCCAATGGAGAAAATAGAGGTTTTGCTCTGTCGCTCCTGTGCAATTGAGCAAGCCTTGCAAAGCAAGCTGTTATGCAGAAGGAACGAAGAGATAGGGAGAAGGAAGCCGATGAAAGCCAGTTGCTCAGGGGCCTGATAGGAGCCCTCTGGGGCCTGATTTAGCCCGCAAACTGCATGTTTGACACCCCTGGCTTACTGAGTGCTAACTTTTCACGGTGTTCATAACCACTTGGTATATTGACTGTATGTGCCTTGTCTCACCAAGCAGTGTGTGAGGACTTCTCCCTTGCTTACCTTGAATGTTTGATTAAGTATAAAACCCAGTAAAATTTTCTTTACCACAGTTCTGCACATTATCTGAAATTCAGGGTAACAGGAGAGTGGTAATAATTCTCATTACCACTTGGCAGGGTAACACAAAGGCCTGATTTAAATATGATGTCACTGAGGCAAAAGAACTACTCCATGGGATGTTTGTGGCACTCACATAGAATCATTTAAAAAAAAAAAAATAGGGCTGCCACCCCTGCAAAGCAGCTCCATGTGCTTACATAGCATGCCAGAGATCTACAGCCATGGCAAACGTTGCACAGGGATGCTGAAAGCATGTGGTGCTGCTTTGCACAGGTGGCAGCCTAGCTGAAACAAGCTGTGTGAGCACAAGATCCCACGAGTGAGTTCCTTTTGCCCTGCCAGCATCACGTTTCAGTTGGGTTACAGACAACCAGCTTGCCAAGTACACTGTGGTAAGTTACTAGTTGCCTAAACGGTTGTCTGGGCACATGTGGGACCATTTACACATTCAGCAGACACAAGTGGAAAAGTCCCCCCCGCCCCGAACTGTGCTGTTTCATATTGGTGCTGCTGATGGAGTCTGCGTATCTGAATGCTCTCACATAAGAAAGGCCCTTCCCTGAACACAGAAAAATAGCAGTCAGGAAGAAGTCTAGGGGCTACTTTTCTCCTGGAAAGGAAATAATTTTTGCTGCTGTTGTTAAAGGATGAGCTTTCATTTGAACATGGAATTCCTCACCTGCTGATTTGAGTGGTACATTCCAGGAAAAGACTTCTCCCTTGACTCCACTGCTTGTATAAACTGGCTCTTTAAAGTTTGACGTTAATCGAGTTAATCCAGAGCTGAAGGTGCTGGATGATGCATTTGCTTAGCAGAAAGGGCAGCTCTGCTTGACTGTACTGTGAGTTAACAGGAAAAAGGACATCTGTTAAAAGGGGGGGGGGGGAGAGTTCAGCAAGAAGTCTGTTTATAAAGTAAGAAAATGCACATGGCTGCAACTAAATAGGATCTGGATGTAATGACATTTATTTGAAAACATTTTAACTAAACAAAGGCTGGGGGGTGGGGGATGAGAAAGCCAGTGATGAGTAAGATGGAGTGAGAGATCAGGCTTCTGTTTAGTATAATAAGTGTCAAAGGGCCAGACTAGCTAATAATGAAGGCAACCATGTTTGTTGTTGATCTGTTTGCACCATTCATGTAAAGGGGCACAGCTAGATTTGTCAATGTCCAGGTGGCACCTGGAGACCTCCTGACATCATAAATGGTTTCCAGATGACAGACATCAATTCCCCTGGAGAAAATGGGTGCTTTGGAAGTTAGTGTCTGTGGCATTATACCCCACTGGGGTCCTTCCCTTCCCCAAGTCCCACCTCCTCCAGAAATTCCCCAAGCAGGGGTTGGCACCCTAGGCATAGGCAGGCTGTCCCTGCCACTAAGCAAAATAGGCAATTGCCCAGGGCCTTCTGGGGGGTGATGAATTGGGCACCCCCCCCCCCCGCATGACTCAGTGATGTTATCAGTGCAGGGAGGTGCCAGAAGTTAGCCTTGCCTAGGGTGCCAGACAGTCTAGGGCTGGCATAGGGGTGAGGAGAATGGAGCCCTTTATATGACGCTTTCACACATCTAGGTAGTGCAGTTTCAATCCACTTCAGCAATTGTTTTCAAGTGGATTTAAAATGCATTAATTAGCGTGTGTGAAAGTGACTATATAATATGTCTCCATTATCTCCATGCTGTGTTGCTGCAGGTTATCATCTCTGATTGTTTCTATGCAAGGGTTAGAAAAAGTAGCTCCTGCTGTGGAAGCAGGAGTCAGTGTGGTGGGGGCATCTGTAGGGATGGTGTCCACACACCTCATCCCTTCACCACTTGGTACGGTCATCATGGTTCCCCATTTACTGTCATCCCAATGGTGCAGAAACTCTGACATGATGAGAACATTGCCACTGCCACGACCACCTCACCAGGTGGTCCAGCAGAACCCCCTTCACACTTCTCCCTTAGCTGCTAAATAAAAAAAAGTCAACAGTTAAATTTAAAAAGTCCTGGGAGGGAAGTGGGGAGGGGAGACAAGCAGTCCTGCTATTTCAAAATCTGAGCTGGTTTGGAAGCAGGACAGTCACTCCAGAGACAGTTGCTTGGAGCTAGGGTTGCCAGCTCTGGGTTGGGAGAGACCTGGAGATTTTGGGGGTGGAGCCTGAGGAGAACAGGGTGGGGGAGGGGAGGGACTTCAATGGGTCATCCAGCCATACAACAACAAGAAGACAACAAGAAAGCCTTTATTGGCATATATAAAAATATAAAGTAGAGGGTTGGGCAGGTTACAGATAAGGACAGTACAGAATGCATACAGAATAAAATTAGAATTACAAGATATACAGCCATACAGTACACCTTCCAAAGAGGCCATTTTCTCCAGGTGAACTGATCTCTGTCACCTGGAGATAAATTGTTATCCCAGGAGATCTCCAGCTGCCACCTGGAGGCTGGCAACCATACTTGGAGTCATCCTACCCCACCCCCACCCATTGCTCTGAGGCAAAGCAAACATTTTTTTTATTTCTTTCCCTCCCTCTGGTTTAAAGAGGAAAGTCCAGGGAGCCACATAATTTTGCTTGGAACAAAGACAACATTGTGTGGAATAGGGACATGGGGAGGGAATCCCCTGGAATTACACCTCATCTCCAGGCTACAGAGATCAGCTTGCCTGGAGAAAATGGATGATTGTGAGGATGGATTCTGTAGCATTGTATCTTACTGAAGTCCCTGTCCTCCCCAGGCTCCATCCCAGAAATCTCCAGTAGTTTCCCAACCTGGATTTGGCAACCTGACCCCCTTATCCCTGACTGGTGGTTGTGGAGGGGACCTTAGTGGCAACCCTAGTGTGGAATCACTGTCTTTGGGGAAGGAGGAGCAAAATCTGTGTGTGAAAGGCACTTCCCATGGCCAAAGGCGGCCAGGAGGAGGAAAAAGCTTGAAGAGAGGGAACATGAGGCCACAATGTGGGAAGGGGTCAGCTCCCCACTCACACTGCCCCTTTCATGAAAAAATTAGGCCACACACCTCTTCTTTCAACCGTTGCTACTCCCTAGGATTGCCAGGTCTGTGCTGGGAAAATTCCTGGAGATCTGGGGTCAGAGCCAAGGAAGGGCAGAGTTTGGGGAAAGGAGGGACCTTAGCTGTCATATTCTCCAGGTAGAGTTGTCAGTTTTGAGTTGGGAATTACCTGGATATTTGGGTGGTGGAGGGTACAGTTTGGAGTGAGAGGAAGCACTTCGGTCAGGTTTAATGCCATAGAGTCCACCTTCCAAAGTATAATCTCAGAAGATCTCCAGCCAGCAGCTGGAGATTGGCAACCCAATTCCAGTGGATCTAATTGCTATAGTTTGGAAATTAGTCATAACCCCAGGAGAAATCCAGGCCTCATCTGGAGGTTTGAAATCCTAAATCCAAGACCGTTTTTGCACACAGCTTACCTCGCAGTCACAATCCTGTTCCCTCCGCAGTGTCCGGTTGGATTTCCCACCATCTGCACCGAAGTTACAGGAAGTGCCACGGCTTTTGCGTAGCAAACGTAAACCGCTAAAACCCAGTTTATGTTTGCTACGCAAAAGCCGTGGCACTTCCTGTAACTCCGGCGCAGATAGTGGGAAATCCGACGCAATGCTGCGTAGGGAACAGGATTGTGACCGCGAGGTAAACTGTGCGAAAATGGTCCAAGACTTTTTCTCCGTTTCTTAAAAAAATAAAGTACTTGCCTCCAATGCAGCCTCCAAACACTCACTCTTCCATTTCTTATTGTAGATCCTGTTTCTTTCAGGCTGGGAGCAATACTGAAGCTGTGGACCAGCTAAAAATCATGCAGATAGTGGGCTACGTTTCAGGTTTTATAGAACTCTTGCTTGACTTCAATAAAGAAGGGTGGGCAGAGAAGGAAGACTCAGCCGTTGTTTATTGATGGTGTTATGGTAGAACAGGTGACAGAATGGAAGTTTCTGGGAATTACCATGAAACAGGATCTAACATGGGGGGCAAATACTTTAGCTCTAGAGAAAAAGGCCCAGCAAGGACTATACTACTTAAGACTCTTAAGATCACTACAACTGTCAGGGAGTCTGCTGGTTGCCTTTTATCGTAGTTCCATTGAGAGCATTTTATCTTATTGCCTCTGCGCGTGGTTTGGGAGCTGCACGGAAGCAGAGAGAAGGGTGCTCCAAAGAGTGACGAGAAGAGCACAAAAGATTTGTGGATGTTCTCTCCCCTCATTGGTGGATCTGTATAATATGGCATGTAAAAGGAAGATACAAATGATCCTAAGGGACCATACACATCTGGGCCATTTGCTTTTTGAGATCTTACCGTCAGGTAGACGATATAGAGTGTTGAAGGCTAGGACAAACAGATTTAAGGACAGTTTCTATCCAAGTGCTGTGGTTAGGTTAAATGCAGGGTTATGAAGGATTATCTGTTTTAGATGTATTTAATGGTTTAAATGGTTTTAATGGTTTTATGAATGTTTAATGGTTTTATGAATGTTTATTTAATGGTTTAAATGGTTTAAATGGTTTTATGAATGTTTATCCGTTTTAGATGTATTTAAATGGTTTTAATGGTTTAAATGGTTTAATGGTTTTAGATGTATTTAAATGGTTTATGAATATGTATGTTTGATGTGTTGGTATGTTTGTGGAAGAGCACCTCATTTCGTTGCTCTCTTTTTGTTGAGAACAATGACAATAAATTCATCTATCTATCTATCTATCTATCTATCTATCTATCTATCTATCTATCTATCTATCTATCTATCTATCTATCTATCTATCTATCTATCTATCTATCTATCTATCTAAGAAAACAAAATTGCCTGCACCCATTCAGCTTTGTGCAGCTGGTGGAGTCTACCTTTGCATGTCCTTTAGCAAAACAGGGAGGAAAATTCTCCTCCCCTTTTGTTTGTTGGACTGATTTTCTGTTTTCCAGGGAGCCTGAAGAGGTGCAGTCCATTCCACAAACAGTGTTCCACCGCTTTATTCTCCTACACATGTGAATCGGGCCTCAGGGAAACCCAAAGTCCCAGTTCATTGCTGTCTTCAGGTGGTCATTGAGGAAACTCTTTGCAGACTCATTAGAGGGTTAAATCAATGTGGGCATTTTCACACTGACCTTAATCGGCAGCGACGCCCCTCTTCACCGCGCAGGATCTGTGTGGATTTCGCACCAATTGCCGCGGAGCACCCAGAAGAGCTACAAAGTCCCGCGGCTTTTGCGGCGCAAATGGAAACCGCCAAAACCCAGTTTCCATTTCAGCCTCTGGAAGCTTGAGACTCATCCCCCCACTCTGGATTAATGTGTTACTCTTGCATTCAGAAAGAGATATAAATATCTTCTCAATCAGCTCCCAGAAAAACGGGCAGTTGCTATTGCAGGGTAGCCCAGCTCACATTGACTTTTGGTGGCCCACCATCCCCCTTTGCTCAGTTAGGCAGCACTTGGGGATGGAACCCTGCTCTGGGGCACCTGGGATGCCCTCCCACCTCTCAGCTGCAGTGCAGGCGCCAGGTCCCTGACTTCCTAATGAGGCCCCCTGACCCCGCAGAGCAGGAAGGGAAGGCTAGAGACGGCTGCAGTGGGTCCTGCTCTTGCAGCCAGCTTTTTGCCTCTTCAGTCTAGTGGCTGCTGAGTAGCCCAGCGGAGGAGGTGGAGCACCAGGCTGGGAGACAGGAAGAACCATGCTGGGGTGCTGCAACCACCAAGGATTGTTTGACAGCGGATGGGTTTCTTGGGCTACCCTCCCCTTGTGCTGCTTCTATAGGATTTTCAAGGCACAAGTCCAGCCTGGGGAAGAAGCCAGCTAGGCATGCGCACCCATGCCCGCCCAGCCTCACTTCAAGCTGGTTAGGGCTTGCTTGCTCGATGCTGCTGCCATTGTTGTGACTTTTCCCACCTGAAAGTTTCTGAAGTGAGTGGACCAACACCCTGATTCTGAACACAGTTCAGTTGCTTAGAACAGTGTTTAATGAGTGCCCCCCCCGAAAAAAAATTAAAATGCCCCCCCCCCCAACTTGAAAAATCCTGGCTACAGGCCTGGTAGGTGCCCATGTGGAATCTTGGCATATTCTATTTCTGACCCTCAAGATGATGTCACTGCCCATATACTGACAAAGAGGGGAGGGAAACCAATAAAGCATGGGGCTGCTTGTTCTTAAAGCAGAGAGTGGTAGATGCATCTACAAGGCGGGTTTTAAGTTTTCAAGGCACACTTGAGTAGAGTTGCCAGGTCTTTGTTGGAAAATATCTGGAGACTTTGAGGGTGGATCCAGGAGATGGTGGGGCTTGGGGAGGGGCCTCAGCCTGGCAGAATGCCATAGAGTCCACCCTTCAAAGCAGCTGTTTTCTCCTTGGGGAGCTGATCTCTGCCAGCTGGAGGTCCGTTGTAAAAGTGGGAGATCTCCAGGCCCCACCTGGAAGTTGGCAACTCTTCAAGATGTTATGGAGACAGAAATGTTTTTCAGACATTTGATTTTGGTGCTCCATGCATAACAGGAACATTATCCACCCAATATGCATGGCCACCATTTTGTATTAATAGGGCAATTTATGTATTTACCATGCATGTACAGCTCAATAACTGGAAAGTGTTCCCTTAAAAATCTGGGGTTCCATTGTTGAATGCTGAAATTATCCATGCATGGGAAATATGCACATTGCCCCATTCACACATTGTGTCAACCATGCATATTGTGACGATCATGCATAGACTATTCCCATTACATGCAATTGGAATACTAAAAATCATACATCTGAAAAGGATTACGCAGGCTGAGAATCATGGCGATAGACTGTGCCCAGTGTAGAAGCACCATTGAAATTCAGCAGTCACTCTAAGACGAAAATGAACCCTAGCAGCACAAATCACGTATTTCACAGCTTTGTGTTTCATATTTGTTTGTGTTTAGTTATTTCGATAAGAAATAACCAGAAAATACCTCCCTAAGAGAGCAATATAAAGGACAGAAAAACCATATAGTGGCAGATATCCCTACCCTAACCCAATTTACAAGAGTTAAAAAAAATTGTTTTTACATGGAAGATTGTTATACTTGCCAAGTTTTATTTCTGAATCTCTTGTCTGAAACTAGAGAACTCAAAGATTTCAGAAGGTTTAAAGAACTTAGAAAATCGTTTTCCTGGTAAAGCTGGGTGGATCAGATCTTCACAAGCAGGACATCAGCAACTCTGTCTGTTTGCACTGCAAATTAGGCCCAGTCTTATGCAGAAGCATATGGCTGATTTGTAAGAGAAATTAAACCGTCCTCCAGTGCTCTTTGGCTTTGTTATTGGTATATTATCATTGTGGGTTTCTGTCTTTATGTCTGTGGGGTTTTCTCATGGCAGATGTCATGGCTTTTTGGCTGAGACAGCCCAAAATTAATCTGAATGAACTTTCAAGGCCTTTTGGCCAGCGACTCAGGAGTAAAACCTCCTCCTCCCCCATGTCCACAAGCTGGGAGCCAGAATCTTTGAAAGAGTAATCAGTGGATGTTTCCTTAAGTCACACGTGAAAGATAATGGTCTTGGGGGCCTGGGCCAAGCCGCTTGCTTGTTTGTTTAATGTGCAGCCTTGTTAATTAAGAAAGTGTTTACAAAGAGATGCTGTCAGCCTTTAAGCTGATGGAGATGCTCAACTCCTTTCTAAATCTCATGGCAACAGAGCAGGTTGTTTTTGCTTCGGATAACTTGCCAAGTAAGATTTTTAAAGATGGAATCTTCAATCTTTTAGTTTATTTACTGAATAAATAGAGCTTGGCACAATTAAAAACAAATGAATAAAAAAGTTTTATGTTTATTTTTTTTCCCTTCTCAGAAATGCTGACAAAACAGCTTGGTTGAAATCAGGATTTGATCAACATGGTTCTTTTTCTGGACAGATAAAGGCCATATGCAGATGACAGTTTACCAAATGGTCACTTACCATGGATAGCCGGTTGTCTTTAAAGTCCTACTACAGATTGAGGAGAATCCTTATCACTTCCTTGGATTTTCAGACACCATACAGATTCCAAGTAATGTCTCTAAACTTCTCCAAGTAGTGTTTATACTGTACTAAGTGGGAGGGAGAATTTTACTTCATATGCAGTGAAATGTATTAGTACCACATATGTAGAAAAAGGGTAACTTGTGGGCGAGTCATTGTTTATCAGGTGGAGTGTAGATAATTCCTTGGTGAGCCAGCTGTCTAATGTTCTGCCAGCTTCGAAGGGAACCTTACCATTCCTCTTCTGCCCTGAACTTCCTAGCAGGTGCAGAAATGTCCTGTTTTGCCCCTTGGGAGGTCAATGCAGAAGCATGGCATTGTGGGCACAGGGTCAATGTGTGTATAAGGGGAAGTGGGAGCAAATGCACTGTCGTTTTTCAATTTTGACTCCCCCCTCAAAAAATATGTAGATCCAGTCCTGCTGTTGTGGGGAGGGGAAGAGAAAGGAGATTGTAAACTGCTCTGAGATTCCAAGTGAAGGGGGGGGATATAAATCCAATCTCCTCCTATTTATGCACATGAAAGTATTATCCCTGTGCTGAGGTGAATGCATATAAGTGGGGAAAGTGACCAGCATGCTCAGTTGCAAGTAGAGGATGGTGCGAGCACATATTTTACTCCCAGATCCCCAGTCCCCTCTCTGTCCTGTATCCACAATGTCACATGGACATGGCTCTGATCAGCTGTGGAATGGTCCTGCCTCAACACTTGGCAGGGCAAAACAGATGATAGATTTATGAAGTGGACACTCTGGTGAGTGACCACTTGGTTGTCTGAATGGCCCTATAAATGACACATTTTGACACATGTCAGCGACACATGCGAATAAAGGTTTTTGGAATTGGAATTGGACACATTTTATCACCATTTTTTTATATTCCCTATGGCAAAATTTTACCACCCAGTGAGGAGATCTTGTGGGCCAGACCCAAACTCATGAACAGGCTCCTCATCTGAAGAAGTGAGCAGTGACTCACAAAAACTCATACCCTACCACAAATGTTGTTAGTCAATAAGGTACTACTGGACTCTTACTCCTTTGTACTAGACTCCTCATCCAAAGACAACCAGGCCAAACCAGGGATGGCCCCAGCAGAAGATCAGAAAATTCAGAGGGCACTCGACACCACCAGACCCCCCTCCAGACCCTGAGTCTCTGGATCCTGAGGACTCAGTTGAAGGACCTGCCCTTAAAGGCTTAGCTCCAGATGATGCTGCCAACCCACCAGACCCTGTGGAAACCAACCATCTGCCTCATAGTGCCAGATCTCAGACCTCCAGTCCACCTGGTTCTCCTCACACTTGGCAGGAGCAAGAAAAATGGCAGGCCCATGAGGAAGTAGTTCAGCATCAACAAAGTGCCAGGCTGACAGCTGGGAATGTGTTTTCACTTCCAAACTGAGATACTCAAGTGAAATTAAAAAGGGGGGGGGGCAGGGAGTGGATTTTACTCATGAGGGCCGAAAGCTGGCTCCTCCAGTTTCACTGAGAAAACTAGACTAGGGGAAAACAATCCCTTCCCCGTGTCATCACCTGTAAATCACAACCCCATTGACTGTATTATGTAATAGTCAAAAATGTTGTTTGAAAAGGGTCATGGAATGAGAACTAACACATCTGTCCTTTGTGATCTATGGCCTGTCCCTGTAGCAGTGGAGAGACTGATAACAGCGCAACTCTACCCACTAATGAGTAATCTTTTTAATCTTTCTGTCTGCAGAAGATGTTGTGCTGTTTTTAAAGATTAATAGACAAAGAGAAAGCAAGAACATGAGTCTGTCATGAGGTTTTCCCCCTGTAACTCAAGGTTAATAAATTCCAAAAACCTGCTCTGAGACTTTAATAAAAGTGCAATGTATTACAGGCTGTTATAAATAGCAATTCATGGGAATTAAAGACATTCCTCACTGATTTGTGTTTCTGTGGGCTTTGCTCAGGGTGAACTGAACGGCTGATAGCTCGGAAGTCCTCCAAGTAATTGATATGCAGGCGTCTGTTCTCCAAAGAGCTGCAAGGTTTAATAACTGGTTTAATCGGTCAATTAAACTCAAAATTTAGTTTGGTGGTTTTTGAACCCTTTTCCTTTGGGGGATATTTTCTACCCCGCTTAAGATTTCATCTAGGAAACCCTTACGCTGTGGAGGCAGAATGCTCCATTCACTTTGAGCTTACTATTAACCCATATCAGCTAAGACCTGAACATAAATACACAAGAAGAGCTCTGCTGAATCAGATCAGTGGTCAATCTAGTCCACCATTCTGTCTCATGCCAGGTTCATGAACCACAGACTGTCATGAACTTTTAGGCCTCAAATGAACTGGTTCAGTGCGTGAGGTTCATAACGTGATAGAATGCCCCTCCTGCCATACTAGAGGCACCAAAATTGTAGGGGATCTCTGGCTGACACTCCTCTACCTGCCCCGAAGTCTGTGAGGATTTACAGGATCTGAGTTACAGACCTCAAAGAAGGTGTCCTCAGGGAAGTGCTTTCTGAGGAAATGAAAGGTACAGATTCAGGAGGTTCTTCCATCCCTCCATCTGGGGTTTCCTCCCCTGCTCTTGTCAGTTTCAAACAACACTTGTCAGTTTCAAGAGGGTCCCCCCCCCCAGCCCCATCCTTTGTGTTCCCATTTTCCTGCACAAAGCTTGCGATATCCCACCCCCCATTTATGGGTCAGCCTGAGACAAGCATTGCTGAGTACTCTTCAGGAGAAAGGGACTCCTCAAGTGAAGAAGAGCTTTGTGTAACCAGCATTGAACCCACTGAACCCCCTGAAAATGCAGAGCTGCAGTCTAATCAAGGCTCACAGCCAGCAGTGAATCCAGAGCCACCAGCACCTAATCCCAACGCAAGTGTGACTCAACTGATTGAGACCAGCCCAGCAGGCTCACCTCCACCCATCAAGTGCTGAAGACTGAGGCCCAGAAGGGAACTAAAAGCAAGAAGACAGAGTGCACATATCCCAGGCCATCACCAGTTGCTTGCTGATGATAGCCAGGACTACTCCCAAGCAGTTGGCTGCTAACAAGAGCTTGTTAGGAAGTGCCTACAAGAACCAGCTCTGGGAGCCTGTGTGTTGTGGAAGCAACAAATCACTGACCACATTGTTAAAAGTCCCCAACCCAACCTGAGCTAAGGACTTTTGGGTGGAAGGGCTGCAGCAGAACAAAATGATAAGACCCTAGCATGAGGTTGCCCTCACACTAGTCTGGTAGGCTACCACTAGCCCCTTTAGTCGTCTAAAGAAGGGGTGGCCAAACTTGCTTAACCTAAGAGCTACATAGAATAAATGTCAGATGTTTAAGAGCTGAAAGACACGAACATCAGGTGTCTGAGAGCCACAAGCAAGGAAGGAAGCAAATAAACGGGAGGGGAAGGAGGAGGGGAGAAGAAAGCAATTTTAATTGTATTATCCAAGCTGCTAGCTGGCTTGGCTTGGAGAAGTGATTTAAAGAGAGAAATGCTTTCTCCAAGCTGATCAACAGGGCAATGGGGGCTTCAAGAGCCACACAGCATATGTGAAAGAGCCACATGTGGCTCCCAAGCCGCGGTTTGGCCACCCTGGGTCTAAAGCATCCCTGACAAGCATTTGTCCAGCCACTTAAAGACTACCAGTGAGGGGGGAAATGACCAAAGTTTTAAAGGAACTATTTTCTTCACACACAGCTCTGAAACTCTTCTTTGTTCCTGCAACCCTTGGACTGACTCTTGACTCTGGAATCTTCCTCCTTGCACTTGTGAATGACCTCAGACTATTGAACCTTGCTTCCTGTATAACACCCTGAACTGGACTCTGATCTCTTGGTAACTGACCTTTGAACTGCACTTTGACTGATTCCAAAAGTAAGCATATAGTTTGCTCTGGCAGCAGCATCCAGCCCCGGCGCAAAGCAGCAACGGCTGCTGTTTGTCTTTGGGCTGCCTCAGTGCTGTCTCCTCCAAGCCCAAACAGCATGTTTTGCTCTTGACCCAGACAGTCCAGTATTTTCACTGACTGTTTAGGAAAAAATACTGGACTGTCCAGATCAATACCATTATATCTGTCAACCTTACCCAAGTCCCACCCCCCAAAAAAATCTCCAGGAATTTCCCAGTCCATAATTGGCAGACTTCTAGCAGCAAATTGCACAATTTAATTACTTATGGATTAAATAAGTATTTCTTTTTGTCCAGATTCATACATGCTAAGGAATGAGGTCATAGAACTCTGAGGTGGTCAGATGGAGCTGTGCCACAACAGATGGCAGGTGGAAGATCGTGTTTTGAAACATTTCCATATGTTAAAAATTTCCTGCAAGCAGAAATCTAGCAATGCTAGCAAAGGAGGGCAGAAGCTTTTCCATTCCTGCAGTCATTTTCTATCTGCATGTGGGGACTTTTTTAAAAAATACAACAGAACTTCCCAAGCCTGGAATCCTCTGTGTATAATCCATGATACCATTTCAACACTCTGCTGCTTAGTTCCCATGTCTTTCTCCTGCCTGTGTGAACCAGATCTGAGAGTAAGTCCTAGAACATGATCCCCATGCTTCTTGCAGGCACTTCTAGAATTCCAACACAGAATGGTGGGTGCAACCACAAAACGGCTGTCACAGGAGGCAAAGCCAGCCACAAAATTATCAGGGAATGAGGTTATGCATAAATTTAATAGCAATTCTTCAACTTTTCAGGCAGAAGCTCTGATTAACAGAATACCTTTTAAAGAACATGATTAAAAATATGTTCTTGCATGCACACAGCTTACCTTCAATCATGCAGTAAAGAACCTTGTGATATAACGGCAGCTAATGCCAAAGATTTCCCCCCCCCAAATTTAAATATCTGCACAGCCAATCAGAAGCCCTCCTGAGCTAAAGCCCCACTGGCATCCATTTTCCAAAATTACCTGGCAGGCACCAAGAAAGGTGTCAGCGTATAACATGGTGGCCATTAGTACCAAGGGTTTGGGACCTTTGTCCTAGAACATTCCCCAACACTCCTCTGCTTGTCTGAATTGTCAGGGGAAGCCAACCTGCCCTTCAGGAAAGTTTGCTCACCCATACTAATCTTCTGATCAAATTACTTCTGAAAGATTCTCAAGCAATTGTTGGGTTCTTTGGGACTCAGCTTGAAACCATCCCTTTAATTAATTAGCTAAAGGTGCTCTGAGTCATGTTTATTTGTGGGGGAGGTGGCTCTTTAGGATTGGGGGGGAATAAAAGGGGAGGGATCCAAGAAAGTTAATCTTTCTGTTTAACAATAAGAGCTAGTATTTGATTGTTAAGCTGTATCTTATCTTATGTTTGCTTTACTGTTTCAACAAGCTCTTATGCTGAGGTTTTAGTAATATTGAAATGTAACTGATCAATGTGTTAATGAATTCATAGTAGATGACTGATCAAATAACTCACCTTTATAGAGAGATGGGCAAGGCACACATTCACATGCATGCTCAATGAGAATATGTACACTGAGCTGTCAGCATAAACTGAATAGGACATTGCCTCATCTTGCTTTCTGCATTTTTATAGGAGCCCCACAGAGTTCTGGATGACAAAATATGGCAGCATCCAGGTATACCACAAAGAAGGTGATGGAAAGAGGGGAAAACACAGTGGGGGCAGACTCCATTGTCTTCTGTTGTACTGGGAGATTTATAAGCTCCAGTAGCTGAGTTGCAAGGTTGGTGGTCCAATGGCAGGTGTGTTGTTCCCAATACCAGCCCTACCCAATGAGTGCCCTCCACGGCTAGCTTCCCCCCGCCAAAGTTGTAGCAGAACCAGTTGCTATAGTAATTATTGTTTGTTTTTTTGTGGTAGCACAGCAGGAAAAAAACCAACAACCACCAGGGGATGATGTCAGGAAAGTGTCTAGAAAGCTCCCACGTGGCCATGTGCCTGTGCATTCATACCAGCAATGAGAGCAACACTAAGAAATCTCACCATTTGGAAGCAGCCTATCTTCACCCAACATCTGGAAGTGGGACTCAAATTTTAAAAATCTGAGAAATAATCTTATGATAAATGGAAGCAGGAGGCAAAAGTAGGGTGGCCAGCCTCCAGGTGGGACCTGGAGAGATCCTGTTTTTTCAACTGATCTCCAGCTGGCAGAGATCAGCTCCCCTGGAGAAAATGACTGCTTTGAAGGATGGGACTCTATGGTGTTGTACCATACTGAGGCCCCTCCCCTCCCCAAACCCCACCCTCTCTGGGACCCACCCCCAAAGTCTTCAGGTAGTTTCCAACGCAGACCTGGCAACCCTAGCAAATAGTATTTTTCATAATCTAATTTCCTATCATTTGGAAAAGACCAACCTGTATTATTTTGCTGACCTAGGCTGATTGAACCTTTGTGGTCCCAATCTTACCCTTCGGCAAACCACTAGCATATTAAAAGTTCAAGAGTAGGCGAGGATCCTAGTGTCTCATTTTCATTTTTAACGTTGACTATTTCTTTGCTTCCTTCCCTTCACAGCCATGTTTCTGATCTCCAGTTAGCAGCCAGTGGAGGTCAGAAAGCTCTCAGACCCGTCTCCTTGGAATGCAGGGAGTATCGCCCAGCTGACAACCTGCTAAGCCACTTCTGTGTGCCTCCCCCTAAAACCCTGGCAGTGGTTCTCTCTGAGGCATCCTCATAGGAAGCTACCCCTGGAATTTTGCCTGGCTTGCCTCTGCCATTGGGGCCAGCAGTGAATAAGTCCAGCAGTTTCCATTTCCTGCCTGGGGCATCTCCTAGAGCCTACAAGGTTCACCCCACTGAACATTATATGTAGCAGCAGTGCTTGGTTGGATCTCACCTTTTATCTCCTTGATGAAGCAGCCTTTTGCATCCTTGACAGCCTTTATCCAAAAACTGTCTAGACTTCAGATCAAGACAGGACTGAGTGAAGGTTAGTGGCTTGATTAAATTCCTCTTCCCCTAACCACTGGAATGACAACATTTGTGGGAGGAGAGCAGCACACAGATGGTCTGTTTCTGGGCTGTTCCAGGTCCAGGGACTCCGTAAAGATCAGGAATTTATTGAAATTTCCTGGTGACAATAACCAGCTTTTAAAAAGCCTATATAAATGGAAACTTGAGTCTGTAAATGCTAGGGCCAGACCCTACTATCTAGAAGTCTGATGGAAGGAAAGTCCCAGCTCAGCGCTAAGCTCACCTGCTGACCTTAGGCAAGCCATGACTCTGTTTCAATCCTACACTCCCATCTATACAATGGCAACACCACCACCAACACAGGCCTACTGTACAAGAAAGGTATAAGGATTACTAAATTAGTGAACACAATTTTGAAATGCTTTGAGTCAAATGCAAATGAACACTATTGCCGTTGCCAGTGCATGCATGCCTGTCCATGTCAATTGGGTGTCCAGGCTGAAATGAATCACTGGGATTTGGAGTGCGTTTGGCATTTCTGATCCAGCATTTAAGACAAAGTTTTGTTACAAATTCAGACACTAGTTTGGCATTCGGTGGCAGAGCTGACATCCCACAAAACAGAAAAGGGGCAGCGTCCCTCTCCCCTCTGTGGCAATTATCTTTTCCTTAGCTGGAGCTGGTATTACTGGGAAGAAAACGCTTGCCGGGCTCTCCCCCACCCCCTTCACTGCCACCCTTTAGATATTTTTCATTCTTGCCTGGGAGCGGATAATGAAATTGTACAGCAAAGTAATAAACCGTTTTTATTTATTAAATATAAGAAGGTTTTTCAAAAACAGGAGGCGAACTCAATCCAGATGTTATCTATTTCATGGGCTTTTGAAATTCCAGACGAGGGTAGTAAAATGTGATCTCTAACTCATGTTGTTGAAGACAGAAAATGCTCCTGGCTGAGTTAACTGGGACTTGTTTAGAGAGACTGCATGTTATTTCATGGACCTGGCTACCCCTGGCTCACCAAAAAGCTACTGAAGTATCTATAGCTTGTACAATGCAATTTTATTCCTTTACTGAACATCACTTCTGCATTTTTTATGGCTCAGAACAAAATTATAGGTACATCAGGCTAGCTTGGTTCCTGTTTTATTAAGGTGATAAAGCATTGTTCTATCGAACTTGGAGTTCATCTACACAGCCAATGAGGCATGCTGGCTGAGGATTGGACACTTACCTACAAATTATTAACAAGAATTGTGATAAACGGGGGACTCCCTTTTGGTTTATGGTCTATCTTCTCGACATGTTCAGAGTTCATTTCCTTTGCCAGCTTATCAATGCTGTAACCATTCCTCTCCAAGAAAATAAGAGTCTGTTCCCCCCACCAACTGCATCATTACAGAATTGAGGAAGTAAAGCACAAGGCGAAAGGTGTGAATCAAGCCGATTCACTAGGTAGCCTCTGTAGGTGGCTGAGGTCTCTAACCAACGATAGTGAGAAGATCGCAGCACTATGGGTGAAGACTGACTGCTTACATTGGTGGAGCTTTGTACTGAATTGTGGCTCCCAAAGAAGGCCAGGAGCCGCACCTACTGACTTGGATACCACCAATGTGAGACACCAGTGAGTTTTAGAGCAGGGTGTGTACACCAAATGTGGAAACGAGCAGAGATTGAAACTGTACAGTCAATAAAGCATATAGAGTTCTGGACAAATGCACAGCTAGAGCATTACCCAGTATAATGATGTTGGCAGGATGCCCCCATTTCCCCTTGGCATTTCTCTTACCAGCCCATCCAGCTGAGCAGATGCATTGCGGGCAAGCACAGGTGGAGGGTGAGAAGTCTCCCAATGAAGCAGGAGCCTTAGTGTCCCTAAGCCAAGCCCTCTGCAGCTGCTCTTCAGTGACAAAAAATGCAGCAGGAACCCTATCACACATTTCCCAGGAGGCTGCTTCTACTCACTGAGGGTTCACTATTTTGTTCTCATGGCTGGTATAGGTGCAGAGGCATTAGCAATGGAGCTTCCATGTAGAAGTTTCTGCATACCTTCCTCCTCAACTACCTTTCCTCTGCATTTTTTCATTGGCCACACCAGCTGAGGGCTTTTGTAGACCTTTTTTAAAAAAATCTGGTAATTGCTATCCTCCTACAAAATACCTTCTTGGTTGTGGCACTAAAATCATGGAAACTCTTTTCCAGGAAGATTCATCTGTCCCTCTTTCTCATGGTCTTCAGGTAGTATGTGAAGACCTTTTTTGGTTTGTTTATTTGATATTTCCTCACTGACAGTATTTCCTCACTGAAACTCATAGCTCTTCCTTCCCATTTAAGTGTTAATATACTTTACTTACCGTAATTGTTTTGTATATACAGAATAGAATCATAGTGCTGGAAGGGGCCATACAGGCCATCTAGTCCAACCCCCCTGCCCAATGCAGGATCAGCCTAGGGCATCCCTTACAAGTGTTGGTACAGCTGCTGCTAAAAGACTGGCAGTGAGTGGGAGCTCACCACCTTCCTTGGTAGCCAATTCCACTGTTGAACAACTCTTACTGTAAAAAGAGTTTTTCCTAATATCCAGCCGGTACCTTCCCACCCTTAACTTAAGCCCATTAACAGCAGCTTCTGGGAGAGCTCTCTCAGCCCCACCTACCTTATAGGGTGTCTGTTATGGGGAGGAAGGTAATGGAGATTGTGAGCCACTCTGAGACTCTGAAATTCAGAGTGAAGGGTAGGATATAAATCCATTATCTTCTTCTTCTATTGTGAGTCTGATCCTCTGCTGCCAACAGGAACAGCTCCCTGCCCTTCAAATACTTCAATAGAGCAGTCATGTTCCCCTCCCCCAACCTCCTCTTCTCCAAACTGAACATTCTCAAGGAAATACCCCTAATTTCCAGAACATCGTTGTCACCCGTCTGGTTGCCAGAGTGCCTGGAGACAGAGCTCTCACACATCTGCCAGAAGGACGTGGGTTTGTCTACCAGACTGGAAAGGACTCATGAGTACTACCAGCCACAACGCTACAGCAGCATTCCATGTTTCCAGAGGAGTGCTAGCAAGGAGAACGGATGGTTTCCGGTCGCGTCAGGCGAACGCCATCTCTATCATTGCAACGGAAGAAGGTGCATCGCTAGGAGCTATCCAGTCACACGGTTTCCAGTCTTGACCATAGAATCCACTTTGAGAGGCTAACACCAGCTATCTTCCAGCAATACTAAGACTCCATTTCAGTGAAGCGAGAGGCACACGTATGCAACAGGTGTCACCCATCCATGAGGCCATCAAGCTTATCCAGGCGTGGACCCTGCTGGACCACCTAAGCCTTTGTCCAACGGAACCCAGGACAAAGACTGGTGGCAAGAAGAACACTGAAGAAGAGGAAGACCATCTTCAGTGGGCCAAGTTCCTTAGGTGTTACCTTAGGTAGTAATTTGGTCATCTATTGTCACCCTTTTAGATAAGTTTGATAGGCTTAAGCACACCTCCACCCAGTAATTTCCCCCATTCTTCTCCCCAACTGTCATCCTGGAGCCTCCCTCTTTGGCCCATTGTTACCTGTACAGCCAATCAGGTAACCTGGGCCCAAGCTTGTTCATTGGTCAGGTATGGGCACCCAATTAGGTGCCACCAATTAACTTGCTATTGGCTACTGCAGCAGTCCAGCCCTTATGGGCACTGTAGAGCCTCCCCTTTTTCCTCCCTTGTACCTCCCATCCCCTGAGAGTCCAAGGCAGTCCTTATAACCTCTGACCCAGCTCCACTCAGGTGTGCATCTAGCAGTACCCCAGTTCCGCTGTCTAGACCCATCCCCGATTCTTGGCCAGTTTTGGGTCCATTTCCCCCGTCCTCTTTCATTGCCATTGGAGCCTTCCTTGAAGACTACGATCGGTAATTATCTCCCTGTTTGTCTACCCATGTGTTGTCTCTATATCTCTATCTAATTTTCTTAGGACCGAATGTATGTTTCATGAGCACATTGCCTTGTATGTGAGTTCTATATTTTTCTGAAATAAATTTTAATTGGTTTTACTTAATTAGAGTCCCTAATATTTTTAAGCATTAATTTCTGGACATGGAATCCTGTATACATAGATTAGAAGATCCTGTTTAAGTCAGGTGCCCACCTGTCAATTCCCCAGCCTCGTTTTGAGGGCATTTTGGCTTACACAAGTCCCTCAGCCTTTCTTCATAGGGCTTGGTCTCCAGGCCTCTGATCTCCCCTCTCCCCGCCCCTCCATTCTGTCCACATCCTTCTTGAAGTGAGGTCTCCAGAACTGCACACCATACTCCAGGTGTGAGTACTTTAAGGATACTTAAATATGTTTAAAATAAATAAATAAATATAAAATAAATAGGTGGGGAAAGTGGTGGCCTTGCGTGCTTTGCTAAGGAAGATGTAGCTGATGTGAGTTAGACCTGGAAAAATGCATCCTTTCCTGTCCAGATGGCTGGATAACGCACTTGGACTGTGGTCTGCTCAAAACTATCATAGTAAAGCAAGTTTGAGAAAGAGAATACTGTGGATGGGGAAAATATGGTTGGGGCTCAATCCAAGCATTGACATTGGGTGAATTCTCCAGAAAAAATAAAAGCTTTCCAGTTCGGACACAAAAGTGGCTCCAACCCTTTGTGTGGAATTAATTTCTAATTTTATTTAAAAATATTTATATTGAACTCTTCTCCCAATCAACAGAACTCAAAATGGCATGCATAAAATGTAAAAACAAAACAGTGTCACATCAGCAGAAGTACAAATAAAAGGAAAGAAACTACAAATTTCTACTCATAGGTCACCAACAGCATGCAGGAAAAGGTCCACTTTACAGAGCCGCTAAAATCTGTGCAGGGTTGGGGCCTTTCTCACATCCTCAGGATGCCCCGCCTACCACATGAGTACAGCTGCTAGGAAAGCATAGGCCTGAGCCGCACAGCCTTTCCTGACTTCAGTGGAGGAACTACTAATATTCTCAGGTCTGATGATCAGATCTGCCTTGTGGGCACATGTGAAGGTTCCATGGCATGAGAGGTTTTAAAGGTGAACACCATACATGAAACTGAGCATGCAAGCAACTTGGCAGCCAACATAACAATCTTTAACACTTCTGAATGAGTAACTCCTATCAACAGTTCTGCTACTGCATTCTGCACTAATTGTAGCTTCTGTGTTGTCCGTGAGGGTAACCTCACATCCAGCACATTACAGTAATGCAGTCTTGATACTGTTGTAGCATGGATGAGTATGGATAGGTCAGCTGAGTCCAAGAAAGCAAACAATTCCTGTACCACATGAAGCTGGAAAAGGGCACTTTGTGCCACCGAGTTTATCCGCTTTTCCAGCCAAAGAGCCGCCCTAGTGTCTCATTTAGCTTTGATTTCTAGTGGCATACTGGGCTGTGCCATGTTGTGATGTGTGAAATGAACTCCTGAGCTCTGAATCTGATTGTCAACCCCTGACTCAGGTTTTGTTGGAAAGCACCTCTAATGGATTTCACAGCATAAACGCTGGAATGCGGAAATTCTTAGCTACAAAATTACAAAGCATGTTTTGCTGAGCGACCCCAAATGACACTCTTAGTAGGGGCTGATCAAGGATTGGGTAAAGTGTAACTTCAGTAGAATAATAGTGCTCTGCAGACCAGAGGGTGTTACACCAAGATGTAGCATGTATACATTTTCACAACATTTAAGCAGATCTTGCTGAGCGTTTAATTATAAAATGTTAATGAACAATGGCCAGCATCTCAGGGAACCCAACCTGACAGTTGTTGGGTGCCCCTGACCTGGACGTGTGAGGCTTAAACAGGCTTTTGCTTAAGTCAGTCTGTTATCAGACACAAGGCTTACATGGACGAGGGTTTCATTTCCCCTTGGTGATCTATCCCACATTAATAACACTCAATCAGATGGCACACAGGAGATCCGCAGCTGTCTTTTAATACCTATAGAAACAATCTGGGCCAGTTTGTACAGCCAAAAGAATTAAAGTGGTAAAACTTATCCTGCAACTATTTTAGGCTGTAGGTGAAATGCTCCTCTATTAAGAAAACAAACATATGATTATGAACATATGAAGCTGCCTTATACTGAATCAGACCCTCGGTCCATCAAAGTCAGTATTGTCTACTTAGACTGACAGAGGCTCTCCAGGGTCTCAAGCAGAGGTTTTTCATGTCTACTTGCCTGGACCCTTTTTAGTTGGGAGATGCTGGGGATTGAACCTGGGCCCTAGATGCTCTACCACTGAGCCACCGTCTCTCCCAAATTATCTTAACTCTTTCCTCTGCACTTCCAGTATTTGCTAAGGTAGTGATCTAGTATTCCAAATATCTTTCTATTCAGTTATATAAGAATTTCCTCAGTATATGACATCTGGAGAATGAAAGTTTTTTTTTTTTAATTGGAAAGTATTTAACAAAAAGCATGGCACATCTATTATTTGTTCTAAATCTATTTGGGCTAAATGTCACAGAAACCACTGGGTTGTGCTGGGGAACCCATTCATCTGCAACTTACTCAAGGTCCTTCTGTGTTGTGTTTCCTCAGCCCAGTTCCAGATCATTGTGATGCGGTAAGGAAAATACACAGCAAAATGAAGTCAGGGCACTAGTTAATTCATACTGGATGTTTTGGAAAGGGAAAACATAAAACAGTCACTTTCAGTGGCATCTCTGTGTTTTTGCAGTAAGGTATGCTTCAGTATGTAGATACAACTGCTAGAATAAACAGAAAGCAGTGTATGGTGTTTGTTGTCTTGAGTTTCCAATGCACATTTCAGTTCCCAAATTGTCACAGCCGCTTTCTCACCTTTTCCACAGCTTCCATTTTCTCTCAGCTACAAGGATGGCTACATTTGCATTGCATGCTATGAGAGAAAGAAAATTACTCAGTGCCACTCCCAGTAGTTTCTCAAATGAAGCAGGCATTTAGCAAGCAACGAAGCACCTGGGCCAGCTGGTTGATAGAACGACATGGATACGAGCAGGTACGCAGCCAGGGCTCCTGGCAGCAGTTGTCTCTCCACATCCACTTGAATGCACAACTAGCACAAAGGTAAATTGTAGGCTGTGGTACTGCAGAGCCAAAGGCAAAAATGCAGGTGTCTTTCCTCCCTTGTGAACTACCACTGGTATTGACGCACACTGGAAGAAGCCGGTGTACAAATCAGAAGAAAAATGTCCAAAGAAACATGTCTAAAATGCCACTCCCATTTCAAAACCCTGGAAAGCAGTCATTAAAATGTTTAATTTGAATGCACTCCAATTTCGGAGAACTACATGCAGAGAACTGTGGGAATTATACCCATTTGACATAGCACATAAATGGAGGTGGTAGAATTCTGCAGTCCTAGTTGCAAGAAATAAATTGCACCAGGTTTTGCAAGCTTTCAAGTTGGTACATTTGTGTGCTTGCAAAAATCAGTGTACGTTACAGTTTTGCACTGAATGAGTGGGAAGTTATCACATCATAAGGCCAGCTCAAACAGAGACACATGCATAACAAGTAAAGATGCCAGCCTCCAGGTGGGACTGGTCTCCATAGGGTATAGTGGAGTTCTCAGTGGACATTTCCCTCCCCCACCCCCGCTTTTTGATGACCCTGAAGAGCCACCAAACCAGGGAATCCCCTCCCCCCAAGTGAGGATTGGCAACCTTAGGTGGAACCCAAGGATTCCCTGGAATTACAGCTCATCTCCAGTTCCCCTGGAGAAAATGAATGTTTTGGAGGGTGGACTCTATGGCACTGAGGTCCCTGTTTTCCCCAGGCTCCATCCCAAAATCTCTGGGAGTTTCCCATCCTGGTTCTGGCCACCCAACCCCCTCTCCCCTGCTGGTGGCCCAGGGGGGACCTGGCAGCCTTAATAACAAGCAGGCATCTAGAACTTGCCAGTGCTCACCTGTGATTGCGACAATTCAAAGGAGGTGTGGTGGCACACTGAACCTGTGTCCTGTCCCAGAAACGAAATGGGGCTTTCAAAAGAATAGGACTCCTCTTGTGCCCATCTTTATTAACATGCTCTTCCTTCACTTCTGAATAACAATTTTTCTTTTTTCCTCCCTTACTCCTCTGATCTCTCCAGGCTGGAAAGCTGGGTAAAAACAAATAAAATTAATTTTAACGGGGATAAATGTAAAGTTCTGCATTTAGGTAGGAGAAATCCAACACATAATTATAGGATGTGGAAGACTTGTCTTGGCCATAGTATGTGCAAAAAGGATCTAGAGGTATTAGTGGATTGTACACTGAACATGAGTCAGCAGTGTGATGCAGTAGCTAAAAAGGCAAATTCAATTTTGGGCTGTATCTACAGAAGCACCGTGTCCAGATCACATGAAGTAATGGTATCACTTTACTCTGCTCTGGTTAGACTTCACCTAGAGTATTGTGTTCAGTTTTGGGCACCACAATTTAGGAAGGATATGGACACGCTGGGATATGTCCAGAGGAGGGCAATGAAGATGGTGAGGGGTCTGGAGACCAAGTCGTATGTGGAAAGGCTGAAGGAGCTGTGTATGTTTAGCCTGGAGAGGAGATGACTAAGAGGCGATATGATCACCATCTTCAAGTAGTTGAAGGTCTGTCATATAGAGGATGGTTCAAAATTGTTTTCTATTGCCCCACAAGGTCAGACCAGAACCAACAGGTTGAAATTAAATCAAAAGAGTTTCCAGCTAAACATTAGGAAGAACCTCCCGACAGTTAGAGCAGCTCCTCAGTGGAACAGGCTTCCTTGGGAAGTGGTAGGCTCTCCTTCCTTGAAGGTTTTTAAACAGAGGCTAGATGGCCATCTGACAGCAATGCTGATGCTGTGGGCTTTGGCAGATCATGACAGGGAGGGCAGGAAGGGTTGCATCAGTGCTTAGTTCTTGTAGCCCCTTCTTACATGCCCAGGGAAATGCTGTTCGCTACTTTTGAGAGCCAGTTTGGTGTAGTGGTTAAGTGTGTGGACTCTTATCTGGGAGAACCGGGTTTGATTCCCCACTCCTCCACTTGCACCTGCTAGCATGGTCTTGGGTCAGCCATAGCTCTGGCAGAGGTTGTCCTTGAAAGGGCAGCTGCTGTGAGAGCCCTCTCCAGCCCCACCCACCTCACAGGGTGTCTGTTGAGGGGGAGGAAGGTAAAGGAGATTGTGAGCCGCTCTGAGACTCTTCGGAGTGGAGGGCGGGATATAAATCCAATATCATCTTCTTCTTCTTCTTCTTCTTCTTCTTCTTCTTCTTCTTCTTCTTCTTCTTCTTCTTCTTCTTCTTCTTCTTCTTCTTCTTCTTCTTCTTCTTCTTCTTCTTCTTCTTCTTCTTCTTCATCTTCTTTGTCAGTCAGCAATTTTTCTCCAGGGCAATTTGGCAAGGGATCCTGGAGGTTACTGCCATCTTCTGGACAAGGAGCAGGGGTCACTGGGGATAGATGTATGTGGGAGAGGTATCTGTGAAGTTCCTGCATTGCGCAGGAGATTGGACTAGATGATCCTTCCAGCTCTATGATTCTATAGGTGCATTTACACACACTAAACAACGTGCCTTGCACCTGGATTTTTACTGTGTAAGAATGGCAAAATCCACTTGTAAACAGTTGCCATGTGAAAGCACTCTATGATTCAAGCCAAGTGTTTTATTGTAACCCTCTCTTTCCTACTGGAGGAGGTAAAGTCCTCTTTCCACCTCTCAGGCAAAAAATTTCTCTGCTTGTAGTAAACTAGCAAGTCAGGTAGAACAGTTTCAAGTAGTCATTTTTCCTGGTATGCTAGTTTGTCATAGTCATTGTGATTTTCACATAGGAGAGCTTCCAAAATATACAACTGTCCTCCTTGCCATCTAATACAGTGCAGTCCAGTGCTTGGCCACCTTTGATACAGTGGACAGTACCAGTTCAAGTTGCAAGTGGGGAGTGCCATTTATAAATGCTCTTCTCTGTCAAAAAATTATAAATGCTCTCCCCTGTTAAAAACAAAAACAAACCCTTGCAAGTAAAAAACACCCCAGATGCCAGGGAAAAAAATTATTCTTGTTTACTCCTTAAAAAGTATTTTTTTTGTTTTGTGTTTCATGGAGGGGAGAATTCTACATGTGGTATGGCCCATTTTACCATGTTTGAAGGATTCTCACTTCATTTGGCTGCATTATGAGGAGCACATCATGCAAAACAGCTTTGAGGCTTATTTTCTACAAAAGCACTCCATGTGAGAGCTGCTAAGTCAGTCTGGACTAGGACAAGATCCCGGGGTCATAAGCAGAGCTGAAACAAAAGTGGACTTGCATTGGAAAGGAAGTGAGCATCCCAGATTCAAAAGGCCCACATCAGAAACTTTTCCAAACATCTGAAAACTGGAATTTTCAACTGCCTTAAATTAAAACAAGCTAATCTGTGCCACAGCTGCTTCTGCTAAATTTCCAGCATGATCCCCATCACTGGCAAGCTGCCAGTCCTGCCCAGCCCAGAATTAAGATACGAGCAGGAGTATTCTCAGTACATCTGGCAGAAGCAGAACCACAGGTAGGAGAGTGACTCGTTTTGTTTATTTCATTCATTTATTTTAAATGTTTATATTCCCCCCTTCCAACAAAGCCCAGGGTGGAAGATATAATACACCCTGCAAACACAACTAAGGTAATTTCACCCATACCATCAGTCTGCAAACTCCCAACAAAATACGCAGTTTACCAAATAATTGTCAGTATTTCAGTTCAGAATTCAACAGTCTCATAATCAATTTCAGGGTTATCAGAAAGCAGGGGTGCGGAAAGGGAAATATCTGCTAAGCACTCCAGTGTACCCTATGAAGACCAGTTCCCATAGGGTATGATGGAGAATTGATCTGTGAGTATCTGGGGCCCGGGGGGGGGGGAGGGTGTTTTTTGAGGTAGAAGCATCTGGTGTTTCTCCTCAAGCCCCACTGCCAAGTTTAAAAAAGATTGGACCAGGGGGTCCAGTTCTATGAGCCCCAAAAGAAGGTCTATCCTCCATTGTTTCCAATTAATGGAAGGCATTTAAAAGGAGCACGGTCCCTTTAAATGTGATGGCCAGAACTCCCTTTGGAGTTCAATTATGCTTGTCACAACCTTGCTCCTGGCTCCACCCCCAATGTCTCCAGGCTCCACCCCAAAGTCCCCAGATATTTCCTGAGTTGGACCTGGAACCCTTTAGATGGACCACTGGTCTGATCCAGCAGGGCTGTTGTTATGTTCTTATATATAGATCTGGGTGTTGTCAGCATGTTAAATCCAACCTTCATATCCCAGATGATCTCATTTAGTAGTTTGATGTACATTTTAAGCAACTTGGGTAATGGAATGGAACCCTCTAGAATAGCATATTTTCAGGGCATCGGCATCAATGACAGAACATTGTTCTTTGTGTCTGATCATATGAAAAAGGCTGAAAACTGTCAGAGCTCCATGTCTGCCTGAATCTGACAGGCTTGCAAAGATGAATATAGACACATTTGATACACACAACTCTTCTTAAGAAGGTTCTGCTCAGTTCAGATGCCACTGGAATATTTTGTGTTTGCTTGATTCCATGAATTTTGGTACACCTTCCAGAATTGTCTTTGTAATAAATGCTTGATGGCATTGCCCTTTTCTGTGACTTTTGAATAAAACAAATTAATGATGCCCTTTCCCTTATAATAATAATAATAATAATAATAATAATAATAATAATAATAATAATAATAATATAATAATAATAATAATAATATAATAATAATAATAATAATATAATAATAATAAATTTTATTTCTACCCCGCCCTCCCCGCAAAGCGGCTCAGGGCGGCTAACAGTGAATAGTATATTAACATAAATAGTAAAACATTAGATTAACATTTAAAATTAAAAATATAAAAACCCGTTAATTCAGTTAAAACACTTAATTTACATTACATTATATATATATATCTGGCAGTAATGGCTGTTCTGGCGCTGATGCTGCCAGTTTAAATGGTGTTAAAGATTATGCTTATTATGCTAACCTAAGTATAGCAATATCTTTGTTATACTGTTTTTTCTTTCTTTCTCTGTTTTATTATAAGTAGCTAATCTGACTGCATGCACAGCTGAGGATAAAATAAGATTTCTTTTTTGGACGTAGACCCATATGTTACATACATTGCAGCCCTACATGCCCTGGCTGCCAAGGAAATACATGCAAAAGTGGTGTGTCTGAAATTTAAAACCCGTAGTTTTCTAATCTGTTTTACTTGTATGGCATCTAATCATGATTATTGTTTTTGTTCTTCCTCCTATGTTTTTTCTGTTTATTTAGGCCAACTTTGAAATGGCCTTTGGCCACATGCAATAAACATTTACTACTATGTTGTTATTGTTGTTATTATTACCTATGCAAATATGCAATGACTGGACTTTTTTTTTCTAAGAAAAGGAAAACCACTGCTTTGTTTGTGCCAATGCAATCCCACTGTTCCTTGCAAATAGGTCAAACAAATAGACCCGGTTGGCAGTAGCGTGAAGCTGGACTGGGAACCCGAACAGGGCTTCTTCTCATATTGCTTCACCTTCCTTGTCAGCTTCCAACCCTCCCCCAAAGTTCCTGTAGAACAGCCTGAACTAATTAGCCCTCTGGCACTTGGTAATGAATGCTAATAAACACCTCATGGGGCTTCATGAGCAAACAGGCTTCATAGAGGCAGGAGGGAAACCCAAGGATCTGAAGAGCAGCAGTGACAGGAGGAGCAGTTGTGGCTTCTCACACCTTTTGGGGGGTCACACATGACTCTGCATGTTGCTTTTAAGGCATAGGACCAGTGGTCCACCCAGTGGGCTTCCGGCTCCACACTCAGGCATATAACTTGTTATGAGACCCAAGGCCTACCTGTGTGGCAATAGAAAGAAGCCTTGTACACAGAGATGCCTGAATTTGAAGCTGATGGGTGGCGTGTTCTCAGGCTTCAAAGTGTGCTTCCTTGGGTACAGAATATAGAGATGGCAACTTATGCTGGAAAATTCCTGGGGATATCTGGGGGTGGAGTAGGGATGCCAGCCTCCTGATGGAACCTGATGGGGCCTCCTGGAATTACATCTTCAGACTACAGAGATCAGTTCCCCTGGAGAAAATGGATGCTTTGGGGTGTGTGTGTGTGTGAACTCTATGGCATTTTACCCTACTGAGGTTCCTGTCCTTCCCAAGCTCCACTCCAAAGCTCCAAGAGTTTCCCATCTTGGAACTGGCAACCCTACATCTCCACCCCCAACTGGCAGCCAGGAAGGACCTGGCAACCCAGGAGTGGAGCCCTGGTTTGGGGAGGGGAGGGACTTCAGCAGATTCTAAATAGCCATTTCCTCCAGGGTAACTGACCTCTGTAGTCTGGAGATCAGTTGTAATTCTGGAGGATCCCCAGGCCCCACCTGGAAGCTGGCAACTCCAAACTGTCCAGCGAGAGAGAGTCAGTCTAATCTAGTGGGTAGACTGGGTACAAATCCTTACTTGGCATTGGGTGACCTCATTCTCTATCACTCGACCTACCTCACAGGGCTGTTGGGAGGATAAAATGAAAGAGAGAAACATGAATGCCAATGTGCTCTGAACTCCTTGGAGGAAGAAAACTGTGACTGATTGATAGCTAGGTAAGCAGGACTGGTATAACATCAGAAGCCTGGCCTTCTGCCCTTGCTTGGTCAATAGAGCACTATCTTCTGCCTTCTAAATTCCAAGTCTCTAGGTTCTACAATAATTGGAGGAATTCTGAGATGTAAAGCACAGCTCCTCTAAGTCTGGATTTAGGTGCAGCAGCCCATGCTTTGTACACTTACTGGTGTATGTCAACATTCACCACCTAGCTGACATTTACTCTGCCATGTGCACTATTTATTAACTGCCTAAAGACAGACTAGGCAACTTCCAAAGATAAAAATAAGCAGCCACTGCTTGGCGGCTTCCAATCTACAACTAGCAAGGGCACCAAGGAAAGGGGCCGGAAAAGGGCCTGAGAGCAGAGCTAAATCTTTAAGTGCTTCTTGAAGCTGAACGGAGGGAGGCAGATGTTGGGTGCACATTCCAATGATAAGAGGTGGCTATGGAAAAGGTATGCTGGTGGGAGATGACAAGGTGGAAATGTTTGGCTTGGAAAGAAGATGGATGGAAGATGAGATAAATGAGGCAGGACAGGATTGCCAGTAAATTGGAAACAGCTGAGTGCATCTTCACACACCGGTCACCACTGATGAAATTCTTTGCCACATTGCATGGCAATACCTTAGGCTGGTGGCGTGAGGTGGTAATGAGGTAGCAGAGTGCTGAGGTGGCAGAATGGACTTTGCCCTTTCAGACTGCTAGTGAGAGATCACATTGTTCACTTCCCCTATATTAATAAGTCCCTGTAAATGGAAAGCTAGCATAGTATGTCAAAGTCCTAGAGCTTTCTTTCTGGTGTGCTAATTTTTTAAATTTGCACCATTAAAAAAAAAAACACTGGATAACATAGACTCACCCACACACTGTGATGTCAGCCATGATGGCTAAATGGAATTTCTGTATTCAGACAGCGCAACTCTATCTTAGGATCCACCTTGCAGCCTTTCTGCAAAAACCTTGCTGGAAACAGCATACTTGTAGTCTCAATGCAAGAAGGCTCTTCTTATGGAGTAAAGCCACTGCTTTTTTGGTAACATGCAGCAGCCAGGATGCTTTTTGACATATACCACATGGCATGGAACCACAAACGTAGGCATAATGTGTGAACAAGACCCACATGTAAACATTACATAGATTAATATCTGAATGATTTCTGATAGAGGCATCATTAGCATTTTGGCTTGTGTTGCTGTGCAAAATGAGGAACCTATACAACCGACATCCTAACCCCAAAGGAGATGTAACACCAAACAAAAATAATCCAATTTTTATTGTACAATGCCAGATGGGCTGCATTTTCCTAACCTTTGGCTCCCTCAAATGTGCAAGCAGTTAAGATTATAATGTTAAGATTTTCTCTGAAGTTTTACACGCATATAAAACATTCTGCAAGAATGCATTTTTGAATACAAAATTTGATCCAATTACAATTTTACTAGCACTTAAAAAACAACAACCAGAAGTCTGTTTTAGGGGCGTTCAGACTCCTCAGGCCTTTGCAGTAATCACTAAAGCCCTTTTGGTGAAATTGCCTTGAGACTTTTACAGGAATCTCTTGAATTTGTATGCAAATATGCCAATATTTCAGTCCAATAGCTCTCACAACATGGTGATAAACACAGGAAAAACAAATTGATATGATCTTTTCTCCAGCTGTAAACAATTTCTTATGGGGGTCATTTGAATGAGCCTGCAACAAGAAGGAAGATCTCTTGTGGTTTCAATTGGAAGTGAAATGCTCATTTTAAAAAGCATATTCTAAATAGCAGATCTATCTTGCAAAATCAGAAATGTTGTTTTGGTATTTAGGGCATATCTCTTTTGCAAACAAAACTTGCAAAATCTATTTTGCAAAATCAGAAATGTTGTTTTGGTATTTAGGGCATATCTCTTTTGCAAACAAAACTGGATTTCTGTCGGCAGTTGGGCAGAGCTTTGTGCATGCTATGGTTCTTTAGGAGCAGAAATAAGCTGCCAAACAAAGTTTTGAAAGTTAGTTTCATGAGAATCTCAACAGCCATGTTAAAGAGAAATTTCTAGTTCTCTGGATGTTTTACTGGAGAGCACATGCAATATTTATAGAACACATGAAATATTTATAGTGCAATCCTATGCAGAGTTACACCCTTCTAAACCCATTGGACTCATCTCTGTTTAGGACTGGATTGTCAGCAAAATATCATCAGAAGGGTGATGAAAGACAGCCAGATTATATACACTTGTTGTAGGGTTGCCAGCTCTGAGTTAGCAACATCCTGAAAATATAGGGATGGATCCTGGCAAGGGTGGGGTTTGGGAAAGGGAGGCACCTCAGTGGGTACAACGCCATATCATTCACTCTCTAAAGCAGCCATTTTCTCCAGGAGAATTGATCTGTGTAGCCTGGAAATCAGTTGTAGTTCTGGGAGATCTCTAGGTTCTTCCTGGAGGATGACAACCCACCTGTGTATCAGAACTAGCTCCATTGTTTCATTTCTATAAACTGGGGGCATGGGTGGACAGGGAGACTTTAAAGACCTTTCCATTTATTGTGGTCCCCTTCTTGAAACTGCTTATTTCTAGCATGTTCCTCCTGCGGAGATCAGAAGTAGAAGATTTTGGATTTATATCCCGCCCTACACTCTGAATCTCAGAGCGGTCACAATCTCCTCTACCTTCCCCCCCACAACAAACACCCTGTGAGGTAGGTGGGGCTGAGAGTGCTTTTTATAGCAGCTGCCCTTTCAAGGACAGCTTCTATGAAAGCTATGGCTGACCCAAGGCCATCTCAGCAGGTGCAAGTGGAGGAGTGGGGAATCAAACCCGGTTCTCCCAGATAAGAGTCCGCACACTTAACCACTACACCAAACTGGCTGTTGGGGGAAAAGAATCATTGAGAAAAAAAGAATAAACGTATTTAGTCTGTCAAGCTGACATCTTTGCAGTGCAAAGTTTGGATTTCAATGGTATAGAGAATTCCAGTATATGCTTAGTTTAAGACAAAATGTACTCATCCCTACAGTTGATTCTGGAAGGTTGTCTTGAAGCATCAGCGAGGCATACTCTGCAACCTTTGTATGCTTCCTATCACATTTTGGAATACCATGCAAGACTGGAGCCCTCTTGTGTCTTCCTGAATTTTTTAGCAGTGTCCCATATGGCAAAAGGCTTTGCTCCAGCACTATAGACTTCAAGCAGCGCTTGCCTCCCACTTGCTGTTTTCCCACCTGCTCACCACCACCTCCTCCACACTGCAACCAGCCACATCTGAGATTCTGCCCCAGTCCACTTCCAGTGACAAACCAAAATAGGACCAGAACTCCAGGTGATCTGATTTTTTTTTAAAAAATCTACAAATTTCTGCTAGGTGTCATGGCTTTAAAAGAAATCCAAATTGGGATTGTCCCCCCCCCACACACAATTTTATCTATTTTTAAACATAAGTAAGCATACAGATATATGCATATAGTGTATGTATATAATACCATAACTTGCTATTTGTATTGTTTTCATTTAGATTTAAACCAGTATTAAATACAAGTTTCACAAAATTAGAAATTAAAAAATAGAGATTACCACAAATGTAATGTATTGATTACATGCGGGATTTCTTTTTGAGGGATTCTTAGTGCAAAGTTAGATTTTTATGGGAACAGTATTTCCCCCTCTCTTCGCAGAACCCTCCTTCCTAGTTGTGAATGACCTCATTGTGTTGACTTCTTTCCTGGCACGGAAGCCAGCACTTCACAATTACAAATAGTGATTCTGTGCTTTAATTGATTGTGGCTGTTTTACTGTTATTGCCATTTTAATAATTGTTAGAACTTGCCTCAAGAGCAGGATAGATAAATTTAAAAATAAATAGAGGACTGTGCTGCTCATTGGCTTATACAATGAGAGTGCCTGCTCATTGGCTTATACTACAGAATTATGACTGTATCCATCAGTACCAAGATTTAGCACAGGGGTGGCCAAACTGTGGCTCAGGAGCCACATGTGGCTCATTCACAAACATTGTGTGGCTCTTGAAGCCCCCACCACCCTGTTGGCTGGCTTGGAAAAGGCATTTGTCTCCTTAAATAACTTATCCAAGTCAAGCCAGCCGACAGCTTGGAGAATGAATTTAAAGTTAAAGTTGCTTTCTTTCCACCTCTCCTCCCCATCTATTTTCCTTCCTTCCTTCCTTCCTTCCTTCCTTCCTTCCTTCCTTCCTTCCTTCCTTCCTTCCTTCCTTCCTTCCTTCCTTCCTTCCTTCCTTCCTTCCTTCCTTCCTTCCTTCCTTCCTTCCTTCCTCTGACATTCATGTCTTGTAGTTCTCAAACATCTGATGTTTATTCTATGTGGCTCTTATGTTGAGCAACTTTGTCCACCCCTGACTTAGTGGAAGAGCATCTGCTTTGCATGAAGGTCCTCAGCACCTCCAGTAGAAAGGATCAGGTAGTTAGTACATAATGTGAAAGACCTCTTGCTTGAGACTCTGGAGTGCTGCTTCCAGCCTGATTAGACAATACTGGCCTTGATAGACCAGTGGTTTAAGTATAAGGCCACATCATGTTTATTAACCTGTGTTTCTAACAATGGGACCAATAAAATCTCCTTGGGATCATTTCCCAGTTCAGAAAAATATTGAGGGAGTGGAATTTAAGTATGTCTTTCCTATACACTATGGTTCTGAATGGAATTGGGCCCATGAATACCTGAGGATTAGGATCCAAGCACAAAACTTTCAAATAATTTCTGATTGACAGGGCCCATGGGGGACACAAGGACTTTGTAACATGAATTGGCCCTTAGGATAACTGAGATACACTATGAGAGTTCTGGTGAAGGTTATCTAAAAGATCTTTATCTCTGGGCAGATGTGTTGTGGTTGGGAGTGAGCAGGATCTTTTTAAAACTGAATTCGTGCTTTTTAAATAAGCATTTTGATTGTTGTTGTTGATGCCCAGTCTGAGCCCAGGCTGAGATTAGGGGTAGGGGGAGATGAGCCTCACACTAACATAATTAAATAGGTCCAATGGAAAAAAAAAATATTTCAGCGCATACTTAAAACACTTCCATGGGCATCAGTAGAAATGAAATGGATATCACTGGCTAGCTTGCTAAGTGAGGCCAGCGGGTGGACAAGGGGCATGCTAGATTTCTTAGGCAGCAATCCTAAACCAGTCTGCTTGGAAGTAAGCCCCATTTTATTCTACAGGGCTTTCTCCCTGGTCAGCATTGTTACGATTGCAGCCTTGCCCTGCTAACAGCCCTGACCCGCAAGCATTTATAGAAGTTTGGGGCTTGTTACATAGCCTGCTTTGGCCTGCTTTGGTGTTCCAGAGGCAACTGATGATCCCTCTGGATATTTTGTAGTTCCTGCCTTTAGCTAAAAATTTGTGACAGCAACTGGAGGACTCTGTTATTGCCTGGACTTGAGCCCATGGCAAGTCTTGAGAACTCAGGTCCCAAGGTATTTGGGACCGACCCAGGTTCTTTAGGAACTGCTTTGGGCTCAGGTCCAGACAATGACAGAGGCCTCCCAATTGTCAGTGCTGACCCTCAGTAAATTCTTGTGCAAAGCAGCCCCTCTGCTAGACTTTCACTCTTCCCACTTGTGTTGTTAAAGCTGTTTGCAGGTTCTGCCTTTTGCCACAGGAACATGCTGGGGGACTATTATTTTTCTGCATCTCAGTCCAAAGCAAGTGTGAGGGCAGCAAGTCAGTGGATTGTAATGGATGCTCTTTCTCCCACCCTCTCCTGGTTATTGCTTTTTGAGAGAGAAAGAAGTAATAAAGCTTTTCATTTCTGAGAATCCTCCCGCTTTGCTTTCTCTCTTTAATATTCAGAGGTCTGTTTTGCAACATTCAAAACACGCTCACATAACAGATCTGTTTCTAACTAAGCCCCTTATTGCTTTGCGATTTTAAAAAATAATTCCATACAAAAGTGGAGGGTAATTTCCACCAGCTTACGGCTGTGGGTAAGCCTGTTAAAATGATATAGCATAGAACTGTAAAAGAGAGGCAAACACTCAGGTTAAAGACAGATAGCTCCCCCCATTGAGCCAGCCAGCAGCCCCCAGCTACTCCAGCCTGCATTGCAGTAGGGACTGTTTTCTTATTAGCCTGGCTGAATATTCCAGGTTATGAGTGAGACATTTTGTTGCCTTACAGCTGTAAGAGTAACAGCGGATGCTGGCATGCTGACAAAGATCTCAAACCTAACCTTGACCGCAACTGGAATTGCCATAGGCAGCTCCCCCTCTCCCTCTCTTTGAGGTAGGGGTTTAATAATACTGAAAAGGATGAGTTTAAAGGTAGGTCCCAGGAATGGACAGATGAGAGTTATATCAAGTTCCTAGAATGGTGTCCTAGAACCAAACTAGATGAGATACTTGGAGATCGGTAATTAGACCTCCTGATCATTTTAAACTTGCAGATAGCAGCTGGGCTTTATTTGGGGTTGTGTTGCAGCACAGGGGTAGGAAGAGTGAACTCTTTCTTCCATTTCACTGACCTCAAATAGCCCCTGGAGCTGCTACTTGACATTTGGGGGAAAACCAGTAATAGAGGGACATTCAAGGATGGGAAGATAGCACACTGAGAAGGGTTGAGCCTTTCCTCTTTGTACTCTTCCCCATTGCTATTCACCAATAAAAACACTACACTAACCAAGGGGCTTGGAGGGGGGTCACTCTCAGCTACTTTCAGCTGTGGGTTTTTCAGTTTTTTTGAAACAGGACCCTCTTCTAAAGTTGCTCTATCTTTTGGGCTCCACCACCAGATAGCCACACTAGACATGATGACATCCTCATGTCTACCATTGGTAGGGTTGCCAGATCTGACTCAAGAAATATCTTGGGACTTTGGGGTGGAGCCAGGAGCAAGGGTGTTACAAGCACAATTGAACTCCAAAGAGAGTTCTGGCCATCACATTTAAAGGGACCACACTCTTTTTTAATGCCTTCCCTTCATTGGAAATAATGGACGATGGGGCACCTTCTTTTGGGGCTCATAGAAGTGGACCCCCTTGTCCCATCCTTTTGAAAGTTGGGGGTGGGGAGGGCTGAGGAGAGGCACCAGATGCTATGCTGAAAACCTGATGCCTCTGTCTCAAAAAACAGCCCCCCCCCAAAGTCTAGATAGTCATGGATCAATTTTCCATTATACCCTGCGGGGACTGGTCTCCATAAGGTATAATATAGTGCCCAGTGGACATTTCCTTCCCCCCCTGCTTTCTGATAACCCTGAAGTGGGTGGAGGGCCTCCAAACCAGAGGATCCTCTGCCCCCAGTAGGGGATTGGCAACCCTAATTGAAATACCACTGCCATTTTAAGCCTAAAAGGGGTGATTTTAAAATCCCACAAACCCACAGCACAATAGGACAAGGTGCTCATTTCCTCCCAACCTGTGCCTTTTCAAGTGCCAAAATGGCTTCCATTCAGCCATTCCATTACTTGAAAGATGTGGTGGTGGGGGAACAACAGCACCTCATCCCTGCCATGTTGCAGGCCCAGTCAAGCTTGAGCCCTCATGGCATTTTTAAATCACCCATTTCAAGTTTTAAAATGGCAATAGCATCCTTAAGGTGGACACAAGGATGCTGTCACATCTCATTTGGTCCTCAGGTTACTGGCAGTCAGAGTCTGGGAGGCAATTAGATGCAGCTATACCATTGATGGCCAGGAGCAAGCCAAAGCCCTGGGGATGAGTGAGGGTGCTGAACAAGGCCTGGGGTGTTGGAGGCAACTCTTCTCTCTTTCTTTTCCTTGCTCCTGAGAGAAACAGAGCCCCAGATTGGGAGTTTCAGTCTCATTTGTGGGAGAGGGTTGCCACAGATGTTTGGTGCTCAACCACTGCCTGAAAGGAAGAGCAGGGTAAAAGGGCCAAACTACACATTATGAGGGGAATCCATCACAGAATCTCCCAATGGCATTTCTTTCAAGCAACTTCACCTGGAAGAGAGAGTTTAACAGCTTTGGGGAGAGCAATTTAGACCAGGGAAATGGCACTGGAGAAACAGTCTTTCCCCACAGTGCAATTGCTCTGACCAAATGGTGAGCTCTCCAGAACTGCTTTTAAGTTTACCAAAAGATGAGACATCCATGGATCTCTTGCACCATGTCTAGTTCAGCCCTGTGTGTAAGGAACAAATAATGAAGGAAACAAAAAGAGATGCTAGTGAGATTGACGCCTAGGAGACCTTGTCTGTCTGCCTCTTTCCTTCCTTTCTTTCCCAGCCACTCTTTTTGTTTCTTTTATGGTATATTTATCTACAATTCCTCAGTAAGGATTCTGAGAACCTCCTCCTCTCCCTCCCCCAAGGTAATTTGAACCTGTGTCAGTGGGAAACTGAAGGAACAAGATTGCATTTGTTATTAGTAAGTCAAACCAGCTGGGATCTAAAGGTTGGAGATCCAGCCTCTGAGAAATACCAAATGTTGCTGCTCTTTTGAGTCGGGGCTTTCCACAGTGGCCTGGTGTTTGTGAACTTTAACCACTTCCCTCTCCCCCAGGTGTCAATTTGCCATGTGGAGCCTGTTCCATTGGGGGTGGGAGCCACTGCAAAGGAAACACGGTATGGGGGGAACCATAAACTGGGAAATGACAACATGACAGAAATTGAAAAGGAAAAGTTGATTCAGGGGGCAGTTTTTGATAGTTTTGAGTTTGATATAAACAGGGCTTTTTTTGTAGAAAAAGCCCAGCCGGAACTTATTTGCATATTAGGCTGCACCCCCTGACACCAAGCCAGCCAGAACTGCATTCTTGAGCATTCCTGCTCAAAAAAAGCTGTAGATATGAGTTTTAAATACATTGCGAATTTGCAAAAGGTGCCAAATACTTGTTAGTAAGATGTTAGTACTGGAAGGTTCTGAAAAAACATTCCCCTGGGTGTATAAGAATGGGCTATGAGAACTAAGCACTGATGCCCTCCAATCTCATGATCTGCTTAAATTCACAGAATCAGCATTGCTGTCAGATGCCCATCTAGCCCAGGGGTGTCAAACTCATTTTTTATAAGGGCCAAATCTGACATAAATGAGATCTTGTCAGGCTAGGCCAGATGGGGCAAGGCCATGTGTGTACCTATTTAAGATTAGGGAGCAGAGATAGAAACTTTTTAAAGCACACAGACAAGCACAATTAAAGATTTTCTTTTTTAAAAAAACCTTAAAACATACTTAAAATGTTAACACGTTGGTCTTAAAGGTGCTTTCTTTCTATCTCTCCCATGGGATCCAGGGAACTGGGCAAAGGAAGCTCTGGCTCTTCCTTCCTTCCTCGGGATCAGGAGGAGGAGGAGCCTCAGCCAATAGAAGGAAGGAGGCTTGGCTCTGTAGCTCTGCTGTGCGACTGAGAGAGCCTGCCGAAGCAAACTATTTCTCCCCCTCTTCCTCCGCAAGAGAGGAGCCTCAGTCAATGGAGAAAATAGGGGCTTTGCTTTGTAGCTCCTGTGCAATTGAGCAAGCCTTGCAAAGCAAGTTGTTATACAGAAGAGAGCAAGAGAGAGGGAGAAGGAAGCAGATGATAGTCAGTTACTTGGGGGGCTGATAGGAGCCCTCTGGGGGCCTCATTAGGCCCCTGGGCTGCATGTATGACAACCCTGTTCTAGCATCTATTTAAAAACCACCAATGAAGAAGAGCCTACCACCTCCCGAGGAAGCCTGTTCCACTGAGGAACCACTCTAACCATCAGGAAGTTCTTCCGAATGTTAAGTAAAAAACTCTTCTGATTTAATTTCAACCCATTAGTTCTGGTCCAACCTTCTGCTGCAGCAGAAAACAACTCTGCACCATCCTATATGACAGCCCTTCAAGTACTTGAAGCTGGTGATCATATCACCTCTCAGTCATCTCCTCTCCATGCTAAACATACTCCTTTTCAGTTCAACATTAGTATTGTGTAAAGTTAGATGGACTGATGGGAGAGGAATCTTAAGTGGTACAGCTCAGCCTCTGGTTAACCACTTCATTAAGAATTAAGCCATTGTTTCAGGAGAGAGACAAACATAATCTCTGAAGAGGAGTCAGAGCAGATTCTTCCCAGGTTCCCAGTTTTCATGGGAGATGTACATTCTGTTAGGTTGAACACTGGGTCATGCCTACAGCCTTTCCCCTCCCATCATGCCTCAGGTGGGCTAGCTGCCTTTTATTTCATTTTAAAGTGCCATGAGTTCATTCACATTCTTTCTTTATTAAAAATATGGAAACATCATAAAAATAAGTTGTAAAACTGCTCTGGGGAATCTGTTGGGGGAGGTCTTGCTGACATCCTGGGTTGTCGCCAGTTGGCATTACCTACAGCTGCCTTTTGCTGCAAACTTGCATGTGCGTAAGTTGGACTCTGGAGGTTTGTGATGAACATGGTGAGGACACTTTACAAACAGTATATGTCTTTACTAATGTTGCCAACTTCCAGGTGGTGGCTGGAGATCTCCTAGGATTACAACTGATCTCCAGGCCACAGAGATCAGTTCACTCTATGGTGTTATATTCCCACTGAAGTCCCTCCCTCCCCAAACCTGCTCTCCTCAGGCTCCACACTCCAAAATCTCCAGGTATTTCCCAAACTGGAGCTCGCAACCTTAATCTTCACCCTTAGGATGCCTTGTATAAAAGAGACTTATACAGTCAAATGGGTAACCTGGGGAGCCACCTCTCCTGGTATATCCCGTGAAGAGCTTTTCGCTCAGAAGACCAAAATCTACTAGTGATTTCTGGCCCCAAAGACGTCCAGCTGTTCTCAACCAGAGCCAGGGTTTTTTCAGCCCTGGCCCTGGCTTGGTGAAACTTTGCACCTGGTGTCATCTGTGCCCTATGGGATATATCAGTTCCACAGGGCATGTAAGATAGAGATGTTCCACTAGGTCTACGGTTGAGGACAGCAACAGCCTTTACCATATCTGGCCTATGACCATCCTTATAGAGGGAGAGGAATAACAGTATAGAAGAGAAGAGATTGGATTTATACCCTATCCTTCACTACCTGAAGGAGTCTCAGAGTGGCTTACAATAGCCTTTCCTTTCCCCTCCCCACAACAGGCATCCTGTGAGGTAGGTGGGGCTGAGAGAGCTCTGATAGAATTTGGTCTTGAGAGAACAGTTCTGACAGAATTATGACTGACCCAAGGTCACTCCAGCAGTTGCATGTGGAAGAGTGGGGAATCAAACCTGGTTCTCCTGGGTAAGAGTCCACACACTTAACTGCTACACCAAACTGGCTCACCAGACTGGATATGATGATCAGGGTGTTGTCTATTGATTTTATCTGCAAGTAATTACTTATTTTATACTTTATTGTATGCTTTTAATTATTTTATTATTGTGTGTTTTTAATAATGATGTACACTGCCCAGAGCCCTTTATGGGACAGCGGTTTATAAATTAATTAAATAACAGCAACAATAGCTAGGATGGCCCCAGGAAAATGTCCCCAATAATAATCTTTCCTTTGTGTTCCTCTCTCAACTGTCCTGCTTAGGGAGGGTGAATTGATTCCTGTTCCTGTGCTGCCCTTGAAACAGAAGCTCTTCTTTATTTTCCTAGGCTGTCATTCCTCTCTGGAGGCAATGTCAGTCAGGATTTCGCTGGAGGGTTGTTTTTCTAACCTCCTGATGACGGGCATTGGGCAGGGGTATTTAGTTGCTGGTTCCCAAATTGAGCCTTTGTGGGAGTCCCATCTTTCCTCAGCTTCGGCTTTCTCAGGAAACAGTCAGTCTCACCGGGTGGGCTGCTGCTGCATCTGAGCTCATGTACCCAGGTTGGCCTGGCTGGGACACTGTTTAATTTGTAAAGTGAGAGATGTTGAGGTGCAACATGATAGGAAACAATATTTTCTGACCCCCAAGTCCTTTCCCTGCAACCCCAGCTCCATGGGATCTGATGGTGGTCAGTTGCAAAAAGACAATCTGTCACTGGATAAGGACCACTGCAAGGTTGAACTCCCTTGCTCCCCCCCTCAAAAAAAAATCATGTTAGGGTTGCCAATCTCCAGGTGGGAAACGCAGATGTCCTGGAATTATTATGGATCTCCAGACTACAGAGATCAGTTTCCTTGGAGAAAATGGTTGCTTTGGAGGGTTGGCTCTATAGCCATATACCCTGCTGAAGTCCCTCCCCTTCCTAAACCCTGCCCTCCTCTTCAAATCTCCAATCTCCAGGGATCCCCAATCTATCACTGGCAACCCAACAAAAGGAAAGACCAGCCAGGCTCCGGCAATTGAGAGAGGAAGCTGATGCTGGGAGTATGTTTGCCCTCACCCTGCCCAGAAAGAACTCTGCTGAATCTACTCTGCTGCAGCTACTAAAAAGAACTGTGGGATAGTTGCAAAATTACCATTCAAGCACCATTAAAGTGTGTTGGGAAACAATTGTTTGGCAAATGGGAATGTCAATATCATGAAAGCAAATCAACAATAGAGGAGTTGGATTCATGGTCAGTACAAAATGTTTTCCTACCACTAACTCTCCCATTAATCACGATGCAGCACAGACTACTACTCGGATGTTCTTTTGTGCAAGAGTAAAACGGAGCCAGTGTGCTGTAGGGGTTTGAGTGTCAGCTCTAGGTGGCAGAAGCCTGGTTTCAGATCTTCACCAAACCAGGATGCTCCCATGATGACCATGGGCGGGGCCAGCTCCAAGTTTTGTGCTGGTTTGTTATCTGCAGCAGGAACAAGCCAAGCCGCTCTAGCATGACCAACACTGCAGGGGCTCATAACAGACTTAAGTGGTGGCAACATCGCTCCAGGAGGAAACTGACCTGCTTGAGCTTACCTTGGATCTGGAGGATGAAAGGGGGACTGAAAGGTGACAACAGCCACAAGCCATGCTTGTCCCCTCTTCCCACGCTGCTGAGAGCAAACCAAGCTGTGGTGGTGTGTCAGTGCCTTCTTCTGACTGTGATACCTGAAGCAGTTGCTTGGGTCATCTGGGTGGTGAACCAGACCCAGCCATGAGCCTTTTGCTTTGGGGGGTTGCTTTTGCTTTGGGGGGTTGCTTTCTGCATAAAAAGCAAAGAGAGGAGGCGGCTGTTGCTCCCCTGGGAGGTGAGATAGGAATAAAAGGTACTAAAAGGGTACTAGAGAGCCAGTTTAGTGTAGTGGTTAAGTGCGTGGACTCTTATCTGGGAGAACTGGGTTTGATTCCCCACTTCTCCACTTGCACCTGCTGGAATGGCTTTGAGTTAGCCATATCTATTGCAGAGGTTGTCCTTGAAACAGCAGCTGCTGTGAGAGCCCTCTCAGCCCCACCCACTTCACAGAGTGTCTGGTGTGGGGGGAGAAGATAAAGGAAATTGTAAGCCACTCTGAGTCTCTGATTCAGAGAGATGGGCGGAGTATAAATCTGCAGTTCTTCTTCTTCTAAATAAAAAAACTAATCCTCAAGGAACATGGATTACTTCCTCCTCTCTTACCTTCCTGCCTCATCATCACTGGAATTTAGAGTGTAAACTCCTTGAGGCAGGGACTTGGTTTAAAAAAAAGACTTTCTTTTGTTATACCTTGTAAAGTACTATGTATGGCAATGTATAGTGATCGTAAATTTTTTAAAATGCTGATATTTAGCAAAAGGACAGGATCTGTAATGTCAAATTGACTTTCGATGGTTGATTGGGCATGCTTCCTTTCCATAATTTTTTTTTTGTGGGGGAGAGGGGAGTTGCCTTTTTTCTTTAAGCTGCAAAAAGCTTTTTGAATGTTCTGTCTTGCAAGCCAGCTAATAAATATAGCATTTTAAACAATTAAGTGGTTTACAGTGCAATCCTAAGGACTCTACACCTCGGAGTAAGAGCCAGGGCTTTTTTTGAGCAGGAATGCACAGGAACACAGTTCCAGCTGGCTTGGCATCAGGGGGTGTGGCCTAGTGTGCAAATGAGCTCCTGCTGGGCTTCTTCTACCAAAAAAGGCCCTGTGTGGAACAATGGCAATGTCAGGGGTTGTGACCTAATATGCAAATATGTTCCTGCAGGGTTTTTTCTACAAAAATAGCCCTGGTAAGATCCACTGAATAAAATAAGACTTCTGAATTGACCTTCTTAGGACTGTTCCCATAAGTTGGCCACAGACAGCAGCTGTTTTATTTTCCCACAGAGTTTGAAAAAGGGAGCACTACTCATGGTATGTATGCTGCTTATCCCACTTTCCAAAAAGGTAGTCATGTTATTGTATTGCATCCAAATCCTACAAAACCTGTTTGACCAGAGGTGCCCAAGAGGCACAAGAAGTACATCTCTGTCTGGCATTTCTGTTGGCAGCTCTCTTGAAAGCTTCCAGCCTCAGTGATTTTCAGTTATGCCCTCTCCACCCAGTCTTGCTGTGAAATGTTTTAAACATGCTGTGTAGCAGGCAGGCAGTATAAAACCTTCTGACCTGTCAGACAGTCATGGATCCATTTGTTGTACCCATTTCTTTTTGTCAATGGCTTGGCCCATTGAGAGGGCAGCAAGAATCAATTTGTTTCCCCAGAGGGAAGTTTCACAAGAATAAATGTCAGCCTCTGTCAGGCTGTTTGGAGGGAAAGATTTTTGCACAAACTGCCCTGCTGAGAGCAAAAAAGGAGGCAGAAGATCTGAAGCACAAGGAAGAATAGCAGAGTGGGAGTCAGAGTGGGACCCATCAGGCACACTGAGTTTCCACCAGGAAGTTTGAACAAATTTGTTTGTTGGTTGAAATATTTATTTAACTGCCTCTCCATTTTAAAAAGGCTCAAAGTAGCTCGCAGTATCAAAGCCCAGTCATCCAAAAGTGAAACCATTAGCAACATAAACAATGATGACTGATGAGATGAACAGAATAAAAAGAAGCAATTAAAGCAGGTTTAAAACAATATCAAACTAGTAGAAAACCATAGGTGGGGTTTAGGGATTTCAGCCTCCTGCTGGGACCTGGGGATCCCATGGAATTACAGTGCAGCTCCAGACTACAGACATCAGTTTCCCTGGAGAAAATTGATACTTTGGAGGGTGGACTCTGTGGTCTTGTACCCCAGGGGTGGCCAACGGTAGCTCTCCAGATGTTTTTTGCCTACAACTCCCATCAGCCCCAGCCAACATGGCTGGGGCTGATGGGAGTTGTAGGCAAAAAAAACATCTGGAGAGCTACCGTTGGCCGCCCCTGTGTACCCCACTGAGGTCCCTGTCCTCCCCAGGCTCCATTCCCAAAAATACACAAGGAGGATGACGGCTGTGCAATTCACAGCAGAGTTATACTGTCCTAAACTCATTAATTTGAATGGAGTTTAAAGGGCAGTACTCTGTTTAGGATTGCTCTGTGAATCCATGTTTCTGGGCTTTTAGAAACCGAATTCTTGGCCTGGGCAGGAATAAATCCAGTGGGTCATGCATGCTTCAGAGTTTATCTAAAATAACACTGATCTGCAATAAACCCAATGTATAGACATAATCCTGTGTAGTGAAGTTTCACATCTTTTCCTTCATCTTGTCATATGGAAAAAATACAGACCCTCTTCCCCCCCCCCACCCCTCCATCAGCTATGTAACACGAGACAAACCTTCTGTACGACTTTGCCCTCTACCCATATTCCCCGGAGCTTCATTGACTGGAGTCTAAATGTCTGGTTGGAGGAAACATTGGCTGTAAAAAGGTTGCCAAGGTGACCCTGGGATGACAGGCCGGCTAGGAGTCTGGCTTTGGTCACCTTGAGGCTTAAATGCAACAATCAGCCCTAAATAGGATCAGCCCTAAATAGTGTGAAGGTGGGAATGATCTCAGGGCAAGGTTGGCAGTGGGCACCTCTGTTAACTCACTATTCAAATGTTGTCAATTGGCTGGTCAATTGTCCACTCATGAGCACCAGAAAACATACTAGTGAGTGCCATGATGCTCATGGGCATGACATTGAATATTCCTGAAACACTTCAATTGAACCCAGAAGCAGGCAGGCAAGCAATTAGACTGTTTTAAAACTGGTGTTATATCTTTATACTGGCTTAATCCAATTAACAAATGAACAGCCCATTAAAATATTTAACAGGACCAGGTTTTTTTTTTTGTGTGTGTGGTCCAGTCAAAAACCCAATACTGGATGTATTAGGCATTCTACCCATCATTCAATGGAAGTGATCCTAATCTAGGATCTGGCCACACTTACACACGCCTTAGTTATGCTCTGTATTACAGCACTTCTAAAATAGATCAGTATTTTTGGATTTCCTACCTTCAAGCAGCTTTTTCTATGCTGATTTGTCTGGTAGTGGCAACACACAGAAGCATGTGCTACAGTACACACTCACTTGACACATGGTACTGGTTGGGCTTGTTGGGCTGCACCCCTCCCTACCATTGCCCATAACACACAGTTCTCACAAACAGCAGAGGATCTTTGTCTTCGGACTTTACCTGGCCCTTCATATGATGCAATTCTCCACATTAAAAACAAACACCAACACACAAAAAACTAGCATATGCAGAAATGCATTGTAGGTGAGGGTTTTTTGGATGAATGTGTCCTCAGTTATTCAAGTCCCGGTATGACATCTGGAGTTGTACAGTTAGAAAACTAGAGGTTAAAACACAGTAAACAGAAGATCAAATGCTTTACCTGTTTTCTTGTCTCTGTCCCTGGTAAAATCACTGTCCCAATTTTCTTCTTTTAAAAAAGGTGTTGTTAATATTTTGTCATTGGTTTCAGTCTGCCTATCTCAGGGCTGTACAAGATAAATCTAAGATTTGGTAGTGTGGGAGGGTCAATGCATCTTATATCTGGTCCACGGACAAACAACTGCACAAACAAAAATATTAAGACACCAAGTTCTTGCAACACTTGACATTGCACATGCTGAAGAAGCTCGTTTTGAATGGCTGATTACAGACTGTAAGACAAATTATGCTTTTTTGCCTCAATAGTGTTATCTTTAACTAAATGAACAAACAATATCTTGGTTTTGAAAATACTGAAGGCCAGGCTATTGCACAGAGCAGAAAAGAAAAAATCCTTCATCAATATGTAAGTTGAGAGTGTTTTGTTCTGTTTTGGGTCTCAAACTGCAGCAGGAAGGTTCTCAGTGCTTTCCATCAGTTTCCTCTCATGCCGGCCATTTCACTGACCACAATGCCACTAGTTTTTTAAAAAACAGCAATAGCTGTATTGCCTAAGATCTTTTTCACACAGCCTAAGTATTCCGGTATGGCAGCTGGTCAGTTACTGAACAGCAACGGGTTTCTGCTGTCATTTCAGACAGACTGGACTCAGTAACTGGCTGCTACCAGAATACTGTTACCTTTTCACACAGTCCCGCAGCTGTCCCGGCAGTGAGGAGTACCTGAGTCGTTATTAACAAAGAGCAGCTTCCTCCAGTCTTCAACCCCTCCTTCCGGGTTGAAATTGCTATGGGACGCTGTGTGAAATGTCCCGTAGTGATTCCGGGAGTGCTGTTTTCACGCCCTTATTGCCAGCGGGCGGGTGATCTCCGGTTTTTCTTTAATGTCTGGCTGAGATCAGCCTGAGCTCCATTGAGATGCCTGAGATCGCAGACATGTTTCTGTTTTCTTCTTCCTGGCTGCAATTAAATTTGGAACCAGTGCTCTATCTCTTTCACTTCATAGCAATTGCTCCCTATTTTCAAACTGGAGAATGGACTGCTAATGACCATCACCTGCACCACCTCCATAAGAAGTCTCAATACTGTTGTGATGGAAACCATGACTATTAGAATAGAACTAATAGAACAATAGCCTTCACACAAATCGTTCACCAACTACAACCCACAGAAATCTGTGGCTTCCCCCCCTGACATTTATACCTGCTGCAGCTTGGCACAAGTCACTTTCCAGCCAATAGCCTGTGGGCATGGATGGGTGCACATCAGGCTGGGTTAGCAACATATGTCTCACCAATCACTGTTGGTCTGTTCTCCCACTGAAACCTGTTGCCCTATGAGCAACCCTTCTCCAGGTGGCAACAGCCCCCCCCCCCCAAAATGTGCCTCAGAGTGACCTACAAACCAATCACATTCCCCTGACTCCAGTATGGGCATGGAAGTGATAGCAACAGGTGACAAACCAATGCCTGGTGCCCTGATCTCCCACTTGAACTGTGTATCCAATGGGGCACTTGTTACCAAGTGTCAGCGGCAGCGATCTCAGGCATCTCAATGGAGCCCAAGCATCCCAATGGTGTTGCTGTTTTGAAACATCTCAACCCAACGTCCCCCCCTCAAAAAAGCTGGAGATCGCACAAAAACAGCTGGTGCTCGTGGAAGCAAGATAAAAGCGGAATAGTGTGAAATGGCTCGCTTTGATCACGGAACCCTACCAGGAAAAAACCATGTATCTGAAAACTCCCATCCATGTCCCGGATTACTCCAGGGTGCCACAATACCAATTCCCTTCTGGTTTCCACTGGTAAGTGTAAAAAGGGCCACAGTGTAGTGATGCCATAGCATAATGCTATCCTGATCTGGATGTCCCAGGCTAGCCCAATCTTGTCAGATTTCAGAAAGCTAAGCAAGGTCAACCCTGGTTAGTATTTGGATGGGAGACCACCAAAGAAGTCCAGGGCTGCTGTGCAGAGGCAGGAAATTGCAAACCGCATCTGTTAGCCTCTTGCCTCAAACCCCCTCCCCTCAAGAGATCACCATAAGTTGGCTGCAACTTGATGGCACTTTACACACAATGACACAATACAGCTTAACTTGACACAATACAGCTACTACCAATTTTAAAAAATGGTAGAATGTCCAACAGCAGTGCAGAGGAGACTGAAATGGCAGGCTTGAGGGAAAATGGAAATAAAGCATTAAGAATATCCATGTGTGAATTCTCCATTTCTTCTTTGTATGTGTCTGCAGTCAGAGCAGCAGTGAGTGCACAATGGGAAATTGTTGACATGTGGATGAAGCTTTGGGCAGTGAGTATAGGAATGTCACATGCATGCTTGTATTTTGTTGGCAGGTGTGGAACCACCTCAGCTTCTCACTTGCCTTGAAAGCTTCTGACTGCAGTTGTCATAAATTGGCTGCAGCTTGAGGCACCTCTCTCTCTCTCTCACACACACACACACACACACACTAACACATGGTCCAGACAATGAAAATGTAACTCTACCCTGAAGAGGTTCTGAGAGGTAAGGATGGTCATGAAACGTGAAAATGATGGTTCATTTAATGGTTTGTTGGTTTGCCCAAATCAGTGGTTCAGTTCATTTTTTTAAATTTTCTGAATAATCTGTGGTTCTTTGGTTGGGGGGCAGGGCTAGAAAGCACCGGTGTGATGACCTCACTTGGAAGTGACATTATTGCGCCAGGCGTGTTTCCTGCAGTGACATGCCTGGTGTGATAGCATCTCTTCTGGGTGATGTCATCATGCCAGGCATGTCATGGTGCATGAGGATGATCTCCCGCTGATAATGACACAGATGAACTGCCCCCAAAACAAGCCACTTAATTTTGCGAGTCATGCATAGTACGAGTACCTGAACGAATTTGGAATGAACCACAAATCGGCTATTTTAGGCACAGATTGTGATTCGTACTTTGATTCATGCCCATCCTTACTGAGAGGACAACATTCCAAGTAACTCTTAACTTAGTTTTAGCCTGATGGGTTTGATTCATGGTCCCTAGTTTCTTGCACTCCCTGTATCAGAAATTAGACTACAATTGCTCCATGAATTGGACAACAACTTGGCTGAGTTGCTCTGATCCAGCTGTTTAGAAGTTCTTGCAGTTTACATCCCACATACATTACGGTGGTGATGTTTTCCAACTTCCAAAGCCCTTGGTTTGAGTGGCAGGGTAGGCCTTTTGGTATCGAGATATTAGCCGCATAACACAAACAAACAAACAAAATCCACAGGAGAGATAAGCACTCTGCTTCCCTCTCTGCCCCCCCCCCCCTTCAGTCCCATAGAGCTGCCAAGAAATCTCTGGGGGAACGGAGTCCAATCTTTGTTTAGTCATTAATGTCAAAAGCAAGGGAGGCTCTTAGGAAATGCTTTAAATCATTAGGAGGATCTTTAAGGAACTAAATAAATGCAAAGCAATTCCTCTTGAGACCTTTTGCACTGTTCCATAATGTAATCTCATTTCTAAACATACAATTACAGAAAATTAAAAAAAAAGAAAAGGAAAAGAAAGAAAGGAAAAATGCAAAAGAAAAGAATAATTAATTTCTGCTTCCTCATGCAAATCCTTTGACCAATCATTTAAGGATCAGGAGCAATTCAGGCTTTTGGTGGAAATTCCAAACTGGAGGCCTTGAAAAAGAGAGAGGGAGAGAGAGAGAGGGTGGGGAGAAGTGAATGGATTTACTTTTCTAAGAACCAGAATTAACAAAGGTTCTATTTTCTGTGGTTATGGTGTCTGGCTAGACAGGCCTTGCTGACAAGCTCTCAAAAAAACATGTGTTGAGGCTGTTGAAAAGGGCTCAGTGTTGACTGACAGACAATTGAAGTGACAAATTGTTTCATTGTAGTTGACAGGGGGAGCGCAGTATAAGATAATTATGGTGAGGAGGGAAGCGAGAGGTTGGAGGTCAGAAGACACGTCTGACCCTGTTTTCTGAAAGCCCTGAATGGAACCAGGGCCCTGAAGACCAGAGTGTGACACTACCTCATTTTCCCATTTTTCCATTCTAATGATTAAAAGCTAAAGAATATAGAGAGGAATGCCTCCACCCCCCATGCCTCCCAACTTCCCTTGGTTTTGGCTCTCACAGAGAGCACCCATCACAATTTATCCTAGTAGTAAATCCACACACTTCCTCTCTAGTAAACTCCATTTCCAGTGCAATCCTGAGCAGAGGTACAGGTGTAACTCTACTTATGATCCGGTTAGCCTGGAATACAGCTGATTTTTAAATATATGACAATTTTATTGGTTGATTTTCAGTCCCACCAGTGTTAGTTGGGTGAAGACAAACATAGCTTTTTAACTGAATCCACACGCACCTGTGGTTTGATCTTGGTTTTGAAATTTGCCTGTTCATGCGTACCAGTAGTTGAATGCTGGCTCAGCTATTAATCTTGCCTGATCCCTTGTGCTTCAGGTGGACTGCCTAACTTTTAAAGATCTTTTGAAGTGTTATACACAAGCTTTTCACTTTGATCTTTTTTTTTAAAAAAAATTGCAAAAACAGTAACAATCATTCTAGGATTTTTGGTTGGGGGGAACATGAATTGGCATTCAGCAATGTAATTGGAGCTAGTCAGTTGGCATCCTCCGTAGGTAATTCCCCCTTGCCCATTTTAATCGGAACCCTTCTGGAATCAGAACAAAGTTTGAGTCCAGTGGCACCTTTAAGTCCAACAAAGTTTTATTTACCATATAAGCTTTCTGACAAAGTGTGCTTGCACACAAAGGCTTATACTGTGAATAAAATTTTGTTGGTCTTAACAGTGCCACTGAACTCAAACTTTGTCCTACTGCTTCAGACCAACATGGCTACCCACCTGGATCTACCTGCTGGAATCAGTGATGAACTAGATCAGGGTGAACAAACTCAGACTTAACCCAATCAAGAAGAAGCTGCTCCCTTGGAAACATGACCGACCTGGACAAATATTCAAATCCTGCATACTTTAAATGGCACGTGATATCGTCTACTTGAGGAAAAAAACAGGCATCGCAGACCAGATTAAGTTTGATTTTTTTCTAAACACATTATTTGCTTGGAATTGTGGCATCGCTAAGTAAAACAGTGATACATCATATGATTGAAAATGACAAAAAGAGAACAGACACCTCAATTATTGAACTGTTTTACCTTTTTAGATGAGACTGCGCTCCCCTTAAAATCCTACATCCACAGCTGGTGGGTGGTCCAGGATATTCTGCTGTTCCTGAATAGCTAAGTGGCAGTTACATTTTTGACTGGTTCACCGTTAGTATTTTGTGGGATCTGCTGTGACATATTAATTAATGGGCCTGCAATCAAACACACACAAATATTCTGCATGAATAGGATACCAAATATGAATCCAACACTTAACCTGGCTATCTATTTTTTATTCTCCCTATCATTGGGAATCCCCCATTCCTGGCTAGAATGGATGGACCAAGAATCTGTGGTGAATGGCGGGTTTCTACAGTGGGACATTCTACCACCCCCACCATCTCCTGCTTTCACCTTCTGGGTCTGGCTGCTGTCCTCCCACCTGATCTTGTTTCCTGTTCTAAGGGCCCCTGTTAACCCCTGGGTCCTCCCCTCCTGGCACTGGGTCCTTCCCTCAGAGCTCCTCTCTTCCCTGCACTGGTTCTGTTCACTCGTTCACATGCATGTGCACACACACACACACACACATACACACAGAGCCATCCCCTGAGTGCTACTTCCCATCATACAGTTCTGATTCTGCTTCCTTTCCCTTCCTCCCTTCTTCCTGCTCCCCTCTGCTCTTCCTCCGTCTTCACCTCCCTCCACCCTCACCTCCTTGTCCTCCTCTGGTTGCCATTTTGGGTTGCTCAGGAAACCTGATAGGCTGCTCAAACATTTTGTGGTTTTCTCCCAATGTCTGCACTTACACAGGCATCATTTGTAGGCTTTTTAACCTGTCCTCAATTTGTTTAACTTCCCAGCTTTGCGTGCAGACTTGGAGGGTTCCCCTGGGTTTTCAGGACCCTAAATTGCAGTTGGGAGTGACCTACATAAATGTTTTATAATATACATTGCCTATAAAATGTGTACACAGTACAAATGCATTTAAAAAATGAATTGCTAAAAGCAAGAGAACCAGTATTATTGACAAAAATATAAATGAATATAAAAATAAATGAAATACAGAGTACTTGCTGATCCCTACGAAAGGCCTAGGATGTTTGAACACCTGTTGATTTAGCTCATATCCTGCCTCCAGTTGTAATCAGCTGATTTTTCTACAGACTGTTTGGCTGCTTTCTGTTGACCGGTTCATGGCTGTTCAGCAGCTTGCTTCATTGTGTTCCTTCCTTACAGTAGATTACAGTACAGTTGGCACATGAGTGGTCTCACACAGCTCAAATGAGAATTACTCCCCACTCCTACTGCTGTGCCACTTCTCTGCTTGGCAAGCAGGGCTTTTTCTTTTTTAACCAGTCTAATTGGTAACAAATCATATAAATCCATCATAAATAAACACTTTGGTTTTTTTTTAAATGCTACTATTTGGTGGTCTTTAAAGTAGTCTTTGGTGATATTGTTGCCGATCTGTTTGAATCACCGGCTTCTTCGAGCACATACACTTTTGCCACAACTCAATGCAACCTTATCTGGTAAGCGTTTGAATTGTTTGGTGCTGAAATGAAGACTGAGTCCACCTCATGTCTGATTGCCACAGTTGAATATGGTAAATTCAACCATCGCGCACATTTGCTGTGAAATTTATGGCATCCCTATAGAGTGCCAATAGAAAGACTGCCAGATCTTTTGCTCTCACACCACCTAAGCATAGGGCACCTTAGGCAGCACAGACTGTCTGGCACTCGAGGCAAGGCTAACTTCTGGCACCCCCCTGCACTGATAGCATCCCCAAGTCACATGGAGGGGCCCAATTCAGCACCCCCAGAAGGCTGGTGCCCTAGGCAATTGCCTAGTGGCAGGGCTGGCCCTGCCTAAGCAGCTTGTTACTGAAGGAGACCGCCAGAACTTTGCTCTGGGCCACCTAGGGTTGCCAAGTCCCAACTATTCCCTAGCTGGGGAATAGTGGTGGAATTTGGGGGGTGTTCTAGGAGGGGGCTGGGCCATCCTCAATGTGATGACATCATGCAGAATGACATAATCACACTGGGAATGCAGCTCTGCAGTGCACATGCCTTGTAAGCTGCAAATTTGCAGCTTGGGGATAAGCGCAGCCTGTGCCCATATGGTCACTGGGAAGCATGGCTTCCCCCGCTGGGCAGCTGGCTTGGGGCGGGAAGGAGCACCCCAAACTGGGGGAAACTCCACTTGGACCAGGAAGTTGGCAGCCCTAGGGCCACCAAGCTACTAGCCTTCAACCATCTTGCCCACTATCCAACTTATCCCATGTCTGTTGCCCAAGATAATAGCCTACCGTCTGGACTGAGCATTTGACACATGCAAATGGGCTTAGCCCTGAGTTTTTTGGTTACATAGAGGTGCCACCATGAATGAAATATATGCAGGAAGTAGACAACAATTAAGAAAGAAGATATTTTTAACCTAACACACTGATACACCACTGGTGTAAATCTCTGTTGTCTAACTTACTTCTCAACTCTGCCTTTGTATTTCTAGTTTACTGTGTATAGATGTTCAGACTCAGTTTTACTGATGGTTTGTAACCTTATTATGCTGTTCAGTGTTTCAGTTATATATACTTAGATGAATGTATTCATTTCTAATGAAAGACTGTAATATTATTTTATTAAAGAAAATATTATTTAAAAGAAAGAAAGAAATAAGGTATTTCTCTGTTTTCAGTGTAATGTGGAGAATCCTTTCTGACAGAAGATGAACATAAGGAACTGAATTTGGAGATTAATTTGGAAAAGAAAGTAGGGCAAGAGCCAATAAAACTGGAAGTGAGTTTGTACAAGACAGAGGTTCTTGCAGACTCTATCCATCTAGTCTGGATATGGTCAAATTGATCCTCTGCAATCATATAAAGAGTTTAAGACAGGGGTGTCAAATGTCTGACCTGTGGGGCAGAACTGGTCCACCCAGGGCTTTGATCGGCCCCAGGACTCTTTTCTCTCTCTCTGCCCTCCACCTGAAGCTCCGGGCTGACAAAGTTCAAGCTGTTTCAGTTCCCTGCCTTTTCTGCCTTGTCTTTGCAGGCTGCAGCACAGACAAAGTTGAAGGAAAACATGGAATGGACTCTCCATCAAAGCTGTGGGGAGAACATGGAGTGGCTTTTCCAATAAAGTCAATGTGCCCAGATAGATAGGGCTGAGGGACCTTATGGAAAATCCATTCCACATTTGCCTTGCAGCTTTGTCTGTACTGCAATGTGTTTCAATCGAGTGGAGATAGTTTCACTTTCAGTGTTCCTATATATAGAGCTGAAGCTCAGGCTTCCTGGAGTTGTGTCCTTGCAAATAAAAGGTTGATGCTTTGAGCCAGCTTGTCTCTGCAGTGGACCTGATCTAGTGGGTACTCTAACATGGGATTTTACAGCCAAAGGGGAATATTACAATGGAGAGCCATTGCCAATCTGAGTAGACCTGGACGGGGCGGGGGGGGGGGGGCGGGGAGAAGCATGCGATGCCATTTCATTGTTTTCCCAGGCTCAGAGCATTTTACATTTTTAGTTTCTGCTGTGATCCTTGTGCTTTTTCTTGATGTTCTATTTTTAAAATTGTATTGCCAAATCCCACTATTCCCCCACCTTTCATATTTTCCCAGGCTCGGAACATTTATATTTTTAGTTTCTGCTGTGATCCTTGTGCTTTTTCTTGATGTTTTATTTTAAAAATTGCATTACCAAATCCCACTATTCCCCCACCTTTCCGTTTTAAACAAAATATTGCAAGAGTTTTAAGCACGTTTATATTTTAAGCTTTAAAAAATCCTCTTTATTTGTGTTTGTCTGTGTTCTTTATAAAATTTACATCTCTGCTACCTCACATTACATTTTATGACACACATGGCTGGGCCCCACAAAGTTCCATTTGTGTCAGATCTGGCCCTCCTGTCACCCCTGATTTAAGAGTTCTTCTAGATCCAACCTTGCTTTTTGAAAAGCAGGTTGAACTTGTTGCTAGATTGCCTTTTCCCCTCTGTGTTTAATTAAGAAACTTTCTCCCTTCTTGGACTTTGCCACATAGATCAGTGCTTCTGTAACATTCAGTTTGGATGACTGCTAGGCTTGCCAATTCCCAAGTCCCAGTGGGGATTCTCCTGGCTTTGCAAGCTCCTTCCCGCTCTGGTCAGCTGGCCGGTGGGGGAAGCACCACCCCAACAGCCACCATGTGCCTTTCCACCTTGGAAGGGTGTCAGTTAGGTTCTTTAAGGGAACAAAACTGCTGAGTAATGATTATGTAACTAAGCTATACAGGAGTGATGAGTGTCACGAGAGTAACAAGTGCAGCTTGTTTAGCAATCAGTGATGGGGATTGGATAGCTGCACTATAATAGTACAAGCCTTACTCTCAGCTAGTGTGGGTGATGATAAGGAGGAGAAGGACGGTGCGTGAGAGAAGGAGAAACATCTTGACTGTTATACTGTTATTCTGGAGGACTGGATAAGACTGGCTATTTATGTAATGTATGGACTGGATTCTTGACTTCTCTAACTGGAAACTGATTTGGTACTGTATCTTGGAAGGACTGCTTTATGTGTATGAACCATTGGACTGCCTGTGACTGCCTCTAACGTATTTACCCAAATATAACTGTTGACTGGCTGTTTGGAGTTTGTCTTTCTATCACAGCTTCTGGAGTTGCACTCTTCAGTTTACTCATACAGGTGAACTTCCCACGCACACACTGTCAAAGGGCAGAAGAAGCTTGGAAACTGCTTGCTTTTTGGAATGTATGTGTGCCTTTAAATCTGTAGGAGTCAGGCTGAATGGGGGCAGGGAGAGCTGGCAGAACAACAGTGGCTGTACCCAGTGAGCTGTGAAGCTGTGAGTAAGAAAGAGAAACCAGCCCAGTCCCCATGTTTGTTTTATATTCCTTTCAGAAGTCACTTGCACAGTAAAATAGAGAGTAAATAGTAAACTAGAACTTTTGGTTTCACTGTGTTAGTCTGAAGAACTTGGCTGAATACACAGCAGATAGTTACATTTAACAACTCTGTGAGTAAATTGCCCCAGTAAGATCACAAAAATGTGTGCTTGCAAATTGTTTGTTTTGGCTGCTTTTTGTGTTTGTGTGTGTGTGTAAGAGGGGAAGAGAGAGAGGGGACATGCAGCTGTTTGGGGATGAGGAAATGAAGACTGTATTCAGGGGAACTGCACTGCTGTATTTATATATATTTATTTTAAGGAATGTGAAAGTCTCCTGGCTACGCTCCCAGCGCTGGCACTAGAGAGCCTGCGCAAGGCTGCCACCTCAGGTCAGGTGCCTCCACTGTCCCTCACCTCCTTGATGAGAGTGAGTTCGGTCATGGAGCTTCCAGGCTCAGTGTGCGTCTCCATCTCTCACGTCTGTGCTTGGAAGCACAAACGTGAGGGACAGAGTGACGGCGAGCGAGCAGCAAGTGTGCACACTGAGGCTGGAAGCCCCGTGGCAGTTGCTGCCGAGCTAGCAATTTCCCTCGCCTCAAAGGTGAGGACGGGCAGGAGGACTGAACCAGCACCCTCCCCCCAGAGCTGCGCTCCAGGCAGCCGCCACAGACTGCTTAATGGATGTGTCGGTGCTGTCCACCCCCAAAGTCCCCAGATATTTTCTGAGTCAGACTTGGCAACCCTGACTACAGCAATGTGCTCAGTGTGGAACTGCCCTTGAAGGTCGCCTGAAAACTTACCTCATGCAGAATGCATGCATCAATTTTAAAACAGCCACAGTAGTTGCTTATTAGTTTCTGACACCAATTCAAGGTGCTTGGTCAGACTTTTAAGTCCTTTGTGACATGGGGCCTTCTTACTGGAAGGACCACCTCTTCTTTTGAAAGTGTCTCCTTGTTGGGAAGTACATCTGTCCTCCATAAAGTCTTCAGCCTTTTTTGCCATAGCTCCACACTCAGCCATGAAGTTCACTGGATAATCTTGGGCCAGTTACTCTCACACACCCTAACCTACTACAGAAGGCTGTTGTGAAGATAAAGTGGAAGGGGACAATACAAAGACTGCCATGAACTCTTTGGTAAATGTTCAGGGAAACAAATCTCAGTACAGGACACCTTCCCACAAAGTGGAAACCCAGCAAGAGTTGTAACTACTCTATTGCTAAAAACATGAAAAGAGGCAAAGCCATGCCTTGATTTTGTTTCAGCATCACAGAGCACTCTCTCTGCCACTAGACAGCAGCCCAACATGGCTGCTGGAGGCTGATGCAAGGTTGGGGCCGGGGGTCCAGGACTCAGCTTCTCAGGAGAGTCAGGGCGTTTTCGCACAGGGCTTACCCCGGAGCGACGTCCCTCTTCACCGCGCAGCGTCTGCGCGGATTTTGCACCAACTGCTCCGCAGAACCTGGAAGAGCCGCGAAGTGCTGCGGCTTTTGCGTCGCAAATGTAAACCGCCAAAAACCAGTTTACATTTGCGACGCAAAAGCTGCGGCTCCTCGCGGCTCTTCCGGGTTCTGCGGAGCAGATGGTGCGAAATCCGTGCAGACGCTGCGCGGTGAAGAGGGCGTCGCTCCGGGGTAAGCCCTGTGCGAAAACGCCCTCAGTCTGTCACCTCTTGAAGGAGAAATCCATTTGGCTGATGTTTCTGTTGTCTTAGAGACTAGCTACACATTGTACTCACCACATGCCTGAACTTCTTATGTTTTCCTTGGTTTTCATTTCCTTTGTTAGTAACCAGATTGATTTTTGTTATTGCTGGATAGCCCGGATTAGCCTGATCTTGTCAGATCTCAGGAGCTAAGTAGGGATGGCCCTGGCTAGTATTTGGATGGGGGACCACCAAGGAAATCCAGGGTTTTTACGCAGAGGCAGGCAGTGGCAAGCTATCTATGAATGCCTCTTGCCCTGAAAACCCTACAGGGTTTATTTTATTTATTTTGCAGGCTTATATTCCGCCCTTTCTCATAAATGGGCTTGGGGCGGATCGCAACATGAATTAAATAACAATAAAAACTTACAGGTTAAAACTAAAAACAATGCAATAAAATCAACATAACCAAAAACAATAAAATAAAGTGCATCATAGGTGGGAAGGGCACATTTTACAGAACGGAAAGATGGTAATAATAAATAAGGTAGCACAATAGTACAGTATGATGTTGCAACAAGGGAGGCCAAGTAATGGAATAGTAGCTGGAATAGGACGCCTGCTACCTCAACCAAAGGCCCAGCAGAATAGCTCCATTTTACAGGCCCTACGGAACAGTAGTAGATAGCCATAAGTTGGTTACAATCTGAAGGCACTTTCCACAACCATTGTTGCTATTATTTCCATTGATTTCAACAGTTGTTTTTTCCTTCTGGCTATAACTTGGTTTTATTTTAAAAATCCAAATAGAAAGGAATGTTCACAGGGATTGTACCCCTTGCTCCTGAGATCTTACCTGCTGAATTTCAGATAGGGGAAAGTGTCTCCCTTTTATAGGCAGAAGAAGCACAGGGTTCAAGAAAGCAGGTATTGTTGCAAGGCAGGCACAAATAAAATGCCACTGGGCAAGGATGTGGCCCAGGAGGTTTGCCTCTATTGCTTCCCCTTAAATCTGCAACATTGCCTCTCATTTCAGAAAAGGATAGCATTTATCTCTCTTCCCTCCTCAGTAGGGTTGCCAATCCCCAGGTGGGGGCAGGGGATCCCCCAGTTTGGAGGCCCTCTCCCCGCTTCAGGGTCATCAGAAAGCGGGGGGGAGGGGAGGGAAATGTCTGCTGGGCACTTCATTATTCCCTATGGAGATTTATTCCCATAGAGAATAATGGAGAATTGATCTGCGGGTATCTGGGACTCTGGGGGAGCTGTTTTTTTGAGGTAGATGCACCAGATTTTTAGGATAGCATCTAGTGCCTCTCCCCAAAGTACTCTCTAAGTTTCAAAAAGATTGGACCAGGGGCTCCAATTCTATGAGCCCCCAAAGAAGGCGCCCCTATCCTTCATGATTTCCTATGGAAGGAAGGCATTTAAAAAGGTGTGTTGTCCCTTTAAATGTGATGGCCAGAGAACTCCCTTTGGAGTTCAATTGTGCTTGTCTCAACCTTGCTCCTGGCTCCACCCCCAAACTCCCCAGATATTTCTTGAATTGGACTTGGCAACCCTACTCTTCAGTCAGCAGTCCTGCTGCCTCTGATGCAAGGATGCCAGCAAAATATCTGCCACTGAACCTTGAACCAACTATGTTATTCATATAAACACATTTGGAACAATCTGTGCAATCCTGTTAAAGCTGCAAGAATTGTGTGAGACTGCTGGTTGGAAGACTGCCCTGTCATTCTTTCTTCTGAGTCCATAAACTCTAAACTAGTAGCTAAATACTAGAATATAAAATAGATCTGGAGGTTGCCAAATATTAGTAAGTAATGTTATATCATCTCTCCAGATCTATAATAATATTAATTATAATAACCTTTTCATTTAGCTATTTGATTTGCTACTACCCTAATATGCACTGCAAATCCTGAAGACTTTCTCCATCTATAGGTAGGAGATAGAAATCACACACAGGGGAGATCTGGATGCCATTCGTTGGGTGTCCTTTATATCTCTTCATCTCTCTCTGTAGGGGCTAATTTCCCACAGAAGTTGGGAGAAGGAGGAGTTGGAAAGAATGATGAGATAAGGCAAGATAAAATTAATGGAGGGAGAAAGGTCTTCCTTACCTGTGGGTGTCACTTCTGCCTCCTCCATCTTTCTCTCTCCCGTTGGTAGGGAAATCCTTTAAAATTCTTGGCAAACTTCTCTGGTGAGAAGGGTAACATTCTTGAGGACTCTGAGACCACAACATACAAGGAAGGTGGCAGAGAGGGAGGAATGCCAAGGTCTCCTGAGAAAGATGCTCAAACCAGCTATAATTTCTTTCACATTCACGGCTTGTGGACATTGCAGGTCCTCAAGGAAACAACTGTTGAAAATAAAATTTATAATCACAAAACCTGATGAACTTATAATATAGGAAATAACAGCATCAATAATATTCCAGCTAGTAACATAATATGCTGCCCCCTCAACCCCCCCCCCCCGCCAGTAGGATCTAGGGTTGCCAGCATCCAGGTGGGGTCTGGAGATCTCCCGCTTTTACAACTGATCTCCAGCTGGCAGAGATCAACTCCCTTAGAGAAGATGGCTGTTTTGAAGGAGAGACTCTATGGCATTTTACCTCCCTTCCCCAACCCCCCCTCCCGGCTCTACCCCAAAAGTCTCCAGGTGTTTTCCAACATAGACCTGGCAACCCTAGTAGGAGCAGAGCCTTTGCCAAAACCCAGTTTACGCTTTGTTTCATTTACGCCTCTTGTGCCATAGAATTCAAAGCAGCATGCATAGGTTTTTCAAGAGCGCTCTCATCGAGGTGTTGATCAGCCTCAGCCCAGCTGAGCTTCACTGCATGTTGCATCACCCCAGTGGCAATGTGATTGATCCAGCAGAGGGCGCTGTTCTGCATGGCTCCCTTTTCAAGGCGTGTAATCAGTCACTGGGACATTTCAACACTGAGGCAAAATGGGTCCCATATGAATAGTATATCCATTCTATCACAGTGATGTCGAATTTACCTGGTTGGCCCATATCCCGAGTCACTAGAGGAGTATTGCACCTCTCCAGCCTTGTTCACCTACAGAAATTTTGTAGCGCTGCCACCACCAGCAGTTTATATAGCTATGTCTGTGTAGCCTTTCAGGAGTCTCTGTAAAGACACTTCTTCAAGTAATGAATTCCTAACTATATTTCTTGTCCTTTGGTAGGTAGGGACCAGCGTGGGTTTGACAGGTGGGGCAAAATAACCACAATAAAACCATCAACCTGATTAAATGAAAAACTGTAATTAAAGCCACAGACTACAAAAGTATAGCAAGATGGACAAGGCTGTCATGAGTTTGGGCTCACTTCATCTGATGCATGAAGTGTACACACGCAGCAATGATTTATACATGTCTCTGATGAAGTGAGCTCACATAGCGCATAATAGACTGGACTTGGGGAATTTACTTCTGCATACTGTATGGCCCCAGTCTTCACTGATTTTAAGAACGCTTCAGACACATTAATGGAGAAAGGTCTATCAACAGCTATTGGCATTCATTGTTAAACGGAGCCTCCATGTTCAAAGCAAGTGTACCTCCGAATACCAGATGTTTGGGACAACAAATAGGGGTTGGCTATTGCAATACCTGTATGGCTATTGCATTAATTCCTTCCTTGACATTGTGCCAGAAACATCTGTTTGGCCACATAGTTTTGCCAGGTCCAGGTCCCTCCTAGCCTGGCAGGGGATTGGCAGAGCCAGGCTGGGGAGCTCCTGGAGATTTGGGGATGGGGCCTGGGGAGGACAGGGACCTCAGTGGGGTACAATACCATAGAGTCTACCTTCCAAACCATTCATTTTCTTCAGGGGATTTGATCTTTGTAATCTGAAGATGCGCTGTAATTTCAGGGGATCCCCAGGTCCCACCAGGAAGCTGGCATCCCTGTCCAGGCCACTGCTAGAAACAGGGTGCTGGACTACATGGACCTTTGGTCTGATCCAGCAGAGCTTGTCTGATGTCTTCTCCAGGGCCTTCTCCTGATATCCTGCAAAGGGCGTTCAGAGCAGAGTCAAGGAGGGAAACACTAGCTTCTTGCCCACCATGGGCAAGGCCATTCTTTCCACCTTCCTTTTGGCGGAAAAAAATCTACTCAAGCTTATTTCTCATTTGCGGCTTTCTGCAGGCTTGTGCCATGAAAACGTCCCAGAATAGTTTATATCTGAATTCGGTTTCAGCCTCTATGGCCTGTAGACTGTGAATAGCTCGCTCTTGTTGCTTGCAAGAACATCAGCAGTGCACCACTGGGGGACAGAGCCACTATCTCACCCAGGAGCATCATCTGAGCTCTGAACTACTTTTGAGCACAATAAATAAACAGCTTGGAAAGGGCCCCATTGTGCCCAGCTTAGGATGCTGTTTTCTTAACCCTGTCTCATTAAGATGGATAAGGGTTTTTGCTGATTAGTAATTTGGCAAGTCCTTCTTTGTATAACTTCTCTGCACTTCTCACTAATGATGCTGTGCTCCAGTGATTTACAAAAGAAGCTTCCAGCACCGTCAGTGAAAACACAGCCATCCACTTCAGGAGCACTCAAATGGAAATCCAATGTTCTGGAGGCAAAGTTTCCTGAAAATAAGAAACTGCAGGGAACCTGCCATGGGATTAAGAAAAGCAAGAACCGTCAGCCTTAAAGCCTGATCTGGCGGTCAAACCTCGGGATATTTGTCCTTTGATTTCCATGTGCAACTAGAGAAAAAAAAGAGTGAAACTAGATGGTGCTTCAAATGCACATTTACTGCAGAAAATGCTGGCTGCATGTCTCTGTCTCTCCGCCTCTCTGGTTGTATATCCACTTATGGACACACATGATGTGATGTCATCACTTGAGGCATTCTCAGTAATATGGAGCAGGGGATGAATATGTCCTTGAAGTGATGATGTCATGTCATACATTTTCTTAATAAGACATTACAGTAGGAGGGAGAGATGATGATGATATTGATAATAATGATAATATGTTATAAATATATATATGACCCTTCTCAGTAAACAGGAAGTCATAACCCTGCCTTGAGGAGTGTAAAATTTAAGACAAGACAGTCAACTAAGAAGCAGGAGGGAAGATACGTTCATTCCAGTTCCAGGTGCTTACAGGATAATCCCCACACTCTTCTAGGTCCATTGAGGTTTATAGGTTTTGAAGCATGTTTGAGACTGCATTGTCCATTTCATTAGGGAAGAAAGGTTCTGCCAACAACTTACTGGACAACATGGGTTTTGAGAAGGGGTATAAAGACAGCTCCCCTAACTTGCTTTTTTTGATGGCAAACACACATTAAACAAAACACCTAGTTTCAGGCTGTGGCAAAAAAGGGATCCCACCTCAGTGCCAGGATTCCTGGGAAGTAACATTGACACTGGAGATACCTAGAGTTATGATAAGCCATTAGAAGATGTTTACAAACTTTGAGAGCCATGCACACATTTGGTAAATCATTGGTGGTCCTTACATTATCAGTTCTTATCGCTTTCAGGTTGCCCTGAATGGCCTCCTCCAATCAAGAATCTGAGCTAGTCCCTTCCCATACATGCCTGGGCTCCCATATCAACCTCCAGTCAGGCACCAGCATTATCATATAGGTCATGATTTGCAATATATGCAAGGAGCGGCCTTAGTGATTCTGGCAAAGTCCAGGAACAGCTTCCAAAATCATGGCACCTGTTGAAATGCCTTCAAATCTTTCATCAGATTATTTTGCTCAAGCAGATCTGTCCTGAAATTTTGCTGTGAGATAATATTGACTGGATATCTAGCTGAGGATTGTCTACTCCAGATGGTATCATTCTCCAAGGTCTCAAGCATGGAAAGTTTTCTTCTGTCCCCTGTGCTGATATCCATTGAGTGAACTGAACTTGGGACTTTTCTGCCCTGCAAAGCATACGCTCTGCTTTGAGCTGCACCTCCTGCTATTTTAAAGCTGCCTTATGATGAGTCAGACCTTTAATCCATCTAATTTACTGTTATTGCCATGGTCATCCTCCCTTTGTCTGTTTGCCCTCAGATATCCTGAGCCCCAGAGCACTATTTCCACACTAACTGTCCTTAAAGTTTCAGAGTCATATCAAAACTACTGGCTTCCTTTCAAATGCCTGGAGGATTTTGCATGAGGAGAGAGTTGAGGAGGAGGTTAATAGCTTCACTTGCTCTGCTGTCGGGTGATTACCACTGGTTGGGGACTTTTGCACTGGCAATTTACAGCTAATTTAGCAGTCGGCACAGTGGCATGTGGGAAGTTCCTTCCTGTTTTGTGGAAGCTGGCTTGAAGCCAGTTGGGATCTCTTAGGTACCATGGAAAGCTGTACTTTTTTTTTTTGAAAAATCAGTTTGCTAAAGCTCACTAAACTGAGCAGCTTGTGCTTTGTAGCCAGCTGTTCAAGCCCTGTTCAAGTCTGAGCACACACACAAACACAGATGCACATGAACCAGGAAAGAAAGGGAAAAGTAGCCCTTTAGGGAGTGGCCACGGCTCAAAGGTTGAGCTTTGCACATGGAAGTTTCCAAGTTCAACCCTGTTGAAGGACACACTTTTCAGATACACTGACACATCAAGTTAGACAAAGGATTGGTAATAGAAATCCATTGCAGTGCAAAATGGATTTTTAAAGTATGCCTTGTACAGCTTCAGCTAGCCATCGGAATAATGATCAGCTAACATCAACATGAGAAGACAAACAGAATAAATATTTTTGCAAATTGTAAAAGCAGGGCTTTTTTTGTAGCAAGAACTCCTTTGCATATTAGGCCACACACCCCTGATGTAGCCAGACCTCCTGGAGCTTACAGTAGGCCCTGTACTAAGATCCCTGTGAGCTCTTGGAGGATTGGCTACATCAGGGATCATGGCCTGATATGCAAAGGAGTTCCTGCTACCAAAAAAGCTCTGTGTAAAAGCATTGCATAAATGAGAGGATCTGCATCCTGCAGACAGGCTCAGGATTGCTCCCAGGTGTGCCTTATCAGGTGAGGTGGGAGAAGGCAATGCAAGGAGGCTGTGACACTGCAAGAGGCCTTGCTGAGTATGCCACCAGTAGTGGCAGAATCCTCAGCAGTAGAACATGCCCTTATCCCAAATGGAAAACTGAGCAAGTCGGCACAGAATCTGACTTCCAGCTGAAGGTGGCTCCAAAAAGGTGCATTAATTTCCCAGGGGAGCATTGACCTACTCCTTGCTTGTGCATGATCTGTGGCAACATGGCCCCCACTCTGCTGCCCTTGGAGATGAGCAAAGGTCAAAGGGGAAAGGACAAGACCCAGCAACAAAGGATGGAGCCACATCAAATCATTCATGTCAAACTTTGCCAGGAGCTCTCAGACTGCTGGACACAGGAGAGCAGTGGCTATTGTTCAGGCACACATTGATCAGCTGTCTCTCTGTCAAACATACACAGATCCCCCCTACCCCCCCCCCCCGAACCAAAGATGCAATGGATTGGTGGATTAGGTGTATATTTAGGACTGGCTCAAGACATTTCAGTGAGTTGGAAAAGTCTAGTGGCACAGCTCCTCACCCACTCTAATGACCACAGGGCTCCATCTTTTGCATGAAATTAATGATATTAAATTTGTTCCATTAACAAATTAATGACATTAAGAAATTTGCTCTATTAAGAAAGTTGTTCACTTATTCTTCTGCAGCTATAGGGCTGTCTCTCACAAAGTGTTGTACTCGGCAGTTGCCTATTGGTAGCCCCAGTCTTGATTGCGTTAGATAGCCTATGACATTCTGCCCAACACCTGCCCTTTCCTTTGGGTATAAATGAACACACAGTAGTGGGAATGTCTGGAGTTGTGTGTCCTCACCAGAGCTTTTTTTGTAGCAGGAACGCCTTTGCATATTAGGCTACACACCCCGATGTAGCCAATCCTCCAAGAGCTTCCCACCATCTGTTCATTGACATCCAAAAGAATGTAGAACTTTTCTAATGTGATTTTGTGTTTCCGATTTGACCCAGAATCCTCATCTCCCAAAAAACCATTGTAGCTGCTACTGTAAAAATATAAGTCACCCCTTGGAAGTCTGCCTCCAAATACTGGAATATGATATGCTGAGGTCCTAAGTTATGCCAAGGTTAAGAGACTGTGTAGCATTACTCAAAAAATGGTAATTTAGAAATGTTCAGTAATCTTCCTGAATTTAGAGTTCCCTTTTAATCTGAGGCCCTCAACAGTATTTTAGCTAATGCATAAATCCAGCACTGGTTGCCTCTAGAACTTTGGGGCGGGGGTGCTTTCAATAAGATTCATTATTAAGCCTTCTTGGAGATGGGCAGATAGGGGAGAATGACAAAAACCAAAGGGAATGTTTGCAAAGTTTCCCTCACTGCCCCAGTCAGTGACCAGTCTTTTAAATTCTATGGATCCATGTTCCATGAATCGCATTCATGGCTGCTCCACAATGACAGATTTGGCCTCTTCCAATGATTTCACTGGGATGTACAGAGGAGTCTGCAAAGTGGGGATTCTCACTTTGAACTGGGTTCCCAGGAAAATTGAAGATCAGGAGTTCAGGAAATAATGGCCCCATTATTTCTTATGGGTAGACCTGACTTTCCCAGAGCTCATAGGAAATTACGTCCCCAGTATTTCTAAATATTTGGGGTGAATAATGGTTTTGTCCCTGCAGTTCCTGAGCTTCAAAAACCATCCAGTGGCAGTAGACCTGACAGCATACTTACCCAACTATCAGCTGTTAGTTGGTATTGGGTATGACTAACAGATGTTTGCTAGGCCAGCTTCCTCTACTTCCATCCCCACTCCCTGCTCTGGCTTGCACTTCCCTGAAACTGAAACATATTCTGGGAGACAAATTTTCATTACTCCTAGAATTTTGGAGTGCTTTGGACATTTCTGGCCTGGCTCAAAACTTCTAATTGTGGATTTAAGTTTGGCTTGAGTGTAACGAATGCTCACCCCATTTTGCACAATGCTCAGACCTTCCCAAGAGAGAATGGGCCATGTTTTGGAAGGGGTAGCTGGGTTTAGGGTTGCCAAGTCCAATTCAAGAAATATCTGGGGACTTTGGGGGTGGAGCCAGGAGACATTAGGGGTGGAGCCAAGATCAAGGCTGTGACAAGCATAATTGAACTCCAAAGGGAGATCTGGGCATCACATTTAAAGGGACGGCACACCTTTTCAATTCCTTCCATAGGAAATAATGAAGGATAAGAGCACCTTCTTTTGGGGCTCATAGAATTGGACCCCCTGGTCCAGTCTTTTTGAAACTTGGGGGGTATTTTAGGGAGAGGCACTAGATGCTATGCTGAAAATTTGGTGCCTCTACCTAAAAAAACAGCCCCCCCCCCCAGAGCCCCAGATACCCGTGGATAAATTCTCCATGATTTTCTGTGGGAATAAATCTCCCTAGGGAATAACAGAGTTCCCAGCAGACATTTCCCTCCCCTCCCCCCGCTTTCTGACGACCCTGAAGCGGGGGGAGGGCCTCCAAACCGGGGGATCCCCTGCCCCCACCTGGGGATTGGCAACCCTAGCTGGGTTCTCCAGCTTTTAACCTCAGTCATCATAACTTAAGCCCGTCCTGGATGTCCACACACTCTTCCATATTATGACTTTGATGAGTTTTTTTTTAAAAATCTTTGTTTGACATAAATAGATCAATAAGTGTTTGAAGAATAGCTACTGTCTCAGATATCCCTTAAGGTCCCTTTGGGGTTCTTCTGACCTCCCTGGACGTCCAGTGAGAAGTTTTGGTGGTGGTACAGATGAACTGGAATTTTCCCAGTGAAGCTGTGGAATAAATGAGTAAAGGGGTTGTATTAAATATTTTCAGCTTTTATTTTTTGGCATGGAAATAGGAATGTTGGTGAAGTATGGAAAAGACTTTTATAGATATTTATCTTGTTTTCCAGGTCTATTTAGAGCTATTATTTCCTTGGCTGTTCCTGCATTGGTGCCATTTCTCACTTGGCTATTGCTTCTTCCTCCTTGGTTCGATTGCATAGGTAATTCCAACCAATCAGGAATCATGTACTGACAGACAATTAGATTTGACTACATAATGGCATCACTAAAAGGAGGTAGCACCAATTGAGTGTGAAGGCAATACACATGGATGATACCATGTTACCAACCAGTGGATATCAAATAGTGTACAGTGCAATGTCACAATGCTACACAGCTAATCAGCTGGATCATGTGACTGAGGGCTGGTGAAATCATCTGAGGGGGAGAACAAGCCAGAGCTCTGTAAATTAATAGGCAACCGTAGGCAATGTCCCAGTGGCAGCTAGAGATCTCCTGGAATTACAAATTTTATCCAGACTACAGTGACAAGTTCCCATGGAGACAACAGCAGCTTTGGGGGCGGGCCCTATGGCATTGTACCTCACACAGGTATCTCCCTTCCCCAAACCCCACCCTCCCCACGCTCCACCCCAAATCTCTAAAAATTCCCCAGTTGATGTTGTGGTTGAGTGCACAGACTCTAATCTGGGAGAACCAGGTATGATTCCCACCACATGCACCTGCTGAGTGACCTTGGGTCAGTCACAGTTCTTTAAAAACCTGCTCTCTCAAGAGAAGATGATATTGGATTTATATCCCACTCTATACTTTGAATCTCAGAGTCTCAGAGCTGTCACAATCTCCTTTACCTCCCCCCCCCCACAACAAACACCCTGTGAGGTAGGTGGGGCTGAGAGAGCTCTTGCAGCAGCTTCCCTTTCAAGGACAACTCCTACAAGAGCTACGGCTGACCCAAGGCCATTCCAGCAGGTGCAAGTGGAGGAGTGGGGAATCATAGAATCATCGCATTAGAAGGGACCTCTAGGGTCATCTAGTCCAACCCCCTGCACAATCAAACCCGGTTCTCCCAGATTAGAGTCCACACACTTAACCACTACACCCAATTGGCTCTCAGTTTTCCACAAGCATTGACAACGCTGAAAAAATACCAAAGCTGAGGCCCCCAAAGATGGCAATGAGCAGTGCTGGCAAGAGCAGTTCTCAAAAGAGCTCTCAGCCCCACCTACCTAATGGTAGGGAGCAGGAGATTGTAAGCTGCTCTGAGACTCTGAGTGAAGGGTGAGGTATAAATCCAATCTCTTCTTCTTTTCAGAGAATGTAAAAAACAAAATGAAATAAGAGTGGGGCATTTTTGGGTGCAAGCTCCAGAATTTGGAGGTCTTTGGGCAAGGCACCAGCAGTTTATCACCTTAGCTTGGAAAAGCCCTTCCTGCATAAACCATCCAGTGCTTTTCTAATAGTGGCTTTTGCTGATTTTGGAGTCTACTGGCACTTTTCAACTTGCCATCTTTTGGGGCCTCAGCTTTGGTATTTTTTCAGCATTGTCGATGCTTGTGGAAAACTGAGCCATTTCAGCTTGGTTCTAGTAGCAACAAGGATAGCATTTCTTCTGTCTTAAGCATTTTGTTCCATCTCCCAAGAGCAAGGAAGTATCATCTGGCCAAAGGACTTGAACTGAGGCAGATTTCATCTCCCACTTGTGGAAACTGTGCATGGTGTGTTTGTGGGGGGAGAGGTGCACAGTGGTGTACAGCTGTTACACAACAAAACAATGCACAAACATAGCCAGATTTCCAGTGCTGGCAATGATGCCTTAAAATAGCTTCTCATTAACTTGGGTGCCAACACTTTAAAAGTCTGGCTCTGAGTCTGGGATAGGCTAAAACACCTCCAGGAACACAAATGCGAGAATGAAGTGCGCTTGACTATGGAGGAAAAGAATGCATTTTATTTCCTTTTAATGCATGAAAAACAAATGTGTGGTTGGGGGTGAGAATGATGGGGTGAGAGCAGAGGGAAACAGAGGGAGCCTGTTTTCATGAATCATTACTTTACCCTTGAACACGCATGGCAGAGCTATGTGCAATATAACACATTGCCACAGGTTTTTTTGGCAAATAGGTGCAGTAATATGCAGCTTGGAAGTGTTAGGGATTTCTGTTTGAAATTCTGTTTCTTTATCTCAAACAGTGCGATGGATCACTGGATCAAATAATCACTGAGAAGCATTTAGCATGAAAAAGCAAAAACATATTTATTTCTTCAGGGAAAGGGTACTGGGAGGTGAAAATAACAAACACTATAGAACTACATGATTATACTAGAAGATCATGTACTTAATGGAGGCTACTTCCTCCTTCTTCTTCTCCTTTGCCTGAACAAAGGAAGTCACCTGACTAATTGACCAAACAAACAAAACAGGTTTTCCCGCTTCTAGACCTTGATTGACAGCAGTCAGTATCTTCTTCCTAGGTCATGCAGACAATAGGGAATCAGGCACAGTGTTAACCCTATAATGACTGGAACTTTAGAACATTGCAAAGGACATACAAAACAGATACATATTTCCAACACCCCTTCTCAGTGTCTAATGTCAAAGTCATTATACCTTCAATAGTCATTACTAATTATCCAATAAAGTGATTCTTCAAGGACTCTTGCCACTATTTAAATATGTAACAGCGCCCGGAACACCTCTGCTGCTGTTAAACAATAGAATAGATATATTATAGAGTATAGATGCTGGATTAGTGTTGTTTTAAAAATTTTATGCTGTTTTATAATTTTAATGTGTCTATATGTTTAATGTACTTAATGTATTTTAACTACTGTATTTATATCATGTTTTATTGAATGTTGTTAGCCGCCCTGAGCCTGCCTAGGCGGGGAGGGCGGGATATAAATAAAATTAATAATAATAATAATAATAATAATAATAATAATAATAATAATTCACTGTAACATTCACATCAACTAGATTCATCATTTCATGTAAATGTTCAAATCTAGCACAAGGTAATGGCTTTGTAAGTATATCAGCTATCATAGCTTCTGTACAACAATATTCTATCTTAATCAGCCCCTACTGTTGTAGATCTTTCACTAGCTCACATTTAATACATAAGAACATAAGAGAAGCCATGTTGGATCAGGCCAATAGCCCATCCAGTTCAACACTCTGTGTCACACAGTGACCAAAAAAATTATATACATATACATATATATACACACTGTGGCTAATAGCCACTGATGGACCTCTGCTCCATATTTTTATCTAACCCCCTCTTGAAGATGACTATGCTTGTAGCTGCTACCACCTCCTGTGGCAGTGAATTCCACATGTTAATCACCCTTTGGGTGAAGAAGTACCTCCTTTTATCCGTTCTAACCCGACTGCTCAGCAATTTCATTGAATGCCCACGAGTTCTTGTATTGTGAGAAAGGGAGAAAAGTACTTCTTTCTCTACCTTCTCCATCCCATGCATAATCTTGTAAACCTCTATCATGTCACCCCGCAGTCGACGTTTCTCCAAGCTAAAGAGCCCCAAGCGTTTTAACCTTTCTTCATAGGGAAAGTGTTCCAACTCTTTAATCCTTCTAGTTGCCCTTTTCTGGACTTTTTCCAATGCTATTATATCCTTTTTGAGGTGCGGTGACCAGAATTGCACACAGTATTCCAAATTAGACTGCATCATCGATTTATACAGGGGCATTATGATACTGGCTGATTTGTTTTCAATTCCCTTCCTAATAATTCCCAGCATGGCATTGGCCTTTTTTATTGCAATCGCACACTGTCTTGACATTTTCAGTGAGTTATCTACCACGACTCTTGGTCAGTCTCTGCCAGTTCACACCCCATCAACTTGTATTGGTAGCTGGGATTCTTGGCCCCAATGTGCATTACTTTGCACTTGGCCACATTGAACCTCATTTGCCACGCTGACGCCCACTCACCCAGCCTCAACAGATCCCTTTGGAGTTCCTCACAATCCTCTCTGGTTCTCACCACCCTGAACAATTTAGTGTCATCTGCAAACTTGGCCACTTCACTGCTTACTCTTAACTCCAAATCATTTATGAACAAGTTAAAGAGCATGGGACCCAGTACTGATACCAATACCAACAGATCTACTCCTGGCTGTTCTACTTTCTCCTTTACATATAGCAATACAAGCTTGATTATCTTCAAACATTACAATATGTACAGGTTCTTTTATCTTGAAGTCTTTCAGCAGATGAAAAATCCATTCAAGTTCACTGCAGGCACTGGCTGCTGACACACATTCAGCTTCTGCTATGGATTGTGTCACTATAGTCTGTTTTCTGCTAGTCCATTCTACAAGTCCATTTCCATAGAAGAACAAGTATCCACTGGTTGATCTGTAATTTCATGATTCTTCTGCATAGTTGGCATCCATGTATCCAACTAGTCTGGGATTCTCAGAAGGTTCAATGATCAGTCTTAAGTCCATAGTCCCTTTTAAGTATCTGGCAAGTTTCTTTACTGCATTCCAATCATGGTAATTAGGCTAACTTACTTTTCTGCTCAGTATTCCGACAGCAGCTGTGATATCAGGTCTGGTAGTTTTACTCAGGTACAGGAGTTTTCCTATAGCTTCTCTGTACTCTCCAATATCTTTGAGTGGTTGACCACCCTGAGCTGTCAGGTATGCAGGTTCAAGAGGTATCTTAGATTCTTTAAAGTCCATAATCTTTCGTCTTTGGCACAGTTGAAAAGTTCCATCCTCGAGTCTCTCAATCTGTATTCCTAGATAGTGTTTAATATCTCCAAGTCTTTTGACTTCAACCTCTTTGTTCAGCTTTTCAACAATGTCTTTAATGTCCTCTTTGTTCTTGCAGCTCACAACCAAATCGTCAACGTAAACCAGAATGTATTGATATTCTCCATCTTTGAGTCTAGTGTACATGCAAGGTTCTGCTTTCCCTTGCTCAAATCCTTGTTGCTGTAGTGGTCCAGTTATTTTGTCATACCAACTTTTTGCGGCTTGTTTCAAACCATACAGTCCTTTGTTGAGTCTAAAAAGATAGTTCTCTTTGCCAGGGACTTGAAAACCTTCAGGTATTTCCATATAGATTTCCTCTGATAACTCACCATTAAGAAATGCTGTCTTAATGTCTAGGTGCTCTACGAGCATATTTCTAGATGCTGCCACACCCAGTAGTGTTTTAGGTGTAGCACTATTGATAACTGATGCAAAGGTCTCTGAATAATCAGTTCCAAATACTTGTGCATAGCCTTTGGCTACTAGCCTTGCTTTGTACAAGTCTATAGTTCCATCATCTTTGTACTTTATTTTGTAGATCCATTTGCACCCAACAGGCTTTCTTCCTGCAGGTAGCTTTGTAAGAGTCCATATATCTTTTTCATAAATGGATAGTATCTCTTGTTCCATTGCTTGAATCCGTTTCTCCTTTCCTTCATTAGGTAAATCACACACTTCTTTCCAGCTCTTGGGTTCTTCTTTAGGTTTCACAGTCTCTATAGCTCTCACAGTATCACAGTATCCATATTTCTGTGGTGGTTGCCCTTTTGTGCTTCTTTCTGATTGTCTTAAAATGAGTGGAGGTTTTGTCACTCCCTGCGGTGCAGTCCCCATTTCCCCTTCTGGTTCGGTAGAGTCTTCAGAAGGTAGACCTGCCGGTTCACCGGTGGTCACTACAGGTAACCAGGTACACCAGTCTTCAGAAGCATCATCATTAACCTCAGGATCAGATTCAGGTACACAGGGTGCTCTAGGCAAATTACTGTCATCCACAAACACAACATTACAATATTTGGTCTTATTCAGCTTTGGATCATAGACTCTGTAGCCTTTTCCCACTGAGGGATATCCTACTATGAATCCAATCTCAGTCCTTGCATCAAGCTTCCCTCTATTTTCTCTAGGAACATATGCATAGGCTTTTGCTCCAAAAGTTTTGATATGCTTAAATCCTGGCTTCTTGTCAAACCAGCCTGGAACGGAGTAATTCCTGTTACTTTTGAAGGTATTCTATTGTGGATATACACTGCTGTATTTACAGCTTCAGTCCACAGGCCTTTAGGTAATCCAGAATGCATGAGCATTGCTCTGGTCATTTCCTGTAACACACGATTAAGTCTCTCTGCAATCCCATTCTGCTGTGGAGTGTATGGGACAGTCACTTTGTGTTCAATCCCTTCTGCTTTCAGAAATTTCTTGAACTCATTGTTGCAATATTCAACACTTCCATCTGTCAGTAAGCTTTGAGGTGCACGGCCAAATCTGTTTTTAACTATGGCAATATATTCTTTAAATTTATCAAGAGTCTCATCTTTTGATTTGAGCATATAGACAGTGCTATATTTTGTCTTTGCCTCTGTGAATACTGAGAAAAAATTATTTCTCCCAATCGAAGCTTTTATAGGCCCAACAACATCACTGAATATTGTTTCCAAAAACCTTTCATTAGGCACACTGAAAAGTGCTTTTTCCACTTTTGCTCTCAGACAAACATCACCTCTTTCCTTGGATTTATCACAATGCACAACATCAAGTCCACAATCCTTTAGCAACTTCTCAACACTCTGCATGCTTCTGTGTGCTAACTTTACATGCCAAGCATAAACACATCTCCTATGGTCACACTTTCTGCCTTCAGTCTGGCAAACAGTCTTTTCCACAACATCAGCAGCATCTGACCTTTCACTTAAGTCCATAATATAATGGGTTCCATTTCTTTCATCCAGTTTAAAACTAATTCCAGAATTCTTCTGAATAATTTCACCGTCATCTCCTTTATCAAGATATATAGTATAATTATTTCTTATAAGTACTTGGCTTGAAAATAAATTCTCAGTTGATTCAGGTGCATAAGCTACATTTTTCAGTCTTACTGGCATTAAATCTCCATCAGTGGTAAGCAATTTCATTTTGATCTCACCCACACCACAAACTTGTAAGGGTTTCTGGTTGGCACCTATAATTTCAGGTCTCTGACTTTCATCCAACTCTGAAAACATGCCTTTATATTGACAAATATGCATAGAAGATCCACTATCAATCAAAAATCTTCCTTTCACCAATAAAATTCACATTATTAACATGCATAGTACTTTCTCTGTTCTTTTCTTTGTTCCCACCTGGGCCATGTGGCTTGGAAAATTTCTGGTTTAAACATTTCTGGCTGCTGTTATTTCTATGGCCATGAGATGGTGCCCGTGTTGCCTCATTTGAAACATGTGCTTTAACATTGCTATTCCTTTGTTCAGTAGCAACAACACAATTATTACAATATCTTGCAATATGGCCTTTTTGCCTACATCTATGGCATATTATGACTTATTCCTATACTGTGGCTTAAAGCAGACAGAATCAGACAGTTCAGTGTCCTTGTCCCCAGAACTGGAGGCTGCTTCCTCCTTGATAGCATTTAACAGGCCTTCCAGACTCAAATCCTTTTGCAGTCTCAAAATCATCTTAATTGGTTTATAAATACTGGGTAGAGCTTTCAATATAGTTGAGATTAAGTCTCTTTCTGCAATAGCCTCACCAAGCTCCTGTAGTCTGGATTGCATGCACATAAATTTTCAGATGTTTAGTCACATTCTCCCCTTCTTACTTGAAAACCAAATATTTTTCCCTTTAAATCATGAATAGTGCTTATGGGAGTTTTGTTATATTTATCTTTAAGGCATTCAAGCATTTGTTTTGCAGTTTTAAGAGTGTGCAATTCAGGAATTACATATGCCTCAATAGATTCTAAAATGAGAGTTTTTGCAAAATCATCTAGCCGTTTAAAATTTGGTTTTTCTTGCTCATTCTCACGAGGATTTTCAGACAAAACTCTTTCAGCTCCATAAATCTCAAGTCTTTGCATTAGGAGCTAGAGCTCCTAACTATTAACTATTCTTAGTTAACTTCAGGATACTAAATCCTATCACTGGTAGGTTACTCACGTTACCAGAACCAAGATTTGCAGTTGCTGTTCCTGAAGACGTGGAAACAGAAGCTCCAGTGGCTCCTCTCTCTGGGTTTGACATTTTTCACAGCAATCAGGCAGGGCAGGGTTAAAGATTCTTCCTTCCTCACTGAAGAGAAAAGGTGGCTGAATGTGCGTGCGTGGTTGCAACAAGGCTCTTCCAAGGTCTCTGACATAATCCACAGAAAAAGATTTTAAAAGCTCCAAAAATTCTCTTTCTAGCACATTTGAGGCTTTTAGACAAAAGTAGCAGCATTTCCAGATCGAGACAATCTGAATTCAAAGCTCATTTAAGTCAGAATGCTCTCAGTAATGGCAAGAGAAAAAAAAAGATGTTGTTTTAAAATTGAGGCTTGATTGCACAGCATGGCAACTTGCTTTCTATTGCTTTCTAAATGCTCTCAAAGGCAATCCAGATTAAAAAATCATTTAGAGTTCAAAAAACAGTCCATGCTATAAGCCAAGGGTGGCCAACGGTAGCTCTCCAGATGTTTTTTGCCTACAATTCCCATCAGCCCCAGCCAGCATGGCCAATGGGCTACCATTGGCCACCTCTGCTATAAGCTACCAGCTTGATGGCAAAAACCATGCTTCCTGCTACCAATTTTGTTAGGGATTTCTATTTGAAATTCTGTTTCTTTATCTTAAACAGTGCAATGGATCACTGGATCAAATAATCATTGAGAGGCATTTAACATGAAAAAGCAAAAACATATTTATTTCTACAGGGAAAGGGTACTGGAAGGTGAAAATAACAAACATTATAGAACTACATGCTTACTCTAGAAGATCATGTGCTTAATGGACAGTCTACTTCCTCCTTCTTCTTGAACTCTCTGCCTGAACAAAGGAAGTCACCTGACTAACTGACCGAACAAACAAAACGGGTTTTCCCACTTCTAGACCTTGATTGACAGCAGTCAGTATCTTCTTCCTAGGTCATGCAGACAACAGGGAATCGGGAACAGTGTTAACCCTATGACTGGAACTTTAGAACATTGCAAAGGACATACAAAACAGATACATATTTCCAACAGGAAGAAGGGCAAAAATTTCTTCCCCAGTGGCAGGTGGTGACGGTGGTATGGTGGGCAGTACTCACTGCCACTGAACAATGACTGAAGGAAGCATCCCACGTACGTACTGATTTCCATGCCAGTAGACAATACAATAGACCAATGGCTTAACTCAATAGCTTCGTGTGTTCAGAGGCAGAGCTGGCTGGGTTGGCACTGTACAGACACACCATTTCAACGAGCTGCTCAGCCTCATAAGGAGTAAGCAGCTGGGGCCCCTTCCCCCCTTGCTTGCCCCAAGCAGCCAACTACTACATATAACCCCACCTCACTAGTCAGCACTGCCCTTCTCAAGTCCGTCTAGACTAGAGATTATGAGGGACACTGAGGAACCTGACATTTCCCTGGAATTATAACTTATCTCCAGATGACTGACATACGTTTTGTTGCAGAAAATTCCAGCCCGGAGGATGGACCGTATATGGCATCACATTGCTGCTGAGCTGCCTCTGCTCTCAGAACTCTGCCCTCCCCAAATTCCACCCCCAAATCTCCAGGAATTTCCCAACATGGTGCTGCCAAGCCTGGGTGGCAGGGAGGGGAGGACCCCATTCTGAAGCCAGATCTCAGCTTTCAGTTCCTGGCAAATGGTGATGATGTCCTTGTGGCAGGCCGCAATTTAGGAGTCCAATCTGGATTTAATCGGTAGTCCAAATTAATCTTGGAGGCATATAGAAAACCAGGAAATGAATTTTGTTATTCTCAATAATTTCCAAAGCAAATGCATCAAACCTGTCCCTCCGTAACTGCAGACTTCCACAGCAGATTTGGGGAAACAAATGTTTTTGCACAAGCCAAATGTATGCACAGCATAGAAACTATTGCTCAAATTAATAATTTAGCAATATTTGAAAACCAAAACATGATATCTATTGTATCAAAGTATGATGTTTAAGCAGCAGCAGGAGAGGATTCTTTACTGCATGCAGATGCTAACCAGAAAGAGTTGAAAAGGGTTTGATGAACAGCGTCTCCCTCCTCCCAATAACCATCAAAATTTTCTTCAGCACTTGCTTAATATATCTATCTAGTTGAACTGAAAACCCAGAAGGCACCAGGAAGGCTTTTTGTCTCCTCTCATTCCTCAGACACATCTGCCCAACTCTGGTGTGTATGCAGCAGCCCCCTCCCCCTTTTTTTCTGTTCCAAGTCTAATTCATTTTCTAGATTGACGGGGAAAATCCATAACAAATATTATTTATGGGCTTGCAATAAATAACCCTTTACAGAAGTTGCAATGTGCTCTGGTGGATTTCAAGGCAACTTTCATCAAGTTCTAAAGGTCAGGTCACTCTGCAATACTGACTCCATAGTCTATGAGGCTTTGGCTCATCTGTTTCATATTAATGGTAATATTTGGTGTAACAGTTCTCTCAATGGACTAGCTGTGCTGCGGATTTTATTTCCACGGTGGGAGAGAACCTCTGCTAATTCTGATTTGGACTCTGGGCTCCGTAAACAAATGCTGAATGCTGTTTGGATTTGTAAATACTAATTCCCACCCCCCCCTTCACCTTCCCCCTCCCTTTTGTATCAGTTCTAGTTGGGTAGATTCAGGGACCTGGGAGGAAGATGAACTTCAGAGCCATTCTATCCAATGTGAATTCTTTAAAATGAGTACCCAGCTTGTTGGGGGGAAAGTATAGATGACTGGGGAAGGCAATTGCAAACCACCATGTTAAAAAGTCTGCTGTGAAAATGTTGTGATGGGATGTCACCGCAGAGAAACGACTGGTGCTTGCACAGGGGACTACCTTTACCTTTATGTGAGTGTGTGTGCACCTGGAAGTCATGTTGATCTCTGCTGACTGATCCCTACTGGCAGCCTGGAGCACATTCAGGGAGATGGCTGAATAAAGCCTGCCCCTGCCTCCTGACTGCTAGTATTCCAAGGTCTCCCCATCCAAGTAACCACAGTAAAAGGCAAAAGATTTATGCGATCTGAAGAGAAACCACAGTAGATTAAAAAAAACTATGCTGGAATACCTGCTTTCAGATAATAGTCATGTGACAACACGCCAGGTTACGAGATACCGTGCTCAGGTTTACAGACATCGAACACAACAGATGGTCATTTGAACAAGGTCTGTTTTTTAGGTAGACAATTTAGGATTTTGTATTTTATATATTATTATTCTACTATATATGATTTGCTTAGATTTTAATATTGAAGCTGTTAAATTTTAATGGATTTCCTCATATGACTTGTCCTGTTTGTTTGGACTGTACTGGTTGTTGACTGTAACAATAATGTATGTATGTAACCACAGTAAACCCTGGTCAGCTTCTTAGATCTGATGAGGTTGGGCTTCACTCCTCTCACCTAGGCTATTCATGTCAAAGTGAGGAGCTGAATTCTTGACCGTCCTGCCTCAGACTACATGTGAAGGAGCTGTATTTTTAAATGTTCCTCTGCATAAGAAACCTGTCTGTAGTAAGTGACCATTTCAAGGAGAAGACAATGCAGATTTCTATTATTTTTCTCCTAAAGTCTAAATTGCTTTCAACACAGTAGCAGAGGCATTTATAATGGCAATGGGAGAGTATTTTCCATGGCATCTCCTCATGCCTGCCCCCTTGCCCGCCACAGATCTTTGGTAGTGGCTTTTTTCCAGTCTAAGAAAACTCTGATGAAGTATACCCAGAACTACTCTTAGGGTTGGTTGACACACACAGCAGAATGAGGTGGCAGAGTACTGAGGAAACAGAGAGGACTGTACCACATCAGTCTTCAGGGGAGCCTGCAGTTACCAACTCTGGGCTGGGAGATTTCTGGAGACTGACTGGTGGAACTTGGGAAATGTGTGGTTTGGGGAGGGGAGAGATCTCAGTGGGATACAGCGACATGAAAACCACCCTCTAAAGCAGCCATTTTCTCCAGAGGAAATTATCTCTATAGTCTGAAGTTCAGTTGTAATTCTGGGAGATATCTGGGGGCCACCTGGAGGCTGGCAACCTTAAGGGAAAGGATTACATTGTTTTAATCTCTGCAAGACCTTTCTACCTACCTTCCTAGGCTACAGCTCTCAAACTAAGAGCCCTTTGGCTCACTCCCCTAGGCACATGCAGTCCTCAAGTACATGTAAGCAGAGAAGGAACACAAGCAGCCAGCTGTTACTCAGATGCAGCTAAGCAAGCTACCAGGCTCTTCCCTGCCTGCCTCCCCATTTATGCTGCCAAATTATGGTTTAATTATGATATTTTTTGTTAGCCATGGTTAAATAGGAACCCCATCTCAGTCACTAAGTGTTGAGAGGAAAGAGCTGCTAGCTGGTAATGTGCAGATCTGGAACTAATGTCCTTGACAAAACTTGCAGGCTATTTCAGGCCAAAACTGGCCACATGGTTAGGTGCTTCTGTCATGATGGTGTCAATAATCTCAAGCCACAATGACTGTATATGTTCCAGCTGTCCCCTATTTTCCAGCCTTTTTCCAAGTATGCACACATGAAAGACAAGAAGGAAAGCATGATGCATCTCAACCAGCGGATCTGTGATCTCTCAAACTGAGTACATCATCTGCTAACAGTCATGGTTTGTTCCCAATTTAAAAGAAACTGTGTTTGGGATGTTTTTGCTTCTACACAGTTGGTGGCTTTTTGGCATGGTAGCTGATTTGGGTAGCTACTGCTGGGATATGCTTGGATAATTGGTGGGATGAACAGCAGCCACCATATACAGGTCACAAAACATTCAAGGTCAGCTGTGTTTTGAATATATGTGCTGCTTTTGCACATGCATAGACAATGGCATTAAGCACGTTGATACATGCTCAGAAGTTACTTGATTGAACATCATTCCAATGGGGCAGTTCACGAACACAAAGTGTGATTCTGACTCAGATGGGCAGCTGTGTTGGTCTGAAGCAGCGGAATGAAGTTTGAGTCTAGTGGCACCTTTAAGACCAACACCATTTTATTTGAGGTATAAGCTTTTTGTTGGTTTTAAAGGTGCCACTGGACTCAAACTTTGTTAAGGTGTGGTTCAGTTTAGGAAACTCAATAAAAACAAACTTGCTCAGTTTTGGAAGCCAGGCGGGAAAATGGGAAAAGTTGGAATACTCAGTAGACGGAGCACTCAGCACTCCTCGGTTCAAGCAGGATTGAGACTCTCCCCCACCCCACCCCACAACCCCTTTCTATACTCTCTCTTCCTGTTAGGCACCTGTCACAAAGGTCAACCACAGGAAAGCCATGTAAAAATACACAGGTCACAATTTAGGACATTTTGAGTGTTTGCTTATAAAATTTAACCTTATTTTGAGAGGGTTCTGTTTGCAACCTGCAACTTAATTGCCATTCAAAGGCGATACTACAGCCATGTCAATTATACTCCAAATTAGTTATGAATATGCTATTAATTTTATCATATCGAATAATCCCTATTTATTTTCTAAACTAGTCTGTTTTCTCTGTTCTTATTTTCCCTTTCTGCATACTATGCAGTTTCAAGTGTCCAGAAATTAGAATTCGAGAACCTTATGATAAACAAAAAAATTCTAGCACAGGTTGTAATGATTTGCAACTGATACAAAACCAGTGTTTCCACATATATAACTTGATCTCAATATTGTGTACTTATGCATTAAAATATTTTTTTTTAAATAATGAATCTTTTCCATACACAACTGTAATCATACACAGAAAGCCAGTACTTTTGGGCCAAGCTCATGCCAATTCCCTGATTAAAATGTCCCTTTCTTGAGGCTGCTTTTAGCCTTAACAGGAAAAAAGAAAGACTGGCATATATAGATAGTTATCTTTTTCACTACCAGAGATTAAAGGCAGTGTCAGGGGCCATTTTTGATTGAATAAAATAATAAATGGGGAAAAGTTAAATCACTCTTCATCCATGCCACAGCTCAGGTCCATGTTATTCTCCACCCACCCCACCCCGCTGTGGCTTTTAAAGTGCAAATTACTTATCTAGAGCTCCAGTTACAAAACACCAATGTATGGCTTGATGCTAAGGCAGTCCACACTCCCTGATGACAATATCAAAAGATCGAGTGTACCAGCAATAAATCAAAATGAAGTAATTCTACATACATATACACTGAAACATTTTTGTCAAAACATTTTTATTGCAGCATACATTTTCTATAAAATAAAAATGCATGCATATCTGTATTTTTTCTTGGTTCTGTCACTGCAGCATGCAAGTTGAAGCCATGACATGGATGTTGGGTCAGGATATCCTGCTATCTTGAACTGGCAAAAACCAGGCTGCTCCTTGCAGTTTGTCACTTCTTAGGAAAAGTCCCCTTTCCCCCTCCTTCTAATAAAATTTCACCCAATACACAAAATGGAAAAAACGAAAGACAATGAAGGGCTTGGAAAGTTTTTTAAGTGCCAAACTTCACCACAAGTTCAGCTGTAGGCTATTCTAAATATTCAAGAAATTTCTTGGATAGCCACAGCTGGTCTTGGGGTAGTTCCGACCTTTGGCCCAAGGTCAAAGATGGGCTTGTTTTACAACCCTTGTGTTATGATTTCAGGATCTGCTGTGTGTTGACCAAGAACCTTTTGAAAGCTGAAAAGATTGGCTACTGGCTTAGATCATCTAAGCTAGATGCAGACTAGCATTTCTGCTTGCAGAGCATGAAGACAGAACATGATTTCCAAGGGCATTTGAGTTCTCATGGGAAGTGGAAAAGTCATGGTCCAGGGTGGAAATATTCGGCGCCTGTGGAAACACTAGTCTGGATCCAGGCTCCTGCCTGGAGAGTTCAGCATTATGTGTGGTAGACTCTACCAAGGAGAGATGCTACATGGGTTATTCCAAGACATAAACAGCAGCCGAGTGAGAGGCCCCTTCTGCTGTCCCATGGGGATCCCACTTCTATCCCTGGAGCAACAAATTTTCACCCAAGTGCAACTGCCTGTGTACTACAGTCTGGTCAGTTCACAGACTTCGAATGCACATCTGCAGAAGCCAAATTTTACAGCTGTGTTCTATATCAGTGAGCACTCTGAGTGGGAACAGGAGACCAGAAATGCTGGGAGGAGGGGAGTGTGTATAAATGGGGGAAACTGACCTCCCTGTAGGCCTAGGTCCTATTCATAATGCTCCACAGCCTGGCTGAGTTTCAGGACCTCACAGAAGTTTTGAGGAAGGTGATACGGAGAGAATCTAAAAGAGATTTGCCTATTTTCCAAAGTAAACAAACAAAAAGGACTTTCAAAAAGCCATTTCCTATACATGCTGAGACAGAAGTATCCATGTAAAACTAGCCGACTTAATTACAGGTGGATTTGGTAAGCAGCTCCCCTACAGTCTGAAGTTTGAGTTGCAAAATTAATTTTACATTTTCTGTGCAACTCTTGCCTGTGTCTGTGGGATCCTGACAATAGTACAGACTTCTGTTTTCTTTGCTTGTCACTGTGCTTGCTCAATGGAATGCTAGATTAAGGAAAACTGGCTGCTCTGCTCCTTGGGGGCTAAGCGTATTTCTTGAGGTTATCATCTGGAACTTTGCTACAAGGCAAACTGAGGCAAGGCTGGTGATGAAGCAACAGCAGGTGCTTGCTGGTTGTAGGACCTACAACCAGTGTTTGTGATGCTGCACAGAAAGGTGGGAATGTCGTTTAATGTATATGTGGCTCTCTGAGAATCCGGTATCTTGCTTCTCTCTTGAGAAAACCAGTGAAAGAGAATATTGAGAAAAATCAATTGGGGATCCATAGGTTACAATGATCACTTATCAATATTTTATGCAAAGAAATACATACTCAAATATTGATACTTAGAACTCATCACTTTAGGGACTTCCGTGATCGGAAAATGGTGAGCTGAGCTGCTTTCCCTAACGGGGGCAGGCTGGCACTTCTGTTCGGGGTAGTAAAAGGCAAATTAATGCCTTCTGCCTACTTTTGTCAGCTAGAGAATCATCCAAGATATGCACAGATACTTTGAGGAGACTTACCTTGGCTGAAAGGGAGTCCCGGAGGGGTTTCTTTTGAGGCTTTGAGGGATCTCCGGAGAGAAGTTGCATATTCATCATCTGCAGAAGTTTCCAGAGTCATTCATTTGACTTAAGCTCGACAGGATCCGAATCTTCTTTTACAACTTTAAACATCTATTCTACAAAAGATTGGTGTCGATTTGGATAAACTACAAAAAAAAGGTATCGATTGCTATCTCTTCGGGACTATTTAAAGCTAAACAAAACGAAATTAAAAGGTGGGAGTTGGATATAATGGAAGCTTGAGAGGAGGAGAAGAAAAGGGGCTAAATTTGAACTTTGTAAATTTAAGAGACAGTGCTAAAGGAGAAAGGAACTTATTGTTTAGTCTATCTGCAGTTGAGGAAGTAGCCCCATCGTCATAGATTTGCAGCACTCACAGTCAACACAGGAAGTATGTCAGACATCGCGAGATTTCTCTACCAGTGAAACGAGACTTGGTGGCAGGAAAAGCAGGAAGTACCAGAGGAAAAAGAAGGAAGCAGGAAAAGTAAACAGCCTACTCTAGGATTATAATATCAGAGAGAAACATCGGCGGCCATTGCTGGGAGGATAAAGTTTTAACAATGTTTTTAAAGTGACTGGGACAATAAAAATTGGCGGAGTTAATTGAGTTGGCAACTTTAAAATAAGGACTATTGGACAGTGGTGAAGAAGATTTGAATTGGATAAGGGGGGGAAAGGAAAATTTTTAAAGTGAAGCAAAAGTCGCAACCGCCATTTTGGGGAAAGTAAAAACTTTAAATATTAATATCTGAGCCTGGGAGGCTCAGAGGATGGCGAAATTGGGTTCATTGGAAAGCACAAGCTTCACTTTATTAAACCTGATGGCCCAGATTTAATTTGGTGAGATAAAAATTTTCGATCTTTTTTATATGTCAGATCCAAAGCAAATCCGTACTAGGTCTGGTTCAATGGAGAAAATGCAAGCCCAATCAGATGCAATGGAAGTCAGGATAATGAAGGGGGTGAAAGAAATGATAACTGCCTCCAAAAAAGAAATAAGAAAAGATATTGAGGACTCAAAAAAAGAATTAAAAAAACAGAGAATCTCAGAAACGAGACTGTAGTAATAACAAAAAAAGTACAAGAGGTGGAAGATAGAGTGAAAATACATGATTCCACCTTGTAAAATTACAAGAAAAGGTGATAATACATGACTGTAAGTTGATGGAGACACAGATTCATTTTAGAGGTGTACCAGAGGATGAAGAATCTGATTTGAAAGACTATATAATGGCAAAATTTTTGGAGGAAGATCCTGAAGGGAATAGAAATATGTATGACTATATGTATAGGGTGAATTCACTCTATGCAAAAAAACATAATATGCCAAGAAACGTGGTGATAAGATTTATGACAAAAGAAATGGTGGGAAAGATCATAAACAAAAACAAAGATATTGATAGTGGGAAGTAGTAGAATAAGAATTATGAAAGAGTTGTCAAGACAAGTGTTAACTGACAGGAATCCATACAAAAAATTGACAGAAAAATTATGTGACAACGGAATAAGATACAGATGGATAATACCTAAAGGTATGAGCTTTGAACTTCAAGGGAAAAGGATTACAATTCCAAGCACACAGGAACTGCGTAGATTTTATGGAGAAAATAAAGAATTTGCACCATGATGGATTACAAATTGATATCTTGGAATGTAAATGGACTAAACTCACCACAAAAAAGAAGGGCAACATTTCATTGGATAAAAAAACCTGTAACATAGTTTGTTTACAAGAAATGCACATTAGACAAAAGGATTATAAAATTTTATGGAATAAGCAATTGGGACTAGAATTTTATACATTGGCTGATTAAAAAAGAATTCAACAAGAAATTGGTTTTTAAAGATAAAGATGGAAGATATATAGTGGTGGAAATTACATTGAATGCTAATAAAACTTTATTGTTGGGACTTTATGCTCCAAATGGTGCAAAGACATTTTCTTTAAAAATATTATGCAACATTTGAATGAAGTGACTTATGAGCAAATTTTGCTGATGGGAGATTTTAATGGAACAATTCAGAACATAATAGATAGATATGGGAAGAAAAAAATTGATAAAGAAGGGAAATTGCCAAAATCTTTTTTTGAATTGGTTAAGCAAGAAAATTTGGAGGATATATGGAGAAAGTTTAATCCTGAAGTACGGGAGTATACCTTTTTTTCAGCCAGACATAATTCTTTTTCTAGAATTGACATGTTGTGGGGTACCAAAGATTTGGGACTTATAACAAAGAAGATAGAGATTTTACCCAAAATAGGAGCTGATCATAACCCAATAATGTGGATTACAAAATTGCCTAAAAAGTAGAGAAGATGGAGATTAAATGAAGATTTACTACAAAATAAAGAGACATCTCTACAAAAGGAAACTAAAGCTTACTTTCAACTTAATGATAGAGAAGATATAGAATTTCGGACGGTATGGGATGCCTACAAGGCAGTAATGAGAGGAATACTAATAACATTGAATAACAAAGATAAGAGAGCAAAAGATAAACATTGGACGTTCAAAATGAAATTAAGAAAAAAGGTGAATTAAGAAAAAGGCCAGGAAAAAAGAAAATTATAAGGGAGATTACAATATTGCAAACACAAATGAGACATTTGTTAAATAAGGAAATGGAATGGAATTTGAAAAAATTACAACAGAAATCTTTTGAGGGGGCAAATAAACCTGGAAAGTATTTGGTCTGGCAATTGAAGAAAAAGAGAGAAAGTAAAATTATTAATAAAATTGTGGCTGATGGAAAAGAGTTGGTAGATCAAGAAGGAATAAAGAGAGATTTTTTTAAGTATTATGCTAAATTATTTAAGGGTATTAAAGTAAAGAAAGAAGAGATTGAAGCGTATTTGCAAAAGATCAAAATAGCACCCTTAACTGAATATATGGAGAAAGTTTTGAATGATCCAATTGAAATAATAGAAATTGAAGCAGCGATTAATGCAAAGTCGGAAAGGCACCTGGACCAGATGGATATACGGCAAAATTTTTTAAAATGCTTAAAGAAGAATTAGTACCAAAACTTCAAAAATTAATGAATACAATAAGATCAAATGGGAAAATACCCAATACATGGAAAGAAGCTGTAATTTCGTTGATTCCAAAGAAGAAGAAGAAGAGGAAGATATTGGATTTATATCCCGCCCTCCACTCTGAAGAGTCTCAGAGCAGCTCACAATCTCCTTTATCTTCCTCCCCTACAACAGACACCCTGTGAGGTGGGTGGGGCTGGAGAGGGCTCTCACAGCAGCTGCCCTTTCAAGGACAGCCTCTGCCAGACCCTATGGCTGACCCAAGAATAATATATTTATTTCAAACTATTCCGATTGTGAAAGACAGTAAACAGTTTAATAAATGGCAAAGGAAGATCTCAGAATTTGTATGGGCTGGAAAGAAACCAAGGATTAAAATGAAAGTTTTAATAGATGCTAAAGAAAGAGATGGATTCCAATTACCAGATCTAAGACTATATCATGAAGCAGTTTGTTTAGTGTGGATAAAAGATTGGGTGACATTGAATAAAAAGCTTTTAACGTTGGAAGGTTATGGAAATAAATTCGGCTGGCACACTTATATGTACTATGGGAAGAAAAAGATGGATGGTTTTTTCTCTCACCATTACATAAGAAATAAATTGGTAAATATCTGGATGAAGTATAAGAAATATGGTGATGAGAGAAAACAACTATAGATTGTGCCAGCAGAAGTAATAAGAATAACAGCTGTTTCAGGAGAGGGAAAATGGATGTCATACAATCAACTATTAAAAATACAAAGCGGTAAAACAGAATTGAAAACTGCTGAGGAATTGAACTATAAATATGATTGGTTTCAAATGCAACAAATAAAAAGTTTGGTGGAAAGTGAACTTAAAACTGAAGGAATAAGACAAGAACAAACAGAAATGGAAAAAGTTCTGCTTGGAGATAATGAAAAATTAATTTTGAAAATTTATAATGGGCTACAGAAGATGAAGTAGTGAAATCACAAATGATTAAGTGGGCAATTAATGTAAATAAAGAAATACAGATGGATACATGGGAATATTTGTGGAAGAACTCTATGAAACTCTCAACATGTCAGAATATTAAAGGGAACTGTTTTAAGATGATGTACAGATGGTATATGACTCCTAAAAAGTTGGCAAAGATGAACAATAATATGTCAGACAAATGTTGGAAATGTAAAAAACATGATGGTTCTTTCTACCATATGTGACTTGTGAAAGAGAGAAGAATTATTGGCAGATGATTCAACAAGAGATTTCTAAGATCTTGGGATACGAATTTAATAAAGTTGTAGAGATTTTTCTGTTGGGATTACAAATGGAAACATTTTCAAAAGAAGATAGAACTTTAATGTGGTACTTGCTCTCAGCTGCTAGGACATTGTATGCGCACTTGTGGAAGCAAGAAAAAATACCAGAGAAATGGGATTGGATTGTAAAAGTTATGACATGCAGTGAAATGGACAAGTTAACAAGAACCTTAAGAGACTATGATTTGGAAGTATTTAAGATGGAGTAGAAAAAGTTCAGAAGTTACGTAGAAAAAGACTGGAAAATAAAAGGACATTGGACAGGGAGGAGGATATTAATTTTAGTTCTTAATAATTAAGGGTACCTTTAATATTAATTTTTTAAGTTTAGTACACTGGCGGGGGTCAAGTAACGGGGAGAGGGGTGGGTAGAAAGTAATATATGGGATAGAGGGAAAAAGTAATTATTAATGATGTAAATTGACTATGCTACCATATGTTACTAATAAATTGTTTGAACACAAGAACTCATCACTTTAAAACAATGGAAGTTGTGATGCACAGCAGTCATTAGGGGGATAAATAGTTTTATCTTGCTTTTCTCCACAAGCATTAGAAATGAATTCGCTTCCAACAAAGCTCCCATGGCTGTTGCATCACTAGATATCAGCACTGCCCTCATATAAATTTTAACCCAAGCATTAAAACCATCAATTAAAAAGCCTGCCTTCAAAATTATGCCTTTCATCATCTTCTAAACTGAGCTTCTTGACATGCTCAGGAAGGCAGTATTTTGCACTAATGGAAGATTCCAGGCTCTCTGCAAGGGCATGCCATGTACAGTGTCTTACAGTAGTTCAAGTTCAAGTTTACTGTCATATGGATCAGCATGGTAAAATCAGCAAAGTCCAAAAATGGAACTAAATCACACATTATATAAAGATGGAATAAAGCACTTTTGGCTACAACATCCACCTGCTTTTCAAATAAAACAGCAGAGTCTCACAGCACTCCAAATTTTGTGTCCAACAAAGATAAATTTACCCCCTCAAAAACAAGGTCCATTGCCCTCAAGAAAATCAATCTAATTTAAAGGTTTTACATACATATTACTGTAAAACACATAGAAGACAAACAATGCCGCAAAGCCCATAATTTAGTGAAACTGTGAGCAAAATGCACACATACAAAAAACAGCCTGGGAGCTTTTCTGGTAGAAAGTAGGGTTGCCAAGTCCAATTAAAGAAAAATCTGGGGACTTTGGGGGTGGAGCCAGGAGACATTGGGGGTGGAGCCAGGAACAAGGATGTGACAAGCATAATTGAACTCCAAGGGAGTTCTGGCCATCACATATAAAGGGACAGCACGCCTTTTTAAATGCCTTTCTTCAATAGGAAATAATTAAGGATAGGGGCACCATCTTTTGGGGCTCATAGAATTGGACCCTCTGGTCCAATCGTTTTGAAACTTGGGGGATATTTTGGGGAGAGGCACTAGATGCTATACTAAAAATCTGGTGCCCCTATCTCAAAAAATAGCCCCCCCCAGAGCCCCCAATACCCACGGATCAATTCCCTATTATTCCCTATGGGAATCGTTCTCCATAGGGAATAATAGAGTGCCTAGTAGACATTTCCCTCCCCCCCCACGCTTTCTAAAGGGGGGGAGGGCCTCCATACCAGGGAATCCCCCCTCCCTCGCTCTCACACACACACACAAACACTTACCGTACTTGGTCTTCTTCCAGCAGAATGTGCTTGCTGTGAAAATGAAAGCAAGGCTCCACAGGAAAAGAAAGGGAGGGGCCGTTCTCCATGGAAACTGTTACTTTCCCATGAAGCCCTTCCTGTTTCCTGTGCAGCCTTAAAGGGACACATTTTAAAACGGATCAGAAGCTCTACAACATGATGCCTAAAGGTATGTTCTCTCCCCCCTCCCCCGCCCCCAGATTTTTTGAGAGCGGGGGAGGAGGATGCAATTTCAGGGGTTCCCCCGCCAGGGCGAGAGGGTTGGGAAGCCTAGTAGAAAGCCATCAATATTTTTGAAGGAATGACAGTTGCTACAGAACCAGATGGATTTGAACGAGGCAGAGAGATCTGGTGTTTAAACCTACTGCTCAAGTTAATAGAATTATTTGCAAACCAACTTTCCCCCTCAAGTGGGTTTAGCATACACAATGAGTCAAGAATTTTCAATATATTATGCTTGCTGCTGTCGGATGCCCATCATAACACACACAGACACAGTGAAATTGGAATGTTTAGGCATTGTTAGTTTGGCTAATTCATGGTCTAGTTTGATTTTCTGAGTCTACTATGGTTTTCTGTTCTGTTCAGCACCTTTCAATGAGAGAACTAATTTTTCTATTCTCATCATGATATTATATTATCTCAGAAGTTGGTAGCTCTGGGTTGGGAAATACCTGGAAATTTTTGAGGGAAGGCTGAGTTTGAGGAAGGGAAGGATTTAATGGGGTATTATGCCACAGAGTCCATCATCTAAAATGACCATTTTCTCAGGTGAACTGATCTTTTGCCTAAAGATCAGTTGTTATCCCTGGAGATCTCCAGCCACCATCTGGACATTGCTAATCTTAGGAATTGGAGATCTCAGATACTCTCCACTTTGGTAGCATGCGGGGGGAGGATGGATACTTCATAGGAGTTTGATATGAACACAGTAATGCAACACTGTGGATACAGAGGCTTCCTCCCTCTTTTTTGTCTAATTTTCTCAAGACTATCACAGAATCAACAAGGCTGACAAAACCCAAAAGAATCTCTCCTTTTGTGGGAAGCCCAATGAATTCTACATAGATCATAAAGATGTATTGAGTGCCATCTTAGTTGGCTAGATAGCAGGATGGCAGAAACATATCCCATTCCTTTCTGGTGTTACCTCTTGGTAATCTCTTTCAGGACAAATACAAATAGTGTCTACAAATGGCCCAGAAAATGTCTGTTGTAGATGCTATTTGTACCTACAACAGAAATTTTCTGGGCTCTACTTTAAAAACAAAAAAAGCCCAAAACAAGAAAACCAAACTAGAACTGCCATGGTTGGACCTATGACTTTTACATTTCAGCCAAAATCACAATTCATACAGAGAATGACTTACGTTAAACAGTCTTGACCACATATTCTTGTTGAACATGAAATGTGCAATTTAGTCTTTTCAAGAATCTCAGCAACAAGTTGGCATTAAGTGGTCCATCATAATTTGGGACACAATCAATCTTCTACCCACCATGGCTGTAAGGAGACATACAAAAATAAAATAATGGGGGGGAAAGGACTTGTTAACTTTAATTAACTTAGATCTAGAAGTAGTGAGATCTTTGGAGTTGCAAGGCCAACCAGATTAGTTCTGCTTTGGAGACATGGAAAACTGGTTAGTTGCTCCATATCACACCAGTCCACATGGCTGCCAGGGTCCATTGTAGACAATCAGTGTGCACACTTGGCTTCTTTTATTTCTTGTATCAAATTTATATCCTGCCCTCCCCTGACAGGCTCAGGGTGGCTAACAAAAACAAACATAAAACATTAAAAACAGAATATGCAATAAAATCAATTCCATACATTTTATAATCATTAAGTCCAAGATGCACATGAATATTCTGAGTATCCAATATTTATAGTTTCAGTTCTCTTAGTTCCATGAGATTGTTGGTGCTGCGGAATAATAGCCACCTCCCTTTAATCTTTAAAAGCGAGCTTAAACAATTTGGTCTTACAGGCCCTGCGAAACTGTGGCAGGTCCCACAGGGCCCTGATGTTTTTGGGGAGGGCATTCCACAACGTGGGGGCTATTACCGAGAACGCTCTGGCTCTGGTGGTGGATAATTGAGCTTCTTTCAGTCTGGGTATCTTAAGAAGATTTTGGGACCCCGAACGTAATGCTCTCTGGGTTATGTATGGGAAAGGTGGTCCCGAAGATAGACAGGTCCCAGGCCATATAGGGCTTTAAAGGTTATAACCAGCACCTTGAAACAAATCCAGAATGCCACAGGCAGCCAGTGTAATGTTTCCAGCATAGGTTGAATGTGTTCCCGTACAAGTAGCTCTATTAACAATCGGGCTGTTGTGTTTTGCACCAGCTGCAGCCTCCGAATTTGAATCAGGGGCAGTCCTATGTAGAGGGCGTTACAGTAGTCTATTCTCAAGGTGACCAATGCATGGATCAGTGTTGCCAAGTCATTGCGCTCCAGGTACAGAACCACACTGCCTTATCTGCCTGAGATGATAAAATGCAGATTTGGCAGTGGCTGCTACCTGGGCCTCCATTGTGAGCGAAGGCTCCAGGAGCACCCCTAAACTCTTAATCCTTGACGCTGGAGCCAATGGTATCCCATCAATATCCTGAACAAGCAGTCTGCTACAACGTGGTCAGACTTGGCCCACATACCTTCTGACAGCTGGCCTTGAAGCCTACTTCTTGAGACACACACATTTTCTTTCTTTTAGCAAAGGGATTTGCACCTTTGTCATGCCATCTCACTGTTCAGAACAGTATTAACCCAACCCCTCTGCATTCTCATGAACTGTGACTATACAGTCTCCACAATGCACCCAATATATGACTGCTGTATAAGTTCAGCAATGTGTAGATTTCCCATGCACATACTGCGTCCATACCTGCAAACCAGAACCCTCAGCTTTCAGGACCAGTCATCCTCATACTCAATCAAACCAGGCTGTGTGCCCGGCATGATGCTTAAAGGGGGGTAAAGAATACCTAAAAATTTTACTTAATGGTATTGCTTGTCAGTAGGGAAAAGCTTCTCTACTCTTAAGTGACTGAACTAATTCCATGTTTCAAAAAAATTCTAACACTTTGTACACATTAAGACAACACATCTGAAGGACTGACTGGCCATTCCAGGGCATTTTCAGCGGTGGCCCCCTTTTCAGATCAGACTGTCATGTTCAACTAAAGAGAGATCTACATATATTTTGTACTTCTTTGAAGGGCTTTCTGCTGATTATATGGTTGTGTCAAATGGCCCAGAAATTAAAGACATAAAATTATCTGTGACTTTTTTAGTTTCTAGAAGTTGCTGTTGGTTATGAAAAAAGATTGCTCCCCCATCTGTTTCTTTGAAGTTCCCTTCCCTACACCAAGAAATAAGGTAGCCCACGTGGTGGACCTGAATCGGGGCCCAGTCAGCAACGCATGCAGGTCTAAGTTTGCATGATGGAATGCTACTAGAGACTGCATGGTGCTCTTTGCAATGAACAGCTAGGTAGAACTTTTTTTTTTGCAGTCAAGTTACAGCTGATTTATGGTGACTCAATAGACTTTTCAAGGCAAGGGATGGCTTGCCATTACCTGCCTCAGTGTAGTAACCCTGGTATTCCTTGGAGGTCTTCCAACCAAATATTTGCCAGAGCCTGACCAGCTGAGTTAGTGTGAGCTGGCTCACAGTTTTTTAACCCCAGCTCACACATTTTTGTCTTAACTCAGAAAAAATGACCCCAGAGCAAACTAATTTATGCAGTAGCTCACAACTTTAATGCCAGTAGCCTGCGAAGTAGAATTTTTGCTTACAAGACTCCACAACTTAGCAGGAGTGTTGGGCCAGACCCTGCTTAGCTTCTGAGCTCTGATGGGATCAAGATAGCCATGGGCTAAAAAGCAACGTGAAACCGACCGACGTAGTCCTCCGGGGATTACAGAGCCGATCGCGCTCAGTTTTAAAACCACTGGACTTTCCAACGCCGCTGAATCCGGCAACACAAAATTCTTTTTGTGCACGCCGCTCGTCTGCCTCCGATCAAAAACTTAAGCAGACTGTTGTTGTTTTTGAAAGGGTGAGGAGCTACGGCAACGCATAATCGAAGCATGGACTGCAACACCACTTACTTAATATCACACTCCACTCCTGTACACTTTCGTTTCAAGCTAATACTCCGCGCTCGCGCAGCCCGCGCTCCCTCTTGCAAGCTTGCGAAATCTATCAGCCTTCCGACTAAACCCGCTTATAGATCCCGTCGAATCTATGCTGCCCGCTTTCTTCCGAGAAAGCCCTGCTGAACTCAGCATTGGCTGACTTCTGTGGCGAAACACAAAACCCAGGTGCAAAAGAAACTAGGGGAGTACATTGAACTTCCGAACGAGCACGCCTGGGATCGGACTGCAACGCTTGTAAATCCAAGCCAGGCTTATTTTGGAAGCAAGCCATCTTGGAGCCGAGGGGGGCTGACTTCCAAGGAAATACGCTTAGGAGCCGCCTGCAAAGGAGCCGCTCTTTCGCCTCCCAGAGAAGCAACCCAGAGCCCACCAAGGCGCATCGCTTTCCCCGACGCCGCTGCGCCGAGGAACGTCTCTTTCGAAGGGGAGGTGACCCGCACATCCTAGAAACCAGCCCGCACCAGGGACGCGATTGGCTCATTGAGTCCCTGAGTGACATGGGGAGGGGAGGGGGCGAGAGGAGTGCAGGGAAGCAGCTCGGCGCTGATTGGCTGCTGGGGGGAAGGGCTCTGAAACTCTTAAAAGAAATTGCTCTTGGTGGCCACATTCGGGTCTCGTTGCTTTGTGAGGGATTCAAGCAACGGGCAGCGAGACGCTGTTTCCCCCTTTTTCCCCCCTGGAGGCAACTTGGAGGAAAACTTGGTAGGAGCTGCTGCAGCAACACCACCAGACTGCCCCTTCTTGGTGGAGCCCCTTTTTAAATTTGATTCGATTTTGCTAACCTCCAAAACCAGGAGCAGAAGATAAGGGCAGAAAAGAGAGAGAGGGAAAAAAAAAGACACAGCACCTGGAAGTTGGTGTGATTGCCCTTTGAGAATGGGCACTGCCATATCCCCGGGAGGCCCTGTTTGTGATGTGCCTGGGATGCTGTGGTTGGCCTTAGGTGTGCTTCTTGCTCCTGGCACTGCCAGGGCCAACGAGTACGATTATGTGAGTTTCCAGTCTGACATCAGCTCTTACCAAAGCGGGCGGTTCTACACCAAGCCCCCCCAGTGTGTGGCCATCCCTGCTGACCTGCGTCTGTGCCACAGCGTGGGCTACGACAAGATGGTCCTGCCCAACCTCCTGGACCACGAGACCATGGCCGAGGTGAAGCAGCAAGCTAGCAGCTGGGTGCCTTTGCTCAACAAGAACTGTCACAAAGGTACCCAGGTCTTCCTTTGCTCCCTCTTTGCCCCGGTCTGCCTGGAACGGCCCATCTACCCTTGCCGCTGGCTCTGTGAGGCGGTGCGTGACTCCTGCGAGCCTGTCATGCAGTTCTTTGGCTTCTACTGGCCGGAGATGCTCAAATGTGACCAGTTCCCACAGGATGAAGTGTGTATTGCTATGACGGGCCCCAATGCCACAGAGGCATCGAAGCCTCAAGGTAAGTCTTGCTGATTTCATAGCATCCTGCTTGTCTGAGCTGAGACAGGCAAGTCTTCTTGGGGGCCACCCCAAGATCAAGATGTTGGCAGGTGAAACTTTCCTTGAAGCAAGGTGAGATGGACGCTTTAGGCAGTGGCTGCCATTAACTGTGGAAGAGAGGAGTAGATGTGATCCAGGGGGGATCATCCACTGGCATGTTATAGTGTCATTTGCACGGGCATAAGAACCCTGCTGGATCATGTCAGGTCAAAGGTCTGTGCAGTTCAACATCTGTTTTCAACAAGGAATTGTTAAGATGGTTCCAGGAAGTACACAGATAATGCAAGGGGGCAACAGTCGTATTCCATTGTTTGTCCTCTTGTAAATGGTTATTCCATGTTCCAGTGGAGCCCATATGATGTACTGGTAGAGACTAGGATCTTGGTAACCAGGGTTCAAATCTGCACTCTGCAGTGAAACTCATTGGGGGACCTTGGGCCAATCACTGTCTCGGCTTGATGTGCTTTCCAGGGTTGCCATGAAGGTGAAATGAGGAATGTAGAACCCTGTACACCATTTCAGCTCCTTTGACTAAGGGTGGGATAAAAATCTACTAGTAGGTAGATGTCTCTGCAGTGTATCTTGCAGTTTGTTAATAAACCTCCTTTATATGGATGTGCCTAATCCCATTTGAAAGCAATCTAAGCTTCTTGCGTACTGGTTTGAGTGAGAGCTAGGATATGTAGTGGCTATGAGACTTGGCAGCTGAGCTGATTCCTAGGGCAGACACCGCTTCTGCTGTAAACTCACTACAATGGGGGCAAACCTGCATATGCCTGATCTCAGTGGAACTTTCTTCCAAGTAAAATACACTTTGCACCTGCTTTGGATGAGCTGCACACTTTTTAACCCTTCCTCTCTTCCGTTTGCAATCTGGGGATAATAGTACTTCCTTACAAAATTGTCATAATGTATGTAGTGTTTTGAATACTTGAAGACTTTATATAAATGCCAAATATGATCGTTAGCACACCTGAACCCCGCAGAAAAGGACAACATGCACTGCTTTGCTTGTGCACAACGCCCTTTCATTTTGCAGAGGCCCAGGCTATAGGAGGTCCTTCTAGATTGTGCTCTGTGTGTCCCCAAGGGCATCATTTGGCTTTTCCAACTTAAGAACCTCAAACACTCGTGAGCCAGTGTGTGTGTAATTTTGGGCTTGAGAAACCTAAAGTAAATGTTTCTCCTCTACTCTGAACCTTACCTGGTGGAGTTCGGCAAGTTTCTCTTTTTCCATCTCACCTGTCACACACATACATGTTGCTCTAAGCTCCTTGGAGGAAAGGTAGGACCCAAACATAACACCAAGGAGTTTTCAACAACTGCTTCTCAGCACAAGCTATGCCTGGATGTTTTTCTGTTCACTGGGAAAAATAATTTGCTTGAGATGGAACTTCCTTCTGTTCAGCCACAGAACATGAAATTAATTGCACAAGAGACTGTTGTTCCCAAGAGTACAAGAGAAGTGCTTTTCCCTGGCTCCTGAGTAACCTACAACCCGTCCCCCAGATATATGGGGCTTTCTGGTTGGGAACTGCTCCACAGACCCAGGAATGAGCCATTGCCCAAGGGGCAGCTAATAACAACCAAACACAACCACATTTATATAGCACTTTCAAATGCTCAAACAGTCTTTGACAAGAACCCTGAGAAGGAGCCTGTTATTGTGTCCCTAGTACAGAAGATAGGGAGAAAGAAGGCTGAGAGAATAAGCAGTCAGCTTAAAGCCATCTAGTGAGTTTGTGGTACAATGGGAGCATGGCTGTTTGTTTGCTTAGGCAGTCTATTGGTAGGCTTGGCACCTGCCCAGTTCAAAGCTTTAGGACTGGGTTGCACATGCAATCCCTGGATGGCTGTAGTAATGACCAGCAATAAGCCATTGCAGCTAAGTCTTTTAATGTCATGCCCCAAACTCCTGAGCACCGTGCTTTCCAACAGAGCCAGTTTCAGACATTTGGTTGCCTCTCCTCAAGTGGGCAGTAATGACATATAGAGCAAGCAGGCAATGAGCATCCCTGTGTAGAGAAGCAAAGTGATTCCATCTCTGTGTGAACTAGCCTACATTAGTGTTCACATACTCCCGGATAGCAGACATAGTGGGAAGAGGAGTGTTGTCTACCTACAACTATCTTTCTTTGCTTTACATTTGCTGTGTTAATCACCTGACTTTTGGCTAGTATGGATTAGCATAACCAAAGGACTCCCCCAAGCACATTAAAAGCCCATTGACAGGATCAGCACAGCACCATGTCACCTGCTTTTTCCACACCCAGAGAAATTTCCTATGTTAAATGGGGGGGGGGGGGGGAGCTGGATGCATATTTTATCCCATGCACCAAAACATTTTTGGCCAGCCTAGAAGCCTGTGTGGTATAGCAGCTACATGTTTGGCCTTGCCTGAGCAAATGCTGGGTTCAAATCCCTGCCAGGTGATGACACTTGCTGAGTTGCTTTGGGCAAGTTAGAATTAACTTAATGTTACTTTTTGGGACTGTGCTTATTATGAGCTATAATAATTTTCAAATAGGGCTCAGCAACTTGCAGTTCCTGGGCTGAATGCCACCTCCTGAGTGGTGGCACTCTGCCCCCCCCCCCCCATTTCTGATCTAGAGTGAAAGGAAAGGTGCAGGTGAGCAGTGGGCCTTGGCATCAAGCAGTTTTGGAGCTGGGACACTGGGCTTTGGCCCATAAGGTCCTACTGCCTTGTAGACAAGGACAGCTGGCAAAACTAGTTGCAGAGCAGAGTCTTATGGAATCTGCAGATCTGCTGCAGAAAAGATTCCACACATAGGTCTCTGTAATACTCCAGGTGTATCTTTTCCTGACTTTTTGTTTGTTTTTGCTTTTGCTTTTGGAAGAATGCACTTTTTGCTGTGATACAGCAATCCTGATTATGTAGTTTACCTAAGATGTTTTGCAGACCAAAGCATCCAAATGGAGCCCTTTGCTGCTAATGAGCTCTTTCAGGGTACAACGCTTTGGGAAGTTCTTCTGTACGAGTCCTACTGAAATGAATGAGTAGCACAAAGCACAGGAACAATTTTGTGGTTCCCATTCATTTAAGTGAAGCTTGCGCAAGAGAAGTTCCTGATGAATTGCATTCTGTGGCTCAGATTTCTGTCTCTGTATGCTTTGCTTGGATAGTAAGTCTGTCTGTCATTCAGTGCATTTTAAGACATAAATCCTGAGTATCTTAAAGAGTTAAGACTCTTAACTTATGTAGGATGCATTTCCCCCTAGATCTGATTTGTGTAGCTTGAAATGTCATTTCTGAAGTGGATTCAGTCTCCAGATGCATAACATAATTTGATAGCACAAAGGTGGTCTCTCTCTCGCTCTCTTTTCAAAAAGGTCCATTCACACACATTCCTGAGCATTTCTGAACCATCTAGCAGAATGCTTCAGGGTGGACTTCTTTAAAAAATAAAGCAGGCTAATCTCTGGACAGGAAGAAGTTATTTTCATAACTGCTCCGAAGTTTAAAGCCAGAGGGATTTGTTTCTGGTCATTTCAGCATAGCTGTCTCAGCAGTGCAGGCTCCAAAATCTTTCTTTTTAAACAAGACCCATTTGTTTCAGTTATACACCAACGCTTAAGAAGTCTATTCCAGTTTTCTGATCAAGGGTTTTACAAAGAAATAAAAGGGCATTATAGACAAAGTTATGCATTTGACTGTATACAGGCAATTGTTTTTAAGAGATGGATGTACTATTATCAACATATCATTGGCCTAATTTGTACTAGTGCTCAGGAACAAACTAGATGTGTCTTTGGTGGACATATATTTCTTTTTATGTGTCCACTAGGTTTACATATAAAGTTGGTGTGTATGTCTTGAACTGTTAAAGAGAAAGACATAGTGAACTTCCCCTTGCCTTTTCTTTGTTCCTGTTTCACTTCTGGTCTTGCACGCAGGAAGGGAGAAAAGTACCTGGAGATGGTGGGGAGGTAAGATGTGGTGGTGGGGAAGTCTTTCCCATGTACTCCTTTTATTGTTCAGTGCAGACCTCCCTGCTTTATTGCGAATGAGTCCAACATACAAACGATGACGTCATCTTGACTTGTTTGACCCTGAGCCTCCACATGTGTTTTCACTGTCAGGGCTCAGTGCTGAAACATGCGAAGTAATGAGAGTCAAAAGCGCCACTGAGCAAGTGCAGAGTGCATTTATTTTCTTGTGAAATAATTACAGAAAATCCCCATGCTGGGGAAGTTAGGGGGGAAAGTTTTCTGGTCAGAGAATGGCATCTTCAGACAGACTTGAGCCTGTCTCTCTTTCCTGAATTTCAGATCTATACTTCCCAATGATGCTTCAGAAACCTTCCAAAGTTTTGGAATCCAAACCCATTTTACTGGAAACTATAGGCTATAAAAGTGCGATATTGTACGCCCAAAAATAATGGTGCTTCTATCATTATCATTTTCAAGACAAAGTCCACTTTTTCAGAGAGTCGAAACTGGTCTGATACAGCCCAGCATTGCTCATGATGAGTACAGTCTCCTTTGCTATCTCATTAATTTCTCTGTTCAAACAGACCTGGCAGGTTTCTGCAGTGCTCTCGATGACAGTGAAACTGAAGAAAGATGTGTGTACATGTGGCCAAATCTGCCACTCTCTCTGTTAAAAACTATTGTCTGTCTTCTACCATTTCCTGCCTCAGAACACAGTCTTTACAGAGGTAGTTTAAAGGTAGGAAAATGTTTATTAGGTTACCTTATAAAACTTTTAAAAATCTGATCCTCAATATTATATTAAACTACATTGTTTAATATATTAAAGTACATATACTTCTCCTTTAAAGAAGTAGTAGGAAAATGCATGTGACACAATTCACATAGTATGTGATTTTTTAGATGTGCATGCTGAATCATTAAATACAGGTACTTGCATTAGGAAACTGGGATTGGCTGCACTGGGATGGGGTGGGGGGAATAAATCTGATTCTTTCTCATCATGATATGCGAAACAGCCACATGTTGAGAAGTTATTCCTGATCTTGCATGGACCCCAATTATCATAGCTTTAACTAACAGTGCAGTGTGTGTATTTGTACATGTACGTCTCTGCCTCTTTTGCTCTAGAGAGCTGAAAATGTGGAAGAAAGATGTCAAACCCAAAAGCTTCCTTCCAGGATTTTAAGAGACTATTGGGCCTAAAAGAATTGCTGCACTTGTTGTATGTTGTCGCATAATCTTCCTCATGTCTAAATCCCCCCTTCCTCTTTTGTTTGGACACAATAATTTCCTAGGCTGGGGGCCAAAGCACAACCCTTGGGCATTTTGCAGGAAGCAGCTGACAGCACAGGAACCCTATGCAAGTGATTTTCAGGCAATGTTTTCAAAATCTCTGTGAACAGCGAAGTATGCTATTCTCTGCATGGGTTCATGAAGTGCAGTTACCTTTTTAACAAAGAAAGCCCTTTTATGTGCTTGCTGTGTGTATGTGTTGTATGTGTGGTTCCTCACTCCTGGCCTGCTAGTGCTGCAGTGTTCTCTGCAGGTGAAATTTTGAGACTCAGCATACTGTTCTGAGGGGCCCTTCATGGTTTTGGTATTCAAGTCTGCCTTGAATGACTCTGTCATGTGCAAAGGGAGACAGGGGATATCTTTAACTCCAAACGTATGGATATAGTTCATGGCATCCTGGCAGCTTCCAGCTGTGAACTAGCTGCACGACACTTTGTTTTAAACTTTATCTCTGATAAAACTTCATGAGAATTCCATTGGATAAAGAATATATACTTTCTCCTTCAATAGAGACCTTTGATATTGCACCTTTGTTACAATATTGTATATTAGACAACTCACAGCTATTTCTATGCTTTGGAATTTTCTTCTTGGAGAGGTGCTGCTCTGGTAAGCTTTCCATCCTGTCCCACTGCAAGAAATCTTGCCATGAGGGGACTTCAGGGTATATCACAGTAGAGTGCTGGTGGGGTAAAAATTACTGCAGAACAGCCAGAATCTAAAAATGGGTATGTATTTAAAATATTGTTTAGGACTTAATTAAAATTAATAACATAAAATAAATAGCCAAAAAAAAAGAGAATGAGTGCCCTTTTACTATCCTTTGGGGATGAGACTGAATTTTGCAAACTTGCTGGTTCTGCTTAAATACTTCTCTTAATTTAATTATGATCCTAGATCAGCCAGCAATAACATAGTCAATAAAGTCAGTGACAGATAAAGAAAATATACATACACACAATAACAATCATGGCCCTATTAATCGAACTTTCACGATACGTATATAATTCATTAAAAGATTTCAAAAGATCTGTTTTGATTTCCCTTCTCCCTTGTGAAAAATTAATCCATTAGACTTTTTTTTCTCACCAGTGTGTGTTTCCTTGAGCTGGATTTTCCCCATAGAAATGCATGCATTTTTCACTGTGCATCAAATGCTTGTAAGTGTTGTGAAAATGGTGTAAAAGTATAGGTGTGTTCTTGAAAGTGCCTTGGGATATGCATGGCATCTTCAAGGATGACAGTGATCTCTGAAAGAGGCTACCTTCTCTCTGTGGCTAACACTGTACTTTATATTGCTAGTTTCAGATAATTTCATGTGTCCCTTAGGTTTGTGTGTATGCGTATAATTATTTTTTAAAGTGAGTGTCCAAAGTGGTGGGGGGACAGTGCACCAAACACGGAAGAAACTAAATGTTCTGTAAATAATTTTATGTAAAATTCACTTTTGTAGTTAGCAGTTATATATATATATATATTTAAAAGTCTGTCATCTATTCTCAATATTTTAACATATGTGATTAGCATTCTTAATGCTCCTTATTTATGTGAGATTGTTAAAATTTGTAGATGTTTCCTGAGTGTTGTCTATGTGGACTCAATAGAGGACTGAATTGTCTGTTCCTTTCTGGCTCATTGGAGCCATATGAACAGAACTTGGGGACTTGGGAACAATGGACAGCAGGATCCAAATCCCTGCTGCCCTACACCAATCATGAGCCCCCACCGGTTTGAATGACCCAATAACGTGCTTGTGCGGGCACCCTGAGTTGTATATAGTTGGCCCGTTGGCCCAGTTCTTCAGTCTTTACAGTGTAGCCACCTACCATGCTGTATCTAATAAAGAGCTGTTATTCACTACCACCTTGCCTCTTCAATGGTTAGAACCCACTGTATTATACTGAGGAAGAGTCTTGAAACACACTGGGAATTTTATATTATTAATGTTTCTAACTGGAAAATGGAATTTTGAATTGAACTTTATAAATGGTACCTTTAGCTTTACCTTTAGCTTCTTCTTTGCTTTTAATTCTCTACCCCTGATTGCTCCCTACTTGGTATTTTCAGAGCTGACCTTCTCATGAGGCAGGTGTGGAGATCTGCCACTAGGCTTCCCAATCCCCAGGTCCCAGCAGGGGATCCCCTGGTTTTACAGGCTTCTCCCCGCCCCCAGCCAGCTGGCTGGCGGTGGAAGCCCCACCCCCTTAGCCACCATGCAGCTGTAGGTCTTGGGCAGGTTTAGAAACCCGCAAACAGGTCCGTTTCAGAATGTGTGTGTGTCTCTGTATCTTTAAAGTTGAGCAGGAAGTACTTCATGGGAAGGGTCACCAAACAAGTCCCTCGGCTTGTTTTGCTTTCCTTGCAGAGCAACTGTGTGCGCACGTGGGTGTGTGAGTGAGAGAGAGAGGGTTGCCAATCCTCAGGTTTGGAGGCTCAGAAAGCGGCGGGGGGGGAGGGAGGGGAACTGTCTACTGGGCAATTATTCCCTATGGAGAACGATTCCCATAGGGCATGGGGAATTGATCCACGGGTATCGGGGGCTCTGGGGGGGCTGTTTTTTGAGGTAGAGGCACCAAATTTTCCGTACAGCATCTAGTCCTCTCCTCATCTAGTGCCTCTCTTCAAAATACCCCCCCAAGTTTCAAAACAATTGGACCAGGGGGTCCAATTCTATGAGCCCCAAAAGAAGATTCCCCTATCCTTCATTATTTCCTATGGAAGGAAGGCATTTTAAAAGGTGTGCTGTCCCTTTAAATGTGATGGCCAGAACTCCCTTGGAGTTCAATTATGCTTGTCACACCCTTGCTCCTGGCTCCGCCCCCAATGTCTCCTGGCTCCACCCCCAAAGTCTTCTGGCTCCACCCCCAAAGTCCCCAGATATTTCTTGAATTGGACTTGGGAACCCTATCTGCCACAGGAAGCAGCAGATTTGAGTTTATCATTAAGAGACAGAAGATGGTTAAAGTTTAAAACAAGTGTTTTTAAACCTTATGAGACAGAGGTAAAATAAAGACATTTTCGGTACTTGAGGCAATAAAGTCCAAATGACATCCCTTTCCTACTCTGGAGGTAAAAATGTAATGATGTTTTTATTTATTTAGTCTACTTCTGGGCCACAGTCTCAACTTGATGGCCCGTGCAATGGTGTTCAAAAATTATTAAACTGAAAACAAGATGTTAAGAAAAGCAGCATCATTAAAAGCACATTATAAAACAATAACACATTCAAAAACAATTAGGCAACAAAAATGGAATCTATAAGCAGCCGCAGTCTACTTTTTTCTTTTAAAAACACAGCAGATTAAATATAATACAAAAGAGAAGTCAACCATTTCCCTGAAATTCTGCTAAAGACTTGGGTAGATTAGGGGGAAAAAAGTCTTAAGCTGGTTCTGAAAACTTAACAGGCTAGGTGTCAGCTGAATAGCTGTGAAGAGGGAATTCCACAACCAAGGTGTGTGCTGGTAATAAATCGTTCATTCAGTCGTACAGCCAAGTTACTGTCTGCAGTAGCTTTTTATTGTACCATGGTAGCACAGAGAGCTGGGCCTCCAAAAATCAGCCCAACAATTGAGAAAGTTCATATGGAAACTTAATATGTGATAACTGGCAGCCATCTTAACCTGCCTAATGATAGGACTGGCCCTGATTACATTGGGCAAGGTGGCCAATTTCTGCATTCACAATGGTCATTCTGTTATGTAGACAGTTTTGGGGAGAACTAGAAGCTAACTCTAGTCACAGGCTAGGTATGCCTTCTTAAAATGTTGAATGTGGATTGCTAGAGCTGTTGGTCTTCAGGGCTAGGGCCTCTACCAGGAACTGTAAAGAATAAATCTCAGAGCAGACAGCATATACATTCTATCTCTAGTGAGCATGTGTACCTATGCACACATGTGATAGGGTTGCCAGCCTCCACGTGGTAACAACATACAATGATAGAGGTCACACAGGAAACCAACAACATAAACCCAAAGGTTACTGTGACCAAAATTACTAAAATACATACAATATTTATTACAATAAGCACAGGCAAACCATAGAAATATGATTCACACAAAGAAATTCTCAGTCCAATCCTTCTGAATACAGTTCACAGTACTCCTGTAGAGTTCACAGTATTCCTGAAAATATCAATGTATCCCATACATGTAGTAATGTTCCATCATAAATCCCATGAAAATATGATGTGTGCAACAGGACAGCTGGTATTTCAATTGCTGTTTCGATAATGCTTTTCCTCAGGCACAGGATTATAATATTTCCATAACATCCTGAAAGACACAAACTCAGTACATAAGCTTATGTTGGACAATATGTCTCTTCCTACATGCTTCTCACAGGCAAAATGTTCAGTCACATATTTTCATGGGATTTATGGAGATGGAACATTACTACATGTATGGGATACATTGATATCTTCAGGAATACTGTGAATTCTACAGGAGTACTGTGAATGTGAAGAATGTCTTATGTTCTTCTTCCTCAGGTTGAGATGTTGGTCTCTATAGCACAACTTGCATATTTATCTATGCAGACTTAGAGCTGGTTCACATGTCCATGTACAGCCTTTGATGGTTCAGAGTATTTTCACACACAATACAGAAGCAAATCCAAGTTGGATGCCAAATGTATGCTTAACAAGAAGTCTCAATTAACTGCAGGTTTGCAATAAGCATACCTGCACATGTTCGCAACATGGATGTATTGTATTCAGGCTTCCTGTTAGTAGGCTTTCACTTGACTAAAGAAATCTTAGTAGATTTCCAGTGTAGTACTAAACACTACACTACTAAACAGAGTTAATTTTAATAGATGGCAAATGGAGTAATCCTACACAGAACTGCACTGTCAGTCATAATGAATTTTACTCCATTAAAACTATTCTGCATATATTTGCATATTAATAAAACAATAGTGCTGAAGAAAAAAACCAAAATTTATTTCTTAAATAATATTCACTTTCTTCTTTTACCCAGTTCAAAGTTGCGTAAAACAGGGTTACAATATAAAATAAATCAATATACAGTAAAATACAGCTAACTGTAGCAGATAAACCAAATGAAACACCTAAGGCTTTAACATCAGCAGATAAAATCATACGCAAAATACCACAGCAGAATAATACCAGTTAGGGATGAATGTGTCATTTCTGCTGTTTTAACTTTAAAACCCCCATTTTAATTTCAGTTTGTCCTTCTACAAATTAGACCACGTTTATTTTCGCAACACTATCTTTTTCTCACATTGACTTTTTCCTTTAAAATGTACACAATCTCAATGTTACGTATGTCAATAAAGCTTCTGCAAATTGTGTATAAATGATGTATATTGAACATATAACTTCCATATGAATTGTGTATAAAAATTCTACATGAGCAAACTATGAAAAAAAAACAACTGCAAAAAAGCAGAGAACTAAAATTGTTGTTAACAACAATATAAACAAGCATGAAAATGAAATGGAATAGCAGCCATTTGCACATCCCTAATGTCAGCAAGTGGATAATGGCTGCCACCCTTCAAAATCAAAACCAGAACTTAATTGAAAACTAGATGGAATGGAAAGATCTTTGCTTGGCTCTTAAATGCTGACGCTGGATGTGCCAAGCAGACCTCATGAGGAAGGATGTTCCCCAAGTTTTGAAATGATGTACAGCAGGCATTACCTCAGATGAAGCATTTCCTCCCAAGACAGAGAGGAATGCTGCTTATCAGATGGCACCTATCCTGGAAACATCTGCTCAAGGAACTTTAAATTGATGAAGTCTTTCTCATTTATTTATTGGCAAAATGTTTTAGTCTTGATTTTTCGGTGTTCAATTAAAGCATCTTACATATTCATCTGGAACATATTTATTTACTTTATTTATAGTCTGCTTTTCTACTCAGGCTCAAAAGTGTCTCATAGCAGAACACATGAACCATTGAGGATTTGGGTGATAAGAGATGTCATGAAAAGTCTTTCGGTGATTTTTGATTAATTATGGCTGCATCACTCCTTTGATGCTGTAGTCATCAAGGGCTAGGCATACATGTATGAATGGCCTCTGCTGTTTTTGGTAATTAATAATAATAATAATAATAATAAATTTTATTTGTACCCCGCCCTCCCCCGCCGAAGCAGGCTCAGGGTGGCTAACAATACGGTGACCAATGGTGCACCAACAATAAAACAGTTACACTAGGAACATTAAATTAACATTAAACTAACCTTAAAAGCCTGAATTAAAACAATTAACTAAAACATTTTATGACGCTATCCTTGACACTCTTCTGGTTGATGCTGATGGCGGATTTTCAGTTATTCATAAGCTAATTTAAAAAGGGTGGTCTTGCAGGCCCTGCGGAACTGATCAAGGTTCCGCAGGGCCCGCACCTCCTCTGGGAGTTGGTTCCAGAGATGTGGGGCTGCGGCCGAGAAGGCCCGAGAGCGAGTATTCTGTAGTTTAATTTGTCTTGGCCCAGGGGTAGTCAGTCTGTTCTTTCCTACTGACCTCAGTGCTCTCTGGGGTTCATACGGGGAGAGACGGTCCCTCAGGTAGGCTGGTCCTCGGCCATATAGGGCTTTAAAGGTGATAACCAGCACTTTGTACTGGACCCGGTATACAATCGGTAACCAGTGCAGTTCGCGTAGCCCCGGCCGTACATGTTCCCATCTTGGGAGACCAAGTAACAGCCTGGCCGCCGCGTTCTGCACTAGCTGTAACTTCCGGGTCCGGCACAGAGGCAGCCCCATGTAGAGGGCGTTACAGTAGTCCAATCGTGAGGTGACCGTCGCATGGATCACCGTTGCTAGGTCCCGACGCTCCAGGAAAGGGGCCAACTGCTTTGCCCGCCTCAGATGGAAGAAAGCTGACTTGGCAGTGGCTGTTATCTGGGCCTCCATTGATAATGAAGGCTCCAGTAAAACACCCAGACTCTTCACCTGCTGCGCCGCCTTTAGCTGCACACCATCGAAGGTCGGGAGGGATATTTCCCTCCCTGGAGCGCCGCGACCCACACAGAGAACCTCTGTCTTTGCCGGATTCAGCTTCAGCCCACTCAGTCTAAGCCACGTTGCGATAGCCTGTAACGCCCGATCCAGGTCTTCCGGGGGGGAGGCGGGCCGGCCGTCCATTAGCAGATAGAGCTGGGTGTCATCCGCATATTGGTGGCAGCCCAGCCCAAACCTCCTGGCAATCTGGGCAAGGGGGCGCATATAGATGTTAAATAACATCGGGGAGAGGACTGCTCCCTGAGGCACCCCACAATCTAGTGTGCGCCTCTGGGATCGTTCACCCCCGATCGCCACCCTTTGTCCCCGACCCATGAGGAAAGAGGAGAGCCATTGTAAAGCAGACCCCTTAACCCCAATGTCGGCGAGGCGGTGGATCAGTAGCCGATGGTCGACCGTATCAAATGCAGCCGACAGATCTAATAACATCAGCACTGCTACACCGCCTCGATCCAGTTGCCGTTGGAGGTCATCTGCCAAGGCGACCAAGACCGTCTCCGTCCCGTGGCCCGGTCGGAAGCCAGACTGGCACGGGTCTAGGATAGAAGCGTCATCTAGAAATTAATGGAGTGAGTACAGATTGTCCTCGCCTTCCCTAGGAGTAAGTCCTAATTAAGCCCTAATTATTTGCTAAGAAGTTATACAGTCTATCTGGAAGTATATGAGCAGAACATATGAACAGGGTGTGCTAACAGGAGTTTTGTGTAGGAGTTTAGCTGGGAAGTTTGAGCAGGACAAGAGAGGACCCCAGAGATAAAGCTTCTTGAATAGGATGCAAATTAATCATCAAGTTAATCATCAGGGCAAAGAAATCAACGTGCTAAACTTTATCACCTCAGTATGGGAATCCAGGTTATTTCACCTGGGAGAAAGCTCCAACCTGTTTTATGGATTAAAAATTGTTAATTGACAAGAACAAAGAGAAATAAATGAATAGGTTGTGCAACTGAGGATATTAAGCAGTGGTATGTCAAAAGGATCAATATTAAGAGCAATGCTGTCTAATTTGTTCATAAATTATCTGAAATTTAGGCTAGACAATGTAGTGGCCAAGTTTGCAGATGATACCATATTATTCACGATGATGAAAGTCAAAGTGGATTGTGAATGGCTTCAGGAGGATCTTTCCAAACTTGGTAAATGGCTAACAACATGGCAAATGAAGCTCATTGTAGGTCAATATGAAGAGATTCATATTGGAGAAAAAAATCCTAACTATAATTATATGCCAATAGGGTCTGAATTGGTAGAGACTGAGGGCTGGGGGGAAGAGGTCTTGGGGTTGTAAAGGATATATTAATGAAAATGTTGACTCTGTTTGTGGTAGCCATGAAAAAGGTAAACTGTATGCTGGGGGTTATTAGAAAAGGGGACAAGTGGACAATATCATAATGGCCATGTGTAGATTTATGGAGCAGCCTCATTTGGAATACTGTGTATAGTTCTGGTCACCATATCTCAGAAAAGGTACTGGAGATTTGGAGGAAGTATAGGGATGGTAATTAAGGGGTTGAGGCACCTTTCCTATGAGCAGGGCCTTTTCTGAATACACAGGAATGCAGTACCAGCTGGCTTGGTGTCAGGGGGTGTGGCCTAATATACAAATGAGTTCTGGATGGGCTGTTTCTTTAAAAATCCCGGTGTGAAACAGAAGTTTATAAATTTGCACATGGGGTTGTGCAAGAGGATAGCAGTTTTTCTCCCTTTTTCATAATATTGCACTCAAGGGCACTCAATGAAGTTGGTGGTCAGTAGATTTAGGACATACAAAAGGAAGTGCTGCTTTACTCCATGAGTAATTCAATTATGAAATTCACTACCAGTGAACAAAGTGCAGATTTCTCTGAAAGGGGATTAGACAAATTCATGGAACATTTGGGGGCATCCATAGTTGATGGAGTATTATTATTATTTACTGGATTTAATTAATCGCCCCATCCCAGCAATTAATTACACTTTGTTTTATTAAACTATACAGTCGAGAGGTTCTTGAAGGCCATCTTTACTTTGTCCTGCCCACAACTTGGCATTTCTTTCATGCACTCTTTCCGAACTTCTTGTGAACTTCCTAGAGTCATTCATTTGGTCTCTATTGGAGAAGGAATGCTGAGCTCAATGAATATTTGCTTTCATCTATCAACACAATGCTTAGGAATGACATTTTGATGTTTCAGAAATACACAGAACAAATAATCTAATATATCAAACCAGAGAAACATATTTTCTGACTTCAAAGTTGAGGGCTTTATATAAAGGAGATCAGACACCTTCCTAGTCAAAGACTTTGTGCCCTAGGAAAAAGAACGATTAGCAGAACTAGATATCTGCCAACCAGGGCTTTTTTTTGTAGAAAAAGCCCAGCATGAACTCATTTGCATATTAGACCACACCCCTGATGTCACCATTGTTTTGTGCAAGGTTTTTTTTGTACAAAAAGCCAGACAGCAACTAATTTGCCTATTTGGCCACACCCCCTGATACCAAGCCAGCTGGAACTGCATTCCTGTGCATTGCTGCTCAACATATTCCTGGCCCTAACTTGCCTCTGAAGTGCAAACTGACGAGGGTTAATAGCATCTGCAGAAAGAATCACCAGGAAAGAAGGAGGAGGATACTCCATCTTTCTCCTATTCCACCCCCACTGCAGTCTGTCCCTCCTCTTGGACCACATTTTCTCCAGTTTCCTGGTCAAGGAAACCATTCTGGGGAGGAAAGACTGCAGAAGAAAAGCATACTGTGGCTGAAAACAGACAGGCAGTTGGGGCCGACTCAGACGCCTTAGAAGCCGACTTGAAAATCCTTCCAAACTCTTAACATCTGCTGCCCGTCCCCATCCCGTACTCACCCTATCCTCTGGTGTCTTCAGAGCAGCTCAAAAAGCAACCACTTCTGAAGTGGTTGCAAATTTTAGACCCACATACCAGTCGCCTTGCTAGCGTCTGGAAGCGGAAGCGCGCAAGTGAGGCACCTTGGCGGTGTGAATCCACCAAGCTGTCCCAAGCAGCTTCTGGCTTTAAAAAAAAAAAAAAAAAAAACTGCCCAGAGCACTCCCCCCCCTTTCCCCCTTTTCCTTTTTATCCCCCCCCCCCCAAACGACCAGTATAATACCTTATTTTATATCTGTAGCCATAAGCATACTTTTTGGAGTTTAACCAATATATCATTATTGGCCTCCCCTGCTTTTAGCTATTGCGAGAGAGATAATCAAACCACCTCTTCTTAATTTCCACAATCTTAGTCTTACCTTTTTCTGTTTTAATATCGTTAATATGTCTGACTAGATCCATTCGTATAACTGCCCAGAACACTTGAGCACGAGTGCTTTACTTGGAGGATGTATGTGGTTACTATATGGCAAAAGAAAAACACCCTGTATATGTGCAGAGTATTTGCAATCTCAGCATTAAAAAAATTCTTGGTTCATTTATTTAGATCTTTCCAAATATCTTGCTTTTCTCAGTGAGTGATGGTGCCATTTATTTCTGTTTGGACATTATGCCGCTTCTGCAGTGGAGAATTTCTGTTGAGAGAGGTTCTGGAATTTAAACCTGCCTGAGCACCATGGCTCTTTGGTCTTTTATTTCTAATCCCAAATCTGGGGGCAAGAGAGATATATATTATGTAATTAATTCATTTGCACTCTACTTTTTTCCCTAGTAGGAACCCAAAGCAGTTTACATTGTTCTCCTCACTTCAGTTTTATCTCCACAACAACTCTTTGAGGCAGTTTAGGTAGAGAAAGTTTGATTGGCCATAGATCATCCATTGAGCTTCCACAGCACAAGTGGGGATTCAAACATGGGTCTCCCAGATACTAGACCGACATTTTTATCCACTACACCATACTGAATAGAAGCTTGGTAGTAGTTATTCATTTGTGAGTGGCTGCATACTTTTACACAAAGAAGTTACAGCAAGATGGTTTGTAGGTAGGGTTGCCAGCTCTAGGTTAGGAAATATCTGGAGATTTTGAGGGTGGAGCCAGAGCAGGGTTTAGAGAGGGGACTTCAAGTGGTATAATGTCATAAAGTCCACCTTTTAAAGCTGCCATTTTCTCCAGGTGAACTGATGCCTGTCACTTGGCGATCAGTTGTAATAGCAGAAGATCTCTAGTTACTACCTGGAGGCTGGCAACCCTATTAGTTAACAGTGAAAATCAGATACTAGGTTGAAAGGAAATCCTTTAAAATTTTCCCGTTGTCTCTCTTGCCATGCTGGAGGCAAATCTCCCACTGCAAACTCCAAAGTAATATATATCTCAGACTGGTTCATTGGCCAATATTCTCACTTATTATAATAGTGGACAAAAAGGGACAGAAACTACTGTGCAGGACAGCGACAAAAATCCAGCATTTTCTAACTCAGTGGTTCATTTTTCAGCACTGGGGAATTTAGGGCATGCAATGTAACTGAAAGGGGGGGGATATAGCAAGGGTTGCCAGGTCCGTGTTAGAAAATACCTGGAGACTTCGGGGGTGGATCTGGGAGAGAAGGGGGGCTGGGGAGGGGAGAAGCCTCAGCATGGTACAATGCCATAAAGACCACCCTTCAAAGCAGCCATTTTCCCCAGGGGAGCTGATCTCTGCCAGCTAGAGGTCAGTTGTAAAAGTGGGAGATCTCCAGGCCCCACCTGGAAGCTGACAACCCAAGCAAATACTTATCTAAAACTTTTCCTGATGGTCTATCTAGGCCTAGAATTGTCCTGGTCTGGGCTTGAAGAAATTATTGCAGGCCCACAACTTCTATAAGGGACCAGCAACAAAAATGAAATTGTTCTTCCATCTGTGCTTGAACAAGGCCTGCTTATATTCTGAGGCTTTCTGGGTTAGTATGTTAAAGAGGCAGTACACAACAGAAGCAATGACAGAAGAAGCAAAGAGAAAAATGGATGGATTTTGTGACAATATAAGTACGACAAGAAGATATCAATATTTTTAATTTGTGAAGTTTTAGAGGCTATGTTAAATCCCAGTGCCCATTTACCAAAATGCATTCATTATCTGAGGTGAAAGAGAAGGCTGATGGGGAACTCTTCATAACACATGATTGAAACCCCTGCAAATGCACTGTTGTGTTATCGGAGGGACAGAATTTGTAATTTAGAGACATGTTTAATAATCCTAGGGAACTGATAGTTTAAGGGCTTGCACCCCGACTCACCCTCAAAATAGGTAATGCCCCACCAGTGATTGAATTCCTACCTTTCACAGGTAAGGAAACTCAAGCCAGTTGGAGCGAAGTCTGTTGATCTTACCCAAATTCATTCTTATAGCAGACATCACTTGGCAAACCTCACCCTTTCCAGCACTCTACACTGTGGAATTCTCCTCATTGCCTAGATGGAATGCATCTTTATCCTTCAAAAATCCTTTAATTTAAAAGCCAGGGGAATGTGTGTTTGTTCCTTGGGTTACACGTATATAAGGGAAAAAATGAATTGGCCAACAAACAGGTCATCAGTGCTTCCAAATATACTTCCCTAGTATAGAAAAAAGTGTGGTAAATGGCAGGCTGTGTACAGCGTGGTGCTTTAATGTTCATGGACATACATTAAGATTTACATGAGTTAGTGGCTGCATCTTTCTCCCACTCAGAGGTTTCGCTTTCTAGGCAGAGAATTGCACTTTGAATATTGATAATGCCAGCAACTTTAAATAGGGTGCCTTGGAAAGGCAACAAATAAATGGATTCTGTGAATTTTCCAGGCACAGAAATTAAGGACTATCACTGTTTAGTTGGGGCATATAGGAAACTCTAATTTTATCTGCCAACATATATATAAGAGATTTTGTTTTGTTTTGCAGAAATTTGCATACTGTGGAAAAGCAGAGACTAACTTGTCTTTTTTAAAAATATGTAAATTCCAATTGTTGGCTAGTTTTCAAGTGCTGAAATAACTCAGGTCAGAGACCAGTATCAAATCTTGGTGCCCCTCCAGAAATCAATTGAAAAAATAAAGTCATTTTCATTCCAATCTCCATCCTTCTCCCATTAACACCTGAGAAAGGGAATTTATTTTTGCCTCTGAACTGCTTGAATTCCTCCAGTCTTAAACCTGAGGTTGCAAAGCCTACAGACCCATGTATGCATTGGGAGTTGTCAATTAATAGAGCATTACACATTCTTATCCCTTCCCTGAGTAAGTTTGCTTCAAGCCATGTTCTTGGAAAGGGTCAACAGAAGTATTATGGTGGAAGCAGTTTGTAAAAAAGCACAATAAAGTTTGGAAAGTAGCATTTTCAGGCTCAGTTGGGTATTAGCATTGAAGGAGCCTTGAGGTACACTCAAGCTACACTATAGAGTTAAACTGCATTAATAATAACACTCTGGAAACTGTAGTTCTGTGAGAAGAGGCTTGGAAACTCCAGCTGAGAATTTTCAGCTCTCTTGCCCAACTTCAATTCCCAGGATTCATTGGGGGAGCCATTACAGTTAAAACAGAATAAAGGTGATATAAATTTGTAGCTTAGACTTGATCCTTTGGTTGTCTTGGTTTCTTGATATTGTTTAATGGATACCCTGTAGCTAGATATCCAGATCTCTGTGGCATATTGCTTTAGCTGATTCATCAACGGCAGCCTTTTCTGGACAAGATCCCTGCTATCGACAGTTAAAGGATGTCAGGTAACAGGAATTTTGGAAATATCTTTCTGTGCCTGAGACCCTGGAGAGCCACTGCCATTCAGAATAGACCATACTGAGCTAGATGAAACAAGGGATGAAGCAGCTTCATCTATTGGATACTTTTTCTGCTGTGCACTGCTGTGAGATGGCTTCTTCCAGGAGAGCTGCCGGGTTGTGATTTTAAAAATACCTAGTCAAAATGCAGGATTAGAGGTGTTAGTGTTTGGGAATAGGGACAGTGTTTGAGGTGGGTTTGGTATGCCAGCAGGTGGCACTTGGTGAATCAAGTTCTGGAGTAAATTGGGGAGCGGGGAGAGGGAGACTTGTAATGTCCAGTGCTCCCAGTTCATGGTTTGCTAAACAGAATACCTGATATTGAACCCTAGGCTGAAATACTGTCAGCATAGGTGAAATACTGGTGGGCTAGAACTCTCTCCCTCTCTCTGTTCTTGGAACCCCCCCACAACATAGGACTGAAGCCCCTTGATTCTTATATATGTATTTGATTTCCCCTCTCTGAGTAGCAGCAACCCAAAGCACGAATGTGTATGCTCCTCCAAAACATGTACTTTCCCTTCCTCCGACTCAGTACAAACGAAGTATGAAATTGAATCACTTTGAAACTGGTTTCAACCCACTTTATTGGCCATAACCTCCCTAAAGAAATTGGGGTCATAATTTTGTGATGATTCTAAGCATTCTTTGTTGGAGAACCTCAACTCAGTTGGAGAACAAGTTTCCAGAGATTTATTACAGCTACCCCCCCCCCCCAACCTTACAGAGGGATTAAGCTATGATTGCATTCTGGGAACTTCCAACATCCTTATTGGAGTTTGTGTACTAGGATTTCAAACTAGGAAGGGAAGTTTTCTTTGGATGCATCACTTAGAAAAATCTCATAATTCTCCCCCACATTTTTTCTTGGCTGACTTCAAAGGAAATATAAACATGGGGTGGGGAGGAGGGATGAGCAAAGAGGCAAGTAAAACATGAAAAAAGAAACAGAAATGAGAAAGTCGAACAATTGTAAAGATACTTAAGACCAACCCAGTGAGAAAAAATGAAAGTTTAGCTTGTGTATGAGTTGTTTTATGCCTGAAGCCTGTAAAATCAATACACAAAAGGTATAAATTTGGTGAAGGATTTTGCTTTTCAGAATTGACATATGAACTCAAAAGGCAGAAAGGTGCATATCCAGAACTGGAAAAGGTCTCTGGGCATTAATTAATCTGACTTGCATTCTTGGTAAGATTTCCTAGGAGAAAATCAACATGAGCAGATGCTTTTCCAGAGCATGTCCACATTCCAGTGCTTTGGAAGGATCCTTACAGCCAGCTTTGAATTAGAGAATGGCTAGTTTTGAACATAAGTGAGGTGAGGCTGCTCCCATAAGTATATTTGTGTATTATATTCACATCTAGCCTTTCCTCCAGGGAGCCATGAAGATGTACAGAAAGTCTCAATTCAAGGGCAGTCTGCTCTCCAGACACTAACTGGACCCAGACCTCTACAGCTTTAGTAAGGTGGCTATCTTGCCCACAGCCAAATTTGCCTAATGGGCTTGCTTCATCTTGTGTCTGTTTCATGAGATACAAGCTTTTTTGTGTGTGAGAGATTCACTCTCCCAATAAATAACACGATAGCTCTTTAAATTAATTTTATCTGCAAAACATGCTAAAACATTGGCCTGGTTAAAAAAAATTATTGCCCCCGAAACTCCCTTATTTGGGAAAAAATGTTACATACCCCTCATAACCTGTATTCCAGATGCCTTCCCAAATCTGGTTTGGCCATCTCACCCATTTTCCTTTTGTGCTGCTGCTGTGTACTAAACTGCTTTCTCTTCTCTTTCCAGGCACGACTGTGTGTCCTCCTTGTGACAATGAGATGAAGTCAGATGCTATCCTTGAGCACCTGTGTGCTAGTGAATTTGGTAAGAAAAACTTCAGTCCCCAGATTTCTAAGTTTCCTATGCTATGACGACCAATTTCTGGATTCTCTGGCTGCTGTAATCCTTCAGATAACCAAGTCCTGGTACTGGGACAGTCTGTCTCACCTCACCAATGTTTAGGCTCTAGAATGGACCTGGCATTGATTTGCATTCAAGGTTTCACATACGTGGAGCATGATTGCTTGGGCATGCTGTGACCTCATCAGTTGAGGAGCCAATGTGCTTCTTGAAAGAGCCTCTCTGGAACCAGACTGGCAGTAGCCCTTTACACTTCCAGAACATACACATATAAGCAACATAGTTACATGCTTATGAAAGATACATAAAGACTCATGGCTTCTTCTGCTTAGGCTGGATCCGGGCCACTGGTGCCCAGTTGTTCATCTGCATTCTCAGTCACCCAAGTCTAACATGGTAGCAAACAAAATGATGGATCTTAGCATTTGTGGCATGTTCAGTGGTTTATCTGATGGTGAGCAGATTGGTATTGGAGAAAACTGCTTAAAATAATGTAGCTCTACTCTTTTAAGGTTTTGCAAGTCAATATGGTGCCTGGACACCAACGCACATTTGTGAGTTGACATTCAAACAAAACCTCAAGAAAGGGGTGTTAGTGCTCTCATGATCTTGGCTGGCCTGATTTTTTTAAATGTGGCCCTGGCTGCTTCCCTGTGTTGTTGCTGTTTCTCCAGACTTTGATGGATCTGTTGTCCTAAGAGTAGTAAAAGTTATATACTCTTTGCATGACTGCGTGTGTACAACTTGCGTAACTCTTCTCAGAAACACAAGTGTGTTTATGATGTGGTAACCCTGGAAAAAAACCACACAGTCAACAATGTCCTACAGAATGACGTGGGCTTTGTTAATATTAATAACCCTTAACTGACCCTGCATGCAACCCTATTTCATATTTGGGAGGCAAACAAGCTGATCCATCCACCATTTGCAAATACAGAAATGTGACGTTTCAGAGTGGCAGGATGGCGTTTAATGCAGTGATTGCTTTGAATATCATGCCTTGGACCCTTGCTCTCTCGTTCCTAGCATAGATGGGTCACTTATGACATGGGTTCACCTCTAGATGTCACTGTTGTGTCACATGCTGAAAGGGAGAGGCTGATGGTGCCTGTAGTTCAGATTTGGGTGTGCCATTGTGTCTCTTGGGCAACTGTAGTATGACCATCCAGAAAACTGGCATCTAGTTAGGTGATTAGCTTTCATTTATGAAGCTTATTTGCAAGAACTAATGTAGCACCATGTCTGAACATTATATTAAATACACAGCTGCTGTCAAAAATGGCAGGCTGGTGTATAATTCCTTGATCTATAATGTTTAGTAGGATTTATCCCATGTTTAATAGGGCCTATCATTTTCTGCATTTCTTAGCCCTGTATCAAGGGCATCCAATGATGTAGTGGAGATGGGAAATTAAGAATCTTCAGATGAGTGGTATGTTAGATGCCATGGAACTGGAGAGGAGAGGTAAGGAGGTAGCTGCCATTTTCAGTGCCACCTGTACTGTTAATGTAAAATCTCATTTGGTATTGGGAAGTCTCCAGTTCAAATTTCATTTCAGAAGTTAACTTACAAGGGTGCTTTAGGCAAGCTACTCTTCCCCCACCCCTGCCCTGTACTCCCTACCCCTTCCTTATGCAGTATAGAGATTATAGTGTTATAGGCCAATTACAAGGTTGTTAAAATTTTCAGAGAAATTATATGTGAAACACTCAAAATCATTATGTAAATGATTAATATTAGGAGTCATGTTAGTAATTTTTTGACTCCAGTTTTCTCAGTTCCACAGGGCCTGCAAGACTGCTCTTTTTCAGTTGGCCTTTACTTAATGATCTTACAGCATACTGTTGAATGAATACCGTCGCCATAGAAAAACTGATGTATAACACCAAGATTTTAATATTAATCTAATCTTAGAATGCTTTTTAATTACAGTGATGATTAATTTTATAAATGTTTGATTTATAATATGTATGTACGTATAATATGTATTGCTTTAATTGTTGAAGTGCCTGTGTTGTGAGCCGCCCTGAGCCTGCTTCGGCGGGGAGGGCGGGATATAAATTAAATATTATTATTCTCATTGTGATATTATTAGTGTTGTGTGCATTTTGGGATACAGCCACACCCCAACACAGTCAGTTGCCATGAATAGTTATACAGACCAAGAACACTTGCATAATTGGCACTCATATGCCTTAATTTGTTTGCCATTGAGAATATGCATCACTGTAATGATGCTTGGCATTTGTATAGCACTTTCAGAGTTCAAAGTGCTTCTTATATATGTCAGTAATCCTAACAACAGCATTGCAAGGTAGGCCAGTATTATTATACTCATATAAAAAATGAAATACTGATGCTGAAAAAACATGGCTGGCCTAAGGTCACCTAATATATTTGTGACTCAGATGAGATTTGGTCACCTTAGTTTACTCTTTTGACTATTACTCAACAGCAGCTCCCATCTGCCCTGTTCCTGGTTCTGCCCTCTTGGGCTTGTAAAACGTCATCAGTCACTGTGTATAAATTTTGAAATGTATCTCTACAGCCAGGAAGGCTCTGGATTTACTTTAAAAATAAATAACATTAAAATTATTTAATGTTGAAGCTCATGTGAAAGACTGAATTCCATGCTTGTGTGGAATTGCCAACTCCAGCTTGATAAATTACTAGAAATTTAGGGACAGTGCTGGGCATGGTGAAGATTGGGGAGGGGAGGAAACTCAGCGACAGTGTGATGCCACAGAATCTGCCTTCCAAAGTTGAAATTTCCTCCCAGGGAACTGATCTCTGAGTCTGGAGATCAGTGTACAAGCAGCTCTCTTGATTTGTGGGTCTGCTTATGGCAATGGGACATGTTAGGGCAGTGTGGTGAGTTCCAAGTTCAAATTCCTAGTTCAGCTAGGTAGAAATTAATTGGCTTTCTAGTGTTGGGCCACAACCCAGGTTCAGCTTGCCAGCATTGGCAGGGTGGGGGAGGGATTCTGTGTGGTTTCCATGCTCATAACTTGTATCTATAAGATCACGCCTGTTGGCATTATAAAAAAAATGTCATGACCAGTGGAGCATTTGAAACATGTTGCTGCATGTGTACAAAGGTAGAATCTCTGCACTGATACTTATTGCAGCTCAAATGTGGGAATAACCATCATGATACACTTTTCTGCTGGGCTGTGTGTATGCTATGATTAAGCAAAAGAACAGACGAACACAGCATGCATGTTATTATTGTAGAATTTGGCCTTCTGAGAATTGTACCCCCCCTTAATTTTTAAAAAACCACTGGCTTCTAGCCCTTATAGTTGTGATTCCTGCTGTAGTGTTGGAAGCAGAAGAGGTGGTGGAAGAATTTCTGAGAGGTGGAGTGTGGCAGGGCTTAGTCGGGAAGTGCATCTGTGGAAGTCTAAGATACAGTCCTTGATCTAAGCAGATATTGGGAAGACCTTTCTCTGCCTGAGATCATGCAGAGCCTCTGCCCATGGGAGGAAAGAAAACTAAGCTAGGTAAGCCATTTATTCCCTTCAGTGTAAGGTAGCTTCATATATTCTTATATGTTCCTTATGACCAATATCAAAATGAATTATGCAAAGTAGTAAGATTCAAAAACCAAATAATGCAAAATGCAGATTTTCTTAGTTTGCATAATATGCACAGGACTATTCCTCCCCCCCCTCCCCAGTACAAGAATTCAGAATGTCTAAGTGGTATAGAAATAATTTGTTTCCCAGCAAAGAGGACACAGCTGCACAACTGTGTCACTTCTGTTCACAACAGGGAGATGATGCCCACCAGGATGATGAGGTCTCATTTTGTACTAAATCCTCACCCGTTAGAGACTGAAAAACATGCAAAGCGTTGCTTTGGAAAGAATGCGGAGCCCTCTGGAAAATGGTGCATGAGAGTGGCATTAGTCCAGTAATCAAAGCATTCTGCCTGACCAGCAGGTTATTTTGCCAGTTCCCCAGAAGAGTTGCCAGTTCCTGAAGAGCAGCATCCTAGTACTTGGGTGAGGCTTGGGCTCTCTGGATCAGCAATAACAAACCCAACAAAAACGACTGAGTGCAGGGTACAGTCTGATTCCAAACTGGTCTGTTTGCTTAGGGTGCACAGCTGAAAACAACAGCAATGACAAAAATCATCTGGGGTGGGAATCAGCCTTGGCCCTGTTTTTTTTTTGGGCAACTTGGCAGAATGCAAAAAGCCAACCAAGTTTCTTCTAGTTGTTGCTGTTCAGCATTTCCAAAAGAATAAATACTTTCTTTGGCCTTTCTTTATCTTACTCTTTGGAAGATCTAGCATGGGTCTAATAGTGGTTCTGGATGCTCGTATAGCTGAGGCTGGCTCTGATTTGTGTCCAGTGAAAGCTTTATAAAAATCAGTGATGCTTATGGTGTGTTGGCAAAGGGATTTTCCTGGGCAAATATAAAAGGTTAGGTGTGCATTGCTTGGGAATTGTAGGTTGGGTGTGCCATTTTGTTTGTCAAGGCTGGGCTTGGGATTTTCCTCTCTTGTAAGGAATTCTTGACATTCCTGTACATCTGTTTTGCCAAATATTTTTGATGCCAAGATGGATATTGGGAACATTTCTGTACCAGGGAATTAATATAAACAGCCACTCCTATGTCCTGACTTCTCAGGAACATTCCTGGTTCAGCCTGGATAGAGAAATAGACATGGAAGTAAAAGGGTTTTAGGCTAAAAATGGCAACAGTCTTTCTATGATGAGCTGTAGAGTAGAGCCAAAGTGTACATTTGCAGATATCTTAAACTTCAAAATTTGCTTGAGAAATTTTGATCTGCCATTTGACTGTGAAATTGTGCATCCAGATTGGGGTATGGGCATATCTTGGCAGTTACAGGTGAAGTTTCTGCTGAGTCAGATCAGTAATCTGTTTTACTAAGTATCATCTATAGTGGATGTCTACTTTGGAAGATGGACTCTAAGGCATTATACCCCCACTGAAGTCCTTCCTCTCCCCTTCTCAGGCTCCACCCCCTAAATCTCCAGGTATTTCCTGAACCAGAGCTGGCAACCCTACTGAGTACTTTACCCACAGAGAACCACCTTAATCTGTAAGGGAGTGAGAATTCTTGCATCACTTCTAAGCTTGCTTATGTTCTTCCTTGCAAAATGAGAATGGTGGCATTGTCAGGGTAGGAGGTCCTTCCTTGATTTTAGATCCTTGGCAAAGGCCTCTGGAGCCAGCCCTGATTTTTGAACCCCCCAGTCAGCAAAAAACAACTAACCCCCCCCCCCCCGCCCAAGCAATAAGAACGCTTTTAATTCAAGTGGTCTAAATGCTGCAGAGTGAGTAGGAAGGTTTAGAGTTACTGTCTTTGGAAACTACAGTGCAGAAGATTGATGCTGAGCAGTACCTGCGGGCAGCTCAGCCTGAAGGCAAGATGGGGCAGCAGATCTGGGATGCTATTAAGTTGGGCAGAGAGTTAGACAGGCAGAGCTGAATCATGGGGCATTATGCCACGCTGTGCAGCTCCTGTTTGTTCCAATCCAGCTTTTCCTGACGACTTGTGCCCCTTCTTAATTAGCGGGGGGGGGGGAGGGGTGCACTTTTGGATTTTCCATCCTGGTCTGGTCCCAAGAAAACTATTCATTAGAAATTCTTAGTAATAAAAATGGAGAGAAGGAGCTGGAGGGGAAATTTAGAAGGGTGCAGCATTCCAGAATGTGTACGAGTTCAGTGGCCAGCATGTGCACGCGCACACACACCAAGAAAGAATGCACTGTTGCCCAGAATGCATCTGGTAGGCTAGGAAAATCTGTCATTTTCCTTTTGCATGTTGGTGTCTTCTTGGCAAATGACTGCCGCAAAGGCAAGGGAGAGCTGAGCCATATGCTTGCGGTGTTCCTTTTCCATGTGTCACCAGGACAGTCGCTGAACACAAAGGAGGGCCAAACCAGAATGATTCAGGATGCCAGCTTGTGCTCCTGACAGACGCAATAGGGGCAGAGGCTGCGGGGGACCAAAAGCCTTGGCAGCAGAGAAACATTCTCTTTAAAAAAGATCATAAGGGATGGGTGTTGCATTGTGTTGTCTGGGCAGGCTGTGTGTCCGATTCCTCATCCCAGGGCTTGGATGTCAGTAATTCCACAGAAATCTTCCTGGCCCACAAGAAGCGTACTAGCTTGCCCAGGCATAGTGTCATGCTGCACAGCAGGAAGCATGTTTTCTTGGGAAGCCAGCACTTCTACTGAGCACAGTGGGGCTTCTTCCTTGTAAGGATGTTGGGGTTGCCGTTTTGTTTCTATTCATTATTTTATTGCGCTTTGATGCTAAAAAAAGAGCATCAAAACATGTCAACATAAATAAGAATTATATGCTGCTAATGGCCCCCATTTTCCCTGCCCCATTAGAAAAATAGTGGGTTTTTTTGAAGCAATTATAAACCTTTGCACTGTCTGGGATTTCAGGCTTTTCCATAATTTTGTCAAGCTCCTTTGCGTCAAAAAGATATCCATTCTTTAGCTAAGTTTACCATTTCTACCACCACCCAGTTTGGGATTTTTGGTGTGTTCTTTGCTTTCCATACCGGTATACCCAGATGTTTGGCAATAAGTGCTGCACACCACAACCCAGATTGCTGAAAGCCAATCAGTAAAGTCTTAGTCATACATTCTGAAGGCCTGAAAGCCCCTGTAAGGGGCTTATGGGCTGCCTGGTCCCCTTAAAGATACACCATACCCACCCTTTGGTCTTCATCTCATTTCCTTATAGAGAGATGGGAGAATGTCTGCAAGAAATTTATTCCACTCTGCAGGGAAAGTGGAACGGGAGTTCTGGCGTAGTTTCTGTCTTGAGTCAGTAAAACCTTTGCTAATTGTGTTGGAGAACTGCTCTCAAGAGAACAACTCCGAGAGAACTATGACTGACCCAAGGCAGTCATCCATCCACTTCTCAAAAAAAAACACACAAAACCCCTAGATAAAAATGATGTTGCTTAATAATCCCTTGATAAAAATGATGTTGCTTCAACAACAGTTAGTTCAAAATATTGCATTTGTGTTATTACTGGGATCTAGGCAGAGCATGCACATCACTTCTATTCTCCAATCACTCCACTGGTTGCCCATCAATTGCCAGACTCAATTTAAGGTAGGGTTGCCAGGCCTCCTCGCAGATCCAGCAGAGGGATTTGTGGGACATTCTGAGGGTGGGGTGGAGATTGGGGACGCTCTGGTTTTTGGGCAGTCGGCCTTAAACGATACAGTTTGCTCAGAAAACCAGAGTGTCCCTTGAGTGATGTCCCTCAGCCAGCCAGCTGGTCCATGGTGGGGAGAATCCCCCTCCAAACCAGGGGATCCTCCACTGGGGACTGGCAGCCCTAATTTAAGGTATTGACTACCACATGCCCTTGGTCCTGTGGGATTGCCTATCTCCCTATGCTCCACCATGCCATCTTTGCTCATCCCAGCAGGGCTAGCTGCAGGTACCATCCTGCTAGTAGGCAATTGCCCATGTGTGCATTCTCTGCATTTCCTTTCTTATGGAATGGCCTCCCTGATGAGATTAGGAAGGCTTCCACTCTCCTGGCTTTCTGCAGACTATGCAAAATGGAATTATTCAAGAGGGCTTTCGGTACAGGTAAACAGAACTGTAATGAAATGGTCAGAAAGTTTCAATGGAAAAGGGGTAGGGGCTGTGACCTACATCGCTGTATTGCTACCTAACACCAGGGCTTTTTTTGTAGCAGGAACTCCTTTGCATATTAGGCCACGCCACCTCAATGTCGCCAATCCTCCTGGAGCGTACAGTAAGCCCTGTAAGTTCTTGGAGGATTGGCTAAATCAAAGGGGTGTGGCCTAATATGCAAAGGAGTTCCTGTTACAAAAAAGCCCTGCCTAACATTGTAAGTACACCTCACACTATGTAGTTTCTATACCATGACATTTCATGTTTGAAAGCTCATGCTTTGTTTCAGCTCTGTTTTAGATTTCTCCTTGTTTTCAGATTTCTGTAGTCTAAACCTGATTGTGATGTCCCATTCTGTTGACTGTACTTGATTTACACTGTGAGTCTCAGCGAGAAAGATAGACTATAACTACCAACAACAACAACATAATAATAACAATAATAACAACTGTATGGGGTAGGTTAGGTTGAGAGCGAGCGACTGGTCTAAAGTCATAGAACAGGGATTCAAACCTGGGCCTCCCGGATCCTAGTCTAAGGCAGGCTGCCTCTAGTCTGGTCCAAAGTTCCCAAGGGAAGCACAAACCATTTTACAGACTAAATAAGGTATTTTGGACGATACGCTTTTAGTACCACATTCATCTGTGGGCCTGCAGCTGCCATCGCTTCTCCACTCTTCACTAACTGAAAACAGGAGCGCTTCTCAGATGTTACTTTTGAGAAGTAATTCAGAATGACACATTTCCACTTTGAAATTATTGTCACTCCTCCAACTGTGTAGAGGCCTCTTGGTTAACTACCGCCTAGCTGGATGAAACATTGTCACTGCTGTTACTGAGATTGTGACCATTTTCGCACACAGTTTACCTCGCAGTCACAATCCTGTTCCCTCCGCAGCGTCTGTCGGATTTCCCACCATCTGCGCCGGAGTTACAGGAAGTGCCGCGGCTTTTTCATAGCAAACGTAAACTGGGTTTTAGCGGTTTACGTTTGCTACGCAAACTTCGGCGCAGATGGTGGGAAATTCTACCAGACGCTGTGGAGGGAACAGGATTGTGACTGCGAGGTGAGCTGTGTGCGGAAACGGTCTGTGTTTTTATGTTCCTGAAGTATAAAAATTATGTAGCCAGATAATGCTTCCTTGGACAGATGTAATATCTGTAGGCGGAATACCTGTAAGTAGTTACCCTAGAATCTAGGAGGTAGATGAAGACTTGGGATCACGTAGCACTTAAAATCCAGTTTCCTTCAAATCGTTTAAAAATCAAGCATATCAGATTTATATTTAAGTTTTTGCTTTTTTGATCTGACCCATGATGCTTACTCTGAATTTTCTGGCTATAAGCCCTCAGGTACCTGGTGGTTTTGAGGTAATGTTTACTAGCTATTGGCAGTGAAACAAGCATGTTTGTGGATCCATTGGGAAGGCACTTATGTTAGCTTAGAACATCTTCCGTGAGATGGCCATTCCAAGATTTTTGCCCTCACTGTTTAACATTCAGAGCTATACTGTCTCTCAATGTGGAGGTTCCATCTAGCTGTCATTGTTAATCCCCATCAATAGATACATCACCCATGAAGTTGCCTAATCCTTTAAACAAGCTATTTAAGAAAGAGGCTATTACCACACCCTTTAGCAATGGATTCCACTGGTTGCTCTGGGTAAAGCAGTATTTTGTTTTGTCGCTTCTGAACCAATTGACCTCCACAATGGAATGTTGTAGATATCTAGCTGTGGTTTCCACTTCAGATATGTGTAACACTCCCATCCCACCCATCCCTTGATTTTTAACATCTTTGCAGGATGCTATGCTTCGGTTTCCAGTGTTGCCTGGGTAAGACAAGCAACAGCAGGCTTTCTCATGGGACTTCCCTTCCCAGTTGATTGGTTCTCTAGCAAATCACTTCTTGTTCAAGGACCCTTTTGGTTTGGAGCTGGCAGTCCTTGTGACTGATTGGTAGATTGGGCTCTCATGCTTTGTGGAACCGACTGTTTTGCTATCTTTTTGAATTGTTCTAAAGATATTTATTCTCCAGTGAGTCTTTTAAAAAATATTTGTGAGCTGCCATGAAAGCCTCATGTTGGCTAGACTGCAGCATACAAATTGAACTAGATAAATCATATCACGTGTTTGTACTTGGCAGGTGCTAAGTGTCCCAGTCGGGCAGCAAGTTATAGAAGCTTATCAGTGGATCCACAGGAGAAAAATAAAATAAAAGTAGTGACTGAAATCTCAAGCTGATGCACAGTTGAGCCAATTAAAGATATCAATCCATGTGAGATGCACAACAAAGATACAGATCTGAATAATACTACTTAAGGCAGAATGGAAATCTTACAAGGCAAATGTGGGGCAGGAAGGGGAGAGCATTTGTAGGTGAGAACTGGTAGAAGACAAAGCTTAACACTTCCTTGCCCACTAGTTCTTCCCTGGAAAATAATGTCTCTAGCTGGCTCTCTGCCATTTTACCCCCCTCGAGTAAGGAAAGTAGGATATATACTTGACTGGGGGAAAAGGTCCTTGGGGGATGCATGTGCAGGCGAGAACTGGCAAGTACAGGAAGGGTTAAACAACCCTCCCTTCCAATTGCATTGTGTATTTGCCAAGTAACCCGTAGTTATGGCCTCAGAGAGGACAGAGAAGTCTCTGTTTGCATGAAGGAACTCTTAAACCAACTGCCACTAGTAACATGTGTACAATTCAGCATAAGAACATAAGAGAAGCCATGTTGGATCAGGCCAGTGACCCATCCAGTCCAACACTCTGTGTCACACAGTGACCAAATATATACATATACACAGTGACCACACAGTGACCAAATATATATATACACACACACACACACACACTGTGGCTAATAGCCACTGATGGACCTCTGCTCCATATTTTTATCTAACCCCCTCTTAAAGCTGGCTATGCTTGTAGCTGCCACCACCACCTGTGGCAGTGAATTCCACATGTTAATCACCCTTTGGGTGAAGAAGTACTTCCTTCTATCCATTTTAACCTGACTGCTCAGCAATTTCATTGAATGCCCACGAGTTCTTGTATTGTGAGAAAGGGGAAAAAGTACTTCTTTCTCTACTTTCTCCATCCCATGCATAATCTTGTAAACCTCTATCATGTCACCCCGCAGTCGATGTTTCTCCAAGCTAAAGAGCCCCAAGTGTTTTAACCTTTCTTCATAGGGAAAGTTTTCTAACCCTTTAATCATTCTAGTTGCCCTTTTCTGTACTTTTTCCCAATGCTATAATATCCTTTTTGAGGTGCGGTGACCAGAATTGTACACAGTATTCCAAATGAGACCACACCATCGATTTATACAGGGGCATTATGATACTGGCTGATTTGTTTTCAGTTCCCTTCCTAATAATTCCCAGCATGGCGTTGGGCTTTTTTATTGCAATTGTGCACTGTCTTGACATTTTCAGTGAGTTATCTACCACGACTCCAAGATCTCTCTCTTGGTCAGTCTCTGCCAGTTTACACCCCATCAACTTGTATTTGTAGCTGGGATTCTTGGCCCCAATGTACATTACTTTGCACTTGGCCACAATGAACCTCATCTGCCACGTTGATGCCCACTCACCCAGCCTCAACAGATCCCTTTGGAGTGCCTCACAATCCTCTCTGGTTCTCACCACTCTGAACAATTTAGTGTCACCTGCAAACTTGGCCACTTCACTGCTTACTCCCAACTCCAAATCATGAATGAACAAGTTAAAGAGCGTGGAACCCAGTACTGAGCCCCGCGGCACCCCACTGTTTACTGTCCTCCACTGCGAAGACTGCCCATTTATACTCACTCTCTGCTTCCTATTAATTAGCCAGTTTTTGATCCACAAGATGACCTGTCCTTTTACTCCATGACTCTCGAGCTTACTAAGGAGCCTTTGATGAGGAACTTTATCTCTTTCTAAAACATTTATTCACAATTTTACTTGTAAAAAATAATTTTAAATTTCATTTGTATGCTAAATAGTACAATTTGATATGCTTTGTTATAATTGATGCCATTTATCTTGTTAAACCCATATAATGAGGACTGATAAGCACTGTCAGGGTTTTTCTCCCATGGGTTCAGAATGTTTGGAAATTTTCCATCATTATGCTTGTCTGGATCACTTCACAGCCTTCGCTGTCCCGGCACTTGAGCTTTGATCTCCCCTGCTGTATTTTGCTTTCAAACAATTTTATTAGTAACATATGGTAATAAATTTCAATTTCTTACATCATTAATAATTACTTTTTTTTAATCTATCCCATATATTACTTTCTACCAACCCCTCCCCCCGTTACTTGACCCCCGCTGGTGTTACATACTTAAAATCTTAATATTAAAGGTACCCTTAATTAATAAGAACCAAAATTAATATCCTCCTCCCTCTTGTACTTAGTCATTATCAAAAATTGTCCAATGTCCTTTTATTTTCCACTCTTTTTCTACATATCTTCTGAACTTTTTCCACTCCATCTTAAATACTTCTAAATCATAGTCTCTTAAGGTTCTTGTTAACTTGTCCATTTCACTCCATGTCATAACTTTTACAATCCAATCCCATTTCTCTGGTATTTTTTCTTGCTTCCACAACTGTGCATACAATGTCCTAGCAGCTGAGAGCAAGTACCAGATTAAAGTTCTATCTTCTTTTGGAAATTTTTCCATTTGTAATCCCAACAGAAAAGTCTCTGCAACTTTGTTAAATTCGTATCCCAAGATCTTAGAAATCTCTTGTTGAATCATCTGCCAATACTTTTTTGCTCTTTCACAAGTCCACCACATATGGTAGAAAGAACCTTCATGTTTTTTACATTTCCAACATCTATCTGGCATCTTATTCATCTTTGCCAACTTTTTAGGAGTCATATACCATCTGTACATCATCTTAAAACAATTTTCTTTAATACTCTGACATGTTGAGAGTTTCATAGAGTTCTTCCACAAATATTTCCATGTATCCATCTGTATTTCTTTATTTACATTAATTGCCCACTTAATCATTTGAGATTTCACTACTTCATCTTCCGTAGACCATTTTAAAAGTAACATAGATTTTCGAAATTAATTTTTCATTATCTCCAAGCAGAGCTTTTTCCATTTCTGTTTGTTCTCGTTTTATTTCTTCAGTTTTAATATCACTTTCCACCAAACTCTTTATTTGTTGCATTTGAAACTAATCATATTTATAATTCAGCTCCTCAGCAGTTTTCAGCTCTATTTTACCACTTTGTATTTTTAATAGTTGATTGTATGACATCCATTTTCCCTCTCCTGACTCAGCTGTTATTTTTATTACTTCTCCTGGCACAATCCATAGTGGTTTTCCCTCATCGCCATATTTCTTATACTTCATCCAAATATTTAGCAGATTATTTCTTATGTAATGGTGAGAGAAAAAAACATCCATCTTTTTCTTCCCATAGTACATATAAGCGTGCCAGCCGAATTTATCTCCATGACCTTCCAACGTTAAAAGTTTTTTATTCAATAACGTCACCCAATCTTTTATCCACACTAAACAAACTGCTTCATGATATAATCTTAAATCTGGTAATTGGAATCTTCCTCTTTCTTTAGCGTCTATTAAAACTTTCACTTTAATCCTTGGTTTCTTTCTAGCCCATATAAATTCTGAAATCTTTCTTTGCCATTTATTAAATTGTTTACTGTCTTTCACAATCGGAATAGTTTGGAATAAATACATTATTCTCGGCAAAATGTTCATCTTAATTGCAGCTATTCTACCAAGCAATGACAAATTAAGCCTGCTCCACTTTATCATATCTTCATCCATTTTACGCCATAACTTTTCATAATTATTTTTAAACAGATCAATGTTCTTCATTGTTATTTCCACACCCAAATATTTTACTTTAGAGGCAACTTCACATCCCGTTAACCTCTGCAATTCCTTTTGTTTATTTACTTGCATATTTTTACATAAAAGTTTTGATTTTTCTTTATTAACATAACGTCCCGCCAATTCTCCAAAATCTTGTATTTTAGCTAACAACAAAGGTGTAACTTGTGTAGGATTTTCATTTATAAACATATCATCTGCAAATGTTCTATATTTATAGGTAAATCCTTTAATTCTCATTCCTTCTATTTCTTCATCATCTTGTATTTGCATCAATAAGATTTCAAGAGTCATTATAAACAGCAATGGTGAAAGCGGACAACCTTGTCTTGTACCTTTGCTGATTATCATTTCATCTGTAAGATCTGCATTTATACATAGCCTTACACATTGTTCAGTATATATTGCCTTTATCATTCTTATAAAGTTTTCTCCCAACTTTATTTTTTCCATTACTGCAAACATAAAGTCCCAGTTCAAATTGTCAAAAGCTTTCTCTGCATCCGCAAAAAATAATGCAACTTCTTTCTCTGGATGCCTTTCATAATATTCTACAATATTTACAACAGTTCTAATATTGTCTCTTATTTGCCTATTAGGGAGAAAACCCGTTTGATCTTCCTTTATAAAATTTATTAAATATTGTTTAAGCCGTTCTGCCAAGATTCTTGTGTATATCTTATAATCATTATTTAATAATGAAATTGGTCTGTAATTCTTTACATTCATGACATCTCTTTCTTCCTTTGGAATCAACGAAATTACAGCTTCTTTCCATGTATTGGGTGTTTTCCCATTTAATCTTATCGCATTCATCAATTTCGGTACTAACTCTTCTTTAAACTTTAAAAAATTTTTTGCCGTATATCCATCTGGTCCAGGTGCCTTTCCAATTTTCATTACATTAATCGCTACTTCAATTTCTATTTTCTCAATTGGATCATTCAAAAATTTCCCCATATATTCAGTTAAGAGTGCTATTTTGATCTTTTGCAAATACGCTTCGATCCTTTCTTTCTTTACTTTAACACCCTTAAATAATTTAGCATAATACCTAAAAAATTATCTCTTTATTTCTTCTTGATCTACCATCTCTTTTCCATCAACCACAATTTTATTAATAATTTTACTTTCTCTCTTTTTCTTCAATTGCCAGGCCAAGAACTTTCCAGGTTTGTTTGCTCCCTCAAAAGATTTCTGTTGTAATTTTTTCAAATTCCATTCCATTTCCTTATTTAACAAATGTCTCATTTGTGTTTGTAATATTGTAATCTCCCTTATAATTTTCTTTTTTCCTGGCCTTTTTCTTAATTCACCTTTTTTCTTAATTTCATTTTGAATGTCCAACATCTGTTTATCTTTTGCTCTCTTATCTTTATTATTCAGTGTTATTAATATACCTCTCATTACTGCCTTGTAGGCATCCCATACCGTCTGAAATTCTATATCTTCTCTATCATTGACTTGGAAGTAAGCTTTAGTTTCCTTTTCTAAAGATGTCACTGTTTCTTTATTTTGTAGTAAATTTCATTTAATCTCCATCTTTTCGACTTTTTAGACAATTTTGTAATCCACATTATTGGGTTATGGTCAGCTCCTATTTTGGGTAAAATCTCTATCTTCTTTGTTATAAGTCCCAAATCTTTAGTACCCCACAACATGTCAATTCTAGAAAAAGAATTATGTCTGGCTGAAAAAAAGGTATGGTCCCGTACTTCAGGATTAAACTTTCTCCATATATCCTCCAAATTTTCTTGCGTAACCAATTCAAAAAAAGATTTTGGCAATTTACCTTCTTTATCAATTTTTTTCTTCCCAGATCTATCTATTGTGTTCTGAATTGTTCCATTAAAGTCCCCCATCAACAAAATTTGCCCATAGGTCACTTCATCAAGATGTGTAATATTTTTAAAGAAAATGTCCTTTGCACCATTTGGAGCATAAAATCCCAACAATAAAGTTTTTTTAGCATTCATTGTAATTTCCACCGCTATATACCTTCCATCTTTATCTTTAAAAACCAATTTCGGATCTAATTCTTTTTTAATATAAAAAATTACTCCTCTCTTCTTCTGTTCAGCCAATGTATAAAATTCTAGTCCCAGTTGCTTATTCCATAAAAATTTATAATCCTTTTGTCTAATGTGCACTTCTTGTAAACAAACTATGTTACAATTTTGTTTTTTTATCCAATGAAATGTTGCCCTTCTTTTTTGTGGTGAATTTTGTCCATTTACATTCCAAGATATCAATTTGTAATCCATCATGGTGCAAATTCTTTATTTTCTCCATAGAATCTACGCAATTCCTGTGTGTTTGTAATTGTAATCCTTTTTCCTTGAAGTTCAAAGCTCAAACCTTCAGGTATTATCCATCTGTATCTCATTCCATTGTCGCGTAATTTTTCTGTTAGTTTTTTATATACATTCCTGTCAGTTAACACTTGTCTTGGCAACTCTTTCATAATTCTTATTCTACTACCTCCCACTGTCAATGTCTTTTCAAAATTTTTGTTTATGATTTCCCCCACCATTTCTTTTGCCATAAATCTTATGACCACATCTCTTGGCAGATTGTTCTTTTTTGCATAGAGTGAATTCACTCTATACATATAGTCATACATATTTCTATTCCCTTCAGGATCTTCCTCCAAAAATTCTGCCATTATTTTTATTATGTATTCTTTCAGATCAGATTCTTCATCTTCTGGTACACCTGTCAGGCGAATCTGTGTCTCCATCAACTTGCAGTCATGTATTATCACCTTTTCTTGTAATTTTAACAAGGTGGAATCATGTGTTTTCACTCTCTCTTCCACCTCTTGTACTTTTTTTGTTATTACTACAGTCTCATTTCTGAGATTTTCTATTTCTTTTTTTAATTCTTTTTTTTAGTCCTCAATATCCTTTCTTATTTCTTTTTTAGAGGCAGTTATCATTTCTTTCACCCCCTTCATTATCCTGACTTCCATTGCATCTGATTGGGCTTGCATTTTCTCCATTGAAGCAGACCTAGAACAACTTTGCCTCGGGTCTGACATGTAAAAAAGATTGAAAATTTTTATCTCACCAAATTAAATTTGGACCATCAGGTTTAATAGAGTGAAGCTTGCCCTTTCCAATGAACCCAATTTTGCCATCCTCTGAGCCTCCCAGGCTCAGATATTAATGTTTAAAGTTTTTATTTTTCCCAAAATGGGGATCACAACTTTTGTTTCACTTAAAAAAAAATTCTTCTTTTCCCTTTAACCAATTCAAATCTTCTTCACCACTATCCAATAGTCCTTATTTTATAATTGCCAACTCAGTTGACGCCACCAATTTTTATTGTCCCATCACTTTAAAAACGTTGTTAAAACTTTGTACTCCCAGCAATGGCCTCCGATGTTTCTCTCTGATATTATAATCCTAGAGTAGGCTGTTTACTTCTCTGACTTCCTTCTTCTTTCTCTGGTACTTCCTGCTTTTCCTGCCACCAAGTCTCATTTCGCTGGTAGAGAAATCTCACAATATCTGACGTACTTCCTGTGTTGACTATGAGTGCTGCAGATCTATGACGATGGGGCTGCCTCCTCAACCACAGATAGACTAAAAAATAAATTCCTTTCCCCTTTTAGCACTGTCTTTTAAATTTACAAAGTTCAAATTTAGCCCCTTTTCTTCTCCTCTTTTTAGGCTTCCATTATTTTCAACTCCCACCTTTTAATTTTGTTTTGTTTAGCTTTAGTTAGTCCCGGAGTGAAGATAGCAATCAGTACCTTTTTTTTTGTAGTTTATCCAAATCAACACCAGTCTTTTGTAAATTAGATGTTTAAAGTTGTAAAAGAAGATTCGGATCCTGTCGAGCTTTATGTCAAATAAATGACTCTGGAAACTTCTGCAGATGATGAATATGCAACTTCTCTCCGGAGATCTCTCAAAGGAGCCCCCCCCCCCGGGGACTCCCTTTCAGCCAAGGTAAGTCTCCTCAAAGTATCTGTGCATATCTTGGACAATTCTGTAGCTGAGAAAAGTAGGCAGTAGGCATTAATTTGCCTTTTACTACCCCAAACAGAAGTGCCAGCCTGCCGCCGTTAAGGAAAGCAGCTCAGCTCGCCATTTTCCAATCCCGGAAGTCCGATGAGGAACTTTATCAAAAGCTTTCTGGTTTGGACCTGAAGCACAAAACCCAAACTGGCAGATCAATTGGTATGGGACTTTGCAATGCTAGAATATGGGAAGATGGAAATTTGAGTGAAAATAGCAGGAATGGGTGAGCTTGAGCTGTCCGAGGTTCTCAAATGGTTATTTGCAAAGCTGTCTTGTCCTGAATCAAGGCACTGGTTCTGGTCCATCCTGCCCAATACTGACTACTGTAACTGGCAGTGACTTCCCAGGGTCTCTGATGCAGAGGCTTTTGCTAGCCCTGCTGCCTGAAGGCTTACCTACACAACCGTGGGTTTCCATGCTATATGTAGGAAAGGAAAGGTCCTCTGTGCAAGCACCAGTCATTTCCGACTCTGGGGTGATGTCACATCATGACATTTTCGTGGCAGACTTTTTACGGGGTGGTTTGCCATTGCCTTCCCCAGTCATCTACACTCCCCACCCCCAGCAAGCTGGGTACTTATTTTAGCGACTTTGGAAGGATGAAAGGCTGAGTCAACCTTGAGCCGGCTATCTGAATCCAGCTTCTGCCGGAATCGAACTCAGGTCGTGAGCAGAGAGTTCAGACCGCAGTACTGCAGCTGTACCACTCTGCACCACTGGGCTGCTTATGCTATATGTAACTGGTCCCTAAAAAGGAGCCAAGGGTCAGGGGTATGTGTGTAGGAGGTCTGGATTGAGACTGTGGTACTAGAGAAGGAGCTTTAGCGCGCACACACACACGCACACACACCCAGTGCTGTTTCCACAATCAGAACTGGTGTCGCCAAGCTGTTTTGGGCCCGCATAAGAAAAGTGAGATAATATGCCTCTCTACCATATGTCATTTTTCCTGCGGCTTGCTTGGTCCTGAAGTGGGCCCATTTCTTACCAAATGGATGTGTGTGAGAAAAATTGAAACTCCTCTTGCCAGCGCCCATACACAATACAGGTTCTCTTTCCACACTAATATTCTGAGCAGGAACTCTCTAAGCATCTGCTGCAGGGTCCCTCCCTGGCCATTGCAGGAGGAACTAGGAGACATACGCCTTGTGAACTGAGGATGGCTCCCTAGACAACACATTGAACAGTCCCTCTCAGCTTTATCATAGTAGTAGCAATTTGGCACTGGTGGGCAAGCTTTCAGAGAAGCTTGACCACTATTTTTTAAAAACTTATTTTATAAGTTTTACAAAACATAACAACATAACATAACATAGACTTAAACATAACTAAACAATAAACAAGAGCAGTGACAGAGTGCAAAATGATTAAATTAAAAACTAATACAGTGTTATAACAGTGATGTTTTTTTTCTGTGATCATCTGTTTTGTCCTTTTATCTCTCTTGTTAAAGTCCAAAAAGGGGAACCGTCTTTCTCGGAAAACAGATTGGTAAACCAGGTTTTCAGCTGTTAATATTTGGTCAGATATTTGATACATGTTAAAGTATTCCCACAATTTGTTTAACCATTGATTAGCTGAGGGATAATCTTTGGCTTTCCATTGGTATGCAAAAATTGCTTTAGCTGCTACCAGGGCTTTTTTCCTGGAAAAATTGGTCCTGGAAATCTCAAGAGGGAAATGAAGGAGAAACACATGGATGCCCCTCATGAATTTTTAAATATTTTTTTGAGAATGTTGTTTCCACAAAGAGGTTTCAGAACGGCATTACACCACATTCCCCCAGAAAAAAAGCCCTGGCTGTTGCTAGCATAATTGTTATTAAATCTTTCCTCATTTTAGGTATTTAATTAACTTCCCATAGATTTAATAGAATAATTTTGGGACACAATGGAATAGTATATCCAGTGATTTTTTTAAATCTTTCCCAATATTTTCCTCCAAAATTTTTGACTCTTAAGACATTCCCACCAACAATGAAAAATGAACCACTCTGGCCACATCCTTTGCAGCAATGTTGATCACTATTTCTGATTATCTCATCATTAGGCCTCAGATATGATTTACATTGTAAGACACCTTAAGTTCCTAAATGTTTTAAATACAATAAGTAAAAATGTGTCCAGGGATCTAGGGATGTTAACCTCCCAATGGGACCTGGGGATACTTTGGAATTACGGCTCATCTCCAGACTACAGAGATCAGTTCCCCTGGAGAAAATGGATGATTTGGAAGATGAACTTTATGGCCTTGTATTCCACTGAGGTCCCTGCCCACCCCAGGCTCCATCCCCAAATCTGCAGGAGTTTCCCAACCTGGATCTGACCTCCCTATCCCCTCACCCTCTGCCAGTGGGCACAGGGAACCTGGCAAACCCTAAGGGATACTGTTTCACAAACTGCTGAAACGGTGTCCTTCCACACAGGTAAGCTAGTGCTCTGGCTCACTTTTGACTATGAGGCAATGTGAGATTGCTGCCTGCTGTAAAGGCTGCTATTGAGTTACCCCGGAACAGTCCTCCTGCAGCGGGGCTTCTTCAGTGCAAATGTACTCTGGGTTGCAGCCAAATTATTACTGTTGTTCGACAGAGTTGCTGGTGCTGCTTCTCTTGTCTTCTGGTCCTAATTGCACTTGGCTGGGGCCTTTTGCAGACAGGGCTGTTAGGAATTATTTGGCAATTCTGCTCATTGTTTTTCTTTTGATAGTTTCTATTGATTTTTGGAAAGGGGAATAGAGAGAGAAAGAGAGACCCCTGCCAAGCTGTGCATCAGACAATGAGTTTCCCTCCCTGCTGCGTTTCCCTCCCTCCAGCTTTGGCCAGGAGTCATAGCTAGGCTTAAGTGTGCTTCTTGCCAAAGTCTCAGCATGTGACCACAAATCCGGAAATGCTCACTTAATTAATTTAAGGTATCTGAAGCCTGTTAGCTTGTAATCCTGGTATAAAGTTGCCTAGTCCAAAGTCCTAAAAAACGGGATAGTTAATTTGCAGGCCAGGTAATTTGTGCTGGGATTTTCTAGACTTCTGGTCACTAAAAGTGTCTGAATGAGGTGCCCTTCATGTTTATACTCAAAAACTTTTACAGAAGCCTGCCCCCTCTGTTTCTGTATGGTCTGGGGATGCTTCTTGATTGGGAGCAGTGAACTCTAGAACAGTTTTTCATAAAGATAGGCAACAGACAGCCTCAACTGTGACCAAATAAGTCTGGTTTTTTTCCTTCTGCATGGGGAGGGATTGAACTACCTACTCCACCCCCTTGCCAGATGCTGACTGGAAAGAGGTGAGACTGGCATATGGATTCATGCAGAGATGCAGCAGACATCTTCATCTGTGACTGGGTGGGGTACCGTAGGCTCCCAGGAGCCTTCCATTATTAAATCAACTTATTTCTTTCAGCACATTGCCCATTCCTTCCTGGCATGCAATCTGCAAATTACTGTTTTATGTCATCTGTGTGGCATTTGTCCAAAAGGCTCTTTCTGTCTGAACAGTCTTCATTTTTAATAACAATATGTTGACATGTAAGAATGCACATGGACAGATTTTTGTGTAGAAATCTTATATCCTGTATGTTATGCTTCACAAGCTGTGGGTTCATTGCTTTTCCAATGCCAAGGTGAAATACAAAAACTACACTAGAAATGCTTTTGCTGGATCAGTCTAAATTTTGATGGATTATTGAACTGGGCTAGAAACACCTGCACTCTGTCACTAATAGCCACCCATTCACAAGCAGTACAATAGCTACCCTAGGCTTCATGCAGTGTTCCTTCTAAGCTGAGTTAGTGTGAGCTAGCTCATGGTTTTTTAGCCTCCAGCTCACACATTTTTTCTTAGCTCAGGAAAAAGGGCCATAGAGCAAGCTAATTTCTGCAGTAGCTCACAACTTTAATGCCGGTAGCTCACAAAGTAGATTTTTTTCTCACAAGACTCCACAGCTTAAAGGGAACATGAACATGTATTCAACATCAGGTATTCAAAGGTTTATATTGCCTCTAAATATGGAGGATCCTTCTAGTTGGCATGGCTCATAGCTATTGTGGCAGTGAATATGTATGAAATTGCCTTATATTGCTTCAGACCTTTGTTCCATTTGGCTCAATACTGTTGACTCTGACAGATAGTGGCTCTCTAGAGTCTCAAACCATTACATGTCTTTCCTTTTAGCTGGCGATAAGGGGTGGGAATTGAACCTGAGACTGTATGCAAAGCAGATGGACTACCACTGAGCCATGGTGCACTGTGTAAAACAATAACTCTTTTGTTAAACCTGAAGCTATTGCTAATAAAATTCAGGGGGTGATCCCTAAGTTCCAGTGGAGAGAATGAAAGCATTTCTGAGTCTATTTGTACAGTATTGTTTACACCAAACATGTCAGATGTACATTGATGCTCAGCTGTTAAAGTAACTGTAGCTTTGAATTTAAAAAGTACAGAATTATTCAGAAGTGCCATTTATGTGTCTCTTTACAACATCAAATCTAGCTTTGGATAACATTTGCGAGTACTTGTTATTATCGTAGTGTCATTCTGATATAGTAGTTTGACTACTGAACTAGGACTGAGCGGGATCTAGTTTCAAATCTTCAATCTGCCATGGGGGATGGACTTGGGTTGATCATTCCTTTTTGGCCTAAGCTACCTCACAGAGTTAGTGAAATGATAGCATGGAGGGCAAAATCACATATATTCCCCAAACTCCTTGGAGAAAGGGCAGGAGAAAGGCCAAATCAAACATGGAAATGAATGAGGCATCATGTTAAAGCTCAGAATATACTAGAGTTGCATTATCCCCTAAATCAGATGAACTTGTCAAAAGGAAAATGCCGGAGGTGAGTACATACTGCAGGATTTGAAATCTGTGTTGCTATTGGCTCCAAGAGCTCTGGCTTCATTGTTTTGAATTGAATTATTGGCTAAGCAGCTCAGGTTAATGGAATGTTCATGAACATTACAGCTGTTCAGAAAGTTAAAATAACTTTCACAGAATTAGGTGAGGCAGTGTATGGTTAGTTAGACAGGATCCAGCAAAGGGAGGAGTATGCCAGCACTTACAGTATCATAATGTTGGACAATGTTTATTGTTTGTGAATGGTATGTATGCTCAGTGCTTTTCTTGGGTTTTTTTTTAAATAGTGCCAGTACTCATATAAGGTTTACTGATTTCCATTAATTTCCCCCTTTCTCTATTAGGCTGTTCCTGAAGGTCCACAAACCTGCAAGAACAACATCTCAGAGGGTTCACTAGGCTGCAGTAGAAAGGGGGGGGGGGTATTGCTGCTGTCCTGTTAAGAAAAGAATACTTTATTTTACTTAATGATGTGGTGAGGTATAGGCTATTATCTGGTAATCCTTACAATAACACCATAAAGTGAATCAGTATTATTATCTCCAAGGTGTAAACAGGGGTCTCAGACTGAAAAGCTGTGACTTGCCTAACCTAAGGCAACGTCTGAATTCAAAGCAGTCTTGAGGGAGGATCTGGGGACGTTCTGATTTTACTTCTACATGCCTTTTCCTATGCACACTAAACTTTCTATTGCTGATTTGCTGGCTGAGTTACCAACAAGGAAAAGACCTAACCTAATAAGACGCAAATCTGCAGAAAACAGGAAAGCTTTTTTACAATGTGGAAACCAGCATTAACATCCATAGAGCAAGCTGCTCTTTAAGGCATAGAAGAAGAGGCTGGTTGAAAAGTTAGCAACCCTATTTGCAAAAAGTACCTTGAGAAGGAACTCAAAAGGAAACTGACCACCATGTCTTTGTTCTCCTCCCATGGGCTGCTCATGTACTACCCATGGGCTTCTCATGGTCTCACAAGGGGTGGGGGGCAAGAAGAGCCAGCTAGTTCTCTGCTGCTGACTCCCCCACTCATATGGCCTTTTGCCTGGAAGTTTTTCCACCGCTGCTGCCAAGTGCCATGCCCAGCCAGCAGTTGCAGCTCCTGAGTCTGTCTGGGCCTACTGCAACTTGCTCATCACCTGGCCTGCCATCACCTGGCCTGCCCAACACCATAAAGAAGGAAGAAAGAGTAGGGGGCTCTCCACTCAGCTTGCAAGATGGCAGTAGCTAGGGTCTTCCCATCTGCTCAAGCGTGGTGGCTCAGGCCCCACTGATGGACCTCCTGATGGCACCTGTTGTTTTTTTTTGGCCACTGTGTGACACAGAGTGTTGGACTGGATGGGCCACTGGCCTGATCCAACATGGCTTCTCAAGTTCTTAGGGTGAGGCCTGGGCCATGTCTGCCACCTGTGGCAGCTTGACTTGTGGTGTGCCCAGGTCTGTGCGCCCACCACTGTGGTATAGTGGTTAAGAGGAGCTTATCTCCAGAGGGTTTAATCTGGAGAAGTGGGTTTGATTCTCCACTCCTCTGCATGAAGCCTGCTGTTCTCTCGGAACTCTCTCAGCCCCACCTACCTCACAAAGTGCCTGTTGTGGGCAGTTGTAAGCCATGTTGAGATTCTGTAAGGGAGGTATAAAAGCCTTCTCTTCTTGTGGCCCAGCTATGGCAGCTTGGGTTCCTGTGCTGCCTTTCTGGTGGCTCTGCACGTGCCTGCCCCAGCATACCTCCTTGTCTCTCTGGCCAAGCAAGGTGGGCTGGCACACAAGTATCAGGACTTGGGGAAAGCCAAGGGGGAAAAGTACCATCACATAAAAAGTCCTTTGTATGCTAATATGAATACTGTGTGTATGAATGGTTTGTATGAGAGACAGTGCAAAGGAACAAGATCCCTGCATCTGCAATTATACACAGGTGTCAGTTATTTCCCCTTACAGGCTATCAAGAGACGAATATAGGAAATACACAAGTGTCAACTCCTGTGTTCAGATTCAGACCCAGCCGGTGCTCAGGGCAGCCATCACTTTTAGGAAGCCCCGCCCCCTTGCCACAAAAAAAAGCCTGACTGGATTTTGTTTTCTTTAGCCTTTAAAGAATAGTGTTCTCTGGCGGATGTCTTATCGGGCAAAACCTTATGTCTGGCTGCAACGTAAATTAATCTTTTCTGATTCAGAATTCCCATGAATTTTCACCAAGGTAAATAAGGCTAACTTGCAGGTAAGAGTTTCTGGGGGAAAAGCCAGGCATATATTGCAAACGGTTTCACTGTTATGGCTTTCTTTTTTGGGGTGGGGGGCGGGGTGGGCAGATGGGAGTGCTTTTCTTATGAGTCTCCAGCAATCTATGCTAAGTGAAGCAATCTCACTTGGAGGAAGACTTGGGATTGTCATTCACCGGATCCCTCAAATTTGAGCCTTGTTTTCTATGTGCACCTGGACATTTCTGGGCTAAAAATACACTCCCCCCCCCCCACAGTATTTTTCCAGGTGTATACCAGTAAGCCACAGTGCTGTTTGAGATTCTAGAATACTGGATATTGATTGCCAATAAAATTCCCAAAATATCTGGGTTTATTTAGGGCCTCTGTTTTAAGGCTCCCAGGCTGGTTTTTCTTAAATTTTTCATGGTTCCCCGGCAACTGGAGGGAGGCAGATGGGAGGCAGCTGTCCCAGGCAATAGAATCAGATAACAGAAGGAAGACTTGAATGGTCTGCTCCATCATGACAGTTCTCACATCCCTCCTTGCCTCTTTGAGCATGGACAAAAGAGGATAAAAATCAGGCTTGCCTGCAGCTTGACTCGATTTCAGAGCTAGATTCTCCCCCCCTCCCCCATTGCTTTCAGGGCTGCTGCTTGCTGCTACTTAGGACTTGCCTGCTGCCTGCCCGGGAAGACATTCTTGTTCTCTTCCTGCTGGCTGAACAATCTTCAGGACTTGTGGGATTTGTTTCACAATATTATTTCAAGTGTTCCCTGTGTTTTTAGTTTGTGCCGGGGGATATAGTGGGGGAGGAGGGAGCATTTTTTCCTGTCTGGTTCTTTTAAAAATAGTTTTGCTTTGTTTTATAATGTGCTGTTTTAAATAAGATTTTATAAGACTTATGTTTTTGGGTTCAGCTTGTTTTAGAATTTAACTGCTTTATATTTTAATTTTAAAGGGTTTTTGTGGGCTGGGGGATCCAAGTTGGACTCTCTTTTTTGCCATTGGTTCTTTTGGGTTTGCAATAGTGACCCTTGCTTAAATTGGCTTGGTGTGGATTCTTTGACATTAGTTTTGGTGGGCTTGTCACATTATCCCATGTTCTGCTTGGATTCTCTGGTATGATGTTGGTCCCGTTGAGCTTGTTGGTTCTGTTTGCATTTGGAAGCTTTTGATCAGTAGTTGGTTGCTCTTGTGTGTTTTTCTTTGCCCTGGAAAAAGCTTTGAATTTCCCCCCCATAGAAAACAATGGAGACTAGTAGGGTGGTTGGGGGCACATTGTTCAGGGACTTAGGACTCCTTGGTCCAATTGCTTGAAACTGAAAGGGTCCTTAGTAGATAGGCAGCACTAGGTTCTCACCAATTTTGGTGTTATTTGGGTTAAAAACAGTCATTCCAGGCTGCTCCCCCACAGTCCCCATAGGGAATAATGGAACCCAAATAATACTGGAACTCCATCCTGAACCGAAATCAAATCCCAGAATAATGTCAGGAGACCCAGATACCTGCAAATATTGGTACTTATGCCCTTTCCAAGATCCAAATAAAAAAAACAACAACCAGTTTTTTCCTCCCAGGTACACATCTGTACTTCTATGTCTGCCATGAAAATTATAAGCTTGTGCCATACTGACAGTGATGGCAGCCAGTCAATTACCTCCTCCCTCTTGTTTGCACACTTTCATTTTTGTTGTGGGGGGGCGGGGCTTCCACAGTTGCTATGGGAATTGCTGTGCCCACTGTTGGAATATTTGAGGTGGAAAAGGACAGCCAGGAAATAAAGAACACTGCATGCCCTGTTGAAAATGTAGGAGTGAAAATGTGAGGGTGGAGATTCTTCAGCTATGTTGTATTATAGACCCATGTTCTGGTTTGCTTGTTCTTTTGTGGGTTACCACTTTTTTTTTTGCACCCACACTACCAAATTAAAATTCAGCAGCTGTATTTGCCAGCAGTTCGGGGTTGGGGGTGTGTGTCTGCACCTGGAAAGGCAATAGTGCCAAGCATGGCCACAAATGCCTTTTACCTCAGCAAAGTCCCCGCCTGACCTAAAAGCCTTTACTAGTAGTTCAGGAATTCCATTGGGGTGTTGTTGTATTAGGCCATTGCCGCAAAACCCCCTAAGAAGTAATGTGATACCTCAGACTGACATTAATTGAAGCCCAAGCTTTAGTGGGCTAAAGCCTATTTTGTCAGATCATCTTCTTAGCTAGCAGATATACATAGGCACAGAGAGGGAAAGAAAAACATGAACAGTGGGTAAATACATGGAATGCAAGAGGTATCATTTGTGACGTATCATGACACTTAAGCAATATTTTATTCCCTTTCTCAACATACGTAGATATCTGCTGCGTGAGATTCTGATGAAATGAGCTATGAGCTATGGCCTGTGAAAGTTTATGCTTGGATAAACCCGCCTGATTTTTAATCTGTGCCACAAGACTCGTCTTGTTTTTACCAAACGAGGGGGAAACACTGTGTTGTTTGGTGGGTATAAGAATAGAAGAGCAGTGTTCCAGCTGGTCCAGCATCCTGTCTCACACAGTGGCCAACCAGTTGCCCTGGAGTGCCACCAAAAGGCATAGAGGCAGGACTCATTTTGGGCAGGAGCTCACAGGAGTGGAGCTCCGGAATCTCTAAATTTTATTGTGCTCTTTCTTTCTCCATTCCCCCCCACCAAATAATTGCTTCTGGACTCCATTGTTCAAACCCCTATGAGAATTTTGCTGAACTTTAAGAACATAAGAGAAGCCATGTTGGATCAGGCCAATGGCCCATCCAGTCCAACACTCTGTGTCACACAGTGGCCAATATATATGTGTGTGTATGCACACACACACACACACTGATGGACCTCTGCTCCATATACTGTGGCTAATAGCCACTGATGGACCTCTGCTCCATATGTTTTCCAATCCCCTCTTGAAGCTGGCTATGCTTGTAGCCACCGCCACCTCCTGTGGCAGTGAGTTCCACATGTTAATCACCCTTTGGGTGAAGAAGTACTTCCTTTTATCTGTTTTAATCCGACTGATCAGCAAATTCATTGAATGCTCACGAGTTCTTGTATTGTGAGAAAGGGAGAAAAGGACTTCTTTCTCTACTTTCTCCATCCCATGCATAATCTTGTAAACCTCTATCATGTCACCCTGCAGTCGACATTTCTCCAAGCTAAAGAGCCCCAAGCGTTTTAACCTTTCTTCATAGGGAAAGTGTTCCAAACCTTTAATCATTCTAGTTGCCCTTTTCTGCACTTTTTCCAATGCTATAATATCCTTTTTGAGGTGCGGTGACCAGAATTGTACACAGTATTCCAAATGAGACCGCACCATCGATTTTTACATGGGTATTATGATACTGGCTGATTTGTTTTCAATTCCCTTCCTAATAATTCCCAGCATGGCACTGGCCTTTTTTATTGCAATCGCACATTGTCTTGACATTTTCAGTGAGTTATCTACCACGACCCCAAGATCTCTCTGTTGGTCAGACTCTGCCAGTTCACACCCCATCAACTTGTATTTGTAGCTGGGATTCTTGGCCCCAATGTGCATTACTTTGCACTTGGCCACATTGAACCTCATCTGCCACGTTGATGCCCACTCACCCAGCCTCAACAGATCCCTTTGGAGTTCCTCACAATCCTCTCTGGTTCTCACCACCCTGAACAATTTAGTGTCATCTGCAAACTTGGCCACTTCACTGCTTACTCCCAACTCGAAATCATTAATGAACAAGCTAAAGAGCATGGGGGCCAGTACTGAGCTCTGCAGCACCCCACTGCTTTCTGTCCTCCACTGCGAAGACTGCCCATTTATACTCACTCTCTGCTTCCTATTAATTAGCCAGTTTTTGATCCACAAGAGGACTTGTCCTTTTACTCCATGACTCTCGAGCTTACTAAGGAGCCTCTGATGAGGAACTTTATCAAAAGCTTTCTGGAAGTCAAGGTAAACAACATCTATTGGGTCCCCTTAGTCCACATGTTTGTTCACCCCCTCAAAGAACTGTAACAGGTTAGTGAGGCAAGATCTTCCCTTACAGAACCCATGCTGAGTCTTCCCCAGTAACTTGTGTTCATCAATGTGCCTACGCATTCTGTCCTTGATAATGGTTTCTACCAACTTTCCCGGTGTTGAAGTCAGACTGACTGGCCTGTAATTTCCCGGATCTCCTCTGGAACCCTTTTAAAAGATGTGGGTGACATTTGCTACCTTCCAGTCCTCAGGAATGGAGGCGGATTTCAATGAAAGATTACATATTCTTGTCAGGAGATCCACAAGTTCAACTTTGAGTTCTTTCAGAACTCTTGGATGTATGCCATCTGGACCTGGTGACTTATTAGTTTTTAATCTGTCAATCAGTTGTAGGACCTCTTCTCAGTTGTAGGACCTCCTCAGTTGTAGGATTTCACAAACTATCTAATATTTTTCCCCACAAAAAATTGGAAAATAACCAAAACATATTAAGCAGACAGATGGAAATCATCATGCCACTGTGGCCACATAGGATAAAGTAATTTAAAAAAACATGATGGGAGTAAGGTTTTATTATGACAATTATAATTCAAGAAGCATTTTAAGATAGATGCTGAGCTGATATAATTTAGTACACCTTCTGGTGATGTCAGGGGTGTTTGGAATATGCAAGTGAGTTGTGCTAATGAGCTCTTTTTCTATCAAATGACCCCTGGAAAGGTCATGGGTTTCCCCAATGTTGCCTCCTAGTGCTGGTATTCAGAGGTTTGCTGCCTCTAAATGTGAAGGTTCCCTTTAGTCACTATGGTTAGAAGCCATTGATGGCCCTATCCTCCATTTGTGCTCGTGGCCATCACAATGTCCACAGGGAATAAATTTCACAACTGCCATATTGCCCATCAACTTCATTGAGTGACTGCAAGTTCTAGCATTATGAGAGAGAGAGAGAAAATGATCTCTGTCCACTTCCTGTACCCCTTGAATAATTTTATAAACCTCTATCATGGCCCCCTTTAGTAATCTTTTTTCAATACCGAAAAGCTCTATGCTCTCTTGAGCCTTTAATTCCAGAGCCCATCAGCACAACATAACCAAGTAACCTTCTGACTGCATCAGAAAATTACCTAGATCTGGATCACTGCACAGCACAACTCCAGAGCCTCCCAATCCAGAGCCTGGGGATTTCAGGGCTTTTTTTCTGGAAATAAAGGTGCTGGAACTCTCAAGAGGGAAATGAAGGAGAAACACATGAGTGCCCCTCATGAAATTGTAAACATTTGTTGAGAATTTTGTTTCCACAAAGAGGTTCTGAAACTCTATTCCGCTGCGTTCCCCCTGAAAAAAAAAAGCTCTGCTGATAATAATCCTGTGAATCTATGCCAAGGTGGGTGGAAGAACCATCCCCACATAGTTCCTCCTTCTGTGACTGCAAATTTATGTGTGGCTTTTTTACAGCTTCAAAAGCTTAAAAGGGAGGAGAATGCTGCTGTGGAGGAGCTGCTCTCTAAAGTATAGAGCATTCAAGTTGAAACTGCAGTTGGGAGGGGACCTCTCCCACAAGATAGCACAGAGTTGTAAGACAGAAGGTTTCCCATACTTAAACAGATGTGGACTTGGACCAAATGAAGATGTGGGAACCAACTTTAGGCTCACTTAGGGTCCAACTGCACATTTATTTTTCTCAGCTCTGTCTTTCTTTTTTTATTTTTAATGCAAAACTATATTATGAACCTGCAATGGGGTAGGGACTTTTCTAGCTGACCTGTTCCCTTCCCCCTACTAAATCCCCCTCCCCAGCTGCTTGTTTTCTCACAGGGAAAATAAAGCCTCATAACTTATATAGCTTGGAGGAAGTGTTATTTTGAGAGGGGGAAAGGGCCTGCAGGGAAAGAATTTAGCAACTCTTCCCCACCTGCTGTTTGTCGGCTCCTGGTTGTAGCTTCTAGCAGCTGCTTTTCATTTTAAAAAATTGGGTGAAAGTTATCTGGAACTTATATAATGTGTAGCTTGGCCTGGAGATGAGCAGGGTTTTTAGTGGTTTTATTATTATTATTATTATTAGTGCTGACTGCAGACAAGAATATCCAGTTGCCATCTTCCCTCTTGCTAATTCACCAGTGGCACAATTCCCCAGGAATTTCTCATTCTCAAGGTTTGTCATGCACTATAGCAATAACAAGTAAACACTTGCTAACAGCAAACAAGATGCAAAATGGGAACCAATACAGATAGTCTCTGTGAAGCATTTGTACAGACAGTACAGGCGCTATATTGTTGGCACAGATTCCAGAGCCCTTCTCTGTGGTATCTTCTCTGTGTTAGTGATTGGCCTAACAGACAGCCTGTTGCCACAGTCAGTTTTTGTGAGGGCATTTGCTAACTCTTCTGGTTGGATAAAGTGTATGTCATTCCCACTGTCTGCACTTTCTCCCATCTTCCCACAGTGTTCCCCTCATGCTATTTTCTCATACAGCTATAAAAAGCACATGACAGAAATTAAAGAAACATTTCTCATTACTTCCAGAGATTGTCAATTTGTTGTTCTTTTTAGCTTTTGGGTGTACTTTAATGCCAACAATGAAAAATGGGGGAGGGAGGATTGTTTCATTGTGTAATTTCTGCATATCCCAAAATAACTAGCTGTAGTACTAACAATCTGGATGCTGGAACACTGGCTACTGTTTCCTTTGTAATTTGCTAATACTGTTCTTGGTTGTTATGGCTTTCTCAGGGTGGCCTTCACCTAGTCCCTCTCTCAGCCTCTCCTACTTGGCAGGGATGTTGTGAAGATAAAATAGAGGAGGAGTGAACTGCATGCACCAACCTGAGCTGCCTAGAGGAAGGGCAGGATAAGAATCTGCTAGGCACAATAGATCAGAACTAGCAGCCCATACATTACAATGCCAGGGGGATTATGGAATGCGCATTATAACATAACTTCTAGATTGTTCCTGTAAGTGGACTTTGTTCTGTCTGTGTGACAGCTGCTGCCAAATGATGTGCTCTGAGAGACAACCTTAGCCTCTCTGTAGGAATTCCTGAAGCCAAAGTTCTCGCCCACAATAAAACTGCACAACTCACTGTGCCGGTAGCCTTTTCTTGCTCTTTACAGTTAGTTTCCAGCAGAGGATGGGCAATCTTGCTTTATCTCTACAACTCTGAATGTGATTAGAACATTCAGTCATTCAAATGTAGTGGACTCCCTCACCATGCTTTGCTGTTGTATCCCTATGTGAGTCACTACTCTTGAGTTTGCATCTGTCCAGAGTGCTCAGATGAATGATTTGTGCAGAAGTTGAAGGTAGGTTTCTCGACAAGTAATTATTCTTATATTTTGGCATTCTGAATCTTTCTGGCTGTAAAAGTTAAGTTTTTCTCCAATTTTAGTTTAGGGAAATTACACTATAGGAAAATATTGCTGTATTAACATTGCAGCAGCTCTGTGTAGTTTGCTGGCCTTGGGTGTGTTGGGGGAGTCTTCCATTCCACCCAGCACAAGGAAGAATGGGCTTTGTAATCCTTTTGGCAATGGCCTTCTAGAGTGCTGAGAATCTCCTAGGAACGGCCAGAGCAGTTCATTCAGCTGCAAGAGGGGGCAAGTCTGAAAAATGCCTGTGTTCAGAGCAGCCTATGAAAAACGGGCAGCTGTTATGCAATTACGTTCTGTTCTTTTTGTGGCAGGCCCCACAGGGAGTTAATGACTTCCCATTTGTTGAGGCTTGGCTGATGCTAGAGAGAGTTCCTTGGTGAAACATCTGTGTATGCAAAACATCTGCGTGTGCTTGTGTTTGCATCTGGGGAGGGCTCTAGAGACAGATCTTTTCCTTCAAGTAGTTGAAGGTGGTTTGAAAGACTGTGCATTGCACGTGATTGGTTCACTCATTCCACTTTTGCCTGTGGCCAACAGGTTTGAAAAGTTCTTGTATTGTCCCAAAAAAGCTGCAAAGCCTGTTTGACCAGAGGCAACAGCAGGATGAAAGAAGTGGCATGTGCATGCGTGTGTGCACACACATGCACGCCAAGGGAAGTAAAGCCTCTCTCAAATACTTTCAGATCACTTAGGGATTATTCTGAGTCTCTAACATAAAATAGTCATCTCTCCAAGTGTTCAGCTTTTTTCCTGTGATAATAATGCAATTGAAATTGTATCCAGAATCCCACTGTTTCATATAAAATCATGGGAACCTCGAATCAGAAGAGACCCCACAGGTTATTCAGCCCAGTTTCTCCCATACAGCCTGACTTCCACATAATTAAAAAGTCAGTGTTGCTAATCTTCTGCAGATCCATTTTTACATAGGTTTATTCTCTGTAGAAAATGTAGGATTTCTGCTGATTGACTTTGGATGCTTGGCTTAGAGGTGAAGCATGGCGTGCTGAACCATAAACAGCGCTTGGCTTGCGAGTGAGCAGGGCTCACAGTTATCAAGGTACCTGGGCTCCCAGTCTGAGTGTCTGGGCAGGCTTTGGCCTTGTTTGGGTAGCTTCCCATCTTTGTTTCAGGCATCCTGGCTTGTCAGTCTGCTTCCTCCTCCTCTCTTGCTTGGTTTATCTACTCCCCTCCCAGGGTTTCCTGCTTCATTTACTTACCCTGCCTGGATTTTCATTCAAATCCCACTTCATCCAGCCTTCCCAGCTCTGAATGTGGCCTAGAGTTGGCTCTGCCTTTTAGTTGACTGTCTGGTGGATGTGCCCTGAATGCTCTCTCCAACTCTGGTCTCGATCCTGCCTGGATTCCTGCTTCAGCTCCTGCTACGTTTGGTTGTCTGCAGCCCAGTGTGTTCTTTTCCAGTCTTATTCACATGCACATGCTCTTTCTGTACATGTATCCAAATACATCCAGCTGGGAATTCCTGCATCTTATTTTGTTATGCCGTAAATTAGCATCTTGCTGAACTGTCTTTTGGGTGAATAAATATTTGGATGGAAATGACTAAAGGTGGGGGTCAAGTGGAGGGAATAAACACCTCTGAACCTGGATGGATTTCCAGTTTCTCCATCATTGGGCTCTTGAAATCCCACCTGGGATATGATGCTTAGGAGTTTGTCATGCTGATGGAAAAATTAGGGGGTTTCAAGGCAGGGGAGCTGCTTGCTTTGGCAACCCTATTACAGACAGGAAGCCAAGTTTCAATCTCTATTGATAAGCTGAATTTAAACTCATCTGTCCCATGTGCTGGGGCGTGTGTGAAGGCATTTTTCTCCAAGGAGTAGTAGAAAGTTCCAAGCCAAGTTTTCTCCTCTGACTGTTTGCTTGATGGTTTCTGTGGATGCCAGAATGATTAACCATGACAACAGAGTCCTTGTTACAGTTGGTCCTTTATCCAAGCAATGCTACAGCAACACCTGACTCAACATTTTTGGCCTTGGAAGCCAATGAAAAGGCAAACCAATACAAAGGAGCTGGATAGGCAAGTGTCAGGTTGGAATGATGCAGGGGCTAGATCCAGTAATGTATGAGTGGAGAGAGAAATGCACTTTGTGTAGCTCTGCCTATTCAGGCAATAGCAAAAGGATTACTGCAGCACTTCAACAACTGTTGGGCTTATTGCTGATAAACACAATGGAAGTTCTTGTTCCAGTTCCAGTTCTGTGTTTGTTCTATGCAGTTCAGTAATTAATCAAAAGTGCATTTTCATGATGCAGAAAATCATTTTTTTAAATCGACAGGCCTTGTCTCACAGCATTGTTCTGGGGGCTGTTTTGAAACAGAGGACATTGTGCCTGTGATAGTTGACTTCATCAAAAATGTCTGTGCATCAGAAAGGAATGTACAGTACTGACCAGACTGAAAAAAAAATCTTTTGCCATATCTTGCATGAACAAAAAAACCCATTGGGATAAATAGTGTATTCTTAGTGCAAGTGAGCTGCAAGGTTTAGTTTTAGCACTTCTTCTTGGGATAGAGATTATACCTGTGGAAATGTTCTGTGGGTTCCGCTCCATGGGGCTGTTGTTGACAATAGTAATTCCAGAAGGGTAACCTTGTAGTAACATTTCATTACATTATCTGCACCTTGTGAGAAGAGGTCTGACCTTTCTCATCTTCTGTTATGTGTAATAACCTGATCTATTCCAGTTCCTTACACTACCTAGAAGATTTGTGATAAGATTAACACCAAGCAACTCTCTACCCCTACCTAACCCCTTTCCCTCCAACCTCTTTTGTAATTTTCCCTGTAAATGTATTGAATATGATTTCTTCTTCCTTGTATCTGAAGAAGTGTCCTCTGACTCATGAAAGCTTATCTTTAAGGTTCCACTGGACTTCTTTTTTTATTTTTCTGACAACGATAGTTCAACATTTGGTTTAGATATTTTAATTAAATATAATAAAATGCACCCAGCATAATGTCACAGAGGAGGCTGCCATACAAAGGTGACACAAAGAAAACTGATAATTAACAACATGAAAGATCACGTGAAAATTTTGAAACCCAGGCATTGAAAAAGGCTTTAAAATCATTTTTGAATCAGAGGGAAAATCAGAGTAACGATAAAGAAGCCATGTAACAATACTGTATAGATGAAAAGGAAAGAAATCCACTGAAGAACCAAGGAGGAACAAGCGTACAACCCACATTATTTAAGAACCAACAACAATTTTTAAAAAGCCAGGGAGAAAAGAACTGTTTTACACCAGCTGTCTGCAGGATGCTGCACTCAGTCCTCAATTCCATGCTTGCAAATTACAGTTTCAAAATTGCAGGAAACCCCAGGCCTTGCTGAATGTTTGGGATACAAGCTGGGCTGAGTCAAAGATACACAGGTTTCCAAAACAGCTAGAAAGCTCGGGTTCTACCAAAGGCTAGCAAGTCTACTGAAAAGTAAGTCCCATTGTTGTTCAGTGGGGCTTACTCTTGGGAAAATGTCCTTGTGTTTGTAGCCAATTTGTGGCCTTCTGTTGCATTTCCATCATGGGCCTGTGTGAGGGCAGGGAGGAGGACCATTTGACCTGGGCCTCCAGCTCAAAGGAGGCCTTATATTTAAACCCTAGTTAATTTTGTGGTATTTCCAGAGCAGCCATTTCCTCCAACAGAACTGATTTCTGTAGTCTGGGATCAGTTTTAACTCCAGGAGAACTCCAGGCCCCACCTGTAGGATGGCATCCCTAGGCTGGCATTTGATGAAACTTTCATGCACTTCCCAAGTAGTTCAATGGTTGTCTTATTAGTTTTGATCAGTTTTATTTAATCAAAACTTACTTGATCAGTTTTATTTGATCAGTTTCACAACTTCCTTGATGCTCATCATGTGTAATCATATTTTAAATTTTTCTTATGGCTTTGGGTTTTGAAATCTGGAAATGGCCCAGGCCTCTCTGGACCCCTGAAAGGCCCTGATCATATCCATCACATATCGTGCCCTCCCCTGTGGTTCTTCCCTTGCACATTTTATCCTCGCAGCAACCATGAAATGTAGGTTAGGCTGAGAGAGTCACCAGCCCGAGGTCACCCAGTAAGCATCATCATGGCATAGTGGGAATTTGAAAATGGCTGCCCCTGGTCCTCTGACCATGTCACCACATTGCACTTGGTGGTCTCAAAATAGGGTTGCCAGGTCCAATCTTCTCTGCAGTGTGTGTGGGGGGGTTGGGGGTATTCTGGGGGGGGGCATGGCCATCCCCAAAGCAATGACATCACGCAGAGTGATATCATCATGTCTCAGATGCAGCACGTGCACACCCCTGCTTTTTCCCAACCGTTTAAAGGGAACCTTCTCTTTAAATGGTTGGGGGCGAAAGCAAGGGCCATACGCACCTGCCCTGCAAGAGGCAAGCTTGCTGTTGAGAATACCTCTTGCAGGGCAGGAGCTGGTGCCTCCCACTTGGAAAAAGCACCCAGCATGCCTGCCCTGCAAGAGGCAACTCACCTCTTCCAGGATAGGAGCTGGTGGCCCCCACTTGGAAAGAACAGATGCCACGCACACCTGCCATGTAATTTGCTGCTTGCAGGGGCAGGCAAGCACAGCACTCGCTTTCCCCCTTTCTTTTATCTCACAGGAGGGGAGGGAGAGGGGTGGCTGCCTGGTGGTTGCTCTTGAGGGTGGGAGCTCCCTCTGCTGGCCACCTGGCTAGCAGCGGGCTGGAGCCTGCAAAATCAGGGGATCCCCTGCCTACACCTGGGGACTGGCATCCCTACAGCAGAGAAAGTTTGGAATATTTTGTATTTATGACCTTAACAGGTTGAGGTGTTTGGCTCTGGATCTGATAGAGCTGCCACCCTCCAAGTGGAAGCTGGAGTTTTCTTGGAATTATGACTGATCTCCTGGCAGTAGAAATAAGTTTTTCTGGAGAAAATGACTGTTTTGGAGGGTGGACTCTATGGCATTATACTCTGCTGAGGTCACTCCCCAGACTCCATCTCTAAATCTCCAGGAATTTCCTAACCCAGAGTTGGCAACCTTAGGAGCTATAGATTTTGGTGTAGAATATGTGTGAGCATGTGAGATATGAGCTTGAAAGTGTCTGGGTTCAAAGTCCTCCTCAGCTGTGGAGCTGGCTAGGTGACCTTAGATAAAGTTGCTTAGACACCCTGATATAAATCCATATCAAATTTGCAATTTCTACTGATTTCCCACTTCCTACTGCAGACCCTCTCATGTTGTACCTCAGGGCCTCAATAACCCAAAGTGGAGCAGTATTTTGTGGAGATCAGTGGGTTGAAGTGGGAAGAGTAGCAGCATTCTATTCTGCTGATAGAGAGTTTTATCCTGGGTGAAACTCCCCATCTACAACCTACCCTTTAGTAGGCTTCATCAGCTGTGGATAAATCTCTCACAGCCAACATCTATGGTGATGTGCAGGCTGCCCCCTCCCCCGAATTATCTCATCGTTTCCTTCATAAATTTTATCATAGTTTTAAAACAACCTTGTGAAACACAAGGCACTAGTTTATCTACAAAAATAAATAACCGTACTAATAAATGATAATAATAAACACAAAGAAATTATCAGTCGCCTCCTGAGTCATAATTTACCAAGCAGATAAACAACACTACAAAAATTGATTTCCTTTTTTTCCCTCTGAAAAATCTACATGTACCTCAATACCTAATTTATCTCATTTATATAGCCATAACTTAAATGATGAACCAAGCCTCTGCTTAGGAATTTGCAAATAGAAAGATATATAGAGTTACTGATGAGGGGCACCCAGTGGGTATAAATTGTGGCTAAATGTCTGCAAGATACACATGAACTGAGAGCCACAAAATTATATGAAATCAATCAGTTTTGTGATACTAAACTGGGGGCCTGATGAATTTTCTCTATTTTAGTTGCATTTCTATCCCAGGGAGTCTGTGGACCAGGCTTCCCAGCAAGAGGCCTTTAGGCCATGCAACATGAAGCTGTAATAACAACTTCAGTGTGCCATAAAACTCTCTTATGCTCAAGAGGTTGTGTTCACAGCTTGTGTGGCAGGGCTGCTGTGAAAAAAAGCCATGTATGATGTGGCCCTGTCCCTTTAGTTGACTTTAGCTGACTACCCCAATCCCTGCACACGCACAAAGGTGCTTGGAGCAGTTTCCCATTGCAGGCAGTGTCGCCAGAGGACAGGAAAGCTAATCTGATGTGACCTCAATGGAAAATATTCCCTTCTTTGGGCTCAAGTACTTTCCCCAAGTTATTGATTGCAGCTTCAGTCCCAAGTTAATGTTCCGTTGATGGTGGCTGTACGGTGGAATTTAGTTTATGGGATAAAATGATGACAATGTGTTGCACATTAAAAGATCCCTTTCTGTGCCATTTGGCTCCTTCCTTGATCAAGCACATATGGCCCCCAATGCTAATGTCTTTCAGGAGGATTTTTCAGCTTGTGGATGCTCCAAACACAAAGCATGAATCTGTTGTCTTTTCCTTGTCATGATCATTTATGTGTCATGCAGCACTGCTGAAATATGCAATGCTGTACATAGCCCAAGCAGCAGTGAAGACAGATCCCTGACCTGAGGTGCTTACAATCTACTTTTTGACAAAAGGAAGACAGCCAAGAGAAGGCAGGGAAGGGGCTATGTATTTGGTTTCTGAAGAGTATGGAACTAAGGATTTGAAAGAGAGAGAGAAGCCTTTTTCAGTTGTTTAGTGTTCCTGCTGCTCATACTGGAATGGCATGCTATGTGTGATCCTCTGGATATGTATATTCAACATTATGTGTCAGTAATAGACTATTTGCATCTTCAGATATCTTCCAGCTGTGTTCATTTCCTTGCTGACCAAAAGAACATCATCTTTGGTTGCTGTAATAGTTCAAACCTAGTGGTTTGCAACTAAATGCTACTGAGAAGCATAATTCAAAACCCTTGGTGATAAACCCAAGGCCTTTTGAGCTGCCTGTTATATGGGGTTAGGGAGAAAAGGGGAAGAGGCAACAGTAATAATAGAGACCTCTTTGGCTTTTGGCACAGGTGTAAGCACTGGGGGTGATCCATGAATTCTCAGGGTTGTAAGACCCCCATCTATAGAGTGGACAGTAGAGAGACTGTGGTGGTGAAAGGGGAAATCTCTCTCCTTTCTTTTCTATTGGTGAAACAGCACTGATTGCAAAGGCATATGGGGTGATTTTCTCTCTCTACATTAGGGATGCCGGCCACTAGGTGAGATCCCTCAAATTATAGCTCATCTGAAGACTACAAAGATCAATTCCCTTGAATAAAATGGATGGTTTGGAGGGTGGACTCTATGGCACTGTACCCTCCCCCCCCCTCCCAAGGTCCCTGTCCTTCCTGGGCTCCATCCCCAAATCTCCAGGAGTTTCCCAACCCTAGATCTGGCAACCTTACTCCCCTGTCTGGCAACTCTACTCCACAGTCTCCTGACTTGAGTGGCTGTATGTGGTTCCTATAACCTGGGAATAAACTTTCTCAGAGTCAGAAAGGGCTGCAAGGGGAGGAAAATGCAGGGAAGATCCATGACCACCAGCACTTTCTGCTGACAGATCACTGGATCCAACCCAGCGTGCAAGACTTAGCTGGGATGAATGGTTGAGAACTTTGGACAAGTGAGAGCAGGCGATCGCTGAGCAGAACTGTATTTTCCCATGAGATGGAAAGCATACAAGCCTTTTGGTTGATGTCATAAATATTCATAATTTGTGGAGTAATAAATACAATGCAAGACCTCTTGCACTATATTTACAATGTTTCAATTCAAGGGTCAGCTATTTTTGGCCTTTTTACATAGAAAAATTGGCTTTAACTCAGTATATTTGATAAAAGGTGATTAATTCAAGTTTTAAATTATGAGTATAGACTTTGGCATTCTTGTTAGAAAAAAATTCAAATTTCATTTTAAAGCAAGTTTTTTTTTAAAAAAAACGCACACACAACATAGCTTTCTCTCTCTCACTCCCATGCACACACATATTTATATATAGGCCCAATTTATAATTCTTTAAATGGGTGAGGTCCTTTGCAATGCTATGGTAAACTCAGTTACACCCTTCTGAGCCGATTGACTTCAATTGCCTTTGAAGAGTGTAACTCTGGTTAGGATACCATTATTAGTTATACTTCCCAACTTTCCTTGCCAGAAACTAACAAGTTTCATACTTTGGGTTTCCCCCCCTCTTTTTGTTGTCTTCCAGCTTTGAAGATGAAAATAAAGGAGGTAAAAAAAGAAAACGGAGACAAGAAAATCATCCCAAAGAAGAAGAAGCCTTTGAAGTTGGGCACCATCAAAAAGAAAGACCTGAAGAAGCTGGTGCTGTACTTAAAGAACGGAGCGGACTGCCCTTGCCACCAGCTGGACAACCTGAGCAACAACTTTCTCATCATGGGGCGCAAGGTGAAGACCCAGTACCTGCTGACAGCTATTCATAAGTGGGATAAGAAGAACAAAGAGTTCAAAAAATTCATGAAGAAAATGAAAACCCCTGAGTGTCCTACATTCCAGTCAGTCTTCAAGTGATTGGTTGCTGCCAGATTTGGAACTCCTTGCTGGCCCTGAACTTGCACAGATCTTGACTTGGTGGCCCATACATTTTGGCTCCTTCTGCCATAGCAGACGCTCTCCCTTAAATCTGTTGTGTTTCTTTTTCTTTGTGTTTGTAGATCTTTCTGTTTCTCACGCCTCCCCTTTCCTGGCCCCTGTTACATCCCCATAGGAGACTGTGCAAAGGTATGTAGGTAGGCTTGGCATCTGAGGTCATATGGAAAGTGACTCTTCACATAGAATAAGAAAGTCTTGTGGCACCTGAAGGTCAGCGGCTTTATTGTGGCAGAGGCTTCTGTGAACCACATGCTACTTGGTCTGATACATGAAGTGTGACTAAGGAAGCTCTAGCTCATGAAAACATCTGCTGCAATAAATTCACAGCAAAGGATCTTGTGTTGTTTCGGCTGCAGAAGATTAACATGACTGTCCTAAGATTTGTTTGAATAGACCTGCACTGATTATTCTCCAGCTTTATGGTACAAACCAGCATTTTCAGTGGGGCAGAAATCACTCTGATGGTGTGAATATTCAGCTTCCCTGCACCAATTGTTTATTAGGTGCCCATGTTCTTTTATTTTGCTTTCTCTCTTAGTCACATGAATGATCTCACCCAATCAGGGATCATGCAATCCAGCATAGCCAATGGAATATGGATGCTTGATGTCACTGGGAATGAGTAAAGACAGCACAAATAAGTTTTTTTCTTTTTTTTTTTAGTAAGCAGTGCCCAAAAACTGGCTGATGGAGCCATTCATGGAGAAACCAAACCATATTTGCTCAGCTGTAGCTTGGAACATCAGAACACATTCACTCACTTAAGAGGAGATCCCCAGAATCACAAGAGCATTTACACACACAGTTCTGTGAAGTGAGCCGACAGTAGGGCCTGTTGAAATGAGGAGCTGAACATGAACTCCCATTTCTTTCATTGAGGTTGTATAACTTAATTTTTGGTGGCTTGTGATTACCATATTCATTTGTGATAGAAGAGTGCCATTTGCACTTTCTGCCTCAGTTGAACCCACTCTAATCTTAGACATTTACACGTTGGGACAGCAGTAGGAATGGATGCCAGATCATTCAATGAAGGCCAGTATCACTACAGCAGTTCTCAGAGGGACAGTCGCTGTCTGCTTTGGGAGCAACGAGGTACTTGAAAGAAGGGAGCATGAAGTTTGAGGAGGAATGAGGCAGGTGGAGAGATCTTCCTCCTGCTACACCAGCCAAGATGAGGTTGGGTTGAGTGATCCCCGGCAGAGAAATTTTGGTCACATGGGATTGCGGAGGGCAGTGGCCTCTTCACTGGCCCACCACCTAAAAATGGTTCTGGAAAAAAGAGCCCAAAGAACAGATGCTTTGTTCTTACGAAATTTCCCCATGTGTAGTTTTGAAGGGTGGTCAACTATTTTGTTTTGTTCCTTCCAAATGCAGAGTTGGGCTCCTACTACAGCCCATAAATCCTTGCATTACAATAGAAGGAGGTTGCACAAAGATCTACATATGCTCACCTCTAGAACAAATTATTGATTTGAGGGATTTTGGAAAGGGGGTGGTGATGTGGCAGAGAGTGAGAGCTGCTGAGTTCTGCAGTTACTTGGGCTTCCTGTCCTGCTTCCTGATAGGAGCATTGTAAAGGCAGGAGGTGGGGTGACAGGAAGTAACAGGAGTTGTCTGTCAGCATGATAGTATGGGGCAAAGAAAGCAATAGATGAGGAGTGGATCAGCATCTAATCTTAGGAGCATGCCCCTTCTGATGTGGCTCCAGAAGAAACAAACATATTTTACTGTACAAATTGACACACACACATCACCCCAAAGCAGTCAGATTCTGAAAAGAAGTTGGCACCATGTAGCATGAACAGCTTTGCAGTGATGGAGCATGTGCGCTTATGTACCTTTGCAGGATGCATACAGAATCCAAAAGCGATATGTAACATTAAAGGTGTGGAATATTTCTCATAACTTGTAAACATTTCTTTTTCTTGTGAATGAAATGGGTCAGACTTTTCTTTCTTAAAAAAAAATTAGCCACACCTTGACTAAACTTTGATAGTTTTGCCAGGGAAGCCAGAAAAAATCGCCATGAGGGCTGGATCTGGTCCATGGTTTCCTCTGGCAATCCCTGCTCTAGTTATTTACTTAATAATGTAATCTAATGAAAATTTCTAGTTACTGTGTTATTTTAACAGTGCTTTGACTCTGCTGTGTGTTGGTCTTTTACCCAGGAGGCAGAATGCCATATTTGTGTATAATCTTTTTGTGTGTCTTTTTTTTTTTTGCAGGAAGGACTTTTTGGAATTTGTTTTTAGTAGATTTCTAGATTCAAAGTATATTACTTTCTTGTTTTCCAGCTTGTTTCCTTTTTGTCCAGTTCTTTTGTTGGTATGTGTGAGATTATGAAGAGCCACACTTTAGATTGGAGCTTGTGCCTTAATGCAGCCACCCTCCCCCCGCCCCTGCTGGTATTGTTTTTCCTAAAACTAACAGTGCCTCAAAGAAAAAAAATACATCTGATATCATTCTGCTTTCTTTTTAAGGCTATTCATGTATTTTTTGCTTTGTTATTCAAGTGTTCTCAGTCTATTCAACCACAAGAACACTATGATTCTTAGCAGAAGGCCTTTAACACAAAACATGATACTGCTTTCATATCTTCGATGCTTTCAAATGTTACTTGTAGACAACGCAGGGTTTCTGAATCTCATGATCGCTAGGAATAAGCATAAAGAGTAAACCAACTGTCCAAAAAGCAATCTAGATGGTTGAGACTTTTGATTGGAACTTCTGGCTTCATACCACACTTAGCTTCATTTCCTGGTTTCCCCAGACCCTTCTTTGTTTCTACACACTTAATTGCTGTCCCCCATTGCCATGAGCCTCAGCAATCTTTCAGCAGTCTCCTTCCCAACCTTGAACGGGCACAATATTCCTTATTACCTAAATCAGCAGAGCTAGCTTTGTAAATTAATCAAATATAAGTAGATGTGTTCACCATTCATATTTTATTTCCACCTCACCAATTTGCATTTTTAGCCTACATTTGTTTTTAATTGGGGTTTTAGATTCTATAAATGTAAAACTGGTGAACTTAGCGCTGAACTGTGTACTACATAGGAGATCTCAGAAGTATGATTTGGAGTTTCAATATGTGTGTAAGAGTGGCAGGAAAAAGGGGCTTGTTAATCCTTCCATTTTCCTAATGGAAAGCTGATATTAGGCTTGCTAGAGACAGACAAAAAAAAAAAAAAGGCAGGCATCAGTATGGTACCTGCCTTCCCCTCCCCCCACAGAAACAAATGGCATCTTAAGGGAAGGGCTGTTTTTTTTTTTTTTATCAGGACAACAGTGGGAGGGAAGTATTAATCCCCTTTCTTGTTATGCTGTAGTTTCAATCCAAATCCCCATCTCTTTGCAGTTGCTTCATTAACATACAGAAATGCAACCAGCAATTCATGAAGATCCATGCAATATGAAAGATTAATCAGAACAGGAGTGTTCAGGAGTATTCTTGAGGAGGAGGAGGTAGCTTGAAATTTGAAAGGCTGGGATGGGGGTGCAACCAGAACTAAGAATGCAACTGAATACATTCTGTATGCAAATTTGTCAGGGCTCTGCATAACTTTCCCGTTACAGAATCTCCAAGTGCATATTTGGAAAACACTGAATGTGGAATAAAGAACTGCAATTCTAATTTGGGATATAAAGAGCACAATAGCACTCTTGCAGTGAAGTCTCGAAGAGTTTTATATCCTTGTAAGTTTTATATAACTCAGCTGAGGTTTGCCCCACTGTACACTACCATTCATTTCAGTGAGGCTTGTGCAAGGGAACCATCAATGGATCACATCTGAGGTTAATGTGGGAATGAGTTGCAGTTTGGATTTTCCATCTAAACCTTAACATACACTTAGTATGGGAATGTGCCCTGTTGCCCCCATGCCTAAACATGCATGGTTAGCCACTACTAGCGTTGCCAACAGTCGAGAGCAAAAAAATTTCTTGCCTGCTGAGCAGAGGTTTAATGTGTGGAAATGGGTAGTTGAAGCTTTTCATGGCACAGAGGTAAATAATGTCACCTGGGAAATGGCATCCCATTAAGCCTCTGTTAAAAGGGCAGAACATTTTTCTGACAACCCTAGCCTCCACTGCACCAGGACATTGTGGCATACTGTAGGGGGACTTTATCTACTCCCCCCCATTTTACTATCCTGCATTTGTGTAACTTCCTTTTTAAAAAGTGATAGGCTTTTTGTCCTCTGTCCTGCCTCCCCTCCACTGATGACCAACAAAGGTATCCCTGCCCTCATCTGCAGTGGAAGCACTGAATGACATGTGCAGGACAAAGTAGTCTTGGCTCTGGAGAGAAGAGCTCATTATTACTGTGAATAAAATTAACCATCTGGATTTCATAACCAACACCCTCACACGCCACTGATACATACTGGATACGTGTCCCTTCAGGAGTGCAAGTGGAGGTTGCTAATCAAGTAAGTGCTGGAACATTTCCAGAAAAGTTCAGCAAGCTCTTCTCTTGGGAACTGACGTTGCGCTTTGGCTGGCTTTTCAGGAATTGGCACAGTCACATTCCTTGGCCATTAATTTGAACCTAGCTCTGGCTTTATGCTCTTTGTCACATAGGAGATACTTTCAGCAGTATTAGTTTCAAAGTTGATTGGTCTGTCTCTACATCAATGCTGGTGCACAAATCCATAAATAACAGGCTTGCAAAGATAGGGCATTGTGTGCAGAAGGTCTTAAGTTCAGTCTCCAGGTTTTCCACTTGAAGAATGCTCAGGTAGCATGATGTCTGCCTGAGATTTTGGAGAGCTGGTTGTGATCAGAATAGACAATGTGAGTTGGACTAATGGTCTAATTGGATATAATGCAGCTTCTTATATTATGTGTTTGCAAAATTTAGGAGCCCCTTTTAGAAGGAGGAGAAAAGTTATGCCTTTGAAATGAGATATCTTGCTGCTTTGTTCTGATATCTTCCTCTCACTTTCTTCTAGAAAGTGCTTACTTGAGATATGACAGGGTTCAAGCTTACCCAGAGATCACAACCACTGACTCAGGAGCTCCTCTTCCTGTGAGATGCTGCTGGTTGAAATTAGGGACCAAGGAATGAAGATGAGGATGCAGCAACTTGCATATAGCCTCTGCCCTCTTCAGCTATCCAAGCACAAGGACCAGTTGTGGCAAAAGCCAGCGATGCTTTAATTTGGCCATCTCTGATCAGGACTGATGTGACATTTTCCACTGAGCAAACAATCCGCTGTCCAGCCACTTGTGCCAAATGGCATTAACTGGTCTGCAGGGTGATGGCCCCTTTCAGCTCTGGCTCCAAAGAGTTAATGGTCAGTGTATTGGTTCAGCATCAGGCCATCTGCTCTGTCCTGTGTAGCTGTATATAAAAACTTCTCGTATGCACCGCCCATGTATCTATGTGAGAAGTAGACACATGTACTCTCAGAGAAGGTACCACTCAGCTCAATATAGAAGTTGCTCCCTAGTAACAGTTCTTGGGATTTCTGAAGTCAGCCTTTAATTCAGTTTTCTTTCAGGTAGCTCGCTTGATGGAGAACTGGAGCTGTTGAAGTTCTTCTCACAATTTGTTTTCTAAATTCTGCACTCTATTCTGCCAAATTTGTCTTTTGTGGAAGCTATCCTGCTGCCGCTACTGATCATCTGGCTGTGGATCCCCTGAGAAAGCTGGATTCAGGAGAGAGAACAGGAAGTTCTTCACTTAATACCTAATTCAGTGTCATAGGTAGTAATGGCCAATGGCTTATATCAGGGGTGGCCAACGGTAACTCTCCAGATTTTTTTTGCCTACAACTTCCATCAGCCCCAGCCATTGGCCATGCTGACTGGGACTGATGGGAGTTGTAGGCAAAAAACATTGGCGAGCTATCGTTGGCCACCCCTGGCTTATATGAAGACAACTAACATATGGATGTTGGGTATATCTACAGCTATGGGCCACAATAGCTAAATGAACCTTCCATGCAGTGTATCTCTGGTTATGTATACACTTGAAAAAATAAGACTTTATAAATTAATCAAAAGGGGGGAAAGTTTGTTGAGGGCTGACCATGCTTTAGTAGGCATGAAATCTTGATAGCAATAGGTTGGAAGGAATGGGAAGGGAAAATTAAAACCCATGAACACTTATAATGTCCAGCAGGGGAAAATTTGGGTAAGGGATGGGGGAATTCCCAAATTAATTTCCTTCCCCGTTTCCAAGCTTTTTTGGTCCCATAATGGACAATAGTCATGTGACAGAGACCCACCCACAGACAAGATTGGTATTTTTACATACTAGGCAGTCTCCTGCTGTAAGCAGAAAGGTATTAGTTTGTGAATTAACTCCCCCACCCCGATTTGATGAGGACTGAGCATATTCCTTGCCTACCAGAAAGCATCTGCAGAAAGCAGCCTTGACTCTGGAAAGTTCATACTCCTGAAAATCTTGTTGGGCTCTCAGATGCTACTGAACTTGAATCCAGCTGTTCTACTGGAGACCAACATGGCTGCCCTCTGAAACTGCCAGAAAATAAAAGATGTTGAAGTTGAGTGCCAACTGGAAAAAAATGAGCAAAAGGGGGAAGATTGTGGCTTACTTGAGCCCCTTTTACTCAAGTACCCTTTTACTCACCTTACTTCATGGTGAGGAGGGTTAGGATTGAGGGAAGGCCACCCTATAATGCACCTCTTCCCAGCCCAGGTGATTACAAATCAGAGCCAGATACATTAATTGATTGACTGCATCTTCCCCAAGGATTCTTTTAAGTTGTGTATTAATTGACTGATATATTAATTGATTGACTGCATCTTCCCCAAGAACTCTTTTAAGGTGTGGAAGTTGTGAAAGGAAAAATTCTCATATAGTTTAAAATACCATGAAACAGTGTGTGTGTGTGGAAACAGAACTGTACGAGTTACCACGTGGGCTAGGGAGGAAAGTGTATTTTTTTAAAGTCCCCCTTCCCATACTCTGTCCTTGGATTTAGGAACACATTCCCTACTTCCTGTTCATCTACCACCATAGATTTCATCGATCAGGATAATGAAGTTCTAGTACTATACTGCTGAGGTTGCAGTCTCAATGTGCAGGAAACTAATTGTCTAGCCCTGGACCTCAGAAATTTTATGCCCCTTCATTAAGGATGGAGACAATTCCTCTGACTTCTTTCTTCCTTGAAGGACCCCTACTTGGACATATGTTCATTTCAAGAAGCTAAAGAGCACTCCCTCACAGGGTTTGAAAGTTGTCCAAAAGTGTCAGCAGAAGGTACAATGATTTATTTTTAAACAGGGTGACCACCAAATGGTGGTGATGTGTCCTGAAAAGAAGTTAGCAAGAACTTGCATAATGTGAATATTTCTCCCCCCCCACCCCGTTGTCTTTCTTCTAGTGCTTTGTGGCCCATAAACCTACAGAATCTGTCCCTTCTTCCCTAAGGTAGTTAGCTATCTGGACAAGCAATAGCAGTCCATTTGTTTGTTTGTTTTTGCTTCTCTGAATCCAATTCATTAATAACCTTCTTTCCAGACCATATTAATCAAGGAAATAGTTGACCCTTTCTTTAGTGTGAGGTGCATTGATTGCTAGTCATGCAGATATATCTTAAAAGGGCATGCAGATATATCATAAAAGAGCTTAGGGATTTGAATAGCAGGCTGACGTTGCAAGTTTTTCATAGCTCTGTAAAGCATGATGAATTAGTAATGTCCCTTTGTGGAGTCCCTATGAAGAAGAGGCATTTACAGGGAAGAGGAGATCCATCCTAGATGAACAATTCAGTTTTCTCAACAGTCCTCCCCTCAAGCTTTCCCATTGAACCTCTTTTGTTTATGGCAGTTCACTAGTAGAGAAGAAAATTGTGGTATGGAACATTATTCTAGAACAAGGGTGGGGAATCTCCATCCCGAGGGCTGTATACGGCCCTTGAGGTCATAGTGTGGCCCTCGGGGATTGCTGGACTGAACTGAGCCATGTGGCAGCCTCCCTGCGGCCTAGCTGGCCAGTGAGGATGGTGGGGCCCAGCCATGCTGTGCAGCAGCCTCCCCAGGGCCAGGCAGGGATCACAGGGCCCAGATGTACTGTGCGGCAGCCTCCCTGGGGCCTAGCTGGCCGGACAGAATTGCTGCAGGGCCTGGAAGTTACTGTCACAGTTCACTTTGCACTTGATTATCCCAGATGGTGTAGCCTAATATGCTAATGAGTGTGTGATGTAATATGCTAATATTAGGGGATGTGGTCTAATATGCTACTGAGTTCCTGCTGGGCCCTGGACCTATGCATTTGCCTAGGGCAGTGGGCCATGTGTGTGTGTGCGCGCGCCCACCAGATTAGGTTCTCCCCACATGACTTCAAAAAGAAAAACAATTATTTGCGTTAATTTTTCTGGCCTGAATCATTCTCCCTCAGTGGAGCATTGTTTTTTAAGTTGATAATTTCTTATGGCCTGTGAATAATGTTATAAATATCCATATGGCCTTTGGTAGAAAAAAGGTTCCCCACCCCTGTTCTAAAAGATGCCTAAAAAGAGGCAGTATGTTGTAATGATTAAGAATTGGACTGGGATTTGAGAGATCCTCGTTCAAAGGCCCCGCTGGTGGACCTCTTGATGGCCATTGTGTGACACAGAGTGTTAGACTGGGTGGGCCTGATCCAACATGGCTTCTCTTATGTTAAAGACTCTCTATGCCATGATGTTCATTGGGTTCAGCTCAACCTAACTTGTAGAGTGGTTGTGAAGAATAACTGAGGAAGACAGCACCATATCTGCTGCTCTGAGATCCTTGTAAGAAAGGTGAGATAAAAATGTAATAAATAAATTATAGATCTCAATGATAGTAATCAACATAACCCTCTCCCAGTTTGTGGATGTTGGCAAAAATTACTACTGGATTAAATTTAATGACACATTAGACTCCCCAAAAAATTGTCAGGGAACTCTTACCAGTGGATGTTTCAAAAGATGTTTGAATATGTGGAAAATTTTGGAAATGTCCTCCCCCCATTAAAACAAAAATCAACTGTTCTGGCCAGATTAACACCACTTGCCTGAAGTTTCAGAAGCACAATATATTTTTATACACAGCAAGATGAATACTTTTTCTTTCCTCTCCAGTATTTTCCCTGCCATGTATTCACAGTCAGTAAACTAAAGTTGCTAAAGGTTCTGTGTATATTTTATAAAGGAATGCTGTTTACTAACTCTGGTTTGTTGTGTTTCAAATGATCCAAATGGCTGTTCATGAAGAAGTGCATTTAATCACTCATTTGGAAATAAATCCATACAACAATTTGCCTGTAATTAGGTTTTCTTTTTTCCTTTTAATTGAGAAAAGTGGGAAAGTGCCAGAGACAAGCTACACTTTTTAAAAAACAAACCTGAACTGTTTCCACATTGGGATTTCCCCCTGGGTGGCACAGAACATGTCCCCACTTGATTTAGGAATTTCCACAGGATGCTGCACTCTTTTCAAGTTCAGCATGTGAAGCTCCCAGGGTTTTCCTCTTTAAACTGGAGTGTGTGCGCCCCCCCCCCCCCCCACACACCCTCTGTCTGCAGCCAATCCAAGTAAGATTACAGAATTTAGTGTTACCTTCAAAATGTTGGCACTCAGCTCCTATGGTCCCCCTTTAGCACTAAGAAAAGGTTGCCAAGCTCCAAGGGGTAGCTGGTGATTTCCTGCTGTTACAAATGATATACAGGCAACAGCAAATAGTTCACCTGGAGAAAATGACCACTTCAGAAAGTGGACTCTATGGCATTATACCCCATTGAAGTCCCTCCCCTCCACAGACCTCGCCCTCCTCAGGCTTCACTCCCAAAATATTTAGGAATTTCCCAACCCAGAACTGGCAACCCTACTTTAACAGGTCTTAAAAAACCAAACATCAAACCCTAGCTACCTGATTATTGACAGTCACAAGCAGGAAGAGGGTGTGGAGGGGCAATACCAGTAGTGAGCAGCATGGGGAAAGGGGCAGGGGTGAATGCTGTTCCCATGTGCACTTCTATCCTGCTTCTTGCACAATAGGGGTGGTTTTTCTGCTTCCTTGTGGAAGCAGCTCTGGAGATGATGTGAAAGAGAGAGCACTGCTCATCCCATATTTTCCACTGGCTAATAGATTTGGCTTTTAATATAACCTAAAAACCTGAGAAAACTGTTTGATCAGGGACAACAATGAAAGACAAGAAATGTTCATGACAGGAAGTGTTATTTTTCTTCAGCCTGGGAAAGGGAAGGAAGGAAGGATGCTAGTCTAAACTTCTTACTGCTCTGAATTTGAATGACAAGATAACTGGATTGGGGAGACCCAGACTCAAATCCCCACCCAGCCATGAAGCTTGCTTGGTGATCTTGAACTAGTTACTCTGCCATTCAGCTTTGCAGGTTTGATGTGAGAACAAAAAGGATGGGGGATAACTTTCTGCTCCTTGGAAAGAAAGAGCAGGATACAAATAAATAGTAAGATAGTTTAGTTGGAAGACCACTAACAATGGATACCCCAGTTCTGGTCACAAGTTCTTCAGTCTTGACTGGATTTAGTTTGAAACTAGTTGCTCAAACACTCCCCCCTCCCCAATTCTCACCAGTGATGTGTCTGTGCTCAACTACTTCTGTTTGCAAGTACAAAACCTCTATTATGTATACAGCAAGCAAGTTAAGGAGAAGTTCTCCCTGAACTTCTAGTTTTCTGTGTAGAGGATTTTTTCTTTTTTTGTATGGAGTAAAGTTCAAGTGAATGAGCCCCTGAGCGCCTACAGGCAGGCTGAATTGAAGTGGTACAGCTGGACACAGGTGTACCATCTCAGGCTACAGTGTAAACAACAAGACTTCGCCATGGACATTTTAAACAGCACATGGCAGCAATTCAGAAGTGTAATGAAGAGGTAGAAAATAGAAGAAAACAGTTTCTCTCAAAAGTGGCTCAACCACACTTTGCTAGCCTGACACAAGTGGGTTTATATGAACAGGTAAATCAGTTCTGCTAGCAGCTGGTTACTAACATGGAATGGAGAGAACTACAGAAAATTACACAGAAGTTGGCCATGGTCAAATTAGTAACAAAAACTTCAACTATTTCCAAAAGGAAACCCCAAAACTGCAAAAATCCCAAGCCACTTCAATATCTTCACATTTCATATCGGGCGTTTTCGCACTCACCTTCAGCCGGCGCGACCCCCCTCTTCACCGCGCAGGATCTGCGCGGATTTCGCACGTAAAGCCGCGGAGCAGCCGGAAGAGCTGGAAACTCCCGGCGCTTTTGCGGCGCAAACGTAAACCGCCAAAAAGCAGTTTCTTTTTGTGCGGCTTTTGTGCCGGGAGTTTCCGGCTCTTTCGGCTGCTCCGTGGCTTTACGTGCGAAATCTGTGCAGATCCTGCGCGGTGAAGAGGGGGGTCGCGCCGGCTGAAGGTGAGTGCGAAAACGCCCATCAAGTACCAATCTTCTTCTGTGGACTCCAAAGAAGAAGAGTGGTGCTTGCATTTTGCTCCATAGAAGAAAATTGGTGTTTGATATGAAATGTGAATGTATTTAAGCGGTTTGGAACTTATAAGATTGTAGAAAACTTTCTATCCCTCCATGAGTAAGGTTGACTGAAATGCACTGACCAGCTAGTGAGCAATGTCAGAGGTGGTTTTGGGGTTTGGCGGTTTTGGGGTGTCCTGTATAAGATTCTGGATTTTATACCAATTGCAAACAGAAGACACATAGCACAAGCACTTTATTGAACTGGATGAATTTATTATTATATCAACATATGGGACAACATTGCATATTTTTGGACTGAACCTTTGAACTGTATACTGTTGGAATGAATTTTGACTTTAAATATTCTTGAAAATTATATATTTTGGAAATAGTTGTTCTTGTTAGTAATTTGACCACATTTAGTAATTTGACCAGTTAAAGCTGGTATCTTACTCATATAAAGCAGGTGAGCTATGATCACCCACCTGAAAACAGTAGTTTCTTATCTACCATAATATATTTTCCCCTCCTTCTCATGCCTCCCTTTCTTGAATGGTCGAGAAAAGGAGTGGCTGTTAAAAAAATAGATCTGAGTTATAGTTCCTACATTTTTGTGATTTGCTTCATGAATTCTATAGACAGAATCCAGATGTTTAACCCACAACCCCCAAGGCATCCACCTGCTTGGCAAAGAGAGAAGGCCTGGACCAAATGGCTAAAATCTGGTTCTTTCTATCATTAGAAATCATTGTGTCTGTATTCAAATAATAACGAGATTCTTGTGGCATGCGTACCTTGGAGAAACACTTCAGGCTCTTTCCATGCAAACAATTTTGCTTTGCAACAAAATGTACATTTGGCTCTTGTTTATTATACATCATCTGTGGGCCTATTGCCATTCTGTAAACTTAAGCTGTTATTATACCAATTTAACTATGTTGGCGTCCCTCAAAGAATCCTGGGAATAGTAGTTTGATGAGGGAGATAAGAAACCTGTTAGAGATGCCTAGGTCCATTTACAGAATAACAGCTCCCAAGGGAGAGAGGGAGCCACAATTATACTCTGTGATTAGAGGGTTGGATCTGGCCAACTTTTTCACTCAGTGTCATTCAGTTCCCCTTCATACTACAACCTCCAGCCCACATGGCTTTTGGACTTGCAGGTCCTGTGATTCTCAGCATAGCCTTTTGAGTGCTCTAAGAGGACACCTCCCTTTTTCATCAGTAGAAAAGCTGATTGGATGTAACAGATATCCTAAATGTCTTCGCTCAGGGATGCACTTCTGCTGGAGAGATATCACGTTTTCTTAGCAATCAGGGTCAAAGCAGACAAGACACTGAAAGATCTATGAATTAATCTCCCAAATAAATAGGAATTTTATTCAGATTTGGGTGTGGGAGGAGCAAGGGCTCCAGGTCTCCACTATGGAGGGAGGCCTCTCACCAGCAACCCTTGAGCCAGTTTGGTATAGTGGTTAAGTGTGCGGACTCTTATCTGGGAGAACCGGGTTTGATTCCCCGCTCCTCCACTTGCACCTGCTAGCATGGCCTTGGGTCAGCCATAGCTCTGGCAGAGGTTGTCCTTGAAAGGGCTGCTGTGAGAGCCCTCTCCAGCCCCACCCACCTCACAGGGTGTCTGTTGTGGGGGAGGAAGGGAAAGGAGATTGTGAGCCGCTCTGAGACGCGTCGGAGTGGAGGGCGGGATATAAATCCAATATCATCTTCTTCTTCTTTCTTCTTGCTGCTGAATCCCCTGAAGTGACATCATGTCGTTCTGGGAATCACTGATGCCCGTTTTCCCCGGAAGAGATTTCATGTTGCATGCAGTACCAGCACTTCCTATCTCCAGCTGGGTGTCAGCCATTAGCTGGCAACCCTAGGGAGGGAGGCTTCTTTATGCTTTCTCTTGAGGCTGTCTTCCTGACCTCAAAGGGCTCCCTGGAGTTGCACTTTGTTTTGATGGGTGGAAACTACAGGTAATACAAAGGATTTTATGTTGTTGTTCCTAGCTGGACAAACATCAGCTCTGGGAGGCTGTGTGAGAAAAGGATGGCATGTGGGAAACAATTAACTCCCTTTCTACTGCTCCACTGATTCCTAACCGCTAGTGACTGCTATAATAATGGGTCTCCCACTGTCTCATCTTGTTTGGCTCATAAAAGCTCAATATTTTGTTGGGGCAGTATATTCATGATACATCTGCCCTACAGACTTAAAATTTCTTGAAGAGTCTTTCTCATGGATGTTCAGAGAAAGCTATGGATGCCGATTTGAATATAAACTCAATATACACCTAAACTGTGCTCTTTAATTAAAAAGTATGCTGGTACTCATGTATAAAGTTGCAGTGATTTTCACTCAGAACTTAGAACTTTGGATTCCAAAAAGTGTCAATACACAGTGCAGGAGAGTACCATCACAAAAAACCCTTGCAACAGAGGTTGTATATGTGTAGACACGAGATAAAATAAGAGAGATTAATTTTCAGTTCCACAGGAAATAAAATCTGACTGCAAATTCTCCAAGCTGCCAATCATTTCTGTAAACAAGATAGTTTGACAGTATGCAGCCAAAAGGATGGCACATGAAAAGTCACATGGGTCAAAGTAATCAATCAAAGAACATGCTGGTGCTACAGAACATGCAGTGTCAAATGATTTCAGTGAGTTACAAGGATTTGATAAAAAGATTAATGTTTTCAATTTACCACATATTCAGTCTCTTTTCATATTTTGAGCCCACTCTTCCCCCAAAGACCTTGAAGTGAAAAACATAGCTGGAATTATCTCATTTCTTATTCACAGAAGTCCTGTGAGGCGAGTTAGGCTGAGAGCAAGTGACTTGCTCAAAGTTACCCTCTGAACTATGACCCAAGTTGGGATTCAGGCTACCATGCTTCCCCCAGTCCAAATTTAACTTTCTAATCCAGGGGTTCCCAATGTGGTGCCTGTAGGTGCCATGGCTCCTACCAAATGCTTTTAGAAAGTGAGCTGAGGACTGTTGCCCAGCTTGAGATGCCGGCCTCTGGGTGGGACCTGGGAATCCCCTGGAATTGCAGCTTATCTCCAGACTTCAGAGTTCAGGTCCCCTGGAGAAAATGAATGTTTTGGAAGGTAGATTCTGTGCCATTGTACCCCACTGAGGTCCTTGTCTTCCCCAGGCCCCATCCCTAAATCTCTACCTGTCTTATTCCTCTTTCCCAGTGTGTTTTCAAAATTCCTCCTCTTCTCCCTGGGCTTCATCCGTGTGTGTGGCTCCACCGTGTGTGTGGCTCCATTGTACCCCACTGAGGTCCTTGTCTTCCCCAGGCCCCATCCCTAAATCTCTACCTGTCTTATTCCTCTTTCCCAGTGTGTTTTCAAAATTCCTCCTCTTCTCCCTGGGCTTCATCCGTGTGTGTGGCTCCACCTCCAGTGCACCTCAAGCACACCTCCAGCACACCTCAAGCAGCCCATTCCATGACTGTGCCTGCCATTTTGTATTAGAATTCCACAGGTGTGCAGGGGGTCAAAAAGGCTGGGGATCCCTGCTCGAATTACTGCATTATAGGAGCTCTCTGTCCCTGAGTATCTGTTCAGATATAATACAAACTCTTAAAAGTGTCCTAATAAGGAATGAGCATGGTTCACCAACACAAATCTCCTTTAACACCTGTAGAAAAGCCAATTTAATTGAATTTAACAAAGCTTTGCCAGTTGGCAGCTAGGCTGAAAGTGGCTCTGACCTTAACAGAATGTTAGCACCAGACTAAACATTTGCACTAGGTCTCGTCTCTCTTCCAGAATTAACACTATCTGGTGGTGCATGGTTTCAAAGTCTGGCGGTACTTTTCTAATTAGTAAAGGACCGCAGCTTGGCAGGATTTGGCCCTGCCCTACCCTACTCACCCTGGCCTTGAATCTTGGAAAGTTTACATTAACCTCCCCTCCCCATTTCCTCCCCTACTTCTTCACTCATTCTAAATGTTTATTTAATAATCCTGAAAGAGCTATTAAGCTTCCTGGGTTTAAATGTTTGCTAAATACCCTGTCAGTTCTACTTCAGTTGAGAATGCTTGCATCAAAATGAAGCTTTGAGTCTTCAGAGAAAGGTGAGAAATTACACCTTGCTCCCATAGACCCTGTTCCTCCTCTCAGCCTTCCAAACATAGTCCAAGCAGCTCCATAGCTGAATATCTAAGAGTTCCTAGAACTGATTTAATGGATAGGGAAGGGATTAAGCCTGTCAGATCAGCCTCCGATTAACAACACAGAGTCACTGTGCCATGCTTCGTTTGTGAGCACATATGGCTGTGATTAGTCAATATGACAAGGCCTGCTCTGGTGCCAGAGTAGCTGCTTCTGTGCCTATCTTAGTAGGTTTCTCTAAAGTTTGATTTATGAATTTCATTTATGCCTTTGTTTTACACAGTTTGGTAATCACTGGAAGCTACTTCCAGAGAGCGGCAAGGTTAGTGTTTGCTGTTATCCCAAATGACGCCCCCCCCCCCCCCCCCCCTGAGTCTAGGGTTGCTAGGTCTGGGTTAGAAATAGTGTTGCCAGCTCTGGACTGTGAAATTCTTGGAGATTTTGGGTGTGGAGCCTGTGGAGGGTAGAGTTTGGGGAGAAGAGGGAGCTCAGTGGACTTTATGGCCATGAAGCCCACCTTCCAAAGCATCCATTTCCCCCCGGGGGAATGGATCTCTTCTACCAGGAGATGTTATAATTCCAGAAGATCTCCAGCCACCACCTGGAGACTGGAAACCCCGGTTGGAAAATACCTGGAGACTTTGGAGGTGAATCCAGGAGACAGTGAGGTCAGGGAAAGGGAGGGGCCTTGGCAAATAGGGTTTCCAAATAGGGTTTCCAAGTCTGTATTGGAAAATGCCTGGAGACTTTGGGGGGTGGGTCCAGGAGAGGGTGGGGTTTGGGGAGGGGAGAGGCCTCAGCATGGTACAATGCCATAGGGTCCACCATTCAAAGCAGACATTTCCTCCCGGGGAGCTGATTTCTGCCAGCTGGAGTTCAGATGTAAAAGTGGGAGATATCCAGGCTCCACTTGGGGGCTGCAAACCATAAAGAGTCATGTGGGAAAGGGACTGGAGATCAAGCTGTAAGGCTCCATGTATAGCTCCCCCCTTGATAGTATTTTGTACCAAAATGAAAATTCCTTTTAATAAAGTTCTAAACAATCTTCTACAGACAGTATAACTTCTTTTCACATATCCATCCACCTGCTCATGGGTACAATAATGATGGAGAGTCCAAGTCTCAATCACAGTTTTTCTATCACAGGACTCCGCTCTCCATCAAAAAGTCATGGCTTCAAAGTATAATCCAAAATTTCTCAGCCAAAAAATTCCATATTCTTTTGACAGAATAACGCAGCAACAAGCAAAACCTGTCTAAGGTCCTGTTTTGCTGGCCACTTTTTCCAAGCTCTGTTTAAAACAATTTCAGAAAACACAATATCAAAAAGTGCATCACCATATCTTGAGAATCACAACTACAAACACATCCCCCAAATATACATCTCTCACCTCAACTAGATACAATATACTCTTCAATTCTTAAACCAGGCTCTCTCACAAATTTCCATACACCATTTCATTTCCAAAGGGAAGTAACAAGCAAAGTTCGATCCTCCAGTTCAATTACTCCAAACCCATGTCCGTTAAAGGGACATGTTTGCTCATTCTTAACTAAATTTCCCACCATACTGGATTATTTTATAGAATACAGAGAATAGTTTTCCTGGGGAAAATGGATGCTTTGGAGGGTGGACCCCACTGGTCCTTGATATTCCCAAACTCCATCCCCAAACCTCCAGGAGTTTCCCAACCTGGATCTGGCCACCCTATCCTCCATCCCCTGCCAAGGGGTGGGGTGGATCCTGGCAACCCTATGAGAGAAAGTGGCTGAAGTCACTGGGGATCAGGGACATTTAAGACGGGCTATGCTAGTGGACAGATCAGGATCCCCAAGAGCCACACTGAGCACTTGGACTGCTATTTGCCTAATCCCAGGTTTGTTTCTTCTTCTGAACTTTCATTCTGGGCTTCTGTCTTCTTCCCATCTTTAGTAGACTATCTTGCCTCCTGTATGGTGTAGGTTGTCTGAAGAGCTCACAGTAGTTCTCAAATCCTGGCAAACAGATCTGTTAATTTCTGTCATGCTGAAGTGGCCCAAATATACATTCTGGTGCTTCCCATCCCAGCCCACTTCTCTTAGAAAGATGTCAGAACTGAGTTACTGCTTATTTCTAACCAACCTGGAAAATACATTGATAGGCCTTATTTGGGCAAAGGGCAGTTTGGGATGCTTGGCACATTCTGAATCTCATGATGTAGAGGACTGAAGATGCAGAAGAATAATCTGAATGAGGCAGATTCAGAATATGTTAGGGTCCTAACCTGAAATTTAAAGGCTGCCTTCTTGCAATCTACATGTAAACTGTGTAAGAAGTGCTACTGCCTAGTCTCTCACTTTCTTCCCTTCCCTTCCTCTGTTGTTTTCCACTGCCGTTGAGCTGTGAAATGTAAGCCTCTCAGCATATGGGTATTTTAATTATGTTACTTTGTAAAGAGCCATATGCATTGATGGTGCATGCAGTAAAATTAGGGCTCAAAGTTAGTGAAAAGTCAAACTGAAAGCAGGTCACCTCTTTCCACTGTTATTTTGTGGGTTATTGTGAGAGGGCTGTGAAAACATTTATTTTATGATCCCCAATTGTTTGTAGTTCTTGATTGGTTATGCTCATGCTTATGATTTGTACATGAAATATTTACTACACTCTAAACTAGTTCCACTTTATCAGCAAATAGACAGTTACAGTTCAGATTGGTCACACAACATCATGGTGACATCACATCCTAAATGTGATCCTTGGCTATGTGGTATTATGTGAAAAGGAAAGTAGCAAAGGGAGGAAAAGTGGCTACAAGCATCAGTGAAAAAGGTGGATTTTTCAGTAGTGGTTTCAGCTGTCCTGAATTTTTAAGCAAAAAAGAAAAAGGAATCTGGAAACATTCAGCTCAGTTATAAGATAACCCTGGGCTTTTTCCGAGTAGGAGCAGATAGGAACGCAGTTCTGGCTGGCTTGGCATCAGGGGTGTGGCCTAATATGCAAATAAGTTCCTGCTGGGCTTTTTCTACAAAAAAGCCCTGCAGATACCCATTAGGAATCTAAGCTTTTGTTGTAAACTGATGCTCAACTAATCATCAGGACCCATAACAAAGGTTGTCAGTGGAACACTAGCCATGGGGGCTATGTGCTGGATCTAGGGTAATGACAACAGAGAATTCCCCTATGCCCAGAGGTGGCTGTCCCATGAATTAAAGTGCATTATTTGTCACGGGAACTGGATTTAAGTCACTGTTAAGAGTGAAAGATAAAGGGGTTTGACCAATATGACACCATCTGCTATTTTGTCCTTGTGCAACAGCTATTCATATTAACAGTGCTAGTGCAGAAGAATTTTCTTAGCAGATTAGGACTCATGGATTAGTGCCTATATGCATGTGCATGTGTATGTGTGTGCACATGCTCAGTGGGACTGAGTTTTTGGCTATAGTGTCCAAAATGTTTTGGGCCAACCCTAACCATGTCTCACTGTTCCTTTTATCAAAAGTGGGGCTCACTTCTCCTGCAACAATTTTCTGCCACACCAGAAGCAGTGCCAAGAAATCACCAAAAAACCATAACTCAGTCCCATAAATAACCCTTGTCACCAAAAGTAAGAATTGTCCCCAGGTGACCAGGCTATAAAGCATTACAGAAGTGGATCCTTTTCAATTTTGGAACAACAGCCAACGAGTATAGATACATGTGAGAAGGCAGGCTAGCGAGCATTTTTATGAGCTAGTAATTTTGGCAAACTCCTTTACAGGGTCATTGCCTTTCAGCACCATTTCATCATCCACCTTCTCAGAGACCCAGTCGGGGAGAAGCCTGCCTAATATGTCTGTTGGAACAATATACTGTTGTCCACTCTGCAGAGATCCCAGAGTTGCAGCCCACCTTCCTCCATGAATGGCAGAAGAACATCCATATCCCAAATCCCCCAAGCTAAAACAGAAAAGGAGGCAATTTCAGCAGCAGCAGCAGCAGCCTCACATTCCTTTCACTCTTGACGACAGGGAAAATGCCCTGGGCATTGGTGGCTACAAAGCCTTGCTGGTTCCATTCCCTCTTGTCACTAACACAGACAATTTCTGTCACAATAAACGGCAAAGAATGGATAATCTCCCTGGGTAACTGTGAGGAGATTAGATTCTGCTCCTGCTTTTTTGCTGGGTGACTGCCTCTGAATGGCACGGGCCCTCTGCATTTCCTGCTCACTGGAAGGCTCTTTAGCAGTCTTTGTCCCAATGGAAACCTCAGGCTTTTGAGATTCTTGGTACAGGGCAGGAGGGCCCTGGGTTATACAGGACAAGAGGCCACCACTGAGCCTACCAGATTCCCTGGAGCTGGGAGATAGTTCAGCTCAAGCACTCTGCTCATTGGGAGGTAGATTTCGATTTTTTTACACATGCTAATATAGACATCTGAAAGCCAGCATTGCATATACATTGTGTAGGGCAAGAAAGCTAATGCTGAAAAGGTGTCAGCTTGATAGCCTAACCTTTGCTGAGCTCCCAAAAAGGTCTGCCACAGGCTTGAAATGGGGTCCCTTTCAACAAATTCATTTTGGTTGGGGGGTTTTTGTGTGGGGGTGCCACAAAAAGGCTGTTCATTTAGCATAGGGTTTAGTTTTTGTTTTTTAACTCCCCAAACATCTTTGTTGTCCTAAGCTGTCTTGTTTTCTTGACATGTTTAGGGAAGACTTGTTCTCTGGGAATTTAATCTCCCAGCTCTGTTCTGCAAAAAATCTGTTCTTCGCTTTTTGTATAAATCAATGATTGGAGATAACAGTGAGGGCCTTTGTGCTCCACTTTAGCATTTCAGCAGGGAGATACATCTGCTTGCACTTATGAGCCTGCATGCAATTATGAGTTTATGGCCTAGCTAAAAGATCGGCAGATTTTATAGACCAATAGGAAACCTTTATCAATTCACAACTCCTCAAGTCGCAGAGAGAAAGAGAGAGAGAACTTTCATTGGAAAGAATCTGGCTTTCTCTCATACCTAGGGTAACCCTTAGCTGGATACAAGCATGATCTCTTTCTCCTACTGAATAAGCAGTCTATGATTGACTTTAATTGCATACATAGTTAACAGTATCACCCTGAATAACATCTATGTCAGGGATGGCAGAGGTTTCTGTGTAAAGATTCAGATCACTAGTTTATGTTCTCTAGAACAGTGGTCCCCAACCTTTTTGGCCCCAGGGCCAGCCCACCGACCGCAGCCCCAGAGCTGGCAGGGTGGGGGGACCCAATTCGGCCTGCCTCCCCACAGCGCCTCCCCCGCTTTCCTCCTCCCTCCTTCGCCCCCCACGCAGCCTCACCACCTCCTCCCCCCCCATTTTCCTCCTCCCTCCCCCCCCTGCAGCCTTACCACCTCTTAAAGGTGCACTTGACTCCTACTTTGTACTACTACTTCAGACCAACACGGCTGCCCACCTGGATTTATCCTCCTCCCCGTTTTCCTCCTTCAGCCCGCCCCCATGCAGCCTCACTGCCTCCCCCCCCGCTTTTCACCATTTTTAAGGCCGGGGAAGGGGTGGTGAAGCTCCTCTTAGGCTGCCCCCCCGCCAACAGCTGCGATGACTGAGGGCATGTGGCGCCCCAGGCAGGCGCCCCCTGCGGCGCTTCATACCCCCTCAGGGCTGCGATGCTTGCCCCCTCCTTCCCTTCCCTTTCTGTCCCGTTCCATCGCCTCTTCCCCCCGTGCACTGTGGCTGGCAGGGAAGGGAAGGGAAGAGAAGGAGGTGATGGAGAAGGGGGCAGGCATGCCGCAGCCGGCAGACCCCAGGCGCAGGGGGGCGGTAGGCGAAGGGACAAGAAGAGAAAGGAAGGGTGGCCGGAGGCTAGCAGCAGCGGCGAGTGATGCTGCCCTTGCCTCCTTCCCACTTGGGAAGGAGGCAAGGGCAGCGTCGCTTGGCACTGCTACAGCGGTTTTCTCGGCCGCTTAGCTGACCAGTGGGAGGTGGAGGAGGTGGAGAGGCTGCACAGAGGCGAAGGAGGGAGGAGGAAATGGGGGGAGAAAGAGGCACCACGGGGGGGGGCAGCGAGGCTGCATGGCCCATTGAAACAGGCCATGGCCCAGTACTGGTCCCCTAGAAGAGGGTATCTGAAGCCAGAGGCTCAGGCTTAGGCCTATAAAGCACCAAATAGAACAGCCCTCATTTGTTGGCCAGTCAGGGGCAGAAAGCCAGGTTTCATGTACTTATACCAGACCTGGCAGATCCAGGTATGCCCTATAGGATGCTACCTGGCACCCCATAGAGCTCTGAGGATGGGGCAAGGGTTGGATATGATGCCGAACAGGGACAAAGTCTTTTTAAAATTCTGTCAGCCACACCCTCTCAGTTTGGTTCCCTCATGACTGGAATGACCAGGATGGTTTGGGCAAAGGTTGGAAGGGAATCTCTGATTTCACCTACACTCATCGTCTGCTTGATTCCAGTCTTGAAGTAAACATGAAATGGGTTGGAATCAGACTAACCTGGCAATCCCCACCAATTTCCCCTTCCCTCTGCATATTTCCTTTACATCTTCCCTCAGGGTCACCTAACCCTGAAATGCAGCATGTCATGGAGATAAATGGGCTGCTATGAAAAGGATGGCAGAAAAGTTCTTTTCTGTTGAAGGAAAATTGAGTCTAAACCCATCCCAACCCAATCATTTCATCCCATCCCATCCTATCCTAACCCCACGGACTCACCCAATCATCTTATCTTTCTATGTGATTCACTAATGGTGGTGGCCAAATGGAGCTCTTCCATTGGCTTAGGGGTGCGTTCCATGCACTCCATAAACCATTGGCTCATGGTGGTTCAGTCAGCATCTCTGGGCTCTCACTGGCTAACTTCCCTGCCTCTGTCTACTGCAGCTCAGGAAATGTTGAACAAACCACCAAAATAGTCTTACCTCCGAGAAAGACACATCTTCAACTCTTCTCTGTGCCCTCCCTGTCAACAGGCCTCATGAAAGGCGTTGTCCCATCAATGGCCCACACAGATGGCCTCCCAGCACACGCAGCCTCCAAAGGCTGCAGAAGTAGCCAAGGAGCTGCTGCTGTAATGCAAATTGATGGCAAGGCCACGCCCCACTGGAACTGTTTTCTCAAAAGCAATGCCTGCCACCTCTTTCTTGTCACTCTCTCTCTCCCTTCTCCCCTCTGCCTCGCCCCTAGTCAGAGGCTGTTGCTAGGCAACCAAGGCTGCTTCTTTCAGTAAACAGAAAGGCCTCAAGTGAATAGAATGGCATATAGTTCACCCTTCAAAGCAGTTATTTTTTTCTGGGATGGGGAGAGAGCTGTTGTCTGGAGTTCAGTTGTGATCCCAGGAGATATCCAGGCTCTACCTGGAGGTTGGCTACCCTAGGCCTGGCAGCACCCTCTAGGTGACTTGATGCCACCTGGCTGGCATGACTTAACTAGGAAATCTTTATCCATTCACAACTAGCCAGAGGTTGTTGCTAGGCAACCAAGGCTCCTTCTTTCAGTAAACAGAAAGGCTTCGTGACTAGAATGGCATACAGTCCACCCTCCAAAGCAGTTATCTTTTCCAGGATGGGGAGAGAGGTCTGTTGTCTGAAGTTCAGTTGTGATCCCAGGGTATCTTCAGGCTCCACCTGGCTCCACCTGGAGGTTAGCTACCCTAGGCCTGGCAGCACTCTCTGGATAACTTGATGCCACCTGGCTGGCATGACTTATCTAGGCCTGGCTGTTTGCTCCTGTTCAGCAGCAGCCCCCCTAATGACAGCCAGTGTGACTTAGCAGTTGTCAACTCCAGGCTGGAAAATTCCTGGAGATTTGAGGGGTGGAGTCTGGAGAAGGTAAGGAGGACAAGTACAATGCCATAGACTCCACCCTCCAGATCAACCATTTCCTCCTGGGGAACCACTGTTGCCAATCTTGAGATGAGGACTGGAGATCACTCAGAATTACAACCACTCTCCAGATGACAGACATCAGCTCCCCTGGAGGTGGGCGGGGGGAGTGAATGCCTTCACTTGGGTGGGTGGGAAGACAGCATGGCTGGAGGGGGCACTTTCCCAGAACCTCTTTCTAGAGCTCATTGGATTTTCCTCCACAACAGGCCTTATTTTATGCCAGTTTGGTGTAGTGGTTAAGTGTGCAGACTCTTATCTGAGAGAATCGGGTTTGATTCCCCACTCCTTCATTTACAGCTCCTGGAATGGCCTTGGGTTAACCATAGCTCTCACAAGAGTTGTCCTTGAAAGGGCAGCTTCTGTGAGAGCTCTCTTAGCTCCGCCTACCTCACAGGGTCTCTGTGTGGGGGAAGAAGATTGTAAACTGCTCTGAGACTGATTCAGAGAGAAGGGCGGGGTATAAATCTGCGGTCTTCTTCTTTATTCCTAGTAAGTAATAAATAGATAGTTAACTATCGTTGTTACTTTCTGTTCTCATTGCTGTTTTTTAAAAGTTTAAGCTGACAATCATTTAGAAGGAAGAAAACCTGATTGTGGCAGTGGAAACCTAGCTGTTGGCTATCCTGACAGGACCAAGTCATCATAGGTGATACAAACAGCATAGCTGCCAGACGAAATTAGTTCCACATGTAGGAGGTTCTACAAACAGGGTCATAATTGTATTGTAAATGGCTTCCAGTGTGGATCAGCCCGGTTGTGTGGCAATTCTTTGTCATACCACCACACCCTTCTGTGGACTGCTGGTGTTTACGTGCAGAGGACCAACATTACAGCCCTTGCATGAAACTGTCACAATTTCCTAGCCAGCCTGCGAATGTAAGCAGTCATACCCAAATGTAGTTTTGGCATATGTGATCCTCTGGCTTGAGGTAAATTGCTGGAATTAGCAGAATGGCTGGAACTTGATGTGCAGTAAAACAAAGTGCCACTGTTGGCCTGACAAAGACTGAAGGCCAGGTCCCTTATTTTTATACCAGGCCTGGCCAGTCCAAAGATTTCTTCTTACTATCTGCCAGGCACAGAGGCCTGTGTTGTACACCTCTACTTCCTTCAGTTTCTGAGAAAAATGCTGAGGACCAAGTTTGCTATGATTTGTCTATATTTTGTGCAGACTATTTCAGGAGCGGCCCTCAGAAGTAGAAATTATGGACCGAGTTTGTAAACATCGTGTGTGAAGGCAGAATGTATGTCTAACAGTAACTGGTCCTCCTGCATTCTGAAAGCTGTATGCAGGATAGGGTTTCCAATCTCCAGTTGGCAGCAGGTGATCCCCTGATTTGGAGACCCTCCCCCCACTTCAAGGTTCACAGAAAATGGGGGGATGGGATAGAAATGTCTGCTGGTCACTCCATTATACCCTGTCGAGACCAATTCCCATAGGGTATAATGGAGAATTGATCTGTGGGTATCTGGGGAGGGGGCTGTTTTTTGAGGTAGAGGCACCAAATTTTCAGCATAGCATTCAGTGCCTCTCCTCAACACCCCCCCCCCAGGTTTCAAAAAGATTGGACCAGGAAGTCCAATTCTACGAGCCCCCAAAGAAGGTGCCTAGGCTTCCCAATCCCCAGGTCCCAGCGGAGGATCCCCCGGTTTTACAGGCTTCCCCCCGCCCACAGCCAGCTGGCCAGCGGGGGAAGCCCCTCCCCCACAGCCACCATGCACCTCTAGATCTCTGGCAGGATCTGCAAACAGGTCTGGTTTTAAAATGTGTGTGTTCCTTTAAATTGGAGCAGGAATGCTTTGGTTTCAGACAAGTGAGTGTGTCTGTAAAAGAGAGCAGCGTAGCCCCTGTACTTTCCAGACCTCCTTGTGCAGGCACCAGAGGCATCAGTTAAGGGTGTGTGTGTGTGGGTGAGAGAGAGAAAGGGGGGGAGAGGGGAGGAAACTCTATTATTCCCTATGGAGACTTATTCTCATAGGAAATAATGGAGAATTGATCTGCGGGTATCTGGGGTTCTGGGGGGGCTGTTTTTTGAGGTAGAGGTACCAAATTTGCAGCATAGCATCCAGCATACCTCTCCCCAAAATACCCCCAAGTTTCAAAACGATTGGACCAGGGGGTCCAATTCTATGAGCCCCAAAAAAGGTGCCCCTATCCTTCATTATTTCCTATGCAGAAGAGATTTAAAAGATGTGATGGCCAGAACTCCCTTGAAGTTCAATGATGCTTGTCACACCCTTGCTCCTGGCTCCGCTCTCAATGTCTCCTGGCTCCACCCCCAAAGTCTCCTGGCTCCACCCCCAAAGTCCCCAGATATTTCTTGAGTTGGACTTGGCAACCCTAAAGGCGCCCCTATCCTTTATTATTTCCAAATGGACGGAAGGCATTTAAAAGGTGTGTGATCCCTTTAAATGTGATGGCCAGAACTCTCTTTGGAGTTCAGTCATGCTTGTCACACCCTTGCACCTGGTTCCGCCCCCAAAGTCCCCAGATATTTCTTGAGGCGGACCTGACAACCCTAATGCAGGGGTGGGTATGCGAGTGATTTCAGGAACAAGAAAGAGCAACAGAAAAGTGTTTTCTAAATATTCCAGCCTCATAAGGATAAGTTTTTCTGTCAAAATGTAATAGTATTAGGCTGCTTGTTATAACCACTGCTCTGAAAAACTGACATGTCAGTGCAGGAAATATGGCACTGTAAAGAATCTTGTGAGGTAAGTATTAGAAACCAAGGGTTTTTTTTTAATGTTACCATTCTTCAAGAAGCTCAAAGAAGTGTTATTCCCAGCCACCCCCCCCCCCCCCCATTATTGCAACAACTCTGTGAGGTAAATTACACCTCATGGAAGAAGAATGGAAATTTGAATCCAGCTTGCCCTAGCCAGGCATACTAACTGCTACATCACACTGGTTTTCATGGAGATTTCCTACACACACACACACACACACACACAAACTCACCCACCCCAATTATGTGATCACTGCTTTCCATGCAGTAGGACTTTTGATATCCTACTTGCTTTACTTCACTGATAGGGTTGCCAACAGCTTGGACTGGAGGGGGAAAAAAGTGTCCCTTTACAGGGATTGATGTTATTTTCTTCGATGCCATGAGAAGTTTCAACTTTCCTCTTCCATGCATTAAGCCTCTGATACCGGGAGAGGATTTTTATCTCCAGGCCTGTTGGCAACTCTAATGTGGTAAAGGAATATGGTCCATAATATCTGATCTGATCAAAAGGTGTAAATTCTATTGCGGCCATGCCCATACAATTTAGAGTACCTCACTCAGCTAGACCTCTGCCTTAGGCTGTGTGGTTCACACCCCAGAAACACACTGCCCACATTGATTATGCAGTCTACTGTATAGGATTGCCAGCTTCCAGGTCCCAGCAGGGTTCTCCTCACTTTTAGGGGCTTTGATCTGCCTCCAGCCAGCTGGCTGGTGAGGGAAACCCCACCCCCAAACAAGGATGCCACTGTTCAACGTTGCTGACATGATGACATCACTTCCAGGTTATGCCATTGTGGTGGAGGGACATCATGCAGGGACACTCTGGTTTTTGGGCCAACTCTATAGCTTTGAAGGCAAAAAACCAGAGTTTTGACCCAAAACCACAGAGTCATGTGTGATGACGTTGATGCGATGATGTCCCACCTGGCCCTGGAACACCTCCCAAATTCTCCTGCCACGATGGCAAGGGGACCTGGCAACCCTTCTTCTGTGCTGGAAACTGTTGAAAGGTCGTGCTGACAAAACAGTTCAGTGGAGCTCTGCAGAAATGCAACATACACAGTCAAGAAACCTATTAAAGTCAAACAAGCTACAATAATGATTAGTCAATAACATACTGTCAGCACATGCTGAAAAGACATTAATTTCATTAGGCAGAAGCAGTTGAACAGGAAATTGAAAGAAAGAAAATTATTAGGAAAAAGGCTTTATTTAATTAAGGAAGAAACGCCCGCTATAACTGTGGTTTGTTTGCAACATTTCCAAGTTGCCCTTGTTTTTTGGTTAAAAGAATTTTTTCCATGATTCATCTATTGTTGTATTTACTGGTGGGGAAGGGGGGGTGATGAGAGTAAGAACTCTTGCTGGCTCTCGGGCAAAACTGGAGCTTACTGCTGGACTCAGGCACTGAACTCCCCAGAACCGACATGGGGTTTATATAGTATTCCAGAAATGCTCATCAGTGTCTTAAGTACATGATGATCAAACCCAAGGAAGAAGGCAGTGGTAAAAACATGAGGAAGGATGAAAAAGAAAGCTATGTTATGTATATACTGCAGACTCTGAGATGAGTAGGATGTATGTATCCTGAGAGCTAAGAGCTGAAGCTTGACAAACTGAAGGGAGGCATAGTCTGATGTGATGGCACACAGGGGTACCTGTTAAGGGCAGAAGATCTAGGGTTGCCACGCTCCAGTTGGGGCTGGTATTATTCCAGAATTGGAACTGATCAATTTTGCTAGAGGAAATGGTGACTTTGGAGGGTGGACTTTACAGCATCACATCCTTGCTGAGCTCTCTTCCCTCCCCAACTTTGTCCTCCACAGAACCACACCCAAATCTCAAAAAATTCCCCAAGCTGGAGTTGGCAGACCTAGATTTTTTTTTTTTACCGTACAAACACAGTTTATTGAGAAATATATGAGTTACAATATAGTGAGAAATAAAATACCAATACACACATACACACGTAAAGCTACCTAAATATAACACAGATGTGGGTGTTACACAGGATGTTATTAAAGCTGCTTAGTAAATAAGAGGAGCAAACAAATTCAATAAAGAACAATGCTAGAGAGGTATGCTGTTAAATACAATAGAATTTGCAATATCTTAAACTGCTCAACAACAAAATTAAAAATGAGATGTAATCTTCATGGGTTAAAGTAGGTGAAGCACAGGAGGGCCCAAATTTCCAATTTAAGAAATGTTCCCACTTACATAGTATTTTCTTCCTGTTTCCAAGATGCAATGTAGAGCCATGAGAGCCCGCCATTTTGTCTAAAAGGAAGAACTCCCATAATTTGGAAGCCCAGGACCTAATGGAAGGAGTGTCTGGTGACTTCCATTTCAGAGCTATGGCATCCTTGAGCCAGTTTGGTATAGTGGTTAAGTGCACGGACTCTTATCTGGAAGAATCAGGTTTGATTCCCCACTCCTCCATTTGCACCTGCTGGAATGGCCTTAGGTCAGCCATAGCTTTTGTAGGAGTTGTCCTTGAAAGGGCAGCTGCTGTAAGGCTTTCTTAGCTCCACCTACCTCACAGGTTGTTTGCTGAGGGGGGGGGGGAGATAAAGGAGATTGTGACTGCTCTGAGACTCTGAGATTCAGAGTATAGGGCGGGATATAAATCCAATATCATATCATAATCATCATAATCTTCTTCTTGTCTGCTGTGAACATTAAGGAGATAAGTTCACAACATGGAGTAGAAATGTTATAGTCTTCCCATATGTTCAATAAAATTAATTGAGGTGAGAGCGGAATTATCAGTCCGGTTAGCCGTTTAATTCGCAGTAGGACACTACGCCAAAAATCTGCGATGACTGGGCAGAGCCACCAACTGTTAAGAACCAACTGCACCGCAGCCTTTCCAACAAACTGAGGAATGACTTGGGGACATATGGGACAAGTGGGGAGTTAAGTACTAATATGAAGTCACTTTATATTCTTGAAGAATAATATTCAGAGCCTAAGTTAGAAGTAAGAGGAGCAGCGCTCCAAACTTGACCCCATTGAACATCTGTGAGGGCACATCCTAAGTCTTTCTACCAGGCTATTTTACAGGGTGATTAAGTTGTCACCATGTTTTAGGAGAAGTAAATAAATGTAATTATACCTTTAACTTGGACTTCATCTGATTTCAGCATGTGTTCAAAGTTACTTAATTTAGCTCTAAGGGGGTGGGGGCAGCCCTAGATAGTACTGATTTATCAGGCAAAGAGTCCTGGATATGACTGGTGGCTCAGGCCGATTTCATAAAGCATAAGTGTTTTGGTATGGCAACTGGCCAGTAACAGGTTTCTTCTGTCATTTCAGACAAACCCATTTTAGTAACTGGCTGCAACGGAAATATTTATATCCTGCCCATTCTATACAAACTCAAGGTGGCTAACAGCATAAAATAGACAGTAAACAAAAGCAATATTAAAACAATAAAACAATCAGATAAATGGCAATGGTGCTACTTCAGGCGGATCATGTAATATTTTCTTTCTCACACACACAGATCCTAGGCAGTTAGTATTAGTGGGATGGATCCAGATGTGGTGGCAGCCCTCTCCCATTAGATGTTATATGCCATCCAAAACAGTTCAGTCTTGCAGGCCCTGCAGAACTGTGATAAGGTCAGCAGGGCCCTGATGGCTTCTGGGAGGGTGTTCCAAAATATTGGGGCCGCAACCGAGAAGGCTCTTGCTCTGGTGGAATTGAGTCTAGCGTCTTTTAGCCCAGGGATAGCCAAAAGATTTTGAGAGCTTGATTGCAGTGCTCTCTGGGGAACATGTGGGGCAAGGCAGTCCCGCAGATAGGTAGATCCTAGGCCATATACGGCTTTGAAGGTTAATACCAGGCCCTTGAAATGGATTTGGTACGCAACAGGCAGCCAGTGCAGTGTTCTCAGCACAGGCTGAATGTGCTCCTGACGGGGAAGCCCCATTAGTAGCCTGGCTGCAGCATTCTGCACCAACTGCAGCTTCCGAATCTGAGTCAAGGGCAGCCCCATGTAGAGAGTGTTACAGTAATCAATTCTTGAGGTGACCGAGGCATGGATCACCATTGCTAAGTCGCTGTGCTCAAGGTAGGAGACCAACTGCTGTGTTCGCTGAAGGTGAAAAAAAGCAGCTCTGGCAGTGGCTGCTATTTGGGCCTCCATAAATACTTTAACCCAGGGCTTTTTTTTTTAGGAGGAATGCACAGGAATGCAATTCCGGCTGGCTTGGCATCAGGGGTGTGTGGCCGAATATGCAAATGAATTCCTGCTGGGCTTCTTCTATTAAAAAGTCCTGTGTGGAACAATGGTGATGTCAGGGAGTGTGGCCTAATATCCAAATGAGTTCCTCCTAGGCTTTTTCTGCCAAAAAGCCCTGCTTTTACCTTTGCAGACAGTGTCCCATTGATGAGGGGTTCCTAAAACATTGCTGATGAAGACAGCTTCCATCCAGTTTTCAACCCCTCCTACTGGATCAGTATAGCTACAGCAGGCTGTGTGAAATGTCCTGCTGAAATGGGACATGTATCCCAATGGGGTCCAGGCATCCAATGGTGACACTATTACACTGTTTCGTTGTCCCATTTCAGCATCATAGCGCTCTTAAACAAATTAAAAAAGAAAAAAAGAATCAGAGATTGCGCACCGCCTGGCAAAAAAGGGCAAAAAACCAACCGTCACTCCCAGAAGTGAAAGGAAAGCGGAACTGTGTGAAATGGCACTATTTCAGAGATGGGTCCCTGCTGGAAATAAAATCACTGTCTGAAACTCCCATCCCTGTAGTGGATTACTTGCTGATGACCCACTAACGTTTGCCTTCCAGTTTGGAAGGGTAAGTGTGAAAAGGGCCCCTAAGTACAGCCTGATGGATATGGTGGGGGGGGGGGGGGAGGGGAACAAAGCAAATAGCAACCCAAGCAGCAAAGACCCACAGTTATGGTTGCCAACCTCCAGGTGCTCATGACTCAGAGTTTTGGAACAAGGTTTAACAGTAGCAACTTCTAGTATTTGGGACTTCATTAATCTTCCACAGTTTTTTTGATTTGTCCTAACCTCCAGGTGGTGCCTGGAGATGTCTCAGAATTATAATTGGTCTTCAGATGACAAGATAGGTTCCCCTGAAAAAAATTGGGGGGAGGGTAGACTGTATGGCATTATACCACTGAACTTTCTCCCTAGGCTCTACCCTCTACATCTCCAGGAATTTCCCAGTTAGGGCTGTCATGTCCTCCCTGGCTACCAGCAGGGGATGGGGGGGGGGCAGGGAGGAGAGGGAGAGTTGCTAGTTCCAGATTGGGAAAGCCCTGGACATTTGTGGGGTTTTTTTTTACAGTTTCAGTGCCATATTTGAACCACTATAGCAGGGGTGTTGAACTCGATTGTTATGAGGGACAGATCTTCACCTTGTTGGGCCGGGCCATGTGTGTCATAAAATTTAATGCCAGGTAGGGGAGAAAATAGCATTTTTGGAATAGCTAGAATAATAGTCAATTATATTAACCTGCATGTAATATATTTGAACTGGTTCAAAAATATTTAATCTGCTTATGAAACTGGGTTTTTTAAAGTGAGTGTCTGAACCAGACATGAACCAAAGGGTTAAGAAATGCCAATGAACTTGAACCAGAACTGAACTCACATTTGTAATAATTTATTCTTTGGGAGCATATGCCACTTCTGACAGACAAATTAATTCCTGGATCTCATGCAAAATCTCTGCTGATAGAAGGGATTTCTGTCAGTGAAGTGGGGCTTCTTTGATTCCTCCTTCCCTTGCATCTCAAAATGTCCCTTTGAAATTCTACTTTGGGAGCGAAGGTGCCCCCCCCCCCATGAATTGCCATGTGGGGTTAGAGACCTGCTATGGGGAGGAACTGTGGAAAGTTACCCCCTTCTTTCCATCAGCAGAAGTTTTCTGCTGGATTTAATCCATTATCTATTTTGGAAAAAGTGGTGGGAATAATGGCTGTCAGACAAATGTACTTCACATGGACAACCCTTCAGAGGAACAGTCTCAAAATCAATAGAATGAAATTTCTTGTGCATTAAAATGTGGGGGTGAGTAATGGACAGGAGGGTGTTTGTGAGAGAGAGAGAGACGAAGAAGACTGTAGATTTATACCCCACCCTTGTCTCTGAATCAGAGTCTCAGAGTGGCTTACAATCTTCTTTATCTTCTTCCCCCACAACAGACACCCTGTGAGGTAGGTGGGGCTGAGAGAGCTCTCACAGAAGCTGCCCTTTCAAGGACAACTCCTGTGAGAGCTATGGCTAATCCAAGGCCATTCCCACAGCTGCAAGTGGAGGAGTGGGGAATCAAACCTGGTTCTCCCAGATAAGAGTCTGCACACTTAACCACTACGTCAAACTGGCTCCTTAAATTAAAAGTGGACCTCATCCTTTATATCATTTATTATTTTATTAAAGCATGTATGTATATTCCACCTTTCTTCTTGCTTCAATTTAGATTACAATAATAGTTAAAACATCCCCAGCTAAAACCAACAATATAACAGTACAAGAAAAGAGAAATTTAAACCATATAGATATTCAGAAATAGTAGAAGAGTCTTTATTTCAAATGTAAAATGCAATAAAACCACTGCAATATGTTTGACTCTTAGAAGCATTTCAGCACCTACTATGTTACACTACTCAATTTGGTTTCCATTGACTCTTCAGCAAGTGCATCATCAAATTAACCTCAGCCTTTTAAAAACCTTTTAAGACTTTTAGTGTTTCTATTTTAGAAGAAAAAGATATTGGATTTGTATCCCGCCCTTCACTTTGAATCTCAGAGTCTCAGAGTGGCTCACAGTCTCCTTTACCTTCCTCCCCAGCAACAAATATCCTGTGAGGAAGGTGGGGCTCAGAGAGTTCTCACAGAAGCTGCCCTTTCAAGGACAGCTCTGCAAGAGCTATGGCTGACCCAAGGCCATTCCAGCAGCTGCAAGTGGAGGGGTGGGGAATCAAACCCAGTTCTCCCAGATGAGAGTCCGCACACTTAACCACTACACCAAACTGGCTGGCCTTCTGGAGGTCCCAGGTTCAGTCCCCACCATCTCCAGTTGAAAGGACTAGGTAAATGTGAAAGAGCTCTGCCTGACGCTCTGTCAGCCACTGTCAATCTGAGTTGACAATAATGACTTTGATGGATCAGTGGTCCATCAAGTAATTACTAAGACATATCTCTTTTTAAATCCCCCTTCTATTTAAGCTGTGATAATTGCTACTAACAAGGAATATTCCTAACCTTCCAATCCCAAGAGAGGACATTTTCATCAGTTTTTTAAAAAGAGCCCAGAAGAGGATGGACACCAAAAAAAGAGGACATGTCCCCTAAAAAGAGGACATCTGGTAATCCTGCTGTAATCACTTTCAAATGCCAATGTCTAAAGACAATGGTGTTGTTGCAACATCCACCCACCAATGGTGGAAATATCAGGAAAGAGCTTTTGCTCTCAGTTGAGTGTGTTCTGGAGAGCTGTTCCTTTCTTGTTGGTTTTTCTTTTAAAATACATATGGTTTAATTCAGAACAATAAGGAGACATTTTCCACCATGTTTCCCTTCCTCAGTTCAGTTTTCCCTTAGCCAAACCACCAGGCTGTATTCCAGAATAGCCTTTGGAATGATACAGAGCTGCGAAATCATAATCCAGAACAACTTCCTGGGAGGGTTTTATAAAGAAAGGAAAAACTGGGGGTGGGGTCCTGTTTGTTTTATGACTCTCTTTGACCATCTACCTTCATCCTTCCTGTCCCCTTTCCAGTCCATGTCCCATGGAGCTGAAAACAAATTCTCTATAGAGGATAGACACAGGATGGTCTGATGGATTTATTTATTTAGCATACTTTTGATCAGCTTTTGACCACCCCGAAAACTATTTGTTCTTGGACTGGACCATTTCAGACAGTTGCCAGGGTGGGAGGTTGAATACACTTCTCTGTATTAAAATGTTCTGAGGGCATACCAAAATTGGAAATGGAAATTTTGTTGTTAGTTTTTCTCTTAACATGTTTTTTTTTAACACACACACACTATTTTCAACATTCTAGAGTAATACTTTACATAGTAGCGCACTCTAGCTACTGATAGGCCAATGCTTCTTGGCCTTCTTCAGTATGCGCACAGTTGAACCAGATTAATTTTAATAAATTCCCAAAGTGGTACATTTGAATCCTAGTGCAAATAAGTACTGTAGTGCAACTAAATATACCTTTAATAATATGCTGTCACACAGTTCTCTTTCATTTAATTGTTGCATGAGTAAAAGACCAATTCCTCACTAACAGTTGATCCGCCCCTGGGCTTCTGCTTTCCCTGGCTGAAGTGATCAATTCCCCACCAGCTGCAGCATGGGTGCATTTTGATCTGCAGCTCCCTCCAATTGCCTTTGTGGTTTCCTGCTCCTGTATTTTAGAGATCTGGAAGCTGCAAGGGAAATTGAATGAAGCCCCACATCAAAATGCAGCCATGCAGCAACTGATAGGGAATTGATTGTTTGAGCTGAGGAAATCAAAAGCCCAAGGACAGAGCAACTGCTAGTGGGGAATCAGTCGAAGACTTGCTCAAAAGTTTGAGCCAGGAATCTCTGTCATGCACAGCCAGGGTGGTTAGACAAGAATAGAATCTAGATTCAGATCTCTACATACCCATGATGTTCTCCTTCAGTGGGGGAAGTCATCCACAATAGTTAGGTCATGTCTCCTCTCGCTCCAGGCAGGGCTATGCAGATTTTTGTGAGCCTTCCTGGGCAGAGTGAGTGTACCCTTCCAGTGTGAATAGCACTGTCACTCCAGCAGGAGACAGAGTCTAGATCATCTTGCCTGATGCAAGGAAATAGGGTTGTTTTGCTCCAGAGCATGGCTGCACACTACTCCCTCCTCAACCTCTTCCTTCCGGGCAGCTGCACCTTAGGGGGAAGGAACCCTAACACATGAGAGCTCTGCAGTGTAGGGAGGCCTCGAGCAGCTGTGCTGCTGTAGCCTTCCTCTCTATGCCTACCATAGAGACTAGTAGGAAGGAAATTCTAGAGTGTCACCTGACAGCCACCATTTTTCTCCTGCTGCCCAATGCTTCCAAAGTGGGGGAGGGGTGTTCAAAACAGGGAATCCTCTGTCTCTCAACTGGGGAATGGCAAGCCTTGTCCAAAGGATTCCAGCAGAATGGAGGACCATTCTTCTAAGCAGTCTCAAGGTTTGGGACCTGGAAGGAAAAAGGAGCATTCAAAAGAGAAGCCCTCCCTGTCTGAGGCTTTAGACAAAAAGGAAGAACAGGAGAAACTGGTGTCTCCTTTACCTCAATCAGCTTTGGATCTCCCCCCTGACTCCCACATGAAAACAACGACAGCCCAATCTTTGCCTCAACCCAACCAGGAAGCATCTGGAGGGATCATGGAAGCTTCAGAGGAATGGCACTGCGCCGAGAAGGAGGCTACCAGGTCATCAAATCAGACAAGGAAGAGAGAAAATGGTCAGGGGAGGAGTCTAACACTAATTAAAGTTCTTCCAGACTATTTCTGCCAGTGCATTTTCAAAGACTCCTTAAGAAAATTGTCACCAAACTACTCACCAGAGATGGCTGAAAAACCAGCCTCCACAACCTCTTCAAATTTGTATGCTGATTTTTTTAAAAAGAAAAAACAGCTAGATTTTTGGCACACTGCCCTTTTCCAGAGTTTTTTGATGATGTTTTGAGATCAGAGTGGTCAGTCCCAGGCAATGGAACTTCTTGGAATACTATTGCAAAACAGTTTTATTACTTGACAGATGAGACAAAGGAAGACTTAAAAGTTCCATTAGTGGATGCTCTATATTCTCGTGCAGTGCAGTCTGAAGATGAAGACAACATTCTAAAGGAAGAATTAAATTATATTCAAGAAGTTTCATGAAGCTTCTTTGTTGGTTATTAGAGCATCTGCCGTTCTTTCAAATTTTACATGAGCAGTAGCACTAAGGGCATACAACCTTTTACAAGACCAAGAACTGGACCCAGTGATACTAAAAAGATCTCTTCTAAAGTTTAAGCGAGCATCCCAGTTCACATCAGACACTTCCCAAGATGCCATACAGTTTTGCACCATAGCACAGGCAGCAAATGTGGTTGTGAGGAGGCACTTATGGTTTAAACTTTGGAAGGTGGATCCACTTTCCATATCCAACCTCTTGACTGAAAAGTTCTTGGGACACCTTCTTTTGGGAGAAAGAGCTTTTGATAAAATATTAGCGGAAATAAAGGAGGAGGAGAAGGCAATGCCCTTTATCTCACGAAATAAAGAATATAAAGGGAAGTTCTTTCAATTCTACGGACCCTCCAACAGAGGCAGAGACAACAGCGATTTCAGGAGTGGACGTTCCTTCAATTACCAGTTGAAATTTCAACATAGGCAATTCACAAGCAACAGTGGGGCAGTCCCTCAGTATGATAGGGGGCTGCTTACAAAACTGCACATGTTTGGAAAAAGACCACCACAGACTGTTGGGTCCTTTCTGTTGTGGAATTGGCTATAAGATAGAGTTCATTGTGCTGCCCTCTCATTATCTCATCTCCGGTACCACAAGCAATTCAGAAGGACAGACTTTTGCAGGAAGCGATGCAACACCTCCTTGTGATTGTGGCTATAGCGCCTATTCCTCCTTGCCAACATTTTCAAGAAGTGTACTCTGTCCTCTTCATCGTTCCCGCAAAAGTCAGGTGATTGGAGAACAATTTAAAATCTCAAGGATCTCAACCTGTGGGTGAAAAAACAAGTTCTGCATGGAATCTCTTTGATCCATCCTCCAAGTTATTCAACAGGATGACTTACTGACTTCTTTGGACCTAAAGGAGGCCTACCTTCATGTGCCCATACATCCTTCACTGGGACACCACCTGCACTTTGCCTTCAAGGAGCACCATTTCCAGTACAAAGCACTTTCTTTTGGCCTGTCCTCATCCCCACAAGAGTTCACAAAAATCATGGTGGCTTTGATAGCTGCTCTGAGGCAGAAAGGGATACATACATACCAAGTCTTAGGATGAAAGGTTAAAGTTCAGTATGGTTTAACCTGGAGAGGAGATGACTGAGAGGTGATATCTGAGACTTCTGTCTTGGAAGGTGGCATTTCTTGTTGCCATTACCTCGGCAAGGAGACTCTGGGAGTTGGGAACTCCTTCAGTTAGGAAAGCGGTGTTCCTTCTACAAAGATATGGTGGTACTGAGAACTGACCCATCCTTCATTCCTAAAGTCAGTTTTGTCTTTCTATTTGAAACAGCAGCTGGTTCTGCCATCCTTCTGCCCCAAGACCTCACACCCAAAGGAAAAGATGTGCCACAAGTTACATGTTAGGAGGACTCTTTGAATTTATGTTAAAAGGATTACCTCCTTCAGATTCTCTGATGAATTATTTGTGCCACATGGAACTGCAGATTTGGGCAAGAAGGTCACAAAGTCGACCATAGGTCATTGGATTAAATTTTGCATTCACGAAGCATATGATGTTCAGGGTCTCAGGGCACTTGTAAGTATTACAGCACACTCCACAAAAGCAGCTGCAAATGTAGGCTGTCTTTGCCACTGGAGCCCCAGTTGAGGAGATTTGCAGGGCAGCAGCCTGGTCAGCCTTCTCAACCTTTGTGAAGCACTACAGAATTGTAGCATTACAGAACTGATCAGCAAAGTTCGCTTGAAGCTGAGTTTGAGAGAAAAGTCAACTGGTGTTGGACTGTTACCCTACCCTTTCAGCTTGGTTAAATAACATGTGTGGATGACCTCCCCTGCTGAAGGAGAAGAAAACATTCGACTTATCTGAAGGTTTCTTCTCTTCAATGGGGCGAAGTCATCCAATTTTTCCACCCCAAATTAAATAAGCATACAGATATGTATTGGTATGGGGGTGGGTTCATTTTGACTTGCTATTAAAGTTATTAAAAGTGTTAAAGTTAGTTTTTGAGTTGAATGATTTTGCACAGAGCTGGGCTATTTTATGTCTGGAAGGGCACCCTCATTCTGTCCGGAAAGGCTCACAAAAATTTTCATAGCCCTGCCTCCAGGTGACTTTGTCCCACTGAAAAGAAGAAACCTTCAGGTGAGTCCAATGGTTCATTCACCGAATGGCCTTCCCATACCTATAGGCAAGCCCTTCAAAACAACTTCTTACCAATAACAATGCTCCCTGCAACACAGACACAAACTCAGGAACCAAACCCTGCAACAGACCTATATAATAACCTTTTCCCATATGCACTCAGGCAATACTATTATGGGACCTAATAACATCAGCTATACTAGCCTGGGCTCATCCACTTGCACATCATCCAATATAATATGTGCCATTGTGTGTCAACAATGCCCTTCTGCTATGTACACTGAACAAATTGGGTGGTTGCTGCGTGAGAGAATCAGCAAAAATAAATCTGACGCAAAAAATTACAACATTCAGAAATGAGTGAGGGAACATTTTAATCTCCCTGAACATAGTGCTACATATCTGAAAGTCACTGTTCTACCCCCCCCCCAACCCTCCCCCCATAAACCCAAAGGGAGTATGCAAGAAGAAAATACTGAATTAGAATTCATCAAAGAATTATATACAACTTGCCATCCTGCCTTAAACAGAGAGTTAGGTTTCCTTACATAGTACAGTTTCTAGTAGTTATAAAGGACCTTCTTTTTAGAAACTTTAAATGGTTGTTCCTAACATATTTGATCATCCCATAATCTTGTATTGGTATCAGTTAATTTTCTTAAACTTCAGACAGCTTCTTACTTATCATTTGTATTTACTCTACTTAATTACTTTGTTTATCTGTACCTCAAGAGCGGTTGGAACTTTTGATCTCTTTCATTATCCATAATGTATAAGGACTAATTTGATTTCAGCCCCTTGCCCAGAGAATTACACTGGAAAAATGTCTGATAGAATTTACAAGAATTTTTCTCTGCCTCAACTCTCCCTCCTTTTTGTAATTTTCCCTATAGTAATTCACAAAATGATTTTCTCATCACATATCTGACTCATACAAACTCATAATAAAACAAATGTAATTAGTCTTTAAGGTGACACAGGGCTTTTGTGTAGATTTTTGTCCAGCCACTTTCTTTCATGCCATACTGCCTTACAAAATACAAATATGTCAAAAATATTGTGCGAATCACACTCTTAAATAGTACAAATTAAATATATTATGAGGAACATACAAAGGTTATCATAAATTCAGCACATTTTAGCCAAAAAAAGTCTCAAATGTAATATTTCAGGGAGGACCCCTCAAAGTCTCTTAATTTCACAAAGAGAGTATTAAGACTCAACAACAAAGTTCCAAAGAAGTCCCTCCGTTGCTTGTTGGCTTCTGAAGGAAAAATTCTGGCCTTCAAGCAACCACCGGTTTTTAATTGCGTTCCGGTAGTTGCGTGAAAACAAGAATTTTTCCTTCAGAAGCCAACAATCTGCTGGAAGCCAACAATCTGCCTCCGTTCCTGAGGACTGGAAGGTAGCAAATGTCACCCCCATCTTTAAAAAAGGTTCCAGAGGAGACCCGGGAAATTACAGGCCAGTCAGTCTGCCTTCAATACCGGGAAAGTTGGTAGAAACCATTATCAAGGACAGAATGAGTAGGCACATTGATGAACACGGGTTATTGAGGAAGACTCAGCATGGGTTCTGCAAGGGAAGATCTTGCCTCACTAACCTGTTACATTTCTTTGAGGGGGTGAACAAACATGTGGACAAAGGAGACCCAATAGATGTTGTTTACCTTGACTTCCAGAAAGCTTTTGATAAAGTTCCTCATCAAAGGCTCCTTAGAAAGCTTGAGAGTCATGGAGTAAAAGGACAGGTCCTCTTGTGGATCAAAAACTGGCTAAGTAATAGGAAGCAGAGAGTGAGTATAAATGGGCAGTCTTCGCAGTGGAGGACGGTAAGCAGTGGGGTGCCGCAGGGCTCGGTACTGGGTCCCATGCTCTTTAACTTGTTCATAAATGATTTAGAGTTGGGAGTGAGCAGTGAAGTGGCCAAGTTTGCGGATGACACTAAATTGTTCAGGGTGGTGAGAACCAGAGAGGATTGTGAGGAACTCCAAAGGGATCTGTTGAGGCTGGGTGAGTGGGCGTCAACGTGGCAGATGCGGTTCAATGTGGCCAAGTGCAAAGTAATGCACATTGGGGCCAAGAATCCCAGCTACAAATACAAGTTGATGGGGTGTGAACTGGCAGAGACTGACCAAGAGAGAGATCTTGGGGTCGTGGTAGATAACTCACTGAAAATGTCAAGACAGTGTGCGTTTGCAATAAAAAAGGCCAACGCCATGCTGGGAATTATTAGGAAGGGAATTGAAAACAAATCAGCCAATATCATAATGCCCCTGTATAAATCGATGGTGCGGTCTCATTTGGAGTACTGTGTGCAGTTCTGGTCGCCGCACCTCAAAAAGGATAATATAGCATTGGAGAAAGTCCAGAGAAGGGCAACTAGAATGATTAAAGGGCTGGAGCACTTTCCCTATGAAGAAAGGTTGAAACGCTTGGGACTCTTTAGCTTGGAGAAACGTAGACTGCGGGGTGACATATTAGAGGTTTACAAGATAATGCATGGGATGGAGAAAGTAGAGAAAGAAGTACTTTTCTCCCTTTCTCACAATACAAGAACTCGTGGGCATTCGATGAAATTGCTGAGCAGACAGGTTAAAACGGATAAAAGGAAGTACTTCTTCACCCAAAGGGTGATTAACATGTGGAATTCACTGCCACAGGAGGTGGTGGCGGCCACAAGTATAGCCACCTTCAAGAAGGGTTTAGATAAAAATATGGAGCACAGGTCCATCAGTGGCTATTAGCCACAGTGTATGTGTGTATATAAAATTTTTTGCCACTGTGTGACACAGAGTGTTGGACTTGATGGGCCGTTGGCCTGATCCAACATGGCTTCTCTTATGTTCTTAACAAGCAACGGAGGGACTTTGTTGTTGAGTCTTAGTACTCTCTTTGCGAAATTAAGAAACTTTGAGGGGTCCTCCCTGAAATATTACATTTGAGACTTTTTTTTGGCTAAAATGTTCTGAATTTATGATAACCTTTGTATGCTCTTCATAATATATTTAATTTGTATTGACTATTAAATAGTCAGTGTGATTTGCACAATATTTTTGACATATTTGTATTTTGTATATTGTGCTGCCATTGTCTTTTTCATTATTCATACTGCCTTACAAGGCTGTTGTGAGGGGGGAAATGGAGGATGGGTCTCCATCTGGGAGAAAGGAGGGATATAAATAAAGTAAATAAATAAAATAAAGCTTTGCTATTGTGATATTTTTCTTCAGGTGAGATTATTCTTCAGGTTCCAGTAGCCTCTCCTAGACCTATAGAAGTTAGCCTCTGAGTCGGAGGCAACCATCTCTTGTCTGTGGTGCACCCGCATGTGAATTCATGTGCACGAATCAACTACTATGCAGCTTGAGAGTTTAAATACTGCAGCTGATGAGCTTCATTCTTAACTGTTGATGATATACAGTAGAACAATCATGATTTTCCCAACACATTTTTTTAAACTAAAAGAACAGAAAATTCTTTGCTTTTAATGCAGGCAAGTCATTGCAAAGTAAATGAGCATAGTGTGCAGCAGGCGAAATGCCTTCAGCAAATGTACATTTTGTGTGCAACCAGGTGGTGACCCTGGGGTGAGAATAAGGATATTACAGGTTTGCAGAAGTGTGTGTGTCCCTAGTTTCATCTGTGAAATACTGGAGTGTATGCCTTGCTTACAAATGAGGGCTATATATGATCCAGCCTTCAGATACCTCCGGCTACAAAAACACTGGCAGGACACACAAAACCAGTCTTCATTGTACCTCAGCCCCCAGACTCCAACCAAAATTTATTTCTGGGATTAATGTTGCTTTTATGTTCTTGAAGGCTGGCCAAGCTCTTGCAAAGAGCTGAATTCATATTACTGTCTGGCAGACTTTAAACACAATCACTCAAGGCTCAAACGGCACAGCTGCCTAAAAGGCAGCCTGGCTGCAGAGGGCAGCAAGGTCGGGCCTGTGCTGCAGCCCGCAAGACTGTCCCAATGGTACCACCAGCCTCACTTCAAGTGGGGCACCCAAGGAGGTCAGATACAGTATGAGAGAATTCTCTGTTTTGCAGGGTCAGTTCGTCTGGGATGCCCTGTTGCCTGCCCTACCCATGAAGCAAAATGGGCACTTTGCTCCTCACCATTTTGCGAGTTTTTTAGTTGCTATGAGAGCACTCAATAAGTTAGCATTTGGAAGGGGCTTTATGCAAATTCATCCTCCAGCAGCTGAAACAGCAAACTTTATGACCATGCTTTATTATTAGCACAGGTGAAAGCAATTACTGCAGGATATTATGCTAGGACCGACCCTTTCTGTGCCAGATGCTGCACTTCTTCTGACCGTCGAAGTCCAGACAGACGTGAAGGGGGCCAGAGAGGAAGGAGCTAATTATTCTTAACACTTCTGAGTACTAAGGACAGATTACAAGCCTTGGTTTTCCAAAGGGCTAGCTGCAGTTCTGTGGTTTGTAAAGGAAGGCCCAGATGCTAAAGAAGCAGAGCTGCCATGCTCCCTGTCCACCCAAACACAGTTGTGCTTTTCTGACTTTCACGAGGCTGGAGGCAGAGGGCCAATCTGCTTTCTGTCATGTAAGGCTGCCAGCTGACCCAGAGGAAATGTCCTGCCCCTTTGATAGAGGCTTAATGTGTGGAAATGAACAGTTGAAGCTTTCCACACCACAGGAGTAAATAACATGACCTGGCAGATAACATCCCATTAAGCCTCTATTAAAGAGGCAGGACATTTTTTTCCAGGCTTCTTGTGTTAGGGTTGCCCAGCTAAGGCATAGCCAAGGTGAAAAATCTGAAGACAGGCAACAACTCTTGAATGGAAAGTCAGCAGCACAACAAAGCCAGTCATTACAGTGGCAACAAATCTCTTAGACCAGGGGTGTCAAACATGCGACCGGGGTGCCAAATTAGCCTCCCCCCCACAAGGGCTCCTATCAGGCCCCCCAGCAACTGGCTGTCATCTGCTTCCTTCTCCCTCTCTCTTGCGTCCTTCTGCATCACAGCTTGCTTTGCCAGGCTTGCTCAATCACACAGGAGCTATGGAGCAAAACCTCTATTTTCTCCATTGGCTGAGTCTCCTCCCTTGGGGAGGAAGCGGGGGAGGGAGAGCTTGCTTTGCCAGGCTCTCTCAATTGCACGGCAGAGCTACTGAGCCAAGCCTCTCTTCTTTCTATTGGCTGAGGCTCCTCTCCCTCTTGGTCACCTGGGGAAGGACGGAAAGAGCCAGAGCTTCCTTTGCCCAGTTCCCTGGATCCCATGGAAGAGATACAAAGAAAGCACCATCAAGACCAACAGCTGCTGATGTATTAATCATGTTTTAAGGTGTTTTTTTAAAAAAAACCCTTTAATTGTGTTTGTCTATGTCCTTTATAAAGTTTATCTCTGCATTACATTTTATGACACAGATGGCCCGGCTCAACAAGGTCTCATTTATGTCAGATCTGGTCCTCATGACAAATGAATTCAACACCCCTGTTAGACCAAAGGACGAGGTTAGATTTTAAGAATTCCATTGATTATCTTTACAGCCCACTTTTCTCACTGAGACTCAACATGAATTACCCAGTGTAGATCAATGCGATCAATGAAGTGAGACATCAAAAAAACTATGTCAAAGACTAGTATTGGGAGGGAGCTGATGTTGCCATGTCTCAAAAGCTAAGCAGAATCAGTACTTGGAAGGGAGACTACCAAGGAAGGTTCTGCAGAGGAAGACGACAGCAAACCACCTCTGCTTCTCACTTACTTCGAAAGCCCTTTGCTGGGTCACCATCAGTCAGCTGCAATTTGACAGCACTTCACATACACAGGACTAGGATTACAGAAATCAGAAACAAACACAGAATATTAAATATGATACAGAGTGGAGATACAATGCTGAAAAATGGTGTCACATCCGTAGAAAATAATGTTGTGACAGTAGGATAATCAGGGCTTCTTTTTGAGCAGGAACACAGTTCCAGCTGGCTTGGTGTCAGGGGTGTGTGGTGGCCTGATATGCAAATGAGTTCCTGCTGGGCTTTTTCTACCATAAAGCCCTGAGGTTAATACATACAGCAAACTGGTATTATGTCCTAAGTGGTATAGTTAACAGTCCCTTTCTCATTGTGTCTTCCTGAACAATGTTGTTAATTTTGTTGCCTGACTCACGATTGAGCTCCCATGGGTGTGTCAGGTTGCAGCTTGCAATACCTTCTGCCAACCAGTTGCTTGGGGAGGCATCTATGAGCAACCTGTCCCATGCTTCCACTGGCTCCTGCTCCTGGTGAACTACCACAGTGGTGCCAGTTAGGAAGACATTAGCATTGAAATACAACTGGCAGAGGGCTTTAAGACATGCTCTCCCACTAGCTCTCCACTGGCAGTTGTGTGGAAGTGGGAGCCTGTGTTCTTTGTATTGTCTGCTACTATCAAGAACAACAAATCTTTGTTTATCTTATTTATTTATTTAAAACATTTATCAGCTGAAAGATGGGGCCTGGAGATCTCCCGCTTTTACTACTGATCTCCAGCTGGCAGAGATTGGCTCCCCTGGAGAAAATGGCTGCTTTGAAGGGTGGACTCGAGGGCATTCTGCCATGCTGAGGCCCCTCCCCAAACCCTGCCCTCTCCCAGATCCTCTCCCAAAGTCTCCAGGTATTTTCCAACACAGTCCTGGTGACCTTATTAGCTGACCTTATGGAACTCAAGGCAGCTCACAACACAAAATTAAACAATAATGATTAAAAAAAAAGATACACAAAAAACCATTTAAAATCTCAATTAGGACTGCCAATAAATAAAAACGTAATCAGTCATATGCACCCCCCCAAAATAAAAATAAAAAACAAAAAACTGTTTTTAGCTGCCTCCTGAAGACCAAAAGTGAGGGGATCAGGTTCTGATGCATGTAGCAGACTTTCTACATGTCAAATTTTCTCTGGTCAGTTAATTCTTTAACTAGAAGATTGGGCCAGAGACAACAGGGAAAAGAGCTACTATAAGATGAACCAGAGGTTGGAATGCTTCTCTTGCAAGTCTGGGGAATTAGTTTAGAGAAAGGTAACGGAAGTGGAGAAAGACAGAGGCTTATAAAATCATAACTCAACCACTTACTCACTTTGCTAGGAGACCCTTGATACCACGAAAAGCATTTAGCTTTGTCCACTTTCTTCTTATAATTCAGAATGTTATTATCCTCTACTATGGGCAGAAGGTGCTTTGTGGGAGAGCCAATTTGAGAAATTTCAGTGCCTGATGTGGTAAATCCAGTCTCTCCACTCACACTATATAACACTGGTCATGTAATCCACTGTCAAGTTCTCTTGTATAAGTCCTATTGAAATAAACAGATTCCCTCCAAACCAGTGAACTTCTGCAGGAAAACTTCACAGACTACTGGAACCGGCATCATCCCCACTTATATATGGATAACCTTAGGCCAACCACTCTCTCATCCTAGTCCAGGGGTGGCAAAAATGTAGCTCAGGGTGGTGTGGCTCTGGAATCCCCCACCACCCTGTCAGCCAGCTAATCCAGTATAATAATCCAGTAATTATTTTTTTAAAGAATTAAATTAATTAGGAGGGGAGCTCTGCCAGATAGTGGTTCCCAGGCCATCAGCCCACCTGGACTTTTCCTGGTACCCTAAATGGCCAATCCACACTGTCTGATATCCTCACTAGCATATCTTCAGGTTCCAAATTTACATCATATCCAGGGCTCAAATGCCATGGGTATGGGAACAAAGTGAGCTTCATCAAATGTAGGCCTTGTGAAGGGGAATTACTGGTTGTACTGGTTGATTTTATTGTGTAATCTGTTTTAATGTTTTATGTGGTTTGATTTGTTGTTGTTAGCCACCCTGAGTCCGCCAGGGGAGGGCGGGATATAAATTTGATAAAATAAAAATTAATTAATTGGTAAAATGCTGGACTGGTGACATAAAGGTGGGGGAGTCCATTTTTTAGCGTTCCATTGAATTTATTTAAAAAAAAACACAGCAAGGAGAAAGGTTCTATGCATTTATCTGTTAATTCCCCCCTCCACATGCAACCCAGGCCTAAATTTAAGTCAGACTGGGCAACACATATTTGACTGTTTCATTCCAGACAGCTTAATCTACAAGATTTGCTGAGATTACATTTAGCAGCAAATGCCACCTGAAGCAAAAATAGCAAGTAAGAAAGCACAGACAAATGGAGGAAGTGCCTGATCCCTTTCTTGGAAAAAAGTTATAGCCTGAGCAAGAGCAAAATGTAAACTCTGCTGACAAAGGGGAAACTCACCAGCCCTTAAGTGGCATTTATTTATGAAGATGAGGATGTCTTTCAAAGAGAGATTGATGATGACGATGTCTGCCTTTGAGAGTTTCAGGAGCGAAACTGTAATCAGAACATGTGTGGTCTCCTGAGCCTCAGCACTTTTTGCTTTGCTATTTCCTAATTTTGATATTTGCTTCAGAAAGTAGCACACTGCAAGTAGCTGAACAGATTAGTGGGGAAAACAATAATACTCTGTGTTGATATGATGCTACTTTGCATCCTCCCCCCCATTGATGGCTGCTTTTCCTCAGTGGCATTTTCTTTCTTACACTTTGCCCTTAGTTTCTCTTACAGAGATCAGAAACAAGTGAGGACAGTCCTTATGCAGCAAGGCAAGGCACTTGCAACAGATAGATAGACCCAGGGGTCTTTCAGATTGCCTTAAAGATCAACTTGCATCACCCTTTGTTTGAGTGGTTTTTCCCCCCCTAGACAGTGCTTCATTAGTTGTTAGAAGATCAGTCAGGGGCTTATGAAGAAAATTTTAAAACAAAGGTGGGATGAAAAGAAGCAGTTTATTAAAGATTTTTTAAAAATTCTTCTAATTCAGATTTCTTCCTACATCTTGGAATTCCAAATTAACTGACTTTGCTTCTGAAGTGAACTGATCCAAGAGGTATTCTCCATTAAGAAGGCCAACTCTGGGTTGGGGAATACCCGGCGAGTTTGAAGGTGGAGCCTGGGGAGGGGAGGAACCTCAGCAGAATATAATGCCATAGAATCCACCCTCCAAAGCAGCCATTTGCTCTAGGAGAACTGATCTCTTGTCTCTGGAAATCAGCTGTAATCCTCTGAGGTCTCCAGGCCCCACCTGGAGGTTGGTAACCTGAACCACTGTTCTCTTTCTGTTTCTGAATTTTTGCACAATACTGTACAGGTGCAATATGCCACAACTTTTCCTTCCTTTTAAAAAATTAATTGGGTGTATTATATATACAAAACAATCTTGTGATAAGTGAGATATTGAACATATCTGGTTGGCTTAAGCTGAGCCGACTGAAGCTGAATCCGATGAAGACAGAGGTTCTTTGCCTGAGTTGCAGCGGCCTGGGCAGGGAAATCCCCCTGCCAAAAGTTTGGGGGTGCTATTGGAGGCCTCCCTGACGATGGAGGCTCAGATAGCAGCAACTGCGAAATCCGCCTTCTTTCACCTTAGGCAGGCGAAACAGTTGGTTCCTTTCCTTGACCATGGCGACCTGGCAACTGTGATTCATGCAATGGTCACCTCGAGACTGGACTACAGTAATGCCCTCTACTTGGGGTTGCCTTTGTCACGAACTCGGAAACTTCAGCTAGTGCAGAACGTGGCTGCTAGGCTGCTATGGGAGCACATACAGCCAGCGCTGCATGAACTGCACTGGCTACCAATAGTGTACCGGATTTGTTACAAAGTGCTGGTTATTACCTTTAAAGCCCTATATGGCTGAGGACCCATTTACCTGAGGGACCGTCTGTCCCCACATGTTCCCCAGAGAGTGCTGAGATCTGGATCCCAACTTCTCCTAGTGATCCCTGGGCTGAGGGAGGCAAGACTTTTGACCACCAGGGATAGGGCCTTTTCAGTGGCAGCCCCTTCCTGGTGGAACTAATTGCCAGAGAGGTTAGGGCAAGGACATTGATCAGCAAGGCCTGCAAGACTGTTCTCTTCTGGCAAGCCTTTAAGTTGACTGTAGGAGAATCCTTGAAGAATCCTGGAACAACTGTCTTCTTGAGAATGAGTAACATCTAATCTAGCACCAACTGTATACTGTTTTTAATTTATATTGTTTAATGATTTTACTGATTTTATTGATTTTATGATTGTTATTTTATGATCATTATTCTATGATCTGTTGTAAGCCACCCTGAGCCTGCCTTGGCGTGGAGGGCGGGGTATAAATCAAATTAAACTTAAATATAAGATGCATAGAACATCATGCAAAAATACTTCTCAGGTATGTTGCATTAAAGTAATGGGTCAAAACAATGTATTTAAAATAACTAACATCCAAACAGTCTTGCTTCTGGAACATATCATACAACCTTTGTAACGTCAGATATTAAACAAGTTCATTTGAACCAATTTTTAGGAACCACATTGTGGGAAGACAAATAATAGCCTCCTTGATTCTGTCAGTTTTAATGTCCAAACTGAGCAGGACATGGTCTGCATCTTCAGTTCCAAGGAGCTCCTCCAAGCTACCACCATCTAAAAAGTCCAAGACAAAAACCAAACACAAGACAGATTCAGTTCCAAAATCTCCAGTTCCTATGCTGATGTAGGAACCACTTTGAACTAAAATGCCTTCTTCAGGATATCCTTCAACTAAGAACCTTTAAGGAGATCTACCCAGTGAGTTGACCCACCCACATGGCTCATCATATCCTGGCAAGTTACTGAACCTCTTGGTTCCAGATACAGCTTTTGCTCTGTAGCACCCTTAACCCCTTTACCTGACTCCAACATGTGGGCTGGAATGGGGTGGGGTTTGATCAGGTTGAGTGATAAGGGACTGACCATCCGTGCCATCATTACTCTTCTGCTTATGTTGCATCAGTGTGACAGACTGATCAAAGTCTGCCCTCTGCCTTCACTTGTCAGATTTCAATTAAACCATCACTGTCCATTTTGATGTTAGTTCTGATTTTTCCTTGGATCCATCACTGGATATCCCAATTTTACCTTGTCAGATGATTTGCATAGCAAAGTCCCTCAGCGATAAGGTAATGTGCACAGATCTGAAACCTAAGGATCCATCCTGCAGGCAGGGCTTTTTTTTGTAGCAGGAACTCCTTTGCATATTAGGGTACATTCCCCTGATGTAGCCAATCCTCCAAGAGGGCTCTTAGTACAGGGCCTACTGTAAGCTCAGGGATGTGTGGCCTAATATGCAAAGGAGTTGCTGCTACAAAAAAAGCCCTGCCTGCAGGTATAGGACTGTCAACTACCAGGCAATGGTTTTGGGGTTTTTTTTAACCATCTTTTCCTATGGGAGCAGATGGAAGCATAGATAGATAGGTTGCAACAAGAAACACAAGCTCTTGCCAAGATTTTGCAAGATGAAGCTATATGCTTCTCAAAGTAGCAGATTAATGCTGCGTGGCTCTCTGTGGACTGTCCAGCTAGATCAGCAATTGTCTTGCATTGCTACTCCAGGCTTCAAACCACCACCCTTCTCAGTAGGGGGGAGGCAGTAGGGGGAAGGCAGAGGATGTCCTTTTTGTTCCCTGAAAATCTGATGATGCTATGGAACAGGTGTGCAAGGTCAAGTGAATAGCCAGGACCTTCACATCCCTATCAACAGGGACTGGCCAGTTTAAACACTTGTGTGTTCCAATTCCAGAGCCGATTCTAAAAATTCACCTAGGAATCTAATGCATATCAGAGCAAAACTCCAGAATATTGGAGGTTCTGAATGAGGGATCTTATCCCCATTTATAAAACCAAGCTTTAGGAAAACTTTAAGCAGGGATGGTGAAACCACTCAAGTGAGTCCAGGTGGTTATGGGCATCACCTCCTGGCTCTACACTTCTGTTGGCTAAGTCCAATATGGCTTGAACTGGACTAAGAGCTGCAGTAGATGAGACAATTGTAAGATGCACCTTGATGAGGTCAACAAGATGCCCTGAACCAACCCCTGCTTTGAGGTTCTCACTTCGATCAGGAAACAGCAATCCTAAACAGATCTACTCTGAATACTACTAAGGTCTATTCAATGGGGCTTACTCACAGGAAAGTGCTCTTGGGATTGCACTGGAAATGTCACTGTGGGGACGTCATTTCTACAATTTGCCATCACCCCACGTGAAGCTTCGCTGGTATAAGAACACTCTTTTCCTAAACAGATTAAATGATCAGTAGACACATGTCTACAGAAGTCTGAAGACAATCTGTAAAATTTGGTTACAAAAATTTTAGCGCTGCTAAAATTCATTAATATGGGAAATGTTAATATGGGAACCGCATAGGAGAAACAGTTTTGCATTAATTGCTCTCCCTGTTTTGAAAGCCTGAAAACATTCCACTTTGTATTTACTCGAGCTATCTGTACCTTCTTAATTTTATAATTGTGATGGATTAACAATAAATGCTGTATTTGATTCTCAACTTAACCTGAAAAATGACATATTTGTGATGACACATCAGAGACTGCATCTGGCATCAACAGCATATTCCAGCTCCTTTAATAAAACCTCCAAGAGGTATATTTTCAATGTGGTATATATTCAAATAGACTCATAATAAATCTTGGTGTTATGTAAGAGGATATCGTAATCCTCGGGCACTGAAACTGCCATCACACACCAGTATGATTTTCTGGGTGTTATATTTTCTTCACCCAAAACACTAAAATCCCTTATGTGTCACTGAGCTTCACTGCTATTAAATATGGCTGGATGGAAGAGAGCTAATAAGCTGAAATATAATTCCAACAAAATGGAGGTGCTACTTGTGAGAAGAAGGACTGATCCAGAAATTGAGGTGTCTCCTGTTTTGGATGGGGTTGCAGGTTTCAATCGATGCAGTTTGGGGCTGCAACTGGATCTAGGTCTGCAGCCAGGATTGCCTTTTACCAGCTTCAGCTGCTAACTCAGCTTCAGCCTTTCCTGGGGAAAAAAGATCTTGCCACAGTGGTGCATGCCCTGGTAAAATCTTCAGCAATAAGCTCTGTATGGGACTGCTCTTGAAAAGTGTCCTGAAGTACAGTTGGTACAGAATTCTGCAGCCTGAATTCTGGCTGAAGAGGGCTGGAGGGACCCTATCACTCTAGTTATTCCACCTACAGTGGCTCTCGGTTTGCTTCTGTCCCAGTTTAAGTTTCTGCTATTGATCTTAAAGCCCTATATTGCTTGGGATCAGCAACATACTTTAAGGACTGCCTTTACCTTTTTTCTGTTCATATGATTCTCTGTTTTCTTTTGTTTTAAAATATATATTTTAATGTTCTACTGTTCTCTGTTTTGGAGACTCTTAGTGGATGGAAAGGCACCTTAAAATTTTTAAAATATAAATAAATAATGACAGTTATGTTTTGGTTCTGTTTTATGCAGAGATATATTAATTAATGGCACTGAAAGTGACTGGCGTTCTGATGACAGGGATCATTCAACATGATTTGCCCCTGTGTGGTAAAATTTATTGTTAATGTTTTCCTAATGTAGTTAAATTTATTTCAGGGTGTTTTTTTAAACAGTATTTCTAATAGGAAACACACATGACTAATAGGCATTTCAGTCAATTGCTTGGTAAGCACCATTTTATCTGGTGGAGGCAAATTTCAGTCAGTCTACAGAAGCTCCTTACTATTCATTTATCGAGATTGTTTTTTCACCTTTGTGAAATTCATCTCTGTGAATCTTTTGTTTTCATATTGTTTTAGTTTCCAAGGGCTGGATTTTTCTAGTTAACTTTATGCAGTTTTAATATTACTTTGTGTCAGTTATGCGTGGGTATTTTATATACATTTTTTTTATACCTCATATTCTCAGTGCTGGGTGGTGGCACACAGGCTGAATTCCTCAGGTTACCAGTTCAAGATCTAGCCAAGTAGAAGTGCCTTTGCAAGGACAAATACTCCACTATCAAAAACTCCAACCGGCTGTTTCCAGACAGGGCCATGCCTTTGCCATGGCAGCAGCACCAAGCAGTGTGAGAAAGACAGATATAGCATTCACTCCCCTCATTCCCATGCTATTTGCTGTTGCTGTCCCCCAGCATCCCTGCTCCTTCCTCTCTTCCTTACTGCACCTGCACAAAAGCAGATCTGACAGCAATCATGTCAGGGTTCCTTTGTGCCAGGAAAACCTCCTTACCTCTTTTCCAGTGCCCACTAAATTGTGCTGTTGCGCTGTAGTGCAACTTGGCAGGGAAAAGCCCTTTAAAGAGATAAAGAATGCAATAGACCAGGGGTGTCAAACATGCAGCTTGGGGGCCGAATCAGGCCCCTGGAGGGCTCCTATCAGGCCCCCAAGCAACTGGCTGTCATCTGCTTTGTTCTCCGTATATCTTGCTTCCTTCTGCATAACTGCTTGCTATGCAGGGCTTGCTCAATTGCACAAGAGCTACAGAGCAAAACCTCTATTTTCTCCATTGGCTGAGGCTCCTCCCTTGGGGAGGAAGGGGTGAGGAATAGCTTGCTTTGTCAGGTTCTCTCAGTTGCACAGCAGAGCTACTGAGCCAAGCCTCTCTTCCTTCTATTGGCTGAGGCTCCCCTCCCAGTCCCCTGGGGAAGGAAGGAAAGAGCCAGAGCTTCCTTTGCCCAGTTCCCTGGATCCCATGGGAAAGATACAAAGAAAGCATCTTTAAGACCAATGAGTGCTAATGTTTTAAGCATGTTTTAAAAATATATATTTGGGGTTGTCTGCGTTCTTTATAAAATTTATATCTCTGCTACCTAATCTTAAATCGGTACACACATGGCTCAGCCTGGTATGGCTTGGCCTGACCTGACATGGCTCGGCCCAACAAAGTCTCATTTATGTCAGATTCGGCCCTCATAACAAATGAGTTCGACACCCCTGCAATAGATGGTATGTGGCAGTTTACTGGAGTTTTAGCTCTCTCTTTTCCAAAGTAAGGAGCCCCATGGCGCAGAGTGGTAAGCTACAGTACTGCAGTCCAAGCTCTGCTCACAACCTGAGTTTGATCCTGGCAGAAGCTGGGTTCAGGTAGCCAGCTCAAGGTTGACTCAGCCTTCCATCCTTCTGAGGTCAGTAAAATGAGTACCCAGCTTGCTGGGGGGAAAGTGTAGATGACTGGGGAAGGCAATGGCAAACCACCCCATAAAAAGGCAGCTGTGAAAATGTCATGATGCGATGTCATCCCAGAGTTGGAAACAACTAGTGCTTGCATAGGGGACTACTTTACCTTTTTTCTCCAAAGTGGCAATGGAGGGAGTGTCCACACGGACAAGCCACCTACTCTGCTGCCATTCTGCAGCTGTCCTTTGAGATGGAGGAAAAAACAGGTTAATTTTCTGTAGTTTAACGAGGAAAGGCTATGGAAAGCATAGCTCATGCTCAGATTGAGCACTATGTCATATAGATAATCCCTTTTGATTGAGAAGCTTCTTGCTTGCTATGTGGCAAAAATTTCCATGTAGCTGGATGTTATGTAGAACATTTAGGGCTTTTTTTGTAGCAGGAACTCCTTTGCATACTAGGCCACATACCCCGATGTAGCCAATCCTCCAAGAGTTTACAGTAGGCCCTGTACTAAGAACCCTATAAACTCTTGGAGGATTGGCTACATAAGAGGGATTTGGCCTAATATGCAAAGGAGTTCCTGCTACAAAAAAGCCATGTGTAAACTCATATTATACTGTTGCTGTTTCTTTGTTCTTTAATTTGTATGATCCTCTAAAAGGCCAACCAGATGAGCAAATGTCCCTTAATTTGCTTTCTTTTCAAAATGTTGTAACTATTTAAATGGTGGCAAATTTTCTGTATCTGGCTTCCAAAAGGAGAGATATGTGTTAGGTTTCTCCCTTTCTTATTTTTTATTTAATTTGCTATGCCAATAAAGGTTGTGAAGATGAATTTGCGTGATCCAGTTTCATTGCAGTGTAGCATATATACTGCATTTTCTTTTAAACCCTGTAATTCACTTTATGTCTCAACAAGTAAGGCAGACAAGAAATGAAGTTAACAAAATAAAATTTAAAAAGAAAGGGGCATAACCCACCCTTCTCTCCATCGGTGCTACTGTCCTAATCTGATTAGGGCGCTAGAAGCCGTGGCTAGATGGTTGCAACTGAACTGACTGAAGCTTAATCCAACTAAGATGGAGGTCCTGTACCTGAGTCGGGGCGGGGGGGATCTGGCATCCGACTCCCCACCCTGGATGGTGCTCCCCTTGTTCCAGCTCAGAAGGTGAGGAGTTTGGGACGCCTCCCTTTCCATGGAGGCCAATGTCACAGCAGTTGCGTGATCTGCTTTTTACTATCTTTGGCAGATCAAACAGCTAGCGCCCTATCTGACCCCCAGGATTTAGCCACAGAGATCCATGCAATGGTCACTGGACTACTGCAACTTGCTCTATGAAGGCTTGCCCTTGGGGCTGATCCAGAAACTCCAACTAGTGCAAAATGCAGCAGCACGGCTGCCAACAGGATTGCCTTTATGGGAAAGTAGTCGGCTTATGCTGTGCAAATTGCATTGGTTACCAATTGAGTGCCAGATCCACTTCAAGGTTCTAGTACTGACATTCAAAGCCTTATGTAGCCTGGGACCAACATACCTACGGGACCGCCTCCTCCCATATGAGCCCGGAAGACTGTTACGATCTGTTAGTCAACACCTTTTGGCCATCCCTGGTCCAAAGGACATCCAACTTGCCTCGACCAGGGCCAGGGTTATTTCAGTTCTGGCCCCACCTGGTGGAATCAGCTGCCCATGGAGTTCTGGGGCCCTATCAAATTTACTATCATTCCGTAGGGCCCGCAAGACAGAGATATTCCGCCAGGCTTTCAGTTGAGGCAAGCAGGCATCCTTTCGCTACTGTTATACCATCCATTGCCCTCCCCTACAATGACTCATCATCTGAACTATTATATTCAGGCTGATAGTCATGTTTTAATCTGCAAAATGTGCCCACTCCACCTGTACTATACTTACTGAGGTGTGTTGTTTTAAATGTATACTATTGATTTATTGTTGGATTTTAATTGTTTTTATTATGTTTGTAATCCGCCCTGAGCCTGTAAGGGAAAGGGCAGAATATAAATCTGCCAAATAAATAAATAAAATAAATTGGATACCCTGTGGGCTGGAATTGAGAACTGGCTGACTGTAACACAGGATGGGGATTTCAGACCCAATTTATGTGCTTAGAAATGTGTGAATCTGCATCTGGGGACTACTAATATGTAATAATAATAATATGTATTAATGATCTATTATATGTATTGTGATTGTTGAAGTTTTTATGTTGTGAGTCGCCCTGAGCCTGCTACAGTGGGGAGGACGGGATATAAATTAAATATTTTTATTATTATTACCTTGCAAGGAGATATTCTGCTCCTGGGCATGAATTTTTAAAATGTCAGTCAGCGGGATAAGGATGCTAGGTTACTGCATCAATGTGTGACATATCTCAAGGTCATGCCCCCACCAAACCCCATTGACAGCAGCATGGGAGAACTTCCCAGCAAGAGGCAGCACCTCAAGAGCACAGGGCTCTCCCACTTGGCAGAGATGAGCAGCCCTTCCATTTTTAAAATATTGATTAATTAATTGTGGTTTTTCACTATTCATTTTGCAGATTCTTTTCTCTTATGAATACATGGTGTATGTTTTTTTTAATATACAACCTGTTGTGTCCTAGGTTCAAATGGAGAACTGTTACTTTTGGAGGGAACTGTTACTTTTGGAGGGAAGCTGAACAAGCCAAGCTTGTACTCCACACCAGGGTTCCAGAGAAGGCCTAAGCGTGCCCAATCAGGGGAAGGATTGAAACATAAGTAGCCAATCAACATCTAGGCTCATACTGTACCCTGATAGGCCCTTAGGCCTCTGTAAATAGCCAATCCATGTACATAGTTAAGGTCCAATCAGAAGGGGGCAAGAATTGTATAAAGGAGCGGGAGGTTTGAATAGAGCTCAGTCTGTGTTGGTGTTCCTGAAGTAAAGCTTGCTGAAATCACTCTCCGACTCTGGTCTCTTACTGCGCCGACCCCAGTACTTTACACTGGCGACAAGGATGGGATGCCAGTAAGAACCAGAAACAGAACCAGGAACACGGAAAGGTGGCTAAATCCAAGCCATCTGGGTCCGCACCTCCGCTCTGCGCACACCCCATCTCTCAAGCCGCCCAGACACGCTGCCAAGAATGGAGGCTTCAGCTAACCTGCAGCCCTTTAGCATCGATCGCCCCGAGCTGTGGGACTCGTGGGTCGAAGGCTTCCAGTCATACCTGACCTTCCGGAAGATTACAGAAACTACCATGCAGAGAGCTCTGCTTATCAGTACGTGTGGCACGGAGACCGTGGACTTAGCCAGGGCTCTTCTCCAACCCAGGAAGCTCTCAGAGACGCCGGTGGACGACATCATCAGCGCTCTGGAGAAGTATTTCCAGCCCCAGCCAACCAAGCTCACCCGGCACTGGGACTTCTGACAAAGGACACAGAAGGCAGGCGAAACCACGATGGCGTTCTTGACAAGCCTGCGCTGGGTGGCAAGCCGATGCAGTTTCGCAGACCTCAACGAAGCCCTTCTCGACCAGTTTGTATGGGGCTTGAGGGACGAAAAACTAGTACAGAAACTCCTGTCCCTCTCCGAGTGCGACCTAACAAAGGCAATCGATGTGGCCACCAGCAGGGAGAAGGGCAGATCAGCAGGGCCACGGCTGACAAGACAGGCTGCGGCACACCAGATCAACCCTGAACCATCTACAGAGGACTCAGACGAGGACAAAACTCTACAAACCGGCTATCGTTCAGCAGGAAGGAAGACCACCCATGCCCCACAGGGCATGAGACACAAGACACCACCTGCATGTGCAAGCTGCGGGGGCCAGCACGAGCGAAAGACCTGCCGATTCCGGAATGCCACCTGTCGACTCTGCAACAAGGAAGGCCACATCGCCTGTGCCTGCAGATCCACATCCCGAGCACGCGTCCCGCAAAGATCTGCGCACTCCGAAGGCCAGCCAGACTTCAAGACCGACGCTCTCCACGCCCACCTATACCCGGTACAGTACCTACCCTCGCCGGTCAGGCCCTCCAAAATCCGGGTCAATGTAGGGATCGGGGGGGTGCCCTGCCAAATGGAGGTGGACTCTGGGTCAGCATCATCTATTATAGCGGCAGAGACATTTTTTAAAATCCCCACCAGGCTGAGGCCTCGTCTCAGGGACCCGGGGTTTACCTTAGTGGACTTCCAGAAGAATAAGGTGCCTATCTTGGGAGTGGGCCCGGTCCCAGTCCAATACAAGGGGTTCAAGGGCCAGCTACAAGTGCTAGTGGTCAAGAACCTTTTGGGTCTCGACTGGTTCAAGCCCCTGGGAATAGAGATCAAGGGGGTCAATAAGACTGTCGGAGTGGACTTTAACAAGGTTTGTGAAGAGTTCCTGGCCGTTTTCGATGGCACCTTGGGCTGCTACACGGGTCCCCCGGTTACACTACACCTCGACCCCACAGTGCGGCCTATTAGGCTTAAAGCGCGGCGAGTTCCATTCGCACTCAAGCCTAAAATTGAAGAGGAACTGGATAAACTGATTGCACAGGGAATACTAGAGCCTGTCACCCACGCAACCTGGGAAACTCCCATCGTGACTCCAGTCAAGCCCAGTGGGGAAGTGCGGATTTGTGCAGACTATAAGTGCACCCTCAACAAGGCTCTTCAGGCCCACGCATACCCTGTGCCCATCGTCAGCCACGTTTTAGCCACCCTAGCCGGCGCAAAATTTTTTGGCAAGTTGGACTTGGCCCAAGCTTACCAACAGCTGCCGGTGGATGAGGCCACGGCCAACGCCCAAACAATTGTGACCCACCGGGGGGCCTTTAGAGTAAAGCGGTTACAATTTGGCGTGAGTGTGGCTCCGGGGTTGTTCCAGGAACTCATGGACTCTCTTTTAAAAGGACTTCCCGGAGTCACTCCATTCTTCGATGATGTGCTGATCGCTGCAGCCTCGCCTGAAGAATTCGCCGCCCGCCTTAGAGGAGTTCTACAACGTTTTGAAAAAGCCGGCCTCAAGGTCAAACGGGAGAAGTGCCTCCTGGGCGTGGATCGGGTGGAATTCCTGGGGTTCTCCATCGATGCCCAGGGGGTCCACCCCTCCGATACCAAGCTGCGTGCCATCAGAGATGCTCCAGCACCCACCAACAAGCAAGAACTCCAGGCCTTCCTCGGCCTCCTAAACTTTTATCATGCTTTTCTCCCCCACAAGGCAGCGGTGGCCGAACCCCTGCACCGGCTTCTAGACAAGAACCGACCCTGGGCATGGGGCCGCCAGCACGCTAAAGCCTTCCAGGATATCAAGGGCCTCCTGATATCCAACTCCGTCCTTGCCCATTTCGACGAGACCCTGCCCTTGGTCCTTGCATGCGACGCATCCCCTTATGGCGTGGGGGCAGTTCTGGGCCACCGACTCCCTGATGGGACTGAAGTCCCTATCGCGTACTACTCGCGGACCCTCTTGTCGGCGGAGCGGAACTACGCCCAAATCGACAAAGAAGGGTTGGCAGTTGTGGCCGGCGTCAAAAAATTTCATGATTACATCTACGGCTGGCCCTTTACCCTCTATACGGACCACAAACCCCTCTTGGGCCTCTTTGCATCAGACCGGCAGACCCCTCAGGTGTTGTCCCCACGGGTCCTCCGTTGGTCCATTTTTCTAGCCGGCTACACTTACACCCTAGTGCATCGCCCGGGCAAGGCAATGGGCCATGCTGACGCCCTGAGCCGCTTGCCCTTGCCTGACGTGGATCCCGATCCAGCCCCGGCTCATCAGATCCTACTGATGGACATGCTTCCGGACAGGCCATTGCTCGCCCGCGACGTTGCTGCCCGCTCCGCTCGTGACCCAGTCTTCTCCCGTGTCTTGGACTGGGTGGGGAGGGGGTGGCCCAAGGGCTCGACTGGGCCGGAATTTACTCCGTTTGCAGCTCGGAAAGACGAACTATCCACCCACAAAGGCTGCCTACTATGGGGCAACAGAGTCGTCATCCCCAAACCCTTGCAAGACCAAGTGCTTAGAGCCCTGCACGAGGCACATCCGGGCATAGTGCGCATGAAGGCTCTCGCACGGAGCTATGTCTGGTGGCCCGGCCTCGATGCAGAAATTGAGGCTTGGGTTAAAAGGTGCCCGACATGCCAGGTGTCAAGGCCTGACCCCCACGTGGCCCAGTGCAACCATGGGAATCCACCAAAACCCCCTGGTCAAGACTGCATATGGACTTTGCTGGCCCCTTCCATGGGCGGACTCTACTCATACTAGTGGATTCATACTCCAAATGGTTGGAGGTGGTCCAGGTGCCCTCGCCATCATTGCAGGCGACCATCACGGCTCTGAGGGCCATCTTTGCAACCCACGGGTTGCCGGAGACCATCGTCACCGACAACGGCACAGCATTCACGTCCGCAGTGTTCCAGGACTTCTTAGCCAGGAACCTCATCAGGCACATTCGCTCTGCCCCGTACCATCCAGCCACCAATGGCCAGGCAGAGCGGATGGTGCGCACAGCAAAGGAGGCCTTGAACCGTCTGGGCCCCTCAGACTGGCCAAAAGACTTGGCGTGTTTCCTAATGGCCTACCGGACCACACCCACCGCCTCCACAGGTCACAGTCCAGCCGAACTCCTCATGGGCCGCCGCATCACCACCCTGCTGGACAAGCTGCACCCTGACCGAGCCCCAGACAGGCGACCGGCGCCGGAACACCTTAAAGCCCCCAGAGGGTTCTACCCAGGTGAGACAGTGTGGGCACGGAACTATGCCACCACTGGCCCCGCCTGGCTCCCTGGAAAGGTGGACCACGTCACCGGACCGGTCTCCTATGCAGTGACCTTGGAGGGTGGACATCTCCTGAGGCGACACATCGACCAACTCCGTGGTCGCCTGCCTGCCGGGGAGCCAAGGTCAGAGGCTCCAGATCCGGACAACGTAAGTCCCCGTGAGCCTGACTCAGAACAGGGTTCCGTGGAGCCCGCTTCGGCCCAGCAGGAGGAGACCCCCGACCGTGCAGCTGAACCCAGGTCTCCCGGGGCCGCCGTCCCAGATGTCTCCAGTTCTGCAGCCGCGGAACCACCAACCGAGTCGGAACGCCCAGTCCCCTCGGAGCTCCGACGCTCGACACGAGACCGCCGCCCTCCGGCATATCTCCAGGACTATGTCACCTGATAGCTGGAACTATGGGGGGAGGGGTGTTGTGTCCTAGGTTCAAATGGAGAACTGTTACTGTGTTGGTGTTCCTGAAGTAAAGCTTGCTGAAATCACTCTCCGACTCTGGTCTCTTACTGCGCCGACCCCAGTACTTTACACAACCTATGTTACAATTTATTTATTTAATTATGAACATATGAAGCTGTCTTATACTGAATCAGACCCTTGGTCTATCAAGGTCAGCATTGTCTTCTCAGACTGGCAGTGGCTCTCCAGGGTCTCAAGCTGAGGTTTTTCACACCTATTTGCCTGGACTCTTTTTTGGAGTTGCCAGGGATTGAACCTGGGACCTTCTGCTTCCCAAGCAGATGCTCTACCACTGAGCCACCATCCCTCCCTCCTTAATTCATAATAGACATAAAATATATAATGTTGACGTATTGATGCACAAATGATATTGAAAAATGCATGAAATGTAATGCAAAGACACCGTCAGAAAACAGCATGAAAACAAAGAGTTGTGGGTTTGAGTCACATAATGGAGAAGCAAATGGAGAATGGCAAGGATGAGAAATTCAAAGTTATTTCTACTCTCTGGCAGAAACTGGAAGTGGCCTTAAAAAGGGGGGGGGGGCGTCTGCATCAACTTTATTTCCCCATTCGACACCCCAAAAATATCATAATGGAGGTTGCAAAAGAAAAAAGTCACTTGAGTAAATAGAACTTTCTTTTTATCCTGCTAAAGTCTCCATGCATTTCTCCAGTGAAGTGTCAATTCTGTCTTTGGAACCCCCCCCCACCCCCCCCACCCCAAAAAAACCCCCCCAAACAAACAAAAAGCCCCAACTTGTTCTCCATCTTTTGGTGCTTTGCAGTAACATGCAAAACCAATGTTGTCAAGTTCAGCTGGAGTTGTACAGTAGTTAAGAGCTGTGATATGGATTTTCTGAAAAAAAAAATTCTGGAAAATTTAAGTAAATAATTTAAATATTTAAAGAATGTTAGCAAAATTTAAATAATGTTAGCAAAAGGAGGTAAATATACCATGTACAAGCACTGGGGTTTGCATATCCTGCCTTAGAACACCTAATAAGATAGATTTGCAGCACAACAGTTTAACAACTATAAACAGTTTATTTACACATCTGGATAGGTAGAAATTTTTCCATGGAAAAATATAGCATTGAAAGAATTTCCTTTGGAACATTTTCTGCCCCATATCACTGGTTAAGAGCATGAAGCCAGGAGGTGAGCCAGTAGCTTAAATGGCTTTATTAAAGGACTAAAACCCACTAGCCATGCTAACTAAATAGAATTTCCATATTCAGAGGAAGAATACTCCAGAGTACCAGGTGCAGGAGATGAACATGTTGGGAAGGTGTCTTGCTAGCTGCTATTGGCGATACTGTGCAAGATTAGGTGGAGCTTTTTTGGTTAGTCCAAGCAATGTAGTTCTTCTGTTCAGTCTGGAATTTCAGTCTGCCCCAAGAGGAAATTGGACCATTCCAATGTGGAAATTTAATTTTAGCATCAACTGAAAGATCCACAGCTTGCAATCAATCTTAATCACTCACCACTCATTTGCTGGGATCTGGGGGCCTTCTAAGTGCTGAGAGCGCAGCCCTGCTACTCTGTATAAGCCCTTTTTATCATGTATATTTATACTAAGGTGCCAGATAACAAGATGTCTGAAATGGAACAAAACCATCTGCAGGAGGCTAATGGGGGCTCCAGCTGATACATTTGGCGAAACTATTTCCATTGCCCCATCCCCGCCAAAATAACCCTCCCAAACCAAATATGCCTGGACCACAGTGTTGATTAAATCCAGACCCCATTTATATGAGGAGGAGAAAAACTCACTGACAGGTTAAAACAAATATTACAAAGAAGGAACAGTCTTCCTGAAGGCATAGGTGGCTCAGCCTGAGGGGCAAGTTCATCCTGCAACTAGAAATGGGGCCTGGCTTTTCCCTTCTGCCGGCAGAGAGGGTCTGATGGGCTTGCAGGGAAGTGCCACCAATGATGGGAATGTCTCTCAAAGTGGCAGTGCAGTATAGTAGTTAGAGCATCAAACTAGGTTTGGGAAGACCTGAGTTCAAATCCCCACTTCACCAAATCTGCAAAGAGATGACTGAGTGCAAAACAGAATTTTAAGGCCTCCCTGATGTTCTCTCTTCTCAGATGTCAGTAGATGTATTTACAGACATGGTCTATTGATATAATGCATGGGCTATCAACAATTTAAGGATAATTAATTAATTGATCAACCAAAGCAGAGATTGCAGTCCAGAAATGAAACATTGAATCATGCAGGGTCACACAGCAAAGATGAGCATGAATTGAATATAGAAGGAGCAAGGAATATGGAAGAGCAAGGACATCAGCCTAGCAACCAAATGCAGATTAGCCTGTGCTATTGTATTCCCCATAGCAACCTATGGCTGCAAAAGTTCAACAAAGACGAATCAAGACCAGAGGAAAACTGACTCATTTGAGCTGTGGTGCTGGAGAAGGCTCCTGTGCATTCCTTGGGCAGCAAAGGTGACAAGTATTGGAGTGCATAAAACCAGACATGCCACTGGAAAGAAAAATCACAAAACTATGACTGACTTATTTCAGCCATGTCATGCAAAAGGTTGGTAAGTGGCAAAAGGAAACCAGGCCACAAAAGAACATGATGGCTAGACACCATAAAAATCTACACCAGCCTGAACATGGAACAACTCAAAGAAACAGTACAAGATTGGAAATTGCCATAGAATTGCCAAGAGTTGAATGCAACTGAATGGTTAACAGCAACAATTCATTAATAACCACAAATGCCGTTTCATTAGACTCATTAGGCAAACATGCTTCCTTTACCCTGAAAGTGTATGTCAAAAAGGTGAGTAGCACTACCTTGGCTGCACTCGCACATTGTTGGATATCACAACTACTGTTGCACAATAGCAATCATTTGCAATTGTATTTTCCTGTGTGGACAAGACAATCCCATTGCAAATAGCACATTGGCAGTGAAATATCCAGGGATGCAGCTCGAGTCAAGTTTGTCCACCATCTTCAGGCAATGTGAACCAATACACTAGATGCCCTCCGCTGCATTGGGACCTTGGTCCGTTTGCCCCCCAGCCCTCCCTCCCCACATCCCTGCACTCAACTGCAAAGCTTTCCAACCATCCTTGGGCTAGTCATTCCCCTTCTCAGCCTAACCTCCCTCCCTAGTGAGGGAGTGGAATGGGGAAAACACAATATGGAAGTATGGAATTATAATAAATCAAAATAAGAAATATTTGAAATCTCCAGTTTTTATTTTGAGTTCAGTTTTCAACAGTGAAAACTGTGGGAAGGGGAGATGGTATAGGTAGAGGATCGATCTCTTGGCTGCTAATGTCACAGTAGCCTTTAATACTGCATTAAGGGAGGAAGCCTTTTGGTTGTTGCTGTTGATTTTGGGGGACAATGTGAAAGGTCCCAGTCTGAGTATGTATGAGCTTCCCATCTCAGCTTTCTGCTTGTACGTTTCCTACCTATGCCAGCAAATGAATTCTGGAGCTATTCAGGCTGGCAGAAAGACGCACTGACTCACAGACGATTGGAACATTATTGTAGAAAATTATTTTCAGGCATAGTCCTCTGGGAAGCCCTCAAACGCAAGCCACTCTGAAATGAGTGGGAGGTGTGCGATGAGGCTACCTCAACAGACATTTGTGGAGGACTGGAGCCAATGTATCTTCAAAATGATGAATTGGCCTTGTTAATGCAATTCAGTTCAAGAGCCCCATATAAAGATACCTTGGAGAACATGCCATTTATCTGCATTATGTAAAGGACTGAGTTAGAAGAGAATTAAATCATGTAAATAGGTAGTGGTGGTGTTTCAGGCATAAAGCATATTAATCATTCATTTTCTGCTGTCTAGGGTCCATTGATCATAGCGGCTCTGAAGTTTCCAAGGTTGCTGGGTCCCCAACCAGCTGGAGGGCCATGGATGCATTGGATGATGTGCCAAGAAAGACAACTGCCCTGGTTCACTAGTGTGGGGGCACCAATTCCAGTCATCAGTCTGGTGTTAGGATGCTTGCTAGTGGAACAGGGGCCAGGTGAGGCAAACTAGTCTCACAAGGACATGCACAGGGCTTTAGAAGGATTCCTTGACCAGTTCTGACAGTACTCAGAAAGAGAGGGCAGGAGTGATGCAGGAGGAACCAGGGTGAAGTCCATAGAACCCTCTCCTTTCCTTGACTGAGACCCAGGCATTAAAAATGGACACTACGAGGTCTCCCCTACTGCCAGTGGCTCTCCCTACTTGGGATGAGCTGATTTCCTTAGTTTCATTATGTTCTTATTCTGCATTTCTATTATGGCTAGGTTCCATCCCAGTTCTCTTCTGGAAAGAAAGGAGAATTTCTGGAAGCCAATTGTAGATTTTGATCACAAAAGAGTTTATTATTTAGAAATTTATGAATATACATATATTTAAAAACTATGAACAGATTCCCCAACAGGAAAATATATTATTTATTTTTGTTTCCTTTTCACAGAAGTAGAACAGAAAGCCAGCAATGATGTGCAGCGTTACAAAGAAATCACTTCAAATCAAAGCCCTTGTGTGCTGAATAACGTATCAAATATAGATGCTGATGCACATTCTGATGCATAACCATGGAATATTCATGTAAAAATACGGGTCCCTAGTAAAGTTTATACTGTTTTGAGACATGCTTTTCAATAGAGAATGTTGTGTGCCACAATGATGCAGATCTTCATTGCATTGACAAATATGTGCTAACGAACATGACGCACATATGATTAATAAAACAATAGGGCTGTGAAACGCAACAATGATTGTCATCTTCAGTGCAAAAACTGCATATCTTCTCTTGCAGATTAATGTCCCAAATACACAATAGTAGTACATGGGAATACACAGCTACCCTGAGTCATGTGGGTGCTGTAATTCCCTTGTAATAGTATATCATAAATGGGTTGATAGGATCATAGCAAACTGGCATTCAAATACAGCTGGACATGTGTAAACTTTAGAAGTCTGTCATACATCACCCAGTAAATAGATTACTTAATAGGCTCTTAAACAGGCATTTAGAGAAGCACTTTAATCCAATTACAGTGTCACAATACACCCCTGTCTCCCTACAACTCTTTACACTTGGAAGCAAGTTGAAGGTTGGAGTATGTCTTTGTCTTTGGAGAGGTACATTTGTCTGCCCAATTCGCAAGATGAGGGAAGTCTCAGCTGTTAGTTTGTCTTTTCTGTATGTGTGCGGAGAATAGGGGGACCAGAGTCAAGCAGGCCTACTTGGACATGATATATCACATGTTATCCAGCGGGGCTTACTGTCAGGAATGTGCCTTTAGAACTGCAGCCAGAGTCTAATTGGGGCTGCAGTGTTTGTGGTGTGGGGCTGCCTGTCTGGGAGGAATTGGGAGTGGCACAGTGTTCCTTCTAAGCTGAGTCAGTGTGAGCTGGCTCACAATATTTTAGCCTCCAGCTCACACACTTTTGTCTTAGCTCAGGAAAAATGGGCCCAGAGTAAGCTAATTTATGCAGTAGCTCACAATTTTAATGCCTATAGCTCATGAAGTAGAATTTTTGCTCACAAGACTCCACAGCTTAGAGGGAGTACTGGAGTGGCAGTGACAGTGACAGGCACTCCAAAGCAGAGTGTGGGATTAATCCCATAGAGTTTTGGAAGAATCCTAGAATGTTGCCTTGATGTAATGATGTAACTTCTGGGGGTTTTCCCACCAGAAGTGACATTGTGCACTGGTACGATGCTGGCACACACCCACACCTAACCCGCCAGCTTTGGAAGCACTGGTGGAGAACGGGGTAGCAGTGGGTGGTGTCTCATCATAGCAGGAGTGAAGACCTGGCACCCCTAGTGTAGAGAAGGGGTTTCATTGAGCCTTCCTTGCTGCATCATTTTCCCAATCTGAAAACAGTCCTGGGACTCAGGAGGGGTGTGAATGGGCCTATTGGGGATAACCACATACATCTCAGGGTATATGTAGGCTGCCCAATGAATTGAAGCATCCCATACCCCTCTGGATTATCTCAATTGGGGAAAATATAAAGGGGGCTTGAGGTTGTTGCCCCTTCTCTACACACTACAGTCCTGATCCGAACTGGGCACTGCACTCTGGGAACTGAGGAAAAGTTGTACTTCATGTCTGACTGCTACACTGTCCAGGTTGGGGCCCCAGCTCCCACTCTGTAATGAGAGGATCAGTCTTCACCACTCAGCAGTATTGGAGTCTTTGAGGCTGCTTTTTAGTGTGCTGGGAAGTGTGAGAGATCTGATACTTTTTGCACACAAAGGAAGAAATGGCACAAAGTAGAGAGGCTCACACTTGGCAAGCTGAAGGATGCCTGCCTATGGGTAGGGGTAGCCCGCTGGCACACAAGGGCAATTAACTCTATTTATCTTCATGAGATAGAGCCTAAAAGCCAGCTTCAGAGGACAGATTACTCCCATTAAATCCTTTATCATCATTATGCTAAAGTATTTCTTTTGAAAACATATTTTTTTTCCATTTCTCAAACAGCCGGAATATTTATAAAATATGACATCAATTACAATGCAGCCCTTTTCTTCGCACTGATTGTACAGCCTGTAATTACACTTAAGCCTCTTATTTGTGTATCGTGGCAGCGGGAAGGCAAGCTCTGTGCTTTGTCTGCGAGTTATTCTTCTTTGAAAAGAGTGTGCAGCAGGAGTTTCTTTCCCTGCAGAGCCCCATCTATATAGGCAGAGGGTCCAGACTCAAGCAGCCCCCTCCATCAACCCCGGGTGCTCTTCACTGCCTCCTTTTAAACCTGTAGACTGGGATGGAGTGGGGAGAAGGGAATGGGGCAAGTAATAGGAAGCAACATTGGACTTGGCCTGGAAATGCGGTGTTTGCAGCCAGGTTTTCACAATCATTTGCAGACGGTGGGGAATGTTTTCCTGTCTGTATGACAGCCAAAGGTGGAAGAATCAAAGCATTGTAGTCCATTAAGTAAGGCTGGATATGGGGATTTGTGTTCCTGTACAGTTCAGCTTGTGTTTATTACAGCTTTGCATGGAATTTGCTTTTTAAAAAATTAATTTAATTTTATGTGTATGTGTGTGATATGCTTTCATGGGTATTTGCAGTTGTGGATTATAAGACTGGTATGTAAAGATACTTCGAAAAAAATCTCAAAAAGAGCCCTGCAGGATGAAACCATGGGTCCATCCAGTCCTGTGTCCTATTTAGATGCCTTGGGAATGCTGTCAAGCTGAGCAAGAATAAAAGGACCCTTTCCTGAATTTGTCCCTCCCCACCCTCTGCTATTCAGAGATATGCTATCCCTGAACATGGAGGTTCTGCTTGACTATTACAGCTAAAAGGTATTGATAGATGTACACTGTTCTCATTCAGATATTATTGCTTACATGATTAGATGGGACATCAGCATCCCAGTCAGCCTTCTCACAGCCAAGCTTGTTCTGAGTTCTTTCCTGTTCTACTGGATTCTCTCAACAAATACCCTCTTATACCCTAAAACATGACAAGAACCTTCCAGGATTAGACTACAGGTCCATCCAGTCCAAAATCTTGTTTCTGATACTGGTGGGAGGATTTGGGGTGGGAGGCTTGGCATCCAAGCAGGGCCTTGGTGTGCAATGTTACTTCTGGGTTAAACCTGAAGTGACACTGAATGCTTTAGCATTTTGCATGGAATGCTAGAACATCCCTGGTAACAACAAGTTGACATCACTTCTGGGCACATGAGTGATGCCAGGACATCACCAGCAACATCATTACTTTATCAGCAAGCTCCCCCCCTTAAGTCTCCCACTGGTTGACTCGCCTGGCAATCCTATCTGTAAGTCCCTGCCTCTCAGCCTGATTCAGATTGGGACTGTGGGGTAGTGGAATGGTGCTGAAACCTTCCCTCAGCTTGTTTTTCCTGACCTAAAATAGCCTCAGAGGCCACTATTTACCCTTTTTGTGTACTGATGGGATCCTCCTAAGTTTCCTCAAGGTGACAGATGTCAAGAAAACTGTTCAGGAGAAAGGTTTAAGTAGTCTTCTCCTGTGCAAGGTGGTCCTGATATGAATTTGGCCCATGGATGAACTGAGGTGGCTAATCTGGGGCTGTATTTAGGAAAAACAGAAACATCTCAACTTTAATACATAAAGATGGGGCAATCAGACCTCATTTTGGGCAGGAGCTCACAGGAGCAGAGCTCTGGAACTTCTACATCTTATTGTGCTCTTTCTGACTTACCTGGACCCCTCAAATAATTGCTTCTGGGCTCCATTGTTCAACCCCCCCGTGAGAATTTTGCTGAACTCTTAAGATTTGACAAACTTTCTAATACTTTCCCCCACCAAAAAAAAAGGAGGGGGGGAAATGACCAAAACATATAAAGCAGACAGATGGACATCTTCATCATGCCACTGTGGCCACATAGGAGAGAGTAATTTAAAAAGTATGATGGGAGTAAGGTTTTATTATGACAATTAGAATTCAAGAAGCATTTAAAGGTAGATGTTGAGCTGAAATAATTTAGTATACCTTCTGGTGATGTCAGGGGTGCAAATGAATTAAGCAAATGAGTTGTGTGAATGAGCTCCAGCACCTCTTTTTCTATGAAATGGCCCCAGGGGCAAAGTAATATCCCTTTTGCTGCTCCCAGTGAGACCAGCTAGTTGGATTCTTTCACTTCATAGGTGAGACCTCTTCTTTCCTTCCAGCTTGCTATACTGTTTCTTTTCCTTTCCTAGGGAAGGGCTGTAGCTCAGTGGTAGACTGTCTGCTTGGTATTCAGAAAGTCCCAGGTTTAATCCCTGGTGTCTCCAGTTAAAATGAAAGGCCTCTGTCTGAGACACTGGAGAGCTGCCAGTCTGAGTAGGCAATATTGACTTTGATGGACAAATGGACTGACTCAGTTCTATGTGTCGATATGATTTTTTACTGTGTCCTTCTGCTCTTTGCACTGACTGCAATTCAACCAATATACAGGAATGAACCTACCTCTGATGCCTTCTGGCCACCTGCAGGGCTCCCCATGTGTCTGCCCACTTCTGCATCAGCCAGTGATCCATTAGTGCCCATGGATGAACTGAGGTGGCCCAGGGCTTTTTTTGAGCATGAACACAGTTCTGGCTGGCTTGGTGTCAGGAAGTGTGGCCTAATATGCAAATGAGTTCCTGCTCAGCTTTTTCTACAAAAAAACCCCTGCGAAACAATGGTGATGTCAGGGATGTGGCCTAACATGCTGACTTTTTCCTACAAAAAAAGCCCTGAGATGGCCCTTTGTTAGAGCAAGAGCAGTTTATCTGTGGTCCTCATCTAAGGAGTTTCCTGGGCTGACCCTGCTTAACTTCAGCAACAGAACTGCATCACCATCTTTCCTTCAGACCATTTTTGGAACCTATCACAAATTGTAACAGAAGTTCTCCATATCACTTCCTGGTGTTTCCAGCTGAACAATCTCTGGTAGCAGGTGTGGGGAATGACCCCTGTGCCTTAGATCCTGGGAAGGCACTGCCAGTCAAAGCAGACAACATTGTGGTTACACAAAAAGTGGGTATCCCATTAAGATAGTTCCCAAGATTCATTTTGTGTTTACAGCATTATGACTGCAAATGAAAGAGTGTGCATGATCCTGAGAGACCTTACGACCAAACAACACATGGTATATTTAATTGATTCTCCTTCAGCATCTTCTAATATTGCTCTCCTGTTCCCCACCAGGGATCCAAGTTGTGGAATTTTTAAAAAGTATAAATAAGGGAGTGGAAACATTCATTTGGTTGGCTTCAGTGAAGCTGCTGATCTCCTGGAACTCCCAGTCCTCTGAAGTCATAAATCAGTAGTGATTAAAATTCTGTTACAATGAAACATCCAAAATACAGAGCGTTCATTCCCTCCAATGGCTTTGCAAAATAGATGAGATTTGGCATGGGAAGCATTTGGCTCTTGAAAATTCTTGTCACAATTACTCTGAACAGTCATGTTGACTTTTGTACACAATTCCCTATTGGCCAAGTTGTTTTAAAAAATCTATAGACAAAGGCAGAACCTATTTCTGAGCTCTGGTCCCTTATCATGTGAGCTTCTATTTGATATGGCACTGATTATGTTGGGAGATGTATTATGGAGATGGAGATTTAGAGCAGTCACTAATTGCACATCTCGGGGCTAAAAATAGCATTCCTGTGTTGAGTTCTCCCTTTCTTTTTTGCTGCAGTGAGAGGCTCATTTACCTCACACTGCTATAACATCATATTGAATGCCCCATGCCTCCACTGCCCATGGCATGGAAAAAAGGAAACTCCCAGTGATGTTGTCATGTCACAGAGCAAAGGATCATACGTGTCGCAGACAAGAAGGAGGATCGCAACAAGGGGATGAGATGTTCAGGGGCAGCCCTGTACTCCATATTAGCACAGAGTTTTGACCTTGGAACTGAAAAGAGAGGCAAGACCAGTCAAACTAATAGCACTACCAAGCATTTTTAAAATGTACATTTCCCAATTTGTTATCCTGCTCTCCCACTAAGAAGTTCAGAAGTTTATATAAGAGGACAATCCCACTGTATGCCTAAATTAACCTGGGTAGGCTAGACTGAACAATAGTGATTTGTCAAGTTCCTTCACTGTCTTTCCTGGACAAGTTATGGTTTCCAACTGGCCTGGAGAAAAATATCCTGTCCCTTTAATAAATGTTTACAAGGATATGATATATCAGATGATGTTATTCCCTGCCAGGGCTTTTTTGTAAAAAAAAAAAAAAAGGCCCAGCATGCACTCATTTGCATATTAGGCCATACCCCATGACATCACCATTGTTTCACATAGGGCTTTTTTGTAGAAAAAACCCAGCAGGAACTTATTTGCATATTAGGTCACACCCCTGATGCCAAGCCAGCCAGAACTGTGTTCCTGTGCATTCCTGCTCAAAAAAAGCTCTGCTCCCTGCCATGAAAAGTGGCAACTATCAATTTCTATGCATTAAGCCTCTGTTAAAGGGTCAGGACATTTTTCTCCAGGCTAGTGTGCAACCTTTAAGTGAGTAGGGATTCAGGTCTCCTCTATATACACTATACAATCTGTGCTACTCTGAATAACATTGATATAGTATACTAGGACTATGAGCACTACTATTGCCCCCCTTCTCTTTCCTCGTTGTATGACCACCTCTGACTTTAAGACATGTATCAGAATACACTCTGGGAATACCCAGGAGAGTTCAGTAAAGGAGCCTCTGCCCAGAGCAGCCATGACTCTGCATGCCAGACTCATGCATTACAGTCAAGTGGAACAAATATCTACTCTGACTTTATTTTCATTTTCTGAATTATGGCCTCTCCCAAACACCTGGGAATACTCTTGCCAGTATTTTGGACTCATTCCAGTCCATGAATACAGGGGAATTGGCTTGAGGCCAGGGTCACTCTGCTGGGACTAACCAGGCAACACCCCTTTGGAAGGGAAAAGCAGAATTGCAAAGACACCCCCCCTCTTTGCCTTTTTGTTTTCCTAAACATAGTCTAAGAATTGAGCCCACTACATGGGGCATAGGGACTCTTTCTCTTCAGAATCTAAGAGGGAGAAGAGCCAAGAGTAACAGAAAGATGTATCTCATGAGATGGATCCATGGTTGCCAACAACCTGGGGGGGGGGGGGGGAAATGCCCTGCATTTTTAGCAGAAGCTTAATGGGCTGTAATTTTCCAGGTGATTATATTTATTGCCATGCCATAAAAAAGTTCCACACCATGGCTCAAGGTTGTACCATGGCCATATGACCTTTTACTTCTGCTCCACTGGCCGACGGGGCAGAAGTCACTTGATGGGGGTAGCATCAGGTAATCCTGCCACCTGAGTGGTGGGGCCAAAATGGGTTATTTGCCTTCCAGACAAGGAAACCTCAGGGATAGGAGATGGGTTCTTCCCTTTCAGGAAGCCTGCCAATGGAAGGGAGTTGGGGGCAGAGGGTGACTAGGAGGCTTGTATGGCCTGTGTGGAGGCCTTTATAAGGGGGAGGGAGCAGGATGTGGATGATGTGTTAGACTGTTTCTCCTGACTGTGAAAAGAGGAAGGCTGGAAAGGAGAGGAGGATCAAGGGGGCTGCCTAAATCCCCTCCCCTCTCTCTTGGAGGGAGCCCACAGGACAAGATGTCAGGCAGCAGGGAAGCGGAATTCCTGGCCCCAACCCCTGATAGCCCATTGGCATAACTGACATGCCGATTAATAACCCATAAAGTTCCCACAGCCCAAAGACCGGTTGTTATGAGACCTTTATTTAGGAAATGGCACACATGAGGTCTCACAGTAAATCATAAATATACCCCAAAGCACCCTCAGCAATTGTTTGAGTGCGCTGGCATAAATCTGTGCATAGTTCACACCTGACAACTGCTCACCTCCATTATTTCTCTTCCTGTATATGAAGCCCTTTAGTTCTGTAAAAATCTTTTGCCTGCCTTCCCCTCACACTCCTGTTATTACAGCATCCCTCCAACATACTTTAACTTAAAATTCTTCCTGTCTTTCCTTTTTTCAAAACAACAACCAGAAAAAAGAAGCAAATGTGTCCTTTTCTTTTTTGAAGAGCCATATTTAATTCCATGCTGAACCACGTTTAGCTCTATAGTCATAGGTTAAAATTCCCTGAGTTAACTTCTGATAAGAAATGTACTGGCAAGAAGGCTTTTCCAGAGGCTGTCAAGCTACAGGGTGGTTCATTAAGTGACTTCAGGCAGTCCTTCTTCTGTCAAGGGTCCAGACAGCTTTAGGCTTGGATATGCAATTATTGGATTGAGAATTGTTTCAGTTATTGAAAAATACTTGTGTGCCATGGAAAAACTCTTCACTGCCATAAGAATTAAATGACTCCTGTGAACCTAAAATATTCACCTAGGCAGCAACAAAGCGCATCTCTGCATGATTCACTGATCTGGATTCTTTCTATTTGACTTTCACAGAGGGCAAGTCTTCATGAGTGCTTTGGGTGTGACTGAAGCATTCAAATACTCCCCAGTAGAAAATTACTGGATTATTGTATCCCTGCATTAGTCCATGTGGTGAGCTTGACTCTTTCCAGTTTGGAGTCACACATAGGAAAGAGTTTGCTTTTCTGAAGGAAGGCAATTCTCCCCGCCCCCCCCCCCCCACCTTACACTCTAAAAATAAATCTTTTCTGGTGTAAGAGTGAAGTAAATGTTAAGGATTCTGAATATGCCTCAGCCATAAGGAATTTGGGAAACGCTGGGATTGGTGTTGGCATTGGGTTGCCTCACACCACCTGTTTCCTTTCCAATCCCAAGCATCATTACTTTGCAAAGAGCCTTCTTGATTTCAGGAAATTTGTGATGGGGGTGTTAGACACACTTGGAAATTCTACCCTGGCAATGTATTTAAGCCCAAATGAAATGTAGCCAATGCTCAACAAAGAGCAACAAGTTTAGAGAAGTGTGAGGCGGCCATTTTCAGAAAGGCAAGTTTATAATAATACTTGCAGGGCCAAACTGCAATAATGACACCCCCCAAGGGCTAGTAGAAAAGGGCCCTGATTGGTACTGAAAAGGTGGTGGGGATGTAATCCTTGATCAAGGGCACCAAGAAGATAAAGTGGACTAAACTGACCATGCTCCTCACAAAAGGCATTTCTTGAAGGACCAGGTAAATATCCTGGCATTTCCTCTGCCAGCACCTCAGAGCTCAGCATTGTATCTGTCTGTCTGTCTAATATTATATTATATTTTAATAACAAAGTTGACCCATCTTTGGACACTTAAATCTGGTTACTGGAACTGTGAACAGGCAAGATAGATCTTCCTATAAACTGGAAAAGGGTCCCAGGTTTGCAGAAAAATGAGAAATATACAAATATATAAAAATTGGTTTTAAAAAACCAAAAAGGATAAAAGGATAACCTGCAGCTTTAAGTGATGGACTCCTTAAGTGTCTGCTGCTAGGCAACTACAGAATTCCAGACTTGGCTCTGTCAGTAAAAGTCAGGGTGCAGGTCCATTCCAGGCCTATTTTGGCCTTTGAGGGAAGCATTATTGCGGCCAGGCTAGGGTTGTCAGCTACAGGTTGGTGACTTTGTGGAGATTTTGAGGTGGCATCTGAAGAGGGCCAGGCTTGGAGAGCAGAGAGGCCTCAGTTGAATATAATACCACAGAGTCCACCCTCCTAAGCAGCTATTTTATCCAGGCAAACAGATCTCCATCATCTGGCATTCATTTGTAATTCTGAAAGATTGCCAGGTCTCACCTGGATGTTAGAACAACCTAGAGCACCACAGTAAAGGTTAGATACAAACAAAAAACTGTGGAAAATCACGAAACACAATGTAATACTACTTGAATATTAAACAAAATTAAAAAAACAGCAGCAACACTAGTTCATGGAAAAATTCTTGTAATCACTATAAGAAAATACACAATTCGTGATTGTGTATTTGTTGGATGTTGGCAACCCTAGGTCAGGAAGCAACCTTTGGGTGACTTGATATCACCTGACTTGCATGACTTAACTAGACCTGGATGATTGCTACTGTTCAACAGCAGCCACTTAATGAAAGCCAGTATGGTGGAGCAGTTAGAACTTCAGAGTTGGGTCTGGAAGACCCAGGTTTGAATTCCCATCTTGGTGATTTTGGGCAAGTCACATACTTTCAGCCTAACCCACCTCAGAGGACTGTTGTGCAGATAAGAAGGAAGACATTATGCCAATAAGCTGGCTAAATTGCTAGCAGTAAAAGCCTGTGCAGAGTTACTCCATTGTATGCCCAGTGAAATCAAGACTAGAATGCCTCTGTATAGGATTGCACTGTACACTATGAGTTTGGAAGTCTCTGTTTGCATCATACCTTTGCTATAACAAATGTCACCTACTTTACTGGGTTCTTGTAAAGATTCTGATGAGAACATCAAAAGTTTCTGAAAGTGCTAATCATGTGCTAAGCAGGATTAGTTATTTATACCCATCCCACCTTTCTTCCATCCTGGAACTCAAGGCTTCTTCCAGGTCACCAGGTGGGAACCAGAAAATTGGCATAAAAATGAAGTAGCAAGCAATAACAGCAAGTTTATAAAAAAGGCAGCATTTATTTATTAATTAGAATATTTATATGCCACCTTTAATTGCAGTTCAATAATGGAACACCAACAGCCTGCCTTCTTTAAGAGAGAAAAAAAAGTTTTAAACCTGCAGCCTAAAACTGGCAAAGAAAGAAACTAGGAATAGTCTCTGTAGGGAGAGAGATCTGATGCCTGAGTGCCACATCAGAGAAGGCCCTGTCTCATGTGGCTAGGAGAATTATATATAAGGCTGCTGATTCACATCTCAGCTCAAACACAGACACTGTTGGTGACTTTAGGGAAGCCATTTTCTTTTGGCTGCCACATGAGGAAACTAATGCAGATCTGTTTTACCAGTCTTTTGTAAGGATTACTATATATATATGCTAAGTGGTTGTAAACATATGGTGGAGAGCACAAGATTGGGTTTCAGAATATGAGCTGTGCGGGTTGGACCAGCCATATGGGAGAATGCATTCATTGGGTATCCTGAATCAAGACTTAACCCTTTTCAAGATCACACTCCCAGACACCTCCTGAAACCATTACACTGTAGATATTGTCGTTCCCATTGACTGCTTTTGGTGGAAGTAGGAAAATGCACATGAGATCAGAATAAGAGGAAAGTTAGCACAGGGGAACAAAACATAGCTCAGCCATATTTGACAACAACCTCATGGTTGTTTTTGGTTTTTTTTAACCCAGAGCTAAAGAGGCCAAATTCCATGCATACTAAGTAACAAAAAACAGCACAATGTGGGAAAAGCCCCTTTTCAGGGCACAGCTGCTAGAAGATGTTTCAAATTAAAGTGATTAATGATTTCATCCCTGGCAGATTAGAACATGTGGAAAACAGTCGCCTTCTTATCTCAAAATGGACATGTCACAGACAAGTCCTTACTAACCAGGGTGTGCAGTGACTTATGGTTCATGGCATTAAAAACACACTCACTCACACAAGAGAAAAGATCTATTAAAAGAACCCACAGATGAGCATGTGAGTTTGCATATCTCCACAGAGACAGTTCCAAAGGCTAAGCTTGGAGTTGGCTGAATTACTTCCACTTCAATTAAAATCAAGGGGCCCACCAAGTGAAGATGGCCATGATTCCCCAACATATTATGCTGAGAAGAATGTCGACTCCAGCAATTTTAGAATTGTGCAGACTTCTGAGTCAAAACCCCACGTTCCTCTCAGGTATCTGGATAAAATTTACCACTTTAGCAGATAAAAGGTTAATTTCTGCCTCTGCTAGTGATCAGAAGTTATCTAAAAACAACTTCTTGAAAAATTTCCAGCCAGTGTTCTGTCTGCCTGCTTACTCAGAGAATAGTTTATATACTAATGATGAATTATATTATATTATATATAGCCCATAGAGCAGAAGACTTTCTTTCATTGGCTTCTGGACTCACAAATGATGGACGCACAGAAATCTCCTAGAGAAGTGACTAGTAATTGCCAAAAGATAGGAGGGTAGGGTTCTGGATGGTATTTAAAAATACTATTATTAAGAAAATACTTGATTGCAAAAGCTTTAGGATAAAGACAGTTTTGTCAGGAATTGCTAGGATTAAGATGTCTGTCTGGTTTCATGAAAATACCTACAGAAAGACAGCACAAAGGGGTGAAACAAAAATCTGGTGATGTTATGATTGACATCACTATAAAAGGTAAAGGTAGTCCCCTGTGCAAGCACCAGTCATTTCTGAATCTGGGATAACGTCATATCATGATGTTTTCGCGGCAGACTTTTTACAGGGTGGTTTGTTATTGCCTTCCCCAGTAATCTACACTTAACCGCCAGCAAGCTGGGCACTCATTTTACTGACCTTGGAAGGATGGAAGGCTGAGTCAACCTTAAGCTTGCTACCTGAACCAAGCTTCCACTGGGATCGAATTCAGGTTGTGAGCAGAGCTTGGACTGTAATACTTTGCGCCACATGGCTCATTTGACATCACTATGGGGTGACATAATCAGGGCCAGTTCAAGCTGGAATCTCTGATCTTGTTACCAGAAGACAGTTGGGGCCATGGATAACTAACCCCAAATCTAGACCTGGAGAAGCTAGAATATAGGCCGTATTCTGTTGAGCCCAGGCTCCTACCACTGAAAAACTGGCAAGTCCAGAGGCCTCATGCTGCCAAAGCAAAACAAAAGTCCAGTGGCACCTTAAAGTTTATGAATTTTCATCCTATGTGAATGTGAGACAGACTTTTTCAGACACAATAAAATAGTGCACTGTGTCTCATGGAAGCTTGTACTGAAATAATCTTTAAAATGCCATTGGACTTGACTACAATAAAACAATGTGGCTTCCCACTGGCATTTTCATCCTACCAACCAATCAAAGGGTTTGAGGGTGCACAGTTCAACTCCACACTTTGAGTTCAACTCCCACCAAGCTAGATTCCAGCCTTAGAGGATATTCTTCCTGGTTCAAGTGATTTAATCTTTCAGGTCAGTGACTGGAACTTGACCATGGGCCATGCTGTGAACTGGAGCAGCAGGAGAAGTCCAGAAAGCCTTACTTTGTTGATCACACAAAGGCAGACAGCTAGATTTGTATTTATATCAGACCTGGTCAATCAGAGGCTTTGTACACATAGCCAGTTGCATGGGCTGCTGAAGAGGGCTTTGAGTCCTGAGTGCACACAGTCCTCTAGATAGCTTCTTATACTGAAATCCCAGCTGTAGGCTGGAGCACCTGACAGTTATGCAATACACTAGGGATAGATTCTTTCTTTCTTTCTTTCTTTCTTTCTTTCTTTCTTTCTTTCTTTCTTTCTTTCTTTCTTTCTTTCTTTCTTTCTTTCTTTCTTTCTTTCTTTCTTTCTTTCTTTCTTTCTCCTTCCACCCTTGCCTGATCAGCAGAATAAGGTCAGTAATTCTGCCCTCTTGCCCACAAACAACCTTGCCTGCTCACCCTTCTGCTTTCTAGCATGTCTTTGGCTTGTGCCAAGTTTTAATGACAGTCATATCCCTCCTCCCCCCATCTCCTGGAAAGAAGATGGCTTTGGGCATTCCCTCCTCAGTTTTCAGCACCTGAATGAGGCCTGTGCCTTTTCCAGACCCCTCTGAAGAGCTGCCGGTTTGGGCGATGTGAAGGTTCCACTGTTGAATTGATAAGCATCTAATAATACGGGCCGTGTTTCCATCCCTTGCAGAACATGCCGAGTGGCAGGAGGGTTGTATCAGTTCTGAGACAAGGATTGAGTTGCAGCACAGAGGCCAACTCCTCTGCTATTACAAACCGGAGCTAAGGAGAAGGGAGAAGGGGAGGGAGGCAGCCAGAGGCTGGGAATTTCTGAACAAGAGCCATTGTCTGATTGCAAGATATTAAAGATGCTGAAGCTGCCCTCCAGAAAAAAAAAATAGTGCTGCCGTGTCTTCCAAAGCTGTAGGAAAATTTAATCTGCTCCTTGTTTTGCCTCTGGGATGGGGTCCAAGGCAGTTTCTCCTATATATCGTTTCGCCTCATGAATAGCGGGCAGCTGTTCCAAAAGCACTCTCATCCCTGGAGCGTAGCCTTGGAAGGAACTGGGGGTCTCCCCTCCACCACTGCCAAAGTAGTGTCACAGCCTTTCCTTGGAAAATGGCTGTTTCTTTTGCCTTATTGCAAAGCTTTCGTTACCTGCAGTAGACAGGATGCAGGACCACAAGAGTAACACACCTGTTCTTAACATCACGACATGGGAAGGGAGCGTCCTAAACTGCTGAATCACTCAGTGAGCTGGCAGGAATCGGATGCCGCTTGGTAATGAAACCAGCGGCATATAAATAAGAATGATACCTATCATTTGTACAGTGCTGGCTGAAAGTACTTCTCCATCCTAACTAAGCAAGAGGAAACAATTGATCCCCCCCAGGCAGCATAACAATGTCTCCAGAAATTACCAGTAATGACAAGGAATGTTGTGTTTGCACAATTACAAGAAGCAGTACTTAAAAAAAGAAAACCTCAGCATACCCAAGTAAATGATTTTTAAAAAACCCCCAGCCATTCAATAGCATTTAGAAGAATAGAAAGATATTAAGACTGTCCATGGCCAGCGCTCATGTCCTTCTGCCTGGGCCAAAGAAATACATTTAGGAGTCTTGGGGTTAAACAGGTGAAAGTACAGTGAGCTGGCAAATGGTGTCAAATGGCCCTGTGTACATCTTCCAGTTTCACACCATGTTTGACCTTGATATGCGATACTAGTTAAGAACCGTTATGATCAGCACGGAGTGGATGGAAGATTACTTCACCCTTTCTCATAACTCAAGGAAGGAGGGTCACCCAAAGAAATTGACTAGTAGCAGATTCAGGGCAGATTAAACTACAAGGCATTGCAGAGGGTGCTAGTTTATGAGGCATTAAAAGAGGACTGGACAGATATAGAGAGTACTGGTCTTTCAACAGCTATTAGGCATGACGGCTAAATGAAACCTCCATATTCAGCAGCAGTGTACATCTGCATATGAGTTGCCGGCGGGGGACAAGCAGTGTGTGTATGCTTTCTTGCCTTCATGTCCTCCTTGTGAACTTCCTGGAAGTATCTGGCTGCCCACTTGGGGACCTTGGATTCTGAACTGACCAGATGTTTGATCTGATCTAGCAAGGCTTCTCTTACTGTGCAAAATCTCTTTTTGGATTGTACCACTCAAGATTGTAGCTGAGGTACTGCCCATCTGAATGCACTCATTGGGGTGGGGGCAGTGAAGGCGCATAAAAATATCAGGTCCAAGGGAATGATAAGCTAAGCCTGTCTCCCGGGCATAGTAGTTTTGTATCTGGCAGGGAGTCTTTTAGGTTTGAGCAAGGGATCTATTCAACCTGGTAAGCCAACACTTGCTGCCTGCCCCTTGAAATGACACAGGGAACCCTTTACTGCTGCATTTGGCTGAGCCTGGGAAATGAATCCATTCCACATAAACTGAATTGAAGCAGTGAAAAACAGCCATGCAAGAAAATGAAGCAGCATCTAGTTCCCATGCTGTGCTCCTGATTGCCTCACATTTATTTCCAGTCATCCCCTTCTCCATCTCCGGGCCCGTTCACAGGTTATAAAATCTGTGTATCTTCCAAGTAGATGGTAAGCAGAGTTCCATGCTCAGAACTTAATTCCCAGGCACACATAGATCTAATTTGGTCAAGATCACCATGTGCAGGGAGAGTCCTCTCCCAGACTCGTCTCCCGGTGTTATTTTCCCAACCTAAAACAGCCCCGGTGAGCTGTTATTTGCCCTGTTGGAGAAAGTTGCATGCAGCCCATCAGTCCAAGCAAATTCCTCCAATGGAGCCAACAGTGGCATCCCAGGGCCATTTTCAGGCTGGGAAGAAGGGCTTAAGCCAAATTTGATGTTCCATGTTGACATCCCATCATTTTTTTCAAGGCTGGTTCAGGGAGATACTTGTGAGTTTTAACAGAAGTTCACTACTAACCTGTTTGGTGCATTGGGCAAAAAGCACTGTTAATGAACCTGGCAGGAGGAAAGGTGAGGATGTTGACATGATTGGCCATGCCATTTCCTGATTGTACTGCCATTGGAAATGTCCTGCAAGCTGTGGTACCATTCCTCAATATTTTTAAAAGCTGTGACTGTACAAAGGAAATGAAACCAGGAAATATTTAATTCAAGACAGATTGCACCAAAAGGGAGGACAGGGCATGAATTTTTAAATTGAGAGGTGGTGCTCTTTATTCTTATTTGTTTCAAATGCTTGCAGCAGAATCCTTTTTATTTGGAAGAAAATCCCACTGAGTTCAGTGTGATGTTAACTTCCTGCAGCATCTTTCTCTTTATCCACTCATCCCGACCTTGCCACAAGCATCCATCCACCAGAGCTGAAGGGCTATGAAGCAACAGGACCTCAGTGCCTTGCTCTTGTCCTCTACCTAGTTCACACAAGCAACAGATGCGGTGGCAAACCTGTGTCTGGACTGAACCTGTTATTGCGCTGTGAAATAAAGCATGTGTGCTTGGCTCCTCCTCTGCTAATTTCTGTAGTTGATGGCATGGCAGTCTCATAAAGGACAGCACAGGCTAGCTTGAACTGGGGCACTAAGCAGAGTTGGCCCTGAGTCCAATTTTCCCTCTAAACTGCAGAGTCTTGTGAGCAAAAATTCTACTTTGTGAGCTGCTGACATTAAAGTTGTGAGCTGCTGCATAAATTATTGTGCTCTGGGGTCCTCCTTCCTGAGCTAAGACAAAAATGTGTGAGCTGGAGGCTAAAAATCTGTGAGCTAGCTCACACTAACTCAGCTTAGAGGGAACACTGGCCCTGACTAGTATTTAGATGGAGGACTGTCATAGCAGTCTATGCAGAGGCAGGCAGTGGCAAACCACCTCTGAATGTCTCTTGCCTTTAAATCCTATGACGTTACCAGAGGTCAGCAGCAACTGCGCTTTGGACCAGGAAACAGCACATGCCCCCTAGAAGGGGAGAGTCCCAGAAAATGGGGTGTATAGCAAGTGGTGGTCCAAACTTTATTTTCTAGTGCAGATAGGGTTGCCAAGTCCAATTCAAGAAATATCTGGGGACTTTGGGGGTGGAGCCAGGAGACTTTGTGGGTATAGCCAAGAGGTATTGGGGGTGGAGCCAGGAGTGAGGTTGTGACAAACAAAACTGAACTCCAAAGGGAGTTCTGGCCATCACATTTAAAGGGAGTGCACACCTTTTAAATGCCTTCCCTCTGTTGGAAATATTGAAGGATAGGGGCACCTTCTTTTGGGGCTCATAGAATTAGACCCCTGGTCCAATCTTTTTGAAACTTGGAGGGTATTTTGAGAAGAAGCACTGGATACTATGCTAAAAATTTGGTGCCTCTCCCTCAAAAAACAGCCCCCCAGAGCCCCAGATACCTGTGGATCAATTCTCCATTATACCCTATGGGAACCAGTCTCCATAGGGAATAATGGAGTGCCTAGCAGACATTTCCCTCTCTCCCCCCACTTTCTGAAGCAGGGGGAGGGCCTCTAAACTGGGGAAACACCTGCCCCCACCTGGATATTGGCAAACCTAAGTGTAGAGGGCATGCAGTCAAGCCAGTTCCTTACTCAGATCCTGTAAGGCAGACATGTCCTGCCAGGCCTTTGGTTAAGGGCAGCAATGATTTTCCTTGGCTGGCACCTTTCTCTCCTTTCCTAAGCCCCCTTTTGCAAGACTTTTGCTCCCCCCGCTCAGTATGACATCCTGGAATCCAGAATTTACACAAAATTTACTCATAGGATGCCATCATGAATTGATAATATTATATACGGTATTGTTTTAGTTTATGTATCATTTTTGTTATTCATTGTGTATATTGCTCAGAACATGACTTGGTGGGATTGGACAATTAAGTAAATCTGATAAATGATGATGACAATGATGATGATAGAAACAACAAGAAACCTGGGGGAAGGCGAAAGGACAAAGCTTGGCAGCATGAAGAAGGCACAGCATGGGTGGAACAATGCCCCCTGTTCATGCCTCAGATGACAGCTTGTGCTGCCAGCCATACAGCTATGTTGCAAATTTCAGATGTTTCATATGCATAAGCTCAGTTTTCATTGCAAACATTGTGCTATAGCAGAATCTGAGAAGACCCTTTGCACTCAGTGTTCTGGAATTCACAGGAGAAAAAGGGGGACTGGAGACAGGGCAGGGCTCCAGAGTGACCTTCTCTTTCCCATCATCAGTCCTCTGCCCATGCTTCAGCCTTCCCCCAATGCATCATGCCCACCACACATCTTCCACCCCACATCCAGCATCTCCATTCCTCAGGTCCCGCCTCCCTTCTGCTACCACTACCTCAATTGCTACGCCCATCTCATTTACCATCTTGCAAAGCACAGTGCAGAACCAGGGCTTTTCTGAGCAGGAAAACACAGGAATGCAGTTCTGGCTGGCTTCGCATCAGGGGGTGTGGCTTAATATGCAGATGAGTGCCTACAGTGCAAAACAATGGTGACAACCGGGGTGTGGCCTAATATGCAAATGAGTTCCTACTAGGCTTTTTCTACAAAAAAAGCCCTGGGCAGAACTATGTATGAAATGGAGAAAGAGGCCTGACCCTTTATGCATTGCCCACAGAGAATGACCACTCACAGAAGTGGAGGGGGCAGGATTTTCCTGTCTGCAACTGTTGTGCTACGTTTATTAGTGTGATCGCCTTCCTGACTGGAGCTGTATCAACCTGGTAGGGGCATATTTGTTTGCTTTGCACATGCATACGAAGGATGGGCATGCAGTAGGGTTGCTGTGTGCCCACTAGGGTGGGAAGTCTTGCCTACTGGCATACCAGTGAGAGAAAAAATATTTTTAAAATATTTTTAAAATTTTGCGACGTGACGGCGACATGGACGTCCAGGCCGGGAGCGAAATCAACACCGCGGTCCGGCGGCCTGGCGGTCTGGCGGCCACGGAACATCTCTGACGCCTAGCCCACAGTGCTGAGCCAGGCCGGGGGCAGAACCCGCTCTGCCGGGAGCGGAATCGACATCGCGACCTGACGGAGGCCGGAGTCGCTCGTTGGGCTGGAAGTGGAGCCAAGAGTGGAGCTGGCATTGCTGCTGAGCCGCTGGCTGGGGCCAGCGGAGGCCGGAGTCGTCCACCCGGGGAGTGCGGTGAGCAGTGGCGAGTATAGTGAGAGGTCCCTGGCGCCTACGCGTTGGGGACGACGGGAGGAGTGCCGGAGGGGCCGACGCCCCGGAGAGTTTCGAGGCGCCCACAGACACAGACAACGCCGGGAGTTGATGCAGGTGACCTGGGTGCTTAAAGACAATCACTGGCCGCACAGGCAAAATGGGGCTCTATTTGAACTGTTTGCCCCTATAGATAAAGCGGGAGTGGCTTCATTGCGTGGCGGGGGAGCACAAGGGGGGTTTCTACCCACCACGAGCTCACCAGCCTACGCAAGAAACATCGAACAAGTCCCCAATCGTGAGACCTGCACCCAGAGCCTGCGACCCCCGGAACTATCTAGCGCACTCACACGGCACATCTGACTTTGACTTAGACTCTGACTCTGCACTCGCACTTTACTCCATGCTGTCTGCTCAACACCTTATTGGCAACACCCACTATACCTTACTGGTGCCTTGCTACCTCACGAGGAGAGTTTGAACTGCACTTACATCGCACTTTAACAACTGTTAGCTCCACTTACCGTAATCCACTAGTTTAAAATGAATTTTGTTACTAATTAACTCTCTGAGTATTTATTTATTGTATATTTGGATTGGATTATAAATTTTTTTTTAGCAAATTGATTTAAATTAACAAGGGAGACTAAAATTGATTGCTATTGGAATTAATTTTATCAAATATATATAAAGGAACTGGGTGGGGGTTTTCGGGTTGATTGGAAACTATGATCTAGTGGGACGGAGTAGTGTGAGAACAATTTAGACAGCAGCCTCGATAGCGGTCAATAGCAGCTGCTACCAACGAGAGATGGCCAGCTCAGGGATTCCAGTGCTCCTGGGGAGGGGGAGGTATGGCGGTGGGAACCGATGTTACAAGGGAGGAGGACAGAGACATGATAGTGCTCGGCCCCCCCTCCAATCTGCGTCCCATCCCAAGGGTGACAGGTAGTAGGGCCAGGCTGAATAACCCGCCTCCGTCATTGGTGTTATGCAATGCCAGGTCCATTAATAATAAGACCTCAATCCTTCGAGAGTTTATGCTCGAACAGAACATGGACCTGGCTTGCGTGACTGAGACCTGGATCCAGGAGGGTGATACAGTAGCCCTCTCGCAAACAGCTCCCCCAGGTTACTCAGTCTTTCACCAATCGCGGACTAGTGGGCGGGGGGGGGGGAGGAGTGGCATTATTTGCACGGAAGGCTTACTCCTTCAGGGCAATCCCGGCCCCAAAGATTGAGGGTATTGAATGTGCCGGTCTGGCGTGGGAGGCTGGAGAGGGGTTGGCGATTTGGCTGGTGTACCGTACGCCTAACGCACCAGCCAACGCCTTACCGTCCCTGCTCGAGGCGGCGACGGGCTGGGCGCTGGAGCACCCAAGGTTGATAATCCTGGGTGACTTCAACGTCCATGCTGACGACCCGTCCTCCAGTCAGGCGACAGACCTAGTGTCTTCCATGGCGACACTGGGACTCTCTCAATTTGTTGTAACTCCCACTCACCAGGCTGGACACATGTTAGACCTGATCTTTGCGGCCGGGGTTGCAGTGAGCGATATAACCGCAGAGGCAGTGCCATGGTCGGATCACTTCGCCCTCAAGGCCCGCGTAGATATGCCTCCCCAAACCTGTTTAGGCGAGGAGCCTATTATGGCTCGCCCGCGGAGCCAAATGGACCCGGAACGGTTCCAGATGGCCCTGCGGGATCCCTGGCCCTCTGGCGACTCTCTCGATGACCTGATTGAGACCTGGAATAGCCAGCTCTCTAGGGCCATCGAGGAGATCGCACCTCAGCGCCCTCTGCGGCCTCGGACTAAGCTGGCCCCGTGGTATACCCCGGAATTACGCCAGCTGAAACAAGGTCTTAGACGGCTAGAGAGGCAATGGCGATGTACTCGTGACGAAGCGACTAGAACATCTTATAGGAAGTTTATGAAGTCCTATGAGATGGCAATCAAGACCGCAAAGAAAACATACTTTGCGGCTAAGATTGCATCTGCAAATTCGCGCCCGGCCCAATTATTTAGAATAATTTGGAACCTTACCACATTGCCACAGGGCAATTCAAAAGCTAAGGAATTGGAGATTGGCTGTGAGGCTTTTGCGAAATTTTTTGCTGATAAGGTCCAATCGCTCCGCCACGACTGCCCTGCCAATTTAGATGCAGTAAGTGAACTCGAGACCCAATGCGTGTCTTCTGATTTAACCCTGGATTGCTTCGACCCGCTCAGCTTGGAGGAAGTCGACAGAATTCTTGGCACTGCACGATCCACAACTTGCGATCTGGACCCATGCCCCTCCTGGCTAATCAAGGCTTGCCAGGAGGAATTAAGATGTCCTATACAGGACATTATAAATCGATCCCTTTCAGAGGGTGCTTTTCCAACACCCCTGAAAGAGGCAGTGGTCCGCCCTCTCCTGAAAAAAGCTTCATCAGACCCGGCCGAATTGGCACACTACCGACCGGTCTCAAATTTGCCCTTTTGGGGCAAAATTATCGAGAGGGCTGTGGCGTTGCAGCTACAGGATTTTTTGGAGGACGCTTCCACCCTAGACCCATGCCAGTCTGGCTTCTGCCCGGGCCATGGGACAGAAACAGTCTTGGTCGCCCTCATGGATGACCTCCGACGGCAACTGGATCGAGGCGGCTCGGCAGTATTGCTGCTGCTAGACCTATCGGCGGCGTTCGATATGGTCGACCATCGGCTGCTGACCCACCGCCTCGCCGATGCAGGAATTCAGGGGCTAGCCTTACAGTGGCTCTCCTCCTTTCTTGAAGGTCGGGGACAAAGGGTGGCAATTGGGGGGGAGCTGTCTCAGAGACACCCACTTCATTGTGGGGTGCCTCAGGGGGCAGTTCTCTCCCCGATGCTGTTTAACATCTTCATGCGCCCCCTTGCCCAGATTGCACGGAGGTATGGGCTGGGTTGTCATCAGTATGCAGATGATACCCAGCTCTATCTACTGATGGACAGCCGGGCTGGCGATGTCCCTATAAATTTGGACTGGGCGTTACAGGCCGTGGCTGACTGGCTCAGGCTGAGCAGGCTGAAGTTGAATCCGGCGAAGACTGAGGTCCTTTGCATGGGCCGCGGCGGACCGGGAGGGGAGATTACCCTACCAGCTTTTGACGGTGCGCCACTGATACCAGTGCGCAGAGTCAAGAGCCTGGGAGTGCTACTGGAATCCTCTTTATCAATGGAGGCCCAGATAGCTGCCACTGCTAGATCCGCCTTCTTTCACCTCAAGAGGGCGAGGCAGTTGGCTCCCTTCTTGGAACGCAGCGACCTAGCAACTGTGATCCACGCAACGGTCACCTCAAGACTAGACTACTGCAATGCCCTCTACATGGGGCTGCCCTTATACCGAACATGGAAACTTCAGGTGGTCCAGAACGCGGCGGCCAGGCTGCTAATGGGACTACCTCGGTGGGAACACGTGCAGCCTGGGCTGCGGGATCTGCACTGGCTACCGGTTGTGTACCGTGTTCGCTATAAAGTGCTGGTCATCACCTTTAAAGCCCTATATGGCCGAGGACCTGCCTACCTAAGGGACCGCCTCTCCCCATATGTTCCCCAGAGAGCACTGAGATCCAGCTCTCAAAATCTTTTAACAATCCCTGGGCCAAGAGAGGCTAGATTGAAGACAACCAGGGAGCAAGCCTTCTCAGCAATGGCCCCTCGATGGTGGAATCAACTTCCAGAGATGGTGCGAGCCCTGCGGGACTTGAACCAATTCCGCAGGGCTTGCAAAACATCTCCTTTTCAGCTTGCTTTTAAGACAGAACCTGGCTAAACTGATTGCAGCCATCTAGCCATCTTATGTATGATTACGATGTATAGTATTTTATAGCACCTATTTTATCTATTTTAACTAATTTATTTATGTAATTGATTGTATTTAAAATTGTTGTTTATATTGTTTTATTGAATCATGGAATTCCATGTCTGTGAGCCGCCCTGAGCCTGCCTTTGGCGGGGGAGGGTGGGATATAAAAATAAAGTTATTATTATTATTATTATTAAAAAATCACTATTGCTGCAGGCAAAAATCCAGAAGTGACACCAGTCTTCTCTAGGAATCGACAAAAGTTCTGTGATTTTTGCCTGCAGATAGAGCCAGTTTGGTGTAGTGAATAAGTCTGAGGACTCTTATCTGGGGGAACCGGGTTTGATTCCCCATTCCTCCACTTGCACCTGCTGAGATGGCCTTGGGTCAGCCATAGCTTTCATAGAAGCTGTCCATGAAAGGGCAGCTGCTATGAAAGCAGTCTTAGCCCCACCTACCTCACAGGGTGTTGTGTGTGTGGGGGGGAGAAGGTAGAGGAGATTGTGACTGCTCAGAGACTCTGAGATTCAGAGTATAGGGCGGGATATAAATCCAAAATCTTCATCTATCTTCTAAATTTTGTGGTAAACTCTATAGTATTTCCTGAGAACATTTGAGCATAAGAGAAGCCACGTTGGATCAGGCCAATGGCCCATCCAGTCCAACTCTCTGTGTCACACAGTGGCCAGAAAACCCAAGTGCCATCAGGGGGTCCACCAGTGGGGCCAGGACACTAGAAGGTCTCACACTGTGCCCCCACAAGCACCAGGAACACAGAGCATCACTGCCCCAGATAGAGAGTTCCAACAATATGCTGTGGCTAATAGCCACAGATAGACCTCTGCTCCATATGTTTATCTAATCTTGCAATTGCCAGCACCTCCTGTGGCAGTGAATTCCATGTGTTAATCACCCTTTGGGTGAAGAAGTACTTCCTTTTATCCATTCTAACCTGACTGCTCAGCAATTTCATTGAGTGCCTACGAGTTCTTGTATTGTGAGAAAGGGAGAAAAGTACTTATTTCTCTACCTTCTCTATCCCATGCATAATCTTGTAAACCTCTATCATGTCACTCCTCAGTCGATGTTTCTCCAAGCTAAAGAGCCCCAAACATTTTAACCTTTCTTCATAGGGAAAGTGTTCCAACCTTTTAATCATTTCAGTTGCCCTTTTCTGTACTTTTTCCAATGCTATAATATCTTTTTTTGAGGTGCGGTGACCAGAATGGTACACAGTACTCCAAATGAGGCTGCACCATTGATTTATACAGGGGCATTATGATACTGGCTGATTTGTTTTCAATTCCCTTCCTAATAATTCTCAGCATGGCATTGGCCTTTTTTATTGCAATTGCACACTGTCTTGACATTTTCAGTGAGTTATCTACCATGACCCCTAGATCTCTCTCTTGGTCAGTCTCTGCCAGTTCACACCCCATCAATTTGTATTTGTAGCTGGGATTCTTGGCCCCAATGTGCATTACTTTGCACTTGGTCACGTTGAACCTCATTTGCCAAGTTGATGCCCACTCAGAGATTCCTAGCGAGGTGTAATGTCACTTATGGAGCTTCTCCAGAAGTGAAGTCATGCCACCACAGCAGCAGCTCCCATGTTCCTGCTTCACCCCTCAGTATTTTGCTGTTTGCTGGGCTGAGGCTGGCAGCTCTAGGGTTCAGTGCTCCCCACAATACACATGGGCACCAGGGCTTTGTCCTACAGTGACAGAGAATGTAGAGAGCTGGCTGTTTGTATTTTGATGGATCACCTTCTTCTACGTGCCTAGGGGCACTTTGGAGTTTTATTGCTCAAATAGTAACTCCTCCTAGCTTCCTATGCTGCACGGCATTTGCTTTTGAAAAGTAGTTTCAAATGTAGTTTCGGCTGCGGCAGGGTTTTTTTGTTTGTTTGTTCTTATTTAGTATTTTTACAGTGCAATTCTAAATAGAGTTATGCCCAGTGTGTGAACATGCTTAAAATGGATTCCAGTCCAGATAGACAGGAGTGAATTTATTACATGGATTCAGACACACAAATACCCTCAAAAGAAACTGAAAAGACATGCTCGGCTGGAAATGTCTTTTCTGTAAGCAACAGTCTTTTAAAGGGGAGGCCAATTATGGCCCATCTTGTCTGGGTATCTCAGATGCCAGAAGGCACTTTACGCAAAGTTTCCACTTCCTCTGGATACCACCAGAACTCCTCACATGGGGCTATGGCTCAGCTGCGTAGCACATGCTTTGTATACAGAAGGTCCCAAGTTCAGTTTCCAGCATCTTAGTCCAAGCATTTTAAGTAGTAGGTCTATGAGAGACCCCTGCCTTTGTTTTTGGAGAACACTCCAAAAGTTCAAGTGCACCATCCTATGCTACATTTTAAAATGGACTGCCACACTATAAGGCAGCTTCATAAGGTCATAAATTGAGCTGATCCAGGATGGAGGGGCGTGAGGCATTTGGCAGAAAGAAAACAAACCCTGTCAATCCATTTTGGCAACTATGCAGGGCAGGGGGCTGCAAAAATGGGGTAAAATATTTCACATTCAGAGCAAAGGCAGGAAGAATAATTCTTATGCTGATTGACTCTGTGATGTCATCATACAATACAAGAAAATCTGATTGGATATGTGACATCACAAACTCTTCATGCTGGCTAAATGATTCCTGCTGGATTAAAATTATATAGGCAACATGAGGACAAAAGTGCCAAAGCAGCTGAAATGGACAGCAAACAAAAGGAGGGAGGAAAATTCTAAGGTAGTCTTGCAAACAACAACTATCCTTTCTGCTCTGAATGTATTGGCCCTCTCAAATTCCCCTCGCCTTGACTTGGGTGGCCCAGGCTATCATGAACTTGTCTTGGAAGGTGGTATTTGGAAATCCAGGGTTGCTGTGCAGAGGCAAGCAATGGCAAGCCATCTCTAAATGTCACCTTTCCTCCTACCTATAGGCAAGGCTGGCCCTAGACTGACTGGCATCCTAGGCAAGGTTAACTACTACTCCCCCCCACCACTGATAACATCACCAAGTCACAAGGCGGGCACCAAATTTGGCACCCCTGGCAATCACCTAGTTTGCCTAGTGGCAGGGCTGGCCCTGCCTAGGGGGTCACCATAGGTCAGCTGCTACTTGACAGCGCTTTCCTTCACCACCGAATTTCCCTCAGCTCTATTCTTAAGCTTTTAACATGAGCCTGTACTATTAGCATGGACCACTGGGTGGCAGCCTTTGCACAGAAAATTTTGCCACGGAGGGAAAATGTGAAGGCTTCATGTGAGCTGGGGGGGGGGGGGGGCGTAAAATGACGTTGCTTGACAAGTGTGTCTTTATTTATATTGATCATTTAGGGAAATGCTTGTAAAAAGCACACTGTTGTTAGGAGGTATGTGTTGCGTCTTCGCTTCTTAGTTTCTGCAGCAAGAGAGGATAAAAACACATCCAGTATGTGCCTGGAGAAATAGACTGGGCTGGGACTAGTCCTGGAGAGAGAAGCAAAGAGCTGAAGAGCAGGGGGGCTTTAATGTAGCTGAGACACCTTGATTTTGCTGCATCAGAATTTTCTGAGTGGTGTCTAGAATGGGCCTGCCTAGGAATGGACTCCTGTTTGATTTTGCAGTCTTTCAGAGCATTACTTTTTCTTGGCTGTGCATGGACTGTTGTCAGTTTTGCCCATTTGCAGGTATGCATAGGGATGCCAGCCTTCCAGTGGTAGTTGGGGATCCCCTGGAATTACAGCTCCCCTGGAGAAAATGGATGCTCTGGCAAGTGGATTCGACAGCATTGTGTAACTCACTGAGGTTCCTGTTCTCCCCAGGTTCCATCCCCAAATCTCCAGGAGTTTCCCATCCTGGGGATGGCAATTAAAAGAATAAATAAATGAATCTAATACCCCCCCCCCTCCCCAGCAACCGTGGACATACTGCCACTGCACCTAGCCTACCTGCCTCTCTCAGGAAGGGGAGAATGGCACCTGGCTAAGCTGCCTGATATCCAGGGGGAGGATGCCCAGTCAAGCCCAGTGTGGTAGGATGTCTTATCTTGCTGGCTGCTCTTTCTTCCTCCTTCCCTCCTTTAAGGACGGGCTCTCTTCCAGCCAAGCTGCACATAGCAGGCAGGCTGGAGGGTGTCTTTCCCTCCCAGTCAGCCCCAAGGCTGCTCTAACACTGTCAATGCAGCCAGGCTGCCTACCTTCCCCAGCACATTGCTTGTCTTCAACCCTAGATATCACTACCACCTGGCAGAAAAGTGGGTGACCTAGTGGGGACAGTTTCCCTGAGGCACTGGGTGAAGTCAGTTGCTTAGGGCACGAAAAATCCTTGGGCCACCCCTGTATGTCTTGTGTTCCAGTCAGCAATCCTCACATTGCGTAGCCTCCAAAGTGCTGCTCAGTACAATTTGCTAAGTCTGGAAGTGACCCACAATGCAAGGAGGAGACATTTTGAGCTGGTTGTCTGGAGAGCTCTGAGAGTGCTGGCACGCAAAGACAACATTGTCTCATAATGGAGTGTATAGAAACAATTTACATGCGTTTAGCAATCTTCCATTCTGTTATTTGTTTCCCTAATTGCTCCCCGCTTTTCAAAATCTTGTTTGTTTGGGATTTTTTTTTTTTAATTTTGAGATGAAAAGGTAGAAAAAAACCCGTAGTCCCCAGAACATTCTGAAATTGACAGTCTCCGGTGCTGGGAGGAAATAGAAATGAGATGCCTCTCTCTGATTCATAATTTGCCAATTAATCACCTCATTAGGAAGGAACACCAAGAATAAATTGGAGCTTCTTGTGCTGAGTTTAAAATGCAACATGGCATCTAGATAGAAAAAAAAAGTCTTCTCCTTTCAGGCAGCCTTTCATGCCCACTTTCCCTCACAGGCACACCTGAATCTCAGCCTGCTCAAAATTAATTTTAGCGGGTGGGATTGTTTTGGTTTTTTATTTTAGGTGTTTGCTAATTTTTGACGGTTGATGGGCTTTTTGATCTGTGTAGGGTAGCTTTTAACATAACCCAGTTGAATTTTTTTCCAGAACAGTCAGCATAAAACTATTTTAATGAATGATTATTTCCAGCAATGAAAATGAAACAAAACTTCTGGGGCACACAGTCTGACCAGGTTGTAATTGGTCACTCCTGTGTTTGTACGTCTGTGTTCATTTAATTAATTCAATAAGGGAAGGGATGCAGAGAAGCCACAAGAACATGCTCAGAGCAAAGGTAGAACAGAGAGGCTGTGGCCAAGAGCACAGAAAAGAGGCGACTAGGATTTTTTGCTTTAATCAGTTTGCACTAAATATATCTATACGCAGTTTATGTGAAGGTTACATTGTTTCCAGTGGTTTTCCTCTATTAATAGAGTCTATTACATATAGGCATGGCTGGCACATGGAAAAAGGCCAAGTAGGCGGCTGCCTCGGGTGCCACCTGGCCTAAGGGGCACTGCCAGGCACCCCCCTCCCCACACACAGCATGTGTGCTCCTTGGAGCCTGCCTTCCCCAACAGAAAGCAGGCTCCATGGAGCATACATATCACCAGGCCGCTTTTGCTTATGTGAAAGTAGGCGGCATCTGTGGAGTGTGCTCCTCGGAGCCTTGCAGGTTCTGAGGACTGCAGTGTGCAGTGTGCAGGTGCCACCTGGCCGCTTTTGCATTCCCTGGGTCTGTAGGAAGGCATGAAGGCAGTTGCCCCCTGCCCCCGCCCAGTCCTTCTGGCCCCAGGAATGCTGAGCAGGGTTAGCAGGGCACCTCAAGAACAAGCGCGTTCAGAGCCTGGCTCCAAACATGCCAATTACTGCCCCAACCCTGCCCAGGCTTCCCAAGTCCCAGGAAGGCTGGGTGGGGTGGGGGGGCAGCATGGCAATGGGTGTGCTCAGAGTATGCGCTGAGGTTGAGTGTTGAGCGAGGTTGAGGTTGAGGAGTGGCAGTGAGTGGGCTTGAAGCTAAGCTCTGAGCAGCCTGCTGCTGTGCCTCCCCCCCAACTGAAAGTCGGAGTAGGGGGTGGGGCTCTGCCTGGTGTGGCAGAACCCCCAGCACCGGCACTGCATATAGGTAGAGAAAGGGTGGAGGTGGGGTTAGTTGCCAGGAAGGGCTAATTAGAGTCAAGACACATAAGTAACTGAGTGATAAGTATAGCTAAGATTGGATTAAAGCAGTCGGTGAGACCTGTGATTAACAGCAAATTAGCATACAGATAATAAAAGAGTTAACAAACAGATGTGAGAACTAAGTTTGAGACCAGTGGCACCTTTAAGACCAACAAACTTTAATTCTGGGTATAAGTGAGAACTGAGTGACTTAACATGTGTAGTGAGATAAGAAACCAGTACCTCTGTTATGCCCTGGGGGTTCCATTGTCCTGAGTGTTGTAATAGCTAGTCATTTGGCAGTCTCCCATTCCAGTCTGTTCCTGAAATTCCTTTGCAATAAAACAGCTATTTTGACATTCCCCTTTGATTGTCCTGGGAGGTTAAAATATTCTCCAACTGGTTTATCCATTTTGTGATTCTTGATGTCAGATTCATTCAGCACTTCAGGAAAGATATTCAATCTCAAACCTGTTCTGCAGTATGTTCTAAGCTTGTGAGGCAGGTACCAAGGAGAATCATCTGCCTGTGCAGAGCCTTGGTATCTCTATGTCATAGCTTGGGGAGTCTGGTCCTTATAGAGGTTGGCTGGGGAGAGTCCAACCTCCTAGGCATAAGTAGTTTGTCATCCCTCCTTCAAGTTGCCTCTTATTGGTCAGATGAGGCCAGAGATCCATCTAGTACATTGTCCTGTTTCCCCCCCACAGTAGCTGGTTTGATGCCCTGGAAGACACAAAAAGAGAGGCATAGAAAAACCACACTTAGTCTACCTCTCTGACACTCATATTTATTAGAAATTTCTCTGAAAACAAGCAGCTGTTATTTAATTGGAAACTATCATGTCACAAATTAAAAGAATGATGTGATGGTGCTGTGAAGTTCTTACAGTGTCAAAGACCCCAGTTTAAATCCCCACTTTGCCCTAAAGCATTCTGAGTGGAATTGGCCTCTCTCCCCCCCCCCCCCCCCCAAAATCTCATAGGTTGCTGTGAGGTTAAAATAGGGAAGGGAGAATAATGTATCCTGCTTTAAGTTCTTTGAAGGGAGGGTGGATAAAAAGTGTACAAGAGATAACTAGCTGTTTTTGTGGAAAATTCAAGGCAGGGGCGGGCAAAGCTGGCCTAGATGGGACAGTGTAACCTAAGGGACTGTATAATAAAAGAACCCGTTTTTGCTTACAAAGGACAGACACTTTAAGTGATGCACAACCATAGGGAAGTGATCCCTGGAACTTCTCAATCAGATTTCAACATCTTAACTGACCATACTGATTGTAGCCAAGAAGCCCCGTGGGGGTGGCAGGCAGTGGGGTCTAGCCCCTTGATGATCCCTTCCTCCCAATTAAGGGAGACCATTTCAAGTTTTTGGCATGTGGTGGCTGGGATGGAACAAGATCTTAGTAACGTACTCGAAGTGGAGACGAGAGTAGGGCAACATAGTTTATTAGGAGCACGTTGCAAGAGAGAGAACTCGCGGGCCGGGTCCCGCTTATGTACAATCTCTGGTACAACCTACTGGACAGGTCGGGCCAATCCTGACCTGTTAAACTTCCCGCCGCAGCTGTTGATTGGCGGGGATTACGCGCCCCGCGCTGGAGGTGCCTGGGACAGCCCAGTTGCCTCTGCGCATGGCGCTTGTGCTGCCGATACACTACACCCCTCCCCCCCTGGTTAATGAACATAGTCTTTAAGATACGCGGGAGGCCGGCGCTCCCTGGTGGACCGTCTGAGGAGGTCCGGTGGAGGGGGCGCGGTCGCCGCTGTCGGTGCGTCTGTGGATCGTGGTGCGGATGGGGGCTGCGGGTCTGGTTCTGCTGGTCCCTCGGGCTCTGTTGGCCCCGGCGCTTCTAGCGGGGGTATAACTGGTGTTGGGGCCGCGTCCTCTGATCGGTCTCCAGTCGGTTCCACCCCTGCTCTCTCCCCCTCAGTGTCTGCTGGTTCCTCCGGTAGCGTGCGGCGGCACAACTGGTCTATGTGCCGCCGTAATACTTGGCCCCCCTCCGTGGATATATCATAGTGGTGGGACCCACTTACTCGTAGCACTCGGCCCGCCACCCAGTCGGGGCCCCTCGCGTAGTTCCGGGCGTATACGTGATCGCCCGCAAAGAAACCTCTGGCCACGTCCTGGACCTCTGGACTCTCGCGGGTGTCTGAAGCCCGGTCGGGATGTAGTCTGTCCAGTCGGGTTATGAGCTTGCGCCCCATGAGGAGCTCTGCCGGACTAACCCCTGTGACCGGGTTGGGTGTGATCCTATTATCGAAGAGGAACGCGGCCAACCTGTGGTCCCAGTCGCCCTGTACAATTCGGCTCAGGGCTTCCTTTGTTGTGCGGACCATCCGCTCTGCCTGGCTGTTGGTGGCCGGGTGGAAGGGGGCCGACCTTATGTGCCTAATCAGATATCGCTGGAGGAACGCCTGGAAGTCGGCTGAGGTGAACGTGGTCCCGTTATCGGAGACTATGGTGTCCGGGATACCGTGTGTACATAAGACCCTGCGCAGCACCTTGATTGCGGCAGCTGACGAGGTGGACCCTACGGGAATGACCTCCAGCCATTTGGTGTAGGCGTCCACGATTATCATGAAGATCTGCCCCTGGAATGGCCCCGCGAAGTCGAGGTGGAGTCTTGACCATGGCTTCCTGGTAGACTCCCACCGTGTCACGGGGGCGCTGGGAGGCTCGGGCCGCGTTTTCTGGCATGTCTGGCACCTCCGAACCCAGGTCTCAATCTCCCCGTCCATCCCCGGCCACCAGACGTAGCTCCTGGCTAACGCCTTCATTCGGACTATGCCGGGATGGGTCTCGTGTAGGGATTCCAGGACCCGCTTCTGCAGCGGGGGCGGGACCACCACCCTGCTTCCCCATAATAGGCACCCTTTGTGGGCTGCTAGTTCCTCCCGCCTGGTCTTATATGGCTTGAATTCTTCCCCCATGTTCCCTTCTGGCCAGCCCCTCACCACCCAGTCGAGCACCCGCGCCAGTGTCTTGTGTTTCTGTGTGGCCTTGGCTACCTCCGCTGCGTGGAGGGGCTGCTCCGGGAGGCTCTCCATCAGCATGACCTGGTGTGCGGGGGCGGGGTCTGGACCCGTTTCGGGAAGCGGCAAGCGGCTGAGCGCGTCCGCGTGACCCATAGCCTTGCCGGCCCGGTGGACCAGTGTGTACGTGTATGAGTTGAGGAATTGGTTCCACCTCAACACGCGCTGTGAGAGTATTTGGGGGGTTTGTCGGTCTGGGGCCAGTAGACCTAAGAGGGGCTTGTGGTCCGTGGCAATGGTGAACCTTCTCTCATATAGATACTCATGGAACTTGCGGACCCCCGCCACGATTGCCAGGGCCTCCTTATCTATCTGCGCGTAGTTGCGCTCGGCTGGAGTGAGTGTGCGGGAGTAGTAAGCGACCGGTACCTCCCTCCCGTCCGGAAGCTGGTGCCCCAGGACTGCTCCCACCCCATAAGGCGACGCATCGCAGTCCAGGATGATGGGGAGGCCCTCGTCAAAATGGTGGAGCACCGCATTGGACACCAGGATGTCCTTGACCACCTGAAACGCGGCAGCCTGTCGTTTGCCCCAAACCCAAGGGGCTTTTTTGTCCAGCAGCCGGTGAAGGGGCTCTGCCAGGGCTGCCTTGTGGGGGAGGAATGAATGGTAAAAGTTGAGCACCCCCAAGAAGCTTTGTAGCTCCGCTTTACACGTGGGGGCCGGGGCTTGCATGATGGCTCGGGTCTTTTCTTCCGTTGGGTGGATTCCTGCCGCGTCGACGGCGAACCCCAGGAACTCCACCCGTGGGACCCCCAGCAAGCATTTCTCCCTCTTAACCTTGAGCCCCTCTGCCTGGAACCGGCGGAGCACCTCTCGAAGGCGGTTGCCGAATTCTTCGGGGTCCGGGGCGGTGACTAAAACATCATCGAAGAACGGCTGGACTCCTGGGATCCCTTTAAGGAGAGCGTCCATTATGCTCTGGAAAATCCCTGGAGTGACGCTAACCCCAAACTGTAGCCTCTTCACCCGGAAGGCCCCCCTGTGCGTCACGATCGTTTGGGCCTCCACCGTCTTGTTGTCTACTGGGAGCTGCTGGTAGGCCTGTGCCAGGTCTAGCTTCCCAAATATCTTAGATCCCGCTAGGGCGGCCAGGACGTGGCTCACCACTGGCACTGGGTAGGGGTTGTCCTGTAGTGCCTTATTAATAGTGCATTTATAATCGGCACAGATCCGCACCTCCCCGTTTGGCTTGATGGGGGTTACGATGGGGGTTTCCCAGGTGGCGTAGTCCACCGGCTCGAGGACACCTTGGGCCGTGAGGCGGTCTAGCTCTGCCTCTATTTTAGGCTTCAAGGCGAACGGGACCCTCCTCGCCTTGAGCCTAATCGGCCTGACCGTGGGGTCTAGTGGTAGGGAAATGGCCGGCCCTTTGTAGCTCCCTAGAGACCCATCGAACACGTCCGGGAACTCTCGGCATATTTCCCCGAACCCTCTGGGCGTTAGGGTTTGCCCCACCCCCTCCAAGCGGATCCCCAAGGGTTTGAACCACGCCAGTCCTAGCAGGGTGGTAAGCTGGCGCTTTACCACCAGGATGTCCAGCGGGCCGTAGAAGGGCCCTCGCTCGACTTGCACCCGCGCCCACCCCGCAATTTGCACCGGGTTCTTCTGAAAGTCCCGGAGTATGAAGTCCGCCGGCCTTAGTTGAAGCCGCTGGCGGGAGCACAGCTTCCTCAGGGTTTCCTCTGCTATAATGGAAATGGAGGAACCTGAGTCCACCTCCATTTGGCGGGGGTTCCCTTCGATGAGGACCGCCATTTTAATTTTGTCGGGGGTGGCGAGGGGCAAGTTCAGTACCTGAAGGGACGTGGAGTCTGTGGAGTGGAACTCCGCCGACTCGTGATGCGTGGTCGGCCTCCGGCGGTTGGGCTTGGCTCGGCAAGCCCTGGCTATGTGGCTTGTCTTCCCGCAGCTCCGGCAGTCCCAGGTCCGGTACTGGCAGTCTCTCCGGTCGTGGGGGTCGCCGCAGCTGGCGCACTTGGTGGCAGGAACCCTCTCCGACGCTGGTGGTCGATCGGGTGCTCGGGGGCATTGGGCTGCTCTGTTGGGTGGCCCGGCTGGGCGACGCAGCTGGTAGGCTTCTCCCTCCTCCGGGCGATCGTGGTCCAGCTCCTCGTGGTGGACGGCGTCTGTCCGGGCCTTGGGAAAGGTCCTGGAGGTCCTCTCGAACGCCACCGCTTCGTTGAAAGCGCTCTGGAGGGTGAGCTCTTCCTTGGCGAAGAGCTTCTGCTGGAGCCTCTCGTCGCAGAGGCCCCACGTGAAGCGATCGGCCAGGGTGTCTTCCAGCTGGGGGAAGTTGCAGTTCCCGGCGATCCTGCGGAGGGCCGCCAAGTAGTCGGCGGCCGATTCTCCGGCCGCCTGGTCCCTTCTGTGGAACAGGAACCGGCGGGCCACCCGTGAAGGCTGAGGTAAGAAGTGGCCGGTGAGGAGTCTGCTGACCTTGGCGAAGGACTTCTCCGTGAGGCGGGCGGGGGCCGAGAGACCCTTGGCGATCTCGAATGTGGCCGCCCTGCAGACGCTCAGGAGAACGTCCCTCTTCATGCTGTCCTCCGTGACCTTGTTGGCCCTCAGGTAGCATTCGACCCGTTCCAAATAGGATTCCCAGGCCTCTGGATTCGCGGGGTCGAACGGCTCGACATGACCGGTGGTTCCGCCCTGGTTGGCCATGGTGGCTGCGGCGGCTGTCGTGGCCTTGTGGTGCCCTTGGTCTCCGATGTAGCCGATGAGGCTAGAATCCCACCTTCGTCGCTAGTGTAACGTACTCGAAGCGGAGACGAGAGTAGGGCAACATAGTTTATTAGGAGCACGTTGCAAGAGAGAGAACTCGCGAGCCGGGTCCCGCTTATGTACAATCTCCGGTACAACCTACTGGACAGGTCGGGCCAATCCTGACCTGTTAAACTTCCCGCCGCAGCTGTTGATTGGCGGGGATTACACGCCCCGCGCTGGAGGCGCCTGGGACGGCCCAGTCGCCTCTGAGCATGGCGCTTGTGCTGCCGATACACTACAATCTTCTAGAATTTTCAAATGTCTGACCTTGTCCCCCCTCCTTCCCAGCGGCATAAAACATGAAAAAACACTACAGGTCTGTGTCAGACTTTTCTGGAGTTATTAACTTTCCTAGGTCCTTGAACTTGCTTGCTTTTCTAGGTGCTGGCACAGGCTAAGTTGCAGCCCAAATTTTCTTGCATTCTTCCATTTTTTACATCCTGTCCTTCACTTGACTTGAGTGCAGCAGCTGTTTGTTCAAGCAGCAGATTCACATTGTTGGAGCTTAAGTGAATTTTCTGAGGCTGGCAGAAGCCCGAGAGACCCCAGCCTACTTCCATGCTGAGAATTCTTTAAGGTCAGCTCTTCTGGTGACTCTCCAAGATAGCCAGTTTAAGATTAAGCTTCCTTATTGATTTAGAACTGCCCTGGGATTGCTTGTGTACCTCTGATGGGTAACTGGCAAATCCCTGAGAGGCCCCCCCTCTTTAGATATAATCAAATTCAGGGATGTATGTGTATGTGTGGGGGAGTCATCCACTCCCCATGTTTCTGACCACATAGGATTGCTCCTCAGAAGCACCTGTATTTCTAGCCACCTTGCCAGTTCTATACAAGGAATTTTTATTGATGAAAATGAAATTGGTGTGTCTACAAAGGCATAAATTCCTTTACTTAAATGAAAAAATGAGCACACAATGGTCTGGACTGGGTTGTTAATACGGATGTAGTTATAAGTTACATGCCAGTGATCCACAAGAAAGCTCCCCGCACCAGCTCATCTTCCTCATAGGAGTTTCTCTCCTTTTCCTGCTCCTTTCTTTCCCCCTAGCCTCATTTTCTCTTCCTTTGCTAGGTTTTTCTTTCCTCCCTTGTTTTCCTTCTGCTCTGGCTTCTCTTCCTCCCTTCTCCATCTTGTGTTTCCTGGACTGCCCATTCTTCTTTCCTTACAATTCACCTCTGCAGCAGCCATTTTGGATTACCTAGACAACTTTACCTTAGACTGTTTTCTGTGGTTGCCTGAGCATCCACATCCACATCTTATGAGATGATTTCCTGAGATCTCAGCATTTAACATTTCTTTGTTTTATTTTAACTTTTCCTCTTTTAAAAACAAATTTCTGTAAGCTTGATCATTCCTCCAGATTTATAGAAACACCCCCCCCCCGGTAGCTGGCCTCATTGTGCGGAATTTTTTGATCCATATTATGGTGCTAAATGCAGAATTAGATATATAGATTAAAATGTAACCACAACGGAGGCTTTTTGAAAGAGAACACTTTATTGCAGTTTAATCTAAAATACATCTAAAGCGTTAAGCTTTCTTGGGAATCTTGCTCTTTTTCCAAATTAAATCTCTTTTCCCAAATGAAATCTCAAATCTCAAATGATGCCTCTGTAAGGGAGGGGTTGCTGAGGCCCTGGCAGGCTACCAAAGGTGGCTTTGGGGTTGTGTTCAGATCCATCATGGATCACACCAGGCCTGATTCAGAAGTTCCTGGGTCCACTTCAGCATGGATTGTGTAACTGAGAACTGTATTATTCAGGAGCTGGCAACATTCAAACATATATTTGTAATCCTAGATGGCACAAGGTAGGATGAGTGGGTGGGCAAATATTGCACAACAGGGAAGACAACATATGGACATGATCTTAGTGAGGACAGTCATTCAGGTTGCAATGAGTTGGCTCATAAGTAGTGGTGCTGCCAGATTTCACAACCCTGCCATTTCAATCTGACAATTCCAGCTTTGATTTAATTTCTCTCTTGTTCAGATCTAAATTATGTGCCATTTTCTGTGTCTTTGCATTCAGTTTTTTCTTGCTATGCTTGTATGGTTTAACATTATGCTTTTGTCCATTGCATAAAAATGGTGTATGATGACATATGCATGGATTGAAAATGGTGTAAAAATGGTATCAAATAAATCAAAAAGTTGGGAACATGAGCAACAAAAGTTTGTGAAAGGAAGCCCCAGCAACAGTAGAGAGCCAGTTTGGTGTAGTGGTTAAGTGCATGGATTCTTATCTGGGAGAACTGGGTTTGATTTGCCACTCCTCCACATACACCTGCTCAGGGCTTTTTTGTAGGAAAAAGCCCAGGAGGAACTCATTTGCATATTAGGCCATACTGCCTGACATCACCATTGTTTTGCACAGGGCTTTTTTGTAGATTGTAAGCCACTCTGAGACTCTGAAGGGCAGGGTATAAATCCAATCTTTTCCTTTTCTAGCACTGCGTTTCTCTTCCCCCTTCCTAGCTACTAAAAGACAAACCATTTTAAAAACTGTAAAACAATAAAAGTGGCAGAATAAATCACGCAAAACAAACACATTATTCCAATGTGCCTAATTCCTATAATTTATACATTCTATTTTTCTTGGCACAGGATGTGGGTGACCATAGTACAGAAGATTAATTTCTTGAACTCACAAAACTCTGGCTATATGCTGTGAAGATTTGCAGAGCAAGAATTACACCCTTCTAAACCCATAGGTTTAGATCAGTGTCAGGATTGCACTGTTCATCTGGAAAAGCATTCACCACAGATGCTGAGCTACTTCTAAACAGAACAATAAACTGTTGTGTTTTTTTGCCTGATGTTTCTCCTAGAAACGAACCTGTAATTTCATTGGTGCAGGAGAGCTAGCCCATCAGCCTCTTAGTCATTAAGATTCAGGCCCTACAGCAATGCTTTTAATAATAGAAAATTAGCAGCCTTCTTCAGGGCTGACACAAAGATGATAATTAAGCAGGTAGTAAATTTTATGTGACACCTACAGCCCCCTATTTCCATGGCTTTTAAAAATGCGCAAGATTGTTTCTAAAGCACAGGACTCTCTTCTTTCTAATGTGGGTCAAATCATTACAGCTTGCAGGTGACAATGAACAGCACCTGCTTTTGGCTTTTCAGCATTAACCTGCCTTTGAAATATGGCTCTGAAACTGATTGTTGGACTCCGTCAAAAGACTCTAAAACAAAAAGAAGATCCTTGTTTGCAAATCATCCTGGAGGCCTGCCTTTCACATTGCTGCCTTTTGCTCTCCGCAATTGTAAAGGACACTATAAATATACAATGTGATACATAAAGATGAGAAACCTTGGCAACCAAACGGGTGCTTTGTGCCCACCCCTCCGAGTGTTTACTCTCTCTGCAACACTGGAGGAAAGGGAATAAATTCAGATGGTTATTTTGATTAATATGCCGCCTTTACCACTGCTCAAGGCAGCTTACAGCAAACAATTAGAAAAGAAATAGTCATCCAAAAAGTAATCATATAAAATTAGTAGAAGGAAGTTGCAAACAGTTATGCTTGTCTTGCTTATCAACAAACACACAACAGCTACAGCAGATTAATTTAACAGAGTGTACAGCAGGTAGCAAAGAGAGTACAGCAATGGGTAAGGGGGAGGAGGGACCCTCATGGAGAGATCTTTGGTGGGTGTTAAAATTCGCATACTGCTATGCTGAATTTTTTGAGGTTGGAATTTCCAAGCAAATGTTGTTTCTTCTTGCCCTCTTTCCATGTTTGTTTGCAGCCATTGATTCCCTGCTCGTTGTTTTGTTACTATTTAATTTTTACTTGAAAGGCCTTCTTCCCTGCATATATATACAAAAGGGAAATATATCAACAATATTAATTTATAATCAATATCCCATAGAACTATTGAACTAATCAATATCCCATAAAACTATTGAATTCAGTCATTTCCTAGTTTCATATCAGAAATATACACGCACATACATGGAGGAGGAGGAGGCGGAGAACATACATCAGAGTCTGTGAGGTGGGTGGGGCTGAGAGACCTCTCACAGAAGCTGCCCTTTCAAGGATAACCCTGCCAGAGCTATGGCTGACCCAAGGCCATTCCAGCAGCTGTAAGTGGAGGCGTGGGGAATCAAACCTGGTTCTCCCAGATGAGAGTCCGCACACTTAACCACTACACCAAACTGGCTCTGAGAAGAGCTTTCAAATAAGTGTTCAATCTCAGAGTCTCAATCAAAAATTCTATTTTCATCCTCTGGCAGTCATGACTCACACCAGTTCCACTGAAACAGGCACTTTGGATGAATGCCCTCCAGCACCTCCAGTTGGCCTGAAGCTGCTATAGGAACCCAACCAGGACCCTAAGAGTATCACCCATACCACTGGGAATGCAAACAGGAGGACGGGGGCAGAGGAAAGCTCCTGGTGAAGGAACAGATGACAGGCACCCTGAAACATACTTAATTCCAGCCTTTCTCAAAGGAAGAAAGGTTGTTGTAGGGTTGCCATGCCTGGTGTCAGAGGGGGTGGCTACCAAAAAAAAACCCTGGAAGTGATGTCATGCCTCTCTGGAAATCTCCGGAAATTATGGTCAGTCTACTCTATGAATTACAAAAACCAGAGTTTGGGTCAGGAATGCATCTGCATATTAGGAAACACCCCCTGACACCAAGCCAGCCGGAACTGCATTCCTGTGTGTTCCCGCTTAAAAACAAACAAACAAAACCCCCTAGTTTTGGTAATTTGTAGAGTGGACTGACATCACTTTCAGGGAAAACCCACCTCTGCAGTCAAAGCTTGCTTAATTGCTGGGGTTTTTTTTTCATTGTTTGTGCCCTTGTTGTAGTAGTATATAGCCCCTCAACAGTTTGGGGATAGCATTCCTCTTCAGGCCCTTCATTCTAAGCTGTCTCATTTCATTCTGTTGCATTTACAATTACAGACAGAGCATAGGAGGTGAATGGTAACATCTGCCCTGTTTGCCCAGACTTTTCATCATTGATAGGATGTTGTTCCTCTGTGTTGTTTTATTGTATTTTCAGCATATATTGGCTCTTTATTGTTTTAAAGGATGGCTACAAGCAAGTTATACATTTCAAATAACTACAGGGTTGGGAAAGCAATAAAAGCCTTGGTGGAAAAAAAGTCTGTAAATTTTTCAGCCACTGATTTTTCAAGACTCTGAAGAATTTAACTTTCTGAGCAGGATGTTTCAGCTCCCCCCCCAATTCTCTCTGAAAGAAAAGGGGAATAAGTCAAAGAGCAATCAAATTCAAACAAAATGGCTATGGTTAATTGAAAGTAAATGGCATGTGTTGCACATTGGGGCCCAGCACCCCCCCCTCCCAATTTCATCTAAATTGACAAAGCCTTGAATCAGGGGTGACTAAGTAGGAAAGTGAGCTTGGGGATATAGTGAAAATGTTGGCTCAGTGTGTGCTGAGAAATTAATTTCATTCCAGGGATTATTAGGAAATGGACTGAGAAGAAAATGGTCAATACTATAATGCCTTTATATAAATCTTTGCTCTGGTTACATTCGGAATACTATGTACAGCTCTGGTAGCTCTGTCTTGAATTGTAGAGCTGGAAGAACTTCAGAAAAAGGCAACCATAACGATGTTTGGGATCCTCAGACAACTTGCTGGCCTGCACCATACAGCAGGCAGCAGGGAGAAGAAGAAGGAAGGGAGGAGGAGGAAAAGGAGGATTGGATTGGATGTCTACCCCACCCTTTACTTGGAATCTTAGAGTGTCTTACAATCTCCTTCTCATCCTCTCCCCACAGCAGACACCCTGTGATAGGGTTGCCAACTTCCAAGCAGTGGCTGGAGATCTGCTATTACAATTGATCCCTAGGTGACAAAGATCAGTTCATCAGAAGAAAATGGACACTTTTGAAATCGGCATTATGCCTCAAACTCCACCCTCTTGAGGCTCCACCACCAAAATCTCCAGGTATTTCCAACCTGGAGCTGGCAACCCTACCCTGTGAGGTAGGTGGGGCTGAGGGAGCTCTGAGATAACAGCTCTTGAGAGAACAGCTCTGTGAGCATTGTGACTGATCCAAGGTCACCCAGCAGCTGCATGTGGAGGAGTAGGGAATCACACCCACTTCTCCAGATTAGAGTCCACTGATTTTAACCACAACATCAAACTGGCTCTCAAGGAAAAGAAGGTGCCATAGAAAAGTACACAGAACCAGTCATGTTGTAGCACACCTCAGTGATTTCACTGAAGGGTGATGGGGGGAACAGGGGAGAAAGGACTAGGGGTCTCCATCACCTAAGCCATAGGAAGCAGCAAAAACTGCCACCAACAAGATTGAGGACCCCTGATTTAGAGGCTCTAAGAACTACAACAAATGCCTTTCCCACGGCTTCTGATACCTGGAGAAACCTCTCCACAAGACGCTGCCTCCTCCAAATAAGTTGGGACAGGGAAGGGGATGGTGGGAAGGGATCTGGAGGCAGTCAGCCTAAAATAGAACATTTCAGATTGGGCCTAGAATTCATGGGGCTTTGGACCCAGCTCTCCTTTTCAAGGCTTGGCTCCTCACTCATTCTTGGATTATATTACCTCAAACAGGATGGCATACTTGAAAATTAGCATGCCTGTGGGAAACTGAAGTTTGGGATCTTCTTCCTAAAATTACATGGAGTACAGAGGCTGCAGAGCTATAAGCTCAGGAGACAGGAGAGGACAGGCGTCAGGAAGTACATGGAGACTGAATCTGTTCTGGAATTGTAAATAGCTGAGGAAGCGCCACTTGTAGTGCTGCTGACAGACAAGCCTAGCACAGCAGCAAGGGAATCAAGTCAACAATACCGCAGCCATCTTCTCAGAGCAAAACATGTTGGGCCATCAGATATTCTATCAGCAGAGAATATTCTGGGCACCTTAATGCTTTTTGACAGATCCCTGTTTCTTGGAGCAACTGGAAGTTCCAGCAGGGCAAGTTTATAAAGGGTCAGTTTCTTTGAAGGGCGGCCAAGAGAAAGTGAGCACTGGCTTATTTTATTTGCGTAATATTTGTTTAAGCAGCCCCATGGTGCAGAGTGGTAAAGATGCAGTACTGCAGTCCAAGCTCTCTGCTCATGACCTGAGTTCAATCCTGGTGGAAGCTGGGTTCACGTAGCCGGCTCAAGGTTGACTCAGCCTTCCATCCTTCCAAAGTCAGTAAAATGAGTACCCAGCTTGCTGGGGGGAAAGTGTAGATGACTGGGGAAGGCAATGGCAAACCACCCCGCAAAAAGTCTGCTGTGAAAACACGTCACCCGGAAACAACTGGTGTTTGCATGGGAGATTACCTTTACCTTTTAAAATATTTGTTTATGTACAATCTACAACATGAGTAAGGTTGCCAGCCTCCAGGTGAAGCCTGGAGATCCCCCACTTTTACAGCTTATCTCCAGACAAGAGAGATCTGTTCCCTTGGAGAAAATGGCTGCTTGGGAGGCATTGAACCGTGCTGAGGCCCTTCCCCTCCCCAAGCCCCATCCTCTCCAGGCTTCATTGCCAATATCTCCAGATGTTTCCCAACCCAGAGCTGGCAACCCTAGATGAAGGTTCTGGCCACCAAGAAAGCCATATTGCTTACTTGAAAGCAAAACCAAAAGTACGTTAGCACTCACTCTGCCTCAAGGTAAAATCTGAGCATCTGCAAACTGTAGACTTCTTTGCTAACTATATTACAATTGCCAGGCTGTTTCTTTCCAACCCCGCACCTGAGCATGTGGCTGCCTATTCTGGCTAGTAGGCACCAACTGTCATAAAGCTATTAGGCAAAGAGCTCCAGGTAGCTTTAGAACCATCAACTGACCATCAGTGCCCATTAGCAAGCCATCAAGCTGTACAACAGATGATCATCGCTCCATTTGACACAACCCAAGAGCATTCCCACAACAATATTACACTCTGGACTCCTCTCCACCCTCTTTCTGAAACAGTCTCTTCCACCTGCTTGTCACTGAGACTGAGGCTTTAAAATGCACAAGCAGTTACCAGCTGAGAGTTAGTTCCCTGCCAATAGCAATTTTTAAAATTAAAGTGTGCAGCAAAAATTCTTCAGTGCACAATTAGCAAGTCAGAAGGAAAACAAGTGCAGGTACATAACTTTTATGACTCATGTGCATACAGAGGATCCTGGCCAAAGTGTCCATGTAATGCAGAGCCCTGGTCATGATGTATGAGCAGCTACAGCAATCTGCATACATCTCTGTCAGGAAGCTGGCAAATTGAAACAAATGCCTTGTAGGTCACAAGGAAGAAATACTGAAGAAACTAGTCCAACCCATTCACCAGAGAGTTGAGAAGGAAGAGGTGCTTCATAGGTCTTCGTACTAGTAGAAAGAAATGGCATCTGGGCTAATAAAAATACAAATTAATACAAATTATTCATAATGCTTTTCCACCCAGCCCATGTATCTCTGTGTAATATGCATTTGGGGCACACCATTTTCCATATCAAAACTGCCCCCTCTCAGTGGCAAACCTAGTCTGTTTGACACCCCAAGGCGGATAATTTGTTAACATCCCTCCTTTTTTTTTTTTGCCATCAAGGAACAGCTGACTTCTGGTGACCCTATTGGGTTTTCAAGGCAAGAGTCACACAGAGGTGGTTTGCCATTACTGCCTCCATGTTGCCCCTGCTTAGTTTCTGAGATGTGATGAGATCAGGCTAGGCTGGGGCTCTCCGAGTCATGGCCTTTCCTCTATAAAACAGAATTATTTTCAGTAGTAATAATAATCGGTGGGGGGAGAAGAATAATAGCCAGAGACAGGTGGGTAGCTGTGTTGGTCTGAAGCAGCAGAACAAAGTTTGGTCTTAAAGTCCTGCCACAGGGCAGATTTTAAAAATGGCAGCTGATATCAAAAGGGTATGTCTAGCTCTCCCTTCTCTCTCTGGCATGTTTATTAATCTCATTAATTTATGTCATCTCCCCGTATTTCCTATGCTGCAACTAGCAACCAATCATTCACTGGCAGGGCAGAGAAAAGCCCAAATATTTCTCTCATAACAGACGTATATCTGCTTAAGCATCTGGGGGGAGGGGAAAGAATTAGCTGTCATTTTCAGCAGTAGGCCTGACTTGAGCGTAACATCTCATTCTCTGCACAACCATTGTGCTGACAGACACTTTGCCTGTCAATGAAATAAAGAAGAATCCCAGACCCTGAAATGGCCCAAACAGCTTCAGATAGCTGGACCACTGACACTTCCGTTAAGTTCCAAAATGATGTACATCTATTCTGTATTATACTCTTCTAGCAGTAAAGCCTCTGGCAGTGATTTGCTGAGCTGTAGCAGTAACAACCACACACACACACACACACACACACACAAACACACAAACATCCCTGCAGGAGAAGGCCACTTTGTGGTCAAATGATAGCAGTGTAATGAGCAAAGCCATTGCTCCCTTGGCTCTTGTTATTATGAAAGGATTAATTTGTAAAGAAAGAGTTCCCAAGGCTTGCCAGGAGGTTACAGTGTCTGACCCAGAAACTCAGCCCCTTAGTTTCCCTTGCATGAGGGCTTAGATCTGGTTAATCAGTGGTGATGGAAAAGCCAGATGGATATTATAATAGGAAGCTCTGTTGTATTATAACTGTCTTGAGGATATTCTGAGATCTACCAGGTCCCAGGACCCCCTCACAGTTCTGTGCTGAAAGAAGGGAGTTTTGCTGGACTGGAGCCTGATTTGGCTAAGATACCAGCTCACTACAAGACCTGAAAGAGATCAAGCAAGACTTGGCACCTCCCTCTGGCTTCAGCCCAAGGAGGGAGCTCCAGGAAAGCCAGCTTGGACCAGCAAGAGAGGCGACTGAAATGGACAAGTGTGTAAATGTGCCCAGTTGTCAGCAGATTTTTTTTTAAAAATACTTGCTTATCCATCAGCTCCCTAATTCAGGTCCCACACTGCAGTTTACATATAGGACTGCATTTAGGAGTACACCTGGAGCCATCTAAAAACTTATCTTGCCTGCTTTAGATCTCTGTTTCCCCTTGGTCTCCTCCATTTTTTCTTTTGCTTTCTCCCTTGAGCTTTTTTCTCTGCTTTGTCTCTTTCCTCTCTTTAACTCTGCCTTCCTCTTCCTCCTATACATTATCACGTCACCACATCCTCTATATGCCCCTATTTTCCCCATGCCCTGTCTTTCACCGCATATAATTTCTCACCCCACCTTCATGACAGCTCATCCACCAAACCTTTCTTGCTTCTCTTCTTGCTATCCCTACTTTTCTTGCTTTTGCTGTCATTGCCCCATTACCATCATTTCCCTTACAGTTCCTCTTTTCCCAGAGCTTTTGGTTCCCTTCCACCCATCTCACCTTGCTACACTTTGGGTTGCAACCTCTAGTTGGGACCCAGAGTTCTCCTATAATTACAGCTGATTTTCAGACTACAGAGATCTTGAGGAGGTCCAGAGGGTGAGCTGTTCTATGGTGTCACATGCATCCCTACTGAGCTCCCTCCCCAAACTCCACCTCCAGCTCTCCAGGAATGTCCAAAGTCACTGTTGCTAGCTCCTTATGCTTTCCTTCTCGTATCACTTCCTACTTCCTAATTTCACCTCCCTTCACTTCCACCCTCCTTCCTTTCCCTTAATTGCCTCTACAGCACCCTTTTAACTGTTTCTTCCATTTCCCCTATTCCTTTTCTCTTTGTCCATCTCACCCCACTCTTTCCCTAGGCTCATATAACACCGCCCAGACAGACACTTTAGTTCTGGTAAGTCTCTCCTTCATCATCCCACCTCTTGTCCCTTCATATCCACTGTTGTGGTGTGGTCCCAGTAGGCAATGTGATGCTGCTCAGTTTCTTCTCCACTATGGTTATGGGAAGCAACATATTACCAATGCTTTGGCATCTAAGGCAACCAAAATGTTGCCTGACCTCTTGAGATATTTTGGAGGGGGGGGTGTCCTCCAGTTGCCAGAGGAAGTTAATTGTCTTGCATTGGATTCTAGATGCATGGACAGACTATATTAATATCCTTTCTATGTTGTTGTATGCCAGTTTATTTATTTATTTTGCTTAAAGGGGATTGGAAAGGCAAGCCAGATGATTGTGCGTGCCAAGAATTTCCCCTCATATTCAGAACCTTCTCTTCCTTTTTGGTTATCTACACAGGGGGCAAGACTTTGCTGTTAGATATCATGAAAACTCTTTTGCCAAGCCTAAGTGTCTATAAATTTAGTGTCAATAAATTTTTAGTGTTGGGAATGTGTAAGCTGAATAACAATAATTATTTTTAAGTTCAAAGCTTTTACCTACTAAACACATTCCTCAAACAACCAACCGCTCTCTCTTACTTTGAGCAGCCTGCCATACTTACAGACATATAGTTGAAGTGGCAAATTGCTGAAGTGTTATAGTGCAAGGGTGGCCAGCGGTAGCTCTGCAGATGTTTTTTGCCTACAACTCCCATCAGCCCCAGCCAGCATGGCCAATGGCTGGGGCTGATGGGAGTTGTAGGCAAAAACATCTGCAGAGCTACCGTTGGCCACTCCTGCTATTGTGATATTGGAAGGGGAAAATCACCTGGGGAAACTTGAGAGGGTGTAACTGGGCAGGTCAGATGGGTAGTATTTGGAGCACCACCACTTTTGGAGAGACTGATAATTGGCGTTTTTTTTAATCTGAATTGCTCCTTAGGGATAGACACCAGCCAGCTCATGAACAAAAGTTCATGATGAATTTTGTCTGTTTGTGGTTCGCAAACAGAAGTTTGTGGCAGGTCAACCACCACATACTTTCCAAGCAGTTTGTAGAGGTGAATGGATGTTGGTGAATGGATACATTTTCATACAGTTTGTTTCTGCTCAAATAAAATGTTTACCAAACTTAAAAGCAACAGTCCAGCCCTGGAAACTCTCTTCTCAGAGTGTCATATATTTTGGTGCAGGTTTGTTATTTGTGGATATTTCTGGAAACACTCTTGTCAGTTTCAAAATAGTCATGTCAGGGTTCCTTTGTGTTCACTTCCCATTTATTGTACAGAGCTTGCAAAATCCTACCCCCCCCCCCCCTTGCTTGGATTTATGACTCTGTGCTTTGAGATCAGTCCTCTTAAGCTTGCAATGCCAGTGGCACTGGATTCTGCTGGGCACTCTGTGATTGCACTAGTACTGCTAGGCGCTCTGTACATTGTACTGATTCTGCTAGGCTTGCAAAATGCTCTCTTGCTTGGATTGTTATTGAGCTGGCATTGCCATATTGACACCGGGTTCTGCTGGGAATTAATACATTGCACTGATTCTGCTGGGCTTGCAACCCCTCCTTGCTTGGAGTATGATTCTGTGCTAGACATCAGTCCTGCTGAGCTGGCATTTCCACAATGGCACTGTATTCTGCTGGGCTTGCAAAAATGCCCCCCCTTCAGTTTCTACTGCAGAGATTCTCTGGGACTTTGATTTTGTTCTGCTGGGCTTCTATTGCCCTTGCTTTTTTGCTTTGTTTCCCCCATTGGAAACAATGGGGGATGGGGCACTTTCTTTGGGAGGGGCATAACTCAGACCCTGTAAATCCAATCTTTATCAAACTTGACGGGCAGGTAGAGGAGAGTCAGCTGGAGATCATATGTGGGTTTGGTGTCTCTAGCATGCTGTGTGTGTGTGCGGGGGGGGGGGGTGATTGCTACCACATAACAAACTTCACAAAGTGAACTAGTTCATCTATCTCTTAAAAGTTCATGACAGTTTGTAGTTCATGAATGGGCACATCATGAACCATGAACCAAAAGGAACCATATTTTCCAGGTTCGTTCCCATTCCTATTACTCCTGTTCTGAAAAGAAGTTCTCACTTTTTATATGGAAGTGCTGCAAACTAAAAAGTCTGTAAATATTTACTTCTTAGGGTGAGAGAATGAATGCTCAAGGTGGAATGGTCCATACACCAGTCCCACCTTGGCTAGGTCATGACAGTAGCCTAAAACAGATAGGTTTGCTCCCTATCAAAAGTTCCATGTCTTGCTCCCTCATTGGTCTGAACAGCTCAAGAACCTTTTTATATGCCCTTTTTGCCTTCTTAACTGTCTTTGATTTGTTCCACCCAACTTACCTTTGGGAGATGGGGCCATGCCTCAGGGGTAGAGCTCCTGCTTTCCACAGAGAAAATCCCAGTTTCAAGCTGCAGTGTCTATCATTAAAAGAAACAAGTAAAGTGAAATTTCTCTGCCTGAGACCCTTGTGGGCTGATGCCTGTCAGAGCAGACGATACTGGAATTGGTAGACCAAATGGTCTGTTTCAGTGTAAGGCAGCTTCATGTGTTCAAGTGTGACTGGAGCCCACGCTGACATTGATCAACGGATACACCTGCTGTTGTTTAAGGAAACAAATTAGGGAGCGTGACATTGATGGAAGCAGCAGCGGATGTGAATGCCTGTGGCCACAGCAGTACATAAGTGGGGAAGTGGGGTGGCAAGTGGAAATGAGAGAAGGGCATGATTAGTATGGGAATTTCTGTGGTGAATCTGCAAAAGAAGTGAGGGAAATGGCAACAATTAAATTCTGATAGTTTTAGTACACTGAGCTAACAGGGCACTCGTAAGCAAACATATGACTTTAAAAGAGTATATGCATAGGATTGCACTGTGAGTGAGTCTTCTACTGAAAATTCCTTTTCCTCAGAAACTTAAGTACTACTCTCTCTCAAATCGTCTTTGAAAAAGTACAAATGGCTTTTTTCCTTTTTAACCTCATATGTGTCAGACTGGATTTCCCAGTGGAATGCTTTACACCAGTTTTTGCAGAATTATGAGGTGGCCACAGATGAGTAACCAGCTGCTGTTTCATTTTAAGGGCTCAGGAGTGAGCTAGACTCTGAAACAAAACCAAAAATACAGAAATGGGTTTTTTTATTTTTCGATCCTAACTCTTCCAAATTGGATTTTTTACAAGTTCCCTGCATGGATCCATGTGTTGGTTTGTACTGCTTTCACATCACAGTAAAAACAACTCTTGGACATAAATTATGTCAAAAGGGATCCAATTAGTCCAACATCACCCTGTAACCTTCATGGGTGACTGTGACTTTGAATGTGGATGTCACTGGGCTCAGTCCCACTGAACCACAGAGTTGTACCCAAAATTTTAAATGCAGCTTTACTGTAGTAGAGCAATCTTCCTCCAGGATCCCATTATAAGTGTTTTCTCAGCCAACATCACCCATAAATCCATCTTCAGCCTCTTTCTGTTCTATTTTCCTGGTTCTTTTGCTGACAGAAGTGGTAAAGGAGGGATCATTTGTGCCTCTGTTGCTGGGCAAAAAAGAAAGAAATGTTTGCAGGTGGGGGGAAGGACTGATCTCCAACAATGATCTATCAGCAGCACATTGCTAAAGGCAAGGACAGAAAAATTAAAGCAGTGTGTTCTCCGTGTACTTTTCAGCTGGGCTATAATGGCATTCAAGGAGGAGGGAAGAGGAGGATGAAGGAAGTCACCCTTTGATGTCAACAAAAGCATTGAGTTGGCTGTCTTGGATGGATTGAAGGTTTGTGTGGTATGTTCTTATGTAGGAGGAGAGAAGAGGTGCCTGGATCTCGCAGGGCCAGACCTTCTCCAGCAAAGTCACTGGGCAGGAAGGGTATGGCAGAGCAACAAACAATGAAATTGTAGGTTGGAGAGGCAAGCCGAGGTCACTTTCAGTACATGATGGAGGAACTGACAAAGACACTTTCCCAAATCTTGCTAACCACCTTCTTGATTGTTCAAACTTCCAAACTGAATTAAGTGCCCTGAATCATGGCTTGAATATGCTGTGGCCATTGCTAGGGCTGGATATCCATTTGAACAGATAACTATTTCTTTGACATTTTTTGCTGTTGCGGGGGAAAAGGAATAAGGCAGCCAAGCTACACAGTGTCTGCCCTATTCCCATCAAAAGCAATAAGTAGGATTTTTTTTTCATCAAAGGAGTATAGGAGTGAGGGAGCTGAACTCTCTCTTATCATGCTGCCCCTTTCTCTATTGTTTGCAGTGCTCCCCCCCACCCCAACTTCTGGTTCTGGAACTGGGATGGGGACGACATAGCAGAGAGTGAGGAGGTAATGCAAAGGAGGCTAAGGTTCCCTTATGCCTTTGGTGTAAAACATTGATCCTGCCAAATTCATTAAGACTAACCATGTCTGTGGATGTTCCCCATCCTATCTATTTTAGCCCTCAGCTGTATGTGAATCGATGGGCTGTCTCTATCCAGCACATAAACGTGGTCTCTTTGAGCCCCTAACTGGTAAAACCCTTTGCAGGCTGCCACTGGGCGAAAGTTCAATTGTAACCCTGTTACAGGATTTGCTATCAAAGTTGATTCCCATCATGATTGGTGAGTGAATATCATCAGTCACAAGGTGCTTGTTTGCCAGTGCCCCTGCAGGGTGACAAACTCTAAAAAACTGCAGAATAAATGTTAGAGGGGGAGCCTCACTGTAGTTGGAAATCACTCTTGGAAAGCTTGTACTAATGAAAGTTCAGTTTCATATAGTGGTTAAGTGTGCGGACTCTTATCTGGAAGAACCGGGTTTGTATTCCCCACTCCTCCACTTGCAGCTGCTGGAATGGACTTGGGTTAGCCATAGCTATCACAGGAGTTGTCCTTGAAAGGGCAGCTGCTGTGAGAGCCCTCTCAGCCCCACCCACCTCACAGGGTGTCTGTTGTGGGGGAGGAAGATAAAGGTGATTGTGAGCTGTTCTGAGACTCTGAGATTCAGAGCGGAGGGTGGGTTATAAATCCAATATCTTCTGATTCCCCACGCAGCTGCTGGAATGGCTTTGGGTCAGCCATAGCTCTCGCAGGGTTATCCTTGAAAGGGCAGCTTCTATGAGAGCTCTCTCAGCCCCACCCACCTCACAGGGTATCTGTTGTGGGGGAAGAAGATATAGGAGATTGTAAGCCACTCTGAGTCTCTGATTCAGAGAGAAGGGCAGGGTATAAATCTGCAGTCGTCTTCTTCTCTCCCTCTTGCCTTGGAAGAGTGAAGGAGGCCAGAATGGGTCTAAATCACCCCTATGAGTCCCTGTTAGGTTGTGCTGCTAATTACCATGTTAGATCTCAGAGTCTCTTGCATTCAGTTGCTCAGGGTCTCCTTGGCTACCATCAGCCCAGCACGAATCTTCACATATTTATTAAATATGTCTCTGCACAAAACAAGCATTATCTCCTTGCTGCACTGTAAAATGCATAGAATATGCACACCTTTGACAAAGCAACTGGCAAAGTATTTGCGGAAACATGCTCTGTGTGGCAGAAGGCACTGACTAAGCCCAACACAAGACATTCAGCACTGCTCAATTATCATTGGTAATTCTTACAGTGGTGGTTGGTTTTATGTGCTTTCTGCATTCTCTTTAAACTGGTGACCTGCAGAGGTAGCATAAATAAATAAAATAAAATAACATTCCATGGAAGTCAGATGTCTTTTTTTAACACCACCTGGCTGATTTAGTATGTCCAATGCTGCTCAGTGAAGAAATTGATAACCTAGTAAGATTAAACAGTCATGCAAACAGCAAGGAGCCAGCACTGACTCCAAGCACATCTCTGTGTGGGATTTATTATTGATGTCTAAGATTCACTGTTAGCATCTCTTGGATGAAAATGTAGCATTTTGCACAATGTGAAGGAGCCCTGTTCCTTCCCTTGCCTTCACCACAATTGTTCTGCCCTTAAAAAAAAAAGGCTGAAAATGCAATAGCTTTACCCCCGGCCTCTTCTGATGGAAATTGCTCTTACTTCCAAACTCATAATTTAGGTTGCCAATCCCCAGTTGGACGCAGGGGATCCTCCAGTTTGAAGGATCTCCCCTTGCTTCAGTGTTATTAGAAAGCGGGGGGTGGGGGGGAGAGGGAAATGTCTGCTGGGCACTCCATTATACTGTATGGGAACCAGTCTGCATTATACCCATAGGGTATAATGGAGAAATGATCCATGGGTCTCTGGGGGGCTGTTTTTTGAGGTAGAAGCACCAAATTTTCAGCATAGCATCTAGTGCCTCTCCTCAAAACACCTCCAAAGTTTGAAAAAGACTGGACCAGTGGGTCCAATTCTATGAGCTCTCAAAGAAGGTGTCCCTATCCTTCATTATTTCCAAATGGAGGGAAGGCATTTAAAAGACATGTGATCCCTTTAAATGCAATTGCCAGAACTCCCTTTGGAGTTCAATCGTGCTTGTCACACCCTTGCTCCTGGTTCCATCCCCAAAGTCTTCTGGCTCCACCCCTCAAAGTCCCCAGCTATTTCTTGAGGTGGACCTGGCAACTGTAAGAATGATTTACTGTTCTCTGGGCTAAGGTTGCAATCCTGTCCACATTTCCTTGGAAATAAACCTCACTGACCTCAGTGATGTCTGAATAACTATCCAGCATGATCAGTCTATGTTCTGCCTTGCCTGAGAAACCTATACCAGAACCAAGCGGGGAGACAACTTTGTCCTGCAGCAGTTGAATAGGAAACCAGTGTGGTGTAGTGCCTAGATCCATGTTCAGATCCCCCATTTATCACTATCTGTGAGTTTAACTAAAGATAAAGAAAAAGGAAGAGCTCTAGAAAAGAGAACAAAATTTGCATAGGGTCATTTACATTCACAGATGCAAATTTACATACTATGATAATATAACTGAATACAACATCAGCTTGTCTGTTATGCAGGTGCTAACTATTGATGGGGAATTTTTCAAGGCCCCCCACTCTCGCTTTTTGTGGCTCACTCTCTTAACTTATCACAAACAGCCTGGTTAGCTTTAGTAGCTCTTCTTCCAACCACAGATGGCTCTGGGAACCCTCTGGTTGTTCTGGGATCTAACCTCCACAGGTACAGTGTTTGGTTTTAGTGAACATAAGTACAGTCCAGACATTGCAAAGGACAGACCTCAAAAAAGAGGTAAGAGGGCATATGGCCGCTCTACTCATAAGGTTATCATGTGGACAAAATGAGAGAGGGAGGAAGAGAGTATACAGTGCCCTGAGCTTCTGTAGGAAATATAGGATTTAAAAATTAATAAATACCACTCCCAGTTATGGTCCTGATAAAGCCCTTTCACAAAGTTTAGGGATTGAACTTCCCTCCTGATAATCTAGCTGTCAACTAGGGTTGGCCAAATAAATACAACTAGGGCAGCAGGAACCCTCGCAATTTGTACAGTCCCAGCTTGACCATCAGATACCATAGTAGCCTGGGCGGGGGGAGGGAGGATGCTAATGACAAGCAAGGATAGCTCAACAGTACTACCTCCATGTTTCTGAAAAACTATTGGCTGTACACAGCTCTGGGTAGCAAACACAAGGTTATTTGATGAGAAAAAAAGAGGGAAGAAAATCCAAATGTGCTGTCAGTGTCAGCAATGGCATTCTTCCAGAGCCTGGAGCTCTTTGTTTAAACTCTCCAGTGAGGCCTGTTATCCAGAGTGCTGAACCTGGCTCAGCCAGAATTTAACATCCCTGAATATTCCCATTAGTGCTGTTACTTTGATATTCCCATCAGTAGCGTAGCCTGCCATGCTAAATGGGTGTGGAGTAAGAATGTGGATATTTGACTAAGGCCTTCAGTCCCCACAAGCCTTGGTCCTATAACCTGCTTTTATGCCTGCTTAGCATTACTCACCCATCTTGAGATGTCTTCAGTTGAGGGTATGTTATAGACTTCATACTCCCATATCATCTTGCCTGTATATGCAGATGGCCTTCTGCCCCTTGCAGGTCAGGAAAGTGGCCATAGATACAGGACTTTGTCTGCGGTAGCACCCAGACTGTGGAAGGCCCTGCCTGACTTTATTAACCAGGTGTGTACATTATTAAGTATTAGGTACTCATTTAAAAACCTCATTTGCCCACACTGTGGGCAGCAATGAGGTTTGATCTCATTGCTTGACCATCTGCTCTGGTCTTTTTTATTTGTATATTGGCTGTTGGTTCTTGTTTTGTGAGGTAATTATTTTTAATTGTTTTAATGGATTGCTCTTAATCGTGTCATTAGTCGCCTTCCAGGCTTGTCTTGGGAAGAAAGGCAGGTTATAAATATTTGAAACAAATCAATTTGTTAAATCTGTGGCCCTGTCAGGGCTGGTGATATAGAGGCAAGCAGATCCTGACCAGGTTGCCGATCAAATCAATCACCAGTTGATGTCCTCCAAAGAAAATGATTAATGGTAGGTCCAGGACAGACGAAAGGAAGTACTTTTTGAACACAACACACAACAGACATGGATTTGGTGAAGGTCTGATCTATAAATATGAGAGAATGAGGTGGCAGAATCCTGAGATGTTAAGTAGACTATCATTTCAGGCTACAGGTGAGGAACAGCAGTTTTTAATTCTTCACTGTGTTGAAAATCCCTGTGAGTAAAAAAACCCAAACACATTCATCAGGTTGATATGTTCTAATTCTGAGAGATCTCTGGGTGGTTGGCAACTTTAGAAAATTTCCCGAGATTAATAGGCTCCAGAGACCAACCCCCCACTCCAGCCTCAGGTGTGCAGAAGTTCTTCCCAACCTGAGATCTTTTTTGGGTTGGAGTTTCTAGGAAATGAACCCGGGATCTTGTGATCTGTTTTCTCTGTCTCTCTGAGGTCTTGAGAGCTCTTCCCTGGTACCCTTCAGCTGAAGTTGGAGAGACTGAATTTAGGACTTTCTGTGGAGTGGGTATGTGCTCTGTTCCTGCTGCTGAGTTGTAGTATTATAAGAAAGAGAAAGTGGGGGGGGGGGGGAACCCACGCTCTATGCTGTTCAAAATTTTGTTTGCCTTTGTTAACACAGATACACTCTATCCTTTAGTGCAGGAAAGGGCTGAAAGACCAGCTGACATCTCCCATTTGTGATGTTTACTTCTCATCCTTCAAGTGACCCACTCCTCCCCACTTCACTCAGCTACCTTCCTAAACACCCCAATCTCAGTCTCTGCAGCGCACAAGGCTCACTCTCTCGTGTATTTAAACAGATTAATTGCTAAGCAGAAGATGGTGCCTTTCTATAATTGGAAGTTGAAAAATATTTGACTAAAAGTACCCTGAGGGGTGATGGATGAATGTCCAAATTAGTTTACTTCTCTCAACTCGCACCTCTTGCCTTGGGAAATTGTCCAGGCAGGAAGTAAGGTTCAGATTAATCAATGAGACTGGTAACTGCTAAGGAGTCAGATGTGATGGAATTAGATTTTTCCCATTAAGAAACCAGATACCTGAAATATTTAATCATCTTAATGAGGAAGGCAGGTGGAGTCTCCTCAGCTCTGTGGACACTGAATGGAAAATTCAATAATTCATCTGCCAGGTTTCTAGTTTTCTCAGGGAAAACTAATTGGGGTTCAAAGATTTCTCAAGTTAAGTCACTGAGAACTAGTATGGCAGCTGAGAACTAGTATGAGAGCTGAGTTGGTAGCTCTGGGTTCATGACCCTCCTCTTTCCTGATCTGACCTTGGGCAATTGTTCCTCTCTTGAGACTCAACTAGATGATATGTCCTCTTCAGATCTTTAATTTTGTTTAAAAACAATCATGGTGGCTGGGTCTTGAATTGGAATTATGACAATAGGCCATGGAAGGGTATCCCAACAGCTACTCTTTCCCATGAGAGGTCACACTTTCCAGCAGTTACTAACCTTGGCAGGAAAAGAAGACATTTCCCTACCCTAACAATAGGCTTAGCAACTGCCTTGGGAGGGAAGTGTTATAAAGGGGGTGGGGAAATAGGCAAGCTGTCCCTGCCCCACTAGTATTGTCCTGATCCAGAGCAACACCCACACATACAGAGCTGATATGAAAGAAAATCAAAGATGTCTGGGAACTCTGGTTACAGATTACCAGCATCTTGTGTAGTTGAACGTTTTGTCTTGCAGGACTTTTGTGGGGCTACAGTGCAATCTGCTGTGTACAAACTCATCTTCTTATCCCTGTACAGGCTGTATGGCTAAAATGAATGAAAAATAATCCATAATATGAACAATATTCAAATTTTGCATCGTCAGAATGCTGAAATTTCCTTTATTCTACTAGCATTTAGATTTAGATTTTCAAACTGAATTTTGACATAAACTTTTGCAATTCAGATGTTGGGGTTTCCTAAAAACCTATTCAGTGTTCATTGACTGCTGAAATGAAATGATTTAATGAGTGCGGAACTTCCAAAAAAAGCTCTACTGAGAAGTTAAATACTGACTGCATGCCATGCTCGCTGTAAGGTGCTATCAAATATTGATTGCGTTTTTCTGATTCTTGCTGTCATATGTTCAGTGCTACTGCAGGGGAGGGCAGTTTTCCACGATAGTCTCAGACTCCACAGGTTGAAGCCCAAGCTCAATAGCAGAGCCTCATGCTTTGCATGCAAAATTGTTGAATGTTCAATCCCAGGCATGGCCATTAGTTAGCAAATGTTAGGAACGACCTTTCTCTATGCAGTACCCCAGAAAGCAGCTGCCAGTCAGAGAAAACAATAATGAACTGAGCAATGGTTATGACTAAGTGTAAGGCTGCTTCAGTTCTTGCTGCAATATGATCAGCTGAAAAAATTGGGAAGTTGAATACCCAATATTTGCGCATGTAGTATATAGTGCTAGAATATTAACTATCAAATTATAGAGAGGTGAGGAGAGGGTACATTTCAGCTCTGATAATAGATTTTATGATTGTTCTGGCACTTGATGCCAGAGTTGAAATGTACCAAGATGTTATTCCCAACTAAAGAGGTGAAATTACTAACACTCAAGGCAGCCATTTGTTAAGAAACTTTTTTAAAAAGGCCTACAGTGAAGCCATTAAAAACCAATCAGACACTGAGTGCAGAAAACACAGAAGTCTCCCAAGACTCAAGCAATCAGCAAAATCCCTCAGTGAAGAAAAGGAAATTCAGAAATGTTGTGAAAAATGCCAGGCAAATATAAAAGTCTTTGCTTTGGCTCTCAAGTTAAAATTCTTCTCAGTCCCCAAGTATTTTCTCAGTAGAAAAGTAATTGCCAGCAAAAACAAGCATTTTCTGTCTTAGGGAAGATAGTGTGTAACCTCTGCATTGTTTCCAAATGATCAGTCTATATTGGGTCTGGAAGTAAGCCCATTCTCAGAAATGTCAAGGTGATGGAGGATTCTACTTTTTCTTATAAATCAACATAAAATCCAGAAATCTGAATGCAAGGATGAACACAGCCCTGTTATCCTCCATGTCATTCTCTTTGGTGAACAGTTATGTTCTGAGCTGCCTCTTGTGATGACTTCAGAGGATACAGTCCCCGCCCTAGAAGACAGGCCCCTTCTGGGAACCCAACCCAAGCACCCTCAGCAATCTATGGCAGCTTTGTGTGGCCATCAGGATCCCAGTTCTTCCTTGCTATATTAGCACTGTTCACAGTCTAGCTTCTTGTGTAGAGCACATCACATGCTACATTGCACAGGGATGGCTATTGGTAAACAACCTCATGGTATTCAGCTGCATAAAAGCTACAGCCTTGGGGAATCTTCATCTCTTTTCCTGCTGTTTGTGAAGCTGGGATTGTCACAGTCTCCTGGCATAGGAGCTCACTTTGAACTATCTGTATCACTAAACCTTCTCACCCACCACTGCCTTATTCCCTGATGGTGATGACCCTTTTTATAGTTCCTCCCCAGTATATTAGGCCCTGAAGATTGGCCCTTTAGTTCCTAATGGAATGCTGCTCTGGCTGCCAGGAGCAAGCCAAGCCCCAGCAGATGCATAGGAGGAGGTAGCAAATGAGGGGACTGTTCAGCTTGGGCTTTTCTTGGGCTATTGGAGCAGCCCAGCCCACTGCTTTTAGGCTCTTCCTCTCACTTTCTATGTGTTGTGTTGTCACTTCTAGTTTTGGCACTCAATTTTTCCCGAGACAGCAGGGCCACACTGGAATAATCATGTCTTCCATGAGGTACCACAGTTGCTATCACTGACTCACCAAATGCCAGGAGAGCTTGAGGATGGTGCCTGGGGAGGGTGGAGTTTGGAATGGGGTGTGTGATGGCACTTCTGCATGATATTCTATGAATGTCCAATAATCTCTATGGTAAAAACCATGGAGATGCAGGGAAGTGGCGTATCACTATGGGAGCCATTTTCCAGTCATTTTTCTCCCCCTCCTCAGTTTCCTTGTGTGGGGGTGCTACAGCTGAAGGGGGGGTTCTTTGCTGTGGGTCAGTAAATTCTATATGTTTTATTATCTTATTGTTTTAAATTGTTGTAAATTGATGTTTTTTAAACTTATGTTAGATTTTATATGTTGTAAGCCGCCCTGAGCTGCTTCGGTGGGAAGGGCGGGATATAAATTGAAATAAACTGAAACTGAAACTAAATGGTAAGCCTATAGTTTACCTTTTTTAAAAAAGCTATGAAAGCTATTACTATACCCAGTAGCAATAAATCCCATACATTATAATTATGCTCTGCCCTTCCATCCTCTCCGATGTGTGTGTGTGGAAATGTAAACAATATTTACAACAAAATTAATATTGATCAGTAAAATCAAAATGAACAGGTCAGCAGGAAATAAAAGACGTTTCTTTTGTGTTTCCTAAACTGACTGCCAATCAATTTTATTGAGTTAGCCCACTTTTGACTATTATCTCCTCTTCACATGTAGTGTTATAAATCCACATATTTTAGTCATCTTATTTTTAAAAACTAAACAAAAAAAGAAAAGAACACACATCCCAAATGAGTTCCCTGTGAACTCAGGGAAAGGTGGTATATAAATTGAAATGATAAATAAATACAAATAAATAAATGCTTTCCCTTTTAGCAGAATGGCAAGCCTAAAGTCTAAGGCAAACATAGGTGGCATCCTGGGGCCTAGGAATGCCAACCTCCAGGTGGGACCTGTGGATCTCCTGGAGTTACAGCACATCTGCAGACCACAGAGAAGAGTTTTCCTGGAGAAAATGAAGGCTTTTGAAGATGGATTCTGTGGACTGAGGTCCCTGTCCTTCCCAGGCTCCATCCTCAAATCTCCAGGAGTTTGACAACCTGGATCTGGCAACCCTACCCCCCCTTCCCCCACCAGCAGCCAGGAAGGACTTGGCAACCCTTGTTAGGTTTCCAGGAACTTCCTTTCTGGAACCAGTGTGGAGTAGTGGTTAAACCTGCACTAGAATCTGAGGAGACTCATGTTCAGCTCCCCCTTTCCCATGTGAGTGACCTTGGGCAGTCACTCTCTTTGAGTTTACCTTGAAAGGTTGCTGTGAGGATAAAGTGGGAGGGGGAAAACCACATGTACCATCCTCATCTCCTTTCTTTATTTGTAGCATTCACAAACTGCTGTCTCCAGAAACAGGCAGCTCACAATATTCCTACTCTGCCACAGAAGCTCACTGGGTGACCCTGGGCCAGTGGTATACTCTCAACGTAACCTACTTCACACAGTTGTTGAAAGAATAAAATGCAAGAGGATGTTATTAGCCACATTGAATTTCCATTGTGAGAAAAAGGTGCTACAAACATCAAATATTTTAAAACCACGCCCAAATTCAAGCACACTAAAAATCAGTCCAATAATACTTTAAAGCATGTATCAATCCAATGTATCCAAAGTCTGAATATCCAAGCCAGACCCTGAAATCTGGCAACCCTATTAAAACCCTATAAAAAGTGCTGGATAGCCTTGCAGGACCTCTGTCCTTCCCTTAATATTCCTAACAGCCATTGTCTCCTGAATAAATACATTGGCAAAGGACTCCATTGCATGAAGTACTAAACCCTGAGGCTTTGGCACAGCTCTGTCTTTCAGCACTTCAGTTGCCAGTTCCCCTGGAGTGAGCAATTTTGCTATGGAGAAATGATCTCTGAAACCATGCTTGTTCGTGACACTGGGAGGAATGGGCTAATGAGTCCTTTGCTGGTCAGAGTGGCCTGAGCCAACATTTCTGGCTTTCAGCCCTATATCAGTCCAAAATACAACCATCCCAGGCTCTGCGGCATATCTCCCCTAAAGGTAGATCTTGATTGCTTGCTTGTAACGTTTATGAACACACTCCTGGCTTCCTTTCACAAACATTGAACGGGATTATAAATACTTTATCACTCAGGCTGACTGTGGATGGTCTGGAACTTCTGCATTGCATTACGTAGGGAAAAAAATCTGTGCTTTCATGTCTATCATTAGTTACTGATAGTCCTTTAAACTTTTTTTGCTGTAATGTAAATGGTATTATTCTGCCCAGTCTTAAACAAAACGATAGAGTATTAAAGGATTTTCATATGCGCAAGTTATTTCTAACATGTCTTGCTTAGCTGATGTCTCCATGGGGGAAACATCTGTCAAGACTGCAAATTATATAACCTAAAAAAGTTGTTTAAAAGTTGGGTCCAAATTCCCTTGTAACCTTATCACTATAAATATTTCTTGCCTGCTCCTTTCTCCCTCTTTTTTTCCCTTGGTACTTAAATATCAGAGGTTCCGGGCAACTGCTTTAAGCAGCTTGTGTCAATTTCAAAGGCTTAGAGCTATGATGTTCCATGCTCTGGCTTGCCTCTTTAGCTGTTGAATAACAGTTAAAGAGTGGTTAAGCCCAGCATCTAACAGTCTGTAAAACTCCTGTCAAGCAGATTAAGTCTGAATTTAGATGACAGAAATAAACTGCAAACTTTCGTCTTCATTAGCAATGTCATCCCTAAAGGGCTTCTTGGAACTTCTTGTGAGCAAGCCTCACTCATTCTCAGTAGCGTGAGGGAATTTCTGATCTTCAAGTGCTGCCCCTCCATTTTCCTTGTGTGCAGGAGATGTCCTCTTACACCAAAGAGCATATGGAATACTGCTTTTGTGGAGATCCATGTCCCTGCTGGAGCTCCTGCCTGCACATCAGCGCCACATGGATAGTTATGGATGTTAAGAAACCATTTTCATTTGGCCAGTCTAAAAATCGCATTGCCACCTTTTGTTCTGGATTTATCATTACACCAAGAGCATGAAGCACCCCCCTCAAATATAGATAAGGTTGCCAACTGATCAGGATAGAATTGGCCAATCTACTTTGAGAGATCTTTTGTTTTGCTTTTAAACTGGTTGCCAGAGAAATGTGGGCAGTGATAGCACCCCCCATCAGTATTTTGAGCTGCTCACATTAGGAGAATGTGCCAGGCTTTTGTGCCAGGCTATGCCCCATGCCCACTCAATACTGCTCTGTGCCCAGAAAAGGCAACTACCTACATTTGAGTGCAATAAGCACCTGTTCCATGGGCAGAAATCTCTACCTCCCTTAATAAGACTTCTGCTGGTGAGTAACTGGTAACAAGACAGCCACAAAATGAACATATGTCCAACAAGAATTATCATCTGAATGCACCCCAGATCCCTCCCTTTTCTCTTTTGGTCTGCGGAGACATATTTGTTACCTATTGCCAGTATTGGATTCCTATTAGGCCATGACATTCCTCTTAGTGCTATCACCAGTGAAGGATCAATAACATCAGCAATACCCTTCCATTCTGGCTTTTGGTATTTCTAGTAATGGTAAATTACTTTAGGATACTTGAAATGTTCCCCATTTTCAGAACCGTTTTGGATTCTGTATATCAGATTACATTCATGGGTGTTTAAAATGGTACATATTCTCCCTGGAGCTTAGGTGAACCTACTTCAAGTGGTGGTTTGATTGCATTATGGTGAATTTGGGAGCTACCATGTCTGGCTTGGTGTGACAGGATGAGAAGAGCAATCCACAGATGCTTGCACTGCCAAATAAAGCTGATCTGAAAGTATTTAGAGGTATCAGATATCACATGACACATTCTTGGGGTAAAGAGACCTTAGCACTGTCTGCATGGTCTCTGTGCAGTCCTGTTTTGGTCAGAGATGGCTACTGGGCTGCCTGGATCTTCTATACTTAGGGTGGGGTCCAGGACCATCACACCCTACAGGTCCTCCTTCCTGTTGGTAGTGCCTCAGGAATGGTCTCAGAATTCACTGGGATATGGCAGCAGCACTGTTGGACTCTCCCCCCTTCCACTGATTCACTGACCAACACTGACCTGACCAAGGGATAGGGCCCTTCCCTGGGCTACCCTAAGAAAGGCTTGTCTGGGGGTAGACTGACCCTATACTCTCCCAATGCCCTCTTTTCAGGAGTGGGCCCATTATGATAGAATGGAATCTGGGCCACAAGCCTCCCACCTCTTCTTTGACTCTCTCCTGCAATTCAAGAGGCTGCTCTGCCTGCCTCCACAGGCCCCAGAATCCAAGGTTGCTGCTGGCCTCCCCTTTTGGTATGTTCCCAGGGGCTGCCTGAACTCCACCTCTCATTTATTTATTTTTATTTTTATTTATTTTATTCGATTTATATCCCGCCCTACCCCACCGAGGTGTCATCTGAGTCCCGTACTAGGCCTGACAGATTCTGAGGCTGCTGGTGCTGCTCCTTTCCCCACAGTCTGTGGTAGAGTTGCCAGCCTTCAGGTAGGGCCTGGAAATCTCCTGCTTTTACAACTGATCTCCAACTGGCAACCTGAAGAAAATGGCTGCCTTGAAGGGTGGACTCTATGGCACTGTACCATGTAGAGGCCCCTCCCTTCCCCAAGCCCTGCCCTTTCAGATCCACCCCCAAAGTCTCCAGGTATTTTCCAACACAGTCCTGGCAGCCCTAGCCTGTGGAAAGGCTGTCTGCCACAGCAGTGCAGTGCTTGGATGAAGCTTTCCCCCGCTGGAGTGTCCTTTGGAGCAGGTGTGTGTGTGTCTCCTACCCCTGGGCATGGAAACAGGCCAAATCCCTGACTTCTTTTCCCAAAGTTGCTCTGTGGGCTGAAACCCTCAAATGGATCTAATTGATTTTTAGTTTTGAAAATGGTAAGAATAATCACAGATAATATTTATCTAATATTTCACATACCTTAAATTGTTGCAATCGCTACAACCACCCTGTAAGGTAGAGCAGAATTATTATCCCAAACAAGCACAAGACTCCTCTTGTGTCCATGGCCAAAGTAAGATTTGAACTAGGGACTTCACCTTAGCAATGCTCTTTCTGAACTGCCTTAGACCGTGTAGAAAACCCTCTACATCTGTCTCAGCTCTACTTCATGTGGAATTTGTTAGCACTTTAGGTGTTTGTTCTTTCTCTCTCAGAAACCCTGGTCAAGAAATTTCATCAGACTTATGAAGTCATCTGTGCTTCCTTTCCTTCTGCCTAGGAGTCTCCAAGTTTGTCTTGTTGCTCTAGGTGACATTCCTTTTAGCCTAGAGGCAAACAGGTCAAAAGTAGAGGAGGAAAATATGTGATGTTCTTTAACCAGGGCTATGTGTAATCCATTTTTTCACAGTAGTTATCAGTAAAATATAGAATCTGGTTTTCTAGGTCAGCAGCTTGAGAATTTCAACTTTCATTTTGTTAAAAGCAAATTTCTACGGTACATGGCTGCAGAGATACACTTAAAAACATGGAACTGTGCTTGGTAAACCCAGATGCAATCATGGGTGGGGCTGGTGCAACAGGAAAGGTATATTGCTCTGTGTGTACAGGAAACTGACACAGATCTTATTGTGAGGTTGCCTCCATCCTTGCAAAGTTTATTGGCTTGCATGGTGAAAATCTGCTGCAACCACAAAGCCAGCCGAGAAAATGTAAGGGAGCTGGACAAAAGATTCAAACAGAGGCATTGTAGATGGTGTTTGCTTCCCCCTTAATTTTAACTAGGCTTGCTGGTAATGAAGGTGGAAATTCCTGGTGGTCTTTTCCTCTGGTTGGATTCATGTCCTCTTTCATATAGTTTTGATGTGTTACATCTCTAGTTGTTGTTTTAAGGATCCCAGATAGAAAGTCTTGGAGAACTGCTGTCCTGAGTTAAATGGATCAATTTAAGTCAGTTTCATATGTTCATCAACAAACATAAGAGCAGTGCTTTTTTTTTTTGTTTTAGCAGGAATGCACAGGAATGCAGTTCCGGCTGGCTTGGTGTCAGAAGGTGTGGCCTAATATGCAAATGAGTTCCTGCTGGGTTTTTCCTACAAAAAAAGCCCTGCATAAGAGTAAAACTCCTGTGGCCAGCGGCTGTAGTGGAGCATGTGCTTTGCATACAGAAGGCCCCAGCCCCCAGTGCCATCCTCAGCATCTCTACTTAAAAGATGCTTTCAGTCAAAGTAGGGAAGCTACATGGGGTTAGGTAAAGGTGCTGGGTTGCTTCTTTCCCATATTTTCAGTGCACCCCTGTGGGTGAGCTGGGAATTTTTTATATCTCCATTGGTGATTGTATGGATTCAAGGTTTTATTTGCAGCTTCAGCGCAAAATGGAAACAGCATGATCCTGCACGGGTAGCCCGAGAAGTCTACCATTGTTCCTGGGAAGCACTGTGAATGGCAAAAGCATTCTTTAAACTGGAAGGTAAATTAAAAAAAAGAAAGATGTGATGAATCTCCAAGGCTGAGGACTGTGCAGTACTGTGAGCATGCTGTAGTCTTTGCTAGTTAAGGAGAAAACCATGCTTGCTAATAGTCTTTTACTTGGAGGAACCCCAAAACCGCATATGCTATCCTATGCACAGGCGATCCATTACAAACTCCATGGCATTGAGACTGCAGTAAAGAAGAAATAAAGCTAGCCAGGTGGTAAAATCGCCACTCACTTCAGTTGAGAGCCACTGAAACTGCTTAGAATTGATTTGATAATCATGAGGCTATAGACGAGCATTTTATATGCCTTCCCATTCAAAGCTGCTGTTCAGCTTCTGCATAAATCATGTGTCAATCTGAATCCAAGGCCTGGTTCTCATAGACAATTGTTTACTCCAGCGACAATTTGTCTGTTCATAAATATATTCCTTTTGATGGCATAATAGATTCCTTTTCTTGTGTCACAAAAGGGCAATTACTTCAGAGTGCTGAAAGAGATTTTTTTTTTAAAGGATGACAACTTAGGAGCTATTTTGTACTTAAAGCTAGAATAGATGTATATAGGCACTATGATTATTTCAGGTAGCTCTGTCTTTCATCTCCCAGAATGAAAATGTGTTTTGTTTTCTGAGGTCAGCTGAGAAACACACATCTTTAAACATTTCAGAGAAACATGAAATTGCCTTATGTAGTGGTTTGTCCAGCTTGGCTTTGTTTGCTTCAGATGGCAAAGGCTCTTGAGGAATCAGGCAGAGAGAAGGTCTTTCCCAGCAGCTGAGATGCTTTAAGTGAGACTCCAGAGATTGAAGCAGGGGCTCTTCAAAGGCGAAACATGTCCTCTCTACTGAGCCTCAGTCCACTAATGGATGTAGAAGGCTTAGTGATTCACAAGCCAGCTGTCTGCAGGGCTGCTTCACATTATATTGGCACATTAAATGAAAAAAACATAGGCAATTCTTCCTGCATCCAACACTGCCTTATCCTGAGCCAGACCCAAGGTCGATATTGCCTACTCAGACTGGCAGCTGCTATCCAGGGGAAGTCTTTCATATAATCTGCTACTGGATTCTGTTAACCAGAGATGCTGGGAGTTGAGCCTGGGAACTTCTGCAGACAAGCAGGTCAGTGATCAGTTTCTCTGGAGGAAATGTCAGCTTTGGAGGATGGACTCTGTAGCATCACATCCCTGCTGAGTTCTTTCCCCAGACATTGCCCTCCCCAGGTATTGTTCCCCAAATCTCCAGAAATGTTCCAAGCCAGAGTTGGCAACCTTTCTTTCTGACATGAATCAGAATGGCTTTGGGACATAGTACACAAAATACACATTACATTTGATGCAAGTACCCCAGGGGACTGGCAGCCACATTGCAGTTGCAATTCCCCACTGGCAATTCCTTGTAAAAATGTTTCAGGAGATCAGTTTGGATCAGGACTGTGAGACAGAAGAGGGGGTCCTGCTTAAGCCCTCCATTTCCTGTGGCTGGTACAGGCCCCCCATAAAGTCCCCCTGGGCTGGATTGGCTTGGGAAGATGGGGAGAAGGGCAGGAACCCCTCCATCTCTGCACCATGGTCCTAATCTGAATTGGGCTCCTGTGGTGAATGGACACATGGCACGTGAAGCTGCCTTATCCTGAATCAGACCCTTGGTGCATCACGTTTAGTATTGTCTGCTCAGACTGGCAGCAGCTCTCTGGGGTGTCTTTCACATTGCCTTCTACCTGATCCTTTTAAATGGGGATGTTGTGGACTGAACCTGGGACCTTCTGCGCTGAGTACTGAGTCCCAGTCCCTCCCCTTCATGCTTTTACATAGAATTGCCACCAGCTTCAATATGACTCTCCTTGGGAACTTGTGTAAAATGTAATGTGTAGCTTGGCCCTCCTAAGCCATTTAAAGAAGTGAAGTATCTCCGATGGCGGCCTGAAATGATAGTTTTTGCACGCCATTGAGGGTCACAGAGCATGAGGCTAACAGATCTTGTCCCCAGCACAGTCTCCTGGATGCCCTGCTCTGCAAGTCCGTTTGGCATGAACAGGGCCTGTGCAAGATTTCCTGGCAGATGAGATACCCCAGTGGATCAGATCTGCCTGCCCTGAATTGTGCCAACCTTTAGTGTTGCCCCAAAATCTGCTGCCTGAGGCAGCTGCTACTCCTTGCCTCAGGGGAGAGGCCATGCTGAGCTGTTTCTTTTCAAAAGGCTTTCAGTGTGAATGGCAACATTCATGATGAATTCCTCCAAAAGCCTCTGTTATTATTCATTAGATTAGTTATTTATTTGTTTGATTTATTTGTCCCCAACAGCTCAAAGCAGCACTTACAAGAACAAAATGCCACTCGTATAATTCAAGGTTTAAAAATATACATATTTAGCTAAATGAATCCCCTGTATGTTTCACTGACCGCTAAATGCCTTGCCAAAATGAATAAGGTTTTCCCTTTTTTTATATGGCTTCTGGGAAGAGATGGATGTTCTGCTGTACCAAAGGCAGGGAGTTCAAGAGCTAAGGAGGAAGAATCCAGCACCCACACTTTAAATTGGACCAGGAAACAAACAGGCAGCCAGCTGACATTTCCAAATTGTCTTCAAGGGCAGCCTCAGGTAGAGTATTACAATAATCTGTATATCTGATACCATGACAGGGAACAGAGAAATCAGCCCCACTCTTCACCTGAAGGTCTGAACAGAAACAAAGTACATGAAGCCCAGGCTCTATAACAGGGGTGTAATCTTGCTAAATGTAAGAGCCACATAGAATAAACGTCAGATTCTGAGAGCCACAAGATGTGAACATCAGATGTCTGAGAGCTGCAAGACAGGGAGGGAGGCAGGCAGGAAGGCAGGCAAATAGATGGAGGAGGGAGAGGTACAAAGAAAGCAACTTTTACTTTAAATGCATTCTCCAAGATGTCATCTGGCTTGGCTTGGAGAAGTGATTTAAAGAGAGAAATGCCTTCTCCAAGCTGACCAGTGGGGTGATGGGGGCTTTGAGAGCCACACAATATGTGTGAAAGAGCCACATGTGGCTCCTGAGTCACAGTTTGACCGCCCCTGCTCTATAGGTATCAGGAATCCTGTCAAACCTTATGGAGGGAGCCTGGGTACATATCATTCATACATGCATAGGTTCTATTCTCACCTTTGGATTAACGTGTCAGTGTCCAGAGTGGACATGCAGGATGGGTTCCTGATCCTCCTTCACCCCCCCCTTTCACATTACTGAACCTGTGAAAGAAGCTCCCGTTGACTGGACATGAGGAAGGAGCCCAAGTGTGCCATTCCTGATTCCAGCTTGGCTTGAGGAAACTTCCATGAGGATAACCTCTAAAAGAAATTATAGTTAAATATTGCTACTTAAATAGGATGACAGATCAAGCTTTTCAGGTCAAAAGGAATTACTATGCGCATTTTGTTAGGGGATATAATATTCATTGTAATTTGTGGTACAGTAAAAATGTCATTCAAGGTTACCCAGTACAGGGGGAAAGTAGGTTAGGCTCTGCATGTCTGCATTGGTTTGTGCAACATTTGCTGCGCTTTGAGCCCCACTTGTCACACCTTATGATATATGCGATGTGCATGACTTTGAGTTTTCCCAAACTAGTTTCTGTTTCCCTCTCAAGGCCTGTGTGGGAGGGGATTCACTTTTGTATTTGTTGTTGAGAGGTACTCTTTTTCTCTTGGGGTAACTTGATCAGGAGTTCTGCAGTAGTTAGATGTCCTATCTCAGTTGGAAGCAAAAAAAAAGACCAGGTGCTGAAGCTACTGGAGCCTCCTGTATGTTGGCTAGAGAGAAAAGTTCAAGAATGCACTAAAAAGCAATAAGCTCACCCCCTCTCTGCCAGACCTCAGTGAATACTGCACACCTGAAGACAAATTCAGACCAGGCAGTATGTGTGAGTACAGGAAAGAGTGGGAAGTTAGATGTTGTCTTTGAGTCCTTCTTTTGGAAAGTTCATCCAGGCATGTCCTTTGCTGGCTTTGGCTAAACTTGATTAGGTACCTGCCATCACTTATCATCTGAAAATAGGGACTCTAACTCCTACTCTGACACCAAAGCATCTCTCTCTCTACCTCAGTCCCTCCCTCCTCTTCTGTCTGCTACACACTGTGGTCACTGCTACACACTGAGAGCCAGTTTGGTGTAGTGGTTAAGTGTGTGGACTCTTATCTGGGGGAACCAGGTTTGATTTCCCACTCCTCCACTTGCACCTGCTAGCATGGCCTTGGGTCAGCCATAGCTCTGGCAGAGGTTGTCCTTGAAAGGGCAGCTGCTGTGAGAGCCCTCTCCAGCCCCACCCACCTCACAGGGTGTCTGTTGTGGGGGAGGAAGGTAAAGGAGATTGTGAGCCGCTCTGAGACTCTTCGGAGTGGAAGACGGGATATAAATCCAATATCTTCTTCTTCTTCATTTCCTTTGCAATAAACTGATTTGTGCAAGCTTCTAAAGCAAAGGATACTTCTAAACAGAACGGAACCATTTCCTCTTTCTCCCCTGTTAGGATTTTACAGTGTTTGCTGGAATGCTCAATCTTACAATGAATCTGACAGTATTTATATAATAGTAGAGCTGAAACTCAAACACACTCAACAACATTTGCTATCTGGGCAGGTGCTTATGGGAAAAGAAGAGATGAAAGGCAAGCTGTCTGTATTCAAGAGCATCTGAAAGCAGGTGTGTTATAGTTCAGTTTTACCTGCCTCTTCTATTAGATATATAAGATTCAGAGACCCCAAGAAAGGGGGATGAGACCAATACAGACACATACACACCCACACCCACACGCCCCTTTAAAAAAAGTAATCCCCCAGTCTTCCCCCGAGACAGAATTTTGCCAGGGATGGGTGTCAGAAAAGTGGAGCTGTCCTTGGTACATCATAGCAGTTTGGCTATGTGACTACTGTACCCTAGGGCCTATCCCAGAGGTGGCCAAACTTGCTTAATGTAAGAGCCACACAGAATAAACATAAGATGTTTGAGAGCCACAGGACATGAACATCAGATGTTTGTGAGCAGCAAGGAAGGAAGGAAAATATATGAGGATGGGAGGGAGAGGTGGAAAGAAAACCACTTTAATTTTAAAAGCAGTCTCCAAACTGGCCGACAGAGTTGTGGGGGCTTCAGGAGCCACACAATATGTGTGAAAAAGCAACATGTGGCTCCTGAGCTGCAGTTTGGCCACCTCTGGCCTATCCTGTTATTCTCCCACAAAGTTTTTCCACAGTGTGGCAAATGGTGGCTCTCTGGGGCTGTCTCAGGTTGCAGAAATGGCACAGGAGAAGGCAAGGCTTGATCCCAGTCTCCATGCATGCTGTGTGGCGCTGATCCAAATGGGGCCCTTACATGCTTGGGAGCTGAATTTCCAGCACAGAAATTGCAAGGGACATCTGATCAAAAGTCCTCATGGCAGACCTGGATGGGCACGAGGATAATATAGCACAGGCTTCCCCAGTGTGGGGCCCATGGACACCATGGTGCCTGCCAACACCTTTCCTGGGGCTTGCCAAGTGTTTGTAGAAAGTGGGTGGGACCAGGTCAGGCTTTTGATTGGCCATTGGAGACTTGAGGGACTGTGCAAATTTTTAAAAATGTTGCTTGGCAGCAGCTGCCACCACAACACAAGGATCTTCACTGTGTGACTGAGAGTAACCTGTGGCAGCCATTTTGTGGCTTTGCCCACTATGCTGTGCCAGAATATCAGACGTACCCATAGGCTCAAAAAGGTTGGGGACTCCAGATAATGGCATATAGTTAGGTCCTGTACAGTCATCATGGATCAGGGCTAGAAGATCAGTGCTCTATTGTCCTTCTGTAGCTCCTGATGATAGAAAGCCATCGTCTTCCAAGGGTTCTACACAGCTTCATCCACAAGGCAGCCCAGTGGCTTGGCAGTCCAGTGGCTATAACTTGCCTTGCATTTAAGCTCTGTTTTCTGAGCCTGCTTTATCTGAGAAGTGTTGAGCAACTACTCTTGATAGAGTATTTTCAGCCATGGCACCCATAATATACAGTACTCACCAGTGATTCCTTTGGCATTGTGACTCATCCCCTTCTCTCAGAATGTGGAAAACTTTGTGTTTTAGGAAGTCCTTCAGGGTAAGCTATTGATTGCATTGATTTTGCTGATTCTGTTACTGTTACTTTGATAACTTTAAAAAGAAAGCTCTGCTGAGTTTCATAGATCACTGCTCTTATTGGATGTTCTAGCTATTGCTAGCTTACAGTACGATGTTATCACTGAGTCAGATTTTGTTGTTGCAAGTGACTTTGCATTAGGTTCTCTTGTACTGGATTTTATGGCATGTATTATATGGCACAGGGCCCTGTGGCACAGAATGGTAAACTGCAGTATTGCAGTCCAAGCTCTGCTCACGACCTGAGTTTGATCCCAGTGGAAGCTGGGTTCAGGTAGCCAGCTCAAGGTTGACTCAGCCTTTCATCCTTCTGAGGTCAGTAAAATGAGTACCCATCTTGTTGGGGGTGAAGTGTAGATGACTGGAGAAGGCAATGGCAAGCCACCCCATAAAAAGTCTGCCATGAAAACATCATGATACAACATCACCCCAGAATTGGAAACGACGGGTGCTTGCACAGGGGACTACCTTTAGCTTTATGGCATGATTTCCTTTGAATGGCTGCCAAACCTTTCTGCCATTTCAGTCTTCAAGTAGCTTACAAATATACCTGAACAAAGTCATTTTCCATTGCAGCATGGGCAAGTTCCCACATGTAGTTTTCTGTGCAGATTCCCTTGTCCTATGCTTGATGACCAGACAAGAGGGCAAACAGGCCAGATATAGCTCATGCAGACTTAGTGGTACCAACAGGGTAAAGAACAAGCCCCTCCCCAAGGCACCCTCTCCTTGGGCCAATTGGGAGAAAGTAGATAACAACATGCAGGGTGGGGAGGAGACCAGCTCCCACTTGGAGATTTGGGGGTAGAGCCTGGGGAAGGCAGGGTTTGGTAAGGGGAGGGACCTCATTAAGGTACAATACGACAGAGTTCACCTTCCAAAGCAGCCACTGATCTCTGTTGTCTGGTGACCAATTGTAGTTCCAGGAGATCTCTAGGTATACCTGAAGGTTAAGGGACTGCTCCTGAGCCTGGCTTACAGTTCTTTCCCCAGACTGCTGAATTAAATGGCACTTAGGAAGCCCAGAAGAAGAGGTCTGATGGAATTACATTCCTGCCTCCAAAATGTCTTGGTTAAGATGTTAGAATCTGGGTTGGTGGGGCCCTCGGGGCTGCTGCCCCTTGTGCAATTCTTCTTACACACAGCTGGTTTATGTGTTTTAAACTCTTGCATCTCACCAGGGCTGTTCTTGAACAAAAAGGCAAAGGATCAGTCACATCGGTAAACTAAAATACTTGTGGGTCAAGCCTGGGTCTTCGTCTGAGCAGTGGCCAAAAAGTTGGCATTGCATGCTTGGCTTTCAAGAAGTTTTTGAAGACCCTTTATTCCCCCCCCCCCCTCAACTTATTGATGCATTCTACCTTGAGGACTCTTCAGTGCAATGGTGGTGGCCAAAAGCAGGAATTAATAAAGAAAATCTAATGACTATAAATAAAGCTGTGTGTACCCTGTGGTTATGTGGGAGTACAGAAAAGCCGCAGAATTAGGTGCGGAATGATGCTTCTAGTCTTCATGACTGCAGTGATGTGTTCAGAAGGGAGTGGGCAATGTTGGCTGAAATCTCAGAAACCACAGAAGTAGCAGCTGCATGAGATTACCCATGGCTAAAGAGTGGATCATCAATGTAGTATAAATGGATCACAGATCATCAGTGTCGTCTTTGCCACTTTCTGCAACTGGGGAAACAACAGCAACATTTGCTGAATGAATTCAGGTAGGTAACCATCTTGGTCTGAAGCAGCAGAACAAAGTTGGAGCCAAGGGGCACCTTTAAGACCAGCAAAGTTTTATTCAAGGCAGAAGCTTTGGTGTGCTCTGCTAAATAATAAACAGTGGCAGGGTGGGTTTCCTCCTCTTTTGTTTTTCTTCCAAATGCGATCAAATTCTGTGCAAGCATGTTCAGCTTGAGTACAAAAGTACAGATTGCGGGAATCCAGCCCAGCATAAAAGAGAACTGTTTCAAGCGCTGCGTTCTATCTAATACCCGGAAAGATGCAGTTTCTCCGGGCGGCCCACGGGCTCGGCATGCCACGTGGGCTCGCAGCCTCTGTCAGAACTTCCTTTGTTCCCCTTGACACTAGTCGGCACATCCCGAGATCCAAAGCTTGCCTACAGAACACATAATTAGCCTCTCCCGATGCTCTTGATAATAACAGCCGCTCAATAGCAAGGGAAGGCGGGCTGAAGCCGATGTAGGCTAGCCCGGGGTCGGCCGGCCAATCCCTGCTGTCGGAGGCGGGGCTTGAGCTCCGGCAAATAATTACTAAGTGAATTTCCAGCCCAGTCGGTCTGGGCTGCCGAAAGATCTGGCTGCAGAGCGAGAGGGAAGCAGGGATCCTCGCGCGCTGGGAATCCTCTGAAGGAGCATCCTCGGACTGGCTCCCCTGGCCCCCTTCAGCCCGAGCAACGAGCGAAAGGTACCGCTGTTTGGGTTTCTGCTGTCCGCAGGGCTTTGTGGCTTTTGTCGCCGGAGGAAAAGTTTATTAGGGAATCGGCAACGTTTCAGAATCGCTTTGTGTTATAACGTGCAAAAGGAAGGGACGATCCAGGGCTTCATTGAAGCTTCTGGCCTGAAGAGCATGAGTACCAATGTGTTGCTTTACCCCCTAACTTTATGGTAGTGGCCGTGTTAGGTGCCAGGATTGGTTGTGTTGCATTGGGGATGTGCCTATGATTTTTAAGACTTATTTATTTATTTATTTTAAAAAAAGGTCTGGGTATGTGGGGGAGAGCGGTGGCAGTGAGGTCTGCTTCCTTGCTAAGCCTTAGTGTCATAACATTGCAGAAAGTAAATGTAGTTATCTGGCTTCTTCTCCCCCCCCCCCCAAATATATATATATATATATATATATATATATATATATATATATATATATATAGCTTTAGACTCTTCAAATGGGCCTTGTATAAGCTTTCAAACTTGGAATCTTTTCCCTCAAAATCCAGGTTGGTCCACAACACCATTTGAAGTTTGTTTGGGACACTGCAGATCACTGCAGGCAGGAGGAAAGTGGTGCTGCTCTGGGGCTTGTGGACAAGGTCAGGAAACTTTTCAGGGCAGGCCCCCCTCAAGGCCTGTAAGGACAGGGAGGAGCCATTGGGGTCAGGGCTGTCAGTAGTTTCTGCAGCAGGAAAGACATTTGGGCAGGTGCAGCTTCTCAGGCCAGTGTGCCACAGCAGTGAGCAAGAATGTACCTGCTGGTATCCCTTCTTCTCAACACCCATCCAAAATATGGGAACCCTTATTATATGCACTGTACTTACTTACAATTAGTCACCCTGGGTTTTATGACCTTTGGGGAGTATGTGCAAAACTGTTGCATGAATGTTTGGGTCATGCACACAAGCTGTGATGCAGCACATCAGCTGAGCAGCATTGTCCTTAAAGAATAGGTCATGCTTGGGGGGATGCAGACCCATAGCCTGGCTCTGGGTGGGAAACAGTTGCCCACAATATTTCTGACAGTTGCCCACAATATTTCTGAGTGCCTACTTTTCCCCCTGGCCCATCCTGTGTGCTTGTAATGGTAGCCCGATGCACAGAAGTTTGGTAGATGAATGTTTGCTGACCATTTGTCTCAATGCCTAGAAAAGTTTCACCAGTGAAATTTGCATGAGCCCAGAAAGGCAGAACCCATACAAACAAGGCTATGAGAGTTGTCAACTCCTCTGTATAGTATTACCACAGCTGAAGAAAAGGGTTGAAAGCAAGAAGTGGCCAAGAAAGGGTTGAAAACAAGAGGTGTTTTCACATATGAGTTTTAAAGTGCTTTTGTTGCTTTTCTCTTTGCACACATGTGAATGTGTTAACATAAGGCTGGAAGCGGTGTGTGTGTGTTTTTCTCTTTTAGTTGATGTAGGTTTTGCTTTGGAACTGACAGATCTGGAAAGTGTAGTCTGTCCTCTTAAGTTTTGGCTAGATTTTAACTCTGCCCTGGAAACATTACAGCAGCGGTGCCATCTTAGGTTGCTATTATAATACAGGAGTGCCAACACCTCCTTTTGAATGAGGCAAACTTCATGCATGCGCCACATTTTGCCCCACTTTAAATCTCCTGCTTGGAGCTTCTGAAAGCAAACCGAAGTCCGCCTACAGACTCAGGCTGAAGGGGGATAGTGAGAGCTGCGGTTTCAGGTAACATCTCTTGGAAAGAATTAGCTGACCCTTATGGGAGTGGTCAGGAATCCTGCCCAGTGGAGAATGTTTTCAATGAAGATGCCAACAAATCAGAACCATTCTGAGTATGAAACAGGTCAGAGAGTGACCAAGACTTTGAAGAAGGGTGATACAAAACAAGACATCATGGCCTGTGGTGCATGTCCTCTCTGTTAATAAGTTTTGCAGGATTTTGAAACCCCATACAAACCTTCAAACCCTTTTTGACCAGAGCTGCTTGGAGGATGAGTGGATGCATTATCACCAATAATGCTTCTCTCATGCCATTCTTGGGGGCCAAAAGCTATCATCTACCTCCTGAATCATCTTATCCCTGGGAAAGGCTACCTGCTGTTTCTTGAGATGATGCTGATGCTCCAACCAGAATTAAGCAAAGCTGCAAACAGATTTAATAACCATAGCCCCCCCAAACCCCTCCCCCCAGCAGTGCATCCTTTCCAGGGTTTGCATTCGCATACAAACAGGACTGCTGGGAACCTCTGTAGGGCCCCACTCAAAGATTCTTTCTGCTTCCCTCCTCATACCATGCAGACTCAACCTAGCAAGCTGCATGACTTGCCTGGTGGCAGGGGGCTCAGGTGTCCTGGGATTCTCTCCCCCCCCCCCACCCTCGGCAGCTCTGTGCACAAGCACGTGTTTAAATAAACCTCAACAGGCGGTCCCTGCAAGCCAATTAAAAAAGGCACACAAGCGCTGACAGTAGCAGACAATTCCCTCCAGGAATATGCATCTCTGGAGCAGCTCGCAAGGACCCCCACCTTCCCCTTCCTGAGATGTCAGTGCCCCCATCCGATGGCCACGAGCTGAGCATTCGATGAGGCATAACAGAGCCGTGGGTTTCCAGCGGTGCAGATGGATTCCTCCTTCAGAGTCTTTGTTTGCTTGCTGGAGACACGTTCAGGCTGCTTTTCTGCAGGGTCTGCTGTGAACTGGCATGGAGGGGGGGAGGCTTTTGATTTGATAGAGAATATTAGGAGAGATGGTTTGAAAGGGGGTTGCAGACAATGACTCATCTGCTGTAGGAAGAGAGTGGAGGAAGGGGAGATGGGGAAAGGTGAAACGGGTCTCTTTGCCCCTTTCTTTCACTCTTGGGGGAATCGGCAATGTGCAAAGAGTGAATTGCAGCAGGAACTCTGGCAAAAGCAAGAGAGCCACCTGCTCATGCTGCTGCAGTACAGGCAGCGGGGCTCCATGGAGGCACTTTTAATTGCTCCAGCTCAGCAGCCCTGGGGTCAGCAGCTTGATCTTTGGGAGGCTGGTGGCTGGGCAGGGTCCCCATCCAGTAAAGTGGATTATCAGCTTTCCTGCAACATTCTTCTCAGAGTCCTGCCTCTGTTGTAGCAACTTGTGAGGGGTGGCCAATTCTCCCAGGGGGCTGGATTTGGGTCTCCCATGTTTACTTGTGGGTTGCATTTCCTATCTGGAGAAATCGTCAAGGTGACATACATGGGAAAAGATAACCAAAGCAGCTGAACGTGGAAGAAGATTCTTAAAAAGCTCAGCCACCCTAAAAACCTGGACCACTCAAAAGCAAAACTAAAAAATGTAAAGCAGCCTTGCAAGGGGATTTAATGAAGCAAATTTTACAGACAGCAGATTTTCTTCTAGTCACTTCATGCGAAATTTTGGTGTAGGAGAAATGATGGGGGGTGGGGCGGGAATTGAAGGACACAAAGAGAATTGCAGTAAGATCAGCAGAATTTCTCAGGAGCCTTCTGTATTTTCTTAAATCTCTCCCCTTGAAAGTGGCCTTATTTCTCCATGAGAGGTTTCTCCCAGGGATAATGCATGAGACTTTCTTCCTAATTCATGAGAGCCAGTTTGGTGTAGTAGTTAAGTGTGCAGACGCTTATCTGGGATAACCGGGTTTGATTCCCCACTCCTCCAATTGCACCTGCTGAAATGGCCTTTACCTCACAGGTGATGTTCCCTCTAAGCTGCAGAGTCTTGTGAGCAAAAATTCTACTTTGTGAGCTACTGGCATTAAAGTTGTGAGCTACTGCATAAATTATTGTGCTCAGGGGTCGATTTTCCTGAGCTAAGACAAAAATGTGTGAGCTTAGAGGGAACACTGCTCACAGGGTGTCTGTTGTGTGTGTGTGAGGGGGATGATAAAGGAGATTGTGACCACTCTGAGATTCAGTATAGGGTAGGATATAAATCCAGTATCATCTTCTTCCCGTGCTGTTTAGTCCTTGGCAATCTTTAGTTTCTCTTTACTAATAATTCACTTTCTTTGTATTTGATATTAACAAAGATCTGAATACAGCCCTTAAAAGAGAAACCCAGAATGCGAGAATGGATATCTCATGGTGTGCTATGTAGATGGGCTACTGAACTACCAGTGTGGTTGAAGATCTATGCAGTGTGTTGTTTGAAGTTAAGAGGACTGAGAATTGGGCTCTAGAGTCTGGAAGAGGCCACCATTTGGATGGAGGGAATTCTTTTAGTAATAACTTTGACAGTTTAATGGGGGAGAGCCATGGGATCAGTAAGGTCATGGATAGAACTCCCCCAGATGTGCTAATAGCTTCTGCAAGAGTTCATTTCAGGCTGCATTTGCTAGATCTTTTTGTTTGTGGAGATACACCAGTATAGGAGAAGATAAGATTGCAAACTGCCTCTGCCTTGGAAATTCTATGAGGTCGCCAAAAATTGACTTGCGCTGATGGCATTTTCCCCCACCAAGGACTTGGGAGAGTTCAGGAGTGGACACAAAGAGGATCTCATGGTTAAATCTGGCCTCAAGCTTTTGGATTCCTTAGGAACACAGCCGGCTCAGGAGGGGTTGCTTGTTGGAGCAGTATTTTTCACACACCCCACTTCCCTGAGCAGTAGGACATTTGAAAGAGAGCCTTTTGCAGAGACCTTGTGATGAGAAGCAATTGTGTTTTTGTGCTATGATTTATTCATAAATATACAAGTACTTAGGGTGGGCAGGCCTACAGATAAAGCTAATCTTTACATCCTCCAAAAGCAAAAGTGTGCTTTAGTAATTTTCTCCTCCAGGCTTCTTCTGCTTAGCCTGATGCAGTACTCAGATTTGAGTTTTCTATGATAGATACACTACGGTCCTAAATTGTTTCTCATTAACCATCACCCAGGGAGAAAAGGTGTGTTCGAAGATGGCTAGTAGCTACCAGCCATAAAAACCCCAAAGCCTTTCAAACGAGTGTTTTTAAGGCATTAATGCCGATTGCAGAAACAATTAAAGCTTAACAAGCTTAGAGGAAAGGGCCTTTTCCTCAACACAATACGGTGGCGTTTTCAGTTCAGTTTTTTAGTGGGTTCCAGTACAGCAGTGTGAGGTGTGCCCTCAGGATGTCTCGTCATGTTGCAGAGAAGGCTAGCCCAAGCAGCTGTGCAGGATCCAAGAGCTGCATCCCGTGATCCACTCTGGCACTGCGAAAAGGAGGCTACTCTGATGTTGTGCAGTGCTGTCCTTCACGGTGACAAACTCTTTAGATCTGGTCCTATCTGGAAGAGCCTGGCTCTACATGTGGCTGCTTGAGCCCAACAACAACAACAACAATTTTTATTTATATCCCGCCCTCCCCGCCGGAGCAGGCTTAGGGCGGCTAACAGCATAATTTCATACATTGGTCATACAAATATTGAATGAAACTACATTGACAGTTTAATTAAAATTCTGATTAAAATTCTAAAATTGATAAAATTAATAAAATATACTAGTGCTATGATTATGTTTACGTTTACGATGGCGACTTCTTTAGCAATACCAATCTAGTTCCACAGATTTTTGAAATCAGGTGATCACCTCTTTTTCTCCCCCCCCCCCAACCCTCCCCCTCTGGATCTGCTTTACTACCTCCAACATTTTTGGTTGCGGCTGTGTTAGTGATGTCATGATGCTTTCACTCAAATGTCTCACCTGCCCAGTACATTGATCTTGGTTTGATGCTCAAGTGCAAATGCGGAAAAGAAAGTTTGGAGATAATTTTGGGGCAGTTTGCCACACCATCTGTATCCTTTGCTGACAGATCTTCTGAGAAGAAACTTGTATGCATGTGTCATGAAGATTTGTTAATACTTTATTATTTATTTATTTACATTATATTTATATCCCGCCCATTCTGTACAGACTCAAGGCAGCTAGCAGCATAAAATAGACAGTAAATGAAACAATATTAAAACAATAAAACAATCAGATAAATGACAATGGTGCTTTGGTACTTGATAGCTTTGATTAGTGCTTGAGATGGATGATGGCAATTGAAGGTGGTGTGACAGAAGCACCATTTGTCCATGGTGTGACTGTTTGTCCCATATGTTCTGCAGGTGCTCATAGGGCTTGCCTTGAGATGATGATGGGGTAAAAGAAGTGTGTTACTCACACAACACTTCTCTTTTTGCAAAGGAGGAGGAAGGGGAAAGTGTACATCAGTGCATAGATCCCAAGCTCCGCATGCTGACAGTTCTGTCCTCAATTCCTGACCTCTATAGTTAAAAGAATGTCAGGTAGAAAATGCTGGGAAATATCTTTGTCTACCTGGGACCCTGGAACAGCAATGTCAAACATCACTGTATGGATCACTTAGCACTGAACTAGGTACACCAGCTGCTTCTTGGGAGGTTAGTGGCTGGCACAGGCTCTGCTCAGACATTGTAAACAAATCTCAGTTTTGTTAGTGATGGACATAAATCTGGTCCCTCGTTCCTCCCCTTCTGGTTAAGAAACCAAGTTCAGTGTTTCAATGTCAGAATTAATTGGAGTGAGATTGAAGACTTCTGTCTTTTGTTTCACTGTGTTGTGCAAAGGGAGGAAGGAGGGAAGGAGCAGGTGAGCTTGGCAATTCTGCAGGTTTGTGCCTGAATTGTGTTGCTGGCTGCACACCTGCTTTGCCTACAGAAGATCCCAGGTTCAGTCCCTGACACCCCAGTAAAAGGACCTTGGACAGCAGGGTTGGGAAAGCCCCTTGCATGAGAGCCACTGCTCATTAGAAGCAGACAGTATCTGGCTGAGGGGCAGCTTCCAGTGCTGGGAGAACTCAGAGCTCAGTCAAGGTGCTCAATGCTTGATATGCAAAAGATTTTTAGTTCAGTTTCTATGATTTTTAACTCAGGGAGCAGGTGTTGGGAAGGATGCTGGAGAGCTTTTGGCAGTGGAAAGTTGATGGACCAGTGGCTCAAAAGTCCACATTAGGGGGTAGATCCCACTGAAAAGATCCTCACATGCAACTTCCTCCTTCTGGCAGCTCTCCAGTTCCTCTCTCATGTTACTTCTGGGGGCTTCCCCATTCCTTAGGAACAGCATGTGGGGCTGTTTAAGGAGGATGGAGGGAGAGCAGAAAGATGCATTTCCAGGCATGTAATTTAGATAGGACCTAACCTAGCGCATGTTCACATCCCAAGATGCACTGGTTTAATCTTCTGCTTTCTGTCAGGACTCCTTTCCTGGACCTCCATGGCCTCTTTTTGCCATTCAAAACTTATGCCTACCAAGAAGCCTATGGCTCAATCCCTTCATTCCCCTCTCCTCAAGTGAAGCAAAGCCTGGCAACACGCACATGCATTTTTACATTTTGTTACTTTGATATCTGTCGTCTTGCAAACTGACTACATTTTAGAGGGGAGGATGTCTCCTTCCAGGATTCTTTCAACTGCAGGAGACCAAAAAATTGAGCAGAGGTCTCCAGGCATGGGGTGGGGGGAAGCAGAAAGAGGATGTTTAACCCTTTGTCTCCCAGCCTTTGGCCCATTCAAATCCACCTCCTAGCTGATGTCCCACCATGAGGAGAAGGAAAGATACAAACAACTGGCAATGAAAGAGTTAAGCAGCCCATTTTCTTGTCAGCCCAGTGCTCAAGATTCTAGCCTTCCGCAGGGGATTCTGTGGAGGGGTGGATTGGATGGGAGGGAAATGGAGCAGTAAAGCACTTTGGATCTCAGATTTGAAGCTTCAAGGATTTCAGGCAGTGTGCTCGATGCCCAGTCCTCTATTTTACCATCACAGCAACCCTGTTAAGTAGGCTAAGATTTCACTGTTTCCAGATTTACCTCAGGTCTGTTCTGTGTCCTTTCAAATTAGATGTTTCAAACGCATAAATTCCCCCAATTTTTGAAAGTTTGTTTTCAGGTACATGGGAGTCCAATTCAAATCAGGACTGTGGCATGCTGCTGGTCTGAAATGGACTGTGGGACCAGCTGCTTGGCCCAGTGGGGAAACTTAAATGTAGCCTCCCTAGCATCATTTAAGATCAGGAAATTGGTGCTGGGGGAGGTTTAAGTCCTCTTTTCCCACACTGAACTGCCTCCTCAAGCAGTTGAAAATTAAGCCCAGAGCTTCCAGAGCGCATCTGGTGTAACAGGGTCTGGGATGGACCCTGAAACAGTGTACCATGTAGTTCAGTCCTCCTGAAAGTATGTGATTGGCTCACCCAGTGTGCTCCATGGCTGTACAGGGATTTGAAGCCAGCTCTCCGCAGCTGTGGTCCGACAGTAACTTCTGTGTCTCATTGGCTGTAAACTGTTGAGTTGTGTTTGAAATATTCTTAAAGTGCTGTAAACCCTGATGGCATTATATAAATAAGGAATAAATATCTCCAGGCAAAGATGGCTATGTCGTAGCATTTTTGAACTCTCTTAAAAACTCCTTTCTGTTGCCTGCTCAAGTTTCTCTGACTGGTAAAAGTAAAACAAACTTGTCCTGTAGGATTGCAGCATTTGTATCTCATTGTCAGCAAGGCACTGAGCCAGAATTCCTCCTCCTTGACAGCCGCCTTCTGTTATGCTAACTAATTTCTACCCATCCTTCTCCATCCCCAGAGATTCACCTGAGAAGATTAATGCCTTGTTCTGCTCCAGCCACCGCTCTTTTTGGGATCTTACTGCAAAGTTATCCCCCCTCCCTACAGGACATTTGCTGTTTTAACATAGATGAATCATGACAAAAAAAGCCATGTTTAACATAGCAACATCTCCTGTAATCAAAAGCATTTACACTTTAGACTCTTTTCCTTTTCAAGGAGATTATTGGTCTCCATTCTGAAATGCCCAGGCTGATGGAAAACAGCCCTGTTCTATATTCAGCAGACTGCAGGATAGATCCCTGCAGACCTGCTCTATGTTCAGCTATCTTGTTGTTACGGAAGTATCTTAAAAGATCTGCCAAAAGGTAAGCAGTAATGAATTTACTGATAGCTGCCAAGATGATTGCTATTGGGAAATTTTTAAAAGAATCACTTCTTGGAAATGAGTCATTCTATAACAGGGGTGGCCAAATTGTGGCTCGGTGGCCAAATTGTGGCTCTTTCGCACATATTGTGTGGCTCTCAAATCCCCCAGTGCTCTGTCAACCAACTTTTTTCTCTTTAACTCACTTCTTCAAGCCAGCTGGGGATTTGGGGGATGTATTTAAAGTTGCTTTCTTTCCACCTCCCTCCCCCACACCCCTCTATTTACCCTCCTTCCTACCTGCCTTATGGCTCTCAAACACCTGATGTTCGTGTCTTGTGGCTCTCAAACATTTGATGTTTATTCTATGTGGCTCTTACATAAAGCAAGTTTGGCTGCACCTGTTCTATAAGATATGGGCTGATGGCTTGGATCCTGCTCCAGCTCACCACTGGTTGGAAGGATTTTTGCCTGCCCCCTCCTGCTGTAGCTTAAAATGCCCCCTGGAATTCTGCTCCTGGGGAGACAGGAGAAGTCAACTGTGGGAAGGGGAATTAAGAATAATAATAATAATAATAATTTTTAATTTATATCCTGCCCTCCCCGCTGAAGCATATGTGGAAATGATCAGCAGGATCCAACCCAATTATCCAGCCTGTTGGTGGAAGGGCAGTTTTGGATCCAATCTCATGGTTTGGATTCGGCCCATTAAGTCTTAATTAACATATTGTAGGTAATTGATGGAAAGAAGATATTTACAGAATAAATGTATTAAAAATGGGTACTGCCTGCATTTTTTGAAATGATAAATGTTATGGTAGTGTTAACCCACGTGCTCTTCTAATACTAGCACAAGCATTTCAATTGATGTTTGTGATCATCATTGTTAAATGTGTTTTATTAGTGAATATATTTTAATGTGGGATTAACGTTATGGGGGGGCTAATGCTGGGGTAAGTACATTAGGTTGCATTGATCCTGTGCTATCTGTGGCAGCACATGCGGAGCATCAGAAGGAACACCAGGTGTTGCAACTCCTCAGTGAATGGGTTTTGAGACCGGGTATGTGGAAACCAGAAGGCAAGCGAGGGAAAGTGTATGAGAACACAATGAAAACAGTTAGGTAACATGTCCTCTTCTCGTGACCTTGAACAGGCAGCATTCAACTGAATATAGTTCTATGTATGCCAGCCAGCCTGTCTGGAAAATCGCCATCACTAAATCATTCCTTTTTCAGACAAAGGATAAACCCTGTATTTGTAAATGGTCTACAGAACAGGAAGCACATAGTGCTTTGAGAAAACACACTCTGTGTGTTTTTGAAAGATGGTAAACTCCCTGCTTTTGATTGGCTGGATCCATTATATCTTACATGTGCATATTCAAAGTCATGTGCATGTCTGTACACGTGCATGGTGACTGCCCCTAGTGGGGAGCCTTTTCTCCACATTAGGCAGGGCCAAATCTGGTGCAAACATGAAGAAATACACTGACCAGGGAGCTGCAGCAATCACAGCTCCCTGATAAGTGTGTCTGTGTAATACTTGTGTGTAGTATTCCATTTTTAGACAATTGAATCAATTTTTAGATAGTTTGAAACTGTATGTGTAGAATGTCATTGTGTAAAAGAGGAGTGTCGTAATTTAGCTTTCTTCTTGACATGGTAGTTTCTCCCTCTCCCTCCCCCCCTCCAATGTACAGTTTTACCCTGTGTTGAGTTGTTTCTCTTGGACCCTGTTTTCTCATACTGGCTAAGCTCTGATGTGTGCAGTCTAACTGTGCCTAAATAGTAAAACTTTGCCTAACTATGACCCTTAGTCTTAACTTCTAGCTAGGGTTGCCAATCGCCAGTTGGGGGCAGGGAATCCCCCGATATGAGGCCTTCCTCCCTGGTATGGAGGCCTTCAGGGTTATCAGAACAGGAAGCACATAGCAGGGGGTGGGAGTTCAGTGTCTGCTGGGCACTCCGTTATACTCTATGGAGACAGGTTCCCATAGGGTATAATGGAGAATCAATTTATGGTATCTGGGGCTCTTTGGTGGGCTGTTTTTTGATGTAGAGGCACCAAATTTTCAGCATAGCATCTGGTGTGTCTCCTCAAAAATACCTCCAAGTTTCAAAAAGATTGGACTAGGGGGTCCAATTCTATGAGCCCCAAAAGAAGGTTCTCCTATCCTCCATGATTTCTAATGGAGAGAAGGCATTTAAAAGGAGCGTGGTCCCTTTAAATGTGATGGCCAGAACTCCCTTCAGAGTTCAATCATGCTTGTCACAACCTGGCTCCATCCCAAAGTCCTCAGATATTTCCTGGTCAGACTTGGCAACTGTACTTCTAGCATGTTTTTAAAAAGTTTCTGATCACTTTTCCTTGAGGTTTATTGTCCTGTTTTTCTTCTCTTGTTAATTCACTTGCCCATGGGGCATCATGGCCTGGTTGCTAGTGTACCGTAAACACGCTATTACTGTCACTGTTGACTGGGCTTGCTGCTATTTCCTAATGTGACGTGGACCATCCATGTTTCAAGAGCTCTGTCTGTAATCAGTAGAAGGCTTTTTATTTGTAGCGTTTTCTGTGTTTTGAGAACGCAACTAGGTGGGATGCAAGAGATCTGCAAAAATTTATCAAAATCTTTATTTAAAAACAGTTGCAGAGAGTGAGGTCCTGATTTGGTTTAGCCCATGATTTGGGATATCGGAAGAAGGGAAGCCCCTCCCAACCTTTATTTCCTAATAAGTCCCTAAACTGTTTTTAGACCCATTAGGAAGAACGATACCTTCCTGTTCTCTTTTCCTTTAACTGCTAATAGCAACTGGAGACAGAGTAGTTTCTCTTGAAAAAATGAAGCCAGGCAAACATTAACCCTACTGCCTGTACACCCTAGTTCTGACCCCATCAGCCCTTATGGCTCCTTTTAAATAAAAAGACGATGCCAAGAGAGTCAGTCGTGAACCTTTCTGCCTTATTTGTGCCCCCAGATGGATCAAGCCGTGAAGCAGGACATATGAGATTTCTAGAGGAGGGGAAGGCTGCAAATTTTATTGGAGGAATGGTGGTTAAGGTGTGCTTAACCCTTTCCCCTGCTTGACTGTTTTCATGATCAAAATCCTATCTGGTTACGATGGGGAAGAGATGCCAGATCCATTCCTGCCCCCTCCACCCCGGCAAAGAAAAAGAGCTGAGAGGGAAATGGTAATTGCATAATGGTCTCCGGGAAAATGGTATAGTGGATGCCCAACCCACATCACAGCTTAAATTGTAAGCTTCCTGGCTGCACTCCCCCCCCACCCCATTTCTTCTGACTGATTCCGGCATTGTTTCTCATGCAGAATGAAGCGAGGATGTCAGTTGTACAGGCAGAATTATGTGTATGAACAAATTTCCATTCTTATAATTAAGGCTGCTGATGTGCTGCTGGGAAAATGGGTACACTAGAACATTGTTTACTGGAATGTCTCTTCTCAAATAGGACTGTCAATCCCCAGTTGGGGGCAGGGGATCCCCTGGTTTGGAGGCCCTCTCCCTGCTTCAGGGTCATCAGAAAGTGGGGGTGGATTTCTGCTGGGCACTCCATTATTTCCTATGGAGACCAATTCTCACGATATAATGGAGAATTGATCCATGGATATCTAGGGCTCTGGGGAGGTTGTTTTTTGAGGTAGAGGCACCAAATTCTCAGCATAGTATTCAGCGACTCTCTGCAAATTATCCTCCAAGTTTCAAAGGAGCCTCAAATGAAGATGCCCCTATCCTTCATTATTTCCAATGGAGGGAAGACATTTAAAAGGTGTGTGGTCCCTTTAAATGTGATGGCCAGAAATGTGATGGCCAGAGTACAATTATTGTCACAACCTTGCTCCTGGCTCCACCCCCAGTGTCTCCTCAAAGTTCCCAGATATTTCTTGAATTGGTCTTGGCAACCCGATTCTCAAACGTGAGAAATTTGTGGATTATTCTATCCCTAGGTGCGATGGTATGTGCATCAGTGGAAGAAAAACTGAGGAGACTTATGGTGGGAGTGGCTTTGGAGGTTACTTTGGCTGTTAATCTCCCCCCACACCATGCATTATAGCAAGTGGAAAATTATTTTAAAATAATTCTTTAGCCTGCTTTCTTTGGATTCTAATGTGGCATTGCTCAAAACGTATAGGTTAAATGTGTAGTATCCTTTAAGTAATTAAGGTTGCTGTGAATTTTGCAAAAAAAATGCATTTAATATCTTTTTTAAAAAGCCTATTTTGTGTTGACAAATACCTCATATGACAGCCTTGAGGAGTTGCTTGCCGTTCATGATGTATAGTGTTTCAAGTAGTATTGCATCTGTGCAGTGGCACCATTCAGCATGGCTAGCTAGTACTAATGCATACTTATGATTGAGTGGTTTCCTTGAATTGTGGATGCCCCAAGATAATCATGGGCAGGTAAAATCAGCTACGCTGAGGCATGTATGCTGCTTTCATAGTCAGAGGCATTCATCATTTTGTAGTATTCAGTGGGCTGGATTCAGCCAGCTTCTTCTCTCACCCTATTCCCTTCCACACTACATCTGTGATTCAAATTGGCTTTTTGTAGATGAAGGTCCCATGATTGTCATCATAGTCTTTTTCTGTGGTTAAAGATGAGCTATTCTTCCTTTTTCACCAGCAGAAAAGATGGCTGGATCTACACATTGTGCTTGTGGATGCTCAGGACTCACTGGGTTGAACCACGGTCCCTACATGGCACAAATTTATAGTATATACTTATTCAAAACATTTTTATCTTACTTTCCTATCCAGCAGAGAACCTCAAGGTAGAATAATTAAAAATGCATTAAAAGCCATCAGTACAAAGTGAGAATTGATGGCTAAACTCACTGCCCTCCCCATGCAAAGCAAGGTTCACAGCTTGCATGGGGCTGCTCTCTCTGAGGCTGGTCTTGCCTCCCTCGGGGCCCTGCTATCGAGGAGGATGGACCTTCAGGCCACCAGCTCACTGGTACTTTCCCAGTGGCCTTAATGGCCTTTTCACCGATTCAACCTTGGGAGTCAGGTAAGGAGGCAAAACATGGAAGGCTGGAATGGTAGACAAACAAGGCATGCAGCTGCCCACAGTGGCAGGATCAAGAAAACAAAGGAAGCTGCTACTTTTGTTAGCAGAGATACTTTTTCCTGTCAAGTATGTTGAGCGAATAGATGGGGCAGGGGAACAGTTATGGTAAAATATTTGTTAACTTGAACTGATTGAACCCTGAGGCAAGTCTAGAATAGAGAGATAAGTCATACATCTCTGATTCAGTAGAATTGAAACAACTGTTTTAAATTGTGATTATGTAAATATATATAACAAAGATGATGGATCAGAGACAAGGATGAGAAAAGGAGCGTGAGAGCATTTCTGATCCTGTTTCAAATGTTTTAAAAACACACTTTTAAAGGTTCAAGGATCCTGCTTGCAGAATTGTGATTGAGCATCCCTGTTGTCAGCATAAAAAAGAGATGGAGATGGGTCCTAGATGGGAAAAGCTACAGCAAGAATATACTAGGGGTGGCCAACGGTAGCTCTCTGGAGAGCTACCGTTGGCCACCCCTGGACTATACTATAAAAAGAGGCAATGATGTTTTTGCAGAGACATAAGGTATAGGGTTGTAAACCTTGATCAAGTTAAATCAGCTGAGACTTGGTATGTGTGAGTGAACCACCACAGATTGGTTGTTGTAGATTTTCAGGGCTGTGTGGCCGTGGTCTTGGCAGAGGTTACACCTCTGAGGATGCCAGTCACAGTTGCTGGCAAAACGTCAGGTCTCACAATGGCAATACCATGGCCACACAGCCCAGAAAATCTACAACAACCAATGGACTCTGGCCATGAAAGCCTTCGATGACATACCATCATAGATTGATTTCCACAGAAGTGTTTTCATGTTGCCTAGCATCAGCTGATATGCAGTATTCTTCATTCATGTCCATTCTTCACTCCAGTGCTTTGGGCAGATAGTTCAGATGATAGCTAGTTTGAGTCATGTACTGTATGTGTGAGACAGCCTTGAAATCTTGGCCATCAAAATTCACGTCAAACACCGAAGATGATTCCAGCATCTGGAAGAATTTATTATCCAGGTTATCTAGAATTTATTATCTAGACTACAAATATTGGCTTGGCTCAGACAAAGCTAACTATGGTTTGACATTAGGACCCTAAAATGGATGGTGGTGGTGAAATAAATAGGTGTACTTAACTGGGGCATGCACGTGTCAAAGAGGGAACACACCTGTTTTTATGATATGTTCTATTTACTGTATGAAGCCTAAAAAATCAACGGGATTTTCTTTGGTCAAAATTCATGAGAATGAATATCTGTGATAAAAAGATTTAAAAATGGTAGCATGAAACCTTTTTATTAGGTGGTAGTGGTAGAAAGTACTGTGAAGTTTTAGTCAACTTTCAGCGAACCCACAGAGTTTTCAAGGCAAAAGACCTTCAGAGATGGTTTGCCATTGTGACCCTAAAATTCCTTGATGGCCAACCCTGCTTACCTTCCAAGAGCTGACGAGATCAGGCTATCCTAGACTATACCAGTTTTATTAGGACTGACTTTTTAAATAATAATAATAATAATAATGCAATAGAATTAGAATTTTATGTCATTTATTCTTGGCTGATACAAAATCATTCAAACATACCTTAGTTGTGTACCACATAATGGGTCTTCTGCTGCTGCTGTGTCTGATTGGACCTCACCTCTTTCTTGAAAAATTCATAGCTTTGAAATCCGATTATTTCTTGATGATAGTTTTGCTGAATCATTACAACTTCTGATGAGATAAACTGGGGTAGAACTTTGCTTTGTGCACATATCTGTAGTATGTGCAATATTTCTTCCTTGTTTGGCTAAGGCTTGAGATTTACTGTGCCCTGCAGGAGTGTCGTTTCAGTATTTTTGTGATCCAGGATGTAAACCAGAAAGGCCATATAGGACAGGTGCCTTTTAAAATGGCAAACTAAAAGCTCCATGAGTGACTTAATGTCTTTGTGATTTTAGACTTCACAAAATGGCCTCAGGTAATCCATTTTTGTAAGGATGTACCAAAATTCACCACCTTTAAAGGCTGGGGTTGAAACTATTGAATTTAGTGAGATGGATGTTTTCTTCCTCGCCCCCATGCCAGGTTGTAAAAATATTAGGGTTGCCAGGTCTGGATTTTAAAGTACTTGGAGACTTTGGGGGTGGATCCAGGACAGGGTGGAGATTGGTGATGGGAGGGGCCTCAGCATGGTATAGTGCCATAGAGTCCACCCTTCAAAGCAGCCATTTTCTCCAGGGGAGCTGATCTCTGCCAGCTAGAGATTAGTTGTAAAAGAGGGAGATCTCCAGGTCCCACCTGGAGGCTGGCAACCCTAATAAATATTCATTTTCTGTGTTGATGGGTGCTAGTGTTTCCCCTGCTGTCATCATTTCCCACCCACCCCATAACTGCTTCTTCCTCAGTTAGTAGCATGGACAATCACTTAGAAAATGTTATGTTGCCATGACTCTTTAAGTTATGTAATAACATCAGTGGACACTGGTGAATATGACCACACAATTGATCTATGTGTTTAATGAGCCCAGCCTCAGAAGTAAGGTTGCTTGGTCTCCATGACGAGCTGACACGGGGTAGGAGGGGGTTGGGATTGCCCCCAAGAGAGTTGGGTTGGGCTTTGTCCCCAAACAGCAACATCACCCAGTGATGTCCCTGAAGCAATGACATCACAAGGAAGTAATGTCATCACGTTGGGGACATTGCATGGTGATGCTCTGGTTTGAGGGCAAAACTCTATTGTAAAGTTGCTCTCAAACCATAGAGTTTTGCCTAAATACCAGAGCGTTGCTGTGCAACATCCTCAGTGTGATGATGTCACTTCCACATGATGTAACCATTACAGGGATGTCATCATGTGATGTCACTGTTTGGGGGTGGAGTTTCTCCCAAACAGAAGCTCCAAAAAGCAGGGGATCCCCAACCCTCACCAGGGGAATGGGAACCCTATTAAGAAGCTAAGCAGGGTCAGCCCTGGTTAGTACTAGGGTGGGAGACTACTACAGAAGTTCAGGATTGTTACACAGAGGCAGGCAATGGCTGGGATATGATGCTACTTTCCACCACACTACTTGTACATTGTACTGGAATTCCATGACTGTATCTAAAAAGCAGATTATTAATTCTGTTCTCAGCCTTGGGAATCCCTTTCCACATATATAAAGGTAGAGGTAGTCCACTGTGTAAGCACCAGTTGTTTCCCACTCTGGGGTGACATCGCATCACGACATTTTCATGGCATTTTCATGACTTTTTACAGGATGGTTTGCCATTGCCTCCCCCAGTCATCTGCACTTTACCCCCTGCAAGCTGGGTACTCATTTTACTGACATTGGAAGGATGGAAGGCTGAGTCAACCTTGAGCCGGCTACCTGAACCCAGCTTCCACTAGGATCAAACTCAGGTCATGAGCAGAGCTTGCATTGCAGCACTGCAGCTTACCACTCTGTGCCACGGGGCTCATACATACTGAGCTACAAAATGTCTTTTAAAACTGCCACCACCCCACACTGTAGTCATTGTTTGCCATGCTGCCTGTACCAAGGAGCCGGGGTGGGCCACCTCATTTGGGAAGACAGCATGGGGCAGGGCAGAGTTAGATTCGTCCCCCTTGGCCAGTGCTATGTCCCCAGTCTGAACCAGAGTCTCCTGTGGCTGCTTTTTAGACTCAAAGAATGTGATAGCTGATTTCCAAGAAATTGTGTAGTTTGGCTCTTGGGAAGCAATTGAGAGTATGGGCCAATTAAATGAATACAGACAAGTGAAGGCACGATTTTACTTTTGGACACTGCCAAAATATTCCTGAGACAGTAATGTAAGTGTAGCTCTCTTTTTTCATCTCCCAAATAATAAACTTTAGGAAATCACACTGCTTTGCTCGCAGATCCTGCAGCTGAGTGTTAGAATCAATGCCAGTGTGTGAGGCTTTGCTCTTTGTGGGTCTGTCTGCCAAAGTCGTGTCCTCTTCTTGGTCACCTTGGAGAAAAAGAACCGGCTGGCACTTCTCTTGCTGGTGCTTTTTTTGCCCATTAATGCTGACGGGTCTGGTTTCCTCCCAGCAGAAGGGACCGCCTGCTAGTATCTGCTGTGATACAACATAACCTGCACAGCCATTGCTCAGATGCAGGACTTGGGTGGCTGTCTGTCTCTCTTGAAAGCCTGCTGTTCACTTATAGGTTTATTAATTAAAAGGAAATAAAGTTGCCGAGAGAGAGATCTGATTCACAGAACGACCTTGAGTTGGGGAAACACTCCCAGGGGAGCCATCCCTAATTTCTCTCTAATTTTATCGTTGGTTTAATTTGTTGTTCTTAACTGTAATGCTCTCATTTTCCCAGATAGAGGGTTTTGTCCCATTTAACTAAAGGTGGTCACAGATAACAGACACTTGATTATGAAAGTATGACTATCGTGTATAACATCTTTTCAGAAACCCAGTGCCAGATTGACTCCTTGGGTATTCTGGGAATTGCTACAAAGGCAAAATAAATCCCACCCACTTGTCTGCAGTAGTCACACCCCTCCCTGTATCCAGTTCTCTGCTTTTCCTTCCTCTCCTTGTCCTTGGGGCCCAGAATTTATTTAAGAAGGATGGGGTGGAGGGGCAATGTTTCTTGCATCTTTTTACTGTCAGACTTCCTTGTAACTTTGAGGTAGGGTAGTTTTTGGAATTCTCTTCCCTGCTGCTGCAACCTGAAAATCCCTGTTTCAATTTTGCTTCTCCTGCATAAATCAAACCTGCAAGTCTTCACCTTGTTTCAGATTTCTCGGACTAGAATTTTCTAGCAAAATGTATGCATTTCCCAGTGCTATCTGCACATCATTAAGTTGTAGTTTTGCCAGCCTCCAGGTGCTGGCTGGAGATCTCCCTTTGTTATAACTGAGCTCCAAATGACAGATATCAGTTCACCTGGAGAGGGAAGGTGGATTCTATGGCATTATACTCTGCTGATTCTTTATACTTTATTATTTTTAAATAGTTATACCTCTTCCCAGTAGCAGAGATTAAGAACAATATTTTGAGTCCAGTGGTACTTTTAAGACCAACAAAGCTTTATTCTGGGTATAACCTTTCAATCATGTGCAAACTTCTTCAGATAAGGTGCCATTGGACTCAAACTTCATTCTGCTGCTTCTGACCAACACCTTCCTGAATCTGTTCTAAACACAGTAAGAATTATCCAGGTGCACCTTTTGCAGAGTATCTGTTAGTGGTACCTTTGCAGAGATGGGGGTGCAGAAAAAGGCTTTCCTGGGCCTCCTCCTCTCATTGATTTCATGGCTGTAAGATTCATAGATCCTACTTATGGAATAAGAAGCCTTCTCGGGCTGACAATCTTGAGACAGGGCTCATGTCATAGTAGGGCTGCCACCTCCAGGTAGGAACTGTTGTTCTCCGGGAATTATGGTTGATCTCCAGAACAGAGGCAGTTCCTAGGAGGAAATGGCAGTTTCAGAGGGTGGGCTCTATGACATCACATCCATGCCCAGCTCCTTGCCCTCCGCAAATGCCACCCTTCCATGTTCTGCCCCCAAATCTCCAGGAATTTCCCAAGCCAGAGTTGGCAATGCCAAGTCATGGGCAACTGTAGCATATGGAAGTGGGAGGAAGAGGAGAAGGAAAACTTGGATGCGTGATGTAACTCCACAGATCTGTTTGTTCTCCTCCTTTCAGCCCATGCGAAGGTACAGTGCTGAGGCTGCAGCAAACCCCAGCATTTCAAAGGCCTTTTCATCCATTGCAGCACCAAAGAAAGAGGTGCAGACTAGAAATTCACAGAGGGCAGCTTCAAAAGGGTATTGAAGAACTCTGTTTTGTGCTTTTGGCAAATACAGTCTGAAGGGGGAAAGCAGAATCCCCCCAGTAAAGGAGCAAGCAGAGTTAAAGTGCCTCTGATGCTGGACACCTGCCGTTTGCCAGTCAATGCTTGTCTGAGGGAATGAACCCTGCTTTAGTGAGGATTGTTTTCCAGGGATATCAGGAATTTAATACCTGGACTAGGCAGTCCCCTTCCTAATCTGTGATGTTTTCATAGAGGCTACCTTGGAAGAAAGAGCATGTATAATATAGTTGCACCTTCACATGCTTTCCCTGCTTCTCTGGCCTTCCGATATTTCAAAGATGAAAATAATAGTTTTTTTAAAAATGGTATTTTGCATGTGTATTTTTGCTGCTACATTGGTAAGATGGTGTTTATAGCTCAAGGTCCTATCCAGGGTAATGACAAGTTAGTTAGGCGTATGGTTGTGTTTAAGTTGGTTACCATTAAAAGCAGACATTCATTTCACAGTTAGCAAGATTGTTGGCTACCCACATTTTGTCACATTGCTCCCCCACATCTCTGAAGACAGTATAGAAAGATAACTGAAAACAGAGTTGCACATCCACAAAGACATGGCTCATGCGGACCTATCCAGAGTAAGATCCCGACACCCAGCAATAAGATCTGTACAAATCCTGCAATCACAAAATTTCAATCTGAGGAATGAATGGTTAAGAACATGGATGTAATCAGTTCCACTCTATATCTATAACCTGATTAACACTGAGAGGCCCTCAGGATCTGACATACCATGTAAAGTATGGAAGATGGCTAATAGAATACGAACAGGCTTTGGCAGTTCTGCAGACCTGTTGTGTAACCGGGGCAAAGGACCAGGACCTGAATGCAAATGCAGCCCATCAAACTATTTTCCATCTATCATAGGAATGTGAGCTTTGTGTTTTCCAGGGAGATGTGATGGAGCTCTTTGAACTCTCCCCAGCTGCAACTGGGTGGATCAAAAATCTAGATATTAGTATTTAGGGGGATTGTCCTATTGGTCTGCATACCCATTGTATCAACTTGGCTACATATTTTATATTATTACATACTTTTGTGTGTAACTCTGCCATATGATAAAGATGAAAACAGAGATTCACAGCTTTCATCACTGTGGTCTGTGCCGGTTTTCACATCCAGTATCTCTTACTGAATGACCCAGCCCCCCGCAACTCTATGTAAAAACATGGAGCCCTAAATTAGATTTGTTCAGATTTGAATCAATCATTAAACAAAGAAGTAGAAAACAAGCATACTTATTGGAGAAATGTGTTAACTGTGTGCATCATTCGTTTTTGTTCCCATATTAATTCTTGGCTGTCATCTTGTGTGTGGATTTAGTTCAGGCATCATCTTACAGGTACTGAATTCAGTTTCTAAAAGTCACCTATTTAGTTAATCTTGAGAAGGATTAAAAAGCAAGCTGGTAGTTGGAGGCTTTTAAATCTTAGCAGACTTTGCAAAGGGGATGTGTTTTCTAGTGACACCTAACAATGATACCAAAGCGTCACCCTTGGAGAGGAATTAGTGATGCTGAGATATCATACATGTTGCAAAATTCTGTAGAATGGTTGCCTCTGCATGGGATTGTACAATGTCAGTTCATATTTATGTTTGTTTGAATGACTGCATAGAGGGATAAAAGCAGGCAACATGTGTTGTAGTTTAATACATAGAACACACATCACCTGGTCTGGAAAGTGATATGGTTGTTCTTTGCATTTTGCCCAGTTGGTCACTCAGCTGAAGTGCTTGACCACGGGGAGTCCTGCTGGCTTCCCTGCACAAAGATGGCATGTTCAGGTACACAAAGAGGTGTCTAATTGCATAGTTGACCCACCCATAGACATGTTGGTTCTGATTAAGTACTCCGTATTTGCCCTGTTTGGCTTGGCAATGAATTTGAAGTGGCCATCCTGGAAGGAGAGAGACGGCTATGATTGCAGTTACTCAATGGGAGAAGGAAGAGGGCTATGTCCTAAAGTATCTGTGTGTGCACATGAAAAGCATGCAAAGATGTATTGCAGCAGTGTGCATGTGCCTGCAAATGAGGAGTGCATCCTGACCATGCATACACCTCTGCTGCAGCTCCACCAACTCAAAACTTTATCAGCCTCCCCTTTGTGGCTTTAAGTTATCTTTAGGAATTTCCCCTCCCTCCAGTCAATCCCTTGCCACGGCCATAATATTTGATAGAAGGCGTTTCTGTACTTTCTCCCGTATGGAACATTCATTTATTCAGAAATAGGTTGGCTTCTGTAGCAGGATCTGTGAGTGAACTGGCTGTAATAACCAAGAGTTTTGTTGCATCTTAAAGACTAACAGATTTATTGAGCTGGAATCTTCTGTGACACACTAAATCTGTTAAGCTTTAAGGTGCCATGAAATGCTCTGCTGTTTTTTGCTGCATGACTGTCTCACTGGAATTTGACTATGGCTATTTATTTAAAAACAAAACACACTCACCATTTAAAATATGTATTCTCACAAGGGATCTGGTTGTATTTATTGTGGAATATCTGCAACCCAATGCAGTAACGGTTACTAGCTGGCAATGAAGAGGGAGATAGATGGGGTGTGATGCAAATTGCACTTCTGAAAGGGACTGATTTTGTCCACTGTGAATATGCTGTAATCTGAATAATTATACCTTACTGAATAATTCAATGTTTCCAATTGTTGTAAAGTTTAGCTGGATATCCAAACATGCTACTAGACTGTGTTCTCTAGTGCTGTAGATAGTCCTGCATAAAGATCTTCATACTAACTTTCAGAGTGAGTAAAAGCATTCCCAGTTTTTCCATTAGAAAAATGGGGGGAAAAACCAAACCCAAAAACATCTCTAATCCTGTGCAGGTTGTTCAGGCCATGCAAACTGTGGTTGAAATGTCCTAAATTTCCAGTCTTATTTCTGAGTTGCTGTTCACAACAAACAAGTTATTTTTTGAGAGGGTTAAAAGTCTGAGTCTATATTGTTTTTGTTTTGGTCTTGTTTGAGTTGGTCCTTCCTTCCCTCCTTCATGCGTTCAGCATCTCCTCCTGAAGGCACACATCTTTTAAAACTTTTAACTGCATATATACATGCTACTTCTAGCCAAACTTTTAAGGCATTCCCTGCCAATAATTTTTTCTCCAGTGATCCACGATTAGCAATAAACTCATATTGCTAGATTCAACCCACTGCTTAGAGCCCCCCCCCCCAAAAAAAATTAAAAGATGGAAAACCTAAGCAATAGTGGAGCTTCTACACCAATGGATGGGGGGGAGGAGGATGAAGGAAGGTGTAGAGTAGAAGGAATGACCTCAATGTGGGTTGTGGAGTGCCCTCAGGGATGGGTGGGAAAAGGGGGGGGGGGGTGCAAAGGAATCAGTTTGCTTTTGGAAGCTTGGAAGCAAAGGAAGGAAAAACCCATCACAAAATCATTCTCAGAAAACCCAGCGATTCAGTGACTAGAAAGCAAACTGAGCGCTGAAGGAACAAAAAGAAAACCAATGGACATGCACAGTGAAAGCAAGGGGAAATGCAGAACCGCAAAGAAAACCTGACAAATGTGCACAGTGAAAGTTAGAGAAAACACCCATACATAAAAGGGAACAGGTACCAGAAAAGAGGGACTGTCCATTGTAGTAACAACAATATGCTTTTAAATTATTTTTATTTCATTTTAAAATTAAATTTATTAATTATTAAATGTTGCATGGGCGCTGCCATTTTCAGGGCAATGCAGGAAGGTTTTTGTAATACAAGAGTTGGCAGTTTTCTTTGGCTGTAGGAGCCAGCCTCCAAATTGAGGAGCTGTTCCTGAATTGGCCAAACCTAGTTCAAATCATATGAGGACCTATTTATTTATTTATTCGAGATTTATATCCCGCCCTTCCCACAAGTGGCTCAGGGCGGCTTCCAAAATTGATCAAACATAAAAATTAAACAATTTTAAGTATAAAAACAATTAAATTTAAACAATTAAAACCTTAAAAACCAATAACATTTCAATTACATATAAACAGATGGCTGGCCAAGTTACATCAAGTTTTCATCCTAGCTAGGTGTAAGCTAGCCGGAAGAGGGTCGTCTTACAGGCCCTGCGGAACTGAACCAGGTCCCGTAGGGCCCTCACCTCCTCCGGCAGCTGACATCTCCAGGGGTGCCAAGGATAGCCTGGAGTCTCCAGCTCAGCCTCCCTGCCCCATTGGCAGTCCTCTTCTTAGGTACTTTCTCCCAAAGTACACATCCTGCTTATGTTTCTGAAATCTGCATGATTTATCCAAAACCCAATATTTGAGTGTTTACAAACTGGCCAAAGAGTGGTACAGCTGCAGGAGGAAAGCTATGAATAAGTGATGAACTGTAGGAGTGTAATGATTAGGAAAACGTGACGGGAGGCAACTTCAGAGAGACTCCAAGCTAAGGCAAGCCCAAAAGTTCAGCCCCTAGGCTTTGGCAGTGTTTTTATTCAACTGCCTTCATCAGTTTCAAAGCCAGCTTCAATAACAATTACTATTAGTTCTACCCACAAAAAGCTGAGGTCTGGGAGAACTGACACCAAGTATCAGATGCAGTCTGGCCATTGATTCTGAGGTAATACCACGCTTGGGAAGTCAATAATGTTAACAGCCATACACAATCCTCTCCTGTACACTGAAGGAATATCCAGAGAGCAATTTTCTGAAACTCTGGACCTCCCCTCACAGACACATCTTGAGTGTATACTGAATTCCAAATATGGCTGCTGGGCCCTCAGATGGTTGGTTGGTTGTGTGATGTCTTACAGCAGGGATCCCCAGCATGATGCCCAGGGGCACTATGGCTCCTGCCAATATCCTTTTTTAGTGCCTGCAAAGTGTTTTTAAAATGTGGGATGGGACAAGTGCCCAGCAAGTTTTAGAACTGTCAACTGGAAATTTGATTGGCTGTGCAGATTTTTGAAACCATTGCTTTGGTAGCAGCTGCCACCGCAGCACAAGGATCTTCTTCACTGTATGATGGAAGATAAGCTGAAGCAGTTAGTTCATGGATGGCCCTTCCTCTGGTGGCAGCCATTTTGTGGTTGTGCCCACCACACTGTATCAGAATTCCAAAGATGCCTGCAGGTTAAAAAGGATTGGGGACTCCTGTCCTACTGAGTCTTTCTATCTGTCAGCTTTTTGTGTGTTGCTGCTGGTGCTCTAGAGGGTGTCTCAGGGACAGAATGTCCAAAATAGAACTGATGCATTATGAATCCTTTATTGGAAGGGAACACTTAGGGTCAAAAATCCCTATATACCCCTGAACTAGAGTTGCTAACTCTAGCTGGAGGAGATTTGGGGGTGGAGCCTAGAGAAGGCGTGGTTTGGGGAGGGAAGGGACCTCTGGGGGGTATAATGCCATAGAGTCCATCCACACCTGCCATGTTCTCCAGTGGAAATTATCTCTGTTTCCTGAAGATCTCTACTCCCACCCCACCCGAGGTTGGCAGCCCTTCCCTGAACCAAATCAAGATGGTATAAACATGCACATGAAATTTCACTTCTACTGATGGACAGAGGTTCATCTATGATCTTGGTCATATCTGTTTCATTGGTCATATCTGTATCATTACTGACCTTTGGAGGTAAGATCTTTGAAATAGTTCTCCCTTGTTTTTCCATGTTCCCCCTCCAGCTTGTATTAAAATTTCTTCTAATCAAAACAAAATTAAGGAAAAGTGAAATGTAGCTCAGTGTGAACTAAAGGTATGGAATGCGGGAAGAAAACCCTGTTTTCTAAATAGGAACTGCCCTGCTAGAGCAAGTCAGAGCAACATCTGGCCTAGTCTCCTGCTTCCATCAGTGGCCAGCCAAATACCTTAGTTCTTATACAAGTGTCTCTTTTCCTGTATTATGCTTTGCTGAAAACTATACACATGTTTATGCTATTTGTCCATTAATAAATTAGTATCATGCCCTGATATACAAATGAATCACATACATTATACCAATTAGTTATTGTTCATCAGTTGCTTATCAGATGTTGCATCCAGGACTTTTTTTGTAGCAGGAACTCCTTTGCATATCAGGCCACACACCCCTGTTGTAGCCAGTCCTCCTGGTGCTTATAGTAGACCCTGTACTAAGAGCTCTGTAAACTCTTGGAGGATTGGCTACATCAGGGGTGTGTGGCCTGATATGCAAAGCAGTTCCTGGCCGCATCCTACTGATTGCATTGACTTGCACTGGGTAATTTACCTTGAGTCTCACTGAAAAAGGTGGACTGTAAATTAAGCAAATAAAAATCTATACCATTGAATACACAATACATACAAAACTACAAAAACTCTCCTTCCTTGGAGGTTTTTAAACAGAGGCTAGATGGCCATCTGACACCAATGAAGGTCCTGTGAATTTAGGGGGAGGTGTTTGTGAGTTTCCTGCATTGTGCAGGGGGTTGGACTAGATGACCCTGGAGATCCCTTCCAACTCTATGATTCTACAATACATACAAAGCTACAAGCCCAACAGAAAAAAGAGATATCAGAATGACTGACAAAAATATAAAAAGAAACTCTATAAAGAACAGTCACTCATCCCTACCTAAATTACAGTATGCCCTTACTTGTTTAAAGATGTAGAGATGTATATTGACAAGTATGTGAGAACAGATGGGAATTTGGTGACAGTGTTATGTAATAACTAAGGCTTAATAAGAGTAATTCATATAGAGATAATGGGCTAAATCCATGAGAATTTTCATTCATACACATAATCAGGACTTTTTCCCTGGGGGAACACAGTGGAATGGAGTTCTGGTACCCCTTCGTGGAAACAAAATTCTCAAAAAGCATTTAGAGGTTCAAGAAGGGCACCTGTATGTTTCTCTTTGTTTCCCTCTTGAGAGTTCTGGCATCTTTTTCCAGAAAAAAGCCCTGCAGACATAATTAATTAGAAAATACTTCAGAAAATAATGAGATTTGAACAAGACCTATAGACCATTTCCATTGAAATGATAGGTGGGTCTGATTCTTCATAAAATCATCAAAGGTAGTAACCTTCACTGCCAAACCTTCTAATAGTGAAGCTAATTAACTTGTTAATTATCGTTATAGTGGTGTTTGAAAAGCCACATGACCACCTCCAAGTGAGGATGAAAGCTATGCAGAACTTAGGAGAATGAGTCCTTCATGGAGTCCTGCAGTGGGTTCTTAAGAGCAGAAGGCACAGTGGGGTCGGGTAAAGGAACTTAAAACAGCCAGCATGTGTTTGGGATGCACAAAGATGCTCTTTTGTGCTTCATTTCTGCTGGTGTTATATAGTCATTGTTTCACTAATATTTCAATGCAGCTCCTCCTAATTTGTTTCTTTTATATCATTTTTAGTGCCATTCCTTCACCGTTGAAGCAAAAATGATGTTTTAAAAGTGCATAAATTAAATGGGAGGGGGTGTGTGTGGAAAACTGAGTACTAAGAAATACAAAATGGTGTGAAAATAAAGACTTCTGGGTTTGATTTTCAAAAGGAAGAAACAAATAAAATGAGGGTTTCCTTGTCAGAACAGCAAGGCTGCAGAATTTGTTTACATACCGACTCGAATCAAGAGCACTGTATATGGTTGCCAAATTCTAGGTAGGGTGTGTTTATAAGAGTGTTTTGTGTGGGAGTGTTTTAATATAATATATTTTGCCTAATTGTATATTCTTGTATTAATATTTGGAGGCTGGTTATCATGGAAACCTTGGGTTGTTCTCCAGTCACTTTCTGCCATGATTCTCTGTTTGGTTACACATATTCCAGGTAGGACCTGGTGTTCTCTTGGAATTGTAACTGATCTCCAGTCTACTCAGATCAGTTCCCCTGTAGGAAATGGCACCTTGGGAGAGGGTGGAGTCCTTGGGTTCCCATTTCCACTGAGTTCCCTCCTCTCTCCACACTGCACTCTCTGAAGACACTGACCATAGATCTCCAGGAATTTGCAAAGCTGTAACTGGCATGTGGGTTAACGATCCATTCCCTGCTCCATTTACCACTAGGGCTAATGTTTCTAGTTGCAGATTGGGGAATTCCTGGAGATTTGGGAGCAGAGCCTTGGGAAGATAGGGTTTGGGAAGGACCCATGGTAGGGTATAATGCTATAGGGTTCACCCTCCAAAACAGTCATTTCCTCCAGGGCAATTAATCAGTGTAACTTCGAGAGCCGCTGTAACTCTGGAAGATCTCCAGGCCCCACCAAAAGACTGGCAACCCTAGACTACTAATCAGGGAAGGGGCTGTGTCTTAGTCATAGCATCTGTTTGCACTGAAGAAGGCTCTGGGGTTCAAGCCCTGGCAACTGCAGTGAAAAAGAGTAGCTGGTGATGCTAAAGACTTTGAACTGACATCCTGGAGAGTGGCTGCCATCTGAGCAGACGATCCTGCCCTGGCTGGACCAATGGTCTGAATCAGTATAAGGCAGCTTTATGTGTTCAATAAAAGGAGGAAGCATTGCAGACCACCATCCTTCTGTTCTGGGCAATGGTGTCATTTAGGAGACCAACTCAAAATCTACTGCCAGTTCTCTTGCTCCAAGGTCTGGGCTACTTTGTAGACATTTCCTAGCCACAAGGCTTTCCCTTTAGGCCTCCAGATTGTTTGCCTGTCAACCAACCAAGTGTCATTCTGCTCCAGGACTTGTTGCCATCTGCCCATTAAGGGTTGGGTCTTGGCAGAAGACTTAGGTGCTTGACAACATGGCTGGAGGGAGCCGGGAGTGCTTCTGATAACTGTTGTGAGAAATCAAATTCCTTTGCATCTACAAAACCACTGAAATGAACCAAGAAGCAATGCAAACAATGAATTAGCCAGCTAAGTCCTGTTAGGACAACAGATAAGCAATGTAGAGATGGTCTGGCCCACAAGCCCTGCCAAAGCAGATAATTTTAAAAGTAGCTCTACACCTCCAGTAACATGCTGGGTTTTCTGCAGTAAATCCTGCCAAGGCAGGTCATGGTTCTGTGATCTGGAAGTGAGAAGAAGTGGCTTGCAGCTGAGGTAACCTGGTGTGCCAGGCTGACTGCTAATGCTGCAGAAGTTTGCAGAGGACTGGCAAGTCGAGTGTGAAGCCCCCGAGCTGACTCTCTCAGCCTGACAATAAAGGAGTCCTCTCTTATTTTGTCTCAGTATATTATATATATGAAAACATAGTTTAAAAACAAAGGTGGGCTTAAAATATCTTCAGTGTGAAAGAGGCCATTTTTGTGGGAGACTTTGGGTGGGGGAGGGAGCAGGATCTTTCAAGATCCAGCCCTTAGTGGGGAAGTGACAACAGATACCTGGAGCAGAGGGATACTGGGCTGGCAGTGTATCCCTTTTATGGTTGTTTGCTGAGATTCACAGCCAGACCCCAATAACTATTCCACTGGTACCTTTCCCCCCTGAAAATCATTCTCTCCTTGGAAAAAAAGGGGATGCTATAACATTACCAATGGGGTTCCAAAGTTCCCTTACTTAGCATCAGCTTCATTTGCCCTCAGTGATGCATGGCATGTAGTCAAATCCTACTGACTGTAAGACAGCGCCAGTTTTTTAAAGCTTTTTTTTTCAGGATGAGTAAAAGAATTTCAAAAGAAAGAAATGACACCAATTCAGCAGCTGATCTGGGGCCATAAAAGGGCTGGTGGTTAGAGCTCTACTGTCTCTTGAGGGAGTTGCTGCTGCCATTTTTACACAAGTATTGGGAAGCTCCTGTTACTTTTGTCAGGGGGGTGGTAATGGATGATGCTGGGAAATAACTGGGATGGATTTCCCCCTTTTTCAGACCTCCCTCAAGATTGTGAGACAGCTTGCAGGGATAAGAAGCTTTTCCACAAAAAGAAATGGTGTGGCCTTTATAGTTAACAAGAGAGTGAGGAAGGCAGTAATGGGATACAATCTCAAAAATGACAGAATGATCTCGGTTCGTATTCAAGGCAAACCATTCAATATCACAGTAATCCAAGTCTATGCCCCAACCACTGATGCAGAAGAGGCTGAAGTGGATCAGTTCTATGAAGATCTATAACACCTTCTAGAATTAACACCCAAAAAAGATGTCCTCATCATCGTAGGGGACTGGAATGCCAAAGTAGGAAGTCAAAAGGTGATTGGAACAACTGACAAGTTTGGCCTTGGAGAACAAAATGAAGCCGGGCAAAGGCTAATAGAGTTTTGTCGAGAACAAGCTGGTCATAGTGAACACCCTCTTCTAACAACCTAAAAGGCGACTCTACACGTGGACATCACCTGATGGGCAACACAGAAATCAGATTGATTATATACTCTGCAGCAAAAACAAGACCTGGAGCTGACTGCAGCTCAGATTATGAGCTACTCATTGCAAAATTCAGGCTTAAACTGAAGAAAACTGGGGAAGCCATTAGGCCATTCAGGTTTGACCTTGATCACATCCCTTATGAATATACAGTGGAGGTGAAGAATAGGTTTAAGAAACTAGAGTTGATAGACAGAGTGCCTGAAGAACTATGGACGGAAGTTCATGACATTGTACAGAAGGCAGCAATCAGTACCATTCCAAAGAAAAAGAAATGCAAGAAAGCAAAGTGGCTGTCTGATGAGGCTTTACAAATAGCTGAGAAAAGAAGGAAAGCAAAAGGTGAAAGGGAAAGATTCACCCAACTGAATGCAGATTTCCAGAGAACAGCAAGGAGAAATAAGGAGACTTTCCTGAAGGAACAATGCAAAGCAATAGAGTAAAATAATAGAATGGGAAGGGCAAGAGATCTATTCAAGAAAATTGGAGAAATCAAGAGAACGTTTTGTGCAAAGACAGCCATGATAAAGGACAAAAATGGTAGGGACCTAACAGAAGCAGAAGAGATCAGGAAGAGGTGGCAAGAACACACAGAAGAATTATACAAGAAGGATCTCAATGTCCCGGACGACCATAACAGTGAAATCAATGACCTTGAGCCAGACATCCTGGAGAGTGAAGTCAAATGGGCTTTAGAAAGCATTACTAACAGTAAGGTGAGTGGAGACGATGGCATCCCAGTTGAGCTATTCAAAGTCCTAAAAGATTGACAGAGTTTGAATGTGCAGGAAGGTGTGGTCCCCTGAGTGAGTAGATAGTTGGGTGCACTCCAGAACACTGTGGTAAAAACACAGACTCCACAACAGCCAGTTAACAGTTATATTTTGGGATGAACGTAAGAGGCAGTCAAGACAGGCAATGGTCATACACAGAATAGCAGTCCTCCAATATGCAGCACCAAATCACAGTCCAATAGAGAAGTCAAAGTCAGTCCAATACATTACATGAATCCAGCAAGTCAGTCAGTCAAAGAAACAGTTCAACAGAGTTTCTCCTTCACATATGTCATTCATCCAGCATCGCCCAAGGCCAAGGCACGGCATGTAACCAAGGCAAAGTGCTGTGGCTAATGCTACCACAGATATAGTGCAGCCACCCAATCCTAAGCCTGATTGGTAACATGGGCCACACCTGTGCTTCTCGTGACTTCTATTACAGCTGTATAGTTTTAGTTGCATAACCTTGACTCAGCAGTTTAGTTCTTAAAGGAACTCAAACACTGACAAAGATGATGTTAAAGTGATGCACACATTATGTCAACAAATTTGGAAAACACAAAAGTGGCCACAGGATTGGAAAAGATCAGTTTATATTCCAATCCCAAAGAAGGGTAATGCCAAAGAATGTTCAAACTATCGCACCATTGCACTTATTTCACATGCCAGCAAGGTCATGTTCAAGATCCTACAAGCTAGGCTTCAGCAGTATGTCGCTCGGGAACTACCAGAAGTTCAAGCTGGGTTTCAGAGAGGTAGAAGAACTAGAGATCAAATTGTCAACATTCGATGCATTATGGAGAAAGCACGGGAGTATCAGAAAAACATCTATTTCGACTTCATTGACTATGCTAAAGCCTTTGATTGTGTGGATCACAACAAACTATGGCAAGTCCTTAAAGAGATGGGAGTACCAGACCACCTCACATGTCTCCTGAGAAACCTGCATAAGGGTCAAGAAGCAACAGAACGGGATATGGAACAACTGATTGGTTTAGAATAGGAAAAGGAGTTCAACAAGGATGTATATTGTCACCCTGCTTATTTAATTTATATGCTGAGTACATCATGCGGAATGTTGGCTTGGATGAAGCACAAGCCAGAATTAAGATTGCTGGGAAAACATCAACAATCTCAGATATGCAGACGACACTACTCTAATGGCAGAAAGTGAGGAGGACCTAAAGAACCTCTTGTTGAGAGTGAAAGAGGAGAGCACAAAAGTAGGCTTGAAACTCAACATCAAAAAAACTAAGATCATGGCATCCGGCCCCATCACACCTTGGCAAATAGAAGGGGAAGACATGGAAGTAGTGACAGACTTCACATCTCTGGGATCCAAGATCACTGCAGATGATGATTAGCCATGAAATTAAAAGACGTTCACTCCTTGGGAGGACAGCTATGGCGAACCTGGGCAGCATAATAAAAAGTAGAGACATCACCCTGCAAACAAATGTCCGTGTAGTCAAAGCGATGGTATTCCCAGTAGTAATGTATGGCTGTGAGTGCTGGACCATAAGGAAGGCTGAGTGCAGAAGAATAGACGCTTTTGAGATATGGTGCTGGAGAAGACTCTTGAGAGTCCCTTGGACTGCAAGAAGATCAAATCAGTCAGTCCTAAGGGAAATCAACCCAGACCGTTTCCTGGAAGGTCAGATGCTGAAGCTGAAGCTCATTGGCCACCAAATGAGAAGGGAGCACTCCCTGGAGAACATCCTAATGCTAGGAAAGACAGAAGGCAAAAGAAGAAGGGGACAGCAAAAAATGAGATGGCTGGACAATGTCACTGATGTAACAAACACAAATTTGGGCAGACTTCGGAGAATGCTGGAAGACAGGAGGGCCTGGCATGACTTTGTCCATGGGGTCGCAGAGTTGGAATCGACTGTGCAACTGAACAACAAAATTTAAAACACATCAGTACCCTGTTGAAAAGCCAGAGTGATTTTGTACTCACCTGACGCCGCTCTCACATCCGTCTTCTCAGCGCAGCATTCTCCCGATTTCCCACTATTTGTGTCGGAGCTGCAGCAAATATCGTGGTTTTCATGCAGGAAATGGAAACTGGTTTTTAGCGGTTTCCATTTGCTGCATAAAAACCTTGATGTTTGCTGCAGCCCCGACGCAAATAGTGGGAAATTGGGAGGATGCTGGGCTGAGAAGGACGTGAGAGTGGCGTAAGGGTGAGTGTAAAATCAGTCCCAGTTTCTAAATAGTCACTTGTCAGTTACCTCTGACAACTAATAGTTTCCCCTAGATGATATGCAGGGAATGAAGGATGAGTGGATTTCCTTTGTTCACAAATCTACTTCGTGCTGCATCCCATTTCTCTAATTCTGTTTCCCTTTTATTTCCCTTTCCCAGGAGAAATCTGAAAAATAGATCTGGAATTGGAGTGTATGCAGTTGTGCAGCTATGCATGGATAAAACATTGCAAACAAAACTATCTGGATGCATTTGTACATACGATTACACAGTTCATCCTGTTCATTTGCATGTTTTCTCCCTCTGCATCACCAGTTGTACCTATACATTGAAAAGACCCTGCAGTTTTATTGTGGGTTTTTAGCAATGCACAGGAGCATGTGTACACATCAGTAAAAATGCTGCTATGAATAGTTTTGATGCAGTCACCTCCAGAATGCTTTGTTTGCACTGTTTTATCCATACACATTTATAATGTAGAAGAGGGCAAAAGGCAAGAATGAACTGAGACCCAGAGTGATGTAGTGGGTAGAATGCTGGATGGCTGGGAGAGCCAGGTTTGAATCCCCACTCTGCCATGGAAGCTGGCTGGATGCCTCACAGGGCTGTTTTGAAAATAAAATGTAGAAGAGGAGAATGGAAGCCAATTTGGGCCCCCACTGGGGAGAAAGTAATGAAGTACGGTAAATATAGGAAGAGGTACTCCTGCAGACAGACAGAGACATGATAATGGCCATCTAACAGTGGACTGAAACAGCATGTGATGCTCACCTACTGGCAGAAGGTAAGAAGAGTTCTGTTGGATGAGACTAAAGATCCATCTAGGCCAATATCTTGTTTTCCACAATGGCCAGCAAGGTAACCTAATACCCTCCCCCTTTAAAGGGGAAAGCAGTTGTGGGAAGAAGGGGGCATGCTTTTGAGCAGACAGACAGCAGAAGGAAAGGAGTTTAGTATCCTCCTTTCAAACTGGTGGTGTCACATAGTTGCTTGCATTTGTAAAAAATGTTAGGAGAAGGAATTATGCAACTGAGCATCCTGTGTTGCTTGGGCCCATGACTGGGCCTGCCAATTCAGCTGAGCCAGAAGTGGCCTGATATTCTCTCTGTAGCCAGCTCCCATTGAGGAACAGGTAATGGAATTATAAAGTCTTTGGACCATCTTTAGGGCCAGCTGCTCACAGAAATCACTGCAGAAATGGTATCTTAGAGTTGCTTGGGAGCCAGAGCTGGCAAAGGAATGCAGGGGCAGGTGGCACAAAAAGAGCTGACCCAACAAGGCAAACATACTTGTGTGGAAGGAAGAGAGAGGCAAATGCCAGGAAGGATGGATATAAATTGAATGAATCCACCAAAAAGCAGCTCTTAGGTCAAGAATTTAGTGGAGGTTTTCCTGAGCCCAGATTACATAATAATCTTCACTGCACACCTTTGCTGAAGAAAAGAGTGAAGCTGGACAAAGAATGTTGAAAAGGGTGTACTTTTATCAGAAAAGTTTAGTGCAGGGTGAGAAGATTGGCATCAAAATAATCATACCTGTATTCGCCTGCAAGGAAGACAGCCCTTAATGTAAGACAATACCTCCCAAAACGATCATACACAAGTTTTTTTAAAAAAATTACTATACATAACTAACTTGTATGTGAATTTAAGTTGGTCCCTTCTTTTTTCCTAATAGCATAGCTGGAAAAGTATTCCACACATCCACACCCAGCCTTCCTTTCCGTTTAGTAGGGATATTTGATTTGTGGAAGGGAGAAGCAAGATTGAAGCAGGGAGTTTAGGGTTGAAACACTGGGAACAAGAAATTGAAAATCATATGGGCACGGTGCTCTGGTGAACCATAAATAGCATAGCTGGAAATGCTGACCTCATGTGGAAGTGAGTTCAGTGTGCAGTTCAAGCAGGGCCTGTGGCTGCTGCAGCCTATGTGTATAGTTGAAAGCAATTAAACATTTCAAGTTGAAAACTTGGAAAATCAGAATTGGGAAACTCCTGGAGATTTGGGGATGGGGGAGGACAGGGAGCTCAGTGGAGTATAATGCCATAGGGTCCACCCTCAAAAGCCTCCATTTTCTCCAGGGGAACTGATCTCTGTAGTCTGGAGATGAGCTGTAAATCTGGGGGATTCCCAGGTCCTACCTGGAGTTTGATATCCCTAGAATCAATAAGGGATAAAATAGGGTTCCCAATTGCCTGGAGGAAAAAAATACCCTTTGATAGAAGCTTTAAAGGGATGCTATTGCAGGTGATGTTATCTACTTGTATTCCATGAGAATCTTCAACTGCCTATTTCCACACCTCTATTAAAGGGACAGGACATTTGTCTCCAGGCTGTTGGCAGCACTAAATAAAAACCATAGAAGGTCGTTATAAAGGGTTGCCATATGGGAAAAGAGTATGTTCTTGTGATCAAAAGTTCATTGAAGACCTACTTCATGCTATATTTTATTGCATAAAACATGAAGCTGAACAAAGTAGGTTTTTATGTCCCGTTATATCTCACCTTTCTAAAAAAAACCAGAACAAGAGAAATTGGTCTTTCTCTTGTCAGATAGGGTAAAATATATCAGTATCCAAGTGGCCAAATTTGCCACTGCTGTTATAGGAAAAGTGGAGAAAAAGAAAAAAAATGATTAATGCGACATTTAACCTGCTTCTGGTTAATTTTTAAATTGTTTTTTTATAAAAGTTTATACCGATTTCATTACAATTTCATCGTTGATATATAAATTTTATTGATGTAATGATGTTTATACTTGTATTCTACGTTTTGGAATTACCAATTTTTAATTGTTTTGCTGGTTTGATTATTGCATTATGCTCTTTTATTTTCAAGTTTACTTGCTATGGCTCTTATTGCTAATGCAATAAAGTTTATATATATATATATATACACACACACACACACACATACACACACACCTATAAGGACATTAGGAGAACCCTTTTAATGATATGAGCAATAGGGAAATGGAACCAAATAACTAGGGGAATTGGCTTTTTCCTTGTTAGAGATCTTAAAGCAGAGGCTGGATAGCTATCTGCTGGGGATGCTCTGCCTTTAGATCTCCCACAGTGAGCCTATGTCCCTTTCCAGCTGCTATGATCCTACAAAATAAAATATACTCTGGGCTCATTAAAAAGTAAAGGGCATGACCCATCCGCTTATGTGATCTATGTGCATGGAAATCGATCCCCTGATCGCATCTTGGAGCCCCTTTCTCCAGCCTTTGCTGGGCTGCACATTGATCAGACCTGACTGCAATTCACTCAATACTTCACTTGGAGTGGGAGGCTTTTCCATACTGCTAGTAAAAGACTCCAGCGGTCTTCCTGCTACATGAGCCGTCACAGTCGCTAGGTCTTACCAATATTTGGTCTTTAAAGGAAGGCGTATGTTAGTGGTCTTACAGTTTATTCTCACAATCAAGGAATATTGAGTTCTGTGATCCCAAAGGTGAAGCTATTTTTAAGGTGGTGCTGAAAGGTGCTGCCAAGTTACAAGCGACTTACAGTGACCCTGCATAGTTGTCAAGGCGAGATGTTCAGAGGTGGTTTGCTCTTGCCTGCCTCTGTGTAGCAACCCTGGTCTTCTTTGGTGGTCTCCTATCCAAGCACTAACCAGGACTGACCCTGCTTAGCTTCTGAGATCTGATGAAATTAAGGCCAGGGTTATTTTAAAATGCCATAATATAATTCTGGAGACTTGACTGTCAAGTGATCTTAAAGGGAGAATGAGTAATTTGAACTCAGTGAAAGCTAGTTCACCCACTGACTCACCTCTGGCATATCCCTCTTGTAGAACTTTGGGTTTCTCTTAGCCAGGGTGGGCAGCAGGAGAGGATAAACATACGGAGCAGAGGTCCATCAGTGGCTATTAGCTACAGCATATTATTGGAACTTTTTGTCTGGGGCAGTGATGCTTTGTATTCTTGGTGCTTGGGGTGGCACAGTGGGAGGGCTTCTAGTAGTCCTGTCCCCACCGGTGGACCTCCTGATGGCACTTGGTTTTTCTGACTGCTGTGTGACACAGAGTGTTGGACTGGATGGGCCATTGGCCTGATCCAACATGTTCTTATTTTACCCATGGAGGCAGTATTACAGTCAGGGCTTTTTTTGAACAGGAAAATACAGGAACTCAGTTCTGGCTGGCTTGGCATCATGGGGTGCGGCCTAATAGGCAAATGAGTTCCTGATGGGCTTTTCTACAAAAAGCTCTACGTGAAACAATGGTGACATCAAGGGGGTGTGGTCTAATATGTAAATAGGTTCCTGCTGGGCATTTTCTACAAAAAAAGCCCTGATTACAATAATTGCTTAAATGCCTTGTGAGTCACATTCGTTCCCAAAAGGATTCTCCATCTTAGCTGTTTGCCACCTCGTGTGGTTCTGCCTCCTGGGCTTCCAAGTTGATGTTGATGGGAACTGGCAAGGGCTGATTATGCAGAGCACTCCAGGCTACGAGTCCTGTCCAAGTGGGAGGGGGAAGGCTTCAGCTTCCCTTGTTTCTGAACATTTGGGGGATGCGCTGGGTGGAGGATCAAAACAAGTAGGTTACATTTCTCCCCCTGAAATGAGTGTTCCCTCTGGACAGTAACAGCACTGAAATTTCACAGACACGGGATGTGTCCTTGGATCAATTTATTTTTCATTTAAATGTGGATTTCTTGCAGCCAAATACACCTGCCATGTGACTTTCAGGGAAAAGACTTAGCATAATTGACCATAGAGTGAGAGAAAGGGATAGTGGCAGAAGCATCCAGGTGCACTGAAAGCCCTCAGTCACAAAGGTATCTTCCTATGGCCAGACAGTGAGGAACCAAAAAACTGGGGCAAAGCTCTCACAGAATTATTTATGCTGCTATTTGTCCAAAACTCTTGTTACCAAAGCAACTATTGCAATATGGGATGACTATATCTAAATTAGGGTGTGGGGGGGAATGAAACCTTTTGTGACTTAATAATACATGAATACAATCTAGCATTCTCAGTTTGCTTTGTTTGAAATGGCTCGTCTGTGGTTGGATGGGCTTTAGCATGAGACTTTGTTATGCTGCTTGAGTGAGATCTAGCCACAGAAAAAGTCTGCAGGGCCATAGGTTCATGTTTAAACATTATCTTCTCAATGGCTTGATGTGGGTTTCTTAAATCCAGACTCAGGGCCTGGTTTGTGCAATCAAGCAGCATTATAGTCGCTGTTTGAATTGCAACTGTGTGAATTCAGACATTTAAAAACCATATAAACTTATTTTATTCCCTATTGAGCTACCTAGCACAGTTCTCTGGCAGACAGAAGATCTTTGGCTGCAGTCTTTCCCAGCTATGGTACCTCTGATGGCCGTTGCCTGGAGATGCCAGGGATTAAGCCCCAAATCTCATTTTCATCACTGGTCATGCCACTTTGTTCATCAGAGGGGAGGGTGGCTATCTATGGATGGCCAAAAAAAAAGGACAAGAGCCCTCAAGTCCAAGGACAAAAGAGGACACAATTTGTACATGCTAATTTACTGTCACAGATAGAGATGTTGAAAGTTTAGCAATAGAGTATGTTCAACAGTAAAACATTTTGTGTTCAACCGTGACAATCAGATGTGAGCCACTTGCTGGGTCTGTTCAGTTTGGCACCGAGGGCCAAACTGTGGATGTCACTGCCCATTTTGAAGAGTTTTAAAAATGCTGAGCAATGTGACCAGTTGGTGCACTCCCCCCCCCCCCCGGCACCCGCATCTCTTCACTAATATGGCCATGGGGGCTCAGATGTGGCCAGGGCTTTTCTTTGTAGAAAAAGCCCAGCAGGAACTCTTTTGCATATTAGGCCACACTCCCTGACACAAAGCTAGCCAGAACTGCGTTCCTGTGTGTTCCTGCTCAAAAAAAGCCCTGGATCATGTGGCCATTTTGGCACTTTAAAAGGTGCAGCGGGGGGAACAAGAACACTCAGCCTGCCATGCTGTGGGCCCAGTTGGGCCCTTAACAGTATTGTTAAATCCCTTTAAAATGTCAGCATCATCCATGGGTTGTCTGGTTGGACCCTGCATGGCTTGGATGCCTGCTAGACAAGGTTACATTAAAAAAAGAAGATTGAGTATTTGTGAAAACACTTCTGATCCAAATAGATTAGCAGCCATTAGCACTGATAGGCACTTCTTAGACCAACACTGGATGGTAGAATTTCTTTTGAAAAACACAGTGTTTATTTATGATTGATTTATATGATTTGTGACTGATTTAATTATATATTTAAACAATTGTCTGCCAAATGGAGTAGCAGCACAGCAAGGATTTGGAGGAGTAGAACTGATCCAAGCTTTGTGAAAATACACATGTGCAAACAGCCAATTGTGACACACTGCACAGCCGCAACTGGGCTGACAAAAGATCCACCGAAAAACTGACTGTTTGTGACTGGTGAACAGGACATGAGCTGAACTAGAAGAAGAAGAATTGCAGATTTATACCCCGCCCTTCTCTCTGAATCAGAGACTCAGAGCGGCTTACGATCTCCTATATCTTCTCCCCCCACAACAGACACCTTGTGAGGTGGGTGGCGCTGAGAGGGCTCTCACAGCATCTGCCCTTTCAAGGACAACCTCTGCCAGAGCTATGGCTAACCCAAGGCCATTCCAGCAGCTGCAAGTGGAGGAGTGGGGAATCAAACCCGGTTCTCCTAGATAAGAGTCCACGCACTTAACCACTACACCAAACTAGAGGGTGTTCAAGCTTCCCTAGTCATAAATGCAAATCACTATAAATATACAATTTTCCATTGTACTTGTGTAGCTGTTATCACTATAAATGGACAATTTTCCATTATGCTCACTCTGTCTTGTCACCCAGGTGTTAAGGAACTTTTCAGGATCCCTGTTTTCCCTTCTTGCAGCTCACCATGTTTAATTTCTGTGAAACCTCAACCATCAGCACTCAGATATTCTATTGATTCTCTGTTATAAAACAGTTACCTAATAGTTTCTAGGCCCAGTTGCTGTAATGCCCTATATGATCCAGGCTGATGGTATTTCAGGCTGGATCTCTCACTTATTTAGGTTATCACACATCATTAGATATTGCACAATCATAATAGCTCTCCAGGATCTCCTTGTCCATGCAAGGCAATCGAGGAGATGAATGAAAATGAGGGTGCAGTATTCAACAATGTCTGGATCCAGCCCATCACCTCTTGCTGCTTAAAATTGGCACAGCAGATGGCAGGGAGCTGTATGCTAACCCCAGATTTTAAGCCTTCATTTGGGAAGTCTGCCACCTGCTCCACTAGCTTTGTTTTCCATGGTGCTCTGCACCAGTGGACATGTCATATCCCTGTGGTCAGTTCCAGATCTTGCATCCCTGCTGCGTTTTTCAGTGTCAGCAGTGGAATCCTCCCAGCCATCTTCCACCATCTGTAAGGACTGCAAACTGATGGGAGGAAAGGAAGACCTTATTTGTACTTAGCTCTACTCCCAGTGATGAACAAGAGAGACTGGAAATGACCAAATGTTCCTTATTTCATTTCTCTAAGGAGCATTTGGTCATTTCCAGTCTCATTTTTCTTATTTCATTTCTGAGACCCAGCATGGCGTCGTGGTTAAGAGAGGAGGACTCTAATCTGGAGAACCAGTTTTGATTCCACCCTCCTCTGCATGAAGCCAGCTGGATGACCTTGGGTCAGTTACAGCTCTCTCAGAGCTCTCCCCCCCCAAAAAAAATAAGTCTAGCTCACCACCTGAAGAGAACTTAAGGCTGCTGGACAGTCTTCAGATCTACTGGTTATACTACACACAATGCCATATAATTAATTAATTGCATTTCACTGCATATCGGTGTATATTTTTAACAGTGGTCAGTTACCCAGTGCTGGTGTCTTAGATTCATTTGCATTATGCACACATTATGTGTTATTGGCATGCTATTTATATAGTGATATATGTATAATGTCAAGACTTAGCACCTAATGAATTTTCATTGTTTTAATCTGTAAAATGAGTAATTTATATAATGTATGACTTCTGTGTATTGTTTTAACTGTTTTAATGTTTTTATGCTGTGAGCCACCCTGAGCCTGCTTTGGCAGGCAGGGTGGGATATAAATCAAACAAAATAAAATAATGTTTCTATGTATAATATACATCAAGTATTGGTATAATGGTAAAATATTGATGCATAGATATTTCTGAGCAGGGCTTTTTTGATAGAAAAAGTCCAGCAGGAATTCAATGGCATATTAGGCCACACCCCCTGAAATCACTGTTGTTTTACACAGGGATTTTTTGTAGAAAAAAGCCTAGCAGGAATGTATTTGCATTTTAGGCCACAACTCCTGGTGTCAAGCCAGCTGGAACTTGCGTTCCTGTGCATTCCTGCTAAAAAAAAAGCCCTGTTTCTGAGAAATGTATATGGTTCATGGGCAAACTCAGCACAAGGAAAGGGTGTGGAAATGAAGAATCACAGTTTGCATGAGGGAGAAATGAAATCCATACAGAAATTTTTGGGGTCACAGGATCAGGGGCATGAAACTTGAAATCCTCTTCTAGCGAGACCTCTGGGACTTGCTGTGGAGTGTCTACCCTGTGCCTGGGGTTAAGATCCGTTCTGGAGCTAGGGTTGCCAAGTCCAATACAAGAAATATCTGGGGATTTTGGGGGTGGAGCCAGGAGCAAGGGTGTGACAAATATAATTGAACTTCAAGGGAGTTCTGGCCATCACATTTAAAGGGACCGCACATCTTTTAAATCCCTTCCTCCATAAGGAAATAATGGATAGGGGCATCTTCTTTTGGGGCTCATAGAATTAGACCTCCTGGTACAATCTTGTTGAAACTTGGGGGCTATTTTGGGGAGAGGTACTGGATGCTATGTTGCAAATTTGGTGCCTCTACCTCAAAAAACAGCCCCCCAGAGCCCCAGATACCGGCCAATCAATTCTCCATTATTTCCTATGAGAATAAGTCTCCATAGGAAATAATAGAGTTCCCTCCCCCTCCCCGCTTTCTCTTTCTCACTCACACGATTAACTGTCTCTGGTGCCTCCACAAGGAGGTCTGGAAAGTACAGGGGCTATGCTGCTCTCTTTTACACACACACTCACTTGTCTGAAACAAAAGCAAAACAAACGGAGGGGCTGCACTTTGAGGAGGTCTGCTGTTGCTAACCCTTCCCCATGAAGTACTTCCTGCTTCCTGCTCCAATTTAAAGGAACACACACATTTTAAAACCGGACCTGTTTGCCAGTCCTGTCGGAGGGGTATAGGGTTGCCAAGTCCAATTCAAGAAATATCTGGGGACTTTGGGGGTGGAGCCAGGAGACATTAGGGGTGGAGCCAAGATCAAGGCTGTGACAAGCATAATTGAACTCCAAAGGGAGTTCTGGCCATCACATTTAAAGGGACGGCACACCTTTTCAATTCCTTCCTTCCATAGGAAATAACGAAGGATAGGGGCACCTTCTTTTGGGGCTCATAGAATTGGACTCCCTGGTCCAATCTTTTTTGAAACTTGGGGGGTATTTTGGGGAAAGGCACTAGATGCTTTACTGAAAATTTGGTGCCTCTACCCCAAAAAACAGCCACCCCCAGAGCCCCAGATACCCACAGATCAATTCTCCATGATTTTCTATGGGAATAAATCTCCATAGGGAATAATAGAGTTCCCAGCAGACATTTCCCTCCCCTCCCCCCGCTTTCTGACGACCCTGAAGCGGGGGGAGGGTCTCCAAACCAGGGGATCCCCTGCCCCCATCTGGGGATTGGCAACCCTATAGGGGTACATGGTGGCTGTGGGGGGAAGCCTGTAAAACCAGGGGATCCCCTGCTGGGACCTGGGGACTGGGAAGCCTATCTAGAGCCAATATGAAGTCCAAATCAGTTTTTCAGATATTCCCTGGAAGTCAGTGTCACCATACGCCAAACTTTTCTCAGAACTTTTATTATTGGCAGGTGGAGTTGGCTAATGGAGTCGTTTTCAGCTTTGTTTCTTTCTGCTGCTGTTTGTAGTGCCATGAGTTTGGAGTCTGGTTACTGTGTCTATTTTGTGGGTTGGCATAAAGTGGCATGCTTGATGGGAATGTGAACCTGTGATAATATGTTAATACTCCTTAATAATTGTGAATGTTTCCTCCATGGGGGCTAATTGTCAAGAAATGGCTAAGTTCGAGTACCCATAGGAGTTGTAGAAGGTAACCATTTTCACCTGAAGGGAGGGGGCAGTTGTGTGTGTGTGAAGGTGGAGAGACTGTGCAGTTTGAGATTTGGAAGGGACAGAGAGGTGCTGACAGGCATTGCTGTGAGCTGGCTGAAGTCCCTTACTGTACAGGATTCTCTCTCTAGGGATGTGATGTGGGGGAGGGGTAGCAGGTATCTGAGTACCTGTTTGCCATAGCCTCTGGTCTACTTGTAGATTTGTAAATTAATATTACAATACACTGTAAGTTTCCGGTGCTTTCTCTTGTAAAGAGAACAAAGCCAGGTAGCATTGCTCTTTGGACTTGGGAGAGTAGGGAACATTTGAGAACCAGTGTGGTGTATTGGTTAGGGCTATGACACTCAGTCTGTGGTTTCCAGACAGCCATATATGCAAGTATGAGAAACCCAAAGGAGCTACATGACTCCTGTATGCCCTGTGGACCCACCCTAGTAAATACATACATGCAATAATAGAAGATAAAACTATCAAATATAGGCTGATTTTCCAGGCAGTTTCATTAGGATTGGGGTCTGCAGCTCACCTATCCTCCAGTACCTCTGGCACTAGATGGTTCTGCATGGAGCCAGCTTGTCAGCAGGGAGCCTCACTAGGCCATGGTCTTGCCCTCTTTCCTAGAACATGGCACAGGGACCACTTATTGGTGATTGGTGCTCAGAAGATCCACAGGTGGCATGTTAAAGAGCTATGTGTGGCTCCCAAGCCACTGAGTGAGAATTGACGAGTTAGAATGTTGCACCAGGCCTAGGGGAACTCAGTCAAATGCCTGCTTGCCATGAAACTTTCTGGAACACCTGGGGATAGGGTTGCCAATCCCCAGGTGGGGACAGGGGATCCCCCGGTTTGGAGGCCCTCCCCCCGCTTCAGGGTTGTCAGAAAGCGGGGGGCGGGGAGGGAAATGTCTGCTGGGAGATTTATTCCCATAGAAAATCATGGAGAATTGATCTGCGGGTATCTGGGGCTCTGGGGGGGGGGAGGGCTGTTTTGGGGGGTAGAGGCAACAAATTTTCAGTACAACATCTAGTGCCTCTCCCCAAAATACCCCCCAAGTTTCAAAAGGATTGGACCAGGGGGTCCAGTTCTATGAGCCCCAAAAGAAGGTGCCCCTACCCTTCATTATTTCCATTGGAAGGAAGGCATTGAAAATGTGTGCCGTCCCTTTAAATGTGAGGGCCAGAACTCCCTTTGGAGTTCAATTATGCTTGTCACAGCCTTGATCTTGGCTCCACCCCTAATGTCTCCTGGCTCCACCCCCAACGTCTCCTGGCTCCACCCGCAAAGTCCCCAGATATTTCTTGAATTGGACTTGGCAACCCTACCTGGGGACCAGTCACTATTTCTTAGCCCAGGGGTGGGGAACCTTTTTTTCTGCCAAGAGCCATATGAATATAACATCAATTGCGGGCCATAAAAAATATCAACTAAAAAACAGTGCTCCGCTGAGGGAGAATGATTCAGGCCAGCAAAATTAATGCAAATAATTGTTTTTCTATTTGAAGTCATGTGGGGAGAGCCTAATCTGGCACACACACACACACGACCTGCTGCCCTAGGCAAATGCATAGGTCCAGGGCTTTTTTGTAGAAAAAGCTCAGCAGGAACTCAGTAGCATATTAGACCACATCCCCTAATATTAGCATATTAGGTCACACACTCATTAGCATATTAGGCCACACCATCTGGGATAATCAACTGTGACAGTAACTTTTCCAGGCCCTGCAGCAATTCTGGCCGGCCAGCCAGGCTGCCGCACAGTACATCTGGGCCCTGTGATCCCTGCCTGGCCCTGGGGAGGCTGCTGCACAGTGAGGCTGGGCCCCATGATCCTCGCTGGCCAGCCAGGCCCCAGGGAGGCTGCCACGTGGCTCAGTTTGGTCCAGCAATCCCCGAGGGGCCACTTCAAGTGACCTTGAGGGCCGTATACGGCCCTCGAGACAGAGGTTCCCCACCCCTGTCTTAGCCTAACCTACCTCATGGTCTTGTTTTTAGAATAAAATGGGAGAGGAGAGCCATGTCTTCCGCATCAAGCACCTTGGAGACAAGGTGGGATTAAGAATGTACTTAATAAATAAGCACTCTTCTGTTTTATATGTGGGTTTCAATGCTGTGCTCCTAATTCCTAGCGCTGTCACTTTTCAGCTGCTGTCTGTGGCTGTTATTCTCTTTGAGGCTTTAACTGATGACCCCAATGTTCCAGAGGTTGTACATTTTGGTTGTTTGCCAGTTTTATTGTCATTTGCTATAAGGGCCCTTTTGGGCACTGAATGAGTACATCAATTTAGAGGAGGGAAAAATTCATGATCAGAACAGATCACGCACAGTGGTGGTGGGGTAGAATTCCTCCCTTCTATTTCTCCCTGGTGTGGTTGCCACACACACCTGTGGCCTAGGGCTGGGTTGCAGCAGTTTTAATTTATAATTTCTAGTTTTGGCATTTTGTTAAATATAGCCCAGATTTTGACATCTTTGTTGGGAGAAGATAACAACACAAACATGTTGCAAGCTGTGTTTGTCATTGGGTGTGCTAAAGAAAGCCAGGCAGGATTTTTTTTTTTTTTAACATTGAAAAGATCAAAAAACAGTCATCAGAAGCATCCATGCAGTAATACCAGATCTGGGGCTGCCTTTTGCCCGCAGCTCTCATTTCAGGTAGAAACCAAAGGACAAGTGAGTTTCACAGGCTGGAAATGGTCTATTTAATTTAGGGCTGGAGACGGTTATTTTTTAAGAAAGTCAAAAAGTGGTTTCACACAACACAACTGTCCCTATTTACCAGGGCCAGACCCTATTCTAGCATCTGGGTAAACCTTCAACAATGTACATGTGAAGACAGGAAGCTGCCTAAGTTGGACCGCTGGTCCCTCTAGCTGTGTTTGGTCTCCTCTGACAGTCAGCAGTTCTCTGGCAGTTGCAGAAATTGAATGTAGAACTTCTGCATGCATGAAGGAAAGGAAGTGCTTTGCCACAAAACCAGAGCCTCTCCTTGTGACTTAGTTCTATAATGTATTTAATTCATAAACAGTGGGAATCAAAATGATTTTGGATGTGGAAACAAGATTTATAAGAATGCCCCTTTTCAGTTGTAGAATATTGAAGTATGGGTGTTTCTCACCCTCACAGAGATATTTCTATTTTGGTACATCTGGTAAACAGGCTTTGCAGGTTTTGAAATGGTATAGAAACATGCCAAACCTGTTTGACAAGAGATGCAAGTGGGATGGATGTGCATAGACTGAGCAGGAATCTCTCATTCCTCAGCTCTAAATAAACTATTGCCCATTGTGGCCTAAGGAAATTGAAGGCTTGATAGCAAAGAAATAATTTCATGAAGATGTATCGAAACATTGTTTTTGCCTTGCTGTCATCTCAGATCAACCAAGTGGGTCTCTGAATCTCTTTTTAAATATGATGTAATCATATTAGGATTGTCAGGTTCTACAATTTGAAGTTTTTTGCAACCAAGAGGTATATAAATCTCAGGATGATGAGATAGAATGAAAGAGGCAAGTTATTTTCTGCTTGGCTTGATGAGAGCTTTTTTGCTATAAACTTGGCGACTTGTACCCTGACCCACCAAACGCAGCCAGGCTCTTCCTATGCTCACCAGGCTCCTCTGGTAGCTGGCAGCTGCCTTTACATAGTAACATCTATGAAGACTTACTTTAAGTCATACACACACATATATGTGGCCAGATTGTTCTGTGAGTTCTGCTATCTAAGCTTCAGATAATCTCACAGCTCTGCAGTAGAAAACAGCCCATCTTGGGTGGGCAACAAGCCCTGGACAATGGATGCCTCTGACAGATTATCAGAAACAATCATAACCAAATCCATCACCTGTTTCTACTTCCACTAAATATGGCACCTGCTTATCTACCCATACATCTCTCTATCCATATATCCTGCAAGTAGGAAGAAGTGACATTACAATTAGCCTCAAGGGAGCAATGATACTGAACAATTTGAAGTGTGCCTTTACAAACACCTTCTATGATTATCACAAAGTAGAATTCAGCAACTGGAAAACAGAGGCAGTCTTGATGATTCTGGGTTCCTGAGCAAAGGTCCAGGATAAGACCCCAGAATCACTGCCACCCCCCACCCCCCCCCACACACACCTGGATCAAGCAGCAGATAGCTCTTCCCTAGGGTTGCCAGGTCCAATTCAAGAAATATTTGGGGACTTTGCGGGTGGAGCCAGGAGACATTAGGGGTGGAGCCAAGATCAAGGCTGTGACAAGCACAACTAAACTCCAAAGGGAGTTCTTGCCATCACATTTAAAGGGATGGCACACCTTTTCAATTCCTTCCTTCCATAGGAAATAATGAAGGATAGGGGCACCTTCTTTTGGGGCTCATAGAATTGGACCCCCTGGTCCAATCTTTTTGAAACTTGGGGGGTATTTTGGGGAGAAGCACTAGATGCTATACTGAAAATTTGGTGCATCTATCCCAAAAAACAGCTCCCCCAGAGCCCCAGATACCTGCAGATCAATTCTCCATATTTTCTATGGGAATAAATCTCCATAGGGAATAATAGAGTTCCCAGAAGACATTTCCCTCCCCTCCCCCCGCTTTCTGACGGCCCTGAAGCGGGGGGAGGGCCTCCAAACTGGGGGATCCCCTGCCCCCACCTGGGGATTGGCAACCCTACTCCTCCCCATGTGTGGTGGGTGGGAGCTGCTGCTGGAAGCTGGCTGAATGGGGTGGGTGCAAGAGGCGGTGACAGCAGGACCCTGCTCTTCTTCTCCCCCTTCTGCTTGGTGGGGACAGGGCCGTGGGCAGTTGGGATGTGTCCCAGTGTAGGGCCCAGAGCATCTACCTGCCCCAGTAGCCCATTGACTAGGACTACTCCTGCTGGAAGTCCTAGGCCAGATCAGCCTTCCCCCAGGAGAACCAATTGCTCTCCCCTCATTGCCAACCAGACAGTTGGCAAGAATTGCTTGCAGGCAGAGCGGGGGCAGAGGTAATGAGACTTACTGAAAGTTTACTTTGGGGAAAGGAGGTGGGATTTTATGATGTGGGAGCATAGGTGGAATATCTGACATCTTTCATGCTTAAGAAGGAATGACTGATTTTCAACAATTGTCTGGAAGAGCCAAAATAAAACTTAAACTGATGAAATCCACCATAACACTTCTGTTCTGCTCCTGCTTGTGTTTTGGAACCAACTCTTCCTGTGTCCTTAGACTAAAATTAAACCAGTAACTGGCTATTGCTTGAGCCATGAGTATCTTGCTTTGTTGCACTTCTGCAAAACTGTACACAAATTGGCATAAAATACTGTTCTGAGAATTGCAGTACCATGTCCTGGCCTCCTACCTCAATGCTTTAAAAATGGCCCTCTTGTAGAACTAGCCTGTGGCCAGGGGTCCTAAAATTGCATTTATTATCTCCCAGTTTTAAGGAAGGGTCATGGAAAAAGCTGGCTATATTTGCTAAGCTTGAATCCAACACAGCTTTGTGGGGAGTCCTTGAAAACCTGTCTCCCTAAAACATAGAAAGCACAAGGCATTCAGATGTGGGTGGCTGCCAGCTTCTTTCATGTCATGTGCAGCTGAGTTTTCCCTCCCTCTGATCTCTGTTTCCCTGTAGACTGTGTCATGCGGCCTATTGACTCATATCTTTCAGCGTGAGTGCATCTCAACTACTGTATTGCAGGGATTCAGCATGTTTGTTAGAGGAAAAAATGAAAAATGGAGAAAGTCCAAGCCCCCCAGGAATCCATTGGTACAATTGGAGTCCTGATCTTTCTGAACTTGTAGGCTCCTTTGGAATCCTGGCACAGCATGGTTAGCACAGTCACAAAATGGCTGCCAAAAATGGATGCTGCAGGAGGTGGCCAATCACAAAATGGCTGCCGCAGTATACCTTCAGTCACACAGAGAAGATCCTTGTGTTGTGGTGGCAGCTGCTGTCAAAGCAATGTTTATGAAAATGTGCCCAGCCAATAGGCTTCCCAAATCTCCCGCTCTGGCGGGAGACTTCTGGGTTCGCAGCCTCATCTCCCGCTCTTCAAAACTTTGGGGGTGGGGGTGGAGGGGGGGGAGAACATACCTTTAGGCTTCATGTTGTAGAGCTCCTGAGCCGTTTGCAAAATGTCTGCCCCTTTAAGGCTGGGCAGGAAGCAGAAAGGGCTTCTGAGAACGGCCCCTCCCTTTCTTTTGCTTTCGTTTTCACAGGAAGTAGAGTTGTCCGGAGGAAGATCTGGTAAGTGTGTGTGTGTGAGAGGGAGGGGGCAGGGGATTCCCTAGTTTGGAGGCCCTCCCCCCCTTTAGAAAGCGTGGGGGGGAGGGAAATGTCTACTAGGCACTCTATTATTCCCTATGGAGAACGATTCCCATAGGGAATAATAGGAAATTGATCCGTGGGTATTGGGGGCTCTGGGGGGGGCTATTTTTTGAGGTAGAGGCACCAAATTTTTAGTATAGCACCTAGTGCCTCTCCCCAAAATACCCCCCAAGTTTCAAAACGATTGGACCAGAGGGTCCAATTCTATGAGCCCCAAAAGATGGTGCCCCTATCCTTAATTATTTCCTATGGAATAAAGGCATTTTAAAAGGTGTGCTGTCTCTTTAAATGTGATGGCAAGAACTCCCTTGGAGTTCAATTATGCTTGTCACATCCTTGTTCTTGGCTCCACCCCCAATGTCTCCTGGCTCCACCCCCAAAGTCTCCTGACTCCACCCCCAAAGTCCCCAGATTTTTCTTTAATTGGACTTGGCAACCCTACCAGCCAATCAGATTTCTAGGAATGAATCCCAAGCCTTGCTGAACAAAAGCCTCATCTGGCCCTGCCCACTTTCTAAAAACTTTTGGCAGTTGCTAGGGAAGGGAAGGTGTCAACAGGACCACCATGGGGACCTCTGGATTAGACCAATTCATGGAAGACAGGATTAGTTCTAACAATCTAACAGCTGTTTGCCGAAAGATCTAAATGGAACCTTCATATTCAGAAGCAGAATACTGCAGACTAGGACTGAAATAGGGAGGCTGCCACTTGTGTTGCCTGCCTCTAAGTGTCCCAGAGGTACCTTGCTGGAAATAGTTGGCTGTTTGACCAATTAACACAAGATTTGGCCATAGATTGTTCTAAGCATTATCTTTATTGTGTGTGTGTTAAGTGCCGTCAAATCACTTCTAACTTACGGTGACCAGATGTGCTGATTACTGTGAAATGGTGAAATTAAGAACTGTAATGAACTTACATGGACAACCCTAGACCTTTGTGGCTGTAGATAGCTTGTCTTCTTGCTCTGAGATGCCTGCCACTACAGAAGTGCCCAGTAGGAAGACCTCTGCTTTGCTACAAATACTGCCCCAAATTGTTCCATAACTAAGTAGCAAGCAGGTCTTTGTCCTCACCTTTCTAATAAATGACATCAGAATGAAATGAAAAGCTGTTACTGAAATGGTAGCATTATTGGCCTTATGAAATAGCTGATCACAGTTAAATAACTGGAGGTCAAATGATAGTATCTAGCCCAGGGGCGGCCAGACTTGCTTAATGTAAGAGCCACAAGACATGAAATTCAGATGTTTGAGAGTATGAAGGCAGGCGGGCAAATAGATGGGAGGGAGAGGTAGAAAGAAAACAACTTCAACTTTTAATGCATTCTTCAAGCCACCAGTTGACTTGGCTTGGCGAAATGATTTAAAGAGAGACATGCCTTTTCCAAGTCAGCTGACTGGGTGGTGGGTCTTCAAGAGCCACGTTAGGGTTGCCAATCCCCAGGTGGGGGCAGGGGATTCCCCGGTTTAGAGGTCCTCCCCCCGCTTTAGGGTCGTCAGAAAGCAGGGGGAGGGGAGGGAAATGTCTGCTGGGAACTCTATTATTCCCTATGGAGATATATTCCCATAGAAAATAATAGAGAATTGATCCACGGGTATCTGGGGCTCTGGGGGGGGCTGTTTTTTGAGGTAGAGGCACCAAATTTTCAGTATAGCATTTAGTGCCTCTCCTCAAAATACCCCCCAACTTTCAAAAAGATTGGACCAGGGGGTCAAATTCTATGAGCCCAAAAAGAAGGTGCCCATATCCTTCATTATTTCCTATGGAAGGAAGGCATTGAAAAGGTGTGCTGTCCTTTTAAATGTGATGGCCAGAGCTCCCTTTGGAGTTCAATTATGCTTGTCACAGCCTTGATCTTGGCTCCACCCCCAAAGTCTCCTGGCTCCACCCCCAAAGTCCCCAGATATTTCTTAAATTGGACTTGGCAACCCTAAGCCACGCAATATGTGTGAAAAAGCTACATGTGGCTCCTGAGCCAGTTTGGCCACCCCCGATCCAGCCGGTCAATAGGCATACTTAGAATACTGGGCTAGATGGTCCTTTGGTCTGATCCAGCAAGGCAGTTCTTGGTAGGGTTGCCAAGTCCAATTCCAGAAATATCTGGGGACTTTGGGGGTGGAGCGAGGAGACTTTGGGGGTGGAGCCAGGAGACACTGGGGTGGAGCTAGGAGCAAGGGTGTGACAAGCACAATTGAACTCCAAAGGGAGTTCTGTCCATCACAATTAAAGGGACCTCACAACTTTTTAAATGCTTTCCTTCCCTCCACCCTCCCCTTCTCTGATTTCACCTCAGAGGCGGAGTGGAGCGGGCGACGCCGCTGTGCAGCTGCCGCCTCTTCTCCACTTCATCTTAGCTGCTCCTCCGAGATGGGCTCAGCCTGAGCCCATCTCGGAGGAGCAGCTACGGTGAAGCGGAGAAGAGGCAGCAGCCGCGCAGCGGCGTCGCCTGCTCCGAGATGGGGCAGCCCGCCACGCTCCTTGGCGACGTTTCTCCCCTCCCCCCGCTTCCGGTTTTTTAGGGAGTGGGGGAAGAGGCTGGAAATCCTGGGGTCCCCCGCCAGGGCGGGAGGGTTGGGAAGCCTAGTTCTTGGGCTGTTATAGAAAGAGGACTGGACAATCACAGGCATTGACAAAGTATGGACTAAAACCTTGATTGCAGAATCTGGCAGCTCCTAAAGACTACTGAAAATCTCAGTTTTTCCTTTGAAAGAAAAACAGTTTCTCAGCCTCATGGCCACAGGAAGAAGAAAAACCAAAATGGAAAGTTACTTAAAAATCCTGGGAAAAAATACAAGTGGTCAGAGTGGGGTATCTGTTGTAAATAACTAGGGTATTTGCCCTCTGTGGACTTCCCAAGAAATGTGTTTTAAATATTTGGATAAAAGTTATGATCAGAACATTGTGAATTATAGAATGCTGCAAGTTGTTTCATGAGGTAGTGAGTCACAATCGTGATTCACAGCAACTCAAATTAGGTGCAGGGTAAATAAAAGCCAATACATATTAATGCAAGGAATAATTAATTTGCGGAACTCCTTCACTTAATTTATATCCCACCTTATCCTAAGGTCTTGTAGGATGAAGTATTGAGTTCTATCTGCATAGGCTCATCACCCTTGAAAGGCCAGAAGAAAAACAACCCACGCGTAGACTAGGGAGGATTTTGAATTTCTTCCTGTGATCTCTACTGCGCCCCCAGCCCCTCCAGTTCTGGTTTTCTTCTCCCTTATGTGAACTCATCCTGGGATTCTTTCTCCCTCCCCCATTTTTTCTTTAAATTATACATGCAAATAATGCAGAAACTGTATATGAAAACTGCACACCACAAAATACAACCCACCTCACAAAACCAAAAATGAAAAGCAGAGCACTGAAATGACTGACAAAATATGAATAAATATTTTTTAAAAGAGAGACAGAACAAGTAGTTCGTCTGAACATTTATCTGTGTGTCTGTTCCCGTATGTTTCTTTTTGTGTCTGGGGGATGCTGCTGCTGTAGAAAGGACATCTCCCAGCTGGTTCAAGAGCAGCTGTGCAGATGTTGTTTCTGCCTGCCTCCCCCTTTCTCCTTGCACAAAGCAATTGATGTGACACAGCCTTTGTGGTGGGGTGGCATCTGTCCAGCTGATCTAGAAGGTGGGTCAATAAGTGTTTGGCTGCCTCTAGCACAGAGGGCTCTTCGGAAGATTAGGCAGATTCTGGAAGGTTAAATCTGTTATCCTGTACTATATAGGCATGATGATAACTAAACAAACTTCCATATGCATCAGCCGTCTACTTATAGTATTGATAACAGGAGATAGTCATCTCCAGGGGGGGTTTTTTGGTAGAAAACCTCCAACACGAACTCATTTGCATATTATGCCACACCCTCTGATGTCACCATTGTTTCACACTGGGCTTTTTTTGTAGAAAAAGCCCACCAGAGACTCATTTGCATATTAGACCACAAAACCCTTCTGCCAAGCCAGCCAGAACTGTGATCCTGTGCATTCCTGTTAAAAAAAAGCCTTGGTCATCTCTATCATGTCTCATTGGTGGACTTCCGTAAAGCAGCTGGCTATATTAAATGCTGGGTTAGACAGATTATGCAATCCAAACTAATAATCATGTATCTCTTTGTTTTGCACAATTAATTCTAATTATGTCTTGAGCTATTTAGGGTACCAAAGCCTTATTCATGGACTATTGGAAAAGCCTATTGCATACCATCCACTCCCAGCTTCTACCAGTAAACTGGAATAAGAACTGGAAACTTGCTTTTTAAAAAACTGAAAGCTGAGATTCTCAGAATGCTAAATCCTGAAGCCAGTTCCAGATGGTAGAATCACAACTCGGGACGCAATCCAAAACAGCACATTCCAAAATTTCAGTGCGTCACTGTGTGACATGGGCTTTTATTATCCCATCACCCTCCCTCCTTGTTGCTTGAGGTGGGGTTTATCAGAGGCTGCTGAGAAAATATTAGCCTGTACTGGTGTTAGCTGTCTGAAGCCCCGTTTTTTTCCTGCCCAGTTTACCACCCAGAATGCAAGGCTGACAAGCAGTGGGTTATAGATTGAAGGAAGGCGAGGTGTAGTAGGCCTACTCTGGCAGGGCATTCAACAACAAGGGAAATTGCTGTCAATAAATAATAAGCCAACTTCTGTGCAATGGTACAAGACAAAATGGCCATTGTTTGCGGCAGAGAGGCCGGGGAGATGCAAAGAAAAGGAGTTTGAAATACTCACAAGTTGCAGTGCAGTCAAGTGTTTTGTGCTCAGCCCAGCTGGCATGAAGACGGGCAGCATATTAATTCTTTGGCTCCCCACAAGGCAGGCGCTTGCAAAAGGTAAATGGAGTGCATCCCTCTGTGCCTTGGATCTTGCATTCCTTATCTGCTCCTGAAGCCACAAATAAGGCTCTGGGACTGCAAAGCAGAAGAGCATCTGAGGCTTGCAGCCTTGGTGCAGGTGTGGTGGAGGCTGAACAGGCACAGCCAGGTGTTCATCCACATGTTCCTGTCCTTTTGGCAGCTGCTCTTCTTCATAGCTGCAGAGTTCCTTCAAGACAGCCTATAAGAGTAAAGCGTTTGCTCCACTGGTTGGTTGGTCTTGGTCTCTCTCTCCCAGTATATATATGTGTCCTTATTTTGTGTTTTGGGAATGTCTTGACTTGAGAATACCTTATAAAATGTTTACGATCAAACACAAATGTTCTCTTGGATTCTAATGGGGTAGATGCTTTTCGACAGTATGTGAATTAATGCCTTATGCACATAAAATTCCTGGACAGGTCTTTCCTTCTGTTCTCACCTCCTCCTGTTCTCTCCTCTCTCCTCCTATCCTGATTGTTAAATGTTGCTAAATAGGTTTGCATTGCAACTGTTATCAAGTGAGCACATCGATTGCATGGGTTTGTGTGTGAGCACCTGCACACATGCAATCTGTCTCTGTATGCTTCATTGGATCCCTATCCAGTGTTAGGAATTGGGGGAGGGCTCCTCCCTGCAGCACTATCCCCAAGTGCAATACTTTATACCCTCTCATTAACTTTCACTAACATGGGAGAAAGTTATAGGGTCTCACAAAGACACTGCTAAAATGGAGGACTAAGTCTGCTCATAACTGGGCATGACAAGCTTCTTCCCAGTAGTTTTACTTTTGGCTGATTTTTGGTTCTTTTTGTTGCTGTATATTGTTATATTGTTCTAGTGTAAGCACCTGTGGGGATTCTGTATATATGGTGGAATATCTGAGTAGTTAATGAAGGAAGGAAGGAAGGAAGGAAGGAAGGAAGGAAGGAAGGAAGGAAGGAAGGAAGGAAGGAAGGAAGGAATAGAAAACTTTCTCCAATCTGCACTATCCTTCCTCTTCAGAGTGGCAGGCTGTTGGGGGCTGGCTTCTCTGTCACTCAGACTATCAGGCTTGACAAAAGGGATGATGATTGCTTCTAATACCTGTGAATTGCTGGAGAAAGCATTGCTCTTTGTGCTATAATGTGCTCCAAATGGCTGTCTTGTGTCAGCTGAAGCAGGAGGCAGGTAGGTGTACATCGGTCTCTGTGACAAGTAGGTGCAGCAGTTAGATTGGAACATGGGAGGGAGGTAAAGAGGGGGAGAGAGAGTGAAAAGAAAGAAAATCAGGAGCCACCACTGTGAGAGCTGACTGGAGCATCCAAGGTGCAGAATCTCTCTTTCTGGGATCTGTTGTGGAATAGCAGATCTGGTGCCCAGTTTGGTGTCGTGGTTAGGAGCATAGACTGTAATCTGGAAGAAATGGGTTTGATTCCCCACTCCTCTATATGCAGCTGCTGGTGTGACCTTGGGTCAGTCACTCAATAGTTCTCTCAGCTATTCTCTCAAGAGCAGTTCTCGAAAGAGCTCTCTCAGCCCCACCTCCCTCACAAGATGTTTGTTGTGGGGAGAAGAAGGGAAGGAGATTGTAAGCCACTCTGAGTGAAGGGCAGGGTATAAATTCAACTCTTCTTTTCCTTTCTCTTCTTGTTCTCCCCCTCCCTCCCTCCCTTCCTTCCTGGATATCTGTAAATATATTTCATCATTAGCCCCTGCAACTTGGCAAGTAGGTGAGCATAGGAAGGGACTGGCTGCCCATACATACATTTTTTGTTTGCCTTAGTGTTTTGTTTCTTGGATGAGGAGACTTGGATGGGAAGACTGGTCCTGTGGCACTGACCAAAAATTGCTGACTAGATATTATCCTGAACCATATTTGGAACTTGGTTACATAATAGAATGTTTTGGATTCTGCCATTCATTCAGAATCCTCCAAGAGCTTTATGTTTCATCATGGGGACAGAAGTACAAATAAGCAGACTGCAAAGGATGCCACTATTCTTTCATTTGAATCCTTTCAGGACCTTCTTCCCACCATCATTGTGCCCTGTTATCACACTGCTCATTGTGGAGGGAAAAGTAAAATCCCTTTTCCGCAAGTAAGAAACAAAGACCCATAATAGTTATCTAAATTTATTTGTGGGAGGTTTGGTCACAATCTAGTCATGGCCTGTGGAACTGTGTGGGAAAATGGCACCAGTCTTTTCAGAACTGATTTTGTTTCCCTCAAAATACCGTGGATGTTTCTTTGGAACAGGATGCCACACATTCATCTTGAAAGTTAGTAGGTTCTTTTCTCAAAGGTCTTCTCAGTTGTGATCACTTCATAGAGAGCTTCTTTCTTCACCCTCCCTAGACTCTCAACAAGGACATCTGAGGTAGATGCCCCAACCATAGCTTCACTGCCAACCCGCATCCTGTGAGCCTATGGTGGCGATGTGCCACATTTCTCCTTTTCTCCTGTGGTTATGTGCCACATTTCCTAAAAGTTTTGGAATACTTCTCCTGCATGCACACACACCTGAGCAGAAAACTTCATGTTTACTTCACATTTTTACTTCAGGCAGAATTTGGTGGCAGCTTTCTCAATCCAGTCTGCTATGTGCACTGACCACTCCCCATCACTTGCACACCTGAAACAGACAGTTGTTAATGCTTAAAATATGCCTACGGTATTGCCTTCACATTTCCAGCAGCAACTTGCCAAAGGAAGACTCAATAGCAGCACAGGATGTCAGAACAATTTGATATACTCCTGATGGCCGGCTGCTGAATTCTTCAAATAGGCAGGTAATTAGAAATGGCTTACTGAGACCTGGGCAAAGCACTTGGCTCTAATGGAGATATGAGAAGGAAGAGGCTCTTGAGCACAAAAATTAGAAAATATCAACAAAAGAGACCCTCCATCTGCAGCACAGTGTGCAGTTTGGCAACAAAAGGAATTATCTTGCAATCCTGAAGAGCCCAAATGGAAATAAACACTGTATGATTCTCCATTTTGGGAGGGAGGGTTGAAGTCCCTCTTACAAGACTATGCACTCTTACAAGACTCCAGCACTGGAGCACATCTCTCTTATGATTTAAAAAACAAGTTACCTTTAACCTTTTATTTTATTTATTTTATTTGATTTATATCCCGCCGTCCATGCCAAGGCAGGCTCAGGGTGGCTCATAACATAAAAACTTCACAACAAAATATCCTATAAAAATAGTGCAATCAGTAAAATTAAACAGTCTAATAATTAAAACAGCATTTCATTTCGTTTTGATACTAAGATTGAAGTATTGTATCATTCCATTTTTCAGTGCGACGACCTTCCATACTATGCAGGCTCCACATTAATTGAAGGCCAGCTGGAAGAGGATGGTTTTGTAGGCCCTGCGGAACTGGCCAAGATCCCACAAGGCCTGCACTTCCTCTGGCAATTGGTTCCATCAGTGGGGGGCAGCGGTCAAAAAGGCCTTTTCCCTGGTGACTTTCAGTTTGGCCTCCTTCGGCTCAGGGATTACCAATAGGTTTTGAGAACCAGATCGAAGTACCCTCTGGGGAATATATGGGGAGAGACGGTCCCTAAGATAGATAGGACCTCGACCATATAGGGCTTTAAAGGTAATGACCAGCACCTTGTAACGAATCCGGTACACTATTGGCAGCCAGTGCAGTTCTCACAACCCCAGCAGTATGTGCTTTCACTTAGGGAGTCCCCATAACAGCCTGGCTGCCGTGTTCTGCACTAGCTGTAGCTTCCGGATTTGGCATGGGCAGCCCCATGTAGAGGGCATTGCAGTAGTCCAACCTCGAGGTGACCATTGCATAGATCACTGCTGCCAAGGTGTCGTGGTCCAGGAAAGGGACCAACTGCCTCACCCACCTAAGATGAAAAAAAGTGTATTTAGCGGTGGCTGCTATCTGGGCCTCCATTGTCAGGGCAGGCTGCAGTAGTACCCCCAAGCTCTTGACCCCGTCAAATGCTGGTAGGGGAATTTCCCTTCCCGGACCTTCCTGACTCAGGCAAAGGACCTCTGTCTTCACTGGATTCAACTTCAACCTGCTCAGCCTGAGCCACCGTGCCACAGCCTGCAGTGCCAGATCTAGATTTTCTGGGACACAGTCAGGCTGGCTGTCCATTAGTAGACAGAGCTGGGTGTCATCAGTATATTGATGACAACCCAACCCATACCTCCAGGCAATCTGGACAAGGGGGCACATGTAGATGTTAAATAACATCAGGGAGAGCACCGCCCTCTGAGGCACCCCAAGTCAAGCAGGTGCCTCCGGGACGTTTCTCGCCCAGTTGCCACCCTTTGTCCCCGACCATCAAGGAAAGAGGAAAGCAATTTCAAAGCCAACCCCTGGATCCCCATGTCGGCAAGGCGGCCGGTCAGTAACCGATGGTCGACCGTATCAAACGAGGTCGATAAGTCTAACAACATCAGCACCACCGAGCCGCCTTGGTCCAGATGCCGCTGGAGGTCATCCACCAGGGCGACCAGCACTGTCTCCATCCCATGACCTGGGCGGAAGCCGGATTGGTGGGTGTCTAAGATGGAAATGTCATCCAGAAAACTATGTAACTGTAGTGCCACTGCCCTCTCAATAATTTTACCCAAAAAAGGTAAATTCGAGACCGGCTGGTAGTTTGCCAATTCTGCCAGGTCTGATGTAGCTTTTTTCAAGAGGGGATGGACTACAGCCTCTTTAAGAGGCGTTGGGAAAAGCCCTTCCAAGAGGGATCTATTTACAATGTCCCGTATAGGACATCTAAGCTCCCTCTGGCAAGCTTTAATTAGCCAGGAAGGGCAAGGGTCCAGATCACAAGTTGTTGGGTGTACAGTGAAGAGCATTCTGTTGACTTCCTCCAGATTGAGCATGTCGAAGCAATCCAGAGCTGGTCCAGAAGACAGGCATGGGGTCTCGTGTTCACATACTGTCTCCAATGTGGCAGGGAGGTCGTGATGGAGAGATGAGATTTTATCTGCAAAAAATTCCGCAAAAGCCTCACAGCCTATCTCCAATTCCCTAGCATTTGGTCTGCCTTGTGGCAGTGTTGTAAGAGTCCGAATTGTCCTAAACAATTGTGCCGGGCACGAATTTGCAGATGCTATCTTGGCTGCAAAGTAAATTTTCTTTGTTGCTTTGACTGCCATCTCATAGGATCTCATAAACTCTCTATAAGAGTTACTTCGTCTTGAGTATGCTCTCGAGAGGCCATTGCCTCTCTAGCTGTCTGAGCCCTTGCTTCAGGTGCCATAATTCCGGGGTATACCACAGTGCCAGCTTAACACGAGGATGCAGAGGGTGCCGAGGTGCAATCTCATTGATGGCTCTGGAGAGCTGGCCATGCCAGGACTCAACCAGGTCATTGAGAAAATCACCAGGGGGCCAGGGATCCTGTAGAGCTGTCTGGAACCGCTCTCGGTCCATCAGGCTCCGCGGGCAAGCCAAAATATGCTTGCCACCTAAACAGGCTTGCGGTGGGACATCCACATGAGCCTTAAGGGCAAGATGGTCAGACCATGGCACTGCTTCTGCAATAATATCGTCCACTAAAACCCCTGCCACAAAGATCAAGTCTAACATGTGCCCCGCCTGGTGGGTGGGTGATGTAACATATTGGGAGAGTTCCAGTGTCGCCATGGATGACACTAGGTCCATCGCCTGACTGGAGGTTGCATCGTCAGCATGGACATTGAAGTCACCCAGAATCACTAGCCTTGGGTACTCCAATGCCCAGCCTGCTATGGCCTCCATCAGGGATGGTAAGGTGCTGGCTGGTGTGTTAGGCGGATGGTACAGCAGCCATATCGCCAACCCCTCCCCAACGTCCCATGCCAGACCGGCACATTCAATGCCATTGATCTCTGGGGCTGGGAGAGCCCGAAAGGAGTAAGCCTCTCGTATGAATAGGGCCACCCCTCCCCCCAGCCCGCTAGTCTGTGATTGGTGAAAGACTGAGTATCGTGGGGGAGCTGTTTGGGAGAGAGCTACAGTCTCTCCATCTTCCACTCAGGGCTCAGTCACGCAAGCCAAGTCCATGTCCTGCTCGATTAAAAACTCTCGGAGGATTGAGGTCTTATTATTTATGGACCTGGCATTGCATAATACCAATGACGGAGGCGAGTAATTCAACCTGACCCCACTACCTGCCACCATCGGGATGGAACACAGACTGGAAGGGGGCCGAGCACCTCCATGTCTCCGTCTCCTTCCCTTATAATAATGTCTGTTCCCACCGTCATACCTTCCACTCCCCAGGAGTACTGGAATCCCAGGCTGGTCATCCCCTCAATGGTCTCTGCAACAGCCTCAGACCAGTATATATAGGAAGCCCTGCTTACAATCCTGTATTGTTCTAGCATCTACTTTCTTCTCTCCCTACCCTTGCTAGCTAAGAGCACCCACCTTTTAAATTTAATCATTTTTAAAACGTTACCTTCAATCTGCAACATGTCATATAGGCAAATTCTCTTTTCCGCTTAATTAGAGCAGGTTTATTTATTTACTTAATTTATATCTCACTTTTTCCCTGATGGGGACATAAATTGGCTTTCATCATTCTCTAATTTTATCCTCACAACAACCCTGTGAGGTAGTATGAGCATGACTGGCCCAGGGTCACCCAGTAAGCTTCCATGGCAGAGTGGGGATTTGAAGTTGGGTCTCCCAGATCCCAGCCACACACTTTAATGACCACACCACATGTTACATTGGGCGTTTTTGCACTGACCTTACTCCGGAGCGACGTTACTCTTCACTGCACAGTGTCTGCGCGGATTTCACACCAATTGCTCCGCAGAACCCGGAAGAGCCGCAAAGTCCCATGGCTTTTGCGTCGCAAATGTAAACTGGTTTTTGGCGGTTTACATTTGCGATGCAAAAGCCGCGGGACTTTGCGGCTCTTCCTGTTCTGCGGAGCAATTGGTGCGAAATCCGCGCAGACGCTGCGCAGTGAAGAGGGACGTCACTCTGGAGTAAGGTCAGTGTGAAAACGCCCATTGAAAAAACATAGCTGTGGTATAAGTAGTAAACATCCCATCAAGACCATGACTGGCTACCTCATTTTCAAAGCAAAGGTGAAAGCATTCACTCCCCCCGACCTCAAGGAGAGCTGATCACTGCCATCTGGAGAGCAATTGTAATTCTGAGCAATTCCCAGCTCTCACCTTGAGAATGGCAACAGTGGTTCCTTAGGAGGAAATGGCATTGTATCTGTTAGAGGTTCCTCAAACCCTACCCTCTCCAGCCTCCACTCCTTAAATTTTCATAAATTTCCTAACCTGGAGTTGGCAACCCTATCTCCTTCCCTTTATCTGCCCCAGTCTGGTGTAGTGCTTAAGTCTGCGGACTCTTATCTTGGAGAACCAGGTTTGATACCTTGCTCCTCCACTTGCACCTGCTGGAATGCCCTGGCAGAGGTTATCCTTGAAAGGGCAGCTGCTGTGAGAGCCCTCTCAGCCCTACCCACCTCACAGGGTATCTGTTGTGGGGGAGGAAGATAAAGGAGATTGTGCGCTGCTCTGAGACTCTGAGATTGGGAGAGGAGGGCAGGATATAAATCCAATATCTTCTTCTCTGACTTCAGCTTTCCATTGCCTTCCCCCTCCCTGCAGCCTCTACATAGGAAAAGGACAGTCTTTTCCCACAGTGGTGGGGGGACAAAGAAGCTTACATCAGTCTCTTCTCCCCCTTTGATCTGTACCACAACCCTGAAAGGTAGGTGAGGCTGGAAGTGTGTGACTGTCTGAAATCACCCAGTCAGTTTCCACAGCAAAAACCTGGGTCTGGCAGACCCTGCTCTGAAGCCCTAACTCCTATGTCCTCCTCAAACTCCACCACAGAATCTCCAGGGATTTCCCATCCCCCTGGAACTGGCAGCTATAGTCAGAACTGGTCCCAGTGAGTTCTTTCTCAAAGGCCTTTAATGATACCTTTCAGATCAATACACTCTCTCTCTGATAATGTTGACTTCAATCTCTCTCTCTCTGTCTTTCCCTCCCTATCTGTCTATCTGTATCTGGCCTAATGCAACAGGGCATCATTTTTATCCCTGTCACTGCGTGTTTCCTTCCCAGAGGAGGATAGGGAGGAGTCCTCAGCAAACTAAGAGAAAGTCTTGCCTGCTCCTCCCTCCCTCAGCCAGTCATGGGAAGGCTTTCTCTATGGCTGTTTCCCTCTTCCTCCATTTCTTAGTCAATCAAGGGAAGGCTTTCTTTCTCTCCTCTGCAAAGCAGAGCAACAGGCAGCTTAGCCAATGGGAGAGTAGAGAGAGGCATAAACTACCAGAACAAAGTTGGTTGCCTTTGATTGACAGAAGCAGCTTGGCTGGCTAGCAACAGCCACTTGGGCAGGAGAGTCAACTAATGAGTTCTCCCTCAAAGGCCAAAATAGGCCTCCCCCACTGGCTTTTCCTGAGAGAACCAAGCTTGCTTGCTTTTTACTGAGAAAAGCAAGGTTAGTTGCTTAGCAGCAGCCACTGCCTAGCCGTTTCCCCTGAGGGCCAATCCTTGTCTGTTCTGGGGCCACCAGTGGGTGGGGGAGAGCAGAGTCAGCCAATGTGATGCAAGAGCAGTTGATTGATGGTTTGATAGGCCAAAGGCTGATGCACTACAATCCCACCCAGTTCCAACCAATGAGGGAGCTCAGATTTGCCAAGACAAAAGGGAAATTATATATAAAAATTTTTGGGAGTAGAGTCTGAGGAGGGTGGGGTTTGGGAAGGGGAGGGACTTCGATAGCTTATAATGCCACGGAGGCCACCTTCCAATGTGGCCATTTTCTTCACGTAAGCTGATCTCTGTTGCCTAGTGATCAGTTGTTATAGCAGGAGATCTCCAGCCACCAGTCTTACATGGGTAACATAAGAGCAAACAGAAAGTCGGGGGGCTATTTAAATTAGGAAAATAGCATAGGCGAAGCATTTTGGAGCAAAGTGGGTTTTTCAGCAGTCTTTGGGGGTAGGGTCAAGATTGCTGTGGTGTTTCTACGGGCAGAGCCCAGTGCAAAAGCTGTGTATTCACTCAAGCTTACAAAAATAATTGGTGGGTGGAAACATAGGATGGCTCCTTGTTTTTCTGGCAGCTGGCCCCAAAGCGAAAAACAAAACAATCCAAACAAGCTTATTTTAATTTTTTTGCTGGTTAACTGGCAACCCTACAAGCCAGATTCTGTGCATGCTTTTTTGGAAGAGATAGGGCTAGAGATGCCAGGCTACTGCCTCATACCCCCAGGAGGATATGGAGGGTAAGGAGTGGGAACAGGGGAACTGATCTCTGTAGTCCAGAGATCAGTTGTAATTCTGGAAGGTCTTCAGGCACTGTGTGGAGGCACTGTGCAACCTTAGATATAATGCATAAAATCTGGGATTAGGATTTTATGCCTGAGAGAAGAAAAAGCAGTCTCTAGCAACTGTTTTGAAGATCAGCAAAGGTTTACTTTGGTGGTGGAAGAAAGGGAGGGGGTAACCCTTTCCTCCCAGGTGTGCTCTGCAATTGAAAATGGCCCTTCAGAGCTGCAGCTAGTGGTGAGTGAGAGGAAACACAGGCAGAAACAGCGTTTAGTTGAGGCTGCGGGCATCTATTCTTGATTTAGTTGGCCTCCCCTGTCGGCACTGTCATCTATGCTATAAAATGGAATATCTGCCATCTCTATGGGATAACATCTTGTCATGATGTGAGATAGCCAGGCTGGGCAATATTGTGATGATATGGAAAATTTTCTGAGTGCTGTTTGTTTATAAAATGTTTTATTGTATTTTATAGTTTTATTATATGTTGTACTCTGCCCTGAGCCCTACGGGGAAGGAGTGGAATAGAAATATACTAAATAAATTTGAACCCCACCCCCCTCCCACAAACTGCAGCTATGGAGGGACATTTTAACTTGGGGAAGAGACCTGGGAGAAAAGTGAAGAATGCTCTCTTCCCAGTGGCCCTGCCTTGATCTTCAAAGCAGCTGCCCAGCACTGCTAATTATCTTTTTTAAAACTATGGAACATCCTAATCGTGGTTTTTTTTTTTTTTAAACGGTATGTCTGGTGCTTGACTTCAAGACCTGCAACTTTATTATCTCTACTTGTTTTTACCAAACCTGCTCTTGCTTCTCCCTTTATTGTCCCTTCTACTTTCTTTCCTTGTTAGATCTGTTCTAATCTTTTTTTAGGTGATTCCATCACACTTCATAAGTCACTGGTGTCAAACTCATTTGTTATGAGAGCCGGATCTGACATAAATGAGACCTTGTCGGGCTGCTCATGTGTGTCATAAAATGTAATGCCAGGTAGCGGAGATAGAAACTTTAATAAGGACACAGACAAACACAATTAAAGATTCATTTAAACTTAAAAGATGCTTAAAAGATTGGCATTCTTGCGGTATTTTGTTTAACAGTTTCTGATAACTGACACCTCTTCCTCTGAATTCTTGCATCACAATCTGGAGACAATGTTTGTGCTGTAGCAACCTTGAGTATGCTGTTAAGGTATGGCTCTGCTCACTGTTCCAGATTCCTAGTCTGATGAAATGTGCTTAGAGAGCACAAGGTAGCTTACGTTCTGAATAAAACTAAGTTGGTCTTAAAGGTGCAATCGACTACTATTTTTTTCTGTTAAGGTATTGTTCAGGTCTGTGTCTGCAAGTTGCAAATCTACTTTAGATTTATTGATATTCGTTACAGAAATCTTATGGTCAATGCTTTGAGCGTAAGATCCAGAGGAAAATATGAAATGGCTCGGCATTGTGAGCTTTTGTACATAAGTTCCTTCTCATGCTCGTCAGCCAGTGGAGAAAATAGAGGCTTTGCTCTGTAGCACCTGTATGATTGAGCAAGCCTATCAGAGCAAGCTGTGATGTAGAAGGAAGCCAGCAAGAAAGAAGGAAGCAGAGTTGCTTGCAGACCTGATAGGAGGCCTCTGTGGGGCTAATTTGGCCCTTGGGTCGCACGTTTGACACCCCTCTTCTAAGTAATGCACCTACATATTCTAACTGCATTGAATAGTGGATGTTCCAATGGAATGTAACCTAAGCAACAACCTCCACGTGGGGTAATATTCTGTCTACTTATCTGTCTTCCACAACTAGCAGCTGGAGCTTCTGTTTTCTCTTTAGAATTGAAAACAGTCCTCTGTTGTTCTAACATTCCCCCCTCCTTATATCCTTTGAAAAATTAAGTTACGGGAACGAAATAAATCATGACATCTTTGTATATTCATTTAATATATATTCTGGGTTGTAGAATTTGGATTTTTTTTTAGCATTCACACAGCTGTTTAAACAGTGCTGTTATCTTCCTACTGGCTGCTCAGGATTCATTGCAGGCAGAATGAGAAAGGAAATATTGCTGGTGTGTCCAGAATACAGGTAAGCGGGAATCCCCGGTTGAAGTAATAGGCCTTTCTTTGCTGGATCTTCTCTCTGGCCAGGCTGCTTACCTGAGTGTGAGATGAAATGGGAATTGAAAAGGGCAGCTCGGCATCTGCTTCATGCAGCACCACCTGAAGCAAAATGCGCAGGGGAGTAAGACATCGCTCAGCCAGCCGCTTCCCGGAAGTGACAGCCAGCTTTGCAAGAGCTCCAAGCCAGGCGGGTTTCCAAGCTGGGTCTCCTCTTAGAGTTTAGTCAAAATTTCACAGAGCTGGGGCAGAGGGGAGGTGCTGGAGAGTGGGGCTCAGAAAAGTTCGAAATTGAAAATCGCTTCTCACTATTTCAATTACTGTCAGGCACACTCCTCTGAGCATACCTACTGAAAGTAAACTTGCAACTTTGTAAGACATTATAACCTTAAGTCCATTGGCCTGAAATCAAGCCACTTGTATTTTAGAAACATTTTATGCACCATCAAAAAGGATCCCCCGACCTTTCTTATCTGTCTAGTACTCTTTCCTTCCTCCAAGGAGCTCAGAGTGGCTTCTTCCATCCTTACTTTCTCCTCGGGTTGCCAATCACCACTTGGTGGCAGGGAATGCCCTGGTTTGGAGGCCCTCCCCCCACTTCAGGGTTATCAGAAAGGGGTGTGTGTATGTGAATGTCTTCTGAGTACTCCATTATACCCTGTGGAGACTGTTTCCCATAAATGGAGAATCGATCCATCTGGGGCTCGGTGTGTGTGTGTGTTTTTTGAGGTAGAGGCACCAGATTTTCAGCATAGCATTAGGTGCCTCTCCTCAACCCACCCCAAATTTCAAAAAAGATTGGACCAGGGAGTCCAATTCTATGATCCTCCAAAGAAGGTGCCCCATCTTCCATTATTTCCAACAAAGGTAAGGCATTTAAAATGAGTGTGGTCCCTTTAAATGTGATGGCCCGAACTCCCTTCAGAGTTCAGTCATGCTTGTCACAACCTTGCTCCTGGCTCTACCCCCAAAGTCCCCAGATATTTCCCAAGTCAGATCTGACAACCCTACTTTGTCTTTAAAACAACTCTGTGAAGTAGGTTACATGAAGAGAGAGAGGCTCACTGAGGATTACCCAATTAACTTCATGGCTGAATGAAATTTGAACCTTGGTTTCTAGATCCTAGTTCAACACTGTAACCACTGCACCGCACACTCTACTGGCAATGTCTGCTCTGCTTCCTCATTTACCTTGCTCTTTTGAGCTGTCTTTCACAATTGACTTCCTTTGCCTGTAATGTTATTTTCACGTGGTCAAATCTGATTACCTGGATAGAACTGTGACATCATGCCACTTACCATGTGATCACTGTATGGCTGAGATACAAATGGCTGCTTATTAGTATGATTGCTAGCTGGTTTCTTCACCAGTGGGAGCAAAAATGGGGCGTGGAGTGATGCCACGTAACATCACTTCCAGCTGTACCTGAAAGTGATGCTGCAGCGCTATACAAATTCATTGTTTTCTATAGCAAAAACCATAAAGATTTGTTGAATTGTTAACTATCATATCACTTCTGAATATAACTAGAAGTGATATCACGATGTTATGTAATGTTGCTTCCCAGTCTCCCCCCACCCCCCTCCCTGTTGTTCTCAGTGAAGATTGGTGCCAGGAATCAGGAATGGGAGATTGTTCTCACCCTCCCCTCCCATGGCAGACAATCTGATAAGCCTGTTTATTATTTTTTTATTCAGTCCCCTCCTCCAAGGAACGTAAGAGGGTGCAGATTCTCCCCTTCTCCCATTTTGTCTTTATAGCAGCCCTTTTTTTGGAATTAGACTGTTTCTGGACCGACATGGTATTTGTTCTCAGGCAGCTCCAAGAGAAATGCAGGGAACAGAACAAGGCTCTGTATGTGACTTTTGTCGACCTTACCAAAGCTTTCGATACCGTTAGCAGGAAAGGCCTTTGGCAAATCTTGGAACGTTTAGGATGTCCCCCAAGGTTCCTCAGCATGATCATCCAGCTACACGAAGACCAGCGAGGCCAAGTCAGACACTGCAACGACCTCTCGGAGCCCTTCCCAATAGGCACAGGTGTAAAGCAAGGCTGCGTTCTCGCGCCAACTCTCTTTACGATCTTCTTTAGCATGATGCTTCAAAGAGCCGCAGTAGATCTAGATGATGACGATGGTGTCTACATCCGCTATCGCACCGATGGCAGCCTGTTCAACCTGAGGCGACTAAAGGCACACTCCAAGACAATGGAAAAACTCATCCGAGAGCTACTGTTTGCTGATGATGCTGCACTCGTCTCCCACTCGGTATCAGCGCTGCAGCATATGACGTCCTGCTTTGCAGAGGCTGCCAAGCTATTCGGCCTAGAAGTTAGTCTGAAGAAGACAGAAGTTCTCCACCAGCCTGCACCCCAGGAAGATTATCACCCTCCCTGCATCACTGTGGGTGAATCAGTTCTGAAGACAGTCCAGCAGTTCAGCTACCTGGGGTGCATCATCTCCTCAGATGCCAAGATCGACAAGGAGATTGACAACAGGCTGGCAAAGGCAAACCGTGCATTTGGCCGACTGCACAAAAGAGTGTGGAGCAACAAGCATCTGAAAAAAGGCACAAAGATCAATGTTTACAAAGCGGTTGTGATGACAACCCTCATCTATGGCTCCGAATCGTGGGTTTTATACCGTCATCACCTGCGACTCCTTGAGCGCTTTCATCAGCGCTGCCTTCGCACCATCCTCAACATCCACTGGAGTGACTTTGTGACCAACACTGAAGTCCTCAAGCGGGCAGAGGTTACCAGCATCGAGGCACTGCTGTTGAAGACGCAGCTGCGCTGGGCAGGGCATATTTCTAGGATGGAAAACCACCGCCTTCCCAAGATTGCCCTGTATGGCGAACTCTCCACCGGCCATCGAAATAGAGGGGCACCAAAGAAGAGGTACAAGGACTGCTTGAAGAAATCCCTTAGCACCTGTCACATCAACCATCACCAGTGGTCTGACCTAGCCTCAGATCGCAAAGCATGGAGGCACACCATCCACCAGGCTGTCTCTTCCTTTGAGAACGCACGCATAGCTGGTCTTGAGGACAAAAGGAGATTGAGGAAGAATCGCACTGCTACAGGGCCAACCCTAAATCAGACTTTTCCCTGCAGCCGCTGTGGCCGGACCTGCCTGTCCCACATTGGTCTTGTCAGCCACCAGCGAGCCTGCAGCAAACGTGGACTATTGCACCCTTCTTAAATCTTCGTTCGCGAAGCCAAGCCGAGAGAGACTGTTTCTGGAACAAGCCTGTGAATACGGCTTAATTGGCCCAAGATCACTTGCAGTGTAATCAAAGGGCACTTTTGTAGGAATGAGCCCCATGGAGTAGACTTGAGTAGGATTTTGATTAGACCTGTTTTGATGACACTGTTAATAAAATGATGATGGAGAAGTAGCACTAGATAGGAAAACAGTGGCAGAGAACAATATTTAAAACAGATGGATGTTTTCCTCAATTAAGTTTTGGAAAAATATTTGTTTTCCCTGTAAATCCTATGCTCAACCCCAACATAAAAATGGAAACCTACGGTAGTTGGATAGAGCCCTTGAGCATGGTGGTTAACGGTGTGAGGTGGAAAGTTCCAAGTTCAGATTTTGCTTGAATCATAAGAGCACTCATTGTCTGTTTTCCCTAATTCATTTTTTTTGTTTCTTTCCTTTCTGTTAGACTATTAACTCTTTGTATTATTGGTTTCTGGTGTATGGTGAATAGCTAAATAGAGAACCTAAGGCCTGCATCTCCAAACTCAGTGCCCTCTAGAACTTGGGTCCCTACATCCAGTACTCAGAGTACTGCAACCAGAAGAGGCCTGGAAGCTGATTATAAGACATGGATTCCTAGTTCATTCTGAAAATGCCTCTATCACAGCTTTCAGTCTGGGTTCTGGGTGGGGCAGTCTTCCCTAGAATAGGGTTGCCAGACTCCAGGTGGGGCCTGGGGATCTCCCGCTTTTACAACTGATCTCCAGCTGGCAGAGATCAGCTTCTGTTGAGAAAATGGCCACTTTGAAGGGTTGACTCTAGGGCATTATACTCTGCTGAGACCCCTCCCCTCCCCAAACCCCACCCTCTCCCGAATCCACCCCTCAAGTCTCCTGGTATTTTCCAACTAGGGTTGCCAAGTCCAATTTAAGAAATATCTGGGGACTTTGGGGGTGGAGCCAGGAGACATTAGGGGTGGAGCCAAGATCAAGGCTGTGACAAGCATAATTGAACTCCAAAGGGAGTTCTGGCCATCACATTTAAAGGGACGGCACACCTTTTCAATGCCTTCCTTCCATAGGAAATAATGAAGGATAGGGGCACCTTCTTTTGGGGCTCATAGAATTGGACTCCCTGGTCCAATCATTTTGAAGCTTGGGGGATATTTTGGGGAGAGGCACTAGATGCTGTGCTGAAAATTTGGTGCCTCTAACTAAAAAAAAAACAGCCCCCCCCCCCGAGCCCCAGATACCCGTGGATGATTCTCCATTATTTTCTATAGGAATAAATCTCCATAGGGATAACAGAGTTCCCAGCAGACATTTCCCTCCCCTCCCCCCGCTTTCTGATGACCCTGAAGCGGGGGGAGGGCCTCCAAACTGGGGGATCCCCTGCCCCCACCTGGGGATTGGCAACCCTATTTCCAAAACAGACCTGGCAACGCTACTGGGTTTGTGTATTTACAAGTGTGTCAAAAGACACATTCACTGAGTGCAATGGATCACCATCACAACCCAGTATCCAAATTTAAGATGACTGTGTGCGTGATCCCTTTCTTGTGTGGGAGTAGCTATGTTATGAATGACTATTTTTACCACTCTAACTGGGAGATTATTTCTACTGTGCGGCATGAATTGTTTTCTTTCTTTTTCTTTAAGGGCAAGCTCTGGCTGCTTGTGCCTGTGTTTATACTGACAGTTCAGTCAGAATATTGCAAATTAATTATTCCCTAATAGACCCTAGCAGCTGTTTTGCATTTTGTTTCCTTTTTAAATTTCAAATGGGGGGGGGGATAACAGGGAGATGTTACATGAGACATTTTTCCTAAGCGGAGATAATTTCTATGTAAGGGGCAAGAAAGGGCATGTGTGATACAGCCAGTCTGTGGAGTGGTGGAACTGGAATTGAGATCCCAGGACATGTTCTCCAACCCAGGGAAAGATGTTGGAGTCTGCTGCAGCTGGTGGCTGGAGAAGGAAGATCCTCAAGCAGCAGCAGAAACCCCCCCCCCCTTTGTTGATTGGGCAAGGGCAGAAGGCCAAGGGAGCAATGGTATCACCCACATAAGAATGCAGTTGGCTTTGTCTTGTTTATGAGTGTTGAAAGTCCTCCCACTATTCATCTACCCAGAATGGAGATGAGAGTGAATTCTGAAAGCTAGCTGTGCCGATTCAAATGTGCTTGGGCTTTTGTTTCTTCCTTTTGAGAAACAAAGGCGTGAGCCTTTGGGTTTGTTTGTTTTAATGCAGGGAGGGTGGGATATAAGCTGAATTTAATAAATAATAATAAATATATCAGTAGTATATCAGGGATATATTAGTAGACACATGGTTTTTAAAAATAGGTATCAACACTGCAAATTGGTGTTGCCAGATTCACAAATGAAAATGAACTCTTTGTATTATTGGTTTACAGGGACTAGCTGAATAGAGAGCCTGTGTCAAGTCTGGCTTTAACTCTGGCTCACGCAAAGAGCATGCTGGGTAGAACCAAAGTGTAACCAAATGCTGCTAGCTAACTCTCCCCTGTTCCCCCCTCCCTTCCGTAGAGAATGTCCCTGCTTTGAAATGGTGATGTGTGAAAAGTCTTATCTGAACCTTCTCAGCTCAGGCTTGGGGGAGACAGGAAGCCTGAGAGTACCAAGGCCGCGGGCCTCTAATCAACATGAGAATGTATTGGTAACATCTATGTGTGAATGTTCCCTTGCTAGATTCCCCGGCCCGTAGGAATCCCTTTGAAGTGTTCCTTATATGCAATGTATCTACTATACGGTCTTCAGTCTTTTCAAGCTCTGGCCAAGGCCGCAAGTAACCAGTATCAATAAACTAGTTTCTTTGTATCTACATCGACTCGTTATTCAATCTGCAGACTTGACAGCCTGTGCATGCATCTCCAAGCTCAGTGCCTGCCCCCCCACCCCAAGCTTGGTTCCTTGAATCTAGTCTTACAACAAGAAGAGGCCTGGAAGCTGGTAGTAAGTCATAGGTTCCTGGTCCATTCTGAAAAGGCCTCCATCTCAGTGTTCAGTCTGGGTTCTGGTGCGGCAATCCTTCCTAGACTAGAGGCATAGGCTGGGTCACCAACGCAACCCAATATCCAAATGTAAGATGATGACTTGTGTGGTCCTCTTTATCTTTCTTGATGCCAATTTCCTCCCACCCATGAAAATTCTATTTTCAACATCATAAGGACCTAACAAGAGTGGACCTGTTGGATAAGACCAATGGTCCATCTAGTCCAGTATCCTTTTACACAGTAGTCAGGCAGCTACCCCATAAGGCAAACAAACAAGGTATAATGGCCAATGCTTTCTCCAGTGTTGCTTTCTAGTGCTATTCGAAGGTTCCCTTTAGGGTTCCAGGTCTGATCATCACGTCTATGGAGGTGGGGGGTATTCCGAGAGTGGGTGGGGATATTGTGCGATTACATACATCTCCCAAAAGTGACCTAGGCACACTGGTGATGTTGGGGATGATGTTTCTTTTTGGACAAAAGTCTATGGTAAAATTGCCCTCAGACCATAGAGTTTTGCCCTCAAAAAGAGTGTCACCCCACAGTGTCACTGACATACCTGTGTCACTTCTGAGTGATGTCAGTGCGTTGAACACAACATCATGGTTTGGGGGGCTGGAGGGATTTCCTTCTGCCAGCCAGCTGGCTGCTGATCGACAGGAACCCATGAAAGCGGTAGATCCCCTGCCCACACCTGGGGAATTACAACCCTTGTTGCTAGAAGCCACTGACTGACATTATCTTCCATGAATCTGTCCACCCCCTGTAAAGCCATATATACTGAAGGCCATTTCTATGTTCACTGGCAGTGAATGCCACAATTGAAGTACTTCCTTTTGTCTAGAGTCAATTGCCCATCAACTTCATTGGGTGTCCCCAAGTTTCAATATTATGGGGGAGAGAGTTTTTTTCTACCTACTTTCTCCACTCCATGCATATTTTTTTAAACATCTATCACATTCTCACTTTAGTCATTTCCCTCTCTAAATTGAAAAGTCCCAGATGCATTAGTTTTTCCACATGATAAAGGCTCTCCAACTCCTTAATCATTGTGGTCATCCTCTTCTGCGTTTTTTCCAAGCCTGCATTCGCTTTAGTTGCAATTCAGTAATTTTTGGTGACAGTTACAAATAAAGTATTCTCTCTTGTAGGATAGTTAGGATGGTCAAAGATAAAATTAAGGCTTTTTCATTGGCCGCTCCTATTTTATGTAATAAGGCTTCCAGTGAATATTCTGCATATTATGTAAGGTAGAGTTATTCAGGAGTGCTTTCTGACACTGCTATCCATCTTCGAATTATATGGTAGTTTTAATGTACACTATTTCTGTATACTGTTCTAATCATTATTATAACTGTCTTGAGTTCTGCCTTTGGAGATAGGGGGCTAAAAATGCTATAAATAAATGGCACATAACATATGAATGGCCTAAAATTGTGTTAGACGAGTCAAATTCAGCAAGAACAATGAAACCAATGATTGTGTCCACAGAAAAAACCAACAATGTACAGAACTGGTTATAATCATCTCATACCTAATCCAGAGTGCTCTCAAAACACCTGATACTGACTGTTCTATAAAATGAATTTTATCAATTATTTCTACAGTCGTTTGAGTCCTTGCTCCAGAAGAGTTTTCATACAATATGTTCAAAACACATGCATGAAAATAAATCTTATTAAATGCACACGACGCCAAGTCAGATGGAGATCTGTTTCCTTACAGAATTCCAATGATATGCAAATCACAGTGATGTATTTGTACAGTGTGCAAAACAGTTTGAACTGCTAAGTGCATTGGGACTGGACCAGTATCAGCAGGATATTACTTTTTATTTACATCCTTAGTAGACAAGTTTGTTAGACCCAGCATATGTATTTCTTTGAACAAGGCTAACAGTGCTAATGTATCTGTCCTTGACCACTGTCTGCAGCGGTGGTCAAGGGGCTGAGGGAGAACAAGATGAAACATAACTCTGGTAAGGCACAGCAGATGTTTGTTGGTGAAACTGAGGTCCTGAAGGGAATTGCACTTCTGTCTTTAAATGGGTGCAGATTTTCTCTGGCAGCACAATCTTGAACAGAGTTACAGAGTTAGCAGTGTTCCCTCTAAACTGAGTTAGTGTGAGCTAGCTTGCAGTTTTTTAGCCTCTGGCTCACACACTTGTCTTAGCTCAGGAAAAATGGCCCTAGAGCAAATTAATTAATTCAGTAGCTCACAACTTTAATGCCAGTAGCTTATGGAGTAAAATTTTTGCTCACAAGACTTCACAGTTTAGAGGGAGTATTGCTTCTAAGCCCAACAATTTAACTGGATTTAGAAGGGTATAATTTGGTTTAGGATTGCACTGAAGGGGTGTGCTTAGACCCAGCTCTTTTGCTGGGGAAACAAATTAATATAATGACCCAAAATGCAGTGTTCCCCACCTCGCTGTGCCTGGCTCATCAACTGGCACCCCTCTTGATCTGATCATGCTTTAGTGATGCATGGTACAGTAATGAGGCTTCACTACTTCACCCGGGCTACATGTTTCACACCTCAGTTCAGATCATCTTGATAGCAGCATCTTGTTGTCCCCTTGTGCACTAGGGTGCAGACCATAGTCATTAGTGGACTTTATTGGTGACTACCACCAGGTATGAAACAGCCTCCTTAGTAATATTCGAAAGGCTTTGTCTCTGATGGCCTTTAAGAGAAGTTGAAATCCCACCCCAACTGGCTCAAAAGGTAATGATGACATCACCAATGTCACATGGTGACACTCTAGTTTTTGGGCAAAACCAGCAACAAACCGTAGAGTTTTGCCCAAAAGCTAGAGCATCATCCTTCAGCGTCATCAAAGTGATGACATTACTTCTGGGTAACATCACTAAGCAAGCATGGCAAGTCCCAGAGAGGACTAAGGATCCCCCACTAGCTGCAAGGTAGGACCTGACAACCCTATGGTGGAGGTTCCTCAGACAATTAGGGCAACCAGCTCCAGGTTGGGGAATGCCTGGAAATTTTGGGGGTGGCACCTGAAGATGGGTTTAAGGAGGGGCTTCCATGGGGTATAATGTCATAGAGTCCACCTTCCAAAGTGGCTGTTTTGCCCAGGTAAATTGATCTCTGTTGCCTGGAAATCAGTTGTAATAGTGGAAAATATCCAACTACCACCTGGAGGTTTACAACCTTATAGACAATCCCACAACCAGAATTCTTTTCCTTCAGCCGTTGGGAAGTAATCCATATTCTGTCACATTTTTATCCTGTTAGGAGTTCAGGGTGGTAAACATGAATCTACCCCCCTATGTTATATCCTTACAACAATCCTGTAGCAGATGTTTGAGAGGGAAGAGGGAATTCTTTTTGTGGTCAAATGCATCATCCACACCACAGTAGTAATGGCAGGCTGTGAGGCTGACTTCTCTTTTGAAAAAGAGTATTAAGAGCTGCTGTACACAGAACAAAAGGAGTATGAGCTTTGACGGTATTACTGGTTAACATCAAAGCTGACTTTTGGATGTGAGTGCATTTTCATTTTCTCTTTATTGAAGTCTCTGTATTTCTACACTTACTTGCAAGCCTTCTAAAGACTGATGGGTCTTACATAAGATTGCTGAATATTTAGGCTTGGGGAAACTATAACTCTCCAGTCTGCATAATTGAATAGACTTGCTTCTGATACTGCCTAATTCCATTGTAATGACAATTTTTACTTTATCTCTAACTTTCTCACAAGAAAGTTATTTGCTCAGCTCTTTTCACGGATCATTGTGAAATGCTATTTGATATCTGCCGCAAGTTGTGTGCCAGCGCTCTGACGACAATGATTCACTCTCTTTTATTTTATTGTTTGTTTTATTTGTGTCATTGTAAGCAGATGAAGTCATCAGATCTTGACCAGGAATTATTCACAGAAACCTACTGTAAAGTGTGCAGCGCTCAGCTAATATCGGAATCTCAGCGTGTGGCCCATTATGAGGTAAGAGAATTGAGGCAATACTGGCAGCGATCTGGAGGGTTGCAGGGTCTCTGGTCTGTGAAACAGAGATGCCAATAAGGTTGAAATGACACAAATATGTGTAATGTTCCTCTCCCAATGCAAGAACAGTAGATCTACTGCTGAGTCTAATGGACCTGAGACAGGAGGTTTGAAAATACTATTATTGGAGCTACAAAAAGAAATAAATAATTGTATTTAAATCCCCAAATCACTGTTTCTTTTTTTTTTTTCACCCTTCATTCATGAGAATAGAACTTGTGCAACATTTGCTGCTTCCTCACACAATTTTTTTTGTAAACTGTATACATTTGCCTGTGTTTTTTGTGTGTCAGCATTATGTATTACCCAAAAAATACTTAAATACTTAAGCTGTATTTATCAATGCCATATAAAGTGTGTACACATTACAAACAAATCTACAGATTTAATATAAAATAAACAGCAGGAAATGAAACCATTAAAAGAAATAGAAATGAATATTTAAAAACAAATAAAAAGAGAACATTTGCTCACCTCTCTTGCAATTGCATGTGTTAAGTGCTGTCCAGTTGCTTCTGACTTAAAGCAACCCTAGGAATGCATCTAGGTCTGTGGCAAATCACCACCCACGGACATGTGGTATGCAAACAACATTTCTGGATCTGCATTGCAGATTCCCACCCTACCCCCCCCCCCCCCCCCCCCCGATAATTGTCCTCAGTATGTGATTCCAGCAGGTGGGAAATCTGCAAATAAAAGAACAAATGTTGAGCTTCCTTGCTGTAAGAGCATGGCTGCATCAGGGTCAGAAGTGGTGGCCAATCCACAGGCACATTGGCCTCTGTAGGGCCTATCCATGTTGTCCATGTGGGAAATGGCAGACCGTGCATTTGCTGTGAAATTGATGCAGCAGAAAATATTGATGTGACTCGGCAAAACCTTGTGAATAGTATACTTTTTCAGGGAAATACTGTTTCTTGCACCTCTGGTGGTGTTGCAATGTACTAGGAGTTCAAGATTTTTCTTTTGCATGGAAATGCAGCATGGTACCACCAGTAGTAGGTTCTTGTAAGAAAATCTTGGTAGGATATTGACCAGTGATCAAGATGAAAGGGGAGCATGGCGTAGGGATCCAAGGAACCAGCTACAAACAAAAGCCAGGAAAGCAAGCCAAGGCCAGAAGACAGAGTTGTTGGGGGCTTCACAGTGTGACAGGGCTAGAACATTAGGAACTGGCATTTAAATGGTTGAGACTGTTGCTTTCGTGTCATATTGAGCAGTGGCCAAATTATTAAATAGTGGGCAGTAATGGGCACTTGGCTGTTCTAAGCGGAAGGAATGCAAGTCTGCCCACCTGACGAAGGAGGTAAATGGTTAAAACCAGGGCTTTTTTTTTAGCAGGAATGCTCAATAATGGTGATGTCAGGGGTGTGGCCTAATATGCAAATGAGTTCCAGCTGGGCTATTTCTACCAAAAAGAAAAGAAAAAGCCCTGGTTAAAGCCAGTTTTGCTTGTCAGCATGTGTCTGAGAATGGTGTCCAAAGTAAATGTTCCTTTACCTACCAGAGAGGTGGATTCGGATGTGTGGAGAAAGTATATTTTGTTGAGTCTTTGCACTACATCGTATCTCATTCACTGAGCATGTCTGATATTTTGTTGCACTATTATAGTTTTTGCAGTCCTAGTCCTATTGCATTCCTTATTAGGTCTCTCATGCTATTTGATTACATTGTTTTATGCCAAGTAGTCCACCTTGAGTCTCAAAAAGAAAACTGGTAAATAAATTATAAAGTCTAAATACATAACAAAGTAAATAAATAACAACAATATGCTCACTACCACTGTACTCATCCCCCCCCCAGTAATATTTTTCTGGCTATGGTCCTGGGGGTGCTCTGGCTGTGGAACCGACATAACCTTGCCCCTGTACTTGCTGCTGTGTCCTGTCCTTCCTGCTCAAGATGAATATTAGGGCATAAATAGATTATTGGAAAGGCAGCATATACCTCCACTGTTGTCTCCTCCCAATTAAATTGTATCCTGTAAAAGCTAACCTGGATTTCCTTCCCTTTGGGGAAGAGGAAGCATCGATATACATGGTGGGGTCCCATGTTATAGTCCTAGTATAGAAAAATAACATCCTCCTTATTACTATTGACCCATAATGTTGAAACAAAACAATCTATGAGAAAAAAGTGTCCTAACAGCTTAATTTTGGTAATAGCCAGACCTAATTAATGGAAATGAAACCAGCAACAAACAAATGAAAAAAAACACAATTTCATTTTGCAATAATAACATTGCTGGAGACGACGCTCTGTAACTGCTGAGCACATTTCAGCTTGAGATTGCCGCAACACTGCCTGCCGCTCCTGCTTTGGTAGTTACCACTGCAGACCTGGCTGAGACAGGTCTATAATTTAAAGGTAATTTTTTTAATATAAAAAAACCCAGCTATTTTTCCACTTTCTGTCTGGGAAAAATGTAGTTGAGTGAAGAACTCTGACTTCTCAGCTTCAGCTTTCCGCATCCAAACATGCAGAACCTTCTCTTGCAGAACCCTCTTCCCCAAAGGGGTTTAGATGTCATTTCTCTTCCTTGCATATATTAACACAGGTCAGATAAAGGCAAGGCTGAGTTATTGGGAAGGCCATAGAGTTAGAGGCTTTTTTGGAATGACAGCAGAGAATTAGCATTGCCAGTCCTTCCCTGGCCACTGGCAGGGGATGGGGAGCAGGGTTGCCAGATCTAGGTTGGGAAACTCCTAGAGATTTGCAGATGACAAGGACCTCCAAAGCATCCATTTTCTCCAGGGGAACTGATCTCTGTAGTCTGGAGATGAGCTGTAATTCCAGGAGATACCTAGGCCCCACCTGGAGGCTGGCTTCCCTATAAGAGAAGGCATGCACAGGATAAAGAGAAATTCCCATTTGCACTGAACTGGCACTCTGCGTCTGTCCTGGAGTATCAATAGTCTTATGAGAAGTCTGAGACTTGATGAAATGGGACAGCTAAGCCCTTGTTGACTTAGAAAGGCTCCGATTTAAAATCAAATTAATGTTGAAGGAGCTCCAAATCCAGTCTGAACGAATACCTTTCATTATTGTGTTATCATGAGTTTTGAGACCGACAGTTCTCACACCAACACGAATGCTTAAATTTGGAGGGTTGGTCATTGGATGTCTAACCCATTTCTAAAACCCAGACCAGTTCAGTTTGGTTCAAAGAACAAATTGAAAAGAAAATTACCTACCTGACAAGGTTCCATATGGCCCACTGTCATTTCAAAGGTTCTTTACCTGGGTTGTACTTCATATGGGTGCATTCTGGTTGACTTGTTGTAGGTTACTTATCTTGGAGAAAGCAGAATTGCAGAGCATATGAATTAAGGTTATGTTTAGTCATCTTGACTTTGTGTGAGTGAATTGTCATAATTATGTCATTAAAAGAGATGGTCATTGGAGAAGAAGACTCTAATCTGAAGCTGCTTCTCACATCAGGTTCCTCTGATTTGTTCCCCCCAGCAGCTATAAGTTATAAAATGAGTCTCCTTCTCCAACTCTAAGCTGGGCAGGAGAGTAGAGTTTTTCTCTTTAGTTGAGCTTAGCTTTGGAAGTGTTTGGGACTTCTCTTGAAAGTATGACAGGTCCAAGCCACCCACCCCAGTTCATCCCCACAATAGTCCTGGACTTTGAAGGTGGTCTGTGCCTCTGAAGCTCATCTTAACACCCAAGATAAGACCCTGCTCCCTCTTGAGGGAGGAGCATTGTCACTGTGGCAAGCACTGATTTTAGCTGGCCAGTCAAAATTTGTGGGGTTCTGATTATGATTCAGACCAGAAATAGGTCTAAAATATGTTATTTATAGTCCACCTTCCTCAAGGTGGATTACATGTAGTGAGTCAGTACAGTCAGCAAAATGGAGCATTCAGTAACCAATGCATTTGGATTTTAGAAGTCTGGAACCAACCAGAAAGAACTGAAGCACAGCATGATATTAACGTGATATTTTAACCAGTATAAAATTACATAATAGGATCCTACTTACACTAAGTTTAAGGGCCAGTTGGGGGTACTGGTTAAGTGTGCAGACTCTTATCTGGGAGAACCGGGTTTGATTCCCAACTCCCTCCACATAAACCTGCTGATGTGACCTTGAGTCAGTCACAAATTCTCACAGAGCTGTTCCTCTCAAGAGCAATTTCTGTTAGAGCTCTCTCAGCCCCACCTACCTCACAGAGTGTCTGTTGTGGGGAGGGGAAGGGAAAGGAGATTGTAAACTGATTTGAGATTCCTTTGGGTAGTGAAAGGTGGGGTGTAAATCCAATCTCCTCCTCCTTCTTTGCTATTCACAGCTGTATAGACCACAATCCCTAATCATCTAGCCAAGTAAGTTTGAGAACTATTTTGTACAATGCAACCCAGCACAGAAAAGCCCTCTTGAATAATTCAATTTTGTATAGTGTGTGGAAAGCCAAGAGAGTGGGAGCTTCCCTGACCTCCTCTGGCAGGCCATTCCATGAGGTGGGAGCCACAACAGAGAAAGCACATGTATGGACAGTTGTTGATTTTGCTGATTTGCAGGTTGACACCTGCAGATGCCCCTACGGACAGGAACAAAATTGTTGTGGCAGACCATAGAAGGAGAGGCAGTCCCACAATTAAGAGGCACTGAGGCCATGGAGGGTTTTGTACGTGAAAGCCAATACCGTCAACTGAGCCTGGTAACAGATGGGTTGCCAATGGAGTGGCTGCAGAATGGGAGTAATGTGCATATTCCATTGAGCTCCCTCTAATAGATGAGCCACAGCATTCTGGATCAGTTGGAGTTTCCAAGCTGACTTTGAGGGGAGACCAGTGCACGGTGCATTACAGTCATCTAGTCTTAATGTTACAGTGGCATGGATCCAATTGTTCATTTCAGTGTATCAGGGTGATATTATGGGCTAGGCTAAGTTGATAGAAAGCACTTTTTGCAGCTGCATTAACTTGCTTGTTCAGTAATAAAGCTGGATTCAGTATAACCCCAAGGCTTTTAACTGAGTCAGCAAGAGTCAACTGAACTCCATCAAAAGTGGGAAGAACAGAGCCCTTCAAGACCTGCCTTCCCAGCCTGCATTACCTCTGTCTTTCCAGGGTTAAGTTTCAGTTTATTCACTCTAAGCCAATTAACCACTGCAGCCAGGCAATGATTCAGGACCTCTACCCCATCACCAGGAGGCTAGGATAAAGACAGAGAGCGAGCCATCAAGTATAAAGGCTATGTCAAAAATCTTAAGATCAGACTTGGACTATGTCCCATAAAATAATAGGAATCTATGTTGCTTAGTAAAATATAAACAGCCTTTGTGAAGCCCCCCCAGAACCTTTTCACAGCTAAGTTCTTTCCACATGCCCAGTGTCATGTCAAAGCCAACTTATCAGCAAACAGTCTATAAGAAGAACAGATGACTAAGAGATTCTGAAGTTGATCCCTGGAGTGACAGTAAACTGTTTCGTTGTGAGATCACCAGAAACCATCCAAAACATTCCAGTGTATTTAACTAGGAACTATTCATAATTTTATACACATTTCTCTGGAAGGTCCAAGGCAGAATCTTAAGGTTGGTTGTATCTATCCAGCATAATCAACCACTTACGCTGTTTTTCAATTTAACTTACTCCAGAGTCCATGAGATCATTATGTAGCAACAGGACCCTGCCTCAAAGCTGTATGTGTATTGCTGAATTACCATGCAGTAAAACCACAGTCATTGCCAACATAGAGTGCTGTTCCTAACTAAGTGTTGGGTATTCCGACATAAACAGCACATTTAGGGTCACTCTCTCTTATTGTTTTTGCTTGAGTTTTATTGTAATAATAACATTTAATAATATAGTTATTTTTATTTTTAATTATAAACACTTTAGGGATTCAGTTGTCAAAAAGCAACATAGAAATGGAAGCATCATAAAAGAAAATCAATCATACATACAATAAAACACAACCATCAGGAAAAGCTCAAAGCAAGGATCATGATACATTATCCTGGGTTGCAGCCAGCTCTGTGCAGTCCCAGAAGACCAAACAGCCTCAAGCCAAGAACAGTACTTATCTTTCATAAAGGATCAACCAGGAAATTATCTTCAGTTAAAAAATTCTATTACTGGGCGCCATTATCAACAATGCTCTCAATTTCACAGCCACTCAGCATTCTTCTCATGGTGTGTGTGTGTGTATGGATTCATTGCAGGGTTTCCTTCTTAGATCTTAAGACTTAAGGAGGAACACAGGGAGGAGACATTCCTTCAAATACTCAGAGTGTACACTAAATAGGTCTTCAAAGGTCAATATCGACATCCTTACCTTTAACAAGAAGCAAAGAATCTCTTCTGGCATATTTTTACAATGTTTCTGTTTCAAATTCTTTCTAGCCATTTTGCTGTCTTTGGTTGGCTGGAGAGGCAAGCAAGGAACACAAAAGAAATGAGTGACCATTTTTTAGTTCTGAATCCCTGTGCATGTTTTTCAGGGCCAATAGGAAGCCTGGCTCTGGCTTTCCAGGAAGATAGGATGGTGCAGCCTCAGACTTTGTTCAGAAATTGAATGTATCTCCACCCCCCCCCCCCCCCGCCACTTACTTCCACTTCCAACATATGTCCAAGTCACCATTTTCTCCTTGGGACGTATTCTAACCAAGTGAGACTTTCAAAGCTGAGTTCTGAACAAGGTTTCACCTGGGGAATAGGACCTGTTCCTTCTCTGCCACCTGGTCCTGAATGTGTAGCAAACAGAAGCAGAGCAGGATTCTGGCTTTGCTGGTGTGATGAAGTTACTGGCTTTTGTCATTGTGGGTTTATTAACCACCTTGAATCCTTGGGAGAAAGTGGGATATAAATATATTTAATAGTATGAAAAGTTTTAATGGCTTGCTTTTAATATTTATAACTTATGTATTTTTATGATTGCATGGTATTGCGTTCACCTGCGTTCACCTGTGAGCCACCTTGAGCAGGTCTGTAGAGAGGCAGCATAATAAGGTAGAAAACACACACATAAACCAGGCAAACAGAGATTTCCACAGCCATGTTTGCTTAAGGAATGTGAGTTCTTGTTTAAGGGGGCACCTTCCTCCTAGCTGGTGATTCTCCCCTGAAAATGTTCCTTCTGCCATTAGCATGCCCATGCAGAGGCTAACACAGGTTGATTGCAAACCAAACCTCTCTTCAGAGGTTACATCCATGTGTACTGAGAGCCTGGAACCACTCATCACAAAAGTAAGGCTATCCACAGTGCTCCCAATATGCATGGTTGCCATGTTGTCTGAACAAGAGCAGACATTTGTAGTTTGAGCCAGAACTTTATAAAATCCAGTGGCTGGTGTGTATGTGTATCAAAGCTGTATTCATGTGTAAAATACACATATTCTCCCTGTTCAAACAGCATGGCAAATGTGCATATCAGAAAGGACTTCTAACAGTTGCTAGGCTTCAGATATGTATGGAAAGAGCTATTGAAGTGACCACTTTTGGAGTGTGATTTTAAAGGAGTTGAGAAAGAAAAAGTTCATCCTCAGGAAAGCTGTGATGGGATGTAGCAGCACAAAGTACAGGAGGTTTAGGTGCCTTTTCTGCCACAATGGCTCAGGTATGGATGAGTGAATGTTCCTATATTGTTTCTTTTTTACATTCATCTTGGTTTTGTTTCTTCAATTTCTTCAATTTTCACTGTCGATTTAACACCTTCCTTTGTATTGTGTACTCATGTTCTATGGTTTTCATATTCAGTTTATATGTTGTTAATATGCACAATATACATTATTTATGCAAATACTATATGTATAATGCTGGTGATTTGTTGATGCACACATAATGTTGAAAAATGGTGCAAGGAAACAAAAAATAGCTTGGAAATGAAGAATTTTGGGTTTGATTTGTGTAAGGGAGAATCAACATGTTGGGGTGAAAAGGCCAGGAAGGAGAAACATGAAATCATCCCTAAACTGGAGCACAGCACAGATGACAGGCTGTAGGAGGAGATACTACAGTAAATGTGTTTATCCTCAAGGCAGTTCACAACAGCCACAAAACAAAAATCAATGCAACCATAATTAGATAGCCAATTTGCAATTAAAAGCAGCAGCAAATGAACAGTTCCAGAAAGATTATCTGTGAGACCAAAATTTTGTGTATGCTTTTCTTGAAAATGTTCAATAGCAATGGCTGCTAAGGGACCACAGACCAACCCAAGATTCATTTATCCTAGATGCAGTGGGACAGAAAAAGAGGCCCCTGGCTGTCCTGAAGTTGCTTGGTGAAGCTCCTGGCACACCAAGAGCTCTGATGCTCAGGAAACCATTGGGAGCAGGAGTGATGCTAATGTTGGAGTGAGCAACTCAGCATGCCTGGATACAGGGAGGCGCTGCATCACTCTTAAATGTGTGTAGGTGTTATCTCCTTGAATGGGTTGCTGTGCTTTGTCTTAACCTGGGAGCTGCCCTCTGATCCCTCCTTCCTACATTTTTTGCAATATTCTTCTTGGGTGATTAATTTGCTGCACTCAGTAACATGTTTCTATGACTGGGGAAACTCTGCTATATTAACCAGCTATCCTGATAGCTATTATGCAGTCAAATCTGATTGTGATATAATACTGTGAACATAACCAGTGTTCACTGTGTGGTCCTTGAGTGGCTGGCATCCCTCAAGAAAATCCTCCAAGGAATTGTGAAGGTGTCTGGGAAATGCCTTTTGAACTATTCCCTGGAAGAAAATCTTCCCCCTTCCCACTATTAAATATTAGCAGGCTGTTCCCTTGTACAGCTCCTATTGGTTACAATGAGGTTTGCACAGGAGAACTTCCTGATGGATTGTACTGGATGAAAGTGTCTCTGCTATCGTCCATGTTGCCCCAAATCTGCCTCCTCATCTTGCTTCAAGATGTTGAAGCTTTTATTGGGGGGTGGGGTAGCAAAAAGTCTTTGGCCAGTCCTGTGCAAAGACTACAAAACTCAAAATAATTATTTTTTACAATCCTTAAAAAAAAAAAAGAGCATGCATATTAATATCCTTACTAAGACAGGCAGCTTACTCGCAGAATGCAGAACAGGTGGCTGCATGTGTTTTTTTAAAAATACTTGGCGGGCATTAGAAAACACGGGCACACAAGTAGAACATGTTTGAGAGTTAAAAGAACATTCTGCTGTCTGCACACCAACCCGGGCCTTGCTCCGTAACAAATCCAGCCAGCCAGCTCTCTCTCTCTATCCAAATGAACTGTGATGTTCTCTGAATTCTCTTCTCACTTGTGCTGAAGTTCAGATGCACTGAAATAAAAACATGACCTAAGTGACAAGAAATAAGTGGCAATCCTATCCGGCAAGGATCTGTTAACAGCCCCCCCCCCCAAAAAAAACACAAAAAAAACAAAACACAGTCACACAGTGGCCCACCAGGCAGTGCTTTCAGATATATTATCATCTCTGAAGGGGAGGGATGGTGGCTCAGTGGTAGAGCATCTGCTTGGGAAGCAGAAGGTCCCAGGTTCAATCCCTGGCATCTCCAAAAAAAAAAAAGTCCAGGCAAATAGGTGTGAAAAACCTCAGCTTGAGACCCTGGAGAGCCGCTGCCAGTCTGAGAAGACAATACTGACTTTGATGGACCAAGTATAAGGCAGCTTCATATGTTCATATATGTTCAATTGCTTCCTGGAACTCAGAAGACCTGCAGAGAACACTGTTTCCTGAGTTTCCTGAGCATTTTGTCAGGCAGAGCTGAGCTAGGGCCCAATGACTACCATTTAAAGGGAAAAACTGGTGGGCAGAATATTTAACTTTTCCCTCCCTACTGGATTTTTGTTTTTTCAGCTCCTCCTCTCACACTTATACATCCAATACAATAAGCATTAACCTGGAACAAAGGGGTGAGGGAGAAGATCTAACCACCATCCTCAGGTCACAACCAGGTTCGCTAAGAGGACTTTTCAGTCAGATGTGAGTTCCCTGCTGGGAATTCAGTTCCTAGGTGTGGGCAGACCTGTTTCAAATCTGGATCATCTCATGTGAAATGAGGATGTTTAAACCTTTCCCCTGTGACATTTTCCTAAATTGAAACAGCCCCAATGGACTTCTGATTGCCCCAGGAGGGTTCCAGGTGTATTAGTGGGGTGATGTAGGCTTTCACAATGGAACAAGTAGCACCCTTCGAGGCCATTTCAGGTTGGGATAATGACATAGGAGGAAGATGTAAGCACCCTCTCCACATGTACTGCTGCACTAATCTGAATTGGGCCCCACATGCCTGGGAAATTGAGTGCTCAGTGGGGAAATTGTAGCCATGTCTGATGGGATGTCCCCATGTGAGAATGGATGTGATGCATAGGGTTGCTGCCCTCCTGGTGGCACCTGGAGATCTCCCACTATTGCAGGTGATCTCTAAGTGACCAAGATCAGTCCCCCTGGAGAAAATGGCTGCTTTGGAGGGTGGACTCTGTGATGTTACACCCTGCTGAGTTCACTCTCCTCCCCAAACCCTGACCTCCCATGGCTTCAAACCCCGCCCCCCCAATCTCCAGGGACTTTCCAAACTAGAGTTGGCAATCGTATGCAAGACTGTTTAAAGTGAAGTTAGCCCCTGAGTAGTACTGGATTGCAGGATAAAACTAGGATGTGTAAGGAGGGGTTAAGTGGCCAATGCTGTCTGTAGCTGCTCAGCAAACTGGACCTGCCTCCTGTCACTCTCAAGGTGCCTCAGGTTTCCAGGGCATTTTATGATGCTGAGTTCAGCTCCCCCTCTCCCAACACTCAGTGCCCTGTGGATAGACCAAAGGCATACTCCTTCTGGGTTCTCTGCTAACCAACCTCTATAGGCATTGGCAATTGAATAATGAAATTGATAATCCTTTTGTGGGATCAAAAGATTGATAGAAGCCTTGTAGCCTGGGACTAAGGGACCCAGGGGAATCAACTCTCTAAGATTCTGTGTATTACAGGACTCGGGAGTCTTCTTCAGGACCCAGAAGGCAATATGAGCACAGCATATTAGCAGATGCTGTAACTGCTGCACTTTTCAGAGGTGGTCTTGATTTATAGGTCCCTCCTTCCTGGGGAATCACTCTCTCTATTTTGTCCCTATTTTCTCCTTTTGGGACATCTTGTGATTACTGTGAATTACTGGTCTTCTGGGAGCAGCTCCCACTCCTGGTCTCTAGATGCTAAATCTCTTGGGAGGGAGGAGTGGTGGTAATGCATGGTGTCATTTGTGAGCATGAGTTTGAATGCATGCACAACAAAACTAAGGTAGTATTCAGAGTACATCTTGACATTTAGTGCATTGCAACTGCTAAAATTTATTTTGAACTCTAGGTAAGATTGTATTGTGTGTGTGTGTGTAAAATATCTTGAACCAAAAAAGAACAAATACCCTATAATCTTTTAAATGTGAAGAACAGAGTACTGCAGAATAAACAAATAGGGCATGTAGCAAGTAAAACAGAAACATGTGCAGGTTCAGGCAGTGATCTCAGTGTGATGCTCAGGATATTACAGCATGTCTCTGGGAAATATTGGAGGAGGGTGTGCATTGGACCTTGTAATTGGTAGACCGTGTGAAGCCTTTGGACTGGCCAGGTCTGGAATAAATCCATAGATGCTCTGGGCTTTGCCTGGTCAGCATCACAGTGCTTCCTGTCATCTGGGTTCAACACCAGCTCCAGGTCAACCATGGCATTCATATGGCTCTGACAAGACTGACCTGTGTGTTTAGAGAAGCCTCTGTGTGCAGGAATAGGCTGGCAAGATTGGCAGATGTACAAGAAATGGATTACAACCTTCCTCGTACACTGTCATAAAGAAAACGAAAGGCATTTGCCTTTCTCATGAATCTGCAGGGAACATGGCAAAATTTGTGAAGAAAAGGCAGGAAACTGCATGTTTGACAGGACGATGTATCTTGAGGAAACCATAACAGTCTTTCATTTGGTGTCTGTCTCTCCTCCGGTTAATATAGCAGTAACTCTCTCCCTTTCTTTCTGGCCTAACTTTCTCCAAACAAACTTCCTGCATATGTGTGCAACAGCAGTGCTGCTAATGGCCAAGGCCACCCCAAGTTATTTTTGAGGCAGATAATCCAAATTCTTCTCAACAAGGCAAACAAAAAAGGCATTTGCAAAGTAATTCCCCTTTTGCAGGCTCTCCCTCCCCGAATATAGTTGCTCTGCCCCTTAACAGAGGAGGGTAACAGGCAGACCGCTTTCTGGAGACTCACCAAGTGCTTCTTAATTGCTAGGATTTGTACACAGAAAGCTAGATCAGAACCCTTTTCACACATTCAAAGTAGGTTAAATGAATGAATCCCCATAGAAGGTGAATGGGATTTTGATGACTCCATACCTAGCTTACATGCATTCATTATAAGGTCAAATAGAGCCTATGTGTACAAGTGTATGTGCATATTGCATCCTACCACAAAAAGAAAAGAAATCAGGGACCATGTTTTTTCACTGTGCTCTTCAGTGATGATGCTACTGCCTTTTTGCAGATCCGCTGTTCCAGTTCAAAAATAATTTTGTGTGAGCTTTCCCCTCATAAATGAGTCTTCTATGCCATCTTCTTTTTCCTTGTAGCAATTTTTTCCCATTAAGGTTATGCAATTGCCAGGGCTTTTTTTGACCAGGGATGCACAGGAACGCAGTTCTGGCTGACTCGGTGTCAGGACATGTGGCCTAATATGCAATGAGTTCCTGCTGGGCTTTTCTACAAAAAAGCCCTGTGCGAAACAATGGTGATGTCAAGGGGTGTGGCCTAATATGCAAATGAATTCCTGCTGTTGCTTTTTCTACAAAAAAAGCCCTGGCAATTGCCAGTGTTGTTTTTACATTGGTTGTGCCTTATGTTGTTAAAAGGAAAGACTCGTGAACAACAGAAAGAGAAATGGGCAAAAATGTCAAGATATGAAAATAACAAGAATTGAAAATGGAACCATTTTGACCATCCCTTGTTCTTAAGTACGTGGAGAGAGCTCTAGACACATACATTTACAACACACATGATTAGGTTGGTGGTGGATCTTTCTGCTGGGATCCCTTTTCGCCCTTGCTTGCACCAGGCATCATTTTACTTACTTGGATCATGTGAAAACGGCTCAGTTTGACCTAGAAAGGTGCTCTTTGTATTTTCAAACAAGAGGCCTTTTGCAAATGGCAGTGCTTCCATATGGAACCCCAGGGTCACTGCATCTGCCAGTGGCTGTTCTGGGGATTTTTTCTGAGTGGGGGGCGGGGTTTGCACTGGTAATAGACATACCAATATACCATTATATTGATAGGCCATTCACCAATTGAAAAAACTCCACACTCAAAAAGCCGATGACTTGTGCCCACCCCCAGCTCTCATTGCCCACTGCTGCTCTAATAGGAGGAAAAAAATTAAAAATCCCTGTTGATGCAACAGTGTAAGTTTGCCAGGTCCCCCCGGCCACTGGCAGAAATGGGGAGGTAGGGTTGCCAGAACCAGGTTGGGAAACTACTGGAGGTTTGGGGGTGGGACCTGAGGAGGACAGGGACCTCAGTGGGGTACCATGCCATAGTGTTCACCCTCCAAAGCACCCACTTTCTCCAGGGGAACTGATCTCCATAGTCTGGAGATGAGCACTCATTCCCAGGGATCCCCAGGTTCCACCTGGAGACTGGCATCCCTATGAAAACCCAGGAGACATGTCACTTCACTCTAGGAATGGTTGAAAATGATTTCTAGAATAGAGTGATGTCAGTTCCTGGTTTTCCCAGAAAGTGATGTGACACTGTCATGCTGACCGTGCCCACCATATCCACCCTGGCTAGTGGCTGGCGACTCCACGTGGCATGCAGCGGAGAAGAATGGCTGCCACAGAAACTGAAGCAGGGAAGATGGCAGCAATGTAGGTGGGACAGGAAATGTTCAGGCTTTCTGGCACATCCAGCAGCCAGCCTATAAATGTTTTGAAGACATATTAGCAATGCCTCTCCAAAGATTAATGAATGAAATACAAGAGAGTAAGCAGAGATCACTAGCATAGATCACCAGCTTGGCAAGAAGCAAACATAACCATATTACATAAAGAGGGGAATGAACCATTATTGCCACAGTCATACAGACCAATCTTGTTATTGAATATGGATTACAAAATTTTTGCAATAATAATGACTCAGATTAAGAAAATATATTCTGGAATTAATTCATGAAGATCAAATGGGATTTGTCCCAAGAAGATATATAAAAGATAATATTAGCTATCTATTGAATGCAATTGAATATTCAAGGAGAAAAGGAGGAAATATGGCATTTATGTTTCTGGATGCCGAGAAAGCCTTTGACAGCGTCTTTTGGCTATTTTTAATGAAGGTACTACAAAATATTAACTATGGAACTAAATTTTAGAATTGGATGCAAAGTTTACAGATCAGCATGCTAGAAACCTAGTTTACAGATCAGCATGCTAGAAACCTTTCTGTTGGTGAAAATTGAGACAACAAAAGGAACTCAACTGGGCTGTCCATTATCACCGTTATTTTTCTTGGGAATAGAAATACTGGCCATAAAAATCAGAGAAGATATAATCAGAGAAGATTACTAAAATAAAAGAGGATTAAGAAAAACATAAGATGAAAAGTTATGTGGATGATGTCATTATAACAGTTACAAAACCAAATATTTCTCTGAAATATATAATGGAACAAATAATCAGATCTGGAATTTATTCCAGGTACAAACTGAATAAAAAGACCAAGATAATATTATCAGAGGCAACAAATGAAGAGCAAGAAGAGATGCAGAAAATAACAGAATGCACTCCATCCCCTTGTGAAAAGCCATGAGTCAACGCGTCTTGCCTACCATTTAGATAGATAGATAGATAGATAGATAGATAGATAGATAGATAGATAGATAGATAGATAGATAGATGAATTTATTGTCATTGTTCTCAACAAAAAGAGAGCAACGAAATGAGGTGCTCTTCCACAAACATACCAACACATCAAACACACATATTCATAAACCATTTAAATACATCTAAAACCATTAAACCATTAAAACCATTTAAATACATCTAAAACGGATAAACATTCTTAAAACCATTAAAACCATTAAAACCATTAAATAAACATTCATAAAACCATTAAACATTCATAAAACCATTAAAACCATTTAAACCATTAAATACATCTAAAACAGATAATCCTTCATAACCCTGCATTTAACCTAACCACAGCACTTGGATAGAAACTGTCCTTAAATCTGTTTGTCCTAGCCTTCAACACTCTATATCATCTACCTGACGGTAAGATCTCAAAAAGCAAATGGCCCAGATGTGTATGGTCCCTTAGGATCATTTGTATCTTCCTTTTACATGCCATATTATACAGATCCACCAATGAGGGGAGAGAACATCCACAAATCTTTTGTGCTCTTCTCGTCACTCTTTGGAGCACCCTTCTCTCTGCTTCCGTGCAGCTCCCAAACCACGCGCAGAGGCAATAAGATAAAATGCTCTCAATGGAACTACGATAAAAGGCAACCAGCAGACTCCCTGACAGTTGTAGTGATCTTAAGAGTCTTAAGTAGTATAGTCGTTGCTGGGCCTTCTTCTCTAGAGCTAAAGTATTTGCCCCCCATGTTAGATCCTGTTTCATGGTAATTCCCAGAAACTTCCATTCTGTCACCTGTTCTACCATAACACCATAAATAAACAACGGCTGGGTGTCCAAACTACTCTTCCTGTAATCCACTATAATTTCCTTTGTCTTATTTATATTTAAAATAAGATTATTTACTTTACACCAAAGGGACAGCTGTTGAACTTCCCTCCTGTACGCAGACTCATCATCCTCAGAGATGAGCCCTACCAACGTTGTATCATCTGCATACTTAATGATTTTGTTACTCAGACTGCTAGAAACACAATCAGACGTGTAAATAGTGAAAAGAAGTGGACTCAAGACACATCCCTGAGGGGTTTACCACTCCATAGTGGTGATAGTCAAGGGTGAGCTCTCCAGAGTGCAAGGCAAAACCATGCCCATCACAGCAGACCTCTGGAGCAGCAAGCAGCATGGCTACTCTCTCTCAACGCCCACTAGTGACAACCAGAAGACCTTCTGCCTGGAGGGAACAGTTCTGCCACCAGGCTACAAAGTGGTTCTGCTCCATGCTCAAGGATGAATGCAGACCACATGGCACAAACATCACTACTGTGATAACAGAGTAGCCTGAGAGAGGTAGTGGGTGGGGGCAACATTATCTGTGGCTACATAGTCATGGATGCCAGAGTCAACATGCTGGCAGTGGTGAAGGCTGCATGCATGCCTTAAAGGTGTGGTCTGCCTGGTGCACATACTATACATGGTGGTGAAGGATGCTCTGGGGTTGGGGAGGATTATCAGCCACCTGGGATTCTGCCGTCCATGAGATATGGGCCATGCTGGAGAATGGCTGTTTTCCTATGGGTCAAGGCCTTGGCAGAGAGGTTGTGGGTGGGCATCACCACCAGGTTGTATCCTCTCTGGAAGGAAGGGGAGTACAATGGCTTGTATCTGTGACCCCCGGATAAAAGTCAGCATTGCACTCTGGAATGTAGAGCTTGTGCAATGAAAGCATGAGCTCTGTAAAGAAGTGTGGAGGCAGGCTACAGGCTAGCAGATGTGGCCAGTGAGAACGGGGTGGAAGAGGCTGGGGAGGAGGAGTCAGAGTCCAGCACTTCTGGGACTTTGATTCTGTTCTGCTGGGCTTCTGTTGCCCTTCTGGGTTATTTTGTTGTTTTTGTTCCTCCACTGGAAACCATGGAGGATGGGGATACCTACTTTGGGGGGCTGTAACTTGGACTCCATAAATCCAATCCTCACTAAACTTGAAGGGTCAGTGGAGAAGAGTCATCTAGAGATTCTCTGTGATCTTGGTGTCCCTAGCACACCAGGGGGGAAATTTTAGTGCATTACAAATCTCACAAACCAAACTGGTTTGTCTAGCATCAAAAATTCATGACAGTCCATGGTTTGCAAACTGTGCACACCACGAACCATGATCCACACACTGTGTTTCCCCAGTTCATGCCCACCTGTGTGCTCTGCAGCAATCATTTGCAATTGAATGGTCTTCTTTGCACAGAAAAACCCAGTAGCAAATACCATAATGTAATGATAGCACAATATCCAATGATTAAATGCAGCAAGATACAAATCTATAATTGGGTAAAAATTATTGTTGCTGGAAAGCTCAACATTCTGTCCCAGCCTGAAACCAAGTGGTATAACCTCTGTTGTACTGGACATGCCCCATGTCTTCACAAACCAGAGATACCAGTGAGGGACCCACAAGGACTTGCAGGAGGCATCTCATTTTCACCTCTGTTTTCTCTTCTTTCCCTTCCCTGCAAACCCCTAAACCCCTTAAGTAAGTGGCTAAACTTACTTAATATAAGAGCCACATAGAATAAGTGTCAGAAGTTTGAGAGCCACAATATATGAATGTCAGATGTTTGAGAGCAGGAAGGAAGGAAGGTATATGGATGGGTGAGGGAGGAGGGAGGGAGAGGTAGAAAGAAAGCAACTCTGAAAGCATTTTCCAAGCCACCAGCTAATTTGGCTTTGAGAAGTGATTTAAAGAAAGAAATGTGTTCTCCAAGCTGGCCAATGGGTGGTTGGGGCGTTAAAAGTCACACAATATGTATGAGAGAGCCACATGTGACTCCTGAGCCACAGTTTGGCCACCCCTGCCCTATAGCCTATCCCCTTTTCCTGCTTCCTTGTCTCCTTCCAACCCACAAGCCAACCTAACTTTATCTGCCCTGTCTTTAGTTTTCCCTCCCCCTGGCAGTTTCTCTGGGAAAACTCTGCATGGTCCTGGCTGTGGGGCCAGGTCCAGTTGCATGTTAGGAATCTTACAAGGATTTGTGACAGGCACAAGTATCCCCATCCCCACACTATTTCCTCTTTTCCTCCTAGATTCTCAGTTTTCCATACTTCCTTTTTACCTTCCCACCTACTAACCAACTAACCTTTTATCTGCCTCCTCCCAGCTCCAGCTATATTTATTATTTATTGGCTTTATTCATACATTCTCCACAACAAGGATTCAAAGCAGCTTATATCATTCTCTCCTGCTGTTTATTCTCGGAACAACTCTGTAAAGTAAGTTAGACTGAGGATATGTAAATGGCTCAAAGTAACCCAGTGAACTTCCATGGCAAGGTGGGGATTCAAACCCGGGTGAAGCAGTTCCTAGGTCAAAACTCTACACTACATTGGCTTTCATGGAGAGGGGCTGCTGTTGAATAGTGGCAAGCAGCCAGGCCTGGGTGAGTCATGCAAGTCAGGCGGTAGGAAGTGGTTGCCTCCAGGCCTGGCCCCACTGAGTCTTCCCTCAAAGGCCAAAGCAGCTGTGCAAAGGCCCCTGCCCCTTCCTCCTGCCTTTTTCTGACAGGAACAAATGCTGGAAGGCATGACAATACTGTTGAGGTTGCTTAGCAACAGCCTCTGAGGGCATCCTTTTCTTAAAGCTACAGGTGCTGCTTCATTTTTTTTTTTTTTAAGGAAAGTGGTTACAGATTTTTCTGTAAACTTGAGGGGTTTTTCAGGTTTGTAGAAAGATCTGTTCATGGCTGTAGTTTGAGTATCCACTGATGCCATGTTGAGAATTAGATATATTGACACTGGGGGTGGAGGCACTTGAGTATGATTCCTGTCGTGTTCTGTTCACTGGTTAACACAAAGCGCAGTCCACTGAGGATTTCTTTTGCACAAGCCAGTAGAGCAGGGGTGTCAAACTCATTTGTTATGAGGGCCAGATCTGAAATAAATGAGACCTTCAGGGGCCGGGCCATGTTGGGTTGGGCCGAGCCATGTGTGTACCTATTTAAGATTAGGTAGTAGAGATATAAATTTTATAAAAAGCACAGACAAGCACAAATGTTTTTTAAAAATTAAAAACACACTTAAAACGTTAGCACTCATTGGTCTTAAAGGTGCTTTCTTTGTATTTCTCCCATGGGATCCAGGGAACTGGGCAAAGGAAGCTGTGGCTAATTTCTTCCTTCCCCAGGGGACTGGGGGGAGGAGCCTCAGCCAATAGAAGGAAGAGAGGCTTGGCTCAGTAGCTCTGCTGTGTGATTGAGAGAGCCTGGCAAAGCAAGCTCTCCCTCCCCCTTTTCTCTCCAAGGGAGAAGCCTCAGCCAATGGAGAAAATAAAGGTTTTGCTCTGTAGCTCCTGTGGGATTGAGCAAACCTGGTAAAACAAGCTGTGATGCAGAAGGAAGCAAGAGAGAAAGAGAAGGAAACAGATGACAGCCAGCTGCTCGGGGGCCTGATAGGAGCCCTCCGGGGGCCTGATTCGGCCCCCAAACAGTGTGTTTGACACCCCTGCAGTAGAGCACTTGTATAGCTCCTTGCCTTTCTTATGGCATTTGCAGAAGAATGCTTCTTGGTGGATTATGCCCCTGGGTGGTCAGATCAGTCTTTCTCCCACTCAAATAACCTTAATGGGGCCTAAAAGCTTTCACCTAAGGCGACCACCTTGTATGGCTTCATGCTAGGTAGGATGGATTGTGGTCATAATCTGTTGACATCCCCTGCAGATATCACTGTACTATTTATTTCCGAGGGCAAAATGTAATAGAAAACTGACAAAAGAATCAGAGGTTTCCAGGACGTTGTTACTCCCAGCCCAACATGCAGCAAAACTCTGCCCTTATATGACATCTCTTTATGACAACTGTCTCCTCCTGCTTGTGTCTGAAAAATGACTGTTGTACCTCATCTTTCATCCATGCAAGAAGTCTATAAAATACCATTATACAGCAGCCTTTAAGACTTATGCTCCCAGGGATCTTCCTGTATAACACAGGGAATTTGAAACACTCTTTGATACTGTCCTTGTTCAGAAGGCAAAGTTTTGCCTGTGTCTCTCTCCCAACCATTTCCTTATTATATTCTTCCACTTGCAAATGATAGCCCCAGGACACAACTGAACAGTCATACCAGGTTGAAAATAAAGCAGAGCGCTGTGTTTCCACAGCATGGATGGGAGTTGTGGTGGAATAATGTGCTCAGGTTCTGATGTGTGCAGCTTTTTTTAAAAATGAAGAGTGACTGGGGGGGGGGGGAGGAGATAACCCCTGGGGTGAACCAAGAACATTTTATTTATTTGGGTGGGTTTTCAGCCCATCCTTTCCCTGGGGGCAGATTCTGAAACATTTCAAAACAGGAGAGACTGGTTGCAAGCTAAGCATATCTATGATGAAGTATGTTCCCATGAACTAAATAGAAATTTACCCTTGGGTATACTGTAGGAGAATGCTGAATTCAGAATGAGACCATTGTTTCATTTAGCTCTCTGCATTATCTACTCTGAGTGGGGAAAACAGCTTTCCCAAACCTGCTACCTAAGATCTCTGAAATGGAGATACCACAGATTGAGCCTGGGGGCTCCTTGTATGTAATGCTCTACTAGTTAGCCACAACCCTTCTTTTCATAGTTTGACCAGAAAGTGGTTTGACATGAAATCTTCCTCTGTGGTAAGATCAATGTAAGTCCATTCCTGCTTACAAACCATTGCTCAGTGTTGCAGTTGAGAACTAAAGTATGAATCTGGAAACTGCCTTTCCACAGTGGTAAATAGGAAATGGCAGCGGGGAAAGATCCAGTTAAAAGGCCATGAGGTGCACTCTTTGACAATGTAGAGATAGATAAGGCTTTTGGAATGAAAGAACAAAGCTCAAGCAATTAGATTTTTTCCCTGCTTCTCTCCTTATGTGTGAAATAGTGATTATAGTGTCAAAGCAGAACCATAGAAATCTAGGTTTGAATCCCCAGTAGTCCACAAAGCTCACTGGGTAATCTTGAACCAGTTTCTATCATTCAGCCTAACCTACCTTACAGAGCTGTTGTGAAGATAAAATGGGGGGGGGGTGTCACTGTGTTCAGAACATCGAGCTCCTTGATGGAAGGGAGGTAGGGAAATTCCCACTCTGGGTTGGGAAATTCCTGGAAATTTGTGGGTAAAACGGAGGAAGGGCTCAGTGGGACCAAAGAGTTCATCCTCCAAAGCAGTTATTTACTCCCTAGGAACTGATCTCTGTAGTCTGGATATCAGTTGTAATTCTGGTAGATCTCAAGGCCCAGACTGTAGCATGGCGACTTAAATCTCCCTTTCTGCCTGCCAGGACATCTCTTTTGCTATAGGATATCTGCTAGTTTTGTTCCTGGCTTCCGCTAGGCTCTTATTCAATCCCTACCAATCTGCATACACAGAACATAATACCCTCACAAGGGAAACAACATCGTAAATGTCAGGCAGTGAAGGCATCATTCCTGGAACCCTGTGGATGGAGGTTGGAAACCATTCTAGCTGGCAGACCCAGAAACCTGTTTGTGGAGGGCAGCAGGAAGGTTTGCCAGGTTCCTCCTGGCAACCAGCAGGGGATGGGGGGACTTACCAGGAGAGGGAAGGAGACCCAGACAATGGCACCAGCAACCTGGCTACGTCAGTACATGCTGGAAGTCATGTTATCACATCACAATATTAGGATGACATTCTGGTATTTGGGCAAAAACTCTATGGGAAAAATGACTTCTAATATAGAGTTTTGGTCTAAATACCAGAGTGTCACCGGGGTGATGATGTCCATTCTGGTGCACACTGGAAATGACATAGCTGCATTGCCGCTGCCACAGCCTGGGCCTCCCTCTCTTTCTTGGTAAGTCCCTCCCCCACTGGGCAGCTGATTGGTGATGGGAGCTGAGGCCTGGCAATGGGGGATCCCACCCTCCACCATAGGGAGAGGGGTTCTAGCAACCCTAGAAGCAGATAGTATCAGAGGGTGAAAACCTTCCCTCATGCTGGATAGATTGTCACTGAGCAATTCTTCCTCAGTGTTGTCCTCTCAAAATACATGCCAACAGACCTGAATCCCTAAGAGAAAGTGAAATAGCAGCTGCTTTGCTGCTAGGCAGGGAGCCTGCCCCATTCCAATTGGTTGGAACTCTTTAAAAGAAGTTAACAACCTCAACTTTATCCTTGAAAATCCTGCAGTGAAATTACCCAGTCTGCAGTTGCCTTCAAACTTAGCCTTGAGCCAAATTAGTCATATGCACACGTGCTCTTTAAGCTGTTTTAACATTTCCCTCCAGTGTTCATTGTTTTGAGTACTTGCAAGATGCTGGGTTTTTTTAAAAAATGTTAAAAACAGGGGAATTGCTATTTTCATTTCAAAAATTAAGCACCCAAAGATGCACTCATTCAGTGTTTTTGACTCTACTAGCTGTCAACAGTCTGATCAAAATTATGGGGGAATATGAGACACAAAACGTGAAAGCTGCCTGGATGAATTGAAACAAGAAGGGCTTGCTTGCCCTTTGGTGCCGGGTGCCTGCGTTTTAGCTGGTGCTGGAAATCCTCATGCTGTTATAGTTGAGCATGTTGCACTAATGGTATTGACAGATTGATCGATGTCTGGATAACTTGGGTGATCCAAGAGTTAATCTCCTGCCACCTGGGCTGTCCATTTATAGACAGAACTGCAGACAAAAATCTCTCCTGTCTAAACAAGCAAGGAGTACCGTTTTCTTTTGACATTTTATTGCCTCAAGGATCAAGATGTGGGAATCCAGGCAAGCCATACTGAAAACTGAAATATTGTTGGGGGTGAGGGAGAGTATATTGCTTTTAAATAAAGCTCCCTCTGCAGTGTTGAAATACCAGAATGCAGGTTCAAAATTCTGTCACTGTGAGTGGAAAGTGCCATTGAACTCTGTTTTTGTAAGTTCTTTGTATAGATTCTTCTGGGCAGCCAGCAAAAATTATCCATTCTGTATCAGTCTGCAGACCCTTCGGCGTCTTTGTCAGATCCACAATAGATTGGTGTTGAGGCGAGACCTAGCGATGATGTCATTGTCAAGAAGCTTGTTCCAGCTTCCTCCATTATCGGAAGTGAGGTGGACAATAACCAGCAAAAGGGCATTTTCAGTTGTGGCATCTGGATTTATGAAATGTCCTCCTGGGGCTTCAGTAGCTGCCTGACAATGCCCAGATCTGATGGTGGCCTCACACACTCCCAGAAAAGGTTCAGAGAGTATTTGCCAGAAGGAAGAACTTTGCAGGCAATGGGAAGGTTGCATTGATTTGATCTCTAATTCTGAGCCTCTTCAGGGGAAAAAAAATCAAACCTGTTCTTTTCATGGCCACTGATTACTACGTAGTTGTCAAATTTAATGTTGGTCATTATTTTTAACACACTCAAAGTGCCAAAATCTATTGTTTGGTAGCAGTGTAGTGCTAGTATGAGAATAAGCAGAGCATATTCTAATTTACTTCTTTTCTGAGGCTCTCTCTGGCTTTTGTTACAGTAGAAAAAAATAGTTTTCCTTGTAAAAAGTGTACTCTGAGTTAATTGAGAAAATCCACCAAGGGATGAAACACCCCTCCTGGCTTCCACGTTCTGGGGCTGTTAACGGGAACTGAACAACCCCAGGGACATCTTCAGCTATTTCATCTCATTCTTGATTTGTGGCCGTGATTAAGCAGATAAATCCATTAGTTCAGAGACAGCCAGACTGTCACAAGAGGATGTTGATGTGCTTCAGAGTCCTGTGTTATGCTTTTTTTTTGCCAGCAGATTTATGATTCGCAGTAAGATTTTGATTTAAGAGAAATAATCATCACTAGACTCTCATGGGAATATATTCCTGGCTTCCTCCTGTGACATCAACAACTCAATTATAGGAGTTTGTACACAGGAAAGGACAATTTGCAGAACTGGCCATGGTCAAACTTTTGGCAAAGTCTTGAGAAACATTTCTGGTTCCCTCAGGTAATGCTAAACATTGCCTCCACCCAGGAGGGAAGGCAGATTCACTCTCAGGTCTTGCTCTAGGTATTGATCTTCTAGCCTGGCTCTTGACATGAGCTTCGGTTCTTCCCCCTCCTAGCTTACTCCCCATCTTACTTCCAATACCATGGCAGCCTACATTCCAGATGCCCCAATCAACTTTGGGCTGTTTTTGTGTTCTGTTAAAACACTGACCTAGCTTTGTCCTTGGAGAAGATTATGAGAATACCATTTCAAAATATTCACTCATGTTCACTAGACACGTATTTAGTGTCCACAAGGCTACATTTTGTTAATCTGCATATTACAGGCTTCAAATTCTAAATTCCTTACCTGGGTCTTTGGAAATGCAATTCCTGAAGATGTGTCTGGATTGTGATGCATGTGCATGTAAACCAGTGTGCGTAGACATGCCAATATACCACTTTTCTTCCACCCACTGTGACTGTGTGTCATACATGATAAATGAAGGTGAATTGGTTAGAGTTGTAGCTGTTATATAAGCAAGCATAACCAGATTCATTATGGGATTAAGCTTTCTAGTAAACATCCTTACATTAAAATAAACCCTTGATATACTTCAGATGCCACTGAAGGCCAGATGGTTACAGAGGAAGTCCTTATAGCATACTGCAGCTGGCAGGCAGACAAGAATCTTCAGCAAATGTACCAGGAGGAGCTCAGGCAGGGGGCTCTCAGTAGGATGTTGGATATTGGGTATCAGTCAGGGGCACAGAGTCCACAGTTATCTAATTAACAATGGGGGCTGTAGCACATATATTGATGGGACACGTGGTCCCTAGGCCTTATGTTGTACACCCTGGTTAATGAATAATAATAATAATAATAATAACTTTTAATTTCTATCCCGCCCTCCCCGCCAAAGCAGGCTCAGGGCGGCTTACAACATAAAATACATTATACATCAGATTACATAAATTGCAAATAAAATCCAAGTTAAGACAAATTACAAGTTAAAATTTACAAATTACAATGATGCTAAAACATTCGATCTTCAATAATTCCATAAAATTCAGTAACCAAGAGCACTTTTTTAGAGGCATTTCCTAGTTTATCATTGGTTGAAGGCTAGTTTATAGAGGTGGGTCTTACAGGCCCCGCGGAACTGTTCCAAACTCCGCAGAGCCCGCACCTCTACCGGGAGTTGATTCCACAGCAGTGGAGCAGCAATAGAGAAGGCCCTATCTCGGGTGGCCTTCAATCTGGCCTCCCTTGGCCCAGGGACGGTCAGCTGGTTTTTTCCAGCCGACCGCAATGCTCTTTGGGGCTCATATGGGGAGAGAAAGATGGCATTTCCAGGGACAAGATGGGGAGGAACAATATGTTGGTGTTGTGCTGGCTCCAGACCTTTGCAGCTCTTTTTGTGTTTCCATCTTCTGCTGGTGGAGGTACTGAGGATCATGTTTTTTAAATTTATTCCTTTGAAACAGTGATACTGAGTGACTTGGGAGCCACACATGGCTCTTTAGCACATTACCTTTGGTTCTTCTGAGCACTGTTCCCCAATATGGCACCTGGCCCATGTTTTAGGGCCTTTGCCTGGTAGGCAGCTCCCACTGTGAAACAACTGCTGCCAAAGGAACTGAAGGATGGGTAAGCCTTATGCCAGGGATGGAAGTAAAGACCCTCTGCTCTCTAACAATCTCTTGCCCTTTCTCGCAGCTTGTGTATGCTCATCACAGAACCAGGCAGCTGCTGCGAAGAAAGCAAACTGATCACAGAGAAGAGAGAGTAAAACCATCCCACCTCCACAGCAACCATCCAGGAAAAAGAATAAGCTGGCTGCAGTGAAGGGGAGGTGGCTTGAATCTCTTTAGCTTTTGCTCCTTTGGGGCCATGGCAATCTCACTGGCTCACCTGAGCTGCTGTTCCTGAAGCTGGGGACAGAGTGAGAAGGCTGAGAGGGAAGCTTTTCCTTTCATCCAAGATACACAAGGACTGGCTAAGATTCAGCAGTGGTGGGGAGAGACAAGACTACTTGCTCAGAAGTAACTTTAATCTGGTACTCTATAGTTATATATTTAATATTATAGTTACATCTTCTGTTACTCTGTGTGTGCATACTAGGGTGATACAGCATACATTAGTCACGTGGTTCTTTGGGTTGATTGTTCAATGCAAATGTAGCTGTCTGTGAACTACTGGAGCGTGTACCACTGATTTAATGTAGTTCTGCCCTGCCTTATTTACACAAACTCAGGGAGTTTAATAAAATAGCAGAAATTGCAGGACACAGACATCAGAAGCACCCAACAAGTTAGAACCAAGTCTAAATTAGAGTACAGAGTTACAAGCCAGTACTCAGAGATGACACCTCTAAAACAGTTCTCCCTCCACCAAATGCCCTCTGGAACAGGGCAGTCTTGTACAGAACAGTCTACATTCATGACATCTTAACCACACTGTGTCTACATTCATGACATCTTAACCACTTAACCATGTGATGTGTGCTGATAATTTTGAATCAGTCTTAATGTTGGTGTATTTACAGGGAGGCTTGTGAAGCGCTGACTGCCCCCCTCCAATACCTGGACATGCTTGTCCATGCCGTGAAGCAGTCGATAAATGCTTTGTACTCTTTAGCTGAAGGAAAGCACAATGGAAAAAATAGTTAAATGGAGGAGGGAGAGGTCTTTTCCAGAGCCATGACAGTCTTTCAGTCACCAATATGTTCCTCCCGCAACTTGGTTTAGGATTATTATTGGCTTGTGTGACAACTGCAGCAGGATCCAGAAGTTCCAGTTTCTGTCATGGTTTCTTCGTGTTTGGGTCAAATTTGCAGCCCCCCTTTTCCCAACCTTATTAATGAACATGCAAAAGACTACAAAAGGCGTGGGGGGAATTAATATTTATACATCCCTGTTCCAGTTTTTTCTGCATGATCCATTTTCATAAGCATCTGAAGCATTCTTAATATTTTATGATTAGATTTCTTTGTTTGATTTCTATCCCATCTTTCAACCCAGACATGATAAAACTGGGGGTGTCTGCATCCTTGCCAGCACAGAGCATTGCTCTGGGACAGCAGCTGTTCCTAGCTGCTTCTGTCCCATCTCACTCCCTGGCTGGAGATGACTTATCCTCTGAGTGCTTCAGATGCTCTGTGGTCAGTGTGCTGGGGGGTGGGCAAGGGGGCAGGCAGGCAAAGAGACTCTTCTCTCCTTCTGAAAGGCTACAAGGGAAGGGAGCCCACAGCTGTTACATGACTCTGGAGCTGCAAGAAGTAAGGAGAGGTGGGAATTGGAGTGCTCAGAACCCCAAGACCTTCACAGTGAGCTAGTAGTAATTAATAGACAAATAGTCCCATTTGTCTGATCCAGAGGAGGCATTTGTTATTACTGTTCTCTAATGGTAAAACCTGAGGTCATCTAGAAAAAGGACCAGACACATTTATGGAAGATTGATTGATTGATGATAGATATTAATCTTGACAGCCCGATGAAGCCTTGTTTTACAGATGCACTCTATGTCTAAAGACCAGGTGACTTGAACAGAGAACAGGGAGAGTTTATCATTTTCATGCCCTATTTAGGGACTTCTTGGAGACATCTGGCTGACCAAATTTCAAAACAAAATACTGGACTGGATGAGGCTTTGATTAGATCCATCAAGGGAGTTCTGACATTCACTGTGATTAGCCTCCTGGCCATTTTTCTTTTTGATGCAATTTTATTTCACCTCTAAGCAAGAGCATTGCATTGGAAAGTTTGTTTTTTTTAAGGATCCAAAAGGAGTGGGCACAAAGGCATGGTACTGCTTGCTTCCCAGGGAGCTGCAGCAACTGTGCAGCTAAAATTGTCCAAGTCTAATAAACAGGGAAGAATGATGGCCTGCAGGGTTTTAAAATGCCACAGAGTACTGATAAAGCTTTGGGTGCCATCCCAAAGTTTTGGAGCTAGCAAATGCACACAGAAGTTGCTGAGGGAAGCAAGGGCTGCTCTTCCATTGTAAATTGTGCTGCTCTTAGACCCTGAATACAATCCAGTGCCTCATTTATAAAGAATGAGCAAAAGGCCCCCACCAGATGGTATGAAAGTAGGTTGTAACTGAAAGTAGGTTGTAACAAGAGCTGGCTGTTGCATCCATTTAATATATCCACATTCTTTTTTTTTTAACCATGCCTATCCTTTTCCTTAGTGCGAGCTCTGTTGGTTCCTTGGCATGCAAATAGGTCTGAGATGAAGAGGATTAGCATAAGAGCTGCTGTTGTCAGAAAGGCAGTGATGCCTTACTGTTGAGGGGGAAACACAGTGTGTGTGTGGGGGGGGCATGTGAGGGAATCATCTTCCCCTACACTATGGTCAAGATTTGGATCAGGATGCTGGACAACTTGGAGAGTGCTGAAAAGATCCAGCCATGGATCTCTGAATGTCTCAGCTATTTAGGTCCTTCGTTTAAAGCTAAGTTCTCCAGTTCAGCTGGTTAAATTTAAATGTGTGTGTAGACTATACCACTATCCTGTATGTGAGGGATCCTCACATAATGTTCTGCCATTCTCCCTTTCCTCAAACTCCCTGCATGCAGAAAACTAAATATCAGGGCTGAAAGGAGGTTGATAAATGTACTGTAGACAAGCAAGACTGCTTTATACAGAGAGTGATTAAAATGTGGAATTCACTGCCAGAAGATGTAGTGATGGCCACAGAAATAATCATCTTTAAAAGGGGATTAGATAGATTCATGGAGGATAAGTCTATCAATGGCCATAGTGAAAAAGGAGAAGCTCCATGTTCAGAGGTACTAATCCAGAGGTACTAATCCAGAGCTTTCTTAAATCTTTGTTCACGAAGTCAAGCCGAGAGAGAGAGAGAGAGAGAGAGAGAATCCAGAGCTAGGAGGCAACGTCAAAGGAAGACCTCAGCCTCTATGCCCTGTTGTCCAGAGAAACTGGTTGGCTACTGTGGGAGATAGCATGCTGGACTAGATGGACTTCTGGTCCAATCTAGCAGCACTCTTCTTAAGACTTTTTAGCTACAGCATATTGAAGGGGGGGAAATCCATATGTAGTTGGAGAAGTGATGCTTTGAATTAAATCCAAATCAATACATGCAGCTCTGTAGGCATCATTCACACTGAAAACAATGCATTCCAAGACAGAAAGTTTGTAGCCTCAAGATTCAGTTTTGTGGATCAATGTACTCTGTGCTGCTACCACAGAGGACACATTCAGATTGCGGTAATACCCATATTATCGGCTGTGAAAGATGCAGTGGCATCTTGAAATAAATTCTCATCCCCTTGTGTGTGCATGTGCATGTGTTTTATACTAACGAATCCATCATTACATCAATCTGAGGACATGTCATGTGCAAACTTGTAATAAATAGAGCTGTGTTGAATATTTATGGGGTTTTATTTGTTTTCATCTCATAAGTATTTATAGGTGGGGAAGAACTTTTTGATGGGATAGCTGTTCTGCGAACAAGTCCCAGTTCACCTGAAAATTATTATTTTCCAGAGAAGATTCATGCAATATTTTTCAGCACTTTTCTGCTGCTATCCTAGACATCAAATAAGATCACAGGGGTCTGCACATCCAGTCAAATACACAGGCATCTAAAAGGGAGGTAGCTAAGTGTGTTCTCTCTAGGGGGATGACTTGAATGCTCTACCAGGTTTCCATGTTCGTGGGCATCCCAGTCAGTGATGGTGATGAGGAGCCAATTTTACAGGTGAAAAGCTTTTAGCCTTAATAGTATTGGATCAGCAGCTGAATCCAAGCTATAAGAACATTTGGGGTGGGCAGAGCAAATGTTCTGTACTCTGTTCCTTTCCATATTCCTTTTCATTTTGGTCAGTAGTGTTAGTTCTTTGCTTTTCATTTGTTGGTTTTGTAGATTCTTTTGTGCTATGTACACATCTGATTTTTATTCAATATTTATACATAGAGTGTAAGTTTCTTATGTGTATAGTGATACACATAAAATGTACAATGCTAATTGTGTGTGTAAAGTACTATCAAATTGCAGATGACTTATGGTGACCCCAGCAAAAGGTTTTCAAGGCAAGTGAGAGGCAGAGGTGCTTGCCATTGCCTTCCTAAGAAGAGTCTTCTTTTGTAGTCTCCCATCCAAATATCAGTCTTCTTTACATCTGAGATCTATTGAGAATGGGCTATACCATGCTACTTTCCATACCACAATGCTGATTCACTGGCTTACAAATAACACTGAAAAATCCATACATTTCATGGGGGAAATTAGTATGTGAAACAGAAAAGGTACAAAAAACCTTGGGTTCAGTTCTCACAATAGCAAAGAAAAACTGAAACAGGATCCTCTGGTCCCTAGTAGCAGAGAGAAGAAATTTTAAGTAATTCCTATATTAAGGTTCTTTCTAGGTTTTTTTTAGTGTGAGTGAGGCTATGCAATATGGCAGTGCATCTGATTGGCTGTGTAGACCAACATGATCTAAAATGATAGTGCACATAGTGTTGAATTCTAAAGAGCCACTTGACTATTTATGGAGATGATGCCATTCCATAAATGGTTAAAAAAATCAAGAGAGGTGATGAAAAATGGCTGGGAATGAGGGAAGGGGGTTCAGCCCAGGACTGCTAGTAGACATTGAGCATATGGAGCTGGCCTTGCCCATGCTGAATCATGAGATGAAGTCTGTCCCTTAGAGGGCTCACTGACATGCTTGTTTAAGCCTCTGCTGGCTTGCATATGTCCTGCCACTGGCCAAGGTGGATGTACAGTGTAAAATAAGTGTTCTGAATAAAACAAGAAGTTTGTTATCCATTAGTGTAGATCTGGACAGAAAAGCAGTAAATTGCTTTGCAAGATGTTATACAATTAAGGCAATTAGATAGGATGAACATGCACACAGGAGTCAGACACCATGAGTTATGGCACATTAGCCGTAGAGCTGAGCTAAAATTTCATGGGCATTTTGTGTGTGTATGTGTGTGTGCCAAAGAGGGAGTTTCAAAAGACCTAAAGCCTAAACCTTCAATTTTGCTCTCTGTTTGACTCATTTTGCTTCTGCTTGTTGCCTATTTGAGCCATTTTTAAAAGCGTTTCCTTGCTGGCTTTATGATCCAGCCAAATGAGGGATCATATAGGTGGCATGGCATTATGATGTAATGTACCATAGTCAAGTCAGTTTGTCTACATGCTAGCATCATGAAGCACTATCAGAGTGAGAACAATGTTCCGTGCCCTGTCTCTGAACCAAATGTAAATGTTGCCTTATTTTCCATGTCCCCAAAGTCAGTGACAAATGGGATGGTTATATTGCAGGAAGCTTTTTTTCTTCTTTCTTCTGTGGCATAATATGTCTCCTTTTAGCCCTGCTTTGATGGGGAACAGGGAGAAGCAATAGGAAGTCAGTCAGTATTTTGAGGTGGATTGATGCACTCTTTTCTAGGATATAAATTAATTTGCAAACCAGCTGTTCCAAAAATTCTACCATTGTGAAAATAATGTGCCTGGTTTGGCAGATAAATATCCCAAACGTGTGATGTCACTTTTCATCAAGACATAAATATCCATCAAAATAATAGGGAACAAGTTGCTCTTTGCTGTTTGACATCCAGAATCTATGTTCACACAATGGTAGAACTGACAGGCCTGGAGGTAGCCAGATTTGAAGGCTGAGTTTCACATCTGTGGTCCAGTGATGTGTTCTGTGAATATTTGCAACTCAAGCATCTTTTATTTTCCTTGTGCTGTTCTGCAGAGTAAGACAGGCAGGGAGAACCCCATAAAATGTTTAAAAGAAAAGTTAAAACAAACTGTTGAGTTCTCACTGATCTTTTATTTCTCCTCTTCAGTACATGAAAGGCAAAAGGTCAAGGGTGTAGTATAATTAAAATCAACAGAGCTATTCCTATCCAATAACCTTCCATAAGGAACAAAAATCTAAATGTGCTAGAACCTCCTCTCTAACTTGAAGCACAAAGGGATTCTGCAGAGGCCCTGTGGAATAATTAAGTTTCTAATTCAAGAGAAGGCAGAAACCAGGTCTCCCAGTGAATTCTTCCGCTGACCTTCAAAAGGTCATTAGCCTCAGTCAATCCTAGAGTATTTTTCTAGTATATGGAGTTGGTTGCCCAGTTGCAAGTTGGTAGACATGAGCACAGTCTTTAGAGCATCTCTTGCAACATAGTGATGGATGCCCAGATGGCAGAAGCCCCTCCCCCAGCTGTGTGCTTGCTGTCCTGTTCTTGGTGCCAGGGAAGGGCCACTGAGGGGGTCAAACTGCTCCAGCCAGCAGTGCATTCCTGTTTCATTTCCTTTTTGCTTGAAATGTAGATTTTTCATCATTTTGTCTGCATTTTTTGTGTGTTTCATTTTGATGGGCATTTTAGACACTAGTCACATAGCAGAAATGTACATAGCTACCAATATGACATGATAATGACGTACGTAAAAAAAGAAATCTCTTCAACTGTCTTGTAGTGCCTTTAAGACTAATGATTTTATTACTTTTGTGTCTATCTCATCTGATGCAGCAAGTTCATGAAAAATTATGCCAAAATAAATGTGATAGTCTTAGAGATGCTAAAAGAATATTATTTTGCCTCCTGCACACTAACGTGGTTACCCTTCTAACTTTTAAAAGTTGTGTATTTCCTGATGAAGAATATTTGAAGTGGGAAAAATCAGTTTTCAGTATTGAATCAAAACCATTGAGAAATTCATAAGCATCCCTATATACTAGGAAAAGGAAGTGAGAGCCAGCATGGTATAGTGGTTAAGAGTGACGTTCTCTAAGCTTGAGAATTGGGTTCAGTTCCGCACTCCTCCACATGAAGCCAGCTGGGTAACGAGTCAATTGCAGCTCTTTCAGAGCTCTCTCAGCCCAAAAAACACAACTAGCTCTCACTAAAAGAACTAGAGCTTCAGGCAGACAAACCTTGGGTCTCCTGGCTATACTACATATAATGCCATATGATAATTTTTATTTTTATGAAAGGGAAGTAAATTCTCAATTATTTATTGTGTTAATTACCATTTGGATTTCAGCATATAGCACCAAAATATCTTGGGCTATATTCCAGAACATGAAGCAGAGCCATAAGCAACAGCACAAGTAAATTGCTTGATTGTATCCAGCTCTGCAAACAGGGCAGCTGGGTTACCAACCTCCAGGTGGATCCTGGACTTCTCCCACAATTACAGGTCATCCCTTGACTATAGAGATCAGTTATCTTGGAAGAGATGGCAGCTTTGGGGCCTGGACTATATGATATAGTGCCTGGAGTGACATTTCAACCTCACTGAGCTTCCAGTCACCCTCCTCAGGCACTGCCACCCAAATTTCCAACCTATGGGCAATCTTGACCTGACTTGGATCGCCCAGGCTAGCCTGATCTCATCAGATCTTGGAAGCTAAGCAGGATCAACCCTAGTTAGTACTTGCATGGGAAACCACAGAGGAAGTTCAGCAGGCAATAGCAAATTACCTCTGAACATCTCTTGCCTTGAAAACATATGAGATCACGTAAGTCAGCTGTGACTTAATGGCACTTTCCACTGAGGGTAACCTAACTGTGGTATTAGACTGCTGATGCTCAGGACTTGATAAACAGGGAGCAATTCTAATCCTGAAGCTTAGCAGTATTTCACTAATAACTAGGGTGGATTTCTTAATAGTTTATTTCCACCAGCTCCATAGATTGCTTAAGGATCCCAGCTTGTGGTATCCATACAGCACAAGGTTATCAAAGGTAATGAACCACTTCAGATTGCAAGGGGAGGAGTGTCGCATCATTCATAATTTCCTATATGTATAAAACTAACATATGAAAGCTAGGATAGAATCTTTCTCCCTAACTCCCTCCTTTCGCCCTAATTTTTATATTCAGAGAGCATTAAGAATGGCTTGGATCCAAGCAATGTTTCCATGGGTAAAAGGAATTCCACCCAGGGGGGCATGATTTTCTTGTCTCTCCCCACCTCCCATGGCAGTGCAAATGACCCCCCAATTCCTGTTCTTGGGGAACAGGCAGGTCTGTTTTTGTAGCAGGAACTTCTTAGCATATTAGGCCATGCACCCCTGATGTAGCCAATCCTCCTGGAGTTTACAGTAGCCCTGTATTAAGAGCCCTGTAAGCTCTTGGAGGATTGGCTACGTTGGGGTGTGTGGCCTAATTTGTGAAGGAGTTCCTGCTACAGAGAAAGCCCTGGGAACAGGAACCTTAAGGACATGTTTTCAGGCTGCCAATAGGGCAGGGGGAAGAAGATCACATGCCCGTGGAAATGTTAGTTTGGCTCCATAAAGTTTTGGGTGAATGCTAGAGCATTGCCCCAGCACATTGATGTCACTTCCAGGTTCTACCAGAACTGACTCGGGGATGCCAATTCCTCTCCTTTCCTTCCATTGTCCCAACAAATAACAGCATGGGCACTGGGCTGCTGGCAAGAGGTCTTTCACCAAATGGCAAGGAGGGCATAATCAATAGTTTCCAAGAGAATGGATTCAGCAACAACTGGCTGTAGAGAAAAAATATTCAGCTATTATTCTCTAGATATATCCAGAGTGTGTAATTCCCTTTGATACTATCATTTAAATGAATTCATTTAATATGATAATATAGGTGATCCCATATTGGGGGGGCTGGAGGCTCAATAATGCTATATATTGGATGTATATATAAATTGGATGTATATATAAATGATTGGATGCTATTTAAAGAGGAACAAAGTTCTATTTTGAGATTAATTAGTAAGGTGAAATGTCTGAGCACATTATCCCAGATGCATGCAAAAGAGTAATAAGATGCAGATTCAGCTAGCAATAAAAAAGGGAGAGAAGCAGAAAGGAAACATTAAGAAATAAAGAAACTGCAAACCACCCACGAAAGAAACAGCTTTAGGCTGTACCTAAACATTTGTCCCTCTGTGGAGGGCAAGTGAATGTCACACAGAATGATAATAGCAGAAGAAGAAAGAAAAAGGGGACTTTTAGGAGTAAATGGAGTTAAAAATTCCTTGCCTTTAGAGAACAAAAAAGAATTGTTGCAGATAAGCCAAGAAGGATGAAGAAACAGTAGTCTTGGGGCCTCACCAGACATGATACTTTTGACTTTTGATACTGCAAAGGAAAGTTGTTCCTCGCTAACCTTCTGGAGTTATTTGACCAAGCATGTAAATATTGACTTTCAAAAGGCTTTTGACAAGGTACCTCACCCAGCAGGGTTGTCAGGTCCCTCCTGGCAACCAGTGGGGAATGGGATAGGGACTTAATGGGAGCAACAGGGAGGCCCATGTGATGTGCAGAGATGCCTCTGTGTCACTGACCATGTGACCTGGAAGTGAAACAATCACTTCCGAGATGTCTGGGTGATGTGCTGGTATTTGGGCAAAAACTCTATAGTAAATTTGGCTTCTACCATAGACTTTTTGTCCATATACCAGAGTGTCACTCAGATGTCCCAAAAGTGATGATCTCCCTCATTTTCTGGGTAAGTTCCCCCTCTGCTGGCCAGCTGATGGATGGTGGGGCAGTGGGACCTGGCAGTGGGAGGACCATGCCTCCACCAGGGGGGTCTGGTAACACTACTTACCAAACACGTCTGAGCAGGGATGGAATTCTAGCAGGAGCTCCTTTGCATATTAGGCCACACCTCCCTGATGTAGTCAATCCTCCAAGAGCTTACAAAAAGGAGCCTTCTTTGTACATCAGGGGTGGGTGGCCAAATATGCAAAGGAGCTCCTGCTAGAATTCCACCTCTGCTTCTGAGTAAACAGCAGACATAGGATGAAAGAATAGATTCTCTTGGACTAAAAACTGGTTAAATGACAAGAAGCAAAGACTATGAATATGAATAAATGGACTGTTCTGACAATGGAGAGCAGTAAATGTTGAGTTCCACAAGGATCTGTATTGGGACCAGGGCTATTTAATTTGTTCAAACATAATCTGAAAGTAGGGTTGAGCAGTATGGTTGCCAGGCTGAAGAATCTGGGACTTTTCAGTTTAGAAAAGAGAGAACTAAGAGGGGACATGATAGAGGTTTATAAAATTATGTACGAGGTAGAGAGAGTTGACAAAGAATGTTTTCTCCCTCTTCCCAAATACTGCCACTCAAGGGCAGCTAATGAAACTGATGGGCAGTAGATTCAGGATGGACAAAAGTGAAAACTTCTTTACGCGGAGTTCGCTGCCAAAGGATATAGTGATGGCCCAGGCACAGACAGCTTTAAAAGGGGATAGGACAGATTCATGGAGGATAGATCTCTCTGTGGCTACTGGCCATCTTAACTAAAGAAAACCTCCACATTTAGAGGAAGTCATCCTCTCAATACTAGTGCCAGGAGGCATAGTCAGGGGAAGGCCTCAGCCTCTATGCTGTGTTGTTGGATCTCCAGAGAAACTGGTTGGCCACTGGGTAAGACAAGATGCTGGACAAGATGAATCACTGGTCTTCTTATGTTCTTATAATGAGTATGCCCACAGGTAACTAGGGAGAACCATGTTCATCCATATATACCCACTAGTTAGTGGGAGATAGCGCAGAAGGAAAAATCTTTTATGTTGGTGTGTGTAGGGGGGAAGAAGCATGATACTGCTCATGTGGAATGAAAGAAGTGGACTTCACTGGGAGGTGAGAAGGGACGGAAGGGAGGAAGAGGAACAGGGAGAAGAGGAAATAGAAGAAGGATGTGTGGGCTGCTCATAGTATGGTAAGGGATGAAGGAGGAAAGGAAGAAGGATGAAGGGAGGTGACAGCAGCAGCCATTTTTCACCTCCTCGGTGATTGTGTCCTCCTCTTTTGCCAGATTAAGGCCAGAGCTTCCCTAATGCAAAAGTAGCAGCAGTCTCAAAAGTATATGAAAGACTGCATCTCTCCATGTATGTGTCTGTCAGTGTCAACAGCCTCCTCTGAGATTACTTTAGAACAGGAGAGCAGCCTATGTGTTTCCTGTCTTCTTTCTTCCTCTGTCTTTTCCTCCTCCTCCCACCTCCCTGAGAGGGAGACGCACCATAGTCAATGTCACCCTCCCTTGATTTTTATCTCCCCCAGTAATCAAGCAGGTAGGTTGGGCTGGGGGAGGGGTCACTCCAAGGCACAGCCGAAACCTGTGGGTTTAGTTGTTGAGATCTGATGAGATCCAGCTAGCCTGGGCCACCCAGGGTAGGGCAAAGAAAATTGCACCCTAGTAACATTTTACATATTTACTTTTACAAATAAGTGACCTACACATGTGATGTCAGTTTTCCAAAGCAGCCACAAAAAGGCAATGCTTTTGGATATTCCTGATCAAAAGATTTCCCATGCACCATTGATCTTAAAGAGTGTACAGCTGGGTCAGATTTGTGAATCTGTGCGATTTTGACAATTACGCAAGACGCACAAGTTTTAAAAAACTGCAGAAATTCCTTTCAAAAACTCAGATGATTCATCTTGCACAACCCAGGGGTGGATGGGGGTTTGAGAAGAAAAAAAAGATCTGCTTGACTTATCTCACTTTAAATTGCTATGTCATCTTCTCTATGACTGCTAAGAGGTTGAAAATTTTGCATCTGTTTTTCTTTGGTTCAAACTGGGCCAGCTTTAGGTAGACTGAAAGTCTGTCAGGAAAAATGACGACTTCCCTAAAATCGTATGCAAAGAGTATGGCTATTTGACTCTATTTATCCTCACTGATTTGTTCCTTTCCTTTTTTTCTTTTTAAAATGCAGAGTCACAGTGAGGCATACAAATTTAGCTGTGTGTCTGTAATAGGAAAAAATGGCTCTAACACATTTTAATGATAATTTAATTTCCCCTCCCCCCAGATTGCTAATCTGTGATCTAAATTCTAATGGAGTGGCGCAGTCACTCTGCAAGACAGTCAGAAGCAAGGAATCAGAACAGATCCATTTCCATCATAGATTATGCTGTTTGCATTTGTGTAACCCTCACTCTGTTTTTTAAAAGCAAATTTTCTTTATAATGACGTTAATTGATAAATTGGTGGGGGGATGGATAGGGTTGCCAGGCCCCTCATTATGGCAGGAGGCCTCACACTGGCAACCCTCACTGTCTGCTGCGACTCAGAGGAGCAGTGGGAGAGGGGAAAAATCCCACTGGCATCACGTGTAGTATAATGTAACTTAGCAGGGGGCGGGGACGGACCTGGAAATGTTGTCACATAGTTTTAGAAATTGTCAGAAACTCTCTGGTAAAGCAATAGAACTGCTCTGGTAAAGCAACAGAATTTCAAGAATTCCATGAGTGGCATTATGTCACTTCTGGGTTTTCCTGGAAATGACATCATGGTGCATGTGCCACCATACATACTCATGCCCTTTCTCTCCAAGCTTCTAGTTTCCAAGGATGATAACCTGGCATACATTTGCTTCTTTCTTTATGCTCTTTTGGTGTTTTTGTGTTATTGTAATAAGGAACAAAAAATGTAATCTTACAGTTAGAGAATGGTTAGTTGAAAGCTGATGTATGGTCTTGATATGACTGTACATATAATTGAAACAAGGTTCTTTTTGTCCTTTGTTTTACTGCTGATGTGCCCATGTTTTCTTATGCATACTTCCCCTCAAATTTCTTGAATACACAGCAAGATTACTTCTATAGTTTTGGTATGCATGTACATCTCTAAAATATAACCCCAAAAGAATTTTAATTCAGTCATACATATGATCACCTCCACATTGTATTCACACAGGGATTTAACAATAAACATATTGCATTGGTATTAGAAAGAATAAATTGAAAAAGGGGGAAGCTCTGGCAATGTGCTTAATGCTCGGCACAAAATTTGCAAGTGAAAAAAGCAAAATGAGAGATAGAGACCATTATATCAGTTCTATTTGGGAAACAAGACGGGTAATTCATAATTCCAAATTCAGAAGAGAAAAGGTTCTAAAGCATCGCTAAAACATGTAGGAGCATTGTACTCTATTGCATTTGGCCTTCTTTCACAGCCGAGCATGACTTTGGAAAGCTGGGCTCTGCCCATTTTTCTAGGAGATGCATAGCTATGTCAGGACTTTGCAAAGAAAACTTAGTAATTAATTATGATAATTATGGCATCAGAAGCCTCTTTCTGTGCATGTGCTATAGCCTTCTTTTCAGCCTGGACAGCTGAGAGGATGCACAAGCTTGTGCTGCACAAATTAGAGGCTCCCTCTCATCTCAACCATGGCATCTTTCTCTCTCTCTGTCACTTTGAAGCCTTGGGCTGCTGCAAGACCCCCTAATAAATCCCAGAAATGTGCCTTGGTCTAGAAGAACAAGAAACACCAGAGGGCAGAGTTTTAATTTAACAAGAGCCCTGGTCAATCCCACAAGTATAAACCCTTATGACATTTGCATCAAAGTAAATTACTTGGCTTAAAATGCAAAATTGTTAATGCAAGAAATAGCAAAAACAGATCTTCAGTGAGAATGGGAAAGGATGGTTATTTCTAGCTTTTTTTCCTTTTTGCCCAAACTACACTTTTTCTTATAGTTGAAACTCTAAGAAAGTGGTTCTCAGTCATCTGGATTGATATATTCTTGGCAATTAAAAATTAGAAAACAGTAGTCAGTCCCCCCCCCCCCACACACACACACTTTATCAGCCTACATTTTTGTCATCTAGAGTGCTGAGAAATTCTCACAAAGTACTTAACACAGATGACTGGCAATGTGTCAGCATCAGCACGTACAGGAAGTGATGTCATCATCCTGTGATGTCACCATAATGCTCTGGTATTTGGGGGGAAAAACTGGTAAATATTTGCCCAAACATCAGAGTGTCACTGCGACATTGCTGATGTGATGACATCACTTCTGGTGCACGCTGGCAATGACATCACCACATCACCTGCAACATAGCATGGGCCTCCCACCCTCTCTTAGTAAGTCTCCCCACTGGCCAGCTGATTGACAGTGGGGGGCATGGTGGTGGGGGACTTCCACTGCCACTGGGGGGACTGGCAACCCTGCTTGCATATGATCCCTCTTTCCTCGGGTTGGAAAATTCTTGGAGACGTGGGGAGCAGTGCTGGGTGGAGTTTAGGGACACCAGTGAGCTCAGCAGGAGTGGGATGTAACTCTAGGACTTCCATTTTTCTTATAGTACACCCATACCATCTGCTCTTGTAGACTGTCTTTTCCTCCAGGGAAATACCTCAGTAGCCTGGAGATCGCTTGTACGTAATTCCAGGAAAATTCCATGCTCCAATTGGAGTTTGGCAACCCTACTCCCTCCATTCCTGTTTATTGGGTACAGTGCTGATCTTCTGACACCTGTCCTGGAATATTGCTGTCTCTGTTTAGTCATTAAAAGGTAGTGTGAATTGCTGTCTCTGTTTAGTCATTAAAAAGGTAGTGTGAATTGCTGGTTTTTCAGTACTTCCAATTTCAGCTTCTCCTTCCAGTCTTCAGAACTTCTGAGGAGGAGGGAAATGAATTTTGGTTTGCCACCTGTCCCTTATTTGAAAACAGGATGCTGAGAATTTTGACACAAACATAATGACCAGACAAACTTGCCTTTGATTGAACTAGGATTGCCAGGTCCAACATAGAAAATATCTGGGGACTTTGGGGGAAGAACTGGGAGACTTTGGGGAGCCAGGAGACCTTCCAGTTCCCTAAAATAAATAAATAAAAATACAGCTGTGCAGTTCCCCTGAATACAGTCTTCATTTCCTCATCCCTCACCAACTGCAGTTCCACTAAATGAAAGTGAAATTGCACACACACTCTCTCACAAAGCAGCCAAAATAAATGCAGCGCACACACACACACTTTTGTGATCTTACTGGGGCATTTTACTCATAGGAGTTGCCGAATGTACCCATCTGCTGTATTTCAACCAGCTTCCTGCCTCCACTTAGGAGAACTTTGTTGCTTAGGACACGGAGGAGGGGGGAGGAGGGAGGCTGGAAAGTACAGGGGGTAGATGTGAGCAGGGCTTTTCCCCTAGAAATAGAGGTGCCAGAATTCTCAAGGAGAAATGAAGGAGGAACACACAGGTGCCCTCATGAACTTTCCCCCTCACAAACATTTTTTTGAAAATTTTGTTCCTATGAAAAGGTTCCAGAACTTCATTCCACTGCATTCTCCCAGGAAAAAAGCCCTAGATGTGAGCATGTTTTCGATTCAAATGAAAATTTAAAGAAGTCTGAGCCTGGCTATAAAAATGGAATGACTTTTTAAAAAATGGGCTGCGTTATCCCCCAATCTGAAGTACATCAACATCACTAACCTTGACACTAGTTCATATAAAATTAAATACAGGTGCATGGACACATAAGGCATCATGTAAAACACATCCCATTATTTCACATGGTTGTTGATTTTGAATGGTTGATATCGCAGGGCAGTTATGTGTTTTATTAACAAAAAAGAACCTCTCTGTGCCTTTCAGTTAGTACAGGATGGCCTACTGCTGATAAAGGACAGACTTCACCAGTATGTATTGCAGTAGAAAGTGATTGATCAATGATCCTTGGTGTGAGAACAGTGCAACTGCACACAGGAAAGAGTTTTCCCCTGCATTTAGCTATGATAAGAACATAAGAGAAGCCATGTTGGATCAGGCCAACGGCCCATCAAGTCCAACACTCTGTGTCACACAGTGGCAAAAAATTTTATATACACACATACACTGTGGCTAATAGCCACTAATGGACCTGTGCTCCATATTTTTATCTAAACCCCTCTTGAAGGTGGCTATACTTGTGGCCGCCACCACCTCCTGTGGCAGTGAATTCCACATGTTAATCACCCTTTGGGTGAAGAAGTACTTCCTTTTATCCGTTTTAACCTTTCTGCTCAGCAATTTCATCGAATGCCCACGAGTTCTTGTATTGTGAGAAAGGGAGAAAAGTACTTCTTTCTCTACTTTCTCCATCCCATGCATTATCTTGTAAACCTCTATCATGTCACCCCGCAGTCGACGTTTCTCCAAGCTAAAGAGTCCCAAGCGTTTCAACCTTTCTTCATAGGGAAAGTGCTCCAGCCCTTTAATCATTCTAGTTGCCCCTCTCTGGACTTTCTCCAATGCTATAATATCCTTTTTGAGGTGCGGCGACCAGAACTGCACACAGTACTCCAAATGAGACAGCACCATCGATTTATACAGGGGCATTATGATACTGGCTGATTTGTTTTCAATTCCCTTCCTAATAATTCCCAGCATGGCGTTGGCCTTTTTTATTGCAGACGCACACTGTCTTGACATTTTCAGTGAGTTATCTACCACGACCCCAAGATCTCTCTCCTGGTCAGTCTCTGCCAGTTCACACCCCATCAACTTGTATTTGTAGCTGGGATTCTTGGCCCCAATGTGCATTACTTTGCACTTGGCCACATTGAACCGCATCTGCCACGTTGACGCCCACTCACCCAGCCTCAACAGATCCCTTTGGAGTTCCTCACAATCCTCTCTGGTTCTCACCACCCTGAACAATTTAGTGTCATCCGCAAACTTGGCCACTTCACTGCTCACTCCCAACTCTAAATCATTTATGAACAAGTTAAAGAGCATGGGACCCAGTACCGAGCCCTGCGGCACCCCACTGCTTACCATCCTCCACTGCGAAGACTGCCCATTTATACTGACTCTCTGCTTCCTATCACTAAGCCAGTTTTTGATCCACAAGAGGACCTGTCCTTTTACTCCATGACTCTCAAGTTTTCTAAGGAGCCTTTGATGAGGAACTTTATCAAAAGCTTTCTGGAAGTCAAGGTAAACAACATCTATCGGGTCACCTTTGTCCACATGTTTGTTCACCCCCTCAAAGAAATGTAACAGGTTAGTGAGGCAAGATCTTCCCTTGCAGAACCCATGCTGAGTCTTCCTCAATAACCCGTGTTCATCAATGTGCCTACTCATTCTGTCCTTGATAATGGTTTCTACCAACTTTCCCGGTATTGAAGTCAGACTGACTGGCCTGTAATTTCCCGGATCTCCTCTGAAACCCTTTTTAAAGATGGGGGTGACATTTGCTACCTTCCAGTCCTCAGGAACGGAGGCAGATTTCAATGAAAGATTACAGATTACAGATGGAGGGACAAGCATCATGTACAGCTTGGCAGTTGGGCTAGGTCTCAGCAGGCTGAGGTTTTGACACCAACTTTACCATGCTGTTCCCTGGGTGACCTTGGTTTGGTCACTCTGAAGCTAACCTATCTTATTTGGTTGTTATGGTGGTAAAACTGGGTAGTGTTGGGGAAGAACTGTAGCCTAAGCTTTCATTCAAAGAAGAGTGGAAATTGAAGGGGTTTGCTTCAGAAAACCAAATATCTTGGAACAGGCTATGCAAATACTATTCCACTAAAGTTTGGAGCATTTCTGAATCCTGGTGCTTTCAACAGGAGCCATTTAGGCATGTGCTTAAGTCTTTCACTGAGATCAATGGGTCTTAAAAGTAATTCATTTTAGTCTGATTGTGCTTTATGCTTTGTAGAGTTTTGGAAGAGCATAATGAAGCATCAAAATCTGTTTTGATTTTTCTCACGGTCTCTCCTGATTTGTTCTTCCTGTGGAATCCCTAGTGCCGTTGGCACACTGTTAGGTGGTGTACGTGCCATAAGTTCCATGTTTCATTCCTAGACTGCAGACAGGGATTTGATTGAACTCAGGTATTTGCAGGCCTTTCACCCTTCAGTTCTCCCACTGGTTTTTCAGTTATTACATTTCTATCCATCATCTTCTTTCTTTGGCTGCTGCAGTGCGTAGCTGAAGCTGCACATGACTTGCACAGCATTTCAGATTTCTTCCAGCAAAGTGGACTCTTCATGACTGCTGAGAACAAGCAACACAACAAAGATCAGCCTTCCTGGCTCTGGTCTTCAGAGAGTCACTTCTCTGGCTTGTCTACTGCACTGGCTGTTTTGTTGGTCAACCTAGGGTTGCCAGTTTTGGGTTTGGAAGTTCCTAAAGATCTGAGGGTGAAGTTTGGGGAGGGAGCTCAGCAGGAATGTGATGCTATAGAGTTCATCCTCCAAAGCTGCCATTTTCTCTGGGGGACCTGATCTCTGTAGTCTGGAAATCAGTTGTAATTTCAGGAAGACACCAGGCAACCCTAGTTTTGGTCTCATTTATTTGGAAAAACCCACTCCAAGCAAATCAAGAATGTACTCAAAGCCACCACAGCATGGTGGAAAATTTCATTGTGTTAGGCTGGGCACAGACTCTAGATTATGGGGGGTGGTGGGGAATCTAAACTTTTGGTTTTTAAATTACACAAGCTTCTAGCTCTCATGGTTACTAAAATATGCTTGAAAGCTGACACTGTCATTTCCACCTCTTGCCCTGCCTTGGAACTCCCAGGTTGTCAGGCAGTGGCCTGGTAACCCTAACGGGAAGTGTCCATTTGCTTTTTTTGTTGTATCCTATGAGAAGAAATCATCAAAACAATGCTTCTTGGTCTTCCTCCACAGAGTCGGAAACATGCAAGCAAAGTTCGGCTTTACTATATGCTCCACCCAATAGATGGAGGCTGTCCTGCTAAGAAGCTGCGGTCAGAAAATGTGAGTATTGCTAATGAGACTTCTGAACTGGGTACAGAAGGACTATGATGCCCAGGTTGCATTGCACAGAGTGCACAGATGCAGTAGTGTGCTGGAATATCAGGGTTGAATGTAGACTTCTTGGCAGTGAACCGGTGCTCTTGGATGTGTTGTGGACATAGTGGATGCTCGAGCAGGCTGCATTGTCCAATGGATAGAAGCCCTGGTTGTTTGGTATATAATGTAGTTTTATAGTAACCATTGAATACTGTAAGACTGTGGTAGCCATCAAACACCAAGCAGCAGGTCTAGAAATCAAAGGCCTTACAACTTCCTCCACTGGGAATTGAATGTACCAGGGCTTTTTTTTGTGTGTGTGAGCAGGAATGCACAGGAACGCAGTTCCGACTGGCTTGGTGTCAGGGGTGTGTGGCCTAATATGCAAATATGTTCTTGCTGGGCTTTTTCCACAAAAAAAGCCATGTACAAAACAGTGGTGACATCACGGGTATGGCCTAATATGCAAATGAGTTCCTGCTGGGCTCTTTCTACAAAAAAGCCCTAGAATTTACCAACTCTGGAGCTCTGGTTAACTCTCTTCCTTTCCTTTGCCCTAGAAGGTATGTATAATCTGTTAAATTTGGAGATCCAGCCTAAAAAAGTTTACCCACTTTGTAAACAAATGTCTGAAACATGCAAGGACATTTTTCAAGGACCCAGAAATATCCACAAAAATAAATACTAAGGGGAAGCAGTCACTACAGCTGAATTAGATTTTGCACTTCAAATGACCTTTTGCAGTTCAATGATAACAATTTAGAAACCAGCTTCTGGAACACTGTCCAAGAGTAACGATTTTCACTAGAATAATGAATAGTTATGGCAGTCTTCATACAAGTAAGCATGTTCTGAAATGAGCTGAAAGATTGTTCTTAATGTATATTTCTGGTTAAAACTGCAGAATATTAAAGTCATTTGCTGGTTGACCTTTACCACTGAGCTGAAAACAGAAGGTTATAATTGTTAATATCTATTTGATGCTTATGAAAGTATGTTTTATTCCTCTAAAGCTATCTGTCATCCTGAATGTATTAAAAGTGGTGTGTTGGCACAATGTATGTGCTACACGCAGCAATGCTGCTGAAATTTAAAAGGGAGGTGGGGTACCAATGCCAATGAACTCCTTCAAAGTTGCCAGCCCTCTTCATTGCCAGCCAACCCGCTCTGAAGCCAGTCTCTTCTTCCCAAAACTGACTTTTGCAAAAGGAGGGAGTGGCAAAAGGGGAGGGCTTCTAGCATTCCTTATTGATAATCATAATACTTAGTATTGATGTAGTACATTGAAGTTCAAAATTCTTCATTTATGTTGTTGGTGAATCTTGTAATAGCTCTCTAAGGTTGGCTATATCAATATCTATGCATCTTGGCTGGGCAGGGATAGTGGTGGCGTGGACTGGAGAGAGCTGCTTGTCTGAGCCCTTAGCAAACTCATTGAAGAAATAGGATTTAGACTTCTGATGCCTGCATGATGACCCATACACTTAGCCACAATATTACATCAGCTTGTGTCTGTAAGGTGTGGTAAATGTAGTTTGCACCATTATCACTCGGTGTGAAGAAATGCAGTTTTTCTCCTGAGATGTTTGAGCCTCCACTGTGCGTATTAAAAGATTTCTTTTCCTCTGGGCAGAAAACAGGTATGAGGGGGAGGGAGCCTGTGCAGTTATTTTCCAAACGTACCTCAACACACCTTCATTCAAATGCTAATAGATCTGGCAGGAGAAATAGCAAGTGGGTCAAGCTCTTCCCCTTCCCCAAGCAGGAAACAGTGACTTGGAGAAATGAAATCCTAGATAGTCATCAGGAAGGAGGTTCCTGGAAATCTTCAGGAAGAAGCTGCAGGAAACACTTCTTTGTCAGGGGGTGGAGAAACAGATATGATAAAACCTCCTTGCAACAGAAAGGAGGCCTTTTCCCCCCCTTGGGTGCTGCATCTGGGAGTCCACACAGACCTCTCCACTGACAAGGCAGCCATTGACCATGTGCTCACCTCAAGAGCTGGAGCAAGCTTCGAGGTAATGGTAACTCTGTAGAGATCAAGAACTCCCAAGCTAAAGGGCCTGTCCTATTTTAACATCTGATAGGGCATGTATAGAGAAAGGAACAGAGGATTTGCATTTTACCTGTTACTTTTTTTTTTATCTCTTGCTCAATTTGGTGCTGTGCTAAAAGTATGCTTGCAAACATTTTCTTTTTCATAAATGCTTTATAACTTTTGAGGCTGGCAGTAGTTCCTTGTACCACATTGACTTCCACCATCTTGAACACACTATTTTAAAAGGTGCATCGGAGGAGGAGGAAGAAGAAGACCACAGATTTATACCCTGCCCTTCTGACTGAATCAGAGTCTCAGAGCAGCTTACAATCTCCTTCCTGCACAACAGACATCCTGTGAGGTGGGTGGGGCTGAGAGAGCTCTCACAGTATCTGCCCTTTCAAGGGCAACTCCTATGAGAGCTATGGCTAACCCAAGGCCATTCCAGCAGCTGCAAGTCTGTATTTCTCCAGGTTCACAAAAGGCAGTAAATTATTCCCATGGTGACCAGACACTGGGAGACATAGACCTCAGAATTCCTGACCTCCCTGTTAGGATTGCCAATCCCCAGGTGGGGGCAGGGGATCCCCCAATTTGAAGGCTCTCCCCCCGCTTCAGTGTCATTAGAAAGCGGGGGAGAGGGAATGTCTGGTGGGCACTCATTATTCCCTATGGAGACCGATTCCCATAGGGAATAATGGAGAATTGATCTGTGGGAACCTGGTGCTCTGGTGGGGCTGTTTTTTGAGATAGAGGCACCACATTTTCAGCATAGCATCTGGTACCTCTCCTCAAAATGCTGTCCAAGTTTCAAAATGATTGAACCAGGGGGCCCAATTCTATGAGCCCCAAAAGAAGGTGCCCCCATCCTTCATTATTTCCAATGAAGGGAAGGTGTTTAAAAGGTGTGTAGTTCCTTTACATGTGATGGCCAGAACTACCTTTGGAGTTCAATTGTGCTTGTCACATCCTTGCTCCTGGCCCCTCCCCCAAAGTCTCCTGGCTCCACCCCCAAAGTCCCCAGATATTTCCTGAATTGGACTTGGCAACCCTACTCCCAGTGGTGGTGAGCTACCCTGAGAAAGAAAGAAAAGACTATCCAGGTGTGAGAAAAACACAGGAGTGTAGGCAGAAATGGGGCCTGCAGGCCAGAGCAGGCATGTTCCTCCGCAATTGACATAAAAGTATTAAGCTAGGAAGCACTGGGAACCCTTCTGTTCATCATGTAATCCTTAATGGGTTGGTATCATCCCCTCAAACAACAACAACAACCAGAAGGCAGGAGAAACAGTGGTACCAGACCAATCAGGCCAAAGGTGAATATTCACATAATCAAGGTATTCTTCAATATTATTTGGCACAGCCCTAAATGTATAAGATTATTTGTCTAGCAAAACAGATTTCTTAATCTATACATGGCATCTATACCTCAGGATTTCCCCCAGTGCTATAACTTCTTATATTTTATGCGGATGGATTTATGGTATGCAGCTGTCCCTAGCAATATGTAGAAATTAGAGCATAAAGCAAAATATTTCTGGCATGATGCGATCTCTTGATGCTCTCATAAAATCTTGGACAATAAATTTTGCAGAGAACACAAAAAGGGCAGTAAATAATAATTGGGTCAGAGATCCTAGCAAATAAACAGGAAAAGGCTGTTGTATCACTCAGGCTAGTATGCTGTTATCCAGGTGGGAGGTGGGCTTCCAGTGGAGGTTCCAGTGGTCAGAAAGGGAGGGGAGAACACCTCCAGATGACCCCCTGTAAGCCAAAATGCCCTCAAAACGAGGTTGGGGAATTGTCGGGTGGGCACCTGTCTTAATAAGGATCTTTTAATCTATGTATACAAGATACACGTCCAGAAATTATTTCTTAAATTTACACAGGACTCTAATTAAGTAAAACAATTAAAATTTATTTAGAAAACTATAGAACTCACATACAAGGCAATGTGCTCATGAAACATACATACAGTCCTAAGAAAAATAATAATAATAATAACTTTATATTTCTATCCCGCCCTCCCCCCAAGGCAGGCTCAGGGCGGCTCACAGCATAAAATACATTATACATCAAGTTATACTTATAAAATCATGGTTAAAACAATTTACAGATTATATTAAAATTAACATTAACAATATGGTGCTATAAAAATAGAGAGAGATATAGAGACAACACATGGATAGACAAACAGGGTGATAATTACCGATCGTAGTCTTCAAGGAAGGCTCCAATGGCGACAAGTGAGGACTAGGGGGATGGGACCCTCAACTGATCAGGAATCGGGGATGGATCTAGACAGCGGAACTGGGGTACTGCTAGATGTACACACCTGTGAAGAGCTGGGTCATAGGTTATAAGGACTACCTTGAACCCTTAGGGGATGGGAGGTACAGGGGTGGAGGAGAGGTGGTCAGGTGGTACATGACCTCAGAAAAAGGGGAGGCATTGCAGTGACCATAAGGGCTGGACTTATGCAGTAGCCAATAGCAAGTTTATTGGTGGCATCTAATTGGGTGCCCATAACTGACCAATGAACAAGCTTGGGCCCTGGTTACCTGATTGAACTTCCAGGTAACAATGGGCCAGGGTGGGAGGCTCCAGGATGACCGTTAAGGGAAAGAATGGGGGAAATTACTAGGTGGAGGTGTGCTTGAGTTTACCAAACTTTTCTAAAAGGTGACAATAGATGGCCAAATTGCTACCTAAGGTAACACCTGGTTTACACAAAGGAACTTGGCTCTGGCTGAAGATGGTCTTCCTCTTCTTCAGTCTTCTCTTGGCACCAGTCTTTGTCTTGGGTTCCGATAGACAAAGGTTTAGGTGGTCTGGCAGGATCCACGCCTAAGATAAGCTTCATGGCCTCACGCATAGGTGACATCTGTTGAGTACGTGAGCCTCTCGCTTTGATGTAATGGAGTCTGGCACGGCAGGAAGATAGTTGCTTGTGGTGTTAGCCTCCCAAAGTGGATTCTATGGACAAGGCTGAAAACTGCTTGCCCGGACAGTTCCTGGCTGCACAACTTCTTCCGCTCCAACGGCCGAGATGGAGTTCACACGGAGCGACTGGAAACCCATTTGTCCTCCTGGCTAGCACTCTTCCGGAGACATGGAGTGCTGCTGCAACGTTATGGCTGTTACTACTCATAAGTCCCTTCCAGTTTGGTAGACAAACCCACGTTCTCCTGGCAGATGTGTGTGAGTTTAGTCTCCAGGCACCCTGGCAACCAAACTGGTGACTACAATGTTCTGGAAATAGGGGTATTTTTCTCACACACACACACTCCCCGTTCCTGCACTTGACTAGGCCAAATGCAGAACAGACACTTAGAATTACATGGATTCCCTTGTTCAGTTGCTTGTCTGTTCCTTGGAATTATTCTCACTTGTGATTTAGTTCTATTGAACTTTAGTTTAATTAGGAGAATTTGTAAAGCAAATTCCATAACTGAAGCAGACAGTTTTGTCCAGCTCTCTCTTCTTTCAGATCATATGCACACACACAAACACACATACTTACTCTCATCTGGTTTAGATCCCTCCTACATTTTCCCCAGGAGGAAGCAATTCCATCCACACAAGCATGACTTTCCTGCCTACCCCCTCTTAACAGCTTGGAAGGCATTAAAACCAGCTAAAATTTCACAGACATTAACTGCAACCCTGTTCTCTTTATAAAAAATTCCCTTCAGAACAATTTCATTCTACACATTCTGCAGAAAGATAGAAGAGTGGGAGCATTCTTGAACTGGTTAGGCAGGCCATTCCCCCAGATCTTACATTTCTTTTTATTTGATTTGTGTGAGTGATCCTGCTTCTTTGCTTTTTGCTGCTTGCTTCAACCATTTGTTTCTATTATATGTACAGGTTGTCAGGGTGTTTTTTACATTCTATGGGATTTTATGTGTTTATAGATATATGCAGTAATGCGGATTGTGATAGCTGAGTGCTGATTTATTGATGTTCAAAATGTATTCATTTAAGATATTTAGATCCTACCTGTCTATATGTCAGTATTCAAGATGGCTTATGGTACAAAACAAAAACAACAATATAAGAAAACCCATAAAAATCAAAGATAGAACAAAAGCCTGCTATGACAGTGACAACAGAATGCAAAGGATTAATGCAGGATAAGATACTGAGAGAGCAATCCTAAACAGGTCTACTCTGAATTCTACTAAAGTCTATTTAGGGCTGCCAGCTCCAGGCTGGGAAATACCTGGAAACTTTGGGGGTATAGGCCGAAACGAGTGGGGTTTACAAAGGGGATGGACTTCAATGGGGTATAATGCCATAGAGTCTACCTTCCAAAGGAAAGGAAAGGAAAGGTCCCCTGTGCAAGCACCAGTTGTTTCTGACTCTGGGTTGACGTTGCTTTCACTGCAGACTTTTTATGGGATGGTTTGCCATTGCCTTCCCCAGTCTACACTTTCTCCCCAGCAAGCTGGGTACTCATTTTACTGACCTTGGAAGGATGGAAGGCTGAATCAACCTCGAGCCAGCTACCTGAAAGCCCAGCTTCTGCCGGGGATCGAACTCAGGTCGTGAGCAGAGCTTAGGACCGCAGTACTGCAGCTTTAACACTCTGCGCCACGGGGCTCTTCCAAAGCAGTGGTTTTTTCCAGGGGAACTAATCTCTGCCTCCTGGAGATCAGTGGTAATCCCAAGAGATCTCCAACACCACCTGGAGGTTGGCAACCCTAGGAAAGTGCTCTTAGGATTGCATGTAAATGTCCTAAGAACAGCAGTAAAAAAACCCCAGCATTAATACCATTGCTCCCAAATGGCAAAAAAAGATGGGGTAGCTAAAGCCAACAGCAGGGGGCCTTAAAAGATTAGAGAGAATAAAAACAGTTTGTTCTACTGGGTGCCAGGCAAGCTAGCCCAAAGAGTTTTCAAAGCATGTGTGGCACACCTGAAAAGGCCCAGTTTCATGCTAACTCTCCTAACTCAGAATATGGGGACACACAGACTGGGGCCTCTGACGATCATCTTGGCTGGCAGGCAGTGGGCAAGGGTAATCCTTCAGGGATCCTGCTGCCATATTGCATAGGGCTTTATAGATTAAAACAGCACTTTGAATGATGCTAAGAAGTAAACTTGCAATCAACGTAAAGGTATGGTTCTTGTAACTTGCACCTGCTAGCATCCACTCCTAGCTGTCTCATTTTAAAGTGATTGAAATTTCTGAACAGTTTTCATTGGCAGTCCCACACTAGGTGTATTGTAATAGCTGAGTGTTGAATTAGGGCTTTTCAGCATGGGGTTTTCTCAGTGGCTCTAGCCCCATACTATTTTGATTGATGTCCTGATTTCCTTGTGCATTTTTGAGCCTTCAGTTTTCACTTTGTTCCCCCCCCCGTCCCTCCCCCCACCTTTGATAATATTTTAACCCTGAAATTTTTCTGGAAGTCAATTTTGAGTTGCCTTTTTCCTTGCGCATAATATGTCTGTCCGTTTTCTTTGTCCATCTTCAGGCTACTTTTTGATGGTTGGACTGTGGTGGTCAAACCACTCTCCCTTCCTCCAAGGGAGATCTCTGCAAAGAGAGAGGCTAGATACTTTGTTTTTTAAACAAAAGCTGGGAATTCGGAATACCTCCTAAGCTCCAGTAATATATTGACGTTTTAGTGCTGTTTCCAAAAAGGGGTGATATCACCAGTGATGGCAGCACCCTCCCTTGAAAATCCTCCTTATTGATGGCACATGCAGAGTGTGAAAATGCACAGGAAGGGCAAATGTGAGGAACAACTGTGCCCAAACTCATTCCATTGCTTGTGGATTGACTCCCAAGAACTTCAGGAGTAAGTGAAGTCTGTAGAAAAGAAAGCCCTTAGTGAAGCACAAATAACTTTGAAAAAATGCATATATTCAATGCAAGGGAAGAGAAAATGGAACAAAACCAGAGAATAATGGATTTGATTTGCACATGGGAGAAACAAATTCACAATGCATTTTTGGATTGAAACAGACAGCATGACACATTGAAAATTATTCCTATGCCCATGCATTGACAGAACCATGAAAAAAGGCGATTTGATGAGTCTGTATATGAGTGCATCAAGATTCTTTGCTTACTCTGTTTTACTGATACACACATGTGCTCTTGTACATAAGTAAAATGCTGCATTAAAAGATCCTTGAGGCAAGCAATCAGCAGGCCATCCAAATGCCTCCAGGAAATCCACAAGTAGGCCATGAAGGTTGACATCTTTCCCTTGTTGGTTGTCCTCTATATATGTAATTCAGAAATATGTTGGCTCTGAACATGGAGGTTCTATTACCAATCAGAGTCAATTATTTTTCTCATTGTTATTTAAAAAGCTTTTAGGCTAGTGGTCATGTTATTAGGTAGCAATTCTAAGCAGGGCTTTTTGTGTAGAAAAAGCCCAGCAGGAACTCATTTGCATATTAGGCCACACACCTTGACCTTCACCATTGTTTCACACAGCTTTTTTGTAGGAAAAGCCCAGCAAGAACTTATTTGCATTTCAGGCCACACCCCATGACAAGTCATCTGGATCTGCATTTCTGTGTGTTCCTGCTCAAAAAAGGCCCTGAAAGAAAGATGAACATACCTAGGGTTGCCAAGTCCTCTTCATCCCCCAGCGGGGGACATTCGCGCACGCAGTACGTCCACGTGTGACGAATGACGTCACCCGGAAGTGACATCATCACAATGGAGGCACCCATATGGGGCCGCTTTAGGCATTTCCAGGCAAACTCTATGGTTTTCCCTAGACACTCTAGCCATTTGGGAGGCTAAAACTCTATGGTACAAAAGTACCCTAGAGTTTTAACCTCCCAAATGGCTAGAGTGTCTGGGGAAAACCATAGAGTTTTCCCGGAAACGCCAAGAGCGGCCCCACACGGGCGCCTCTATTTTGATGGCATCACTTCCAGGTGACGTCATCACAGGGGGAGGTTCCCCATCCAGACCGGGTGCTTGGCAGTCCTAAACACAACAGGCACTGTATGGCTGTGATCACACCTGCTAAATAATGCAGTTCCAAACAACTTTCAATGCATTTTCCAACTAGATTTTACTGTGTAAGCTAGCAAGATCCAGTTTGAAAGTGCATTGAAAGTGGATTGAAACTGCATTATTTAGCATATGTGATCACAGCCCAAAGTTGGAAATGTGCTTCAGCAATTTACCAGTTACACCTGCTTTCCCAGTGTCTCAGATATCTGGTTCATAGTAGAAATCAAGATATTACCTGTTCATCAATGAATTATTTTATTCCTACCTCTGTTCTCAGATTGTTCCAGGCACATATTCCAGAAGTCTGTCTGGTGCACCTTGGCCTCTTATAATTGAAGCAACCGTACCTCTCAGCAACTCATTCAGAGACCATCTGCCACCAAGGGCTCCTTGTAGAGGAAGTGCAGTTTTGAAATGTGATAAAAGGTGGCTTTATTAATTCATGGTTGAAATGCCAGAGCGACACTATTCTGGGAAATGATTGTTGAATCAATCAAAGGCATTACTGGGCTTAGATGGTCTTTAGGCCCTTTAGTCTTTATCTGGCCCCTGGCGGCCCTATGATATTCTAATCAAGTTGGCAGTAAAAAGAATTGCTCACAGTTTCGCTGGGAGGAAATGAAGCAATGAATCTCCATATGTATTCATATCAGTTTTATTGAACTGCTATCTCATGCTTATTCTGGAAATATATAAGACCATTGCCATCTGGAACATGGGGGTGGGGCAGCATGAAAAAATGCATTAGTTAACCACCACGCCCAAAGAATTATATTGCAGTCATATAGATCAGGAGTCCTTAACCTTTTTAAGCGTGTGGAAACCTTTGGGATTCTGGCACAGTGTGGTGCACTAAAAGCCTGCCACGTGAGGTAGAAGTGGGGCCAACCAGAACATGGCTGCCACAGGAGACAGAGCCACACACAGAAAGGCAGCTAAAGTGTAGGAGAGAGAAAAAATACTCTGGGAAAGAGAAATCAAGGCTGTGGTGGAAGCTGCAATCTTAAACTAGGGTTGCCAGCTAGGGTTGCCAGGTCTTACCATCTCACCAGTGGGGGTATTTGGGGGGAGGTGTTCCTGGAGAGGGCAGGGACATCACATGGCATTCCCAACATGATGGCATCACACAGAACTGATGACATCATGTTGTGGATGTCATGCATCAATGCTCTGGTTTGAAGGCAAAACTCTATGATAAAATTGCCCTGTAGAGTTTTGCCCCCAAACCAGGATTGCTGTGCAGTGTCCCTGATGTGATAAAATCACTTCTGTGTGATGTCATCGCATTGGGGATGTCCCATGTGACATGGCTGTTTAGATGTGGGACAGGAAGGAGCACCGGAAAGCAGGGGACCACCTGCCTGGACCTGGGGACGGGGAACCCCATTGCCAACCTCAAGATGGAACCTAGAGATTTCCTGAAATGACAACTGATCTTCAACCCATAGAGATGAGTAGTCTTGGAGAAAATGGGTGCTTTGGAGAGTGGGCTCTATGGAATTATATCCAATGACTTCTCTGCCCTTCCCTGGCTCTAACCCCAAATCTTCTGGAATTTCCCATTCTGGAGCTGATAACCCTATTTTAATTTGCACAACCAATCAGATCTCCAGCAGCCAATCAGAATTCCTGCTGGGCAAGAACCCCAATGGCCCACCTACTTTCTAAAACATTTGCCAGATACTAGAAAAGCTGTTGGTGAGTGCCACGAAGACCATGGGTGCCATGTTGAGATGATCATGTTAGGATTTTTTCGAGTGTTTTAACAATGCAAATATTTATCAGCCATGTGGTGGTGGTAAGATGCAAACATGCTTAAAGTTGCTCATAATATAATTTTGGAATTAATTTTTGAAATTATGATAATTTAATCAGAAAGAATGAAGCACAAAATGCAGTGCAGGGTGAAGTTCTCCAAGACAATAAAGCAAAAGAACCAAGTAGCCTTTCTCTCCTTACTGTCTGGACAACAAGGCAGCCCTTGAAATACAAAAAGTCTATGTACTGGCATATTTATCACACCCCTTCTGCAAAAAGCTCAAGATATTGTACACAGGGTTTCACCCACTTATTCTCACAACAGCCCTGTGAGGTGGGTTAGGCTGAGAGTGAGTAAATAGGCCAATATCACCCAGAGAACTTCATGGCTCAATGACCTTTGAATCTGGGTCTTCCTGGCCAACTCACCACACAGGCTCCAAGATGATGTGCAAGGATAACATCTTTTTTGAGTATTCTTCTGGTGCATTTGCAGTCGTCTTCAGTAAAACATCTGAACAAGGACAAAATATTTGTTGGCAGTGGGGAAAAAGAAACAGCCAGGCTCTAGAACAAGATGTATGTGATTGTCAAGAGGATTTTTTTGTTCTTAAATCATCTCTCTGAATGTAGGCTGAAGAGATACAATGTCGCTGAAGCTCAGGACAAACACACTGAGAGTGTGCTTGTGTGGGAACATTCCGGTACACAAACACTACGAGGTGTCAAGTTTTCAAACAAGAACCTTGTGGGTGTCTCTTTGACTGTTACACTGGATGTCGATCTGTGAATTCAAAGTGTTTGTCGTTGCACTAATACTTTGAAATTGTTCCCTGGGGCCTGAGTAGAGAATGGTGCGATTTTTTAAAAAAGGTCTTGGAAAAAGAAGTAGTTTTCCTAAGTGTTTATGGCTCCTGTAGCTGGGGAGGTCTCTTTTTAATGACCTGATTTTGATGAACAGGAAACCCATTTCATATGAAATCAGTTCCTTTTGTGTATGTGTATGCTGGTGAGAGGACAGACCCTCTGTCAGGATAAACCATGGGTTCTAAAGGCTCCCAGGAAGGGGCTAGGGTTACCAACTACTAGGTAGTAGCTGGTGATCTCCTGGGATTACAATTTATCTCCAGATTACAGAGATCAGTTCATCAGGACAAAATGACTACTTTGGAAGGTGGCTACCCTGGCATTATACCTTATTGAAGTCCCCCCTCCTCAGGTTTCACCCCTACATCTCCTGGTATTTCCCAAACAGAGCTGGCAACCCTAGAAAGGGTGGAACTTTTGGGTTGTCAACTCCAGCCTGGGAAATTCCTGAAGCTCTAGAGGCAATGCCTGTGGAGGTGGGAACTAGGGATGGAGTTCATCTAGAATCTATAGTAGACCATAGAGTTTGCTCTCTGAAACTACCATCCCCCCCTGGGAGAACTGGTCAGTTTGCAGTTCTCCCTCCCCTGGGAGAACTGATCTCTGTAGTATAACAGTTACAATTCTTTGACAACTCTAGGTGCTACCTGAAGGTTGGCAACTCTAAACCCTGTCTTGCCAGGGTTAGACATGTTAGTATTTCTGCAACTATAGATCGGCTTGATATAAACATGACTGCCTGTAACCTATAAAAATGTCTATCCTTGGATTGTGCTCAGTTTTAAGGTGCAGTTGGTTATCAGATCTCTTGGCCTTTTGACCCAGTCTGAAGTCATGCCTGTTCAGAGGGCCCTTGTCTCCATCCATTAATGAGTGGATTAACTGTATTAATTGCACTCATCTTGCCCCAAAGTGTTTGTAAATGCTGTTCTGTTCCCTGCCCCGCTTCTGACTGTGCTGGTTTGATTGATTTTAGTTGACACTTGATTTATTTCTGTTGCAATGTTTTTATATAATGGTGGTATCTATGCTTACAGTTACTCTTGTGAGACACCTTGGGCATTCTTTGAATAGAATGGAAGGAAGTAAAGTGTCTAGATAACTTAAATCTTTGTTCCTGAGATGGTAAAAGACTCCCAGTTGCTCTTGTTTGCACACCATGCTGCAAACTGACCAGTAAACTAAGGCTGGGCAGAATCCCCCCTGGATGTCCCTTAGCAAGAATTTGCAATTTAACAATCTCCGCTATCAGTGAGATTTGGTAGCAACTCAAGTTTTGGGTCTTCTTAGCTTTGCCTAACGCATGGAACTGCTTCACCAACCAGGACTTCCCAGCCACAGGGATGGTTTCGCAGCTGTTGCAACCCCAAATTCCTCTCTTTGATATTGCTTCTCCCTTGTGCAGATTGAATCTGTGGATTCTTTATTTTAATGCTGTTTTCTCCTGGCTCACACCAAATGCTGCCTGTAAAATATATGCCTTCTTCAGTGTTATATCTGCATCAAGAAGTCAGCATTGTATGCTACGCATACATTACATGCATAAATCATGAGCATTGTATGAATCAATGCTATATATAGTGTATATATGGGGGAGGGACGGTGGCTCAGTGGTAGAGCATCTGCTTGGGAAGCAGAAGGTCCCAGGTTCAATCCCTGGCATCTCCAAAAAAGGGTCCAGGCAAATAGGTGTGAAAAACCTCAGCTTGAGACCCTGGAGAGCCTCTGCCAGTCTGAGAAGACAATACTGACTTTGATGGATCAAAGGTCTGATTCAGTATAAGGCAGCTTCATATGTTCATATGTTCATAATTGTATATAACATGAATATGCAATACAAACAAATCTAGAAAATCAAATTGCAAAAAAAAAGAGAACCAAAACCAACAAACAGATATCAGTGAACATTTTAAAAAGAAATAGGAAGCATTCACCCATGCTAGAGTTGCCAGCTCCAGGTTGGCAAATTCCTGGAAATTTGGGGGCAGAGCCTGGAGAGAATAAAGTTTGGGGAGGGAGCGGAGAAGGAAAATTATGCCATAGAGCCCACCCTCCGAAGATGTCATCTGTTTCATGGAAACTGATCTGTGTAAGTCTGGACATCAGTTGTAATTCTGAGAGAACTCCAGACCCTTCCTGGAGGCTGGAAACCGTCCTTCATCCCTAGCCAGGCAGATCTGGCACTTGGTTCCTTTGGCCACTGGGTGACACAGAGTGTTGGACTGGATGGGCCATTGGCCTTATCCAACATGGCTTCTGTTATGTTCTTATGACCTTCGGAGCTGCTGAGAGACAGCATTGACAACCATAACTCAGCTTCACTAAGCATCTGTGTTTGTATTTGCTGTAAGCCTCAGGTGTATGGAAACACCCTTCCTGATCTTAGACTTGAAGAACGTCTTCCCCTCCCCCTTTCTATGAATTTGTTCAGGTGTTTCCATAGGCCAAGAACCCTAAAATTCACCTAAAAGTTTGGCTTTGAGGAAAATTTGATGGCAGTTCTGAGGCTTAAGCACGTTAGAAGTAACTCACAAAAAAGAAAGAACAGCAGGTAATTTGGAATTCTGATAACACCAACAAACAACGGCAAAATGAAAAGTGGACTTGTTTGTACAGGAGTGTTTTACCAACTCAGGTTGCCAGCTCCCAGGTGGGGCCTCGAGAGCTCCCAGGATTACAGCTGCTCTCCAGACTACAGAGATCAGTTCCCCTGGAGGACCTGGCAGCTGTGAAGGACTGACTATACAGGATCACATCCCTGCTGAGGTCCTCCCCCTGCCAAAACTTTGCCCTTCCCAGATTCCACTCCTAAATTCCCATGAATTACCCAACCAGTAGTACAGCCTGATTTTGCTCTGGAGGTGGGCAGTCATATCTAGTGCAGTCATATCAGAGTTAGGCCGGTTTCTTTGACATTAATGGGCTTAGACTGGAGTAACTGCAGATAAGATTGCACCGTCTGTCTCCTTAGTCTGAAGTCCTTGTCATCAAGTATAGATGTTTAGGATCGGATCATCAGGCTAATATTGTGTGGGGACCAAGAGGCTTGGGTAAAATGTTATTGTACAAAACATGAAGGCAGTGCAGGTTTTCAGTGCAAGAGCTGTGCAGTGCCATAAAGATTTAAGTGCAAGACATGTTTTTAATGCAAGGAAAGGATGATGGGGATCGTTAGCACTTAAGTGGTAATGAAAACAATGGGACTGAACGAGGGCTTTGCACACCGGGGGGTGGGGGGGCCTTTAGCAGCCCTTATTAATGGGTCCACCTGGTACACCAATAACAGAAAATGTTTCTGCCAGGCAAGCTAATTAGACCCAGTGGCAAATTACCAGTTAAAAATAGCTCTGAAGCCGCTGGACTTTTCACACAGGCCTTTTGTGCCAGTAATGAAGCACCCGCTGCCACTTCCCATTGAACATCAGACTAGTTCAGGCTGGACACAGCAAACAAACATAGATCCAGGCTGACATTTTGACATTGTGCTTAGAGCTGCAGTCCAGTGCCTCCTTGCCTGCTTGGGAGAATGTCTCGCTGAATTTGACTGGGTGTATTTATGGGTAAACGCACTTAGGATTTGCATACACATCTAATAGACTGAAGACTCCTCCAAGCATACATAAATCCATTTTATAATTCCTTGCAATCTGATAAAATTGTAACTTCATAATCATATTTTAAGTTAATGTGGCAGGTGATACTTTTAAGTTCTTATCCAAATTTCTCCTTGGATTTGGAAGTCTTGTTTCCAAAGCAGAACTGAAATTTTTACAGAATGTTAAGTGTCTGTCATTTACTGTAGCTTTCATTTCAGATGTATATTGCAGGAAAATAGCAAACTTTATGTAACCTTTATGTATATGAATGTATAGTTGTATAGATAAATTGTACCCTTGATTTCTCCAATTTTCTTGAAAAGATCTCTTGTCCTTCCCATTCTATTATTTTCCTCTGTTGCTTTGCATTGTTCCTTCAGGAAAGTCTCCTTATCTCTCCTTGCTGTTCTCTGGAAATCTGCATTCAGTTGGGTGAATTTTTCCTTTTCACCTTTGCCTTTCGCTTTCCTTCTTTCCTCAGCTATTTGTAAAGCCTCATCAGACAGCCACTTTGCTTTCTTGCATTTCTTTTTCTTTGAGATGGTACTGATTGCCCCCCAAGGTCAGAATGAAGAGTCAGACACAATGCATTGGAATAAAATTTGGGCCACTTTATTAATTAACAGCATAAACAGCAAGGGGACCCCACCAGTGGCCTGGCCAGGGCTAGGGGTCACTGTGACTGCTCCCCTGCCATTAACGGAGCCAGAGCTGAGCGACACAGCTCCCTCAAGGCGGGCCCAGCAGGGAGGCCCGCACCAGAGGGCCCAAACCCAGACGCACGTCTCGACGGAAAGGCACCCTCTAGCCGAGCCTCCTGGACAGTCTGCAATCTCCAAACCCGGGTCTCCAAACTCCAAGGTTGATCATGCCAGATCACAAATTCCCCAAAAGGGGGATGCTTCGCAGTCCTCCCCTAGCCGCATAGTGTCCTAAACCCCAAAAACCTGCCAACTAAAGTGACCACCTATTTAAAGGCACCTTCCCTAAGCCAATTCCACAATCCACTGCACTGCTATGCAGGGTAGGCAAAAAACACACCCCAGCAACAGCCAATCAGCCGAGGCGTAAAAAATTCCTACCCAGCTCCTCAAATGAGGCAACCAGCGAAGCCTACATACAGACAGGGCGGGCGGGAGGGTCGATCGTCAAAGAACTGCTGGGGGAAAGGTGAAGCTAGCTGTTAAAGCGGCTAGCCCTACCCCCACATTGTGCGCCTAAACGGGCGAGCTCTGACTCCTTCCTCTCAGGGAGGCAAACAGAGCCGACGCAGCCTAGCAGCTATGCTGCAGGCTCATGATTGCGAAGAGTCAGACACAATGCATTGGAATAAAATTTGGGCCACTTTATTAATTAACAGCATAAACAACAAGAGGACCCCACCAGTGGCCTGGCCAGGGCTAGGGGTCACCGTGACCGCTCCCCTGCCATTAATGGGCGAGAGACCCAGCCCCCCAGCCGGAGCTGAGCGACTCAGCTCCTTCCAGGCAGGCCCAGCATGGAGGCCCACACTAGAGGGCCCAAACCCCGAAGCATGTCTCGGCGGAAAGGCACCCTCTAGCCGTGCCTCCTGGACAGTCTGCAGTCTCCAAATCTGGGTCTCCAAACCCCAAGGTTGATCATGCCAGACCCCAAATTCCCCAAAAGGGGGATGCTTCGCAGTCCTCCCCTAGCCGCATAGTGTCCTAAACCCCAAAAACCTGCCACTACTAAGGCCAAGTCTCTACTTAGGGCTTAGCGCCACCAAGAGGCCCAAAGCCACCCGCAACCCTTGCTGCAAATCTCTCAGGAAAAGCATATTACCCTTTTCCGAGAGATGGACCCCATCCCCCCTGTAGAGGTCAGGACATTTCACCAAAATGTCCGGATGGGGCAAAAAGTGGCCCAACCCCCTCTCTAGCACCTTTTTAATCTCCTTGTTAGCCTTATACCTGGCCCTTTCTATAGCTGCAGGGTCCAAAGCACAATGCCACACCAGGCGGGGCAGCATGGCTGACCACACAATGATGGTCCCCAGCCATCGCTCCCGAATGTGCTGGAAATCATCACGGGCTTGCCAAACTAAGGCCTCGCCCTTCAATAACCCCAGGTCATTACCTCCCAGGTGAACAATTAAGATCTGAGGAGGAGGACCCGTTCTATCATTAAACAATAAAGGCAGCAGGCCCGGCCACTGAAGGCCTTGGCACCCCTGCCATTCGATAACAGTATGCTGGCTGAGTCCCAGCTGAGAGCCAGCTGCAGTTCTCCGTGCATGAAGAGCGGCCCAAAACACGTGGCTATGGCCGCAGATAAGCACTCGGCTCCGGCTCCTCTGGCCAGGAACAGCAGCATCTAAAGAGAAAGAAACAGTTAAACACAAACAGAACAATAACCTTCCAACCCACAAGCCACTCACGGCCTGAAAAAAGGTTGCACATATGTCTTATAGGCCGATGAACGCTACTGGCCCAACCTCTGAATAGAGGTGGAAGGATACCCCATGGCGGCCACTGTAGAAGCCGCCCCAATCCTAAAGGAGTGGGTCCCAAACCGCACTCCTGACAACCCCAGCTCACCCAAAGCCCGGGATGTCACGGCCCAAAACTGGTGTCTCGTTAATGGGTTACCATTAACAAAAACCCATCCTTGGGCCCCCTGACTGCTAAATAAGCAGCCAACGCCGTAACCGGACATAGCTCAAGCTCTGAACAACTACCAAGCTCGAGCGCAGTACCACACTGCAACTGATCCGTCTTGGAATGACGGACAGTAATGACTGCCTTACCCCCAGACAGCTGCAAATCCCCCAATCGCAGAGCCCTACAGGAGACATCGTTCCTAGACTGAGCCACCAGCTCACTTACCCTAAGAGCCCCGAAAAAGGCCTCTAAGGACGCAACATGAAACAAGCATGCTTCGAAAGACGAAGCACACACCACGTCCCATACCCTCTTCAAACCACGCAGAATCAACGGAGACACAGGATTCCGTGTATCAACCCTGGGACCGGCCTCTCTAGACCACCTCTCCAACATCTTTCGCAGACAAAAGTCCACTGTATCCTCCCTATAACCCAGTGCCTTGCTGGCAAAAGACAGAGCAGACAAGCACCCCCTGATGGATCGTACTGCCAACCCCTTACCTCTCAGCGAAACACAGTAATGGAGCAATTCCTCCACCGGAAGGGGCCAAACCCTGCGATACCCTACCTCAGCCCTAAAGTCTTCAAACTGCCACACAGCTCGTTCATAAGACTTCTGAGTGCTAGGCGCAATGGCTAGACCTATCGCTCTGCAGGCTTTGGCTCTCCAATCAGCCATAGCTCCTGAGGCATTGGCACTGGCTCTCCGTCTGCCTCTGGTGCCAGCTGACGAAATCTCCCCATCTGTTTACGAAACAGAGCATCAGCCACCCCGTTACTTACCCCAGGAACATGTTTGGCTAAAAACAAAATATTCAGCCGCAAACAACGCAGAGTGAAGGCCCTCACCAGTCTCATAACCCGCCCAGATTTAGATGAGAGGGAATTAATGACGTGGACCACCGCCATATTATCACACCAACAATGAACGGTGTGATTGGCCATATCCTTCCCCCACAGCCAAACAGCGACTAAAATGGGAAAGAACTCGAGAAACATGAGATCCCGGTGCACTCCTACCCGTGCCCACGAATCAGGCCAACTATCCGCGCACCAATGTCCGCGGAAATAAACCTCAAAACCCAAGGAACCAGCAGCATCAGACATGACCTGGAGCTCGGCCTCGAGCCTCAAGTCCTCCCTCCAAAAGGAGACTCCATTAAAAGACTCCAAAATTCCTGCCAAACCCTCAAATCATTCCTCATGCTGCAGGTAACCCTAGTTCTGTGCTGAGGCTGGCGTAGCCCTGACATAGCATCACACAGCCTCCTAAGAAAAGCCCTTCCAGGAGCGACCACTTTGCACGCAAAGTTGAGGTGCCCCACTAGCTGCTGCAATTCCAACAAGGTAACCTTCTTCTTAAGAAGAAAGGTACCAATCCTAGACCTCAACTCCACTATCTTCTGCAGAGGCACTCTAGACAACTGTGCTATAGTATCAATCTCTATCCCCAAAAAGGTCAACCTCTGGGCCGGACCTTCCGTCTTCTCGGGCGCCAAAGGTACCCCGAGCTTAGCAGCCAGCTCAGCAAAACTGGCCAGCAGCCGCCCACAACGCCCCGTCCCTTTGGGACCCACGAACAATAGTCATCCAAACAATGAATGACATCCTGCAGACCCACTTTCTCCCGTACAGCCCATTCCAAAAATGTGCTGAAACGCTCGAAAGCAGCACATGACACAGAGCAGCCCATTGGCAGTGCTCTATCCATGTAAAATTGGCCCTCAAATGAAAACCCTAAGAGCTCAAAATCATCAGGGTGGACAGGTAAAAGGCAAAATGCAGACTTAATATTGCATTTAGCCAATTCTGCCCCCACCCCACAACGCCTGACCATGGCAATAGCCTGGTCGAAGCTGGTGTACCGTACGGAGCACAAGTGCTCCGGAATCCCATCGTTCACAGACCTACCCTTAGGAAAAGACAAATGATGAATCAAACAAAATTCACCAGGCGTCTTTTTAGGGACCACACCCAAAGGTGAGACTCTAAGAGTGCTCACTGGAAGATGTGAAAAGGGACCCAAAATCCTCCCCTCGGCCAGTTCCTTAGCAATCTTGTCCCTCACGACCTGTTCCAAACCCTGAACTGACTTAAGGTTTTCTGACATAAACTGAACTGTAGATCCCTGAAAAGGGATCCTAAAACCGAACTTAAAACCTTCTAACAAATACAACCTATCAACCCGTCTAGGATACCTTGCCAGCCACTGCTCAAGAGGTCCCACCCTTACCAGGCTGGGTCCCTTTTTTGGCCAGAAAGGCTCCCCCACTCCCTCCAGGTTTCTTTGAATTCCTACGCCCTCGGGCAATCATCCCAGCATAAATACAGAACCCAGGAAGCCAATTCACCCAGGTCCTGTCCACCTTCCTCTTTTTCAACTTCTCCTTCTCCTTATCATCTAATTCTTCCTTACCCTTCTTCTCTATCTCATGATAGAGAAGAGAAAATATGTCTACATATTCCCCTTTTAAAATCTTCTCCCTGGTGGCCGGTAGCAGATGATCCCCCAGCGGCAAAGCAACCTCCTCAAAGGGCAAGGCTGCAAAAGGCACCATCCCATACGGAGAAGGTGCCCCCATAACAGGACCCGCCAAATTCATCTGCCCTGTAGCTGGACACGCCCAAGGTGTACCCTGCCTACCTGGCCACGCCCAATTTTGCGGTATTCCCACTCCAGAAGCTGCAGGCACCCCTGACGTACCCTGCCCAGCCGCCGAAGCAGGCCCCCATGTCCCCCATGGCCAACCCTGTCCGGACCCAATTTGCAAGATATCACCAAACCTACCTCCAAATCCAGCAGGCACCAATGGCAAACCGCTGCCAGACATTCCAGCCACCGCCACCGAACCCGCATCAGGACCACAGGGACCGATATCCCAGCCAGGCACGACTCCACCAGACCTGCCCTCAAGCATAGACAGTCTGGTGAGAATATTAGTCTGCCTCACCTTTTTGGATTGCTTACCGCTTCCCCCCTCCCACTTAGAGGAGGGACACCCGATGCCTGCTCCAGCGCCCTCAACCTGCTTAAAATATTAGAATCCTCCGCTGCTTCACCCTCCTCATCTGAAGAAGAAGACGGGGGAGGTGGTCTTTTAGGAGGTAACTTAGATGGCCTAGGCGCAGGCTTCTTGCCCTTAGACTTACCTGAGCCCTTACCCCCAGCCATCTTCTACAAGATTGACTTCACCCACTGATGCCTAAGAACACTACTAAAATGGCCGCTGCCCTCCTCCACTAAGAAGGGACTTAAAATGGCCGCCCAACTGCCTTTCACCCCTTAACTACAAACTGTAAGGAAACAAGACACCACTGCCGATTCCCAAAATGGCTGTTGCCCTTCAAACAAGAAAAAAGCCTCAAAATGGCCACCCACCAATGTCTTCAATGGCTCTTCACCCAAAGCAGGGGCTTAAAATGGCCACCACCCACTTTCTGCCCAGGGACACAATTAAAAGGAAACAGCAATGGCCCCCTATCGGCCTGCCAATACTGGCAGCAGCTCCCCAGAGTCTCAGGTTGATGCTCTCCACCCAACCTGCCTGAACCCTGATTAAACTGGAGATGCCCGGGACCAAACCTGTAACGATCCTCCTACCAAGCAGATGCACTACCACCGAGCCCCTATCTCTCGCTGGCCATCTATTTCCCGATGAAAAAAGGGGGGGGAACAGACCACCCCCACTCCCGAGTAAGGTCCCCCCAGGCAAGGCCACCATAAACCCCAAACCTATCTAAGGAAGGCCAGCACAGGCAACCAGGCCAGAGCTCCAATAAAAAGGGGTGGGGGAACAGAATGGCCCTTCCCCTGCACAACCAGCCACCCCAGCCCAGCCAAGCCTCAAACAACTCAAAACTCTCTGCAAATCCGCCACCGCTGCCAAGAATGCCGTCCGCACGCTTCTGAGCCCAACAGGGAAGCCTTCGATGCCGCTCCAAGCTCCCGACGCCGATGCCACCGCCGCAAACAAACACAACGCCCGAACGCTCCTCGGCTGAACAGGGAATCCTCCGACGCCTCTCCAGCCCTGACCGCAACAACGATCCGCGGACGATGCCCAGCACGATCGTCGAAGGACTGCTGGGGGAAAGGTGGAGCTAGCCGTTAAAGTGGCTAGCCCCCCCCCCACATTGCGCGCCCAAACGGGCGAGCTCTGACTCCTCCCTCCCAGGGAGGCAAACAGAGCCGACGCAGCCTAGCAGCTATGCTGCAGGCTGCAGGCTCACAATTGCTGCCTTCTGTACAATGTCATAAGCCTCCACAGTTCTTCTGACACTCTGTCTATCAACTCTAGTTCCTTAAACCTATTCTTCACCTCCACTGTATATTCATAATGGATGTGATCAAGGTCAAACCTGAATGTCCTAATGGCTTCCCCTGTTTTCTTAAGCCTGAATTTTGCAATGAGTAACTCATGATCTGAGCCACAGTCAACTCCAGATCTTGTTTTTGCTGACTGTAAGGAGCTTCTCCATCTTTGACTGCAGAGTATATAATCAATCTGATTTCTGTGTTGCCCATCAGGTGATGTCCATGTGTAGATTCGCCTTTTAGGTTGTTGGAAGAGGGTGTTTGCTATGACCACTTTGTTCTCTTGACAAAACTCTAGTAACCTTTGCCCAGCTTCATTTTGTTCTCCAAGGTCAAACTTGTCAGTTGTTCCGGTTACCTTTTGACTTCCAACTTTGGCATTCCAGTCCTCTATGATGAGGACAACATCTTTTTTTGGTGTTAATTCTAGAAAGTGTTGTAGATCTTCATAGAACTGGTCCACTTCAGCCTCTTCTGCATCAGTGGTTGGGGCATAGACTTGGATTACTGTGATATTGAATGGTTTGTCTTGGATATGGACCGAGATCATTCTATCATTTTTGAGATTGTATCCCATTACTGCCTTCCTCATTTTCTTGTTAACTATAAAGGCCACACCATTTCTTGTACAGGACTCTTGCCCAAAATAATAGATGTAGTGATTCTCTGAGTTAAATTCACCCATTCCCATCCATTTTAGTTCCCAAGATGTCGATGTTCAATCTTGCCATCTCTTGTTTGACTGCATCCAGTTTACCTTGATTCATAGATCTTACATTCCAGGTTCCAATGCAGTATTGTTCTTTGCAGCATCAGACTGTTCTTTCATCATCAGACACATCCACAGCTGAGTGTCCTTTCGGCTTTGGCCCAGCCGCTTCTTTCTGCGATTACTTGGACTTGCCCTCCACTCTTCCCCAGTAGCAATTGCTGCCCTTTAATTATATTCTATCAGGAAAGCTCCCCTGTCTGGATCACACCAAAGTTTCTTGTAGTCCACAGTTCTGATACTCAGCATGAGTTCTCCTTGGTTCCCACATATGCAGTGCCCAATTAGGATCAGGAACATGGTGCACATAGGCAAAGGGGCTTCAGCTTTCCACCCTGTGCCGTTTTTACTGCAATAGTCGGGGGTGGGGACACTATTTGGGAAAATCCATGTCTTCTCTGGGAAATACGTTGTTTTCTCCAGTAGGCCAAATAGCACCCCCCCCATCATTTTGGGTCAGTAAAATTGCATGAGGGGACTGAAGTCCCCTTTTAACACATACCACATCTGGGAACAGAGGGGAACCTGCAACCCATGTGTGATTGTATTAACATATTCATAGGGTTGGGATCCAGACTCAACCTATATATTCTGTGACGTGTGAAGAAGCTTTGCACCTCTCAGATCCTGCCTCAGTGGAATGGCTGATCCTCACACACCTCTCTCACGGCCAGGGGTTTCTAGCTTGTCAGTAAATCTCCACTGACTGCTTGGGTCTGAACTCTCTCAACTCTCGCTGTTCATCAGCACTGATGTGCGATTGATCCCTTTGGCCGGCAGCCATTGTCTCTGCAATCTGCTGTCAACCCCATTATCTACTCATAAAGGTACTACAGGAAAATTGCTGGGAGGCTGATAAAAAAGGGAGCAGATGTGCACTTGAAATTCAAAGTCCCCTCCTGAACAGAGCCTCCAAGATGACTTCAGGTAGCTGAGAACTGAATAGGTAGGAGACTGCTTTATGCTGAAATTTCACAGCAGATCTGAGAACATTTCCTGAACACTTGGGAGTCAGAGAATTTGATTGATGAGAACTAGGAATTAAGGATGTGGCCTATTTAGTCTGGGGGTGGGGGGAGATGGATATGATTTATTTTACAAGACCATACATACAAGGAAGCAAAACAATGGGGGAGTAAAAGAGTTATTTGAGTTAAAGTAGCTTGCATGTGTGAGCGCTAATGATTATAAATGGAATCTTAATTGTTTTAGCTTGGAAATTAGAAAGAGAGGTTTCAGAGCTCTCCCCCACCCAGAAAACAATCTCAGGATGAAAGAAGCAAATTGATTTTCATGAGGCAGATTATTGGGTTTACAAATATGGCTCTTCCTCAATTAAGGGCTTCTTCTGATAAGACCTTTGCATGAGATCCACTCCACTTTGCGTGCTGTGAAGTCAAGATGCTTCCAAATTTCTCATCATTCAGTCCCCCCGTCTCAGAATTTTGGAGTTTTGAGTTGCTCAGATGTGTTATAAATTCCCCATTGTTTTATTTATTTATTTTTAATTTCTGGATTTTGCACAGAGTTTCATGAGTGTGCCGTTTCCTTTCAGCTCATTGGCATCTTTCCTCAACCTCCACAGTTTCAAGGTCCAGGGGCAGGTTAATAAAACAATCAAAAAAAGCTATTTTGATGTGATAAGACTGTCTTGGTATATTGTTTTACAGATGCATCTGTGGATGCATCCTGAAAAAAAGAAGAATCTTGAGATCATAGAATCATAGAGTTGGAAGGGACCTCTAGGGTCATCTAGTCCAGCCCCCTGCACAATGCAGGAAACTCACAAACACTTCCCCCTAAATTCACAGGATCTTCATTGCTGTCAGATGACCATCTCGCCTCTGTTTAAAAACCTCTAAGGAAGGAGAGCCCACCACCTTCCGAGGAAGCCTGTTCCACTGAGGAATCACACTAACAGTCAGGAAGTTCTTCCTAATGTTGAGCCAGAAACTCTTTTGATTTAGTTTCAACCCATTGGTTCTGGTCTTACCTTCTGGAGCCACAGAAAACAATTCCACACCATCCTCTATATGACAGCCCTTCAAGTACTTGAAGATGGTGATCATATCACCTCTCAGCTGCCTCCTCTCCAGGCTAAACATCCCCAGCTCCTTCAACCTTTCCTCAAAGGACTTGGTCTCCAGACTCCTCACCATCTTCGTCGCCCTCCTCTGGACCCGTTCCAGTTTGTCTATATCCTTCTTAAAATGCGGTGCCCAAAACTGAACACAATACTCCAGGTGAGGTCTTACCAGAGCAGAATAAAGCAATACCATCACATCACGTGATCTGGACACTATACTTCTGTCGATACAGCCCAAAATTGCATTTGCCTTTTTAGCCACTGCATCACACTGTTGACTCATGTTCAGCGTATGATTCACTAAGACCCCTAGATCCTTTTCGCACATACTATTGCTAAGACAAGTCTCCCCCATCCTATAACCATACATGGGATTTTTCCTACCTAAATGCAGAACATTACATTTATCCCTGTTAAAATTCATTTTATTGATTTTGGCCAGTTTTCCAGCCTGTCAAGGTCATCCTATATCCTGTTTCTGTCTTCTTCCGTATTTGCAACCCCTCCCAATTTAGTATCATCTGCAAATTTAATAAGCATTCCCTCTATTCCTTCATCCAAATCATTTATAAAGATGTTGAACAATACAGGTCCTAGGACAGATCCTTGAGGCACTCCACTTGTCACTACTCTCCAAAAGGATGAGGAACCATTCACAAGCACTCTTTGGGTGCAATCTGTCAACCAGTTACAGATCCACCTAATGGTAACAGGATCCAAACCACATTTTACCAACTTGTCAACAAGGATAGTATGTGGAACCTTATCAAAAGCCTTACTGAAATCAAGATAAACAATGTCTACAGCATTCCCCTGATCCAGCAAGGTAGTCACTTTCTCAAAAAAAGAGATCAGGTTAGTCTGACATGACTTGTTCTTGAGAAACCCATGCTGGCTCTTAGTAATCACATCCATCTTTTCTAAATGTTCCAGGACTGACTGTTTGATGATTTGTTCTAAAACTTTTCCAGGTATAGACATCAAGCTGACAGCTTGGTAGTTACCCGGATCCTCCTTTTTCCCCTTCTTGAAGATGGGGACAATATTTGCCCACCTCTAGTCTTCCAGCACCTCTCCTGTTCTCCAAGAACTCTCAAAAATACTGGCCAGAGGCTCAGAAATTACATCCGCAAGCTCTTTTAGAAACCTTGGATGCAGTTCATCTGGCCCTGAGGACTTAGTTTCATTTAAAGAAACGAGGTGTTTATGCACTACCCCTATGCTGATCCTTGGAACTTCATACCCTCCTTATATGTTCTGTTTTTGCCATGTTTTGCCAGAAGAGAAGAGTGAGGAAAAGTAGGAATTGAGCAGTTCCGCCCTCTCTTCATTATCTGTTACAATTTTACTTTCTTGCCCTCACAATGGTGCTACCATGTCCTTGCTCTTTTTCTTACTCTGAACATAAGAAAAGAACCCTTTTTTGTTGTTTCTAGCATCTTTGGCCAGTCTAAGCTCATACTGAGCTTTAGCTTTCCTAACTTTTTCTCTACAAGCACTGGTGATTTGTTTATATTCATCCTTGGTTTTAAGGCCCTCCTTCCAATTCCTAAAGGAGTCTTTTTTATTTCTCAAGTCTTTAGAGAGATGTTTATGGAGTCACTTCGGCTTCTTTAGGCTTTTTCCATTTTTTCTTCTCATAGGAATTGTCTGTGATTGCGCTTTCAGTATTTCGTTTTTAAGAAACTCCCACCCATCCGGAACCCCCTTCCTCCTAAGTATAAGTTTATCAAAGTTTGCCTTTCTGAAGTCCAACCTATAAGTCTGACTATGTATAGCTTTTCCCTTCCCTAAGACTGTAAATTCCAAAATCACATGGTCACTACTGCCCAGGGTGCCCACTATTTCCACTTCTTCAATCAATTCTTCCTTGTTGGTGAGAATCAAATCCAAGATATCAGATCCCCTTGTTTCCTTCTTCACTTTCTGGAAAAGGAAGTTGTCAGCAAGACAAGTCAGGAATCTATTTGACTTTTAATTTTTAGCAGAGTTTGACTTCCAACAGATGTCTAGGTAATTGAAATCTCCCATGATCACTGTATCCCTTCTCTTGGAGAACTTTGCAATCTGCTGTAGAAGTATCTCATCCAAGTCCTCTACCTGACTTGGTGGTCTATAGCAGACCCCCACCATAATATCACTGTTATTTCTTACTCCTTTTATTTTTACCCAGAGACTCTCAACTGAGCTGCCATGCTCAGATTCACATATTTCATCACAAGTATATACCTCCTTCACATATACTGCTACGCCTCTGCCCTTTCTCATCTGCCTGTCCTTTTTAAATCACTGAAGGGACAGGGAGTACCAAGATTCTTTGTATGTGGTGTTTTATACCCCTGTGTAGGAGTGCACCAATAATTATATTGATGCAATAATAACATGAAGAGGTTTTTTTGACCATGTTTAAGGGATGCATGTGGGTATTTTGGTAAAATAAAGAGGGAAACAGTTTCAAAGGAGATTTGCAGCAAGGATGTACATGCTTCCTTTTCAGAAGCTTTCTGCTCTAAAGTAAATTCAGGATTAACTCAGGGAGGGAAATGAACACCTAAAGCACTAAAGGAACTATACAGAAATCTCACCCCTCTCTTCCACTTCAGATTGAAGTGAGACGGTCTAGAATGTATCTCCCCCCCTCCCCCCAGTTCTGCATGTGAATTGGTAGTTAGGACAAATTCTCATGGGGCCTATTACAGTGCAGCACTTTTCAGTGCCATGAAGATGGCAGAAGCCCTGGCTGGTGCGAGCAGAGTGTAGGTACCTCCCCACATGGCCAGGGCCTTTGGAGCTATCTTTCTGGGTGCAGGGAGGAGCTATAAAGTAGCATTTCCCATGCTATTGAAGTAAAATGAGATGGGGCCCCTAGATCTTGGAATGGTAATCTACTTCTTCTTCAAGAACATTGTTCATTGACTAAGCTAGACACAAAGTGGAGTCAGGCCTCAGTAACTTCCCATGAACCATGGTTTTCCTGTTTATTTTTCAGTGCAATTTTTTTCCCTGTCTGTTGTGGCTGAGTACTAATTGTTCTGAACTAGTTGGTTTGACATGTGTGCAATAATCAGTCTATGTGCAGGGATGCTACAGGCAAAAGTCTCACCCATTCCACTCCTGATTCAGAATGGGCTTAACTACAACCAATCATTTTCCAAATCATTTAAAAATCATCTTATTTCTGAGCTCATTTCCTTCTTAGAGCTCAAGCACCACCCCCAACCCCCGAGCCACTACAGTGTGGGCTCTGGAATCTCCGGAAAACTCCAATGACAGCCAGTTTGGTGTAGTGGTTAAGTGTGCAGACTCTTATCTGGGAGAACTAGGTTTGGTTCCCCACTCCTCCACTTGCAGCTACTGGAATGGACAGAGCTTGTCCTTGAAAGGGCAGCTTCTGGAAGAGCTCTCTCAGCCCCACCTACCTCACAGGGTGTTTGTTGTGGGGAAGGAAGGTAAAGGAGATTGTGAGCCATTCTGAGGCTCTGAGATTCAGAGTGAAGGGCAGTATAAATATCAATATCATCATCATCATCATCTTCGTCTCCTCCTCCACCTCTGTTGCTCAAGATGCTTTGGGGGCAAAATTATCAGGCGCAGTTAGGCTTTTGGCACCAGCTTTATAAAAAGCTTTGCCTCTGCCAGGTTATTTTTGGAAGGGGATGAAGCTGTTGTGAGCCCATTGCAAACTGAGTTTGTACAGTTCATTATGCATGTTGAGATTTTAACCTGGGGTGTTTGTTCTGAGCACCCCCACCCCCTCCAATTCCAAATTCACCATTATCAATTTTACTTGCTTTGTGCAGGAAGACTATTTGGCAGATGGTGACCCATAGATCTGTTCAGTCTCTGTCACCTCCAGTGATGCCTAAAAGCTTCCATGGTGGGGGGCGGGGCTTTCATTTTACCTCAAGGCAGGGTTGCTGCTGCCTCAGCACTACACTGTAGTTACAGTACAGTTTTATTTATTTTTGTTCAAATATTTATATCCCCCCTCACAATTTAAACAAGATCTGTAAGTTAAAAATAGTAATAGTAACCAAAACAAAAAACCCACCAATGAGCAATGATTGCACTAACAGATGTAGCAGCACAAAAACAAGTTAAGGAATAGTGACAATTAACTAATTAAAATCTGATTAACATGATATACTCAGGGGAATTCAACAGCCTTCATCTGACATTTAAAAATCAGCACAGTAAGCACCAGGGGATGTTCCTAAGAATAATATGCCACAGTAGTGACACCACAAGAAAAGGTACCCTATCTCAGCTGTGTAACTTTAAAAAGGGTGTGTGGTGACAGAAACTGTTCTCTAATATTCTCTGTTTAGCTCTGTCACCACAACCCAATATCCTAGCAAGAAGGATCAACAGTTGCAGATATGCCCTGATCTGGATAGCCCAGGCAAGCTAAGCAGGGCCTCCTCTGGCAAGTACTTGGATGAGAGACCTCCTTGAAATACCAGAAGTTGGGAGGTGGTGGCAGGCTTTATTCAGCCATCTCTCTGAATATCCATGCCCCCAGTAGGAGTCAACCAGAAGTTGCCATGACTTCCAGATGCACACACATGCACATAAAAATACAATCCCCCCCCCCCAAAAAAACCAAAAGTAGCAGATATCACATCCACAAAAGATATAGAGATATCCCAGGCCCATTTGTACAAAATAATTGTACAAGGGGACAAGTCCACCCCCAATTTCCTGCTGGAATTAAGCCAATGAAATGGTTTAGGCATCAGTTTTTAGAGACTCCATGTCTTAATTCTGTTCCTGAGCCCTGGCTATTGCTGCAGAATTGAAAAGGCTGAATTCCTGCTTATCCCACCAGCAGTGAGGTGTTTTAGATAGCTAGGGAATGTACTTAGCTGTCATAGTTATGCTTTTATTTCTTTTTGTCTTTGTAGACTTTATCTGAGTCCTTTTTAACTGTCCAATTAATCTGTACTTATTCATGACCCTCCCCCCGCCACCACTTTTCGTATTTCAGTTAACAGATTTGCATTTACTTAGAATAATTTTGCCTAATTTTTTTTTACCGAACTTTCTACACATACCCCACAGTCCTCTCAGTGTCACTGCTTCAGGGAAGCAAGGAATAGATTTACTTTCTGACCTGGTATCTGACCTGTGGTCTTCCCTTGCTTAAACTAGTTCAAACGAACTTGTGTCCATGGTCCTGACTCCTAGATGAGAAGGGAGAGGTGGAGTCATGAATATCATTTTTGCTGGCAAGGAACAAACCCTCCCCCCTTCCAGCCTTTGAAAATGACCCTCCCTCCTGCTCAATCCCAGGCTAAGCTTTTAGGGGCCCAGAGTGAAGGCACCTCAGAGATTTATGTAACGTCTTGATGGGACTTGAAAATTATTCATTGCCTGCAAATGTCTTTCGCAACAAATTTGTTCTCAGGAAACCTTTTCACTTTTGGAGCTGCAGTGCACAGATGTATAATTTTGTGCTAGAAAAGTGCAAGTTTTCCTGGGCTTTTTATTTCTACAGCAATGGATGAGAAATAGATTTTTAATTGGAGCAGATAGTGTGTTCTCATTTCTGATGTACTCTGTCTGGCAAAAGTTAATTTCCACGGCTGTTAATGACCAAAGCTTTGCTGGTGCATATGGGGTGAAAGGGAAATGGCAGAACGGTGTGACATAAGGAGGGAGGGTCAGATATATTGTTGGGGCAGCTCAGCACAATTCCCCTGCTATGCTTAGCCCTGTTCTGTCATTTTCAGGGCAAGAAGGCTACAGCTAGCATTCAGACACACATGGCATAGATACAGAGAGAGCTTGTGCACAACTCCCTTTCTCTTCTTGTCTCCATACTACCAAGCTATCCGATAGTCCATTCTGCTGAGCATAGGGTTGCAGCATTTCTGTAATCAGGAGCTGGTGTTAGGGCTAAGAAAATGATCTGTGAACTAATCTCATCTCAGCCTGAGGGCTAAACTAGATGTGACATTTTTAATGAGTTAGGTCAGGGTTTCCCCAACCCAGCTCACATTGTCCTCAGTCAGACAGCAGCTGCTGAGAATTAATTTCTCAAATGCCATAGGGGTCCGATTCAGACTGGGACCATGGCACAAGGGCCGGGGTCCTTCCACTTCTCCTTCACATCTTTTTTTGCTTCCTGAAAGGGCCCTAGAGGTGTTAATTTGCCCCATTGGGACTCCATGTGCCTTGTGGACTGTACTTGCAGCCCTTCAACAGGGCAAACATGAGGCCTTTTTGAACTGGGAAAATATGAGGAGGGGGTGGCTGAAGCCTCTTCTCCCCGCATGCTGCAATCTTGATCTAAATCAGATCACTGCAGCATTTAGGAAATTAGTTCCCAGCAGCTGCCATCTGACAGGTGAAGGGCAAAATGAAAGTTGGGTCTGGAGAATTCCAGCCTGTACCTGAATCCTTCAAAAGGTGTCACATGTAGGCTGGCCCTTTGGCAAGGCTTTGGCTCTCTATGCCTTAGTCCCCCATCTGCAGTAAGGAATAATAATACTAACCTGCCTTACAAAGCATGTGTAAGGATTACTGAAATCACCTGTGACATACATTATTGGGAGACTTGATTCAAAGCCTATGTAGTGGTCACAGTAGCAGACTTGAAGTGTGGAGACCTGGGTTCAGATCTCCAGCTAAGAAGCTGTGTGCCAGTTCCTCCCTCCCAGCCTTGCCTACTTCACTTCTATCTTGTACAAACAAAACAGAGGAAAGGAAAACCATGCATCCCCCCACCCCTGAACTCCTTGGAGGAAAAGTAGAGTAAAAACATGAATGCCATAAAGATATGATTGAGAGCCCTCATGTTAAGTCTTAAATTACTAGATGGTAAGACTGGCCCTTATCTAATCTTGCTAATCTACCGAGACCATTTCAATTGAAACCATAATTAATCTGGGGAAGAAACAGATTTGTTTGGAAATAAACAAAGAGATAGATAAACCCATTAATTTCAATGGGTTTAGAAGGGTATCGCTCTACTTCAAAGGGCACTGCATCTTTCTGGCTTAGAGGCTGCTAGATGTCGTGGGGACATGTTGAGGTTGGAATCCACTGAACTTGTGCCCTTCCCAGTGTAGATGAGTCCTGGCCTGGGGGCTCCACAGAAGACACTAGGTGATACGGCACCCTTGGGAACAACCCAGGGATGCCACAACCATTTTGCAGGAATTCTCTTGCTATAAAAATGCCACAAGCCAGATCCTGACAGTTTGGTATAGTGGTTAAGTGTGCAGACTCTAATCTGGGAGAACTGGGTTTGATTCGCCACTCCTCCACTTGCAGCTGCTGGAATGGCCTTGGGTTAGCCATAGCTCTTGCAGAGCTCTCTCTGCCCCACCTACTTCACAGGGTGTCTGTTGTGAGGGAAGAAGGTATAAGAGATTGTAAGCTGCTCTAAGATGCTGAGATTTGGAGTGAAGGGCAGGGTATAAATCCAATATCATCTTCTCCTTCTATTAGAAGGAGGATCTTCTGTCCCTCCCCAACACTGTTTTTCAAAAACTCAAATGCTCCAGGGATTTGAGCTTTTGGAAAAATGCATGGGGAAGGAGTCTGAAGCCCGTTCACTTCTTGCCATGGTCCCAAGGAGATCCTGGCTCCCACAGCATTAGAAAGCAAGTGAATTTCTGCGGTAAAATGGCCATAGCATCTCTGGGTGCTCTAACTTTGTCCAGAGTCAGGCAAGAAGTATTGGAAGAACATTGAGAAAGGCTCATCTAACTCTGTGTTTTACTTTTTATCATAATTTATTATCTGTTTTTAGAATATTGTAGTTCCTATTCAGTGCTGCTTTTAGACATTCCCCCCTCCCCAAAAAACCCCCCAGAAACTTACAAGTGAGAAAATATGAATGTGGAAAATGATCAATCAAACCCATGTCAGGTTACACTATGGGTAAAACATGGTACCTGGCTGGCAGGACTTCTGTACAAAACCAGACTTCCCTCAACATAGAAAATTAGCACGTGAAGAAAGTTCTTTCTTCCTAACCTCTGGTCTTCTATGTCCAGGGATTTACTGTGTGTCTACTGGTAATTCTTGGCATGTGCCAGGACCAAGAAGCTTCTGGGAAGGGCCTGACCCTTTGTGATGGCTCCAGTCCCATTCAGTGATATCAGTGAAATGTTTGAAATGGCTCTGAAAACTCTAGAACTTCCACACTCTGGCATAAAATGTTTTGTTGAACCGCAGTTGGCCTGCAGATTTGGCCCTGCCTGTCACCTTTGTTGGGGTTGGAGCTAAAGTCTCTTGTTCTTCCTTCTCATATTTCAGGGCAGCGATGATGACTTGGTGGATAAGAACAAGTGCTGCACACTGTGTAACATGTCCTTTACTTCAGCCGTGGTGGCTGAGTCACACTATCAAGGGAAAATCCATGCCAAAAGGTTAAAACTGTTGCTAGGAGAGCAGCCAACATTAAAGGCCACAGGTAGGTTCAACAATATTGAAGCTAAAGGGTTATGGGGTTTTTTTTTTTTGAAGGGATGGAACGTTCTGTCTGTTCAGATTCTGACTTTGGATTCCCTGCTGAGCAGAAACAGGAGCGACTGGCGCTGTGTCCCGCCTGTCTCTGTCTATTTGGGACAGCAAATGGACAGCAAAGGAAGAAAATGGAACAAAAGCAGCTATTCATTGCTCCCTTTGCCATAGCAACCTTTAAAAAAAAAAAAACCATGGCTGATGCTCATTATGGTCTCCTTTATTCCTCTAGATGATCATCAGCCCATCAGCCAAGCCCACTGGGCTCTGGCACTCCAAAAGTATCTGCATGCTCATGTTTTCTGATCATTCACTTGCGTGTTGGAAGTTGTTGCTGTCCCCTTTGGCTACATATAACCAGTGCTGGATCTCCTTTAATTGACAGCTCAGCAAATGTATTTCTTTCTCCTTCCAGCATTTGCAGAGAGCAGACGATCATTTTGTTCTGCACTTGTGTGTGTGTGTGTGTGTGTGTGTGAGAGAGAGAGAGAGAGAGAGAGAGAGAGATCTGGTATTTTTAAAAGCATTTCCCCACCATGGGTTGGCCTCTTGAATTTTGCCTACCATACACATCACTCAGGCACCAGTAACTTAGAACCTGCTTACTTTTACTTTGTAAAAAGTCAAAGACAGCAGATAATTTAATCATTTTATTGTTTGCTTAACCATAAAATCCTCACAAACCTCTAACAAAGGCAGAGAAGCTGAATTTTCTCCGCTGAATTTTCTCCACTGCGCCTGAATCCACAACAGAAAACGTTGCAATGGATATATTCATATGACAAATAGTAAGATACCAAAAAAGCAATCTTTGAGTTCCTGCCCCTGGTGAGGGCTGCTGAAAGGGAGAGACTGGGGGTACAAAATCTGATTGGTCTGTATCAACTTGGGGGCTTGACAAACTAACTGCTTGATGCCCCACTTCTTCAAAAGCCAGGCAGCAGATGGAAGCTCAGGACAGAAATTTCACTCAAAAACAACAGTCCCTTTCTGCTTTGGAAAGTAAGGAAGCAAGGAAAGAGGTGGTGAGACATCAAAACAATCTAACAGAGGGCTATCCTGGCAGAGGATGAAGCAGGTCTACTACAAATACTGCTGCAGGCATGGTTAGCTTTGACTCAAGTAGCACCTTGGAGACCAGCACATGTTTCAGGGTGTAAGCCTTCAAGAGTCAAAGTTCCCGTTGTCAGACACAGAATAAAAGTGGAGATCTAAGTGCTTTTATCCTAGTCGGAAAGTGGGAGGGGTGTTGTAAACCATCATCAAGTTGGAGTGTCTGTTGGGGGAAGGATAAAATGTGTGGGTGATCTTGGCTTGCAACAAGGAGCAGGTTTTTTGGTTTACAACAAGAAGGATGCTGAGAAGAAGCAGGAGTTTGTGATTAGCTGGTTTGGGATTGGGGGAGGTGAGATCAGCAACAGAACCACTGTTTTAAATGCAGCGTATCTTGTGGTAGTTAATATTTTCCATTTTTAAAAAATGTACATCATATTGTTTTTGCTTTAAAATGTTGCCTTATGGTTGCAAACCAGGCAAATTCAGTTTGTGTCACTTCATGGTTCTTGACCATGGTTCTTGTGGTTCATGGCCCCACAAACCCCATTGAAAAGGACTGGAGTCCCTTTAAACAGGGCTTGTAGGAAGTCCAAAAAATAGCTGAGCAGCCAGGAGTAGCATGCTTCCTGCCACTCGGCTGTTTCAGGCTCCTGGTGCCATCCCTTTAAACAGTTGAGCAACAGGGAGCAGGCTGTTCCCCACCACTCAGCTGTGTGTGTGTGGGGGGGTGGCTTTTACAGGGAATAGAAAGCAGGAGTCCCTTAAAACCCCTATTTTCTGCTGTATGGAATTCTTTGCTCCATATGTTTTAGCATACAGCACTTGCACCAAACAAAGTGAAGTTTTTTAATTGCCTTAGGTTGTTTCCACACAGGAGTGCAAAGCAGCACTGTGGATGCAACAGCAGAAGGATAGAGGCATGTGGGATGGTGTCCTCATGCCCCATCCTTGAAACACGGGTTGCTCCCATCACCCCTTTTCATCTTTATTTCATCAGTGATCAAGTGTGCCAACCCAGCAAGAATCTTGCCACGGCCCCCAGCCTGGCAATTCTCCCTCACTCCCTGCAAGTTGATTTCTGGCTCACAGAGGAGCTCTAGCTGAGCTGTTAAAATAAAGTCCTGTTACAGAGTCGGGAGGGGGGGAGAAAGAGACAGAGTTTAGCACCACCATTTTGAAGGTTGCATCAGACTCTACCCCCTGCACAGATAGCTGCAAGCAGAGCCTCCACACAAAGACTCTGCCCCAGTCATTGCATTGTTTCTGCTTTGAGTCAGAGCAAAGAATGTTTCTCTTTGCTCTATTTTAAAGGGGAAACCCCCGGGAGTACCATGAGCAGTGCTCAGAATGAGAAGTAACTCATGTGAAAACTTTATATATATATATATATATATATATATATATATATATATATATATATATATATATATATATATATATATATATATATATAAAGTGGCGAGGGACAAGGTATGTTCCACGGGGGGGTGGGGGGAAATCCCTGCGTGGAAGCAGCCAGGGATGCAAAAGCAGACTTTTGCCATGGCAGTAGCAGCTAGTATTGTGGGAATGGGTGGGAACAGTATCCACATACTGCACTGCTTGTTCTTCCTGTTGCTGCTGCTGTTCTCCACCTCCCATTCCTTCCTTTTCTCTTTGTTGCACTGGGACCTCCCAATGGAGCGACAGAGCTTAGCACCACCATTTTGAAGGTTGCATCAGACTCCACCCCCTAAATAGATAGCTGCAAGCATAGCCTCCACATAAAGACTCTACCCCAGTCATTGCATTGTTTCTGCTTTGAGTCAGAGCAAAGAATGTTTCTCCATTTCCCTTATCTTAAACCCTAGAGGATGGAGGAAGAGATAGCTGCATGGTAGCTCTCTGAGCTTTAGGGTGTGGCTTGGTATCAGCTGGCTGGGGGGAGGTGGGTTAACTATTTAAGGGGATGGATGACAAAGTTGGAGGCCTGCCCAATCTGACCTAGTTGGCCATAGCTTCTCATCATCCCAGGAGGGTGGGGGAACTCTTAGGGGGACAGGGAGAGGAAGGGGCGGGCATACCCCAGGGAGTCTCCTTCATAAGGGCTAGGGACTCAGGCCTGGGAGCACATGCTAGCCCTCCTGCCAACTAACCAGCTACATGGGAATGCAGGAGATAGAGAAGAGGAAGACTGAGGGCGCTGTTACCCTTCCCATCTCCTGCCAAGGCATCCACAAGGAGACTCTGAAGGGGATGTTAGCCCTGCCTGATCCTGAAGGTTCAGGGGCTGCTAACACAGGGAAAGGGGAAACATAATTTAAAGGTCTGGAAAGCGGAAATGGAACTTGGAAGCAAACTGCCCTGCCATCACTTTGCAGAAACCCCTTGGAGATGGATTAAAATAGATTTATTTTCCCTGTTGCTTAAAGGGAAAAGCTCTGGAACACCAATGTCGGATGCTGCCCCCCCCCCCTTAGCACAGTGGCTTTTTGCTTTCTGTGGTGGGAATAAATCCCCAAGTGAAAACAGCCTGTATTGGAGCCCTACTGGGAAATTATGACTGTTTTGCTTTCTTCATTTGTTTATTTACAAAGCAATGTTAAATCTGTTGCTCAGTTCCTCTGTGTCCTTGATGCCTTTTCGCCTTCTGTAGGGCATGAGTAACGTGGGCTTGCTTTTAATGAAGCCTCTTCTCTGCTTTTCTCCTGGTAATGCCACTCACCACAGTGCTTCCTAGATGTTCCCTTCAGATGATGATGTGTTTTTTTTTTTAATTATCTGAGCCTAGCTGTGAAAAAGACACAGGACAAATGCATGAATGATAGTCAAGATAGAGAGTTTACACACTTGTATTTCACAGGTGTATAGATAAAGAACACCTGATGCTTCTGGCGTTAATAGGAAGTCACGTTCTTTTGGGCTTGGGCCTGGGTGGTGTGTGAGGGGGCAGTGGGGAACTTTGTCTGGGGGCCTGTAGTGAATCTCAGCAGCCCTGTTCCTGGTGAGCCATTACAAACAGGATTTCCTTTTTTGCTACAGCATGCATACATCTAAAGGCAGACTCCGATGGTTTGCTGAACTCACCTGCCACTGACAACAGCTTCCCTCTGTCAAGTTCTCTCATTCTGCCTGCAGCCGTATCTCCAAAGGTGTATAAATGACACACACCATACACACTCACAATGTACAAGGCATCAGTACAAGGCATGCATATATATATGCATGTGGAGTCCAAACAAACCAACAACAACAAAAAAAACCCCAGAGAATTAAAACCATTGACAAAAAAAAAAGGTGAACATATTTTCGAAGAAACAAAATAGAGAAAAATCTCTCATTACCATCTACCTAGGAGTGCAAGGACCACCCTTCCTTGAGACATTCCACTCATTTTATGGAAACTTGATTGGCTTCCCTTGGCTGTTCACTTTGAAAATTCCTCAACTGTTTTTGCTTCTAGTTTCAGTTTAAGCAAAATGATGGGTAGAAATTTGAAACCTCGGTTTGATTCAGCCCTTTTGCTGAATGTCAATGTACATTTCAGTACAGCCGCTGTAGAGTCTTCTAGCTTTGGGCCATACGTTTTCAGCAAGCAGCAGATATAAATTCTGAGAATCCTGCTAGCCATGGCGAGTTATGTTGTCCCAGTCACCTCCAGGGAATCAGCAAACTAATAAACAAGGAGAGAGCTGACTAGGAGAACAAAATCTTTAGCTTTATAGCCAGAGGCATTGCGAAACAACATGTCTGACAATAAACGTCTGCAGTTGTACAGATGTGTAACAGTCATTTTTTTTTAATTTATGAGGTTCCAGATACTCAAAGGCTCCCACGTAGCTATTACAGAGAATCCTAAATGCTGGAACAGAGGAGAAGTTCAGGGGTGATTATTTCCCTCAGACTGTGGAAGATACTGTTTGTCACTGGCTTACAACTTTTCCCTTAAAAAGCTATCCCTAGTAACCATTTACACATTGCAGTGTGTGTAAAAGGGAAGAGGCCTGGGGCAAGGTGGGGAGGGATGAAGAAGGATGAGAGATGCCGGCCTAAGTTTTAGGAGTTCAGCAAGAATCAGGCACATACTTCAAGCAGCTGTCTCAAGCAGCGTCTGAAAGCAGCCTGACTATGAGATACCCAAAGAGGTGCCACCAGGCATGCAAAACAGCCCAAAAGAAATCGATGGTTTCCGATTTCTCATCCCTGCTGTTTTGACTGAAATATCCCTGTGTTGATCTTTCTTCTTGGTGTGAATTGAATTCATGATTCCCTGTGTTCACGTCCTTTTGTTATTTCCTTGCACCATGGTTTTCCTATAAAACTTACAGAATTTTTTCAATGTTATTCATGCATCAATAAATCAGAATCACACCTTATTCCTATGCTGCATGTGTACTGTGTGAGTTGCATATAAAACCTGCGTAGTATATTCACATTCAAACAATTATATAAAATCTACATACCACCCTACACATGCATCTTCCCCCAAATCCTTGCCAAAGAATTCCTGCTGAATAAGACATGCGAACACACCTGTTTATGCAACTTACACACCCTTGTTTAGTTGAACTGATTTGCTGGCAGAATTTGGCACATGATGGTAGATTATCTTTAGCCACAGAGCCTCCCACCCCACCATTCACATACTCAGCCTGGGGCAGCATAGAATATCATACAGAAAGAGGGATGTAAGCCCATCCTTTCTACTTCTCAGGTTGCCTACAGTGCGGACTGGATACCCTAAATATCCTGTCATAGGAAAGATTGGTTTTCATGATTTTTTCTCCCCTTTTTGAGGAGGAGGAAAGCATACCAACTGGGGTTCTGCATGAGTGGATGGAGGATGAGGTTCAGACCTAAGACAAACAGTAGGGTGGTTTTGTTAATTAGCATATCATATTCTTTAAAAAAAAATTATTTCAGCAGCAACAGCCAGGAGATGAGCCTACAAGGTCATTGCATTATGGGAAAGAAACTGTGTTCTAAGGGTAGAATGAAATAATTGGTATGGGAAAATAAATGTTGTCACAGAGAAGATTTTCCATCTTCCCGCAGCCAAATGCACTAAGGATCTCATTTTCATAATATGCTTTGATCTTACCTGTATGAAAGATCAGCTTGCTTCATTCCTTCCTTCCTCAGTGGCTTCAGAAAAACAGTCACGCAGGGTGAGGTGTTGCCATCCTCCAAACCTGGTGCTTTATACAATTTTTTTTTCCTTTTGGGATTCTAGAGGAAAAGTTCTATTTAGTTGTGAAAATGTTGAGGTCATAGTTGTGCATATGGAATATGTTATTACCCGCCCCCCCCAAAAAAAAACCACTCTAAGGAATCAGATAATCAAGGTTCCATTACCTAAAAGTTCCCTCTAGATGTGATCTCATTAAAGTTTCGTCAGAAAGGGAAAGGAGCCTTTTTGATGTGGGGAAAGGAATCAGATTCTAGCTGAAAATGTACCTATTTGATTCCTCTCCTAAGAAATGTGCTTGCTGAGAATGTAAGATGAGAAGCAATTGCATAGTCTTTTATCTGCAATCAAAGTAGGAGGGGGTTTGTTCGCCAATTGCCTGGATTCATTGACAATTAGAGATGTTATTTTTCTTTTTGTCACAGACTCTAGGATTTGGAACAGGATCCTTATGGCTTGAGGCCAGTATGTAGCCTAGCAAGCTGCCCAGAACTATGGGCTCCAGTCTCAAAGCCCAGATATGTGCAGTATCAACCCCTATGACTGCCAGGTACTATGAAGGCCCTTGATTGGCCCAGTCTGATACAAATACCAGTCACCTTCCACATTCAAGAGTTTACTAGGTCTTCACATTTGCCCTACTTCCCATAGGGAAGTCTATGCAGGCATGGCCACCTGTAGCCCTAGTTTGGCAAATTTCTCCTCATAAAGAGACCTGCTTCTATTGATGATTGTCTGCTTGCCACACAGTTGCATCCAGAGGGAGTTTTATAGTCATAACAGAGGTATTTTTGGTTGAACTAGTGATGTTAGTCTTATATATAACACCACAGATCTTCTCTTCAGCAGCACTAGTGAACAGGCCACAAGTCCTCAGACTTTCAAATCACCTTTTTGTTTGTTGTTATGTGTCAGCTGTTCCAATCAGAACAGTTCCACATTAGCCACCGACTACCTCACAGAAGGAGCAAGAGAGTGAAAAGTTCCCCTTGGGATGAGGGCCCAACATGTATGTTTTCTCTGAAACGTTCCTGGGTCATGTGTAGAGTCATGTTCTATAATTCCCCTCCCCCATGTGTGGGCCTGAACTGGATCAGGAATGTAGTTCATGGGAGACAAGGTGCTTAGACTGCACTCCATGCCATTTTCCTGACCTGAAATGGCACTGGAGGCACTTTTGCCCAGTTGTGAAAATGTAACATGCTGCTCATCAATTCATAAGCAGCCCCCAGTGGGAAAAATAGCACCTTGAAAAATAGGCTATTTCAAGTTGAGAAAATGGTACAGAGGAGAAGGTCTAAGCCCTCTGCCCACACTCCTTGGCCTTGATTCAAATCAGGTATATGCACACCTGGGAAATGCAGAACTTCTGAACATACCTCTCCACTTGACCCAGGGTCATGCCTAGGAAAAATGTGACACATAATAAGGCCCCTTAACAGAAGGATGCCATTTACTTCTAACTGTGTTATGTATATTTTCTGTAAACTGCCTTGGGAGCAAAGTGCTGAAGAGTGAAGTATAAATGTTAAAAAAATGAGTTGAGAAATGGAATAGAAACTCGTAGCCAAATATATAAACTTCATTTCTTCCTTTTACAGAGACAAACCTGAGTTCCCTAAAGCAGCCACATGTGGACAGCACTCCGGTGGTGTCTCCACCCCACCAGAGAAGAGACTCTGACCGGTATTGCCAGCTTTGTGCAGCTTGGTTTAATAACCCGATGATGGCACAGCAACACTACGATGGGAAAAAACACAAAAAGAATGCAGCCCGGGCCGATTTATTAGAGCAGCTAGGGAAGACGCTTGACCTAGGGGAGTTAAGAGGTAAGTATTGTTTGACTTGTAAATCATCAGCATGAAACACCTGGAAGTCTGGGAAACCAGAAGACTGTGAATATCTTGTCAGAAATTATAACTATGTGCAGGTTGCTCTGTGTGCCCCAAGGTCCCACACAGTGCCCACATGTTGTCTAATGGTTTTCTCCAACAATGCCAGGCTCTTAGGCTAGTAAATACTTTGGGACAAGCAGGCAGGCAAGAGGTTATTCAGGGAGCAGGTAGTCAGAAAACTTTTAATCTGGTAGCCCAGAAATTTAATCTGATGGTTTCCCACAGTGACAAGGGAGTTCTGTGAATTCAGGACCTTTCCATCAAATAGGACTGGACCTCTTAAGAGAAGCCATGTTGGATCAGGCCAACGGCCCATCAAGTCCAACACTCTGTGTCACACAGTGGCAAAAAATTTTATATACACACATACACTGTGGCTAATAGCCACTGATGGACCTGTGCTCCATATTTTTATCTAAACCCTTCTTGAAGGTGGCTATACTTGTGGCCGCCACCACCTCCTGTGGCAGTGAATTCCACATGTTAATCACCCTTTGGGTGAAGAAGTACTTCCTTTTATCCGTTTTAACCTTTCTGCTCAGCAATTTCATCAAATGCCCACGAGTTCTTGTATTGTGAGAAAGGGAGAAAAGTACTTCTTTCTCTTCTTTCTCCATCCCATGCATTATCTTGTAAACCTCTATCATGTCACCCCGCAGTTGACGTTTCTCCAAGCTAAAGAGTCCCAAGCGTTTTAACCTTTCTTCATAGGGAAAGTGCTCCAGCCCTTTAATCATTCTAGTTGCCCTTCTCTGGACTTTCTCCAATGCTATAATATCCTTTTTGAGGTGCGGCGACCAGAACTGCACACAGTACTCCAAATGAGACCGCACCATCGATTTATACAGGGCAATGTCTCTCAATTTCCATGGCTCAGAGGATTCTAGGGAGTCACACAACTTTCCCCAGCATGTATTTCTTACAGTTGCTTCTTTTGACCTGGATCCTCAGTGTTCTAGCAGGGATCCAGTGCCTGATCTGCAGTGCACTCTCAGTTTGAGCCAGGATGGCAAGCCCTTTTCTGTGTGCTTTAACAATCATGGTAAAATTCACAAGACCCCCATGGTGAGTTGTTCTTACTACTGAGTTACAGGCAAGCATACTTGATCTGCAGGATCAAGAGCTACAAAGGAACTACCATGTAATGTTGGAAGTATAAAGTATTTAATAGTCTTCATTAAGTATAATCTTTTGTTACAAGCGCATCCACACAGACCAAACTGCCTTCGTTGTAAAGGGGCCATGCTGCATGTAGCTACTTACTGTTTCCTGTTATCAGCAAACCATCGCCAGTATGTCCTGTCTTGCTGGGACAATTCTGAATATGCTTTACTTTATGTTCTGTCTGGGATTGGTGGCAATATGTTGTTTCTGAGAACTGATGAACTTCAGCTACATTAGTTAAGGTAATTCACATTTCTCCTCCCCTGGATTCTTTAGTTAGTTCTCATACCTTTCCTACAAGGATACAGTTAAAGCTATTGCTAAATTATCATCAACATGGAACTGGCCAAACATATGTAAAGTAAACTTTACCTTATGCCAAGGAGACAGGGCGAAGCTTTGATTTCTAACCCAGAAGCAATTACTTCTTGTTATGTGTCCCCTGTAACAAGTAAATGATAATCTTAGGTCACCTAGGGCAATTGCCTAGACTGCAAGGGTATCCTCTGGGTATTGCAAACAATAAATCTAACCCTCTTAGTTGAGAAAATCTTGTGATCAGATGTGGGGGGGGGGATTCTAAAAGGTTTATCTCACCCAACATGAATGTCTAATCCCGGAATAATGGCAAAACTATTCATGTTTAATGTATGTTAAAATGTATTTGATTCTTGCTCTGAAACTGATGTAATTACATTGTAATCTGCTTTTGACTAGACCATGTTGAAGTTAGAAGAAGAGTGAAATCTCTTCCAAACATCTCTGGGATGTCACAGGATGGATCCTTGGGAGGATGGGAGAGCAGCATAGCTCAGTTTCTGGTTCCAGGATAGAGGAGACTATTCTAAGCAGAGCTATACCTTTCTAAAATCATTGGCATCAATGGGCTTAGAAAGGTAAAACTCTGCTTAGGATGGCACTATATGTCTCTGGTGTGGAAGTCTCTAGGTGCTTGAAAATGTCATGGCCAACATGCCAGGGGAAGAATCAAGCATTACACTGTCTTAATTGGAGTGATCAACATGATGCTCAACTAGACCACTGGGAGCTGTGTAAAATGCAGGGTTACTGAGGCAGACCCACATTTGATTTGATTTATTGGATTTATGTCCTGCCCTCCCCACTGAAGCAGGCTCAGGGCAGCTCACAACAATAAAATAGTAGATCATGGTAACAAGAAGAAGAAGAAGATGAAGAAGATATTGGATTTATATCCCGCCCTCCACTCCGAAGAGTCTCAGAGCGGCTCACAATCTCCTTTACCTTCCTCCCCCACAACAGACACCCTGTGAGGTGGGTGGGGCTGGAGAGGGCTCTCACAGCACCTGCCCATTCAAGGACAACCTCTGCCAGGGCTATGGCTGACCCAAGGCCATGCTAGCAGGTGCAAGTGGAGGAGTGGGGAATCAAACCCAGTTCTCCCAGATAAGGGTCCACACACTTAACCACTACACCAAACAATACAATTCACTCAATTTAACATTTAAACAATTCATCAGATCTACAGTATAGCAATTTAAAACAATTAAAACAGTTTTGATACTAATATCATTTAGTTTCCGGTGGCATTCAGTGCTCTTGGGTATCCTTTTTTGCTACTATATCGACAATTCAGTTAAAGGTGAGCTGAAATAACGTTGTCTTTCAGGCCTTGCAGAACTTCTTCCGGCAGTTAGTTCCACCAGTAGGGGGCAGTGATTGAGAAGGCTCTTTCCCTGGTGGATTTCAATCTTGCCTCCCTTGGCCCCGGGGGTCAATAGTAGGTTTTGTATTCCAGATCTGAGTACCCTCTGGGGAGCATGTGCGGAGTGATGGTCCCTAATGTAGACAGGTCCTTGGCCATATAGGGCTTTAAAGATGATAACCAGCATCTTCTAGCGAATCCAGTACATCTGTATGGGTTTCTATTTATGGTGTCCAAGGACTGAGACCTGACACAGCCAGGGCTTAATAGGTGCCATAATTGGCTTCAGGTCATACTGAATAATCCAGTATATCCATAGTGCCATAGGCTACCCAGGTAGACAGTTGGCTCTGTCCTAGAGACTGGGGATCTCTGACAAAATATTTATATCCCCCTCTCTCCTTGTGGCTCAAAATCCTGTCTGTGACACACCTTTGAAGCAAGGAAATGTAATCTGGAGTTCTGCCATTTCACCAACCACCCAAGGACCTTCATTTTCTTATAAGCTCCCAGCAGAGAGGTAGAATGAAACCAAAGTGTGGGGCTCTAAGCCAGAGCTCTAGTCCTCTATATTTTTGTTGGCAAAATATTTATATCCCCCCGGTCTCCATGTATAAGAGCCCCGTGGTGCAGAGTGGTAAAGCTGCAGTACTGCAGTCGGAGTCCTCTGCTCACGACCTGAGTTTGATCCCAGCGAAAGCTGGTTCAGGTAGCTGGCTCCAGGTTGACTCAACCTTCCATTGTTCCGAGGTCGGTAAAATGAGTACCCAGCTTGATGGGGGGAAAGTGTAGATGACTGGGGAAGACAATGGCAAACCACCCCATAAAAAGTCTGCCGTGAAAACGTTGTGAAAGCAATGTCACCCCACAGTCGAAAACGACTGGTGCTTGCACCTTTACCTTTTACCTAGTCTTCATGTAGCTCATCCTAATTCCATTAAAACAGAGAAACCACAAACATAATATAGTAACAATAAGGCAATTGAAGTGAAACATAGAAGTATCTCTCAAATAAAACCATGAAAGCCACAGCCAATAAAACATAAAGGCATCTAAGATCAGTTACACATGACAATAAAGATCATGAAATAGCATCCCCTTAAAATCAGCAGCACAAGGCGAAAAAGGAGGAAACTGTAAACAGGTGTTATGACGGAAAGGAAGAGCAGTAGCCTAAAAGCTTGGAAAATAAAAAAAGTGTTTGCCAAGTGCCTAAAGGAGTGTGGATTTGGTGCCAGACTGAACTACTGGTAGCTCTCAGGGATAAGAGGCTTGGATAAGAAAAGTTGGCTTGGGTGCCTCTGTTCTAAGCTGAGCTCAAGCCTCAGTCTCTGAACAACATCTGGTGTGCCTGGGAGCTCTCCTTGGTCCTGCAGAAGTCAACCTCTCTGCTTTCTGAAGCTGGTTCACTGAAGATTACTGTCTGACTGCTTCCACGCAGGGATTTCCCCTGCATGGACAGCCCCATGCCTTTGCTTTTTAGACGAGAGAGTTCACATGCCATTGTGCTCATTCCAAGCACCTCTCCTGGGCTTCCTACTCTGAGCCAGATCAAAGGAAAACATCCTTTAATTGGGATCAAAGGAGGGTGAAGGGTGGTGGGCTCCATGTGGACGCGCAGCCTGTTGGCTAACGGCTAAATAATAAATAAATATGAATCCAGCTCTAATCAGGGTGCATAAAAGTTTATTCTTGGTGTGCCAAAGGCTTTCTACTGCCACTATACCAAACTAGAATGTCTCTGATAAAAGACTAGTCAGACATCTAAATTGACAACCATCAGTATAGGATGATATCTATGAGGGGGTGTGTGTGGAGGGGTAGGGGGGTTGAAGGAAAATGCCCCTTTCTCCAACTTTGTGGTTTTATGAAAGCTCATCGAGCTCTCTTGAGAGGGAAGGCATTTATGACTTTCAGTAGAGCTCATTTCTTTTGTTATAGGAACAACACCAAAACTCCTCCTTTCCCTAACAAAATCTGTTTATTGTTATAAAGTTTCCATTTAATAACACACATCTCCAGGGTCTGAAAAAGCGCCATCATGAGAAATTGAGGGGAACAGCATGGGAATTGTTTTTAATGCCTTGAACTTCCTGTTGTCAAGTACGATTAACTAGAAATCCATCAAATGTAAAGTGTTTTATCCATTTATGTTTCACCAAAGGGAATTGAAAACAGAAGGCTTTCCTGGAGCTATTGGTGCACATTATATATTTTTTTTAATTTTTTTTTTCACTCTGCAAAATTCAGGTTGAGTTTGTAGATAAATCACATGTTATTAAATCCTTCTGTAATGGGCAGCATTCTTCTCTTGGGATAAGCGCATGCCACAAGTGTTCTGTAGAATATATTAAAATTGCAGAGATAGAGGAATTCTCCTCTTGCCTACCCCAAGGCAACTAATTCAGCTACTGAATCCCTCCCAGTAATGTTATCTGTGAGATGGAAATAGGCGTTTCTTTTTATTTGCCAAGGCATACGTTTGAATTTCATTTTATGTCTTATTCTAGCATTAAAAAAATCTTGAGTCTCCACTTAGTGGGCCTTATTCTCCGGTGCCCTCTGGTGCAGAACACCTGTAACTACAGCATAAAATGGCTTCTGTCAGATCTCTCTTCTGCTTTAGGGGAACCTCCAGTGAGTTAACAGAATTATGCCCATAATGCTGACTGTCCCTTGGAATGTGTAGTTGCCTGGGGGCAGGGGGCATTTGAACACTGCATTAAGATGTTTGGAATGATCTGAGTACTGTCTGGTCATAACCACAGTCATGTTCCCACTACCTATCCTGATCTGTTACATGGGAGTCTATGTGCTGTGTCCCTAACCAAGACAACTAAATGGAGTGTCCATATTCAAGTGCAGGGTAGCTTTGAATACAAAGATTTTTGAGATGATAATTCCCTATTGTCTCTGTCTTTATTATTTTTTGAGATTTATACCATGCTACACAGCTCCACAGGATAACTGACAACATACTAGTAAAATTCATTAACTATGCAAAAATACAAGTACAGCTATTTTGCTATATATTCACATACACTCATACACACATACAATCCCCAGCAGAATAACTGGTAAAATCACTGCAGTCTAGAAGAATTACATAAAATGCTTAAACATTCACAAGTACAAGATGGTTTTTAGGGATCTCTGAAAAACTAGGGGCCTGTCTAACCTCTCTAGAAAGAGAATCTCACAGTGAGAGTGCCATGAGAGTCCATGCCTCTTGTGTCATCACAGTTTTTAGAGAAAGGTCCCACCCAGTAATAGGAGGGTCCCATACAGTTGGAGGTGTTCCTAGGGGGCTTCTCAGAGGCATCTGTCTGGCTGTGGTTGGAACCGGAATGCTGGACTAGGTGAATCTTTGGTCAGATCCGGCAAAGTTCATTGTTTTAAAACCTGTAGCCAGGAACAGGGAAAGCCTCATCTTTTTCAGAGAGGGACAATGTGGAACAGGAGACCCCTAAGCAGTAGAATCACCATCAGACCTGCAGTGCAGGAGGCAGGTTTGCATTCCTATCAGGGGTATGATAATTCTTGCGGTTGGGTATCGGGAGCTGTGATTCTCCCTGGATTCCCTTGAGCTGTGCTTTCACAGGCTGCAGTGTAGAGCGATGGCTTGCTTGACTTGAATATTCCCCATACTAATTCCTTCTTAGGGAACAGAGTTTAGCTCAGCCTTTTTCTTGACATCGTAGTCATTGATGAATGTGGAGGGCCTTTTTCAAGAGTCTTTTACCAAGTCAGACCGTTGATTCATCCAGCCCAGAATTACATCCACAGATCACTGGATATTGTGCTATCATTGTGCTATAGTGTTCATTTGCAGCTGGATCACCCAATCCAGTTGTGAATGATTGCTGTAGTGCAACAATAGTGTCATATTCAGTGTTGTGAGGATCCAGCCCAGTACAGTTGACTGAGATGGGTGATGGTTCTCTAGGGCCTCAGGTGGAGAAGGATGTTTTCCCCAACCTCCTGCCTCTTTTATGTGAAGATGCCAGACTTTGAACCTGGGAGCTTTTGTATGCAGAGCGGCTGCTCTGTCACTAAGGCACAGCCCTTCTCTTTCATTCTGTTGATTGTAGCATTATGGAATGGCTGTGTTTCCAAAGAACAGATGACTCTCTCTCAGCTTTGGTGTAGCATGATATTTGGTGCATACTGATGACTCAGTGATGTTCTCAGAGCCAGGAATGCAAGTCACAACTAAGTGAGTGAATGAGGAAAGCAGTTTTCACCCTGTGTATGAGTGTGGCAGGAGAGAAACCGCTTTGGCAGTTCCAGAGGCAACCAGCAAAGTCTAAATTTTGCAGCTGGTTAGCAAGACTCAGCCTTGGGGCAGGTTTCAGGGGTACATGGCTTGCTTTGTGGGGGAGCTGATACTGTTTCAAACATGAGCCTTGGTTGTCAAGAGGCTTACCTTGTTCCCCCATATGCTACTTGTACATTTCTACAAATGGATACTGCAAAACACAGGTCTTCCATGCAGTCTCCTCACCAGATCAATGAGCATGTGAAAGGCAGCCCTTGAAACTTCCTTCCTCTCTGGGAGTGGGAAGTGCAAGTAATATGAATCTGCTCCATGCCTCTGTGTATAGATTCCTGGGGGCTTGAGTTGTGTTGGGTTATGTACATTCCCTTATATGTCACCAAGTTTGGTGTAGTGGTTAAGATCCAGTCTCAGATCTGGAGAACTGGGTTTGAATCCCCACTCCTCCATATGAAGCCAGCTGGGTGACCTTGGATCAGTCACAGTTTTCTCAGCCCCACCTACCTCATAAGGAGGTCTGTTGTGGGAAGAAGACGGGAAGGAGACTACAAGCTGCTCTGAGACTCCGAGTGAAGGGTGGGGGTATAAATCCAATTCTTACTCTTATTCTCCTCCTCCTGATCACTTCTGAAGAGACAAAAAGGGACATTTGTTTAAAATCAGTGGTTAGTTGTAGAGGAGGCCCCACCTTTCCCCCATCACTTGATGTCCTCCTCTCACACACACCCAGCACTTTCAGATGATCCTCCCTCATGTGCATGTCCCACAGTCTGACAAGGAGCTTGAACAGGATGACCTGTGATGTGGGGCCCCAGCGAAAATTTTTCTTTACAGACCTGCATAGAGTTTTAGTGGGTTCTCTAAGAACTCCAAAGGGCACTGGTTACTGGAACATTTCTGAACCTCTGATGCTTATGACATTTGAAGTGGGGGTGTTCAGAGTGCAGATCCTCCCATTTTGATAGTGTGGCCTCAATATGAGGCTCGGAATGGGCTCCTTTCCTCCTTTTTTTTTTTCTTTCCTTCATCCATATTTCTGTCCCTTGCTTCCTGCTGTGTGTCAGCTTTGCAGGTTTATTTGTATTGTCTCTTGCATAATTTGGATGGAATTATGCAGCTCATGTACCTATAATATTAATATGATATATCTTAGTTGTTTCTATTATATATACATATTTTTATTCATTCACTCAAGCAGTGTACAATATCTCAGTTATTTCTGCACAAATAATGCTGAACATTGTGTACAATTATGAGAAAATTTGGTGTACGGAAATAGGAAAAGGCATGAAAGTAGAGAGTTAAGGGTTCCCCTTGCACAGAGGAGAAACAAAAATCAGTTCAAAACAGCATAGGTGAGAAAATCAAAACTATGCTTATGAAGGGGGACCCTGCACCCTTTTGAATTCAGACCTGGGCTCCGACATGCTTGCACTGGAACTGGCTTCCATCTCCAGACCTCCCTCTGTTCCTACCAGCCCTTTCCCTTCTCTTCTTTCCGACCAACCTGGGGTGAGGCTGGAGCACTGGGGACTTCCGAGTTCCCCCTCATCACACATAGACAAAGATTGATGTATCCCTAGTGCAAGATCCATGGTCCACTCAACTGGATTTAGGAGCTGGAGAACTATATTTCCTCAGGGTCCTTCCACTTGGGGACTTCACTGTTGTGACATTTCTTTATGTAGGAAGAAGAGGAATTTCGCTTCCTCCACTGCCTCACCACCTGGTAAATTTGGCAGACAGACTGGGGGGATAATTTTAATTTACACTAGTTTCTTGCAGGCTTTCTGTTCAAGTGCTCAGGGAAAGGAGTGTTGAGGGGGGGTGCTCATAAGGAAACTCTCTAAAAGTGAGTCTGAACTGAAGGGATTTTAGGGGAGCTCCCACACAGGCCAGTCTGAATTCAGTCACGCCAAGCATTCAAAATGTAGTGTTACATCAGTATGGAGAGGAGAGTTTAATTTTCTCTGCTTTCTCTCCCTTTCCCACCTGGCTTCTCATTTCCACATTGTGTCTCAGCTATGTCAGACTCACTGACTTTTGAAATCCCAAGGGCTTGTTGCAGTTTATTGCCTTAAAGAAAATAAAAGGCACTGCATCGCCTTGCAGCCCAGACACCAGGCCCCAGTTCTCTGCACAGCCAGGATGGCTGGCTGAACAAGGCAATTACTGGCATTTCACCAAAATCATTTGACCAGAATCCTCCTCTTCCTAAGGATCAGGGGATCCAGGAGAGCCATTTTGGAGCCACTGACGGCTATATGTTTCAAGACTTTCTGTACTTCATTTGTTTGAGGTAGCTTGCAGCTGAGAGAAGATGCTGTCCTGTCCTGAAATATCTCTTGTCTGCTTCTTACTAACTGATGCCCTTTTCAGCTACCTTTAGGTTGCTTCCCTGGCTCTTCCAGCCATGCTGTTTTTGGCTTGATCCAGCAGTATTCATTATTCCCATCTCGGCTTCAGCTTCTATTTCTAGTTTTACACAGAATGACTGTTGTTATATACAGTGACAGGATGGCGTACTAGGTATGCATGCCAAAAGCACAAATCCTTTGGCATTTCAAAATAGGGGGATTTATGCATATGGCACTTTCCCAGCATGTGTTCAAAGGCACTTAAAATAACGAAAAAAGATTACACTATAATTCTGAACTCAATAGGACATATTTTTTAAAACATCTATAAATATATCAGCCAGTCAGAGCAGGCCCTCTAAGAGAGATCTCATCCTGACCTGGATAATCCATGCTGGCCCCACATTATCAGATCTTGGAAGCTAGGCAGGGTCAGCCCTTGTTGAACTCAGATGGGAGACCACACAGAGGCAGGCAATGGCAAACCGCCTCCGAACATCTCTTGCCTTGAAAACCTTACAGTAGGGGTGGCCAAACTTCCTTAATGCAGGAGCCACATGGAATAAGCATTAGATATTAATGTCAGATGTAGGGAGATAGGTAGGAAGGAAGGAAGATGGGTGAGGAGAGGTGGAAAGAAAGCAACTTTAACTTTAAGTGCATTCTCCAAGCCACCAGATGGCTTGGCTTGGAGAAGTGATTTAAAGAGAGAAATGCCTTCTCCAAGGCAGCCAGTGGGACAGTGTGGACTTGGAGAGCCACACAATATGTGTGAAAGAGCCACATGTGGCACCCAAGCGACTTGATGGCACTTTCCACTTCCACCAAGGGAGATCTCATATGCCTAATGAAAAATCCTGTTAACATCACTAAATTATTAAAAGGTACAAGAAAAGTAACCAAAGGAAATGTTCTTCAAAATGCATAAATGTACTATTTATCCATTTAGCAATCTTATCTTGAATATATTTAAGAGCATTGAACATTGCTGAGTATCTTGCTCCACCTACTGTGATGACTACTACCCCCGCCCCCCCAGTTGAAATCTGAATCCTCCTTCCACACTATAATGATACCTTTGGGCATCAATGAGATTTATAGGAGAATGTAACCATTTTTGCCATTTCTTTAAAATGGCAAGTAATTTCTAGAGGTGTTCCAAATATTTTCTGATTTCAACATTTAGTTTTAAATCACCACACAAATTAATTGCACCAATTCTTTCAAAGTTTTTTTTCCAGTGACTTTTGGTTCCCCCGGCCACTGTGTCCTCTTGGTGACACTAAACCACCTCTTTTTTGCTAGGGTTGCCAACTCTGGGTTGGGGAATTCTTGGAGATTTGGGGGTGGCGCCTGGCGGGGGAAGGAGCTCAGCAAGGATGTGATACCTCCAAAAACTGCCATTCTCTCCAGGGGAAGTGATGGCTGTAGTTTCAGTTGGCCAGTTGGAATACTGGGAGATCTCCAGGCCCTGTCTGGAGCTTGGTAACACTGTGGCCATTGCCCTCAGTGTTCCAGGCCTCATTTCCACTCACTACTGTTTAATCTAGTTAGCTGTGGCTATCCATAGTTTATGGTCACCTCTTCACATAAAGTGTAGCATAGTGATATGATGAGATTGACAGGATCACAAGTCACCACAATAGTATGCAGATTAAGCAATGGTGCTGTTAATAAAGGTGAGGGCAAAGAAGACAGATTCCTGATGGTTTGTCCCCCTGCTCCCAGAAGTAAGACCCAGCAACCTGGAACTTTAAAACTGGGGAGAAATTTGGAGATGGAGAATTTCAGAATCATTCCCTACTAAAAATCCCCAGGAAAAGGATCTCAGGTCAGGAAATCACTTTTCTTTCCTCAAGACCATGGAGAGTTACTGCAGGTTAGAATAAACAACTTATTTTTTTAAGACATTTCCATGTATTCAACATATACAAAAAACACAAAAGTAAACAGCTCGATCCAAGCCCTACATGTCTTCAGGTGTTGTTTTTTTTAAAAAGGACACAGAAACATGAAATGAATAAATAATGTTTTTTTGATAAACACCACTTTCTGGGTTCAGTTCAAATCAGAGGTACACGTAGCACATGGCTGCATCTTACATCTCAGAAAATTGAGTGCATGGCTTGATCACAAGAAGGTTTCCAGTTGGTTCAGCAATGCACATCCATGTCTTTCCGATTACAGTCCAGCCCAAATATCTCTTTTGAGGCTTTCCCAGAGGTTTTCAGACCTGCCAAATCAATTCTTTCATAATCTCTTGCTCCAGTAGCCAGAAGATTTAATGTACTACAGCAAAAAATGCACTAATTCTACTAGCTGACAGCCTTTTGTACCTGGCGACAAGCTTCCAAACCTTGCAACATTCTGTCTCCGAGTGATATAAGAGATTCTTTGGTTTGAGTTGTTTTTTTCTCCCCCTAATGAGATGTTGCACTTGACTGATGTTTACAGGCCCGGTTATGTTTAATTTTATATGAAACACTCTTCCCTGCTTTGAGAAGGTTATCATCCTTCAAAGATTGTCATCTCTTCTCAAGTCAGGATACGAAAATACGTCAATTAAAATACCTAGTGTGATATTGTTTTGCAGACATGTCTTCTCTAAGAGAAAGCAAGTTCCAAGGGCAGTTCTTAACGGGAGCACTTAGCTCATGAGGTGGGAATAACTGGAGGTTTATAGTGGTTGTATAATCCTTGTCTGTGTATAAATGAACATGCTGAGCAAGCGGGGAACAGGCTGAAACCCAGAAAAGCAAGATTGGTCTAAAGCAGCACTAGTTCCCCAAAAGCAAACATCTGAACATCTCCAAGGATTGCCAGTTGCAGGTTCAGCTAGTAGCTACCCAAAAGGAATTAGGGGGCGTGAGATAAGTGCACTGGCATGCAGTTAACTTCTGACAAAAAATGGGAAGTGATATCATTTTGTCTGGGCAACACTCCAGGATTCAACCAAAACTCTGCGGTTAAACTACAAAGTTCAGGGTGAATCCTAGAGTATTGCCCCAACATAATGATGTCACTTGCAGTTTTTCACTTCTGGCACCCTCCTATTTTCCTCCATTTCCCCCTTGCCAGGCTTAGAAGCATCTGCAGGGATACAGCATAACTGCATGAGCTCCTTTAGCAGCTCTAAACAGCTGCTTCTGGCTAGTCAGCTATAAAACTTTGGTTACCTCCTCCCTGGATACTGTGCATCTGCCAGAATGTTTCCTTCAGTCTCAGTCCAAGCTGGTAGGAGTTTCTAGGAGTGCTTGCATGTGGAAGTTTTGCTCCCATTTAACATCCAAACTGGAGTGGGTTTTTGGAATATCTATCATGTGTCATGACAACCAGTGTGGTGTAGTGGTTAGACTGTCAGATTGTTAGCGTGTCAAACCTGGGGAGATTCAGGTTTGAATTCCTTACTCTGCCATGGAAGCTTGGTGGGTGTTCTTGGGCCAGTCATCACACTCCCAGCCAAATCCACCTCACATGGCTGTTGTAGGAATAAAATGGAAAAGAATGTATAAGCTGCCATCCCCAAGCAAGTGAGATGGTGTTACTGGAAGCCAGCTACTGGAGCCCCAGGTGAGGCAGGTGCAAGCAATGTCAGGAGTCTGCTCTACTTCTTCCCCTACTCCTTTGAGAGGGGCAGGGCTACAGGCAGCCAGAGGCCCTCCAAGTACGGGGTCTGGGGTGGTGGTGCCATTGCCCATTGACTTAGACTGCTCCTCTTGCATCCAAAACATATTTGCATGCCATGTGGATGGCAACGTCTGAGGTTTTGCAGGTCCAGTCTATGATGGCACCATTTTTCTTGTCTGACCCTGTTGCAGCCACCCCCACAAGGATTTCTCAAGATTTTTTTTTTAAATATCCATAACTGACATATCTCTATGTGTTGTAACATCATAATCTATTACGACAATGATCAACCAATTTATCTGAATCCCCAGTTTTCTTTTCTCTTTTCTTTATTCAAAGTAAGCCTCTGGCCCTTTTAATTAGGAGATATAAAAGGTTTCAGTGGATTTAGACTGAATCACCACACCATAAGTTCATTTACTCTGATGTGAATTCTGTGGTTTGAGCTTGAATTTTTACTTGCTTAGTTTCTGCAAGTCAGATAGCTACTTAAAAAACCAAGGCAATCCCAGGATATTTGCTATAGGTAGCCATAAGCACTTCTGAACTATGAACCTTCAGCTAGCAAGGTATGTTAATATCTTTGCAAGGAATTTTGCTTATTGCAAGAGCACTCATAGGCCAGAGTGTCCCTGAGGAGTAGTCTGCAAATCAGAGCAAAAAACCAGGACTCTGCATTTGCCACGCAGGCTTGTAGTATCTTTTTAGTTGTACATGTAGCACAGTCCAAAACATGGGTATTCAGAATTCCCACTGAATTCAGTCTGCAATTCCAAGCTGATTTAGGCCCTTCTAAGTGCATTGAGATCAATGGCCTTGGAAGGGTCTAACTCTGCTTAGGAATGTGCTATTATTCCTTTGCTTTGTATTGCATTCTAAAAGACACCTATGTATATGTAAAGTCAGAGTAGAAACATACTTAGGAACAGGCCTCAGATTCAGTGGGAGTTCACAGGAGTGCAGCTCCTGAACCTTTCTGAGAGTTCCACCTCTTCCTTCTGAGAGTTCTACCTCCATGTCCACTGAATAGTATAAGCAGCTGCATAACAATCCCTGGATGAGCTCCACCACCTATTTTTCTACAAAATGACTGCTGCTTAGGAATGTGTTTATCAGATGTATTCAAACTATGGATGACCTTCAAACAGTATAGAAAAGGCATAGATCATAACAATACAATAAAATGATTCTGTGAGATTCAGTGTATTATTTTTCCTGCAATGCCTTAAAGGGCCTCAAGCTTTATGCATTTGTTTCACTTACTTCTGTGCCACCTTTCTGAAGGCACCCAAGGCAGCTCACTAGTTCAAATCCAGTGAAATCATTGCAAACTATCAGAAGCCACTATTATTGTAAAAAAAAAATCATTTAAAACAAGATTGAAAATTGTTTCTGCTGTTTCATCACCCAGCCATTCAAAGGTGTTCTGGAACAAACAAAAAAATTCAGTATCCTCTGCAAGCCATGGTGAGATGTAGTAACTTCACCTCCTGGGAGAGGGAATTCTGCAAGGTTAGGAGACTGGGGTTTGGGGGGGGGGAGGGTAGAAGTCCTTTATCTTTCTTCTTGTTTTATGAAATCCAGATATGCAGGAAGCATGAGTTTAGCACAGTGGTTCCCACACCTTTTCATTATTAGCATGTTTGGGATCCAGTTGTCAGACCTGACTGTGATCCCAAATCCTTCTGCATATCACTCATGTGATGATAATTCTTAGGGTTTGTATACAGCTTTTAGCATCCAAAGAATTTTGCACATGTCTGATTGTAACAACAGCCTTGTAAGGCAGGCCAGTAATATTGCTAATTTGTTGTCACTGGGAAGCTGAGAAGGAGAGTGCTAGGAAGACTATCTGGTGAAAGTGATGAAGTTTGAACTAGCATACTCCCAGATCATAGTTTATTCTCTTAACTCCTGCATTACTCTAGGGCTGTTTCTACATGAATGTTTTGCTCTGCTTCAGCTTTCCTCCTGCAGGATCATGTTCAGGAGAATCCACATAACATCCTCCTCTGTTCCTTTTGCTTTTTGTGTATTTACCTACTTTACTGTTAGCCTTCCAAGCTTGGTTTGATAGAATCTTTTTGGAAGGACTGTAGTCAAAGCGCATTTGGACACCACGTGAATGGGAAAGTGTATTCCCATATAGTCCTGCTCACTCATATGGTTCTGCTCACATCAGTACCATTTGCCTTACCACAGTCTCTGCAGTGGCCATGCCTCCCCAGCACACACTAAAATACAGGAATTTCTAGATCACTATATAATTATAATAACCTATTGCCATGAGCCTGGATTTCCCCATTTTTATTTATTTATTTGTTTGTTTGTTTGTTTGTTTTTAGCTAGTTTCTAGCCCTTTTCCTTCCAGAATTGCATAACTTCACAATGAAAAGGGCTAGACACTGTTAAAAAAAAAAAACCACACACACCTGTGAATGAGTGGGTTGTGGAGATAAAAATAGGCAAAAGAGCTGGTGGTGCAATGAAGGTTCAGGTAAAAAAATTCCCTACATGTTTTGCATAGAGCTTCTTCAGGAGAACCTGTAATATAATACACAAGGAAAAGAGTTGAGTTCCCATAGAAGTTATTCGATTACCAAATGCAAAATATATTTTAAAATCAGTATATAGGTAACAAGGATTAAAAAGCATCAAGTTAAAAAGATCAGCTACTTATTCCATTGTATTTTTATCTTGGTGAGGTCATTTTTAATACGATTTTTTATTTCACTTATTTTATTGTTTTCTGTTAAGGAGTAGGTTGTGGCAAGAGATTGATGTGACATAACTCTTTAGCAGTGTAGCAATTCTTGATTGTTTAAAAACCATCCCATGGGGGAGTGGTAGTCATGGGAGTCTAAGGTAGGGATGTCAAATATGCAGCCCAAGGGCCGAATCAGGCCCCGGAGAGCTCCTATCAGGCCCATGAGCAACTCACTGTCAAGTGAAACTGATTTCCACTCCATTGGAACACATTGCAACACAGACAAAGTTGCAAGGAAAATGTGGAATGGATTTTCCATTAAGGTCTCTGGGTCCAGATAGACTATCTGGGCCCAGAGATCTTAATGGAAAATCCATTCTGCATTTTCTTTGCAGCTTTGCAAGCCCAGAAGAGCTTCCTGCTGTATCCGGCAAAGTCAAGGCAGAAGGAGCTGGGAACTTCATCAGCCTGGGAGCTTGAGGGGGAGGACAGGAGATGGAGGAGGGGAGAGAAAAGAGCCATGAACCTGATTAAAACCCTGGGCAGGCTGGTTCTGTACTGCGGGCTGGACATATGCCACCCCTGACTTACAGGACAGGGACAAAAAAAGTGAGCTGAAACCTGCAACAAACTATGCATGTCCCAATATCAAAAGTAATGTAATAAATTGCCCAGGTTACACTTGAAAGTGGTCAGTGTGGAATGCAGGAAAGAACCAACACAAAAACCAATACAAAAACAGAAGGGAGGGCATCTGCTTGTCTGAGCACCTGTAGATCCTAAGGCTTTTTGCAATTTTGGATTCGGTTGGACTCTGCTGAGAACAAGATGCTGTGAGCTTCCAGACCCAGAAACCTGGCTAGGCTGCTTCCAGCTGTGTCTGTTTGATGTGCTGAGTAGTGATTAACAGGTAGTCTCCTGTGGGTTCTGAAACTGAAAGCTGAGTTAAAGCCTCTTGTATTCCATACTAAGGAAAGAAAGGTTAAACTGCACCAGTTGTGATGCAAATTGCTTCCATCAAGCCATATTTTTTACATTTTGCCTCTGAATTGGCACTGATCTTGCTACCGCAGGTGTGCTCTGCAGAGAGGAAACCAGAGTAATAAACATTGGCACTGCCATCTTGACCACCTCCATGGAGAACTCAGTTAATTAGGGCATGAGATTACTGAACCAGGCTTGAATGGCAAGTGCCATCAGGGCACAATGTGATCCTTAGATTGTGCTTTTCCTAAGTGCTTCATTTATAAACTTGGTCAACAGCTGATTTTCCTGGAGAAGGCCATGTTGGTTAATCCTAATGAAAACACAGACGGCATGCAGACATCACAAAACTGAGATTAAATAGCAGTTAGTCAGCACCAGGCTTCAACACAGCCTTTTTGTTTCACTCATATGCCTTCCCATATCCCCTCTGTTCTAAACTTGAAAGCTTCCTGATTTGATCAAGCTCCCAGTTTGCCAGGATGCCCAGAGCAGGCACCGAAGCAAAGCCAAGTTTGTTTATTCCCCACTGACATTCTCAGCTGACATTTAACTAAGGTTTAGGATCTTATCTTGTAAATAAGCTCCAATTTGCCTCCATTCAAACATGCAGGACTGTATGTCCTTAAGGCCATCTTCAGAGGCCCTGCTTTGGGTGGCCCTGCCATCTGAGGCTAGATGGGTGGCAACACCAGAGAAAGGGCCTTCTCAGTCGTGGCACAATATATTTGGAACTTCCTCCCCGAAGAGATTTGTCTGTCCTCTCTATAATTGTCTTCTCCCAACAAGTAAAAACTTCTGTGTTTTGTTTGGCATTCCTCACTAACTCTTCTTAGGCCTGCTCCCTGTTAGTGTGCTAATATGCGTTTATATATTTTATTATTTTTATATATTTTATGTGTATTTTTAAAATTTTGAACACTGTTTTTATGTTTGAAATGTTTTCCTTGTTTTAATGTTTGCTGGCTAAGGGATCATGAGTTGGATGGGAGAGTGGCATATAAATGTTTTAAATAAATAAGCTAAAACATCACAATGAACGTGAAGCTTGTTTAGGGTTTCCAGGCCAGGCAATTAGTGGGAGACTGTGTGGGAGGAGGGATAAAACAGCAGCCAGTAGCAATTGCATGACATCAGTTCTGCCCCCCTAGAAGTGACATCATGCCTCTCTAGGAGTTGCTGGAGGCATGATATCACTTCAGATGGGAACCAGAACTGCCACCACACCATTGTTGCCATTTTTTTTTCTTTATCCTGCTGGCCACTGGAGTGCTGGAGGGCAAGCCTGCTGGAGGCAAGAGATCTCCTGCCCCCAGATAGGCTTGCCAGCCCCCAGATCCCAGCAAGGGATTCCCCAGTTTTGCAGACTCCTCTCCACCACCAGCCAGCTGACCCATGGGGATAGCCCTGCCCCCACAGCCACCATGTACCTTTAAGAACGTAAGAGAAGCCATGTTGGATCAGGCCAATGGCCCATCCAGTCCAATACTCTGTGTCACACAGTGGCCAAAAAACCCAGGTGCCATCAGGAGATTAATCAGTGGCGCCATAACCCTAGAATCCCTCCCATTGTGCCCCCCCCCCCCAGCACTAAGAATACAGAGCATCACTGCCCCAGACAGAGAATTGCAACAATACGTTGTGGCTAATAGTTAATAATAATTTAAATCTTGGCAGGCTTAGAAGCAGCTTGGAAACTGCTTTCTCTCTCTGTTTCTGTCTCTCTCTTTGGAAGGCATGTATGCCTTTAAATTTCAGTAGAAGGGAAGTTGGATGGGGGCAGAGGGTGAGCAGGTAGAGCCATGTTACTCTTCCCAGTGAGTATATGAAGTGGTGAGAAAGTAAGAGAGCACAGTCACTCCATTTGTTTTGCATTCATTTCAAAAGTCGTGTGTATAGTAAAATGGAGTTAACTGGAACCTGGTTATAGGAAAACTCCACCCTCTGGGCTGCTGTCTTTTAGTTTTCCTGTTAATCTGAAGAAGTTGGTTGAAATTCGGCGACTCCCATGAGTAAATTTCCCCAGTGAGATCACAAAAGTCTGTGGTTGCAGACTGTCTATTTTGGCGGCTTTGTGACTGTGTTTGGGTGGGTGTGTTTGCTTTCATTTAGTGGAAGTGCAGCTGCTAGGGGCTGAGGAAATCAAGACTGTATTCAGGGGAACTGCACTGCTGTATCTTTATTTATTTATTTTAGAGAATGGGAAAGTCTCCTGGCTCAGAAATTTTCTGAGTTGGACCTGGCAACCCTACTCCTAGTGGACATATGAAAACCCTAAGTTTCAATCATACTCCATTCACCAAAAGGTGACAGAAGTAGGAGAAGCAATAGGAGCATGGAAACACAGGATTTATTTTTAACATTGTTTTAATGTTTGATTTAGAGGATGGTGCTGAGTTGTTTTCTGTTGCCCCAGAAGGTCAGGCTAGAACCAGCAGGTTGAAATTAAATCAGAAGAGTTTTTGGCTAAACATTAGGAAGAATTTTCTGACAGTACAAGCCAAACCCATTCGCAAAACCAAGACCTGATAAAGTGCAAGAGCTTAGTCATCCAGTGCCAGACTCCCTGAGGTCTCTGGACCCTTCCAAGGTAGGCCCACATAATGTGTGCCAACTCTGAGTGAGGGAATGTGCTCAATAAAGGGCTATTGTGTTCTTTAGGCTACTATGAATGTTTGCAGAACTGGTTTTCTGCAACAGAAGAGTTCTCACAGCAGTAAGCCCTACAGAAACTCATTATTTTTAATGTGACTTCTTCATTGTTTTAATGGATGATATATTTCAGGGGTGGCTAACGGTAGCTTTCCAGATGTTTTTTGCCTACAACCCCCATCAGCCCCAGCCATTGGCTATGCTGGCTGGGGCTGATGGGAGTTGTAGGCAGAAAACATCTGGAGAGCTACCGTTGGCCACCCCTGATATATTTTATTGAGAGCGTAGGAGATATATATATATATAATTCTGCTGAAATTTACCATGGGCAGAAGGACCCATAGAGCACAACTCCCTACCACCACCACAACCTCAAATCACCCCCCTTCAAAAAAAGCTGTTCCAGTGGGTGGAGGGACTCCTAGGAGCAGCAGGAGGGAGGAATGAGCAAAATTACTTGTGGATCTGCTCAAGTGGGGGAAAACCTCAGGATTCTGTCTGAAGGCATTCCTAGTCTTTTTTCTTCTTCCCCTTCTTCTTTTCAGGCAGTTCCTAGTGTCTGTATTCCTCATTTACTTTTTGATAGTTTCAGATCTGATGAAGCCGTGAATAAAGCTGAAGACAATTATAGGAGTGAATGATTATTTAATATCTGCAAAATCACTTGATTTGTTAGTGCCAGGTGTTACAAGATTGCATTTAAAAAAAAACCACAAGAAGTGTTCAGTACTTCACCTTCTTAGAGGCTGTTTAATATGGAAAGGAATATTAACTAATCCTCTTTTAATAAATTTGATCTCAATTCATGATGTCCTATTTAAGTGCCTCTTTCTACTTAACTGGTTTAATGTGATTTGAAAAGCCTTTTTAAAGGCACAGTACTTTCCCTCCATTTCCTTCGCAGCATACTCAAGGGCAAAACTTGAGGAATGGCGGCTGACTGCGTTTCTTGCAGTCAAAGAAAGACTAACAATTCCAGCGCTCAGCCAGCAGGTCAGGTAAAGGTGTTTCGATTATGAATTATTATGAGGCGAGAGAACAAACATATTATTTATCTTTTAAAGCTTCAGGCCTCCAGTTTACAAAGCTGACTGCCATACTTATGAGACCAGCAATCTTCATAGTTTGTTGAAAAGACCTGGGTTCAAATCTCGCTTTTAAGCCAGCCCAGGTTTAATGTAGGAAAAACAATGAACTGTGTACAAGAAATAGATATATTCCAAAATTTTATAGACTGTATCAATTTTATAGACTGCATCAATCATGGGGGAAGGTCCCATGAAAGAAACTTCTTTTTACTGTGTGATTTGGTATCTCTAAAGTGTTTAAGAAATTGATACAGAGTCTATAAATTTTGGAATATATTTATTTCTTGTACACAGTTTATTGTTTTTCCTACTGTTCTTTACTGTGTTGCCACTTGCTTTTTCCTTCCCAGGTTTAAAGGCACGTGGTGGCTGCTGGGGAGAGGCTTCCCCCCATTGGCCAGCTGGCTGGTGGTGGGGAGGAGCTTGCAAAACTGGGGGCTCCCCCACCAGGACCTGGGAGCCTAGACGATCTTCTGTTCAAAGCAAGTAACATCCTTAAAGTGAAGCTATGCAAGTAGTTGGGCATTTAGCTGATCTATGATCATAACAAATAAGGATTGGTTATTTGTGCACAGACTTTCATCCACTTCAGCAGGGGGTTGTGCCAGAGAGCTGAATTGTAGGTTGAGGGCCAGAACTCTCTTTAACAGTGACTAAGTTTGCTTATTGAGGCAGCCCCCCTCAGCTTACCTGGGGCCCAGTATGTACTTGGAACAAGTCATTTCCTCCTCAATTCCATTTCAGGAGGAAAGAAATCCATCATGTTTCTAAAAGGGTAGTGGATTTGCAACTAGGCCTGCCAGCCTCCAGATGGGGCCTGGAGATCTCCTGGAATTACAACTGATCTCCAGGTTAGGAATCAGTTCACTAGGAGAAAATGGCTATTTTGAATGGTGGCCTCTATGGCATTACGCCCTGCTGAGGTCCCTCTCCAAACCCTGCCTCCTCAGGCTTTACCCCCTAATCTCCATTATTTTCCCAGAGTTGGCAACACTGCTTGCAACCCAGGCTGCCCCACACTGGCCTCCTAGGTTTGGCTTGGGCTTTGATCTTACCTATAGTGAGCAGATGGCAGCTTGTTCTAGAGCCCTGAAATACTAGGTTTGGTTCATCCTTTGTCTTTTCCATACAGTGTTGAGGAGAAGGATATTTGGAGCTCCAGCCTGTCGCTTTGGCTCAGCAACCAAGCAGCTTGTGTCCCTGTAAATATGTTTTAAGAGATTTTATTCAGAATGACAGGATGAAAGTTCAATTAAAAATGTATCACCAGGATGTAACCTTGGCTTCAGTTTTGCACAATATCTGCTCCAGCTTCAGAGCAGCGGCAAAGCTTCTCAAATTTTAAGGATGGATATGAGCCTCCAAGTTTTATCAAGCAATGACTCCTCCCATTATTTTATTTAACACTATGGCTGAATTCAGACGGCCAATTTGAGCCGCCATAGGAACAGCCCCCACGTGGATTTAAAAAGCAAGGTCAAACAGGCACGGCTGCTGCCTGGCCTGCTCTTGCACTCACCCTGTCCTCCGACAGCTCTGAGATGGACCAAATAGATGGATCCCAAGTGGTAACAAATTCTTCTGCTGCACTCCATCTGTCTTTCTGGGCATCTGAACGAGGGAGTGTGCAAACAAGGTGGATTGGTGGCATGAACCCACCAATCCAGTCTAGGCACTCACCAGTATTCTTAAAAAAATAAATAAACCACTGCCTAGAGCACATGAGTGCATGGCTAATAAAAACGTAAGGTGTATGCAGATGCAGGTTAATGTTTTCTACCAGTGATCCTGCTTGGCTTATTGGAGTCTTGAGCTTGGGGACTCTGGGATAATGGGCAGCAGAATCCAAATCCCTGCTCCCCTGGTCCAACCAACGATCCAATGGCGTCCTAGCACAGGAAACCAGGACTGTATATATTTGGCCCCATTGGCCCAGTTTAGCGGTCTATAGTTCAGCCGTTCCTATGCTGTACTAAATAAAGTGAGCTATGATCATGGCAACCTTGTCTCTTCCATGTGTTGAACCCACTATATTATTTAAGGGAGGGGAAGAAACCCAAATTGCACTAAGGGGATGGTGTGCAACAACCGTATCAATGCACCAAAGCGCTCCAGTGTGATATAGGCACATCACATGGGAGTGTTCAATTGGGATTTGGCCACTCCATTTTGGGATGGCACAGTTTGGGATGCTTCCCAGCCTATCTGTACCTTGTTTTTCTCCCCAGTCAGGAGAACCAGTATGTGGAGCAAGAGCTAATCCTATGGACCTCCCACATCATGTGGGACTGTTACCATGTCAGGTACCAAAATCTGAGGTGCTGAAATCAAAACATTCCACAATTAGAAGTCATTCAACTAGATATCAAAGTGGGGCTTGGCAGTTGTTACAGCCATAGTGTAGAGCAGAGCATCAGATAAGGGGGGGGGGGGCGTGTCTCAGCCATCTAGACTTTAGTAACTTCCCATTTGGGATAACTGCCGTGTACTCTAGGTGGGGCTCCTGTGTTGTTAGCGCAGAATGCTGCAGGTCACTTCTGGGTGGCTGAGCAGAAGAGAGCATTTGACTCCTTTGGCTCAGCTTTCTTTCTGCTTCTGGGCCCAATTCAAAGTGCTGGTACAGACTTTCAACATCAGAAATGGCCTGCATATCTTAGAAAGCAATTCCTTGGGAAGGGGCCACAACTCAGCAGGTTGCAAGGACCCATCCCGTGTTCAGTCTTTGGCATCTCCAGTTTAAAGAATTTCAGACTGGGCTACACTTCTGCTTTGAGACCTCAGAAGGTTGCTGCCAGTAAAAGCTGCCAGTTTTGTGATAGGCTGCTTCATGTGCAGCTTCCTGTTTTCTCAGATCTATGGGGGAAGTCCTTCCCTTTTGGAAGTGTGAGCAGGGCAGCCGCAGAGGAGGCCTTTCTCTTTGGGGTACCCCGAGTATAGCTGTCTGCAAAAGGCTCATTTAGCCCCTGTACCATTGGCTTTTCTGTGTCAAGCAAAAATCTAGCTAAAGTCCAAAAGCTTTATCCTGCTGGTTAATGCTGTGCCTAATAGACCAGTGGTTTGATTTGGTAGCCGCTGTGGTGTAATGGTTAGCGTGATCAACACATCAGCCAATAGTCCATAAACTGTGTTGTAACTCCATGGATGTCTGCCCCTTGCCATGCCCCAGATCTCCCTAAGGTGCCAAGTGGTGGCCAGACATCCCTAGTGGGAAATATTTCTGCTCAGTCTTGAGATTTTCCTCTGGCTGCTCCTGTTTTTAGATAAGATCTTTCCAAGAAATCATCAGCCTTGAAAAGATTTTGGAGGCTCCCTAAAGCAGAGCTTTTCTGGCAGACTTTTGGTGTCTTATGAGAGGAAATCAGAGTGTGGTAGAGTAATGGCTTGCTCTCTTCTTTCAGTTTGTGTTGCATTGTTTGTGAGAATCCAGCATCCAGAGTAGGGAAGCATCTGAATTCTTATCCAGATTTTCCCCTGGAGTTTGGAAAATTGAATTACCTAGTAATTATGGCAGGGTGGCTTGAAATCTGCCTGCCCCTCCACCCCACCCCCCACAGCTCTACCCCCACCCCCCTTGGCAACAGCCTGAACTAGGGGCTTGCTTGTTAGCAGTTTGAAAAGAAAAATACTGCTGGGAGCTCCACACAGGCAATGCCCAGTGTCTTGTTTAGCATTAAGTCAAAGTCTGTAAGGACCCATAAACCCTACTGCAGCAGAGGACACAGATTATTGCCTGATCCACACCCAGCCTTACTGTCTAGATCAGAGGTGTCGAACTCATCTGTTATGAGGGTCAGATCAGACATAAATGAGATCTTGTTGGGCTGGGCCATGTGTATACGTGTACCTGTTTAAGATTAGCAGAGATACAAACTTTATAAAGGATGCAGACAAACACAATTAAATATTTAAAAAAAAGCTTTAAACTTGCTTAAAAAATTAGCACTTATTGATCTTAAAGGTGCTTTCTTTGTATTTCTCCCATGGGATCCAGGGAACTGGGCAAAGGAAGCTCTGGCTCTTTCCTTGCTTCCCAGAAGACCAGGATGGGAAGGAGCCTCAGCCAATAGAAGGAAGAGAAGCTCGGCTCAGTAGCTCTGCTGTGCAATTGAGAGGGCCTAGCAAAGTAAGCTCTCCCTTCCTTCCCAAGTAGGGTTCCCAAATCCCCCGCTAGGCCTGGAGACTCCCGATTTGGAGCCTCCTCCCCCCGCTGGCCATAAAAGGGAAAGCGGGGGGAGGGGAGGGGGGAGAACGGCAGCCCTTCCCACCCAGCCCCGATCGATCGCAGCAGCCAGAGCTCTTCCGTTTTCTCAGGCTGCTTCCCGCCCCCAGTCAGCTGGCCGGTGAAGGAGGGGAGCCCAGCCACGCCCCCAAAGGACCATGTGCCTTTGCACCTCCGGAGGTGAGTGAGTTCTGTCCCCTGCATCAGATTTCCCAGAAACGGGGGGGGGGGCGGGGTGGAGGGGGGGGTGGAGAGGGAAACGTCTTCTCATAGGGTATAATGGGGAATTGATTTGGAGGTTTCGGGGGCTCTGGGGGAGCTGTTTTTTGAGGTAGAGGCACCAAATTTTCAATATAGTATCTAGTGCCTCTCCCCAAAGTATCCCCCAAATTTCAAAACGATTGGACCAGGGGGTCCAATTCTATGAGCCCCAAAAGAAGGTGCCCTTATCCTTCATTATTTCCTATGGAAGGAAGACATTTAAAAAGGTGTGCTGTCCCTTTAAATGTGATGGCCAGAACTCTCTTGGAGTTCAGTTATGCTTGTCACACTCTTGTTCCTGGCTCCGCCCCAATGTCTCCTGGCTCCACCCCCAAAGTCTCCTGTCTCCACCCCCAAAGTCCCCAGATATTTCTTGAATTGGACTTGGCAACCCTATTCCCAAGGGAGGAGCCTCAGAATGGAGAAAATAGAGGTTTTGCTCTGTTGCTCTTGTGCGATTGAGCAAACCTTGCAAAACAAGCTGTGATGCGGAGGGAAGTAAGAGAGAGGGAGCAGGAAGCAGACAACAGCCAGTTGCTCGGGGGCCTAATAGGAGCCCTCCCACATGTTTCACACCCCTGGTCTAGATATTGTTGGGCCCTTCGTCATAACCAGAAAGGTTACCCATAATGGTTGTAGACTTTCGCTATGATGGGGCAACTTTTGAAATATCCAGTAAGCTTCAGGAATTAATTTGCCTTTCAGTCCCTAAATCAATGCTGTAATTTTGTCAATTAATATAATGTCCAGATTCTGATAAAGCAGTTTCTAGCCAGAAAGGGGAGGGGAGACTTGATTCCCATTGCATGGAAATATAGGTCCTCCTTACTGCTGAGAGCAAAAGCATTATGAGGTTCTGATGCAGTTTAGACTTCCCAAATTAATATGAAAATAAATGAATCCAGTAGAACAACCAATGGATCAGGAGATGGGCTTTTGGGAAAGCATTGTTTTATACAGTGTAATATCTTTATTCCTAACTCTTTCTTCTTTTGAAGACACATCATATGGTAAAAACTGTCAGTATTTAGCTTTGAAGGTTGTAACATTAAAAAAAGCCCCACACTCCCTTACCTAAGTTTTAAAAACTAGGCCACGTCCATATTCCTTTTTTGAGGAAAAAAGCTATTTCTCCAACAATTGTCTCTTGTTTTCATCCACATGAGGTTTATCTTTAAGATTCCATAGCTGCTAGCAAGGGAAAAGAAGGTTAGAGCAAGATTTTCATTTTATTGCCTTAAAATGATATAAAACGCTTTAAATATTTAAATTACTCTCCACCTAGGTTTTATCCTCGTTTTACTGAGATGATTATTAATAGTACAGTTAATCTCTTGGTATGTGAGCACAAATGTTGCTTGCTGCGAGTTGGGAAAGATCATTTAGTTCTGACCCAGTTAGAACTGGTACGCTCATTCTGCGGTCACTTAAATTGCGTTTCTCTAAATCTCAATATCCATTATGACCCCAGCAAATGAACAGGCTGCTGTGAATACAAGACAATGGCACAGGCACACATAAGAAGTGTGCTAAATAGGTGGACAAGTTGCTCAATGCATATATAAAGAACAATCAAGTGTACACTGTACACAAATTGTATATGTGTTCACTGTAAGTTAAGAACATAAGTGAAGCCATGTTGGATCAGGCCAATGGCCCATCCAGCCCAACACTCTGTGTTACATGGTGGCCAAAAAAATTATATATAGGTGTGTGTGTGTGTGTGTGTGTATACACACACACACACACATATATATACACACTGTGGCTAATAGCCACTGATGGACCTCTGCTCCATATTTGACTGAGAAAAGTAGGCAGTAGGCATTAGATTGCCTTCCACTACTCCGAACTTCCACTTCCACTACTCCATATTTTTATCTAACCCCCACTTGAAGCTGGCTATGCTTGTAGCCGCCACCACCTCCTGTGGCAGTGAATTTCACATGTTAATCACCCTTTGGGTGAAGAAGTACTTCCTTTTATCCGTTTTAACCTGACTGCTCAGCAATTTCATCGAATGCCCACGAGTTCTTGTATTGTGAGAAAGGGAGAAAAGTACTTCTTTCTCTACTTTCTCCATCCCATGCATTATCTTGTAAACCTCTATCATGTCACCCCGCAGTCGACATTTCTCCAAGCTAAAGAGCCCCAAGCGTTTTAACCTTTCTTCATAGGGAAAGTGTTCCAACCCTTTAATCATTCTAGTTGCCCTTTTCTGGACTTTTTCCAATGCTATAATCTCCTTTTTGAGGTGCAGTGACCAGAATTGCACACAGTATTCCAAATGACACTGCATCATCAATTTATACAGGGGTATTATGATACTGGCTGATTTGTTTTCAATTCCCTTCCTAATAATTCCCAGCATAGTGTTGGCCTTTTTTATCACAATCGCACAGTCTTGACATTTTCAGTGAGTTATCTACCATGACCCCAAGATCTCTCTCTTGGTCAGTCTCTACCAGTTCACACCCCATCGACTTGTATCTGTAGCTGGGATTCTTGGCCCCAGTGTGCATTACTTTGCACTTGGCCACATTGAATCTCATCTGCCACGTTGACTCCCACTCACCCAGCCTCAACAGATCCCTTTGGAGTGCCTCACAAGCCTCTCTGGTTCTCAGAGAGGAACAATTTAGTGTCGTCTGCAAACCTGGCCACTTCACTGCTCACTCCCAACTCCAAATCATTCATGAACAAGTTAAAGAGCATGGGACCCAGTACTGGGCCCTGCGGCACCCCACTGCTTACCATCCTCCACTGCAAAGTCTGCCCATTTATACTCACTCTCTGCTTCCTATTAATTTGCCAGTTTTTGATCCACAAGAGGACCTGTCCTTTTACTTCATGACTCTCGAGCTTTCTAAGGAGCCTTTGATGAGGAACTTTATCAAAAGCTTTCTGGAAGTCAAGGTAAACAACATCTATTGGGTCTCCTTTGTCCACATGTTTGTTCACCCCCTCAAAGAAATATAACAGGTTAGTGAGGGAAGATATTCCCTTACAGAACCCATGCTGAGGCTTCTTCAATAACCCATGTTCATCAGTGTGCCTACTCATTCTGTCCTTGATAATGGTTTCTACCAACTTTCCCAGTATTGAAGTCAGACTGGCTGGCCTGTAATTTCCCAGATCTCCTCTGGAACCCTTTTTAAAGATGGGGGTGACATTTGCTACCTTCCAGTCCTCAGGAACAGAGGCAGATATCAATGAAAGATTACTTATTTTTGTCAGAAGATCCACAAGTTCAACTTTGAGTTCTTTCAGAACTCTTGGATGTATGCCATCTGGACCTGGTGACTTATTAGTTTTTAATTTGTCTATCAGTTGTAGGACCTCCTCTCTTGTCACCTCAATCTGACTCAGGTCTTTCAGCACCCCTTCCAAAATTAGTGGTTCTGGAGTGGGCAAACACTTCTCGTCTTTCACAGTGAAGACAGAAGAAAACAGTCTGTAACATGTGAATAGGGTTTTAATCTTTAAGGCAAAATACCGTCCCACTCTATGCATGGTCCCTTCTGATGATATCTTTCAGTCATCAGGTCCCCACACTCGCACAAATTCTGCTTTATCTTTCTGCCCCAAGCAAAGAGCAGTTTCCCTTAAGAAAACAGCTGCTTTGGAGGGTGGACACAGTCATTATAGCCAGTTGAGGCTATTTCCTTCCCTCCACAAACTCTGTCCTCCCCAGCCCTACAACAAACCAAGATGCCAACTTTGCTCTTATACAGATCCTAACAACATCATCACTGGTCCCAGCAACATCAGCCATACCATCTCAAGTTCATACTCCTGCTCATCCTCTAATGTGATTTATGCCATCATGTGTCAGCAATGATTTGGACAAAGAGGCCAGTCCCTACAACAAAGAATAAATGGACACAAGCCTGACATTAGAAACAATTTATTTTATTTTATTTTATATATATCCCGCCCTCCCCACCGAAGCAGGCTCAACAACATTCAAAAACCAGTGGAGACATACACTCTCTTAAAAATAATAATTCTCTAATAAAGGAATTTCAAAGGGAGATTAGAAAGAGAGAGTGCTGAATTGCAACTATAATGAAGCTCAAGATAATTCATCCTCCTGGAATGAATCAAGACCTAGGTTTCCTGCCTCATTACCAATGCTGATTTCTCCCCCCCAATACCCCTCTGCATATCACATCTAATCCAATCATACCTGCTATTGTCATTCACCTGCTGTTGTCATTCAGCATCTGTAATCACTCTACTCTCCCAGATAAAAGGACAGGTGGACTCACATTCTAGCTAGATCTGAAGAAGTGAGTAGTGACTTACAAAAACTCATATCCTGCCACAAACTTTGTTAGTCTTTAAGGTGCTACTGGACTCTTGCTCCTTTCTTCTGCTACAGACAGAATAACATGGTTATCCATCTTGATCTATCTGCCTTCCCCAGGTTCTGTACCCAGCACTTCAGGAAATCCCCAATCCATATTTGGCAACCAAAGCATTATGCTAGTGTTAGGTTGTGTAATTTCAGGCTGCCTTCCACCAGTCCAGAGCCTGTAAAGAAGACTACTTATTATTCCTCTTTAAGGCCTCAGCTGTGGAAAGAAGAGGGGGTTCAAAGTTTGCCCATATCCTCCACCTTTACCCCAGCTGGCTCCTGTACTTCTTGAAGCCAAGATGAACCTGCCCTTGTTGCCCTCTCCCTGACTTTTAAAGGCTGTCTAAAGAGGAGACAAGTACACACATAACTTCCTGTCTCTCACAGGAGAGTGTGTCTTTCTCCAAGAGCTGTAGAGCTAATTGGATGATAGTTCCAGCCTCATAATTCCCTATTTTAACACCTTCCTTGTTTGTTTTAACCCATAATTGAGTAATCCCTCTCCACCAGTTGCTCTGAACATTTCATCCCTTCTGTACCATCTTTACTCCTCATCAGTGTTTTTTTCCACAGCTTTCTTTTTTCTTTTGGTTAAATTACATATTTTCCTGTATGCTTGGAAGTCCTTCCCCATTATGTACAGATCCTTGCTCTATCTGATAGTGATCCTGTTGTGCAGTTTTTCTTATCCATGTGGTGGCCAATCAGTTTTGTATTATGTATAATAGTGACTATGATGATTCTCAGTGTTTGAGCCTGTATGCATCCAAAATAATGTGTTAAGAATATGGGACGTGAGTCTCCATGCAGAGACTCCATCCATCCCAATTTATTTTTATAGTGTATTATCAATTGCTCATGTGCCTCTATGAGATTGTGGCAGGGATAGGGAGGAAAGGCAACTGAGAAGGAGCTAAAAATTATGACAAATATTGAATGTTCCAATTCTAGAATTATATTTAGAACTCCTAGGAGGAAACTTTATGCTGTGGTCCATGATTAGATGCTGTGGCATATAAGCTTAGATGCAAAAACCAGCCATAGGCTGGCCAAATATAGCAGGACTGTGGCACCAGAGCAGGGGGTTTACTATTCCCCCTGTACCATTTTTCTGATTGGAAATGGCCCTTTGGGGGCCTAAAGTACAGAGGGAATACTTCCCATTAGCATGGGCTTGATCTGTATTCTTCCTCCAGGGCTACTTTTCAGCTAAAATACAAATCTGCAGGGCCCAGTCATGAATACTCAGTTCAGAAGCAATCTTAGTGATTCTGTTTTTGTTGTTGTTCAGTCGCACGGTCGAGTCCGACTCTTTGCGACCCTATGGACAAAGTCACGCCAGGCCCTCCTGTCTTCCACTGTCCTCCAAAGTCTGCTCAAATTCGTGTTTGTTACATCAGTAACACTGTCCAGCCATCTCATCTTTTGCCGTCCCCTTCTTCTTTTGCCTTTTGTCTTTCCTAGCATCAGAATCTTCTTCAGGGAGTGCTCCCTTCTCATTTGGTGGCCAAAGTATTTGAGCTTCTGACCTTCCAGTGAACAGTCTGGGTTGATTTCTCTTAGGACTGACTGATTTGATCTTCTTGCAGTCCAAGGGACTCTCAAGAGTCTTCTCCAGCACCACATCTCAAAAGTATCTATTATTCTGCACTCAGCCTTCCTTATGGTCCAGCTCTCACAGCCATACATTACTACTGGATTCTGTAGCCATATGCAAAAGCCCAGAATCACTGCAACCCATGGGGGCCCCCATAGGCTCTTCCTGCTAGGGCCAAGTAAGGGCATGTGAGGTGAATGGAAGCTGTCAGCAGAAGCCAGCTACCTGGGCCCTGGACATAATACATGCAAATAGCAACAGAGGGAGACTGCTACTCCCCTGCATTGGAGAGTAGGGCTCTGGGTAATTGTCCCCCCAGCACTGTGCCCAGAACAGCTGTCTCTATTGCCCATTGGCTAACATTACCTCTCACCCTACTGGAATGTGGGAGGAGTGCTGTGCAGAAAAGTACAAATCCACAGACAGAACAATAAAAGGAATGAAACAAGGGGAAATCTGTTATTCCCTCTGTTTGGTCAAGAGTGCCCTTTTGTTTTAGCATGACCCCCTGGTAAATGGAGGCTTTAAATTTAGATCTTTGCTGTGTTACGCAAGAGCTTTTCATCATCAGCAAATGTGAAGTGGCCACTAGATCTGTGCTATGTGCAAAGAGAAAAACTTTTGATCATCAGCAGTCAGCTGATTGAAGGTCTTTCCCTTCCTTTTGGAAGGAACAAAATTCCATTCCACCCCTGCATAAACATCACACTTCTGGCATCGTTGTTCTATTTTTAAAAGGAGCACAGAACAACTCAGAAGCACCTGATGCCACAGGAAGCAGATGGATTTACGGGCAACAAACAGCCTCCATTTGCAATTCATCAGGTTCTCTTGAAACTCTGTTCATTACTTCAAGTGCTTGTGATGTGGCATATTAAAAATCCAAAATGACCTTCCAAGATAGTTTCAAGTAGAGACATTTAGATGCAATTTTTTTTGGGGGGGTGGGGGGTGGGGTGGATAGGAAGGCTTTTGTAAAGTGTGAGATGCAGCTTGACTAAAATAGATTAGGCCATAAATCTAGCAGAATCCTTTCCAGCCTGATTGCCTCCATCATCTTGTAGGTACTTGAGAGAGGCTTTTATTGAGAAGGCGAGTTATGGAATAACATGGGCATGGTGAATGTTTATGCTTTGACTGGTTTTGGGGGGTGGGGTGCACAAGCAGTCAGGTGTCCAGTTTCAGACTGAGATGACTATCCTTGATTTTTGATTTCTGACACAGAACAGTGGGAAGGAAAGAGAAACAGACTGCACAGACTATTTTAAGAAATGTTATTGTGTGTCCATGCCAGCAGGTCCCCAGGGTAGAAGGGGTGGTTCTGACAGGCTGCCTAGTAGATACTAGGTAGGAATCAGGTGTCTTCTCATGTCTAACTCTGTGTCTGCCCCAAGGCCTCTTGTGTGAAGTCTGTGTCCCAAGTTACTTCACTGGTACTCAGGTGAGGGAAGACCCAAATTAGATAGGGACCATAGTGTGCAGGTATCCAACCCCTTCCCCCTTTGTTATTTTCCCATTTTAATTAACCCACACTGAAAATACAGTTTACTCTGGCAGGGAAAACAAAATTACTTATTGAAGCAAAGAAATCCCACTTCCATGGCTCTAGGGTCCCAATGAGGCCTCCCCATGGCTGCTTTTAAGCAAAAGTAGAAAGGGCAGAAGATCTGAGCATTAATTTCCAGCATCTTAGTTGTGAACAAGATCCAGATATCTTGGGTTTACTTTTAGCTATACGGGGTACACATCTTTTATTTATGAATGATACTAGTCTATTCAGATCTGAATTGTCCCAACCAGAAGCCTGTTCGATTGTCAAGCATTTTAAATTAGCTTTCTTCCTGGTTACTCATCTCTGGCTTTAGGGGGTGGCTCATCTATAAATAGAGGAGCAAAATAATTGGCTTATCCAACCTCCCCCCCCCCCTCTTATTACAAGACACAGGTTTTTCTGGAGCTTGTAAAAAAAAGAAAAGAACATTACTGAATATTACAATATAAATCCTGTTGAGACATTACAAATCCCCACATGGTCTGGGATGCATTTCAAATGACTAAGCCAGCAGGGGATGGATAATCAAATATATCTCTGCAAAGAAATAAAATGTACAACTGAGACTATAAACGAACTGGGGGCAGAAACTAGGCATGTCTGAGGAGTGTGCATGAAAAAATAAACAGAGGCTTCTCCAACTCATTACACGACTGCCATTTTCAGGAGGCTGAGCCTGTGATGCATTGGCGAGGCGATTTGCCAGGAGATAGCTGGGGACTACTGCAGTTGGGGCAATGCAGTGAAAGAAATGGTTGGTGTTTGGGAGATTAAACAGCTGAAGCATCACACTCTGAAGCTTCTCATCAGTTCTGTTTGATAGAAGGGGTAGAAAACATTAATAAGAAAATCAGAGATGTAGACTGAGGTGAATGCATCCTACAGCATTGGAGACCCAGGCCCTGTTTCTTCTGCCTAGGGAACCTTACAGAAATCTTGCCATCTTGCTGGGTAGAATAGCTGCAATAAAAATGAATATTCTACCAAGGATAATGTATCTGTTTCAAACAAGGATAGTCATCTCAGTCTGAAACTGGACACCTGAAGGAAAATCTCAGAATTTGTGTGGGCTGGGAAGAAACCAAGGATTAAAATGAAAATTTTGACAGATGCAAAAGAGAGAGGTGGATTCCAATTACCAGATTTAAAATTGTATCATGATGCAGTTTGTTTAGTATGGATGAAAGAATGGATAACGCTGTTAAACAAAAAACTTTTAGTGTTGGAAGGCCACGGAAATAAATTTGGCTGGCATGTATACTTGTATTATGGAAAAAAGAGGATGGATGGTCTTTTCTCTCACCATTATATAAGAAGTAATCTATTAAATACATGGATAAAGTATAAGAAATATGGTGATGAGAGGAGACCTTTATGGATAGTGCCAGCCGAAGTGATAAAGATAACGGCTAAAACAGCCGAAGAAAAATGGCTATCATATAATCAGCTATTGAAAATACAAAGTGGAAAAATAGAACTGAAAACTGCTGAAGAATTGAGTTACAAATATGATTGGTTTCAAATGCAACAAATAAAAAGTTTGGTGGAGAATGATATTAAAACTGAAGGAATAAGGAAAGAACAAACAGAAATGGAAAGAGTTCTGCTCGGAGATAATAAGAAATTAATTTCAAAAGTATACAAATTACTTTTACAATGGTCTACAGAAGATGAAGTAGTGAAATCTCAAATGATAAAATGGGCAATTAATGTAAATAAAGGAATAAAGATGGAATCTTGGGAATATTTGTGGAAGAACTCTATGAAACTCGCAACATGTCAAAGTATTAAAGAAAATTGTTTTAAGATGATGTATAGATGGTACATGACTCCAAAAAAATTAGCAAAGATGAACAACAAGATGCCAGACAGGTGTTGGAAATATAAAAAGCATTAAGGTTCTTTCTACCATATGTGGTGGACTTGTGAAAGAGCTAAAATGTTTTGGCAAATGATTCAGCAAGAGATTTCTAACATTTTGGGATATGAATTTAACAAAGTTGCAGAGACTTTTCTGCTGGGATTACAAATGGAAAAATTTCCAAAAGAAGATAGAACTTTAATATGGTACTTGCTAGGACATTGTATGCGCAGCTGTGGAAGCAAGAAAAAATACCAGAGAAATGGGACTGGATTATAAAAGTTATGTCATGGAGTGAAATGGACAAATTAACAAGAAAATTAAGAGACTATGATTTCAAGCTTTTTAAGTTGGAGTGGAAGAAGTTCAGAAGATACATAGAAAAAGAGTGGAAAATAAAAGGACATTGGACAATTTTTGATAGTGATTAAGCTTTTCATTTTTTTCTTTAAAACGAAAGTATAATTTTTGGTTTTTTAATAAAGGTACCTTTAATTTTTTTTTTTTTTTAGTAAATAACACTGGTGGGGTCAAGTAACGGGGGGGGAGGAGTAAGATATGGGGTAGAAGACTTTCTCTTTTTTAAGTCTTTATAAGATGTAGATATAGTTTTGCTACCATATGTTACTAATAAAAATTGTTTATTACCAAGAAATCTTGCCATTAGGGTTGCCAAGTCCAATTCAAGAAATATCTGGGGACTTTGGGGGTGGAGCCAGGAGACTTTGGGGGTGGAGCCAGGAGACATTAGGGGTGGAGCCAAGATCAAGGCTGTGACAAGCATAATTAAACACCTGGGGATTGGCAACCCAATCAGCAGTAGCACCTCCACGCTCAGGTGTACCGGCTTGGGGCGGGCCATTGGGGACCCTGAACTCTTCCTACGTGCTTTTTTCACGCGTCGCCCTCAAGGGCACGGGAGAAGCGCAGCAGCATGCACAATCCCCGTTCACCCTCTGGCATTCCCACGCCTCCCTCTCTCTCTCCCCTTTTGCAACTGGGGGGCGAGATCTAGCCCCACTGCCCCTTCCCTACTGGACGGGGGGGGTCTCTCTTACCTGCCGTCTCCTCCCAGCTCGCTCGCCTTCGCCCCCACCCCGCATCAGCCGCCCCACCGCCTGCAGCCATTTTCCGCTTCTCCCTCAGCTGTTCCCCATGTGGGAACGAAGACGACTCACAGAAGCCCGGGTCCTGCTGCGGGGCATGGCGGGAAGCATAGCTCCCCGTCCGGAGCTCAGCCCCACAAGCCAATGGGAGGCGAGCGGCCCAGAGAACTACAAGCCTGGAAAGCTGCCGTGCTAGGCATGCTGGGAGTTGTAGTTCTTTCTAAAGGTGGGGAGAGGAATCGCAGAGCGGGGAAGGGAAGGGAAGGTAAGGAAGCGGAAAGGCTCAAGGCTGTTCCAAAAGGGGCGCCAGGCGGGGGTGGGTTGTTCTTCGCAAGGCCTCCCTGGCACTTTTTTTTTTTTGCCATTGCGATTTGCAAAAGGCCGCCCTGCCTCCAAATGCCCCAAGAGCGAGTGGCACCAAAATGGCGCCATTTCCTCCCCCGGTTCCAAATTTTGGGAGAGCAGGGGAGGAGGCTTCTATATCGGGGGGCCCCCGCCAGGGCGGGGGAGTTGGGACCCCTACTTGCCATCTTAATTTCACCATGAATTTCAGAGTTCTTGACCTTGATTCTGGTGTAGCACTGATAAATCAGCAATCTATCATTCTTCCACTTTTCATTTCTGGATATTCTAGTAAACACTGTCACTAGGCTACAGACACTGTGCTGTTTGTCACAGAGCTCAGTTTCTCCCCTGCCCCCTTATAGCTTACTAGGTGACATTAGCATGTGTGTACTGATGAAATCATAGGCTGAAAAGGAATCTCCAAATTCCTTTTATTCATTTCAGTTTGATCAGTATAAAAAAGGGAATCTGTGCATTGGGTGTTGTGCTGTCATTGTGCTATGACAATCATTCATCACAGGATTGTCCTGTGTAAACAAGGTAATCTAGGAGGTTAATGACTGCTGTATCACAACATCCAACAATATATGAGAGCTACCTTGATGTGATTCCTTTTTGTATGACATTTATATTGCTAGCGTATGCATTCATGCTCATCCATAACTTGTATTTTTTTTAAAAAAAGACAGAACCTGACAAATGCAGCATTTCCCAACAAATGATTTCAGAAATGCTCCAGCTGAAATCTGAAGGCAGGTGGAGTAGAACATGTGGCAGAGTCCACATGAGGCACAATAAGAAAATAATTGCAGAGGAGTCGCTGGGTTGGACTGCAGCAGCAACATTAAACAGGAGTTCAATGGCACCTTAAAAGCTAACAACATTTATTCCAGCATAAGCTTTTATGACTCAAAACTCACTTTGTCAGATCCAATTCTAAGTCTATGTTAAACAGCACAGGAAGGGAGATGAAAGCCTGCAGAACCCCACCGGGTGTAGGAAATAGCAGCGCTGTTTGGGGTCTGGCACTTACCTTCCAGAAAGGACTGGGACCACGATAGCACAGCAACTCCCAGTTCCAGCTTGGCCAGGCAATGAGTGATGGCAGGGCTTTTTTGGTAGAAAAAGCCCAGCAAGAACTCATTTGCATATTAGACCACACCCCTTGATGTCATCATTGTTTCACATAGGGATTTTTGTAGAAAAAGTCCAGCAGGAATTCATTAGCATATTAGGCCACATCCCCTGACACCAAGTCAGCCAGAACTGTGTTCCTGCTAAAAAAAAAAAAGCCCTGAGTGCTGGCATTAAAAGCTGCTGAGAAGTTTAAGAGAGTAAAAAGGGACACCCTTACTCATATTCTGGTGTACCTTTTCAGTTAAAGGTGACAGACTGTCTCATGACTATGTTACCACTGAGGGCAAAGAAAATGGATTCCAAGTGTATGAAAGGCCTACCCAGGACTTGTTGCCCTTTTACAGTTTTATTTATTAAATTCTGGTTTTTTTAAAAAACTAAAGGTTCCCAAAGCAGCTATCAATGGAACATATCATATGAATAGGGTTGCCAGGTCCAACTCAGGAAATATTTGAGGACTTGAGGGTGGAGCAAGGAGACTTTGAAGTTGGGCTAGGAGCAAGGTTGTGACAAGCATGATTGTACTCCAAAGGGAGTTCTAGCCATCACATTTAAAGGGACCACACTCCTTTTAAATGCCTTCCTTTCATTGGAAATAATGGAGGAGGGGGCACCTTCTTTTGAGGCTCATAGAATTGAACCCCTGGTCCAATCTTTTTGAAACTTGGGGGAGGTTATGGAGAAGAGGCACCAGATGCTATGCTGAAAATTTGGTGCCTTTACCTTCTAAAACAGCACCCCCAAGACCCAGATACCCATGGATCAATTCTCCATTATGCCCTATGGAGACCAGTCTCTCTCCATAGGGTATAATGGAGTGCCCAGTAGACATTAAACCCTCACACACACTTTCTGGTAACCCTAAAGTGGGGGGGGGGCTTCAAACCAGGGAATCCCCTGCTCCCAAATGGGGATTGGGAACCCTACAAACTTTTTCTTCACCTCAGATGTTGTTCTGTTGGTGGCTGTTCAAATTGCATGGATCTTCTAACTGAAGAGAGTAATAGCGGTAATAAGAAAACATTACTGTCTAAACGTTAGAATTCATGTTCACTTATTCTGAATAATCGGAGAGAAATTTTTACTCTTAAATTGTTCAGAGAGATGACCAAGGACAGCATGATACCTGTCAAAATGTTTATCTTAGAATGGTTTTTTTTAGTCCTTGTATTTTGAGTTTTATCCCACAGAAAAACCCAGAGTTCTTTTTCCCATTGCTTTTCCATGGATGTTGGAACATGTAAAAAACCCAAAGGCCTTCAGGTCAGCTAAGGCAAACATGTGTCTTGAATGCCATGGTTGCTAACTAATCAAAGTTAAGTTACATTGATGCCCATTAAGTCTAATGAGGTGTGTGTTCATTTAAATTTTTCTTTGAAATCAATGGGAATTAAAAATATGAAATCTTGAGTGGATTGTGCCATTTTGTATGCATGTATGTTGCTGGAAATTAAAAATGCCATAGTTTGCTATGGAAATTTAGCCCTGCTTAGTGAATGACTTTTGGGTGAATGAAGGACCCCTTTGACAAACTTGGGGAATCCATGATGAAAACAGAAATGTAAAGTGTTCCCCCGCCTATCCCATTAATTCTTTGTTCCCTGTTTTTGCTCATCTCTAAATTCCACTCTTGCTAAATTCTCATATTACTAGGATTTGTCTAAATCAAGCCAGAATTTAAGGAGTAGAATTTCTCTGCTCTGCACAAAATCTTAGAAATGAATATATAGAGAATTTGTACCACATCAGGTTCAATTCAGAAAAGACCAGGTCATTTGTAACTCTTTAGATGGGAATTTTAGTAGTGTTCCTCCATAAAAACTTGTCATGTACATTTAAGAGTATGACCAACTGAGTGAATACCGTGTGCTACTAAATCTCTTTTTGTTGTTGTTCAGTTGCACAGTCAAGTCTGACTCTTTGCGACCACATGGACAAAGTCATGCCAGGCCCTCCTGTCTTCTACCATCCTCCAAACTTTGCTCAAATCCATGTTTGTTACATCAGTAACGCTGTCTAGCCATCTCAACTTTTGCCATCCCTTTCTTCTTTTGCCTTCTGTCTTTCCCAGCATCAGGATCTTCTCCAGTGAGTGCTCCCTTCTCATTTGGTGGCCAAAGTATTTGAACTTCAGCTTCAGCATCTGACTTTCCAGGGAACAGTCTGGGTTGATTTCCCTTAGGACTGACTGATTTGATCTTCTTGCAGTCCTAGGGAGTCTCAAGATTCTTCTCCACCACAACTCAAAAACATCTATTCTTCTGCACTCGGCCTTCCTTATGGTCCAGCTCTCACAGCCATACATTACTACTGGGAATACCATTGCTTTGACTATATGGACTTTTGTTGGCAGGGTGATGTCTCTACTTTTTATTATACTGCCCAGGTTTGCCATAGCTGTCCTTCCAAGGAGCAAACATCGTTTAATTTCATGGCTACAGTCACCATCTGCAGTGATCTTGGACCCCAGAAATGCGAAGTCTGTCACTACTTCCATATCTTCCCCTTCTATTTGCCAAGGTGTGATGGGGCCGGATGCCATGATCTTTTTTGATGTTGAGTTTCAAGCCTACTTTTGTGCTCTCCTCTTTCACCCTCAACAAGAGGTTCTTTAGGTCCTCCTCACTTTCTGCCATTAGAAGAAGAAGAAGATATTGGATTTATATCCCGCCCTCCACTCCGAAGAGTCTCAGAGTGGCTCACAATCTCCTTTACCTTCCTCCCCTACAACAGACACCCTGTGAGGTGGGTGGGGCTGGAGAGGGCTCTCGCAGCAGCTGCCCTTTCAAGGACAACCTCTGCCAGAGCTATGGCTGACCCAAGGCCATGCTAGCAGATGCAAGTGGAGGAGTGGGGAATCAAACCCGGTTCTCCCAGAGAAGAGTCTGCACACTTAACCACTACACCAAACTGGCTCTCCATTAGAGTGGTGTCATCTGCATATCTGAGGTAGTTGATGTTTTTCCCGGAAATCTTAATTCCGGCTTGTGCTTCATCCAGGCCAGCATTCCGCATGATGTACTCTGCATATAAATTAAATAAGCAGGCTGACAATATACATCCTTGTCGAACTCCTTTTCCTATCCTAAACCAATCAGTTGTTCCATATCCTGTTCTGACAGTTGCTTCTTGACCCTTATACAGGTTTCTCAGGAGACATGTGAGGTGGTCTGGTACTCCCATCTCTTTAAGGACTTGCCACAGTTTGTTGTGATCCACACAATCAAAGGCTTTAGCATAGTCAATGGATAAGAAATAGATGTTTTTCTGATAATCCAGCGAATGTTGGCAATTTGATCTCTAGTTCCTCTACCTCTCCGAAACCCAGGTGAATCTCTAGTTTTTGATTAAGAGAAATTTAATGTTTGTCTTCAGAATAATCTGCAGCCTCTTTGTCCTCTCCTTGTTCCTTTTTCATTGTTGCATTTCTCCAGTGTCAAAAGTTAAATTGGGAGTTTTCCTTTTATATTTTACTTTGATGGTGCTAATGTTAGCAGTTTTGCTCCATTTGAAAACTAGTTGCATAACTTTTTCTGGATTCCTTGCTAGTTCTTTTCTTTTGTATTTTCAACTGAGAGAATCCCCCCTCACAGTTTAAATAATGAATAAAACAGGTTTCTGCTAAGGTGCTTAAATACTGACAAGAGAGAAAGGATCCATTAAAAAACCATAATTAGAAGTCTAGCCTTGACCAGCTTTTATCTCAACCAAGAAATAGCTATACATTCAGTAAATCCCATTTAGACTTTGAAAGAAATCCATTTTTCATTTGCTTCTTCTTTTGTTTCTTTCCTTGTTCAAAATACTATGTAGTGGCGTACATAAATATCCAAATTGGACAGCATAGAATCATTAGATGCAACTGGGAAATCTGTGGACAAAAAGATACTGGCTATTTTAGAACACAAAAGGGTACATCCGAGCTATAGAATGCTGTGATATCTTCTATGCATCCATTAAAAAGGAAATATTTTTTTCCAGATGATTTGCTGTAGTCTTAGCATCAGTGAGGAATAAAGTGCAAGGAACCCATAGAAACAATAACAGAATATTTTTTGGGGGTGGGAGGGAATCCACAAGAATCACAGCTGAACCTGTTTATACTAAGTTGGATCATTGTTCCACCTAGCTCAGTAACGGCTGCTCTGCCAGTGGTGCTCCGAAGTTTCAGACAAAGTTTATATCCTGACCTGTGGTCCTTTAACAGGAGATTCCAGGGATTGACCTGTATGCCAGGCATGCACCCTACTACAGAGCTGTGGCAAATAGAACTTGTTTCCTCATGCAAATTACATTTTGTGGGAAGGAGGTAGCTCTCCAGGGTCCCAGGCAGAGAAACGTCTTTTTCAGCTCCTGTTATTTGAGCTCCTTTTACTGGAGATGCTAGGGACTGCTCTAGTATGATAGGCAATCTGGCAGAGGCAAAGCATTTGGCGCTGGGTTTTAGTGTAGCTGCACCCTGCATTATACAAACATAAGCATGTTTCTGGTTGCTGCTGAAAGAGAATCTGAGAAACATTAGAGTATCTGAAGGGGGGGTGCTGTTCAGACACTTTCACTGTGTGTCCTGTCCTGTTTTTAGATGTTCCTGGCTGCTGTTGAAGACATCATTTTCCTTTACCCTTCCTTTATACAGCATAAATTGCTTGGTTTTTTTCTCTTCTGGAATGCTGAGAAGGGAGCATAGCTCTGATTACCAGATGCAGGGGACAAGCAACAGGGAATCTTACTCTGCTGATGAGCTTCTTGGGGGCATCTGATTGGCTGCTGCTGGAAGCAGATTGCTGAACTAGAAGGACCCTGTGTCTGATTCAGCTCCAGTAGTTCAGATGGTATACCATGATGAGATGTCAGGTTGTAGAATGTGCTGCAACCATCCTAGTCATGAAAAAAATACCCTTCTTTCAGCTTTATAGTACTTAGGATGTCTTGGCCCAGCATTTGAGCTAAAAACAAGCTTTCTACCTTTTGTGGAAGTATTTATGGGTGAGTGAATGAGGCCCAATGTCTTTCTCTCTGTGTTTGTGTTCAGTGTATCTTGAATTCTTTAATATCTAAGGAACACAAATTCTTCCCTCAAGTTCTTTTCCCCACAATTTGAATTGGCTGACTATGGTACATTGATTTTATGCCTGAGTCCAGTGGCACCTTTAAGACCAAGATAGAAGCTTTGGTGTGCATGCACATTTCTTCTGAAGAAGTGTGCATGCACACAAAAGCTTATACCTTGATCAGAATTCTGTTGATCTTAAAGGTACTATTGGATTCAAACTTTGTTCGGTTGCTTCAGACCAACATGGCTCCCCACCTGAATCTGATTTTATGGCTGTCATCTTTACTGGCATTTTTAGCATTTAGCACTTTGATTGTATTGTCTCCTGATCTGTAAATAGTGTTAACTGTTGCATGATTAATTATTAAATCTTTTTTTCAAGAATGCATGCAAAAATCCCAGTGTGACAACAAAATACTTAGCTTTAAACCAGACATTCCTAAATTGTTGGTTCCCTCTCTGGAGTCCTGAGGTCTATCTCCTGATTTATTCAATCAATCAATCAATCAACCTTTAATGGCATGTAAAAACAGGTTAAAAGAACAATGGGTTGAAAAACAGAAAATAGGTTAAAATACTGGACATCAGGATTAGAGTACATTTACATAAGATCACAGTTAAATGGGACAACAAGACTGTTCCTTGACTTGACGAATCTTTTTGGCCCAGTACAGAAATAAGACAGTATTTACAGTTATGTCAGGAGTAACATCTTTCAAAAGAAACTGGACCTTATCTGGATCAGCCAGACCCATCTTATTTAAAAGAATAGGATCCAAAAATCGACCACGAATACTTACATAAAAAGGACAATACAGGAGAATATGTGAAATGGTTTCAATAGATCCAGACTTACACGGACATAGTCTGGCCGGGTAGGGTATGTTATGATATCTACCATATAGAACTGCTGATGGCATAACATCAAATCTTGCCAATGAAAAGGCCCTACGCTGTTGAGGACTTTGCAAAGAATAGAGAAAGGAAGCCTCACCCGGCCCGGACATGGAAAGGATTGACAGATTGATAGCTCTTTCTCGATTCTCTGGGTGGTGGTGCATGGCCGTTCTTAGTTGGTGGAGCGATTTGTCTGGTTAATTCTGATAATGAACGAGACTCTGGCATGCTAACTAGTTATGCGACTCCCGAGCGGTCGGTGTCCAACTTCTTAGAGGGACAAGTGGCGTTCAGCCACCCGAGATTGAGCAATAACAGGTCTGTGTCCTGATTTATTTGTTTTGAATCATATGTATAAGAAAAAAAGATTGGCCAGCAGAAGTCTGGGTTAGGAAACAAATCCTACTTAATCCCCCAACCTTGAACAATCAACTTCAATATTGGTGTCTGTTATTTTTCTGTCTGTAAATTGAACATATTCAGCAGCCGTGACTTGCTTAAAATAATCCACTCAAATAATCAAAGCTCAGGTTGAACCAATGACTGTGCAGAATTCATTAGACTCTGTATAATTAACTGGGTTTAAAACTGAAATATGTGTGTTAATCATAAATCAAGTACTGGATCGAGGCGGTGCAGCAATACTGATGTTATTAGATCTGTCGGCTGCATTTGATACAGTTGACCATCGGTTGCTGATCCACCGCCTCGCCGACATAGGGGTTGAGGGGCTGGCCTTACAATGGCTCTCCTCCTTCCTCATGGGTCGGGGACAGAGGGTGGCGATTGGGGGTGAGCGATCCCAGAGGCGCACACTAGACTGTGGGGTGCCCCAGGGAGCAGTTCTCTCCCCAATGTTATTCAACATCTTTATGCGCCCCCTCGCCCAGATTGCCCGGAGATTTGGGCTGGGTTGCCATCAATATGCAGATGACACCCAGCTCTATCTACTAATGGACGGCCGGCCCGCCTCCGCCCCGGGGAACCTGGACCGGGCTTTGCAGGCAGTTGCAACGTGGCTTAGACTGAGTGGGCTGAAGTTAAATCCAGCGAAGACAGAGGTTCTCCATGTGGGTCATGGCACTCTGGGGAAGGAAATATCTCTCCCGGCCTTTGACGAGGCGCCGCTGAAGACGGCGCAGCGGGTGAAGAGCCTGGGCATCTTACTAGAGCCTTCATTATCAATGGAGGCCCAGATAACAGCCACTGCCAAATCAGCATTCTTCCACCTGAGGCGGGTGAGGCAGCTGGCCCCTTTCCTAGAGCGTCGGGACCTAGCAATGGTGATCCACGCGACGGTCACCTCAAGATTGGACTACTGTAACGCTCTCTACATGGGGCTGCCTCTGTACCGGACCCGGGAGCTGCAGCTAGTGCAGAACGCGGCGGCCAGGCTGTTACTTGGTCTCCCAAGACGGGAACATATACGGCCGGGGCTGCGCGGACTGCACTGGCTGCCAATCGTATACCGGATCCAGTACAAAGTGCTGGTCATAACCTTTAAAGCCCTATATGGCCAAGGACCGACCTACCTGAGGGACCGTCTCTCCCCATATGAGCCCCAGAGAGCACTGAGGTCAGTGGGGAAAAGCAGACTGAATATCCCTGGGCCAAAAGAAGTTAAACTTCAAAGCACCCGCACTCGGGCCTTTTCCGTTGCGGCCCCACAACTCTGGAACCAACTCCCAGAGGAGGTGCGGGCCCTGCGGAACTTAGACCAGTTCCGCAGGGCCTGCAAGACCGCCCTCTTCAAACAGGCGTTCACCAATAACTGAATTAATGTTTACCGCCAGATTAATAATGTTTACCGCCAGTGTTAATTTAGGAATGTTTTAATTAATTATTGACTATTGACTGGTTTTAATGTGAATTTTAATGTGAATTTAATGTTTTTATTATTGTATTGTTTACTTGAAATGCTGTTAGCCGCCCTGAGCCTGCTTCGGCGGGGGAGGGCGGGATATAAATAAAATTTTACTTACTTACTTACTTACTTACTCTTCTAGCAGCTGATGTAGTGAGGCTTTTATAGTAGAATATGGATCATTCTTTTTTGATTGAACACCACCTTTTGATATTCTTTTTTATTTAGCTGCTTTGAGTACTTTGAAAGTAAAAACACAGGATTTTTAAAAAATTGCCTTAAATTTATTAGCAAATGCTGGTTATAGCAGTCAGGGATGCCATACAAGAAATAAATCAGTAGTAGTTGGGGATGCAAATTCTTCATGTACTGGCATTTGTCCCTTTGACTGTAATATTTGGGAATAATTTGTCTAATCTTTGGAAAGATCCATCCACAGTAATGAGGAGACACTGTCTCTTCCTGCGCATGCCAGCATCATTTTCTATATAGTTATCAAGGCTTACAACCCATATCACATGTCACTAGTAACAATAGCTCTAGAATTTCATGGTCATATAGAGTAGCCATTGGACCAAGTATGGAATTCTCTAGATGACTTCAGGATATAACAATGATCAGCTTTAATATAGGGGTTTTTTTTAAAAAAAAAATCCAGAATGCTCTTAAAATACAACTGCCTGTGCATTGTTCATATTCTGAAATGATTGGGTTTCTAGAAGACTGCCTGCTACTAAGCTCCAGGGATTTTTCTTGGATGTTAATCTGTGAGTCACAGCAAAGCAGAAAAGCTAACACAGAAGGAATTTGTGATTTTGTTTTCCCACTAGGAGAAGTGAGAAATTATTTTTAACACCAGCCCTTTACTGTAAAAGAAAGGTGTTCTTGTTGTCCATGATAGAGAATGAAATGAATGGAGGTTGTATAACAGTAGTTCTTGGTGGATTATTACAAAAAGGATTCTTAACCAACAGCAGGCATTAAGTTTATGGGTGAGCAGGTGCATCATTTATATAGGGGTGTAATAATGGGAGTTAGTCTTGCTTATATTCTTTCCTTTTTAAGGATGACACCTCCTGAAGATACCAGTTGCACATACAAAAATTGGCATTTGATATTTAGGACTATGTATAGATTAATCAACTAGAATTTATTTAATCACCTGACTGAGCTGATTGCTCACTATATGAATAAATGCATATGTTACAAAACTCTGATAAAGGTGACTTTTTTTAATTGGAGAGGATGTGAAAAAACATATACTACACTTGATCTTAGCCAAAACCATATTGCTTTGTATTTTATATAGCGCTTCCCAAATATTCAAACCAAGTAATCCTTGCAGTACGTCAGTATTATTTCCCCCTTATTGCATATTGGGAAGGAGAACAGTAAAAGCAATTTACAGTCGGTGCAATGAAATGTTTGTCAAACTAACACTCTACTTTACACTTGATCCATTCCGACATTCATTTGGTCTAGTAGAGTGAGAGGAGGCATGAATGGGCTTTGCTGTTCATAAGGCAGAATCCCCTGTTGTCAGCCTTCAGGCATACATGTCCTCCATGCATAGATGTCATGCTCATGAGCATGTGATGAAGCAGAGGCAAGGGTGTGGATAGCATGCTTACACCCATTCTTCCTCTCTCTGCATTGATTGTATTGTGACCGGATCATTTGTAGAGAGCTGCTTTTTGTGTGTGTTCAACTTCAAACAGTTCACGTATGTCTGTACAAAAAAGGTAACTGTTCATGTTTGATTCATTCAACATGGTGCCACACATTATTGCTTCTCCTATCCCAGTTTCCCGGACCTCCTTTTCATTCTATCACTACCACCTCCTTTTCTGCTGTTTGCCACATCCTTTAAATGCACAAAGAATTAACCTTTCACAGTCAGAGACTTCACAAGAGAGTAAGGTTGCAGTTACTACTTTTCTACGTGCTTCACATTTGCAAAATTATGCACATTACCATTTGAAGAAGGAGGTGGGGTGGAGTGTAAACAGTTATGTCCAGAGACCAAATTTATCCAATTGTGAATCTTTATTGATGGATAATTAAGGTCAAAATAATTTGGTTTGTCTAAGAAACCTAATGAGCACTTAGCAGAAGCAAGATTTGAAATGAGGTCTGTGCTAGGGATGCTGATACCCCTTATATCATTTAATTATTTGACCTGATCATCCATGACCCTGGGTAGAGTCATTTTGCTTGTTGTGTAGCTGCAAAAGCCTCACTGCTACGAAGCAAGGAAGCTCCACTGCCCATGTTACTGCACAACTGCAAAGCTGTTCAACAGTCATTTCAGGACAAACACTTGGATATTCAGCTCGCAGGTGATAAAGATGGCATATTCACCTATCAAACATGTTTGCTACAAAGTTTGTGGGATCCCTACTCCATATCTCAGCCTCTTAGCCACTACTTTCAAAAAATACACTGAAAACTTATAGTGGTAGCTTTTAGAATGGAACTGTCATCTTTAATATTTTATTTCACATTTCTTGGTAGGCTAACAAGACACAAGTAATGGAAAAACAGACAAGTGTTTCCTTAACCGTCCATTCCATTGATTAAAATTTGACATCAAGTTAAAATTGCCGCCCCCCCCCCCATCCTAACATCGTGCCTGACATCTACTAATTAAGCCAATTTAAGTCTGCATCTGCCTGAAAAAGATGGCTATAACCACCCTATCCAGGGACCTCATCTCAGCTAACCACATTCAAATTTTATTCAGAGCTGGATTTTGAGATCAAACTGAAGATCAAATCCAAATTCTGAATTGGAACTTGAATGGGTTTTGACAAGTATGCCTGATTATCATCTTCTGTGCTATCCTCATTAGAACTCCATGAATTTACTGGCCTGGAAGCCTTTCCAGAAGAGTAGCTGTATTACAGTGCTATCCTGTGCAGTTATTCCAATCAGCAGGCTTAACCTGGAGTAACTGCACAGGATTGCACTGCCCATCTGTTGCAGCAAAAAAAAAGAGTTGTGGGACACACTAAAAGCTAACAAATATATTGTAGTAAAAACATTCATGAGCTGGAGCCTGTCTCATCAGCATTATAACACATACAATGAAGATGAAGGCATGGTTCAAACATAATGCAACATCACAGGGCTGTATCTAGCAGCTTTTGCATCCCATCTCACACCCAGTTCTTCTCCTTACCACAGGCCCTGTTGCACATGGATTTTGTGTAGACAAATCCAATGATTCCCAGTACAGCTTTTTTGGTGGTCAAAGGGAACCCCTCCTTCCTTTTTCACCATCAGAAAAGCTGGTTAGCTCCAACACATTGTTTTATCTGTGGCTAGTTTATGAAACCATCATTCAGCATGCAGACATTGGTTAAATACTGATTTGTCTCAATGTATGCTATTTTTCAGGGCTTTTTTTGAGCAGGAATGCACAGGAACACAGTTCTGGCTGGCTTGGTGTCAGGGGGTGTGCCCTAATATGCAAATGAGTTGCTGCTGGGCTTTTTCTACAAAAAGAGCCCTATTTTTATCAACACTTCTTTTTTCTTCAGCTCACCCCACAGCAACCCAGTGGGGATCCTGGACTTTCCTGCGGTGAGGATAGCTGTGTCCACACATCATGTGAAACCATACTGAAGACTAATTGCTATTAATAAGCCAGCTTCGAACCATGTTTTCAGATCATGAAGTGATGAACCCTAGCTATGTTTAGTTAGTGGAGTTAGTCTTTGGTTGGAAAAATCACATTGCCCATAATTAGTGTAATTAATTAGATTTGAATGACAGCTAAACCAAGCTGAAATATAAGTCATGGGAAAAGCTGCATTTAAAATATTTTAATTTTATATATATGTGCACATGCTGAGAACTTCAAGAGTAACCCAACTGTCAAGTGCACTTGCATTGTTTGAACACCCATGATTGCATCCGAGGTAAACTGGTCAGACTGCCTCAATGTTCCCGGACAAAGTTTTGAGCACTACACTGTGCCAGAAAGCTTGGACCTGTGAGTAGCTACTGAGCTACAGGGCCAGGTAAATGAAGCTTGTGGCCACTTTTGCCCAGTCTAAAAATAAAGTACCTCAGTTACTGGAGAAGAGGTAGTATCCTCTGGGGTCACAACTGGGTCATTCAGTTTTAACAACTTACATTGTAAAGCACAGAATCTCTTAGAGTACAATCCTGGCTTTCCTCCTGTATAGTCAAGTACAGCCTTTACATGACTGTCAGCAGATAGATGGCATTGTCTGCTTTTTGGCACCTGCCCAGTTAGCAACATCTGTTTTGAACGTAATTGCATATTCAAGTAATCTGTTCAAGAACTAATTGCAAGACTGGCTGACTTCATGGGCAGTCTCCAAAGGCACAAAGACACTTAAGAAGTAAGACTCAATTTTAAAAAATCTTACTTTTTAATTTTTGCTACATATTTATTTAAAAATGGAGGTGGCAGCCAGTGGATGGGCAAAGCAGCTGCAAATAAAGCAATGAAATTTTGCAAGAAAGCATTGTAATCATGTAAACAGAATGCATCCAGCTTAGCTCAGACACAGTGAAATAGCTCACCAGCTGATCAGCTCCCTGCTCACAACTGCAACAGGATGTGAGCCAAACCAGCAAGTGCTCAATCATATCTAAATATATATGATGCAGGGAGGGTTGGTAGTTTCCAAGGTGATATCAAAAGACAGGCAAGCATCTCCAGGCGGAAGATAAATACAAGAGTTAAACAACTGAAGTCCATAATTTCAAAAACACTTTTCAATTTAAAGTCTCATAAAATGCATTTTAGAATTTTATAATGCTGTGACAGACTGCATATTAGAAGTACTGTACCAACAACTAAAGAACTGTGAGCAGTTAATTCTTCGCAGAGCCAGAGGGCCTTAATTGACAGGCTACTCTAAGCATTTTGATTAGTTAGCATCAGCTGAGCAAAAAAAAAAAATCTTGAGAGAGCTGAGTACTGAGGAGATTCAGTCAGATTCCTGCCTTAACTGAGAAGAGACATGTACTGTGACTAGCCCTAACAGAAGAAAGGTTTAGTGCTGACAGAGTCTGATTTCAGCTTTGACTGAACAGTCTAAATTCAGCAGTAGCTGAGAGCAGTTTGAACACAGAGAGAGAACTGGGGAAAAGTTTGGCAAGGAAGTTTGGGGAGTAGAGAAGACTCCTATTCAAGCCAAAGGAAAGGAGATAGATCTTCTAGAGAGAGAAGATTCCCTACCCAGTCAAACAGGGAGAGTTATCTCTGAGGCATACAAAATTCCCTGGCTTAGTGTGATTAGAAACTGCCTGTAGAGACCTTAAAAGTCAGTCAAAAATTCAAGAAGAGAACTGATAATCCAAGAGAAGGGGGATTGGTGCTGAAAAAAGGGTACCAGCCTTCTGGGCACCAAAAATAGTCAACGATTATACAAATAAAGTGAACTGAAGTGTTTGGGAAACACTGGAATGATAGCCTCTCAATATAATGATCTATATAACTGAATAATTTAAGAACTTCTCATTAGTCTGAGATATAAGAACAAAAGTCTATGCTTGTGCTAGTTTTACCTCAGTAATCTCAGTCCCTGGTTTCATCTGACCTTTCTTCTCAATGGTAAATAAAACTTTTAGTTATTTTTTAATTTCAAAAGCATCTCAAGTGCCATCTTCAAGGGTTTAAGTTAAAGGGTGATTTTATCACTTCTGTTAGGTTCCCAGGTGAGCAAATAGCCAAAATATATCTTACTGACAGGGTGGGACAGCCAAAGTTTCTTCAGGGGAAAAGAAAATGTGTTACCTGGGCTGCTCAGTCAGTGAAGGGACAGAAAAATGAAGGGAAAATTTTGCCTCTAAGGGAGGGATGTGGGTGGGAGTGTCATAGCTGCACTCTCAATATGTCATAGAATAAGCATATATTAAAATGATGCTGTGCATCCGGATATAATTAGCTGTTCTCACAGAACATCATTGAAGAATAACACCTTTGGAATTCTGACAGAGTGGTGGTTACCACCACAAAATAGCTACCACAGGAGGTAGAGCTGTACAGCTAATGTGATATTGATATGCTACTGTTGAGAAGCAGTGCACAGAATTTCCCTGTGTATTGCAAATTTCTTGCCCTCATGAATGCAAACATCTCTTTTATTTATACCGTATCTGCACATTTGGCATGTAACATCTATGTGTCAAGCACTTTTGAAGGCCTCCAGTGAAAGACATTATATAAACACAAAGTGTTTGTTATTATACTTCCATTTCCAAAATAATAGTTTTTGTGAGCTGAGCAAATGGCCCATTTTCTGTCCTAGATCACCTCACTCATTTTTTTTAAAGAACAGATGTGTGAGAGAGAAATCTAAACTGAGATCTGCAGTGTCAGAAGTAATCAGCACATTTTGAAGAAACATTTAGCAGCAATACCACATTCTCCTGATGTGGAGGGATTTAAGATTAAAATATATGTTTAAGGTCAATATTGTATAATCAAAATAAAGAGACTACTGATGTGGACATACCAAAGTTCTCTAAGTGATCCATATAGCAATATGTGCCATTAATTTTGTTCTACTGTTTCCCTGCATGGCTTGGTATGAGAAAGACTACAGAAGATATGGGGGGGGGGGGGGGGAGTTTCCCAGCTTTCATATGGTGCTTGAATTTTGGGTAAATGTGGAAGTTGCCAAATATTGAAGCAGTCTGTGAATGAGAAGGCCTTGGGCATCCATTGTGTAGTGAGATGCTGACACTACCCAGATGAAGTAATTTGTCTGCCACCTGATATTTAGGTTTCTTGTGCCATCTCATGAACTCACTACCATCACTCTCCAAGCAGTGAGATCTCTGCTGCTGCAAAAAGCAGGAATGCTAAAGCAACCAAAATGGTGCCTGAACTTTCAAGTGGTGAAGGAATTTTATGAGAGTGCAGGGAGCACTACTGCATTTAAAGAGGGCTGAGAGGCCAAAGAAGATTCACTTCAGCTTCTGCCTGGGGCTCCATAAGCAAGAGTAGAGAAAATGAAGAAGAAAAAGTATATAACTCACCTAGTGTTGCCAGCCCTGCACCAACAAATCCTGGGAGATTTCAGGGCCAGGGTCTGGGGACAGTAGAGTTTTAGGGGATGTGACATCACATATTCAATAACACTTTAGGAAACTTCCTGTTCTCTATAGTAAAGATGTTACTTCTGGGGAATGTTTGTGACATTCCAGGTGATGCTTAGGAATCTCTCCTGTTTCTATAGACTTTACTATAGAGGTCAGGAAGCTTCCTAGCCTAGAACATCGCCATTAATGCTGCTACCCTATTTCCCCCCCCTGCTTCTTGGATCATTGGGGGAAGGGGCAAGGATTTACTTGTCAGCAGGCAAATGGCAAACCTGTCTTGTTCTGCCATATCTGTGGACAAGGTGGCTACTGGGCAGCATCCACCTGCCCCTGGATAGTGTCAGATGGGGATCCCCAGATGCATTCCACAATTCGTGTTTACTATCTGGATTTTTTTTTTTTTTTTGCAACAAACTGTGTCTCTGGAAACAGTCTTGAAATAGATTTGATTTGTGCTATGACCAGTTATGTCCAATATTGTAATCAGTTGGTTAAGACAGCAGAATCCCCCATTCTTTACAGCCACCCATACAAAAATTTTGGCCAAGTTATAGCCTCATTCTGTCACATTGTTTTATTATATATGTTTTAAATCTTGTTCATAGTACTGTATTTTGCTATGTATTTTTTATGTTTTAATTTTTATGGCTGGAAGTAAACTGTATCCTTTGGGGGAGTTGCTGGGTTGTTATGGCTTATGGCTACAGCAATAAAATACTTTGACCTTTGACCATTCACTGTGAACTTCAGTTAAAGCAACCCAAAAGTATAATCTTGGATGGCTCAACAAAATTTTGAATGGTTTGGGGTGGGGTGTTTTCAGGGGGTTTTCTGTTGAGCTAGGGCTTTCGAGAGCTAAAACTCTTTGAGACAATAGGTTTGCCAATGCAGACATTTGAGAAGATTTTATGGTAAGCAGAATTTCAAATATGTCTTCTTAAACTGCAGCCTTAGCAGGTAGCTATTTTCTTTTTAAATTTAAGATCTTTAATCCTTCAGATGATGGAGTCATCACTTCAAACTTGGCTGTTGTATGCAGTCTGAAGAAAGATTTTGCCCTTGTAGGTTGGGAAATGTGGCAGGCAGCTGTTATTTCATGCTCTTTGCTGGCCTGTTCTATACAGTTTCTTTTAGGGAGGCATTTTTAGGCATCACTTTCCTACAAATGTGACTGGTTGGCCTTGGCAATTTAAACTTATTTATTTGTTATTGGACATGGGAAAATGTATAAAATTGCACAGTGTGCTGTTTGTGCTGCTGGGGCTTGTTCTCAATTTATCCACAAGGAGATGCCGAACTGCAGAGGTGACACATTGACCAGAATGATTCACTGTTTGTTATTATATTGTAAGACAGCACTGGTATACACAATAAGTGGTGGCTGCTCCCAAGTTGCTAGTCAACAGTTATGGTTTTGCATTCGTGTTGACTTACACAGCATCAACTACATGTGCACAGCATTTTTCAGGGTACAAGAAGACAGATCCCTGCCCCCAAATGCCTACAATTTAAAACTCAAGACAAAGAAGACAATAGAGGTATAAATTAGACATGACAAATCCTGGACCCAACCCAGAGCAAAGGTGTGTACACGTGCTTCCTCTTTCACACAAAACTCAAAGAGGAGAGAAGCTGCTGTAGTAGCTTTAAAGGGAAGGATAAGGCAGTGTTTAATTGCAGCAGCACTGGGAAAGGGGAAGAGAACTTTCCTGAATTGCATGCAGAATCACTGGACACTCCTGAGTGAACATCTATCCACATTTCTTTTAAAGGAGAATTACAGTCAGGAGAGAGGAGAGTAGGGGTACCAAGCTGTCCACCAAAGCGGGCAACCTCCAGGCCAGCCCCTGTGCTCTAGCTCCTGCCCTCTTTGAAGAAGTGAAAGAGGGGAAAAATGGGGGAATATCAGCACAACACTCTGATATTACTTCTGGCTGAGTGGGTGAAAGTGGCATTTACCATAGTTACTTACCATAGAGATTTACAGAAATTCTTATAGTGTTTGTGACATCACTTCTGCTTGCTAAACCAGTAGTGACATAACAATGTCTGTGATGCTCACCCTCCCCAGACTCCACCTTTGAATTGCTCTCAAGGATTGCAAGTCTAGAGTTAGCAACCCTAAAGGGGAAATTTAACCCTTTAAATGTTTTAACCCATCTTTTTTAAAAACAAAAAAGCATTATAACAACATGGGAAGTCCAGTTTTGATTTGCAAAATCATGTGAGGCTGAAAAAGTTAAATCTCCGAGCTGTGTTTGAAAGATGCTGAGCATGGATCTGATTACAGGAGATGCCCAGTATGCCTGCTCACATTCTGCACCTGTCATTCCAATCCAGCCAGGAGATTACATGCATGCAACTAAAGTACATGAGCATCTACATGTGGAAGTGCATTACAGTCCTCATCCCTTTGAGTTTGAGGCAAATGTCAACTGGGGATGCATATTATTGTCTATCTCTACTTGTCAGATGCAACAAACCCACAACAGGGCCTTTTATTTCACAATGAATATTTGAGGAATCTTAGATGGTGAAGCCAGTTTTTGTTCCAGACTTTAGTTTCTGTTTTTACTCTGAAACTTTCATTAAAAATCCCCAAACAGGATTGCCTTTGCAGTTTGGTTCATCAACCAACATGCATTCCCTGGCCAAAGCAAATGAGCTAGGTTGAATTGTCTCTTTGCTTCCTTTCAGTCTTTGCTTAAACAAATAGGGGAAGAATGTGGTAATGGAGAGCAGTTCCAGCCGGCTTCTTTTCCATTTTGATTAACAGCTGCACTCCAAGAGGTAATATGCAGAAAATAATGGAAGCTCATGTTCCAACAAGACAAGTAATTAGTCCTATTCCATCTTCAGTTGTGTATCAATATTTGACACCAGTGTGGTGGTCTAGATTCTTGCACCTTGAGTAGTCCAAGTGAGGACAGAAAAGCAATGAGGATTTTGTACACTGGGAAATATTACAGAAACTACTAAATCCCCACCCCCTCTTTGTTGAAAAAGGGATGTTCTTTGCTGCTGTGAATCTACGTACTTTGGAAATGAATAGGCTTCTCCATTGCTTTACTGTCTCCTCTAGCCAACTCTTACTAAAAGCATATGTGACTGACTTGAAAACAGTCCGTGCAGCCAAGCTTGGAGTGAGTTAAATAGCAGGCTCACTGGGATTTGCTGGACTGCCTTCAAGCAACCAAAGAAACTTAAATAGGGGGCAGGGCAGAGACTAGGGGCTGTTTGGCTTCAGTCTGGAGTTGCATGGACAGGGAAAAGACCTGTTTGAGCATTGAGAGCTGTGAGGGACAGAACTAGTGATGAAATAAGGCTCTGTTCTGACGAGATTTTTACTTTCTTTTTAGAGGCCAAGTAAGCCTCTGGTGACAGCTCTGTTTTAGGAGTGCTGACAGGTCAATAGTCAGACTCCTGTGTAAAATCAGAACATCATAACAACATAAGAGAAGCCATGCTGGATCAGGCCAACGGCCCATCCAGTCCAACACTGTGTCACACAGTGGCAAAAAAATTTATATATACACACTGTGGCTAATAGCCACTGATGGACCTCTGCTCCATATTTTTATCTAAACCCCTCTTGAAGGTGGTTATACTTGTGGCCGCCACCACCTCCTGTGGCAGTGAATTCCACATGTTAATCACCCTTTGGGTGAAGAAGTACTTCCTTTTATCCGTTTTAACCTGCCTGCTCAGCAATTTCATCGAATGCCCATGAGTTCTTGTATTGTGAGAAAGGGAGAAAAGTACTTCTTTCTCTGCTTTCTCCATCCCATGCATTATCTTGTAAACCTCTATCATGTCACCCCGCAGTCGACGTTTCTCCAAGCTAAAGAGTCCCAAGCGTTTCAACCTTTCTTCATAGGGAAAGTGCTCCAGCCCTTTAATCATTCTAGTTGCCCTTCTCTGGACTTTCTCCAGTGCTATAATATCCTTTTTGAGGTGTGGCGACCAGAACTGCACACAGTACTCCAAATGAGACCGCACCATCGATTTATACAGAGGCATTATGATACTGGCTGATTTGTTTTCAGTTCCCTTCCTAATAATTCCCAGCATGGCGTTGGCCTTTTTTATTGCAAACACACACTGTCTTGACATTTTCAGTGAGTTATCTACCACAATCCCAAGATCTCTCTCTTGGTCAGTTTCTGCCAGTTCACACCCCATCAACTTGTATTTGTAGCTGGGATTCTTGGCCCCAATGTGCATTACTTTGCACTTGGCCACATTGAACCGCATCTGTCATGTTGACGCCCACTCACCCAGCCTCAACAGATCCCTTTGGAGTTCCTCACAATCCTCTCTGGTTCTCACCACCCTGAACAATTTAGTGTCATCTGCAAACTTGGCCACTTCACTGCTCACTCCCAACTCTAAATCATTTATGAACAAGTTAAAGAGCATGGGACCCAGTACCGAGCCCTGCGGCACCCCACTGCTTACCGTCCTCCACTGCAAAGACTGCCCATTTATACTGACTCTCTGCTTCCTATTACTCAGCCAGTTTTTGATTCACAAGAGGACCTGATCATACACACACTGATAGCTGAGGGGCTGAAGTTTGGTTATCAGATGAGAGATCCAGAACAGGCAAAAGCTTCCGACCAAAAAGGGACTTGACTCTGAAGTTGTGGGTTAGTAATAGTACCCTGAGAGAGCGTCAGTGTCCAGAGGGTCTGGAAGCAGGGTCTGAGGTGGACCTTCAGGGATAACCAGTACCTCAGGGTGTTAAGTGCGTTTGAGTGTGTGGGACAGTATAGTGCCAGCCAAATTTATATTGGACACAGCTGATTTTTGTTTTTATTTGGATTTTTCCAAACTTAGGATAATCTAGCTTTCAGTTTGTTTGTTGAAGGCTCAGCCAGCCTTGATAAGCACCCAGAGGGAGTGCTGTGTTTATTGTGTATACTGTTAAGTTCTGCCAACTGATTTACTTTATTCCTTCATTTTATTTCTGTAAATACATTCCCATCCCTTGCCTTTGAAAAACCAATAAACCTTTTCTTTTGGTTTTAAAAATTAAAAACTTGTGTGTGTGCCACTTTCTGCTCGGGGTATTTCTGTCAGATAGCCAGGCTGGTCTGTGAGGAGAAAAGTTTTATTAAGTAACTGCCTGGGCTGGGAAGAAGCCTCAGCTGGATAAGGGCTTCTTCACAGCATCATTTAAATTTTAAAAAAAGTACCACAGTCAGGATAATGCAAATTAAGTGGTTTTATGCAGATTTTTCTAGTTTATTCTGATCCCAGGTTCTTGCTTTTGAAATTAAATTAATTTCATTTACTCATGCATGATGTACACCTATCTCCAATGTTTAAATACTAGAAAAGACTCTTTTCACATCTCTGGCATTGATGATGAATCTTTTTTATCTGAGCCAAGATCTGTCTTGCCAGAAACCCTGTCATTTTGCTGAAATCATTATTGTATCATTAGATCATAGATTTAATTCTGAACAGTTATCCTAGAATATAGACTGAAAAATCTGCCAAATAAGGCCGTGTTCTGATAAGCAGAATATTTCTGCAAACCCAGGGGAATCCCCAAGTTTGCATCAAAATATAAAAGCTGGGAAGGAAGATGAAAGAGATTAAAAAATCTCAAACCTCAAAAAATAGAGAGAGAAGTCTTGCAACAGTACATTATGAGATATTGATTGTCATCTTAGGAGTTGCCAAGCAACCCCCAAAATGCTTTGGTGGGAGAGAGAAGACTGCTGGAAGGGGAACATCACTAGCAGCCTTGGAACGCAGGTGCTGAACACTGGCAATATTTGGGCTGCCCTCCATTTCCCCTCTTCCCCATCCCACCACCTCCTCCTTTTCATCACTAGGAGAGAAAGAAGAGAACAGCCAGGGAATGCAGACATTGAATACCAGTTGCGTATAAGCTACCACTGCCCTCCCCTTCTTCTGTCTCCTCCTTCCCTCCACTTCTTCCTCCTAGCTGTTAGAAGGAAAAAATGAAGCAGCCAGAGATGGCAGGCACTGAGTGATAGTAGTGTTGGAATTATGAGGAAGTCCAGGTGTCTGCAAGACACCCCCCTCACATTGCAAATTCATCTTGGGGCAGTTGAGCAGTGGCCTCCAGCCTCCCAGGACAGCTAGGAGAGGTAGGTGTTGAGCACTGGCCTCCCTCCCAGCCCACACGTGGCCAGCACTCAACACTTACCTCTCCTAGCTGTCCTCCCTCTTTGTCTCCTGGCAGCAGTGGAAGAGTTTCCCCATGAGTTTCCCACAGTTCAGCCAGACTTCCTTCCTTCCTTCCTTCCTTCCTTCCTTCCTTCCTTCCTTCCTTCCTTCCTTCCTTCCTTCCTTCCTTCCTTCCTTCCTTCCTTCCTTGTGCAGTACACACTTACAGTGCTTTGTAATATCTATTTCATTTAGAAGTATATAAACAGAACACAGAAGTAGATTCTTATGGCAGGCAGTAAAATCACTTCTTGCTGAACCTACCCAGAGAGTACTTTTCAGCTGTCTCCTGCTACACTCTGCTCTTTCTGGAGCCTGTTCCGCATATGTGCTTTACCTTGGATATACAATTGTGTTACAACATTTCTAATTTTTTTGTTTTGCAAATCAATTTATTTATTTGGCCAACAACCAGTATAAGTCAGAAGCGAAAGCAACTCATTTTCTCCATGTCTGGTCAATGTCTTAGTCCCGTTGGGGCTTTTTGTGGTTCCCCCTCCCCCAGAACATTTAAAGGGCAATTTTATTTTCACCCTGATTGCATATTGGCTTAATTCCATGTGCAAAACACTTGAATTGTTATTTTTTTCACAGCAGTGATCTACGCCCCCTTTGAACATCCTCTTGAATGCTCTGTTGTTAAATTCCTGATGACCCATTAGACTAGAACCTAACTGTTCTCTATCCCCAAGGAGCTTACATTGCCAAATGTACATCCTGCTTGTAAAATCGATTTTGTACGGTCCAGTTTTGGGTTCTGTGAGTGTCTCTTTGATCTGATTGGATTATTTCCTGCCTGTGGGAGCTTGGAAGGAGATGGTGTGGGTGAGTGGGTGAGTGTGGCTTGGATTCTTTAGTTTTGTTGCTGCTTTGTTTTTGTTTGATTTCTTTCCTACTAAAAATATACCTTTGGCATATTTATGTTTATCCTGTAGATCTACTGCCTGTATTGATTATTGTCATTCATAGGATTTTTAGTGATTTCAGTATTTTATTTGCTATGTTGATGTAATGGTTTTGTTGGCTGACTTGGAACCCTTTGGCTGAAAGCTTTAAAAAAATCAATAATCCCTAAATAAATAATTGCTATCTCAATATTGGTTTTCAGTTCTCAAAGTCGTTCATGTATCAAATGTAATATGCAAATATAAAACCAATTTGTTTTGCCTTCATACCCTTGCTTGCATAAAAGCCCTGAATCCAATAGCATAAGTGGGAATGTGCATGTTGCTGTATTTAGTATTTAAATTCAGGCTATGAGAAATTGCTTTGAACCTTTTGCCCTCTGTGATGTTTTAAAATTTCCCACTTTGTTACTGCATAAAAAATAGTCACATTTTTATCGTGCCTTTCCCCCCAAACAGCACAGGGACATGGTTCCTTCCTCCAGGTTGTCCACCCAACAACCCTGTGAAGTAGGTTACCTGAGAGAGAATTACTAGCTCAAAGTCCTGCACTGATTTGTGCGAGAAACAGGGTTTTGAAGTGGCTGTCCCCTGTCTCGTTTCGAACATTGTAACTGCTGCACTACCCTGGTGGAATTGTGAGAATACCAGCTGTGATATAATTAGTACAGCTAATTCTGTTGGATTCTGTTCACAGGTCTGAAGCGCAGCTATACGTGTAACATCTGTAACGTCACTCTAAACTCAATAGAACAGTATCATGCACACCTGAAGGGCTCCAAACATCAGACCAAGTGAGTATTTCTCTTTTGAAGCCAGCTGACTGGCTTAGGGCAGTGAGGGGGGTTAAGACCAAAGTGCAAAATAAAGAGAGAGGTTCCAGTTGCAATCCCAGATAGTCATAATGGCTGGATAGTCAACTGCCCAACTAATAAATGGCTGGCCAATTGTGAGCTGAATTCACAAATCCTTTGGGAGGGCAGAGCGGAAAGCTCTCTTGGCTCTGAGAGTTCTATGGTGGCTCGCATCTTTTTTGTGCATGTGTGTTCTTGCATTGCTGCTAGGGTATTTTCAAGAGATCTTTTGCCTGTGAAAAGGGAACACAGACATTCTTACAGAGTCGAGAGACTGGGCACTATGAAGAGCACTTTATTACTGGACATCTGAGCTGCTGTTTGGACTATGTGTTACTGCTTCAGCTATGCGTTATTGCTATGTGTTACTGCTTCTGTTTTTGAGTTTATGACTAATTAATTGTATACTGGTTAATTACTGTGGGGTTTGATTTGATTAATTGATTAGGATTGCCTTACATTTTTTTTCTATTGATCAATTGGCTAATGTTAGTGTAGGGTGGGGAGGGATTTTTAGTTCTGGATTGGAAGGATAAATTCCCTTGCATATGGAATTGGCTTATTAATTAATTAGTATTGAGACTATGTTAATATTTTATATTAATTAGTTTATTTCTGGAAGTATAGGTTTACGGGTGGGGGGGGGGGGTGGAGGTCAGTTTTTTGCTGTTTGCAGTGTTGATTTAACCAAAGCTGTACACCACAGTGTCTGCCTCCAGGGACCTAGTGGGCCCAGGCTACAAGAACATCTTATAGATCTATGAGAGGGTGACGAAGTCAGCAAAGAAGGAGTTCTATGCTGCCTCCATTGCTTCTGCAAAATCACGCCCAGCTCAATTATTTAGATTAATTCGGTCTTTAACATCTTTGCCTCAGGGCATGCCAAATGCTAGGGAATTGGATATAGGCTGTGTGGCTTTCGCGAATTGTTTTGCAGATAAAGTCTTGTTGCTCCGACGCAACCTTCCAGCCACAATTGATACAATAATGGAACTGGAAACCCCTTGCCCGTCTTCAGGTCCAGTTTTGGACCATTTCAGCCTGCTCTCCCAGGATGAAGTTGACAAGACCCTGGCTGCTGTGAAACTTACCACTTGCCCCCTTGATCCTTGTCTGTCATGGCTGATTAAAGCCTGCAGTGACAGCATATGAGCCTCCCTGAGAAAGATCATCAACTTGTCCCTCTCAATAGAGGAATTTCCGGGGGCCTTGAAGGAGGCAGTGGTCTGTCCTCTCCTGAAGAAACCATCTCTGAACCCTACGGTCCTAGCAAACTACCACCCAGTTTCAAACTTGCCATTCCTGGGCAAGGTAGTGGAGAAGGCGGTGGCAACGCAGCTTCAGGCTTTCTTGGAGAATGCCGTTGTCCTGGATCCCTTTCAGTCCGGCTTCCACCCTGCCCATGGGATGGAGACAGTGTTGATCGCCTTGGTGGATGATCTCCGGAGGCATCTGGATTGAGGCAGTTCAGTGCTGTTGATCCTTCTTGATCTGTCAGCAGCGTTTGATATGGTCGACCATGAAGTGTTGGCCCACCACCTCACCAACGCAGGGATACGGGGGCTGGCCCTACAATGGCTGGTCTCCTTTCTCCAAGGTCGGGAACAGAGAGTGGTGCTTGGGGGTGAACTATCCCAGCGGCACCCATTACAATGTGGTGTGCCACAGGGAGCAATTCTTTCCCCAATGTTATTCAACATCTATATGCACCCCCTTGCCCAGATCATCTGGAGGAATGGGCTGGGGTGTCATCAATATGCAGATGACACCCAGCTCTATCTGCTGATGGATGGCCACCCGGATTCAGCCCCAGAGGAATTGGGTACGGCATTGCAAGCAGTGGCTGGTTGATTGCAACAGAGCCAGCTGAAACTGAATCCATCAAAGACGGAGGTGTTGTGTCTAGGCTATAGGGGACTGGGATCAGGGATCAGGCTCCCATCCTTTGACGGGGCTCCATTGATGCCCACATCGAGTGTGAAGAGCTTTGGGGTATTTCTGGAAGCCTCTAACTATGGAGGCTCAGGTTACCACCACTGCCAGATCCGCCTTTTTCCATCTGAGGCAGGTCAGGCAGTTGGTCCCATATCTCGACTCTCACAACCCGGCCACAGTAACCCATGCAATGGTCACTTCCAGGCTAGATTATTGTAACTCTCTCTATGTGGGGCTGCCCTTGACCCTCCTCCAGAAACTCCAGCTTGTGCAGAACGCTGCTGCATGGATGTTGACTTCGTCGCCTATACGGGCATGGATCCATCCTGTGCTGCATGAACTGTACTGGCTACCCATTGAGTACCGAATCCAGTTCAAGGTGTTGGTACTAACCTTTAAAGCCCTATACGGCCAGGGGCCAGCATACCTTTGGAACTGCCTCTCCCTGTATGAGCCCCATAGGTCCTTACGGTCAGCAAACCAACAACTTCTGGTAATACCCAGCCCCAGAGATGTCCATCTGGCCTCTGCCTGGTGGAATGAGCTCCTCCTGGAGATCCGGGCCCTGAGGGATCTGCGTCAATTCCACAGGGCCTGTAAAACAGAGCTCTTTCACCAAGCTTTCAGCTGAGGCAGTGTCGTCACTTATTACCAGCCTCCCCCCCCTCATTCCATCCCAGCACTACAAGATCTGCTGGACTTGGACAATAGGTCACATCTATGAGGCAGAACCTGCCATCTTAATCTTTGTAGTCTTAGATTTTATATTTTAAATTGGTTTTTTACTGTTTTTACTATGGACCGTTTTTATGATGTAACCCGCCCTGAGCCTGTTCTACGGGAAGGGCGGGCTAAAAATCGAATAAATAAATAAAGAGCCAGTACATTGCTCTGTTTAAATGTTATATCTTCTGCTTCTATTGTAGCTGCAGCTTGTAGAGTGGGTTTCAGGGAATATCCCAGCTCCACCTACCGAGTACCACTGGAGGGGGAGTGACAATGGTGGTGCTGGAAATGCAGACCCACAGTGCCACGCCCAGGGCCCCAGAGGTTGTCACCACTTCCCAACACCTGCTGGCAAAGGCTCAGCCTCCTTCTCCTCCACTTCAATAATATTTAATGGCAGGGGCTAGGAAATTCTCTATAACCCATCTCATGAGCTGTTACTGCTGCAATCTACAGTCAATGCCCAACCTAACAGTGGACTTCTTCAAGAACTTTGAGAAATTTGGATCATGCATCCACGGAATTGGCATATGCACTTGTATTAGTTTTAATTTTCAGAGATTAGAAAACTTAGCATACAGTTTAGTATCCCATTGTGGGTAAATTCACATACAAACCCTGCTGTTTTTGAACATTGATGCCATTGAACACTACCAAGTAATGGAAGCCTAAAATAGACTTGTGTAGTTGGAGGTGGTGGTGTGAAGTGCCATCAAGAGACAGCCAATTTATGGCAACCCTACAAGGCTTTCATGACAACAGATGTCATTGCCTTCCTCTTCATAACAACCCAGGACTTCCTTGGTGGTCTCCTGTTCAGAGGCTTTTTAGGGCTGACCCTGCTTAGCTTCCAGTATCTGACAAGATTGGTCTAGCCTGGGCCATCCAGGTCATGGTGTAGCAGGAGCTATATTCTGAAATATCATATATCCTTCTTGCGACCACTTCAGAATTTGTCATGTGGTCCCTCCTCTGCATTTGAAAAAAAAGATACAGTTCAAAGAGGCTTATGCCACCACTCTTTTCAGAATGTGTAAATTGATCCCAACCTTGGGAGAGGAAGTAAACAGTTCCAACTTCTCCTTCTCCACCATGTTTCTTATCCAGGTATTTCTTTGTCTTTTCTAAAAGAAAGTACAAAATGTACTTGCTATCTGCCCCTTTTGCTGTCCTGCAATGGAAAAAATCTTTCCTTCGCAATGTTTTATATATTTTTTCCATGTAATTTCCTCTGCATATAACATCTATTCACACCATCTCCAAATATGAAAGGCCGTGACTCTGGACCAGGACCTTTCCATTCCATACTTTTATTGCATCTATTCTTCAGAAGATGCAAATGATTTTTCTCCTGGCCTCTTGTACCTCTTGGGCTGAAACTACCAATGCTGCTTTATTAAGGGGAAGGAGAGCTTCACTCTGAAAGGGTTTGCGGAAAGTTAACCTTGCTTAAATTGGACTGCCGGCAGCATAGGTGGTCAGAGTGAATTATAGGGAAATGACCAATATTATGGCAATAAAACTAAACCTGATTGTACTGTACTGTAGCTCAGCTAATGAACCAAAGCAGTTTGACTTGATGCTAAGAAGATCCAGGTGGGCAGACATGTTGGTCTGAAGCAGTAGAACAAAGCAGGAGTCAAATAGCACCTTTAAAACCAGCAAATGTATTCAGAATGTAAGCTTTCGTGTGTATGCACACTTCTTCAGACAAGGAATGAGATACACTAAACAGAGCTACATATATCTTGTGGGGTTTAGAATGCAAAGTGGTACAAAGTTAAAATCCAATAGCAGAATAGTAAAATTAACAAATTCAGAAAACCTTTGATCTGGGTTGTATTAGTGTAGGAAACCAATAATACATTAACATGTCAGAATGTGAGAATGTTTGTTAATTATTCTATTGCTAATAAGTCTTGGTCAAAATGAGGGCATTTCTCTCCCAGATGTTTTTCCTGTCCAACTAATTTACCTTTTAACATGTAACATAAATATATACTTCTAGTTTGCCATTAGAAAAAAAATAAAATATAGTGAAAGATGGGTTTAGTGTATGTAATGAGATAAACAGCCAATATCCCTTGTTTGAGTATGTCAATACAAAAACATTATTCTGATACACTATCCTAAAAGAGAAATACATTGGAATACTGTGGATATATAGTCATACTTGGTGATATAGTCATACTTGGTGATATAGTCATACTTGGGTTTAGCATATGAAATGAGAAAAAAACCCAGTATCCCTGTTCAGTCCTGGGGAGGTGTTTGTTCCAAGTTTCATAATAATTTGTAATTCAGCAGTTTCCCTTTCCATTCTGTTCTTGAAGTTCCTTTGCAGTAAAACAGCAACTTTGAGGTCACCCAATGACCTCCAAACTCACATTTGAGAGTAATTTGGAGCATTTACCTATGTGTGGTATGTGTAACAGCAGCCCATGCTATCATTCCCTCCCCCCTCAATTATTTGAGGAGCAGGATAAAAGATGGGGGAAATGGCAGTGATGAACCCTCTAGGAATCTATTTTATAACTTTTAAAATACTTTTATAACATTTATTTATAAATCTATTTACACATACACAGTGGTATTCTTTCATTCATAACCTTTGCAATGGAGTGCATGAACCTGTACATTTTAGGGGGCTTTAGAGTACAAGAAGTCTATATAATTTCTACTGAATTCTTTTTTATGAGAGTTTTGGCAAATTTTGAGTCAAATAAAATATACCTGGTTTATACCTGCCAGTTTTAGCATTCAGTGTTTTCCCACTTGAATATAGTGTCTCCTCCCTTTGTCAACAAAGTTTGCAAATTATATCAAATCAAATAATACAAATTCCTAAACTGTTTGCAAAGTGTTTTTCCTGAAACCAAACATTTTCAAAATGCTTAATCCCTAATCTGTCAGCAGCTGCAGGTTAGAAAAAAAACTACTTGATCCCCAAACCCTGAATAACAAACATCAATAGTTTGGTGTAGTGGTTAAATGTGCAGACTCTTATCTGGGAGAACCGGGTTTGATTCCTCACTCCTCCACTTGCACCTGCTGGAATGGCCCTGGGTCAGCCATAGCTCTGGCAGAGGTTGCCCTTGAAAGGGCAGCTGCTGCAAAAGCCCTCTCACCCCCACCCACCTCACAGGGTGTCTGTTGTGGGGGAGGAAGATAAAGGAGATTGTGAGCCGCTCTGAGAATCTGAAATTCAAGGTGGAGGGCAGAGTATAAATCCAATGTCGTCGTCATCTTCTTCTTCTTCAATATCTGGGGTTTTTTTCCTACCAGTATCCACCTGTAAATCAAACATGTTTGGTAGCCCAATGTCGTTTTCTAGTTTAGAAAAACCCATCCAAACCAGTGGAGTTTAACTTGAACCAGGGCCCAGCAAATGTATGAAATTCCATTGTGCCTCTTTTTAAGTGTTTTATCAATGTCATCATATCAGTAACACAGAATGGAATAACAATCCAAATGAAAATGGCAGTGAAAAATTGTGGAAAACTGAATTCATAGTACCCTATACAAAATTCAGAAATAAAAAAAGCATGGACTATAGAAGATTCCTGATGCACTGGATCCACTTTGGAAACAAGATCACATAATTCAGTATTCCAAAATCCAGGAATAAACTTGAACTAGGAGTACTTTGGAAGCATCCCAAGGTTGAGAGAGACAGAGCAAGTCTCTGGACTCCCAGCGGGCAAGCCTTTATTTATATCCAACAGAGTAGCACAAGCATTTTACATCATCTCAGCCATCAGGGTATTAAATCTTCAAAGTTCTATAATTGGCCATTACCTTCCACAAAGGCAAAGGATTATTGAATCCCCTTTGATCTCTGGGAAGAGCATAGAAAGTGGGATCACTCCGTGTGAAGTCAGATGGTACATTCAAGACTAGGAGGTATGGATTGATAGTGCTTGCCACTGTCCTCCAAAATATATTATATGCATATTTCTGTTCTGAGCTTGGAAAAAAAATGGGTGCTAGTTTTCTTAGCACAGTTCAGTGTAAACGTACCAACATACCTAACACCACTCAGCTTCAAATGCAGTTTTGCAGCTGATTTTAAAATGTTGGAGAATTATTGGGGGGGGCACAGTCATCTCTTCATATATGCATGTGTGGTGTGTATACTCCAATATATAACTTAACATATGCCAATTTGGGGGGAGCAGACAGCTCAGCAAGTACAGAAACAGGAAATTGCTCAGAGCTAGCATACAGCTCCTTGGCATGGAAACTGGACCTTTGGTTTGTGTTTTTCTAATACAAGGTAAGTAACAGCAGTTAATTGTAAACTTGTAAAAGACATTCAAAAGCACAACAACATTGCCATTCTTGGCAGAGTTACACCCTTTTAAGGTCATTGAAGCCAGTGGGCTTACAAGGGTATAAGATTGCTTTAGGATGGTACTTTAAAATACTAATGTGGTGATGAGAGTAATAAAATCAGCAATAAATTCAAGTTTTCAGTATTTTTAAAAAATCAGTAGGAGAAGTCAACTGGAGGAGGTTATGCTTTTAAGGGTAGCCCAACTGGAAAGAGAACAAAAGTCTATCTCATTCAGTAACTTCATTCCCACAGTGACCAGATGCCCCAGAAGGGCCACAGAAAAGGCACAAAACCTTCCCCATGCTGCTGCTCCCTAGCAACTGGCATGCATCTGGTTCAGCTGTCATTGGTAACAACCATGAATGGACCACTCCTCTATGAATTTCTTTAAGCCCACTTTAAAGCCTTCTAAGCTAGTGGCCATCCTTCCACCAGTGTGTTCCAGTTGTTACTTATCGGTTCTGAACAGAAGTTCCTTTGAGATGCATGGCTCCTGCTTTTGGTGGCAGTCACTCAAGCACCATAATGTCTCACTTTGGCCTTCTTTCACGAATGGTCACAAACCCTACAACAGAGGGCAATGTCTTTCAAGTGAGGGGAGAAGCTCTTTCTGTTTGTTTGCTTGTTTTCTTTCAAATTAACATTTTCATCAGTGCTGCTAAATGAAATCTCATCACTTATTCATAGCAATTCAGATTTGGTTAGTGTCTCCCGAGACTCCTAATAAAGTAGAAGAAACCTGGTATTATCAAATTCATCCGCAAGAGTGTTCGCAAATTTAATTAGAAATGCCAATTAGCAAGGCTCCCCTGGCCTGGTTTTGGTAAGCAGTTGCTTTGATTATTTCACCACTCTTTGTTGTCTTCTGTTGCTTTTTTTGGAGTTGAAATTTTTATGAAAATTAGTGTGTCAAACTACCTAATTATTTTCACAAACTGTAGACATATTCAATACCTTCAGTTTTTGGAATAACAGCCACGGAACTATAGTTAAATACCCAGTTTAGAACTAGTTCTGGAACCTTCATGGGTTTTGCTGACAAATATTAAATTCCTTATATTTGCAGTACACCAGAAATAAATTCTTCAAAATATGTGCAGTTAGCAGCAGAAGAAGAAAAACATAAATTGTATTCACATGCTGTTATTCTGTCCAAGTTGGAAGGATCACATGATTAGAACTATCAGCTGAAATTTATATAAAAGTTGCAAAATTGGAAAGTAGCCTTTGTAATAGAGGTTCATTGCAGATCAAGCTGGTGTTAAAGGGATAGCTAGATGGACCAGTTTATGTTTACAATCCTAGTTGCAATGCACGTGGCAGAGGGGCAGAAATAGAGAAAGAACAGCTCCTTAATCCCGTACTGGGGTATCTCCTCAGTGCATGCTAAAGATTGTGCCTATTTGGTTTAGTTGTGCAGAAATTATCTGAACTATCCTACTCTACTCATTTTCATGGGTCAATCTATTATAATAATGAGGCTTGGTTGTGCACTACTTTGAATAGCTGGATCTGACTGCATAGGATTTGTGAGCTGTTGCTTCATGGGATTTCCAAAATCTCCTTGGTCCACAACATCTCTAAAGGGACACCCAAATGTGTGTCCAATTTATTTTCTCATTAATATAATCAAAATAAATGTGAAATCTTGAATTGAATTGGCTGCATACCAACTAGACAAGGGCTAACGAACTGCGAGAGGTTAGATGTTCTTTGGCTTGGCAGCAAAATGCAGATCTCACTTCCAGCCACAAAAATCAAAGACATGCAGCTTTAGAAGACGTTTGCTTTGCTCTCATTGATAGGACTGAAATTCACAGTAGTAGATATTAGCCTGAACAATTTCCAAGTCAGCAAGCAATAGGGATTGCAAGCATGCATCTGTTCTGTATAACTGAATCATATCTCCATCATGGCCAGTTTGGAGATCCAAGGGGGAGGGAGGATGCAATCAACACATTATAACTGATTTAGTCTAGATTAATATTTATAAATAAAACCACATCAAAAGCACACAAGGATCATACTTGGGAGGAGTGGAGATGGCCAGGCAGTTGATGAGGCAGCAGCATGTGAGACATTTAACAAAGGTATACATGGTACTGATACACAGTGTGTTTAGTTCTTTCTTACTCTAGGAGGGGCTGCAATTTATAGATTTCTTACTGTTCAAGAGCTTGTCAAATGCTTCTCTTGTTTTCCCTGTCTTCCTGTGCTTCTTTTCTGCATTCAACGATATGCCAAGAAGGTCTCTCTGCTCACTGGAAGACCTGCAGTTGGTTAACTTTATTGAATGCAGCTCTATTGAATGCAAGTGTGGGATGGGTTTATTTCCCTACCAAGAGCTGCTTCCCACAGATGTGCTCACCCACAGACCTTTTATGAAATTGTGCAGAGTCATCTCCTTGAGTCATTGCAACTCTAAAAAGCTGTGTGCCTTCTTGGGCCTGAGTAATCTCCCACCAGCTTGCTGGGGGGGAAAGTGTAGATGACTGGGGAAGGCAATGGCAAACCACCCCATAAAAAGTCTGCCGTGAAAACTTTGTGAAAGCAACATCACCCCAGAGTCGGAAACGACTGGTGCTTTCACAGGGGACTACCTTTACCTTTTTAATCTCCCACACCTCTCTCCAATAAGATTGGTCTCTCTCTATCCTTTCCTTCTGCCCTCCCATAATATCCTCTTCTTGGTAGTTGATTGTGCATCTCTGTGTGCAGTACAGAGTTCCAACTTTCTGAAAAAGTCCAGGAAACTGAGTGCTGTGGGCAGAATTTGAGAGGGAACTCGGTGGAGATATGATACCAATAGTCTACCCTGTGAAGCTACCATTTCCTCCAAGGAAACTGATCTCTGTAGCCTGAAGATAGCTGTAAGTCCAGGAGAGTTCCAGGTCTTACCTGGAAGTTGGCAACCCTATTTCCACTGTGCCTCTGCTTCTCTGGTTTTCTTCCCTTTTTCAAATATTCCTAATCTATTTAATAAGGCTTGAGGATTCCTCCAGGGCTCAGAATTTGCTTTGGCTCTAGAATAACATTAAAGAAGAACACTTCTGAACATGCAAAAATGCTCCATCTTCCATCACTGAATAATGCAGCCCATGAACGTGCATCTGAAATTAAGAGGGAGGGCTTTGAGAGCCCCACTGCCCTTGTCCTTTTTGAAATTAGGTGCTTCATTCATGATATTTTTGTTTTGTGGTTCCTTCTTTCCTAAGCAGGGAGAAATAGACAACTACAGCAATACTATTTTGCTTTTTGTTTGTGAATATTGTTGTTGTGAGTTTTTTTTTTTTTTTGCTAATTTTCATTGCTGGCAATCCTGATTTATCTGTTTATTTTACAGCATTTTTGCACCATTCATGTGTTTATAGGCTGTTTATACACTAATCATGCATGAAAATACTGTGAAAAATTCCAGAGAAGGAAGCAGAAAATGGTATGAGTACACAGATGCCTCAGTTCAATCAGCACAAGGGAAAAAGCAAAAATGAACCAGGAATTTTAGAGTTGAAACAAACAGGCCTGCAAAATATGGTAGCACACCTAGTGGGAAGTGCCAGGGTTGCAGTCAGTTTCCTCAGATGGAGAAAACCTCTTGAGGTCCTCAAACTGTGGCACCAAAATAATATAAACCACACAGGAGGAAAAGTTAGCAGTCTGCAATATAACAGATAGGGAGACAAAAATAGCCATCACAAGCCAAAGGAAAGAAGAATGAGGAAAGGGGCAGAGGAAGGAGCAATGAAAACAATAACAACCAGACAGATGTCTCATAAGAGCGTCCCTTGTGTGCCTCCAGAGGTGTCATCCCACAGTCAGAATGCTGAAAGTAAGCCTCGCCACTCCCAAGTTCCTTAGCTGGCCTGCTAATGTCTCTTCAGGTCCCCTGTCTGCAGTTAAGTTGGTCTGGGGAAAGGCAACCGCTTGTCCCACTCAGGGCTTCAGACTGTTTCCACTTGTGTCTTTATACCTGGCCTTGAGTGACCAGCTGTAAAAGTAATACATGGTTTACTCAAACATGGGACTGCTGATTTGTGGATGAAAGGTCAATTGATGTCTTCTGGCCAAAACCTCTGCCCCCAAAGGCAGTGCACCCCAAAACACTGGGGTTTTAAAATTTATTTATAATCCACTTTTCTCTTAAGAGGCTTACGGCAGATCGGTGACACAATCAGACAAAGAACAGTGCAAACAATAAACTAAGGCAAGGTATATTATAAACAATACAGAAAGTGGATTATTTATTTATTTATTTATTTATTCTATGACTTATATCCCGCCCTTCCCACAAAATGGCTCAGGGCGGCTCACAACAAATGATAAAACAGTAAACAAAGTGCAAAATTATTACAATTAAAAAGTCAAAGCATTTAAAAACCATAAAATCTTAACATTAAAGGTAAAGACAATGTAGTAAAAGCAGGCAATACCTACAATCATAATTGCTGTGGACTATAATCTATTTCATTATAAAAGTGCCATCTGGGGCTGTTCATTCTACTATAGTTCAAATCTCTTTTTATAAATGCCTTCTTGAACATTGCTGTTTTGTAAGTTCTGCAGAATGATAGAAGTGGGGAACCTCCTCAAGGGGGGGAGCCCCCACTTATAAATGCCTTCTTGAACATTGCTGTTTTGTAAGTTCTGCAGAATGATAGAAGTGGGGAACCTCCTCAAGGGGGGGAGCCCCCACTTAGAATGTATGTGAATGTGCTGCTGCTGATCTTCCCCAATTTCAGGGTGGCACATTTAGAATGTTTTGACCATATGAGCAAAGCTGTAGTCAAGGAGCATAGTGGGAGACTATACAGGTTAAGCCGCTCAGGACTTAGTAGGTGGTAACCAGAACCCCAGTTAAAACTCAGTAACTGATTGGAAATGAATGGAGTCGTCAATGTTGGGTACAACTATAGGGAGAAACAGTTTCTATCCAGTCCTGCTTGTAGACTTCATTAGAGGCATTGTTTGGCCACTTAAACAGGAGGTTGAAGCAGATGTGTCTTTGGTCTGATTCAGCAGGGCTCTTAATTCTTGTCCCCCCCCCCCCGCACCATTTCCTGTCTCCTGCAGACACTACTGTTCTCCTTCTGCTGATTGCCAGCTATCTACATTGGTTGCATAGCTTAGAAGCTGTGTTCACCCATTATATTCCTTGTACTTTATAGTATTTCTATCATATTATGTGTACAGATACGCAGATTGATTTGGCAGGTAGGTAAGTATAATGTCTGCTAGTGCTAGTCCCTAAACTATATGAGCAGGGGGAAAATGGGAAGGGGGGACACAAACCGTCATTGTGTGACACCATGATATTACTTCTGGAAGTCACATCATGGTGTTGAGCAATGCTCTGGGAAATCCTCAAAATGTTTTGGTAAAACCCATAGAGTTTAGGGACATTTCTAGAATACTGCCAGTTTTGTGCTAGCACTTCCAGGTGTGAAGTGACTTCATAATGTTGAGCAATGCTGGTTTTTAAGAGTCTTGGCCTCCTCATTGCTCCAGGGGGTTCCCAGCCAGAGGCTGCCAACCCTAACCTCTTGAAACCCAGGCTTTTCATATTTAGCCAACTTCTTGGCCTACCACCATGCTCAGACTGAGCAAACCATTTCTGTAGACTGTCTCTACCCTCTAGGTAGATGAAAGCAGATCACTCAAAGTGTTGAGGCATTCTACTGTTGTGATTGGATCATATCTTGACCTGATCCAGTCAATTCTGATAGATTCCGGATGGGTCTGATCCAGAGAGATTATGTGAGATGCAGCCTAGCCTGATATGTCTGTGGGCCACCCCAGGGCTTATGGATGCATACCTAGAGGCCATTCTAACTCCATTCAGGAGCCCACACTAAACTGCTGAATCCATTTTAGATCCCCTGCTTGTTTAGTTTTTGGCAGATTGGGTCTAATTTATTTGAGAATTACCAAGACTTTCTAATAGGGTTGCCAAGTCCAATTCAAGAAATATCTGGGGACTTTGGGGGTGGAGCCAGGAGACTTTGGGGGTGGAGCCAGGAGACTTTGGGGGTGGAGCCAGGAGACATTGGGGTGGAGACAAGATCAAGGCTGTGACAAGCATAATTGAACTCCAAAGGGAGTTCTGGCCGTCACATTTAAAGGGACGGCACACCTTTTCAATGCCTTCCTTCCATACGAAATAATGGATAGGGGCACCTTCTTTTGGGGCCCACAGAATTGGACCCCCTGGTCCAATCCTTTTGAAACTTGGGGGGTATTTTGGGGAGAGGCACTAGATGCTATACTGAAAATTCGGTGTCTCTACCCCAAAAAACAGCCCCCCCAGAGCCCCAGATACCCGCGGATCAATTTTCCATGATTTTCTATGGGAATAAATCTCTATAGGGAATAATAGAGTTCCCAGCAGACATTTCCCTCCCCTCCCTCCGCTTTCTGATGACCCTGAAGCAGGGGGAGGGCCTCCAAACCGGGGGATCCCCTGCCCCCACCTGGGGATTGGCAACCCTACAAGAGAGGGAGAAGGAAGCAGATGACAGCCAGTTTCTCAGGGGTCTGATAGGAGCCCTCCGGGGGCCTCATTCGGCCCCCAAACTGTATGTTTGACATCCCTGAACTACATCATGGGATGAGATGACAAGTGTAAGTTACTTCTGGTGTCTTTTCCTGGACCTGTATCGCTGGAGATCAGGTCTGAGCTGAACCTTTGCAACACACTCCTGGGGTCAACTTTGCTGTAGGCAAGGCATGCAAAGGTGGGGGAATATCTTGATTAGGATGACTGACTGTCCCTGCCAAAATGAGGAGCAATTTAAGAAAAAGAAACAATGAGCGGGAAGTAGGGTTGCCAAGTCCAATTCAAGAAATATCTGGGGACTTTGGGGGTGGAGCCAGGAGACTTTGGGGGTGGAGCCAGGAGACATTGGGGCGGAGCCAGAAACAAGGGTGTGACAAGCATAATTGAACTCCAAGGGAGTTCCGGCCATCACATTTAAAGGGACAGCACACCTTTTTAAATGTCTTCCTTCCATAGGAAATAATGAAGGATAGGGGCACCTTCTTTTGGGGCTCATAGAATTGGACCCCCTGGTCCAATCATTTTGAAACTTGGGGGGTACTTTGGGGAGAGGCAGTAGACACTATACTGAAAATTTGGTGCCTCTACCTCAAAAAACAGCTCTCCCAGGGAGAGGGGGGAAGAGAGGTCTAATTACTGAGCCATAACCCTGGCCCCATATTTCCATCCAGTTTGGGTACTGATCAATGTTCCCTCTAAGCTGCAGAGTCTTGTGAGCAAAAAAACTTTGTGAGCTACTGGCATTAAAATTGTGAGCTACCGGTATTAAAGTTGTGAGCTCCTGCATAGATTATTGTGCTCTAGGATCATCCTTCCTGAGCTAAGGATAAAAAATGTGTGAGCTGGAGGCTAAAAATCTACCGCAGCTTAGAGGGCACACTGGTACTGATGCCAGTCTCCACACACAAAGCCTGGACGAGCCCAAAGAGGCCGCTGGGGAAATGATCCCTTCCTTCCACTCCAGCCTTAAGATAAACAAGCAGCACCTTCGAGGAGGGAAGGGAAGAGTCCCCCACAAGAGACCCGGAGCGGAGGCGGCAGAGGAGAGAGAGAAGGGAAGGGCCAGGGCTGGTCGTACCTGCGGCGAAATGGAGGGGGCTGGATTTCCTGCCGGCCGCGTCTGTGTTCACGTTCTCTGGCTGCACCAGGCGCTTTACGCGCTCCACGTTGCCATTCTGGCAAGCTTCAAAGAGCTCGCAGGCGGGCTCCGTGGCGGCTCCTCCTTCGCCCTGCAAATGCAAACTCCTCCCCAACCCCAGGAAAAGCCCTCCCTCTTTCGCTCCCCCCTTCCTTCTTCACATGGTTGTAGGCTTCCCAAATCCCCATTCTGGCAAGCTTCAAAGAGCTCGCAGGCGGGCTCCGTGGCGGCTCCTCCGCCGCAGTAGGACGACGACTGCAGCGCTTCCCCCAAGCCTGCCCCTCCTCCGCCTCCTGCGCCCTGACGCCCTGCCATCCTGAGGGAGAAGCCGCCCTCCCTCTTTCGCTCCCCCCTTCCTTCTTCACAGCCCCCCCCCCACTTTCCTCACAACCCAACCCTCGCCATGGTTGACCTGAGTTTGCAGAGAGGGCGAGGAAGAGACGGAGACGACGCCTCAGACAGGCAGACACGGCCGCTGAGGGCGAGAAGACAAAACAGGAAGGGGAGAAGAGAAGCTGCTGATATCGGGGCTGGGTGGGAAGGGCCGCCATTCCCCCCCCCCCACTTTCCAGATTTTGGGGGCGCGGGGGATGGAGGCTCCAAATAGGGGGGCCCCTGCCCAGGCGGGGGATTGGGGAAGCCTACTTTCTAAAATGAATCCAGCTGCTCCTTCTCTTCCTGAGAAGATCTTCTGTTAAACTGACCATAGTTCTTGCATATTATATGTTAAAATATGTATAGGCTATGTAACATCTTTTAGGGAGTGCAAGGATGAAAAACTTGCCACAGGAAGCAGGCAAGAGTGATCAAGTCATTGTCTGATTAGCTTTTTTCCTGAAACCAGTGTATTTTTTTTCTGTATACACTCTGCATACGCACACACACACAAACACACACACACACACATGTGATTACAATAAGTGACACCAGACTTGGAGAAACCAGGGAATTTGTTGAGTATGTTGTTTGTACTGATCACAGCCCTTTCAAGCAGGCTGGTTTCCATAGGGACCAGTGGTAAATGGACAGCAAGAGTTGTTTGGAGCTCCCCTAATGGGGTTGTGCCAGTTCCAAAACAATTGAGGGAAATCACATGTCAACCTTAGCCTTTATTTTTAGTGGCAGACAGAATGTGACAAAGCCCCCTGCCCTGTATTAGTCACTGTGGCATTGTCTCTCAGGCAGAGAGAGAGAGAGAAATTCATTTGAAACAGAACATAGCTCAGAGCCAGCTCTGCCATTAAATAGAATCAGGCAGACACCCTCAGGCACCATTTAAGGGCAGCAAATTGTCCATTATTTGTGTTTGTTTTTTCTCCTTGGACACCAAAGTGTCTGGGGTCACTACAGACATGTCACGTGTCACTGCAGCCACATGATTGCAGGAGAAAGCTGTGGTAAATGTGGTCAGTATGATCAGACTTTCTTCATAAAGCTAAAGTGATGTAATAGAATGGACTCATCATGTAGATTGGCCCTCTTGGCTTGAGGGCTGCTGTCTTTATTGACAAGACTTTCACAGAGGTTGTCCTTGAAAGGGCAGCTGCTGTGAGAGCCCTCTCAGCCCCACCCACCTCACAGGGTGTCTGTTGTGGGGGGTGAAGACATGGAAGATTGTAAGCCACTCTGAGTCTCTGATTCAGAGAGAAGGGCGGGGTATAAATCTGCAATTTGTCTTCTTGTCACAACATTGATCCTTGTGGTGTGTCCTGTAGATTTGGTACAGCAACCAAGTGAGCTTAATTTCCACTGGGAGATGTGTTGAAGCACACAGAAGGAACTGTCAGGAACTCCAGGTTCTGAGCTAGGCTAAAATGGTATTTAGTCTAATGAAGTAACTGAATCTGTAAGTTCTTTAGCCTCGGAACTGTATTTAGGCATGGAAAGGAACTAAGAAGTACCATCAGAGAGTCTCTGGAGTGGCTTGGGTTAATACAAAGAAGAAGATATTGGATTTTCAAGTCAAGTCAAGTTAGCCTTTATTGGCATAAAATATATAGATGTATAATCAGAGCAAATTGGTTTAAATTAAAAAAAAGATAAAATGGAACGATTGCATACATATACATCAGGAAAAGCATAAACATAAACTATTTCTATGAGATCCTCTGGCGTGCCTTTAAAACAGAATAAAGAAACTTAGCCACTTTCTCAGTGACACTAGATGAAGTATCGTTCAAAAGATTATAGACCTTAAGTGCATCAGAACAATCAACCATACTAACTAAAAGAGGATGTAAATACTTGTGATGAAGATCTGTATACAAATTACAATAAAGAATATGAGTAACTGACTCCACACATTTTTGCTTACAGAGACAGTATCTGACTGAGTAGGCTGTTTGTTAAATCTGCCATAAAGAATGGCAGAGGGCATGGCGTTGCATCTGGCAAGGGAAAAAGCTCTACGCTGCTGTGGCACCTGCAAGATGGATAGATATGAGGCCATTTTCCCAGTACTAAGAGAGATTTCAAAACTCAGTGGGGAACAAGTTTTCTTAGCCAGACTGTATAGGTCTTGGCGCTCGATATCTAGCAACCTGTTTTTAATTTGTTGGGCTGCAGTGGTGAAGGACAGCATGGACAATAGTTCTAGGGATAAACCCATTGCTTTTATTTTTCCCTCAATTTGTGCTGACCAATTTGACAAATTAAATTCAGAGAGCATTTGAGAGATATAGCTCCCCGGTTCAGAGTTGTAGTGCAAGCGTAACCAGGATTTGAAGGTCATGAGCCATGCACTAATAACCATTAAAGACATGCCAGTTTCTAAGCAGATGACTGCATATGGGACACATTTTGGCATGCCCAGAATTTTATGCAAGAATTTGGATTGGACACGTTCGATAGCACCTTCATAAGATCCAATCCAGATTGGGATGCCATACAGAAGTAATATTGGATTTATACCCTGTCCTCCACTCCGAATCTCAGAGTCTCAGAGCTGCTCACAATCTCCTTTATCTTCCTCCCCCACAGCAGACACCCTGTGAGGTGGGTGGGGCTGAGAGGATTCTCACAGCAGCTGCCCTTTCAAGGACATCCTCTGCCAGAGCTAGGGCTGACCCAGGGCCATTCCAGCAGGTGCAAGTGGAGGAGTGGGGAATCAAACCCAGTTCTTCCAGATAAGAGTCTGCACGCTTAACCACTACAGCAAACTTGGACTTGTAATAACTTAATTATAGTGGTTTGAGAATTGGGCCCAAGGGTATTGGAGGCTTGGGCTCTAGGTTTGTCAGATTTATCAGATCAGCAGGTGGGGAATGGGGTAAACTTACTGGAAGTGTGGAGGGAAGAAGCCGGAAATAAATGCAACATGCCTATGTCACCCAAAAGTGACGTAGACATGTTGGGGGCTACATTCTGGTTTGTGGGCAAAACCTCTATGGCAGAATTAGCTTCTAATCATAATGTTTTACCCAAAAACCAGAGTGCCATCCCCCAACATCGCATATGTGCCTATGTCACTTGCAGGTGACATAGGTACTTCACATTTATTTCTGGCTTTTTGATTGTTTGGGGAAGTAATTCCTCCCTGGCAGCCAGCTGACTGGTGGCAGAGAGGAGCACCCAAAACTGGAGGCACCCCCCACACACCAGAGGTCTGGCAACCCTATTGGGTTCTGATCCCTGTATTGCTATGGGTGACATTGGGCCAATTATACTCTCTCTCAGCCTACACAACTCAGTTGTGAGGATAAAATGAGGAGGGTGTGTGCGTGCTGCCCTGAGCCTCTTGAGGCAAGAATTGCATCCCTGCTTGCTGATGGCCCCTTGTCTAGCTGATTATCATTCTGATGTTTTGCTGAGCACTCAGAAGGAGTGGCTAGTCTTTAGTCAATGGTTAAAAATGAGGAGCTAGGAGCTCCAGGCTACACTCTGCAGTTGGGAGATGGCTGAGTTTAAAGGAAGGCACATAACAGTCAGAGTCAGGTTTCCTTACTTTATTGTTGTTTTTTCCTCCCCAAAGGATTGAATCATGAATTATGCAATAGCCGATGCAATTTGCACATCAGAAAACATTACAATCAATTAGAAAAGCACTTCTTGCTAAAAAGGACAGGCATAAAACAAATGCCTAAAACATGACTGCGCAACTTGTGGCCCAAAGGCTGCATATGGCTTGCTGGATCCATGTTGTGAGCCCCCCTCGCCCCAAATAAAACCTTCTCATCATGTCCCTGCTGTGGAATGCAGTGAAACGTTTCTCCTGGGCGGGCGGGCGGGCGGGCGGGGGGAGGGATTGAAATGTTAACATTAACTGTTTTCAGAGGCTAGTGGAAGTGTTGCTTTTAACCTTGAAAGTCCTTCATGGTCTGAGTACCACACAGTTGTAGGATCATCTCTCTCCATGTGCACTCACTTCTCTTAGGTCAGAACAGGGCCAGAAGAACAGAGTTCCACTGAACCACAATTGGGGGACGGGGTGTATCCTTCTGGCAGTTCCTGTTCTAGGAAACCACCTTCCTTTGGAGGTGAGGAGAGCCATTTTTATCTTTTTAGAAGGACTGGAAGTTTTTTTACAGTTCACTGTGCTTTTAAATTTTTGTTGTGATTTTTAAGGATCTTGATAATATGCTGGAACACTGGGAAAGCAGAATATACATTTTTAAATAAAAACCCATAAATAACTTTCATAAAGGGGAAGAACAGTATTGATGAACATTCTTCTCAGCCCTGTTTAATTTCTGTCAGCTTCTCGCAGGGCCATGCTAGTGTGACATGACAGGTTGCTGAGGTATGCCCTGGAAAAACCATGCTCTATGCCACTCAATTGATTCCCTAGCCCACCCCCTTTCTTCTAGTATGTGGAGGTTTGGGTAAAGTGGGATTCCCTGACACTGGCCACACTACCTGTTTTCTCTTCCTATTTTATCTTCACAGTAACTTTTTAAGGTAGGTTAGAAACCGGCCTAAAGTCAACCACTGAGCCAAACTGCAGAAGACTTTTTCCAACAGCCACACAAGCAGCTTTGTGGAACATTCATTTCAAAGGGCAGCAAGGAGAAAACATGCTCCTAACCTTCCCCCTCCCCAACCATTTGCCCAAGCTGTAATGGCCCCAGGGCAGTTATTTGCTCCTCTTTGGAGCTACATATACAGCATTCTGTGCATATGCAGCTGCAAAGGGAGGGGGGATTCTTCCTTGAGGCCATTTTGGTTCAAGAAAATAACATTTTTTTGGGGGGGGGGGAGGCAGGAACCTCTCCTCTCCCTCCACTGTTGTCCAAACCAAACTGGGTAGCCACAGAATAATGGATTTTCCATGCAGCTGCTGTGAGGAAGGCAAGTTGGGTCAGGAGAACCCAAAACCTGGGCCCAGTTTGTTTTTAAAAAAACTCATGTAGTTTGGCCTTGAGAACTCTATAGCAGAAGTTGGACTTGGGTTCAGATCCCTGTACTCCTAGTACAGCACTCCAAACTGGTTTCTTGCTGCTAACAAAATTGTGGAATCCTGGAAGCATCACTATTGCCATGAGTGTAAGTTAGAAGTATTCTCTCTGTTTTAACCCAAGAAAAACTATGCCCCCAAAATAAAAAGTTTGGGGATCAGTGCCTTTGCTCTTTGTGACTATGAACTGGCCTTTTAAAAAATATAGCAGGGCACTGTCTTTCAATTCATAAAAGTTGTTTTCCTGGAAGCGATTCTGCACATTAAACAAAGATAGGCCATAACTCTCCCAACCCCAATAACAACAACAAAAAACTTCACTCAGTTTAGGGCAAGTGACAGATCAAATACATAAATAAATAAATACAGAGAGAGTACCTAGGACACTGACAGTGATTCAGACACCAACAACAGCAACAAAAATAGATTTTCCCCCAGCACTTTAGATTAAAGCAATTCAAACAAATGCAAATGAGATGAGTGTAGCTCAGATTCAAAAACAGTGGGAAAGCAAATGATAAAGTTAAGCAATCATAATGCATCAGTAACAGAGCTGAGCTGGAATGAGGGGGGGCATTTCTGTGCAGCTCTGAGACAGGACTGAAAAAGGTGTAAAATCGTTCATGGTGAAATAGGGATATGTTCCCACTGCAAAGGCAAATGGGCCAAAGATCCTCTGTTTTTCCACATTGCACTGAATGAAACTTCTGCAGACAGGAATTTTTCCTCTTGCTGAGCCAATGAGGGCTTCCCTCCTGCATGGTTTTCACTAGTAGGCCCAGAGGAAAGGGCAAACAAACCCCATGGCCATTTCTGCTGATGAAAAAGGCATGGGAGGGAAGCCTGATGCCTTCCCTGCCAGTGCTCCTGAATCAAATAGTGAAACACACTTTGATGATGAGTTTCCCTGATCAAATGGGTGACCACAAGTTGGGCTGATCATGCCATGATCTGATGCATGTCAAACGTATTATGTATTTTGGCCCTAAGTCTGATTCTCTTGATCTGGCCAGCAGAAAGCAGTGGTTGAAGCGGGGGGAGGGTATCCTTGCTGAGAGCAAAGCATATATATTTGCAGATTTTATAATTGTCAAATTTGATTGACTGTGTGGTGCCATGGACATAATCATGTTCCCTACATGATTCCTGATTGGCTTAATCTTTTTGAAAACAGGAAGACTCAAAAATTGTGCAAAAAAATCAGCAGAGGAAGAAGTAAAACAGTAATAAGACCAGAAACCAGAGAGAGAGAGAGAATAAATGAGGGGGCATTTCTCACCTCCTTACACTACCCAAAATGTTCCAAGTTGTTTCAAAAATGTTTATATATAGCACCACCACTTGACAATTCCCATGAAATTGTAGAAGAGCACATGCCTTTAAGATCATAGGAAAGCGGGGGATATTTTTTTTTTTACTGGCAGATCCCCCAGTAATTGTGAATTCTCCAGCTGAAGCCTGGATGACTTAATGGGGACTGGTGTGACATAATGCACAGTAGCGGTTGGTTTTATTTAGACTCTGAGCACAGATGCTTAATTGGAGCTGGTATTTATTAACATAAGCTGCTTTGTCATCCTGAGACCTGAGCTAATCAAAATATTATATCTATCATGCTGGGGGGGGAAATGTCACCCCCCCCCCCTGTGATTACATTTCCTTTTTTAAAGTTCTCTTCAGTTTATAAGCAAATCCAGTACATATAAAGACTGACAAGAATAGATTAGGATTGTTGGACTAATAATCCAAAACTGCATCGCCCCATTGGCTTCCTCTTCTCATATTTGCTAAGCTGCTTAGGTTTATTTTCAAGGATCTTCATGAGTTGTCCCTCTTGTATCACTTCTGTCCCTTTGTGGTGGTTTTTGAAATTTTTGCTATACAGATAACCAGTCTCCTAGCTAGATGAGAATCAAGGAGATTGATGCAAGAGTCCTCCCAGCTGATTTAAACTAGAAATAGCCACTGCATGGACCCTTGCTTCAGGCAGGCACCACACAAGTGGGTGCGGGTGCGGAGTTTAACTCGTCCATGCATGCATAGTTTGCTGATCAAAACTGCCTCCCATGTTATGATTAGGACTAATCTCCCTTGAGTTTCACTAAAAAAAGGTGGATATGCATAAATTAAAAAAATAAGATCAGGACTGTCATAGGGGGCAGTCCTGATTGTCATAGAAAGCTGGGCTCAGTTCATAAGAGCTTGGCAATTACTGACTGGGGGGTTAGTTTCTTAACCCCTTCGCCATGTCCAAAATTTTTCACCATCGCTTGCGCCAATGAGATGCTGATGAGTTTCCATAGCTTAGCATGCCTGTGCATTAATGGTTTTTTGCAGATTCAGGTAAGGACATAACCTGAGCTGCTTCCACATCTATTTTCCCAGCATGAAAAACAAGAGGTCTGCATCTTAAAGAGGAGCTGAAAGGGCAATCCATGAAAGAGGAAATCCATTCCTCTGTTGCCATTCCTGAGAGGAGAGCAGAGCTAAATTCCACATTCAGAGTGCAGTGAGGCACCTCACTGCCATGCCACACCCCACCAATGCTCTGTAGAGGGTTTATTTCCTCCTTTCCCTGCTGAGCTGCTCTGTAGCACTACAGCACTGCTCAGTACAGAATGCAAAAGAAAAGGGGTTTCAGGGGCACAGGTTTTTGTGGCATGGTCACTGTTAGCCTGCAGTTAATGGGGGGGGGGAGTGGAGCAGTGGGGTGGTGTGTGTTGCCAGGAGTGAAGGGTATGAGAAGGGGTATCTGGATGTCATGACTGCCCATTCCCCTTTGCTGCTGCTGCTGGGACAAGGGTATGCTTTCTCACTCCTGGGTGCACACAAGCCATGCAAGCAATTTCTCTGAGAAATTGTGTTAGTCTTGTTTCTTTCCCTTGGAATTCCTTTGCATTCCCCCCACCCCTCGGTGCATGAACCTCAAAATGTGCATTTGTAGCTGTGTCATTAGGACTCTGGGAAGGGGCAGACCAGTGAAATCAATCAGGACCAGAGGGTATATTTCTATATGGGGGGCTGGGAATTGAGATTAGATAGATAGGTCAGGCAGATTGCAATCAGGCAATGCTGCTTGTTGGACAGAATGTACAGTGACTTTTATAAGGCTCCCAGTCAATCAGAAGACTGGGATGTGAGCCAGCCAGAGCCTGGGAGAGTTCATAAAAATCTGTAGGGGAAGTTGAGGAACCTTTCAAGAGCTGGTTGAGGCTTCCAGAGGGTGGGTACCTGACACAGCCTGATGCCAGGCTATTTTTGAAATGGACCTTTCAGCTCAGCCTACATTTACATGGAATGCTGAAGCCTATTTTGCTCTTATGGCAGCTGTCAAAATGTTATGAAATCATACTACATACAGATATGATAGAAAGGTATTTACTGTATTAAAAATATAAAACATTTTAAAAGAAACAAAATAGCACACATTTACTCATCCCTAAAGTCTGGCTGTTTTGGTGAATCTGCTCCAAACATCCATATTTAGCAAGCTGAAAACTCCCTTATTTATTTACATTTTTATTCCCACCTTTTTTGCCAAGGAAAGGGTGGCACATTTCAGTTTCCCCTCTTCCATTTTACCCGAATACCAATCCTGTGAGGTTGACAGCGTGTGGCTGGCCCAAGTTCACCCAATAAATTTTGTGGCAGACTAAGGCTTTGAACCTGGCTGTTCCTGATCCTTGTGCAACACTTTAAACCACTATATTGACTCTCAAAGAAAAGAATGGATAATATGCTGAACATTCCTCAGGCCATGGATAAATATTAATGCAGTTGTTTTGTTTTCTTTTCCTAATGGCACTCTGGTATTGGAAACAGGTACCATAGCTAAGGTTTGCTTGGAATCTAAAGTGGGTGGGCTGATGTTTTTGCATTAGTTTCACACCACTGCAAGAGTAACTCCACTGTGGCTCTTCCAGAGCCCTCTGTTGATCATCCTTTACCATTCCAAGATGCATCATTAGGGCCCAGGCTTCTCTCTTGCTCCCAAAGAGGCTTCTGCAGCATTCAAATGAATGAATATCTTCATTAGGCAGGAAACGTTTTCTTTCACTGTGTTTGTCCTAGTTCTGTTTTTAAAAGCAGAAATCCACAAAAATAATCAAAACTGATTTCTGCCAAGATGATCTAGTTTCTCCCCCTGGTTAGGTTTCTCTTAAACTCCATGAAATTTTGTTAAGCACCAAAGCAGTAAAGCATATCTGATGCCAGTTAGAAAAGGATTTTATTTTTATTTTTTTGTAATCTAAATTACTGCAACTTTTTTTTAATAGCATATGTTTATTCTGTGTGTTTTCTGTGTCATGCAGGGAACTGACTAATCTATGAAAAAGAGGTCTGTGGCGCAATAATAACTCTTAGCACATGAATAATTATAAAAGCTAGATGGGATTTAAAGGCATTTAAAATTGTCTTACTACAGTGCTGCTGGAAAGAATCTGAATAATTGCACTGCCTCTAAAAAGGGAGTGCGTAATATTTCCATCATTGAGAGACTGAAGATCTTGCCTTTCCTTTTTTGGTGGAAGGGGAAAACAGATATCTTGATATGCTTAAGTGCTTTGATCACTGTTTGAAAATAATTGAATGGTTTGTGAGCTAAGTGCTTTTTTTAAAAAAAGAAAGCACTTGAGAAAGACTTATTACTCATTGTTTCTGCATCCCTTTAAATTGTATAAAATGTAGAGCTACAACCAGATTTCACCAAAGCACTTTCACATTGGAAAGGGTGCAAATATCTGCCTTGTCTTTTAAGAACAAATCATGGTCTTTGGGCATAGAGAGGAGCTGTCCAGAGTACCATGAACATGGGGAGCTTTTTAGTATGTGTACCATCAAGTATTTCCTACATAGACAAGATTCATCACTGGTGATGAACAGACATGTACATTCATCCACATTGGAAATTTCTTGGGAGTAACTGGAATCTATTCCCTGAGCATCCTTTCTGTTGGTACAATATCCCCATGGCAACAGGAATCTCCTGGAATTCATTTTCTATAGATGTGGCAGCATCCAGACCCTGAGATCCTCCGGCAGCCATTGAGCCATCTATGGAGCCTTCCCTGCCATCACTGCCATTTCTGCTGAGTACCCTGCATGAGAGAGCAGAGAGGAGTGCCTGTGCCAAGACATAACAGTGATGTCATTATCACTTGCCAGGGCCTTGAAGCTTCTTACGAGTTCCATCTGGATCCATTTCAGGCAAGAACCAGATCACAGATGGTCTGGCATCTGATCTAAGATGGAGCTATGGTAGCCCACCCTCCTTCGCCTCTGAATTTTCTTCCTGATTCCTACTGCCAAAGTTTAATGATGGCAATAATTATTGTCACCCCTCCAGGTTTAAAAAAAAAAAGAAATTAGAGAGGAATTTATGGGGAATACGAAGCCCATAAGAGACCATATAAAGGTGATAATCAGGTCTTTAAAACTAGGGATTCTTCCAAAATTTTCCTCATGAGTTTTGGTATTCAGAATTACCCAGTCTTGTTTCTAGAATGGAAACAATTCCTTAGGAAACCACCATTTTTATAGGATTTTTTTTCTCACATAGTTTGTACAGAGCACTGACTGTGCATGTACTATTTCTCATGCCTTTCTGTTCCTCTTTTGCCTCCCTGTTTTCCCTGCTTCCTCTCTCAATTTCCATTGCACATGTGCTTGATAAAACCTGGCAAAAAGACATTCTGGTTGTGGTTCTATGTATGGTTGAATGAATTTTTTTTTACATGTGTGGACTTTTACCTGAATACATGTGTGCATCAGCAAAACATTACACCAGAAGACTCCGGATGCAGGCATATTGAAGAGGGATTTATTTTAGTACACCTCAGTACTTTTATACCCTCAGTAACCCAAACAAGTAGTTTTCAGAAACTCATACATATGAACAAATACACAGATAAACTTTTTTAGACTCCAAGCTTCTGAAAGAAGGCTTAAAATATAAGTGGAAAAGCAAAGCAATTAGATAACATTAGTACAATTTCAGGATACAGTTACAGTTAGAATATAGTCGAGCATAGTTCTACAGTCAAGCATAAAGCATAGGTCTATAAAAAGTCTAAGTCCCAACAAGGACTACACCCTGCTAGTCTACATTTTTCTGGTTAGAGTCTAAGTCCCAAGTCGTTTGGCATGACCGGTATAGAGACAGTCTCCTGTCTCCAGTGCAGATCAGCAACTTCTCCTCAAAATTTCAGGGTTTATAGAGTTTTCCCCTGGAAACTGGTATCACTTATCTCTATTTCATCATCATCTTATCTTATAATATACATCAACTACATTCCAGAACCACCAGCTGCATCTGCAGATGGCCAGTTATCTTTACTCTATCCAGTTCCTGCTCTTACCATATAAGGCTTAGGTTGCCCTCAGATAACTCTTGCCTTTCACCTACTTTCTACTGACCTACATTTCTAACTCTCAGCCTAAGTTGTTATTAGCAATATGAATGCTTGATAGTGCTGGATAGCTTGGACCCTTTATGGCCAATTTAAGAGAACCAACCCCAATAGAAATTCTGCCACACATATATACAATTATCTGAAGATCGCTGTCTTTTTTGCAATGTTTTATCAATGTGCACATGTGCATCTGTAATATAGGGACAGGAAAATGTTCAGATGTACAGACAGTAAACAGAAGTTGCAGCAAATGTGAACACACTGTTCAGCTAGTTCCAGAATTAATTTTAGAATTTTGCCTAATTTTAGAATCAAGGCAGCACAAAATTAAGAAACAAAAAAAGAAGCAGAATGGAGAATCCCTCTCATCCCTGCTTGAAGCAAAAAAGCCTCCAATACATTTGTGCCATGATCAGAGCTTGTAAATTTATGTCTTGCTTTTTTATTACCTTTTTAACAAGCACTCATGGTAACTTGCAACGATTTCATAGACTAGAACAACAACATGTGTAACAGCTGTCCAACCATCCTTTAGCAATACTTGATGTAAGTAATGCAGTAAGTTTGTTGAAGTAGACTATACAACATATTGTTTGCAGGTCTCCTCTAAGAACTGTTGACCAGATGCATGCTGGGAGTTCCTTGTTGCAACTTAATTTTTGAGCATTCAGGGGCCCAGTTTCAGTTGGCACCATGACAGGGGGGGGGGGAGATTGTGCTATTTTCTCAATGTGAAATGTCCCTAGAAAGCCACTCTTTTTGTTTTTGGGAAAACTATTATCAGTGCACCTGTGCTTCATCAAAAGCATGAGTATCAGCTCTCCAAGACCAAACTGGAATGGGGAAGGAGTTAACTGGAAATTGGAATGGGGGAGGGCTTAAGCCCCCTCTCCTTATGCACCATGGGCCCAATCTTAATCAGGCTGCCCCATACCTGAGAATTTCAGTTTCACCACAGAACTCCCAGTGCACATCTGGTTGGCAGGAGCCAGGGCAGACACAAGATGGACTCTGAAAACCATGCATCACATGGGTCCTGAGTTGTCTGGCATCTGGACAGTGTTAGAATGGGAGACCTCCTAAAAGCCCTCTATAAGCTTCCTTGAGTTTTATGGTAGAAGAAGAGAATCCTACACTGGCAGTTAATGAGTGGAAGGCTAGAACCACTGAAAGGAGGGTAGGCTGACCTCCAGGCCCTTTTCTCTCCTCTCCTGCAAGCAGATGGTTCCTAGCAAGGTTTTAATGCACCCTATTCTTCATTTTTCTTTTTTCTTTTGCAGCCTGAAGAACCAATAGAGGGGCATCAATCTCTGAGTCAGTGAAATGTTCCCGGCCCAGATTTCTTCTTTGCAGAAGAGCCCTTTGCCTACAGACATGATGCTTTCTTGGACAATAAGCACTACCTGTGTGGCATCATAAATGTATAGCTAATCTTTGCTTTTGGACTATGAATGGATTTTACTTTTATTTTTTATTTTGTGGTGAGTAACAAGATTCAGATGGACTTTTTTACCTTTTGGAAGTAGATTCTATATATTCAGTCTAAAATCAAGAGTATGTTTAAAACTGTAAGATAGAAAACAAAACTTTCACGTTCATCTTCGGATACCACTGGAATAATTTTTTTTCTTTTTTCATATTTATTCTTAGATTTCTTCAGAGAGTATAAGATCCTATTAAATTATCCATGATTGTGATGTAAGTAACCAGTCTTCAGCAAGAAATAAACATGTTATCTTCATATTATTCTCCATGGTTTTTATCATCCACATAAAGAGGGAGGAAAAAATAATTTCCATCTTTTGGGTGATATATGATGGATGACTTCTTCCATTTTTTTTCTTACATTAAGGGGAAAAAGGAAAAGCCAGCCATGCGTGAAATTCATGCAAGCTAGAGGGAATCTTTAATGTTACCAAACTTTGGATTTCAAAGACAGGTCAGAAAGGTATGAAATAATAGTTCTCAGGAGAATTTAAATTAGTTTGCCAGAAGCATTGCTTCACATGGTGTGTGCACAGATTTCTTTTATTGCACTGCTGCCTCAGTCAAATAGGCTGTGCAGGTTTTTGAAACAGTCTGCATAACTTGTTGGACCAAATATGAAAGTAGAATGCATGTTTACACAACTGTGTGCAGTGACCCTCCTCCTTCAAAGTTTCTTCAGCTCTCTAAAAATGTATTGTTTTTCTGGAAGATCAGCTCAGGCAACACTGAATCCCACCACCATTTTACACTGGAATGAAAACACGAACCCCGTGCCTTTCGGTGCCATTTACTACTGATATTAAAATGCCCCCACCTTATATTTCACTATCTATACTGAAACTCTTTTGGTTTTCTGTTCATTTCATTGGATGTTTCATCCAATCAATGGCAACTGCCCCTGCATCTTGCTAAGGCCTTTGGGCATGTCAGACCTGGTCATATCTAGGTTCATTTTGTTTGAGAGCTACCAGCACCGGTGCTAGGGGTTCTGCTTCCCCAGGCAGAACCCCACACCCCTGCATCCCCCAAGGCTCTGAGCCAAGAAAGAATGCTCAGCCTGCCCCCCCCGCCTCCCCCAAGGCCCCCAAGTCTCTGAACCGAGAAGGAATGCTCGGCCTGCCCCGCACCACTGCCTCCCCCAAGGCTCTGAGCCGAGAAAGAATGCTCGGCCTGCCCCGCACCCCTGCCTCCCCCAGGGCCCCCAAGGTTCTGAGCCGAGAAAGAATGCTCAGTCTGCCCCACACCCCTGCCTCCCTCTAGGCCCCCAAGGTTCTGAGCCGAGAAAGAATGCTCGGCCTGCCCCGCACCACTGCCTCCCCCTAGGCCCCCAAGGTTCTGAGCCGAGAAAGAATGCTCGGCCTGTCCTGCACCCCTGCCTCCCCCAAGGCTCTGAGCCGAGAAAGAATGCTCGGCCTGCCCTGCACCCTTGCCTCCCCCAAGGCTCTGCGCCGAGAAAGAATGCTCGGCCTGCCCTGCAACCCTGCCTCCCCCAAGGCCCCCAAGGTTCTGAGCTGAGAAAGAATGCTCGGCCTGCCCCACACCCCTGCCTCCCCCCAGGCTCTGAGCCAAGAAAGAATGCTGGGCCTGCCCCGCACCCTTGCCTCCCCCCAAGGCTCTAAGCCGAGAAAGAATGCTCGGCCTGCCCTGCACCCCTGCCTCCCCCAAGGCCCCCAAGGCTCTGAGCCGAAAAAGAATGCTCGGCCTGCCCCACACCCCTGCCTCCCCCCAGGCTCTGAGCCAAGAAAGAATGCTCGGCCTGCCCCGCACCCTTGCCTCCCCCCAAGGCTCTAAGCCGAGAAAGAATGCTCGGCCTGCCCTGCACCCCTGCCTCCCCCAAGGCCCCCAAGGCTCTAAGCCAAAAAAGAATCCTCGGCCTGCCCCACACCCCTGCCTCCCCCAAGGCTCTGAGCCAAGAAAGAATGCTCGGCCTGCCCCGCACCCTTGCCTCCCCCCAAAACTCTAAGCCGAGAAAGAATGCTTGGCCTGCCCTGCACCCCTGCCTCCCCCAAGGCCCCCAAGGCTCTGAGCCGAAAAAGAATGCTCGGCCTGCCCCACACCCCTGCCTCCCCCAAGGCTCTGAGCCAAGAAAGAATGCTCAGCCTGCCCTGCAACCCTGCCTCCCCCAAGGCTCTGAACCCAGAAAGAATGCTCGGCCTGCCCCGCACCCCTGCCTCCCCCAAGGCCTCCAAGGCTCTGAGCCGAGAAAGAATGCTCGGCCTACCCCATACCCCTGCCTCCCCCAAGGCTCTGAGTCAAGAAAGAATGCTTGGCCTGCCCCATGCCCAGCCCTCTCCCACTTCAAAGGGAGCTGGGAAGAGGCCTCACAAGAAAGAAGCATGCGGCCTCTTCCCAGCTCCCTCTGAAGCGGGAGAGTGCTTGGCAATGGGCTGGCCGAGCCCTCTCCCACTTCAGAGGGAACTGAGCAACACTGCGTCGTCCTTTCTTCACTCTGATTGCTCAGAGTGAAGATAGGATAACTCAGAGTGTAAGGATCAGCATGAGCAGGGACAGGGATGGGGTCCCCACCCCCACGGTCAGGTGGCACCCTAGGTGGCTGCCTACCTCACCTACTCCCACACGTCAGCCCTGAGAGCTGCACTGTAGTGTCCTAGCCAACAGAGTGAACCATGAATCAGAAGTCCTTCATCTGAACCTCTCACTCTCTGTCACCAGCCTCCTCCTGTCTATAATGGGTGGATAATAATACTCTCCTGTGTTACAGCATTGGTGTAATGATTATAGCAATGTAGGATATTTGAAGCACTTTGCACTTTTCAAAACACCATACAATGTTTAAATATTATGATATTATTTCTAAATAAACCACTGAATTGCAGCAGATCCTTGATACATTTATTTATTTAGAAAACTTTATGCCACCTCTCTGGAAAACCTGTTTGAGGTAGCTTACAAGTAAAAACATATGATAAAAACATCAACAGAGAAAAGTAGTTAAAAATTAGCCAACTTTTAACACCACATCAAGAAAATGAAACCAGAGTGTGAGTTCAGCATATAACGCATCTAACAGCTTTGGAAAAGTTCCATAAAACAGACTAGTGCAGACTGTAAAATAATTTGAAAGATCATCCCCCGTTAAAAGCCTGAGATAGTTTTTGCCCGCTGGCAGGTGGGCTTCAAGTGGGAAGGATTCCACAGGTGAGGTGGTACTACTAAATGTGATGCTCCTCCTGCAAAGTTCCACTTTCTGACATCATCATGATGTGGGCCACGTGTCTTCCTTAGGCCTCAAACTGGAAGCAGAGGAAGTTGCTTCATTTTGTTCCTCCTTTCTCTAGGCAGAGGCTCTTGCAATCTTAAATTGGTCCTGCCTTTCCTCCCTGGCCATCATCAGGAGTTTCCCTTTTAACCTTCATTGTCTCCACCCTTCTCTCACTAGGACCCAATGCTAGGACCAGGTTCCTCCCCAGTCAGTATCTTGGCCAATCCCTGGCCTAAAGAGCCAGTGACCATCATTGTCTCTTCCCTTTGCCATAGCCTCAGTCTTGACTCTTCCTTGCAACCAAGCAGGTGTGACAGACTGCAAGGCTTTTAGCTAAGCAGCAAGGAATCAAGAGAGCTGCTAGGTCACATGACTAAGAGCTGTGAAGTCAGACTGCTTAGAATTCTCAGGAATTTTTTGGGAAAAGGCAGTGAGACAGTTAGTTGAGAGGGCCAGTCAGATAATTCAGACCTAGAGAGCAGATCTGTGAAGAAGCAGCCAGTTTGAGGGGAAACTGTTGCTAGAGACCGAATTCTGCTGATTCTCTCTCTCTTGAGAGGGGGGTAGTTAAATAAAAGGAGCCTCAAACAGGAAAGCTCCATGGTGTTAAAAGAGTCACACACACTTATTAGAGAAAGCTTTTACTCAGTTGAGAAAAGACTAGGAGTCTGGAAAGGCTTGCCAAAGGGCCTGGATAGAGACAAGGACAGTCTCATAGGTCAGGCAAAACTGAGGTAATTCTCATGCTGTATAGAGATTATCTGAAAGTCCAGACTAAGAGAGTCTTAGGAACAACAGGAGATATTAGCAGGAGAAGTGGAATAACTCTGTGTGTTCTCAGAGCCACCAACAAAGTAACTGCATAAGCTATACCAGTATAACATCTGGAGCAAATTAAAGTGAAGCATCTTGAACTAAAAAGACTGTCCTATGTAAATATCCCAACCCTGTCTGTGTTTGTGTGAATAAAGATCTATTCTGTTTGCTGTTCAAAAGTTGTGGTGCCTGAATTTCTGAGGAGAATTTATGAACTAAAAACATCAAACCCCCTGAAACAGTGTCAGCCCAAAAAGGGTATAAGCCAGCCTGAAGGAGTGTACATTACCAACACATTTTAAAATAAAGTTTTGTTTTTATTTTGGCAGTGAGCTACCACAAAGATATTTAATTTCGTTTCATTTATTATAGCAGCAGTACAGCTGAAGGAAAAAGGGGAGAAGAAAGTGGATGTCACTGTAAAAAGGTAATCAGAAAATCAGAAAAAGACTGACCAAATCTTTAGTCAGGAAATGGTTAATGTCAGGTTTCTCCCCAGCCAGTGTCCATGGTCTAAGGGGCCAGAAACCATCATTGTCTCTTCCCTTTGCCATAACCTCAGTCCTGACCCTTTCTTGCAACCAAGCAGGATAGCCAGGGGGCTACTGGGTCTCTCTGGACCCTTCTTACCTTGCAGCGAGCCTGCCCTTCCATTGCTTCCAACAAACTCAGCCTCCTACCTAGCTGGACTGTCCCCTTCTGGAGCCTGCCCTGGGGTGTCTTCCCCTCCCCTGTCAAACTGGGGCCTGCCCCACCAGTCCTTGCCTCTCTGCTGGCCTTGTTGGGGAAGGCTGCTCTCAGCTGCTTTGGCCTCTGCCCCAATGGGGGTACCAGGAAGGTCACACACAGGTAAGGCTTTGGCGGCACAATTGGGGAAGACAGCCCCCAGTATGGAGCTGTCTCTGGACACTGAATGAATAGCCCTGTCTCTGGTCACAACCCTCCTCACCTCCACAAGCAGGGGCACAAAGAGCAGCCTGTTTGAGGGGATCTTAACTGAAGGGCTAGACAATATGAGAGGAGCAATACCTGCAGCATGGTATAGTGATTAGAGAGTGTTGGATTAGGATCTGCCTTGGAAGCTTGCTAGGTGACTTTTGACCAGTTGTTCTTTCTAAGCCTAACCTACCTCATAGAGATGTTATGAGGTCAAAATGGAGGAAAGGCAAAGAATATTGTGAGCCACATTGGAGAGAGAAAGGAGGTGTAAAGTCCAAATAAAAAGATGAACATACCTACAACTGTTCCAATGAATTCAGTCCCTGGGGTTACAGGCCAGAATTCTGGTTAGGGAATAATTCTGCCCATCCATACATAGAAGCAATTGGAGACACAGATGTATTTTAACTTATTATATACATCATAAATGCAAATCTTAAAATATGTAGCTACTCTGGTTTGTTTGGTTTTACATTAATCATGGAGCAAGTTGTAGGTATAGGGAGAGAATGAGGCCAAGGGGAGAAACCTATATAATTTTCTTTGGGATTTTGAGGAGCTGGCAGGCTTGTGGGTAGTGTGCTCTGGTGATCTGTTATTATGGCATCTGTTCTTCCCCAGATGTACTAAGGAACAGTAGTATGTTTTGCCCTAATATCTCAGTTTCTGGTCCATGCATATGAGCTTCAGAGCCATAGACAAGATTTCATGTTTGATGGGGCCCACGGCAGGATTTGTTGTTTAGGGAGGCTGGAGGCCACCCAGTTTGGTGACCCTGGGCCCTCAGCACTGTAAGCTGCCTTAGGTTTCACAAGCGAACCCCACTTCACCTGGGTAGTCACAGCAGCTACGCTCCCCCCACCCCTTTCAGAGATCTCTTGAACTGAAGTTGGTGCTTGGAATGCTGGCTACAAGAAGATTCTCTTCCCCCACCCCTTGGTTCTGCATGCTGTGTTAGGGAATGGAAGAGAAGAAAGCAAAAAGACGAGCAGCAATGCTGTTCCTTGTTCATAGTGGTGGTGAGCAAAGGGGATAAATTGGGAGCTCTCCAATGGAGGGGCCATGCAGTTGGAGGGGGGGGGGTTGAAAGAATGGGCCTGCCCCTCCTGAATCCCACTGCAGCTTTGGGCCTGATGGGGTTGACTATATACTTACTAGACTTCTGGGAGTGAGAAAAACTTTGGACTGCGATTTTCTGTAGCTCATAACCTGAAGGAAGTAAGCAGTTCTTTTTAAAAATGGATAACATTTAGAAGCAGAGTCTCCAACAAGAAAACGATGTACCAGATTTTAAATTGTGTGTTTAAATGATTACAACAAGGTGTTTAAAATGTTCTGAACACATTTTTAAAAGACCATTTGATTGTTTCTGGCACCAGGGAGAAATAACATAAAAGCTAGAAACAGCACTTTCTGCCAACATTCCTTCTGCTTCTACCAGCACCATCCCAGTGAAACAAACTTATTGTAACTCCTCAGATTTGCTGAATGTTGACTTCAGAAGCAGCATCCTTGAGAGAAAGGGGGAGCTGAGGAGAAGAATCCATGACAAGAAGCACCCTTCAGTCTCTCAGGCCAAAGAGCCCTCAAGAAACGCTTCACAGCTCCGAGTTCCTTCATTATTTTAAAGAGAACCAGTGCAGCATAGTGGTTAGAATACTGTGAAAATCTAGGTTGAAATCTGTATTTTGCCATAAAACTTTCACCCCAGTGACCTTGAGCCAGTCACTTTTTCTTTCATTCTAGCAGTTACTGTGACAGTTAAATGGGGGAAGGGGGAACTGTGTACATTACCTTGAGCTCTCTGTAGGAAAGGTGAGAAAATGTGAGAAAATTTTTATTATTAGTGTACATAACATGAACAATAAAAGAGAGAAACGTTTCACAAGAGCTTGTCATTCAAAAAACCAAGAGTTCCTTCTGAGCTGACCAAGTGTGATGTCTTGGACTCTGCTGTCCACAGCTGAAATTGTCTGAGAAGGAATGGCAGATTGTCTCCCAGAGGGTTTTTGACTGTTCCCACCTGTCTATTTATACTGGAATTTTCTTAACACCCAGAGTTCATGAAATATGACCCAACTGTCTGTTTTAAAAGCATTTAGTCCCATTTATATTGATGGGACTAAATCCATAACACGTCTCCTAAGGATGTGTGGGATGTTGTCTTTTGAAACCTGTTCCTTTCTGTTCCGTCCTTGCAGTGTCTCATATGCATCTGTAGGAGACAGCCTGCAACCTTGCAGCTGCTTAAAGAGCTTTGCCAAGGTCTCATCAATTAAGAGGCTGAATAGCTGGCATGATAATTTGATACCAGAATCCATACGACCTACGTTTGTGACTCATCTTTTACCGGAGATGACACAGAACCACAGGTGTTAATTGAATATTAAAGGGGGGGGGAGTTTCCCCCTCACTGTACCTTGGCAACTGGAACAAGCAACAAAGTTTGGGGGCTCATTTATTGCTTTGCTTTTTAAAGAGAATGACTAAATATCCTGCTGCATCCTTGTTTTCACATTCCAGTTTGCCTAGGTGGAGCAAAATAAAATCAGGCAAATCACCTATGCGTTGTCACTCTTCTGGCAAGGGGGAAAGGGGAAACTAGCAGAGAGGTGAAGAATACTAGCTGGGTTAGCTTACCTCTGCTGCTACCTTGACGTAAGCCACCCTGAACCTTGCTTGCAGGGAACAGTGGACCAAAAGTTTAAATAATAAATAAATAAATTTGAAGTGGCCAACACTAACTTCAGTAGACTCCATATAAAGTAGTTTCATGTGTTTACCCTAAACCCCACACAGCCGTGAAGCTCCGTGCACAACCTTGAGCTTCTTTCTCTTTCTCTGCCTCACCTACCTCATAGGACTGCTATAAGGATCAAATGGAGGAGGAGGGAACATCTATGCTTCCTTGAGCTCCTTTGAAGAAGGGTAAAGATGATGGAACACAGGGGGGCTGGATTGTGGCTCCCTTAACTGATCTGCCTCCAGTAGCCTTTCCACCTTACAGAGGATGTATACAAAGCCCTTGCCACTGTCCAAGGACACCAGGCTCAGGGGAGGGACTAGAGACCCTACCTCTATTTCCACCCTCTATTTTCCAGTGGAAACCCTACCTCTATTCCCACCCTCACTCTGTCTTAAGGTTGCCAATGGATGGGGTGGGGAGAATGCCATATCCCTTTAAAGGAGGCTTAATGTGCAGCAATGGGCAGTTAAGGCTTTTCCTGGCACAGAGATAAGTAACATCACCTGCTAAATAATAGCCCATTAAGCAAGGTGGCAGAATACAATCAGGCAAAGGTGGTCTTAGGCACAGGATATCTGGGGCAGGTACCCTGGGAGGTTGGCAGCTGCCCTGGCTCCCCTGGAGAGTTGCTGCTAAGCAAGGAAACCAATCTAGCCATATATGAGTTCCCTCCCAGAGGAGTGGCATAACTGCTATCTCTTGGCACAGGCAAGTTGCCTCCACCATGTGGCCAGCCAGCAAAGCAGCAACAGATGATGTGCATGACTTACCTAGACTGGACCATCCTCCATCTGGGTTGTAGGGAGGAGTGGATATGGCCCCTTTCAGAATTGTTTTTGCATCCCAGTCTGCCTGAGTGGAGAAAGATAAAATCAGGCAAATCACATATACCTTGGCAGTCTTCTGGCAGTGGGGAAAGAGGAAACTAGCAGAGAGGTGAAAAATACAGGCTGGGTTAGCTCACCTCTGCTGCTGAAAAGACCATGTAGTGCCTTTTTCCCCGGGCAGTATCCCTATTAAATCAAGCCCAGGAGGGCTTCTCTTCCCTCCGGCAGCTAGGCTTTAAATAGCTGCATCCCAGGCACTCATTCTGCCCCACTCTTTTCCTGGGAGGCTTCTCTGTCTAGTGGCACTGGCACCTTTGCTGCCAGAACAACAGGAGCACTGCTTCCCATGGGAGCAAGGTTACTACATTGCACCATTGCAGAGAAAGGGATTAGCTGAGGAGGAATCCTTGTACCTCTGCTCTAAGCTGGTGAGTGAATCAGAAAGGGAGGAGAAAGTTGAAAGCCACCTTTTAAAAGGATATTGCAAAGCTTGCAAAAATGTGGAAGTGGGCAACCAAGAAGATTAACCATAGGATTCCATTTGTCCCCTGTGCTCCTTAACATCAGCATAAAACCACAGGATGAGGTCATCCAGAGATTTGGACAGAGTTGTCACCAGTGTTCCCTAAACTGAGTTAGCGTGAGCTAGTTCATAGATTTTTAGCCTCCAGCTCACACATTTTTGTCTTAGCTCAGAAAGGATGACCCCAGAGCACACTAATTTATGTAGTAGCTCACAATGTTAATGCCAGTTGCTCACAACTTTAATGCAAGTAGTTTACAAAGTAGAATTTTTACTCACAAGACTCTGCAGCTTAGAGGGAACATTGGTTGTCACCAGTATGTAGATGACACTCAGCTCTATCTTGTCCTTTCAGCTGGTACCAGAGAGACTGTAGAAACCCTGAACAGGTATGCAGGTTAATAAAGCGAAGCTTAATCCCAGCAACACAGAAGTGCTACTGATGGGTAGAAGGTCTGACTAATGGTTTAAGGTGTCACCCATTCTGGATGGGGCTGTGCTCCCCTTGAAGGAACAAGTTTGTAGTTTGGGGGTGCTTTTCAACCCAGGCCTACTGCTGGATAAACAGGTGGCAACTGCAGCCAGGAATGACCCTTGCCAGCTTTGGCTTTAGTCAGCTGTGGCCTATCCTGGGCAGAAAAGATCTGAGGTGCAGGTCCTGGTTACATCAAGATTGGATTACTGCAATGCACTATATGTGGGGATGCCTTTGAGAGGTGTTTGGAAATCTCTAAACACCTTGGTACAGAATGTTGCAGCCAGGCTGTTGACTGGAATGGGTCATAGGAACCATATCACTCCAATCTTGTTCTATCTACGCTGGCTCCTAGTCTGCTTCCAGGCACAATTCAAGATGCTGGTCTTGACCTTCAAAGGGGTATCGAACTCAATTGTTATGAGGGCCGGATTTGACATAAATGAGACCTTGTTGGGCCGGGCCATGTGTATCATAAAATGTAATGCCAAGTAGTGGACCTATAAACTTTATAAAGGGCACAAACACACAATTAAATAATTTTTTTAACTTAAAATAAAACATGCTTAAAATATTAGCATGCTAGCAATATCTTGTTTTACAGTCTCTGATAAATGTCACCTCTTGCTATGAATTATTGCATCAAGAACTGCAGACAATGTCTGTGCTGTACCAATCTTGAATATGTGCTGTTCAGGTGTGCACATCTGTAAATTGCAAACCTACTTTTGATTCGTTGACATTCATTACAGACATCTCATGGTCAATGCTTTGAGCCTAAGACCCAGAGGAACATGAAACAGCTGGGCATTGTAAGCTTTTGTACACAAGTTGCTTCATGTGCTGGTCAAGAACATGTGAAGGCACCATGGCACAGACTGAGGGCTATGTGCTTGTCTACAAAACTATAATCTTCCCCAGAAAAATGACAACTCAAAAAAACTCAACTCAAAAAAACTAAAAAAAAATACAACTTCCCCCCCAAAACAACTACAAGAACAGAGAGACAGCCGTGTACAGTGGTTAGTGTCAGCCTACTATCCGGAAAGTCTACATTTAAGACCCCCAATCAAAGGAAAATGTGAAAGAAAAATTGAAAAAAATTGCTGGGTAAACCTGGGGTGGAACACACTTTAAGCCTAATGCTGATATTTCTCTTCTAAAGAGTTCACATGCTTTCCTATTGAGAAAGACTGGAGGGCATGAGTACAGTGAAAAAGAGGAGGGGAACCCAGTTACACCCATAACAAGCCCAACAAATCTCTCTCTCTCTCTCTCTGTAGCAAGGCAAAAAGTTCATACCTTCACTAAAACTTTGCTAGTCTTAAAAGCACTCTTTGTAGCTCTCCTGATGGTGGGTACTGCCCAAAGGAAGCTCTGGCTCTTTCTTTCCTTCCCTGGGGCATGAAGAGGGGGAGGAGCCTCAGCCATTCATTAGAAGGAAGAGAGGCTTGTCTCAGTAGCTCTGCAGGGTGATTAATTGAGCCTGGCACACTTAATCACCCAGCAGAGCTATAGAGCCAAGCTCTCTCTTTGGCTGAGGCTGCTCCTCCCTCCTCCTCCCTTTGGGAAAAGGGAGGGGGGAGAGCTAAAGGCTGCTTTGCTGCTCTGGCTTATCCCAGGAGAAACACAAAATGGCCACCAAAAAAAGCAGGCAAGGGAAAATGAAGCAGACAACAGCCAGTTGCTGGAGGGCCTGATTGGAGCCCTCTGTGGGCATGTTCTGGCCCGCGGGCCTCATGTTTGACACCCCTGGCCTATACAGTTTTGCCCCAACTTGCTTGAAGGATTGTCTATTCTTTTATGAACTTACTGTACCACTACTCTACAGTCATCTTTGGAAGCCCTACTTCAGTTGCCCCCGCCTTCTGAGATGAGGCAGGTGGTAGGGCCTTCTAAGTCATGGCAACAAAGCTCTGGAACTCTCTCCCCAGGGAGAATCATCTGTTGCCTTCTGTTGACCATTTCCACCAGTGGGTAAAGACTTCTGTTTTGCTTAGCATTCTCTCAATGATTGGTTTTTAGTTGTTCTACAATGTGATTTTATCTTGAATGTTTTATATTGTTAGCTGCCTTGGCAACCCTTGCAAGGGCAGAAAAGCAAGATATAACTTTTGTTGTAAAAAAGTAAGGTGTTGAAGTACCTTCCTATTGAGTCTGAGATTCTTCAGTTTAGAAAAAATATGACTGAGGACATGATAGAGGTTTCAAAAATTATGCAAGTTGTAGAAAATTGAACAGAGGGCTTTTTTCCCTGTCTTCCATAATAATAGAGCTGAGCTATGGCTCATCGTTTCCTTTGGTCGTTTTCGCACTCACCTTAATCAGCAGCGACGACCCTCTTCACCGTGCAGGATCTGCGCGGATTTCGCACTAATTGCCGTGAAGCACCCAGAAGAGCCGGAAAGTCCCGGCGCTTTTCTGGCGCAAACGGAAACTGTTATTTTCCCATGCCTACTCCACACAGGGCTGCTATGCCAAGGGAAGTTTTGTAAATAAGGGGCAGGTAGTGGTATGTGCAACATGGTGGCAGTGAGGATTACTCTCACCCTTGTTTCTCTAGGTCACCCAGTCCTGGGACCTACCCAGGTACCAGAGTTTCTGAAACCAAAAGTTGGCAACGCCAGAATGATGGGGAGCCTTGCAAGCAGTGTCCCTTTTGAGGAGCTCCTGACCGGAGTTCCAATGAACAAGGCAGAACTTTCCACCTCAGCATATCTTAGCAGAAATAATCATCCCTCTTATTAACCACCCACATATCGCCTCTGGGAAGACAGAGAACTCCACTGCCAGAGTAGATGAAAGCAACCCTATTCTCTGATACATTACAATGTTGCTCCCCTCTGATGATTAATTTCTCTTTAGTGGCTATTTTAAGCAGTTCATCTTTGTCAGTTTCCTGCTGCATCCACTTAATTAGCAACTCCTGACCTTTTAAAGAGCACATTCCATAAAATTCAAACTATGAATGTGGAAATCTAGTTTGATTTCCCCTTCTGGCTATCACTAGCAATTTGCTGGGCCTGCACTGAACTGTCCGATTGCCTTCTAACATTTTAGGTGTAAGTTCTTCTCCTGACGTCTGTCCTGATGTTGTCTTCTTGCAATAGAGACTGGGGACATTCAGATGTCATCATGACACATCCTAAAGGAGCAGGTTCCTAGTTTGGAGGTGCAGCTGGACTCAGGCTCACTGTTGGATGAACAGGTAGCACCTTTTCACCAACTTAAGCTGGTTAGCCAGCTGCAGGCTGTCCTGGGTTGAAGAAGGTCTTGCCACTGTAGTGCATTCCATTGGTAACACTTAAATTAGACTACTGCAATATGCCATATGTGAAGCTGCCCTTGAAGACTGTCAGGAAGCTACAGTTGCTACAGAATGCTGTAGCCAGAATGTTGATTGGAGCAGGTCATAGGGATCATATCACTCCAGTCTTCTTCCATCTACACCAGCCTTCAATTTGTTTCTGGGCCCAATTCAAGATGTTGCTGTTGACCTTTAAAGCCCTGTACAGCTTGGGGCCAGCATACCTGAAGGGCCATCTGCCTATCTGAACCTCCCTGACCATTCTGTTCATCTTCAGAAGCTCTGCTTTAGGTGACTCCCCCATATGAGATAAGATGGGTGGTACCCCAAGAAACGCACCAGAACTCTGAAACTTCATCCCCTGGGAGACTTGCCTGTCTCCCTTTATCATTGTCTTCCATCAGTTTTGTTTGGCATTCCTTTACTAACTCCATACACCTTTATTGGCATAATAAAACATAGAGGGGCATATAAATCGATAAAATGTAAACTCATACATAAGTACAGAAGTTATACTCCAAAACTTAATTTAAACAACATTTTACAGCAAAGTCTGATTGGATTGGATTTTAAGAATTTCCTTCAAAAATTTTGCATCTCTTCTTGTAGTTTCCGCTACTAAATCATTCAATAAGTATCAACAATTGATCACATTTTTCCTAATATTTATTGCCTGAAATAAACAGTCGAACAGATTCTTGTGTAAATTTACATACAATTGACAATCAAATATAATATGCTGGACTGAATCAGGAGAGCCTGTCCAACAGGGGCAAAATCTCTCACAGTAAGGTACTTGATGATAGCTTCCACAAAGAATGTTGGAAGGGAATGCATTCATTCTAGCCAACATAAAAGCCCTGCGTTGTTGGGGACCTTATTAACTCTTATTAGCCCTTCTCATGTTTGTATGCCTATGTGTTTATATGTTTTCTTTTATTGTTTTCTTTAAGTTTTATATAATTGCATTTTAAATGTTGTTTTCATGTTTGGGAAATGTTTGCTGCCTTGAGGATCCTGAGTTGGGTACAAAGGTGGCATAGAAATGTGTGGTAGAATTTGGACTTGAGTGAGCCAGGGCATTTTCTGTTCTATGTTCTGTTCTGTTCTGTTCTGTTCTGTTCTAGAAAGCTTGTTTGCTGTAGTGGTTAAGTCTGCAGACTCTTATCTGGGAGAATTAGGTTGTTTCTCCACTCCTCCACATACAACAGCTGTAGTGACCTTGAGTCAGTCATAACTGCCTCAGAGCTGTTCTGCTCAAGAGCAGTTTCTGGCAGAGCTCTCTCTCTCAGCCCACCCTACCTCACAAGATGCCGGTTGTGGGCAAGGAAAGGGAAAGGAGATCGTAAGCCACTCTGAGACTCCTTTGGATAGTGAAGGGCAGGGTATAAATCCAATCTCCTCCTCCGCCTCCTTTTTCTCCTCTTCCTTCTTCTTCTTCTTCCTCTTCTTCTTTTTCTGATTTGCTATAGCTAACAGCTGCTTTGGTTCCATAATCCCATAAACCTTTGCTTTTTTGCTGGCAGCCTAGGAGTAAAAAGTAAAGACTCGCCCTGTAGCTGTACCTTTGCCTGAATTCATATCTGACATTCCCTGTCTTCCAAGTGCCAGGCTCCAAAGCTTAAACTTATCTTTCTAGGTCTTTTTGACATCTCAGTTAATAAAATATATCTGAGCAAAAGTTCATGCTAGCAAAAGTTCATCTTATTAATTTAGGATGTGCTAATATTTGGCAAGCCTGGTACATTTTTAATTGACACCTCTCCTGATTCCTATTGACTGAAAAGAGTATAAAAAGGAGGTTTTGGGCTTTGTTCAAAGCTGTTTGGCCAACACCCTACCTAGGCTTGAGTGAAGTCTTGGTCTACAGTCTGGAAATACTCCTTATTCTTTCTAAAGTGCATACTATATCAGGTCTTGGGATTTTCTATATGTTATGGGCAGGGCTTTTTTTGAGCAGAAATGCACAGGAACACAGTTCCAACTGGCTTGATGTCAGGGGATATGATACGATATGCAAATGAGTTCCTGCTGGGCTTTTTCTACCAAAAAACCAGCCCTGATTGAATATATGCTACTGAGCATTACTTGTATATGGTTTTAGAATTAATAAATACATTCAGTTAAAGGCAATTGTTCTCTCTGTGTTGCTCTCCCTTGGAGGCCAGAGTTTCCCAGCCAGACTCCATCCACCCATAGAAAAGAACCCTAATGGGTTTGGGGATCCCAGGCAGAGGCCTGGAGCCCAAAATTCCCTACAGAATGTTTTAAATAACTAAATATGGGGCACAAATACAATTTGTCATGCTCATGGGGTAAGAATCCCAGCTTATGGAATATAAACAAATTCCACTCTGCCCAGGTGCCTGCATTTAGATGTGATGATACATGGGCGCCTTCTTGCTGCTTCCTGCCTTAGTCCTATAATCATGTGATGTTTCCATCAATATGGATAATGCTGAAAGCCACAGCATCATAGGAAAAAGTCGCATTGGGGCAAGGCCTCAGCGGGGGATTGCTGGGAAACCTGTGAAGCTGCTGGTGACGTCTTCCCTTCAGGCTATGCAGCTTGAAGGGGGGGCTGGCCAGTGGATTCTCACATGCTTGGCTGCCATGCAACAACTTGACATTTGGCTGACAACTGGGGCCTGATGCTATCCTGCATGGCAGAAAGGGAGTGGAGCTCTCCCTTGGCTTGCACAGTAATTAACCCTTGCCAAATCATGTTTACTGTTAATTAAATAAAGTTGCCCATAGTTCAGACTAGCTATGGTGTACATCTCTTTATTTCCAACTATGGTGCCAAATGCTACTTGTCCCATGGCCCTGGGTAAGTTCTCCCCAAGTAAGAGAGCCTAGGGAGATATGGGCACATCAGGCTGAACGTAGGGCATTTTCATTTTCTGTACCTCACTCCTCTGAAGATCAGGTCTGCTCTTCCATCATGCAGCTGTTCCTGGTATGCCGCTTTTTGCTGGCCAACTCAGTGGTCTGATCCAGGCTTGGCATACTGTCCAGTGCAGTGACTAGAATGGCAGGCAATTTATCCATATGCCTCCTGTACAAGCTGCTGCTCCCTAATCAAGCTTTGTAACAAGCCCATAGATTTTTGCCAATAGCTTTTGTCTAATATGTTTTTAATCAATTGTGTGCTGCTTTAATTTGCATCTTAATGGGGCTGAGATGTTGTCAAAGCCAATGGCAGATGTTGGGGGAAATCTTGCTAAACCTCTCTTTATTTTAGAGAGAGGAAGAAAACGCATCTTTTTTTCCATTGGCAAGACACAGCAGGGGGAATCGTGCCTTCCTGGTATCCTTCGGTTTCCTTCACAATAATGTTTCTTCCCATTCTGCATATGTTTTAGCAGAGAAGTTAATGAACACAACAGAGGGGGCAAGAATAACATTTTCCATTGTGTGGGGTTTGACTCTTTCATGAAACTTTTAAGAAGGAAATGCAATGAATGATTAACTTCTGGCAGCTGGTTCAGAAGCCTGGCTTGGTGGTGATTAGGTGAAAATGTAGCCTCTGGTTATAACCTGCCCGCTGGTATCAGGAGAAGAGCTGGCATGGGTCATCCCCTGTGCTCTTCACTGCAGGTGGCCAACTGGCCATAGAACCCCCGGTCTGGCTTGTTCTTGTGCCCCTAACCCTGTGTGGCCATTTTGCCACACAGAAATTACCCAATTCCCTACTAACATATTCTGGTTCAGGGTTCTGCCTGCACTCTGAAAATTTATTTTGCATTTGACATTGCCTACCCTGAGTTCTTATCAGCAAGGAGCAAGAGACTGAACAGGGGCTGAATCAGAAACATAGCAGACAGGCTGGTATTCACAGTGCAATTGTATGCACTATTGCTCCAATTTAAGCCCATTGAAATCAGGGGTTTAGACTAGCATAACTGCAGAAGATTTGCTAGAAGTTAGGACTGTTGGTTCTCAGGCCTCAGACACCAAAGAGGGGTTGTGCAATATTGGGTTCTTTGATTGGTGAGTGGCATGGTGTATCTAGATTGGTCAGGGCTTCTGTAAATGCTAGTAGCAATCTGTCTTTTTGCCTAGGCCTTGTTGTCTTCGAAAATATGAAGCCACCTTCTACTGAGTCAGATGGAGCACTGGTCTAGCAAGGTCAGTATTGTCTATGATTGGCAACAGCTTTCCAGGAACTTAAATAGTGGTCTTTTATGTCACCTACTGCCTGATGTTTTAAAGTGGAGATGCCGGAGATTGAACCTAGAACCTTCTGCATGCAAAGCAGATACTCTGTCACTGGGCCCCAGTCCTACATGGATGCAGCCCCAATATTGGATGTCAGGTGCCATGGCTTGGCCGTCTGTACTTTGTAACTACAGATGTCCAGATATGCTGCTTTTCATTTATTTTTGATCGATACACGTTGGTATGGTGGTGACTGTTTCATCCATTTCCATTGCTTGTGAAACCAGTTCATTTGCCTTTATTATCCCATCTGTATGCAATGATGCAAAATGATGCTAAAAGTTGTGTAAATTGAACAGGGAAAAAAACAGTGCAAGGGAACAGGAAATTGTGTGAAAGTAAAAATGAAAGAGCCCCGTGGTGCAGAGTGGTACTGCAGTCCTTAGCTCTGCTCACGACCTGAGTTCGATTCCGGTAGAAGCTGGGTTCAGGTAGCTGGCTCCAGGTTGACTCATCCTTCCATTCTTCCGAGGTTGGTCAAATGAGTATCCAGCTCCTGGGTGGGGGGAGGGTAGATGACTGGGAAAGGCAATGGCAAACCACCCCGTAAAAAAGTCTGCCGTGAAACCGTCGTTATGTGACATCACCTCAGAGTCGGAAATGACTGGTGCTGGCACAGGGGACTACCTTTACCTTTTTAAAATGAATGTTCAGTTCATACAAGGGAGAAGAACAGAGAGACAAGACTTTTTGAGCTGAAATGCTCAGGCTACATTCTAGCATTCTTCCCCTGTCCCACTCACACAATTGCCTTCAGCATGACAGTTGCTGTATATGCTGACTTCTTCCTACACCAGTGTTGAATCAGTTGTGTGAAGCTTTGGGATTACCATCCCTCCCCCTCCAACAAGACTCCTCTGTCCGTTAGGCAAACATTGCCCTGTCCCTATATCACTTTCCCACACTCTCATTAGACCCCCAGTCCCCAAAGCCTATATAGTTCAGAACTGGACCTAAATATATAATAGAAGATATTCAAAGGGACTGCGAGAACTGCATGCCAGTAGCAGTACCATTTACAGTGACCTCCTGGGAGCGATGTTCTCTAAATGTTATTGTTGGAAACCCATCAGGATTTTTAATAGAGCATTTTCATCTTGCAGAGCAAGAGAGGAAGAGAGCTGGAGGGTGGGGGAAGAAGATGGTCTTGTCTGTCAAGCTCCCTCTTGGAGAACTGCAGAGACAGTTTCTGGGGGGGTGGTCTGTCCCAGGTTGGCACTGCCAGTCTGGCTGCTGGAGTTCACTAGTCTTTCCATCTATCTTCAGTAAGTCGCTCTTCTGCTAATGATGGTCTGCTCATGTTTGATCAGTAAAAACGTTGGCAGCCTTTGGAGATTCCTGAGTTATCTGGGAATAATAGGGTGAGGAATGATACCAGGGTAGCAAGGCCTCCTTTCCCCTTTTTGCAACGATGAATCAAGAGAGTCCAAGAGGAAAGGTGAGTCTGGGGGAAGGGGCCCAATCTCTGCTATGCAATTAAGGTTGCCAACCCCCAGGCTGGACCTGAAGCTCGCCTGACATTACAGCTGATTCGCAGACTACAGAGATCAGTTCCCCTGGATGAAGCGGCACCTTTGAGGGCAGACTCTAACGCATCCTATTCCTACTTTGCTCCATCCCCTCTTCAAACTCTGCCCTCCCCAGACACCAAGCCAAATCTCCAGGATTCCCATAGGTTGGAGTCGGCAGCCTGTATGCAAGCCATGGACTGCTTGAACATCTTTCCCTCATTGGGTCCTCTGTAATGAATTCAGACTCTGTGTTCTTATACAAATCAAGGGGCAAACAGAACCACAATTCACGCAGGTAAAGAATTATGAAACAATACACAGTTCAGGTTACCAGATCTGGGTTGGGAAACTCCTAGAGAAGCTGGGGGTGGAGCCTGGGGAGGGTGGGTTTTGGGAGGGGAGGGATCTTCCTGGGATATAGTGCCATACAATCCACCTTCCAAAGCAGCCATTTCTCTGTTGTCTGGAGAAATTCTGGAAGAGCTCAATCCGCTACCTAGAAATTTGCAACGGCCACTATCCACAGTGCTGCCTGCCTGTCCCTTGGTGCAAAGGAGAAAAACACTTCTGTCCCTTTAATAGCTGGGTAGAGGGCAAAGTCAGGACATCATAGAGAGGGCAAGACTCAGTGCAGGGTCATTATAAAGCAAGGATTGGCACTAGAATTGCCAACTCCATGTTAGGAAATTCCTGGAGATTTGGGGGTGCAGCCTGGGGAGGATGGGGTTTAGGGAAGGGAGGGACCTCAGTAGGGTATTATGTCAGAATTACCACCCTCCAAAGCAGTCATTTTCACCAGGGGAGCTGATCTCACTCGTATTTGTCCAGGCCCCACTTGGAGGATGGCACCCATATCGGGTGTTGGGTAGCAACCAAGCTCTGGCCTTTCTTATGCTCTTGCCAGCTTTGCATCCTCTTCAGTACATTTCCCCAGGCTCAGACCAGTGTTCCCTCTAAGTTCCACAGTGCTGTGAGCAGAAATTCTACCTCATGAGTGGGGAAAAAGCTAATAGTATTAAAGTTGTGAGCGAGTCTGCATTTGACTATTGCATAAATTAGTTTTTAGAAGATTTCTTCCACAACATAGTAAAAATCTCAGAATAAATTATTTTAAATTATATTTAAACTATATTTTAAGAATAATTTAAGCATAATAAAATAAAGCAGAAAATGTCCTCCGGAGTCTACCCACCCCTTTCCACTTATATTGGTAGACCAGTCCTCCAGAGAACAGATCTACCCTACTCACCCTTTTCCACTATATTGGTAGATCTGGTCTCTGCTGAGCCTTAGAAAACATAGCAGCACTTAGAAAACATGCAGCACTTGAGGGGGGCGGGGGGCGTGTTAAAGTGAAATATGACAACCAGCATTAAAAAGGTAAATGTGCAAGCACCAGTCGTTTCCAACTCTGGGGTGAGGTCGCATCACAATGTTTTCACGGCAGACTTTTTACAGGGTGGTTTGCCATTGCCTTCCCCAGTCATCTACACCTTACCACCAGCAAGCTGGGTACCTAATTTTACCAGCCTCAGAAGGATGGAAGGCTGAGTCAACCTTGAGCTGGCTACCTGAACCCAGGTTCTGCCAGGATCGAATTCATGTCGTGAGCAGAGAGCTTGGACTGCAGTACTGCAGCTTACCACTCTGCACCATGGGGCTCCTCAACCAGCATTACAGGTCAAGTATGACAGAGGAGGAACAATCACTGTCAGAACCCTGCCGAACCTAACAAACATGAAGTTGCTTAAATGTTTTCAACCTGCCCAAACCACTTATTTATTCAAATATTTATATCCCACTATTTCCTGTGACTCAAGGCAGTTTACAACTCATAGTGAAAAACATAATAGGGGTGTGCAAAAATAGCTTTTTTTCTGACTCCTTTGTAGCCTGTGGGGAGCATTATAGTCAATGGGTCCCATAGGCTATAATGGAGAATCAATCAAGGGGTATCTGTGGCTCTGTGGGTATCTGTGGTGGGTTTTTTAGGTTAGAGGCACCAAATTTGCAACATAGCTGATGGTGCCTCTCCTCAAAAGCCTCCCCGTGTTTCAGAAAGATTGGGCAAGGGGGTGCAATTCTGTAGGCCCCAGATGGAGATGCCCCCATCCTCCATTGTTTCCAGTGGGCTGAAGCAGTATCTGTGGGCAAAAGCAAAAATCTGTGAGCAGCTTTTTTAAATTTTGTGTACCATCACCCCCTGGCACAGTTTAGAAGGAACTATGGCTCATACCCTGATTAGCACCCAGGGCTGCAGATTAACCTCAAAAAACCCTCCCAGCATGTGTCCCTAAGAGGAGTGTTGTGTGCACAAGTTAGCATAAACATGGAGTTAAACAGAAGCTCAGCCCAAATCTCACTCAGCTACCAGAAATGTCCTGGATTTACCCAGGGCCCCAGGTAGTGGCCCGAAGGCTCATACTACTGGCCACACTTAGACTTCAATACCTGTAAGGATAGAAACAGAAGCTCAGCCCAGGTCTTATTCAGCTGGCAGAAACATTTTGTAGATTCTCCTCCTCTGGATAGGCTGCATTTGTACGACAAGGAAAAATGGATGCACCATTGATAGGAAACTATAAATGAAAGCCAGAAGTGTGTACAGAAAGCCACTTCAATCCAAGTAAATGGCTGTGGAAGTCCGGAGAGAGTAGCAGAAACAAGGGAACCTACACTTCCCACGAACTCCTCCTAAAGGTGCTGGAGCATCCCTGAACGATCAGAACAGAAATAACTAAGGAACTTCAAGGACCTGTAAAGCAGCTGCAAGACCAGAGACATCCCATGCTAGTGTAAAGGACCTTCAGGCATAATATTGTGATAGCTGAATGCAAAAATGGTGTAATTACATATTTAAGATTCTGTGAAATTAGGTCATTTCTGGAACCCCTCTAAAGGTCTCAGCTGAAAGTCAATGAGCAATTATTCAATTGAATTGAGCCAATTAGCAATTTTAAGTTATTAGCAAAACCTCTGGAAGGGTGACATTTCCCTCCAGGTTTCTTGTCAGTGCTGCTGCTCTCTCCCAAAGTCTTGCTGCAATAGCAAAGCTATTGAGTTTAGTTAACTGTAGAACTCTTTGGTTCTGCGAACTGGCTGGCTTTGAACACAGGTTGCTTTGAATTGACACTGGAAGTTTTTCCTTGTTAGGATCCTGCTGTTGATTTCTGGTTCATTGCCAACAAATAGTTTTGTTTTGTTTTTTGGCTGTTTTGTAATCCCATTTTCATGCATTTATTCAGCCTCTTTATTGCTGTTAAATAGTGCAACAGATAGCCAAATTGGACGAAACTTCCAAACTGCATATAACTGCATGCATTCCCTGTGCACTTTGTCAATATAAAGAGCAAAACAAGATGGAAAAGATCCGAGTGGTTAGCACAGGGAGCTGCTAATGATGACTATTTACCAAGGAGCCAGGAACACTAAAAGGCCATGGAGTTTAGTTTGGAGGTAAGGAACTATCAGTGCAACCCTAAACAGGAATACACACTTCTAAACTCATTGGCTTCAGAGTCTAAATCTGTCTAGAATTGCTATGTATATATAAAGGTTGAAGTCTGGAGCTCTCCTGGAATGCATGTATTTCATATAATTACTACATTTTTATCCTGCTGTTCTTCCAAGAAGCTCTGGGTAGAGTTCAGCTGTCTCCTCTGCTCCATTTTATTCTCATAACAAGCTTGTGAAGTTGGTTATTCTGATACTGCAAGCTTTCCAGCAAGCTACATGGCACAGTGGGTATTTCAACCTGGATCTCCCAGATGCTGGTCCAATATGTTAAATGTACATCTAGTGTAGGTGCAGTTTATGCAGAGGTGAGAAGATGCATCTGCTGGTATTCTCTCCCATGCAGTTATGAAAAATCCACTACTGAAGGCATTTGTGACTATTCCCTTGCAACGAGTTAATTTTTTTTAAAAAAATGTATATTCCCTTAGTTATCCCCCTGGCCTTTTATTAAAAGCTAGGTTAGGGGTGCTTCAGAAACAGTTTCTTGACAGCTGATGTTACATATTGCAGTTTAACAAGTTCAAAATATAGCCCATGCTAGAGGTGCCAGCCTCCAGGTAGGACCTGGGGATCCGCCAGAATTACAGTTCATGTCCAGAGACTACAGAGATCAGTTCCCCTAGAGAAAATGGATGCTTTGGAGAGTTGACTCTATGACATTGTACTCCACTGAGGCCCCTTTTCTTCTAGGTTCCATCCCCAAATCATCAGGACTTTCCTAACCTGGATCTGGCACCCCTCCCCCCTTCTCCCCCCACTGGTAGCGAGGGGGAACCTGGCAACCCTATCATGTTTCTTCTTTCTTCTCAGAACTCATGCATACAAGATGCAGGATGTGGGCAGAGCCCTTAGCCAGTTCCAGATGTAATACAAGTGGTTTTGTTAAAAATAGTAATAGTTTTATAATACACAATTAAACCTTCCACTAAATTGTCATCCAGTACTAATGAACAATAGAGAATGATCTTTCAGAATACATGCTACCTATTAAAATAACCACAGGCAAACCAGATATTAGCATGCAAAAAAAATTATGACTCATGAAAACCATGCCCAGCTTGTGATCTTTCAGAAACTTGTTTGTAATGACCATCAAATAGGAAATCGATCTAATTTAGGTGCTTAAGGCTTTAGAAAAAAGAGTACCACAGAACACAATCTCACTATAGGAGAAAGGCCATTTAAGAGCCTATAAATCCCCCAAGAAACACTTTACTAGAATAAAAGGCATAATCACAACAACTCCTAGGGGATGGTACCAGTGAATGTAAATATTGAATATATAAAATGCCTATAGGAGCTTTCTGAAATTGAGGAAATCCTAGCAAAACATCACATTGTAAGTGAACAAGAAGAGAAATTGAAATGTCAGCAAAATATTAAATAGATAAAATAATCCAAGTATGGCAATACATGCACCCCAATTGATGGGTAAAATTAATTTCCAGTGAGACATCAGGATACTGGGAACCTTACAAAGGTCCATGCTTTGCCTGCAGCTGGGGTGTGCTTCTCCCCTTCTTTCTAAGAAGCAATCAGTGGGAAATCCCAGAACTGTCTGGTGGGGGGCGGGGGGCAGAGGGTCCTACTGGCTAAATTAAAGTCCCATGGGACCCCTCTTATCCATCCATCCCTCATTTGTCTTGTTGGTGGGTTCAGCCACAGTCACTGCCTTCCTAGATGCTTTTGAAGATTTTGCTGAAGTCATCCAACATCTAAGAAGGACGCTCAATATATATATTTAATAATCCATTGAGGCAATTTTAATACAAAGCACAAGAGCCTAATTTAATTAAATGTGTTGTTAAGGAATATTTACAACGCTTAAGAATGATGCTGCACAGTGGCTTTTGCCTTCATTAAAAGATCCACAAGGGTATATTTCTCTTGCTAAATAATAAACATTGGGAAAGTAACAGGCCGTATTTCCAGGCGAAAGACTTCTGCATCGACTGCCTTGTGTGGAATGAATTACAGCAAAGCTGCCTGGTGTTCAAAAGGTACATTCTACCAACTTCCCTCTTTTTCTGGAGAGCCAGTTTGGTGTTGCAGTTAGGAATGGCAGACTTTAATCTGGAGGACTGGGTTTTATTCTCCATTCCTTCACGTGCAGCCAGCTGGGTGACCTTGAGTTAGTCACTGTTCTCTCAAGAGCAATTCTCTAAGAGCTCTCTCAGCCCCACCTTCCTCATAGGGTATCTGTAATGGTGAGAGGAAGGGAAGACGATTGTAAGCCGATTTGAGACTCTGAGGGTGCGGTCACACGTACCATTAGTGACGACACAGCTCCGTCTGGCTGACGGATTAAATGTGTTCGTTCAGACAGCCACATCTGGCAATCGATCGTCATCCGGGCTCATCCAGGCTTGCTACGCATGAATGGCACATTAATTTGACAGTACATAAAGTCCGGCCCTTTTTCAAAACAGCGGCACAAGATCGGCTTTTTGTTGTTTGGACAGCTCACGCGCAGCAGACATGCGCATTGCCAGATCATCTGGGAATCTGAGGTGACGCTTCTGCTTCTCCAATCAACACAGGATCGGAGGGGGGGGGAACGTTATCCCACTATTCAGAACAGGAAAAAAATTCTTTTTTTTCAATGTGGAGGATTTTAAAATATCATTGTCACTGCCAATTTCTAGGAAAATAATTCCTGGCAGTTCCATGGTTTGGATCGGCAATGTTAATTCTGGAAACTTTCGCCCTTCCCCCCTGCCTCTGAAGAAAGTTTTGATTTCCCAGCTCCAAACAGTTGGGCGCATGTTCAATGGACCCCCTCCCCTCCCAGAAATCACCATCTGATTATGCATGCTCCAAGAAAGGAGCGTGATAGTATTGGATGTCTGATCGCGCACAACAGAATGAATCGCATTCTTAGATGCTCGTCTGAACTGCCCTGCATCGATTCAATATTCAGCAGTTCAGATTTGAGCGCTATACACCCGCTTTTAATGGTAGGTGTGACAGCACCCTGAGTGAAGGGCAGGGTATAAATTCAACTCCTCCTCCTCCTCCTTCTGACCTTTCATGAATCAAGTGACTTCTGGTCCTAACATTTAACCACAGAATAAACTGAAACAAATGAGCATTGAAAGGGAGTGAGACTTATTCATTGCTAAATAGAACCTCCATGCTCAAAAGCAATATACCTCCGAATGCCACATGTTGGGACCCCCAAGAAGCAGGTTCTTGATGTCATGCTGGTAAGCTTCCCAAATACATCCAGTTGACCATTCTGGAGTGTGTGTGTAGGGGGGGGGGAGAATGTTGGATTAAATGAAACTAGCAATGCAATTTTTCATTTAGTTAAGATATTAATACCTGAGATTTTCATTTTCCAAAGTAAAACCCACATGTTTGCTTGAGAGGCGCTAGATGAGATGCACCTTTGGGGAGGAGTCCTTTCTCAGTGAGAGAGCAGAATCCTGGAGGTCAACAGTTTAATCTTTGGCACCTCCAGTTTAAAAGGCTACCAGGTGCTGAGAATGATCTTTCTTCTGCCAGTCAGATCACACTGGACTTGATGGGCCAAGGGTCTGACTTGGGATAAGGCAGTTTCATGTGTCCACATATGAAGGAGCCACTTCCAGAGCAGGGAGAAAGCATGCGACCAGCTAGCTATGAGGGTCCCTTCTGGTGAGGAGGGGTCTTTAAATATCTGCTTCTCCAAGACAGACTACTGGAACCCCAATGGCTTGCTATATTTGCTCAGCATTTTACAGATAGAACTCCACATCCACTCTGATTTGGACACTACTTCCTTGGCAGAGTGAGTGTTGGATGCTCCCTACATTTTTACTTGCTTTTTACTCAGATTATGTTCCATGTTTGTATCCTGAGAACAAAGACTCACATAGAGGTTTGACTCACCAAATGAGAGGTGGTGTAGCATGGTGGATGGAGTACTGGACTTTAACCATTCTAACTACTCTTTATACCCACTTTCGCTTCTGAAGCCAGATGGATTTTTTAAAAAAAGTTGTACACACTGTACAATGGTTAGCCCTTCAACAGTGTTGCACTTTTGCTGCCAAAGTGCCGTGAGGCTTTTTGCGTACCTTTTTCATTCCTGTGTTCTCTGTCCCCCTCCCCCACACCATGGTTTTCCACTTTTGATGACCTGTTTCTATTTCATGCTGTGTATGTGTTGGCTGGCTGACCAGAATGTTCCTTTAGGTGGTATTGCCTCTACAAACCTGAGCTTTCTTTGCATATCATCTCCTAGCAATAAATCAATGTGTAATGGGCTACTTTGCCTCTGCAGGCTAAGCTGGAATTTTTGCATTGCATTCCTTTTAAGTACTCCCTTCTTATAAAGGCTGTCTGAATTCTCCCTTCCCTCTAAGCTTCAGAAAAAGAGAAGGAGGCAACAAGGAAAAAATTGGAGTGAGGTAGTAGTGTGAAAGTGCTCTATGACAGGGGATACTGCATTCAAATACATAGATATGCCTTGGTACTGGGTAACTGTAGGCCATTCACTGTGCTAACCTATTTTACAGGGTTGTTATTGGAGATGGGGAGAGCCCTGTATGCTGGTTCAAAACTCTTTTTACACAGTACAGAGTGCACAAATTGGGCCAGGGATCCAAATCTTGTGGCAGGGGCTTTGAGAGCCACATGTGGCTCCTGAGCCACAGTTTGGCCACCCCTGGTGTAGTGCCTGCTTGGACAGGGACTGAAGTGCATTTAGAAAGTAAAGTAAAGTAAATTTATTTTTGTATCCCGCCCTCCCCCGCCAAAGGCAGGCTCAGGGCGGCTCACAGACATGGGACAACCATGATTTGAATAAAATACAATCAAGACAAAACAGATTAAGATACAATTAGGTTACATAGATTAGTTAAAATAGATACAACAGCTATTATAAATTAAATTAAGTTAAGGTGCTACAGTTCACAGTCGTATATAAGATGGTTAGGTGGCTACAGGTCAGTTTAGCCGGGTTCTATCTTAAAAGCAAGCTGAAAGAGGGTGGTTTTGCAAGCCCTGCGGAACTGATTCAGGTCCCGCAGGGCTCGCACCACCTCTGGAAGTTGATTCCACCATCGGGGGGGCCATTGCTGAGAAGGCTTGCTCCCTGGTTGTTTTCAATCTAGCCTCTCTTGGCCCAGGGATTTTTAAAAGATTTTGAGAACTAGATCTCAGTGCTCTCTGGGGAACTTCAGGAGGAGCTTCAACTTTCCTGGCCATAACTGATGTGAACTCGCAAGTCAAGTATGACTGTTAGACAGGACAAGGGGTGCAATTCCAAGCCCAATCTTTTGTTCTCTATAATGGGTGAAGAGGCAGCTCCTTTTGTAGGCCTGTGGGAGCCTGAAACCTCTTTTTGGACTCCAAGAGGAGACAGAGGCAACACTGGAGATCTGGAAACTTGTCGTCTCTTCCAGCTGAGACTTACTATTAGACTAGCCCTTCAATAGTATTGACCTGGATCCAGATAAATCTCCTACTGATATTCTGTAAAAAGGAGTGGGTTAATTGCACAAGCTGTTGCACTGTTAAGCCAACTACCCATGCAATGTGCACTAGCAAGAGTCAAATCTGTGTGAATCTCTGCTACTCTCTGCACTTTGACACATGGAACATTCTGTATAATTGCAGACAGCAATGAAGTGGTTCAGAACAATAATTAGGAAAGGAAGGAAAGTGCACACTCGTGATACCAATGTATGGAGAAGTGGTTGATGACATAGCTGTGAAAAGAAGGTTCACATTTTCTTCTCTAAGCCCACCCACATAATGACTTTCACACTTGAGCAGGCATTTGAATCTGGGTTTCCCACATAGCCAACATATAGGTTCCTAGGCCCAAAGGTTGCAAACCAAACATTAATGGTGGGAAAGGCAGAAAAGGGAAGAGACAGCAGGATTTGGGCAGGTGAGACATCTCCGTATTGGGAACTCTCAATATGACTATGGGTATACATGGATTTGTGCTCTTGACAGTTCAATTATGGAAAAATACATTCACTCATTTACTGTGCAGTAAACTGGATTGTTTTTATTAGCCAATCAATACCTGTCTTCTCATTAGAGATACGGATGCAGGTTTTAAAAAACTGATCAAAATGAATGCCAAGGGCATGTGAGATAGAGGTTAACACAAACCAGGAGAAAATGGGATAGAAGGTAAGGGGATGGTAGGAAGCTGTTGTCTGCCAGGACACCTTCCATTTGATATGGTATAAAAGAAGCCCTCAAGAAGCTATGGCATTATTCTGCAGTCTATCCCAGCATGCATTGCGCACACCAGTGCCACTGACTTAATAGTCAGAGATAGGCCAGGTCCCCCCAGGCCACTGGTGGGGAGCATAAGGTTGCCAGCTCCAGGTTGGAAAACTCCAGGAGATTTGGGGGTGGAGCATAGGGAGGGCAGAGACCTCAGTGGGATAAAATGTCATAGATTCCACCTGCCAAAGCATCCATTTTCTCCAAGGAAATGGATCTCTGTAGTCATGAAGATGAGCTGTAATTCCAGAGGATCCCTGAGTCCCACCTGGAGGCTAGCATCCCTAGCTGGTGAGAGATTCTGTAGTGGCCTCAAAGTAAGTAGCCCCGTCTTTCAGGATTCCCTCTCTATCCTAGGGCTATATTGGTTGTTCAAGGACTTGCCTCATCATGAGCCATGCACTCCTAGTGTCTGTATGGTACTGCTTTTCTGTGCTGTCTTACCTTTCCTATACCATCTTCCCTGTTCCAAAGGCAGCTCTGTGTCTGCTGGTCACTGTAGTCCACAGCTGGCTGGCTTCACCATTTGGCAAACTTAAAAACATAAGAGAAGCCATGTTGGATCAGGCGAATGGTCCATCCAGTCCAACAATCTGTCACATAGTGGCAAAAAAACCCCAGGTGCCATCAGGAGGTCCATCAGTGGGGCCAGGACACTAGCCCTCCCACTGCTGTCCCTCCCAAGTATCAAGAATACAGAGCATCACTGCCCCAGACAGAGAGTTCCAACAATATACTGTGGCTCATAGCCACTGATGGACCTCTGCTCCATATGCTTATCCAATCCCCTCTTGAAGCTGGCCATGCTTGCATCCACCGTCACCTCCTGTGGCAGTGAATTCCTTGTGTTAATCACCCTTTGGGTGAAGAAGTACTTCCTTTTATCTGTTCTAACCCAACTGCTCAGCAATTTCATTAAGTGCCTATGAGTTCTTGTATTGTGAGAAAGGGAGAAAAGTACTTATTTCTCTACCTTCTCTGTCCCATACATAGTCTTGTAAACCTCTATCACGTCACCCCTCAGTTGATGTTTCTCCAAGCTAAAGAGCCTGAAGTGTTTTAACCTTTCTTCATAGGCAAGGCTGAAGCACCATGCTTCCAGTAGGTTGTCCAAGGGGGCTGAGTCCACTGGCTCCGGTCAGTGAACTTCCTTCTGGTGCTCCTTTCCTCTGTTGCCCACACATTGGGCTCCTTCTACCATCTTCTGCACTGGCCATGTGTCTGATGGCCACAGCAAACTCCATTGTGTTACCTCTGGTTGGTTAGAAGGGGCTGCAACTACTTCTCAGCCTTCTTCTGACCCATTTCACTATCCTCAACATAGGATTTGAGTGCCATGATGAGCAGCTTTGTGTCTTTGCAGTAATAGTTTGCAGTGCAGAGCCATGGCTCAGTGATATGTTGGTAGATCATTTTTATTTACTTCTGTGTTGCAGTTTGAGGTCCTTTTTGTGCCTGCATGGCTGGCAAACACAGTCTTCATGATCCCTGGAGAAAACAGCACATATCCTCGAGGGTTATTAAAGTGACCTACTTTTCAAGCATAGATCACTCACAGTACTTCCTCTATGCATGAATTTATCCCCAATTAGGATGGTTCATCTGCCTTTTCTTTTGCTGTATGCCAAGAGTGCTGTATTGCAACAAGCACTTAGGTGCCTCTTTTAAAGCATTATAAACAGTTTTATGGATGTGAGGGGAAGGAAAATAAACTACAACTCCTGTGAGACCACATAATAACATGCATGCACAAATTGATGAGTATTCACACAGCTTAACAGCTATGAATGGACACCTCATACACAGAGACACCAAAGAAGTACCGTAAGTCTCAAAACAATGTGAGCATATAAAATGTCAGGGTCTCCCCCCCCCCCTTTTTTCACAGGGTGCCTTTTAAGTTGGAGATGGTGGCAGCATCCAAGGCAGGAGTGTGTGTAGGGTGGCAGCTGCAAGAACATAGCATGTAATTGTGCATATGCAGCTGTGGGGAAAAGATAATCGGGGCATGTTCTGTTTGAATGCAGATCAACTAAAAAAGGTAAAGGTGCAAGCACCAGTCCTTTCCAACTCTGGGGTGACGTTGCATCATGACGTTTTCATGGCCGACTTTTTATGGGGTGGTTTGCCATTGCCTTCCCCAGTCATCTACACTTTTCCCCCAGCAAGCTGGGTACTCAATTTACTGACCTCAGAAGGATGGACAACAGAGTCAACCTTGAGCCAGCTCTCTATACCCAGCTTTTACCAGGATCGCACTCAGGTCGTGAACAGAGCTTAGGACTGCACTACTGCTTTATCACTCTAGCCACACAATATTCAGCTTGCAAGATTGCTAGCCACAAGCAGGAAGGGAGCTGAAATGGTGGGTAATCGAGCATCCAAGTGAAAAAGTCAATAGCAGTAAAGGATGCTACTAACTGTCTTGCCAACAGCACAGTGCCCCACATGCATTCATGGTAGAATTATGCATTCACAGGAGACAGAGGTGGAAAGGTTCTTGCACTGCCAGAGTCCCTGTTCCAGTGCTGACTTGCTGTAATTTAACTAGATATCCCTTTCACTCCAGAGGCTCTTTTACAGAATACCAAGTCCTGCCAATTCCACAGCAAAGAAAGAAGCCAGCACAAACTCATCACGTACTTTCCAGATTGGAAGCTAGAATTGCTGGGGTTGATTTTTATGAGGGCACAATTTATTCCCAATGGCAACATTACTCCTGTTGTTTGGACAAAGGTATGCTTGCAGCCTGGAGCAGCTGAAACCCCTAGAAGAAATGTGGTTAGTGCCAGAACTGAAGGGGCAGATTCTGTTTCCACTGCCTAGGCAGGACAGCCAATTTTAAAAACAGCCTCAGCACTTGTAGCAACTTGATGTGAACATATTAATGAATAGCAAGGTTTATCTCCACACCTTTTAAATTTCACCTGCTGATTTCTGCAGATACTATTACCATCTGGCCAGGAAAATACCCAACCTCCTCTGCTCTTTCAAACAGCTTGAACAGGAATTGGCAAGGGACAGCTTTTCATAGCAAGGAGAGAAGCTTGCTAATTAATGGAAATCAAAAACATAGTTAAAAGGGCAGTTTGCAGGCCAGCAAACCTACACACTTCTGTTAAAGACACAACAACAGCAGGACAGAGTGTTTTGGGGCTGGTTGGCAACCATACTTAAGGGAGTACAAAATAGGATTGCTTGGCAACCATGGGAGGGTTGAGATTGGGGACATGGTAGGGTGCAACATCATCTGCGCTGCTATATCATTTCTGGGAAAAACCTGGAAGCAAGGGTCATTTTGTAGAAAAATAGGTGTTGGAGCTCATCCAGGGATTGTTATGCAGTTGCACATACTATTCAATGGACGTGGAACTCTCAGAAAGAGGAGGTGGAACTCTCAGAAAGGTTCAGGAGCTGTGCTCCTGTGAGCTCCCACTGAATCTGAGGCCTGCCTGAAAGTGACCTGGGGTAGTTCTAGGAATCACCTAAAACTCTATGGTAAAGCAATAAAGTTTTTTTGGAGATTCCTAGAACTATCTTGTGTCATTTTTGAATTGTCATCAGAAATGACGTAGCAGTGCAAATGATGTCATTATTTTTATTTTTTTCCTGCTGCCCTTGTAAGCACCAGTGGGCCACTAGGGCTACCATCTGCACAAAGCAATTCTCATGGAGAAGCAACCAGGCCTCACAATGGAGGTGCTGATCTGGACAAACGCTCACAATATGGTAACAGTTGGATTGCCATTAGTAACAGCAGCCTGGAGGGACAAAAATTCCTTTCCCTTTAATAGAGGTTTAATGAGAAAATGGGCATATGAAACTTCTCTTGGTATGGAGGTAAATGACATCACCTGGTAAATAAGACTCTGCTGTGGAACTGGATGGCCCAGGCTGGACTGATCTTGTCAGATCTTGGAAGCTAAGCAGACTTGATATGCAGAGGCAGGCAATGGCAAACCAACTCTGTTAATTGCTTGCCATGAAAACCCCTTAAGTTGGCTGAGACTTGATGCCAGTTCATTGCACACACACCAACTTCTACTAAAGAGACAGGACCTTTTTTCCTCCAGGCTGTTGGCTCTTTTAATTGCAAGGGATAAGAAGAAGATAACAGTAGGCTGTTATACCCTGCTTTTCTCTACTTTAAGGTGTCTCAAAATGGCTTATAACCACATTCCCTTCCTCTTCCCACAACAGGCACTTTATGAAGTAGGTAAGGCTCAGAGAGTTCTAAAGGACCTATGACTGGCCCAGGGTAGCTCAGCAGGTTTATTGTGGAGGAGTGAGGAATCAAACTCAGTTCTCCAGATAAGAGTCCACCACTCTTAACCACTATGCCACAATGATAGAGCGATAAGTAAAATTTATTGGATAGCCATTGGCCATTACAAGTTAAAACAGCTTACAAATTAAAACAACTTACAGAACTGGAATTTGAATTACATTTAAATTATAGTGACCTCTAAAATTTGCACATTTGATTTTAAAAATAAAAATCATATAAGATAAAATTTGAATTTAAAAAATATGAATTATTTAAAATTATAAACAGGTTGGAAAACTGGGCTAAAACAAATAAAATGAATTTTAACGGGGTAAATGTAAAGTTCTGCATTCAAGTAGGAGAAATCCAATGCATTATTATAGGACTGAGGGGGGGATTTGACTTGGCAGTAGTATGGTCAGGGACCTGCCTATCTACAGGACCGCCTTTCTCCATATATCCCCCAGAGAGCACTGCATTCAGGGGCAAAAAACTTACTGTCCGCCCCCGGACCAAAAGAAGCCAGGTTATGTGTGACAAGATCTAGGGCTTTTTCGATGGCAGCACCAGAACTTTGGAACACCCTTCCGGAGGCCATAAGGGCCCTGCGGGATCTGTCTGCGTTCCGCAGGGCCTGTAAGACCGAATTGTTTAAGCAGGCCTTCGATGCTTAACTGAAAGAGGGCTGCCACCGCCCACCGGACATCATATAGAATGCTGGTGATCGCTGTTCGAAAATCCAATGCCACCTATATTGTACTGATGCAGCACCACAGAATGGTTTTTAAAAATTGAAAATGTAAATTATGGTTTTATATGTTTTATTGGTTTAATTGTATTGACATGATGTTGTGAGCCGCCCTGAGTCCGCTTGCAGAGAGGGTGGGATATAAGTCGAACGTAATAAATAATAAATAAATGTGTGAAAAGGATCTAGGGGTCTTAGTGAACTGCACACTGAATATGAGCCAGAAATGTGATGTGGTAGCTGAAAAGGGAAACACTCAGCGCATGCAGCAATGCATCAGGGGAAACCCAGCCCCCAGGAAGCAGAAAACATCCTGTTATTGTACCCTTTTGGGGTCCTTCATTAGAATATGCATACTCATTAGTAGAACCTAGGAGCCTCTGATACTGCCTCCTGATTGGCCATTTTTCATTATGCAGTCAATCGGGATGCAAATCTTTGGATCCTCTCTGTCTATTGTGTTGTGCCTCAAGCTCAGGAAACAACACCCAATATGTCTAAGCATGCCTTCACATACATAACACTGACAAAGCAGTTTTTCAGTGGAATAGGCTTCCTTGGGATGTGGTGGGCTCTCCTTCCTTTGAGATTTTCAAGTAGGGGCTAGATGGCCATCTGACAGCAATACTCTCTCTCTCTCTCTTTTGATTATGTGAATTAGGCAGATCATGAGAAGGAGCGTGGGAAGGGTTGCATCAGTGCTTAGTTCTTGTGGCCCTTTCTTACACACCCATGGAAATGCTGATTGACTAGGGCTGCCAAGCCCCCGGTCCGGGCAGGTTCCCAACCCGCCGGCCCACATTGGGCTGGTGGGGGGAACCTCCCCCAACATCATCAGTGCAATGATGTCACCTGGAAGTGACATCACCACACCAACGATGGGCTTGTGGCTGCTTTGGGCATTTCCAGGAAAACTATATGGTTTCCCTGGATGCTGTTTTCCTGGAAAACTCCATGGTACACTCCATGGTAAAACTCCATGGTACAATAGGTACCATAGAGTTTTTCCCCTCCCAAATGGCTAGAGCATCCAGGAAAACTACAGAGTTTTCCCAGAAATGCCTAGAGTGGCCGCGAGCGACATCACCAGCACAATGACGTCACTTCTGGGTCATGTCGTTGCATCGCGTGCAAAAGTCCTCTGCCGGGCAGCGCTGGGGACTTGGCAACCCACTTTGGGGTCAGGCAGCAATTTCTCTCCAAACCAGTTTGGTCAGGGATCCTGGAGGTTTTTGCCATCTTCTGGGCATGGGGCAGTGGTCTCTGGGGATGTATCGGGGGGTATTTGTGAAGTTTCTGCATTGTGCAGGGAGTTGGACTAAATGACCCTGGAGGTCCCTTCCAACTCTTACGATTCTATGAAGATCTCTATACCACAATGGCTCACACTGACAATTCTACACTTCACCTCACTGAAACGCAAAAACATTTCTGTGCACCTAGAAAGCTAGATGTTGGGAAGAAGGATTGTGACCTGAGCATCTCCTTGATATGTCACTTTTCTACATGTTAGAGTTCTTGCTTTATCACAGATGGTAACATTTGGGAATGATAAAGAAGGGGTCACAGACTGGGAGAGTTTCAGACATTCAGCAGATCAAACTTTTCTAGCACTGTTATCTCCATGTAAGGAAAAGTTTTATTTGCTAAATTTTGGTGTATCAGGCAGCTAGGAAGAATATGGGATAAGACCTAGTAAACAACTGAATAAAACAAGAGTCCAGTGGCATAGTTTATTCCAGCATAAGCTTTTGTTAGTCAGAGTTTACTTCATCAAAGGTGATTATTGTACAGAGAGAGCAGCACCAATGGAGACATATCTGAGTTTAACAGAGAAATCATTACTTAATAATTCCAACACTACCCTTCCCAGGTATTTGGACTATCGCAAGCAGTATTTAGAATGTGCAACGATTAACAGAGTTATCTATTTCCATGATCATCTATTATTTCCTGGCTCCTGGCCCCACGGCACAGAGTGGTAAAGCAGCAGTACTGCAGTACTGTGGTCTGAACTCTCTGCTCACGACCTGAGTTCAATTCCGGCAGAAGGTGAATTCAGGTACCCGATCCAAGGTTGACTCATCCTTCCATCCTTCCGAAGTATGTAAAATGAGTACCCAGCTTGCTGAGGGGAAAGTGTAAAAGACTGGGGAAGGCAATGGCAAACCACCCCGTAAAAAGTCTGCTGTGAAAACGTGAAAGCAACGTCACCCCAGAGCTGAAAACGACTGGTGCTTGCACAGGGGACCTTTCCTTTCCTTTTTCCTGTGTTCTTTATTTCAAAACAACTGGCTACTGCTTGCTGATTCTTGCTGATTCACAATGCAATAATACTTGTGGAAAATGCCATAGCAAAACTAAACCCTTCAGGGAATCTTATGCAAGCCCCACAAGCTACCAACTGACCAGGGGGGAAAAAGTTCTGTTCTTATACTTTTTACAGCTGTTTGATTTGAAGAACTCAGCAGGGGAAGCTTTTCACAATCCTGAGATAAGATTACCACTGGTGCCCACAGATCAAATAGTTGCTAAGATCATAGCTACAGTATCTGACAAAAAACATGGCAGTCTAAGTCTCACTGAAAGGAACTGGGGAGGTGTGTCAGATGTAGGGATGCGAGCCTCCAGGTGGGACCTGGGTATCTCCTGGAATTACAGCTCATCTCCAGACTACAGAGATCAGTTCCCCTGAAGAAAATGGATGCTTTGAAGGTGGATTCAATGGCATTGTATCCTACTGAGATCTCTGCCCTCCCCAGAAGTTTCCCATCCTGGATCTGGTGACCCTTTCCCCCCTCCACTGGTGACCAGGAGGGACCTGCCAACCCTACATATATATCAGGAACCTGAACTGGCTACTAATCCATGTTTGAGAAATAACCACCAGTCTCTGGCCTCTCAGTTTTTTTAAATCTTCATATTTGCAAGGGCTGGTTTCACCTTGGGCCAGATTAAAGCAAATGCTTTGGAGCATCATTAGATGTCAGATTGGTTTGCTGAAACGATTTATTCTGCCAAGCAGGCACAACTCCCCTTCCCTGAATTACCTCCCACAGTAAATTAAACTAATGATATTTGTGCAATAACTCAGGTGCATGAGAGAAAGAGACAGAGAGAGACCATTATCCAGCAATTCTGTAAAGGTTACACTGGAGGTCTGGGAAGGAAGGACAATAAAATACACCTGTCTGGGGTGTACTGAGGATCAGTTAATTAAGACTGCAATCCTTATTTGCTACTCAGTTGGAAGTCCCATTGCATTCAGCAGGACTTACTTCTCAATAATTGCGCATGGGAATGGGGTGCTTGCGATTTTTTTTTAATGTTCTGGAAAGTAGAGAATAAATCCTAAAATGTGTATTAGGGAATCTGTCTATTGTGTCTCTGCAAGAGTCACTGCTCAGGCCTTGCCTCCTTCAACTCAGTCACCACTTAGAGAAGAGTCTTCACCTCCAAAATAATATTGGTTATTAAAATGTAATTCTGTTGTTGCAAAAGTTCAAGGAAAGTTACACAATAACAACAAATGAAACATACTAAGAAGCCAGGGGTGTATGTGGGTGTCAGGTCATGGGTTGGGAAATTCCTGGAGATTTTGTGGGAAGAGCCCAAGGTGGGTGGTGTTTAGTGAGGAGAGGAACCTCAGTGAGGTATAATGCCATAGAGTCCACTTTCTAAAGCAACTGTTTTCTTCCAGGGAGTTGATCTTTGTTAGCAGGAGAGTAGTTGTAATTCTGGGAGATCTTCAGGCCCTATCTGGAGGTTGGCAACCCTATATATAGCAAATGTAGCAGTTTCAGCCCAGGTGCTATCTTCCCATCGACTTGCATCTGTAAGTAAATATGGAACTACATAATTCACCAACTGAAGCTCCTGTGTTGTCTTCAAGGGCAGCCCTAGGGCAGCCTAGCATGGATCACAGTGCCATGGATTAGTGTGGATGAGTCAGCTGTGTCCAGAAAAAGGGATAATTTATAAGCCAAAATATAGTCATTATGTGTATCTTGGTTACAGTTCCTCTAGCTCCACAGAAAGAGGAAGAAATGTAAGAATGTTTCAGAAAAACTTAACACTTAAAATGGAGGTGCAGACTGAAGACAAGTCTTGTAGAATGGAGTTTCTGACCCTGAGGTTTAATCCCCAGAGGCCAAAAGGAGGCAACCCCTCCGAAATTTCTAATATGATTCTGGAAAATGATAACACTGCTATTCAAAGCAGAAATTGCTTGCTCAGGAAATGAAACCCCTGCTGACACATATTCACCCAGTTTTGATGACATGAGAAACGCTGTTTTCAAAAGCCAAATTGTATTTGAAAGATTGTTGCATATATGGGTGGTTTTTTTCCATTATAGCTTCTCATTTGCACCTAGGTGGCATTTGCTGAGTTGCTTTTTAATATTGCTTAAATTAGTTCATTTGTTTTGGAAATTAATCCAGTTTGTTAATAGGCGTCTGACTTTATAGCTAACAACATAAAATCACCTGCTCCCCAAGCTCACTAGAGTTTGCCTTTATCTTTTGTGGTAGCATTGGGGAAGCTATTCTAGCTATGTGGTGACTGAATTGCTCTACATTTATAGAAACAAGGAAACAGAGCAAGGCAAAATCTGGTCTCAACATGCAGTGGGCAAATGGATATACTTTACTGGGGCTGACAGGAGTCAAGAGCAGCCTGGTCAAAGCTAAGGGTTGCCCCCAGCTCTCCCTTGGCCACAAGTAAGGGATGGTGGGGTAACATTGCCAGATCCAGGTTGGAAATTCCTGGAAATTTGGGACTGGGCCTGTGGAAGACAGAAACCTCAGTCAGGTAGAAGAAGAAGAGATTGAATTTATACTCCACCCTTCACTACCTGAAGGAGTCTCATACAATCTCCTTTTCCTTCTCCTCCCCACAACAGACACCCTGTGAGGTAGGTGGGGCTGAGAGAGCTCTCCAAACCATCTCTGAACATGAAGATTCCCTTTAGTCACCTTGGCTAGCAGCCACCAATCGACCTATCCTCCATGAATTTGTCTAATTTTAAAGATGGCTATACCTCTGACCATCACTACATCTTCATGAAGGCTTATGCTCAAATAAATGTTGTTATTCTTGCCACCAGGCTCTTTTTTCACTACTACAAATTAAGCTTGCACAGCTACCCAGAATGATCTTCCAGCTAGGAATAAGAGGATGGAACCTGCTCTTCTATGTCCCTTGCTGGAGTAGGGCAATTTGATGAATGGGATTCCTGCCCAAGTCTGGCTTTCATTTTGCATTAGAGGGTCAGTGATGGTGTTTGTTTGGTCATTGTCTGAAACAGAATTATAACCCATTCCAAACTAAACTTCAGGTGAAGGTGAAACACTTCAAAAATAGGGATATTTTTTCAGGCACAGCAGTGTAATTGCATGTGGCCTCTGGGGTCTCCAATTAAAGAGAATGCAGAAACTGGCACTCGCCAGACGGAACCGAGGCATTAGAGCGGCCTCCCATGGTGTGCTGTGGAGCAGATGTGATAGAAGTTCAGGGATTTGGTGGCAAAAGGGCAGCTGTTCTGGCGGGGGGGGGGATGTTGTCAATTTTTGATTCTAAGTTTGTTTCAAAGTTTACTTGCAATAATTTTGTTTTTATTATTTCAATTGCACTGTATGAAATTGGATATTCTGTGATTTTGGGGCTCTTTATAAAATAAAAATGGAATTGCAGTACTCTAAAGACTAGTATGATGTATAGTTATAACAAATGTCTGATTTTAATTATATATTGTGAAATGCTAATTTAAAGTGTAATTTTATATTTTTATGTTAGTTTTATATATGTTGTAAGCCGCCCTGAGCCACTCGGTGGGAAGGGCGGGATATAAATCCCAGATAAATAAATAAAAATAAATAGTATTGGGGGGGGGGGATCTCATTCCAGGATTTCTTGAGCAAAGTTTTCTGCCTCCATTTTACCTGAACATTAACCCGATTTGTGTTATCTACTGCCTTTCTGGTAGTACCTCCTTCAGAGAGCCTGTGGAGAAAGGCTGGAGTGCTCTGTTTCATTCAGAAAGGAAGTTGCATCTATTTTAATTATGTATTAGATTAAGTGGAGAAAACAGATTGAGGGGATTATAAAGGTTTATAATTAAGGTTTTTTTCTTGTTGCATTATCTGAATTTACTCAAAATAAAGGCAACCCTGAATGTTAGATAATCCCCCCCAAATAGTTATTAACCCCCCCAAGCTTTTCTTACTGGACATACCTGCAATTTGTATGTGAATGTATGATGACCTCTCCCTTTTCTTTGGCAAAGCTGGAAAGAAACTAAACTTGTGCTGGAGTAAATAACTGTACCAGAATTTGGGGATGTTCTATGCAATTAGTGTGTCTTGAACTTGATTCAAGACAGGCAAAAGAAAACATGGCACAGAGCCCACCATTGTCTTGTAGAACACACTGCCACAGGTTGTCACAATGGCCAGTAGCATAAATGGTAGATTTGGAGAAGATAGGTCTCTTCAGGGCTTTTTTTAGTAGAAAGGGCACAGCAGGAACTCATTTGCATATTAGGCTACATTCCCTGATGTCACCATTGTTTTGCACAGGGCTTTTTGTAGAAAAGGCCTAGGAGGAACTCATTTGCATATTAGGCCACACCCTCTGGCACTGGACTAGCCAGAACTGCGTTCCTGTGCATTCCTGCTCAAAAAAAGCCCTGGGTCTATTGATGGCTATTAGGCAGGATGGCAAAATGAAACCTCCATGTTGAGGGACTGAGCAGCTGCATTTCAACTTGATTTTTGCTGGAGGGTTGATCATTGGGTGAAGGTCACCAGTAGCCTACATGAATCTTTATTTCCAGGCTACACAAATGACAGGCATAATGGTCAGATATGGACATGAATCAAGGTTTGGTAACATTCACATCTTAAACAGCTTCTTGTCATTTTTTCTGGGAGTTGCAGTTGCATCATTGACTCTGAATGAAGTAAAACAACATGGGCCTAGCAAGGGAGATTAGTATAACATCTCTAAAGCAGAGTATAAGGCTGGGTACAGACAGGCAGCTTGGGACAGCAGCTTCCCATCGCAGAAGAAAGCTGGCATAGTGGGAAGTGCTCCGGGGGTAGTCAGACAGTGTACAGCCCACTGCTGGAACAGGGATGGACTGTGTGTGCCCCAGAGGTTTGGTCATGCTGCTCAAGTACATGACCAACACTTCCCTGGCACTCACCGGCAGTTCAGATGGCTGGGAAAGGCACCCTGGGAGCACATCAGCGATTTGCTACCACTTACTACTTGGTAGCTTTTTGAAGCAGCAGAGCAATGGTGGAGGACGAGGTAAGGGCAGGAATGAGGCAGGACTTAGATGTGCAAGTTTGAATGCGCCATTTAAATCCAGATGTGGGCTGTTCCTGTGTCAGCCCAAATTGGCTGTCTGAATTCAGCCTAAGGTTCTTTTTGATTGTCTCAAATTACTTCTTGTATATTTTACTACACTTACCTATAGTATAATCATTTTGTGTTGCTTTAATCTGATGTATTATTGACTTTATCCCAAGAATTTAGGAAGGGATAGCAACATATTCATTATCCCTTATTACTTTGATTAAATCCCATCTTATCCTGGCCAACAAAACCCCATATGAATAAGAAGCACTTTATCAAGAAAACAGCAATTGTTCCAAAAGGAGCATCTCGTCACTACATTTACTGTGGTACTAAATCCAACAGAGTGGACTAAGACTAGACAATACATTTGCCACATTTCTGGCTGGTGTTGTGATGTCTGGCAAGAACACATGCCGTGAGTGTGGATTGTTGTAGAAGTTAATTGCATTTTGAGGTGTAAAGGTGTTTTTTATCATCCCATAAATCTTTCCACACTTCCTAAAGGAAGCTGTAGTAAATATATTAAAAGGAAAACCATAGACACAAAGAGCTAGATAACCCCATTCTTTCAGACAGCTTGGAATTAGACCTGTACAGGTGGGAACCTGCAAGGACTTGTGGGTAAATCTTATTTCCCTCTCCTATTTCCCTTCCTTGAAAGCCCCATAGTCACTCCCCCTTTCCTGTCTCCTTCCCATCTGCCAACTGATCTTTCTTTATCTCCTCCCCATTTTGGGTTGCCAGCCTCCATGTGGGGTCTGGAGATCTCCTGCTTATACAACTGATTTCCAGTTGGCAAAGATCAGCAGCTCCCCTGAAGAAAATGTCTGCTTTAAAGGGTGGACTCTATGGCATTCTACCATGCTGAGGCTCCTCCCCTCCCCTCCCCAAACCCCACCCTCTCCCAGTTCCACCCCCAAAGTCTCCAACTATTTTCTAACACAGACCTGGCAACCTTATTCCCATCTTCAGTTTTCTGCCTTTCCCTACCCCTGGCACCCTCACCAGGAAAACTATTGCCACTGTCTTCCACACCTTGTATGGGGCTCACTCAGGTGCTGCCATTTGCCTCACCTCAAGCAGGATGAGCCAAACATCACCACCTCTCATGAGGGGCCCAGTGGGCCAGGCTCTGTTCCCCTGCCTCGTCTCAATCTGGCTGGACCCCACATCTCCTACCTTACTGGGGCTTGGGTGGGTTGGACTCAGTTCTTCTGTCAGGAGGCTAGCTAGCACAGATCAGGTGGTGTAGGGCATTAGCCTATCAGGAGCCATCCAGGTGCTTTCAATGGCCATTCTCCTCTGCCTATGAGGTAAATTGTGTAGTGCAGATGGCCAAGTGCTCCTCACAGACAAGGCATCCATACTGAACTGGTGGTCAGAGTATTTTCAGGTTCTCTTCAGTGCCAACCGCGTAGTTCAAGATTCAGCAATCCACCTCACCCCACTTCAACCAGTGAAAACAGAGTTGGATGAGATCCCCACCCTAGAAGAGACTGTTAAAGCCATCAAGCAACTAAAAAGTGGCAAGGCAGCAGGAGTTGATGGAATCCCACCAGAGATCTGGAAGCATGGGGGCACAGTACTACATAGCACACTTCACAAAGTACTTGTCACCTGCTGGGAACAAGGCAAACTACCACAGGACTTTCGCGATGCAATCATCATCACTCTACACAAGAACAAAGGGGAAAAGTCAGACTGTTCCAACTACCGGGGGATAACCCTGCTCTCCATCGCAGGCAAAATCCTTGCCAGAATACTCCTGAACAGACTGGGGCCCACCATTGCAGAAGAACTCCTCCCAGAGAGCCAGTGCGGCTTCAGAGCTAACAGGAGCACCACCGACATGGTATTTGTTCTCAGGCAGCTCCAAGAGAAATGCAGGGAACAGAACAAGGGTCTATATGTGACTTTTGTCGACCTTACCAAAGCTTTCGATACCGTTAGCAGGAAAGGCCTGTGGCAAATCTTGGAACGTTTAGGATGTCCCCCAAGGTTCCTCAGCATGATCATCCAGCTACATGAAGACCAGCGAGGCCAAGTCAGACACTGCAACGACCTCTCAGAGCCCTTCCCAATAGGCACAGGTGTAAAGCAAGGCTGCGTTCTCGCGCCAACTCTCTTTACGATTGTCAAAGCCCGGGTTGCAGATAAGGAACGACGGCTGCCAACGTCCGGCAGCTGGCCAGGACTCTGTCTGAGTTAGCAAGGGTGGGGGCTGAGCTAGGGGGCTGAGCTAGCCCGGTGTGGCCTGATCAGTTTCAGGTGGCTCCTGCTCTGAGTTAGCAAGGGCTGGGGTCTGGGGCAGGCACGACAACGATCTTCTTTAGCATGATGCTTCAAAGAGTCGCAGTAGATCTAGATGATGATGATGGTGTCTACATCCGCTATCGCACCGATGGCAGCCTGTTCAACCTGAGGCGACTAAAGGCTCACTCCAAGACAATGGAAAAACTTATCCGAGAGCTACTGTTTGCTGATGATGCTGCACTCGTCTCCCACTCGGTATCAGATCTGCAGCATATGACGTCCTGCTTTGCAGAGGCTGCCAAGCTATTCGGCCTAGAAGTTAGTCTGAAGAAGACAGAAGTTCTCCACCAGCCTGCACCCCAGGAAGATTATCACCCTCCCTGCATCACTGTGGGTGAATCAGTTCTGAAGACAGTCCAGCAGTTCAGCTACCTGGGGTGCATCATCTCCTCAGATGCCAAGATCGACAAGGAAATTGACAACAGGCTGGCAAAGGCAAACCGTGCATTTGGCCAACTGCACAAAAGAGTGTGGAGCAACAAGCATCTGAAAAAAGGCACAAAGATCAATGTTTACAAAGCGGTTGTGATGACAACCCTCATCTATGGCTCCGAATCGTGGGTTTTATACCGTCATCACCTGCGACTCCTTGAGCGCTTTCATCAGCGCTGCCTTCGCACCATCCTCAACATCCACTGGAGTGACTTTGTGACCAACACTGAAGTCCTCAAGAGGGCGGAGGTTACAAGCATCGAAGCACTGCTGTTGAAGACGCAGCTGCGCTGGGCAGGGCATATTTCTAGGATGGAAAACCACCGCCTTCCCAAGATTGCCCTGTATGGCGAACTCTCCACCGGCCATCGAAATAGAGGGGCACCAAAGAAGAGGTACAAGGACTCCTTGAAGAAATCCCTTGGCACCTGTCGCATCGACCATCACCAGTGGTCTGACCTAGCCTCAGATTGCAAAGCATGGAGGCACACCATCCACCAGGCTGTCTCTTCCTTTGAGAACGCACGCATAGCTGGTCTTGAGGACAAAAGGAGATTGAGGAAGAATCGCACTGCTACAGCACCAACCCCAAATCAGACTTTTCCCTGCAGCCACTGTGGCCAGATCTGCCTGTCCCGCATTGGTCTTGTCAGCCACCAGCGAGCCTGCAGCAGACGTGGACTACTGCACTAGACCTTTAATCCTGGTTTAGCCCTGCCTCCAAGCTGATATTCTACACTAAAATCTTAGAATCATAAAGTCATATAGTTGGTTTCTTTGATTCTATGATTCAAGTCTTTTGTGGTTGCCTTCTACAGGTACTGAGGGAATCTGTTTCTTACAGCTACACGAGTTCCTTTGGTTTGCTTTAAACCCCCAGTATAATTTTTTTTTAGATTTCAGATTTTTCTGCAAACCTGGGGTGTTTTGCAGGTTTATAGAAATACCGGTCTTGTCTGTTCACAGGTGTGTTCTCCAGATTAAGTATCCTCAGATTTGGTCTACTTGGCTATTAGAATATACAAGCAAGGGCCCATGAGAAACTCATGGAAAAATTCTCTCAGTGGTTCCTGCTTTGTTCCTTGGCTTCTGACACCACCCAGCCATCTTCCTGTACCCTCTCCTCTCACTGTCACTTCCTTCTCCCATCTTTTCCCAATCACACTGTATTTCTTTTCCCATACCTCAACAGTGGTCCCTACGCTCCTCCTTGCTTTCCAGCTGTGCCTTCTTTCCTCAATCTGATCTCTGCCCCCTTCCTCCTTGCTACTGCTCTGCCTACTCCCCTCCTTGCTGCCACAATTACCACCCTCCTTTCTGCCACTCTGCTCACCCCTTCATCCTTCACTCTCTTGCCTGCCCAAACACTTATTATTATTATTATTATTATTATTATTATTATTATTACATTAAATTTCTATTCCGCCCTCTCTGCAAGCGGACTCAGGGCAGCTAACAACATTCATTTCACAAGTTAAAACCAATAAAACATATTTACAATTTTAAATTTTTAAAAACCATTTCATAGTGCTGTATCGCTACAGTATACAATACTAGCGAGTTCTTCTTTCCAGATGGTGATCACCTAGTACTCTATATGATGTCGGGTGGCAGCTCTCTCCCGGTTAGATATCAGAGGCCTGTCGAAACAATTCGATCTTGCAGGCCCTGCGGAAAGTGGAAAGATCCCGCAAGGCCCTTTTGGTCTCCGGGAGAGCATTCCACAATTCTGGTGCTGCCACCGAAAAGGCCCTAGCTCACGTTGAACGTAACCTAGCCTCCTTTGGTCCAGGGATGGACAGTAGATTTTTTGTCCCTGAACGCAGTGCTCTCTGGGGAATATGTGGAGAAAGGCGGTCCTGCAGATAGACAGGTCCCTGACCATAAAGGGCTTTAAAGGTCAATACCAACACCTTGAAGCAGACTCGGAACACAATAGATAGCCAGTGCTTTTGCCACCTCAGCAGCAGTTCTCTCCTTTTCTAAAGTGTTAAAATTATTCTGTGAGCCTGTAAGGGGAGGGTGGGGTGTTCTCTCAAGATTGTTGGAAAATCTTACTTCTGTGTAAATGGCCATAATAATCTGTGGATAAGTATCTGCAGTTGGGCCACACTTTGCTATTAGAATATATGATGGCCAGTCGATCTTGAAAACCTTCTTCTCCAGGAGTGTTATGCAAACCTTCTAATTGCCACGGGCAACAACATCACAGAATTCTTAAGGCAACTGCATATGGCAAGTCTTCTAAATGAACTAATATGTGACATGAGAAGAGAATTGTCCCTGTGATGTCTGTGTTGTATAGACTAAGACCCAAAATTTTTGGAAATTTTGGGAGTGGGGCCAGGAGACTTTGGGAGTGGGGCCAGGAGCAAGGTTGTGACAAGTATAATTAAACTCCAAAGGGAATTCTGGCAATCACATTTAAAGGAAACACACTTTTTAAATGCCTTCTCTCCATTGGAAATAAAGAAGGATGGGGCACCTTCTTTTGGGGTTCATAGAATTGGACCCCCAGGTCCAATCTTTTGGAAACTTGGCAGGTGTTTTGAAGAGATGCACCAGATGCTATCCTGAAAATATGGTGCATCTACCTAAAAGAAAACAGCTCCCACGAGCCCCAGATACTCGCAGATCAATTCTCCATTATACCTTATGGGAATTGATCTCCACAGGGAATAATGGAGTGCTCAGCAGACATGTCCTCCACCCCCCCACACACACTTTATGATGACCCTGAAGTGGGGGGAGGGCCTCCAAACCGGGGGATCCCTTGCTCCCACCTGGGGATTGGCCACCTTACTGAATGCAGAACTTAGATTCAACCAGTGAGAAAGAGATTGAGTTTCTAGATGCTCTCAATGACTGTGCTATGGAGCAGATGGTCTCTGAACCTACCAGGGGTGGGGCGATCCTGGATTTAGTCCTAAGTAATGCCCAAGACTTGGTGAGAGATGTAAAAGTGATCGCACCACTTGGGAGCAGTGACCATAACGTTATTGATTTCACCGTTTGTATAAATAGAGAGTTGCCCCAAAAGACCAGCACAACCATGTTTAACTTTAAAAGGGGTAAATTCTCTGAGATGTGGAGGCATGTGAAGAGGAAACTGAAAGGAAAGATAAATACAGTCAAAACCCTTGGGGAAGCTTGGAGGCTATTTAAAACTACAATCCTAGAAAGATAAAATATATACCACAAGTTAGGAAAGGCACAAACAGGTATAAGAAAAGGCCTGCATGGTTAACAAACAAAGTAATGGAAGCTGTAAAAGGTAAGAAGGACTCCTTTAAGCGGTGGAAAGCTAGTCCAAATGAGATTAATAAAAGGGAACACAGGATGTGGCAAATCAAATGCAAGACAGGCAGGCAAAAAGGGACTACGAGGAGCGTATTGCAAAAAGCATAAAGACCAACAATAAAAATTTCTTCAAATATATTAGAAGCAGGAAACCAGCCAGGGATGCAGGAGGGGTCAAAGGATTACTGAAGGAGGATAGGGAAATGGCTGAGAAGCTGAATGCATTTTTTGCCTCCGTCTTCACTGTGGAAGATGAGAAGTGTTTGCCTGCTCCAGAACCACTTATTTTGGAAGGGGTGTTGAAAGACCTGAGTCAGATTGAGGTGACAAGAGAGGAGGTCCTAAAACTGATAGAAGAATTAAAAACCAATAAGTCACCAGGTCTGGATGGCATACATCCAAGAGTTCTGAAAGAACTCAAAGTTGAACTTGTGGATCTTCTGACAAAAATACCGGGATGTAATCTTTCATTGAAATCTGCCTCCGTTCCTGAGGACTGGAAGGTAGCAAATGTCACCCCCCATCTTTAAAAAGGGTTCCAGAGGAGATCCGGGAAACTACAGGCCAGTCAGTCTGACTTCAGTACCGGAAAAGTTGGTAGAAACCGTTATCAAGGACAGAATGAGTAGGCACATTGATGAACACGAGTTATTGAGGAAGACTAAGCATGGGTTTTGTAAGGGAAGATCTTGCCTCACTAACCTGAGGGGGTGAACAAACATGTGCACAAAGGAGACCCGATAGATGTTGTTTACCTTGACTTCCAGAAAGCTTTTTTAAAAGTTCCTCATCAAAGGCCCCTTAGTAAGCTCGAGAGTCATGGAGTAAAAGGACAGGTCCTCTTGTGGATCAAAAACTGGCTAATTAATAGGAAGCAGTCTTCGCTGTGGAGGACAGTAAGCAGTGGAGTGCCGCAGGGCTCAGTACTGGGTCCCATGCTCTTTAACTTGTTTATAAATGATTTGGAGTTGAGAGTAAGCAGTGAAGTGGCCGAGTTTGCAGATGACACTAAATTGTTCAGGGTGGTGAGAACCAGAGAGGATTGTGAGGAACTCCAAAGGGATCTGTTGAGGCTGGGTGAGTGGGCGTCAACGTGGCAGATGAGGTTCAGTGTGGCCAAGTGCAAAGTAATGCACACTGGGGCCAAGAATCCCAGCTACAAATACAGGTTGATGGGGTGTGAACTGGCAGAGACTGACCAAGAGAGAGATCTTGGGGTCGTGGTAGATAACTCACTGAAATGTCAAGATGGTGTGCGATTGCAATAAAAAAGGCCAACGCCATGCTGGGAATTATTAGGAAGGGAATTGAAAACAAATCAGCCAGTTTCATAATGCCCCTGTATAAATCGATGGTGCGGTCTCATTTGGAATACTGTGTGCAATTCTGGTCACCACACCTCAAAAAGGATATTATAGCATTGGAAAAAGTGCAGAAAAGGGCAACTAGAATGATTAAAGGTTTGGAACACTTTCCCTATGAAGAAAGGTTAAAACACTTGGGGCTCTTTAGCTTGGAGAAACGTCGACTGCGGGGTGACATGATAGAGGTTTACAAGATAATGCATGGGATGAAGAAGGTAGAGAAAGAAGTACTTTTCTCCCTTTCTCACAATACAAGAACTCGTGGGCATTCAATGAAATTGCTGAGCAGTCGGGTTAGAACGGATAAAAGGAGGTACTTCTTCACCCAAAGGGTGATTAACTTGTGGAATTCACTGCCACAGGAGGTGGTAGCAGCTACAAGCATAGCCAGCTTCAAGAGGGGATTAGATAAAAATATGGAGCGGAGGTCCATCAGTGGCTATTAGCCACAGTGTGTGTGTGTATATATATAATTTTTTTGGCCACTGTGTGACACAGAGTGTTGGACTGGATGGGCCACTGGCCTGATCCAACATGGCTTCTCTTATGTTCTTATGTTCAGTGCTCAGCACCCAAAAATCGTTTTCAATCATGACAAGACTCTGTTCTGGATTATGAGAGTGATAATGCAGGGTTTCTGAATACATGCCATTCCTGGGGCAGAATCATAGCAGAAGCAAAATTTGGCAGCCGATTTCAAAAGCTAAAGGGCAAAACAAGTGCTTCAAGGATCTGTCTTGGGACCTGTTTTGTTCAACATCTTTATCAATTATTTGGATGAAGGAATAGAGGGAATGCTTATTAAATTTGCAGATGATACGAAATTGGGAGAGGTTGCAAACACAGAAGACAGAAACAGGATACAGGATGACTTTGGAAAACTAGGCTAAAATCAATAAAATGAATTTTAACAGGGATAAATGTAAAGTTCTGCATTTAGGGTAGGAAAAATCCAATGCCTGGTTATAGGATGGGGGAGACTTGTCTTAGCAGTAGTATGTGCGAAAAGGATCTAGAGGTCTTAGTGGATCATACACTGAACATGAGTCAACAGTGTGATGCGGTACCTAAAAAAGCAAATGCAATTTTGGGCTGTATCAACAGAAGTATAGTGCCCAGATCACGTGATGTGATGGTATCGCTTTACTCTGCTCTGGAAAGACCTCACTTGGAGTATTGTGTTCAGTTTTGGGCACCACATTTTAAGAAGGATATAGACAAGCTGGAACAGGTCCAGAGGAGGGCGACAAAGATGGTGAGGGATCTGGAGACCAAGTCCTATGAGGAAAGGTTGAAGGAGCAGGGGATGTTTAGCCTGGAGAGGAGGCGACTGAGAGGTGATATGATCACCATCTTTAAGTACTTGAAGGGCTGTCATATAGAGGATGGTGTGGAATTGTTTTCTGTGGCCCCGGAAGGTAGGACCAGAACCCGTGGGTTGAAATTAAATCAAAAGAGTTTCCGGCTCAACGATAGGAAGAACTTCCTGACTGTTAGAGTGATTCCTCAGTGGAACAGGCTTCCCCGGGAGGTGGTGGGTTCTCCTTCCTTGGAGGTTTTTGAACAGGCTAGATGGCCATCTGACAGCAATGAAGATCCTGTGAATTTAGGGGGAAGTCTTTGTGAGTTTCCTGCATTGTGCAGGGGGTTGGACTAGATGTCCTTAGAGGTACCTTCCAACTCTGTGATTCTATGATTCTATGTTGTCTGTGTTTTCTGCTGTTCTCTAAAAAATTAATATAAAATGATTAATTAAAAGTAACCATGAAATATGAGTTTAGAACTGTTATCAACACTGTTCATTCTCCCTCTCATTAATGTGAGAATGGGCTGGGACCTTACAATTAATAGAAAGGAATATCATTCATGATCTGGATTACGTGTTGGGGTTTGGAGGGGGAAGCACACTTATGTCTTAATGTACTTGAAGGACAATAGTTTTAGAAGCAGGAGACTACTGGGTGGGGGGAGGGTGCTAGTCTTGACAGGAGAGAATTTCTGTCATGGGGATCAGTACTTGACAATCCACTCAGCAGCTAAAACCAACAGTGCAAATAGTTCTTCATTTATAATACAGGCAGCATGAAGCTGTATGACCAGGGTTCTGTTTTGGAGGTGTTTTTTGTTTTGATAACATTCGTAGGTCGGAAATTTTTAAAAGAACCACCATTTCAAAGCATTTTTGACAATGGAGATTCTAGATCTCAGAAAAGTTTGAAATGCCATAGTTACTGAAATATCATAGATACTGATCCAGTCACATTTTAGAAATTTAATTGTAATAGTTGAGCTACCACTGGTACAATCATTAGCACCTCAGCTATTGCAGGCTCTTGAATAGGATACTCAGTTTGCCAGCATGGGGGCAATCCCAATAAAATTGCTCTTTATTTGTCCTGGTTCGCTACACTAAAATTGTGTCAAGAGATTTTATTAGTTTGCCCTGCCTTTCTCCCCAGTGGGACCCAAAGCAACTAACATTGTTCTCTCCTACATTTTTCCTCACAACAACCCTGTGAGTTAGGTCAGACTGAGAGTGTGTGACTAGCCCAGGGCCCAGGGTCACCTAGCTAGGATTGCCAACCTTCAGGTGGGGCCTGGAGATCTCCCACTTTTACAACTGATCTTCAGTTGGCAGAGAAAATGGTTGCTTTATTTATTATTTTATTTTATTTATTTGATCTGATTTGTATCCTGCCCTCCCTGTCGAAGCAGGCTCAGGGCGTCTTTGAAGGGTGGACTCTATGGCATTGTACCATGCTGTGGCCTCTTCCCTCCCCAAACCCCATCCTCTCCTGGCTCCGCCCCCAAAGTCTCCAGGTCCAACACGGACCTGGCAACCCTATCACCCACGGTGGAACTCAGAGAGTTCTCTGCCCAGATACACAAGATGTTTTTTATTTGCTGGAAAAGGTGCAACATCAGTGCCTGTTCAATAAATGGCATATTTATGAGTGATTGTGATAATGTAAAAATAGTCAAACATCAAATGTCAACACCATATTAACTCAACATTCATTTGTTATCTGATGTGACAGGGATAAGTTTGCATTGTACTTCAAAGTGGGAAAATTAAATATTCAAAAGGTAAACAAACATAGAATGTGCTGAAAAGTCTCCTTGCCTGAAGTCCCACTTGGCCAGCCCTGCATGTGATCCCATGTGTCAACCCAAATTGGATTTGTCAAAACAAAATAATTATTCAAACTAAAGGAACAAAAAGCTGCAAAAGAGCAAATTCTGTCCATGGCATTTCAAAAGTTCAGTTTCACGAAACAATCCCTACAATTTGACAGATGAACAGAGCCAGCCCTCAGATGCAACAGCAGTGGAAATTCATCTGCTCCCACCTCCAGCACAACTATTGAGAAGACCTTGAATTGTAAAGCTTCTGCAAGGTATACATCATATGAGAACCAGCGTTGTCTAGTGGTTAGAATGTCAAACTAGGGCCCTGTCCTGGATAGCCCAGGCAAGCCAGATCTTGTCAGATCTTGGAAACTAAGCAGAGTCTACTCTGCTTAGTACTTGGATGGGGGATCTTCTTGAAATACCCAGTCAGGAGGACAGGGGCGGGGTTTATTCAGCCACCTCTCTGAATATTCTCCAGGCCCTCAGTAGGGGTCAGTCACCAGAGGTCAACATGACTTCCAGGTGCAGGCACACACACAAATAAACTAATACAACCCCACCCCACCCCCCACCCCAAAAAGAATGTCAAACTAGTAGCTAGGAGACCCGGTTTCAAATTCTCATACTTCCACCAAAGCTTGCTGGGTGACCTTCAGCCACTTGCACACACCCAGCCTAATGTACTTCACAGAGTTGTTGTGAAAGTAAAATGGAGGAGAGGAATATGATACAAAGTGCATTGATTCCCCACTAGGGAGAAAGGCAATGATATATAAATTTAACAATTGAGGCATTGCAGTAGTGTTTTCTTTGCAAATCTTAAAGCACACGTGGGGACAAATGGACATTTAGTTCTTTAGAGGGGACAACAACTTCCAGATAAACTCCTTGGGCACTTTATATTGCAGAGCTGCTAGGCAGCCACTGTGTGCTCCCCCCCCCCTTTTTAGAACCAGATGGATGGCAGCTGGAGGGGAGGATAAGAGAGGACTTGCTGCAGCTGGAACGTCCAAGAGAAAGCTGACCCTACTTATGTCTGAAGAATAAAAATGATGATGGACCTCCTGGCTTTGAAATCTTTTGAGCAGAATACATTCCTTTGGGAAAAAAACACCAATCTGATTCCACTTGTTACAATTAGGCAATATTTTACACATTCTGCTTGTAATTTTGATAAATTATGCTACTTTTTCTGGGAAGGTTATAAATAGAAGGCAGTTATTTTCATAAGAAAGCAAAAGGAAAGGAGTGGGTGGGAGTCCTCATCTTTGCCTACATGAATAAAACATTCTCTTCTGAATCAAGACCAAGCCGAGAAAATGAAGACACTGATACATAACTTTTGGAACAATCTTCCTTGTAATATAAATGACCTTCTGAACACATTCTTTGAATCCCAAAACACGTAGAACAATATTCCATACTTAAAGCCCTTACAAGTAGTTTGCTACCCACACTTTTAGTATCCTCAACCCGTGCATTGAACTGCTATACAGATGGGGAATGGCAGGAACCTTCCTCAGGGATCCTGTTGACTACAAGTCAATATAAGATCTAGAGCTGTATAAGGTTTGCAAAGGATGCAGTTGCACAGATAAACAGAACACAAACAGCTGGGGATATTTGAGATTTGTTCTTCCTCTTCTCCCTCTCTGGCAAAAAGAGGACTCAGTAATAGAAACTGTCAAATTTACTAGGTTACCCAAAGGGATGCAAGATATCATTAGACTGTTCTCAAGAATTCTGGAGCAAAGCCCCCCCCCCTCCTCCTATGACTGGCCAAGAGACAGAAGGTATTTCAGAGCTGTCAATGCAGCCTCTCTTATCAAGATGGTATTTTAAATTCTTTGTTCTCCATTTTGAAGAATTATTTGGGTTAGCAGAGAGTGCTCAAGGCACATAGTGCATCAAAGTCTATCTGGTTTGTGTGCAGTGTCAAGAAACAAATTTACACGTGCAGCCCCTTTATCACTGCAAAACTAATGTGAATCCTTTATTGTAAGGAACTCCATTTTACACAGGATAGAGTAAAGACAGGTTTCTAATCTAGTCTAACTAACTAGGATGGATAAAAAGGTAAAGGTAGTCTCCTGTGCAAGCACCAGTCGTTTCCGGCTCTGGGGTGACGTTGCATCACAACATTTTCATGGCAGACTTTTTATGGGGTGGTTTGCCATTGCCTTCCCCAGTCATCTACACATCTATTCATTTTACCGACCTCGGAAGGATGGAAGGCTGAGTCAACCCTGAGCCGGCTACTTGAACCCAGCTTCCACCAGGATCAAACTCAGGTCGTGAGCAGAGCTTGGACTGCAGTACTGCAGCTTACCACTCTGCGCCATGGATAGATAGAGATGCAGAAAGCATGTTGTGCCCTCATGGTGCCGAGATGGAGGAGTCTAGCATAGTGTGGAGAGAAGGAAGGAAGTTTCTTTAAAAGTAGCAATCTACACATCAAAGGGATCGTATCAGAGCCATAGAAAATGAAGGATGATCAGTGTCCTGCCTATTTACCTCTCTGATTCTCTTATAGACCCCTTCTGAAGTCTGAGGCTAAGAGACAGCACAAAGTCCTTCACTTCCAGCACATCTGACCCTCTTCAAAGTGTGTTTCTTCAAACTCCCCCAAAACTGAAGTAGCTTATTGACTCAGCCCTAGATTAGACATTTCTCTAGCCACTGCTGTGCCTTCAGGGAACTGCTCTAGTTTCAATTTGAATGAAAGAAAGAGTTACAGATGCTGTTGGGTGTTTGTTGTCTGCTTTTGATTTTTCATCTGCTTTCAATGAGCCTTTCGCATCCCTGCTTTGAAGAATGCACAGTTCTGATGAAAGCAACAAATGCCCATTTGAGCTTGCTGGAATAGAGAAAAACTGAAGGTGCAACAACAGAGATTGTACTTGATTCCATTTTAGATGAATTTGTTAGCAAGTTTATGCTGAAACGGAGACAACACTTAACCAGGATCTAGTTTGTTCCATCATGAACTCAGAAGGTTTTTACTAATGCAATGGGATTTGCTGGCAGACTGAATCATCTGAAATTCCAAGAGCCTAAGCCTGCTAGAAATTTTAAACACTGAAATACTTGTCTAGGGAACAACACTATACCACCTTATTCAACAGTTGGCAGGAAAGCTAAGGAGACCTGTAGGGCTGCAGCTGGCCTCTCATTCCATGGCCCTGCTCCTTAGTCTGTGTGATTCTGGAATGAAGATCCAGCCCATGCACTTGCCAGGTTTGTTTTACCTTCAGACAACCCCCACCCCATCAACACTGGCACTTTATCCTCTCCCCCCTTAAATACTATAGCCACTTTGAAGTCATGAGAAAGCAGGTGTAAATTGGAGTGAAAGCCAAAGAAGTGAAGGGCTAGAGTACCACAAATAACAAAATGCAGGACTGTGTATTCTGAATAAGGGAGAAGAAAAGCAAGGTCAAAAATTATAATTGGTGATCATATTTTAATAGGGTTTGTAGAATCTTTCGGGCTCAAGTGCCGTGTTCTACTGGAGATGTTACCAGCCGTGATGTTACCAGCCGTGAAAACCTGAAATCTTTCATATTTTAATAGTTTTGGCTGATATGCTTCAGATTGTCCTTTTTCAAAAAAAGTTGGAAAGGGGAGGGTTGTGGAGGGTCAATGTCTCCTCTCCCTCTCTCTCTCTTTTGAACAGCAATTTAAAGCAAACTGGGGGTGGGAACAATGTGCCATGCTTCCCAGAAGCAAGAGTGGCTGTGTGATTCAGCAGAATCGCTTCTTGTTTAGTAGAACATGGTTCATTAACACAAGAGACTTAATTTGTTACCGTTTATAAAGAGCCTGGAGAGTTTGAGATGAAAGACAGCAGAGTAAGCACGAAGTTGCTTTTGTTACATTTCACAAGCAAGAGTTTATTGCAATTAATTTTCAATAGCCCTGATGGTGTTCTTCCAATGTGTACGCAATTGGTGCCACAAAGGAGATTATGAAAAGTCAGAAGGAAGAGCCAATGCTCTGAGTTCTGGCTCTTCCCAAGAGAAGAATGAAGTCAAATTGACACCTATCTATAGTGCAGAGATTCTTGAGCTTTGGGACCTGGCCAGATTCAAGATCCATCTGCAGCGTCCATAAATGCTACAATCCTGGGCCAGATATTTCAGATCGCAATGTAAAGTGGGAATATCTTTATTTGTTACAAACATAGATCAGCTAAGATTGACAGAGAGAGTGAGAGCATCATAAATGTAACTACAAATAATAAAAATTCAGAGCCACGAAATAGAGTGATTTCAATAATTCAGACATAATTAATAAAAGACTTTAACCAGCTGCTTCCTTGTTGAGTGTGCCAAGGTGCAAAATCTGGCCACCTTAAAGGTAGTTTTATTAGAGAGGAGGAGTGAATGAAGTGGGAATATAGCAGCCTGCTTCATAACAAAGCAAAAGAGGTTTAAATAAAATGAGCAAAAATCCTTGGGGAAGTGGGGTGTCCATGTGTCCCTGGATCCACAAAAAACATCACTGTTAGGTTGTGTTATGGGTGTTCTCACCAACATTTAATTCTTGCTGGAAGTCTGAAGTCATGGAATGAACTTTCCATGCAGTGGGTGAAGCTGATACCACTAGAGACCAGAGCTACCTATGTGATGGACAGCAGTGTTGTGACTTCGCCTCCTAACAGCCCCCATCTTTTCCATTGCACCAAGGCCTGTTCCTGTGTTCTCAGGTTGGGAGGTGAAGATGTCTGTGCACACCCTTGTCTTTCTCTTGTTGGCCCGATCATTTTCAGGCTTGAGTAGACAAGTGAGTATATTCTCATTTATTTATTTGATTTATAGATTGCCCTACCCCTGCAAGCAGGGTTCAGGACAGTGAACAACGTTCCAGCAAATAAATACATTTGTAATTGAATTAAAACAGCTAAAACAACCACAAAATACAGCTATTTCAGATGGTGTATAAAGCTAATTCCAGTACATTTCCCCTTGATGGGAGAGGAAGAGATGGAGGAGGCCAGGCTCGATAGCAACCAGGGCTTATTTGAGCAGGAATGCACAGAAACATGGCTGGCTTGCTGTTAGGGAGACTGGCTTGATGTTAGGGAGTGTGACCTAATATGCAAATGAGTTTCTGCTGGGCTTTTTCCATTAAAAAAAGCCCTGATAGCAACAATTGTTATCCTCAAACATAAACATGGTGGAACATCTGTGTCTTACAGGCCTGGCTGAAGCATAAGGTCCCAAAGGGCATGGATGTCATTTGGCAGAGAGTTCCACCAGAACAGCACCAGGGCAGAAAAGGCCCTGGCTCTGGTTGAGGACAGCTGGATATCTTTTGGGCCAGGGATCACCAAGACATTTTTCTCTCCAGAGTGTAATGATGCTCTTCTGGGGTTATACCAGAAGTGGTCTTGTAGTTACATTGGTCCCAGACCATTCAGGGCCTTAAAGTTTAGTACCAAAACCTTGAATCAAATCTGATGTTCAACCTGGAGCCAGCACAACTGGTGAAGCACTGGTTGAATGTGCACTGTCATGTTTCAGTAAGGACCCCGTACTGCTGCATTCTGGACCAGTTGTAATTTCTGGGTCAGTTTCAAGGGTAGCCCTGCATAGAGTGAATTAAAGTAATTTAATCTGGAGATCCTGATGCTGATGCTGGGAAAGACAGAAGGCAAAAGAAGAAGGGGACAGCAAAGAGGAGATGCCTGGACAGTGTTACCGATGTAACAAACACGAATTTGAGCAGACTTCTGAGGATGGTGGAAGACCAGAGGGTCTGGCGTGACTTTGTCCTTGGGATCTCAAAGAGATCTGTGCAACTGAACAACTCAACTGTGCGACTGAACAACAAATCTGGAGATGACCATTGCATGGATTACTGTGGCCAGGTCAAGGTGAGACAGGGAGGAGGCCAGTTGCCTGATCTGGGGTGGCTGGAGATATGCCAGTCTGGCAACATTTGTGATCTGAGCCTCCACTGATAAGGGGGCATCCAGAAGCACACTCAAGGTCTTGACAGTCTGCACCAGTGTTAAAGGAACACTGTCACGAGCTGGCAGTTTATACCTCAACCCCAGCCCCCCACTTAGCCACAGAACCTTCATCTTTGATGGATTCAGTCTCAGCTGACTCTGCTTCAACCATCCAACTGCAGCCTCTAGCCCTTCAACCAAAATAGTTGGGGCAGTGTCCATCTGTCTGTCCATCAACAGATACAGCTGGGTGTCATCCACATACTGATGACAACACAGCCTGAAACTTCACACCAGCTGGGCGAGGCGGCACATATAGATGTTTAACACCATTGGAGAGAGGATTGCCCCCTAAGGGACCCCACACATCAAGGAGTGTCTAGGTGACACCTTCTATCCTAGCACCACCCTCTGTCCCCAGCCCTGGAGAAATTAGGTAAGCCACTTCACTAACTCCTACATCAGCGAGGCACTAGGTCAGCAAATCATCGTTGACCTTGTTAAACTCTGCTGTCGGATCAAACAATAACAGCAGTGCTGACCCACCTTGGTCCAGCTGTCTGTGAAGATCATCTGTGAGTGCGACCAGTGACATCATCTCATGGTCAGAGCAGAAGCCAGACTGGAATGGGTCTACGGCTGATGTGTCATCCAGGGAACTCTGGAGCTGTTTCCCCCCACACACACTCTCTCTCAATTACCTTGCCCAGAAACAAAAGATTTGAGACCAGGTAGCAACTGGCAGGATCTAAAGGATCCAAAAATGGTCTTTTTAAGAGAAGTATTACAACAGCCTCTTAATCCCCTCGGATAGACTCCTGATGTCTATGGGCAGGTCATGCCAGAGTGACAAGACTTGATCTACAAAAAAGCTCGCTAAAGCCTCACAGCTAATGGCCAATTACTGACATTTTGAGTTTTCTCCATAAGAGACATTAAGGACCTAATTGTCCCAAATAATTGTGCCAGGCAAGAGCTAGCAGATGCAACGGAGACAGTAAAAAATTCGTTTTAGGAGCCTTCACTGCTATCTCATGGCATTTCATAAACAACCTATAGGACATTCTTGCAGCTTTGTCATGAGACTGATACCAAACTTACTCTAGCCGTTTGAGTTCTTGCTTCATCCTCCAAATATTTTTTTTTTTGGGGGGGGGGAGGAGGGGAGCAAAGAGGACATCACTTTCCAGGCAGTTTCACAGACAGTGTCGACAGCTGCACATGCACATGTCTTGCCTCTTGGGAGAGGTCAGAAGATGCTTTGACTGCCAAGAAAGTTCTTTCTGGGCGTCACACCTTGCCCAGTAATCTCCAGGTTCTGCCATGCAACTGTTACAAGTGGCTCTTCAACTGCCTTGGCTTCTTAAATAGGCAGTGACCTCTTCCTCCTTCTGGAGCTAGGGTTGCCAGGTCCAAATATCTGGGGACTTTGGGGTGGAGCTGGGAGGCTTTGGGGGTAGACCCTAGAGATTTCTCCATTCTCTAAGACAGACAGACAGACAGACAGACAGACAGACAGACAGACAGACAGACAGACAGACAGACAGATAGATAGATAGATAGATAGATAGATAGATAGATAGATAGATAGATAGATAGATAGATAGATAGAGCAGTGCAGTTCTCTTGAATACAGTCTTCATTTCTTCCTCCTCTTTTCTGCCTTCAAAGAGTTCCCCAGCAGCCACACTTCTATTAAATGAAAGTGAACACACACATATTCACAAAGCAGCCAAAATGGTTTGCAAGCCCACACTTTTGTAATTTCATTGATGCAATTTACTCGTGGGAGTTGCTGAATGTAGCAATATGCTGTTTAATACAGTCAAGGAACAATCAGATAGAATATACATTCTAAATAAGCATACATTCAAAATAAAACATATAAGTATAAAATCTACCCCAATTATATACATCGAGTTCTAGCTTTTAAGTCTTAGAATTAATGAACTAGTTAAGTATTTCCCCCTGCAATTTGCTTCAGGGATCTCATAGCTTGCATAGCAAATTTTGTCACATTTAGGGTGATTTTTTTTTTTGTCTCTATCAGCTTAGAAGCTTATCAAAGTAAAGTTTGATATTTCTCCCCAGAAAGTAATTACAGATCAGAGTTATATAGGTGGCTCTAATATTTTGGTAAAACTTACTCTCAAACAAAACATGCTCCCTGGATTCCAGCTTCCCATACCCACAAATACAGTCTTTCCTCATGTGGAAGCCTCATGTATTTCCCCTCCAAGACTTCTGACGGTAGCATATCCAGTCTGAGGAGGTTAAATGCCCTGCTATACTTGAGTTTCGCAATCTACTGTATTTCAACCAGCTTCTTCGGACTAACACAGGAAAACAAAAGGAAAACTTCGGACTAACACAGGAAAACTGAACAGAGAGGTCAAGTTTTCCTCCATCCCATAATCAGGTTCTGGTTAATTCTTTACTATCCGTACAAATGACTTCTGAAATGAATGCCAATCAAACAGAAGGACTGTGCTGGCTTCCTCTCTCACACACTAACTGGGAAGAGCCATGTGTCTCTGCCTGCTCGCCCTGCCCCATACAGCTGTGTCCTGCTGTGATTTAAAGTCACACACACCTTCCAAAACACAAGCAGTTCTTTGCAAGCTTCTTTGAAGCCTGCCAATATTTACAGGCACATGGTGGCTGTTGGGGTGGGGCTGCCCTGCACCAGCCAGCTGGCTAGTGGCAGGGAGGAACCTGCAAAACCAGGGGATCCCCCACTGGGACCTGGGGACTGGGAGGCCTATCTGGAGCAGCCACCAGTTTGGGGATGGGATAGACCTGTCTGCAGTCAGCCAAAGAATGTTGTTCAAAGTAAAGTTTTGAACACGGATGCCCAGTCACTCCTATGTTTGGATTGCAGTTTCATTGCAAATTACATTCAGGACCATTAAACACTCAAAACATGAAATGTTAGTTTTTTTAAAAAATGGAATAATTAGAATTGGATAGTAAATACTATGCAGATGTGTATTCTCATAGGCCACACACCATTCCCTTTTATCATATTTTAACTTGTTTAAAAGATGTGTTTATCTTCATACATTTGGTATGTTGAATTGGCAGTTTGCCGTCTCAGCAATCCACCTTAGTAATGCTGTGGCTTCATACAACCTTGTTGACCTACAGTCATGCCAACATGGAAGAGCCCCCAAGGAGTATTAGGGATGTTGTGGTCAGGTGACATTATTCATATAGCCTAGGCATCATTCCTGCTGGGTAAGATGGGGTGAGAGCATGCATCAACCACAGCTAGCTTACAGCAGCTGTTATGCTATTGTCCACCCTGCAGAGACACTTGAAATGCTGCTCATTTTGAATTATGAGCAACTCATCAAGGTGATGCTATGAGGTGCTTGACTTGGTAGTGAAAGACACTGTGAACAACATAAGTTCAGAATTTGATGGCTGTTCTTCAGAATCATTCATCAGTCAAATCTGGACTTTTTAATAGAACCCCAAAGAGATTCAGTAAGGCTTGCAACATTTCTCAGAAGGGGTTCTGCACATCTCTGTTTGAAATATTGGCATGTGTCTGTAGTTACACTTTTCAACTCAGTCCTTCAAACTTCTCAGACACTTTGTGGAAGAAGCATCAATTAATATGTGCTTAAGCCACATGGAGTTTCTGAAGATACAGCTAACTCAGTGTCTGCTTGAGAGATGGCGCATTGGCTAAGTACACACAATTCCTTTACCCCTGACTTCCCACTCCACGGGGGCAGCTGTGGTATATTAGCATCCATATGGTGTTTGTTTCAGACCACTTATCTGTAAAGGATGCACTGGGCACAATAAGAGAACTACAAAGGCGGCAGCTTTCTGCACAGCAGGACATGCAAATGTGGAAATGAAAATTGGCAAAGAGGAGCATTAGTGTTAATGGATTATGGAGAGGCATTTTCTCATACCAAGCTGCTCAAAACTCATTTGCTCCGTAGAAGTCAGCAGGTTTCCAGGCTGTAACATTTGACAACCAATAAGAAGCTTTAATTTGCCTTTGGTTCAGTTCAAGTGTTCTTTTATTACAGAAGGACCAGAAATAGCACTGACTCCGTGCAGATAACCAAATATAAACTGTTATTTTTGCACATCATTGGTGACACTGTTTACAAATGAGAAGGGTAGAAGGAAAAGAAACCAACCATTTCTGATGGCTCTGTGTAGGGATCAAGATTTTGGCCTTAGTACTGAAAAGGAATGTGTGAATATTCATGACTTCATTTTTAATATTCATTTATGTTTTCCAAAATCTTTTGTTCTCCTTGCTTCTTTTCTTTTCTTATGTGCACATACAGCTTTATATGATATTATAATAAACAACATACTATTGTATAATCCTAATTTATTAAGCGCAGGAAAAAGTGTACATTTTACAGGAAAACTTCAGTGTGAGGATACTGAAAATCACATAAAATAAAAGAATCAAAGGTTAAATTTACACAAAAAAGAAGCAAAAATAAAATAGGAATATTTCTTGGTTGAAACAGCAAGCCCAAAGCCAATTATTAGGAAACAAATCCTAATTAGCTTTCAGCCCCAAATATGTTCTACAGCAGTCTTTGAAATGGAGAGACCTCTCTGATGAGATTAAATTATACAACTTTAATCTGTTTCCATGGTTGTGGTTTTGCAATAATTGTTTGCAAGGTCTAAAAGCTATGGGGACTAGCTTGGTGTACTTGGTTCTGAGGTGTGAGCAATGGGGCTGAACCAAGGAGCAAGAACTAGAAGCTGTCCAGGATGTTGAATTTCCATCTCCAGCTGCTGGTTTTTGAATTTTCATTCCCACCATGTAAAGTTCCTGTATTTTCAAACCCCCATCATTCAAATGTGCCTATTATATGAAAAAACAATGCTGGCAGGTTGCAGATACAAAACCTGTGGGAGGATATGACTTTAAAGTCAAGGAAGTCAGTAGATGAGGAAGAGGACTCGGCTCCCCCTTTTAACACAGAAGAGGACTCGGTCTTCCCTTTCAAATGCCGCTCAAGCAGCAAGCCCACTTGCAGCAGAGGAAGAGGACTCCACTTGGTGGTGGCCTCACTGTGCCTGCACCAGCCCAGCCAGCAGAAGAGTACTCAGCTTCCAGCGAGAGAGAAGGCTGCCATCCACTCCTCCCCAACACACACTGCCCTCATGACTCATGTAGACGAGAAAGGCAGTAGATGAGGAAGAGAACTTGGCTCCCCTTTTAAACATGGAAGAGGTCTTGGTTTCCCCTTTTTAAATGCCACTCAAGGAAGAGGACTCAGCTTGGTGGTGGCCTCACTGCCATGTGACCCATCTACATGAGTCATGAGAGTGGTGGGAGGGGGAGCAGATGGCACCCTCTCACCCCCTCACTGACTATGGTGACTGAGGGGGCACGGCCCTGCCCTGCCCCACTGTAGCTACAGACATAAGTATGCTCAGAAGTCATCTTTAAACTGAGGACTGAGGTGTTGATAGTTATATCTTCCCCTCCTACTTCTCTGAAATCAGTCTCTGGCTGAACAGCATTAAGAGAATAGCATTGTTTTCAGAATAGCTTTAAGAGTTTCATTTTGAGCAGTGAGACCTTGTAAATTCCTTTTCCCAGTGGCCTGTTCAGTAGCTCACTTATATTAACTGTGCATTCATTATCATTAATTTTAGGATGATCAGTTACTTGGCTGCTTGTTGGTGTTAGAAGCATCACATCTTTAGAGCACTATTCACTGTCACCAAGTCACTTTTAACAACTTGGAGACAACTGGACCAAAGTACATGAAATGCCAAATATAAATAAATGAATAAGTAACTGACAGCTATAGTCTGTATAGTGCTCACGCCACTTTGAATAGATACATGGGAAAACATGTATACACACAAAAGAGTTGAGACACCTTACAGCACTGATCTTCACTAGTATTGCATACTATTTAGTCTTCAACTTCATCATCAGTGGGCAAGCAGACCCAAGCCCAATAGATTCATTTGGGACCCTAGTAAGTTCTGGCCTAGTGTGGGAAAACCCCAAAGAAGTTACATCCGCCCCACCTCCAACACATTAATATTAGACTTATGCTTTTCTCACGATCCTAGGTCTGAGGCCAAGGAGTGCAGCAGCTTATAGACCCCAAAACAGGTTTTTCCTCATGCATAGGCCACAGGCCTTGCTGCCAGTTTCCCTGCAGGCCTGCATTTAACCAAGTACCCTCCAAGTTTCAGGACTGGACGGGGAAACAGAGGGAACCAATAATTATCAAAGATTTCAGGTTTTAACGGCTGGTAACATCATTAGGGTTTGTAGAATCTTTCGGGCTCAAGTGCCGTGTTCTACTGGAGAAAGTTTTTCTTCCAGATGTTTCGTTCTTGGCTGCGGAGAACATCCTCAGTGGCGTTGCAGCCAGAGCAGGCGCTCTGACCTTCTTGGCTGCTGTGCATTGAGTGAGGCCAGGGCTGCTGGAGAGCTGCTATTTCTAGGCTGGAGCGGGTGTGGTGAAAGGGCAATAGGTTTGTGGATGTGTCCATTGTTTGGTGGGGCTTCCTGGAAGGGTAGTGATAAGGAAACTGGCTGTTGAATGTGACCATTGTTCTGTGTTAATTGCTGGGAGGGTTGGAAGGGGTGTGAAGAAAAGGAAGATGGTTGTTGACTGTGCTGATTGTTATGTGGAATGTACTGGTTGTTCTGTGAATTTCTGCAATTTATAGTCTGTAGGGTGTTTTGCAGAGCTGGATACCAGGATTGGTGGATGGAAATGCCTTCTTCCTTTCTGTTAAAGTTGTGCTGGTGTTTGTAAATCTCAATAGCTTCTCTGTTCAGGCGGGTATGATGTGAGGCCATAGAAAGGACTTCAGTTCTTTCAAAGTGGATGATGTGGTCTCCTTCTTGAAGTGCATGTTCAGCTACAGCTGGTTTTTCTGGCTGAAACAAGCGACAGTGTCCAATAATTGTTTGTGAGAAAGAACATCTAGGGCCGTAAATGGGGGAGGGGTGTTCACTCCCAGAAGCTTGGTGGCATTTAGGCTATTGTTGGAGGGTATCAGTCTCTCACCTGAAGGGGCCAACATGAGGAATTCAAATAATTAGGAATAAAGTAAAGACAGCCACATTAACAAACTTAATGGATTTCCATCTGGCTTCTTTTCAGTGTAAGCTTTGCCTTATATAGTTGTAGTTTCCCTGTATTAATTCCATTATAACTTATATTTATTTACTTAATTGCTGTATCATTTGTTTAGTAAATTAATCTTTTCTGTTCACTCTGCCCAGGGTTGCCAGCTCTGGATTGGGGAATACCTGGAGATTTTAAGGGTGGAGCTTGTGGAGGGTAGAATTTGGAGTGGGGAGAGGCTTCAATGGGGCATACCACCATAGAGGCCACCTTCCAAAGCAGCCATTTTCTCCAGGTGAATTGATCTCTGTCATCTGAAGGTCAGTTGTACTCCCACAAGATCTACACTTACCACCTGGAGGCTGGCAAGCCTAACTCTGCCGAGGTTCTTCACACCTTGTACTCAGCCATATGGCAGGGCACACTGTGACCAAAGAGAAAGTTGCCCAGGGGCATGGTGGGTGCTCAGACAGGGCCTTCCCCAGTAGTGGCAGCCAGTTCAGGCCCTTGCCTACTCCAGAGCTGAATGGGGCAGAAACCATACACAGTCCCATCCCTTCTCATGGCAGCTTCATTTCAGCAGGAGCTAAAAAAGATACACCTTACCGTACTGTCCTTGAAGAGAACATCTTGGAACTTGGATCATACAAAAAAACCACCTTGATTTGCAATTGGCTAGCTCCTTTTAGCTTTTGAAATGGATACGAAGACCTCTGTATTTTGTAGGTCATTTGCAGTTGGTTTAGGATTTTTGGTGGATTTTATCTGACAATTCTTGCAGCTATTACATTGGATTACTGTTTTTGTTGTTGTTTTGTTTTTCTAATTAAGTTCAGGGTGCTTACATGGCTCTCCTCACTCCCCAGTTTATCTCCACAGCAGCCCTTTGAGGTAGGCTAGCTTAAAAGCCACTATACTATACTGGCTGTTTTATCGTTGGGGTTGGTTGTGAATATTGTACTCCCCTTTTAAAATTGTTCTTGAAGACTTTGTAGTGCAGAAAGGGGATGCGTTACATTAAAAGCAAAGATGAAAAATGGAAAGCCACTTTCATGCCAGGGGACTTCTGTAACAGATCTGATAGATGTAAACTACCTAGGAATTGTGGTGATCTTTGTGCAGACAGCTGAGAGTCCAATTGAGAGCAGACCAGGGATCAGGAGGGATGCCATAAAGAAATGACTGAAGGAGTGGGATGGTACTCCTTTCTTCCAGCATATTTCCCTCCACATCTGATCTAGTGCTGTAAAGCTAAATAAGCCATGAGAGCGGGGATCCCTGATATAGCACCCATTAGTGCCACAGAGCCTATCAGTGAGTTTCCTGCTGCCCATGTGCTTCTTTGTCAAATAATGGCAAAGCAAGAGCCATTACTGGCTTTTCTCCATCTCACTGGAGCAGGTGCTGCTTCCAAAGAACCTAGGAGGTGCCATCAGACATAGCTGCCTCCATTATAGAAGGACACTTTGCTATAATCCTCTAAATGCTTTTGTGATTGGCCTCCCATGACAGCCATTTTGTGATGGCACCTTTCCCCGCTCTCAAAATTCCAGAACTGCCCAAAGGTTCAACCTTATTAAGGACATCTACACTAGAAGAACCTGTTGCCTGGAAAAATACTACTTCGGGCTGTACAACTTGTTGTGATACATGCAAGTGACCACTGTTCACTAATTGCTCTTTGGGGTCTGGCAAGAACTTGACACTTTTGATAGACTCCCTTGATGGATTACCAGACAACAATGGTGACTGCATTAGCAGGTCACATGGTGGTCAGGCTTGCCCTAGTTAAAGCAATTTGTACATAAATGTGCTCTAGTAGCTGAGAAATTGAGGTATGATTTGGGAAGTCCTTGGTTCAGATCTTACTTCTGCCATGAGAGGTGCTTCTTTCTCTCTCTGATTCAAGACCTATGTGCAACATGGGGATGAAAATATAGGCCTGCTTTATAGGGGTTATAAGGATTATAGCAAAGTAAGGTATGTAAAAATGTTTCAAACACAAAATGCTGTTTGAATGCCAGGTGTTTTGAACAACCTTCCAATTTCTTTGCTTGGAAGGGGAGCAGATAAGGCTAAGAAAATATCAGCCTCAATGCAGTATTTATATCCAATAATAATATCTTCATCTTCTGAGAAATCAAGATGGTCCTGTGAGAAGATTCCTTGCCAAGAAAACAATGGATGTATTGTTTGATCCTGCAGAAGTACAGCAGAGTTGTGCAATGCAGGAAGACATGGTGCAGACTTCAATTTCCTGATAAATCTTAGCTTTCCATTTTTTAATTTAAAAAAACCAATATTATAGTCCATAGGACTGCAAAGGTGTGTTAGCATGTGAAGTGGTAACGTTTAAAGGTTAGGCCAGGGCAAAGAAATTGTTGGTGGCAAGATTCTCTTCAAGGGCAAAGGCCTGCTCTTGGATGTAGAGAAATGTTATTTGTTCTTACTCCTTCATACATCATAAACAAAGGCAATTTGAACCACTGCACTCTTTCCTCTCCCTAAAAGGTGTCTCTGATGAATGGAATCAGAAGCCAAAGGAATTAAAATGTTCTAACATAAATGGAATGTGGCTTGTGCCCTGTACAATGTTTTCTTATCCTTTCCATGAGAAGGTTCCAGGTTCAGTCCAAGTTAAGGTGCTGGGAAAACTTGGAGATCAGTGCCAATAAAAATAAATGGGCCAAAAGTTCTGACACTGAATAAGGTAACTTCAGAATAAGAGGAACCATAAACTCTACCAAACACCCAGTCCTAGCTACTAGGTGTTCTGCTAGGCTTCAATGGCTCCTAGACTTCTCCTGAGAGAGAGGTCATCTACTCACCTCTGTTTTCATTCACTGGGCTGCACTTCTGTGAGATAAGACCTTATCAGGCATGGACACTATACCTTCTAGCAACTTAAAACCAGTAACAGCTGGAAGGGGGGTGTAAATGGAGGACTTACATCTGGGATGTTCCCCCCATCATCTGGCAGAGCACCAAGACTTCCTGGTTCTAATTGATGATGTAGTGTTTCAGGAAGCTTCATTATTGTGCAAGGAAAAACTGTAATGGTACTGCGTTATTATTATTATTAATAATAATAATAATAGTTGATTTATATTCCACCCATTCCCCCATAGGGGCTCAGGGCAGAGCACAACATAAATAAAAATCACAATAAAATCATATATTAATAAAAAGCAATTACAGTTATTCCATAAACAAAATAGTTCGGCAGAACAATTATGATGAGATGGTGCAGCTGGACAGTGCAGCGAGTCAGAGCAGTAGGATATACAGTAGAGGAGGCCAACCGATCTAATGGGCAGATGCCCGCTGCCTCACCCAAAGACCTGGTGGAACAGCTCCCTACGAAAGGCTAGTAAGCCAGGTAGGGCCCGGATCTCTATAGGGAGCTGATTCCACCAGGTTGCAAGTTACCTTTGGAGCCAATCTGGCTACAAAATGAGGTCTAAATGCATGATATTTTGCATTGCCTTGCTCACAGAATGTCACAAAACCAATCTCAGATTCACAGTCCTTGTGAATAAACTTTTCCTTAAAACCTTTCTGTGCCCAAGGCACCTGAGTTAGTTAGATCCCAGTCTGACATAAGGTAAAACTTGTTCCTTGTTCCTCTTCCCTGTTATTCCTTAGCAGAAAAGATTGTGCATATTGCCTTTTGTGGAATTAAAAGGTTCTACGTATTATCAGAAGAACCTAAATCCCTCACAATTACATACAGGCCTTTCCCACTGTTCTTTCCCATCATTTCATGTTATTGGTGGATGGAGAGCAGCTAGAGAGGATTAAGGGACAGGCTGTTACTACTAATAGGTAGGATCTGTGGCTTGAAGCTTGCAGTCCTGCTTCATTTCCTTCCCAATCTGCCAGGCATCCTTATTTGCCTTGAACATTTCCTGAAGATAGAAATTTCTTATCACATATATTGTGAAGATACTGGTTTTCATGCATGTTCATTCACAAAGGTGGCATTTGTGATTTCTGTATCTGTGCATGCATTTGGTTTTTCTTTGAGAATATGGACAAAACTGCAGTATTGCTTTTGGCTTCCTGCAACATTGGGTCTGCAATTCAACCTGTGTGAGAATCCAGAAAGGAAAAAGCTGCCCTGCTTAATGCTGGATAGAAACTAATGCCTCCCCTTTAGCACTTTTGACAGGCCTTGAGAAATGTCCCCCAGTTTAATTACATTTTTTCTTATTTGTTCTATAGCCAGATCTGATTGGCTATGTATTATACAGCATCATTGATGATTGTGTGTGTAACTGGTCTATAAAAGCACCTTTAACAAAGTCAGACTTTTGGGTTTAACTGACTCAATATTTTCTGCTTTGACTGGTGGTGGGTTGAACATATGAAGCTGCCTTATACTGAATCAGACCCTTGGTCAATCAAAGTTAGTATTGTCTACTCAGACTGGCAGCAGCTCTCCAGGGTCTCAAGCTGAGGTTTTTCACACCTATTTGCCTGGACCCCTTTTTTAGTTGGAGATGCCAGGGATTGAACCTGGGACCTTCTGCTTACTGAGTAGATGCTCTACCACTGAGCCACCATATCTCTCCAATGTTTTAGGACAGGGGTAGCCAACGGTAGCTCTCCAGATGTTTTTTACCTACAACTCGCATCAGCTCCAGCCAGCATGGCCAATGGCTGGGGCTGATGGGAGTTATAGGCAAAAAACGTCTGGAGAGCTACTGTTGGCCACCCCTGTTCTAGGACATTGAATTCCATACCGTGAATGCATGTACATTAAGGCATAGAAAGCCATTCCATATGCTATAGAGGTGCAACCTCTTTCTGTGTTGTGTGAAAAATGAAATACCAGTGCACTGTTTTCCTTATGTGTGCATGAATATGCAAGCACCCACTGTAACTTCCTACCCAGTAAATATTCCTAAGGGCATGACACTCTCTTTGGCTTTGATCACCACTCAGAGCTCATTTCAGAGCAAAAGTCCTTCTGTTTCATTCATCTCTTGTGTTCATGGGTCTCAATCCCATGGGTGGGATTTGCATCTCACAGACATGATGGAAGATAATGTACAACTATAAATGGCTCCTCTTTTTCTATATCTTCCCCATTCATAATTTAGCACTGCAAAAGGATTGAAACAAGCATTTCTGGTGAGAGGCCCAATGTATAAGTTCAGAGCAGTTTGCTTGATGAATGCCTGCTTGCCATGGGACCTCTGCCTAGAGCATCGAATACCCACATTCTAATGTGTATACACCACAGTTAATTAGGCAGTCTGAAAATTCCATCATGCGGAAGGTCTGGAAATTGTCTTTATTTGATAAGGAAATCATTTGCAGTAGCTAGGCAGTAATTATGCCTACCTCTTCATTTTGATAATTACTGTTACACTGCAATGCAGGCTTCGGGGTTTGGAAGCACTCGCCTCGTATCCAACCCATGCGTTCTGCTTAATTTAAGAAACACTGTGTGTTTGACAGGAGAGATCAAAAGGAGACAGTCCCTGCAGATTCCTGATACATTCCCGTGGCTTCAGCAAAACAGTTAAAGACAGAAGTTGTGAGTTTATTTACAGGGAGTAGGGATGGGCAGGCAACCCTGGTAGTCTGATCTGAAATGACTTCAGGAGTTTTGGATTAATTACCTGGATGCCTGTTGGATCTCCCAGCTTAATTAAAGAATATTTATTGATTTATTCATTCATCCTTTACATCTTTGTGCTGCTTTTCAGAGCAAAAACGGTCTCCCAAAGTGGCTCACGGCAACTGACACAGTATCCGCAATGCAGCTAGCGGGTGCAATAGGTAACTAAGAACAGGTCCCACCCACCCACCCCCCGGCAGTCCTACAAACTGGAAAAGTAGACATACAAGGGAGGAGGACTGAGGAAGGAGAAGGTAGAGGAGGAAGATTGGGCTGAAGTGATGTGCTGTGAGTGGGCATTGCCATCTTCCCTTGCTGGTGTTCCTGCTGCAATGGAGGTAGTCCAAGACTTAATCTTTGGCTTGGGAACATCTGCTGCTATTGCTGCTTAGGGAATGAGGTGGCAAAGTGAACAGCACCACTTCATACTGCAGATGCAGGGTCTCAATTGTGAATATCAAAATGCCTCTGAAAACAGAAAATGGATATCACAGACAACGGCAAACCAAGGAGAGGATACTTCTCCCTGTTGTGCTTTTTTCTGTTTGCATTTAGACTTTTATTTAATGCAGGAGTATTTTGGACCTTTTCAGCCACATTTCAGACATCTAGTTATTTAAAGTGGATACTCAAACCTGGTTCAAAAATCCAGGACTTTCCAACTCTGGCAAAAAAAAAAATCCAGTTACATTAACTGATATTTTCATGCCACATGCAGAACAGAATCACATCTTGGCTGAAATCCAGAGGGCTGTGTGACAAATGCCATGTTCCAGGTGGTCTTTGGAGTTGTGTTTCTGGAACATCAGTGCCAGTCCAATGCAGGGAGTAAAAGTTCTGAAATTCAAGAGAAGTTTTAAAAACTGTTTGTGAAACAGCATGGAGATCCAAAGGGAAGAAAAACATGAAATTCCACTTGACATCATGCAAACTGTTTCTTCTGCAACATTTACATTGGCATAGTTACTTTCGCCCCCATGTCAGAAGTAGGACACTGTCAACCTTTGGTATATACTCATCTCTAAGGGCATGGATATAAGACAGAAAGAAGCATGCACTTCTTCCCACAGTGTATAATTTATGGAACTCATTGCCAGGGTAGCAAAATTAAACCTGCATATTTGGAGGCAACTGAACACCACTTGCTAGGTTTCGAGCAGTGGTTTCTTCCATGACCTGTTGACTGTTGGAAACAGGATGTTGGACTTCATGGACCTTTGATCTGATTTATCAGGTCTGTGTTTATGTTTGCTGCTCTGGCTTCTAGCAAGCTCTCTTTTACTCCAGAATTCATCTGTTGGTTCCTTTTTTCACTGATGGGATCAGTCCCAAGGAGGTTGGTTAGAATGACCAGCTGGCAAAGATTGCAAGTTGAGTATTGAGAATGAAACTCTACTAAATGGTTTAATCTGTTCTACTATTTGCACCCCATCTGGCTGCTATATTTCCCAGGGCACTGCTGGTGGCAGAGCGCACTGAGCACTTCCCATCACATATAACACACTTTACTAATCATACTGCACCATAGCAATAACATTTCAAAGGTCCATTACCTTTGGAAGCAAAATATCAGAAAGAAGCCAGCTCATGCAAGAAGGCTTTCTTCCTCATTTTATCAAGGAGAACTGGGTTCACAAATGTACTTTTCCCATCACTTTCTACAGGCAGGCAGTGTAATCGAGCCGACAAAGTGAGACTCCAGAAAATGGGTCAGACATGAACATACAGGAAGCCACTTTATACTGAACCAGACAATTAGTCCATCAAGGTCAGTGGCTCTCCAGAATTTCAGGTAGAGATCTGTCATATCACCTATTACCAGATTCTTTTAACTGGAAATGCTAGGGATTGAACCAAGAACCTTCTGTCTGCTCTACCACTGAGCCACAGCCCCTCACCACTAGGATCTGCTCTTAGAGATGTTTTAGTGGCTCTGTAACACCCCCTCAGCTGCCCTGGTATTGCTATTTTAAGATTGTCTAATCCAGTTGGAAAATGTAACTCTGCCATGAATTCCAATTGGAGTGGAATTTAGTAGCATTCCCACATAACTGTGTGGTGATGGCACCATTGTCATGTGGAGAGGTATCATACCACTATGGGAACAAGAAGGGGCAGCTGATAAATAGTTCTAGGACTGGAAAAAATCAAGAGCACTTCATTCTCCACCGGCTGCCTCCCAAAAAGGAGGATCTTTGACAGTCCTGGAAATAAGGTGTTTATTGGGGGCACCTGATTGGATACCCATACCTGGCCAATGAGCAGATCTGGCCCTGGTTACCTGATTGGGCTTCCAGGTAACAATGGGCAAAAAAGGGGGAGGCTCCAGGGTGACCATTAGGGCAAAGAATAGGTGAGGGTGTTGGGGTGGAAGTGAATAACAAGCTATCAAACTTATCTATATGTGACAATAGAGAGTCAAATTGATACCTAAGGTGACACCCGATTTATACAATAACTATGGCTCTGAGTGAAGCTGTTCTTCCTCCTCTTCAGTCTTCTATTGGCACCAGTCTTTGTCTTGGGTTCCGTTAGACAAAGGCTTAGGTGGTCTGGCAGGATCCATGCCTAAGATAAGCTTGATTGCCTTATGCAGAAGTTGAAGCAGCTGTTGGATACGTGAGTCTCTTGCTTTGTTGTAATGGAGTCAGGAAAACAAGATGGATTCTGGTGGTGTTAGCCTTTGGTTCATGGAAACAGGCTGGAAACTGTTTGCCTGTACAGTTCATGGCAGCGTGGCTTCTTCCACTGCAACGGCCGAGATTGTGCATGCAAGGAGCAGCTAGAGGCTCGTCTGTCGTTCTGACTAACACCCATCCAGAGATGTAGAATGCTGCTGCAAAGCTGAGGCTTATAGTATCCACATAAGCCTTAGAAACTGTGGGCAAAGTCCACTTCTTAGAGGAGATGTGTGCGAGTCAAAACTCCAGGCACCCTGGCAACCATACTGGTGATCACGATGTCCATGTGTATGAAAAGTAGGGGGCTTTTTCTTACATGCTGCTTAGATGACAGCAGTTGCAGGCATATGAGCCCCGGAGGCCATTACGATCGGCCACTCAACATCTTCTGACCATCCCTGGCTCAAGGGACGTTCACCTTGCCTCGACCAGGGCCAGGGCTTTTTCGACCCTGGCGCCAATGTGGTGGAATCAGCTCCCTATAGTGGTTCGGGCCCTCTCATATTTGTTGCCATTCCGGAGGGCCTGTGAGACGGAGCTGTTCCACCAGCCTGAGGCGAGCGGGCTTCCTTATCTTGCTATACCATCTAACTGACCTCCCTGCACCGACTATCTCTGGACTGGAGGAAAATTGAGCCCATATAGTTGACATCTTTTGGACACCAAGCTGTGAATTTAAGTGTCCACACTATCCACGCTGCTGTAAGTTAAATCTGAGTTACTGGTTTAACTGTTTTAACTCTGTTTTACTGTTTATTTATTGCTTGTTGTAGTGCAATTGTTGGTTTTAATTGTTTGACATGTTGGAATCTGCCCTGAGCCCATTAAGGGAAAGGCAGAATATAAATCCACAGAAAATAAATAAACAAACAAACAAACAAACAAACAAATAAATAAATAACAAAACAGTAGACCTTTTCCCCATTGGAACTGTTTTTTTAAATCAACTAAAACTCAATAGATTAATTTAATTGTACTTTAAACAGCCTTATTGGTGACTACAAATTTAACCTAAGGAGTACATTTTGTCCCAGTAACTGATCCTGGATAAAAAAAAATTCTGGGGGGAAATTAATGTATGTTGACTATATGATGAGTCATAGGTAAAAAAAAAATGATAGAACATGCCTCCCTATTTACATCTTAACAGGAGAAATTTTAAAGTAGAGATGTTTGCTCCCTTATTAATGAATAGGAAAATAACATGCAAAAGTCATTTTTGTTGCTCTAACAGCAAAAGGAAAAGCAATGAAATGACTTAATATTCATTATTCTGGCACCCAGCTAACTGCCCTAAACATCAAGAGCCTCTCTTCCCCTTATGATGTTGACTGGAAGCTGGGGTAGGGCTGAGTTTCTTGCCAGCAAACCCAGACAGGGGCCAATTAAATCAGGCACCCTGGTTCTGCATTCTCCAGGGAGCCCTGAAGGCATGGTTTGTGACACATGCCAAAATGAGCATCGGGGTCTCAGGGAGAAGTAATGGAGACAGATGGTCTTCCCAGCCACTACAGCCCTTTAGCATTCAGAAATGCATGGGCCAGCATTGACTACAGACCCAGTATCTTAAGGGGGGGGGGGGGGTTTAATGACAATGAAGACTTAATTTAATAACACAAATAAGGGGGGGAAATTACATGCCTCAGGATTATTCACAATGATTTGACCAGTTTTAGTGAAACTGAACTTCCTCCTCTTGTTCACATATACTTAAAAGTATTTTAAAGGTTATAAGGCTTTCCCTGAACTTTCCCTAGAAGCTAAAATGACTAAACTAAGGATATCGCACTTTGGTTGCATTGTGAGAAGATGAGATTCACTGGAAAAGACAATAATGCTAGGAAGAGTTGAAGACAACAGGAAAAGAAGATCCATCATGAGATGGATCAACCCAGTCAAGGAAGATATGGCCCTCAGTTTTGTAAGAAAATACCCCTGAAATTCAGAACATCTTAGTCACCCACCTGGTTGCCAGGGCGCCTAGAGACTGAACTCACACACATCTGCTAGGAGAACATGAGTTTGGCTGCCAGACTGGGAAGGACTTAAAAGTACTAACAGCCACAACGCTAAAGCAACACTCCGTGTTTCCTGAGGAGCCCTAGCAAGAAAAACGGATGGTTTCCAGTCGCTTTGAACGAACACCATCTCTATCATTGGAGTGGAAGAAAGTGCGCCGCTAGGAGCTATCCAGTCCATGCGGTTTTCAGCCTTGACCATAGAATCCACTTTGGGAGGCTAACACCAGCTATCTTCCAGCAGTGCCAAAACTCCATTTCAGCAAAGCGGGAGGCTCACATACTCAACAGATGTCACCCATCCATGAGGCCATCAAGCTTAGGCGTGGACTTTGCCGGAACGCCTAAGCCATTGTCCAACGGAACTAAGGACAAAGACTTGTATCAAGAAGAACACTGAAGAAGAGAAAGACCATCTTCAGCCAGAGCCAAGTTCTTTGTATAAACCGGGTGTTACCTAGGTAGTAATTTGGCCATCTATTGTCACCTTTTTAGATAAGTTTAATAGTCCTAAGCACCCCTCCACCCAGTGATTTCCCCCATTCTTCTCCCCAACGGTCATCTTGGAGCTTCCCCACCCTGGTCCATTGTTACCTGAAGGTCCAACCAGGTAACCAGGACCCAAGCTTGTTCATTGGTCAGTTATGGGCACCCAATTAGGGGCCACCAATTAACTTGCTATTGGCTACTGCAGAAGGCCAGCCCTTATGGTCACTGCAGAGCCTCCCCTTTTTCCACCCCTGTACCTCCCATCCCCTGAGGGTCCAAGGTAGTCTATATAACCTGTGACCCAACTCCACTCATGTGTGCATCTAGCAGTACCTAGTTCCGCTGTCTAGATCCATCCCCAATTCCTAATCAGTTTTGGGTCCATTTCCCCCATCCTCTATCGTTGCCATTGGAGCCTTCTTGAAGACTACGATCGGTAATTATCACCCTGTGTTGTCTCTATATCTCTCTCTATATTTCCTAGGACTGTATGTATGTTTCATGAGCACATTGCCTTGTATGCATGCCTATATTTTCTAGAATAAATTGTAATTGTTTTACTTAAATTGGAGTCCTTGATAAATTTAAGCATTGATTTCTGGATGTGGAATCCTGTATCCACAGATAAAAGATCCTGATTAAGCCAGGTGCCCACCTGACAATTCCCCAACCTCGTTTTGAGGGTATTTTGGCTTACAGTTTGCAAGACCTGAGCAAGGCTGTTAACAGTAGGACATTTTGGAGGTCATTAATTCATAGAGTTACTGTTCAGTTATAAGTGATCTGATGGCACTTAACGTACCAACACAGAAGGCTTTCCATAAATCACTAGGCATTCATACACTAAACTAGGAATGCCATTTCAGGTTAGAGTACGTAGTGGGTAGGGAGACATGTTTTAATGCAAGGGATAAGATTCCTCATGGTCCAAAGTCCTGAGGTTGGGTACATACAAAGTCACATAGCAAAAAAGCATTGAATTCCAGCAGGAATTCATTTGCATATTAGGCCACCTCCCCGATATCACCATTGTTTCACACAGGGCTTTTTTGTAGAAAAAGTCCAGCAGGAACGTATTTACATATTAGGTCACACCCCCTGATGCCAAGCCAACTAGAACTATGTTCCTGTGCATTCCTGCTTTTTAAAAAGCCCTAGTTTTTGTTTTACAACTTACCAAAACAACAGTTGTTTTAATCGCAGCAAATTCATGAAGTGTGGAGCAAAGGCATTTATGCCTTTGGCACCCCTGTATAGGATACATGTTCACATTGCTTGGAACACCCCATTAGTGTTAGGAGTGCAGAATCAATCATCTAACAAGGTAGAGGGTGTTCCCATACAACTTCTGATAAGGTGGGGAGGATCAACAACCTCTTCCTCCTCCCACCTCAAATAGGGTAACTCCACATGTGGGCTAGTCTGACAGTGCAATCCTAGGCAACATTATTCCAGTCTGATTTGAGTAGGCTTAGACCAGAGTCACTCTGCTTAGGGCTGCATTGTAACAGTACAATCCTTAGAACGGTTTCTTGAGAGTAAACCCCACTGAATAGACCTAAGAAGATTCTGAGTAGCTCTGTTTAGGATTAGACAGTAAGGCTGCCATCACACATATTAAATAATGCACTTTCAATTCACTTTCAATGCACTTTCCAATAGGATCTTACTGCGTGAACTGTCAAAATCCAGTTGGAAAGTGCATTGAAAGTGTATTATTTAGAGTATGTGATCACAGTCACTAATCTGCCTCACATGAGACATCTGGCTTCTGCATCTGGTTCCCCTTTACCTGGATTACCATGTGCTTCCCTTGCAGCTCTACCAAAAGCTCAGGGATTGTATTAGTTACCTTACAGGTAGGATATGCTTTTGGTTGCCATCTATGTGAGGGTAAAGGAGGTGAGCATGGATATTTAATACTGGCTTCCTCCAGGGATCCCACAGAGTTGGATAGATAGGTTTGTTGGAGCTAATAATCTCATGTGGTATGAGAGGTAAGGAGACAAATACCTCCCCTGCTGTCTTGAGAAAGTATCCCTGCTCTAAACAAATTAGCAACTTGACATCAGAAAATGCTGCTCTGTTCTTGTGCTCTTTGTGAACTTAGGGTGGGAAAATGGATATCTGAATCTTCCAGTCTGTGAGAAAAGAAATATATATTAGGGTTGCACTTAGTATTCACAAGTTTGAGGAGGGGCTACAGTGTTCTTCCTTCATGAGTTTTATGGTGTGTGTGGGGGAAATACAGTGTTCTTCTTTCACTTTGTTCCCTATCTTTTCACAGCTTGTTCATTCCTCTTCCAGTTTCTGCTCAGCGGCATTCCTTAAGAACTGATGGCCAAATCAGACTGGAGGGGAAAGACCCATGTAAGCAGGTCTTCTGCCATTTCTTAATGCTAAATTGCAGCCCCAGGCAGCTGCTTTGAAGACTGGAAGATGTTTGAATCCATAAATTTCCTCCAAAAGCTAATTGCAACTTTGGTGAGGTGTTTGGAATGATAGAAAAGGCATGGGAGGGGGGAAAGGTTAAAACTCTCTCCCACCTGGAGACTCAACTTAGAATCTTTAAAAAATGTGGAATGTCTGAGACACTTCACATCAAGTCTGAAGCAAAGCCTTTTCCTTTTTCCTGGGAATAATCATCCCAGGCAATCATGGGTCACAGAGTGACTATAATGATGTCAAGATGCTACAAAGCCAATAAGATTTAGCTATACGGTAATGTCACATAGCCCATTGAAAGTAAGAACAACACTTCTGTGATCAAGAATACCTTTTCTTTGAATGGGCAAACACTTTTCTTTCCCTTTGCCAAAACGCTTAATTTTTTTATCTTTCATAATTCCTGGAAGTTTTTGTGGAAAGATCAGCTTGGCAGTAACTGTATATATTCATCCATAATATTCAGAGTTCTCATTGTCAACTGGTATGATAAATGGCTTTGCCTTGGGAACTCCAATTAATTTTGAGCTGATCTTCCTAAACTTTGTCCTTGTAAGCCTCTGCAAATTGAGTGGAAGGAAGCTGTTCAGACCCTCTTTCTCCCTCTCCCCCCTCCCTTGCACTGCCAAGGGCAACCAAGGAAAAAGATCATGCTCTTTCTTTGGGTTAATTTTTAAAAGTGTAACTGCAGAATTAAGCATCCTTTTAAATACTCAGGCTGTTTTGGCCCTGAGAACTCACCTTGCCATTTTGTTTTAAAGGAAATAGTGGGGACTACTTCTACTCTGGCCGGGAGACTATCTCCCCCAGGATGCTTGGGGCTATTTCTCCCTTGTGGCATTTCTGGGGGGGAGGGGTGTTAAAAAACCCATCCACTTGGAGGATGATGAGTTAATGGGTATCACAGCTGCTCAGTTTTCTCTTGTGTTTTTTCTGGGTCTGCTCTTTTTGATTTAAGCTTTATGGCAGCTGCCTTGAGCCTTGGGAAGGTGACAGACAAGCATTTTGAAATATGTAACAAGTGCTATTTTTTTGTGCTTGCTTTGCTAAAATCAGATATATTCTGCAAATAGAGAATGAAAACTCCTATCACGTACAGATCACTTTTCATCTAGTTTTTGTAGAGCAGCATGATACTAGACATAGGCATGTGTGGAGAGGCGCATTTCACTCCATCCAGCCAACATGATGCCCATGAACACTATGACACCTGCCAACATATTTTTTAGGAAATGGCCAGAGCCAAGGAGGGCTTTTGCCTATCCACGTATCTGATTGACTACCAAAGAATTGATTGACTGTGCAGATTTTTATAAAATGTTGCTTTGGTGGCAGCTGTCACCACAGCACAAGGATCTGCACATGCAGTGAAGTTGAGCTGTGGCAATCTGGGACAACCCGGTTCAAGTCCCCACTGTGACATGGAAGCTTACCAGGCAACCTTGAGCTTGTCACAGTTTCTCAGTCTAACTTACCTCACAATGTTAATTGCTATGACGATAAGGTGAAGGATGGAATAATGGTGTGATAATCCACTTTGGGTCTCCATTAGGGAGAAAAGTGGGATATAAATTAAATAAACATCCTCCCATGAGATTCTTGAGTGGGGCCATAAGGGATAGAGTAGAGAGTAGATTTTTTTCTGCACTGCAGCTGTATACAGTGTTTAAGTCTTCTCTATAGGACTTTACATTTGTGGCCTAAAATAAAGAGGCACACTTGGAATATTATGGTGTTGAATCCAGGGTGCTGATCCACATCAGCCATTAAGAATCAAGCCTGTCCCTGCCCACATAGCCTTATCCTGTGTTATGTTTCTTAGTCACTCTAGAGTATGACGATTTGTTGGGAAACCATAGGTCAAAATGTATAAATAATCAACAAGCTCTAGGGAGTCATGAAAAGGGGATAAAAGTTTGGGAAATCCCCTCCCAGGTCTTCCCCTCCAGGAGTCTGTATGCTCTTAGGAGGCTGAGCAAATCAACTTCCCCATCTTCCTCTGTAATTTTTTTCCTTTGTGATTTACTCTTAACTTTCCAAGGGCAATGGGTATGCCAGGTTTTCATCAGGCGATGTGAAGCAGATGTGTGGGTTCTTATTTATTTTTTTTAAATAAAAAAATTATTCAGCAAAAAAGTACTTAAAACAATAATTGTGATTTTATTAAGTTCAGTTCACTATCCTAGTCAAAATAACATTTCAATTAGGGTTGCCAATCCCCTGGGAGGGCAGGGGATCCCCCGGTTTGGAGGCCCTCTGCCCGCTTCAGAGTCATTAGAAAGCAGGGGGGGAGGGAAGTGTCTGCTGAGCACTCCATTATTCCCTCTGGAGACCAATTCCCATAGGATATAATGGATAATTGATCCGTGCGTATCTTGGGCTCTGGAAGGCTGTTTTTTAGGTAGAAGCACCATATTTTCAGCATAGCATCCAGTGCCTCTTCTCAAAACATTCTCCAAGTTTCAAAACAATTGGACCAGGGGGTCCAATTCTATGAACCCCCAAAGAAGGTGCCCGTATCCTTCATTATTTCCAATGGAGGGAAAGCATTTTAAAAATGTGCGGTCCCTTTAAATGTGATGGCCAGATCTCCCTTTGGAGTTCAATTATGCTTGTCACAACCTTGCTATTGGCTCCACCCCCAAAGTCTCCTGACTCCATTCCCAAAGTCCCCAGGCATTTCTTGAATTGGACTTGGCAACCCTAATTTTTCATTTGTTAAATTTATCTTGACTTTTTACCATGCAATATACAGGTCAATTTACTCAACTGTTTTCCTTCCTATGGTTTTGCTGACTACTCCACTTTATTTGGAGTTAAATTCCTTTTCCAATATCTAGAAAAGACTAATATCACAGAGGTTATGGCATATAAAACAGAATTTTCAGTATCTTTGAGAAAGAAGTCTACATAATTCAACAAGATACATTTAAGGAGATAAAGGTAAATCTTTATTCTTTGAGATATAACTCTAGAAATCATTTCCTATTATTCCACCATTCTTTGGCTCTACTACATCTCTACCACATTTGTATATTGAATTTTAGTTAATTTGCAAGGGATTAGATGCTGCTGATAAAACATTTTGATCATACTGAGAAATTGTTTTTACTGAGAAATTTAAGTATTTTTTCAATGCTGACATCAAAACCTCAGGTCCAATGACAGATTCCAGTGTGTAGCTTTACAGTGTCCCCCCCACCACCCTCATACTTGCTGTCTAAAACTAACAATGTCTTGGAAAACATTTCTTTCTCCAGCTATTACTAATTTTTCTTTTTTTCTTCTATTGATTATTTTTCTTATTTCTCCTAACTTTGACTGATATTCTGTGTTTCCTTGACCATGTTCAGTCCTCAACAAGACAGTGTTGGATGTCCCCTCACCCTTTTTGTTTTGATTAATTTTACAAATAGTTCCATATATATTTGGAAATGTAGGTAGTCTTGTTTTGGCACTCTCATGATTGGCTCAAGCCAAGTTCACTATTAGATATATTGTTGTTTGCTTTTGCAATTTCTTTGGTTGTGATGAACCATCTAAAAAACATTTTATACCAATTCTCCCTTAGTATTTGGGATTCCGTTAACATGATTTCTTTTGTCCATGTTTTCCCACTGGCTCATAGGGATATTCTCTCCGAAGTTCTTCATCCCTTTGATCATACAGTCCTTCACTTGTTCTGTTTCTGTGTTGTATTGTAATAGTTTTTTGTATTTTTTAGATCACCTGTGAACATTTGTTCATAAGCTATTTTCTGTACTGTTAGATATATTGAAATGATGGATATAGGTATAGATATATAGCACAGCAATCTTTATGTACTTCGTATAGTAATTGAATCAAGTAACAGCCATGAAAGGGCGATTTGAACTACTGACCAGTGTATCTGTGCCTCTTTTTGTATTTCTACACACATGTACACAACTCAGTAGTCCACAGAATGATCCACCACTGTGTACTTAGTTACATATTTTAAATTCTTGGAAGGAATCAGACATGCTGATAGCTTTGCAATGACCATGACTGGCAGGTGAATGAATGCACATTGTTCAGTTGCCATACCCTGCATGTCAGATCTTGGATCAATTCATCCTGTTCATACTGTTCACCCCACTCAATAAGCAAACCAGATAGCTTTGGGAGTGCATATGAGGCAGTGTTTGTGAGGAAGAATTTTTCCCCAGTTGGTTGGATAGAGTGCTTTTTCTCTCTTAATGAGGGCTTTGTGCATAAGGCAACTCCATATTTTCTACAGTTTTAAAATAGTAAAAAGAAAAAAAGAAAAAGTACAACTTGGAGGTGAGGAATAAAATATAACTATCATGAAGCAATGCAAAAATGCCCGTACACAAATTGTTCTAGATTTTGAAGAGTCTAGCAGTCGTTAACATACAAGCTGCCAGAGGTTAGGGCATGCAGAAATAGACACCACACAAACAAGCGTGAAATGTAGGTTTCATATCACACTGACTTTCATCAGTGTGATGTTTAAATCATTTTTAAGTGGGTGCCAAGAAACCAGAATGCATTTCTGCACATTTGCAGCAGCTGCATTGCTATGGCAGACATGTTTGAGCTGCTTGAATGCAAGCAAACTGTCCATCAAACAGTCTGTTCCCATGATCATCACATGTGATGATAATAAGATCTGAACCAGCAGGTGTTCATGTGTATCTAGATGGAACCTCTAGATACCAGTGTGGTGTAGTGGTTACGTGCATGGACTCTTATCTGGGAGAACCGGGTTTGATTTCCCACTCCTCCAATTGCACCTGCTGGAATATCCTTGGGTTAGCCATCGCTCTGGCAGAGGTTGTCCTTGAAAGGGCAGCTGCTGTGAGAGCCCTCTCAACCCCACCAGGTGTCTGTTGTGTGTGGGAGAAGATAAAGGAGATTGTAAGCTGCTCTGAGTCTCTGATTCAGGGAGAAGGGCAGGGTATAAATCTGCAATTCTTCTTCTTCTTAATCAGTGTTCATCTTTAATGATCACCTTACCCATACAAGCTGAAGAGCTCCAGAATATGAAATGTATTCTCTTCTTGCAACAATGGAGCAGAGGTCCATCAGTGGCTATTAGCCACAGTGTGTGTGTGTAAATTTTATATATATATATATATATATATATATATATATATATATATATATATATATATATATATAAAATTTTTGGCCACTGCGTGACACAGAGTTTTGGACTGGATGGGCCATTGGCCTGATCCAACATGGCTTCTCTTATGTTCTTATGTTCAGATAAGTTATGAGGAGTCTTGTTATAAAGAAGCAAGGGGACCATGTGACTGTAACTTGAGCTGCCCTGAAAGAGATTACAGAAGCCAAGTTCCTTGATATGTTTTCTGCATTTTGTGCCCTAGTTCTTGACCAGAATACAAATTGATAAATGAGCTATTGTTCTCAATTAAATTTTAAAACTATGCTTCCCTCATTTTGCAAACAACCCTCCTCATTCCAACTTGGCCTTGATCTTTAGATTCCTCAGTGCCTGCTGTGCCTTCCTCAGTCCATGACATTTCCAGATAATTACACAACCCTGTGGTGCCCACATTCATAAATTGACTGAATTATTCATCCCAGAAACGTTTGAATAAATAACAGACTCTGCCCAAACTGGCTGGGAATGATTTACTGCTGGATCTGAGGCTTGTTTACCTAGAAGTAAATTCAGCTGAGGTCAAGGGGGCTTACTCCCCAAATAGAGTTGCCACCAAATTTTCCCTCAAGCAAAATTTTGAAGTAAACATAAAAGTTCCAGCTTGAGAAAGCCAGCTGAAAAGTTAAGAAAGGAAAGAAAGTTTTGCTGAAGTTCAGCGTTCTATATCTTTTAGCCTGGGATCCATAGCAAACATATTAAGTAGGGTTGCCAAATCCAATTCAAGAAATATCTGGGGACTTTGCAGGTGGAGCCAGGAGACTTTGGGGGTGGAGCCAGGAGACTTTGGGGGTGGAGCCAGGAGCAAGGGTGTGACAAGCATAATTGAACTCCAAAGGGAGTTTTGGGCATCACATTTCAAGGGACTGCACATCTTTTAAATGCCTTCCTTCCATAGGAAATAATGAAGGATAGGAGCACCTTCTTTGGGAGCTCATAGAATTGGACCCCCTCGTTCAATCTTTTTGAAACTTAGGGAGTATTTTGGGGAGAGCCACTGGATGCTATACTGAAAATTTGGTGCCTCTACCTCAAAAAACAGGGCTCCCAGAGCCCCAGATACCCTTGGATAAATTCTCCATTATTTTCTGTGGGAATAAGTCTCCATAGGGAATCATGAGTACCCAGCAGACATTTCCCTCCCCTCCCCCCCGCTTTCTGATGACCCTGAAGCGGGGGGAGGGTCTCCAAACTGGGGGATCCCCTGCCTCCACCTGGGGATTGGCAACCCTAATATTAAGTGTTGGGTTTGGTTAGAATGCAGGTCTTAGAGGTGGGAGACCTGAGTTTAAAACCTCTTGTGGTCAAAGAAGAATGTATTCCATATCACACAGAAGATCTCTGGTTAAATCTCTTGATAGAGGAAGAGCAAAAGAGGCAAAATGTTCTGGTGTCCAGTAGGGGACACAGCACCCATCTGGCCTTTCACCTTTGCTCTTCGGGGCAGTAGCATGGAGTCAAATAGTTTTTCTAGCAAGAGAATTGTCATTCAGAGTTATTATGAAATACTGCATACTGATAAAAATGTAGTGCAATGGCTTGAATCCAGGCTAGATGTTTCAACAAGCACAAGGATTTCTACCCAGGGAGCACATTTTTCCCACCTCCCATGGCAGCTCCATGTACCCCTCTGAAATTCTGTTCTTGGGGGAGGGGAGGCCCCCAGAAACAGGATTTCAGGAAGCATTTTGGGTTGCCATGGGAAGTGGGAGGCAGGAAAATCACAGTCAGTTGATGGAAAGTCTTGCATTCTTGGAAAAGTTAGTGTGGATCCAATCATATCTTATCTACTAAAACCTGGAGGAGAAGGTGTAAAGGGAGGACACCAAAACTACATTTTGCTCTGGACTGATTACCTCTCATTCTGATTTTGGGAGGATGGGACAATGGGTGCGTTCACACACACTAAATAATGCACTTTGCAACTTGATTTTTACTGTGTAAGAATAGCAAAATCCACTTGCAATCAGTCTCCATGTGAAAGCACCTAGTGGCATAGCAGATGCTTTGCATGCAGACAACACTCATTCAGTCTCTCGCATCTCCAGGTAAAAAATTGAAATGAACCAACAAAACAAATCAGGACACCAAATGAAGCAACAAAATAGAAGGTGAAATTAATTTCTTCTTTACACATCCTTAGCAGGTGCATAGTCATTATATTCGCTATTTGATCCATATGATGTACAGTGTACTATAAATGAGACTTATGAGTTCTGCATTATCAGGCATAGTAAAGAGTGCTAATATGAAGTGCTTTATATAGTCTAGAGCAGTAGTCTTCAACCTATCCAGACCCAAAGCTGATATAAGACATATCTGTCATCCTACTTCATCATAATGTAGCACTTTAGATCAGTGGTCTTCAACCTGTGGGTTGGGAGTCAGGAGCAAGGTCCCCCCCCCCCACCCTCGAGAAGGGAATGCAGTGGAACAGAGTTCTGGAACCTCTTTGTGGAAACAAAGTTCTCAACAAATGTTTAAAAGTTAATGGACACCTGTGTGTTTCTCCTTCATTTCCCTCTTGAGAGCTCCAGCATCTCTTTTTCCAGAAAAAAAGCCCTGGTCAAAAGATTCCACAAAACATAATCTGCTGAGCTGCAAGCCCCCAACCAAACAGCTTGTTGTTGTTACTTTTGGGAAACCTGTGCAGCTAGTCCATGTATGCCTTCTTCTGCACATCATGCATCTCCACAATGAAAAGTTCAGTAGGATGGTGAGGTGAGGGCACTCTACTTTGAAGAGAATTAGTTTTTAGCAGAGATAAGTTCAGGGACACTGACATCCTGTCACATGACTGTGATGTCATGTGGCCCTGCCATGTGCTTTGTACTTCATTGGGTCCTATGATGCCTGGGGTTAAAGATCAGCCCTGGGTCTGGAAGGGTTGAAGACTACTGCTTTAGATTGTACAAATCACTTCATACTAGTGCTTACTACCCCTGATAATGCAGAACTCATAATTCTCATTTGTCTGCTGCCTCTCCTTCTGAGCTATTTTACTGGCATGGATGGTGTTTCTGAAATGGATGTGAGCTTGGTTTAAATGGGTGTGGAAACTGACTGAAGGGATATCTTGACTCCAGCAGTGAGCCTGGCCAAGAACTGAATATACAAGGCATGCCTCATGTAAATGTGACCTTTTTTTTTTAAAGGCAATTTAGTACAGGGTCTAACCACATGTGAAAAAATTACCATGTGAACAGCGAAACAACCAATTAACAAATGTGCCAATGTAAGCAACCAATTTTTTTTAATGTCATGCTGACCTATGGGAGTATCATACAGTTGTTTGTGCAATCTGCAACTTTCTTTGCCCCTGCACCACAGTTCACAGGCAGCAGTGTGAAAACTTGCATGTGCAAAACAAAAAGCTAATTTAAAACTCTTGGTTATAAAGCAAGCAGTTTTAAGCATTTGCAGATAGTGTTAGCAGGTTGCGAACTACTTAAAGGGATGTGGATTCATTTGGGGAAAGCCCCATTTGAATAGAAATGGGAATGCCATCATATAAACAAATACAGCACAACATTGGACTTCTTGAGTATTTGGTAGGTCATCAAGCCCATTTGGTACTTTGATCATTCTGTCCTTGCCAAGTTATCACTGCATATCAAAATCTTCCTAATTCTTAATCATGGTTTGCTGAGATTTAATCAGAGCAAAGCAAAAGCTAAGGAGAAAAACAACTGTCCTAAGCAGCTGCCTCAAAGGCAAAAGAACGATAAAACAGGACATTCAGTCACATTAAAACAAACACCTTGTCAAATGAAATAAACTTCACAAAACTCTACAACTGAAGAAAAGGCACTGTGACTGCTTCCATCACATCAGGAGGTAGAAGGAACAGATGTAATTATAAAGCTATGCTTCACAAAAGCAGCAGAAACTCTTTAACGGAAGAGAAGACTTTGGAGAAGGGCAAAGCCTCTGTAATCCAATCAAACAATCTGGAATACTCAGATCAATTTCCTGGACATCCTCCAGGCATCCAAAACTTAATTTTAACATCCAGCATTTTACAGAAGAAAATGGGGATGCTCCTGTGTGCTTGTAATGAAGACTGCTTGAATGTCATGCACTCCATTCTATATTTGTTCATCAGTATTCGTGCACCAGGTGTACCATTCTGCATCCTTCTGATGACCGTTGCATTCTGCATCCTTCTGTAGATAACAAGTTTTATTAAATTTAACAGGGAAAATTAGGGAATTGAGGGAAGGATCAGGGATAGGATACAGAAAATAAAAGAATAGATTACAGTTATTACTACATCAAGAAAAACAAAAGAACAATATAATTCATTATACCTGCAGGTACTCAAAATTAATACATAGATATTACCTTTAAAGTCTATAAATATTTTATGATCTTTTGATATTACTGTAAAATCCTCCTGCTTTACCAGCTATTTAGTGGCAGATTCCAGATTGTTATCTATCATATCTGTGATCATACAAAACGAAATCTATGTATCTTTAATCTACATAAAGCAACAGAAGGAAGAAAACAATAAGAGAAAGAAAGGTTCAAATTCTGGTCTTCAGTACTAGCTTATTAATCAAGAGGTTTCAATATGTAGCAACAGCAGCTGCATCTCTATCTAATTTACAAAGGAATCTCAAGGCTAAATGAAAATAAAACAAGATTCTCATTAACCGTGAAAGACTTTTGAGTTAGATGGGTACAGTTATGATACTCATGTCTTACTAGCAATTGTTGATAACTTTAGGCATCTACTTGAACAGTTAGCTCTCTTTAATAAACAAAAAGGATGAGTTTTCAAAAAGAAAAGAGAAAAAGTAAGCAAGGGAGGAGAAGGAGAAAAAACACAAACCCATGGAATGCTGTTTTTACAGCAGCCCTCATCTCAGAAGGCGCTAGCCATTCCCAATTGCTCCCACAACTTCGCACTAAACAGAAAGGGGAACCTTGATCTATAGGGAAGATTCATCTCACTCCCATCAAATTGTACTCATTTACTTCCCTGAAAAGCAAAGAAAGAAGCTCTTAGTGGATTAATTCAATGGCAGACATCTCCATGCATGGGAATGAACAAAGGGCACCTCCTCACCAACCATTCAAGAAAAAGCAAAAATATTAAAGGTATGTACACTTTCCTTATATATATGTATGTGTGTATGTAATTCTAGCTACAATAGTCCAAATTCTAATTAAACAGATTAATTTTTAGCCTTACATTAGCTTATATTTAAATTTTAAGAAGTTTTACAAGTTGTTAGAGTCATTAAAACCCCTCTTTTTTAGCAACAGATTGTTAAACGTCATTATGATTCTGAGCTTTGCAGAAAATCACACCAAACCAAAACAAGCTGCCCATTCAATTTGAAAAATAAAAAAAACAAAAACAAATAATCCTGCTTTAGGTTTGAAGAATCCCTCAGAAAGGTGGGGGGGGATTCAAAATTAAGTCCCATAATATTGTGCCTGTTAGAGAATAGTCTTAATCTCTTCTTATAGTTTGAATAAAAATGAAGATCCCCTAGTTTGAAAATGAGAATATCCATTCCAAGATGTTATGTCAGATCCATAATATTATGCTCAAGCCACTGTATGGTAAGAGTTTATATTCTCTTCTTCCTAAAAGCCTTCCAAGTCATAATCCTTGTTGTTGGACTTGCTCTGAGGCTATGGATTTTAATTGAGTCGACTGATTTTTCCCTTTCATTGCTGAGCGTTTTTACAAAGAGCTTTGGAGCCAAATCAATGTTATTCGCCCCTTTCTTTGTCTCAGTGAACTGTAGGTTTTGTTTCTCCTGCATAAGTGCATAAACTGCATTCATTTTAAAATCAAGCAAAGCAATCTCAGGCAGTTGTTGTTTCACTTTTGCCCACTTCTCAGGCAGATTTTGTACTCCTTGATACCTCTGTTCTTGTATATTTTCCATATTTTCCATTTCTTTACAATTCTCCAGGAATTTTCCCATCTGTTCCTTTACAAATTTTTCTAAAAGACCAAATCCCTGCCTTATGGAGAGTATAGTAACCATAACATCTTTTGAATTATTCATCTCTTTCCTGCTGTTATAATCAGTATGATAGTAGAAATCAGAGAATAAGTTCAGAGTGCCAGGTTGAAAATTCAGAAATCCAGCTTTTCTCATATAAAGTCACATTCCACCTTTGATCAAGCTTTGTATAGTATGTTGGTAGTCCAATTGTCACTTATTTAATTTTAAACCAGATCTATCCACAACTATATACTCAGTCCAATTCCTTTTACTTGAAATAAAGACAATTGTTATAAGCTTGTTCTTTTAATTTTAGAAACCTCTCTTGTGGGGGGGGGGGGGGTCTTTTAGCCTCTTTCCCCTCCTTTTGATCAGTCAAATTTGGTTTTATAATAGGACTTTAGCTGATAGGTTACATTCCAGAGTGAACTTACTTGCAAGGTATAGTTCGTTAGTTGAAGTAGAAAGACAATTAGAAGAAAGTATTTTGTTACGAGTAGACACAGCTAGTGCCATACAAAATGGCAATTGTCGCAGTGAGGCTTCAGAATAGACAAAGAACCAGACTTTGCCCGCTGACGAAATCCCTGGGAATGTCATTTCCCATGCTGTCAGGGGTCTCCCTCTAGGGGTCCTCTCGGGTATCTGGGCTTCCTAGACCCCCTCAATCTGCTCAATTCGGGGAGTTCACAAGAGCTGCGATTCCCCCTGCCTTGCTGAGCTGAAGTCGGAACAGGAAGCCATTCTGCATCATTCTGATGACCCACTGCAGATTTCTGTAACTTTCATTTGTGTGGACCTGTGCACAGGGTAGATACTGATACCTTCAGAGGTCGTTTTGTAGGGGAAAGGGTTCAGGAGCTCAGTAGCATATCTCATTTCCATATGCCCTATGATCTGTGTGCAGCAGGGAGAGAACGCCCTGCTGCATGCAGACCCTGGTTGGAGGTTCAGGAGCAGCATTCCTGTGAGCTCCTGCTGAATTTAAGTCCTGGATATCTTTTTTATGTGTTCCAATACATACTTCCATAAGGGTAACACCCACTCATTGGATTCACACTAAGATATCTGCCACCCCCCCCCCAATCTGGGCTGCAGAACAGAATATGGGCAAAAAGAACCTGTTTGTAATTTTGTTCTGCAACCTGAACTGAGTGGGAGGATTTCCTGTCAGGAAAAAAATTGGAAGCATCCCTGTGTTCATTAACATTAAAGTTATGTTGCAGTGGCAACATGGGAACTGAAAAAAGGACGTGTTTGTATTTCACTTTTTTACGCGCTGGTTCCTGGCTATTTTTGCTGATTGGCTTTTATTTTTAGTGGTTGTTTGGCTTGCCTGTTGAAGTACTTTATTTTATTGTATTATTATTATTACACTGTATTATCACAGTGAGTATTTCTGTAAAGCAGGATATACATTATTAAAATAAATTATATCAACTCTTGTCGGTTTCTCAATGAGACTTAAATTGAGCACATTTGTTCTGGGGCCACAGTGTGCAGTGGAGCTGGTTTGGATGTCACGCCCAGGTTTGATGATGCTGGTCTTTAGTCTTCCACATCCAGTCCAACTGTTCAGCCTGCAGGATAATGAAGTCGAAAGCAGAACATTAACTAGAAATTGGCTGTGGCACCTAACATAATTTATCTGCATTGGATTAATAAAGCCTTCCCATTCATGTTGCAAAACCAGGATAATCAGTGTGAGACAGGACAGAATTTGCAGTTTGACTCCTGCAATGTTACTCAAGATTAGATAAGACAAGTCACTTTATTTTAATTTCATCCTCTTTTTAATTACATCCTTTCTTTAAAGAATTTATTCTTAAACTTACTCCACCACCACAGGGGATGGGAAACCCCATTTTCCCTCCTCACTACTGACTCCAGCTCTTCCCTTTGGGCTCTGCCCCTTTTCCTGCTTGCCACTACAGACCCCTACCAGCATTCATGTGCCATCTAGAGTTGCTATGGTAACCCCAACTGCCACTTGATTGCTTTAAAAAATGCCTGCAATTGCACAGATGTTGCTATTAACTTGAGGGGAGCAATCGTTTATTTTAAAAATTGGGATTTTTCTACAGATGCAATCCCTCCCAGCTTTGCAGTACCCCAAATCACAGGTGTTACTGGCCTCATTTATACAGCTTCACCTATTTGCATGGGAGCCCGTCTTCTATTAGCTATACAGCTATGCAACCAACCACTCACAGGTGGAAATGTGGAAGTAAACTAGGGAAGTATGAATATGCCCTTATGTGGGCTGTGGCTGTGGTTTTGGGGGTTTTCCCAGTGTTTCTTTTTGGGGGGGGGGGGCGGTGTAGTGACCAGTTTCAATTTGTAGCAGTAGGAAAGAACCAAGAGTCCAGCAGCAACTTAAAAGACTCACAACATTTGAGGCAGGGTATGAGCTTTTGTGAGTCACTGCTTACTTCTTAAGGCACAGCTAGAATGTAAGTCCATCTGTCCTAATTATTGGAAAGTGTTGTGAATTCAGATGCCAAATGACAATAGCAGGTGAATGACAATAGCAGGCACAACTGAATTTGGTGTGATATGCAGACGGATAGTAGGTGTGGAGAAATCAACACTGGTAGTGAGACAGGAAACCTAGGTCTCAGTTCAGTCCAGGAGGATGCATTGTCTTGAGCTTCATTATCAGTTGCAATTCAGCAATCTATCCTCTAATCTCCTTTTGAAATTCCTTTGTAAGAGAACTGCTGCTCTTAGGTCAGCAACTGAATGCCCTGGAAGGTTTAAATGTCCCCCCCACTGATTTTTAAATATTGGGGTTTCTAATGTCAGATGTATGTCCATTAATTCTTTGTTGAAGGGACTGGCCTGTTTGTCCAGTGTAGAGGGTGGAAGGGCATTGCTGACATATGATGACATAAATCGCATTAGAGGATGAACAGGAGTAAGAACTTGAGATGATACAGCTGATATTGCTGGATCCACTGATGGTGTTGTTAGGACCTATATGAGAGCAAAGTTGGCATCTTGGTTTATTGCAGGCCTTGGTACCAGAGCCCATGTTACTGCTAAGTAGTTTATCATTGCGGGGTGAGAAGTTGTTTTAGGTTAGCAGGCTGTCTGTAAACAAGAAAAGGTAGGGTTCCCCAGTGCCTGTGGGAGGGAAGTGTCACTAATGAGTTGTAGGTCATTAATAATGTGTCTAAGTGGCTTCTGTTGTGAACTGTAGGTGACCACCAGTGGTGTTTTGTTGTCCTTTTCTTTGAGCTTGTCTTGTTGCAAGCTGTCCCTGACCCATGTCTGACCTTTGCAGTCATCTTTCTCACCCCCCACTTTCACATATCATAGTGGTGCTCTTCTATACCTTCCAGCTTTTCCCAGGCTTTCCTGTTATCTTTTTGGGAAATATTAGCCCAAGCCAGAGTGGTGACCAAGTTAAGATGGTGGTGCCACCCATCCGAGCACTATTTCATGTCCACAGAAGCTGTTTTCTATCACCACCATCTGAGGGCTTTTTGGGGTTTTTAAAGGAAGTTGGTAATTGATAAATCTACTTTTTAAAAAAAGTCCTCTAGTGGTGTGGGTGGAAAATGACCACCATGTGGGCCTGGGAGGGATAGAAAATGCAAGACAACTCAGTATGTGGAGGCCCTGTTGCTGCTGTATTGAATCCACAGCAGCAGTGAGGAAACCTTGGGGACTCATCACCACCCTGTGGGAAAAGACGTGGTTTGTTTCCTGCATGGCATTTGATGACATTTCATTACCATTTATACAGCACGTCTTTCTGTCTGTCTATCTGTCTATCATCTGTCTGTCTGTCTTTTCATTAGATTTGTACCCCGTCCTCCCTGCAAATACTAGTATCAGTTTTGATGGCAACAATTTTATTGAATTTCATTAGTATGATCAGGGGGGGAAAGACAAGTACAGTTTCACAGATGCTGAGTGGGGAGAATCTATGCCTCAAACTGGAAATTTCAAATCAAACTCTTTCAGCAATTTGTAATGCAACCCTAAAATAAGTCCAGGGCAAATGCAACTCCCTAGGTTTCTCCTAGGTAAAGGGATCCATGCTGCCCAGTCTATAGAATAGCAATGGGAAAGTGTAAATAACGTCTAGACCAGCCCCCCGCCCCCACCCCCTCATCAGCTATAGCAACTGACTGTCAGAACTTTTCGATATTGTGCCTGGCCCCAGCAGATGCTGCTGTATTTGGTGACACTTGTCTCATTGTATAGAAAAATAATGAAATTGTGCACCTCAACAATGGGCTTTAAACACTGAGATGCGTTTTAATGATAAGCCACATTAGGAGGCCTGACTGGTTGGATAGTGGGTATGAATCCATCAAATAAATAAATAGGTTCTGCATTAGCCTTTTTAAACTTACAATATTGACAATATCTTTACACATGTATTCTCCTGGGGATTTTTATTAGTCCCATAAAGTACAGATTTACACCACTGTTCCCAGAAAGAGGACTTGGCAGTTTAATCCTCTTTTTGAATACATTTAAGAGCATGTCTTTAAAAAATTATGGTGCCATGATATGTAATGTTATTTTTTTTATTATTGTAATTCATAAAGAAATTAAAAACTTATATTAAAGGGGGGGAGTCAGTCCAGTCATTCAGTGGACACTAACTAAATGCAATGTAACACACCTTGTTGCGATGTATTGGTTAGAATACTGGATGAATTTCTGGGAGGAATATGATTCACCTTCTGCAGTCAAGCTCTCTGAGTGACCTTGGGCCAGTCTCTCTCTCTCTCAGCCTAAGGTATCTCACAGGGTTGTTGTGAGGCTAAAATGAGGAAGCAACAACCCTCTATGCTACTTCTGAGCTCCTGGAGGAAGAGGAAATATATGCTAGACAGAAAAGAAGCAGCAAGGGCCAAGGGAGAGTTGCTTAAGACAGGCTCATACTTAAAATCATTTGGGGAGATGGGAAGTCTCAGGCAGAGATACAATGGAAAACAGGTGGAAAGGGGAATGATAGCTAATTATTTATATTATCAATTAGTCTATTGCATGCAAAATATTGGAGGCTTCCCCCTGTGTTTGTGGTTCATTGGCAAAGCACATACTTTGTATTAAGAAAGTGCCAGGTTTGGTCCCTGGAGCTCCAGTTGGAAAGAATCTGAGATAACTGTACTGCAAAAGACAGCCTGAGAATCTGGAGAGCTGCCAGGAATCGGAGGAAGCCAGGGGTCATCAGCCTTTTCTTTGATGAGAGCTACTTCTGAATAATGAAAAATATCCTGAGCTACTATTCCCCACCCCCACCCCAAGAAACAGCAGCTTTCCCTGGGTCTTCTAAGGTATGCATATGAATTCCGCTGCAGCAGCTGGTGATCTGCCAGTAGCTCATGAGTTACCTGTTGGAGATCCCTGGAGTAAATGATGCTGAACTAGATGGACCAATGACTGGATTCAGTATAAGGAAGCTTCCTAGGTACCTGGAGTTCTTGAATGGAAGCAAAAACAGCAGGATTATGCAACACCAGTAAAGCTGAACAATATAAACATGAGAGAAAAGATCAGACACTTTTTAGAAAAGTCAGCATCCTTGTATTAATTATCACAGCTGGGATAATATAAAGCCTGCAATCATATTCCTTTACTAATGTTGTTGTTAGTTAATTTTGGACACTGTTTTGACATTTTTCTTTTGTTGAAGTGTTATATTGTATAGAGGGAGTTTTATAAAACAACTTTTAATTTAACAAATTAAGGGCACAATCCCCTGAAAGTTAAATACTATTGCATTCCAAAGATTTCGTTTTGAAACTTAAGCACTTCTTCCATTGAAATCAATAGGACCTAAGAATCTAGGATAGATTGCTCCCTAGAGTTTTTACCATTTTAAATCTGCATAGCATTACAAAATAATAACCCCAAGGAAGTGTAGGATAAGTACACATGACAACAATTGAGCGATGCTCGCCTGTTGCAGCACAGACAACAGAGACTCAATTCAGATATTATGATGAACATCTGCTTGGTGGATCCAGAGATGACTTGTCAAGATGCTTTATGTGTTCCCTCCTGCCTCCTGTTATTCTCCCTCCTTCACTTGTGGGGCTGAGTCAAAGCCTTCCTGGTTAAGAAAGCCTTCAATCCAACTCCATTGTTGATTAAAATTATATGTTTTTTTTTTTTAATTACAAAGCAAGACTGGATGAAACAAGGCCACAGATGAGGCTAAGGAAAGGTTCCCAGGGGGATATGGAAACCCAGTATTGGATGAGCTACTGTAGCACATGCAAGTTTAGTGACATTTACAGGACCCTACTAAAACACACACATGGTGAATTCGTATGCAATGTGGCAGGTTAAACAGGTGCAGAAGTCAGGTCAAGGAGAGGCCACTGCTCCCTACAATGAGGTCTTTTTTTCTCGTGCTGAAAGGTAGAAATTAGATTACGGATGTCCTGATGACAAGCAGAGTGCTTAGGGTGATACCGAGCAGTACAAAGAGCATGCAGCATCTCCTGAGCTATAAACAGTGCCACAGACTTTCAGAAAGCCCTTGACAGAACTTTTGACAAAAGGTGTTTAGAAAGGCAGAGATAAAATTAAACTTCTAATGGAGCAACAGATGGTTACAAGCACTTGCGGTAGGGATGCAGAGTGCTTCTAGTTGGGACTTTTTCCCTGATCAGGATTTGTGGGGATAAGGGTTGCATATTAAAGGGACACTTCTCTAGCTATGTCTTTAATTTGTCAAAAGAAAAAAAGGGGGGGGGGGAACCATGAACATCTCATGAATGAGGCAGAAGTGGTGGGGAGTCATGCTAAGGCTTTCCTCTACATGTTCCACCTATTCCGATTTATCAAGAATGGTCTGGTAACAAGCAGAGGGGATGTGAGAAAGAAATGGGAGGGGGGAACCTTTGGTGAGTGGTTAAGTGTGCGGAGTCTTATTTGGGAGAATTGGGTTTGATTCCCCACTCCTCCACTTGCAGCTGCTGGAATGGCCTTGGGTCAGCCATAGCTCTCATAGGAGTTGTCCTTGAAAGGGCAGCTACTGTGAGAGCTCAGCACCTACCTCACAGGTAGGGAAGGTAAAGGAGATTGTGACCGCTCTGAGACTCTGAGATTATAGGATAGGATATAAATCCAATTTCTTCTTTTACTACAACACCTTGATCTCCTTGGGGAAATGTGGGATAGATCATGCAGTCGAAGACTACCTCCTCCCATTTTTTAATTCTACACTTCCTCTAAGGAATTCTGGGCAGCATGCACGATATCCTCCCCTTCTATCTACCCTTATAACAGCCATGTGAGATATGTTAGGCTGTAAGATAGTAATTGGTCCAAGGTCACCCAGTTAACTTCATGGTCAAATGGGAATTTGAAAGCACTCTCCACCTAGTGCTGTACTACATTGGCTTTTGCCACAGTTTTAAAAATCGTAACTTGCATAGACCATGATCCCATAGAAGCAGTTTGGCAATAGAACAGAAGACTAAGAAAATGTATACAAAATCTAATTCACTCACACCTATCAAACAGGCTTTGTACCAAAGAGGTATATGAAAGATAATGTACAATAAACACTGAACAAGAAGAGAAAGAAAGCAGTGTTTTTATTTTTGGATGCAGAGAAAGCATTTGATAATTTAACATGGCCTTTTAAAATATACTTCAAAATTTGATCTGTGGCCTTGAATTCTGGAACTTGATGCAAGATATATATTTGAAGCAACAAGCAAAAATTTTAATAAATGGGAAATTAACAGAAACAATTTCAATAGAAAAAAGAACATGCCAGAGATGTTCTTTGTCACCTCTACTTTTTATCTTAGTGACAGAGATTTTAGTTATAAAGATTAGACAAAACACAAGGATTAAAGGAATAAAAGTGGACAATACAGAATTTAAAATTAAAAAGCGATGTATACAATGTGGTTCCAACAGTCTTGGATTCCCCCAAATTGCTACAGTATGTAATGGAACATATCAAAGAATTTGGATTATTTCCAGAATACAAAATCAACAGAAAAAGGAAAGAAAGGATAACGAATTTTTTAACACAATAAGAAGCAGAAGATATTATAAAGCGTACAGAATGTATAGTAACTAATGACTCCATCAGATATGTGGGGATAAATGTGACTGGGCACATTTATGAGGACTAAGCCTCAATATTTATGCCAAAGATTAATATGTCCATGTTAAGATATGTAGACTAATGCAGGAATGTTATACATTCCAAAACATGGAGCAGATACAAACAAAGCAGATGCTTCCAGGAAATGTAGTAAGGAGCAGCAAGCTTCCAAAGTACAGATACTTCCAAAAAATGGAGCACAAAGCAGCAGAATAAATGCCTCCAAGAAGCGAGGAGCAACAGAACATACCCTTCCATTTACAAGTTAACTCTCAGGAATTCTTGGAGAGAAATCTGCATTGTTGAATTTACATTCATTCCCATTGAGTTCTGACTGAGAACTATGCAACCCCTTTTTCATTTCTGTATCCCCTTTATACCTTTACTTTGTTTTCCAAATATATATATATATATATATATATCCTGAAAACAAACTGTTCCCACATATTAGTACACAAGCATTCTGCCAGTGCATTGAGTCATTTTAAAGTGGTAAATGAATCCCGTAAAATGCGTGAAATTACACCCTCAATAATAGCTCCATATTTCAATGTTCAATTTACTGTTAAAGTTGATGCAATTTAGAAACTTCAAAACTGCTTAAACGGTACTCACTTAGAGGGGGGCAGGATCACACCTATTATATTCTTGCCCCCAATATCTACAGAAAGTTCAATGCACTTGGGATGTGCCACAAATAAAGTTTACACATCAAACCATTGGATATACATTGGCAATAGTAAATGTTGGGCTGAGCATGTGATCATAAAGGGGTGGGCCAATCAAGTACAGTCTTCTGCCTCCCTTTATGCTGTATGGAGTTTTAATATCTTTGTGGGGCTACGCAAGCCAAATCAAATGACATTCTAGGAGTTCTGTATACTCAGCTCTCTGTAGGGTTGCCAATCCCCAGGTGCGGGCAGGGGATCCCCCGGTTTGGAGGCCCTCCCCCCGCTTCAGGGTCATCAGAAAGTGGGGGGAGGGGAGGGAAATGTCTCCTGGGAACTCTATTATTCCCTATGGAGATTTATTCCCATAGAAAATAATGGAGAATTGATCTGCTGGTATCTGGGGCTCTGGGAGGGCTGTTTGTTGAGGTAGAGGCACTAAATTTTCAATACAGCATCTAGTGCCTCTCCCCAAAATATCCCTCAAGTTTCAAAACGATTGGATCAGGGAGTCCAGTTCTATGAGCCCGAAAAGAAGGTGCCCCTATCCTTCATTATTTCTTATGGAAGGAAGGCATTGAAAAAAATGATGGCCCTTTCAATGTGATGGCCAGAACTCCCTTCAGAGTTCACTTATGCTTGTCACAGCCTTGATCTTGGCTCCACCTCTAATGTCTCCTGTTTCCACCTCCAAAGTCTCCTGGCTCCACCCCCAAAGTCCCCAGATATTTCTTAAATTGGACTTGGGAACCCTAGCTCTCTGGCATACTTTTTTTACATAGTGGACATACAGGACCACAGTTCGGCTCAGAGTTGCAGGCCAAGGGGAGGAGTGATTGAAGCCCCCTCCCTGACCCCTCCTCTTCTGATTTTGTATCAGATGCTCCCAATGCTTCGGGAGGCAGAAATTACAAAATTCCATGAGCCTTTTGGTGGTGCTGCCCATCTAATCAGCTTCATTTGCTGCTTGCTGAGTGCTTCAGCTGCTAGGGCTAGCCACATGTCTTTAAATGAATCTACAGGGTGGACATAAATGTTAATTCATTGCCTCCTTGTCAGCTGAATGGGGCAGCACAGCTCTTCTGCAAATTTGATTACAACCATATCACTACAAAATATAATTGGAAGACATGCCATTAGTCTTACATTGTGCTCTGTGTTTATTTCCCCCGCAGACATATTTATTTTAACTCTCAGAGAAGGTAAATTCAATTAACAATGATATCCAACAACTCTCCGATACAAGGTCACTGACAGAAAAGGGGAAGAGCTGAAATGAACTAGTGAGATGGGGTAGGGGAAAAACTAAGCACATTCTCTTACATTTTCCAAACACATTTAAATTATCTTCTCCCTCCAGCATATGTGCATGCCTTGCATAGTGTTCTGTTCCCATACCCATAATGTGAGATTTTTATACATAAGCCATTTTATCACTTCTCTGTCTTGATCACAATGAGCATGCAGTGCTGTGTGCACTCTTATTCTATCAAAGCACTACAGTTGCCAACCTTCAAGTGGGCGCAACATAATGCCAATAGGTATCAGAACCCCAAATAATGAAAAGTACTATGCAAACTCTATAGAATGGTTTTTCAAATTCATGTCAAGCCAAGACAAATTCCAATACTTCAATACAATTGCAGGTTTGTTATCTTAAAGCACTTTATCAAGAGATAATTATGGTAGTGGTCCCAAGTCGTGTACAAGGAGTTGACTAATCTTTGATCCAGAGTTGATGGATGCCAGTTAGTGAGAACTGCTGTATGAATTATCTTGATGATGTTGTGTGCGTCTCGCTTGGAAGAAGTGATCAACAAAACAAGAGATTAGTCGAATCCTTGTATGGAATTTGGGACTTCTACCATAATTATCCCTTGATGAAGTGCTTTAAGATAACAAATCTTTGAATTAACTTGCTGAATGAACTGTGGAATTTTTTTATCCCTTTACTCGGCATTCCTTGTGGATCTGTAGAAGTAGGAAACATATAGTGAAGGTTTCTGCACTTTATTGTAGACTGTAATTGTATTGTAATATTGAAATATGGCTTATGGGATGCCTTGACATATATTTAAAAAATCATTATATAATTCTATAGAGTTTGCATAGTAAAAAGATAAAGGCCTGTGCAAGCACCGAGTCATTACCAACCCATGGGGGGACATCACATCATGACGTTTTCTTGGCAGACTTTTTGTTATGGGGTGGTTTGCTATTGCCTTCCCCAGTCATCTGTGCTTTACTCCAGCAAGTACTTTTCATTATTTGGGGTTATGATACCTATTGGTATTTTGTTGCACTTCCCTACATAACCTTCTTGTAGCTGTCAACCTTCAGGTGGGGCCTGGAGTTCAGCTCACCGGGAGGAAATGGCAGCTTCGGTGGGTAGACTCTGTTGTATTGCATGCCTGTTGAGCTCCCTCTCCTCCTAAAACTCTGCCCTCCCCCATCCCCTAAATCTCCAAGAATTTCCTAGTCTGGCCTTGGGAACACTAAGAATCATACATAAGTCTGGCATGCTCAAGAGATTGGGAGTGGGAAAGGCAACATGACCTGTGCAGTGATTTATGCATTAAATTTATATTCCTCCTCTTTCAGCTGTATAGTTCAAGACAGTGTACATAAGGTTCCATGAAGATCCCTTGTGGAAATACTTAGGGCCAGGGCTTTTTTTTGGTAGAAAAAGCCCAGCAGGAACTCATTTGCATATTAGGCCACACCTCCTGACACCAAGCCAGCTGAAAATGCGTTCCTGTGTGTTCCTGCTGTTAAAAAAAAAAAAACTGCTTAGGGCCAGACTAGATATGTCAGCAGCCACTGCACTACAGCCAAGGTCACAGATGTCATTTTAGAGAAGAATTTAACTATTTAGAAATTGCCACATGGGCTTGATGGCATAGCTCAGGGGTGGCCAACGGTAGCTCTCCAGATGTTTTTTTACCTACAACTCCCATCAGCCCCAGCCAGCATGGCCAATGGCTGTGGCTGATGGGAGTTGTAGGCAAAAAACATCTGGAGAGCTACTGTTGGCCACCCCTGGCATATCTGCAGCAGGTGATCTTGTTTTCCCCCTCGGCATCTTTTAAAGTGCCAAAACAGCCCCCTCCCCGCAGCTGGTGGGAGACTGCTTGCTCTCAGCTTCCTATTCCCTAACTTTCTCCAACTCATCTCAGCTTCACATCTTCCTTCCCTGGAAATAAGGACCATTTCTAACCCAGCTGAGGTTGCAACAGGCTGTGCCCTCCCTCCTCCACAGCAGCACCATCTCACTACTGGCCCCTCCAGGTGAGGCTATGTGAGCCGTGCACTTGAAAGGCAGCTCCCAATGGGCAGCGTCTGACATCTAGTTGTTAAGCAAGCTGACCAATTTGTAGGGAGCTCCTTTGCGTCTTGTTCACCAATGTCATTTTTGTACTCTCTGCAAACATTGTTTACGTGGCCTACCTTTCTTCCTTTGATTGATGGCTTTGGCATCCTACCCAGGCGCTTCCATCACATGTAAAAATAACTGATTGTATGCCTTGTATGGCTGGCTGCTAATGAACTATTCGGCTCAATGTAATAGATTCCTCTAATAGTAATAAATAGAAGCTCAAAGACCTGGCAGTGTTGCTTAATTGGTTTCAGGGTCTTCCGCATTCACCAGAGATATATCTTTAATGCCGACAGATTAATACAAAGGGACCCATTAAAAAGACATTTAAACAGAGAATAACAACACAATGGCTACAGAAAATAGAGCACAACGTACTGAAACTTTGGCGATAAAATCTGGGGACTGAGAACGCACACAGGACTCCAATTAATGAAAGAAACTTTAAATTATATGCCTGCTGCTCAGTTGTCACCCAGGCTCCAATAATACTGGACAGCCGATTAAATCCCTTGCCAGTGCATTAAAAGCACCCTGACATTGGGAAGGACACATCATTGATGCTACCCTGTGCAAAAAAAAAAAAGGCAGTGGCTAGAAGCAACAATCAGATATCTCTGGGTTGGGCATAATACACATGGTTCTTATGGCTGGGTAGGCTCAATACATGGAGCAGCAAGCAAGCAGTTGGCAATGCCCACCTAGGTGGGAGGCGGGAAAACTGAATACAGTACCTACATTTTCTCCTAATCTTTAAAACAGATGCTGCCATTGCCACCTGAATAAATGAAGTTGCCTTATACTGAGTCAAGCCATTGGTCAGTCAAGGTCATCACTGTCTACTCTGACTGGCAGTGGCTCCCCAGGGTCTCAGGTGGAGGTTTTTCATATGTTGTACTCCCAGATCCACTTTTAACTGTGACCTTCTACATGCATGACAGATGCTCTGTGTCAAGTTGACTCTTGCCATTTTTTTTCTGTGCTCTGAAATACTGAGCCTCTGCGCCTTGCCTCCATCTCTATGTAACAGTTACCACATTCTTTCTGCCTGGTCTCAAGAGTTCTCCAAGGTCACTCTTGTCTGATTTCATGCACACCTACAAAGAGGCCTGAGAAAGATTTTGGGGGAGGGATTGCTGTTTCCTGCTTTCCTTTGAAAATGTAACGGTTTTAGCCAAGACTATAAGAGCCGGGCAAAAGCCTGCCAAGTCAGTTTTCACAAAGTCCGTCCTGCCTTAGACTGCCATGTATAAATAAACTGCCATTGATGAAGTGGACTGTTTGTGATCATTGAACTGCCAGGGTTTTGACACTCTGCCACTGAACTTCATCCCCACCCCTTGTTGGACAGAAAGGCACATGCATTTAGGGGAAATGGGGTGTTCCATATAAAATTGAATGGCTCTGTTTACCAAAGCTGAGATTATAATTAATTGCCATGGATAGACCACATCTCCTGTCTTGAATGTGTGTGTGTGTATGATGGCCTTGTCCACTTCCCACCCTCAAAGGCAAGATTTCCCCTCTATTTTTCTTTCCCTTTACTCATTGAGCCACTCTAGAAATGTGTTTTCTTTTTTGCTGAAGAACTGGCTGTCTTTCCCTGTCACAGTGTGATATTTTGGCTGTTGCCTCAGCCCAGGAACCTGAGGGATGGATCAGGAGCCCACTTTAACTTAAACGGCACCCGAGGCATCTTGAAATTCAATAACAAAATGTTTTATTTAACATAGAAGGAAAATGTCAAGTGGAATCAGGGGCTGAAATTTTTGAGGTAAAACCAATATATGCACAGACTATAGTTCTTATGTTTCAGGGTAATGAGATTTCCATAAGATTTTCACAGTGAGTTAAAGCTTTATGTTGAGAGGCTTTTATTTTCCCAAACACTCCAGTGCACTTTCTTTGAGTATTCTCTGACTCTTAGTTTATAGGAGGCTGATATACTCTTTCCGGTACCCAGTTTCTAACCACACCAGACTGAGGATCTCTGCAGTCTTCAGAACTAATTCCCTGTTTGACTGGGTAGGGAATTCTCTTCACTCTCTAGAAGATCTATCTCCTTTCCTTTGCCAGAATGGGAGTCTTTGCCTACTTCCCAAACTTCCTTGCCAACTTTTCCCAGTTCTCCTGTTTGTGTTAAACTGCTTTCACTTAAGGCTGAATTCTGAAACTGTCAATACTCAACTCTTCTCAGCTAGGACTGAAATTAGACTGTCAGTACTCAATTCAGTCAAGGCAGAAATCTGACTGGCCATCCATGAAGCAGAAAGGTGAGGAAGGGCTCTGAATATAATGCCCCTTGGGGGAAAACTGCAATTTTTTTATCTGGATCAGGGAGCTGAAAAATATCAATATTCCTAGTTATCTGTATTTTTTCTGGGATTCCAATAACATTTGGCTCCATCATTCCCTATGAGGAATCTTTCTGGGGGGGCTGGGGTTTTTTAGTAAATGGCTCCAGAATAGCAGCTGAACTGCTGGTGCCTGTCCATTAAATGTCCCAAGTTTCAAGTGAATTGGACGAAGAGGCCAATACTATAGGCCCCTGAATAAGATGCCCCCAGCCATCCTACATTGTTTTCTATTGGGGGGTGGGAATTGCATGCTTTCTCCTGGGCAAAGAATAGCGAAGGCACAAAAGCAAGCAAAGCACAAAGCTCTCAAAGTAGAAAGAACCAACAAGCCCGTAGAACCAGTGCAGAACCAGGGAATCCCAGCAAAACCATGGGATAAAGTGACAAGCCTAGCACAACAAATGCACAATGTGAAAATCCAAGCCAATGTCAAATGAGAGAATCTTTCAATCTTCTTTCTCTAAAAGATCTTGGCCCAAATGGGAGTCTTTGCCTACTTCCCAAAACAACAAAACCGGTTTCAAAGAATAGAATCAGAGTCAAACCAACATGACAAGCCAATACCAAGCCAAGAGAAGACTCAGATACACACACAAAAATCAACCCACTCCTGAGAACCTTTGAACATTGGTTCCTGATGTTCCCAGTTAATCCCAAATATTTCTGGGATTTTTTGGAACGCTTTCCCCAGTATCCTGGAAAATCTCAGGTACCATCTGCACACCCAAATATATCTGGAAAATATCGATAGGTATTTTTCAGATAAATATTCAGGTCAGATATATATATATATATATATAGGAACACACATCCTTAATCACTAATGCATTTTCTTTAAATAAATTTTACCAAAGCAGCATATTTAGGCAAGTCAAATTCTTTTCCAGCATCTACAGCTTTCAATGATAAATACCAGACTTGCAATATGTGAATCAGTCAGGGCTTTTTTTTAGCAGGAACTCCTTTGCACCCCTGATGTAGCCAATCCTCCCGGAGCTTACAGTAGGCCCTGTACTAAGAGCCCTGTAAGCTCTTGGAGGATTGACTACATTAGGAGCGTGTGGTCTAATATGCAAAGGAGTTCCTGCTACAAAAAAAGCCTTGGAATCAGTAATAAAGGAAATGGAACCTCGTGTCAGTTGCCCCCTACAAGTCTGAAACTAATTACCTGTCCTCTGTCTACTGGGTAATGCCACTCAGTCTAGCTCCTTTTAACTTGTTAGTGCATAGGTTTGCCAATCCCCAGGTCCCAGTGGGGGTTCTCCCACTTTCCCAGGCTCCTTCCCACTCCCAGTCGCTGACCAGTGGGGGAAAGCCCCGACCCCACAGCCACCATGTGCCTTTCCAGACTCCACTAGGAAAGGCTTCCTCTTGGGATGGTGGGTCTGTGTCTTTAAGGCTGAATGGGGGTGGGGGGGGAGCAGGCAGAACAATGTGGCTGCTTCCAGTGGCTGTGAAAGCAGCCCAGACCTTCTGTTGGTTGCACAATCTTTTCAGAGGTCGTCGTTTGCATAGGAAAGATAAACTTGAACCTCTGGTTGCTCTGTGTTACTTTGAAGAAGCTGGAAGTTCAGCAGCTCGTGAGTAGAGATTCCAATCCCCCGCTTCAGAGTAGTCAGAAACGGGGGGAGAGGGAAATGTCTGCTGGGCACTTCATTATTCTCTATGGAGATCGATTCTCATAGTGTATAATGGAGAATTGATCTGGGGATATCTGGGGCTCTGGAGGGGCTTTTTTGAGGTAGAGGCACCAAATTTTCAGCATAGCATCTGATGACTCTCCTCAAAAAGCTCTCCAAGTTTCAAAAAGATTGGACCAGAGGGTCTAATTCTATGAGCCCCTTATTCTTCATTATTTCTAATGTAGGGAAGGCATTTAAAAGGCGTGCGGTTCCTTTAAATGTGATGGCCAGAACTCCCTTTGGCGTTCAATTGTGCTTGTCACATCTTTGCTTATGGCTCCACCTCCAATGTCTCCTGGTTCCACCCTCAAAGTCCCCAGATATTTCTTGAATTGGACTTGGCAACCCTATAAATAGTGCACCATCTAGTATTACTTTCCAATTGAGAAAACATGAAGATCACTTGATTTTTCTGCTGTTCTTTGCTTAACAGCTAAAGCTTCATTCCCTTTCATTCTGCTGCATACGTAACCTGGGCCACAGCTCTGATGTCACAAGTCCCTTCCAGTGTTAAGCCCAGTCACAGGACATGTGGGCACCTGCCCCAGAAAATAAATAAATAAAAGGCCATGCCAAGCACTCCTGATGATGGAAAATTAGATACACATTTATTCGATATTCTGCACTACCCAAAGCACTTTAATAACTATATTAATCTAAAGGCTACATCAATAAAAGTGCTCCAGTACGTTCCCGTTAAATGCCAGTGGGGGGGGGGGGGCAAGGGGAGTGAATATTTCCTATTAACATTTAACAGGAGCTTCAGGTCACCTTGCTGTAATGGCACAAATGGCTACACTTTAATGGCAGTTTAATTAGATTTACTATAGGGAAGATGCCATGTTACAAATGCAGCATTCCACACTGCAGATCATGGGGAGGGCATCATAAATAAAGTCAAAATGAAATATTGTGAAGGGAGGATGAGACCTAAGTATCTCTTTTTCTTCAACTTCATTTTTCACCGCATACCACATAAAACAATTTTTTGCTGACTGCTGTCTGGCCTGCCTCCCATCAAGTGAGGAGCAAGGCACAGGTGAAGGAGGGCAAACAGAGTGTCCTTATCCTAAGTCACTATACTGGTCCATCTAGTTCACTGGTGACTCCTCTGACTGGTAACCATTTTCTGGAGCTGGGCAACACTTTGGAGGCCTTTCCCGGCACCTGCTACCTGAGCTTCTTTCAATAGGAGATTGGCCAGAGACCTTCTGCATACAAAGTATGCATTCATCACATCCTCTCCAGTAAATATTGTCAGACTTAAAGTACCAAGTACTGTGGTACTTGAAGGCTCAGCTTCAGGATCACAAAGTAATGTCTTTCACCATTAGACATGAGATCCTTAGTGAATCAGGCCCATTAGTCCATTAACCCCCCCAAGTAGCATGATTAGAAATGATTCTCCAGACTCTTGGACTTTTCTTCCCTATCTAGCTATCCTGAGATTCTTTTCACTGAGGATGCTAGAGTGAGCTACGCCTGGGGCCTTCTACTTCAAAGAAATGTGTGGTTTGTAACAGAGCTATGACCTTTCTCCTGTATGGGATCCCCTGGTTCCGACTAGCAAGCCTGATTTAAAAGTTTTTACAGAGATTAGGCAGTGTCATTCCACCCTAATATCATTAAAAGTCTTCCTTGCTGGTCAAGAAGAGCCCCATGGCGCAGAAAGCTGCAGTACTGCAGTCCTAAGTTCTGCTCACAACCTGAGTGCGATCTCCGGTGGAAGTTGGGTTTTCAGGTAGCCAGCTCAAGGTTGACTCAGCCTTCCATCCTTCTGAGGTCAGTAAAATGAGTACCCAGCTTGCTGGGGGGGGGGGAGTGTAGATGACTGGGGAAGGCAATGGCAAACCACCCCATAAAAAGTCTGCCGTGATAACATTGTGAAAGCAACGTCACCCCAGAGTTGGAAATGACTGGTGCTTGCACAGGGGACCTTTCCTTGTAGTTCTGTTTTTTAAACTCACAAGGGGTCAAATCCTAAGAGACCAATCCCAAGCAGGTCTGCTCAGAATCCTGCTGAGGTCTACTCAGTGGTCTTACTTCCAAGGAATAATTTTTAGTATTGCACTATGAGTCCCTTGAACTGTAAGTTTCTGTAGGTTTCATATTTCTTTCTCTTCTTTGGGGACACGCACAAAGTTAAAAGTACACCCTCAAAATTAAGAACATATCAAGGATAGGTGTTCCCTTGATAAATATGCTGTCAAAAGCATTTTGAAGTAACGTGTCTGTAAAAGCAATCAGAAACTGCATGTTCCAATTACAATTTACATACAAATATTGCTATGTCATAAATAAGCTAACACATAATTAAGAAACTCTCAAACTGAGAGCAACTTACTGTAAAGTACATAATAAAACTCTTTAGAGAACTCATGAATAAAACACTCTGAGGAATCTTAACAAATTCAAACAAATAGGGAAATTCTTACCAACATAGAACTCCCCCCGTTGTGTTTTATTCATGAGCTTTATAAAGAATTTAGTACATATTTTATAGTAAGTTGCGTCAGTTGGAGAGTTTCTTAATTATGTGGTAGTTTATTTATGGGCCAGAAATACTGAAAGAAATGGAATGCAGCAAGGTAAGAACTAAGGAGGCCAGGGTTTATCTCTCTCCCCACTCCCCCAGCCCACTGCTTGAGGTTCCCAAGAAATAATATTAATTGCCTGCAGAACTGGGCCTTGAATTGGAGTGAGGGAACCCATTCTTGATCATTTTGTCCCAGTTGTGGGGAAGAGGAATTATACTCAGAGATATACTTCCCATTGAAACCAGCGGCAATTAATATTGACTTGATTTCTCAGTGTAAATATCTTTATTTTCAATATTAACAAATCCAATACAGGTTTTTAAAAATTATACCCAGGGCTTTTTTTGGAGCAGGAACTCCTTTGCATATTAAGACACATGCCCCTGATGTAGCCAATTCTCCAAGAGCTTACAGGACTCTTAGTAAAGGGCCTACTGTAAGCTCTTGGAGGATTGGCTACATCAGGAATGTGTGGCCTCATATGCAAAGGAATTCCTGCTACAAAAAAAAAAAGCCCTGGTTATACCTGACTACACTCAGAATCTAGTTTGTTTTGCACAGTCCTTGTGAATAAGTGTGTGGGGTGGGGGCATGAAGTCAAAAGAATTTAAACTGGTAAAGATAAACAATGTTTTAAAGAGGCATCTGCAGAATCTTTCCAAAAAGAGGGAGGGGATAGAGAATGATCCATCCATTATCAACCCCAGTGTTTCCTGATTCTATTCCCACCCACCACCCACCACCCACACACACACACACAGTCTGGACAGCTCTATTCATATTTCAAAAATGCAGCTTTTATTGTTTGTCCTTGGTTTATCTACATCCAGTAAGAAATAGGGTTGCCAGGTCCGCCTGGCCATCAGTGGGGATGGCAGTGGAGAGTTACTAGATCCAGGTTGGGAAACTCCTGGAGATTTGGGGATTGAACCTAGAGAGGATGGGACCTCAGTGGGGTACAATGTCATAGAGTCTACCCATCAATACAGCCATTTTCTTCAGGTCAACTGATCTCAGTCGCCTGGAGATAAGCTGTAATTCCAGGGGATCCCCAGGTTCCACCTGGAGGCTGGCTTCCCTAAAAAAAATCTCCCTTCCTCCTACCCCACTCAGAAGAAATAACCAATTACCCAGTCCATCATAAGCTGCAAGTGCTATTGAATTAAGTGAGCCAATTAAAGGAGTGAAAGAGGGGAAGGGAAGGTTTTGTAATCAAATTTTCCTCATACCTGTAAAAATTTCATGACTTTTACTGGAGCAAAATTCCCCTCCAGGTTTATGTTAAGTTTACAGGACGAACTTTATGTATTGAAATACACTTTAAATAAGTCCTAACCAAAGGTCAACAACTAGTAAAATCATCATCTTTCTAAAGCATGGAATCAGGAGTAGGCCCACTTGCCTGGCTGTCAGGGCCAGTAAGAGTCCAGCCTAAGGTTAGGCATCCTGCGGGCAGCCATGAGCCACAGCTTTCTGGGACAGGGGAGTGAGCAAGCAGCGGTGTAGCTGTTTTTAGCAGCAACCATTGCTGTTTCCTTGGCAGTTGTGCCAAGGGACTCCTGCCACCATTGCCTACTTGCTAGATTTGGTAGTCAGCTCTGGATTGAGAAATACCTGGAGATTTGGGGTGTGGAGCCTAGGAAGGGCAGGATTTGGGGAGGGGAGGGACCTCAGCAGGTATAATGCCATAAATCCACCGTCCGAGGAAGACATTTTCTCTGGGGGAACTGTTTCTGGACATCTGGAGATCAATTGTAATAGTGGGAGATCTCCAGATGCCATCTGGCAGCTGGCACCCTATATTAGGGCATTAGTGCCTTATGCCAAAACCCACCAAATCCTAACAACCACCCTCAGGGAGCAAGTGTTAGCAGACTGTCCAGATAGCTCATTTATCTGTGAGAAAGCAGGAAAACTCTCTCAAGTGCCAGACTCATATCTTTGAGGGGCAGGATTTCATTCGCTTTTTTGTAGAAATCATTTTGTATGCTGCTGTTCCGCTGCTCAGAGCAGTTCATAAGAGAGCAAGATGATAACATTTAAAGCCTTCAGATCAAATAATAATATTTGAAACATCATAGTCCAGTAGAACCATCATAGCTGCATAAGAACACAAGAAACAGCTCTGCTGGATCAGACCAGCGGTCCATCTAGTGCAGCATCCTTTATCACACAGTGGCTGACCAGATGCCCTGGAGGGCCAATGAGCAGGGCATAAAAGGCAAGGTCTGATGTGGCCTCCTAGCGTTGGTATTTAGAGGCTTTTTGCCTCTGAACAAGAAGGTTTCCTGCAGTCATCATACAGTCATATAGTCATTCGACCTGATGCCCTCAGCAACAAGTGGGTTTTATAATTACAGCTCATCAAAAAGGCATACAGAGCTGAGCCCTCTCTCCTGAGGTCATCCCATACCCTTGGAGCTACATCCCTGGGGGAGGGGATTCTAGTTCTCTGTTCTTGCCAGATGTCTTCCCCTTCTCCATCCTTTTCTCTTCCAATAAAATCCTGGAATGTGTCCCTCCGTAGGTTGATTTAAAATACCCCTTGAGTAAATTAAAGGAAGCTAGAGAATGGGAACAAGTCAGCATTTCCAGCAGGTAATTGATATTCATATTGACAACAGAATAGAATTTCATTTCTCAAAGGGATCCACAATATTCCTGCAAACTCCAGCAAGGAACTGCCATGTGTTTTTTGCTTGTTGGTTTGTTTGTTTAGTAGAAAATAGAGCCGGGCAGTAAAAGCAGCACATAAATCCCAGGAGAGTGCTGCAACAGTAGCCTCTCCCTCACCCCAGAAATGTTTACCACAAATACACATTCTCGTGTGAGAATTTTTCCCTTTTTAAAAAAGAAAATCATTGAGTTTTTTTATTCAGTTGATTGCCTAGTGAAAAGAGACAGCCTCAGCTTCATCTTCTCCAGCTGACAATAAATTCATTTATTTACATTCCTGCAGTATTTTTCCAGGTTATTGGACAGCCGGGATTGCAGCAGGCCACATGAGAAGACAGACACAAGGCTTTTAAAAATGGTCATTCTCAACAAGGAAGGGATGACTGTCTTAAGGGCAGAATCCACTGGGAACAGCTCCTGAGGAACAAGCCTGAGTGAACTGAGAAACTGCAAAAAAATACACATTCACACTGTTGCACCAGTCCTGTAAATTTCAGGGATATTTCCTGGTGGATGGTGACCGTCCATAAAGAGCACTTGTTTCCAGCTTTCCCCTGATATTAGGGCCAAGCATCACATGACTATGAAGTTCCAGGACTGGAATTCTAGGTGTGTAATTTTGCCCTTTAAAAACAGATCGAGGCACAACTTGGATCAGATCTAGGAAAGATTTTGATTTTCTCACCCCGGCTCTTTCAACCTAAAAATGCTCATTCCAGTTTCTCTTCTTATGTGCAAATTGACCTTTTAAAAAAGAAATGTCCACGCTACTTTCTGTTTCCTTGCATCAAATCTATCCTATAAAGTGTACATATTTTTCAAAATAATTCGTACATCAATAGATTAGTATTATATACTATAAATCTATCAGACACTTGCATTGTATATTGATATATCATAAAATATTATCAAATAGTTGGGCAATCACACCAGACTTTCCATTCAAACACATTACAGGGCTTTTTTTAGCAGGAACACACAGGAACACAATTCTGGCTGGCTTGAGGTCAGGGGATGTGGCCTAATATGCAGATGGATTCCTGTTGGGTTTTTCTACAACAAAAGCCCTGTGTGAAACAATGGTGACATCAGGGGGTGTGGTCCAATGTGCAAATGAGTTCCTACACTAAAACAATCACATGTCCTCTAAGCCTTCTATATGAAGTCTCAGCTATGCAGGTACTTTCAAAAACTAAATGTCATTGCATATCAGTTTTCACAGGCTGTCAAATGTCAAGTACTTATTGTATGTCATCTACCAAATATGAATATTCATTAGTGAATGTTTTTTCAAAGATTCATAAAAGATCAGGACTACATGCTGTATTCTACCACTCCTGAGGGCTAAGAAACTTCCCTACAGGGGATTAGTCTTTCTTGTGACAAAGTTTAGTGCAGGGGCGGGGTGGGGGAGTCTCTATACTTAGGTGAGAGGAATGGTAAGACACAAGCTGTTTGAAACAAATGAAGATGCTTTAGACTGAGTCAGACAACTGGTCTAGCAGGCCAGTATTCAGTGCTTCCCATCAAAGGAGGTCTGGTGGCAAGGAAAGTGCTAGAAATGTGGTTATTCCGTTATTGTTGTGAGGCTTCTACCTTTTCAACAGTAGTCAGGAGATCAGTTGTAATTCCAAGAGAATGCCAGTACCCACCTAGAAGTTGGAAGGCCTACTAGAGACAGTCCCTGCAGTCACCACCAGAGACTCACTACCCAGACAAATTAGCCCTGCCTGGGACTGGCAGCCACCATGCCACTCAGTCAGACTTTTCCTAGGGAGAGGCTGCTAGAGGGACAGAAGGAGGGAAAGCTGAAAACAGGGAAGCATGTTGGGATGGATGGGAAGGAAAGAAGGCAGCAGGAAAAGGGGGGAGGCTAGGTTGCCAGTAAAAGGGAAAGGAAACAGTGGAGAAGGGAGACAGGAAAATGAGACCCCCCCCTCCCCCGAAGACTTCATAGTTTCCTTCCTTATTGTCTAATGGTAAAAGTAGTCCCCTGTGCAAGCACCAGTCATTTCTGACTCTGGGGTGATGTCACATCATGACGTTTTCACAGCAGACTTTTTACAGGGTGGTTTGCCATTGCCTTCTCCAGTCATCTACACTTTTCACCCAGCAAGCTAGGAACTCATTTTACCGATCTCGGAAGGATGAAAGTCTGAGTCAACCTTGAGCTGGCTATCTGAACCCAGCTCCCGCTGGGATCGAACTCAGGTCATGAGCAGAAAGTTTGGATTGCAGTACTGCAGCTTTACAACTCTGCACCATGGGGCTATTCCTTATTGTCTACTCATATTTTAACTGGAGATGCTAGGGATTGAACCAAGGACCTTGGCAAGCAAAGAAGATGCTTTACACTGAGCCCCAGACCCCATTTTAGTCACAGAGGTCAATTTTGATTAGTGTTTTGGGATGCAAATTCATTTTGGCTGTAATCACCAGCATGTGTAGCAACAGGATTTAAGAACATAAGAACACAGCAACCATGTTGGACCAGACCAGTGGCCCATCCAATCCAACACTCTGTGTTACACAGTGGCCAAAACCCAGGCATTCATATTTAACAAGAGGTTGTTTTTTGGACTGGGGTGAATTGGACTATGCCTCTCCAACTCCCTCTATCCAGCGTTGTTCTTAACCCAAAGATTACAGGCAGCCTCTGAATGCTGATCCACCACAGGAGACTTGGGGGCCAGCCCTTGTTCTCTGCTGTCTCTTTGGCACTGCTCCTTCTGCTCCTTCCCACCCAGATTATGAGATGCCTGCACTGCTCCCTTTCAACAGCCAGCGGCTCATCCATTTTTTATGAACAGCAATCAATTATGTATGGAGAATGACAGATCAGTTAGACAGTTTATCTCCTGGGTGAAGTGGGGTGTTTTTAATACTAGATGTTTTCAAGATGATACTCTTGGCTCTTTCAATGCTGTCAGCCTTTTCACGGCATAATGCTATTATTTCGGCATTCCTCTGAAAAGCAGGGAAATGCAGTGTATCTGATCTGGATATTAGACAACAAAATCGCATGGGTTTCACCTTGATTGCAGAGGAAGGGAGAAACAGGGAGACCCTGCTTCCCAGCAAAATGCAGCTTAAATTGTTTCAGAATTGAAGAGATGGCATTTTGGCACCTAAAGCTACAGCATCTTCACACAAGCGGAACACTACACAAGCATAAGCATTGACTGAACAGCATTCTGCTTCCAAACATGGACCCTCTGGGGAGCTCACAAGCAGAGGACAGAGGTGGTGGTGATTGTCTCCCATTGTTTCTCCCAAGCAGCTGCTTTCAGATTTATATTTGCTTGTATACATGGAGGTTTCATTTAGCTATCATACCTAGTAGCTGTTAACCTCTCCCCCATGAATCTCTCTCACTATTTCTTAAAAGGTGCTTTGTGGTAGTGAAAAAAAACTAAATTACACATTGGCTGGCTGTTTGTCTTTGTCTGAATTTATTGCCCAGTTGATTTTACTGGGAGACTCCAGGTTCTAGTATTATGAGAGAGAGAGAGAGAGAGAGAGAGAGAGAGAGAGAGAGAGAGAGAGAGGTTAAACTCTTTCCACACATTTGTATATTCCTAAATAGTTTAGTAATCTCTTCCCACCTAAACTGAAATCACTGCATATTTTTCTCTGGCAGAGTAGGCCCTGGAAAGTCAGCTAGATTGTGGATATAGAGATCCTACTGCTAAATCTATCACCTCTTCATTTTTCGAGTGGGCTGTTTGCCTTTTAAAAATTATTTAAAGTCCCATTTGTACAATTAAGGAATCAAAAGTTTCTTTAGCTCCTTTTATTCAATTTTTAAAAAATAAAAGTGCCTTATGGAGGCGGCTGGGATTTATACATAAGCAGGAGGAGGAGAAGGTTTTTTTAATACCCTGGACTTCTCTACCCTAAGGAGTCTCAAAGCGGCTTACAATCTCCTTCCTTTCCTCTCCCTACAACAATCATCTTGTGAGGTAGGTTGAGCTGAGAGAATTCTGAGAGAGCTGTGACTGGTCCAAGGTCTCCCAGCTGGTTTCATGTGAAAGAGTGAGGAACCAAACCTGGGTTTTAGGATTAAAGTTTGCCACTCTTAACCACTATGCTGGCTGAGTTATGTGCACAGCCAGCTTTGGTAGCAAACCATCCAAATTGATTTCCCCCTAAACACAATCTTGACTAGGATTCTGTCTGACAGGAACACCATGAGTGTATTCTCAGAGCACACTCAGCTAGCCATTCAGACCAGCAAACAAGCCTTACCTGTAAGTTTATACAGAGAGGAGAAAGCAAACAGACCAGCTCCTGCCTATTGCTAAGAGGCTTCTTTGACTGTTTTTTTCCTGATTTCCTTTTTTTTTTTTTGGCCTGGTGCAGGATCCCAGGCAAAATCCCTGTCTCTCTGATATCCTGAAAGTACACTCCCAAGCAAAATTAAACAACACTTCCAAATCTATTGGTTTAGAAGGGTGTAGCTCTGTTTAGAGTTGCACTGTAAACTCCTAGTCCTAGTTAATTATTCCAGCTATTCTGATCTTTAAGTGCCCTGTTGTTTGCAATTTAACTTGAAATCTGTTTAAGAGCAAGGATTCTGCACCATTTTGAAATCTCTTAACCCCTTTCCCCTGCAGTTTGAACTGGCATCCTCAATAGTGCTGACACTTCAGCTGCTGTGAACCACAAAATGTGCAGTTATAGAAAAACTTTGTGGGTCATTAAAAAAAAAAGAGAAAGGAAAAGGAGAATCAGCAACTGTCTATTTTATAAGTGGGGAGAGTGTGTGGATGTCCAGGGCTCCCTCCAACCCCAGGGACTTTGCATGGGGCCTGTAGCAGAATTTCACATCTTATTATCCCATCTCTGCTTCTTTCTCCCATGCAGTGCAAGATACACAAACCAAAAAATATTTAACCAGTTCTTCCCCAGGGTAAACTGCAATTAAACCTTGGCAGTGCCTTTTCCTTATTTATCACTCAATAAACAATAAAGTGTCCCCCCCCCCCCAAGATTATGAAAGCAGTAAAATCAAGCTATTTACAAAGGGTAGGTTTCCACCTACCCATGAGACTCCTCAGATATGCAGATAAACAGATAAGCTTCTCTCTACTGAGTCAGAGAGCCAATTTGGTATAGCGCTTGAGTGTGCAGACTTGGCCCTGGAGACCTGGAATTACAATTGATCTCCAGGCACCAGAGATCAGCTTCCCTAGAGAAAATGGCAGCTTTGAGGGATGGACTCTGTGGCATGATACCCTGCTGAGATCCCTCCCCAGGTTCCCCCCCCCCCACTTCCAGGAATTTCCCAACTCAGAACTGGCAACCATAGCTCATTGCAGGGGCCTATGTATCCCTTGCTCAGTTCAAAAAATGGCCCCTGTTGCAAATGAATTGCACACCAGTCAGTCTTGAAGGGGCACATTGTGTTTTGCCTCCTGCAGGTCTGCAGACTCCTGTGCTTCTCTGGAGCTGGTGTCAGTCATGGAAAGGAAGGCAGATTAACTTGACTGACAGACAGTTTTCAATTTCTGTCCTCTCTCCAGCCACTACAAGCAACCTTCCAGCAAGAGGCTATGAAATGAGTTTATTGGAGAAAATAAACTACCAGTGAAAGATGATGATAAAAAGAAACAGAAATCACAACTGGAAAGGAGTGCTTTTAAAAATGATTAAGCTACAGTAGTGAAGAAAATGAGTCTACACTGAGTACAGCTGACACATTTTTAAAAAACACAAACCCCCAAACTTCTTTGCAACATTACTGCGGGAATGAAGACTGTAAAAGCACAAAGCAATGAAGCCAAAGATAAAAAGGACCAGATAGATATGTAATAAGTTGGGTAGCCAACTGATCAGAAAAAACAGGCTTGGTTTCTCCTGTGCCTAAAGAAGGCTGAACTGTAGAAATCAGCAGGTGAAGCTTTTTACAATAAGGGCATAAACCCGATCACTTGCTAATTTCTGCATACAAAGCTGCACAGATATTTAGCATGGCACTAGTGGCTTATTAGTGGCTTATTTGAATTTGTATAGTTTAAACTTTCTTCTCTTTCCAAAGCTATTCCAGGCTGGGCTCGGATTCATCCAGAAAAATGCATGTAGCAGGTAGAAATGACCAACAACCTGCACTAAAGGAAGTTATAGAAATTAGTACTTTGAAAGGAGAACCATAGACACAGATGGTTAGACAGTCCCCACTGTTTCAGACAGTTTAGAACCAGAACTTTATGGCCAGTTAATACTGGAAGCCTCCTTATGCCAGGAGTCAATTGCAAACTTTCTGATTGCTATAGGTTAAAAAGACCTCAGGAAATCATTATAGAATTTTTGAAAATGATTTCTGAGGTGACAATTCATGTTGTAAGTCTTCTAAATGCCAGGTGAAAAGAGGAATGTCCCCATGATCTCTGCATCATCTAGATTAGGCCTGAGGCAAAGAGTGAGGGGGTGGAGGTGGCAACAGTGCCTTCAGGCAGGAAAACATATCAACACTGGCAACTAACAGTTAAGTTCATCTGTGTTTTAGTTTCTCTTTTGTTATGATTTTAATTATTTGGCGATGTTGCTTTTTTACATCTTCAGCATACAGAAAGATTGCTAAACCTCCTTTTGAGACGAAGACTGATTGCTTGTCAGACTCTCCTCATCTGCGATTCAGGACCATGGACTCTTCTAAAACACTGCAACCAGATTGCGTGAAAAGGCAGGAATTATAGCCAGCAGCTGTGGGTCTGTTTCAGCTGCTCTTCATTTTGACCGTTGTTGATCATTAAACTTTATAGTTTGCTGCAGCTTGAGGAGAAGAAATGACCCGCCTTGATTGTCGGAGGGTCCTTTCAGCACAAACACAGGCATTTTACTGGGCTGCAGAGCATTTGGGAAAACTTTGTGGGGGGGGGAAATTGCTCCAGAACATCGTTCTGATCTCTGCAGACATGGGATATTCTGTGGCTGCTTGGACAATGTGTCATCAGCTGTCCCAGCAGGATATGTGTTTGGTTTTGTACGCAATCATCGATTAGATCGACAGGACAGAACTTGCTGCTCAAGGAACTGAACTCCGCTGTTTGTTGCCTGTCAAAGTTGATTTTAAGAGGGGTTCTCTTTGTGAATTTTTCCTCAAGCTGCCACCACTTGGATGTCAAGTGAAGCCATCTTTTTCTTTATTGGATATTCTTTATTGAATGTTCTAGAGGCAGGCCAAATTCCTGCAGGAGTCAAATCAAGCCAGGAAGTCTGTCAGTTTTAATCACTCTTCCTGTATTCAATACTTTCTTAATCCAGCCACAACTGAAAAATCTTTGTTGCTCTTACCAGGGGAGCATGCTGCTCATCCTGCTGTCTGCTGATAGCCCTCCATCCAGATGTCCTCGAGGAAGGTCTCTGACATTATTGATAACCATTGCCTCTTCTTAACCCTCATCATCTGGTAGACAGCTTGAGACATGTCGATGGTGCATTTGACTTTTATCATACTGCTAATAGTGATAGCTGGCCCTCCCCTGCAAATCAAAACACCCACCTGGGAGAAGAGTGGCATTCAGGGCTAGCATATATCCTTCTGCAAGCCCAGAGGTTTCTGCAATATATATTTAAATGTGAGATTAAATCCATTCAAAATATTGCAATTGCAGAGCTGTGGAGAGAAAACCAGCCATGAGGCTGTACAAAAACAATTTAGAAACTGGGATCATCCAGAGTGAATTCAGGTGTGGGGGGAAACAGGGTAATTGGGAGGCTGGACACAGGGATTGAAACAGAGTTTGAACAAGAGGGGAAGGAAGCAGGGGCAGGTGTTCTTATACGTGCAGGTGTGTGTGAAACAGATTTCCAAATCTACACACACACACATCAATTCCTTGTGAGTTCTCAGCTTGTTCCCTCTGAGTATAAACTTATGTATGTACTTCTGGTATTGTATCTTTGTGCTGATCTATGACAACATTGAAAAATTAATTTGAGTGCAAACTTCAGGTTTTAGTGCCTATCATGAAAGCTACAAAAAGGAAAGTTTAGGTTTGAGCATACAGAAAAATATGACCTTTTAAATTAAAGACTGAGCACACTCATGACCCTCTGAAATTTTTGAGCAGAAGAGAGTCCATAAAAGGAGGAAGGGGCAGGGAGATGTGTGAGGATACTGGGTTGCCTAAGCCTTTAAGAGCATCAAGTATCCTGAAAAGAAAGATTTGAGTGTGTATTAGGGAGAAATTTCCTGTTTGTTTAGCTTGCTTCTACTCTTGCAATACTTTTCAAGATCCAAATGGTGATTATGATTATGATGGTATTCGCAAAATATCCTCATTGAGAACTTGCAGCACTGAGAGCTGTCCACTTGTGAACCAGCAACAGAAGCAGCTAATGGTAGTTAGGGTCACAAACCACCAGGTGGAGCCAGAGAGTTCCTGCTTTTATAACTGATCTCCAGACTACAGAAATCAGTTCCTCTGGGGAAAATGGCAGCTTTGAAGGGTGGACTCTATGGCTGGCATGATACCATGCTAAGGTTCCTTCCCTCCCCAAACCCAACCCTTTCCAGGCTCCACCCCCCGAATATCTGGATATTTCCCAACCCATAGCTGGCAACATATTCTTGGCTTGATGTAGAAACATTTTTTTTCCAGATCACAATCATTATCGTCTGCTCTCACAGGCAGTGGCACTCCAGCATTTTAGGCTGAGTTCTTTCATTTTACTTGCTGTCAAGTCCTTTTATAACTGGAGATGCTGAGGATTGAACCTGCGACCTTGTGCATGCAAAACAGTTATCTACCATTGAGCCACAGCCCCTCCTTCTATGAAGGCCTTTATGGAGGACTGCTTAGCTCTCTGTGGCTCAAACCCTGTGATACAGACAGTGGATCATGAGTAGAAGTAGAACTGTCATCTATGAGTTGAGAAATTCCTGGATATTTAGGGGCAGGACCCGGGGAGGACGGATTTGGGGGGGGGGGGAGGAGAACAGCAAGAAAGTTCACCCTCTGAAACTGTCATTCTTCTCTCAGACAACTGATCTCTGTAGTCTGGAGGTTGACTGTAATTCCAGAAAAACTTCAGCCCCCACCAGGAGGCTGACAAGTCTAAGCACGAGAGCTAAGGAGTGGTGCCCAGAAGATCAGGGGATGAACCTTGGTGGAACGAGGAAGGGCTTTGTATTGCCCACTATAGGTTGTACATGACTCTGGCTTGTCATTTTGGGTGATGGTTGAAATACAAATAGCAAAAGTTCTCAAGATGAGCAAAGAAATAGCCTCCCTCTTGATTGTGGCTTCTGAAACTGAGGGTGCATTCACACTACATTAAATAATGCATTTTGCAACTGGATTTTTGCTATTCTTACACAGTAAAAATCCAGCTGCAAAATGCATTATTTAGTGCAGTGTGAATGCACCCTATGATTCTACTGCTTCTCCTAGGGACCCTGAAAAGCAGGGCTGTTGTTTGTAGTAGGAACTCCTTTGCATATTAGGCCACACACCCCTGATGTAGCCAATCCTCCTGGAGCTTACAGTGGGCCCTGTACTAAGAGCCCTGTCAGCTCTTGGAGGATTGGCTACATCAGGGGCGTGAGGCCTAATGTGCAAAGGAGTTTCTGCTAAAAAAAAAATGCTGCTGAAAAGGTATCCAAACTCCATAAAATAGAGCCCCTAGTCTTCAAGAGCCTCTCCACCTCTTTCCATGCAAGTCCACAAGGACATCCTGGGACATGCAGAATGGAAGAATGAGGCATCTTGCTACCATGAAGGGCCCGTGAGGCAGCAAGAGTTCTCTGAAAGAAGAGGGATCTCATCATCCTTCCCACCGAGAAAAACTCTCTGGAGGCCTGTCCATTTCAGCACATGATTCAAACGCTCATTAAATTATTCCTCCATTATGTTCTTTCAAGTACTGCACTTAATTATTAGCATAAGCATTCAGTGCCTGTAATTACCAGCTACATTTCTTTTAATGGTGCCAATCAAGACATTGTCAGGACCATGGCACACCGGAGGATTGCTGTCAGTCTCAGGATGATAAAATAATACACTTTGGGGATCAGTCAGTGCTGCAATGAAGAATGAGGAAAGTAGTATCTCAGAGCCGACAGGTTTCTCAAACTGGAGGGATTGCTGCAACCATCCATTGTGAATGAGCTGTAGTTATGCAGGGGCCATAACCTCCTTTTCTAAGTTCCAGAAATTGGACTGAGCACCTACACTCCACACAGGGAGAGGATGATGTCATGGGGGGGAATATTGTAAGCCTTTTTGGGTCCCCATTGGGGAGCAAAGGGAAGTGCAATAGAGCTCCATATACCCTCACTAGCCCATCTAACCTGAATGGTAATTTGAGATTTAAGTAACGCAAACTTTTTTTATCTTAAAAATAAGTGTTCTAATTCAGCTTGTGACACTTAAAAAGTCATAAATAATATAAACACTTCTGATTTGCAAGAGTGTTCTAGATGTTTCAATTTGTTTTTGAAGACATCACCAATTCTCTTCTCATTTCTTTGACCCTCCTCCCAAAATATGGCAGCCCCATCTATCACACCACATACCATGCCCCTGATCTAAAAAAACACCCTCCAGGTCTAGATCTATGTACAGATGACTGTTGTGTAGTACTAATTTTCTCCATATCATGATTTATGCCTTTACCAAGTCTTGTGGTATTGGGAGTCATCAGGAAACTGGTTTTCAGGCAGTAGCCAGTTGCTGTTTTATCTCAAGGAATCAGGAGCAAGCTGGGACAAAAAACATAGCTTGAAATAGATTTAGGGTTTATTTTATTTTATTGCATATTCTACCAGGAGTTGTCTTAGACACTGGGCAACTGGGACAGTGCCCCCCACAGTGGACTGTACTAGCTGCCACAACCTCTGGTCCCTTCCGTTATTGCTCACCACCAAATCACCCCGTGAGGCAGAATGGGATCATTGCATGCACACAAGCACCCTGGATTCAGCCCTAGCTAAAATGAACCATCAGTGCAAAAGTAGAACCATGTTTTCAAGCACATCCTGTTTACCGTTCAGGAGAACTTCCTGGCAGATTGTAGGCAGCAACTGGAAACAGTTAGAGCATCATGAGCGAATAAAAGTCTCCTCACGCAGCTTGTACTTATGTTATGTCTTGAAACATAAGCTGATGTACCGCATGGCGATCGCTACAGAGGCGACCCCATGGGTCCCCGGATGTAGCTCGCCAGACGCCCCGCCCATCAAGATCTGTGGCGGGAAGTTTGACTGACCAGGATTGGACTGGTCAGACTGGGGGGGCAGTTCCGGGTAATGTATATAAGCAGGGCCCGGCCCGCATGTTCTCTCTCTTGTAATGTATCACTGAATAAAGCATGTTGTCTTCAACCCGTCTCGCAACTCAGAACATTACAACTTACAAAGGAAAACGGCCTTGGCGTTCCAGCCGCAGAGCCTCTTGGCTGAGAGTGTGGGTTAAAATCGTTTAAATAATACACAGCCCATACAATCGACACAGGCCCTGAGACACCAGTGTTGGGCATCTAAGCAAGGAGGTAACGTGCAGCAGCATCTCAGGACTAGCTGGAAAGGTGCTCCAGTTAGGGAAGCCATTGCCCAACTTGAAAGAATTGCTTACCGTCACAATCAAAGGTCCTTTGTAAAACAGCTGGCAGGCCTTGAGTTTTTTGGGGGGCGTGGACTGCTTTGCCATTAAGTGGATGTTTGCCCAGGGCTTCTAACGTTGGAGAATTGACTCAATTATCAGAAGAAAAATTGTCTTTGGAGCCAGTCTGGAATGGATGGTGCTTGGACTTTCAATCAGGCTGTCGGAGAGTTGCTTAGCATGAGTTATTAAATGCTTTAGGCTCGCTCAGCTTTCTGCGGGTTTGCAGAAATGTCATTCTGGCTCAACACTCCTTTGGATGCCATGTTGTACAACAAAAGAGTTGTGCAACTCTGGCTCCCCTTTTAAAAATACTTAATTCTTCATTGCACAAAAAATTCTGATACATAAATAAAGGCAACTGAGGAAAACAGCCTTCAGACAGCGAGGATGGGGGTAAAACATAAATGAAATCAAAACTTACTAATACAGAAGGTTACCCACATATGATGAGGTTTGACACAAAACATAGGTAGCAGTAGAATACATATGACTGATAAAACTTCAGTCATTTTTGGTGGTGAAATATATATTTAAATATTTAAATCCCACTTTGATCCCTGCAGGGACCTAAATCAGCCTACAGCACTAGAAAAAGCTACACAGTATAAATAAACTAATAAACAAAGGAAACAAAAATCTGTATTTTAGTCTTGGACCAGTCCTGGATACAGTGGCTGCTGCATTTGAAGGCATGGACTGCAAGTAAGAGGTTAAGAACCAGCATCCTTTGACTCTTGCCCAAGCGCTTACACCTCTGGCCATGCCCTGGGGCTGCCAGCTCTGGGCTAGGAAATACCTGGAAATGTTGGGGGCAGAGCCTGAAGAGGGCAGGGTTTGAAGAGGGGAGGGGCTTCAATGGGATATAATGCTATAGAGTCCACCTTGCAAAGTGGTCATTTTCTCCAAGTGAACTGATCTCTTGTCATCTGAAAATCAGTCATAACCCCAGGAGATCTCCAGCTACCACCTGGAAGCTGGCAACTCTACCTTGCACAAAACTTATGTCTGTAGGCAGGAAGGAGGGGGGGCAAACAGCTGTGATGGTATGCAGCAGCAGAATTTTCCCCAGGAACAGTTCCTTTCCCTGTCCCCACCCTGCAAGAGATATTAAGAATTTGCCTTTGAGGTAGAACTATACCCCATTTTGTAAAAAAATAGGTGGTGGAGCTCATCCAGGGATTGTTATGCAGCTGCACCTACTATTCAATGGACAGGGTGGGAAGGAGGAGGTGGAACTCTCAGAAAGGTTCAGGAGCTGTGCTCCTGTGTAAGCCGAAATGCCCTCAAAACGAGGTTGGGGAATTAGTTAGGTGGGCTCCTGGCTCACTAGGAATCTTTTTACCAATGTATACAAGGTTTTAACCAACCAGCGAATGATGCTTAAATAAAGGATTCTAATTTAATAAAACCAATTGTAATTTATTGAGAAAAATATAGTCTTCCATACAAGATAAAAACACATAAACAATCACACATTCATACAGTCCTAAGAAATGTAGATAGATCGATAGGGGAACATAAACGGATGGACACACAGGGTTATATTTACCTACCGCAGTCTTCGAGGAAGGCTCCAATGGCAACAAAAGAGGACAAGGGGGGAAGGGACCCGAAACTGATCAGGGATGGATCTATGCAGCGGAAGGTGGGTTACTGATAGAAGCACACCTGTGGGTAGCTAGTCCACAGGTTATAAGGACTCCCTTGAGCCCTCAGGGGATGGGAGGTGTCAGGGAGGAGAAAGGGGAGGCTCTGTGATGACCATGAAGGCTGGACATTCGCAGAGCCAATAGCGAGTCCATTGGTGGCACCTAATTGGGTGCCTGCTTTTGACCAATGAACTTTGCCTTGGTCCTGTGTACCTGGAAACTTCCAGATTGCAACAGGGCCTGGGGCAGCCCCAAGGTGTCAGTCGGGGAAAAGAATGGAAATGGCTAAATACTTAAGATTAAATGGGCTTATCTGGGAAGGTGACAATAGGGAATCAAATATTGACCTAGGTATCCCCGGTAAAGACAAAAGACTTGGTTGAGACAGGAGATGTTCTTCCTCTTTTCCCATCATCTTCTGGGCAGGAGCCTTTGTCTAGGGTTTTGCCAGACAATCAGGAACAGCAGTAGAGCTGTTAATCCATTCATGGGGCCGATGGGTTGCTTGCAGGCTAAGGGTGACATAGGGTGTGTACGTGAGCTTTCCACTATGAAGGAATGAAGTCCAGCCTGGCAGGAAAATGGCTACGAGTGGTGTTAGCGTTACATGGTGGATTCCATGTTCAGCACTTCACAACCAGTCGCCTGGATAGCTCCGTGGCGGCGCAGCTTCTTCCGCTCCATGGCTGGCCCAAGCGGTGACAGGGAAACATCTGTGTGTGTTAGCAAGCACTCTGTACCGGGTTAGAATGCCTGCATAACTTGTGGCTGCTTATACACATAAGTCCCTTTAGGTTCCTGGATAGTTTTGCCCACACTCTCTGGCCAGACGTGTGTAAGCTCACTTCTCCAGGCACCCTGGCAACCATGCTGGTGACTGCGATGTTCGGGAAAAAGGGGGCTTTTTCCTCACACCTGTGAGCTTCTGCTGAATCTGAGGCCTGCCCACAATACAATGTGTTTTTCACCTATTTGCTTAATGGAGAGGGGAAAACTTCCAATGCCATATCATGACCAGTGGTGGAAGGAAAGATCTTCTTCAGATACAGTTGGACGTGCCCTTCTAGCCCCACCCTTCTTCCTCTAGTCACACCTATTTAGAATCAGCTCCTCCTATGTCTGTAGCCATGTTCCCTCTGGAACCAATTTTAATTATTTATTTGAGATGTTTATGCCCCCCCTCCCTTTCAAGCCTAGGTGGAGGAAAGCCAGAATTATCTCTTTGTTTGGGGGGAAGAGATGCTTTGTTGAAGAAAAAAATGGGCATCTGGGCACCACACTGGGGATCACTTAGGTGGATGTATCAACATCCCTCTTTTAAAGCTGGACAGACTAGGTGGGGAGAGCCTTCTTGTGGGCCAGCCAGGGTTGGAGAGGAATGGAGTTGTTAAAGTGCAGGATCCAAATATCACCCCCAAAAATGCTGTTTCTTCCAAACAAGAATCTTTAGTACTGATTCTGTGTACTGATTCTGTAAGAGAGATGGTGGAAGCCTGGAAATTTCTTGGCTTATTTTCATGACAAACAAATTCTATTAGGATTTAGCTTGAGATTTGCCGGTGTTACTGCTATTGTAATCCATCACGCACATTTAAGATGGAATGCAGGGAAATCTATCATCATCATCCTGTGAGCCATTCATGGGAGGGGTAGGGTATAAACCAATAGTAGAAGAAGAAGAAGAAGAAGAAGAAGAAGAAGAAGAAGAAGAAGAAGAAGAAGAAGAAGAAGAAGAAGAAGAAGAAGAAGAAGAAGAAGAAGAAGAAGAAGAAGAAGAAGAAGAAGAAGAAGAAGAAGAAAGATTTCTAGGTCCCACCTGGAGTTTTCTCAAAATTACAACTGATCTCCACACTACAGGGATCAGTTCCTCTGGAAAAAAAATGGTTGCTTTGGAGGATGAATACTATAGCATTATACCTGGCTGAGGTTCCTCATCAAAACCCACTCTCCCCAGGAATTTCCCATCCTGTAGTTGGCAATTCTGTTTATTACTGTGATTATTAATGCCCCCCCCCACAAGTACATTTGGATCTGCTTATCGCTAAGGAAAAGAAGCAGCGGGAGAGAGGAAGAAAATGAGTGGCACTGGAAACTGGCTGTAATTGTCTTTCCCAAAAGCAGAGCTTGCCTCATTCAGTGTCCAATTAATGATACTGAAAATAGGGCAAGCAATTTTGTTTATTAAATGACCATTCTCACTTGCTGTACACATTCCAGGTGCTATTAGGACACAGTAACCAGACAGAGAACACTCTACTTTGTGTCAACGTGTATACATTTATTCATCATAAAATATGCTTCATTAGGCTGCCGAAGTCTAAAGACTAGCAAAGTTCTCTTCACAGCCGGCAGGGCTGGAAGCAATAAAAATTATGCAAGCAGTTTTTGAGAATGCATGTTTTTACAAGCATAATAAATTGTGCACGGATTGCATTGGACCAACAAAAAGCAGAGGCACACAAGGTTCAAAGCAGCCTGTATTAACTTACAAGCCCTGAATGTCAGAGCTTCTGTTAATTGTGATAAATTTCTGCTCCCTCATCTGAGAAGGTGACATTTCATGGCAGACAAGCCCAAGAAATTGTCTGGAACAGAAAAGAGTTTCCTGTTTTGTAAGTGATTCCCTATAACGAACAAAATACCATGATGAAGGGGGATGATTAGATATTTAGTTGTAGTTTGCAAGGCCTAGTTAATCTTTATTTCATTATATGGATTTTGCTCAAGATTTTGAAGACAGGCAATCATGGTATTGGTGACTGACCACTTGCGAACAGTACCCTCTAACTATGAAAAAAATCTTAGCATTCAAAACAGGATGGTGAATGTTTTGTGCATGCATTTAGGTGTAATTCCCCTCCACACTCCATTCAACTATGAGTTTCCCACTGCAACTACAATGAAGTGGCACAATCCAGGAACATGGTTACCACTTTATCTGCTGTCAGTGGGGGAAAGGCCCTCCCTTTGTAACACTTTGCAGTAACAAGATGACATGTTCAGCTCTGGTTGTCAGTTCATTGTGACAGCAAGCAGGTTCACAGGAAGAAAGATTATAAAAGGAACAAAACTGAAAAGATGAAGGAGATCACACATAAGGCAGTATGAGACCCAAAATCTAGGGACTGCTGAGGGAAGGAAGCAGGATTAGGTGCAATTTTCCTACAGAACCCATCTCTGCAGGGGAGTGTGATGGTTGGACTAGATCAGATGGCTTTCCAATGAATTTTTAGTGTTGCACTGGGAATGGGGCAAAATCAATATCGTATGTGCTATAATCAAGGGCTGGGTGGTTTAAGCATTCATGGACATAGCTGGTGACTGGCATATGAATGTGTAGACTGTTGTCAGCCTCCAGGTAGTACCTGGAGATCTCCTGGAATTACAGCTATTCTCCAGACAACAGAGATCAGCTCCCCTGAAGAAAATGGCTGCTTTGGAGGGCGGAGACTATGGCACCACATCACCGCTGAGCTCCCTCCCCTCCCCAAACCCCACCTTCCCCAGGATCCACCCCCATCCCTCCAGGAATTTCCCAACCCAGAGCTGAAAACTCAAGATGTGGAAGTTCTATATGGAGGTATTAATTTAAATTTTGTGGTCCATTCTATTCACCCTGACAAGTTCATTCATCCTTACTGGTTGCATGAAGAAATGAGCAGTGACTTTTTGTTAGTCTACTGTTGGAGCCTTGTTCTCTGAACCTTGCCTGCTGATGATGTAAGAAAGTTACATTTTGTTATCATCCCTCAAGATTTCCTGACTGCCTCATCTATCAAGATGAGTCTTCCTGAAGTTCTGCATTTTCCAAATTAAAAACTAATTAAAAACTGCGGGTGTCTTCTTAATGGAGACTGGTGGACTCCAACTGCAACAGGAGCAAAAAAAAATCATTGCAGCACACGATGAAAAGCATTTCCCCTCATGCTCTGGAATGGCTCCACCATGAATTGAGCCCATCTCAGCATAGTCATGGTTGAGTGGAACTATTCCTGCCCAATGTTGGATTAACTCATCAGTACAGAGAACAGCGTTTGATTTAATTTGAAAGTCTACAAAATTATATTTCTCTGCTGATTTTCCAGGTGGCAGGATTAGTTGTGGAGCTTTTACTTTCCCCCCAATTCCTTCTAACTTAATTTGACAGCAATGGCTTTTAGTACACCGCGCTATTCGATGGGTACTGTGTCTCAGATAATGAAAATGTCAGGGAAATGGCATGGCATAATTGGGGGAGCTTGTTTTCTTCCTTCCAGAATGTACTTGATTGGACAAGGCCAGGAAATCAAATTTGCTGTATCTACACACGTTGGAGATGCTGTTGGAACGCGCCAGCTGAGCAGCACTTTGGGATCAGCGAAAGAATCCCTATTATTTCCTTGAACGGTTCTGTCAAAAAGTGGTGCTTTGTATTGGGGACATTTATCTGCAAAAGTGGATATTTGATTCTGGCAAAGATGGGATTTTCCAAATGATTAGTTTTGCATCCCCTACCCCCTGTGCATTGCTTTCCATTCTAAGCACAGATTGGCTGGCTCTTGAACATCACATTGGACTGTTGTTCACAGCTCAAGCAATTTCACCACTGGCTTAACTGTGTGACATCTTGCATGGGAAGTTCCCACTTCCTTTCATTTTTGCACAAGTGCAAAAGGTGGTTGAAGGTCTGTGCCTCGCCATAATAACTTCAAACATATAACTTCCACTTTAGGAACTGAAAATCATTAACATTTGTTTCAGTCCCAGTACTCAGTTCAATTGATGCTCAAAAATACTTTGGGAAATAGTTGGATTCAGCCTCCTTATACAGTCTAATTTTGCATTTTAGTTACTTTTTCATAGTCAAATACATTCTCAATCAAACTACATTTTAGTTTTCCATCCTGTTCCATTAGATACTTACATTCTTAACTGGCAATGGCCTCAAGGATCTAGTTACTTCACTGTATAATGTCAAAACAGTAGTAGCATCTTATGCTGCAATGAACATATGAAGCTGCCTTATACTGAATCAGATACTTGGTCCATCAAAGTCAGTATTGTCTTCTCAGACTGGCAGCAGCTCTCCAGGGTCTCAAGCTGAGGTTTTTCACACCTATTTGCCTGGACCCTTTTTTGGAGATGCCAGGGATTGAACCTGGGACCTTCTGCTTCCCAAGCAGATGCTCTACCACTGAGCCACCGTCCCTCCCCTTAATCCTTCTTTAAGTTCCATCTCTGGTTCACTGTTCAATCTTGTCTGAATATATGAGACCATTTCAATTGGAGATCAGCCATAATTTCAACAGAGGCCACAAATCCCATTGGTCACCAGTACAATAATGTTTCCAAAGCTTAAAAATGGAATATAATAAGCTGATCAATTTGTGGAAGTGACCCCCCTTTGTAAAATGGGGAATATCCTGCAGGAAAGCTGGTAATTCCAACATGTAATGATATTTGATCACACTTGCTCCTCTTTGACTATAGTAAAAGTTGAAGGTATCAGTTTTTCTGATAACATTAATGAAAATGAATAGACATATTCCCATTAAAAGTGATGCCTGTTCTTACAATAATACTGTATAAATCATAAAATTCAGTAAAAGAAACAAACCAAAATGTAAAAATGGCTAAAGAGAATAGGTGGGATGACAACGGGCATGGTCTTCTCACCCATGCAATGAAACAAAAACAAAACTCCTACATACCAATGCATCCTTGAATGGAAATGAAGGGATTAATGAGATAAAAGCTGAAGACTCCTGCATGGATCTCCAGCAGGCTGATTCTTGGTAAAGAGCAGCCATGCCTCCCCATGCCAATGGTGACACAAGGATCTTGAGGAGTGGGAGGAGTTAAGTATTTTGCTGCATTATTTTGTTGACCTCAGATAATCTTCAGGCAAGATTATTTGTCTGTTGGAGGAAATTTAAGGCTATTGCAATTAAGCCAGCTAGGGTTTGCTCAAACCACACATCTTACCATGATGTCTAAATGCAGGCTGGGATATGTGCTCGTGTTTCTAGTCAACATGATTTCCCAGGCATTGAAGCTGGCTTAGTTTTTTAACACCAAAGCTAGAGAGAGAAGTGTTCAATCTGGAATAAAATCACCACACTACAATTTGAAGACTGATGACAAAGTGGCAGAGCTCCTAAGCAAGTTGAAACAGATTGTGGAGAAATGAAATATATTGAACAGAGATAGTTTACAGAGGAGAACAGAACACACTCAAGCAGTCAAAATAATATCCAAGCTAGCAAATAACACTCAATACTGCCCACAATGAAATTCAAATATTCTTAATATTCCTACATGATTTTTGCAAGATGTACCATATATGACAAGAAGGTAGGAGCCTAAACATAGAACCAGAAGTGAAACAAAGGCTTTTAGGCTGATTACAGACCAGCACTTTGGGTCGACTCAGAGACACCTCTGAAGTTGACCCCAAAAAACCTTCCAGACAGCAACATCTGGTGGTCATCCTGATCATGTACTCATCCCGTCCTCGAGGCCGCTCCACCCACCTCAAAAAGGCACCATGGCAGAAGTGGTGCCTTTTCGCTGGGGCATCTCCAAGGTGGCTCCCAGCCATCTGGAAGGTTGGGGAGCGCCTGAAGAGCACCCAGGGAGCCGTGAACAGGACATGTGAGCATTTCAGATTCTTCCTGGGTGCCCACAGCCCACCCCTTTTTTGAGCACCATCTGGAAGCTCCAGGGCGCTCTATTTCCAGCTGGCTTTATTCGGGGCGGCTGCAAGCCTCCCCAAACCGTCCGTCTGTTATCAGCCATAGTTACCTATCTGAGAAGAGTACTAGGTAGCTATTCTCCAGCTCCTAACATCTAAGCAGCTGATAGTCCCAAAGAGAACCTTGGAACTACACAAGCCAATGGGGGTTGGAGCAAAACAGAGGGGTGCTTGCTCAGATCCAAGGCAGAGGTACAAGCAAAGAAATCCAAGTAGAGATCCAAGAAGGACTGGAAGTGAGAAAGCATGTGAAAGAAGTCATGGAATGCAAGTTGGATAGAAGAGAGCTGAAGCTCAGGGTGCCAGCCAGCACTCAAGACTAGCTAGGCAAAGCAGAGCACAAGTAAAATGTGGGGGAGAATTCTGCCTTCTAGAACTTGATCTTGAATGGGATACCAAAAAAGTCCTTTCTGGGCTTGGGAAAGAGGAAGAGAATATAAGTGCATTTCTTGACTGGTGAGAGATGTAAGAGTAGGAGTTTCAACATCCTAGGAACCTTTCCACATAAGGAAAGGAGGGGACTTCTGGGAGGGGACAGGCATGTTGGAAATGGTCTTCTGGGTCCCAGAAATTGCCATCTCAGACCTTTGCAGGAGGTAAGCAGCTCTCAATTGTCCAGTCTTGAATAACATGAAGAGAAAACCTTGTTAGCTAAAAATGCTGATGTGACTGAACTCTTATGTTAGAAGTAATGCTAAAAGCACATTATGTCTAAAGTACCTTGATTAATTGCAGAGAAGTCCTGATTAATGGTGTTAACCCCTCAGCTACTGGAGAGCTCATGAATCTCTCTGAGTCTTTCTTTGTTTTTTCAGTGTTATGATGAGGTCAGTCTGGATGGATAGATGTTCAGTCCTGCCCTTCTCTGCTGGTTTACAGCTTTTGTCTGATAAATGGCCCAAGGTTGCATTTTCTGGGACCCACACAGATGGCAAAGTACTGGTCAAAAGAGCTAAGATGGGAGGGGGGGGGAAGAAGGCTAGTCTAAATAGAGGCTTGAGGGCAGCAGCAGCTCTCATTGTTATACATGCAACAGGCTGATCCATTTATTTATTTTATTCACTTATTTCCTTCATTTATACTTTGGTCTTTCTTGCTGAGACTCAAGACAGATTGCATAATTTAAAACAATATACAGCAAACACTATAATAAAAGCATACATTCAATGCAACAAAATTGAATTACAAAATTAAAGAAAAAACATAATACACACAATAAAACAGAGTTACAACAATGCAGCAAAATATCCAATAAGCAACACACAGAGTTTCCCACCAAATTGCTAGAGCACTCCCACACAAAACCATAGAGTTTCCTGCAAATTCCTAGAGCATCCCCACATGATGTGCTTGGTTGGATACATCACTTCTTGGTGCATGCCGAGTGGCAATGGGACTCTTTGGGAGGCAGGGATCCCCCTCGCAGGCTCCTCTCTGCTAGTGGGTTGGGGCCCACCAAACTAGGGGATCCCCTGCCCCTGGTGGGAACTTGGCAGACTTAACCTGGAGGCTGGCAACCCTAGTGGCTAGTGTGTCAGACTAGAACTGGGGAGAACTGGCATCTGAAGAAGTGAGCTTTGTCTCATGAAAACGAATCCTGGAATAAAAGTTTATCTTTAAAGCAGAATTCTGTTTTGAAGAACTGAGGAAGGCCCAGATTCAGAATTCCTCTCTTCCCTGAACCTCTAGGTGACCTTAGGATGTTCAGTCAACCTCACCTATCTCCCAGGGTTGTTGAGATGTATGTATACCAGCCTGAGCTACATCACATGGGACAAGGAGGTGCTAAAACTATGACAGGCATTCATCTCCCTCAGATCCTAGAGAGCAGACAATACTAATAGTCTGATAGTATAAAGCAGCTATATAAGCTTAGCCCTTTCCCACTCCCTAAAGTCTTGTTTCTGTGTATCCTATACTTTTTCTAGCAATTGCTTATTTTCTGCTGATTTAAAACCTCCTGGTATATGGCTGGTACACATGATGCAGCACCTCTGAAAAGCTCAGCAGATCAGAGTCACTGGGAGGCCTCCTTAGAGCCCCTTTGTGTTTCATAATGGAAAAATTAATAAAAAATTACTGAATAAATAATAAACAAATAAAAGCAAGGAGGATATATAATAAAATAAAAGCAAAGAGCATAGGGGCACAAGATGAGACCTTGTGGGACCCCACAGACCAAGCAGCAGCCCCCCAGCACCACCTTCTGAAACCTACCATCCAAGTAGGACCAGAACCATCACAAAATGGTGCCTCCCAATCCCAGCCCAGAAATGCAGTCCAGAAGAATACCATGACCAGTGGTATTGAAAGACACAAGTGCAAGAGAATCAACAGAGTCCTGCCTTCTTTTTGGAGGGATGAGTGGGTGGGAAGGAGCTTACTGGGAGGGGGGTAGGGCTATGTCATGCAAAAACTCTATGGGAGAGTTTTGCCCCCAATCTCTACAGTAGAGTTTTGCCCCAGAGACCAGAGTATTGCCATGGCAAGTCCCTGGCATGATGATGTCACTTCCATGTGACTTCATCATGCTGGGGACATTGTGCTGGGTGCTGGCCACTGGGGACAGGGCTTCCCCCAGGTGGCTGGCGGTGGGCAGGAGACTGCAAAATCAGGGGACCCTCCACTCCCATCTGGGGGCTGGCAATCCTAGTTACAGATCATTTATCAGGGTGACTAAGGCTGATTCAGTCCCATAACAGGGGTATATTTATCTGCAAATCTTTTAAAGCTATATTTTAGTGCAAGCTTCTTTTGGTCTCAAATAAGAATGCTTTATAAAAAAGTTTATACTATCTGAAATTACTACTAAATATTCTGATGGTGATGCTCTACTGGTTTAAAGATATTTTAAGCAGTCTGCAATGGTCTGATATGATTAGATTGATGGTTTTTAAAAAATGCCAGTTTTTTTCCAACTGCGTTTATACTTTCTGCTTGTTTTATGCCTTCAGTCATATGAGAATCAAGTTGAGGTTCTATGATATATTTAGAAAATTGGAATAGCCACATAATAGAGCTATTGATAATGTGTTGCAGGCCAGCTGTGTTTTTCTAGGATATCTTTCATGAAAAGAGGGCACATGCTCCTTGCTTTTCATCTGGATGAAGACATGCAGTTGCAGAGTAAATTAATTCAGCATTCTGAAGTCAGAAAGAGCTTTTATAATCAGCATCAACATTAGAGATTGGTGCCCACTGGGATTTAATTATTTAATACATTTTTTAAAAAATTCTACTCTTCCTTCAATAAATTTATGTTCTTTCCTTCTCCAGTTTGGCCTCACATCAACTAGGGTTGCCAACCTCCCGGTGGTGGCTGGAGATCTGGGATTATAACTGATTTCCAGGCAACAGACATCAATTCACCAGGAGAAAATGGCCTCTTTGGAAATTGGATTTTATGACATTATACCCCACTGAAGTTCCACTTGTCCCACCCCACCCCCCACTCAGGCTTCATCCTCGAATCTCCAGGTATCTGAAGTTGGGAGCCCTAACAACACCATGTGAAATAAATTTGGCTAAGAGAAGGAATAGGCCCAGTGCCTATACCACCCAGTCAGCTTTATGGCTATATGCAGATTTAGTTGAGGGCGGCGATAGTTTCCATTTTGGCTGGCATTCTCCTCTGTTCTTCATGTTTGCTCTGCCTCCTCCCCCCACCCCCTGTTCATGGAATGGCCAGCAGTCTGCAAATCTGGATAATTATTGTGTTAGTATCTGCCATCTGTTTTTATAATGCACTTCTATTTTGTTCTTTGTTTTATTAGCAATTGTTTTTAATGCTTCTGTGCATTTCCCAGAGCCCTGCACTTGCAGGGATTGGGCAATTTATAAACCGAATATGATCTTCTTCTTCTTCCCAAAACTCTACACACTAAACCATGTGGTTCTCAGACCTAGACAGCCTGTTGAGGCAGCTGAACTCTAAAGAATGGAAACTGGGCATCCCCAAAGGCTAAAACATTGAAGAGCAATATAGTCAAACCAAATATCAGAAAACAGGGACTGCCTCTAGTAAATATGGACAATTAGTGCATATAAAAGCTGTCGCAGAATTATTAAATTATTACTTGAATTGTGCAGGCATGCTAAGCATTTGGGCATCATCTGCTTTCATCAATGCGCCACTATGTACTACTGTTGGAACTGGAGTAGAGTTTGCAAAAGCAGCAGACAGAAGCTAGTTCACTTTTATATTACGTTTACATACACTTTTGTATGATTTATAAAAGTTGCATGATCCAGTTTTTTCCTGTGTAGAATTTTGATTACTCAAGTGCAGGATTCTGAAATATTTGCCAACACAGCTCTGTTTACAGAAATACAGTTCTTTCTCAAACTAGTAAAGCATAGGTTTTCTTGCTCCAGATGCTCTAGAGGGCACTGGTGCTGCAGTTTTTAAAGCATGGTCACCTTTTCTTGCTTCTGAAATCAGTGTTTTTGTAAGTGTTTAGAAGGGTGAGAGCTGGCCCTGACCTGGATGGCCCAGGCTAGCCTGTTTTGTCAGATCTCAGAAACTAAGCAGGGTTTGGCCCTGCTTAGTATTTCGATGGGAGACCACCAAGGAAGTTCAGGGCTGCTGCACAGAGACAGGCAATGGCAAACCACCTCTGAACGTCTCTTGCCTTGAAAGCCCTGTGGGGTCACCATAAGTCAGCTGTGACTTGACAGCAAAAAAAAAAGTGAGAACTGATGACCAAGAGATTGAACAGGAAACTAGAAAGCCCATCAGTCAAATCCTTCTTCTGCCACAGACTCATTGTGAGGTTTTAGATAATCACCCTCAGTCTCTCCTCTACATAGGTACATACATACAGCACACATATTTAAAGATAGACAGCTTTACTATACAGTCAAGTGACAGTCATTAAAACAAAATATAGCTATTGAGCATGTTTAACGGAGGGCTTTCAACATCCAGGATCTAACCTCAATGGCTGCACTGAATAAGATTTCCACTTTTTCCAGTGATATGTTCATTCTCTCCAGCAAGAAGGGTCACACACTGTTCAGCTGAACAGCCTGGTATCATAGCTTAACAGGGGAGCAATTGTGTCATCTCTGACTCCTTTATAATAATTACAAAACATCAGCACTTTGCGGGGGGGGGGGCTCTATCACCCCTGCATCACAAGGGTGTGTGCTTCTAATGATTATCAAGGACTGTGGGTAGCAAAACATGACAACATGCTAATGTAGAAGAAGAAGATATTGGATTTATATCCCGCCCTCCACTCCGAAGAGTCTCAGAGCGGCTCACAATCTCCTTTACCTTCCTCCCCCACAACAGACACCCTGTGAGGTGGGTGGGGCTGGAGAGGGCTCTCACAGCAGCTGCCATTCCAAGCACAACCTCTGCCAGAGCTATGGCTGACCCAAGGCCATGCTAGCAGGTGCAAGTGGAGGAGTGGGGAATCAAACCCGGTTCTCCCAGATAAGAGTCTGCACACTTAACCACTACACCAAACTGGCTCTCCTACATTGTAAAACCTCTCCTACATTGCAGAACATGTAAACTTTTAAAATAGTTTGCACATTTCTTAAGTATGTGTTTATGTATTAAAACATTTATATTCCATCTTTCCTCGTGATTCAAGGCAGCTTACACACCCTGTGTAAATGGGGCAATAAGAGCATATCTATAGGTGACCTTAACAAATTCATGTTGTCAGAATCACATTTGCCAAAGTAATGTGGGGGCGGGGAGAATAAGATGTGTGGGGTAGCCATACAGAGGAACCAAGGGGCAAGACGAGTTGTTTAAATCTTCCCAGGTGTGATTGCCCTCAGCCCCTATGGCAGTAGAGTGGCCAGCTCTGAGCTGGGACATTGCTGGAAATTTGGGGAGTGGAGCCTGGGAAGGGCAGGATTTGGGGAAGAGAGGGACCTCAGCAGGGCATAATGCTGCAGAGTCCACCCTCCAAAGCAGCCATTTTCTCCAGGGAAACTGATTTCTGTTGCCTGGGAAAGAGTTGCAATTCCAGGAGATCTCCAGCTTCCACCTGGAGGCTGACAACCCTATATGGCAGCCATTTGGTAACTGGCTATACCCTTGGCAGAACTTAGGTTGCAATAGTACCTATTGCAAAAATTCCAAGCTCGACAAGTTTGGAAACCCCATTCTATGTCAATGAGACAGAATTTTTCTTCACCCTCAGGCTGTGCAGAGGCATCTTTTTAAAATTCTGTTCAGCACCATTGTTTCCTTTGACTATTTCTTCTTCCAATTGCTTAGTTACATTAGTATTACATGAGTATTATCTAGGGTTGTCATGAGTATTACATATTATCTAGAATGGGAAATACCTGGAGATTTGGACAGTGGAGCCTGAGGAGGGGTGGGACATCAATGGGGTAAAATGCCATTGAGTCCACCTTCCAAGCAGCAATTTTCTCCAGGCAAACTGATCTCTGCCAGGGCTTCTTTTGTAGCAAGGAACTCCTTTGCATATTAGGCCATACACCCCTGATTTAGCCAATCCTCCAAGAGCTTACAGGGCCTATTGTAAGCTCCATGAGGATTGGCTACATCAGGGGTGTGTGGCCTAATATGCAAAGGAGTTCCTGCTACAAAAGAAAGCCCTGTCTGTTGCCTAGAAATCAGTTCTAATAGGAGGAGATATCCAACCACCACCTGGAGGCTGGCAACTCTATCACCCAATCAGGGATCTGTAGTGAACAGAATAATTGCACGATACTGTATCGCTGATCAGATGTTGCTATGACAATAGCAAACAAGAGCAATTGGAAGTGAAGGTAAATGGCCAATTGGATAGAAATATTACAAAACATTTTGCCAGCCAGTATTTACATAATTTTGTGGCCTAAAAACTACAAAAAAAAGAATTGGATTTGGCAAAGCTTTCTCTGTTTGAATGGCTGTAGGAGTTGTTTACTTGCTGCGAGTGAGTAGCTATTTGCATTGTTTGAAATGATAACTTCTGTTACATGTTAATTATATAATACCATTAACAATATTGAAACCCAATATCACAGGATGTTAAATCCAGACCTCAAATACTCAGGAAGCGTTTGTCAAATATGTGCATATTCAGAGATTCACTGGAGAATATCTGTCTGAAATTTAGAAAGTATGTTCTGGACAAGAATACTCTGAGTCAATTTTTGTTCGTTTTTCCTAGGTACATGATTTCAAGTATGCAAAGTGCAAACTAGGACTCATGAGTTGGAAGCCTGTCTTCCAGAATGGGTCAGTAAGTATATCTGCCTTCAGTGTAAAGTGTCAACATGCCCCTCTTTCATCTTCTTTTCTCAAGGCTAAACAGACCCAGTTTTAACTGCCTTTCCTGGTATCATTTATCTTGTAGGCCCTTTATCATTCTTCTGGCTCTCTCCTGACTTTTTCTGACTTGTTCACATCCTGCTTCAACCAGTGCAATCCAGATTGCAGATGAAAAAAAAAAATAAACACCCCTCCAACTTTTCAAGGGAGTTCCTTCCTGCCAACTTTTAGGAGACAAGCCATACTGACCCTCTGACAAAGTTGTGCACGTTCCCTACCTGGGGCATACAGTAAATATTCAGAGTCTGCAATAACTAGGGATGCCAGCCTCCATATGGAGCCTGCAGATCCCTTGGAGTTACAGCTCATCTCCAGACTACAGAGATCAGTTCCTCTGGAGAAAATGGATGCATTGGAGGGTGGACTGTATGGCATTGCACCCCACTGAGATCCCTGTCCAGATCCCTGAACATATGAACTTGGGTAGGTTAAGAAGGACTAGTGGACAAGTGAAATTGGGAGCATTGTCACATACCACCACTGTTTCTTTAAAACAAGCTCTCTTTTTTCTTTTAAAAGGGAATTCCGGTGTTTATAAAGTGGCTCAAGTTAGGATTCCAAATGGAGTACTGCACCCACTGGTCCTGTACTGCCTGCTGTAATATTTGTGCTTCAAAAGCACCCAGACACAAAAACTAACAAGAATGCAATGACAATTTAATAAGAGAGGTATAGATTTAATTGCAGGAATACTGGCAATTCCTCTGTTGTACAACACAATGATAAACAACAATAAAACCATAAGAAGAATGAAGCAGCAATCCAATTTAATAAGAGACGTAGCTTTAATTGTAAGAATACTGATTACTTCAATGTTACACAGAACACTGATGCTCCCAATTTCACCTGTTCTTAGCCTACCCAACATCACACACTCAGGGTGCACAGGGATCTCAGTGGGGTGCAATGCCATACAGTCCACCCTCCAACGCATCCATTTTCTCCAGAGGAACTGATCTCTGTAGTCTGGAGATGAGCTGTAATTCCAAGAGATCCCCAGGTCCTACATGGACGCTGGCATCCCTAGCCTATCACAGGGTGATACCAGACAGGTGTTTAAAGCCACCTGGGGGACAGGAGGCAGGTGGACCAAAAAAATCCATCCACACACGCACATCTGCCTGCCGTCCCTGTCCCGCCCTGGTCCTGTCCCAGGCTTGCTGGGAGCCAGCTCGAAAAGGCACCACATTCAAAGTGGTACCTTTTCACTGGGGCGCCTCTGAGGCACCTCCCTGCCATCTGGAAAGCTGGGAGGCACCCAGAGGGCACCTGGGAAGCCACGGATGGGATGCGAGAGCATTCCAGATGCTCCCTGGGTGCCCACGTCCTGCCCCTTTTCTGAGTGCCATCCCGAAGCTCCTGGGCGCTCAATTTCCAGCTGACTTTCTTTGGGACAGCTTGAAGCCTGCCCAAACTGGCTTTCTGGTATCACCCACAGTAAATCAGATTTGGTAACAGGGTTGCAGCACCTAGCAAAATGTGGGTCAGCACCCTCTTTGTTCTGTAACAGCCATAAAAGAAGTTTTAATCAAAATGAACATAGGAGTGTGCAGTAGGGTTGCCAATCCCCAGCTGGGGGCAGGGGATCCCTCAGTTTGGAGGCCCTCCCCCTGCTTCAGGGTTATCAGAAAGTGGGGGGAGGGAAATTTCTGCTAGGCACTCCATTATATCCTATGATTCCCATAGGGTATAATGGAGAATTGAGCCATGGGTATCTGGGACTCAGTGGGCTGGGTTTTTTTAGTTAGAGGCACCATATTTTCAGCATAGCATCTGGTGCCTCTCCTCAAAACACCCCCCAAGTTTCAAAAAGATTCAATTAGGGGGTCCAATTCTATGAGCCTCAAAAAAAGGTGCCCCTATCCTTTTTTATTTCCAAATGGAGGGAAGGCATTTAAAAGGTGGGCTGTCCCTTTAAATGTGATGGGCAGAACTCCCTTTAGAATTGAATCATGTTTGTCACATGATTGCTACTGGCTCCACCCCCAAAGTTTCCTGGCTCCACCCCCAAAGTCCCCAGTTATTTCTTGAGTCAGATCAGGCAACTCTGGCTTGCAGCCCTGCTTAGCCTATTGCAAACTGACTTGTTCAAAACCTGGGCACTGTATTGTTCTCAAGATGCTGTTTTCCCTTATTTGGGGTTCATTAGAAGAGATCGAAACATGAGTTAACGAAACCGCCTCTACACACATCTTTCAAAAAATCCAAATTGATGATTTTAGTAAGATTTCACAGCAAGAAGGGTGGAATGGGATCCACATATCCCAACTTCACAATATCTGAAATTAAGGGAAAGAGTTTCTTAAAATAATTCCTCCTATTTCCCATGGATGCGATCCGTGCCTGGAACTTCCACCCAAAACTTCCACCCCACGAGATTCTTCAGGTCTTATTCTCTCATCATTCAAATCCTTTCTCAAAATGCATTGGTTTCATGAGCTCTTTGTCCTCATCCTCTATTGATATCAGTTCTACATCCATATAGTGACATGTCCATGTACTCTTCCCCATCACCCTTGTCTCTACTGTCCCCTCCACATCCCCTCTCGAGTGTCGCCAAACACCATTTGGGCCCTAGTATTCTACCAGAATTGCAACTAAGGAAATGACCACCTCTTGGCTTCACAACAAATGTTGGGGAAAGATATGATGCCAGTGGTGTGATGCTACTTCCAGTCAATACCTGCAAATGGTGTCATGTGCTGGTGTGACATCTGTGTGATGCTCTAGGATTTGGACAAAGCTCTATGGTAAAACCATGGAATGTTGCCCAGATACTAGAGCACCCCTCCTCCTGTTCTCTTGCCTGCTGGCGCATCCCTTTGTCAGCAAACTGCTGCTCCACATGCCTGCTCTTGTCAACAGCCCTTATGGTTGCCATTTGAAATAACAAAGTCAGTTGGTGCAACAGTGACAGTGCTGGCCACTTGACTCCCCCCCCTCCCACCCATAGTGTCTTCATCAATTCTTGCTGAGCTGCAGCTGGAGGAAGTGGGAGGAGGGAAAGAACTACACCTTCTCTTTCTCTGCCTTCACTGACATTCTCCCCCACATACTATTTTACCTCAGCCTCTTAGTCCCACCTTCTATCCATTTCCAATTTCTTGACAGCTTTGACCACACTCACCTCACTGCACGCACTTGCTTGCTTGCCCACTCGGCCCACTGAGCAGCCTCCTGACTTACAGCAGTTTGTTCTCAGGCTGGGTAAGAGCTCTGGATGGGCTGGTTCCAGCCCCCAAACCATCTGTTTGAAACCATTGTGCTAGACAGTAACATCAACAGCATGCTGGCAATGGGGTTCATTTCCAGATATTTGCAGAACACTGTGCCATTGGGGCAATGTCTTCTGCCAAATCCCCATCCTCCCTCTCTCCTGCACCTGCTAGTTGCTAGCCAGTGGCTGGCAATCTTATTACAACTGATCTCTGGACTATAGAGATCAGTTCCTCTCCCCAGAAATGTCCAAGAATTTCATAAACCAAAGTTGGCAGTCCTACTCTCCCAGTCTAAATTTAGATTATAACCTCTCTGGAGTCAGAAAAATGTCTTTCCTCTCTATGTTCCCTTAGAAAATGTCATTGATGGGGCTATATAAATAATCAATATTAAAGCTTCAAAGGTGTGATTTCCCAACAATTCAAAGCACTCTCATTTTCAGGAATTAAGCCCTATCATCATTGTACTGCTATTTTATTGCTCTGTTTAACAGTAAAATGAGTGAGTCATGCCAGATTTGAAAGCAGCAAAGCCACTAACAACTTAGGGATTTCTGTGTACTCTTGATACCAGAAAAATATAACTTTACAAAAGTGACTTAAAAACAGGTGTGCAGTCCCTTGAAATGTGATGGCCAGAACTCCCTTTGGAGTTCAATTGTACTTGTCACAACCTGGCTCCACCCCCAATGTCTCCTGGCTCCACCCCCAAAGTCCCCAGACATTTCTTGAACATGATAGAGGTGACATGATAGAGATTTACAAGATTATACATGGGATAGAGAAGGTAGAGAAAGAACTACTTTTCTCCCTTTCTCACAATACGAGAATTCATGGACATTCAATGAAATTGCTGATCAGTCGGGTTAGAACTGATAAAATGAAGTACTTCTTCACCCAAACGGTGATTAACACATGGAATGCACTGCCACAGGAGATGGTTATGGCTGCCAGCACAGACAGCTTCAAGAGGGGATTGGATAAACAATTGAGCAGAGGTCCATCAGTGGCTATTAGCCACAGCATATTGTTGGAACTCTCTGTCTGGGGCAAGTGATGCTCTATATTCTTGGTGCTTGAGGGAGGCCACAGTGGGAGGGCTAGTATCCTGGCCCCACGGATGGACTTCCTGATGGCACCTGGGTTTTTTGGCCACTGTATGACACAGAGTGTTGAACTGGATGGGCCATTGGCCTGACCCAAGATGGCTTTTCTTATGTTCTTATGTTGAATTGGACTTGTCAGCCCTAAGAAGGGAACTCCTAGTTCTTATTTGCCTGTCTAGAAAAGAGAGTTCCAACAGATGTGGCTTTTCTTTCCTTTGCCAGACCAGCTGAAATTTTCTCCTCTGGACATCTTACAGAGGTACAGGAGCCCTCACCCTTCATTTTATCAGCACCCTGAGATAAACAGGTACTTATCTCCACCTGGCTGAATTGCTTCTTTTTTAAAAAGCAATTTTCTTCAGCTGCCTTGAAGCTGCATGCCAGAGCAGCTCACAGGCTGTGTTAGGGAAAGTTTTATTTTGTTTTATTTTAAATGATCCCAAGGTGACTCTTTAATACTGAAGCTATCCCTGCAGGCAAGCTGAGCAAGGCCTCCTTGCAAGGCTGAGTATAATGAGCAGGCTTGTGTGAGTTGTGCGGGGAATGCCTTTTCCTTGGAGATCAGGGCTTTCCTTTGAGCTGCGTGTTGATTTAGGTACAGAAATAGCACTTTACTGGACAGGGCACAAGGTTGAAAGCAATTGCAGAATGGCTGCATGGAAACAGAAAGGGAAATAATGGGATTCAGTGGCTTTTCCCCCTTTAAGTTTATAACAAAAGCAATTTATATATGCTATTTATTTGTACAAAACATATTATTTATAATTTGTGCATAATATATTATACTAGGAATAAGGCTCATTGTGAGAATAAATGCAATGGGCTCTAAAAAGAGACTCCAAGTGAGTGCCCCGGCCTTGGCCAGGGCAGGGGGGCAGAGGGGGAAGGGAAAGACAGAGGGAGGCAAGGCAAGTTTTGAAGGTAGCTGTCGGTCATGTATTTTATTTGTAAAGGAGAAGTAAAATTTCTGAAACGGTGAATCCCTTCCCCATCTTTGCTTCCTTCCTCTTTGTCTATCAACCTTCCCTCTCTTTCTCCCCTTTCCCTTATCTGTCAATCTGCCCCCATCTCTTTTGCCCCCCCCCCATTCCCTCCCAGGGCATTGTGAAAACCTCAGGAGGCTGCAGGAGGGATTGTGTACATGTGTCAAAAGTACGCATGCATCAAAAGTGAGTCGTCAGCAAGACGGGTTGATATATATATATATTATGTAAATATATAGTGCCGATTATGTTGAATACTGAATATATTTTATAGTGGGAGGATTGAAATGGAGAGACAAGAAAATGGTGTGAAAATAAACAGTCTCAGGTTCAATTCACACAAGGCAAAAATGGAATCCCAAAGTCTCCTGACTCCACCCCCAAAGTCCCCAGATATTTCTTGAGTCAGACCTGGCTATGGTATTTTGTTGCTAATGCAATAAAGATTGATTGATTGATCTCTGTAATCTGGAGATCAGTTCTAATTCTAGGAGATCTTCAGGCCCCAGCTGGAGGTTTGCAACTCTGTGTCCCTCTAGTATTAATGCAAGAGGGAAAAAATGGGGGGGGGGGGGGCATTTAATGCAGTGCTTGGGAAACACTATTGCTCTGTTGAGAGAAATCTCTGTTGGCAAGTAACCAGGGATATTATCATGGAGAAAAAGGTCATGCAGAGATTTTTACATCAGACTGGCTAGATAAATACTCCTTCAACAGCTTATTAGTCATCAGGGTTTCAGAATCATGCATTAAACACCTACGACTGCATTTCTCAAGTGCTGGCCACTCCAAGAGGAAACAAAGCCAAAAAGGGAAAGAAGAAGAAAAAACACAGGACCTTTCCATATGACTCAGTAGCCTGGGCGTCACAAACTGGTCTAAACTGCTTTTCTGTGCTTCATAACAGTGGCCTGAGGGTAGATACTGCAATAAACAGAATGGCTGTCCCAGAGGGAAAAGGTGAGGAGAAGTTGGACTGTGGGACAGAGAGGTCCTGACCCTCAGATGAGTAGAGGCAGCTAATGAGGGGGCAGCAGAGTGAGAGACAGACAACTGATCCACAGGCTCCATCCCCTCTGGTGCAGCTCTACCATTCCTTTCAACTTCACACTTTTGCCCCATGAGTTTTTGAAAGTGTCAAAAGAGGCTGTGCAGTGGGGCTGTGAAGCAGAAACTGTCTGGCCACAGTTTGTAAGCTGCACTTCCCTGTTAAACTGAGAATCTGCAGATCTCGAGTCTGAATGTCAGCAAGCTCATCTGCCTGCAATAGAACAAAGTTGGAGTCCAGTATCACCTTTAAGCCCAACAAAGTTTTATTGAGAATATAAGTTTTCATGTGCTAAAACAGAGGTCCCCAACCCCCAGGCCTGTTAGCAACCGGACCACGCAGCCTCACTGCCTGCCCCCCCCCCCGTGGTGCTGCGCATCCTCACTGCCCCCCCCCCTCCACGGCACCTCCTCCTCCCTCCATTTTCACGTTTAAGGCCCAGGAAGGGGCAGTGAAACGCCTCCCGGCCTCTTTAAAAACCAAACTCCCCACCACCACCACCAATCAGCTGATCGGCGGGGAAAATGCCCAGGAAAAAAGTGGAGAGGAGGCAAGGGTGGTGCCTGCTTTTTCAGCAGATTGCTCGTGGCTGCCGCCACGGTTTTCTCCGCCAACCAGCTGATCGTGGTGGGGGTCAGCCTTTAAAGAGGCCGGGAGGCGCTTCACCACCCCTTCCCGGACCTTAAACTTGCAAAAACAGAGGGAGGAGGATTTGGGGCAGGGGGGAGGCCGAATTCGGTGCCCCCACCCTGCCGGCCCTGGGGCATCAGTGGGCGGGCCAGCCCTGGGGCCATTCCCTGGTGCCAAAAAGGTCGGGGGGGCCACTGTGCTAGAAGCAGGCTTCATCAGACAATGAAATAGGGTACAGTTAAAAGTGCTACATATTTCTAGCACATGAAAACTTTGTTGGTCCTAAAGGTGCTACTGGACTCCAACTTTGTTCTATTGCTTCATGCCAACACGGCTCTCCACCTGGATCTATCATCTGCCTGCAGCATGGGGGATAATAATAATAGTCTACCTTAAAGGGTTATTGTTAATGGGATAATTTAGGCTGAGAGTCCACAGTAGAGCACTAGAGGAGCTTCATTAGCAACCCCCTTGGCAGTCTTCAGATTGTCAAGGCTTATTTGTTCACCCTGACTTTGCTTAACGCTCTGACAAATTCATTGTTTTTAATCTCCTGTATTCATATTATTTCTTGGCTTTAAAAAAACCCCCACTAACCTTCTTAGTGGCAGTTGCTGTAGGCTATTATCTTGTGTTAATGTTCAGTCTATTGTTATTATTTATTTAGCATATGTGTTTTCCTCCCTCATTGGGACACAATGTGGCTCACAATATACGGAGAGACAGAACGCATATCAACAAACGGGAAAGAGAAGGAAAGCTTCAGATGGCTAAGTAGGTCTTCTGACTCCACCAGCTTTAGACTCCAACCTGTGGTTGATAATCTCCAGGTGGGGCCTGGAGATTTTCAAGAATTACCACTCATCTCCAGACAAGGGAGATCAATCAGTTCCCCTGGTGAATATCGCAGCTTTGAAGGGTAGATCCAATGGCTTCATCATACCCCACTGAGGTCCCCCCTCTCCCCAAACCCTCTACCTCTTCAGGCTCCACTTCCAAATCTCAGGAATTCCCCAGCCTCGAGAGTTAGCAATGCTACTCTGACCTTAGGTGAAGAGCCAAAGATCAAAAGTACTTTGACTCACACATCTGGGCACACCCAGGCCTTAAGTATGTGTGTCCAGGGAGAAAAGCAACCTCAGCAAATGTTACTCAGGTCTTGCTAACTAGTAGGATCTTCCGCAGTTCCTCCCTGCTATTGTATTTATGATGTGAATGTTCTTTAAGGTCCCCTTGGGTTGGATATGTTATGCCCAAAGTCAAGGAATAAAAGTTTTACATTAAAAAAATTACTTCTGGGGGTCATCCAGCCATTTAATCACAGTTCAGTAATCTACAGAGTTGCCAGCAACCTGGGAAAAAATGTCCTGCCCCTTTAACAGAGGCTTAATAGAATGCTGACAGTTGCTGTGGTGTAGTTGTTGTATCTGAAGAAGTGTGCATGCTCACAAAAGCTTATACCCAGAACAAAACTTTACTGGTCTTAAAGTTGACACTGGACTCAAATTTTGTTCTGCTGCTTCAAACCAGCACAGCTACCCACCTGAACTGAGTTGCTGGAGTGTCCTACTTGGACCTGGAAGGCCCACATTCAAATCCTTACTCTGCTATGGAAGCTTTCCTACTATTACAATGGATTTCTGGGTGACAAAGATCCCTTGCTGCCGCTGGAGAAAATGGCTGCTTTAGAGGATGGGCTCTATGACATTTTACCCTTCTGAGGTCCCTTCCCTCCCCAAACCCCACCTTCCCCAGGCTCCATCCCCAAATCTCCAGGTATTTGCCCACCCTGATCTGGGAACCCTAGCAGAAAGAGAGCTACCAGATCAGAGAGGTTAGGCTCAGGGCTTTTTTTTTTTTTTTTTAAGCAGCAACGCACAGGAACACAGTTCCAGCTAACGTGGCATCAGGGGTGTGGCCAAAGATGCAAATGAGTTCCTGCTGGGCTTTTTCTACAAAAATGCCCTGTGTGAAGCAATGGTGATGTCAGGGGTGTGCCAAAGATGTAAATGAGTTCCTGCTGGGCTTTTTTCTACAAAAAAATCCCTGGCTAGGCTGGAACCCTTCTCTCTCTGACTTGGTAGTTTACTGAGGGCATGCATTGAGGGGGGTAAGGAGCAGCATTCAGTCAGCTGAGCCCTCTATTTGCAATGAGGACTGACCATCGCCTTATTAGTCTACTAGAATGTTTTGGGAAATCTTCAAGATCAGCTCTCTGCACCAAACCTGGGAGGGAGTTCTTGCAGCATTCTCTTCTGGCTTCTTAACCTTCCTCACACTGAGGGTTCCATATGATCAGTGGGCCACCCAGCGTTTAAGGCTGGGTAATGTAATAAGGGGAAAGCGAAAACAAGGAGCTAAATTTTCCCATTAAGCCAGTCACTTGCCCTGACTCATACAATGTGAGAAGCCATAACTGACTCTCCTTCCTTAGAAGAGGAACAGGATTAATGGAGCTGTTCACTTTGCTCAATTACAAAGCACTCACCTGAGAAACTGTAAAGTGCCCATATAGTAAATCTTATAATTAAATATTAAATTACAAGCTAATTTATTTACTTATGGCAGAGAAGTCTATAAGGCCCTCACTCGAGCATATAAGGATTTATAGTATGGGCAAAAGAAAGTGAACCAAATCCCTGCTAGAAAAAGCTTTGGCTGGGCTGGAAACTGGAGTAGTAGAAACACTGCTACCGCTCTGTCGCAAGCACATGCAGCACATACTTTCTCCTCATGATCCTCACAAAAAAAACCCTGTAAAGTAGGCCAATTTTATTATCCCTATATTGTAGATGGAGAGCTGAGACAGACAGCAACCAAATTACCTCAAAATTACATGTTATATGTAGTTACATGGGCAAAATTACATGTTATATGTAATTCTGTGATTATTTTTCTCAAGGGTTTCCCACAGACACAAAATGAAGTCAGTGGGGCTCCAGTTTTTAGGGGAAGAATGGTTTTTAGCTTTAACTTTAATTAGGAACTCTCTGCATCATACGTGCAAATTTATTTTGTATAACATCTAGGGGATATAGATTTCCAAATCCCCAGAGTGGAGTACTGTATAACATTTGAGGGAGTAATTCAGATTTAAAAATTTCCAGAGCGGGGTATACTAATGAACTATCTCTTGTCATACAAAATGTGTATAGCCCAGATAGTACTCTATTAAGTTTCTGTCTAGTAAAGTCAATATGTTTTGTCCAATATCCTTCCTAGCTGATGAAACATAATCCCTAGATATCTGAAAGAAGTAACCTGTTCTGATAAGTCGCCATCCATTGTCCACCCATGTTGCCAAAGGGCATCTTTGATTTTGGACTGCTAACTTGGAATAGATTCCTTCTGCAATATAGACTAAATTGATTCAAAAGTCTTCTGAGACCAATTTGTGTCAGAGCAATGAGCAATGTATCATCTGCATATAGAAGAACAGAAATGGTCTTGCTGTCAGGCCTTACTGGGGGGGGAAATGTGCTCCTGTAAGAATCCACCATATCATTTATATGGAGATTGGAAAGTAATGGCACTAAAATACAACCACGGTGCACACTCTTGGATAGGTTGCAGTGGGCAAGTGCAGGTGGAACAGAAGAGGACTATACTGCCAGAGGATTATATGGGAAAGCACTCCAAGCCACTAGTATAGCCAAAACTTGCTTGACCTAAAACTAGCTTCATGGAGCAGCACAGTGGCTCAAGGTGAGCTGGAGTCACGAGCCATCTCAATGGCCCAGAAAGGGCCCATTAAGCATGACCCTCATGCTTAATGATGGTGATGGTGGGGATAATGTTGTCTTCTTGACAACTTCCCTCTAGGGGGCGGGGGGAAGCATTGGATCAATAGTGTCACTGTTCTATGCCTTTTGTGGTGAAAGCATTGGAACAGTGACATTGCTGACACAATGTCTAAAGTTAGGGTAGAGCTGTCCAAACAAAGAGTAGGGTTAACAACCTCCAGGTGGAGCCTGGAGTTCCCTGGAAGAACAGCTGATCTCTATGCAGAGATCAATTCCCCTGGAGGAAATGTGGGGCAGCTTTAGAAGTGCATTCTACATGCCCACCAAACTACTCCTTACAAAATTCCACTCTCCCCAGAGCTGAATCCAGGAATCTCCAGGAATTTCTCAAGCCTAAACTGGCAATCCTAAACTGGAGTTTTGTTTTCAATCTTTCATCTATTCACACTGGGATAGAGAGGAAGTTGCTGATTATTTTGCAGACCACACAACAAATTAATGCATTTGTGGCCTTTAATTTACCCAAATGTCATACTGAAGTGTATGACATGAAATGTTCCAGGGGCCTGGGGGCACCGATGGCTGTTGTTGTAGTAGTGTTTAATAGAAACAGTAGCACATGAATATTCTAAGTTGTGCTACAGAATTAAGAACAATTCCTACTGCTTTTATTAAGAGGGGTACTATACAAATTTATCTTCAGTTTTTACACATGCTTGATTTCCAATGCTGCATCGTGATGTATGTATTTATAAAATTATCAGTTTTCACTGTTATGTATAAGAACCGCAATGACTATTAAAATTGCTGTTTGAGATTGTTGGTTGTCATGTTCCAGAATTATCTCCGGTCTGTTGCAATCTCTATTCTTTTATATGCTATAATTGGTTTATCCCAACACAAGGTGTAATCAGTATTCTCTAGAAGTGGGACAGGATTATTCTTGTAAGAAGGAGATGGTTCTGAATTAATTAGTTGGAACCCATTTCGCAGCGAGTTATTTTAGCAACCTGATTGTCTCTGGCAAGACATGCCACGATGGATAAGGCTGAGCAGTCAGCTATCTATTGTTTCTAGTTTATCTTTGGATTTTCTACAAGTGTTTGCATCATTAGTCTTCGTTACATATTTTGTTCATTTTTAGCAGCAATTACACATTCTTCAGCAGCAGCGAGAAAACCTTCTGTTTCTGCTTTGAGCCAAAGATACCAACATTTCACAGAGGACGAGGAGATGCATGTGACTTGTGACTAGTAATACTGCAGTGCAATACATGCAATTTACACTTGGATTTGCCATAACTGAAATGTTTGTGCACATGTGCATTGGGCCCCTCACTGGAACACTTCCCTCTATTTTTCAAAATTCAGGAAGTTACCTGACATTCAGACCATGAGTCTATCAAACTCTGTTTACTCTGTTGGGCATCAAGTCTCCAGGGTAAGAAGTCACTGAAATCATTTATTGCCCAGTTCTTTCAATTAGATGTGGCAGCGATTGAACCCAGGACTTTCTACATTCAAAGCAGATGCCCTATCACTGATCCATGGCCCTTCCCCAAACTAGGGTTGCCAACTTCAAGCTGGAAAATTCCTGGTGATTTGAAGGTGGAGCCCTGGCGGGGAGGAAGCTCAGCAGGCAAGTGATGCCGTACACTCAACCCTCTAAAGCTGCCATTTCCTCCAGGGGGACTGATCTCTGTCATCTTGAGATATGTTATAATTTCAGGAACTCTTCAGACCCCACATGGAGGTTGGTAAAAAAGTAAAGGTGGTCACTACTGACCCATGGGGTTGGTAACCTTACCCCAAACCAAACAGATGCCATGGAAGTCAGCTTTAAGCCTGCAGCTCGCAGAATTCAGCATAGCTACTGTCTATGTAGCCACATTTACAGGCTTTTTGTCTGCTATAGTCAGGTAGTGCCTTGGCATTGTCCAAAGGCAAAACATGGGAGAAAATGGGGTGCTGATATTCTAGGGTCAACCATCACTGTGTGTCCATAAAAAAAAATCACTGTCCCCACTTTGGGGGTCATCTCTAGTTTCAACACACCCACACCCACTCCAGGGCACAGCCTTCCCAATCTTACCTTGAAACTACTGAGGTGTATTATGTTTGTTGAGCATATCTTTAACCAGAAGAACAAACACCTGCTTAGCTTTTAAATAGGTGGGAGGCAGGCAATTGCAGAATAAAGTAATGACACTTCCAAAAGGTAGAGCAGAGACTTCAGCAATGTGTAGTATGTGGGGGAGAGGATCATGATCCATAGTATGAAAAGGGGGTCTTACAAACATGTTCCCTTTCTCATCTGAGAAATGCTGACAGTTTTATAGTCCCTCTGCTAAGGGTTTGTGAGTATTTCCCATGGAGTGGTAAGGATTTCCAATTTCAGTTCTTCCTTTCACAGATACTGAGAGCAGAAGTAGAAGAAGAGCAGAAGCTTCAAGATCCCTGAACAGATCTTCAGTGCTTTATTTTTCAAAGTAGTAGTATGTGTGTGTGCATGGGGGAGGGGGTGATCATGGTCTCAGCACAGGAGACAGAGAGGGAGGTCAATCTACATACTGTTTTCCCAATCTTAACACCCACCACCATCACCAGAGGTGTTGTTTCCCCACTGGGAGAAACATCCCGGTTGCTCAACCATGGCAATAACAGAAGTGGCAGTAAGGGTGCCCACAGAAGCCCTGATGTGGAAGAAGCTTACAGCTATTTTTTTAGTGGAGCAGATAGTAGCTATGGTGGGGCCATTCATGTGGAGAGTGCAAAACTACACAGTGCAGCCCTGGTTGGCATTGTTGGCGTAGCTGCTATTTGCAATAAAATATATGTGCTGCAGAGCTGTTCACTAATCTTTTTCCAGCATCTTGTCTAAACTGACCCTGAGACTACTTACAATGATGAAGCGCTGAAGTTCAGAAGGGTGAAGTTCTCATCAGCCTTGGCCACTGCTTGAGGTCACAGGTGATCAGATCTTTTGTAATAGTTTTTAAGCTGTAATGGCTGGGTGTTTTGTTTTGGTTTTTTTCTTCCAGGCTTGCAGGTGTGTGCATTAATCCTCTTCTGCTTTCATTTCTTGAGTTATAAAGTTTTCCAATGTAACGTACTCGAAGCGGAGACGAGAGTAGGGCAACATCCTTTAATGGGAGCACGTTGCAAGAGAGGGAACACGCGGGCCGGGCCCCGCTTATGTACATTGCCCGGTTCAGCCTCCTATACAGGTCAGGCCAATCCTGACCTGTTAAACTTCCCGCCGCGGATGTGGTAGGCGGGGATTGCGCGCCCGCGCTAGAGATGCCTGGGATACCCAGCCGCCTCTGCGCGTGGGCGCGTATTTCAGTCGATACATTACACTCCTCCCCCCCTAGTCAACTAATATAGTCTTTGAGATACGCGGGCGGTCGGCTCTCCCTGGTGGACCGTCTGGGAAGGTCCTGTGGGGGGCCCGCAGCTTCTTTGGCGGGCACGTCAGGGGGTTGTGCCGCCAGAGGCTGCGGGGTTGGTGCCTCGGGTCGGTCGGGCTCGGTGGGCCCCTGTACTTCTGGCGTCGGCAATGCCGTGGTTGGGGGCGCGTCGTCTGGTCGGCCTCTGGTTGGCTCCGCCTCCTCTATGTCCGCCGGTTCCTCGGGCAGCGTCCGGCGGCGCAGCTGGTCGATGTGCCGCCGTATGACCTGGCCCCCCTCGGTCGATATGTCGTAGTGGCAGGACCCCGTTACTCATAACACTCGGCCCGCCACCCATTCCGGTCCCCTAGCGTAGTTCCGGGCATACACTGGGTCGCCTGCGAAGAACCCCCTTGCCGCGTCCCGGACCTCGGGACCTCCGCTGGAGTCAGAGGTCCTGTCGGGGTGTAGTCTGTCCAGCCGTGTTATGAGTTTGCGCCCCATAAGGAGCTCGGCCGGACTAACCCCAGTGGCCGGGTTGGGGGTGACCCTGTTATCGAAAAGGAACGCTGCTAGTCTGTGGTCCCAGTCCCCCTGAACGATGCGGCTTAAGGCTTCCTTGGTTGTGCGGACCATCCGCTCCGCCTGGCCGTTGGTGGCTGGGTGAAAGGGGGCGGAGCGTATGTGTTTAATCAGGTATCTATTGAGGAATACTTGGAAGTCTGCCGATGTGAACGCTGTCCCGTTATCGGAGACTATGGTATCCGGAATACCGTGTGTGCACAGGACCCTGCGCAGCGCTCTGATGGCGGCGGCCGCTGAGGTGGACCCTACTGGAATGACCTCTAGCCATTTGGAGTAGGCGTCCACGATGATCATGAAGATTTGACCCTGGAATGGCCCCGCGAAATCGATGTGGAGCCTCGACCAGGGCTTCCGAGTGGACTCCCACCGTGTGGCGGGGGCGCTGGGAGGCTCAGGCCTTGACTCCTGACACGTTTGACACCTGCGAACCCACGTCTCAATCTCCCCGTCCATCCCCGGCCACCAGACGTAGCTCCTGGCTAACGCCTTCATTCGGACTATGCCGGGATGGGTCTCGTGTAGGGATTCCAGGACTCGCTTTTGCAGCGGCGGCGGAACCACCACCCTGCTTCCCCATAGTAGGCACCCCTTGTGTGCGGCTAGTTCCTCCCTCCTGGTCGTGTATGGTTTGAATTCTTCCCCCATGTTCCCCTCCGGCCAGCCCCTCATCACCCAGTCGAGCACCCTCGCCAGTGTCTTGTGTTTCTGTGTGGCCTTGGCGACCTCCGCAGCGTGGAGGGGCTGCTCCGGAAGGCTCTCCATCATCATGACCTGGTGTGCGGGGGCGGGGTCTGGGCCTACTTCTGGGAGCGGCAAGCGGCTGAGCGCGTCCGCGTGGCCCATGGCCTTGCCTGCCCTGTGCACCAGTGTGTACGTGTAGGAGTTGAGGAATTGGTTCCACCTCAACACGCGCTGTGAGAGAATTTGGGGGGTTTGCCGGTCTGGGGCCAAGAGGCCTAGGAGAGGCTTGTGGTCGGTGGCAATAGTGAACCTCCGCCCGTACAGGTATTCGTGGAATTTGCGGACCCCCGCCACGATTGCCAGCGCCTCTTTGTCTATCTGCGCGTAGTTGCGCTCGGCTGGAGTAAGCGTGCGGGAGTAGTATGCCACCGGGACCTCTCTCCCGTCCGGGAGTTGGTGCCCCAGGACTGCCCCCACTCCGTAGGGCGACGTATCGCACGCCAAGATGACGGGGAGACCCTCGTCAAAATGGTGGAGCACCGCATTAGATACTAGGATGTCCTTGACCGCCTGGAATGCGGCGGCTTGCCTTTTTCCCCACACCCACGGGGCCCTTTTGTCCAGTAGCCTGTGGAGGGGCTCCGCGAGGGCTGCCTTGTGGGGGAGGAACGAATGATAAAAGTTCAGCACCCCCAAGAAGCTTTGGAGCTCCGCCTTGCAGGTGGGAGCCGGGGCCTGCAGGATGGCTCGAGTTTTTTCTTCTGTTGGGTGGATTCCCGCGGAGTCTATGGCAAAACCCAGGAACTCCACCCGTGGGACCCCCAGCAAGCATTTCTCCCGTTTGACCTTGAGCCCCGCTGTCTGGAACCGGCGGAGCACCTCTCTCAAGCGATTTCCGAACTCTTCGGGGCCGGGGGCGGCGATTAAAACGTCGTCGAAAAACGGCTGCACTCCGGGGATCCCTTTAAGGAGAGCGTCCATTATACTCTGAAAAATCCCCGGAGCGACGCTTACCCCAAACTGTAGCCGCTTCACCCGGAAGGCCCCCCTGTGTGTCACTATGGTTTGGGCTTCCGCCGTCTTGACGTCTACTGGGAGCTGTTGGTAGGCCTGGGCCAGGTCCAGCTTCCCAAAGACCTTAGACCCCGCTAGAGCAGCCAGGACGTGGCTCACCACCGGCACTGGGTAGGGGTTGTCCTGTAGTGCCTTGTTTATCGTGCACTTATAGTCGGCACAGATTCGCACGTCCCCGTTTGGCTTAATGGGGGTTACTATGGGGGTCTCCCAGGGGGCGTAGTCCACCAGCTCCAGGACGCCCTGGGCCGTGAGGCGGTCTAGTTCCGCCTCTATTTTCGGTTTTAAGGCAAAAGGGACCCTCCGCGCCTTGAGCCGGATCGGCCTGACCGTGGGGTCTAGTGGTAGGGAAATTGCCGGGCCTTTGTAGCTCCCCAGGGACCCATCGAACACGTCCGGGAACTCTTGGCAAATCTCCCCGAACCCCTTGGGCGCTAGGGTTTGCTCCACCCCCTCCACGCGGATTCCCAGGGGCTTGAACCATGCCAGTCCCAACAGGGTAGTCAGCTGGCGCTTCACCACCAGGATGTCCAGCGGGCCGCGGAAGGGGCCCCGCTCGACTTGCACCCGGGCCCACCCCGCGATTTGTACTGGGTTTCTCTGGAAGTCCCTGAGTATTAAGTCCGCCGGCCTGAGTTGCAGCCGCCGGCCGGGGCACAGCCCCCTCAGGGTGTCCTCTGCTATTATTGAAAGGGAGGACCCTGAGTCCACTTCCATTTGGCAGGGGCTTCCCTCTATGAGGACCGCCAGTTTGATTTTGCCGGGGTTGTTGAGGGGCAAGTTCAGTACCTGGGGGGTTGTCGAGTCCGCCGTGTGGAAATCCGCCGACTCATGGTGCGTGGTCGGCCTCCGGCGGTTGTCCTTGGCTCGGCAAGCCCGTGCAATGTGGCCGGTCTTCCCGCAGCTCCGGCAGTCCCAGGTCCGATACTGGCAGTTTCTTCTGTCGTGGGGGTCGCCACAGCTGGCGCACTTGGTTGCCGGGGCTCTCTCTGCCGCTGGGGGTCGCTCGGGCGCTTGGTGCCGTGGTGCCGCTCTGCTAGGTGGCCCCGCTGGGCGGCGCAGCTGGTGGGCCTCCCCCGCCTCCTGGCGGTCGTAGTCCAGCTCCTCGTGGTGGACGGCGTCTGTCCGGCCCTTGGGGAAGGTCCGGGCCGTCCGCTCGAACGCCACCGCTTCGCTAAAGGCGCTCTGGAAGGTGAGCTCTTCCTTGGCGAAGAGCTTCTGTTGGAGCCTCTCGTCGCGGAGGCCCCACGTGAATCGGTCGGCCAGGGTTTCTTCCAGTTGGGGGAAGTTGCAGGTCCCGGCGATTTTGCGGAGGGCTGCCAGATAGTCGGCGGCCGATTCTCCTGCAGCCTGGTCCCTCCTGTGGAACAGGAACCGGCGGGCCACCCGTGAAGGCTGAGGCGAGAAGTGGCCGGTGAGGAGCCGGATGATCTCCTCGTAGGACTTCTCCGTGAGGCGGGCGGGCGCCGAGAGACCCTTGGCGATCTCGAACGTGGCTGCCCTGCAAACGCTCAGGAGAACGTCCCTCTTTGTGCCGGCGTCGGTGATCTTGTTGGCCCTGAGGTAGAACTCAACCCTTTCCGAGTAGGACTCCCAGCCCTCTGGATTCGCTGGGTCGAAGGTCTCGATGGACCCGGTGGTTCCGCTCTGGCTTGCCATGGCGGCGTCAGCGGTCATGGCCGGTGGTTGCCCTAGATCTCCGTTGTAGCCGATGAGGCTAGAATCCCATCCTCGTCGCCACTGTAACGTACTCGAAGCGGAGACGAGAGTAGGGCAACATCCTTTAATGGGAGCACGTTGCAAGAGAGGGAACACGCGGGCCGGGCCCCGCTTATGTACATTGCCCGGTTCAGCCTCCTGTACAGGTCAGGCCAATCCTGACCTGTTAAACTTCCCGCCGCGGATGTGGTAGGCGGGGATTGCGCGCCCACGCTAGAGATGCCTGGGATACCCAGCCGCCTCTGCGCGTGGGCGCGTATTTCAGTCGATACATTACATCCAATGAGACATTTTGAGGAAGTATACAAATCTTCCATCAGAATACTTTGTTATAGCCATGGAGTAAATGATGGCGTATGAATGTGCCCAGGTATTAATTGCCCTTCTCCCTTAGTTGTCGGACCATTTAATTTACCAGGAAAATTCCCAATGGGCTGCTCTCTGGGAGGACCACCAGCACTACCAAGAGCAAGCTGAGATCCTGTGACGGCCACTTGGATCAGCTTGTTCCTGGACTGTTTTAAGTTCCCAAAGACATCAGAAGGGGAACATTTCATTGGAAAAGGGAACAAGAAGAAATCTAGTTCCTTGCTGGTCCATTTTCCCCAGGATTTCCCCTGCTTAAAAAAGAAAAACAAAACTGGAAACTTCCAGACTCAGCTTGTCACTTGTTGCATATTTCAAGAAACAATTCCTTATTCAGTATTTCTTTTTAAAAAAATTATTTGTTTATCTTGCCTTTCTCCCCCCAAGAGGGCTCAAAGCGGCTTATATAATGTGAATACCCAGAAGAAACGCGACTTAACCAGAGGAAATTTAAATGCTCTTTTTCCAGAAGAGAGGCACCGTTACTGCAAAAAACAACTTTTAATTTAACACCTAACAAGCATGCTACATTCTGATAAAGTATTGTTGATGGTTTGGCACACTTAATGCATCATTTTCTTACACTTCCCACAGTGTGTTCCTTATCTTGGAGCTTTTCAGGTGGCAAGTTAGGCAAGACTAAAAACAGCTGGAGGGAATTGGGGTGGGGAGAAGTGATTTTTGTGAGGCTTATGGAATCCCATCCCTCCTCTAGTTAAACTGCCCCTTCAAAAAGGTGCCTAAGAGGCCACACTGGCATGACTACAGTACAACATATATTTGGCTGCCTAAAGGTTACTTTCACAAGATGGGGATGAGGAACTAATCAGAAATAAACAACAACATCAACAACAAAAACCCTGGAATTATCCCTGAACGTGTGTCCAGTAACTAGGGAGAGATTCAGTTTGGGCTAAATCCTCTTCATCTGAGGAATGAGGCCTTGTATTTGTGGGACTGTGTGTGTTTCCAAAAGAGGCAACTCAGGGGTTGTTTACAGACACATGATCCTCACTTGGCAACTAGCAAGTGGAATCGAGTCTCCCGATGTAGGGTTTGTCACTAAGCAGAGAAGAAATATAAAGTAAAGGCCTCAGGCTGAGGAGTTGGAGAAGCATGGAAAGGTGTCTCGGATCTACTGACATATGGCAAAGGGGCGAGTCAAGTTTCAAACTGGATTTTCTTCAGTTCAAAAAAGAGCCAGACAGGAAATAGGCAGTGATTAGCAACGTCAGGCAGGCTTGTTTGTTCTCTAAACATTATTAGGTAAGAGGCCAGCGTGAAGAATTTTTGAACCATAGAGTGAGCGTGGTTGTTTCCAGGATGCAGTGACAGAGAGTTGACTCATCTGAATAACCACTGCTCAGATTCAGATTTATGTCTGGGGACCAGGGAAGTAAAAGGGGGGAAACATGGCCAGCTCCCAAATGGGGATGCCAGTTTCCTGCTGCTAGCTGGAGGCCTCCTGCTCACTCTTCCTGCAGCTACTCAGATGTGCAGAAGGAGAAAAATGGAGCAATTGCTGGCGTCCTGTCATGAGGACATCACTTTTAGAACATCTGGAAGTGTTGCATTCAGTCAAAATTCTATGGTTACTGTGGAGTTTTGGACAAATGCTAGAGTGGCATCAGCAATGCAATGATGTCACTTTTACTCATGCTGGAAGTAACATCATTTCATTGCTGGTGACGAGGTCCTTCCATAAGTGAGTCTCCTGCCAGTTAACAAACCTCATGCTGGCAACCCTACTCCCAGATCAGGTGGGGCAAATGCTAATATATATTGAGGCTTTGGGGGGGAGGAGTTCTGAGGAAGCTTCACCAAAGCTTGAGACAAAGGCATGCTGGGTAGTTTTTGCTTCCTTTTTCAGCTGACCTAGCATTTTAGTTACACATATTCTTTTACTTATATCTGTGATGGTAAAGAATGGATTTTTTCCCACAAAAAAGAAATTGTAGTGCATTCTTCTGGGAGTTCAGATTACTAATTCATAGAATCACAGAGTTGGAAGGGACCTCCAGGGTCATCTAGTCCAACCCCCTGCACAGAGCAGTTTTTAAACTAAATCTTGGGGGAAAGCCGACAGGAGATGAAATGTCTCTGGTTCAAAAGGACTCATCTCAAAGAGATGAAGGGTTAACTGTTACTTTTCTACTGGGTAATGGATCAGAGTTGTCCACTGAGATGGTGACAAGCAGTATGGAGTGTCTGCCAAAGTCTCGAGGCAGCAGGAGGAAGGTTGCAGGTCTAACTTGCCTGGGAAATTATAGATGTTTGTATAGTGTTCAAATATATAGTGTATAGTGTAGAAGTGTTCGAAGTAAAATTGGTGAGTTGGAATGTTTAGTGTTGGGGGAAAAAGACATTGTGGGAATTTCAGAAACTTGGTGGAATGAGGAGAATCAGTGGGACACGGTGATTCCTGGATATAAGTTATATAGGAAGGATAGGGAGGGAAGGGTTGGAGGTGGGGTGGCTCTGTATGTCAGAGAGGGTATACAGTCCAGTAAGACTGAGATCAAAGAATTAGATTCCCTTCTAGAAATGCTTTGGGTCAAAATAAAGGGCCCAAAAGGAAATTTAACTATGGGAGTTTGTTATCGCCCACCAAATCAAAAGATAGAGGATGATTATAATATGATGGAAGGATTAAAGACAGCGGCTAAACATAAAAACTGTGTCATAATAGGTGATTTTAACTAGCCGCAGATTGATTGGGTCAATATGCGTTCAGGTCGAGAGAAAGAGATTGAGTTTCTAGATGCTCTCAATGACAGTGCTATGGAGCAGATGGTCACAGAACCTACCAGGGGTGGGACAATCCTGGATTTGGTCCTAAGTAATGCCCAAGACTTGGTGAGAGATGTAAAAGTGATTGCACTGCTTGGGAGCAGTGACCATAACGTTATTGATTTGACCATTTGTATAAATAGGGAGTTGCCCCAAAAGACCAGCACAACCATGTTTAACTTTAAAAGGGGTAAATTCTCTGAGATGAGGAGGCATGTGAAGAGGAAACTGAAAGGAAAGGTAAATACAGTCACACCCCTTGGGGAAGCTTGGAAGCTATTTAAAACTACAATCCTAGAAGCTCAGATAAAATATATACCACAAGTTAGGAAAGGCACAAACAGGTATAAGAAAAGGCCTGCATGGTTAACAAACAAAGTTATGGAAGCTGTAAAAGGTAAGAAGGACTCCTTTAAGTGGTGGAAAGCTAGTCCAAGTGAGAGTAATAAAAGGGAACACAGACTATGGCAAATCAAATGCAAGACTGTGATCAGGCAGGCAAAAAGGGACTATGAGGAGCATATTGCAAAAAATATAAAGACCAACAATAAAAATTTCTTCAAATATATTAGAAGCAGGAAACCAGCCAGGGAGGCAGTGGGACCCTTGGATAACCAAGAGGTTAAAGGATTACTGAAGAAGGATAGGGAAATGGCTGAGAAGCTGAATGCATTTTTTGCCTCAGTCTTCACTGTGGAAGATGAGAAGTGTTTGCCTGCTCCAGAACCACTAATTTTGGAAGGGGTGTTGAAAGACCTGAGATTGAGATGACAAGAGAGGAGGTCCTACAACTGATTGACGAATTAAAAACTAATAAGTCACCAGGTCCGGATGGCATACATCCAAGAGTTCTGAAAGAACTCAAAGTTGAACTTGTGGATCTCCTGACAAAAATCTGTAATCTTTCATTGAAATCTGCCTCCGTTCCTGAGGACTGGAAGGTAGCAAATGTCACCCCCATCTTTAAAAAGGGTTCCAGAGGAGATCCGGGAAATTACAGGTCAGTCAGTCTGACTTCAATACTGGGAAAGTTGTAGAAACCATTATCAAGGACAGAATGAGTAGGCACATTGATGAACAAAAGTTATTGAGGAATACTCAGCATGGGTTCTGTAAGGGAAGATCTTGCCTCACTAACCTGTTACAGTTCTTTGAGGGGGTGAACAAACATGTGGACAAAGGGGACCCAATAGATGTTGTTACCTGGACTTCTAGAAAGCTTTTGATAAAGTTCCTCATCAAAGGCTCCTTAGTAAGCTCGAGAGTCATAGAATAAAGGACAGGTCCTCTTGTGGATCAAAAACTGGCTTATTAATAGGAAGTAAAGAGTGAGTATAAATGGGCAGTCACAGTGCTCAGTACTGGGTCCCATACTCTTTAACTTGTTCATTAATGATCTGGAGTTGGGAGTAAGCAGTGAAGTGGCCAAGTTTGCAGATGACACTAAGTTGTTGAGGGTGGTGAGAACCAGAGAGGATTGTGAGGCACTCCAAAGGGATCTGTTGAGGCTGGGTGAGTGGGCGTCAACGTGGCAGATGAGGTTCAATATGGCCAAGTGCAAAGTAATGCACATTGGGGCCAAGAATCCCAGCTACAAATACAAGTTGATGGGTTGTGAACTGGCAGAGGCTGACCAAGAGAGAGATCTTGGGGTTGTGGTAGATAACTCACTGAAAATGTCAAGACAGTGTGTGATTGCAATAAAAAAGGCCAACGCCATGCTGAGAATTATTAGGAAGGGAATTGAAAACAAATCAGCCAGTATCATAATGCCCCTGTATAAATCAATGGTGCGGCCTCATTTGGAATAATGTGTACAATTCTGGTCACCGTACCTCAAAAAGGATATTAAAGCATTGGAAAAAGTGCAGAAAAGGATAACTAGAATGATTAAAGGGCTGGAACACTTTCCCTATGAAGAAAGGTTAAAACGCTTGGGGCTCTTTAGCTTGGAGAAACGTTGACTGCGGGGTAACATGATAGAGATTTACAAGATTATGCATGGGATGGAGAAAGTAGAACTCGTGGGCATTCAATGAAATTGCTGAGCAGTCAGATTAAAATGGATAAAAGGAAGTACTTCTTCACCTAAAGGGTGATTAACATGTGGAATTCACTGCCACAGGGGGTGGTGGCAGCTACAAGCATAGTCAGCTTTAAGAGGGGATTGGATAAAAATATGGAGCAGAGGTCCATCAGTGGTTATTAGCCACAATATGTGTATGTATGTATGCATATGTGTGTGTGTGTATATATATATATATATATATATATATACACACACATATATATTGGCCACTGTGTGACACAGAGTGTTGGACTGGATGGGCCATTGGCCTGATCCAACATGGCTACTCTTATGTTCTTAATGCAGAAAATTCAAATACCTCTCCTAAATTATTAAAATATTCATATAGTATCATAGAATCAAGACTGCTTAGAGCATGCTCAAACAACATAACCATATAAAATCCAATACTCATAAAAATCAAAACCAAATTACACAGCAATTTCACCCAAAAGCTCAGCAGTCAAGTTACTAAAGACAGAGTTCCAACCTTCTTGTCCAATAAGAAAACTCTACAGAAGTGGTTCCTCCATCTTTCACATTTTTCTAACCTTCAGCACAGAAGAAACCTTCCTGACTTGCTGAGTTGGGCTAGTCCAGGAGCAAACATGAGCAATGGGGAAGTGGACCAAACCATTGGAGGACATATAGGTGGCCAGATGTCCTCAAGAAAGAGGCTGTTTCTTTGATATGTCTGGGTTCTGCTTCTGTTCAGTATAATCATCTGAAGAGGCTATGGAGACCAGATACTAGAGCAGCCAGAGAGTCCCCAGAACTACCTGTTGACTAGAAGGACTGCTAAAGCTAACCTGTCTGTTCAGGGTAAATTAAAGATGATGAGCCATAAGAAAGGATCATGAGGACCTTGAAAAGTTCCTCAACCACAGTTAGGAGCAGGACCTTGCCGGAAGACAGAGTGGTGCTATGGCGAAATTGTGTTTGTATTTTATTTATAGCATCTATTCAACCATTGAGTCCAGAACCTTAATGGCATTTAAGCTTTTGGATGATAGATCAGCAGCTTCTACCAGTTCCCCTCTTTCACTGCAGACCACCACTTTGCCCCAGTGCTGTTTCTGTGGGTCTGCCCCCCACCCCAATATCATTTGTGACAGGGCTCAGTGGACTGCAGTAGAAGGGACAAGAGAGAGAGAAAGTAAAATTCATGGATATCTGGATAGCCCAGTTATGTCTGTAACCCTGTGGGTTTGGCTCTCTATTGGCATTTTGTCCCTTTGGTGAACAGTAGGAGAGGGCTGAGGAAAAGGAGTTCTGAGGAGAGGAGAGGAGAGGAGAGGAGAGGAGAGGAGAGGAGAGGAGAGGAGACAGAAGCCATTTTGGTGACCTGAGAAGGAGCCTCCAAAGATCTGCAATATCACAAAAAAGAATAGCAGCAGCACCGCCACCATAGCCAGTCAAGCCACCACAGGCAGAACATGAGAGACTGAGAAGGCCTTAGAGAGATAGTAAAAGATTCTATTCATTTTTTAGTTCCAACTTTAAGTTGTGTTGTCTAAGTTTGTATATGGATGTTCTGTTTTCATTCCCCATTTCTCTTTTCAATTAAATCCTACTTCTATTTGGTTATAGGTGATTGGAGGGACTGGGAGTTGCGTTTGAATTTTTGTCTTCTTTATTTGCCTACCGGCCATCCCTCCCATTAGGGAAGTAGGACCACTATTTTCACACACACCCCAAGTCATCCCCCCCCCCCTTCCATTAACAAACCCAGGTCACATTATTTCTCCCCTCAACTGGGGTTGGTGGGAGCAATTTACATAGGTAAGATAGCTAAACTACAGTCTATAGATCAGTTGCAATTCCAGAACTCCAAGCCCCAATTGGAGATTGGTAGCCCTACTTGGGGGGGGGGGGGTGTTGCCATTAAGTATCTTTCAACATGTTGTGGTGACCCTATGGTAGCCATAGGAAGGGGCAGTAATCTGGCACATGACAACACACATGTCCAGATAAGAAAGAAAGTGAAGGCATCCCCAAAAGACAAAATAGAGGTAGCAATTTACCAGAGAAGTGTATGTATCAGATAACAGGAGTCTGTCCCTGGGACAGTTGGCATGTAGGCTTCTTGTCTCAAATTTAAAAAGCCAAGGACCAAGTTTTGTTTGTTTTCACAAAGACATAAGAAAATATAAGCAGGTGGTTTATTGTGCCCAATTTGTCCATACGAGGGTTCACTGCTGAATGGAGTCCATTGTTCTTTCTGAGCTTGATTTAATGTTTACTCACTAGTGCTTTGATTTGAGCTGTCTCCATTTCATTGTTAACTGGTATTATCTTGGACTGATAAGTCACATTAGAATGCAGGGATGTAATTGAAATTCAAGGCAAAGAGATGAAGCAAGGCCATGGTTTCTGTCTCTTGTGCTGTGTATCGTTCAAGGTTAGAACTCATTTTTCATAGAAGCCCCCTCACCCCCAAGATCTGTGAGGTAGGAGGTATTTTCTTCTCTTTGGAATTCTTATATTTGGACAGAATGATTTGACTTTGTTCACTAACAATACTCAGGAGCACATTTTTTTAGGTCCTTGACTCTTGTACCAATGTGCTTATACTCCCCACAATCAAAAGTGGTAGGAACTACAGGGGGGACGGGGGTCTTTGAGGAGGAGAAAGTATCAGGGGCTTATATATAGCATTTGATGATATCTGTGTATTTACCATTATACATGTTAAGGCACGAGGGAGCAAAGAGACACCCAAACAACAGACTGAATCTGTACATTCCAACTGCCCTTTTCATAGAATGGCTTTCCAGACATTCCCCTGCAGTGTGGAGACAGAGCAGCCAGAGTTTATGGAGCAACCTGTAAAGCAGGCCAGTAGTAATATCCCCATGATGCAGATAAGAGAGAGTGATAGCGACTCCCTGAAGGCACTCTCTTGAAGTCATGATGGAGGCAAGATTTGAACCTCGACATACACAACACTGAGCCCCAATACTAGGCCAGCTCATAAGCCAAAAATAACTTCAGGACAGAAACTCCAAATTTCACTGTAGTTTTGATCTCAGCACAATCTAACCAGCTGTCTGGGGTTTGGAATCTGTGCCTTTCCCACATTCACTATCTTGACTATTGCAGAGTGTAGACAGGAAGCGTCGGTACCAAACTGCTAAAGATAATTTATTCATTGGTTTTAATTTTTTTTACCCAGCCTTATCTCCTCATGAACACAAGGTGGCTAACAAAACAGCAGAAGGAGCAGGTCACAGACGTCACAAGCACCTAACAAGTTAAAACGAATACTGACTTAAAACATAGAGTTACAAGCCAGTACTCAGAGACAGTGGAGCTCAAACAGTTTGCCCTCCACCAAATGCCCTCTGGGAAAATCTTGCACTCCTTCTTTGAGTGCAGCAAGTGAATAAGGAGCACACCCATTCTGCATCATGCTAAAAGCTTGAGGCAATTTGAAAGTCCTTTAGTCACCACACACCCAGCTATCAACTGGGCCATAAACCCTTTAAGGAGGCAGTTAACTTCTGCCCTCTATGAACAAATGTGCTGGACTGTGAAAGCTATCTTATTTTGATCCTTAATGACGTTTGTTTTGCGTGGTTCTTCTAGAGTCTTACAGTTTCCTGCTATCTGCATTTACTTTAAAGAAAATTAGGAGATAGGGTTGCCAGCCTCCAGGTGTGGCTGGAGATCTCCTGGGAATGCAACTGATCTCCAGGCACCTGGAGACAATGGCCACTTTGGACAGTGGCTTTATATGGCATTATACCCCATTGAGGTCTCTCCCCTTCCCAAACCCTGCCCTCCTCAGGCTCCACCCCCCAAATCTCCAAGTGTTTCCCAACCCACAGTTGGCAACCCTAGTAAGGGACAAAGTTTGGGCAGGGGGGTTACAGAATGCTAACAGAGAATTCTGTCTCTTTCATTCCCCCAATTTTAAGCAAGCAGAGAAAATGGATGAAGCCGCTTCAGACAGTGTGCTGGTTCAGTTCATGTTAGGGAGAAAGAGGGTGAGCACACTTTACCAACCCTTACTCTAATACCGGCAGACATCCACCTGTTGCCATACAAATTTCTGGAGGTTTGGGGATGAATCTTGAGGAAAGGACATAATTCAGTAGGGATGTGATGCCACAGAGACCCCGCCCCCTTTGGAACTGCCCTTTTCTCCAGGGTAACTGATCTTTGTAGTCTGAAAATCAGTTGTAATTCCAGGAGAATTCCAGACTCCACCTGGAGGTTGGGAACCCTAGCCATATCACACAATTTGGCATGGAGTGGTTTAAATATTGATTGATTGATAGGATAAAGGGAGGGGGAGAATAAGCCTTCAACCCAATGAAACTTGAAAAACCTTGAAGGGAAAGGATGTAACTTTACTGAAAAAGCAATTATACAAAAGCTTAAATAAACAATTAACATTCACATAAATTCAATAAAATATATAAAGAACACTAATTATAATATAATTAAGCGAATGAACATGCACTTCAATAAAGTCTTCATCCCTGATCCATCATCACTAAATAACCACAGAATGGATTAACAATGGATGTGTTTATACATAAAGGTAAAGGTAGTCTGCTATGCAAGCACCAGTCTTTTTCGACTCTGGGGTGACGTTGCTTTCACAACGTTTTCATGGCAGACTTTTTAACGGGGTGATTTGCCATTGCCTTCCCCAGTCATCTACGCTTCCCCCACCCCCCCAGCAAGCTGGGTACTCATTTTACCAACCTCGGAAGGATGGAAGGCTGAGTCAACCTGGAGCCGGCTACCTGAACCAGCTTCCGCTGGAATCAAACTCAGGTCATGAGCAGAGGGCTCCAGCTGCAGTACAGCAGCTTTATCACTCTGCACCACAGGGCTCTTGTGTTTATACATACATATGTATAAATGTGTATGCATAAAATGTGGACACACACGTGAGCACTATTATTTCGTAACCAAAATACCAACAAAAATAAAGTAAAATTTCAAAGCAGCTGATAAGCAATTGCTGTCCCATTAAAACAAGTGAATCCAATTTCCTTTTACAGGGCCATTTAAAATGGCCACGGCATAGGTCACTTAGTTAACTTAATTTTCCAAAAATGTACTCACTGATTTAACATAAAACACTGTGAAGGCATAAAAATAACTCTTGGCATCACTGATTTGCCATCACCTGGTTAAAAGTAGGTATTACCTTTTTCTTGGCCTTTATTTTGTTGATAGTCCACATTTCTTATTGAGACTCAAGGCAGCATAATTAGAAAACAAAGCATTATCTCAGGAAGAAAGGCCAGAACTGAGACCCATCAGTGAACTAAGTGTTTTTGCTTCATTATGCTCCTTGATGAACTAAGATTTACCAAGCTCAGCCCTCCAATCCATCAGATGCTGGTAGCCAGTCAAGCAGCATCATGCAGCTCTCTCCAACCTGCCAGCTATGACAAAGCTCCTCCTCAGCCTACCAAGCATCATCTTGGGCAGTCAGGGTCCTTGATGGTCAGAAACAGATTCTTGGGAGACCTGGAAGGCCCTAAAAATAGGAACAGTGTCAAATAATCAAATAAGAATGGTGGGTACTGTTACATTAATCTGGATTGGCCTCTAGGCTTTACCGTATAGCTGTAGTGACAATCCAAGCTGGAAGCTTCTAGGATGCCTAGTTTAGATCCATACCAACTCAGATTCAGACTTCTAGCAGTCCAAAACCTAATTCAGATCCAGGCAATTGGCCATTTACCAATAATTCCAATATCAAGGTCTCATCACAAGAATTCTGAAGCGGGATGAAATGGGATCATGGTGGCAAGCTCTCAGCCAGTCTACACATGCCCACTGGGCAGTGTACTTGAGTCCTGCACACATTTTCCTGGGTTCCCAGGTGCAGAGAATGGGCAATCTTCTTATGCCCACTGTTCACTGAACATGCACAAGTGGGAAGCAAGCACAACTTGCTACCTTAATCCTGTTTCCTTCTCCCATGTATCCCCCCATGCAAATTTGTTCTCCTCATACAGAAACCAAAGAAGCTTTCGGTTTCCTAAACTTGCCAGGCCAGCTCTGAATTGTGAAATTCCTGGAGATTTTTGGGGTGGAGCCTGAGGAGGGCAGGGTTTGGAAAAGGGAGGGACCTCCACAAGATATAATGCCATAGAGCAGGGATGGCCAATGGTAGTTCTCCATATGTTTTTTTGCCTACAACTCCCATCAGCCCCAGCCATTGGCCATGCTGGCTGGGGCTGATGGGAGCTGTAGGCAAAAAACATCTGGAGAGCTACCATTGGCCACCCCTGCCGTAGAGAGTCCACCTTCCAAAGCAGCTGTTTTCTCCAGGGAGATCCATCTCTTTTACCTGGATATCAGTTGTAACTCCAGGAGAGTCCAGCCACCAACGGAAGACTGGCAACCCTAGCACTGCAGTTTAACATAGTCCCGTGTTTGCATGGCCTTTTACTTGATGGCTAGCTGCCTCCACCAGTTCACTCCCCCACTAGCACATACTTGGTTTTTTTAAGCACACACTCCCCCCAGTCCCCTCTCCATAGACCAGTGATCCCAAGATAGCTGATAACCCTGTTCTTGTCTGGGCTGTTTCCTTCCTTTCTGTGAAATGCCTGGGATGAGGGCACGGGGTCCTCCTGATTCCAGGGCAGCAGCAGTAGCCCGAGGCCTCCGCTGTCCTTTGTTTAGCTTTCCTAGAGTCAGCTTACAAATCAGGAAGCAAATACTTGTGGCATGTTTATCAGTTCTATCCTGCTGGGACCAGGGACTGACATATCCGTGGCACTCAGACTCAGAGCCAGAATACCTCAGAGTGCCATTAACATTCAGCTGGTCTCCACACCAGAGAGCGTACCCACTGTTCAGTTCAGCTGCTTGTGCAAAGTGCCAAGTCTCCTTGGGGCGGTAATAAACAGTGACATCTTCACACTGCTGAACTCTGCACATCTTTTGTTCTCCAAAAAAAGAAGAAGAAAAAGCATTTGCTTTTTGCACTGTTTGAGTAAATAACCATACTTGACTTGCCAGTGAGAAGAGAATCCATCTTCTTGCCTGGAGCACCTAGGATACGACTGTGAGGCAGACCCATAGCACAGACTCTGAACATCTTGTTCTTCTCCTGTTTTTAGGTCTCTACTGTGGGTAACTCTTCTCTAACTGTTCTCCACCTTTGCTTCCAAACTAGAGCACAGCACTGCTTTGGGAGTATCCACAAAACATCCTCTTCTTCCCAGGTTTCCCCCATCCTTTCTGAGACCTGCTTTCCTATGATCTTTTCATAAAGAAGTCTGAATATATTTGCACAACACCCAATGGGAAAGTTCGCATGTTTGAAGGTCTTACCTACACTGGCTTCGCTCAGTCAGTCCTTCGTAGCCATTCTCCAAGCTGTGCTACCAGAGGGCTATGTGACAGCCTTATAAAAATAAATAAATAATCCGTAATTGCTATAGAGCAATATAAATGCAATATATCAATCTGGCTTTTTTTCTGCCAGAGCCCACCTGGGCTGGCCAGGGCTCTGGTTGGCCCAACCCGCTATGGAGCAGCCAAGTGCTCCCAGGCCAGGTGGTGTGGCCTAATATGCAAATGAGCTCCTACTGGGCTTTTTCTACAAAAAAGGGCACTGTTAATTACTGATTTTAAAAGTTCTCAAAATTCCTTCAGTAGCATGGCAGAAGAAATGGCTGACAGAGAAGAGTGCACACAAATACTTACTCATGTGAATGCCGCAGCAATGAATGCAGTCCTCACTGTGTGAATGCAGCCTTCATCTAACTCTGCAGGATCCTGCTGTCCTGTCTTGCATACTGCTGCTTCTGTGCAGCATCTCAGAGAACATTTTTTAAAAAGCAAGCTATAGCCCTTAAAAAAACCCAGTGTTCTTGTGAGAGGTGAACTTCATTGTCTCTTCATTTCTGATGGCCTTATACATCTTGCTATATCATTTGTACTCTCTCTCTCTCTCTCTCGGCTTGGCTTCGCGAACGAAGATTTAAGAAGGGTGCAATAGTCCACGTTTGCTGCAGGCTCGCTGGTGGCTGACAAGACCAATGTGGGACAGGCAGGTCCAGCCACAGCGGCTGCAGGGAAAAGTCTGATTTGGGGTTGGTGCTGTAGCAGTGCGATTCTTCCTCAATCTCCTTTTGTCCTCAAGACCAGCTATGCGTGTGTTCTCAAAGGAAGAGACAGCCTGGTGGATGGTGTGCCTCCATGCTTTGCGATCTGAGGCTAGGTCAGACCACTGGTGATGGTTGATGTGACAGGTGCTAAGGGATTTCTTCAAGGAGTCCTTGTACCTCTTCTTTGGTGCCCCTCTATTTCGATGGCCGGTGGAGAGTTCGCCATACAGGGCAATCTTGGGAAGGCGGTGGTTTTCCATCCTAGAAATATGCCCTGCCCAGCGCAGCTGCGTCTTCAACAGCAGTGCCTCGATGCTGGTAACCTCTGCCCGCTCGAGGACTTCAGTGTTGGTCACAAAGTCACTCCAGTGGATGTTGAGGATGGTGCGAAGGCAGCGCTGATGAAAGCGCTCAAGGAGTCGCAGGTGATGACGGTATAAAACCCACGATTCGGAGCCGTAGATGAGGGTTGTCATCACAACCGCTTTGTAAACATTGATCTTTGTGCCTTTTTTCAGATGCTTGTTGCTCCACACTCTTTTGTGCAGTCGGCCAAATGCACGGTTTGCCTTTGCCAGCCTGTTGTCAATCTCCTTGTCGATCTTGGCATCTGAGGAGATGATGCACCCTAGGTAGCTGAACTGCTGGACTGTCTTCAGAACTGATTCACCCACAGTGATGCAGGGAGGGTGATAATCTTCCTGGGGTGCAGGCTGGTGGAGAACTTCTGTCTTCTTCAGACTAACTTCTAGGCCGAATAGCTTGGCAGCCTCTGCAAAGCAGGACGTCATATGCTGCAGAGCTGATACCGAGTGGGAGACGAGTGCAGCATCATCAGCAAACAGTAGCTCTCGGATGAGTTTTTCCATTGTCTTGGAGTGGGCCTTTAGTCGCCTCAGGTTGAACAGGCTGCCATCGGTGCGATAGCGGATGTAGACACCATCGTCATCATCTAGATCTACTGCGGCTCTTTGAAGCATCATGCTAAAGAAAATCGTAAAGAGAGTTGGCGCGAGAACGCAGCCTTGCTTTACACCTGTGCCTATTGGGAAGGGCTCCGAGAGGTCGTTGCAGTGTCTGACTTGGCCTCGCTGGTCTTCGTGTAGCTGGATGATGATGCTGTAGCTGGATGGATCATCATCCATCATTTGTACTACACTGTGCAAAATCACTTAACAATGTAGCTGTCAACACACCATCTTCTCCTGGAACAGTGTAAACAAACCTGGATGAAATTAGTTGCTCAGCACAGGCAACTGAGGTGTGGGGATGCCCAGTGTAGCCTCTCTGACTCAACTGAAAGAATTAATGGAAGTGTGCAGCTTCTGCCTGCAGGAAGTATCTCGGCCAACTCGTTTCCTCTTTTTGTTATGAGCCACACCCTGACAATACACTCTGCGTTGTTCCAGCAGACTTTCTGCCTGATGAGCACCACATGCTCCCCCTGACAGACGCTGCATCAGTAGCAGCCAGAGTTCAGGAAGGAATCAATGGAATACACGTGGCTTTCCCTTAAACATTGGCATTGCATGCCATAAAGGAAAGTCTTTTTTTTTTTAAGCCACCTTTCTCAGTTATTCTGTCAGTTCTCTGGGGTTTATATGCATATGATTGACCACTCTGTCCCCCAGAAAAATAAGCTGATTTATATTAACTTACCCACAGATTTCATAAAGTTAGAGACAGCATACCATTACAGGTACAGTGTGCTGGTGAATCCAGGCTATGGGAGTGCTAATATTATGCAATGGTTCAAAGCATTACTTGTGCCAAAAAATGCCCAGCATCACATCTCAGTTGTGCCATGATGTCACAAGATGTCCATAGGTAAGTCACTCTTTCACAGCCTCAACTCCTGCTCCATCCTGCAAAATGGGCAGGGTGACTTGAGGAAAACTAGTATTGAGGAATAGGCCAAGACAACATGATTAGTGTTCCACTGAGTGTCAGAGTGAGTCTTCTGTTTCTAATCCTTCTATGCGATATTTTCATCATCCTTCGCTAGGGTTGCTAGCCTCTAGGCGGGGCCTGGAGATCTCCGGCTTTTACAGCTGATCTCTAGCTGGCAGAGATCAGCTCCCCTGGAGAAAATGGCTGCTTTGAAGGGCACCTCTATGGAATTGTACCATGCTGAGGTCCCTCCCCTCCCCAAACCCCACCCTGTCTTGGATCCACCTTCAAAGTCTCTAGATATTTCCCAACACAGACCTAGCAACCCTATCCTTAGCTAAGCAACATACTAGTTTAGAGGCAGTCCTAGAGGAACACTCTTTTATTAATTCATTTGTTCAGGTTTTATACTCTACCTTCCTCTCAAATGAGGACCCAAAGTGACATACAACTTTTCCCTTCCTTCCACCATTTTATTCTCACTATAGAAACACTGTGTGAAGTAGGTTATGCTGAGAGAGAATGACTATCCTAAAGTCATCCAGAGAGCTTCCAAGGCAGAGGGGGGAATTCAGACCTGGGTCTCCCAGGTGCTAGTCCAACACTGTACCACAGTGCTTCCTCCTCCTGATTCCCACCCCCCACCCTCCACAATAAGGCCACATTCAGGTGAAGTGGAGGGACACTCTTGTTTCTTTTTCCTTTGAAACATTTTGTTAACTAATGAGTTACAAAATTGTCAGTAATTGCTTGTCATTTTAAAATTATTACTCTCTTTTTCACTGAAGTAGGGCCTAGGACCGTTTTCGCACACAGTTTACCACTGGGTCACGTTCCTGTTTTCTCCTCAGCATCTGTCGGATTTCCCATTATCTGCACCGGAGTTACAGGAAGTGCCGCGGCTTTTGCATAGCAAATGTAAACTGGGTTTTAGCAGTTTACGTTTGCTACGCAAAAGCCGCGGCACTTCCTGTAACTTCGGGGCAGATAATGGGAAATCCAACAGACACTGCAGAGAGAACAGGAACGTGACTTGGTGGTAAGCTGTGTGCGAAAACGATCTAGGTTTTCTTACTGTGCCCTTGGACTAAGTCCAAGCATCTAGTCTGGGCTTCCCAAGCTGGTTTCCTCTTCCTCTCCAAGTGGCCGAGGAGAGGCTGGTGACACCTCAAATGAGCAGGAGGAGATCACTTGGGAAAAGATGGCTGCTGGTTTCTTGGGCAGAGAACCTGCTTGGTGGTACAATGAAGGACAGGACTGAATCAGTGATTTTTAATTTTCTTTTAGTCACCTGCAACCCTTCGAAAAATTAATTCATGTTGTGGAACTTAATATATTGTCAATGAGGTAGAAGGGTGTGTTTTGGGGGAGAACCCTTGCAACCCCATGGAGACATTTCTGAATGGGGGAGGATAACAAATTAGGAATGAGAACCCCAAGTGTGATTTTCAGTTGAGGAGTTTTGCTTATGTGATCATCCACTGAATTTCACAGAACTCTGAGGAACGCAGACCCAAGGAAAGACCATGGAGATGGGGGAGGGGGTCCAGAGTCCTATGGATGAATATTTCCATGGCATCAAAATCAGAGAGCCAAGGGAAAGCACAAACCTCTGTTGCAGCATTAATAAAAAGCACAAGAGATCTCCTTCAAACCTAACTCTGTGAGTGCTGCATATTTTTTAATGTCCTTTAGCACACCAAGAGCTAAATTGGAAGGGGATTCTGTTTTTTTCTCTGCTCCTATGACATAGAAAAGTACAGCATAGATGCAAAAGGTGGGCTCTTTCTATCATCTTTTCCATTTTTATATCTATGTTGCTACTCACGGGTGTGCCTGCCCTGATGTTATGGATCACAAAAGAGCATGCCTGCAGGGCTAAAATGTTCTCTGCAGTGCTTATGGTTCCCTGGACATTGCAGGGGGGGAGTAGGAAAACAGCCCCCAAAACATGAACCCCTCTTGAGCTGCTTATCAGACTGCCTATAAGCTTTGATCTGAAGAGTAGCCTCTTTTTGTTATGTCTCCAGATATTAGAGGCAATCCTAGAGGAACACTCTTTTATTTATTCATTTGTTCACGTTTTATACTCTACCTTCCTCTCCAATAAGGACCCAAAGTGACAATAACTTTTCCCTTCCTTTCACAATTTTATCAGAGGACCACAAAAAATTCAGTCATGAAATCCATCCAGTTACAATGTTGTGATCATTTAATACAGATTTTGTGATCACTTAATAATAAGAAGAAAATGCTCTCTTACCTGATGGTTGTAAGGATTGCTGGTTAGAATGCTAGACTAAGAGGCCTGGGATCAAATCTCTGCCTGCCATGGAAACTTGTTGCGTGATCTTGGACTGGTCATTCACTCTCAACTTAACATACCCCACGGGGCGGTTGCTGGGGTATAAAATTAAGGAGAAGAGAATGATGTAAATGGTTTTGGATTCCCACTGGGGTGAAAAGCAGGGTATAAGTAAGTAAGTAAATAAATAAATAAATAAATAATAAAGTCAGTTTTACATAGAGTAATCATATTGTTATTGCACTTTGCTCAAATAAGTGGCATCTTTGGTAGTCTCCTTTGGAGGCAGCTTTCTCGCATCAGCATCAGATCCAGACATGAGCTCCAGAGCATGTGTCAGGGACCAAGCTGCCCATAATTACATGTTTCATGGCATAATAATTAAAGGTGAGCTTAGGCAGAATGGCTTACCCTCACCACTAAGGTGAAGAGGGTCACACAACTGGGATCAGACACAGTGACTTGCAGTGCAGGAAGAAGCATGGACTTCCCTCTCAGTACTTTCCATTTTAGAAATTAAACACTGTGAGCTGTGTGCTGCCGGTTCCAGTCCTGCTTACTTCATACCTACTAAAGTTTCCTAGTCCTTCCAAAGGTCTTGAGCAAAAGGGGTCAGCATTTGGGTGCTCTAGGCCTGAAAGATATGTAATGAAGCCAGAGTGTTACAGTCTTTTGACCGGGGAGACCCAGACACAGCCAACTGCAACCCTTACAGGTAATCTCGGATCCAGTCACTTTCCTTCAAGCTAACCTATCTTGTAGGATTGTTGTGATGATATGATGAAGGGAAAGTTATGTGTGCTTCCCTGAGGTCCTTGGAGGAAAACTAGTGTAAGAATAAGATTGGTAGTCTATAGTTTCCTAGTGAGGGAAGATAGATCCAAGTGGGCAGCAGTGTTGGTCTGAAGCAGTAGAACAAAGCAGGAGTCAAGTTAACCTTTAAGACCAACAAAGTTTTATTCCGAACATAAGCTTTCGTGTGCTCCAAGCACACTTCATTAGAAAAAAGCTTACATTCTAAATAAAACTTTGTTGGTCTTAAAGATGCACTTGACTCTTACTTTGTTCTAGTGAGGAAAGAGTCAGAGAAAATCTTACCTGATGAATCATGGCAAAACCTGATAACAGCTACCAGGTTGGGAACCAAGATTAGTTGGGTCTGGTTGCTTGTTCACATATTACATCTTTTCATCTAAAAATGCTCTTGAATATAAAAAAAATCAAACACATGGATCTATTAGATCTATTTGTTGGAAGCCGCAATTGACTAAAAAGCTCAGCTAATCTTGGTCTGCTGCTGTGTGATTTATTAAATTACTTTCACTGTTGAGTATACACCTTGCTGCAAACCTCTGGCTTGCTGATCCCAGAAGGGGGATAAGGCTGGAGGAACGGTTCTTCATTTCAAGCAGAGAGTGCTGTGTGACCCCAAAGCCTGAAGACTGTATTGGTTGGTTGTATGGAAGAATTTTGCTCAAGGAGGTCAACATGACTCTCGTGTACCTGTGAAATTTGTAGTTCTATAGGAAATTTATGCAAGAGAACCTCCTGGTGGACTGGAGTATGTTCTGTGCTGACAGCTAGGGAACTTGGGATCAGTTGTAGCTTTTATATATTTCTTTATTTTAAAAAGTCAGTAGTTCCATTCATACCTTTCTCCAGCTTGTGGCTAGTGTGGTGTAAGCAAGGAACTGGGTAGCACAGACTATGCAAAAGCCTCAGTCCCTCATCAATAAAATAGGGATATATATTTTTTTTACCTCTCAGGTGTCTTAAGAGAACAAGCAGGTATACATCATGAAGTCCTTTGATAACCAGTGTTGGAAGTATTAGTGATATAATTTTGTCCCAATGAAGCCAGTTTCCAGGAAGTTTGCTTTGGGCATAAATTTGGAAGGGGTGGGGGGAGAGACATAGACAGAAGCTGAGCTTTGTGCCCTAATTTCAGATGTGCCAAAGTTGGCTTGAAGCTTCTGAGAGGAGCAGGGGTCATTTTGTAGAAAAATAGGTGGTGGAGCTCATCCAGTTGTTATGCAGCTGCACCTACTATTCAATGGACAAAGTGGGAAGGAGGAGGTGGAACTCTCAGAAAGGTTCAGGAACTGTGCTCCTGTGAGCTCTCACTGAATCTGAGGCCTGGAGAGGAGTATGGGAAAAATTGCCTTCTACATTCTCAAAGTTTGGTAGCCAACATGCCTAGGGGTTAGAGCCCTGGAGTAGGGGCAACCAGTTTCAAATCTCTAGAATCTAGCTGGATAATTATGGATAATCACATATTTTCAGCCTGACATAGCTCACCTGTATCTAAAGAAGTATGCATGCACTTATAGCCTGAATAAAACTTTGTTGGTCTTAAAGGTGCCACTGGACTCAAACGTTTTTTCTAGCTCACAGAGTTGTTTTGAGGATAAAATGGAGGAGAGGAGAATAATGTAAACTGCTCTGGGTCCTTATTGGGAGAAAGGTGAGGTACACATGAAGCATATAAATGGATCGTCTCCTTAATTCAGTGATTTGGCACTGCAAAAGGCTCCCGGGATTAACTCTTCATAAACCGTTATTGAACCCCTATTCCCATTTAACATTATAATTGTCTAATCCTTAGTTATACAAAAAAACCCACCCTTTCTGTGTACTTCAGGAATGTCCATAGTTGCTGAAATTTTGCTCTGTCATATTAAGTCACAAGTCACAAAAAGCAACTTTTTTGTTGTGCGAGTAAAGCATTTCAAGCCAAGAACATTTATGCCACCCTTATAATTTATTTGCCGTATAGATTAGCATATTAATAAATTAATGCCAGTATAACTACAGCATCATCATAAACATAAAATAGCTAGTTGCCTTGTTAAATTCATTACAAGGATTGTAACTGTGGCCAAAAAAAAAATGGTATTGATTGCTATGGGAACTAATATCCTAGTGAAGCTTTCACAGTTCAATCAGGGTTTCCCCCCAAAAAAATAAAGTTTGTGCAACTAGTTCAATGATCCATTTCTGCTGCGTAACAGTCATCAAGGATCACTTTCACGAGGCTTCAAAAGAAAGTTCATCCCCTGATGCATTGTGGGGATTCCACACCTGGATGGTGTGCATTCCGTGCATTTCAAACTAATGCAAACAGACAGTCGCTGATCCCTTTCTAATCCCTTCCATTCCAGCAGACAACTGTGATACTTAGGAAAGGCTTTACACATTCAATAAACAAGTGTCAGGAAAGATTGTCAAACAGTAAGTTAAGAAGAGAAATGATCTCATCTCTCGCTGGCCCAAGCAGGCTGGGAAAAGTTGAGTCTGACTTTGTGGCTGTCCCCACTTCATTCCTGCGACTGGGGGACTGCTCAGTCTCGCTCACGGGCTGGCTCCTTTTGTTCTCTTGCTTTTTACAGTGTGCAAGTTTTGAGTCCTCCGAGCAAGCTTTTTGCTGTTAACACCGAGGCGTGCAAAATGAGATCCATGACCGTCTTTTCCAGCTTGACACCTGGTCAGTTTCGGAGTGGCTGGAGAAACTGTGATGCGAAAAGGATGGATCTGGCTGAAGAGTTGTATATTCTTTTCGGTTCATTCCTGCCTTTGATGAAGCCTTCAGTGGACTTTAATGGAGTGTTTCCCAAACTTCAGGAACTGGAAGAGTTTGTCCCTTGTCCTCTGCTTCAAAGCCATCAGCGCCCGGGCTTTCTCCTCCAAATCTTGGTCTGTGGCAAGGATGATTTTGGCCCTTTCCTCTGCTTTCTTGTCGCCAGAGTTTTTAAAAAGTTTCTGGAGCGACTCTTGGTCCAGGCTCTCGAAGATGTTGGCCGCTGCTTGCTTCCGCGAGGCCGTGTCGAAGCGATAGCCGTGGACGGAAGGGCTCACCCTCAAGGAGGTCGACATGCTGGCGGCTTGGCTGCTGCTGGGCTTTGCTTTCATCGAGGTCTGCGGCAGCAGAGGGAGTCTCGGCCGTGCTTTGCCCAGGACTGGCTCTGGTAGACAGAGGACACCCCGTCAGGGCAGGGCTATTTAAAGGCAATTCAGAGCAAAAGCCAAACTCTCGAGTTACAGCGGTGACATCAGACTGAGCTCAGCGCCCGGAGCCCACAGGCGAGCTTAACAGTTCAATTGCCAGTATCGTCGCTCTTAGCAAAGCACTTTTCCCGCGGAGATTGCAGGGGAATCCCGTCACTTATTAATGAGAGTGTTTGTTTGGGAACAGAGGTTGGGGGAACTTACTTCATTTCTCTTTTTCAGAGTATTCCGTTTGGAGGCACAAAGCATGGGGCTGGAGAAGGTTATACAAATTAAGGTTAGGGGGACCAAAGCCTTATTTTTTTTTCTGAACAGAAAAATGCAGAATATATTGCTGCATGACAATCCAGTGGTAAAGGTTGTCTGCATATACAGAAAATCCCATCGCAAATACCAACTCCCACTGCATGGAAGAGCCCATTATTAAATTACATGGCAGAACATGCATATCTTCCATCCAAAGTATACATACCACTCATGGTTACATTTCTGGGGAAAAAAAACTCTTGCTACTTTTTGATTTCCTCTCTTGCTTTCAATTCCCACTTCTGAGTGCATGGGGGGTGGTTTGAGGGGGGGTGTTAGAGGTTTTTAAAAATTGGTTTAGTAGCCCCTTTCTTTTTAGCAATAACGTACTTATAATTCATTTTAGATTTGGCTCTCTATAGCTTACTTCCTTTATCACCCATTGTGTTTAGTATCCTACTAGCAATACTGCAGTGTCTAGAATGCTACATTATAACTAACTCTTCTGAAGACTTTTTATTTTAAAGTTTGATACTGTATTATACATCACAAAATGCATACTTGTTGATTGTATTTTAAGATTTAATAAAAGTTATATTTGGGGGAGGGGGGAGAAGAGCCAGTGTGATGTAACAGATCAAATGTCAGACTAGGATCTGGAAGCCCCAGGTTCAGATTCCCCCCCCCCCCCCCCCACACACACACACTGTGGAAACTTGCTGGGTAACCTTGGGCCAGTCACAGACTCTTAGCCTAACCTACTAGGCTAAGAATTCTATGATAACATAGAGAAGGGGGGAATGTTGTAAACTCCTTTGGGTCTCCATGGGGGAGAAAAGTGGGGTATCAATGAAATCAAATCAAATAATAAACATGATAAAATATACAATGGAAAACTAACCATGTGTGTATTATATATGTGTACAATAGCAACAGTTTCCTGGGTGCCTTTCATCAACTGCTTCATGCTTCAACATTAAAAGTGGCAACGCTTCTCAGGATAATGGATTTCCTTCTGTCTCTACCATGAAGCTCACTGGGTGACCATGATGAGCCAGTCCTTCCCAGAACCACCCCTGCCTCAAAGGACTGTGGGGAGGATAAGTAGGCAGGAGGAAAGGTGGAATAAAATTCTAATGAAATCAAAATTCACATGGGCATATTTCTAAGGAAGCTGCTAAAGCACTGTTCACAAGCAAACCTGGGTTACTTAAGCAAAATTCAGGGAGTTGACCCTGCTGCAAACCCATATGCCTACTCTGTTCTTATATTCATTTAAGCAATACAATTTTAGGACCTAAGAAGACCCACTGTGGTCAACAAGATGTTTGTTCACTTGTTTTGCTTCCAGTTTGCCATCACTTGCAAACCGTGTCCTTCTGCTGCCTATGGAAGGAAAGCAGGCCAGTCTCTTTGCAAAACAAATAAATAAACAGACATAATCTGACATGAAATGTTTGACAAAAATACATGAAATGAAAAATACTTAGAAATCAGTGGGAGCGCATTCCATCCTCCTAGGGAAGCTGTTGTGAACCTAAAATCCACCAACAAAAGGTTCAGAAACTGAAATCAACATGCAGGGCTGGCTTTTTCCACAGGGCTCCCAAACAGCCACTTGAGGTCTACCTGGAGCATGCTGAGATGGCTGTTCTGTCACCACTGCTGACAACTCCTCTGTGCTTAGCTTGCAGTTGTGCAGGGGGAAAACTCACTCTAAATACATGCAGGCCCCCTTTTTTGGCATTGCCCCCTCATCAAGTTGCAGCCAATTTATGGCAACCCCATAGGGTTTTTAAGACAACAGATGTTCAGAGGTGATTTGCCATCACCCTCTACATAGTGCCTTTGGTATTCCTTGGTGGTCTCCCATCCAAATACTAACCAGGACTGACCCTGCTTAGCTTCCAAGATTCTGATGAAATCAGGCTAGCCTGGGCTATCCAGGTCAGGATTATTGAATTTTACAGGTATCTAAGATAACTGAAGCCCTGCACAAACTTCACAAAACCAGCCACTAAACCCTTCTAATCTGAAGCCACAGAGCTTATGTTGACACAGCCCTTCCATTTATAATTGTTGATCACATAACTATATGTTACCGAGGCATGCAAAGAAACTGGTATAAAATGTTTTTTTTAAAAAAAAAAAAATCAAATGTGCTGCTACTTCCCTCCTGTGAATTTTTTTCTCAGAAAAAAGAAGCCAGTCAAAGGCTGCTCCTTCTCTAAAGCAATCTGGGAGCTGCAATGAAAGCTTCCAAGGATGGGAAATTGAGGAGTGGGGATCTGGGTAAGGAAATGGCTTTCTGTGGCCCACACATAATTGATTGATAAGACATCAAAATCAACTTTAAGGGGGGGAGGAGAACTGAATTCTTGCATTGTACAAGAGTTTTTTTTAAATATATATTTTTGTTTTTAAGTAAGGGCCACATCCTAACCTGGACTTTTGCTCAGGCCCCCAGAATCACTAAGATCCTCCAAAAGTCGGAAGGTAGGAGCCTGGGAAACAAGCTCCTAGGTGAAAACCTGTTGAGGTCTTGGCAAACGTGAAAGACTTATTTTCTGGAGACAGATTCCAGAGGGATAGCTGTGTTAGGCTACTCCTGCAAAACCAAAAGGAATCTTGGCTAGATAGATCTATTGTAGCTTCATGGCTACAGCCTATTTAATCATTGAATGAACTGAAACTTTCAGTGCAATTCTAAGCAGTTATACACTTCTAAGTCACTGGAACTTAATGGGCTTAGGTGGCTGTATTGTTGGCTGGCCAAAATAGCTGACCCATGGATATAGAAGGACAAAATTATGAACAGTGAGGTTAATACCAAGATATGCAATACCACGGGGCTCTTTCTGGGTTTTGTAATTCAACTGGATGCCATACGATCTCCAAGCAGAAGACTGGGGGAGGGGGGGGTGTGGGATATGGGGGAGATCATTAGCAACAGTTCAAGATCCCAGTGCATTTCTGGGGAAACCCGGAAGTGATGTCAGTCCTCTCTAGAAATCCCTGAAAACTCCATATTTTTATCATAAATCTTCCAGTGATTCCCTAGAAAGGTGTGGCATCACTTCTGGGCTTTTGAGGGAAGTGATGTCGCACTGTATTTAGATTATTTTTCTTCCACCAGCCATGGCAGAAAATGGGAGCTGGGGGCAGTGAATGCAGGAGCTTGGAAGCCTTATCTCAATTACAAACATTTTATCCTATCCTTTCTCCAAAGACCAGGTTGCAATATATGATTCTCCTCCAATGTTATCCTTGCAACAGCCACAAGAAACAGGTTGGGGCTGAGAGAACGATTAGCCCAAGGACACCCAGTAAGCTTCATGGTTTAACACAGGATGGTAGAAGTCTGACCAACCACTGCTCTCAGTTTAGCTACAGATAATAAATCCAGCATCAACCTCTATATTTCATTCCAGATTTTGGATGACTTGTTTTAGTTATCCTAATAAGATAATATTCAGTTTATGTCTAGGTCTACTAAGTCTTTGGTTTCTGAGGCTGCTTTGCAAAACTTTAGACACTGCCTTAATATAGGTACCTTTTCAAATGGTTTTCCTCCTCTTCCTCCTCCATTCTCAACATTTATTCATTCAAATAACCCCCATCCCCCCCCCCACACACACACAAGGGGCCCTGGGCAGCTTACAATATGGTCTACCAAAGATATAATGCCACAATATAATACAATAAAATAGGCAACCAGCGATGATGTGCTAATATAAGTATAATATGTTGATGCAGGCTCACTCCAGCCAAAAGATGAGCTGTTGCATTTTATACTAGTCAGAGTTTCTGAGTCATCTTCAAGGGCAGCATTGCTCAGAATCCATTAGAACGAATTAGCATTCAGGTTATGGTAGCATAGATCAATGCAGCCGAATCATCAATGTCTAAAACAAAGGAAATTACACCAGATGTAACTGAAATATGTCACTCTTGGACAATACACCAACCTGCTTTCCATCTACAAGGCAAGATCTATTAAGTCTACCAAAGATGAACTTGCTCCTTCCAACGAAGACAAGATAGTCCTCTAGACTACATCATCATCATCCTTTCATAGAAGTATCAACACAATCAACAGCCCAGGTTTCTTCCTTCTCCTCTTCTTTGGGCAGCCCTGGATGCAAATGACTGGTTCTTTGTAGACATGACAATGATAAAACAACCCGTAGGCTCACACAGGGGCTGGGTAGGTCTTCAAGAAGTCAAGGATAGAAAATGAATACTCTCTGCAGCTCACTGTGCCTACTCCATTAGATCTGCTGCTCATGAGTAGAGTTTTTTTTGCAGAAAAAGTCCAGCAAGAACTAATTTGCATATTAGGCCACACCCCTTGGTGCCAAGCCATTCCTGTGCATTCCTGCTCAAAAAAGCCCTGCTCATAAGGAATGTCTGTTTAAGGTGTTTAAAGGCAGGGATTTGGGGGCTATAGATTGTCTGAATGAAACATTTTATGTCCTGATCACTGGAGGATGAATACATACATAGCCTTGAAACACCTGTCTCTCTCTCTCTCTCTCTCGGCTTGGCTTCGCGAACGAAGATTTAAGAAGGGTGCAATAGTCCACGTCTGCTGCAGGCTCGCTGGTGGCTGACAAGACCAATGCGGGACAGGCAGGTCCGGCCACAGTGGCTGCAGGGAAAAGTCTGATTTGGGGTTGGTGCTGTAGCAGTGCGATTCTTCCTCAATCTCCTTTTGTCCTCAAGACCAGCTATGCGTGCGTTCTCAAAAGAAGAGACAGCCTGGTGGATGGTGTGCCTCCATGCTTTGCAATCTGAGGCTAGGTCAGACCACTGGTGATGGTTGATGCGACAGGTGCCAAGGGATTTCTTCAAGGAGTCCTTGTACCTCTTCTTTGGTGCCCCTCTATTTCGATGGCCGGTGGAGAGTTCGCCATACAGGGCAATCTTGGGAAGGCGGTGGTTTTCCATCCTAGAAATATGCCCTGCCCAGCGCAGCTGCGTCTTCAACAGCAGTGCCTCGATGCTGGTAACCTCCGCCCGCTTGAGAACTTCAGTGTTGGTCACAAAGTCACTCCAGTGGATGTTGAGGATGGTGCGAAGGCAGCGCTGATGAAAGCGCTCAAGGAGTCGCAGGTGATGACGGTATAAAACCCACGATTCGGAGCCGTAGATGAGGGTTGTCATCACAACCGCTTTGTAAACATTGATCTTTGTGCCTTTTTTCAGATGCTTGTTGCTCCACACTCTTTTGTGCAGTCGGCCAAAGGCACGGTTTGCCTTTGCCAGCCTGTTGTCGATCTCCTTGTTGATCTTGGCATCTGAGGAGATGATGCACCCCAGGTAGCTGAACTGCTGGACTGTCTTCAGAACTGATTCACCCACAGTGATGCAGGGAGGGTGATAATCTTCCTGGGGTGCAGGCTGGTGGAGAACTTCTGTCTTCTTCAGACTAACTTCTAGGCCGAATAGCTTGGCAGCCTCTGCAAAGCAGGACGTCATATGCTGCAGAGCTGATACCGAGTGGGAGACGAGTGCAGCATCATCAGCAAACAGTAGCTCTTGGATGAGTTTTTCCATTGTCTTGGAGTGGGCCTTTAGTCGCCTCAGGTTGAACAGGCTGCCATCGGTGCGATAGCGGATGTAGACACCATCATCATCATCTAGATCTACTGCGGCTCTTTGAAGCATCATGCTAAAGAAGATCGTAAAGAGAGCTGGCGCAAGAACGCAGCCTTGCTTTACACCTGTGCCTATTGCGAAGTTCTCCAAGAGGTCGTTGCAGTGTCTGACTTGGCCTCGTTGGCCTTCATGTAGCTGGATGGTCATGCTGAGGAACCTTGGGGGACATCCTAAACGTTCCAAGATCTGCCACAGGCCTACAAGACGATGATCCGTATGACATTCTGCACTGGGCATTACTCGGGTGTGTAAGACATCTCGAAGGTCTCTCTGGCGCACCAGAATGTAGTCGATAAGGTGCCAGTGCTTGGACCGTGGGTGCATCCAGGTTGTCTTCAGACTGTTCTTCTGCTGGAAGATAGTGTTGGTGATGGTGAGCTGGTGCTCCATGCAGAATTCTAGCAGGAGGCGCCCGTTGTCATTGCAGTTGCCAATGCCGTGTTTGCCAAGTACTCCTTTCCAGGCTTCCGAGTCTTTACCTACTCTGGCATTGAAGTCGCCAAGGATGATCACCTTGTCCTCTGTAGGGGTCTTCCATACGAGGTTGTGTAGATCAGCATAGAACTTGTTCTTTTCTGCAGGATCTGCTTGAAGGGTTGGGGCATACACACTGAAGAGTGTTGCATGCTGCTTGTTTTGAAGTGGGAGGCGCATGGACATGATGCGATCTGAGTGACCTGTTGGCAGGTTTTCGAGTTTGGAGGCAATGGAGTTCCTGACCATGAAGCCAACGCCAGAAAGGCGGCTCTCAGCCTTTGACTTACCTGACCAGTAGAGGGTATAGCCAGCACCGTGTTCTTGAAGACTACCTTCCTCAGGGAAACGGACCTCACTGAGAGCTGCTATGTCGATATTCAACCTGAGAAGTTGGTGGGCAACTAGAGCAGAGCGTCGTTCAGGGCGACCACTGTCTACTGTGTCAAGCATGGTTCTGATGTTCCAACACGCAAGCTTTAGTCTCCGCACACTTTGTGAGGCAGGTGCATGCCTTTTCTTTGTTGTTATTTTTTGACCGCAAGTAAGGATGCCCATTGACCGCGGCTAGCCAACTGGGGTGGAGGAGACGAGCTTTGTTTAGGCCACCTTTTCTAGGCCCCTCTCCGTGTGGAGCAAGCAGTGCTGTCCCTAGATAAGGCTGCTTGGTCGTTCAGGTTGCTGCCGAAAAATGCTTTCGTCTCCGGGTTAGCATCAGGCGACCAATACCCTGAACCGCCTACATGCAGGATCGGGACTGCGGCTTCCAGTGGCACCTTCCACCTGCCGTTTCACCCCTTGCCCATCGCTGCAGGACTTGATGCACTGTGGGTTGTGTATGTGGATATGCCCTTCAGGCCTGCGCAGAGGAATTTTTTAGGTGAAGCCCAGTGTGCGCGGTACTGGCTCCACCCTTTCACCTGGGGGTCATCTGCCATGGCCCAGTAAGCCGGGACGCCGGCAGCGAGTCCTCCAGGTGGTAGGTGTTACATTAACGAGCTCTATCTGCCCGGGTTTGATGTTAGAGTGTTCCTTCTCTTAGGCTGGCAAGGTTGGTGGGCCCAGCCTGCCCATCCGGTTATACCGCCGGACAATTCGGTCGCACCATGACGTAGCAAACTCTGTGAAAAACGGGGGGGACCAGCGAGAAGGTGTTGCTACGGATGCAGTAATGCAGGAGAGGCCATTGCAGTGACCATCTGCCAGGCATAGCCAGACAGTGGCCACGCGGCATTCACTACACCGGGAGAGGAGAGGCTATGTATTGCGCATACACTTTCCCTGGGGGGGTAGGATACCCAGAGGGAGCCCACCCCCCACCCCTCTGTCACCCATAGATAAAACACCTGTCACCCATAGATAAAAACATTTCCAGATTTTTCTCATTGATCGCAAAGAACCTCTATCAACACAAGGACACACAATGTTCTCAGGAGTCCACTGCAGCTCCTAGCATGGAGATCAGAGAGGCCCTGTAGTATGCCATGCACTGTAATTGCAACAATGTGGGGTTTCCCATTGGCTCAGCACATCAAAGTACATTATATCATCCATACATCCCCCCCCCCCCCCAGCACATGACAATGCTTTAGACTAGAGCACCCAGACGCCACTGTGGCTGGATCCTTTACAAGGATACTGGGAGGGCCAGGCAGGCAGAGGGGTGGATAGTGCAGACTGACGGGCGACTGATGTGGCCAACATGCAAGTCTGTTTCCTGGTATTCATGTTCTTCTGACGCTAGCAGAGAGCTCTTAACAATGAAAGCGCAACACTCAGATTCCCTGACTGTCTCCAAGTGCTCAGACTTCCTTCAAACACCCACCTTTGTCCTTTCAACTTGTCCCACCCACCCCCTAATTTTTTCTTTGCCTCATTAAAGAGTGTTTTTTAATGTTCAAGGCCATAAATGGCCATTGTCTGACCCCCCCCCCCTTTATTAGAGTCTTTCTGTCTGTCTCTTTTCACGAATGGGGCATGTGTAAGAGGAATGTCTGTTCCCTCCTCAGAGCTCTTTTTGCTTCCCTTGAAATTCCTCCAACATAACACCTGAGCTGAAAGTGCCATATTTGCATCAGAGTTTCAACTGAAGTAAAAACTTAAGAGACAAGCAGCCCCTCCTCCTCCAGAAACATCACTAGATTTATAAAAGGAAAAAACCCTCTCCTCAATATGTTTCTGATAGGTCTGCCATGCAGGAATGTCAACACTTTATTTCTGACAGAATGTACTAGCAATTATGATTTCAAAGGTTTCACCCACAGGGTTTCCAAGGGCCCAGGAATAGGCTCCAGAGAAGGTTCTTTTCCCTCTGAACAGGTCCTCTGCTTTTCTCTCCAGCTCCCACCAACATTACCCTCTTCTTAATCTCTGCAGCCGCCACCTCCTCCTCTTCCTGCCAGCGACAGCTGGTTCTGAGCGCATATCCATGCCTCCTCCTCTGATTGTCACAGTCCTCCTCAGCATCACCCAGCATGTAGTGTTGCCAGCTCTGGGTTGGAAAATACCTGAAGATTTGAGGCTGGGGAGGGCAGGGTTTGGAGAGAGGAGGGACCTAAGCAGGGTATAATGCCATAGGATCTATCCTCCAAAGCGGCCATTTTCTCCAGGGGAGCTAATCCTGGTCATCTGGAGATCAGTTGTAACTCTGGGAGATCTCCAGGTATCACCTAAATGCATGAGCTCCTATGCCCTTTCTAATCCTGACTGATTACAGTAGTGAGGGGCTATGTAAAGCAGGCAGACAGTTCCTATGCTCAGTTCCAGATACTCTCGGAGTAGGGCTGCCAGTCAAGCACTGGCAATTAGCAGGAGTCTGTGGGAGAGCCAGGGACAACAAAAGCATCATTGTGGTGACACAGTGATGTCATTTCCAGCATGAACATGGAAGTGACATCACCTTATCAGAGTCTGGGGGAATCCTAGAACATTGCCCCCAAGCACAGCAACGTCACTTCCGGGTTTGCACCGCAAGCAGTGCTGTGGCCACACAGGTTTCCACTCCCCCTAGTTTTGCTCCCATTGCTCCACTGGACAGCAGAGGGAACAGCAGGATCAGCAGTGCCCAGGGCAGGAAGTTTAGCCATTCTATCTCAGGACTGCTAGGAATGGGTGGAGGAGGCAACAGTTCACATGCTCAGCACTAGTTGATGCTGCTGATGACCAAGAGGAAAGGAAGTGAGGAGAAGACACCAGCAGTGGCAGTGAATGCCACCTGCTGGTCTAAGCTCTGTTCACGTGTTACAGTGAACATACACATACAAAATGAATGAATGTGCGTTTGTAAGAAAGAGCCAAGTGTTCATTTTGCAAATGAAACTGGGGACCAGTACCTGAATAAAGGCCTGGCATTGAACGTAACTTGAGAAATACACAATGCACATATAAAGAAATGCCAAAAAGTTAGAGTCCAATAGCACCTTTAAGACCAACAAAGTTTTATTCAGGATGTGCATGAAAGCTCACATCCTGAATAAAACTTTGTCAGTTTTAAAGGTGTTATTGGACTCTAACTTTGTCACATTGCTTCAGACCAACACAGCTACCCATCTTCCCCACTCCTCCACTTGCAGCTGCTGGAATGGTCTTGGGTCAGCCATAGCTCTGGTTGGAGTTGTCCTTGAAAGGCCAGCTGCTGTAAGAGTTCTCTCAGTCCCACCTACCTCACAGGGTGTCTGTTGTGGCTCTCAGCCAATGCCTGACCACTGGTGGTAAACTGGCAGCAATGGATCTGTTCATTTGGCTCCATTGCTAATTTTGTTTGCTAGCAGAAGTTAAAAACTGGCTCTCTGGGTCCAGGATACCAAAACGATCATGAAAATTACTAACCCTGCAATCCTGAGCAGAGCTGTACACCCTTCTGAGATCACTGCAGTCAGTGAAGGGTGTAACTCTGCTTAAGATTACGCTGTGACAGTCTTTTTTCTCCACACCGCCTTTCAGAGTCAGTATGGTCCCATGGTTAGAATGCTGGGCTAGGATTTGGGAGAACCAGGTTGAAATGCCCACTGAGCCATGGAAGTTCTCTGGGTGAACTTGGGGTAACCTACCTCATAAGGTACACAATGAGTACAAAATGAAGGAAGGTACAATGGACATTGCTCAGAGCTTCTTAGAGAAAGGGTGGGATCAAACTGTGCTAAATAAATTAACACATAGGCTATTGGATTGGCGGTATATACAATTTGCAGATTCAGTGTTTATTAATTATTTTTTAAAATGCAAGAAGGGTTGCATGTGTGTATAGAATCTGGGAGGGGCTGTGACTCAGTGACAGAGCACCTGCTTTGCATCTAGAGGCTCCTAGGGTCCATCCCCAACATCTCCAGTTAAATGGATTTTGTAGCACGCAATGTGAAAGACCTCTAAATTAGACCCTGGAGGGCCACTGCCAGTCAGAGTAGATAAGACAGAGCTTGATAGACCAATGGCAGTTTTGTGGGTTCACATGATTTGGTGATGTATTTGAGGCATTCCATGAAAGCAGAAGTGGCAGCAGCAATTGCTCCCAGCTACTGTATTTGACTCATTACCTCCACCAACCCCACCCCTTTCTGCAGAAACAGAGCAAACAAGCATAAACAGTAGCCATGGAAGAGGCCAACATAATACAAATAGAGAATATCTCTCCATCCTAGTAAGGATGAGCAAAGGCTCCCTGTTTCGCAAGCTGAACACTTATATACACTTGATGTTGGATCCTGAAACCCACCAGCAGAAGACCCTGATAGTCATAGATATTTTTCAGCAGTCCCTTCCAACCTTGGGATACTGGGAGCTCTTCTTTTCTCCCTCCATTAATAGTGAGTGCTATCTATTGTGTTCTGATTATTGCTAGAGTTTGAAGCATGCTTCCATTATTCTCCAGGATCCTGATGCCTACATCCCGATTGGCCAGCTGGAATACATAACTGTAAGCTCCCCTTATCCCACTTGTTTTAAGCACTTTGGGACAGAGAGATGTTCCACAGACTTTCACAAGTTCAAACTGAGCACTGCCAGGCCTCAGCCTGGAGGCTGTGCCATAATGTATTTCTCTGCTCATTCATGTCAGCCATCTCTACTCTGCCCCACCCCCTTCCTACTAAAATAACATCCAAGGCAGACAAAAGTCTTCAAGAATGATAAGATCCTGCAAGCTGTAAAAATAGGAAGCAATAAAAATCAACCAGCAGTAGCACAACTGGAATCAGGCCAATATGCCTCCAAAGGCAAGAGGGTGGTGGGATGGATTGCCTGAGTCAGGGTCTTCCAAAGCCTGAGGGGCGTTTGGAGACCAGAAGCAGCGGGGATGGTCTTAGTGATCCTGGGGCTTTGCAACAAAACCAAGGATGGGGCCCCTAAACTCCCCCCTTTATTCCCACCCAGAACAAGGATAAAGCACCAGTGTTCACAGTGCGTGTCCCTTAAAAAATATGTCACGGGTTGCATGGGGGGGGGGAGGAGGAGAATGATTACAACTGACAAATAGTGCTTGCTAGATCGATCATGTGTGGGTGTCATTTTTTAAAAAAAAATACCACTTACAAGCTTGAGTGAAATAGCTCATTTGCAACAGGCAAGGAGACATAGTTGTTGACATTTTTTGCTACCAGAGAAAACTGAAATAGAAGAAAACCCTATCCCATTTTTTTAAATTCTGTAATATACTAGTTGATGGAATGGATAGATTCTTCAGTATGTTGTGTAGCATAGCACCTCTACTGGCTGTCGTATGGGGCCCTAAGCAATTGCCTAGGCTTCCCCAATGGCAAGCCTGCCCCTGAGCAGAGCTGGCCCTAGACTGGCACCCTAGGCAAGGCCAACTTCTGGTGTGTCCCCCAACCCCCGCACGGATAACGTCACCGAGTCACATGGGGGCACCCAAATTGGTGCCCCACAGAAGGCTGGTGCCCTAGGCAATCGCTATGCTCAGCCTATATGCTCACCCTTTTCTACCATCTATGGCAACTGGCAAGCAGGAATCTGTCGAGATATAGCCCTACTTCCATGGGAGAGGACACATCCACTTTGCACCCAGAGGGCTTCAGTTACAATTTCTGGTGTCTCCAGTTAAAGCTGTCTGTATTTTCTGGTCTGGTTTGTGCCTAGCAACCCAAAAAAGGAATTGTATCATATTTAGAAACAGAAATTAAAATTTTATCTGTTTGTCCTGCCAACATAATAGGTACAGCTGATAAATTTTTCAAGAAAGGCCGCCTCTGAAAACGCTGTTTTACAGTCAAAGCCAGCTGCTGCTGCTGTTGCTCAACAAGCCCACGGAATTCAAAATCTTCCTTGTTTGAAAAACAAAAACAAATCACTACATACAACTGAAGATAAATTGTTCTCTCTTTAATTTTTAATTAGTGAGTCATATTTTAAACATCCAGAAAATCTGTGCCTGGGGCTTTTTTGTTTCTTTTTTAAAGGGAGGGGGAGGAAGAGGGGTGTTGTGATCACAAACTAAATATGTTTTCAGTCAAGAAACCAAGGGAAGGAATGCGTATATATTTATAGTCCATGCAAAATAACATTTTTTTTCCTTTGCAGTATCAGAATATTCTATGTGATTTAATAAGAATAGCATTTTCTTCTCGCATTTTTGATCTGCTCTGGTTCAAGGGTAACCTAAGATTGCTGGATAAGGGCAAGCTCAGAGCTAAAACACTCAAGCAGAAGCAACATCTGACTATCTGATGGTCATGCTTGATCAGCTAACAGTTAGGCTCACATTCTGCTTGCCAGCCACAAGCAGGGATTTGATGATTCAGTAACATCCAGTTGTCATAATTATAGTGCTTTCTCACAGCTCATCCCCTGGTACTTGTCTGCCACCAAAACCACTACCTCCAGTTCTTAGAAGGCACACTGTAAAAAGGAAAAAAGAATCCTGTTTGAGATTTTTGAGTTGATACCAACTACTTAGGTGTTTCTCTATGCCTCTGATGTCCACCCATGAACCCAGTGAATCTTATGATCAGTTCTTGCCGTCACTTCTCAAAGACATGCTGCTGACTGCAAAGGTGCAAAAAGCAGCCACTGCAGTCTAATTGATGCTGCTCATTTAAAGCTTGCATCCAAGTGCAGAGGTGCATAGAGGAGACATACAACAAGCAATTCTGTCAGTCTGTTTAATGACCCAACCATAACCCTGATGGATGCTTTAGACTGGGCACAGAGTGACAACTCCCTGAGAGTTCTCTCATGGGAGCGGACTTGCATATAAAGCTGAGCAAGCTGAGTATTGCGGCCTCTGCAGTGATGATGGCAAGTGGTAGAAGCTTGCCTGAGGGATGAGACTGTAAGCAAAGCAAAGTGTGCTGTTGAGGCACAACCCATTCATGGCAACCTCATGAAGTTCTACCTCCTGGGGTTTTCACAGCAAGAGATGAGCAGAGGTGGTTTGCCATTGCCTCTTTATGCATAGAAGTCCCAGTCTTCCTTGATGGTCTCCCATCCTTAGCATCTGAGTTCTGTCAGGATCAGGCTAATCTGGGCTCAGCCTGCACTCCTTGCTATCTTTGTTGTGGCCCAGATCCAAGGGGGTATCAGTACCACAGGAGCAACTTGGTTCAACTTCCTCCTGACCCTGAGTGGCTGTGGACAACCAGGAACCTTCCCAATAAGATAAAGTGCCAGTCCACCCTGACTGCTTTTTGCATTTGGTTAATGTTTAGAAAGGCATCAACATGCATTGACAAACGGTGTCTTTTATGAACAGCATGTGCCTGTGTAATTTCCAAATTACTGTAAAGAGTAAAGATCTGAAGCAGTACAAGCCTATTTCTGTTAAACTGCAGGGCCAAAAGTCACCTGGTCAACAACTACCAGAGCTTTTTTGGTTAAGAAAAACCCAGCAGGAACTAATTTGCATATTAGGCCACACACCCCGATGTTACCATTGTTTCACACAGGTTTTTTTTAAATAGAAGCCCAGCAGGAACTCATTTGCATAATAGGCCACACACCCTGATAGCCAGCCAGAACTGCGTTCCTGTGTTTTCCTGCTCAAAAAAAGCCCTGACAGCTACTACAAACAACAATACCCTCTAAAACAAGAATACCAAAAAAACCCAAGAAAAAAACAGCAACAACAGAAAAAACAGTAACTATAAGCAAAATTAACCAATTTAAATAATTGTGCAACCAAAAGCAGTGGGGGGAGCAACAAAAACCATACACCAAACAATTAAAAGCCTGCTGGATTTAAAAAAAACAACAACCTGACTTAGCACCAAAATGTCCAAAGATGGCACCAGGTACAAGGGGTGGGGAGAAGAAGAAGATGAAGAAGATATTGGATTTATATCCCGCCCTCCACTCCAAAGAGTCTCAGAGCGGCTCACAATCTCCTTTACCTTCCTCCCCCACAACAGACACCCTGTGAGGTGGGTGGGGCTGGAGAGGGCTCTCACAGCAGCTGCCCTTTTAAGGACAACCTCTGCCACAGCTATGGCTGATCCAAAGCCATGCTAGCAGGTGCAAGTGGAGGAGTGGGGAATCAAACCCGGTTCTCCCAGATAAGAGTCCGCACAATTAACCACTACACCAGACTATTTAAAGTCAAGGAGCAACCACTAAAAAGGCCTTATCCCTGGTGGCTGCCCATCTAATCTCTAAAGGTTTGTTCTATCAGCCTGCCCATTCAAGTGTCATGTGGCCTGTCCCTCATGGACTCCATTGATGGCTAGCTATCCCTCCAAAGAAAGGGAACAAGGACTCTTTTATTGAATAGCAGCTGGAACAACTGCTTCAGTGTGCTTGTGCTATCTTGTTAGATCTAAATAATGTGGTTTTATTCTGTTATTGATGTTTGTTTAAGCTGCAGGCTATAAATATCTTAAGTAGGCAACATTAATAAAGACCAGATTCAAGGGAAGTGGCCTTTCCTCAGGTCAGCATCCTTCCTGCCTTCTTCATAGCTGACACGTTTCCATCAGATTATCTCTTCTCCCTCTTAAGGTAAATGTACACACACCACACCAATTAACTGTCACAGCTTCTCCCAGAAGAATCCTGAGAACTGTAGTTTGATGAAGGTGCTGAGAATTCTGTCAGAGATCCCTAGCTTCCATCAAAGAACTATAGTTCCCAGAGTTCCCTGACAAAAAAGGAATGTAGGTAAATCTGTAATGTAGGACCTGTTGGTAACCTTCAAATGAACCTCAGCAGACTGGACTCTCACCACTGAGGAAAAGAGCTAGAAGTAGTCAACAAGGCTTTAGTATCTTGCAAAATGTGAGCGATGGAAATGGGTGGGGTCATGATCAGAACAGAATCATCCCCTGTGTAGGTAGAAAATCAAGGGGGTTTATGAATTCAGTGGTCCAACATGCATTGATCTGGATCCTCCATTGTAATTCTAAATGCAATTAATGGTGGAACACTACCAACTGATTTGTGGAGAATGATCTAGAATTTCATACACGTGTAATTGCCAAACTTTGCAGCTCTCAGTGGATCTGGTCTGAACATACACATCACTGATGTACTTATATGCAAAATGAATCCACATATGGATTATCCTGTGGTCCCAACATAGCATCATTTGAAAGTATCCAGTCCCACTCAGTTAAAACAAAAATTAGCAATAGAGAGGGATATATTCCAGCTCAGGCAGGGCTTTTTTTGAGCAGGAATGCACAGGAACACAGTTCCAGCCGGCTTGGTGTCTGGAGGTGTGGCCTAATAGGCAAATGAGTTCCAGCTGGGCCTTTTCTACAATGGTGACATCAGGGGGTGTGGCCTAATATGGAAATAAGTTCCTGCTGGGCTTTTTCTACCAAAAAAGCCCTAAGCATAATTATTTAGGTTGCAGCAGCAGCTTCTGCCCCAACCTGATCCCTATGATCTGAATTATTTAGCAGCTCTCTAACAGCTTTACTCACCTAACTGATCTGCAATGAAAGAGCGGCTCAGAAAAGATGTCTTTGCTTCTCCAAAGGACACAATGAGGCTCATTAAAATCAACTGGAAAAGTTCTCCTCTATATATGTTGGGGGAGCAGTCCTCCATTAGAAGACCAGGGTTTTTTGGTACACTTTGTCCTTTCTGCCTTAACTGTATAATTTATTTTTCAGAGGTAATATTAAGACATCCATTCTTATGGAGCATTAGGTCTGTGCTGTATTAATTTGATGGGATAGTTTGTCACTGACTGCTTAAAAACAAAAGAGAGGCAGGCCACTGCTTGTTAAAGTATAAACTATGGAAACGGCTCCCCAGAGAAGAGGACATCAGAAACAGGTCAGCGGATGTTCTCTGCATTTTACATAACAACTTTCTTGTGCTCTCAGAATCCTTCTACCTCGAATGCTCCAACAGAAGACAGGCCAAGCAAAGGGCTCTTCTGCTGTGCTTTGGCTTTCTCATTAATTCTCATCAAAGTCTAGTTGTGGTGCAGCGGGGATCTCCTCTGCTTCCTTCTGTTTTATGCAGCTTTTTCAATGACTCACTGCAACCAGGGATTGGAAAATGCCTGGAGATTTGGGGGCAGGGCCTGGGAGGAGAGAGGAGGGTGCTTAGTGAGATTGGAATGCCACCATCCAAAGCTGCCATTTTCTTCATGGAAACTGATATGTGTAGTCTGGAGATCAGCTGTAACCCAGGAGAACTCCAGGCCCTTCTGGAAGTTGACAACCCTACCTGCAACACATAGCACTTTGCATCTCCCACTCATAGCAATTAAAGCCTGGAGATGGTTTTCATGTAACTTCCTTCTTGAAATTGAAGTTCTCTCAAATCCTTAGTGGTTTGGTTGCAACTGTGACAATCAGCTAATCCAGTGGCTTTAAAACAGGGGCGGGGAACCTTTTTTCTACCAAGGGCCTTATAGATATTTATAACATCATTCGCGGGCCATAAGAATTATCAGCTTAAAAAACAGTGCTCCACCAAGGGAGAATGATTCAGGCCAGCAAAATTAATGCAAATAATTGTTTTTCTATTTAAAGTCATGTGGGGAGAGCCTAATCTAGCACACACACAAACATGGCCCACCGCCCTAGACAAATGCATAGGTCCAGGGCTTTCTTGTAGAAAAAGCCCAGCAGGAACTCAGTAGCATATTAGACCACATCCCCTAATATTAGCATATTAGGTTACACACTCATTAGCATATTAGGCCACACCATCTGTGATAATCAAGTGCAAACTGAACTGGTGGTAGCTGGCTCCCACCCCCCATCCCTGCAACCTCCCTTCATGCAGAAACTGCAGCTGCTCCCAGCAGACTTTTAAAGGCACCCACATACCCCAGCAGCAGTCCTTCACAATGTCCACCACTCATGCTCCACAGAGAGAGAGAGGAAGGAGGGTAGAAAGGGAAATAAAGAAATGGGTAGAAGGAAGGGAAATGAAATGGAGGGAAGAAAAAGTAATAAAGGTAAACAAAGCGGGGAAGAAAACAAAATAAAGAAATGGGGGAAGAAATGGAAAGAAAAGGAAATAAAGAAATGAGGGGGAAACTTACCTGAACTGTGACTAACTTTTCCAGGCCCTGCAGCAATTCTGGTTGGCCAGCAATTCTGGCTGGCCAGCCAGGCCCCAGGGAGGCTGCCACACAGTACATCTGAGCCCTGTGATCCCTGCCTGGCCTGGGGAGGCTGCTGCACAGCGCAGCTGGGCCCCACGATCCTCGTTGGCCAGCCAGGCCCCAGGGAGGCTGCCACATGGCTCAGTTCAGCTCAGCAATCCCCGAGGGCCACACCAAGTGACCTCGAGGGCCATATACGCCCTCGGGACGGAGGTTTCCCACCCCTGCTTTAAATTATGCTTCTACAGGGGGCCCAAACAGACTGGTTGGGACATCTTTTCCCCTACTCCATCCACACTATTTCCTCTTTCCCTCCTCCTGGCAACCTTCCTATCCTCACTTTTCCTTGCTTCCTTCTCTTCCCACACACAAACCAACCTACCCTTTATCTGCCACCCATCTTATATTTAGTATTTTTAGTATTTAGTATTTTTTTACTTCATCTATACCCCAACTTTTCCATAATTGGGACCAAAAGCAGCTTATATCATTCTCCTCTCCTCTACTGTATCCTCACAAGAACCCTGTAAGGTAGATTAGGCTGAGAACGTGTAAGTAGCCTAAGGTCACCCGGTGAGCTTCCATGGCAGAGTGAGGATTCAGTCCTTGATCTCCTAAATTCTAATCTCTAACCACTACATAACACTGGCTTTTATGAGGTGACTGCTGTTGAGCAGTAGCAAGCAGTCAGTTCTGGGTAAGTCATCCAAGTTGGAAGGTAGCAGGTTGCCTCATGGTTGCTGCCAGCCTGGCTCCAATGAATTCTCCCAAAACAGCCCCAGAAAGGACCTTGCCACCTCCCTCTGTCCTCTACTGACAGAAAACAAAGCTTGAAGGCTGATAATACTGTTGTGGTTGCCTAGCAATGGCCACTGAGGATGTTCATTCCTGAAAGGTCCATATACTGCTTCTATTATTTGGGGTCTTTGACTCCCTATGTTTTTGTTATCTGTCTGTTTCATGAGATCCAAAACTTTGAATGCTACCAAACTACTACAAAAGTTAGTGATCCTATTAAAGGATGAAGAAACAAAACAGAAAACTGGGAGCATTAACTTGCTATTTTTATCTGACTTCTGGCAATGGCAGCAGTGGGGTAGATTAGTGACTGAATAAAGAGAGAGAAAGAAGAAACTTTCCTGAGGTCTGATAAACTAGTGTATGGAATTTTCCTCACTAGCAGTGTTCCATATACTTGTGGTTAATAGTCACTGATGGACCTCTGTTCCAAATGTTTATCCAGTTCCCTCTTGAAGCTATCTATGCTTGTAGCTGCCACCACTTCCTGCAGCAGTGAATTTCACATGCTAATTACTCTTTGGGTAAATAAATATTTCCTTTTATCTGTTCTAAACCAGCCAAACAAAGAAAAGCAGGAGAAGAAGAAACAGCAAAAAAGAAAGAAGCACAAGTAAAAACAAGCTGAAGAAGTTAGGAAGAAAATAAAAAAAACAAAAGAAGAAGAATTTGGAGACGATAAAGAAACAGAAAAAAGGAAGCAGAGCACATTAAAAGAAGTGGAGGAGGAAGAAAAAATAAAAAGGTGGTGGGATGGAAGAAGTAGAATCATTGGGAGCAGAATCAGAAGCAAAAAAGATGAAATGACAATAAAGTGGGATAAGCAAATACAGAAGAGAAGAGGAAAAAGAAACCTAGACAATGCTTACTAGGAGCCTTACATCCTTAGCTGTTTAATCTTCAAATAAAAAGACTGCCTGAGTTCCCAGGTTGAGAGCAGAAAAGGCCAGCAAAGGATTTTGATCCTAACCATGGGCAGCACATGAGAGTTCTGTCTATCGCATTTGAACCCCACATTTCATCCAAAGGGCTCAGGGGGACATTCATGGTTCTGCATTCTTCATTTTATTCTCCCCAAACCCCTCTGAGGTCATTTAGGCTGAGACAGAGAGTTACTAAGTCAAGGTCACCCAGTGAGTTTCATGGCCAAGGAGTAAGGATGTCAATCTCTGGGTGGTGGCTGGAGATCTCCTGGGATTACAGTTGCTTTCCAGGCGACAGAGATCAGTTCACCTGGAGAAAATGGCCACTTTGGAAGGTGGACTCTATGCCATTATAACCCCACTGAATTCCCTCCACTCCCAAGCCCCACCCTCTCCAGCCACACACAGACACCAGTCTCCAGGTATTTCCCAACCCAGAATTGACAGATCAGGTTAAGATTCATCCTACCAAGTGGAAACCTTAAACCTGAGCCTCCCAGTGCATATGCAATATGATACTGACTGTCTAATGGTTGTAGGCAGTATACCCAGAGGGAGATTATGGGTATATTTTCATTCCACTGGCTGCTATGGGAGCCAAAAGTGTATATTTCACAGCTATCCATAGTCTTTGTAGATTAGGGAGGAGGAAGGAGCACATTGCTCTTATATTATACACTGTGGGAAGCAGACACACTGTTTCCACTCAATTAGACCTACTTGGGCAAATCTCCAGCACCTTCATTATATCCTTCCTTGAAGCATAAGGGCTCAAGGCCTCGCTATGGGAATCTGGCTGGCAGAAGGAGTCCAGCTGAAGACCACAGAAGAACAATTCCCAATAGGAGTACAGCTGAATGTGAAGTCCTGTCCCACCTGGTCCAGGTGGCCTGGAGGCATCTCATTGACATACTTGGATTGGGGTGGGGAGTGTGTGCATAGGAAGAAGGGCCATTGACTGCTTCTCAAAAGGAACAGGCTGTGATTCGTAAGATGAAAATTTGCTGTGAATTTAAAAGAGAAATGGAGAAGGCTCCGACAGAGACTGATCTGCTTGGAAAGTTTCTTTTTGATAGCTGCCAATGTGACATCTCTCCTAATGAGAGACAGACAAAAGCTATGTGGCACAGTTTCTTCTAGCAGAGGATAGAATGCTGGGATTGGGCTCTGGGGCCCACTTGGGTTTACTGTAGATGCAGTCATGCTCTGTTAGGGTTGCTGATCTCCAGGAGTCATTTCATAGAAAAAGAGATGCTGGAGCTCATTAGGGGGTTAAGAAAGAAAGAGTACAATAAAATTTAGAGGTTCTTGAACTCCACTCCTCTGAGCACCTGCCCAAAATGAGGCCTGCTGACCTTCGATTGGGGTTCTCCTAGAATTACAGCTAATCTCCAGATCAGTTCCAAAGAAGAAAATGGCAGCTATGGAGGGTGGGATCTTTGGCATCTCATCCCTGCTGAGCTCTCTCTAATCCCCAGATTCAGCTTTCCCAGGCTCCACCCCCAAATTCCCAGGAATTTCCCAACCTGGAGTTGGCAACCCTAGTTATTTTTTTTTCAGTCAAGCCTGCAAAGATGCAGCATGATCCTGAGGATGTAAACTCAGACTAGTGATCCTTACATTAATTTCTCCCTCTTTCGATCCCCTTCTACTTCCCCCAGTACGAACCTGCAGCTTTGAATATTTTCCCACCATTTTCTGTTCCTTGCACTGATTCCCTCCCCCCATAAAATATATGCATTTCTTAATGCATTTCTTCATGTGCACATCATTAAGTCAGGATTATACCTCAGTTTACACATGCAAACAGCATACAATGTACATGAACCTCTAAAAGAGGGAATATTGATTCATCCCTAACTCCGAAGTAAGCACTGCTGGGTTCAAGGGGATTCAGTCCCTAATAAATGAGCTTATGATAGCAGGTGTAACTGATCATTTAATTAATCAGTTAATAACTTTTTGATCAATTAGTTTCCCCCAATTAATTGATTAACAATTCTACCTTTATTGTTCCCAGGCATCTTTTTGGTGTCTTTTTACCTGGATCTTGTGGACATCAGCCAATGAGATAGAGCAAATAGGATAGTGTTATAGAACAGAAGTCCGGTGGCGCCAGGAGTGTCTTGGGAAGAGAAAACAACCCTTCAGCAAGCCAAGATCAGCAGCCCTTGTGGCACTCCAAGCCGGCACTGCAGGGGCTACTCAGCTCAGCAGCACCAGCAAAGGGCCATTGCTTCATCCTTTGCTTCCTTCTTCAAAACTGACAACAGTCCTGTAGACAGTGGGCTGAGCTGTCACTGGTTACCCTTGCAAATAATTTGAGCAAAGTGGCCCTGAGGTGCTGGCAGATTTTGCTGGGGTTTGGCTGTGCTTACAGCTGGCCACCAGCAGCCCTCTAGCTCGCTGGCCCACCAGTACATTTCCCTGTAAGCTAAGTTCTGCAGGGCCTTTAAAACGAAGCTTCTCCAAACGGCTTTTGGTCAATATCTCAAGGCCACCAGCAAGAGTGATCTAGCTCCCTAGTGATGTTACTGTAAATAAGAACCATCCGTATTAATATGTCACATGGCCACTACAGCTGCCTATAGCCTGTAGAATTTTGACACCTGCTTTATGGTGTATTTTATTATTTTAATTGTGTTTAATTGTATTTATTCTATATGATCTTAATGTACTATTTTGGAAGCCACCCCGAACCATTCACAGGAGGGGCGGGGTATAAATCAGTGGAAATAAATAAATAAATGGCCAGTCCTTCCCTGAGTGGCACCTAAAGACTAGCACAGTTTATTCCAATCTTAGCTTTCATGAGTCAGAATTCACTCCTTTGGATGCACTGAGTGAATGACTGTTTAAAAAGATTTTTGTAACCAAGGTTACATAAAGGGGAGAAGGAAAGGGGGAGCTGGGTTGCCAGCTTCTGTTTTAGTAATTCCCAGATATTTGTAAGTGGAGCCTGAGGAGAATAGGGTTTGGGGAAGGGAGAGACCAGCCATTCACTCCAGGAGAACTAATCACTGTCATCAGGAGATCAGTTTTAATCCCAGAAGATCTCCAGACCCCACCTAAAAGTTGGCAATCCTGTAATAACTCAGGTGTGGGAGTTCGTGTAAGGGACTGGAGTGGCTGTGGTTGTTGCCCAGAATGAATCACTGGACCAGGGGAATAATGTATACTGGAGAAAAGATGGCATACAAATACATGAGACAGAGAGACTGCAGGGGGGAAATGACTATGCAATGTGAAATTAGCATACCTGCTTTTCCTACACACACGGAGAAGTTGTTCTGCCTAGAGGGCATCGATGCCATAGCCTAGCTGTGCCAACCAGAGAAAAAGACCTGCTCAAAATCCAGGGAGATGGGATCGATAGAGGAAACAAACAAAAACCCTGTTCTTCAGGTAGCATTCCGGATACACCTGCTTGTCCCAGATGTTGCTCATGACATCTGGAGTGGGTTAATTATTATGTTGCTGGCTTCCTCTGCAATGCCATTTCCCATTTTAACACGCTGCTTCACGCAGGAGTCAGCAACAAGCAGGGCTTAATTCAGACAGGTATTTTGGTCCCAGACAGTGTAGGTTTATTTATCCTGCAAGTTACAATTAAATCAAAAGGGAAAAGAAAGATTTACAAACCCGCCATCCCACGGAGAATGAAAACTCTGCTAACAAAAGCCACTGCTCACAATACAGAGAGAGAGAAAGATTCTTCCCTCCTTGCAAACTGATGCTCAGAATGTGTTCACAGTAGCTCAGGAGGGGTTCCTGCAAGAGTGACTCCATCAAACATTTCCCTGCAGGAAGGTTAAAGTTAAAAGATTTTTTCCCCAAAAGAAATGTCACCATTAAGGATGTGCATTGTGCTTAAAAGAAGGCAGCACAAAAGAGGGGCTGATGTATAGAGACCCAACATGCAGCAGCCTCCTCTAGGTGATTCTGCTCCACCTCTGAGCATGAGCAGGTGATCCAATAGCATCTCATCCAGGCATGTGGCAGAATAATTGCCAGAAACCATCCAGCTGGAAGGCTGCAAGGCAAGGATAGAAATTATGCACAGATGTTGTCTGCTGTAGGTGGATACTTGGAGGAATCAAATGCCTATGATTACTGAACTATCACAGAACCTCATTTTGGAAGTATTGTGCTTCGAAAAAACACTAAATTGAATTAGTAGAAAGTATCTTACCACCAAAGAAAGGTTTTTGTTTGTTTTTTAAACTGGATTCAGTCAGACTAGCCAGTGTGATACAGCAGTAGTAGCTAGGGGCCCCCTATCATCATCAAAGTGACAGCTGCCCCGCCCACACATGCATGCCCCGCCCACACAAAAACGAACGCCATATGTTTCCTTATGGGGGAGTGACGCAACAATCCCCGAGGATGCCGCTAGGGATCCGCCCCCACAAGGAATGCCGGCTGTTTCCTAAGGGGGGGGAAGGAGGGTCAGCCACTGGTGTAGCAGGCTTCATATTGTTTGGGGGGGAAACGTGTTTTGCAACACAGACGTTATTTAGAGAATTGTGGAGATGCAACGGTTCTAAGCGGCCATAGTTTGGAGAGGAGACATACCCAACGGATAAAATGATGGCTTTAAAACTGAGCACGGCTAACCTTATACATGTAACACGTCCCTTTAACATCAGGTTGCATCAGGTTGCGTGTCGATACAACTCATGCTCTTTAACTTGTTCATTAATGATCCGGAGTCGGGAGTGAGCAGCAAAGTGTCCAAGTTTGCAGATGACAGTTTGGTGTAGTGGTTTGCAGAGCCAGTTTGGTGTAGTGGTTAAGTGTGCGGACTCTTATCTGGGAGAACCGGGTTTGATTCCCCTTGCACCTGCTAGCATGGCCTTGGGTCAGCCATAGCTCTGGCAGAGGTTGTCCTTGAAAGGGCAGCTGCTGTGAGAGCCCTCTCCAGCCCCACCCACCTCACAGGGTGTCTGTTGTGGGGGAGGAAGGTAAAGGAGATTGTGAGCCGCTCTGAGACTCTTCGGAGTGGAGGGCGGGATATAAATCCAATATCTTCTTCTTCTTCTTCTTCTTCTTCTTCTTCTAAATTGTTCAGGGTGGTGAGAACCAGAGAGGATTGTGAGGCACTCCAAAGGGATCTGTTGAGGCTAGGTGAGTGGCCGTCAACGTGGCAGATGCGGTTCAATGTGGCCAAGTGCAAAATAATGCACATCAGGGCCAAGAATCCCTGCTACAAATACAAGTTGATGGGGGTGTGAACCGATAGAGACTGACCAAGAGAGAGAGAGAGAGATCTTGGGGTCGTGGTAGATAACTCACTGAAAAAAAAATGTCAAGACAGTGTGCAATTGCAATAAAAACGGCCAATGCCATGCTGGGAATTATTAGGAAGGAGATTGAAAACAAAGCAGCCGGTATCATAATGCCCCCCTGTATAAATTGATGGTGCGGACTCATTTGGAATACTGTGTACAGTTCTGGTCACCACACCTCAAAAAGGGTATTATAGCATTGGAAAAAAGTGTAGAAAAGGGCAACTAGAACGATTAAAGGTTTGGAACACTTTCCCTATAAAGAAAGGTTGAAACGCTTGGGGCTCTTTAGCTCGGAGAAACGTTGACTGCAGGGTGACATGACAGAAGTTTACAAGATTATGAATGGGATGGAGAAAGCAGAGAAAGAGGTACTTTTCTCCCTTTCTCACAATACAAAAACACGTGGGCATTCAATGAAATTGCTGATCAGGCAGGTTAAAACAAATAAAAGGAAGTACTTCTTCACCCAAAGGGTGATTAACATGTGGAATTCACCGCCGCAGGAGGTGGTGGCAGCTACAAGCATAGCCTGCTTTAAGAGGGGATTGGATAAAAATATGGAGCAGATGTCAAGTCTGATGTTTCAATAACGAGTCCTTGTTGATAAAGTAGCAAGTTTATTGTAACATATTGCAAGACAGGTCGACAGAGATTGAGAGAACTGGCGAGCATATACAAAGGGCAAACATTTAAGGTGCAGATCGGGGGAATTCCTACGGGGGGGGGGAACCGCTTAAGCGAGCACATTCACACATCGTTGTTACTTTATCGTTCTCCGGCCTGGCTGGCCTTGGGCACTTCCTTGGTACCCATTATCTTTGAGAAGGCACAGTAATCTTTTTCTCATAGCTAGTTGCAAAGCTTGGCTACATAACAAAGGGAAGGAGGGGGGGAAGGAGAGGTTGAGCTAGCAGCACTTGAATACAGTATGGCTTTTACCCAGGAGTCATTTCCTGAACCAAAGTTTGAAAATCTATGCTAGTAGAATATAACTCAGACTTGACATACTGCCCCCCCTAAGCCCCCTCCACCGCGAGGAGAGGGGCCCTAGCTTGGGGCAGCTGTTCCAGGGGTTCGGTAGTGGTGAGGCAGCGGTCCGCCAGGGTGGAGAGGAGCTGCGAGGGGAGAGGATGCCAGCTGGACGGCCCCGGATCTCGCCAGATCAAGCTGCAATGAAACACAGGGTGGATTTTACCCAGGGCAGGTGGCAAGTCCAGTTCCACAGTCACGGCATTAATCACTCTTTTCACTTTGAAGGGCCCCAGGAACTTGTAGGCTAGCTTTTTAGAGGGCTGGGTTAAAGGGAAGTTTTTGGTTGACACAAATACCGAATCCCCTACTTTAAACTCTCCCGCCGGGACATGGGATTTGTCATACTGCCTTTTGTAGGACTCCTTGGCGGCCTCCAGATTCTCTTTAATGATTGGCCAGCTGTTGCTCGGCCCCTTCCACCACTGCTCGAAGGAGGTGGGCGTATCTGTTGCCCCCCCTTGCAACAGCGGAAGCGGCTTCCCCTCGTAGCCAAACACTGTGAAGAAGGGGGAGGCTTTGGTGGAACTCTGCATGGTGTTATTGTAGCAGTATTCAGCGAAGGGGAGTAAGTCTACCCAGTCCGATTGTCTCTGATTCACAAAGCACCTTAAGTATTGTTCAAGCACCCCGTTAACCCTCTCCGTCTGTCCATCCGTCTGTGGGTGGTAGGCGGAGCTCAACCCCTGTTCCATTCCTACTAATTTACAGAACTCCCGCCAGAAGGTGGCAACGAACTGCGGCCCGCGGTCACTAATGACCTTATCGGGGAATGAGTGTAGTTTTATCACGTGATCGAAGAATAGGGCCGCCAGTTTCTTCGCGGTGGGCAGCTGCGCGCAGGGGATGAAATGCGCTTGCTTAGAAAAAGTGTCCACCACCACCAAAATGACCATCTTTCCCCGCGAGGGGGGGAGCTCCACTATGAAGTCCATGGACACGATTGACCATGGCCGCTTGGCGGTTTCAAGTGGTTGCAGCAAGCCCGGCGGTTTTCCCCCCCCCTCTTTTTGGCCATTATACAAATGGGGCAACTGGTGACGAAGTCAGATACGTCTTTGCGGAGGGAGGGCCACCAGAATTGTCGGTTAACCAGGTGTAGCGTCTTGACATAGCCAAAGTGCCCAGCCAGTTTGGAAGAGTGGCAAAGCTGTAAAATTTCCCTTCTCAGGGGCTTGGGCACGTATAGTTTTTCTCCTTTGTACCAGAGTCCATCTTTGGCTTTCTGCACCCCCCCCCCTGGTCTCTCGTTTCCCTCCCTCTTGGTCTCCAGGGCAATGAGCTCAGGGTTAATTCCTCCCAAATCCCTTTTCTTCTTCTGGGAGCGGGTAGTGACCATTGCGGCTATTTGGGAGGGAGAAATCAGCGAATCTACTACCTCTTCCCTCTGGCTCTCATGCTGCGGAAGCCCCGAGAGGGCGTCCGCCAAAAAGTTATTTGCCCCCGGGATGTGCTTCAAGGTGAAATCAAACTTTGAGAAAAACCCTGCCCACCGGATTTGTTTCTCACTCAGCTTTCTTTTGCCCGTTAGAGCCTCTAAGTTCTTATGATCGGTCCATATCTCAAAGGGGAGCCTCGCCCCTTCTAGCCAAGACCTCCAAGTTTTCAGGGCAAACATCACTGCGAACGCCTCCTTGTCCCAAACGGACCAGTTACGCTGGTCGGCTGAAAATTTTCGGGAGATGTAGGCGCAGGGTCTTAGCTTCCCCTCCCGGTCCCTCTGCATGAGAATGGCTCCTACGGCCACGTCGGAGGCGTCGCATTGGACCACGAAGGCCTTTTGCTCGTCCGGGTGGCTCAGGACCGGTTCACTCATGAACAGGCGCTTCAGGTGCTCGAACGCGGATTGGCACTCCTCCGTCCAATTTAACCTAGCGCCGGGCCGCTTGGCCTCGGGGCCCTTGCCCTTGGTCTTTAGGAGATCAGTCAGGGGCAGGGCTATCTGGGCGAACCCCTCAATGAATTGTCTGTAAAAATTTGCGAACCCGAGGAATGATTGGAGCTGTCTACGTGTCCTCGGGGGGGCCCACTCTAATACTGCCTGGACCTTCGCTGGGTCCATGGCCAATCCGCGTTCTGACACTCGGAAGCCCAGGTAATCTAGCTCCGTCCGATGGAATTCACATTTAGACAATTTAGCATACAGTTGATTTTTCAGCAGGGTGCTGAGCACCTCCCGGACCAATTTCACATGCGACTGCTCGTCTTGCGAGTAAATAATGATGTCATCAAGGTACACCACCACCCCCTTGTACAGGTAATCCCGCAGTACGTCATTGATAAAGTTCATGAACACCCCTGGGGCCCCCTGCAGTCCGAACGGCATCACTAAGTATTCAAACTGTCCCATGGGGGTATTAAAGGCTGTCTTCCACTCGTCCCCCTCCTTAATGCGCACTCGAAAGTAAGCGTCTCGTAGGTCCAGTTTGGTGAATATTTCCCCCCCCCCCCCGCAACCGTGCTCAATAAGTCCCGGATGAGGGGGATGGGGTAGGCATTGGACGTAGAAATCGCGTTTATCCCGCGAAAATCAGTGCAAAGTCTCAACGAGTTGTCCTTCTTCTTCCTGAAGAGGACGGGGGCCGCGTGGGGGGCCGTGGCTGGTCGGATGAACCCCCTTGCTAAGTTCTGATCTAAGAATTTGCGTAGTTCTTTCTTTTCTGCCCACCCCATCTGATAGAGTTTTGCCTTGGGTAAGGTTTCCCCCGGGATCAGTTCTATGGCACAGTCCGTGCTTCGGTGGGGGGGGCAGTTGATTGCCTTCCTTTTCACTAAAGACTTCCATGAGGTCCCGGTAGGGCGCGGGGACCGAGTGCACCTCTTCCACAGTCACACACACCCTTTCTTTGGCAGCGGGAGCTTTTGGCCCCCACGCTTGATCCCACTGATGGGATCTACACCCCGGGTCCAGGAACCTGATGGTTTTGGCCCTCCACCTGATTAAGGGCTCATGCTTTTCTAGCCACCCCACCCCTAGCACTATCGGGTAGGAGCACGAGGGCGCGATCACGAAAAGTTCTTGGTCCCAGTGCTCCTCGATCCCCACCGGGCACGGTTGCGTCTCGCGCGTGCAAGGCTCTCCGCACATCACCGACCCATCCATCTGTTCGAATAGCATCGGGTGGGGTAGGAGTGAGCTTTCTAGTCCCAATGCTTCCACCACCCTGGGGGACATCAGTTCCCGGTTACACCCCAAGTCTATTAAGGCCCTGATCTGCATGAACCTCCGTAGTTTGGGGTTCAATAATTTCACAGTCACAAAGTACAGTTTCCCCGTCACGCTCACCGTCAGTGGCTCCCCGTCACGATCGACCTGCTGTTGGGCAGCCTTCAGGGCAGCAGGTCGGCGTCGTTTCCCGCCGGTTCTTCGATCCATGCCAGGTCCGCGAGTTCGGCCGAGAGGAGCACCTCCTCCTCCTGTAGTTCTTCCTGCACCGACGCTGCTCCTTGCCGCATCCTTAGGGCGGCCGGACGGCTTCTTCGGGGTCTGGACGACTGCTTTTGGCGGGGTCGGGGCGGCTCTCGGCGGTGGGGGGTGCGGACAGCTGGAGGCCAAATGATTGGGGTCGCCGCAGCGGAAGCACCTGCGCGGCCCCACTGGCACGGCCGCCGCCGGTTTCTTCCCCTTCGGCTGCTCCACTTTCGGGGTCCCCCCTTTCGCCTGGGTCTTCCTGGACTGGTGCTGCCGGAGCATAGCCACTCTCTTGAGGTTGTTCTCCACCTCTCCCGCTAGCTGGATCCACCCCACCAGGGTGGCCGGACGGGCTTGAGTGAGGGCCCGGTCCAGAATGCTCGCGTTCAGTCCATTCGTGAACTGCTCGATTTTCATTACTTCGTTCCAGCCCCGAACCCTTGCCACGTTGGCCTGGAAGTCGGCAGCGTATTCGCGGATGGGTCGGGGCCCCTGCTGCATGTCCCGCAGAGCCACCAGCGCTCAGGTCTCCTGCAGGGGGTCCTCATATTGGGTCAACAAGGCTTGCAGGAAAGTGTGCACATCATCTAGGATCGGGCTTCGGGTCTCACACAGGCCCACGTACCATCTCTTGGCCGACCCCCTCAGCTTCGACCCCAGGTAGTCGACCCGGCTAAACTCATCCGGGAAAGAGTTCCCCCAGTAGTGCATGAAGCTGTTCGCTTGTATTGCGAAGTAGTTCACCTCCTCCGGGTCCCCGTCGAAGGTAGCATCTAGTTCTCTCCCCACGTGCCGGAGACCCACCAGGGCCCCAGCGGCTGGGGCCGCGGCCGCCGGGGCCTGGGGTGCCCCGACTCTCACCGGGGGAGGAGTGGCTGCTGCCGCCGTCTGGCTGGGGCGGCCTCTGGCCGGGGCAGCCGGCCCCGCCGGACGTCTGGAGGTCGCTCCCCCCAGGGCTCTTCCGAGCTGGATCGTCAGGTCCTGGACCTCGTCTCGCAGCCCCCCGATGGCGCCATCGATCTCCCTCCAGACCATCGAGCGGAATAGCTGATAATCCTCCTCGTCTTGCCCCTTGAGTCGGGGTTCTTCACATTCGGCCTTCCTGGCCCCAGCCCCCTCGTCTCCACTTTCGCCCACTTGGACGATGATGATGCTGTCTGCTTCTCCCGTCTCCCCCGAGCCCGGGTTGGCAGCCTCACCCTCAGCCATCTGGATCTGCCTCACGTGGCGGTTCAGGATGGCGTCTCTGCGCAGCGGGGCCTGGTCCATGATGGTGGTTGAGGTCCGCGGCTGATACTGCCTCGGGGACAGCACTAGTTGGAACTCGGGCGGAGACTCCGCGGCCCTCCTGGGGTCCAGTACGTGCCACAGGGTAGCCCCTTCCGAGCCCGCTTCGAGTGGGAGTTCTCCGTTGCCTGGAATCTGGTCAGCCATTTGGCTTTTCAAGTTGCCGGCACAGTCGTGTTGGTGTAATGAATCTATCTGCACCCAGTCTGACAGCTATGTTTTGACAGCTGGTGATCTAGCAGGCATGCTAGGTCACAATGACCTTATCAGCAGGCCGGTTTGAGCCGGCAGAAGCCAAGAGAAGAAACCTGCTGAGTCAGCATGACAGTGCACAGCCTTGATTGGCTAGTAGAACTATAAGAAGACTGTGTGTGGACCACACAGGTCTCTCTTTGAGAGTTGGTGTGTAGGCGGAGCATTTTGTCTGTTAGAGTAAGATATTGGACTGCACTAGTGAGCACTTATTGTATATACCTGTAAATACACTATTTTGGCACTAGTTGCAGGTGTCTGGCTGATTTCTTTCCTGGAGCCCTGTGTTGGGCAAGTCACCACGCTCACTCTGCTAACTCCCGCACCGACAAGTCGAAACCCCCAAAGGGGAGTTCTCTCAAAATGTCAAGTCTGATGTTTCAATAACGAGTCCTTGTTGATAAAGTAGCAAGTTTATTGTAACATATTGCAAGACAGGTCGACAGAGATTGAGAGAACTGGCGAGCATATACAAAGGGCAAACATTTAAGGTGCAGATCGGGGGAATTCCTACGGGGGGGGGGAACCGCCTAAGCGAGCACATTCACACATCGTTGTTACTTTATCGTTCTCTGGCCTGGCTGGCCTTGGGCACTTCCTTGGTACCCATTATCTTTGAGAAGGCACAGTAATCTTTTTCTCATAGCTAGTTGCAAAGCTTGGCTACATAACAAAGGGAAGAAGGGGGGGAAGGAGAGGTTGAGCTAGCAGCACTTGAATACAGTATGGCTTTTACCCAGGAGTCATTTCCTGAACCAAAGTTTGAAAATCTATGCTAGTAGAATATAACTCAGACTTGACAGCAGAGGTCCAACAGCGGCTATTAGCCACAGTTTATATATGTGTGTGTGTGTCACTCTGTGTCACACAGTGCCCAATATATGTGTGTGTATACGTACACACACACATACACACACACACACACACATATATATATATATAAACAAACAAACTGTGGCTAATAGCCACTGTTGGACCTCTGCTCCATATTTTTATCCAATCCCCTCTTAAAGCAGGCTATGCTTGTAGTTGCCACCACCTCCTGCGGCAGTGAATTCCACATGTTAATCACCTTTTGGGTGAAGAAATACTTCCTTTTATTTTTCCGCACCATCGATTTATACAGGGAGTCATATACCATCTATACATCATCTTAAAACAGTTTTCTTTAATACTCTGATATGTTGAAAGTTTCATAGAGTTCTTCCACAAATATTCCCAAGTTTCCATCTGTATTTCTTTATTTACATTAATTGCCCATTTAATCATTTGATATTTCACTACTTCATCTTCTGTAGACCATTGTAGAAGTAATTTATATATTTTTGAAATTAATTTATCATTGTCTCCAAGCAGAACTTTTTCCATTTCTATTTGCTCTTTTCTTATTCCTTCAGTTTTAATGTCATTCTCCACCAAGCTCTTTATTTGTTGCATTTGAAACCAATCGTACTTATTATTCAACTCTTCAGCAGTTTTCAGTTCTATTTTGCAGCTTTGTATTTTTAATAGTTGATTATATGACAACCACTTTTCTTCACCTATCTCAGCTGTTATTTTTATTACTTCAGCTGGTACTATCCATAACAATCTTCTCTCATCTCCATACTTCTTATATTTCATCCACGTACTTAACAAATTATTTCTTATGTAATGGTGAGAGAAAAAACCGTCCATCTTCTTTTTTCCATATTACAAATACGCGTGCCAGCCAAATTTATTTTCATGACCCTCCAGCACTAAAAGTTTTTTGTTTAACAGCATTATCCATTCTTTTATCCACACTAAACAAACTGCTTCCTGATATAATTTTAAATTCGGTAATTGAAATCCACCTCTCTCTTTTGCATCTGTCAAAATTTTCATTTTAATCCTTGGTTTCTTCCCAGCCCTCACAAATTCTGGGATTTTTCTTCGCCATTTATCAAATTGTTTACTATCCTTCACAATAGGAATAGTTTGAAACAAATACATTATTCTTGGTAGAATATTCATTTTAATTGCAGCTATTCTACCCAACAATGACAAATTAAACTTATTCCATTTTAGCATGTCTTCATCCATTTTACGCCATAACTTCTCATAGTTATTTTTAAACAGATCAATATAATATATGTAATATATGGGATAGAAGGGGGGGAAGTAGTTATTAATGGTATAAGAAATTGAATATATTACCATATGTTACTACTAAAATTGTTTGAAACAGCAAACTATGGCCGCTTACATCCGTTGCATTGCCACAATTATCTAAATAACATCTGTGTTGCAAAACACACTTTCCCCCCAAACAATATGAAGCCTGCTGCACCAGTGGCTGACCCTCCTCCCCCCCCCTTAGGAAACAACAGGCATTCCTTGGGGGGGGGGCGGATCCCTAGCCACCCCCTCGGGGACTGTTGTGTCACTCCCCCATAAAAAAACATACAGCGTTCGTTTTTGTGTGGGCGGGGCGTGCATGTGTGGGCAGGGCAGCTGTCACTTTGATGATGATAGGGGCCCCCTATCTACTACTTACAGCGGGCAGACTGTTGGTTTAGGATGTGGGTTCAAATCTGCCATGGAAGCTAACTGGGTGACCTTGAGCCATTTACTCTCTCTCTCTCTCAGCCTAACCTAGCTCACAGGGTTGTTTTGAAGATAAAATGGAAAGGAAGAATTAGGTATACTGGAATAAGGATGGGGTACAAATGCACAAGATTGCAGTGCAGGGGAGATGCCTAAAATTCTCCTGAATATCAGCACTCAAAGTGTTATCACTTTGCACCTTGCCAAGGAAAGTGACTCAGGCTTAAACGCACCTTTACGCCCTGCTGCTTAAACAGTGAGCTGAGTAAGCCAGATGTCCCTGCAATCTCTTCTTTGCTTTTGCCTTAGCAACGACACGCCAAAAACCAGTGTGCTTGCAAACCCCTTACCTGTTCATAAAAGTAAGCTGGAATGATGTGTGTGTGAGAGAGAGTGTTTCCATTGCTACTGATTGGCTTGCAACATCATTTAATAAATAGACTGTCTTAGGAAACGGGCAGTGTTAGTTCAGCGAATGCATCTCTTATTCAGTTCCTTTTTGCTACCTTTCCATGTGCCACAGCACTAACCCAGGCTCTGTACATTAATACAGTGCGAGTGATCAGCAAGGACTTTCTCAGCCATGGACTCCCTTTTCTTCAAAGTCCTCCATGGTCTTACCTCAGTAAGGCCTGAGTAAATGAACATGCCTGTCTTGGTATCAGAAGTCTGACTGTAGGTGCCAAACAATGGGGGCAGGAGAGGAAGTTTCACAACCAGAGCATTTAATAACCAGCAAGACAAGTTGAACCCAGTCACCTTTTCCACTTCTGATCAGGTCCTGGTAGATGGGTCACATAACTTACAAGGAAATTTCCCAAAGGGCCTCTGCCTTAGAGGGTTGCTGGTGGCCAAGGCCCAGCTATTCTGCCAGTGGCTCCGGGGGCCACTTGGCTTAGATCCTTCATTGGCCATTGATGTCAGTTCACCAGCTGTCTCCTCCTGCACAGGATGAGCATGAGCCCATTGTCAGTGCCACCAGTTTCAGTGGCCCCTGAAGTACTGGTTTGCAGGGGCTGCTCAGCTTAGCTTGTTCCAGGATCATTTTCACTTCCCAATCTGTTCTGCTCCCATGCCTCTCCAGGTTCTCAGGCAGAGGGAGATCTTTTCTGGTTCTTGCTTGAAACCCATTTACTGAAGGTGGGGAGGCTTTAACTCAGGAACTTCTGCATGGAAAGCCTAATTTTGGTTCAATTATTGGGCCATCAAGAGGCAACCAGTTGAGATTTTTCTCCCTGAGAAACATTTTAATTGGATTTTAGTTGCAATCTTATGATTCATGGTGGGAGCCAATTTTTGGTGGATGAAAGTTGAACTGATGCGCTAGGAATTCTTCATAGTTCTATCTTTCATTTACAAATTTTTTACCAAGTATGGTGCATTTGCAGCATACCACAGTTTCCAGTTGCATCAATTGGCTTGCAGTTCTCACACACACACACACTACCAATGTGAGCATTGCTTGAGAAAGCAGGGCCAACAAATCAATGGTGATGTGATTCCAGCTGTGTCAAGATTTTTTTTTGTGTGTGCAACATATACAAGAACACATGTCCTTCAGTAAAACACCAGCCAGAAAGAATACTCAGCCTAGGGGTTCAGGGTCTAGGGTTCAGGGGTTGCACACTGGAAATCCCAGGTTCCATGAAAGGATCTTAGGTAGTAGCAAAGGCTGGGAGAGAAGCACCCTTCTCTCCCTGAGATGTTGGGAGTGCTGCTGACAACCAGAGTAGGAGATGCTGGTCTAGGTGATCTGACTCAGTATGAGGTAAACTTGCTGGATTGCAGCTGTAGGAATAATTACATGCAAGGGGAGATGCTGAGGAAGTGGAATCTGAAACGACACACTCCAATTCTGGAATGACATGATCCAATTTTGTAACGAATTTGATAAATTATCTGGGTTAACCCTTCATTAAAAGGACCATGGCACCACACACAGTGGGGAGGGGGAGAATCCAGCACAATAAATAGATGGGACGGAAAACTCACTGATTCCCTCCTTGCCACATCATTGTGACCCAGCAGTGCTGGCAATGTAGTGGTGGGCCATTCATCAATGCAAAAGCTGGCCAGGAAGTTGCTCAAGAGCTCAGTGTAGCCAATTACTGTCAGGGTAATTACATTTAATGCAGTAATTTGTTATTTAAACATTTCTAATTACAGCCAAATGCTAAAAATAGAAAAGCAGGCTGGGCTAAACCAGCCAGTGGGGACAGTTGGCCTTCCTCCATCTCTTAGAGATCTGATCTTTAACCCTTCCACTGGAGAAAATATCTGGACTGCTGCTGTGTCCTGCCACTTTTCCAGTTGACTGTTATGTGGCTGTACCAGAAGAATTTGCAGCTACGGGACCTCAGAGTATGGATGCGGGACATGCTGAGAGTCATTTTGAGGCTGGGGTACTTGAAATGCCTTTTGGTCTGTACCAACTGTCCAGCCTGCCACTTCAGATCTGCCTCTCAGTCCCTGTTCTCTATTCACCTGTCTTCAGAAGTGAGGCAACTAGAAGAGCTTTTTAAGTGGTGGCCCCTCACCTTCGGACTGCCTTCTCCCTTGAGGCTTACCTGTCACTTACCATAATGTCTTTTAGATACAAAATATTTCTTTTTTAGCCAGTTATTTTAGCCTAGCTGTTTTATGTTCTGCTGCTAGTGCTCAGCAGTTTTATGCTTTTATATCCCTGGTTTATTTTAATTGCTTGTTTTGCTTTTATGTTGAAAATTTATGAGGTTTTATGGCATTGTTTATACTTGTAAGCCACCCCAACAGTACTCTGGGGAGGGATGCTATATAAATCCCATCAATAAATACATGAAATACGTAAGTGTGATGAAAGGGTTATAGTGTTGGCCAAGGGCTGGGGAAACCCCACTTCCATTCTGCCATTAAATTGTCTGGGTGACCATATGTAAGTCACTTTCTCCCAAGGCCTGCCTCATGGGGTAGCTGTGAGGATATGGGGGGACCATAACCCCACCCCCAGCAGGCATATGGTGACCCAAATGGGAAGCCAGGCCATTCAGAGTGAGATCCAGTTTGGTGTAGTGGTTAAGTGTATGGACTCTTATCTGGGAGAACCGGGTTTGATTCCCCACTCCTCCACTTGCACCTGCTAGAATGGCCTTGGGTTAGCCATAGCTATCGCAGGAGCTGTCCTTGAAAGGGCATCTGCGTGAGAGCCCTCTCAGCCCCACCCACCTCACAGGGTGTCTGTGGTGAGGGGAGAAGACATAGGCGATTGTAAGCCGCTCTGAGTCTCTGATTCAGGGAAAAGAGCAGGGTATAAATCCGCAATTCTTATTCTTCTTCTTAGAGCAAGAAAATGACAAGAGAGTTAACCTCCCCTGTTGCATTACCCAGGTTTCCATTGAGCTTCCTTAGCAGCTGTTTTATTGTGCCAAATTAACCTTCTGGAATTTAACAAATGAAACTCCCACATCACAGGTTGTTTGATTTAAGTTAAACCAGAATTCAGGGGGAAATGCCATGCAGAGCAGAATGGAGCCATGGAACAAAGACTGGAAGGCGAGGGGGGGGGGAGAATGTGTAACACAGAGTCTTCTTCTTGCACTCCAAGTGCCAATTGTGTTCCCAGACACAGAGAGATGGCAGAACTCTGACTTACACTTTAGGCTACATGCAAAAGGTGATGGAATACAAGTGGAGACCCTCAAGAAGCTTGCTGCAACAGCCATCCCATTCCCCTCACTTTTGCTTCTTCCTCTTACCTCCATTTCCTTCTGTCTCTCACCCCCTCCCTTACTTTTGGCCTTTCCTCTATATGCCCGCTGTCACATGTTCTCTCTCTTTCTGCTCCATTGCCCCTCTGTCTCTCTTTGCCTTAATGGCAGCAGCAACTTTCCCAAGTGACCCACAGCTTCTCATCCTCCCCCTCCCAGCAATAGTGGTGTCGACTACCTTTCTTTCTGTGTGGCCCCAATTCACAGATTTAGATATTTGCAGATGGGGGTGGGGCATGCTTGGGAAATAGTTGCCACTTTGGCACACTGGCCAGTAAGAAGGCATCCAGCTGCTATTGGGATAGAGGGCAGACAGATGATATCCAGGGATGAACAGCTATGTTCCCCAGTCTGGGAGGACTGACTAACCCACACATTTCAGTCACTATAAACAATAGCGCACATCACAGAATCCATCATTTTCTTGCACAAATAGTGCCAGAGCTCCAGGCGGCAACTGGGCTCCCAGACACAAGGATTAGAGTCCGTAATTTCAAAAATGTTGTTCTCAGAACCAACAAACCAAGGGCACAATCTGACCAAATTCCAGCTTCTAATTCTTTTAATGCTATTGTTTAGCAGGTTTTTTGCAGGACATTGCTTTGTTTATATCTATATTCATGAATGGATTTTGTCTTCAAGTGTCCAAATTTCACTTGAAACAGAAAAAAAAGGGGGGGGGACTTTTTCCTTGGATGAAAGAGCTGAATAAATGAATGGAATATATGTGCATATGTGTGCAGGCCTCTTTTTGGACAAGAGCTCACAGGAGCGGAACTCTGGAACCTCTACATTTTAGGTGCCCTTTCTTTTTTTCCCCTCACCTCAGATACTTGTTTCTGGGCTCCATTGTTCAACCCCTCTGTGAGAATTTTGCTGAACTCTAAGATTTGACAAACTTTCTAATATTTTTCCCCACAAAAATGGGGAATAACCAAAACATATAAAGCAGACAGAATGACCCTTTATGTGTGTATACACAAACATACACACACACAGTTGTGAGGAAAAGCCCCCTACTTTTCATACATATGGACATCGTGATCACCAGTATGGTTGCCAGGGTGCCTGGAGATTTGACTCTCACACATCTGCTCTAAGAAGTGGACTTTGCCCACAGTTTCTAAGGCTTATGTGGATACTATAAGCCTCAGCTTTGCAGCAGCATTCTACATCTGGATGGGTGTTAGCCAGAACTCTGCTCCTTGCGTGCCCAGTCTTGGCCGCTGCAGTAAGGGAAGCCAGGCCACCATGTCTCCAGCCTGATTCCATGAACCAAAGGCTTAACACCACCAGAATCCATCTTGCTTTCCTGATCCAAGGATACCCTGCCAGGCTGGACTCCATTCCTTCTTAGTGGGAAGATCGCGTACATACTCTGTGTCACCCTTGGCCTGCAAGCAACCCATCTGCCCCATGAATGGATTAACAGCTCAACTAATGTTCCTGATTGTCTGGCAAAGCCCTAGACAAAGGCCCCTGCCCAGAAGATGATGAGAAAAGAGGAAGAACATCTCCTGTCATAAACAAGTCTTTTGTCCAAACCGGGTGATACTAGGCCAGTATTTGATTCCCTATTGTCACCTTTTCAGATAAGTCCATCTAATCTTAAGTGTTCCCCACCTAGTAATCACTTCTATTCATTTTCCCAGCTCTCATTTCGGAGCCACCCCATGGCCTGTTCTAATCAGGAAAATTCTTTCAGGTACCCAGGATCCAGGCAAGCTCATTGGTCAAAGCAGGTACCCAATGAGGCACCACCAGGGAACTTGCTATTGGCTCTGTAATGGTCCGGCCCTCCTGGTCATCACAGAGCCTCCCCTCCCTCCTCCCTCCCAGCCCCTGAAGGGTCTAAGGGAGTCTATTTAACCTCTGACCCAACTCCACTCATGTGTGCATCTAACAGTATCCCAGGTCCGCTGTCTAGATCCATCCCCAATTCTGGCCACAGTTTTGGGTCCATTTCCCCTGTCCTCTTATGTCGCCATTGGAACCTTCCTCGAAGACTACGATGGTAAATATTACCCTGTCTGTTTACCCTTATATGTTCCCCTATCAATCTATCTGTGTTTCTTAGGCCTGTGTGAATGTGTGATTGTATTGTATTTTTATCTTGTGTGAAAGAACTATTATTCTAAATAAATTACAATTGGTTTTTATTAAATTAGAGTCCTTTTTATTGAGCATTTACCCTCTGGATGGTTGAGCCTGGTATAAATTGGTAAAAAGATTCCTAATGAGCCAGGTGCCCACCTAACTAATTCCCCAACCTCGTTTTGAGGGCATTTGGCTTAACACAGTGGCCATCATTTATGCATCATGCATGTGTTTAATGCTGATATAAGGGTGCCAGTACCATTAAAATAGGGTGGGGGGGAGGACTGGGGCAAGTAAACAGAAAATGGCACAGGAATAAAGAATTGCAGGCTAAATTTTCACAGGGAAGAAAAGTAATTGAAATAGGGATGTTCAGGTTGAAAGAAGCAGGGAAGACAGGTTTGGATAGAGGCATCTCACTAGCCAAAGGAAGGGGGGAATAACTCCTTCTGATCCAGTTTTCCACAACCTGCCTCAACCTATTAATAGACTGGAACTTTTCAGAGACAATTTCATGCACTTCATGAAGGTTTCACATGTGTTCTGTGTATGATCCCTCTTGAATAGATTTAAAAGCAGGAGACCAAAGTTCCACAAGACTCATTTCTGGGGGGCGGGGGGAGTTGTTTCTTTGTTTAATGCTGCAATCCCCAGTTGTTTGTTTAATGCTGCATTCACTCATCACCTTGCACCTATTTGAAATTAAATGGCAGTTGTTTGCTGATATCTTTCTCTGGGCTACACCACTGTGGGGTGAGAACAACTCCTTTTACAAAGCTCAAGTTAAGAGCAGTGCCAGTGGAAACTGTGTTAAAAGGCAACCAACTCAGAGAGTGATTAAAACTCTGGCTCCTGGCTCAATGGGCCATTCCTAGCATTTAAGAGCAGTCATTTCCAGTCAGCCTCCCACTCTCGCCTCATGATACACAGCAAACAAATCATAGATTGCATGCTCTCAGCTGTGCAGCAGGAAAGGGATACCCACAGAGATAGGTGGGGCACAGAGATCTTGGGAAGGGCCTCAAAAAGCACTGATGTCTCTATGTGGCTGCTGTTGTAACTTCAGCATCCTGCCAATCCTCAGGACACCCAGAAATAACCTCCTAAGGAAAGAATAAGAGGCGGGCCCCTATTCACACACTATTACACACCCTTTTCCTCAGAATGGTATTCTGCTTAATTTCACAGCATCTGGAAAGTTCAAGGCAGAACTGGTTGTAGATGACATTCGAGTTTTGCTCTTAGTGCAGAGCCTGTTCCCAGATCAACCTCTGTCAACAGCCACCCTGCAGCAGCACTCCATGCAGTTCTTTTCAGAACCCATGAAAAATGCAGGACAAAGCAGCACCTCGATGAAGAACCCAGCAGTTTATTTCTCCCGGGCTGCCTCTTCACACAGGTGGCTTATGCACTGTCGCAGTCACTTCACAGATTTTTAATGGTAAAATAGTACAGAGAATCACAAATAAAAATCTAAAGCTAGGCAACACCAATAATTATAAATAAATATAAAAAAGGTCCACCAGACAGAGCCCACTTGGCAAGTGGCGGTCATTCTCTGTTGGATTTTCCTGTGAAGACCAGGCAATCTGGTTTGTGAATGGTTCTAATAGTGCACTAACAAAACATGTGTGGAAGCAGAAGTCAACATTCTGACAGACAGAAATTGCAAGAAGTTGTCCAGCCCAATTTGGCCTCCCCTCTGCCTGAAAAGAACAGGTTTGGCTTTCCCTGGCACTTGTGCATTCTCTGGTCAACTTTTGTAAACAGTGGAAACCTCCTTGGCTGCCTTTTCTGCTCCTACCCACTGTCAAATTGAGATGGAACACTTTGGTTAATCTCTTGATGGTTATCATGCTACAGTCTGACTCTTTAAGAGATTTGCTAGACAAGGTTCTTGCATGGGACAACTGTACAACTGTGCCACTTCAGGCTCCAATAGAAATGGAATATGTGATAGTCAATATACTGCAGCAATAACACGCACACACACACACCAGGAGAAACTGGGAGGTGAGGACAAATAAAAAAAAACCCCAAAGCAATGTCATTATGTTGGGGGGCCAATCTAGGATTTGTCCAAAACTCTGTGGTTAAACTTCCTCTTTTTTGCTGGAACATAGATTGCATGCTGGTGCATTCTGGCACCCTCTTCATTTCCCCCATTTCTTCCATGTTGGCCTTAAAAGCATCATTGAGGTATGTGAATAAGCACTTGTCCCCCCCTAACTGAAGGCTCAAAGATATATCTGTACACATAGAAATCTAGAGTGGTGAAGAGAAGACTGGGCTGAAACATTTCTGCCTGGCTTCCAATTTTCTATGTACAGGGCGATTCTCCCCCCCCCCACACACACACACCTTTTCTGAAATGGTTCTTCTTATCACACACCCACATGCATATGCACCTCCTGCCAGAAGCCTTAAGTGTTTATTTGCAAGGGTACAAGCAACTATTTGTGGCAACATTAGTCCCTAAGCAATGTCAATCAATCTCTCCAGTAAGTTACAATCTGATTTTGCCAGCTAGAAATAGCCATTCCCAGACAACTCTGAACTTGATTGAGTTGATTGGCTTGATGCAACTGTGATAATGGCAGCTGGCAAAAAGAACTTAGTGGGGCAAAACTGCTTGTGCTACAAATCTTGTTAGAAACTGGGCTGTTAGGTATGCAAAGCAGCACCATATGCAATGTTAACAGGTCAGCACAATATGCATCTGGATTATGTATCTTTGACATGTATGTATAGAAGATGACCACTCTATTTCAATGAGATACTGCAATATGGAAAGTGGCGTGGGTAACTTCTTCATTGTCTCTTACAATTTCCTGCCCACAAAAGGGACCCCTTTTCACATCCCTTTATCCCCTGAGACACCTGCCTACATCTCAACTATGAAATCCATCCAGGTTGCAAAGGACTGTGGGATGTGTTTTAGCTAAAGCATACGACCAGTTTGTGCCTCTTGTGCTTAGCTGCTGCTGTCACCCTGCATGTGGATCCTTAAATGTGCCCATTGTCTTTATGGTGGCATGTTGAAGAGAAGGTCAGATAAGGACTCTTGCAGAGAGCTTGTTCACTAAGTGAATGAGAAACTCCCTGTACATTCCCAAGAAACCTCGGATACAGTGGTGTATGGTTTTAAAATAGTAACAACAACAACAATAAAAAATCATTACCTAGAACATTCCAAAACCTGGAATTTGAGGATGCACAAACATACCATTTTAAATTTCTTTTTTTAAAATGTATGTTGTCATCGTGAGCCTTTTTCTTTTTCTTCATAGCTATTTTTGATTTGTTTCTTTCTTTTAGGGTATTATTACACAACACTACAGATGCAGTGTTACCCCAGTGGTTAAAAACCCTTTCCAGAATGGTATTTTTAAGGGGGGAAATGAAGCTACAGAATTCAGCAGCATCCCCTAAAATTGTATAAATTATGGCACCTGAGCATCATTTGAACCATTCTGATTTGGTAGAAAATTTGCTGCAGTTTTTGCTGTATTTTCTCCAGTTTGTTTGCCATGCTGGGAGAAGGGCTATGTGGGGCACTCAAGCCCTTTTTCCATCCCCTGAAATTCTCATTCCGCTGCTTCTCTTGGCTTCTGTCAACTACTCCACCATCATGTCCCCACATATTTCTAGGCATATCTTCAGTGCCATAAATGCTAGAAACTAGCTTTTCATGCACATATGTAAATACCCCCAGGAAGCTGCGATTATGGTTCTCAGGAAGCTGAATTCTGCACCTGATACTTTCCCTGCAGTCCAAAGCAATGCAGACCTGCCCCTGATGTTTGTGGGAATGCAGTCTGAAAAATCACCATGATGGGCCATCCAATACAATAAATAGAATTCAGTGGCTCAGACCTCCTGGGCTCTAAGCAAAATTGATCATCAGGAAATGTTTTTATCACTCTGTGAGGCTTGTAAGGCAGCCAGAGCAAGGATAATGTGGGATTTTAATTACTTAGATATTGATGGACATAATAACTAAGCATGGGGGGGAAACACAAAGGGAAGCCCATTGCTGGAGGGGGAGAACCAGATCAATCTCAACACTTATGTTAAATAACTAACCCAGAGAAAGATTTTTAAGTCATTCTGTTGCCTCTCTTTTTTCTCCACACTCCTCCCCACCATGTCCAGGAAACCAGCCAAGCGTGATAGAAAAGATGGAGGCTGAGAAACATCTAGAAGTCAAATGTTTAAAACTCCATGTTCAAATATTCATGACAAGAGAAACAGTAAGAAGGAGGGATGGGAGGGGAGATGGGTGAAGAAGCAATCTATCTCAGCAGGGAGGCTGCCTTCCTGTGTGAAGGATGCGGCTTGAAATATGCCCAGAGGAGGTAAGGCCTGGAATTCCAGCCTCATGAGGGAATGGCCACAGATGGTGTGCTTAGGGTGGGAGGGAGGACAAATGCTTGGAGGAAACAGTTGAGGAAAAAATTCTCCTTAAAAGGGGAAAAGGAAAATGCTGGCCAAAGATCTAGGTTCCTTGGCAAGCTAGACTAGTGTACCCTATCCAACCTGTATCTTTTGAGAGTGTTCTGGAGAAAGTTGTTGCACTGAATAGGGGTCTGGATGCCAGTAATGTTCTAAACTAGAGCATGTGAAGGGGCCCAAAAAACTCCAGGATGATCCCCGTCGCCTATACCTGGTGGGGAAAAGCTTGCTCTTCTGCTGTGTGGCAAGGAAGATTTTAACATATGTTGTCAGGTATGAGTTCAGTTGCACGTTAGAGACCAACGCCAATTTCTAGGATTGCCAATCCCCAGGTGGGGCAGGGTAAAGGTACAAAAACCTCCGCAAAACCCAGCTTCAACAGTAAAGAAATTTAAGTGTGATTAACAAAATACTTATAACACAACTAAACATATCAAAAGTGAAATAAATCACAATTTAAAGTGGCAGAACACTGACCACACCCATATACATAGTACTTAAGTCTTTAAGCATGACATTTCTTGAGCTGAAGATCAGGGCTGTAGTGAAAAAAGATCGATATTCAAACGGAGTGCAACGCTCCAATCTTTCTGGTGAACAGATGAGCAGAATGATGTAATGCAGCAAGGCATCAGAACGCGACAGAGTTGTGCTATTCTCTCTGTTTCACATAGTGCTTCAACGAGCTTCAAGAGTACATTACTAAAATTCTTTCCTAGGAGAGCAACGCTTCAATATTCTTAAAGATGTAATCGACACTGATTACAAGAAATCACATGATTAGGGTAAGAAATCACTTGATTAACCCTTAATTATGTGATTTCTTGTAATCAGTGCTGATTACATCTTTAAGAATATTGAAGCGTTGCTCTCCTAGGAAAGAATTTTAGTAATGTACTCTTGAAGCTCGTTGAAGCACTATGTGAAACAGAGAGAATAGCACAACTCTGTCGCGTTCTGATGCCTTGCTGCATTACATCATTCTGCTCATCTGTTCACCAGAAAGATTGGAGTGTTGCACTCCGTTTGAATATCGATCTTTTTTCACCACAGCCCTGATCTTCAGTTCAAGAAATGTCATGCTTAAAGACTTAAGTACTATGGATATGGGTGTGGTCAGTGTTCTGTCACTTTAAATTGTGATTTATTTCACTTTTGATATGTTTAGTTGTGTTATAAGTATTTTGTAAATTACACTTAAATTTCTTTACTGTTGAAACTGGTTTTCACGGAGGTTTTTGTACCTTTACCCTGCTCCACATATCCGCATTTCTCTGTTGTGTTGCTAAATCCCTAGGTGGGGGCAGGGGATTCCCCGGTTTGGAGGCCCTCCCCCCCCCGCTTCAGGGTCATCAGAAAGCAGGGGGGGAGGTGGGCGGAGGGAAATGTCCGCTGGGAACTCTATTATTCCCTGTGGAGACTTATTCCCATAGGAAATAATGGAAAATTGATCAACGGGTATCTGGGGCTCTGGGGGTGGGCTGTTTTTTTGAGGTAAAGGCACCAAATTTTCAGTATAGCGTTCAGTGCCGCTCTCCAAAATACTCCCCAGGTTTCTAAAAGATTGGACCAGGGTGTCCAATTTTATGAGCACCAAAAGAAGGTGCCCCTATCCTTCATTACTTCCTATGGAAAGAAGGTGTGCAATCCCTTTACATGGGATGGTCAGAACTCCCTTGGAGTTCAATTATGCTTGTCACACCCTTGCTCCTGGCTCCACCCCCAAAGTATCCTTGCTGCACCCCCAAAGTCCCCAGATATTTATTGAATTGGACTTGGCAACCTGACCAATTTCTCACTAGGCCTTTTCTGGTCTCAGAGCCCTTTTTCCCCCAGTGCTTTCCCAAGCTGCCGCAGGGCTGCAACTTGCTCCGCCTCTTTCCCGTGGCAAACAAGATCCTCTGAAAACTGGTTTTTGCTTGCAGCCCCACTGTAGCTTGTATGAAATTGGACAGAAGGGAAGGGCTAGTGGTGGGGGGAAGGGCTCCCAGACTAGAACAAGCCTAGTGAGAAATCGGTCCAAGTGTTTCAGAGTATAAACTTGAGTCAAAGTGCTACTGAATTCAAATATAACTGTCCTCCTGCAGACCAACATGGCTTCCTTTGGAAACTATCATCAAGGTCATATATGTGATAGATAAATTAGGTAGTTTAAAAAGTCATCTGTATCGTCATCTAGCTGATTTTTATGATGACCACTTAGAAATGAGAAAACAGTTCCATAAGATGGACTACTCAAATTCACCAGTTGTGGGCTTGTGGCCACCCTTCACAGTAAGAGTATATAGGATTGCCCTGCAAGTTGGCAAGCAAACAGTGTCAAGCATGCAGTTTTCAGGAATGAGTCAAGTGGATACAAAACTATGTTTATTGATAGACTGATATGCTCTCCTGGTACAGGTTCTTGAGAGTGATACTCAAAATACATTGATACAATTATTTTAAGGCATACTTCAAAGGGTTCCCAAAGGAGGGGACGAGGGATGCTCTCTAACTCATAAACTATCATAAATATCTACATTCTCACAATGTTATCAGTGTCTTGTCCTTGCTTTCCCCAGATGTCTCACACTCCCAGGCAGGAATGTATGGGAAGGTGTTGATTATTCTTTCTCTTACTAGTTTCGTTTCTCACTACTCTACTTCAAACACAATAAGCAAGAAGGGGGAGGGCGAAAGAATAACAGAGCCAAAGTACCTCCGCCCTCCATAGGGTTGCCAAGTCCAATTAAAGAAAAATCTGGTAGGTAGGTAATTTTATTTATATCCCGCCCTCCCCGCCGGAGCAGGCTCAGGGCGGCTAACAACATCATTCAGTTTCCCTTATACAAAAGACAAGGTTACATTAACATTAAACATTAAAAATTCTGATAAGTTTAAAATCCCTTAATTAAGTTGATAAAAGTGCTAATGCTAGTTGTGCTTTTATAATGGCGGTAATCATTAGCAATTTCTTTCTTCGTCAGCGAAAGCCAGTCGGAAGAGGAAGGTCTTGCAGGCCCTGCGGAATTGTTCAAGGTCCCGCAGGGCCCTCATTTCCTCTGGAAGTTGGTTCCATAGGTTCGGGGCTGCAGAGGAGAAGGCCCGGTTACGGGTACATTGCAGCTTCACCTCTTTCGGTCCGGGGGTGGTCAACAAGTTTTTTCCAGCTGACCTCAGTGCTCTCTGGGGTTCGTATGGGGAGAGACGGTCCCTAAGGTAGACAGGTCCTCGACCATATAGGGCTTTAAAGGTAATGACCAGCACTTTGTAACGAACCCGGTATGTAACTGGCAGCCAGTGCAGCTCGCGCAGCCCAGGCTGTATGTGCTCCCATTTAGGGAGCCCCAACAACAGTCTGGCCGCTGCGTTCTGCACCAGCTGCAGCTTCCGGGTTCGGTACAGAGGCAGCCCCATGTAGAGGGCATTACAGTAATCCAGTCTCGAGGTGACCGTTGCGTGAAGTACCGTTGCCAGGTCTTGGCGCTCTAGGAAGGGAGCCAACTGCCTTCTGGGGACTTTGGGGGTGGAGCCAGGAGACTTTGGGGGTGGAGCCAGGAGACATTGGGGGTGGAGCCAAGAACAAGGATGTGACAAGCATAATTGAACTCCAAGGGAGTTCTTGCCATCACATTTAAAGAGACAGCACACCTTTTAAAATGCCTTTCTTCCATAGGAAATAATTAAGGATAGGGGCACCATATTTTGCGGCTCATAGAATTGGACCCCCTGGTCCAATCGTTTTGAAACTTGGGGGGTATTTTGGGGAGAGGCACTAGATGCTATACTAAAAATTTGGTGCCTCTACCTCAAAAAATAGCCTCCCCAGAGCCCCCAATAACCCACGGATCAATTTCCTATTATTCCCTATGGGAATCGTTCTCCATGGGGAATAATAGAGTGCCTAGTAGACATTTCCCTCCCCCCCCCACGCTTTCTAAAGGGGGGGAGGGCCTCCAAACTAGGGAATCCCCTGCCCCCGCCCTCTCACACACACACACTTACCAGATCTTCCTCCGGACAACTCTACTTCCTGTGAAAACGAAAGCAAAGAAAGGGAGGGGCCGTTCTCAGAAGCCCTTTCTGCTTCCTGCCCAGCCTTAAAGGGGCAGACATTTTGCAAACGGCTCAGGAGCTCTACAACATGAAGCCTAAAGGTATGTTCTCCCCCCCCCCCCCCGCTTCCAGAGTTTTGAAGTTTTGAAGAGCGGGAGATGAGGCTGCGAACCCAGAAGTCTCCCGCCAGAGCGGGAGGTTTGGGAAGCCTAGCCCTCCATGATGTTTCACAAACCAGCTTTATGGAGGGCCCTAAAGCAATTAATTACCATTGGAATTTTACCATGCTTAACAAACAGGACACAGGCTGCAACAGTCAAGACACTTTCCTAGGAATAAGACACACTGAGTAGCATAGGACTTTCTTCTGATCAGCCTGCTTAGGCTTGCTCCTGCAGGCACTTCTAGTAATCATTCCCGGATGTTGTTGGCATCCTTACCATCATCTCAACCATTAGAAAATTGTGCAGGCTTCTGTGTTACTCATGTTTACACCCACTTATGACAACAGGGCTGCTTGTGACAAAGTTCTGTTGGAATAAAGATGTTGCTGGTTAGTCTAATATCCAGTAATGCTCTTACAAAGTTACCTTTTCTTTCAAAGGGTCTCTTGCAGGTGACCTTACTAGAGCATTTGTAACCCAAATAAGTAACCTGCTGTCGCTGGCAAAACACTAGGCAAGCTTCTGAGTCACTGAAAGGCATGGCAGTGAATATCAAGACAACAAATGCCTGGCAGAGCAGGGAGGCACTGAAAAAGCTAAGCAGTGAAGAAACAGTACCAAGAAAGAGAAAACAGACAACTGTCACTGCTGCAGAAAAAAAAATGTGGCAATGGAGAGAAATCACAGACCCCTTTGTCAAGGGAGGGAGGGATGGAGGGGGAAAGAACTAACATACATTTCCACAAAGGTGGTGGGGACTGCAGGCAGGATTGGAACCACAAGACCCAACTGCAATAGATTGGTCAGATGTCATGGAGAGTCTTCCATAGAGGCACAGCAGAAGGACTGCAGAGGGGAGGAAAGTAGCACCTCAAACAGTTTCCTTTTCCGTGTACTTATAGTATAGTGTTGAAAGGCCTCAGTTGCTCCTTACCTTCTTGAAAATAGGTGCAGTAATCCAGCTCAGGTGGGGGGGGGTAGCAGAAACGCGCAGGAACACAGTTCCAGCTAGCTTGGCATCAGGAGGTGTGGCCTAACAAGCAAATGAGTACCTGCTGGGCCTTTTCTAAAAAAAAGCCCTGTGTGAAACAATGGTGACATCAAGGGGTGTAGCCTAATATGCAAATGAATTCCTGCTGGGCTTCTACAAAAAAAAAGCCCTAAGCTCAGGTATGAACCTGCAATGTAGAAACATACTCTAACACAGTCTCAGTCTCTACCTCAGTCTCTAAGGCATATAGCAAATTGCAGAATGCTTGGTATACCCCCCCTCCCCCCAGTTTGTGTGTGTGTGTGTATGCATGCGTGTGTGTGCCTAGAAGTAATGGCAACTTCTGGCAACCCCTAGTGAGGCATAGAGGATGTTCAGAGAAGTGGCTTGATACATCCTGTCTCTGCCTCCTGCTCCTGGTATTCCAAGGAGGTCTCCATTCCAAGCACTTGCCAGGATTGGCCCTGCTTAGCTTCTGAGGTCTGAGGAGATCAGGTTTGCCTGGGCAATCCAGGCCAGGACCCCCCTCCCCCAGTTTTGAAAGTCAGTGGGTGTGTTGCAGTCAAGAGAGCATCAGTTGTGGCACAGCATGAGCATGGGAGAGTGGGGGGGGGGGGCTGCTTCCACATGGATTTTTCCCCTCCACTTTGGCTTCCAAACTGCTTGAATGGGAGGAACATCCAAAGATGTTACCCTCTAATCATCCACTTTCCAAGGGATTCCCATCCTCAATACATCCAAGCCCTCTGGATAGGAAGGTGTACAGTTTTGATGGTCTTGCCCACACCATTGTGATTTTCTTTCTTCCTGTCACCTCTCACAGCCATTTTTTTTTAAAAAAAATCAGCAACTGCTATGTCACTGTAGTACAATAATGTTATAACACTTGATTGTTACTATCTACTACTTTCTCTGAAGTTCCAGCTTACATGTATAGGGACTAGGAGTGATACAGAAGAGCATATGAAGGAGGAAAGTGTGCACCCCATACTCCCATGTGCATGCTCCACTAACAAAGGAAACATCTCTGCATTTGCAGTTTGGGGGGGGGGCGGGATGCAGCCAAAGAGACAAACCATGTTGAAACATCAGGATGGATTTAGGCCAAAAGGTGATAGGAGGCAATTTCCCCAGGGGAATGAAGTGTTAGCAAAATCTATTTGCTGGAGAAATATAGTTTTAGGCTGTACATTGCATACACAACAACGAGAGGGGGAAGATGGGAGAAATAATTGTCAACACTCCCCTCAGAGAAAAGCAGAGAAAATCTATCCTATAATAAAATCAAGTAAGGCTTCATTTTCATTTACAACATTTAGCTGCTATGTTGTTCACTAACTTGTTGTGAAGCAATCCCGACTTCTTCACAAGGTGGAAGTGGCAAAAAAATTTTTTGCAAGAAGTGACTGACAGAGGGCATGTTTTTTATCAAGTCCTCTGGAAGAATGAAATGATGAATCTATGAACTATCAGGCTTTCTTCTACTCTGCAGCCTGAAATTGGGAGCAGAATGTCATATGCTTTGTGCATACACTCTTATCAGTAGTATATTGTATCTCACACACTGACAATCTTGTATGTTAATTTTAAAAAGCCACTTAGGTCACCTCCCCATAAGCATAAGAAATTTCAGAATACAGGTGTACTGGGGAGTGACAGTCTCAATGATGATGACAATGGTGTTGAAATGATCCAGGAACAATGTTGTTGTTAGATGAGAAAGCAGCGTGGACTTCTTGAATTTTTATCATATTTGCTTTCTCTAGAACACACAAGCAGAGGACAGCAAGAGTTGCCCCATCGGACAGGAGATCCTCAGAGAAGAACTTGTGCAGCCCCCATAATATTTGTACCCCTACTTCAAGTTAGCATTTCTCTCTCTCTCTCTCTCTTAGTCTGCATCTCCATGTTTGTCTCCCTCACTATACATAAAACTGTCTCTCTTTTTTGCTTTCAAGGAGGGGAATCTGCAGTTCTCAAGAGAACATCTCCTCTCATTATTTCCTATTGATAAAACATCAACCATCCATGCAGCATTTAGCCATCCCCCTCAAATAAACAAAAAAAGTTTGTCAACTTTGTGTAATCAATGCACAAGCCAGAATTTTACAAAACAACAATAATAAATCCAGAGAGCAACCTGCAAAGGGAAAAAAACCACCTATATTTTAAAACAAATCATGAAACTTACAGAAATTGCGGACAGTCCTCCATCCAGGCACTGAGCATACATAACCCTGCTTAGCTTTAACAAGGTGGCTGTATCACTCTGGGACCTTGTTGTAAGTAACTAAATACAGAAACAAATCCAGCTTTCTAAATATTTCTATTGCTTTTGTTAATCTAACACAAATAAAAGGTTAACCAAGACCCCAAGATACAAATATCCAGGGCTCTTTTTTTAAAAAAGCAGGAATGCACAGGAATGCAGCTCCGACTAGCTTGACACCAGAGGGTGTGGCCTAATTCGCAAATGAGTTTCTGCTGGGCCTTTTCTACAAAAAAAGCCCTGCTAATAGCTAGATAGGCCAAATCCACCTCAGCCTGCCCTGAATTCCACCCCTGCTTCCTTATGCCTAGCTATCATTGCAGTGTACATTTCCTGCCCATCTTCACACCATTGGTTGCAGCAACTGATAGTGTTGTGTCCTAAGTTCAAATGGAGAACTGTTACTTTTGGAGGGAACTGTTACTTTTGGAGGGAAGCTGAACAAGCCAAGCTTGTACTCCACACCAGGGTTCCAGAGAAGGCCTAAGCGTGCCCAATCAGGGGAAGGATTGAAACATAAGTAGCCAATCAACATCTAGGCTCATACTGTACCCTGATAGGCCCTTAGGCCCCTGTAAATAGCCAATCCATGTACATAGTTAAGGTCCAATCAGAAGGGGGCAAGAATTGTATAAAGGAGCGGAAGGTTTGAATAGAGCTCAGTCTGTGTTGGTGTTCCTGAAGTAAAGCTTGCTGAAATCACTCTCCGACTCTGGTCTCTTAATGCGTCAACCCCAGTACTTTACACTGGCGACGAGGATGGGATGCCAGTAAGAACCAGCAACAGAACCAGGAACACGGAAAGGTGGCTAAATCCAAGCCATCTGGGTCCGCACCTCCGCTCTGCGCACACCCCATCTCTCAAGCCGCCCAGACACGCTGCCAAGAATGGAGGCTCCAGCCAACCTCCTACAGCCCTTTAGCATCGATCACCCCGAGCTGTGGGACTCGTGGGTCGAAGGCTTCCAGTCATACCTGACCTTCCGGAAGATTACAGAGACTACCATGCAGAGAGCTCTGCTTATCAGTACGTGTGGCACAGAGACCGTGGACTTAGCCAGGGCTCTTCTCCAACCCAGGAAGCTCTCAGAGACGCCGGTGGATGACATCATCAGCGCTCTGGAGAAGTATTTCCAGCCCCAGCCAACCAAGCTCACCCGGCACTGGGACTTCCGACAAAGGACACAGAAGGCAGGCGAAACCACGATGGCGTTCTTGACAAGCCTGCACCGGGTGGCAAGCCGATGCAGTTTCGCAGACCTCAACGAAGCCCTTCTCGACCAGTTTGTATGGGGCTTGAGGGACGAAAAACTAGTACAGAAACTCCTGTCCCTCTCCGAGTGCGACCTAACAAAGGCAATCGATGTGGCCACCAGCTGAGAGAAGGGCAGATCAGCAGAGCCACGGCTGACAAGACAGGCTGCGGCACACCAGATCAACCCTGAACCATCTACAGAGGACTCAGACGAGGACAAAGCTCTACAAACCGGCTATCGTTCAGCAGGAAGGAAGACCACCCATGCCCCACAGGGCATGAGACACAAGACACCACCTGCATGTGCAAGCTGCGGGGGCCAGCACGAGCGAAAGACCTGCCGATTCCGGAATGCCACCTGTCGACTCTGCAACAAGGAAGGCCACATCGCCTGTGCCTGCAGATCTACATCCCGAGCACGCGTCCCGCAAAGATCTGCGCACTCCAAAGGCCAGCCAGACTTCAAGACCGACGCTCTCCACGCCCACACATACCTGGTACAGTACCTACCCTTGCCAGTCAGGCTCTCCAAAATCCGGGTCAATGTAGGGATCGGGGGGGTGCCCTGCCAAATGGAGGTGGACTCTGGGTCAGCATCATCTATTATAGCGGCAGAGACATTTTTTAAAATCCCCACCAGGCTGAGGCCTCGTCTCAGGGACCCGGGGTTTACCTTAGTGGACTTCCAGAAGAATAAGGTGCCTATCTTGGGAGTGGGCCTGGTCCCAGTCCAATACAAGGGGTTCAAGGGCCAGCTACAAGTGCTCGTGGTCAAGAACCACCTTACAAACCTTTTGGGTCTCGACTGGTTCAAGCCCCTGGGAATAGAGATCAGGGGGGTCAATAAGACTGTCGGAGTGGACTTTAACAAGGTTTGCGAAGAGTTCCCGGCCGTTTTCGATGGCACCTTGGGCTGCTACACGGGTCCCCTGGTTACACTACACCTCGACCCCACAGTGCGGCCTATTAGGCTTAAAGCGCGGCGAGTTCCATTCGCGCTCAAGCCTAAAATTGAGGAGGAACTGGATAAACTGATTGCACAGGGAATACTAGAGCCTGTCACCCACGCAACCTGGGAAACTCCCATCGTGACTCCAGTCAAGCCCAGTGGGGAAGTGCGGATTTGTGCAGACTATAAGTGCACCCTCAACAAGGCTCTTCAGGCCCACACATACCCTGTGCCCATCGTCAGCCACGTTTTAGCCACCCTAGCCGGCGCAAAAATTTTTGGCAAGTTGGACTTGGCCCAAGCTTACCAACAGCTGCCGGTGGATGAGGCCATGGCCAACGCCCAAACAATTGTGACCCACCGGGGGGCCTTTAGAGTAAAGCGGTTGCAATTTGGCGTGAGTGTGGCTCCGGGGTTGTTCCAGGAACTCATGGACTCTCTTTTAAAAGGACTTCCCGGAGTCACTCCATTCTTCGATGATGTGCTGATCGCTGCAGCCTCGCCTGAAGAATTCGCCACCCGCCTTAGAGGAGTCCTACAACGTTTTGAAACAGCCGGCCTCAAGGTCAAACGGGAGAAGTGCCTCCTGGGCGTGGATCAGGTGGAATTCCTGGGGTTCTCCATCGATGCCCAGGGGGTCCACCCCTCCGACGCCAAGCTGCGTGCCATCAGAGATGCTCCAGAGCCCACCAACAAGCAAGAACTCCAGGCCTTCCTCGGCCTCCTAAACTTTTATCATGCTTTTCTCCCCCACAAGGCAGCAGTGGCCGAACCCCTGCACCGGCTTCTAGACAAGAACCGACCCTGGGCGTGGGGCCGCCAGCACACTAAAGCCTTCCAGGATATCAAGGGCCTCCTGATGTCCAACTCCGTCCTTGCCCATTTCGACGAGACCCTGCCCTTGGTCCTTGCATGCGACGCATCCCCTTATGGCGTGGGGGTAGTTCTGGGCCACCAACTCCCTGATGGGACCGAAGTCCCTATCGCGTACTACTCGCGGACTTTCTCGTCGGCGGAGCGGAACTACGCCCAAATCGACAAAGAAGGGTTGGCAGTCGTGGCCGGCGTCAAAAAATTTCATGATTACATCTATGGCCGGCCCTTTACCCTCTATACGGACCACAAACCCCTCTTGGGCCTCTTTGCATCGGACCGGCAGACCCCTCAGGTGTTGTCCCCACGGGTCCGACAACGGCACAGCATTCACGTCCGCAGTGTTCCAGGACTTCTTAGCCAGAAACCTCATCAGGCACATTCGCTCTGCCCCATTTCATCCAGCCACCAACGGCCAGGCAGAACGGATGGTGCGCACGGCAAAGGAGGCCTTGAACCGTCTGGGCCCCTCAGACTGGCCAAAAGACTTGGCGTGTTTCCTAATGGCCTACCGGACCACACCCACCGCCTCCACAGGTCGCAGTCCAGCCGAACTCCTCATGGGCCGCCGCATCACCACCCTGCTGGACAAGCTGCACCCTGACCGAGCCCCAGACAGGCGACCGGCGCCGGAACACCTTAAAGCCCCCAGAGGGTTCTACCCAGGTGAGACAGTGTGGGCATGGAACTATGCCACCACTGGCCCCGCCTGGCTCCCTGGAAAGGTGGACCACGTCACCGGACTGGTCTCCTATGCAGTGACCTTGGAGGGTGGACATCTCCTGAGGCGACACATCGACCAACTCCATGGTCGCCTGCCTGCCGGGGAGCCAAGGTCAGAGGCTCCAGATCCGGACAACGTAAGTCCCTGTGAGCCTGACACAGAACAGGGTTCCGTAGAGCCCGCTTCGGCCCAGCAGGAGGAGACCCCCGACCGCGCAGCTGAACCCAGGTCTCCCGGGGCCGCCGTCCCAGATGTCTCCAGCTCTGCAGCCGCGAACCACTAACCGAGTCGGAACGCCCAGTCCCCTCAGATCTCCGACGCTCGACACGAGACCGCCACCCTCCGGCATATCTCCAGGACTATGTCACCTGATAGCTGGAACTATGGGGGGAGGGGTGTTGTGTCCTAGGTTCAAATGGAGAACTGTTACTTTTGGAGGGAACTGTTACTTTTGGAGGGAAGCTGAACAAGCCAAGCTTGTACTCCACACCAGGATTCCAGAGAAGGCCTAAGCGTGCCCAATCAGGGGAAGGATTGAAACATAAGTAGCCAATCAACATTTAGGCTCATACTGTACCCTGATAGGCCCTTAGGCCCCTGTAAATAGCCAATCCATGTACATAGTTAAGGTCCAATCAGAAGGGGGCAAGAATTGTATAAAGGAGCGGGAGGTTTGAATAGAGCTCAGTCTGTGTTGGTGTTCCTGAAGTAAAGCTTGCTGAAATCACTCTCTGACTCTGGTCTCTTACTTCGTCGACCCCAGTACTTTACAGATAGGAAAAACATGCCCCATGAAGACATTGGAAATTGATATTTTTGCCAACTGTTCCAGAGAGACAGCAGGAAAAGATCAGATGGGATTCTGTTTTTTGTGATGACTGCGTGTTTCTCGTCATTACCCTTGGCTCTGCCCTTGCACTTTCTTTTTCTTTAGTAACTGAAGTGCACAGCCAAACTACAAAGAAAGGATGCTTCTTTTGCTCATCACAAACTGAACCAAAAAGATTCAGGCATGGAGAGGAGCTTAACATTTTCACATCCTCCTCTGTCGTCATCTAAGGGGGATTGCATAAAGGTGATTGTTATGAAGTTTGTGCATGTCACTGGCTGGAGTCCAGACTTAGCTTACTTCAGCACTGCTCCTGGAGTATGTCAAAAGGTAATAAATCCTGAGTTGGGCATAGTGGAACGTTCAACATAACTTGGCCAGTTGCTGGAATATACCCACCAAGCTATTAGTAGACTAGAAATAGCCAGCACGTTGACTGAAAATGTTGACTCATCTTGGGGGAACGGGAAAATGGTTGCAAGCTTTAATAGCTTCAGAGGAAGACCATGAAAATGGACAGTCAGAGGCAGAGGCGAAAGCTGCTTAACTAACTTACTGGTAGTGTCACCAGCCTTGTCCCCTGACTCAGGCTCTATCATCAGGGATATATTCCCTGGCCTCAGAACAGGAGCAGAAGAGTTGATAGGCCAAGACCATCTCCATTCCCCCAACCCCCTGCACTAAACTGCTGGAAGCAGACGGGCAGCCATGTTTTTCTCAGGTGCCTCTCTCAGCCTGTTTTGAAGGAAGGGTGGCAAGTTCCTGCTGGGCTTTATCTACAAATAAAGCTTTATTTTATACAGTGAGTGATTAAAATATGGAGATGCTTTATACTGAATCAGACCCTTGGTCATCAAGGTCAGTATTGGCAGTGACTCTCCAGGGTCTCAAGCTGAGGTCATTCTCATCACCTACTGCCCGGTTCTTTTAACGGGAGGTGCTGGGGATGGAACATGTGGCCTTCAGCATGTACAGCAGAGGCTCTTCCACAGAGTCACAGTGCCTCCCAAATTAGGAGCAAATTCTTACTGGTTTAATAGTAGATGCAATGACCTAGGTTGGTGCGTTTGCTTTCCTAGAGATCTTCAAGCAAAGGCTGGACAGACATCTACTAGAGACATTCGAGCTCTGGATTTCCTGCATTGAACAAAGTGGCCTATAAGGTCCCTTCTGATTCTGGGCCACTAGGGCTAATTGGATTAATTAACCAAAGCTATTGTAAGTCTTACAATAGCAGCTAACTTAATAAACTCCTCTCTGCCATCATTAGAATATTGGTTTCAGAAATTATGGGAACTGTTTGTAATCAATAAGGTAGCTTGCAACTCATTCGAATTGAATTTAGAGCAGTATGAAGGATGTGTTGTTTCTGTTTGGTTTCCTTCAATATCATATTTAATGGAACATGATATTGTACCTCAGAATTCATTTTACAGAAAAGTGATTTATTTTTTATTTTGAGTTATTTTGTATATTCTGCACAACTTACTTTTAGACCTTGTACTTTGTTTTCAACATTAGATTGATCTTGTCTATGTGAATTGTACAGACATGTCATGGTTGTAATTGTAAGCATTAAATAAAATTTGTTTTTAAAAAACCCCAAAGCTATAGGATGTTCTTGCAAAATTTCCATTTCTGTCGACAGGGCTTCTGCAGAACCCACAAGTAGACTATGCCTTTAATTAGGGGGAACCAGTTCTAATCAGCGAAGTAACTCCTAAGGACACACAAGTAGAGGTCTGCAGGGTCACTCCTGTGATTCTGTGATTCCAGCATTCCATTCCACACAGTGGCCAACCAGATGCTCTGTAAAGCCCACAAGCCATGACAAAGCATACACCTTGTGTCCATCCAGCATCCTGTGTGGAAATCCCATGTAGACATCATGGCAATCAATGAGTCTAATCACCTTTTTAAACCATCTAAACTAGTATCCTTGAATATATCCTACAGAAGCAAGTTCTACTATGCATTGTGTGAAGAAGTCTTTTTGTCTGCCCTGAAACCTACTACCCATTAAATTTAGTTAGTTATCCTTGAAATGGGGAAAGGGAGAAGAAGTTATCTCCAGTTATGAGACTGCACCATCGATTTATACAGGGGCATTATGTTACTGGCTGATTTGTTTTCAATTCCCTTCCTAATAATTCCCAGCATGGCGTTGGCCTTTTTTATTGCAATCGCATACTGTCTTGACATTTTCAGTGCGTTATCTAACACGACCCCAAGATCTCTCTCTTGGTCAGTCTCTGCCAGTTCACACCCCATCAACTTGTATTTGTGGCTGGGATTCTTGGCCCCAATGTGCATTACTTTGCACTTGGCCACATTGAACCTCATCTGCCACGTTGACGGCCACTCACCTAGCCTCAACAGATCCCTTTGGAGTGCCTCACAATCCTCTCTGGTTCTCACCACCCTGAACAATTTAGTGTCATCTGCAAACTTGGCCACTTTACTGCTTACTCCCAACTCCAAATCATTTATGAACAAGTTAAAGAGCATAGGACCCAGTACTGAGCCCTGCAGCACCCCACTGCTTACTGTCCTCCTCTGTGAAGACTGCCCATTTATACTCACTCTCTGCTTCCTATTAATTAGCCCATTTTTGATCCACAAGAGGACCTGTCCTTTTACTCCATGACTCTCGAGCTTAATAAGGAGCCTTTGATGAGGAACTTTATCAAAAGCTTTCTGGAAGTCAAGATAAACAAGCTCTATTGGGTCTCCTTTGTCCACATGTTTGTTCACCCCCTCAAAGAAATGTAACAGGTTAGTGAGGCAAGATCTTCCCTTACAGAACCCATGCTGAGTCTTCCTCAATAACTCGTGTTCATCAGTGTGTCTACTAATTCTGTCTTTGATAATGGTTTCTACCAACTTTCCCGGTATTGAAGTCAGATTGACTGGCCTGTAATTTCCTGGATCTCCTCTGGAATCCTTTTTAAAGATGGGGATGACATTTGCTACCTTCCAGTCCTCAGGAACGGAGGCAGATTTCAATGAAAGAATACATTTTTTTGTCAGGAGATCCACAAGTTCAACTTTGAGTTCTTTCAGAACTCTTGGATGTATGCTATCAGTGGCTACTAGCTGTGGTGACTGAGGGGATCCTCCACATTCAGATGCCTCTGAATCCCAGAGTCCGGAGGCAACACTGGGGAAAGGCCTCGGCCTCTATGCCTTGTTGCTGGCCGTCTAGAGGAACTCATTGGCCACTGTGTGAGACAGAATGCTGGACTAGATGGACTATTGATCTGATCCAGAAGGGCTCTTTTTATGTTCTTATGAAAACTGATGAGATTGGGCTAGCCTGGGCCATTCAAGTCTGGGCAATTCTCCAATAACCAGCATAAAAAATTATACATAGGAAAATTTTTAAAAAGCATAATCACTCTAATAGCCAGAACATTATATAATTATCAATGATGAATCGACATAAAACAAAGGCTATTTGGATAGCTTTTCAACATCTGAATCCGGTTTATTCCCAAATCAACAACCCAAGACCAGAAATGCTTCTGGCTTGCATCTAAAGTTGTCTCCCCCCCCCCCTCCACCCTCACACTTTTATGTGTTATTGCATGGAGAAATGTTATCACAGTTTTCTGAAACAGGCTGCCATTTAATAGACCCAGACATTCCATTCGGACAAACACTTCCTGCAAAAAATATGAAGAAGCTATTTGGAGAGAGAGAAAAAATGAAGGAATGAAAGCACTGACTGGCATGCAGAAACTGAAAACTACCAGTGATAAAAACCACACCAGCAGCCATTCACCAGGGATGCCTTATCCTAACCTGCAATTTTAAGAGCTCTCACTGGGACACAAATTGGAATTTCGACCAAAGCTTTTGAATCACCAATGTGAGCTGCACTGAGTGTTCCACCACCTTGTAGGGGGGTGGAAGGGTTTTTGGAGTGGTTGCTTAGGATGCCAGGAAGTTGCCTCCAACCAAAGTAGTTTCTACCACACTAAGCTGAGCCATTGTCCACACAGCAATGCCTACAAAAGTTGGCTAGATAAAGCAGAAGCATTTCTGGGCTGGTTGTTCTGAAGCCAAGGGGTCCACTCCTGTCGCTCTCTCCAGTTTCCACACCAGGACTGTCTGCTTAGCAGCCACAGATATAAAAACAAAATTAAATTCAACCTTCCAAGCAGCAGAACCTGCTTTTAATTGGATGAATACCTGTGGATAGCATTTGCATAGGGAAGGGGTTTGGAAATGGAGATCAGTGCATTACAGAGACAGCCAAATGGTGGGCTGCGGGCTGGATTCAGCCTCTCAAATAGGTCTGTCTACCTGAGGAAATTTTATTCAAGGTACAATAAAGGAAAAAAAAACCCACATTTTACTCCCATGCAGTAAATTAGCCCCTTCTGCAAGGAAATGCCTTCAGGTTAAACACCACTATCCTTGCAAATAAAACTGCCTTACAGTGCCTTCTGACCAACTCCTCCTGAGGCTGCCCACAAGATGGGCTCCACGATAGAAAAGCTCTAATAGATACCAAATGGTCCACCTTAAGCAGAGGAACAACTATAAGATGGTCAAGTGGCTAAGGCAGAACAAGATGAACCCAAATGTAGACAAGACAAGTAATTCTGGTGGGCAGGGCTTTTTTCATTTGCATATTAGGTCACACCCCTGACACCCCATTGTTTGTGCAGGAACTCATTTGCATATTAGACCACACCCTCTGATGCCAAGCCAGCTGGCCTGGAACTGTGTTCCTGTTCAAAAGAAAGCCCTGCCTGTGGGGAATGCCAATGCTCTTGGACAGAGGTTCCCAAACTTATTTGGCCTAACGCCTCCTTTTCAGAAAAAAAGTTATGCAGAGCCCCCCTGGAAATCTGCCTTCAAGAAGTGGACTAAAAGATGCAATTACATATTTTCACACAGATTAAACAAAGATGTTGTAAAGAAAACACTTTGAAGCTTGAAATTCTAAAATTATTTTATAAAATCAACCATAGTAACATTCCCATACACAGAGAATTTTTGAAATTTCTTTATAATTATTATCCACCCTCCACTTGTCAGCTCCAACTAATGCAATGGGAAGGTGCCACCGCCCAGCCGCTTTCAACCTGAAAGCAGCGGGCAGCGGTAAAATGGGGCACTCTTCGAAGGCTTCCTTGGAAGCCTCCAACAAGCGCTGGCAATGTTTGCCCTGCAAAGAAAAGCGACAGCATGGCAGCACCGCCTGGGGCTCTTGGCTTGCCTGATGGCTAGCACAATCGTGCCACAAGGGAAGGGGGAGTAAGGGGATGCCCAGCACCGGCCCCAAGTAGGGTGGCACCCTAAGCGGCCACTTACTCACCCCCATGTGCTGGCCCTGCAGAAGCAGGGTTGCCACTTTCTGAAAAGTCAGGGAAAATCAGGGAAATGGAAATTGGTCAGGGAAAGTCAGGGAAATTGTGATTAAAATATATTCACGCAGTGGATTTTTGACCTGCTGCTCCAACAGCATGATCTGTTCTTGTGGCAACTGGAATAGAGAAGTAGCAGAATACAAGTAAAACTTAGTGATGCCTTTCCCAGCTCCACCTTTTTCTCAGCTCCACCCCCAGTAACCAGCCTAATGTATTCGTTGAGTTCTGTCCCTGCATGATTTCCAAGGTCTGCCTGTAACATTGGCAAAGCAAAGCTAGTTTAAACGTTTAGCAAATTACAAACTTTAAACATCTGTTTTCATCTCTACCAGCTAGTACTGTATTTAACTTACATATAAAAATAAGCATGTTTTTGGGTCATGCTTGTGTATGGCATGTACGTTTTCATTCATCATTTTATTTATATCCCACCCTCCCCGCCGAAGCAGGCTCAGGGCGGTTTTATCTCCTGTTAAACCCAGCAGAGAGTTGCAAATGAGTTTTGCCGCTGTTGGATTTCACAGACAACTAGCACTTTCTACTCTGCACCATGCAAAGTAAATTTTGCGAATGTGATTGTTTGTTCCTGCTGGAGTTTACAGAGTACCAGCTCTCTCACCCTCTTTCCTGACCTCTCCCATGCATAAAAAGGTTGCAAATGAGTGTTGTCTGCTTCTCTAGGTTGCAGAAACTCCACCTCCTTTTTTGTTGTTGATCTGCTCATTACACTTTCTGGAATCAGAAAGTGAAAGTGAAATTTTCCCAGCTTTGGAAAATTTCTACTTGTTAGCATTCAGAGTTTACTTGAGTTGAAGTTTGCATCTTGGTGTAATTTTTGGTGCAATTGCAAAACAGATATTGCTGCAGTTAATGTTGAAAGAAGCTGATATTAAATCTCTTACTTTGACAAATATTTTTGCAATTCAGACTTGTGTAGTTGTAGAGTAGAACATTTCATTAAGCCTTTAATGCAACACAACCTATTCATTTTTTAACTTGTGGTTATATTTGAATGGTGGTCAGGGAAATTGACAAATGTTGGTCAGGGAAAGTCAGGGAAATTAAAAATAAAACTTTAGTGGCAACCCTAAGACACTCTGACTGATTTCCCACTCGTCTTACACCGCTCTCAAGCTCCTCTTCTCAGCAGGGCTTCCCTCCAATTTCACACTATCTGCCCTGGGGCTGCAGCTAGCTTCAGCTTTTTTGCGCTGCAAACAGAACCCTCTAAAACCCAGTTTCTGTTTGTGGCACGAAAAAGCCGACGCTAGCTGCAGCCCCGGGGTAGATAGTGTGAAATCGGAGGGAAGCCCCGCTGAGAAGAAGAGTTTGAGAGCCGCATAAGACAAGTGGGAAATTGGTCTCTGTGTCTGGGGCATTGCGATTGGCTGAAATCAACAGAAGCAACCACCTGGTAACCAGAGGCCTGTAAGAAGCTTGACACTGCAGAAAACCTTGTGAGGAGCAAGCTACAGGCTGAAACTCTTCAGAGATGTTTGTGTAATTGCCTCAATGCTTCCACTGTCCTGACTTGAACTGTATTGCTAAGAGAGAAACTGCAAGCAAGCTCGAGAAGCTGCTAGCTATAGCAAGTATTGGCTAGGATAGACTAGTAAGGTTTTTTGTTTCTATCTTTCTTGTTTGTCTGTATACCTCTGTTTTTTATTGTAAATAAACTGCATCCTTCTTATATTTTAATTGGAAGGAGTTCTGGTCTTCATTACTAGCCTAATTGGGTGAATTCACACCAAGTAGCAGACAAAAAAGAACCCTCTATTTTTGTTAATTGGAATTTTTCTCTAAAATAGAAATTCAGGACCCCTCCCAGAAATGTGATGTTTTGACACCTCCCACTCTCTTCTCTTCTCTTCTCTTCTCTTCTCTTCTCTTCTCTTCTCTTCTCTTCTCTTCTCTTCTCTTCTCTTCTCTTCTCTTCTCTTCTCTTCTCTTCTCTTCTCTTCTCCCTTTATGCTTCAACCACCCCCTTATTTTTATTCACTGCCCCCTAATTGCATCCAAGGCTACTACCACCCCCCTGGATCATTTCAGCGCCCCCCAAAGGGCAATATCACTCACTTTGGGAAACATTGCTCTAAGAGGACTGGATCAACATGTCCTGGAAGGAGAGGAGTTGGCTTTTACAGGGTAGCTTAAAAGCTTGGGGGTGCTCAAGGACCTAGCCTTGTTGCTCAAAAAGCAGTATGATACAGCTGCCAGGAGCGCCTTCTATCGCCTGTGCCTCTTTTTTATTAGACTCTGCACTGATTCATGCTTTTGTATCCTTGCAGTTGGACTACTACTATAATGTGCTGTATATTGGTCTGCCCTTGAAGAAAATTTGGAAATTGCAGCTTGCCCAGAATTGTTGTTAGGGATAGCCAATGGGAAAATATCTTGCCAATTTTCAAACAGCTTCATTTACTGTTTGCATCTGAGACTGAGTTCAATTCAAAGTGCTAGGTTATGACCTTTAAAGCCATTCACAGCATGGGACCCACATATCCCACAGACCATCTCTTCCCATATGTTCTCATGTGCCAACTGCTGACTGTTCCTCCACATTTGATGACCTAGCTGGCATCAACCAGAGCCCAGGCCTTGTCCATCATGGCTCCTACTCTGTGGATTGAACTCACTGAAGAGGCAAGGTGAGCTCCATCTTTGGAAAACTTCCAGAGGCACTGCAAGGCTTCCTTGTTTGCCAGAGCTATTGGAGGGTGTATGAACAGCAAAGGGCTTTTAAGAAGAGGAGAGAGGTGATTGGGGCTTTTAAAATTCTATTTTGTTTTAATTTGTAACTGGGTTTTTGTAAGCCACCTGGAACCTAGAAGGTGGGGTATAAATGTTTTAATAATGAAGCTGACAACAAGAGGGAGGCAGTAGGCTCAGATGGCGATAACGGGAGACATTACAGGTAGAGTCGGCTCTGTTCTGTTTTCTTTTCAGACACCAAGACTCATTACCCAACAGAACATGGTCTTACTGGTCAAACAAGCAAAAGATCAGCTGATTGGGTACACTGACTGGGACTGTGTAAGAACTGTTGTGTGACTGAAAGGGGAAGGATATTGGGAATTCAGCATCTATGGCTAACATGCCTTGGTTTTTATTACTGCCTCAAACCTACCTACTTTTTCAACCAGGAAACATATGAATAATGGCAGTCCACATTCAAGGCTAACTTAAGGCATAAACATGTTCAACGTTTAACATACCTTTTGTAGCTATCATAATTTCAGGTCCTCTGAAAGACCAGGGATAACTCTAAGATCTTCTCATGATGTCCTCTGTCTTCCACCTCCTTCATCAACCTCTGCTCTCTCCTAAATTAAATAAACCTAATTCTGGTGACGGCATAATGATAGTCTTTGCTAGCAAGCGAGGGTTGTGGGTAATTACAGTCCACTTGCCAGTGCAGCATCTATTTCAGAGACTAGCCTATTCCACACAATGAGATAGCCAGGGATTCTGAGAATAAACACAGAGACAGCCCGTGAGGCAGGAAGAGGTGATTTAATACAACTTTCATCCCACTGTGTATTTCCTACAGCAGTGGTTCTCATATTGTGAACTATGACCCAAAGGTGGGTCACAACTCTCTTACAGGTAGAGATGCCAACCTCCAGGTGGGACCTGGGAATCTTTGGGAATTGCAGCTCCTTTCCAGACTACAGAAATCAGTTCCCCTGGAGAAAACTTTGGAAGCTTTGGAGGGTGGACTCTGTGGCATTGTGCCCCACTGAAGTCCCTGTCCTCCCCAGGTCCCATCCCGGAATCTTCAACCTGGATCTGACAATCCTAGCCCCCATCTGGCAACCCTACTTACAGAAGAGGCACAAGGCTCAAATTCCTAAACTGGGTTCATATGCCCTCACTCCCAGTGGTGAATAAAAGGAAAAGAGAGAGAACAGTTACATTCCTTCCTCCTCCACTCCTTTGCCCAGTGTCTGTGAGCTGGCTCACTCCCAGCTGTCCCAGCATGAGAAATAAAGGTCACGGCCAATAACACCCATTTCCTCATGGATCTACACTGCTCATAGCCTGCAGTGCAAATCAATCACTTCCACAAAGTACAGCAAGTTTAGAAGTGGGTCCCACTTCAAAAAGTTTGAGAACCACTGGCTGACAGTCAAAAGTTTCATGTTGGTGGATTTTAGCCCTCCCATAGCTCAGTGGCAGAGTACGTGCTTTACATGCAAAAGGTCCCAGGTTCAATCTTCAGAATCTCCCATTGAAGGAATCAGATAATACGCGATGAGCAAGTCCTGAACCTGAGACTCTGGAGGGCCACTGCCAATCAGAGGCACCAGTACAGACCTCGGTAAACAAATGATTTGATTAAAAGCAAGGCAGTTTCATGTATTCTGGGATGGAAGCAAATTTGGGGTGCCATTAAAGGCAGGAGAGTAGGGAGTCAGGCAGATCATCTGCCTCCAGATCTGTGCTATGGTGGTGCTGTTAGCACCTCCTAGTCATTTCAATGCAGCATGAGATCTTCCTAGAGGATTGTGGCCGATTTTAAACAAGAGGGAGGGATGCTGTGTAGTTTGTTTACGACAAAATGTTTCTGCACCAGTCACTCTTAGGTGACAAACCTGAAGAAAATGTCCTGTCCCTTTGACAGAACTTAATAGGATGTTATTTACCATGTGATATTATATACCTGTGTTTCATGAAAAGCCTCTATTAACGCAGAACAGGATATTTTTTCCAGGCCTGTTGGCAACCCTAAGTGATTCTGAGGAGGAGCATGGATCTGGCCTCTCTTCATTCACCACACTAGGCCCTCCCGCTCTCCTAATTGTGAGATCTGTGCTAGAGCTCAATTCAGCTGAAAGAACATTGGTTTCTTTGGGGGTCAAATGAGCGGGTGTCCTTCCCTGATTAAGCTGGGAAAACTCTGAGCTTCCACAAGAAAAAAGCATCCTGCTGCCTGAAATAGTCTGGCCATTTGCCAGGCCTCCTACCCTCCACCCCAGGGTTTCTTTTCTAAAATTCACAACAGAGCCTGTTCCGTACTCTTGGCAGAGTTACTTCAGGTCAAGCTGCTTTTTGGAAGAAAAAATGGAAGCACACTGCTGCCATCTCCTGGAATTGAATTAAAGAGAGTATGCAATATCTTCAGATGCGGGTAAGGTGCAATGCTATGAGAATCCGGTGTTTTCATACATGCTTGGCTAAATTATGGCTATTCCCTCTTGCATAAGAGGTTATTTCTTCTGGTTAAACCTGAGAAATAGTTTGGGAGTCAAGCAATACAGCTAAGTGGAGTGGGGGTGGATTAAGCAGCAAAACACATCTGTACACCTTTTCTTCTGGGACTTGCCTCTCTATGTACCCCAACAGTTCCCTAGCAGGCCCAGGATGGTGGGGATAGCTAGTCCACAGGGTTGGATTTATGAGCAGACTACACAGTATGCAGGGCTCAGTCTCCAGGCATGCTTGCCGTGGGGTGTCTCTCCAACTATCTACTTCTTTGTTTGATTGAAATGAGTAGTAGAAACAGTTCATCTTCCTTTGTAAAGAAGGAGGAGCAGGTTTTTATACTCCACTGTTCTCTACCATACGGAGTTTCGAAAAGGCTTCCAATCTCCTTCGTCTCCCCACAACAAGCACCCTGCTGGGTAGGTGGGGCTGAGAGAGTTGTGAGAGAACTGTGACTGGCGCAAGGTCACCCAGCAGGCTTCATGTAGAGGGGTGGGGAAATCAAACTCAGTTATCCAGATCAGAGTCCCTTGCTCTTAACCACTACACCACACTGGCAGTACTGCTCTGTGTGGATTTGTTGAAATTACCATTTGCACCATAATTAATTACATGTGCCCATTCAACAAATGGTGTAACTGTGGAATTAACAGGGCCATCAGAATCCTAGCACATCATTAGATTAGTGAGTATTGAGCCCACATATTAACCAATTTATTATCAATCATGCAGGTAAATTGTGCATCAAGGTTATGAAACACAATTCAAAAAATAAGATAGAATTTAAGTAAATGGAGTTGCAGGCAGGGGAAGAGATGTTCCTTGTCTGGAGTGCTATTTGAGATAGGACCAGTGTTGGACACTCCCTCCATGAACTGACTGCAGATAGCAGAGTGTCAGTTCCTGTGAGGATCATAAAAGTTTTGCTGATGCAGCATAGCAAAGAAGATCATTTTAGTTCCTGCCACCAGCCTGCTAGACTCCTTGACTCATTGGCAAACCAAGCTTTTTTGCAGCAGACATGAATGCATGTTCTCAAAGAGCAGTGCATTGCCACTCCAAATGCCTCATCCTTACACTATATCATACCTGTTGAAGCTTGGATCTTGACGGCAGCATAGTGAAATGGTTTATTGGATCATACCAGTCACAAAGGTATAAAGGGGGTCAGAGCTGCATTAACATGATGCCATCTGCTCCACCTTGCAGCTCCTTCTCCTGCTTTTTGATGCATCAGAATGGTGGCAGAGACATGGGATGCGCACATGCCCCCTAGCCGCCTTCAGGAGACATCCCAAATAATACAACAATGGAGCACTGCCTGCAGAGGAAATGTCTTCAGAGGCATAAATCCCACACACACAAAAACAAGTGCTGGATGTTGTAAAGGCCTTTCTGGGCAGATTGTGCAGTTAATTGGAGACTGGGGACAATAACTGAACACAATGAAAGGGCAAGTCGTGTTGGGCCCCGGAAAGAGAAAAGAAGCTGCTCTGGAGAGTGAGTGGCAGTGGGTGGGGAAAGGGTTAAGCATCATCTTTCACCTTCTCTGCTCCAAAAGGCCACCTCCACAATGTACTTTCCCTCAGAATGTTATTGATTGATTGACTGATTGCTTTAGAGTATTTATATACCCCATCTTTGCTGTAGCACAGTCAGGACCCAAGACAGGTCACAACAATAAACAAAATACAAAAATCGTCATCCCCACAAAAGTGAATGTGTTCACTTGCATGAACTGAGTAGCTTGACCTTGAGACTTCAAGCTGAGTTGTCCTAGGTTCAATTGTCACCACAGCCATGAATTCTCTTAGGTGATCTTAGGCAAATTTCTCCATCTCTGTCCCTCTCTTTCTCTCTCAACCTCAAACCCCTGCCCACCAGATTTGCAATGTGGGGAATAAAACCTTTCCGGCTACCTTGCAGGCTTTGGGAAGGATTCCTGAGATAATGGATATAAAGCATTTAAAGGGTGTGAAGCCATGAATCTCACAAATCATGTCCTCAAAACCTGAATTTTCCCCGCTTGTAATGCCTGTTTCTCTCTCAAGCAGATCCCTCTTATTCTTGAATAATTGATCTTTTACAGTTTTAAAATGAGATGCCTTTGGCATTTATGTACTGCACTTAGGTCTGCACAGTCAAGTACTATTCATCATTGAACAACAAACTTTATGCCAAGTCAGCCAAGTTGCCAGCAGGCCTGGAGAATAACAACAGAGGCTTAATGTGTGGTAAGCTGCAGTATTGCAGTCCAAGCTCTGCTCACGACCTGAGATCGATCCTGGCGGAAGCTGGATTCAGGTAGCCAGCTCCAGGTGGACTCAACCTTCCATCCTTCCAAGGTCGGTAAAATGAGTACCCAGCTTGCTGGGGGTAAAGTGTAGATGACTGGGGAAGGCAATAGCAAACCACCCCATATAAAGTCTGCCATGAAAACATCATAATGCGATGTCACCCTAGAGTCTGTAACGGCCAATGGCGATATACAATAAAATTTTGACTGACTGACTTTCTATGTCACCCCAGAGTCGGAAATGACTGGTGCTTGCCCAGGGGACTACTTTTACTTTTAATGTGTGGAAATGGGCAGCTGAAACTTGTCATGACATGGACGTAAATATCACCTGGTAAATAACTGCCCATTAAGCCTCTTTTATGGGGACAAGATAGAGTTGGGAACCCCCACTCGCTGATCTGCAGCTGCCTTTCCATCCACTGGGTCTCCTCCAACTATGTTAAGCGTCCTGAAGTATCATTGCCAAAAATCCCATGATGGAAACACATTTGATTTAGTCCTTGGTGTTCCAATTGTCAGCTTGCTGCCAAACTGGGTGTTATAGTTAGGGCATCTCCCACCTCCACCTTCCTATCTACTCTACCCAGTGTTTCTCAGCAATTAGTTATTATGTCCCACTTCTTTACATGTCTCTTCATCAATATCTTTAGAAATCTTGGCAGACCCCTCCTCATATAGACCCTCTTGACCTTCAACACTTGGACTTCATCAGAGCCTTCCTTTCACTGGTCCCTTCTCGCCGCAGTTTCTTGTACTCTCAGTTTGGTGTAGTGGTTAAGTGCATGGACTCTAATCTGGGAAAACAAGGTTTGATTTGCCACCTCCACATGCAACAGCTGGTGTGACCTTGGGTCAGTGTCAGTTCTTTCTCAAAAGAGCTTTCTCAGCCCCACCTACCTCACCGGGTGTCTGCTGTGGGGAGAGAAAAGGAAAGAAGACTGTAAGCTACTCTGACACTCTGAGTAAAGGGCAGGATATAAATCCACGTTTTCGCCCTGACCTTACCTGGAGCGACGTCCGTCTTCACCGCACAGCGTCTGCGCGGATTTCGCACCAATTGCTCCGCAGAACCCAGAAGAGCCGCAAAGTCCCGCGGCTTTTGCGTCGCAAATGTAAACTGGTTTTTGGCGGTTTACATTTGCAATGCAAAAGCCGCGGGACTTTGCAGCTCTTCCGGGTTCTGCGGAGCAATTGGTGTGAAATCCGCGCAGACGCTGCGCGGTGAAGAGGGACGTCGCTCCGGAGTAAGGTCAGTGCGAAAATGCCCCCACCAGTCTCCTCCCTCCTCCTCCTTTGTTTCTCAAGCCTCCTCCTCTTTCACCTACCCTATTTCTGTCTCATCCTCCCTTCAGTAATCTGCCTGGCTTCTGAAGTCCCTGATCCTTAGCTTCCCTCCTTCCTAGGCTCATCTTCTCAGTATTCAGCCTCTACAGCCTTTAGAAAGTTATACAGATCTGGATGTGAGGATGAAATCCCACCCAAACTGATGTTCTGCATCTCAAGAATTTGGACTGCAGCCATTCTAGCAGTTTATGCACCCCATGGAGCACTTGGAAGATTCACTGAGCACATGACACCAAGTTAATCAATTTGTCGGCAGTTTCATTAGCTTAAATACCATTCCAGTTAACACCAAAAAAGGCAAAGGAACAAAATAGGGCTGGAAGGGGGAGGATTTCACAAAGTGCGCCCCCCCCCCCCCCCCGAATTCCCTATTTCACCCTCCATTTTCTTTTTGGCAGGTCCCATTTGTGGCCCTAGTTTAACTTGCTAACTACTACACTACACTGGTTCTGGTTAAAATTATAGCTGAAATGAGCCATTTCAGGCATGTGTATGTTGGTTTACTTCCATGGAATTGTTTATATATGCTTGCAAGGAACACTGGTTTGGGATGGCCTTTTGTAGTGAGCAAAAAAAAAACCCTAACTGGATTAGCAAACTCTGTGCAGGAGCCTTGTTTACTTTTGTAGTCAAAAACCCTCGTTTAAAGGCAACCACACTTCAAACCTTTAATACTGCTATGCTGCATCTTCCCATCTGCACAATAATACTGTTGTCATCTCAGTCTGCATTGAGACCTGTCTTGGGAGATCTCATTTACTCTCTATTCCTGCATCTCTCTCTTGCTTTCTGTCACAGTCAGCTTGCAATAACAGGATCTGAAACAATCCAAAAGGAAAGAACTTAGCTGAGTTTGTTGTGACTTTTGAACACTCGGGAGTTGTGACATGCTTACTACACAGTGCTCAGTTGTTTGCTGTGCCTGGGTGGAAGAAAAGACCCATCAGATTCTTTGAAAGGCACCACAGCCCCTGCAAGCCCTCTCTGCACAGGCAGCTCACAGCTATCGACCAACCTCAGCTGTGCAAAGTACCATAATATAGACAACAAACCAACAACCTGGAGGGGAAATGCCCTTCCCCTCTAACAGAGGCTGCTTAGTGGTGTGTTATTTACCAGGTGATTTTATTTGCCTCTGTGCTATGAAGCTTCAGCTGTCCATCTCCACACATTAAGTTTCCATTCAAGAGACAGGACCTTTTTTTGGTCCAGGTTGCTGGCATCCCTAGAAAGCTGCTCTGTGCAATACTCATGCAGATTTTTTGCTGTTAAAAAGGCAGAAGGGAAGCAAATGATGGGCCAGTTAGCAGAAAGCCCCCATTTGGGCTGCTGCTTTGCTACCCTTTTTCATAACCTAAAGCATCATCCCAGAGCCACTCTCTGATCTATTTGAGATATAAGCTCATCAGTCCACATAGGTTTCCCTGAAGGAGCACATAATTCTATTGGGCCATTTCAGGTGAGGGGAAAGGGGTAAAGGGAAAGACTTAAGACCCCTCTTCCTTACATTGTGGTCCCCAGCTACATTAGTTCCTAGCATGATTAGAAAATAAATTCCAAGCATGGAACTCTCAGAGCATATCTGATCACCAGGATCAGGGAAGGAGGAAACAGAGAGAAGGACTTTGTAATGTGTTTTAAGTGACCACCCTGTGATCTGAAAGGTCCCGAGTTCAATCTCCCCCTTACCTCGGCCTCCTGTTTGCAATAAGAGGAGCAAAAATACAGAGCTTTCCCCACAAGTCTTTTGTAAAGATGACAGCAAAGTGCTTTGGCCTGATGAAAAGCAGGATACAAATGCTAAGTATTAATATGGTCAAATTTGCCAACAAACAAAATAATCTTTAAGTGTTTTTCTTCATTTCCAGGTAACGCAAGCCCCTGTCACAGCAGGTGCCCTCTCCGAAGAGGCATGGCCTCTTATTGGAAAGAAGAAAGCCACGTCAGAGAGGGTGTCCACACCACCCACGGATTTGTAAGTATTTACATTTAAAAACTAATTAACATCTTTTGGTTTTTAAAAATCTGCAGACTGATACCTCTTTAATGGATCACAAGGCTTTTACCCAGTTAGCCAACCAGGTGTTGCAGCCTGCTCCCTGGAATCAATGATGCCATGGACATCTCTCATGTGATATGTCCTTGTATCACCGGCCTGTCTAACTCAGGGCTGTCTGTTTTGGTTGTCATTGTCTTGCTGGGAGGCTTGCCTGGTACCTGTTCCCTGGGTCCCTTTGGCTGGAGGGCTGGAGATGCCTAGAACAGAGGTTAGTGCCCTTTGCCTGCAGGGTATGGGCTCCACCACTGAGCCACAGCAACCCACCCCAAACCACTACTACCTAGGTGTCAAAGTGCAGAATGGGGTATTAGATTCACAATTTGGCCCCCTGAATATCTCAGATTTTTAAAATTTTACCCTAAATCAAGTTGCAGCCCCTGTGGATGCAAACCTATGCCTCAAAGGGATCCTCAGAAGCTAGGGGCAGCAGGAGGAGGGCAGATGAATAAGTGGTTGTAGGCAGGCCTCAGATTCAGTGGGAGCAAACAGGAGCACAGCTCCTGAACATTTCTGAGAGTCCCACCTCCTTGTCCATAGGTGCAGTTGCATAACAATCCCTGGATGAGCTCCAGCACCTATTTTTCTACAAAACAGCCCCTGGTTGCAGGATAAATTTGTCACCCATTCCAGGCCCAGCAAAGTAGGAAGAAATACAGCAAATAGCACACATTGAAGAAAATCATGTAATACAATCGAACTTGCATGTTTCTTTATTTGCATAATATATGCAGATCACAGATTCAAAACTGTTTTTAGCACAGAATACCATGGCACAGAATTTAAACTTTTTTTAGTGTAGAATATACCAGCTACCAACATCCTTGGCTGCAGGCAGCAGAGCACCCCTCACTGAGAAACTGAGACATGCCCTGATGTTTGAAGAACCATTGCCATACAACACTCAAAAAGGAAAAGAAATCAGATTTCACGATATCATATGATGAAATCAGGGGCCTACATTCCTCCTCAAGATGGCATTAGACCACTCACTTATAGCAGAAACCCACATGACCATTGAGCAAAGGGGCAGTGGAATGGCTGCGATAAGTCTCTACCAGAAGATGGCATCGTATGGCATGCATCATCAACTGCTGTTACAGGGGACCCCAAAAGTGGAGTCTGTGGGTGTCATGCTGCCACTTTTCCTAGTGCCTACTGAATGCTTTTAGAAAGTGAGCTGGGGTCTGCTAGACCACTGGAGATCTGATTGGCTGGACAAATTAAAATGTTATTGTTGCAGCAGCACTGCCAGCACAGTGTTGGTTTTATTCTCTTTCTCTCCTCTTTCTCCATGTATTTTTTTTAAAAAAATATCCCTCTTCTTCCATGTGCTTAGATTTCCCCTGTGTGTGTGTGTGTGTGCTTCTTGCAGCTTGCCTTTTGTGGTTGCACCCACATCCTGTCAAAATCCCAAAGGTGCCGGCAGGATCAAAAAAAGTGGGGAAGTCCATCTTGAAATGGAGCATTCTCGGCTCCCTTCCTCTGACTGCATCTCCTCTGATGCTTTGTCACATGACATGTTATAAGAATGGTTCTTTTCTAGCGTTCATGGGAATACTTTCATAGACACAGTAAAAACAGTTCTTATGTTCTTTACTAGCATTGGCCAGTCAGCCATGAGAGCATAATAAGAGCAGCTGAATCAGACCAAAAGTCCATCCAGTCCAGCTTCCTGCTTCCCATAGGTGCCAATCAGTGTTCCCTCTAAGCTGAGTTAGTGTGAGCTAGCTCACAGTTTTTTTAGACTCCAGCTCACACATTTTTGTCTCAGCTCAGGAAGGATGGCCTGAGAGCAAACTAATTTATGCATTAGCCAAGTCACTTGCTCACAACTTTAATACCAATAGCTCACAAAGTAGAATTTTTGCTTGCAAGATTCCACATTTTCGAGCAGGGGTGTCAAACATACAGTTCAGGGGCCGAATCAGGCCTCTGCAGGGCTCCTATCAGGCCCCTGAGCAACTGGCTGTCATCTGCTTCCTGCTCCCTCTCTCTTGCTTCCTTCTGCATTACAGCTTGCTTTGCCAGGCTTGCTCAATTGTACAGGAGCTACAGAGCAAAGCCTTTATTTTCTCTATTTGGCTGAGACACCTCTATTGGGGAAGAAGGGGGGAGGAATAGCATGCTTTGCCAGGCTCTCTCAATCACATAGCAGAGCTACTAAGCCAAACCTCTCTTCCTTCTCTTGACCGAGGCTCCCCCCCTCCCCCCCCCATTCCTGGGGAAGGAAGGAAAGAGCCAGAGCTTCCTTTGCCCAGTTCCCTGGATCCCATGGGAGAAATACAAAGAAGACACCTTTAAGACCAATGAGTGCTAACGTTTGAAGCATGTTTTAAATTTTTAAAAAATATGTATTTGTGTTTATGTTCTTTATAAAATTTATGTCTCTGCTACCTAGTCTTAAATAGGTACACACATGGCCTGGCCTGACATTGCTTGGCCCAACCCGACATGGCCCGGCCCCTCAAAGTCTCATTTATGTCAGATCCGGCCCTCATACCAAATGAGTTTAACACCCCTATTTTAGAGGGAGCGTTGGTGCCACAGCCAAGCAATCCAGACACCAGATTAATGCTTTCTAGTAAGAGAAGCTCCCTGACAACTGGTATTCAGAAATATGCTTTCTCTGAACATAAAAATTCCATTTAATCACCCTCATAGCTAAAAGCCACTGATGGAACTATACTCCATGAATCTGATTAATCTGACATTTAAATTTATCATAACTGGTGACCATTGCTAAATCTTGTGACAGGGGATTTCACGACACATTTTTTGCAAAAGTATTTCCTTTTGTCTCTCGTGAATCCAGCGTCCATCAATTTTATCAGGTGCTTCTGAGACTTGGTGTTATTGACGGGGGTGGGGGGAAGAGTTCTTTCCACCCACTTTCTCTAGGCCATGTATAATGTTATAAATATCTATCATATCCTCCCTCCCCACCTTAGCAATAATGCCATTTATAAACCACTCTCCACCACCATCACTACTGCTAGCAAACATGGGCTGCATTAAGGGTTGCCAGGTCCTACCTGGTGGGATCTTTTTTTTAGGCAAAACTCTATGGTTTGTAGCCAATTTTACCAAAGAGTTTCACCCAAAAACTAGAGCATCACAGTGCAATGTCAGCAACATGATAACGTCACTTCTTGGTGACATCATCATGTTGCCTTTCAGGCCAGTTGGGGATGGGATTTGGTCTGACAACCCTGCCCACATTACCATATAAATATCCTAAGGTTGGTGTTGTGGCCCACCCTCTTACACCCTATCTGAAAAAGGGGCAGAGAAGGCTTTTAAAAAGTGATCAATGCTTCCCTTGTCGTGTCCCTAACACTTTTTAAGAAACTTAACGCCCCTGAACCACCTGTTCCTTTCCCTTCCAGGAATGAAGGGGGGCTCATAGGGAGAGCAGCTGTTGCTTGGCCTTGTTTGGCTTTGGCATTCGTGGCTGCAACAGTGATGTATTTGGTAACCATGGCGATGTGGTAGGTTCTTAAGTCCACAAGGGCAGCCACACATGCATTGTACACAGAACAGAGTTCCTTGTTTTCTGAAGTTAACACGTGACGTCTCAGCGAAGGAGCAGACTGGATTTCTTTGATGAAGGCCCGATGGTGGGGGGGCATATATTCCCTCATGCTGTGCAAAAATGCAGCTGAAAGAGTTCACAGAAGGTAGGAGTGAATGGGATTCAACATGATTCAGCAGGGTTGGTACAAAGGCCCAGATGAGCCTCAGCAATATTTCAGGCAGAAGACTGCAGGTCTCTTTCTCTCAACCCACCACCCACTCTCATTCCAGTGACCCCAAATAAATGCCCTCCATTCACTGACTGCAGCCTTTGTCCAATGTGCCTGCCAAAGTTCTGGAGCTCTCCAAAGATTCAAAGCAAGCTACTTACTGGTTTCTCTACTGTGCTGGATTCCAAGGAGTTCATCAAAGGCATGCAATGTGGTACTTTGCGCTGCACTCCCTCCTGAATATGCCACAGGCTCTTCACAGACACCTTCATAGATCAGGCCTTTTGGCAGAGCTGGATTGTCCTTCCATCTACATTAGGGGGGGAAACAGTGAGAAGATGCACAGTGATGCAAGCAGAAGAAGGCTACGAAGTCTTGAATATGCACAGGGTGTATGTTCCTCTACAAAATTAACTCTCCCTTCTGGGGCAACTTTTTTTCAGCATTGATGGAGGAATGATTAAGGCCAACACTGAGAGGCAGTGGCAGGAATTCCCTGACTTTTGCTGCTGTACTCTCACTGCTTTCTTCCTGCAGCAAAAGTCAGGGAAGAAAATGAAGGGGGGGAGGGAACTGTGTTGCATGCATTGCAACAACAATTCCAGTGAAAAGTCACAGCTACCCCCACAACACTTTAGGAACTCTTTACCACAGAAAATTAGGAAATTCCTAGAGCACAACAGCTGGCTGTAACATCACATCTATGTTTTCACTGGAAGTGATGATGCAGTACACCATGTTGTTTTTTTCAAGGGTTACCTGAAAGCTCATGCTATTTATGGGATCCAAGTTGGCAACCTTAGATTACCTCATGCCAGTTGTATGGAATTTTATGTGCCAGAAGAAATAGCATTTCCCCACCATAGACCTTTTGTTAATTTTCCTGTTTCCTTGATTTTACTGCTCCAGTTTTTATCTGCTGCTGCTTCTTAACTGTGTTTTTTTAAAAATGCCAGTCACTGGGTTTTATGGTGGTTTTATGCTTGATCTGTTAATGTTTCCTTTTATCATTAGTGTTAGAATTGTTGGATTGATAGCTAACAAGATTGAGAGTAATAGCTAAAGGTGTGAGTTTTAAAACTTTCAAGATAAATTAATGATAAATGATTGGCCAGAATGTCTGGGTCCACTGCTCCCACTTAAGTATTCAGATTTTTAGAATGCTCCAAAAGTATGTCTGCTATTTCCCTCTCCCTGATCAGTAGATTTCCCTGTAAGGTACCAGAAGTCTGTTCTGTGCTGCATCCCAGTCCTCTTTAATCTCAGTTTATCCACAAGAATTTCTAACGTTAATTCTAGAATTGGAGCAGGTGCTCTTTGCAACAGTTCTCAGTTCTTTCTCTTCTTTTGCCTATTCTTCCTTTTCTGTGGTACTGATACACCCAGGGCACATTGAAAAAAATGTTAGACAAAAGCAATCCTGATATGATGCTCACTGACACTTCTGCACTTTGCTGAAACTCTGTACAAAGAAGAATCTCAGTACAAGTCTATATCCAACCACATTGAGAGTGCTTTTCTCAGTACTTGATCCAAGCATGTGTGCCTATTAGTAGAGGAGGCTGAAAGATGGGGTGTGGGGGGAGCCCTGAATAGACTGAAAGCTTCATCAAATTGTGGGTGTGTAGCACTTGGACATTTTTTAAAAAGAAAGAAACCATGGATGGCTCCATTTCACTCCAAAAACAACAAGGGAGAAATGTTGACTGCAGGAATTTTGAACACATCCCCATGAGACAGTTTAATGCCTTAACTGATTTTACAACTCAGCTCCTGTAGGGATTATAACAAGTGAGATTCATTCTTCCAGCTAAATAAACTGGGGGGGGGGGGGGGGGATAAATGCATTAACCATGGTGTAAATTATGGTAAAGAGGCCTTAATGAAATCCACATGCACCACTGCCTGACTCTTGGTAATTGGGAGCCCTTATTTCTAAACAAGAAGCAAAGAGAGCCAGCACAAAAGGCAGGGAGCAGAGTCCCCTCCAAGCCCACCCTGTAATATGAGTATTGGAGTCAACTCTCTTAAAACTCAGGCCAGCCTTGAGTTAGATTCCACTAACTGCACTCTCCAGCCCACTGAGAATAACCTTTTCAGGGACGGACTTAGGAACCCTCATATCGTCTATTTTAATGCAAAACATCAGATGTGCAAGGGGAAATTTACAGTTAGGTGAGGAGGATACTTAACTATTCCTTTACCCCACAACCAGGATTCCAAGCATTTTGTTACTACTTTGTAAGTAAAAGTAGCTTGGGACAGGGGACCACAGCAGGCAAATGGCAGGGAGGTGAAGGGTGAACCACTCCTCACCTTCAGCTGCCACTTCTGTACTGCAACCTGGTTCATCTTTGCCTTCTGTCACTCGGCAGGTGTTTGGCAAACAGCAGGGTTGGTTGCTAGTCATGCAGTTCCAGCCTAAGAGTCAGTTCATGCAGCCATAAAAGCATCTGCTCAGTCTGTGCCAGCACAAATTGGCCCTCAAACTAGCCAATCCAGAGTGCTTCCCACCTCCAAGAAATTATCTGGCTGAAATCTATGTGCTCATCCCTCTGTAGCAGGCTGGCAGCCACTGCAAAGCCTCCATGCAGCTTCATGGGGTGACGCATTGCGAGAGATGTACTTTAGATAGAAATGAGGGTTGTGCATGTCTAGAAATCAAGCTGTGCATGTGCTCATTAGCTGTCCTTTGCCACCTGCCCCTGCCAGATGTTGGTGAGACTCTGAAGACTTGCCTGAATCTATTTTAGGCAGCTATTTTGTTAAAACAGTCACACACAGCAAAACACAAGCCGAAACCTTTTTCCTGTCAACTCCTTGGAAAGCCTTGCAGAAATTAAGAACTTACTCCAAGCAGCATGCAGAACTTGGGAGAGGGTTTGACTCAACTGGGGGGTTTTTGTGGGTCTTTAACGAATAAGCCAAAGGAGAAATTGCCCTTCAGATCCTGCATGGTGTAAATTGCTATTCTGGGTATGAGGTTAGGGTTGTCTGTGTTACTAGGGTTGCCAGGTCTGTGTTGGAAAATACCTGGAGAGTTTGTGGGTGGATCCAGGAGATGGTGGGGTGTGGGAAGGGGAGGGGCCTCATTGTACTATGGTATTGTAGAGTCCATCCTTCAAAGCAGCCATTTTCTCCAGGGAAGGTGATCTCTGCCAAATGGATATCAATTGTAAAAGTGAGAGATCTCTAGGCCTCTATGTCAGAGGTGGCCAATGGTAGCTCTCCAGATGTTTTTGCCTACAACTCCCATCAGCCCCAGCCAGCATGGCCAATGGCTGGGGCTGATGGGAGTTGCAGGCAAAAAACATCTGGAGAGCTACCGTTGGCCACCCCTGCTCTAAGTTACTGAGTTTTTCTCTACATCTCCCAGACCAGACTGGAAGCTTGGCTTGACTTGTCTTTTTAATGAGGACTTTGCAGGGAGCAGTCCTTATAACAGCATAGGGTTGCCAGCCTCCAGGTGGGTCCTAGAAATCTGCAGATTTTACAGTTGATCTCCAGACCCCTGGAGAGAATGGCTAGTTTGGAGGGTGGGGTCTGGAGATCTCCTGGAATTATAACTGATCTCCAGATGACAGAGATGTTACCTTGGAGAAGAAGACTGGTTTGGAGGGTAGACTCCATGGCATTGCACCCTGATGAGGTCCATGTCCTTCTCAAACTCCACCCTCCTCAGGGTCCACCTCCAAAATTTCCAGGTATTTTCCAATCCAGAATTTAGCAAACCAATGTGGTCAGAATGCCAGACTCGGACCATGGTTCAAATCCCCAGCTTCTATGCCCTGTTGTTGGTCCTCCAAAGGAACTGATTGGCCATTGTGTGAGACAGAATGTTGGACTATAAATGGACCATTGGTCTGATCCAGAAGGGTTCTTATGTTCTTATGAAAGAGGAAAAATTTCTTCTGCTTCTCCAAACCAACCAACTTCTTTACAAAATACTAAAAGCCCCAGTCCCTCATTTACTCTAGCAGCAGTGGATTTTCCCTGACCAGCCAACTCCTGCTTCAAAACAAAGGTCCACTCTGCTGAAAAGAACAGGCTGACATGGGACAGCAACTACTCAGGTTGCAAATAGCCAGGATTTAAAAATGTCCTGTCCCATTTTTAGTAGATGTTTAATGTCTGCAAATCAGCACCTGAAGGTTTTCATGGCATGGAGGTAAATAGTATCACCTGGTAAATAACATCCCATCAAGCCTTTATTAAAAGGGCAGGACTTTTTAAAAACAATTCTCCAAGCTGTTGACAACCCTAATGGCAGCTTCTGCTGCTTTCTTCCCTCCAAGACAATTCGGCCCTTTCCCAGCCGGGCGGTCCATCGACCACTGAGGCTGGGGGCCGCCCATTGCCTCCCCGCGTGGATGAGAGGCAATGGTTCTTCTCAAAGGGGAGGGGGCGAGGAGCGGCCTTAAAAGGCCGCTCCCGCCCCCTCAAACGCAGTTGTTTTTTGTTCTCGGCCCGCCCGCCGGTCAAGCAGTACAGGCAAAGGCTGGTCGCCCGTTTCAGGGGGCCGGGTAGGAATTTTTCGCCCTCAGACTGATTGGTCTTGTCCGAGGGTGTTTTTGCCTACCTTGTACTGCTGATGTTAGGTGCTGGCAATTGGAATGGTGGTGCCATTAGATAGGTTGGTCACTGGCAGTTTGTGGTTGGGATTATGTTTTGGGGATTGGTGAGCTCCCGTTGCATCGCGCCATTTTGGTGCATGGCTTCCCTGGGGAACTGTAAGCTGTACGGCCCAAGGTTGGCTCCAGGGAGTCGGTGGGATCCCGTCACGCGGAGAGTGTCCGCATCCCAGGCTGCACGGCTGTGGGGATGGCAGAGCTCAGGTGAGCGGTGATCATGTTGCCGGGCCGGCCGGGTCTGAGCTGTTTGGGTTGGCTCATACCCGGGGCTCAGGGGGCTCGCCCAGTTTTCAGGTCAAGGAGGTGGTTGGGTTGACCCCTGGCTTGATCTGTTCCCCATGTTCTTGCCCTTGCTGTTGAGTTTAATAAAGTGGCCCTTCAATCCAATCCAGTGTTTGTCTCGTTATTCCGCCTGGGGGGGCAATGGCCCAGCCTTTCCTGTATTCACCCACAGGTCCAGCAGCTGTCAGGGAACCCTGTGGGAACCCTACTCAGATTCTCTGAATTCCAGACAGGCAGTTGAGGAGCTCCAACATTAAAAGGGAATGTATGTCAACTGTCCCTTATAACACATCCCCAGAATCCTTCGCAACTCCCTTAGGGAGGTGCTATGGCTCAAAAGAAGTTATCTCTGGCTTCACCCACTAAAGTTATCAAGGGTCAGGAAAGGCCTGAAATCCCAGAGAATCTACTGAGCAAAAGTGTTCCATCAGGTGACCTTGGACTAGTCCCTCAGACAAACCTATCTCAGAGGCTATTGTAAGGATGAAATGGAGAAAGGTATGTCTTTGGAGTAAGGACAGGGAAAAAAGCATGAGTGACAGACACTCTGACAATAGCTAGGCCAATGGTCTGACTCAGTATAAGAAAGTTCATAAACGATATAATTCTGGTGAAAAAACACAAGGTTTCCTTGGCACCAAAATCAACATAGTGATGCTTTTCTGGGGAAGGATAAGTTTTCAAGCTCTGAGAATTTTCTTCTTTCCTCCGATGGTATGATTCATGTCTTGCCTATTCGACAAATAAAAAAATGCACAGCAGGAATAAAAGTGAAAAGGAGGGGGTAGGGACAGAGGAAGGAAACAGAAATCTCATGCCCCAGATGGGCACTTCCTCATTCTGAAGGAGTGACACACTTGAGAATTAAATGAAATACATTAAAATATACCCAAGGAGGCAAGAGGAGGAGGAGACAGCAGAGTGACTGGAGCTTGGCCTGTTTTCTTTGGCACAAGCACAGTTAAATGGGAAGTGCTTTTATTAGCAGGACTTATTTTTAACTTGCCCTAGAAATGTATTTATAGAAAGCCTTTAATGACAAGAATTTACAGAAAGTATTTTCTTAAAGCATTTTTCTCTTCCAGGCTGATGATCTTCGAGATAAGATCAAGGATGGAGAACTGACTTTTGTCCTCTGTAACTCTGAACTTCCTCTGAAGAACCCAGTCATCTGCAGACTAGCTGTCATGTTGATGCCAGCGTGGGAAAGAAAGCAGACAGGCCTGTCACTTGGGCTCTGGCTTCTTCTCTGCCTGCCTGTGCATACTGACACTTCTTCAGACTTACTGAGGCAAAGGTGGGGGGGGCTTGCTGGGAGCATCAGGCCTTGGACACAGCTGCAAATCTTCTAGAACCACCATATTTCCCATGACTGTGGTGACTACTGCCACAGACACGGGAACAATTCAGCATTAAATTCAGATTCTGGTCAGATCCTATAGGATCTAGAATAGATCTGGGGGAGAGAGGAGCTGTAGCTAAGTGGGGAAAGCATCTGCTTTGCCTGCAGAAGATCCCAGGTTCAGTTCCCAGCATCTCCAGTTAAAAGAATCAGGTAATAGGTGATGATGTGAAAGGCTGAAGCCCTTCTGCACTCACAACTTACTGCAGAGTATCTGAGCAGTCAAACTTTTAGACTTGGCATTAGATTTCTGTGCCCGCTGTTCATACCAGTCTTACAACAGCTGGTGTATTTAATCTGCAGCTACAATTTAAAAACCATTCTTTTCTAAACTAGTGGAATGGAATTTGTGACGTGTGCTGGAGAGAGTGGCACCTTTTATTTAATTAAAAAAAAAAAAACCCTAGCCTGCACAAGGATCAAACCTATGACCTTGACATAATGAGCATGCTTCTCTAATCAACTAAGCTAACTAGTCATTCTTGGAAATAGGTCTCTCATTTTCTTTCATGTAGAAAACAAGCAGAATGTAATGTTATGTCTAATTTCTAAACCATTCAGCAGTTTTATTCCATTTACTGTTTTTGTGTGTCGCCGGGAGACCAAGACCATGAACAGACCTCAGAGAGCACCTTTTCCTCTTGGGCTGGTTTAAGAGTGTGGGGGAAGGAAAGTGCAAGAGGATGCACAAGCATTGGGTGGGGGGAGTGAAAAGTATCACTTTGTACCAAGCTCTTAAATGGCTCTAAGAAGTCCATCTGCTGTGGGGAGGAGAGATAAAAAAAATTGCTACCTTCCCTTTAACTGCAGCCAGATTGTTAAAGCATTCCCAGTTAATCATTTCTTTCTCCACCAATAAAAGATTAGTGATCAACTGATAATATTGCTATACTCAAAGGGCTTGCTTTTAAAAATGCAATTAAAAAGATGGAACACCCTCACGATACTGGAGCAGAAGGAAGGAGGGAGGGAGGGAGGCAGAAGGTGTAGAGTGGCAGGGACAGCAAACCTCCGTCTTGGTGGTGGGGTTGACAACAAAAAGAGGGGCAGGAACAGGGGCTGGGGAAAGGGCAGGGTTGAAAGAGCCAAGGAAATGTGTGTCCTTCTGAATGACCTTTGGCTTGGAAGCAAGGCAAGTGAAAAGTCCACCGCAAAACCACTTTCAGAAAGCCAGGGATACAGCAGAAGGAAAGCAAACTGAGAAGTGAACAGGCAAAAAGCAGCACAGAACAAAAAGAAAACTCGGCAGACATGCAAGGTGAAAGTGGGAGGAAATTTAAGCCAGGGATACAGCAGAGTGAAATTTAAAAGGCGATGGATATGCAGGAAGAAAGCAAGGGAAATAACAAGCTCAGAAAGGGCCGAAGTCTCTGGAAAGCTGCTGCCAGTTATGATAGACAATAATAACCTTGACAGACCAAGGGACTAGTCACTGGGAACATATGTTGCCCACTTTGATTGGCTGTCGATCTTTGTCGGGTTCAATTCATGGTGCTGATTATGACATTTATGACCTGGGACCCACGTATTTAAGGAACTCTTTCCTTCCATGTGTCCCTGGGCACAACTACCATAATCAGGCAGTCATCTGTTGGCTATCTCACCATGCAGGGTGTTCCACCTGGCATCAACCAAGGCCTGTGCCTTTTCAGCTGCAGTCTTGGCTCTGTGGAAGGAGCTCCCTGAAGAAGTGAGGGGAACCCTCCTCCTTGGAGTTCTTCAGGAGGTGTACTTAGTGTTCCTTCTAAGTAAGCTGAGTTAGTGTGAGCTAGCTCACAGATTGTTAGCCTCTGGCTCACACATTTTTGTCTTAGCTCAGGAAAAATGACCTCAGAGCACAATAATTTATGCAGCAGCTCACAACTTCAGTGCCAGTAGCTCACAAAGTAGAATCTTTGCCCACAAGCCTCTGCAGCTTAGAGGGAACATTGGCTGCAAGGACTGTCTTTTGCTGGGGCTTTTGAGGGGGTTTGAATGGGAGGCATCTTTTAAGGGGGGGAGGATTTGGGGCTTGCTATTTTATCCTTGAGTTTAGATGGGAATGTTTTTACTATTGCTGTAAGCTGCCTTGAACCAAGAGGAACACAATATACAAAGTTTTTCTTCTTTTTTTCCCAACATTTCTTGGCACCATATTTATTTATTTTATTTTATTTATTTAGAATTTATATCCCGCCCTTCCCACAAGTGGCTCAGGGCGGCTTCCAACAATAGATCCAACATAAAATTAAACAATATTTAAACATGTAAGGGAATGAAGCTTTAAAACAGATAAAACAGATAAAACCATAAATATTAATAAATATTCAAAATATATATAAAAGAAAGAAATCTGGCAAGTTGTATTAAATTCTCAAGCTAGGTATGGGCTAGCCGGAAAAGGGTCGTCTTACAGGCCCTGCGGAACGGAACAAGGTCCCGCAGGGCCCTCACCTCTTCCTCACCATAGAGACCAACAAGGTTTTTGTGGGGTCAGAGCTCATACCCCGAAAATATTGTTGGTTTCTAATGTGGTACAGGGCTTGAATCTAGCTGTGTATTTCTAGAAATATATTGTGGGGTTTTCAATGACACTATAAAGTGGGAATGCTTAGAAGAGCCTTTCCTAGTGTTGCCAGGTCTTCCTTGGGAAACTCCTGGAGATTTGGGGATGGAGCCTAGGAAGGATAGAGAGGCTTCAGTGAGGTTCAGTGCCATAGAGTCCACCCTCCAAACTGATCTGGAGATAAGCTATAATTCCAGGGGGTCCCCAGGTCCCACCTGGAGGTTGGCATCCCTAGCCCCTTTCTAGATAAGGAGCTGTTATGTACCTGCAAACTGGCTGCATTTTCTCCTGAATTAGTTTTAATGTTACATTTATTGACGCTCATTGTTTTATATTCTGGATCCATGTTTTTTATTAACTTTGTTGTAGGTCAGTTTGAGTTCCCTTTGGAAGAAGAATTTAAAATTCCTTGATTAAATGAAGTTGTGTGCTCTTAAAATCTGGTGGGATAAGTTTAGACTCTTTTATTTTCTTTGTATTTGGGTCTCTTACTATTTAATAATAAAGGATATCATCCAACCTACTTTAGCATACAATTAAAATGAGCCTAGAAATAAAGCCCAAATAGCAATCATTCTGGGAGTTTGCAGTCCCAAAAGCAAAGTACTTGCATTAAAGCCAGTGTTAAAACCTTAGGGCATCAACTACCACCCACCACCACCTCGCTTTGATCTAGCCAAGTTTTAATGAGGGTTTAATGAGGAAGACTGATTAAGAGAAATCAAGAGAATTAACTGAGGTGGCCCCAGGAAGACAAGCATTAAGGAGAAACACACGTGCTGACCTTCTGTCATGTTCTCTGTCCCACAAGGGTCATAAAGGGCTGGCAGAGAAGGCATGGTGGGGTTGCATTCATTCAGAGGATTGCCTTATCCATTCACTTACTGGACCAAGCCTATAGTTCCTTCTCCTTTGCCTCAAGGCATACCTGCCCTTATTTCTGGGCATGTCTAGTGAACTAGTGCAGGGGTGGCCAAACTTGCTGAATGTAAGAGCTGCATAGAATAATGTCAGATGTTTGAGAGCCGCAAGACATGAATGTCAGGTATTTGGGAGGAAGGAAGGAAGGAAGGAAGGAAGGAAGGAAGGAAGGAAGGAAGGAAGGAAGGAAGGAAGGAAGGAAGGAAGGAAGGAAGGAAGGAAGGAAGGAAGGAAGGAAGGAAGGAAAATAGAGAGAGGAGAAAGGGACAGGTGGAAAGAAAGCAACTTTAAATGCATTCTCTAAGCCACTTACTGGCTTGGCTTGGAGAAGTGATTTAAAGAGACAAATGCCTTTTTCAAGCTGGTCGGAGGGATTTTTCAAGCTGGCCGGAGGCAGGGATTGGTGCCCTTTGGTTCAGTCCCTTCTGACTATATGGACTGAGACGGTGCCTGCTTCTGGGAGAGAAACTATTAAAACAGTCCAAGCCTCTAGGGAACACTGCCTGGGGAGGACCCTGTCCTCTTATCCTTGCTCAGGGGTCCAAGATTAGCATTGCCTCATCCCTTCCCTTAATTCCAGTTTCGAAAAGCTGACAGCACCTTTTATACATCCAAAGTGATGTGCTGTACTTACCCAGAAAGAAATATTCGTATCACACAATAAAATATTGCAGGAACCACATAATCTGGGAATCAAAGCAGAACCAGGCCTGTCAGTAAAAGCAACAGTCACGTATTCTCTTTGTAACGGTTATGGAAGCCCATGGAGGGGAAAGCTAAAAAGGCCAGTGCTGTGATGGCATCCCGCTTCCCCCACATACACATTTATCTCCCTCCCCTTTAATTATCTAACAATACGTAGGCAGACAAAGCTGTGGCCACTATTGGATTACACAAAAGCTGCCAAATTTCCCAACCTCTGCATGGCCTGGTCACGTTCAATTTTCCTTTTGCACCCTGAGAGGCTTCTCCTCTTACCCATATTCCTTCCATCTCTCCTTTCCTATCCCTGCCTGCATACATTGGACAGCTGTCTACTGCTGCCTCCCTTCATATGACCAAAGTTATTCTACCCATTTTCCTTCTCATAGAAAGGAGGACCCTGGAAGTGATGTGTGGCCACATATTACATAGCTTTTCTGGATTTATGCAACAGCTTTGTATACACCCACCCCCTGCTCTTAATCTGCATTAAAATGGCATGTCATTTCCTTCTAGCCTTTTTTTTTTGTCCTTTTGTGAATCACTTTGTGAACACTTTGTGAGACAACTTGTGAAAACTTGCAGGTTTACCATGCATTTTCTTCAAAACCCCAGTCATGGCTTTGAGAGTGTTTGCCAGCTTCTGCAGTGCTTCTTCCAGCACCTGGTTGTTCAGCTGCAGGATGCCGTTCACAGCCTGGGTCATGGCCTGTGAGATACAAGAGGGACACCTATGCTGGGATGTCTTGGTTTCATGCAGCCATACAAAATTCTTTATTATGTGTGTAAAAAACCCACCCTTCTACAAGAATGGTGCTCAGGGTGGTTCACATAGACCGTTTTCGCACACAGCTTACCTCGCAGTCACAATCCTGTTCCCTCCGCAGCGTCCGGGCAGATTTCCCACCATCTGCTCCAGAGTTACAAGAAGTGCCGCGGCTTTTGCGTAGCAAATGTAAACTGCTAAAACCCAGTTTACGTTTGCTACGCAAAAGCCGCAGCACTTCCTGTAACTCTGGAGCAGATGGTGGGAAATCTGCCCGGACGCTGCGGAGGGAACAGGATTGTGACTGCGAGGTAAGCTGTGTGCGAAAACGGTCATAGTTTAAAATGAACACAAAGACAAAATAAAGACTAAAACCACCAATCAGCATGAGGCACTGTTGGATTCCGTCTCATAGGGATGCCAGCCTCCAAGAGGGACCTGGGGATCCCCTGGAATTACAACTCATTTGCAGACTACAGAGATCAGTTCCCTTGGAGAAAAAGGAGGCTTTTGAGGGTGGACTCTATGGTGTTGTACCCCACTGAGGAGCCGGAGTGGCTTTTCAAGTAGTCTTCAGTTTTTCCAAGCAATAAATAAGCAGTTCTAGGGGGGAAACTGGTGCTTGGTATCCTTTGGATATCAGCTCACTTGAATCTTATGTGGATTTAAAATATATATTATATAACATCTGTTTTATTTACAAATATGCAAATAGAGAACCAATGGAGGGAAAGAGGCACTCTGACAGGTTAGCCAATCTGCTGCCCCAGGAAAGCCTTCAGACAAGTTCCAGATATTCATAACTCCACAGCCCTTCAAAGCCTTGAACCCTCATGTCTACAAGCCCACCTCTCCTTATTTGGTTGCCAACTCCAGATTGGGCAATCCCTGGAGATGTGGGGACGGATCCTAGGAAGGCAGGATCTGGAGAGCAGAAGGACTGTCTTCTGAAAATCAGTTCTTATTCCAGGAGATCTCTAGATCCCACCTGGAGACTGGCAACTGTACCTCCTATGCCCCACTAAACCATCTCTGCTCCTCTGAACAGGGCCTTCTACAAGTGCCACCCAGCAAACGGGCTAGATCAGCAACTACCCACATGGAATGGCCTGATTGAGGAGGTCAGGAAGCCTCCTACATTTTTAGCTCTTCACAAATTGTGTGAGACAGAACTCTTCAAGGGGGCATTTTTAGAGAGTTATAGGTCTGTGTTTATAACAGAGTGATTCAGAAAGAGGTTTATATATATACTTATCTACTTATGTAATACCCTTTCTTGCATTGCTTAAATTGTCATGTTTAATAGTTACATCTGGTTTCAGATTTCTAGTCCTATTACATTGCTTATTAGGTGTGTCCTCACCCTATTGATGCACTGACTTACAGTATGTAATCCACCTTGAGTCTCAGAGAGAAAAGTGGACTGTAAAAAACAAATAGCTATAAATAACATAATAAAAAATGAACGAACAAACGAATGAATGAATGAATTGATAACCAAATGCCAGTGCTGTAGCAAATTAGAGTTTTTTTCCTCTCCAAAAACTGGAATTGTGGTAGTTTTAAAAAAAATCATCTCTTTAAGAGAATATGGAATGCATAGCCTTGACCAAAGGGAAGGAGGACCATGATGATGATGATATTGGATTTATATCCCACCCTATACTCTGAATCTCAGAGTCTGAGAGTGGCTCACAATCTTTTTTATCTTCCTCCCCCACAACAGACACCCTGTGAGGTGGATGGAGCTGAGAGAGCTCTCACAGAAGCTGCCCTTTCAAGGACAACTCTGCGAGAGCTATAGCTAACCCAAGGCCATTCCAGCAACTGCAAGTGGAGGAGTGGGGAATCAAACCCAGTTCTCCCAGATAAGATTCCACACACTAAACCAAACGGGTTCAGAAGGCAACCATAGCAAAGGATTCAGGACAGACACATACCTTGATCCCAGGTGCGGCAGCTTTCTCAACCAGGAAAGTGACAAGAATGAAGCCCCTCATGCTGTCTCCTCCAGGCAAGGAAACAATGGGATCCAAGTTTCTGTGGGAAGAGGAGAAAGCATAGGACGTGCAAGGTGACTTTGCAGTTAGGACTCCATGGTTTGGAATGCAGATGCTGATATTCCATCATGTCATTCATCCATTGCTCTCTGTCTTGAATTAGGAGAATTTCCAAAATGTAGGGTTGCCAGCAATGGGTTGAGAAATAGCTAGAGAATGTGATGGAGACATAGGGTGTTTTCGCACTCACGTTTTACTGGCGCCACGACCCTCCTGACGCCGGCGAATCTGCATGGATTTCGCAACAGAAGCGCCGGCGCTCCCAGAAGCGCCGGCGCTTTCCGTCGCTAAGCCAGCGCAAACGTTTTCCTGCATCTTTGCGATTTCCGTTTGCGCTGGCTTAGCGACGGAAGTAGCCGGCGCTTCTGGGAGCGCCGGAGCTTCTGGTGCGAAAGCCATGCAGATTCGCCGGCGTCAGGATGGTCGTGGCGCCAGTAAAACGTGAGTGCGAAAACGGCCATAGTTTGCCCCGCTATTGAGCTCCAACGTTTTTCAGTTGGCTTTAGGCTTGCATGCCCCAGGTCCAGGCAGGGGATCCCCCGGTTTTGCAGGCTCCTCCCTGCTGCCAGTCAGCTGACTGGTGTGATGGGTGGGGGGAATCCCTGCTCCAACAGCCACCATGTGCTTTTAGATCTCAGGCAGGGTTAGAAGCTTATAGACTCCTTGTATTTTGGAAGGTGTGTGTGTGTCTTTAAATCTCAATGAAACTGAAGTTGCAGGGGGTGAGCAGAAAGAGCCGTGGGGGTGGGTGGGTGGGTGGGGGTGAGAGCAATCCATCTGTTTGTTTTGCATTCCTTTCAGAAGCTGAGTAGTAAAAGGATTAGTAAAGAGTTAACTAGAACCTGAGTATGGGACAGAGGAAAACTCCACTACCTAGAGCTCTCTCTGTGTGTAAATTGGTTGGTTGAAATACAGCAGATTGTTACATTCAGCAACTCTGGTGAGTAAAACTATCTATACAATTACCCCAGGGAGATCACAAAAATGCTGGCACACAAATTGTTTATTTTGGCTGCTCTGTGAGTGTGATTGTGTGTGTGTGTTCACTTTCATTTTAGTGGAAGTGCAGCAGCTGTGGAACCATTGGAATGCAAAAAAGAGGAGGAGGAATTGGAGACTGTATTCATGGGAACTGTTCAGCTATATTTTTTTAAATTTATTTTTAGGGAATGGGAAAGTCTCCCAGTTTTACCCCCAAAGTCCCCAGATATTTCCTGAGTTCGACCCGGCAACCCTAGATGGCTCACAAAATTAATTACAACACAATTCCACTACACTGCAGAAGAGTTAGTTACTAGGTCCCCCCGACCACTCTAGAGGGATGTTCTGATAAAAGCCAACAATAAAGTCTCACCCTGAACTGTCATCTCTCAGACAGCAGAGACTTAACTTCAAGATGCCTGAGCTGTGACCTCAAATATCAAACAGACTCTGAAGCACAAAAACAAATGCTATGTCAAATACTTACTCAATTTGCAAGGGCCTTTGAGAGATTGGATGGGTATCAGCAGCAAGCATACAAAGAAAGGAAACAGAAAGATTAAGTCAGTGGAGGAACAAAGTCCAGACCAAATGCTAGCACTGTGCTTTTCTGAAAACTGAAAATCTCCCCAAACGCCCTTCTTTGCTGCATTCATTATGCAAGGCACCCAGAGTGCCCTCTGTCCCTTCTTTCTGGTCTGTGAGATCTTTCTGGGCTGTGACTTCAACTCTCTTGAATGGCCTTCCCCAAGAGGTCAGGGGGACACCTAGATTGGCTTCTTTCCAAAGACTGTGCAAGGCTGCCCTTTTTGAGAATAGGTAATTGTGTGCTCTAGGTAGTTTTATTTGGTTATTAGTGCTGGTTTCTGTAAACTGCCATTCACAATGGGAAAGATGGGGTAAAGGTATTTTAATAAAGATGTCCAGGTTAACTGGGGATGCTGGGGACTGAACTAGAGACCTTCTATATGAAAAGGACATGTGATTTAACATTAGATTATGCCTCCTCATCATCTTTTTGAAGGTCATAACTAAACTATATGCCTAAAATGGTTGTTTATAATTTCCTCAACCCAGGGAGCCCTAATCCTGTGAGGAACATCAATATTACAAAGAGTGTATTGATTTTATTCTAGTTAACCAGTCATGAGTTTCTTCTTCCCTAAGAATACTGGGAATTGTAATTTCGTGAGTTATGCTCAGATTCTCTGTTAAACATTATTAATCCTTCTGTAAAGTTTGCTAGGAGAGAAGAAATGACTGCTGGTTTAAATAGAACAAAGTTTGAGTCCAGTGGCACCTTTAAGACCAATAAAGTTTAATTCTGGGTATAAGCTTTCCTGTGCATGTGCACTGTTCCACATTCAGATATCTGAAGAAGTGTGCATGCACAGGATAGCTTACACCCAGAATTAAACTTTATTGGTCTTAAAGGTACCACTGGATTCAAACTGGTTTAAATGTAAGATTTGGTTCTCAAGTGGTAGTTTGAACATGATTTTATAATTATTATTTGCTGTTTTGTTTTTAATCATTTTATTTTAATGTTGTTTTTCAAGAGGGTATGCCATTTAGGAACTTGGAGAGCAGCCTACAAATATCTACATAAACCAACAAAAAAAAACCAGTTAGCCAGAGGTCTCTGGTTTGATACAGTTTTGGGAATGTGACACAGCACATTAGGAAGGGCCTGTTTCACTTACAGAGAGCCCTATAACAGCTGAAATTGGATTCTTGCAAACCTGTCCACAGCCCAAGTCAATTTAAAATGTGCATTCTTTTGTGCGACCAACATCACTGCCATGACTCTGTATGACAAACAATTAAAAGTACTCTCAATTCAAAGAGCCAAGCCGTCCTGAACAGAGAAACCTGATTTAGACAGGCTAAGATTCTAGGCTCCTGTTTTGATCTGGTTTCCGTCCACCAGTCCCAAAGACCTTTCTTCTTACATTTACCCATATGGATTCTTTTTCTTCCAGTTTACTAAAACAAAATCTGTATGAACCAGGATCGGAGGTAGCCCTAGAGCCTGTGAAATCTTTCCAAAGGGAATGGCGAGGTTTCTCGGCAGGACCTGCAAGACACAAGACATGTTCAAGTTTCCCTACAATTTTCAGACATAGACTTTGGGCTGAATAAATTGTAATGGATGGTGGGATGAAGTCACTACCTCTCAAGACTTTAGCAGAGTGCTTGCAGAAACAGTTTGTGTAACTGTTACGAGTTGCCAGCTGGGAGCTGGAGAGCTCCAAGAAATTCCACTGATTTCCAGATAACAGACATCAATCCCCCTGGAGAAAATGGCTGCTTCGGAGGGTAGACTCTATGGCATCATATCCCTGCTGAGGTCCCTCCCCTCCCCAAACCCCAGATTCCACCCCCACATCTCCAGGAATTTCCCACCCTGGAACTGGTAGGCCTAATAATAGTAAGTGATTTTGATGCCATACTTCCCCATCATTATTGTCAATTTGAACTCAACCAGCCTCCAAGGAGCTTACTGTGGTGATTGTGGTTCTTCCCAAACATGTTAATATCCTCCCAGGTAGGCCAGTCTGGGAGAGAGTGACTTACTCAAGCGACAGGAGGCGTTTGAATCCAGACCTCTCCAGGCTCACTACTACACCACACTGGGTTTCTATATTACAGTGGGTCCTTAGGTGCAACACTCAGGTGATGTACACTAGGGCTCCATCCCAATAGAAATTAATGTTCCTTCATTCCTAAAAATACATCTGTTTGTTGCTCAGGCAGACAAGGACCGCACTCCACTGACAACTAGGCTGTTGAGATACATACAAAATTATCTTTATGATACAAAGAATAGGTCTTGTGGGCTTTACCTTGGCAGTCCCTTTTTCACCTTCCTGCCAGACGTAACCCATTGTGATAAAGCTGAGGATCAAATGAGCCAAATACAGTTCTCGGTGGCCTTGAAGGTGCTGGGTGCTTAGCAGAGGCATCTGTTTGAAAAGCAAGATGTTAAATAGAAATGATGTGCAGCAAAACCATTTATTTCAAGCATGCCAGAGTCTGCTAGTTCCTAGATTCTTATGGACCGGTTCTCATGCACATGTTTATCACATGATCTCCACAGCATCAAGTGATATGTGGGCAAATGAATTATTTTCAGGTCACAGACCATAGAGAGAACTTCTTAACTCCTCATGAGCAATGTTCAAGTGGGCTAAGTTCACACATTCACCTGCTGAATAGAGTTGGCACACTGGTCCATGACTGGTCCATTACTGTCGATTGACCATATGATTTAACTTGGGGGAGCAACAGGGTGGCAAAGACCATCACCAAAGACCATTGGGGAGAAGAAGAAGAAGAAGAAGAAGAAGAAGAAGAAGAAGAAGAAGAAGAAGAAGAAGAAGAAGAAGAAGAAGAAGAAGAAGAAGAAGAAGAAGAAGAAGAAGAAGAAGAAGAAGAAGAAGAAGAAGAAGAAGAAGAAGAAGAAGAAGAAGAAGAAGAAGAAGAAGAATTGCAGATTTATACCCCACCCTTCTCCTTGAATCAGAGACTCAGAGCAGCTTACAATCTCCTATGTCTTCTCCCCCCACAACAGACACCCTGTGAGATGGATGGGGCTGAGAAAGAAGTTGCTCTTTCAAGGACAGCTCCTGTGATAGCTATGGCTAACCCAAGGCCATTCCAGCAGGTGCAAGTGGAGGAGTGGGGAATCAAACCCAGTTCTCCCAGATAAGAGTCCACTCACTTAACCACTACACCAAACTGGCTCTCCAGTTTGGATTTTTGTTATATACACTGAATATATATGTCATGAATTGGAGAAAATGGCAATCTGTATGTATAGGTATCATTTGTTTGTCTATGTATTATCCCATAGCCACAGAAACGAGGCCAGGCGTCTTTCCTGTTTGGGAGTAGGCCTAACTTTCCATTCTAGCTCTCTCTTCCCGTCCAAGACCAAGTGGCAGGGAAGGCCAGCGTCTGCTGCAGGGGATGACCACTTGAAGCACCCTTTCTGCACATTGGAGGATTTGGCCTGCACTGCCTCATTCAGGCAGAGACAGCCAGAGGACTGTCCCCTCCCCTGCCAGGAACAGCAAAGCCTGCTGCCTGCTGCTGAGATGAGACTAGAAGTGAGCAATTATGACTCATACCATATGCATAATATGCTGCGACTAGAAGCTGAGAGAACAAAAAAGATAGTGGGATTTATTGGGAGGTGAACAGCCCACTACCTTACACTGCTCCTTGGTCAAGTATTTCTCTGTAATACACGAGTGAACCAGCCCTCAAAATCTGTTGTATTGGGGGACCACTATCTGGTTTCCTTATTCTTGTAAACCACTCCAGGATTTTAAAAAAAGAAAATCGTTGGCTCTTTAGTGCAGGTGAACTTCCCATTGCACTGTGTTAGACAGTAATAAACAGAAAAGGAAGGGGGTGCCATTTGTGTTTTCTGCCTCAATATCTCTAGCTGGCCTTTCATGGTTTGTTTATTGGATTTGCAACTGTATTTGGAGTATTTGCAGCATGGACTCTCTGGGCTAACTGGAAATGCACTTTGCAAACAGAGGGTCTAAGTCGTTTAAGAACCACTGTGTGAGGTGGCCCAGTGAGAGGAATGGTGGAGTTACAGACCTCCAGTTCTTTGTCTCCACTGGGAACACATCAGTCTTCCCTGGGAGTCACATACAAGTATGGAACCTCAAATGAAGGCCCTGCCAATTACAGCCTTCCAATGGTTTCCATATACACTTTTCTGCACAAATCAGGTTACCAGAAGTGGCTTGCGTGAGTGCCTTGGCCTTGTAAAATCATGGCCAAGGAACAGAGCTTCTTGTGTGCTGGCTAGTCCCTGGCTATGGAAATTATTGTGCAGGCAAGCTTATCAGTACACATCCCTTCTTGTTAAGCAGCAGGGCTGGAGTCAGGAGTCAGCATCACTGGGCAGTTCGTGGGGATCCAGGATTCCAAGGAAGCCCATCAGTGACCTGTGATCACCCCTGAGGAGAACAGACACCTGCCCTATCTCTCTGGGTGGTGTCTGAAGTGGTTCCCTCTCGTGTTTTGTATTTCCTCTTCTTTGGAGCCTTTCTCTTACAGTGTACATGCTGTACTCCTATCTATGGTGGTAGAATTTGGCTTCCTCTGGCACAGTAAATCAAACCAGCATTAGCTGCTTGGGGCCATTTGACACCTGAGCTACAGCATCTATTTACAGATGCTGTAAACAGCAGCATCTGTATTTACAGCAGCTATTTAGTTATTTACTGTGGCTATTTATTGAATTGATTTATTTAAAGGATTTCTGTCCTGCTTTATTTCCTCATATTCAAGGCAGCTAGCTAGAATCTTCCACCTTCACCTCAAACTCTCCCTCGGGGCCCTTACAGAGGTGGCAGCAGGTTCTCCCTGAACCATGGATAGCTGTCGCTGTCCTGAAAGAGATGAACATGCAAGCTGGCATTCAGATGTGGCTAGGTGTTATGTATCAGACTTTATGCACGGTGAGAAACTTTCACAGGCAACTGGGCAACTGCAGGAACGTTTGCGACGCAATATTTCTGTCTGAGATCTGGACTCTTTTAAAGCAACCAATGAGCGGTCCGGGCATGAAACGTGACTGCCGTGATTTGGTATGAGAAGTTGGGGGGTGGTCCTTTTTGCATGCATATAGGCAGGGGTTCAGCCCCGCCATGTTGTCTTATTATGTAGTTACCAATAAAGTCAGTTCTGTGTGAATTCCGAATGAATCGAACCCAGTATTCAACACTAGGCATGTGAATGACAGTGTAGCAGCAATGATGCCTCGCCACTCCACACTCATCTCCCTAAGGTCAGCAGCTGCTAATCCAACCCTTGCCACTGCCCAGGAGAAGAAAATTTGGCAGGCAAGGAGACAAACAACACAGTGACTCCTAACAGAAGCAATTGCTACTTGCCCACCTGCTCCCTCTATTATAGGGAACGGAGGCGAAGGCATGTGGCAGCCCCTCAAATGTGCAGCCATTCCTTCCAAGGTGTTTTCATTCCAATAAACGTTTTTAAAAAACCCTGGCTGGTATGATTCTGGGCTTGCTGTTGTGCCTGACAGAGTTTGGAAATGGCTCTGTCATGGATCAAGCTCTTTCAGGCAGCAAATTCAAAGGGACATGAAGGGCAGCAGAGCTGGAAACAAAGCAAGGAGCAAGGAGAGCAGCCCCAGCACACACGAGGCAATGGGAGGTCACCTGCATGGATTTCAGCAGTGCTCTTCTTGCACAACTCCTATTTATGTCAGTTGGACTTGCAGGGAGAAGCTCTTCCTGGTGGAGGGGGTCTTGTATTAATTAGCAGTAGAAAGCAATTTGGAATCACAGTCTGAGGCACTAAAACATCTCAGTTTGACTTTTGTTGGATTTTAACCATCTGTGGAGAACTGGGTTCTGAGTCGAGACCCCATCAGGAGGAAACACTAAGCTATTATTTTGACATACCAACAGATAGAAGTAGCTGTGCATTCATCAGTAAATTAATGTGCTGATCACAGGGAGTTAGCTAGGTAATTTGATAACCGTTCTTGGCGCAGTAGTTCTAAATAGCTGTATATGAAGACATGAGGCCAGACTCAGTGTTACCGCATGACAGGGTATTGGGAGGATTGACTTCTGAGGCACTAGTGACCTCTAGAGGAAATTTCTCAGCATTGCAAAGCGATGAAAGGAATTCAATTGACCCCTAAAGTTCTGATCCTTAAGTTAATGTATGATCACACATCATGAAAACCCTGCATAAAAAGAATCTTGATGCAATCACGTTATCATTGCCTTTTCCAGTGTTTGGTCAATACAGATGTGCATGCCAGTGACAAATGAGAAACAACTGCAGATGAAGTGCGGGAACTGAAAACTGCAGTAACCTGTATATGAACTTAAGAACATAAGAGAAGCCATGTTGGATCAGGCCAATGGCCCATCCAGTCCAACACTGTCACACAGTGGCCAAAAAAACCAGGTGACTTCAGGAGATCCATTAGTGGGTCCAGGACACTAGAAGCCCTCCCACTGTTGCCCATCCCAAGCACTAAGAATACAGAGCATCACTGCCCAAAACAGAGAGCTCCAAGAATATGTTGTGGCTAATAGCCACTGATGGACCTCTGCTCCATATGTTTATCCAATCCAATGAAGCTGGCTATGCTTGTAACCACCATCACCTCTTGTGGCAGTGATTTTGTTCTTATGTTCTTATAATTCAGTTACAGAATTTATCTTAGAAATTAACCTCATGAAACAGGAATCGACAAGAGGTGGAACACTGGCAGAGAGAAACTCCAAAATAATATATTCTCAGTCTTAATCTCATCTCATGGCTGAGGGACTCACTCCAAGCTCCATTTTTCTTATTACATCCATCGTCGCCCTAAAATCCTTAAAGCTCCTTAAATTTATACATAATAAAACCCAGTACCTTTTCTACATATGAACGAAGCTGATGATTCTCAATCAGATGAGGAAGGTTGTGGGCGATCGCCATCCAAGGGCTATAGAAAGGAGGGAGTTCTTTCTATAAAACAGATGAGAAAGAAGGCCCCATGGCCAAATATGGACCAGGATTTAGGACAAAAGGCTTAAAAGAGAGCTTTACAATCTATTCACTACCACTCCCCCAAGCCCGTGCTTGCTGCAATATTTTGGGGGATTTAGGATGGCACCTTCAATGGGCCTCTTCCAATATGCAAGTGGGACCAGTAGGCAAACTAGGTGATTGCCTAGGGTGCCAGGCTTCTGGGGGTGACAAACTCATGTCCAGCCCTGAGTGGGGCATGGAAACTATGAATTCTCATGTGCTGCCTCTGACCATCTATGACAGGGGGTCAAACATATGACCCACAGGCCAGAACTGGCCCATCCAGGGCTCTTATCCAGTCCCACAAGCAACTGATCCATTACCTTTATTGCCAGATGATAGAGGCTGTGCATTATGTCCCTGTATAGTGTCCCAGTGCTAATACATAATGAGTGGTGTAAGTGGGAGGGTGGGCATCAGGGAGATACTTTAAGGAAATACTGTAAGAAGGTTAATATTTTAAGCATGCTTGTATTTTGAGTAAAAAATTATATGGCTAATTGGGTTTGCTTGTGTCCTTTATAAAGTTTGTATTTTCAGTACCTGGTATTACATTTTATGGCATGTGAGGCCCAGCCTGACAAAGTAACATTTATGTCAGATCTGGCCCTCGTAACAAATGAGTTTGACACCTCTGATCAGTGCCAGATTAAACCCTGTGGAAACCCCTAGACAGGGGGGCGGGTTGCAAATTATCTCAGTGTTGGAGCACCTGCCCCATCACCCACGGCCCCTGCTGCAACCTACAAGCACCTTCTCAAAAGCCCCTTTGACAAAGCTGCAGGGAGAAGCAGAGAGAGGCAAACTTGGCAACAACAGCAGCAGCAGCTGCACAAGGCAAGCTGGACAAAGAGTGGTTCAGTTGCTGGCTGTCTGTGCAGGCTCCGAGAGCTGCAAACAGGAGGGAAAGCTAGCCCAGGGCCGCAAAAGGTGTGGGGGCCCATAGGCCAGTGTCTAATTGGCCTAATTGTTAATCTGGCCCTGCCTCTGATCTATGAAATGGGGGTGCTGCTAAGATGATAGTGTGCCATTTGCTTATATTGGGTCCTCAGATTAACATTCATGCTTTCTGACAAGCAGCTTTCACTGTTTTCCAGGAGACTTTCTCTCAAGGAGGTATGTACAGGATTGCAGCCTAAACCAGTCACTTTGATGAAGAGGCAGAGATGGACCACTGCCATGAGGGACAGAGATGGCAGCTAACAAAAAAGACCAAGTGACCAACTTGATGACCACATGGCCAACCTTAAATGGAACATAGATGCAATCATATCCCGATCTACATTATGGGGTTGCCAGCTTCCAAGTAGCACCTGAATCTCCCCTTATTATTTATTTATTTTATTACTTTAAATTTATATGCTGCCCACATGTGGACTCTGGGTGGCTCACAGTCAAAATGCAACAATAACAATACCTGCTAATTATAAAATCAAAACACATATCAGCAATTTATAATTTAAACTTTAAAATGGTGCTATAAAATTTCCTACATAGGCGGTCCAGCTTTATTTTAGTTCTTAATTCTCTGTAATTGGTCTATTAGGTGTCTTATAGATGGATGGTAATATTCAGCGGCATAACAGTGGCAGCTCCTCCTGCATTAGTTACTGTAGACCTGCCGAAAAAGGTCAGTTTTATTGATCTCCAGATGACCAAGATCAGTTCACCTGGAGAAAATGGCTGCTTTGGAGGGTGGGGTGTAATGGCACCTTGCTGAGGTCCCTTCCAAACCCCAGAATCTCCAAGAATTTCCCATCCCAGAGCTGGCAAACCTATGTGAAGCAACCATCTAGGTGAGGGGGACAAATTTTAAGTACCTCAAGGGAGGCAAAATCCATGACAAATGTGACCCACTGGGGCACCATCTATTGGGAAGGGTTCTTTTTCTTCAGCTCTTGTTCAGTTCAGTGGAGCCTATGCAGGAAAACTTCCCAATACATAGGGTTCCAGGTTTCACAAATAGTAAATGAGAGAATGTATTTTTACCTCAATTTTCAAGATATGTTGAGCTCAGCTGGTCCAGGAAAGAACTGCTTTTGTTTAATTTTACTGTTTTTTCCTTAAAAGGCCTGACAGACGCATAGTGATAGTCTCTAGAACCCCATGGTTTCTGAGCTGTCTGAAGGTTTAATGAAGTTTGATCCGTTGAGACTTTTTGAGATGAAAAGTGTAAGGAAATCTGCCAATTTTATTATCTACTGACAACCAACATGAACCAAATTGCCAGTTCTCTAACTTCTGTGTCTGCAGCTATCCCAAAAACTGAGAGGAAGATTTAGAAAAGGGTTTAGCTAAAACCAGAGATTCCCCTCCCTTCCTTTCTCTCTTTCTCTTTCTGTGATTTTTTTTAAATGTTTCCTGGTGTTGCATAACATCTTATCTTTCCTCTTTGTCCACTCAGATTTTAAGAGGCATTATCTTGTCCATTGAAGAAAAGCTCTTATCACTGTCACAGTCTGCTGATACACTAAACTGAAATGGACTTTGTTTCCAGGGAAGGTTAATTCTCTTTTTTTTTTTTTTTTAAGAAAAAAAAGAAAATCGAACTATTTTATCCTAGTATCCTGGATGGAAAAGTTCTCTACATTGCAATAAAAAGGGAGGAAACCTTCATGCCTTAGGAAATCCCACCCACCTTGAAATTATTACTTTCCTATTAATTTAATCTGCAGAGCAGATCTATGGGGGTACAGATTTGAACAGGGTTGCTGGGACTCAATTTGAAACAGGGTTCAGCCCAAAATATGTTTTAAAAAAAAACAGCTTGGCACTGGAACATACAAAGTAATTACGATGGTACTCAATCATACAGTGTTTTCCTGAAGTTCTCAAAGTGCTTTAGAAAGTCCTGCTTAATAAGAACAACAGCTCTCTAAAGTGGGCTAGTATGATGATTCCCATATTACACAAGATGCTGGGAGGCTGCACCTGGACTAAGGCCAGCTAGGCAGCAGAGATGTGAATCAGATACTTGCTGCCCTCTGGCCCTCTACTCTCTCTGCTAGCTCATTTCTGCAGTCAAGAGCATACATCATGTATAATCCTCTTGCCTCTCAGGAACTACAGCAATCCAGAGTGCAGTGCCAAAGCGACAGTGAGGAGAGAGGACAGCACAATTGAATAGCATTTCAACCCTTCAAATCTCACTTCTTGTGTATAATCAAACAAAGTTCTTGATATTGTTTAAAAAACACTCAGGTGCCCACCCAGGTAAAGATCGTGCACACATAAAGGCAGATAGGATTCATTCGGTTTCCCCACCAGACAGCTGATTAATCAGCAGAATTAATGACATTTTAAACCCACCTTGCTTCCATTAGGTGGGAAACAAAAACTGCTAATACAGAATTCTCAGGACAATACCTATCCAGGCACTGAACAGATCCACCCCTGCTCATGAGCTGTGCAACTATACACTGGAAGTGAGAGTGTTGTGGGCATTTAAGCCTGGCACCATATGCTCTGCTGGCTCCAACATGATACCAAAGATGTTTCACAAGCAAGATTAGGGGTTCTGTTTTAGGAGTTGTGCAATCATGGACTGGAATTAAAACAATATTTCTAGCCTCTTTCTGGCTAGGAGCTTGAAAGTGAACCTCCAAGGTGGAGGTTCTTGCTGAAGCAAAGAATCCAGAGGAATTCAAAGGCAGCCAAAAGATGTAAGAGGAACCCAATGAGGCCAATGGCCCAAAGTATTTGGTTTCCAACACTGAATATTCACAAACTTCTAGCAGGGTTTTCTCCAAGGGAAGTGATCTCTGTAGTCTGGAGATGAGCTAAATTCCAGGAGATCCCCAGATGCCCCACGGAGGCTGGCAGGGGTCATTTTGTAGAGCTCATCCAGGGATTGTTATGCAGCTGCACCTACTATTCAATGGGCAAGGTGGGAAGGAGGAGGTGGAACTCTCAGGAGCTGGAAGCCTCCAGTGCGGTTTTATCCACTGATCAGCTGATCGGCAGGGGGTGCCTTTAGATAGCCCGAGAGTGCGGCACTTGACCACCTATTTCAGGGCATTGAATAGGCCTGGTGGGGAAGGGTGGGAGGAGGAGGCTGGGGAGCAGGCAAACTAGGCATTTGCCTAAGGGGGAGGGGGAAGGCCAAATGTGGTGCCCCCACCCTGCCAGTGCCCTAGGCAACTGCCTAGTTTGCCTAGTGGGCGAGCCAGCCCTGCTCACATCCCTATGTAAAAAACCATAGCCAGTCTCTACACATCTGATGTTAGGGGACATACTGCTTCTCTGAAAGTTTGAAATCTGGTGCTTCTTTTTCAATATTTAACTCATTCAGGATGTCAAAATGCCTAAGGGTGGTTTGTTTGTTCCGGCTAACTTCTTAAAAGCCTCCTTCCCTGCTGAATCTCTTCAGCATTCAGCCAAAGAAACAAACTCCAATCCAGCCAACTTCACAAACCCAACAAATCTCTAAATACGATTAGACATTAGCAATTGACTTGGTAAAAGACATGCAAATCCCCCCTTCTTGGAAGGCTTTGATCCTCCTCCCTCCCCACCTCCCCTGCCCCCTTCTGCCCCCAGGCAGCATGTACAGTCTGCCTTCCTACCAGTGGATTTGGAAGAAGAAAGCCATAATCTTCAGAAATATGAAATCTTCTCAAACTGAAAGGCAGTGTCTCATTTGCATGCTCATTATTCATTTCCATCATTATCTGAATGCAGCTGGAGTTGGGAGATCGCTCTGGAAACGCAGGGCTTAGTCCATCAGGGGAAGTTCGGACTTTTGCTGTGGGTGCTGGTCTGTCATTTGTAGGGATCGGCTGCAAATTACAGCTGGTATGTGCTGATCATGCAGTGTGCTCGCTTCGAGATTCAGGGTACTGAGGAAACCTTTGGCCTGGGTGTAGCATCCCTGCTGACCAATGACCAGTAGAGCTGAGCAAACATTAGTGAAGATTGCTGATAAGACCCTAAATAGATCAAGCCAGTGAGGGGCCTGGCCACCACAGATTTAAAAACAGCTGGCAGGGCCTAACTGGACTTCAAGGGATATGCAAATATTGGACTTTTCTAGGGTTCCCAAGTATAACTCAAGAAATATCTGGGGACTTTGGGGGTGGAGCCAGGAGCAAGGTTGTGACAAGCACAATTGAACTCTGAAGGGAGTTCTAGCCATCGCTTTTAAAGGAACCATGCTCCTTTTAAATGCCTTCCCTCCATTTGGAATCATGAAGGATAGGGGCGCCTTATTTTGGGGCTCATAGAATTGGACCCCCTGGTCCAATCTTTTTGAAACTTGGCAGGGAGGTTGAGAAAAGGCACCAGATGCTATGCTAAAAATTTGGTGCCTCTACCTCAAAACGCAGCCCCCCCCCCCGAACCCCCAATATGCATGGATCAATTTATTATACTCTATGGGAATCGGTCTCCAAATGGAATAATGGAGTGCCCAGCAGACATTTCCCCCCACACACTTTCTGATGACCTTGAAATGGGGGGAGGGCATCCAAACCAGGGCATCCTCTGCCCCCACCTGGGGATTAGCAGCCCTAGACTTTTCTGCATCAATGAATTAAATTCCCTGCCTCCCACAGTATTACCCTGGCGAAAGCATACAGGTCTTCTGCAGGGCCTAATGCAAGGGTTCCCAAAATGGTGCCTGCCAACACTTTTCCTTGAGCCTGCCAAGTACTGTTAGAAAGTGGGTGGGTTTTGCCCAGCAGGGGTTCTGATTGGCTATGCAGACTGTGGAGAAATGCCATTTTAGTCGGTGGTGGTGCTTCATTTGGCAGGGGTCAGTAAATCCCTCAGCAGGCTTTGTAGCCTTCCCCTCACTCCCCCCCTCCCTTCCAGAGCCAAACCAACAACGCTAGGGGGAAAATCTCCTAGAGAGGCAGGAAATGCTTTTGTTCTTTGCATGTGTGTTAGCAGGAAGAGAAGGGCAGTTGGAGGCCAGCGCTCGAGGAAGCATGTGGTGAGCAATGGAGGCTCCTGCCTGGGAGGCCCCCAGGCAGGCAGACTAAGTAAGTAATTCACAAGACAGGGCAAGTTTAGATCAGGGCCAGCAGGACGCGTTAATCACACATTTTGTTTGTCAGGCTGTTTGCTGTGCGTGTGCTGTGCTGTGCTGTGCTAACTTTTTAAATGCAACTGTTTTTGTTTTGTTTTTCTTTTCCTATCTGTTTCTCTTTTTTAAATAAATATATTTTTACTGTTTAAATGCTGGCAGTCAATCTCTGTACCACATAGATCCCCAGACCGCTTTAGACCACGCTGTGTTGAGAAGGGGGCCCCGGGGAAGGGGGAAGGCATGCAGTTGGATAAGGTGCCAATCCTCCAGGGGTGCCCCAAAGAAGCGCTGAGGTCTCTGTGAAACCCAAGTGAAGGGTGGCAGAGGACCTGGAGGCCGGGCCTCGTAGCTGGAAAGGGGGATTGGGAGTCCTGTTCCTCTCAATCTGAACCCCGGGACTGAGCAGGTGGTGGCAGCGCGCCCAAGGGGCAGGAGGAGAAATAGCTCCCTCCAGGAGTTGGCGACTCAATAGGGAGCTGACGGGACCGGGTCTGAAGGCAGAATCGGGCCGGTTCCGCCACACTTGGCGGCAGCGGTGCGATAAGAACAAACAGAGAACTTGATTGGCCAGGCATTTTTGCTTTTTTGATGCGTGCAAGCACCCAGAGGAAGCAACAGAGGTTTTGTTTTATTTTCGGGTCAACTGGAGTAGGGAAAGTTTAGCTAGTTAGGATGGAGCGTGCTAAGATGCGGGAAATCCTGAAGATGACAAAGCCACAGCTCCAGGAAGAGTGTGCAAAGCACAAGCTGGAGTGTGACAACATGACTGTAGTAGATATGAAAGACCTCCTTTTGGAGTATCATCAGCATGCAGGGGCACTTGCAAAAGTGGCCCCCACCCAGTCAGAAGCAACCTTGCGGCTACAGATGGAACTGGAGAGAATGCGTATCGAGGCGGACCGAGACCGCAGACAGGAGGAAAGAGAGAGAGAGGAAAGACAAGCAGAGAGGGAGCTGAGACAAGCTGAGATCCGCAGACAGGAGGAAAGAGAGAGGGAGCTGAGACAAGCTGAGGTCCGCAGACAGGAGGAAAAAGAGAGAGCTGAGATCCGCAGACGGGAGGAAAGAGAGAGAGCTGAGATCCGCAGACGGGAGCAGGAAGAGCAACGTCGCCATGAGCTTGAGGTGCTACGTCTGGAAGCTGAACTAAGCAAAGAGATCCAAGTCACCCGCAAGGACTTTGCAGTGTACCAAGAGGGAGAAGACCCCTCCATATACCTCTCCAACTTTGAGAGGGCAGCCAAACAGTGGGGGATTGCAGAGGAGGACTATATGTCTTACCTCTGTAGCAACCTGACTGGAGAGCTTTCAGCCATCTATTACAGCATGCCTGTGGAAGATGGGGGGATAACTTTTGCGGCCTATAAAGCCATTGTATTTAAAAGGTTTAAACTGGGGCCAGACCACTCCCGAAAGCAGTTCAGGGGTTTGGCTCCACAAGAAGGTAAATCCTATTCTGAATGTGGGGTAATGAAGGAACAAACAGTTCCAGTGTTATTGGGCCGGGATTTGTTGGTTGGCCAGTACTCTATCAATGCTGTAACCCGCAGCCAAACCCCCAGGGGAAAGTGGGAGGAGGAAGGCAACTTTAAGGAAGCCACCTCACCACCAACCAGGGAGGGGGAAATAACCCAGGTTACTGAGGACGAAGAGAGGGCAGTCACCAGGGAGGGGGAGGACCAGCCTGTCTCAAGTCCTGGAGTAGGGTGTTCCCAAGGGGAAGAGGGGTGTAGCTTTCCCCAAGTGCAGCAAGAGGCTGTGGATGTTCCTAGCGAGGAAGGGAACCTGTCTAGCGTAAAGGATGTGCAAGCTGAAGAGACCGAGGTGGAGAGTGGAGATTTCACAGGAGATTTTGAGAGCAGCAAGGCTAATGTGGGCTCAGAGGAGCACATAGCTGAAGGCTTGGGGGGACGGGAGCGGTTCCAGAATGGGGTCCGGAGCGGCCTTAGGTTGGAACCGGTTCACCAAGTAGCTGTGGATCAGGAAGTGGGATCGTCCGAGACGCTCTCAAAACGGGTCGTCTTGAAGCAGGGCAGACAGGAATCCTGGGAAGCTGTGGGACCTTCCAGGCAGGAAGGGGGTCAGTTTGGTAGTGCTGAAAAACCAACCGAGGGGACTGAGAACCCAAGCCAAACCCTCAGGGGAAGGTGGGGGGAGGAAGGCAACGTTAGGGAAGCCACCTCACCACCAACCAGGGAGGGGGAGGACCAGCCTGTCTCAAGCCCTGCAGGAGGGTGTGCCCAATGGGAAGAGGGGTGCCAATTTCCGCAAGGGCAGCAGGATGCTGTGGAGCCTTCCAGGCAGGAAGGAGCTCAGTTGGTTGACACTGAAAAACCAACTGAGGGGGCGGGGAACCCAGATCAAACTTTGGCTGAGTGTTCTGGAAACAGTGGGACTAGGGGTGGCTTGAAGGAACAGATGATAGGAAGTCTGGGGGAGCCAGAAATGTTCCTGTCTGAGGTTCAAAGTGACCCTAGGCTGGAACCACTGTGTGAGGTGGCAAGGGACCAGAAAGTGGAGTTCGCAGAAGCTGAGACAGGGGATAGGGTGATGGTTTTCCTGCCCCTTCATACTGGTGAACGGAAAGTGGAATGGGAGGGACCCCATGTGATTGTGGATGACCTAGACGAGGCTACTTATGTGGTGGCTATGGAGAAGACAGGAAAGGCAGTTAAAGTGGTGCAGGTGAATATACCACAGCCATTCTCTGCGAGGTCCATGGTGTTGCATATAGGTAGGAAGGAAGGAGACAAAAAGAAGCTGGGACAGCAATTGTTTGCAGCACCAGAGGTAGTTTTCTGGGAGGACAGAGTGGACAGAGGGAACATTCCACCAATGAGGGATAAAGAAGAGGCAACTGTGTGGGAACTGGGCAGTTTCCAGCCTCATATGTGGGGCCAGGAATTTGCTCCTTGGATGGGCCCCTCACCCCAGCAACAGCAGCAACGGAGGGAGAGCACCAAACTCCAGAGGTGGTCCTGGGAGATGGAGGAGTACATCTTAAAGACTGGACATTCCTTCTGCATGCAGCAATGCAATGTTCTGTCCAGAAAGGACATGGACACCTAGGTTGTGGGACTTTGTGTATTATTGGAGAAATACCTGAATGTTTGTGATATTTTGGTTAACGGGTTTCTCCTTGTTTGTTTGGATTCTGCTACGGGGTCACCTCTGTAGGAGGCAACCCCTCCGGCTCAGAATTTAAGGAGGGGGACGTGTGGAGAAACGCCATTTTAGTCGGTGGTGGTGCTTCATTTGGCAGGGGTCAGTAAATCCCTCAGCAGGCTTTGTAGCCTTCCCCTCACTCCCCCCCTCCCTTCCAGAGCCAAACCAACAACGCTAGGGGGAAAATCTCCTAGAGAGGCAGGAAATGCTTTTGTTCTTTGCATGTGTGTTAGCAGGAAGAGAAGGGCAGTTGGAGGCCAGCGCTCGAGGAAGCATGTGGTGAGCAATGGAGGCTCCTGCCTGGGAGGCCCCCAAGCAGGCAGACTAAGTAAGTAATTCACAAGACAGGGCAAGTTTAGATCAGGGCCAGCAGGACGCGTTTATCACACATTTTGTTTGTCAGGCTGTTTGCTGTGCGTGTGCTGTGCTAACTTTTTAAATGCAACTGTTTTTGTTTTGTTTTTCTTTTCCTATCTGTTTCTCTTTTTTAAATAAATATATTTTTACTGTTTAAATGCTGGCAGTCAATCTCTGTACCACATAGATCCCCAGACCGCTTTAGACCACGCTGTGTTGAGAAGGGGGCCCCGGGGAAGGGGGAAGGCATGCAGTTGGATAAGGTGCCAATCCTCCAGGGGTGCCCCAAAGAAGCGCTGAGGTCTCTGTGAAACCCAAGTGCAGGGTGGCAGAGGACCTGGAGGCCTGGCCTCACAGCTGGAGAGGGGGATTGGGAGTCCTGTTCCTCTCAATCTGAACCCCGGGACTGAGCAGGTGGTGGCAGCGCGCCCAAGGGGCAGGAGGAGAAATAGCTCCCTCCAGGAGTTGGCGACTCAATAGGGAGCTGACGGGACCGGGTCTGAAGGCAGAATCGGGCCGGTTCCGTCACATAGACTAAAAGGCATTCTACCTGAATGGGACTTCTGCCTGAAATGTTGAAAAGGCACCATTAAAGTGATATATAGCCTTGCTCCCTGGCATTTTATGGTTGGCTCCACTTCCTGTGGTAACCATTTTGTAGACATGCCCACCATCCAGTGTCAGAATTCCAAAAGTGCCCCACAGGCTCAAAAAGCTTGGAGACCTGTGCTCTAACAGGACAAATGGCTGCTCTGTGTGGCCAGTCCAGGTTAAGAAAACTACATGGGTGAGGGGCTTAAAGAGCCAGCGTGCTGTAGTAGTTAAGAGTGGCAGACTCTAATCTGGAAAACTGGGTTTGATTCTCCACTCCTCCACATGCAGCTGCTGCATGGCCAATCACAGTTCTTGCAGAGCTGTTCCTCTCAAGAGCAGTTTCTGTCAGAGCTCTCTCAACCCCACCTACCTCACAGGTGTCGGTTGTGGGAAGAGGAAGGGAAGGAGACTGTAAACCACTCTGAGACTCCATCAGGTGGTGAAGAGTGGTGTATAAATCCAATCTTGTATTATTATTCACAGAACTTCCAGCATAATGTGCCAGTTGGTCCTGAGTGTCCTTGATACCTTCTGGAATGAGGAAGGGATGGAGGGGGGTGATGTTAACTAGGCTGGTGTCAGCATTTCCTGAGGAAGGGGCAGTTGCAAGGGCCTCGGACTTCTGTTGGAGCCCACTGCTACTGACCTGCAGGCCCTTTCCCCACCCACTTGCTTTCAAGCACTCCAACCATCCATGCTCTCAGCCATACACACAGCCTGCATTACAGGTGGTGAAAGCACACAAGTAGCACAGGCAGCTGTGAGGGTGTGCAGTAAAAGGGCTCAACAGGGGCGGAGGAGAGAGGATGCCCAAGCACATGGGTCAGCACGTGGGGAGGCATGAGCAAGGGGCCTGGTGGTGGGCAGAAGAGAGGAGGGGGACTCTGGGCTCTCTCAGCCCAGGGTCCCCCAAAATCTGGAACTGGCTCTCTATGTTGAAAAGTATGAGGTATTCCTTGGGATGACAAGGAATCCTCAGTGGCTGGCTGGAAGAGTGCAGACAAGTGGAATTTGATGAGGAAAAACATGGTCTCAGAGATAGCTTACCTCCTAGACCAGAACAAAAAGATGGAAACTGTATGGTTGCACTGCCCCACTTAAAAGCCTCAACTGGCCCCACAATTACCAAGACACAAAGAGACTATGGGGAAAGTTCTGCCATGCTGCACTCCTAAAGCTTGTCTTTATGTTTAGGGCAAACAGAAGCAACTGGCCAGGAAAAGTCTGTGGTTCTTTGTTGGAATAAAAGTTTTCTGAGATAACATAGTTTCACTTCCAGGAACAAATGGAACACCTGCATCCTTTGTGAATGGTGACAATGGTTGACATTTTTAACTCCTGTCATTCATGTGTGTGTGTGTGAATACTAGAAAGAGAAACTCACATGAACGCCTGAACCTGTTTTATATACCCCTGTTCAGATGTTACATTCAACACATGTACATGTAGACATCTGTTTGTAATAAACAGCCAGTCTGTGCACACTAAAACAAAAAATGGGGATCAGTGCTTGGATAACTGAGGTTTAAATCACATGTTCAATTGTAAATGCATTTAATATAATGTAGGAATTACTCCACACAGAGAGAGAGAGAGAGAAAAGGTGTGCATTTTTTATCTTATCAGATAAGTATTCACTGTTACCACCCTGAGCCACTTGTGGGAAGGGTGGGATATAAATCACGAATAAATAAATAAATAAAATAAATACCATGTGCACAGAGCAAAACTCTACTACTTGATCCTTTTAACTGGAGATGCCAGGAATTGATACTCAGGTCTTCTGAGTGTAAAGATGATATTCTACCTCTGAGCCATGGCTCTTTCCCACTCCTTAGAGATGGCTAGTAACTGGGCCACGGGGTAAATTCTCCTTTCTCCTGCTAAAAGGTGCCTCTGGGGCTCTTTTGCTGGAGTAGCTAGTGCATGCATTCCACGCTCGTCGTCTGCATGGGAGCACAACTCTGAAGGCCAGGATGTTTTTCAGAACCTAGCATGAGCAAAGCCACTAAGAGAACCCAGAATCCACTGCCATGCACAGGCACTCCAAGCCAGACATCGAAGGGTTTGTTAGCTGGCAAACCAATATGAAGAAAATTCCCTGGGAGGAAAAAAACTACCTTAAAAATTACTGGTGCGCAAGAACAATAGTTGCTCAGTGTCTGGATTTAACAAGTGAACAAGAAATATAGGTGCTCTGCCACATGGAGCCTGGGGCCACCCAAGCTAAAACAAAGGCCCTGGCACTGTTGTCTTAACATCATTTGTCTAGGCCCATAAGGACAGCTTCAGGAGGACAGCTGCCAGCACTCTTGAGCTGGCCATTGGGAAAGACTTCTGGGCATCTCACATTTCTGTAGCAGCATTCCTCCCACTCCAACCTCTATGGTTTCATCATTTTTGGCCCCATCTGTTCCTCCTTATCCTGTCTCACCCTATTTCAGCCTTCAGGTCCACTGTGCTCTCTTTCAAGGCCGCTGGCATTTCTGCAAAAATGCCTCCCATCCTCCCTCCTCCAATTTCCACTAGGAAAATCAGCACCCCTGGGGCTATCAGTCCTGTGGTCCAGCCACTTCCATCATCCATCTCCCTTTCCACCCACTGACATATGCCCAATCCATTTCAGTTGAAAGTTTTTTTTTTAAATTAATGTAAGTTTATTGTAGAAATCTCAGTGGCAGATAGCAGTGTTTACTTGACAAATTGCACTATAGCATAGAAGGATGTCCCAGATAAGATTTGCTCACTCCTTGAAGTGAAGAAAATATGTCTTTGGCATCTGAACGGCAATTCAGCAACTTGGTCTGTGTTGACTATACACTGAGATGCAATAAAAACAAAGCAGAGAATCAACAAGAATGTACCATGGACAGGCGTTTGTACAAATTCCTCAGCCCTTGTGTGCTAGTATTTCCTTCCGATACACACAGAGTCATCTCCAACGTTACATTGTCCTACTGACATTTTATTGGACCCAAAGCGGTGAAGACTATCATAACCATCCAACCAGGCTGCTAGAGGTGCCAAATACATGTCTGCCCTCTGCACCCAGGCCAGTGATTCGGATGCCTCCTATGTGAGTTTTGCTTGGTGCCCCAGAATCACTAAGGCTGTCACTGCCATCAATGGCTATAAGCCTTAGTGACAGGCCCGTAGCCACAGAGAGGCTCCATGACTTCCAGGCAGGGCCCCCCAACTCCATGGTGCAGCCTGCTTTTTTTCTTTTTCTTTTTGCCATGGCTGAGCCAGCAAAACAGCAGCAGCAGCCAGAGCCAGGAGAGCTGAGTAGGGCACAGTGCATTGCAGCAACAAAAGCAGCAGGCAAGGAGGAGAGAGGCAGAGGAGTGTGAGGCAGAAGAAGCCACGTGGAATGGGCTGGGGAGGGAGGGAACAGATGGGGCTGCTGGCTGCAAAGTGCCAGGGTGTGGGGAGGGAGGTGAAAGGAAACCCCCCTGCTTGTACACAAGGTGCAGTCCCTTCTTCACTCCAAAGTTTTAGGGTTGGCTACCTTGACTTGGCCACATTTAGAGCCTCCAGATTTTGCCCCAACCCCAGAGAGCTTTTGAGAAGTGGCAAGTCCCACAGTAGATGGGAAAGGGTGCCTCCTGACTTTTAAAATCCTGGCCACGGTCCCGCTTGGTGAGAAAAGGGAACAACCATACTCAGAGGCACTAAACTTTTGAAAAGCTAGGAGGCAACATCTGTGGAAACTCTTAGCCTCTGTGTCCTGTTTGTTGGCCCTCCATGACTAGACGGACCACTGCCTGATCTGATTCAGCAGGGCTCTTCTTATATTCTAGTTAGTAGGAGGAGGATCAATCTGTGAGATACAGAAACACAGAGATAGAGCTCTTTTCTGGACAGTTAAATTTTTACTACCACCTTCTCCGAAAGGTGCTGATGGAGGGCATATGCCAAAGTACGAAGAAACCATAGCTATCAAATGATTCTACAGGTTTCATTCTTTAAATAGAAAAATTTAACTCTAGAGGCAGAGTAGATTACAAGTTTTGGGTTAGGCATAAAACAGTTCAAGTAAGAACCACTGTGGTGTACCATGTAGATTTTGAATGAGGACTGGGAAGACCTGAGTTCAAATCCTTGTCTTTGGGCCAGTCGCTATTTCTCACCCAAACCTACATTGCAGGGTTGTTATGGGGTTAAGAGGAGAAAGTTATATAAGAGGGGAAAGTTATATATGCTGCCCTGTGCTCATTATAGGAAGGATGAGACAGCACAACTAAAAATCTACCTTGTGACCGATACTGGGTTTGCTCTTTGAGACCTAGATTAAAGGAAAAAAACAAGACTTGATTCAAAATGAAATTTTAGAAGACATGAAAAAAACCACATTGGCATCTGTTTCTCTAGCCATGCCTCATCCAGTTTACCCTTTTCAACAGAAAGCTATAACATAAACTTCCACAAGATTTTACTGGACTACAGCACTTCAAACTGTAGGTGAGGATGTGTGTGATTCCTCCTCCCATTTGGGAGGGAGGGTGCTCCATGCATAGTAGTGTTCTGTGAAGAAGGTGGCCTTTTCCTCCTTTCTTGGAAAGGAAAGCACTAAAACGCACAACAGTCCAGCACCTGCAGCCCGAAGTACAGTCCAGGAAGAGCTTGATGCTGCCTACTGATGACAGCAGCCTAGGGGAGGAGTCCCCTGTTTCCGGCAGTGTGGCTGCACATGTCGCTCTGCTTAAGCAGCCCTGCAGGATGGTACCCTAAATAAACACAGCAAGCACTGGCGGGGAGGAACCCTCAGCCCACTGGTGGTTGAGACAGTGGTCCTGGGTCCTAATAGAGAGGAGGGCCTGTTTTCTTCTGTGAAATGTTGACTTTGATTGAGCTCTTTTAAAGCTGTTTTTGTTGTGAAGTTTTTAAAAAAATTGTGAGCCTCCTTGTGGGAGAAAAGGATTGTTTTAAAAAAAAAATTAAGCGCATACGATAAACCAAATAAGTTCAGTGAATATCTTGCACGTACTAAGGTTAAATGTTAATACCAAGGAATCATTCGATAAGAGGATCTACCTATCAATAGATATATCCCATGCCTCTTCTATGTACAGCACCTTGCACTACATAAGAGTTTGGTAATATTAAACAGCCAGGGCACCCAACACCCCCAATACCAGCAGTGGGAACCCCTCCTCAAACTGGAGGAGCCCCCAATCAGACCAGGGGATTGAGATCCCTAAGCTCACATCACAACCAGCAGACACAGGGGGAGCCCAATGGAGCATTACCATTGCCCAGAGAACAATCATGAACTGTGACAGACTAGGCAAATGGAAGTCTGGGATGCCAGGGAGCATCAGGGTGAACCAGAGACAGTTTGGTGTATGATTAAGTGCACAAACTCTTAACTGGGAGAACAGGGTTTGATTCCCCACTCCTCCACATGCTAGAGTGACCTTGGGTCAGTCATAACTCTCTCAGAGATGTTCTGCTGAAGAGCAGTTCTTGGAGAGCTCTCTCAGCCCCACCTACCTCACAGGCAGTGTTCGCTCTAAGCTGAGTTAGTGTGAGCTGGCTCAGGGCTGGATCTAGGGGGCAGCAGAGGGAGTGCTTGCCCCAGGTGCTCTCAGAGTGGGGGGGGGGGGGTGCCAAATTGGGTATGGAGTCCATTCTATTCTATGGGCCCCAAAGGGGATGTCATTTTTTTTAATTTTGTCGCCCCTCAAAAAAATCAAAAACAGATCCGGTCCTGAGCTGGCTCACAGTCTTTTAGCCTCTGGCTCATGCATTTTCATCTTAGCTCATGAAAAAATGGCCCCAGAACAAACTAATTTATGCAGTAGCTCACAACTTTAATGCCAGTAGCTCACGAAGTAGAATTTTTGCTCGTAAGACTCTACAGCTTAGAGGGAGTATTGCTCAAAGGTGTCTGTTGTGGGGAGGGGAAGGGAAAGGAGACTGTAAGCTGTTCTGAGACTCCAAGTTAAGGGCAGAGTATAAATCCAGTCTCTTCCTCTCTACTCTTCTAACCTGGACTGATTCAAAACAAGGGCAGGAAAAGGCACCAGCACTGTGGACATGGCATGATTGACAGCATCCTTGCACTACTGGGTGCTGATATTGCCCTCCCTCTTTCTCTCTGTCACATCATCACAGAAGTGTTGACAATCAGGCTGGGCTCTGACCCCAAAGGGTGGCAACTTCCCTTTTCCCCCTTTGCAGCTATTCTACAGTTCAGCTGTGGAATACAATAATAATAATAATAAAATATAATATATAATAAAAATAAAAAATGAAAAAATAATAAAGAGCTACAGAGGGAGAGCTCTGCTCCCTCCCTGTACTGGCTGCAGGAAGATTGTCTGCATGGATGAACTGCCTGCAGCAGCCCCGGAAGATTGTGGCAGCAGGGCTTCCCGAAAAATGTGCCTGTCAATGCCATGACATCACTGCTGACTGTATAACTGGAGGTGGACAAGGAACACATGGCAAAACCATAGAGTTCCAGGTGACTCCTGAGCTGTCAGCAACACAGTGAAGTCACTTCCAGTTACATAGCCTGAATCAATGTTATGTCATCAAAAGACACAATTTTGTCCCTCCCATTCCCCCTTCATGCTGGCCCACAAAGTGCTGGTGGGAGAAGCAGAATGCTGGTGGGAGTTCTCTTGCCAGCAGCGGAGAAATGGCAATCCTACCCCTCCCCCCCACCAGTTCTTCCTTTGATCTGGATCAAAAGAGGTTTTCCTTTAATCCAGCTCAAAAGGGAAAGCCCCAGGAGGCCCATGAGTAATGAAATGATGTGGAAGGTCTGAAAAGCAGCAGGGGCATCTTGCTGCCAAGCCATGCAAAAATTCTTGTGCAGAAGCAGCCTTGCTGCCTTGCAGTTGTACAGAGAACATCTCCCATTGTTCCAGGAACCAGTTAAGAAAATACATCTTTGAGCGAAGCATGCCTCCAACTATCAACCAGGAAGGGGCTCTTAGGCCAGGTACTAAAAAGTTAGGAATTCCTGCACTGGTTGGATTGCTGAGCAAATGAGCTACCTTTCTTCATCCTCTTCTTCCTCCATCTCATCTTTGGGCTCTTCTTCACTGCGCCACAAAAAGAAGTCTCTCACTTTCACAATCGCGAAGATGGAGATCAAGAGGACAGGCAGGAACACAAAGAAGGACACCAGCAGCCAGTTCCTTGTATTGATACTAACAGTGCGAGGTTTGATTGGCCGTAATCCTAGCAAATCAAAAGATTCAATAGTACAGTCCTCTGCAATATGATGAAGCTGGCGGCAATGACAATTCCCAGGATTCTTCCAGGCAGTGAGAGGGTTATGAAGCCAATTTACACACCTGACTTAAAGACATTCACTCACTGTCTTCACCCCCTTCTTTTAAAGAGGTACACTTCCCTTCCCTCTCTTCCCAAGCAACCCCAGACAACTACCATTTCCACTTCTGAGAGGAAACAGCAACAAATGGTACAAAATCTGGGAACATCACTAACCATTTCGGAAGGTGCTGTCGATGCTTCCTCCTAAACCTCTGGATTCTCTGGATTTGCAATCAGGTGGGGCCCAGCTCCGATGGCAGTGGCAGTTCCCTTTGTTGTTGCATACCTAGATTTCATGGAAAGGGGAAGAAAAGAACCTGAAGCACTTTAAAGCATTCAGGTCTCTCCCCGCCTCCCTTCCTGCAGCAGCATTTGTGTAGGGAAAAGAGAACAACAGCTTTTGTCCCAACAGGGTTCGCACCACCCCCAGGTCCAAATCCATCTGTGCAGGGAGCCTACCACATGGCAGTGGAGCTCCCATTTTTGTTACTTTTTTTTTGGCACATGACACATCTTCCTTCCTCATATTTTCCTTGATCCAGCTTCCCCCTGCAGCCATTGCCCCACCACTATAAGGCATTTTATTGCAGTATCACAGTAGTCTTTTAATGTTATCATAATAAAACAATTACTGGGTGTGTTTTTTTTAAAGGCCAAAAAAAGCCTTCCAGTTGGGTGGGAGCAAATGGTGATCACAGGAATGGAGCTGAGGAAAGTGGGTACCAGTGTGAGCAAGACCTGCAAAAAAAAAAATGCACTCTATCCTGTCGGCACAGCCTGCAAACAGAAGATCAGCACTTTGATTGCAGCCTCTGCAAAAAAAGACTGGACCAAACTCGGTTTGGGGAAATCAAAACAAAGCAGGGGAAGACAAAGAAGCCGGACTAATTGAGGATGGTTGGTGACATGTGGATCCTTCTGAGAACATCTCTGCAGCATTGAATCCAAGGGTTCCTATGCAGAAGCAATCTAGTACTCTTCTATCCCACCCTTTCTGCGAGGAGCTCATGGTTCTCTCTTCGTTTTTTCCTCACAGCAACCCTGATCCTGTGAGGTAAAGCTGACAGAGAGTAGCTGGCCCAGCATCATCCAGCAAGAAGAGTCATTTTTCTTTTACTCACGCCGCGCCCGTTACATTTTGTTGCAGCATCACAGCTAGGTTTGATTGAAGCATAATCCAGACACCTCTGGTTCATGCAAAACTAAAAACAAAGAAAAGGCAACTGTACCATTCCAGGTTAAGAAATAAGGCCAGTGGGACCACCATCAGGGCTGCTATGAGGACTTCTGTTAGCTCTGTTAACCCTCCCACCCACCCAGCCGTCCCTAAACACTGCAGAAAGAAAGAGCAGTTGAGGATGCTTTAAACCTGCCTTGGAAGTAGAGAAAGCCTTTCCCTCTAGCGACTGTTGGGGGTACATTGCCAGAGAGAGCTCAGCAAGGGGCTTGAAAGGGGGAAGCAATCTACTCTGGGGCGGCTGCGACCTCTCGAAGGACAGCAGCCATGGCAACAGGAGGAGCATCTGAGGGTAGGGTTGTCAACTCTAGGTTAGAAAATTCCTGGAGATCGGGGGGTAGATCTTGGGAAGGGTTTTGAGAGGGGAGGGACCTTAGCAAAGTATACAGCCACTGAGTCCACCCTCCAAACCAGTCATTTTCTCTAGGGGACCTGATTCGTGTAGTCTGGAGATCACTTGTAATTCTGGGAGATCTCCAGGCCCTTCCTGAAGGTAGGCAATCCCAAGGCAGGATGAAGACTCCGTCACCTTTAACCTCCCACCAAATCCTGAGTCGTGTCATAAGAAAGAGGGAGGTAGTTTGCAACTGGTCTAGACAGCTCATCATTCCTCCATTTATTTAAAATCCATTAAAGAGATTTTATTATATTTTTAAGCTGTTTTTAAATTTTGGTAAACCCAATTTTCAGGGAGCAAGCCAAGGTAGAAACATGAGGTTCATAAGAAATTATGAAAGCGGGCCTCAAATACTGACAGATTTGGACAGTTTCCTATAGGCCTGGTCTGCAAAATAGCAAAATGAGATGGTTGACTCGCAAGGTGGCAGAATTCACTGTCCCACAGGAGGAGAATCAGATTCCAACAAGTGGAGGGAAAGGGGGCTTCATTCTCCTGACCCATGCCTTGTTTTAAAATTGAAATGTCATTCACATATCAATCCACACCTCTCTGTGCCTGATGTGAAAGCGAGAGTGTTAACTGCCTCTAAAATGAGGGCAGTTTTATCTATCTACCGGGAATCTGGAGGGAGGATCCACTGGGTAAGGCATCTTTGACAATTTCACTCCATCTGGATGGAAAACAAATAAAACTACAGGCGGAAATGCATTTCCACTGTTAGCAGTTCCACTGAATAAAGAACAGAAACACAAGACTAAAGAAGGGTAACTACTACAAAGAGAATGAATAAAGAACATACAAGAATTTGTGCATCTAGCTATTGCTAACTGGCCCTTTCCAGTGTCAAGTGAATGGGACAGAAATAGGCAGAAGGAGGCCTTGGAATTACTGCACACACGAGCAGCAGTACAATTTCCAGGAGGGTAATAAAGCCTGAAGGATTCTGGCTGCATCTCTAGCTTCATCTGTTACCTTGTTTTGCCCACAGCCAGCACCATCATGAACCAAGAAGGGATCCTTCACATTTATCCCCTTCTGGTAGTCTAACGTGACGCACCAGCGACTTTGCACTCTTGCATAGATCACTGCTGCATTTTTTATCATGAACGGCTTGTTGTGTGGATATTCACAGATCAACTTGCCACACCTGAGATCCCTGCAAGAAGATGAGAAAATGACAGGTGACATCACTTGCCACAAACCACAGTTCCCAAGCCTTGCAATAAGAAAAGCAGCATGGCACGTGACCAAAGTTTTCTCTAAGCTGCAGAGTCTTGTGAGCAAAAAATCCACTTTGTGAGCTACTGGCATTAAAGTTGTGAGCTACTGCAGAAATTAGTTAGCTCTGGGGTCATCCTTCCTGAGCTAAGACAAAAATGTGTGAGCTGGAGGCTCAAAATCTGTGAGCTAGCTCACGCTAACTCACCTTAGAGGGAACACTGTATGTGACTGGCTGGCCAATGTTCTTTTGAAATAATATTTCGACATGAGAGCAGAAGGGGGCGGGGGCTCAGTTGGAGTAGAAGGGAATTCTGAGAGGAGCACAGGTTGTTAAGTGAAGAGGGCAGGTGATTTATATCAAGCTGGAGATTAGAACAGGATGAAGGAGCACATGGGAGCCTCCTGGACAAGAGGCAGTCGCTAGAAGCTCCCGAAACCACACAAAATTGTAACTAGGGCTTCTTTTTTTGTAGGGAAAAATTTGCATATTAGGCCACATCCAACATCATCATTTCACACAGGACTTTTTTGTAGAAAAAGCCCAGCAGGAGCTCATTTGCATATGAGAGCCAGTTTGGTGTAGTGGTTAAGTGTGCGACTCTTTATCTGGGAGAACCGGGTTTGATTCCCCGCTCCTCCACTTGCATCTGCTAGCACCTGCTAGCCTTGGGTCAGCCATAGCTCTGGAAGAGGTTGTCCTTGAAAGGGCAGCTGCTGTGAGAGCCCTCTCCAGCCCCACCCACCTCACAGGTGTCTGTTGTGGGGGAGGAAGGTAAAGGAAGGTCCCACAGGAGGAGGTAAAGGTGAGGTAAAGGTAAAGGTGAGCCGCTCTGAGACTCTTCGGAGTGGAGGGCGGGATATAAATCCAATATCTTCATCGTCGTCTTCTCCTTCTTCTTCATATTAGGCCACACTCTGAGGTGCCAAGCCAGCCAGAACTGTATTCCTGCTCAAAAAAAGCCCTGACAGTAACAGTCACCATTCAGGATTGGGATCCTTCACCTTACAATCCCATCATGTCTCTTCGACCTGCAGCCCCACACCAATGCCATGTTCCAGCTGCAGCTCGGAAGCTTGTTCCTCTGAAGAAATCCTGGACAGAAGCAGATGGCAGGTGCTTTATCAGCACCTTGCCTGTCTCAGCAGGCTGAGTGTGTGTCTCCACATCCCTACTCTGGCCTGGTCTTGGCAAGGCAGCATATCTAGCTGTTTGTGGGGCTCTGACAGCCTAGCTTCCGAAAGCCTGTCATCAGGAGGGGTAGTGAGATGATGGAGGGTTGTAGATCTTGTAGATCTTGTCTGGCTGGCAGAGCAAAGTGAACCACTGCACTACCAAAGTGGGGGGAAAGTGAACTATTTGAACTTTACCACTTCATGCAGCTTTGTGCTGCTGCCTCTACCAGCCCAGGGCAATTTGCTGGTCCTTAGGCAGACATGTTGTGAAAACAAGTCAGATTGCAAGAGGCAAGAGAGGCCTGCCGCACAGACCTCTCTCTCTGCCACACAGTGCCCACTGGTGGTGTGCAGTGCAGGAAGCAGGAAAAGGTTACAAAAACCATAGAGGAAGCTACCAAAGCGGTCACTATGGGATGCAGTCAGTGCTGAGGACTGTTGCAAAACCTTGCCACATACGAACCCACAAAAAAAGAACACCTCCCCCCCACAAAAAAAAAAAGAAACACGGATGAGCATATGCAAGGATGAGCAACTATGCATGAAACGTGAAGCTACCTATAAGTATACACTGGGATAATGTTATGTCCAGTTTTAGTCACCATGCATAAAACTTTAAGCCAGAAGTAGACATAGATCACTTTCCTGTTCACCAGACAACCTGGTTCAAATGTTGAGCATGGGGGCATGTCTATGAAACTGCCCCTTTCTAGTAGCAGCTGCTCAGCAGTTAGTTGTTTCATTTGTACTGCGAAAAGTGAGGGCCCCAGTGAAGCAGAAAGGCAGAATGCCTGCTAGATGTCTGCTCTTTCTGCTACATTCTGGGCTAGTTCCTCTCTCACAGTCTCACCTTTTGCATCAGACTTCCCCTCTAGAATCTGGAGCACCATCAAAGAAGGTCGCAGTAGCATATGGGGTGTGGAAAAGTCTGTATGTTGTGTGTGAATATGCATGTGCACACATGCAATTTTGGTCAATTCTGCCCTCATGCAGTAGCCATCCAACCCTCACTTCCCATTTTGTGGGTCTCAGACAACATTTCAGGGAGCATTTCAGACTGTGGCAGGACAGGGGGAGCAGGCTGCTGGTGAAAACAGGGGTCAGATCAGATTTGCAAAGCCCTAAAACAGATCAATTTGGCAGGGGAAGAGAATCCCAGGCTTCTTGAACCAGGGGGTGAGAGTGGGAGCCAGCAAACTAAAGCCTGACAATCAGGTTATGCCAGCTGGGGGGGGAGGGATTTTTAAGAAAGGGTTTGGAGGAAGTCAAAGAGGAATAGGGTAGCTAGCTATATGGAACAAAGAAATCCACTTCCATGATAGTCTTTGTATACTATGGAGCAGCAAAACTAGGGACACTCTGACCGATTTCCCACTCACCCTACTCCACTCTAACGTTCCTCTTTTCAGTGCAGTGTTCTTCCAATTTCCCACTATCTGCCCCAGGGCTTCACCTCGCATCCACATTTGTGCGCTGCAAAGAGAAACTGGTTTTTAGCAGTTTCTCTTTGCCGCACAAAAATGCTAACGCGAGGTGAAGCCCCGGGACAGATAGTGGAAAATTGGAACGACGCCGCGCTCAAAAGAGGAACATCAGAGTGGAGTAGGGTGAGTGGGAAATCCGTCTCAAATTGCATTTTACCTGCATTTTATTTCATCTGGAGTACATTTTCAGTGGACTAAATGCCTTTTTGTGCTAATGAACCAATCCTAAGCATTTAAGTCAGATAACAGTATTACCAATATTTAAACCACTAGGTTAACACTGATGTTGTGTTTGTGAGGGGAAAGACAGCACACTGATTCAGAATGATTTGGCAAACACAACCCTGATAATTTTACATATATAACCCACAGTATAGGAAATATAAAATTTAATCAAATTATTTCATTTGCATCGAAAACATACTGCCACTGACAGGTCTGATATCCCTTCGCAGTGGAGCCGCAGTGTCCCATCCGGTCTTTCTGGCTGTTGATTTCTTCATAGCACTGTGATGGCCCACTTTTGGAAGCTGCAAATAGACACCAGTTACATTTATCAGGGACCTGCAATGTCATGTAAGAAATTGCTTGGGAGTCATCCCTGGAAGTTCCCTGCCTCCCCTCCTTCCAGAGCAATATCCATCCCAGAAGTCAGTGCCAGTGGTGGGGTGGAAAGAGGAATCTTAATGTTTTTCTACAGGGAATTTATTCAGAGTTGCATTTTAATAATGGATTAGATGAATAAACTAAAGTTCAAACCAGACCAGACAGAGGTAGCATTTGCAGGAGAGACTCAGGACCACTTAGCAGGGGGAAATGACTATTCTGGATTAGAGTCCACTCTCCCTAAAAGATCACATTTTCAATTTGGGGTCCTCCTGAATCCACTTTTGCTTCTGGAATTTCAGATGGCAGCTGTAACTTGAAGGGGCCTTCTAACAGTTACTAGGTTAGGCTGAGCTGCCTTCTGCACCTTGAAGATTTGTACAGAAACTTCAATTGATCCAACATGCTGCCACCCAACTACTGTTGAGCATGACCGGGCGGAGGGGGGCCTACTCCACTCTGATGTTCCTTTTTTGAGCGCGGCGTCCTTCAGATTTCCTACTTTGCTCTTTCTAGATGTGTTTACATTCTAAAACTGTTCTAAATGTAATTTGTACAGCTTTGTGTATATTATTCACAAGCCAGTTTGGGGTGTGTTTTCTATAGGCCACCCTCGAGACCCTTATGACGGAAAAAGGCAGAGTATAAAGAACCAAGAGAGGGGATGGAGGCAAGGGGCTGTGAATGAGGTACTGAGGGGGAGTGGGTTTCCGTTACCTTTTCCAAACACTTTTCGACACCATCGATCAGGACTTTGGCATACTCCTTTCATGCAAACCCCAGTGTTTCCCTCGCACAGTTGCCCATTCTGGACGTAAAAATCCTCCGTACATTCTGCAGAGGAGCCATTGCAGTACTCCTTCAGGTCACAGTCAGGGTCCGGTGTGCCTCGGCACAAGGTGCCTCTGTCCTTTATCTGGTAGATGGGAGGAGGAAGAGGAGTCGTCCAATTCATGCCTGACCTTAAGGGGCCCCTTCAGACATACAGGGCATGCCTAAGGTGCCAATTAGAATTATGGGGAGATATGCAGGCGCTGCCAACCTGCTTCTCCTTGTGGACATGTGGTTGAAAAGAAGGGAATGTGACAACTTTGTGCCAGCACTGCCCACCCCCTTCCCCCTCCACCCTGCAAAAGGCAACCACTGAAGCAAAGATGAGGGCGGGGATCAGAACACGCAAACTGGAGAGCATCACATTGCATCAAGCATGCTTTCTTGGGCAGAGCAGCACCAGCAGTGCCCGCAAACACCTTGTTGCAACATGAAATCTGAGCCTATGGTTCTTAAAGTAATCGCATATCATTTGAAAAGTTATTTCAAACCAGTGTATTGTGAGTATGCTTGTATGAGAGATGGGAATGGCTGTGGGAAGAACATTGCTACCCCATCCCACCCAGTGAGATAGGGAAATCTCTTAACAAACTTTCATCTCCATTTGCACCTATGCAAAGGCTTCCACATTCACACTATATGCTGCCAAATGCACAAATCTCTACACATTCAAATGCATTTCTGACAAAACCAAACAGATGATTAGGATATGACTATAGGAAAGTTCAGAAAGGAGAAAAGTATAGAGCAAGCAGACAAATACAGAAACTTGGCAAGGTGGGATCATCCAGTGAAACCGGTGAGCAGTAAGAGGCACTCATGGCAACATGAGGTGGAGGGGCAACCAGCTTAGGCTGAGATGGAAATTCTTGGAGAAGACCTTCTTAAGCAGCAAATACTTGAGATGACTGAATGAAACATACACGTTCCGAGGCAGTGTGCCTCTGCATACTAGATGCCAGGGAACAACACCAAGCTTTCACCCCCTGCTTGTGGGCTTCCCAAAGGCAAGTGGTCATTCAATGACAGAAAGAGGAATGCTGATCCAGACAGACCATTAAGTCAGATTAGTAACTATTAGTAACAACCACAACCACTATTAGTAACAACTGTGCTATTAGTAACAACCACAGGATCAAGCACAGTGTTAGAAGTAAGGCAGTATGAAAAGAAAACAACTGTGTAATTAGAACACGTCTTATACCACGTTATACTTTTCTAGTAATAAAAGGTGAATCCTTGCCAACAATGAAAAAGCATCAACAGCTCTGTCTCTCATTTATATTGCAGAGTGGTGATTCTCCTTATTCAATTTGGATCAATTGACCAATGTAATCCTCTAATTTAGGGGTGCTGAATTCATTTGTTAGGAGGGCCAGATCTGATACAAATGGGACTTTGTGAGGTTGGGAATTTGGAATTTGGCAATGCAATTTTAAAAATAAAACAACAAGGAAAAGCACAAGGATCACAGCAGAAACTAAAAATATAAAATGCTCTGAGCCTGGGAAAACAATGAAATGGCATTGCAAGCCCTCCCCCAGGTTGTCTACTCAGATTGGCAATATCTCCCTATGGCTGTAGGTTCCCAGGTTAGAGTACTCACTAGGTCAGGTCCACTGAGCAGAGAGACAAGCTGGCTCAAAGCTAGGGTTGCCAAGTCCAATTCAAGAAATATATGGGGATTTGGGGGGTGGAGCCAGGAGACTTTGGGGGTGGAGCCAGGAGACATTGGGGGTGGAGCCATAAGCAAAGTTGTGACAAGCACAACTGAACTCCAACGGGAGTTCTGGCCATCACATTTAAAAGAACCACACACCCTTTAAATGCCTTCCCTACATCAGAAATAATGAAGGATAGGGGCACCTTCTTTTGGGGCTCATAGAATTGGAACCCTGGTCCAATCTTTTTTGAAACTTGGAAAGAGTCATCAGACTATGCTGAAAATTTGGTGCCTCTACCTCAAAAAACAGCCCCTGCAGAGCCCCAGATACCCCCAGATCAGTTCTCCATTATACTCTATGGGAATCGATCTCCACGGGGAATAATGAAGTGCCCAACAGACATTCCACCCCGCCCCTCCATTTCTGATGACTCTCGGGACTGGCATCTCTACTCACAAGCTGCTGAACTTCCAACTTCTTCAAAGTAACGCAGAGCAACCAAAGGTTCAAGTTTATCTTTCCTATGCAAACGACCTCTGAAAAGATTGTGCAACCAACAGAGGATCTGGGCTGCTTTTACAGCCACTGGGAGCAGCCATGTTTTTCTGCCTGCTCCCCCCGCCCCCATTCAGCCTTAAAGACACAGACACACCATCCCAAGAGGAAGCCTTTCCAAATGGAGTCTGAAGCCTCTGGAGGTGGAAAGGCACAAGGTGGCTGTGGGGGTGGGGCTTCCCCCAGCCAGCCAGCTGACTGGGAGCGGGAAGGAGCCTGGGAAAGCGGGAAAAACCCCGCTGGGACTTGGAGATTGGCAAGCCTACTCAAAGCATCAACCCTTTATTTGCAAGGATACAACTCCTATATAGGCTATATAGGAATGCTGAAAGTGAAACTATCTTCACGCCATTGAAACACATTGCAGCACAGACAAAGCTGTAAGGAAAACATGGAATGGATCTTCCATCAAAGTCCCTGGGCCCTATCTATCTGGGCACAGAGACCTTACTGGAAAATCTACTCCATGTTCTCCCCACAGCTTTGATGGAGAGTCTGTTCCACATTTTCCTTGCAGCTTTGTGCTGCAGTCTGCAAAGATGAGGCAGAAAAGGCAGAGAACTGAAAGAGCAGAGAACTTCATCAGTATCAGAGCTTCAAATGGTGAGGACAGGAGGGAGGGGGGGGGAGAAAAGAGCAGGCCTGATTAAAGCCCTGGATGGGCTGGTTGTGGACTGTGGGCTGTACATATGACATCCCTGCTCTAATTGTTATGGCTGGATGTAGTCTATGCTGACACAGGCACCAACAATACACTGACTTGTTATAAGATCTGGGGAAAATTCCTATTGAAACAGGAAGGACACTGGGTACCTGTTTTAAAGTTCAAGTGATCAAGTTGATGCTATAGAATATTGGACTCTTGGATTCTGTGGTTGAACGCTTATGGTTTTGTAATTCTGAACTTTTGAAGCCACATGGTACATGGTATGTTCCTTAGGAATATAAAGTGTTGCCACACATACTGCTTTTCAAATATATTGATTTTATATTAGAAAAGTATAAGGTGGTATAAGACCTCATTTATGCAGTTGTTTTCTTTTCACATTAAGGCAGATCCAGAGGGATCTTGCAGATCCTGCATTCACCCCTTCTGCAACCACAGTTAAAGGACCTCTGCCCAAGGGTCACATTACATAGGAGACCCACTGGCTTGATATATTCTTAAATGCAAAGCAGAGCCTGCGATCAAGAGTGGAACCTGCTTCCCAACACCCTTAAACCTGGGACCTTCTGCATGCAGAATATGGGCTTTGCCCCCAAATCACAAACCGCTGGAAGAAACTGCAGAGAAATCTATAACGAGGTCCACCTACCTTGCAGCTCTTTTCCCAACAACATGCCCCATGGGTGCACGTTTTCCCAGCTTTAAACTTACATTCCACACAACAGCCATTTCTTATGCATTGCTGGAATGGAGGGAAACAACAAAAGATGTGGATTTAGGAACGTGGAACAAAGTGAATTATGCTAAGCATTGGGGAGAGGGGATCTCCATCAATCGCGCTCATGGTTCTATAGCTGCAAAACAAACCTGATTGGAGCCGCAGTCACACTGCTCGCCTTCTTCCACAATTCCATTGCCGCAGGAGGGGGCTCTGTACTGGAGATCCAGACGAGGCTTGTTCAAGAGGCACTGTCCCTGCCCTTGTGCCAGAAAACTCTGGAAGTCTTTCACACTGCAGCTGCTGAAGGCCTTCACACCGCTGGCCTGCCTGTAGGGCACACACATTAAACAGACGTTACCATTTAGCATTAACGGGAGTGGGGGGGATCAACTTTGCAGTCTGCCCTAGCCAAAGTTGCTAGATCCTATAGGCCCCTGGGCTGCAAATTTTCAACCCATCTAGAATTTCTGGAAACTGCTGGAAGGCCAGGGAAGCCCTGCAACATAATTACCGTGGGACACAGGAAAAGTTGTCCTCAATACTCCATGTGGGGCTGCCATTTTCATAGACAGTCTTTGCAGGGCTATTTTTGTAGGAAAAGCCCAGCAGGAACTCATTTGCATATTAAGCCACACCCCCTGACACCAAGCCAGCCTGAACTGTGCTCCTGTGTATTCCTGCTCAAAATAAGCCCTAAGTCTTTGTAACACGCAGTTCTGCTTTCAGCTCAACAAGTTAAGAACATGCTGGAGAGGTGCTCTGGAAATATTTCACACTTGCAAAATGTCTGATTTTACATGCAGGATGGGATGGGGGAATTGCTAGAATAATGAAAAGAGTGGCTGGTGCCTTCAAAATGCGGGAACCCCACCCACCCAGCCAAGCCACTCCCACCCAGTGTTTCCTCTAGGCTGAGTTAGTGTGACCTGGCTCACAGGTTTTTTGGCCTCCAGCTCACACATTTTTGTCTTAGCTCAGGAAAAATGGCCCCAGAGCAAACTAATTTATGCCGTAGCTCACAACTTTAATGCCAGTAGCTCACAAAGTAGAATTTTTCCTCACAAAACTCAACAGCTTAGAGGGAGTATTCTTCAGTTCCACCCAGCAACTCTAGGGCTCTGGCGACCCTCTTCACCCCTGCTCTGCCCATGCAAGCCTCTCCAGGGGAAATAAATGGCATGTTTATGTTCTGATCAGAATACCAGATACTGAGAATGTGACTTTTTCAGCATGGCTACTGTTGGAACTGGACAGATCAACTAGATGGAGCAAAGACAAATGATCTGTCCAAAGCTGCACACAGAGTACATGGCAGGAGTCTGAAGAACCAGAGAGAGCAGCAGTTATGAACTGCAGCCCAGCTCCCCAGTGTGAAACATCACTGCTTTGTGGGAAACGGTCAAAGGCAGGGCCTTTTCTGGTAGTGCCCCAGCAGAATTCCTTCTCCACAGCAGGTCTCCTAGTGCCAGGTCTGCAAAGTTTTAAATGCCAGGTAAGCCTTCTGTTTGCCTTCCTGGCCTTTGCTTGAATTATTATCTGAAGGGAAGAAACTTGTATTGACATTCAGGTGCTTTTAAATAGATGGTTTTGAGGGTGGGTTTTTAGGGTCCATGCCACTTTTCCAACACTTGACCATTTTCCTGTGTATCCCCCATTCTTGTATTTATGTGGTGTTTATTTTGATTACAAATGATGTTGCTGCCTCATACAACCTTTTTATATTGACAGCAGAGAACAGAAATGTTGCAAAGAAATATATAAGACAGGCTGTCTGAACTAGAGAATCTTGGATGGGAAGAATGGGGAATCTTGCTGGCTTGTCATTCTCACAGTCAGTAACAGACTAAAGGTCCTTGTGAGGGACAAATCTGTCAACAGTGAGGGAAATCTCAACAACATGAATGGTCAGTACTGGGGGGGGTAGGTGCTGTGATCTCTGAGGCCATCGAATGAGGACCCCCTACACACCATTCCACTTTGTAAATATACTATTTGTTAGGAGCATAGAAAGAGCATATTATGTAGAAAATTTCTGTATTTCAAACCATTCAGTGCCAGAGTTGAGGGCCAGTATTTTCCCTCACAACAACACTATTTCCCCTCATGACTGCAGTGGTAATCTTGTCGGAGAAATCAAAGTGAGACCACTGAGGTCACTGACAGACTCACAGTGGTGGAAGCATCAGCAGAACCAACACAGAGATGGGGAGTGGGGGAGACAGCCTACAAAGGGTGAGACATCAGTTGGGGCAGGGGTTAAGCCTGCTCCCTGCCTCTCTGATGCCTGCAACCATTCAGATTCAAATGTGCTCTTATGAAGACATGGAACTGCCTTATACAGAATCACACCAGGGGCCCAACTAGTTCAGACTGGTCTGCTCTGACTGGCAGCAGCTCTCCAAGCAGAAACAAGATTGAAGCTGGGACCTTCTGTGTGGCAAAACAGGTGACACCACCCCCACAAAGGCTTGATGCCTCCTCTCTGTACTGCTGCTTTTGTCTTATGTTGGAACACGGGAGGGAGGGAGTATAAGGTCTCGGTCATTGCGCTTTCTTACACTGCTCTAGTATGCATTAAGCAAGTGGATCCAGGACAATGGCAGTTTCTCGACTGATCAAAGTACATCCCTAGGCTGATCCCCAGCAGCTGTGCGACAATCACGGAAAAGTTCTCCAATGTGTATCCATTTTTATACTGCAAAGAATGAGAAGACAGATCCATCATGGAGGATATAAGTGGCTAAGTTACCAGCCATAAGAGCTAGCAATGGAACCTTCATGTTCAAAGTCAGTATATCGCCAATTATAAAAAACAGCCATCATCTTCATGCCCTGACTGTAACCTTCTGAAGAGCATTTGATTGATCCCACCTGGAAACAGTGGGTTGTGTCTTCTTGAAACCAACAGGCTTCCGTATGCTTAACTATCACCCAATAGGTTTGCTATGTGGCACTAGCAGAATCCATTTTACGATTTTGTTCTCATTGTTTGCCTACTTTAAGTTTTTGTTGTAAGAAAAAACCAGGGCATGAATGCAGCTCATAAATAAAGTACTAGGATCAACAGGCATTCAGACTGCACCACCAATTCTTTCTTTTTTAAAATGAGAAATATGGGGAAATTTCCCCTATGAACAGACAAATCTAAAGATGTCATACGTTCCTTGGTTTGCTCAAGCAGTCTAAACTCCTCATCCAGAGTTGTTAATCACATAGCAAAAAAGAAATGGTCTCTTTAAACGTACAGGGAATGATTGTGGGGGTGTTCCACAGCCACATACATACCACAGCAACTGCTGCCGAGGTGGGTCTGAAACACATCTTTCTTGCATAGGCGGACCCCACAGAATTAGACTGGTTCCTGTAGCTGGGAGGGACAGGAAGACATGGCAATGTAAATGTAAAAATTCTAGAAGAGAAACAATTACCTTTATATCCCTTCCCCTTTCTTTTTCTGCATTCTCCTTTTAATCTTATAATAAAACGCTTGTAGTGCCCAGTAACAAAATCACACACAAAAACAAACCCCCAGCAATGATGTCTGCAACATCCCCTTATTCTGAACTGTGTGCACACTTTCAGGCCCGCCAGTTATTTCATATCTCCAGTTCTTAGCTCTTCTGCTGCCTTCAAAGATTCTGCTCATTCCCTACTGCTAACCCTTGGCGCAAGAATGCCCATCATGGTACTACCCTCTCTGGTATCATGTTCTCTCTCTCTCAAATCCACCTCTAAGCAATTGTGTTTCCATCCTGCACTTCTTCAAAACCTTTATCTCTTTTATAATTTTGTTCCTTTTCTTCTACAGCTTTTGTCCCTCTCTCTGAACTAGCAACTTTCTCTGCAATTGTACATTTGTTTGGACTACGCTACAGGAACCTTGACCTGGATGGTCCAAGTTAGTCCAGTGTTGTCATCTCATGGAAGCTGAGCAGAGTTGGCCTTGATTATTTGGATGGGAGACCACCAAGCAAGCCCAGAGGCAGGCAATGAATGGCAAACCACCTCTGAATGCTTCGTGCTTTGTAAACCCCGCAGGGTCACCTTAAGTCAGATTTAGAATCATAGAGTTGGAAGGGACCTCCAAGGTCATCTAGTCCAACTCCCTACACAATGCAGAAAACTCACAAATACACCCTCCCTTAATTCACAGGATCTTCATTGCTGTCAGATGGCCATCTAGCCTTTGTTTAAAAACCTCCAAGGAAGGAGAGGTGACCTGACGGCACTTTCTACCAGCAGGGATGCCACAAATTTTATATTGAAAGCACAGGAATGGGTTCAGCAGCATCAGACTTCTGTTCTGCTCCTCCTCCTTCACCTGCTGAGTACTCAGAGATCATGATAATGATAAAGTTTTCCTAAACAGGGACAACCCTGGAGATTTCATCCATTAACAAGGAAAGAGCTGCTCTTCTTACATAAACAAGAATGCTACATCGTGGGGTCGCAGGCTGAGGTGAGACTGTTTCCACTCTGAAAATCTTTGCAGCAATTCATTCATGCTCTTGGTTGTATGGATTTTATCCATTTCCGTCCAGATCTCCAAAGAGGACAGTATGACTTTTGTGTTGAGTTTGAAAAACATCTGAAAATACAAGGAATGACATAAGTCTGATGTTCCCAGGTTCAGGGAATGAGTGCAAGCTTTATATGCATATAAAGAACCCAGCTTGTCCAGCTTGGGCAAAACAATTAGCTTTGGGCAAAACCAGGGGTTGTTTTGTAGAAAAATAGGTGGTGGAGCTCATCCAGAGATTGCTATGCAGCTTCACCTACTATTCAATGATCAAGGTGGGAAGGAGGAGGGGGAACCATCAGAAAGGTTCAAGAGCTGTGCTCCTGTAAGCTCCCACTGAATTCAAGGCCTGGGCAAAACAAATAATTAGATGCTGAACTGAACTAAACAAAGCACGGATGTCAAAAGCCAGGAAGGACCACTCTCTGAAACCATGGAGATATGCTGCTGTAGACAACACTGGACTACAAGAACCAATCCTCTGACTTGGTAGTTGTATATGGTCATATGAGAACACCAATACATACCATACAAGTGAAATTACCCAGATGCGACAGAGGTTTCTCTTGTGGGTGGTTCTCCTGACCTGCCAGCATTGTATTTAAGTCATGCCCAAGAAAACAACTTCTATAGGGCTGTAGCTCCACCTCTTTAGGTCCCACAGTATGGCTAGAAAGCACATGATGCCCCAACCTTTACTGGAGCTAACAGATCTGGATCAGGCCTGAATGAGAGGCTGCCAAATGAGACCTATGCGTTCTGTCTCGTGTTCTGCCATAGCAGAAAGGTGGGCTATAAATAAATATCTCACCATAAAAGTGCTGCGACTTACACCATTGATGTAGTTGATAAGCTGGATGATTTTCTCCGTCACAGTTTCTACTTTCGAACCCAGAAACTCATACTAAAAAAACAACACTCTCTTGTTAGCAAGCAATTTAAAAAAATTAGACCTGCTTTAGTCATTACATTATTAATTTTTTTAAGTCTTCATTGAACATCTAAAAAATGGAATGCTTGAAGGCAACAAACATAAGTTTTCAAACACAAATATCAAAAGGGAATACTCACCATGGAGGTCCAAGCAGCTGGAGCACTCCATCTAGTATACATAACCCCAGGGAGAAAACCCAGACTTGCTACTATGAAATGTGTGAAATGACCATCCACAGTCATTTCACAAGAAACACTTGCTTTTGTTTGCACTATACCATAATTACTACACACACATAGGCCAAACACACAGTTCCTATTAAAATGCAAGTATTGTCACGGTTTTTGGATTGAACCAGACCAAACATGGGGAATTCTGTGACAGGAACTTCCCAGCGTTTTTAAAATGTTGGCATAAGATTTTCAGCAGCTCAATTCAGACCCTGGCCCTGCATGGACAGAAGAGGGGTTGAATTAGCTGAGCAGCAGGTTTCAGATCAGCAAAACTGCATAGGAGGAAGAATTCAACCCACTCTTCCTCTCTCCCCCTGAAGCTCTGATACCAGAGGGCCTGCACTTGGCTTTTTAAAAATTCATTTTTTAATCAATATATGTTACAAAGTCATCTAGAACATTTTTTTTCAAAAACACGCGGATCAATGTCATCCCTTCGTTTCTCATTCCAAAACATAATAAAAATTATCCAGTGTTCCACAGATTTATCTATACAATAAAGGTTATTTCTCTGAGCTTTCCGATAGCATTCCAGCTTTGATAATGAAGCAGCTTTCCAAATCTGATCAAACCATTCAAACAATGTGAGGCTCTGGTTTGTTTTTTTTGTCCAGTATGTCATATGTAAATAGATTCAATGCTTACTCCATATTCAAATTTAGGTTCAAAAGGTAGTTTAGAATCCATTTTCCCACTTACAGATCCCATGACATTTTGCAAAACACACACACACACACACTATGGTCTGGGGCCAATGTACGTTCAGGACCACCTCTCCTGGTATACCCCACAAAGAGCATTGCACTCAGCAGAGAAAAATCTACCAGCAATCTCTGATCCCAAAAATATCCAGCTATTCTCAACCAGAGCCAGGGCTTTTTTGGCCCTGGCTCCAACCTGGTAAAACTCTCTGCCAAATAACATCCATGCCCTATAGAACCTAGTCCAGTTCCACAGGGCCTGTAACGCAGAGATATTCCTCCAGGCTTATTGTTGAAGACAGCAACAGTCTTCATTTGCCCGGCCTTCCTTCCTTCCTTCCTTTCTCTCTCTCTTCCTTGGGGTAAGGATAAATCTGGTTTTTATACACTATCTGGAATGGTTGCTGCAACTGTTTTATTGTTTTTAACTTGTTAAATGTGCTTATGATTATATTTCTCTGAATGTTGTACATTTCCCTGAACCCCAAGTGTGGGTGAGGTGATTTAGAAATTGAATTTATAAATAAATAAATAGGACAGTCATTGCAATAGACCTACCAGAGCCTTGGCCACAACAACATGCATTTCCAGGTATCTCTGGGTGCTGAAGTTAGCCTGTTTTTAAAAGAACAAAACAAAAATAGAAGGCAGAAACCAAGTTGAAGACTTTTTGCACTCTTTGGAATACAATTCTAGGAAAGAAAACCAAGTCAGATAAAGGAACTATAACTACTCTTGAATTCTGGGAAAATGCAGTATTTGGTGACCAAAGGGGAAAGCTGCTGACTATCAAGGGGCAGCTGTGGGAGCCTACCAGAATCTGCTAGGGTCAAGAAATACCCTACTGACTCATTTTCCACATGAAATTATGTGGGCCCAAGTCATTTTCAGGTGCAGGGAATGGATTAGTGAATCTTCCTGATCCTGTTTTTTACTCCACAACCATTCACAAGTTTCAGTTCTCCACTTTTTGTTGCTGCTTTTTACAGGGTGTGTATGTTGCACATTTTGAATGTATTTATACAGGCAGCACATGTTGTATGTACATAGGACACTCCTTTGCTGACTCACAACAATGATGAAAAATGAGTAGATTTCTCTAGGGAAAATTCAGGGCAGACACATACAGAAAATAGAATGAAAATTAAGAATTGTGGATTTAATAGAGTTTGTAAAAATAAATAAATAAAAGAGGCAGCACCATTGCCAGTTGTGATCCTGAGCATGCAAGGAGATCAGGTACGTGTAGTTTTTCCAGGACATTTTAGTTCTTAGTAGTGGCTACATGGGAATTTCCTATCTCTGGTTTCCTTGTGCATGGAATACTGTTCTGAGCATACTCAGCAGTATCCCAGGCACAAAGAGCCCTGGGGCATGCTATTTCCAGGATGCTTGATGTTGCTACTGAGTGTTCAGGAAAATATCTTGTCCCATTGTCTCAGATACCTGGTGGTAAACTGCCATTTCAGCTTTCTAAGAAGCAGAGAGGAATGGAGGCTTGCAGAGAAGTCCCTAGTTGCTGCTATCACCAGGAAAATTTGGGGTAAAAAATGGGGAATGGGTCAGGAGTTGGAGTCTCACAGGGTGTTAAGGAAACCATTCAGGCCCTGTCAACTTCCAGCAATATCACCAGGAGTTTCAAATTTCAAGACTCGGAGGCAGGAAATGAACTATTTTCCAAGTTAACAGTAAAATAGCTTGTGTTAGTGAACTCAAGCTATCTTTGCCCATTATTACCAGAGGCAGATAACAGTCAAAGAATGTTCAGCTGCTGTAGTTTGGGAGAAGGGTAGAATTAACTAGTGTCAGTCACAGCGGAGATGGCCTGCCCCCTCTGTCCCACCTGCACATGTAAATAACCTTTTAAAAGAAAAAGAAAAAGTGCCAGTATTCTCTGGTGACAGGAAAACTCACCTTGTAGAAAGCTCTATGGAAGCTGACCTACCACATGGGGAAATAGGACGCCAAAATACTATCTGGTTATTTTTCTATATCTATATACATACACTGAATTGGGGGGGGGGGGGGGGGCGGGGAAGAGACCAGTACGCACCGGAACTCCTATGTTGCTCTTTTGAAACAATGTTGTACTCCACATAATGTGATAATTATCTGTAGACACTTGAAAGCTGGAGTTATCGTAGTTTGTTTGATAAACGAGGTGCTTAAACCCGTGCGCAGACTCCAAGGGCTCAATTCCATAGGTGATGTTTGAGAACTGCAACAGCCCTCTGAGCATAGGGGAAACAAAAAGAAAATAATACGGAGAGCACAAACCAGGACTTTGGTGGTCAGAAGTTGGGCTTCCCCATCCAGACCACACTGTGCCTCAGCATTCTGATCTCATCATGTGAACAATCAGCCTGAGGGGCAAACCAGATGCCTGGAACATGTGGCTGCCATCAATCCCACAACCAGCTGAAGCAAACGTATCAGGCAAGGCCATGATATTCAGTTTCCCCCAGAGGCACGTCCTTCGCTGACTCCTACATTTTCATGAATGCTGATTACAATGGCATCAAACAACACATCTTCAACTAGATGCTACCAGGAGACACTGCAGGAAGAGAGGTGAACTGGAGCTAGCCATACCTTCAGTTGACATCCTGTTTGGTCCTTAAGGAGCCTAGTCTTGGGCCACAAAAGACCTACAACAGTCCCGACCTCATCCCTTCCACAACTGGAAGCAGCTGGGAACCTGGGAAGGGGGTGTTGCTGGGGGGTAGGGGGGGTCTGATGCAGGATCAGCAGACAACTAAGGGAGGAGAGGGCAAGGCTAACACAGGATGAATGCAACAACATGAGGCCTCATCCCCACTGAGGTTACAAAAGTGTGTCTTGATTGGACCACTTGAAAACACAGAAAGCTACCTTAGACTGAGTCACACCACTGGTCTTTTTCTGACTGTCAGCAGCTCATACAGAGATCTTTCACATCACCTACCTAAGCCTTTTGACCAGAGCTCCTTCCCTGTACTAAGAGCCCTGTAAGCTCTTGAAGGATTGCCTACATCAGAGGGGTGTGGCCTAATACGCAAAGGAGTTCTTGCTAGAAAAAAAGTCTTGCCAGGGATTGAACCTGGGATCTTCTGCATGCCAAGCATGTGTCCTGCTACAGCCCCTTCCAACTTCAGGTTGGCTGGTTTTTTTGTGATGGAAATTTTCTTCCATTCAAAACAATTTCTCTTTACATAGAAAGGGAGAAATGTTCAGCCCTCAGCTTTTCCTTAACGTGCTACTTCTGTGTACAGCAAGAATTGGTTTCTCCACAGAAGCATTCAGTAATATGATCTGATCATCTCCAGCCTGACATGGTCCAGCCGGACAAAGGCAGACCACCATAGTGAGAACCAGCTTGTAGACAGACATACTTAGACTTTATTCCACTCGAAAATGTGAGGGAGGGGGTGTATGTTAATGCATGGGCTTCAAGGAAAAGGTGTCTTTGAAAGAGACAAGGCAGAAATTTGGCCCTGCACACAAATGCTCGATGTGTCTTCTGCCACTTGCAGCTAATTCAGCCAAACCACAGAAGAAGGATCTCTGACTTCAGTGAAGTCATGATTCCCCCCACCTGGACTGAGATGCAAAGGGCTTTGGCTAACAAAGTAAGGCCTCACCTGAGCCCAGAACAGGCGCTGACCATCACAGCTGAATCAATGTAATCTGCAACATATCCTTGGTAGTAGCAATCCCGCTAAAAAAGAATCATTAGAACAAATTAAACGGGAATTAAGGCAGTATACATTAACAGTTACGTCCACCGCACAACCCCGTATGCTGTGCCAGTCTACCTAAACAACTGGACCAGTTGCCTCTCATTAATATGCTGCCTCAAATCTTTTCTCCATGCTGCATTCCAAACAGGGATACCACCTTTCTACAACATCTTAGCACAAGAGCATCCAAACTGACAGCAAGCAAATGGATGCTAAAGAGTGATAATGGCCCTGCTTGAGATTTCTTCCAGCTTTGTAGCCACCAATTTTCTTCTTATATTGTTATAGAAATAAACAGTTTTAAAAGGGGATTAGACAGACTTATGGAAGATAAGTCTATCAATGGCTACTAACCATAGTGACTGAGGGAACCTCCATATTCATAGGCTCCACCCCACACCCAGTGACCTTCTGCTCCACGACCAGAAGATAGCAAAAGAATCTCCAAGATCGCTGGCCAAACTGGCCTGGAGAAAAATTTCTGCCTGACACCAAAGTGGCAATCAGCATATCCCTGGACATGTAAGAAATGGCTACGAGAACGAACAATTGCTGCTGTTGTTTTAGATTTGCTAATGCTTACATATGAATTGCTGGTTTATTGTATTTGCTGTTTTTATCTTTTACATTCTAAGCCCCCCTGAGTGTCATTTCAATAGTTGAAAGGTTAGTTATAAATCCCACAAATAAACAATCCAACTTGCTTTGGAGCTGCAAAGCAAGCAAGCAGCAACTGAATTACAAGAACCTTGCCTCCATGTCTCAGAAATCTTACCTTGATTGAAGGGAGAGCATACTTTGGAGTCCTTGTATTATCATCTGTATAAATTCTGAAATCATTGCTTAAAAATGATCTACAAACACACAAACACATGAGGACAGTGAGGTGAGGCAAACATAGACTGTGACTCAGTTTCGAAAGTTGCACCAGCACCCCCAGTCATGTCCCAGTACTTGCTTGCCCTCTTTGGGTCATTGCCTCTGAGGCCAAGTGGACCCATAGATAAATGGGTCAACTCCAGTCTGCTTGAGGGCCCCGCCTCAAGGCCCAGAACAAGGGCAAGAATTCCCCAGACCAACTTGAGGAGCAGAACAGATGACTGATTTTACACCTGAAGGCCCCAACCCCCAAAATGTAGAATCTGAAGGCTGAGATGCAAGAAGGAGATTGAAAAACTCTTCTTCTGGAGCTGAGGCTAAAAAGGGGAGTAATCCTTCTCTCGTGTGCCTGTCAGACAGACAACATAGAGGCAGGCTTTCCCGCTTTCCCTCCTGACTCCCAAAAGTATGCCTAAATCTATGCTGTCTACCTAACAGGTGTATGATAGAAGGATTCACCTTCCTCACTCCCATGTTTGGAGGAGCAGCATACATAAATAATATTTTCAATAGAAATAAACTCAGCCATAGCCAGTTACTTCATAGAACATGTCACACTCAGTAGTCAGCCTTCATGGCAGTTTTAAAAATACTTATTAATATGGGCTTTTACATCTAAAGTTTAACCCACAGCACCATCTTCACTCAATTTGTCATTTAAACAATACCTATTTAAACAAACGGCCAACAGAGACCAACTGAGAGTGCCCATGAGTGCAAATATTTGAAATTCAAACAGGACACGCCGTTTTATCTACAGGAACTAAAAAAGTGATGGTGAATATGTGTATCATTATTTGGGAAGTCTGGACTGGCACACCTGATGAAAGTCAGGGTTCGGATTTTTTGGGGGGGCAGGGGTATATTTGTGTGCATGCCCCTGGAAATCATGACGACTTCTGGTGACTGACCCCTACTGTGGGCCTGGAGGATATTCAGAAAGGTGGCTGAACAGAACCACCTAACTGGATATTTCAAGGAAGACTCCCATCCAAGTACTAACCGCAGTCGACCCTGCTTAGCTTCCAAGATCTGATGAGATTGGGTTTGCCTGGGCTATCAAGGCCAGGGTAGGAAAGTTCAAGTCTTTAAATTGGTATAGCTATTTTCTCAGTGGGAATTAATTGTTAGGAAATTGTCCACGGACCCATCAAAGCTTGGAGGTGACACATGCCTGCTGAGAACAGGGGACAGGACATGCTTGAAAACCTGCCTGGATCCATCCCTCTGTTTCCCTTCTTCTCTTTTTTCCCCCTTCCAAACTCAGAGGGGAAACAGAGTTGGGTCCTGGCAGAAGTGTTTCCCCCACACAAACTCTTATCTAATTCCCCTCCTTACTGCAGCCTCTATCAGATATGCCTTCCATCCATGCAGGTCCCATGATTCCCATACAGCCTTTTGAGTGGCTACAGGTGACTCCCTCCTCTCCTCCCTTTTTCACCAGTGGAAAAGTTGGTTGGATCAAACCCATTAGAGCAGGGGTGTCAAACCCATTTGTTATGAGGGCCAGATCTGACATAAATGAGACCTTGTCGGGCCAGGCCACATGTCATCAAATGCAATGCCAGGCAGCAGAGATATAAACTTTATAGACCCAAACAAAATTAAAGAATTTGTTTAAATAAAAACCTTAAAACAAAACATGCTTAAAACATTAGCATTAAAGGTGCTTTCTTTGTATCTCTCCTATGGGATCCAAGGGACTGGGAAAAGGAAGCTCTGGCTCTTTCCTTCCTTCCCTAGGGGACCAGGACAGGGAGGAACCTCAGCCAATTGAAGGAAAAGAGCTTTGGCTCAGTAGCTCTTCTTCCCACCCTTCCTCCCCAAGGGAGGAGCCTCAGCCAATGGATAAAGTAGGGATTTTGCTCTGTAGCTCCTGTGTGACTGAGGAAGCCTTGCAAAGCAAGTTGTTATACAGAAGGAAGCAAGAGAGAGGGAGAAGGAAACAAATGACAGCCAGTTGCTCGGGGGCCTGATTTGGCCCCGGGCCGCATGTTTGACACCCCTACATTAGAGGGCTGTGAGCTGGCAAAAGAGGAAGCATCTTGTGGTGAAGGATGCCTCTCCTGGGGATCTGATGTAAGTCAGCTTGATGTAAGCTGCCCTGTATAAATATTTCTTTGCCCCACCTCCCACCCTCTTAGGACATTTGAAAATCAGGTAATAGTTCAAAGACACCATAAGGCTCTAGTATTCTCCTGTCTCAAAACACATCTGGTAGTGCTACCCTTGAAACTTCTTGCCGGGAAAGAAGGGAACATATTAGCAACATGTACCTGGATAAGAATTAGGTACATGTTCTTTCTCCAAGAGGCTTTGCCAGAAACCTCCAAGATTTATTTGGCATTAATGTGACTGCAAAAACTGGGACTAAAAACTCTAGTAATCCCTGGTTCTACTTACTGTTGCTTCAGATGAACTATGTACGACTTCCCATCTATATTGATAAGAAAGGTCATCCTTTCCTGCAACAGCCAAAGAGCATGTCAAACTACGGTTGGTTTAGTCATATATCATATTGGAAGCTCTGTCAGGTGGTAAAATCAGCATGCTGTAGTCATTAAGAGTTCCAGACTCAGACCTGGGACTACCAAGTTCGAATCCCCACTCTGCCATGGAAGGCTGTCAGGTGACTTTGGCCTTGTCACTATCTCAGCCTAATCCACCTCACAGGCTTCTTGTTTTGAGGGTAAGGCAAATGAGGGAGGGAGGACAATGTGATAAGCTACTCTGGGTTCCCACAAGGGAGAAAAATTAGATATATATATTTTTAAAAGACTGCAATCAGTCTGGGCCACCTCAGACTGAAGGTGTGAGATCACATGACTGGATGCTCCCCCTTTGAAAAAGAAAAAACACCTTCACATATAAAATTATATATCAAGGTAAGTGCTGTAGCCTAGCCATCTGATGGGAATACTAGTCTTCAATGTGTATGCTTTTTAAATATAGCACTCTATTAAATATATTAACATGTTATAGTATTTTAAAGGGGGCATTTAAATGTCACCTAAACAAGGTACAATACCAGATTTCCAGTTGCATGTAATGGGATCCTTTGTGGAATAATAACTTCCAGAAATGTCCGCTGGAAACCTAGACAGGACAAAAACTCTGCTATGATCATTTATTAATACATTATAACTGAATTTTCGATAAGCTTTGAGTTACCCTTACACCGCAAGCTTGGACAGGTTTAACAGCCTTTCTCCTTTTCTTGTGAATTCTCCACATTTTAATTCCATGAAGAGAATTTTCAGCATCACATCAGTACCCAAGATTCTTTGAAGAAAGCCACAACTGATAGAGCAAATGCATACATGCTACTTAGAGCACTTTTCAGCCTCTCTCTTGCTTGATATTGGAATGCATGTATGAAAAACACAAAGACAGTCTTGAATGCTTGAGTATCAGGCCTTTGAATCAATAAACTAGAGACTATGAGGGATTGTGGGGGAGGGAGCACCAATTTTGAAACACCACTTTTTAAAACCTCCCTCTCCAGAATTCTGTTCTCTAAGGGATTTGAGCAAACCAATTTCTTCTCGTTCCTCTCTTTTTTCCCCAAGTTTAACTAACACTCCATTGCTCTCAATATTCCTTTCCTTCTGGAGCATTTTTCAGTCCTAGTTCTTTTCTTCTTTGGACTGATTGACCAAGCCCTATTTTTCCACACACCTGAAGAGGCCCCCAAAGAGTCTACTTGGTCAGCAGGTGGCCTAGTTTTGCTGCTTTCATCATCCACGCAGGGGCAAGCAGTTTATTATGGCATAATTATTGATGGAGAATTTATATATAATCACTTCTTAGGCTTTGCAATTGTGTGATTTTGGTGCTATACACAGTACTGCTGCACCCCTACTTGTTGTTTAGCCACATCCATTCCCCCCTTTTAAAGAGGCTTCCACAAGCATCCCCCCTTATAAAAATTAAGCACAATAGTTAAAGAGCAGGGGGAGCTGTCTTCAGAGCTGCCTAAACCTTTATTTTATTTAAAAGCAGCTTCAGGATGGAGGGGCAAATTTGGATCAGGTACAGGGATTGAGGCGAAGAGGGTTAACCTTTTCCTTCTGTGCTGTTTCCTATATCTAAACTGCACTTTTGAAGAGGAAAAAGCCAATCCCTTCAAAGGGAAAGAGTTAAACATGACCTTCCCCCATGCAGGGGCCCCAAACCAGTACAGGGTTCCAGTTACCTGCTTTTAAATTAAAATTGCTATGATTAGACTAAAAGGCACCCAATAAGGTGTGGTGGGAGGGGTTTCCATAACCAGGCCCATAGCTATGAGGGAGTCTGTGGGGGCACAGCCCCCTGACTGCTAGGCAGGGCCCCCTGAGTTGGGGCCCTAACCAGCCTCCAGTGCCTTGGCTGCATCCTTCTCCATTCTGCCGTCATCATACACCATTGCTTCTGCTTGCTTAGGGGACCTGATCATACACAGTTGCTTCTCTGACCTCTCAGCAAGAAGAAACAACCGGCCACTTTCAGCACCCAGGACTGAAAGTTAAGCTCCACCTTGCTTCTGCTTGCTTAGGGGCTGGAAGAAATCTCTGACCCCTCAGCAAGCAGAAACAAGGGCGCCCAGGACTGAGTTAAACTCTGAGTTGCTTCTGCTTGCTTAGGGGCTGGAAGAAATCTCTGACCCCTCAGCAAGCAGAAACAAGGGCGCCCAGGACTGAGTTAAACTCTGAGTTGCTTCTGCTTACTTAGGGGCTGGAAGAAATCTCTGACCCCTCAGCAAGCAGAAACAAGGGGCACTTTCAGCGCCCAGGACTGAAAGTTAAGCTCCAGGTTGGGCTAGAGGGCGCCTCTAAGAAGAGGCCATTTTGGCCCTCAAGTGGAGCGACGGGGGTAGGGAGCAGATGGCTCCATTGCAGGCTTTCTCTACCAGGCAGGGTAGGGAAGGCTGGCGCACACAAGTGGAGGTCCCGGCTGCAGGCCGGGGCTGGGGATCAGTGGAGAGGTGATGTTCGCCTGCAGGGGTTTTCTGGCCTGGTCTCACTGGCCACCTGAGTAAGGGTGGGAGCTGCGCATGGGCAGCCTCGGCTCGCCCTCCAACAGGAAGAAATCCAAATTGGAGGTCTTGTAGCCCCAGAAGTCAGCTGTGACTTGGTGGCGCCTTCCACCCCCCCATGCCTTGTCCCACTGGGCTTGCCTAGCTGGATCATGCTACAGGGAAGGGCAGGAGACCGTGCCGCACATATCTAAACCTCCGAGTGGCTCCCCACCAGAGCTGTGGGAAGAGGGGTGGAAAGGGATCACCTTGGGGCAGCTGTGGGGAGTGGGGAGGCTGTATGGCAGTGAGCTGGCAGCTTTCCTCCTCAGCGGTGGTAGGAGAGAAGGCCATGGAGGTTGGGGCCACTATGTGCCCCCTGAAAAAAATCAGGGCCCCCCAATTCTTCAAATCCTGGCTACAGGGCTGTCCATAACTTGTAATAGTGCTGCTGCCTCCATATCTGGCTACGCAGTGCCCCGTTCCTTTCAAAGCAGGGCTAAGCAGAGAAAAGGGGAGCTGATCGGAGCTGGAGCCCTGTCGGGTTATTTCCTCCGAGATTTCATACTGTTTCCAATGTGACGTTCAGGATTCCTTTGGGCGCCAGAGACGCCCCCTGCAGCCGCTGCCGAGTTTCCTTGGATGACATCGCCGAGGATGCGTAAAGGGCTCATCGCGCACACAGCGGGGCTTCCCGAGCGCCTATTGCCTCCTTCGAAGCCCTCCTTCAAATCTTCCCTACCCCAGAGGAGGAGCGGGAGTGGCGTGAACCTTGGCCTGGCCACTGACGCCTTCCGGGCGGGCCCCCGACTCACTCACCCAGCGCAAAGGGCAGAGAAACGGCAGCCAGCGCCACTAGCAAGCCCGGAACAGCCATCGCGGGCCGGCAGCCTCCAGCGACCAGTAACGGGCGAGGAGGCGACAGAACGAGACGGGGCAGAGGGGAGCAACCGACGGGCGCTGGGGTTAGCGCGCTTCTGGGCCTGTGGACGCCAAATCATTTAGCTCGCATGAGTGTGCAAGATACGAATGATCAAGCTTGGTATTACCTCTGCCAGCCCGTCGCCTCTGGGCTGGCAACCCCCTGTTTGCGGAGAACCACCGCGCCCACGTGCGCCGGGCCACGAACCGGTTGAGGAGCCCGGCAAGAAGGGGGAAAGGGGGCTTAGCTTCAGGCGAGGGGCGCAAACGTCTCCATTTCCGGGGGAGGGGCGACGGGGCTGAATCTGGCCCAGGCGCAGGAATATACACTCCTTGTCTATATTAAATTATTTAAATATGAAATCACTTGTTTAAAAAAAATGCCATCAACAATCAATCGTGGTTTGAAAAATATATTTTTTCACTCACAATAGTCTGAACCTCAGTCAAAGAAAGAGGACTCTGTAAGGAGAGGAATGAAATCCTTCACTGAGACAATTCTAGTGATTATTTTCGTTTTATCTCCTTCCCTCCCATGTACAGAAGCACAGATACACACAAAGGCTGTTCCCTTATCTTCCATTTCTTTAAAGCTGCAAGTCTCAGGATAGCAAAATCACCTTAACTGCCAGTATTTAAGCCACAAGCCTCCCCACCCCCCTCACACAAACAAACACATGGCTAATGACAGAAATATTCACATTTCTTTAATGCTGGAAGTCCCAAGACACCAAAGTCACCTTAACTTCCAGTGTGCAAGTTTTTTTCTGCAAACATACCTGTAGGACTGAGGAAAGTCTTTACTTGTTGCATTTCTTCTGGTCATGAAGCTGCTAAGGCACAGGAGCCAGAGTGGGGAGAGGTGGCAACCTAAAGTGTAAGAGCTATGGCTGCTTCTAGGCAGGCATTTTGCTCCAGTTTGGCATACACACAACCTTATCTCCTACCAACTTCCTACATTTTCCTCTGCTTTTGTCCCTATCTTTCATAAACCTGATTTAGTAGGGAGGGGGGACATTTCTGGGTTTGTTTTTTGGGTCCAAAATGCAGGGGAAACTGCTGCATAGAAGCATCATGTAATACAGGATGATGCTGGAAGGCAAGTCCTGATCTATGGGGTTTCTCCACGTAGTTCCTTCCCTCTACCGTCACTCTTGGCTGTTCCATTGTGTTTTAACAACTGCACACCATGCAGAAATTCATGAGGAGGACTAATACACGTAACAGAGAGAACAGGATCCATTTTGGATCAGACTGGACCCTGGGGGGGGGGGATGGCCAGGATACCCAAGAAGTTGAAGCATCTGTAGTTGTATCTTTTGTATTTTGTGTGTGTGCACATGCCTGGAACTCATAGCAACTTCTGGTGACCACTACTGGGACATGTAGGACATTCCAATTCTGCATTAGCCTTTGTCCCAGTCTTGTTCTTGAGTTTGTGTGGGGGCAGGGAGCAAGCAGGGAACATGCAGCCCTGCTCCAAAGATGCCAATGCAGAATTCAGGAATAAGAGCCACCTTGAGGAGCCCCTCACAGAAGGGAGGCAAGTGCTAAGTGCAGAATCGGTCTCAGAGAAGTGACGATACAGGCTGCCTCTGCCTCCCGGTCCTGGTATTTCAAGCTCTCCCATCCAAATACTTGCCAGTACTGGCCTGCTTAGCTTCTGAGATCTGACAAGGTTAGACTTGCCTGGGATATCCAGGTCAGATGGGTACCTGTTCATTACTCTGGTGGGTTAAATGTCAGTTCAACCATGCTCTGTTTAATCCTTAACATAAAAGAGTTCTCAGCTCTACTGATGCTACATAATTATTGTTAAAACAAGATCAGGAAGATGCAGTTGAAACTGGAGAGAGCCACAGGTCAAAATGAGGCTGCACAGCAACTGGTGTGGAATCAGTCCCTTGAGTTGGGAAAGCAGAAGCCCGGGGGTGGACCAACTGCTACTGCAGAATGAGTCCATGTCTGTCTCCAAGTTAGGCTCTCTTCACACCAACAAATATTCATCATGCTGAGAACCTTATGTGGTTAAACAAAATGTGGTGGGAGAGAAGACCTGTGAACACATCTTGAGACCTCTGAAGTGGCAGGGAGGACACTGCAGGCTGTTCTGGTTAAAAGTACCCTTCCTGAACTGCTTTTTAAAAAAACTGTGAGGAAGTTGTAGGAAGGGCAATTTTCATCAGAAAATTAGCCTGTAAGGAAAGGGTTAAACCACCCACAGCAGCTGCTACAATCAAATTTGCAGCCCCCAACAGTATTTCAGTAAAAAAGAAGGGGGAAGTGTTGGGAGACTTCTCATAGGTATCTTACATGATGGGTGTTTTTACACTGACAGTTTGTGGCTCTCTATCACTGCATTGGAAACTCACCTTTTACATTACTTAACGTTCTCACAACTGTTTTGCATCGTTGCTGCCCGAAGCATCTACATTTGTTTCGGTGAGATGGGTTCTGGCGCTGCTGTTGCAATGTTTTTCTCAAAACTAGTTTTGATCCGGTCATTTCTCTACAGGCGTTTCAAACTTATAGAAGTTTTCATGCGTTTTAAAGGACTCCTCCAAAAGCCACAAGGTGCAGTAATTTGCATGAGAACTGACAGCACTTGAAATTTTTTACATATCATTGCTTGCCTCATCTTGTAATTTAAATATGTATTGTTTTTGCAGTGTTCACACGATTTCCAAGCGATTATATATATTTAACTAAGCACTGGTATTCTGGCTGCCCTATGATCAGAGACCTGCCGCTCCCCAACTGAAGCTTTGAGCAGGCAATATAAAAGTTTGGCTACGCAAAATTAGCAGAGCAAATCCACAAATGTAAAAGGAAAATAATTAAAGCGGAACGGTGGCAGGCGATTTGAAGACTCTAAAACTTGGGATCAAACTGAATGTAAAAACACCCTATGTCTGCTTTGGTCCTCATCAGGGCTTTTTTTTTGTAGAAAAAGCCCGCAGGAACTCATCAGCATATTAGGCCACACACCCCGATGCCAAGCCAGCCAGAACTGTGTTCCTGTGTGTTCCTGCTAAAAAAAAAGCCCTGGTTCTCATCCATATCTATCAATCATTACTAGCTTCTTAAGTGCAAACACAGCTTCCTCATAGGTTTCAGTCCATTCGAGAACTACACCCTTGGGGGGATCTCCACCTATGTCCCTATATCCAAACGCAAGGAATGATCTAGAATGCCATTCAGATAATGCTCATTTGAGCTTTATGAGCATGCAGATATTTATTAAGCAATGACAAGGCAAAGAGTTGGACAACAGTGGGCAGCGATCTTCTTGTCTCATTTTCTTCCCTGCTCAGCAGGAACCCCCGCCAGGTCTGGTTGCATTAGGTCTTGGTAGCCACTGCTGCTGGCAGAAAACTGGTGAAAAAGCAGGAGACAGTGGGAAAGGACATATGTTAGAGTCATAAAAGTAAGAAGAATCGGCATTTGAATCACTTGTGAAACTTCTGCTGAAAATGAGGGGGGAAATTGTACATGTTTATTTCCTCATAATGTCTAAAGGGAAAATGTAGTGGTTGTCAAACTGAGGACCCAAAAGTGGATGGGTCTTTTGCAGATGGGTTGCAAGGGGAGGAGGAGGAGGAGGAACAACAAGGTGAGTTGGAAGACAAGTCTCTTTGCGGCTTGATAGCAAATCTGAGTTTGCCTCTGAATAATGCACTAGGAAATGCAGCCTACTAAGTAAAGTGATCCTTAATAATAAAACTGTAGTGGTATTGGCAAAATAGAGCTCTCCCATTGGTTGAGCTCCAACAACTATTGGCTTATCACCTGTCACTCCACACCTCTACACACCTATTGGCTCACTCCCCTGTTTTCCACCCACATCAGCCCAGGAACATTGGAAACAACTGCCATAACCGCACTCTTGCCTCTGACAGGCACACATCTCAGACACTTTGGTGGCTACTCTCCCTCAGAAGTCTTCACAAATGGTTCCCGCTGTCCTGTGCCCTCCCAAACTGCCTTCAGGCCCCCAACACCTACATGGCTCTGCCAGCCAACAACAGTGCACAGCCCCCCTTCTCTCACACAACAACAGCCTGAAGCCCTCAGAGCAGCTACTGCTGTCCTGCACCCTCACAAACAGTCTCCAGTCCAGCAAGTACCTCAGCTTGCCCCAAAAAGCTCACACAGACCGATAACAATGCCCAGCCCCTCTCTCACACACACAAACACCTTAGGACTTTGCACAGGGCTCTGCCACTCTGCCACACCCTCCACAACATCACTGGGGTCTCTGCCACCAACACCACTCTGACTCCCCCTGCAAGGTCCACAAAACAGCCCTCCAGGCTGCCACTCACCCCGGACTGCCTCCCAAGTTCAGGCAGCACCACTCACCCTCCTCTGCCCTTCCAAGGCTGTGCTCACAGCCCGGCTCCTGTATATCCATCTCTGACATGGCCTCAGAGCTGCCATTGCAAAAGCCGTCTCCCAACCCTTCTACAACACACAACACCTCCAAAGCAGCTCTCCCGACGCAGCCCAACAACTCATTGGCCCAACCTCTATCAACGTACACAACAACTGCTGGAGCCACTAATACTTGTGTCAGCCTGGGGGGTGAGGGTTCACTACCATGCTGGATTGCCCAGTGAGGACTTTGTGTTGAGGAGGGAGAGAGTTGGCCTCTGTTGAGAAATGCTTTACCTTGCACAACACAGGCAGGGGCTGTGCCTCAGGGATGGAGCCAGGCCATGGCGTGGGGGGGACAGCTTTCGACAATGCATTGCACAGTCAGGATACTGTGAAGGTGGGGGAAAATACACATCACCAGCCTCTGCGCAAAATCCCATTAATACCTCAAATAACCTTCATCCTTTACAATTCCTGTCTTTCTATAGAGAGAAAATACCTTCATATTCTCTGCAACTGATAAGTCCAGAGGTATGACAACAGCAGGGGCTGCGGTTCAATGATACAGCATCTGCTTGCCATGCAGAACCTTGCAAGATCAATCCCTTACATGTCTTTAATAACTGCATGAGATACTAAGAGCTTGCTGCCACTCTGAGTGCACTCTGAGGGGTCTGCTCCTGACAAGGTGGGTGGGTGGGGGACAAGGCCTTTTCAAGGCCTAGTTTGCCCTCTGAGGCAGAACTGCTTGGGCCAACTCCTGACTACAGCTGCCAGCTCCGGGTTGGTGCTGGAATTTGTTGTGGAGTCTAAGTAAGCCAGAGTTTGGGGAGGGAAGAGACCTTGACTGAATATAATGCCATATAGTCCATCCTTCAAAGCAGTTCTTTTCTCCAGGAGGTTGTCTACCCTAACCCTAGCCTCTGGGTGACTTGATGCCACCTGACTGGCATGACTTAACTAGACCTAGCTGCTTGTTCCTGTTCAGCAGCAACCCTGTCCCCCCCCCCCCCATGATAGCCTGTGTGACTTCACAGTTGCCAACTGATCCGTTTCAAGGTTTTGGTACTGATGTTTAAAGCCTTACACGGCCTGGGACCGACATACTTGAGGGACCATCTTTCCCCATACACGCCCTGGAAGTCATTGCGGTCTGCTACACAACACCTCCTGACCACCCCTGGCCTGAAGGACATCCGTTTTGTCTCAATCATGGCCAGGGCCTTCTCGGCTCTGGCCTCTGCCTGGTGGAATCAGCTCCCTATGGAGATCCAGGCCCTACTTGAATAACTATCATTTCATAGGGCCTGTAAGATGGAGCTGTTCCACAGGGCCTTTGGTTGAGGCAGTGGGCGTCCTATTCCAGCAACTATTCCATCAGTTGGCCTCCCTTGTTCGGACATCATGCTTTACAGACTATAGTGTTATCCTATTTATTATCACCATCATTTCATCTTGGGCCAAAAACTGCTGTATCCTGTGAAATGTGCCATTCCCACCTGATGATGCACTTTATTTGTTTTATTGTTCTATTATTTGATTTGCTAATTTTATTGTATTGTTTTTAAATTTATAAGATAGGTTTTTATTGTTGTTCAGTTCATGTTGTGATCCACCCTGAGCCCATTATGGGAAAGGACAAAATATAAGCCTACTAAATAAATAAAATAAATAAATGCCAGATTTAAATGTGCATTGGGCAAGGGCTCTCTCTGTATTGTGGCTCTTAATGAAATAGGGAAACCAATAATTATTTCGTTTTAGTTAATTCTGTTGAAAGCCTTTTTACTTTCTTCATGTGGCCCTTGGCCTTTGGAACTCCACAGCAAGGGAGCCTGCCTGGCAGCTCCATCCAGGACTTCAGAACATCATCAGAGATCTTCTTACACGGGAAGGTTTGATGGTATTTGAGGGAAGTTAAGGCTGATTCCTGTTGTAACTTATGCATTTTTCTGGAGGATCTGCAGATTTTACAATTATTTTTAGCTCTGATATTGTCACTGTATCCTATTGTTATGTTAAATTGTATATATTCTATCTACACTGCAAGCCCATTTGGGCTAGTAACACACAGTATACATTCTAAAATAAATGTATTATGGCATTTTTAATGTAAGCTTTTTTCATGGGATAATGCTGCTGTTTTGTCTCCTTTCCTGCTGTGGTTTATTTATAGTTTGTTTTACACTGTTTGTTTTATATGGGAGACTTATACAGATTTTGCTGTGACTTCTCCCAGAGAATCTTGGGATTGGTAGCTCACAGAAGTTCTGAATATTCTCTGTAGGGTTACCAATACAGATTGTTTTTGGTTTTTAGTATAGAGATGTAGTAAGAGATGACTTTAATGTTTTATGCCTTGAAACTGCCTTAACTGTCTTTGGACAGAAAGACAATAAATAAGCTGTATGTATAACCAAATGCTAACCTATCCTTTAGCTAAAGGAGAAAAGGGAGTATGCAAATCCATCTTTCATTGCTACAAAGAAAGGCAGAAAAGAAACATTGAGAATGCCTATTTTCTAAGCCAGTTACAGAAAAAGATGTTTCTTTTGTATCAATATAGAAATAGTAAATTACCTTTCTTTGTCAGACATGCGGATGTCTTCTGATCTAGAATAAAATGAATATTAAGATTACTAAAAATGCATCTTTACACAGAATGATATGTAATGACTACCAGTGTTCCCTCTAAGCTGAGTTAGCATGAGCTAGCTCACAGATTTTTAGCCTCCAGCTCACACATTTTTGTCTTCGTTCAGGAAGGATGACCCCAGAGCACACTAATTTATTTAGTAGCTCACAACTTTAATGCCAGTAGCTCACATAGCAGAATTTTTGCTCACTAGACTCTGCAGCTTAGAGGTAACATTGATGACTACCCTCGTCCCAAAAGGGATCTGACTCTGAAAGGGAAATTCCATTCTTTATTAACAATACAATCTTATCAAGGACATTGTAGATTTGAAAAAACAATGATTTGGGTTAACTTTCATGGGTTTCTATCATGAACTGCGTCAGAATGGCTGAACTGCATCTGTTCTGGAGGGACGGTGGCTCAGTGGTAGAGCATCTGCTTGGGAAGCAGAAGGTCCCAGGTTCAATCCCCGGCATCTCCAAAAAAGGGTCCAGGCAAATAGGTGTGAAAAACCTCAGCTTGAGACCCTGGAGAGCCGCTGCCAGTCTGAGAAGACAATACTGACTTTGATGGACCAAAGGTCTGATTCAGTATAAGGCAGCTTCATATGTTCAGCCAGAGAATGATGCATGAAGTCAGTAAGTAGTCGACAAATATGATTGCATAAATCAGGATCTAAATAAAAAGTTATTTTGGTGAATTAATAGTCAGTAAGAAGAAAATTTTATTGTTAAACTGCAGTTTTTAAAGAGGAAGAGACGCTGACAGCTAAGGGCTGTGATCTTAGGAATGGGAGAAGTATAAACAGGTTGCTTACCTGTAACTGATGATCTTCGAGTGGTCATCTGTGCAGTCACACACATGGGTCTTGCCGCAGGCAACGGATCCATACCTCGGAGCTCCAATAGCTCGTATATAACGTCTTTTGGCGCGCTTTCCTCCCGCCCTGGGGAGCGGGCAGCGACCGCGCATGCCTGGAGCGGGGGGAGAGCGCCCATTCCACTCAGTTTCTTCCAGCCGCCGCTGGCAGAGACACTATGAAGAGTAAGAGGTTAATGAACAATCACCAGGAGCCAGCAGCGGGGAAGGCTGGGTGGGCGTGTGTGACTGCACAGATGACCACTCGAAGATCATCAGTTACAGGTAAGCAACCTGTTTATCTTCTTCGTGGTCTCTGTGCAGTCCCACACATGGGTGACTAGCCAGCTAGGTGTCCTGGAGGAGGGTGCTGGTAAAGAAGAAGTTAGTCACGTAAAACAAGCAGTCAAATGCAATTACATTGTAATCAGTCAAATGCAATCACATTGCAACATGAAATATGCAACAACATATGCAACATGGTATGCAAGTTAAAGATGGAAGCGGATGCACTCACCCGAAGCTTCAGTGGAAGATGGATTTGAGGACCGCCTGACCGAAGGAGGCGTCACGTCTCGCACGAACGTCTAGCGCATAATGGGAGACGAACGTGGATGGAGAGGACCAGGATGCAGCCGCACAAATGTCCTCCAGAGAAACGCCTTGCAGGAAAGCCGAAGACGTCGAGACCGCTCTAGTAGAGTGGGCCTTAAGGCCTTCGGGTAAGGGCTGCTTAGCCAGCTCGTAGCACAACCTGATGGCACTAACTACCCATTTAGACAGCCTTTGGGTAGAAATTTTGTGACCCTTGTGAGGGTTGCCGTAGGCCACAAACAGATTAGGGTCCTTACGGAAAGGTTGTGTACGATCAAGGTAGAAGGACAAAGCCCTTCTGACGTCCAAAGAGTGTAGGGCTCGTTGTCCCTGGTCGGATGGGTTGGAGAAAAACGTTGGTAAGGAAGTTGAGGTCGATAAGTGGAACTGGGAGACAACCTTAGGCAGGAACGCAGGGTCCGGTCGTAAAACAACTTTGTCCCTATGGAACATGGTGTAGGGAGGATCGTAACGGAAGGCGCATAAGTCACTTGCCCGTTTGCCTGAGGTGAGGGCTACGAGCAATGCCGTCTTCCAGGAAAGAAGGTTGAGGTCTGCGGTGGCCATAGGTTCAAAGGGGGCCCTTATCAGGCAGGAAAGAACTAACGATAAACTCCAGGTCGGGGCAAAGGGTTTAACAGGTGGGTTGAGGTGCAACATGCCCTTAAGAAAGGACTTGGATAAGGGATGGGAGAACACAGTCTTGCCGTCAACCAAATTGTGGAAAGCAGAGACAGCAGAAAGATGCACCTTTAAGGAAGAATAACAGAGTCCTGCTTTTTGCAGAGAGAGCAGATAGTCCAGGATCAGGTTCAAGGGTGCCGACTCCGGCTGTAGATGCTTAGATGTCGTAAAGGAACAGAAGCGCTTCCATTTACGCTGATAGGAAAGTCTCGTGGAAGGCTTCCTTGCGTTAAGGATGACATTGGCTACCTCTGCAGAGAGGTAGGAGGGTGTATTCTCCAGGCTGTCAGGGCCAGGACTCGAGGGTTGTGATGCAGAACCTGACCGTTGGCCTGGGAGAGAAGGTCGCCCGCAGGAGGAAGTCGGCGGTAAGTGTGGCATGAGAGTTGAAGAAGCCCCGTGAACCACGGTTGTCGAGGCCACCATGGCGCAATGAGGATGCAGTCTGTTCCATCCCGAGCTATCTTCACCAACACCCGCGTCAGAAGAGGAGTTGGTGGGAAGAAGTAATGAAGGGGGCCCGTCCAGTTGTGTAGGAAGGCGTCGTTGCCCCTCCTGGAGTAAAACCGAGGGCATTTGGCACTGTCCCGGGATGCAAAGACGTCCACCTTGGGTATTCCGAAGCATCGGAAGATGCGTCGAAGGTAGGTTGGATTGATGGACCATTCGTGATCGTCTATGCGAAACCTGCTGAGGGAGTCGGCCAGAGCATTCTCCACACCTGGGAGGTGAATGGCAGTCATGTAGATGTTGTGCTTGACACACCATTCCCAGAGCAGTACGGCTATACGGCAGAGACGGAGGGATCTGGTGCCGCCTTGTTTGTTTATGTAATAAACTGTTGCCATATTGTCCGTGGAGATCTGAACGTGCCGGTCCCTTATCAGGGGAAGAAAGGACTGTAGAGCTCTGTGTACCGCGATCAGTTCCAAGCAATTTATATGCATGGTTCTCTCGGAGGTTGTCCAGAGACCTCTCACAGTCTTGTCCTTTAGGTGGGCTCCCCAACCCCACCAGGAGGCATCTGTTGTAACTATGGCCGTTGGAGAGGTTGACAGAAACGGCCTGCCCTCGAGGAGATTGTTGGGAACAGTCCACCACGTGAGGGAGAGAAGCGCCTTGTGTGGAACAGTCAGCAAAGAACTTTGAGATTGTGTCTGAGGGTGGTAAGCTCTTACAAACCAGATTTGCAGTTGTCGCATCCTTAACCTGGCAAAGCGGAGGACGGACGTAGTGGCGGCCATGAGGCCCAGCAGGCGTTGGATTGTAAGCGCGGACTGACAGGGTTGTTGTTGTACTGACTTGGCTAGGGTGATAATTGTCTGTGCCCGATCTTCGGGAAGAAAGACTCGATGTAGGGAGGTGTGGAGAAGAGCTCCTATAAATTTGAGCTCCTGGGTAGGTGTGAGGTGTGATTTTGAGGCATTCACACGAAGGCCCAGGGAAGTCAGGAGAGTGAGAGCTGTGTCGAGGTTGTGCTCTAGTTGTTGTTGAGTTGGGGCCACCAGAAGCCAGTCGTCTATATATGGGAAGACTGGGATGTTCCGGATGCGAAGCGCAGCCGCCACCACTGCCATGCACTTTGTAAAAACGCGGGGCGCAGTGGAAAGGCCGAATGGTAGGGAAACATATTGGTAGTGGTCCTCGCCCATGGCAAAACGCAGATACTTCCGATGTTGAGGTCGGATGGTCACATGGAAGTAGGCGTCCTGAAGATCGAGAGAGGCCATCCAGGAATTCCTGGGTATGAGGGGCAAGATGGACTGCAGGGAGATCATTCTGAACCTCCTGTATTGGATGTATTTGTTGAGCCTCCTCAGATCCAGAATGGGGCGCCTGCCTCCATCCCTCTTGGGGACTAGGAAGTATTTTGAATAAAAGCCTGTCCCTCGGTGGAGAGGAGGGACGGGTTCTATGGCGTTCTTGTGCAGTAAGTCCAGAATCTCCTGATGCAGGGGAGAAGACGGGGGTGTAGCGATGAAGGAATGGTGATGAGGTGGAGAAATGAACTCGATTGCGTAACCTAGGCGCACGATGGTCAGCACCCAGGAGTCTGTTGTTATCGAATTCCAAGTTCGGAGGAAGGGTGAGAGACGGGTGCGGGGCGTTGGCAGAGTGTGAGGAGAGTCAAAGAGACTGCTTTGAAGGAAGGGAGGACTTTTTGGGCTGCTGTGAGCGAGGCCTCTGTTGAAACGCAGGTTTCTGTTGTCCACTCTTCCGTTTCCAGAAATCATTGCGCCTAGGAGATCGTTGGCGCCTCTGGAATGATGGTCTCCAGGATCTTGTACGGTTAGGCTGCTGGGAGAACGGTTGAGAAACTCCCAGACGTTTTGCGCGCTTGCGCCCGTCGTCCACTGAGGTGAGAACCTCATCAGTAGAGGCATGGAAGAGACCCAGGCCATCAAAGGGGAGATCTTCGATCTTTTGCTTAATGTCCGGCTGTAGGTTGGTGGACCTTAGCCAGGCATGACGGCGAAGGGCGACAGATGACGCAAAAACCCTTGAAGAGCAGGAGACAGCGTGGCGAATGGAATTTATTTGTTGCTTCGATACCCTAGATAGTTCTGATACTAGCCCAGAGGCCACCTTTTGAGAGGGTTCCGGAAGGGAAGGGATGAGAGGTGTAAATTGGTTGGCCAGATGGAAGATGTAGGCCGAGAAGTAGGCAAGATAATTGTTCAGTTTCGAATTTGTTGAGGCAAGGTTGAACATTTTTCTGGCCAGGGTGTCCAGCTTCCTGCCCTCTCGGTCTGGAGGTGTTGGATGTCTGGAGGGCTTAGCCTTAGTGGCTGAGTGCACGATAATGGAATTGGGTGCTGGATGGGAAGCAAGAAATTTAGCCTCGGGAGCATGAACCCTATAAAGCGAGTCCAAGCGTTTAGAAGTAGGGGGAATGGAGGCTGGTTTTTCCCAGGTCTCACGGAGGCCTTCGAGGTGCACCGGTAGCATAGGGAGTAGTGAACCAGGTGGAAAGTCCGTTTGTACAAGGTCGTGTACGATATCAGAGACCTTAGGTGAGTCCGACGGAAGGGTAATGTTTAAAGCCTCGGCCATAGCAGTAATCAGATGGAGGTAGGCCTTGGAGGCATCAGATGGAGAGAGTCGGGGCTGTGGTGCCGAATCCGAGACTACCGAGTCTGGGTGGTCCTCGGAGTCAGATGAAGCTACGGAGTCGGCGTCGGAACGGGAGTCGTCACCGGAAGGAGGGGGCGGTGGCGGAATCGGGTCCGAAGGGGCGGTCTGAGGCTTCAGCACCTGGTCGCGTTGGTCCGTGTGGGTATGGACCGGAGGAGCAGTCGAGGTAGAAGCTAACGGAGTGCGCGGTCTAGCACCTTCTGCCTGGTAAGAGTCCCGAGATTGCTGTATACATTCCCGTAGTCGCTCACGGAGTCGGGGGGAGTAACGAGAATAATCAGGTTCTCGGATCGGATAAGGTTCTCGGGCCCGATCTTGATCACGGGGTCGCGGATAGTAGCGATCACGGATCCTAGGCGAATCGGGAAAACGCTCGACATCGCGGAAGCGCGGGGAGTCCCGGTGTCGTGGGGAATCCCGGAGTCGTCGTAGGGAATCACGGGGTCGATCACGGGGTCTAGGAGAATCCGCGTATCGAATAGCAGAGTACGTTGAGAAATCGGAACCCTCCACGGATGGGGACCGAGAAGGATGGCGATGGAACCGACGTTTAGGAGAAGGGGACCGAGAGAAATGGCGGTCGTACCTCGAAAGGGCGTAGTATTGTCGATACTGGCCCGAAGAGTCGGAGTCTCGGCGCCTGCGTGGCGATCTGGAGCGGCCTCTACGAGGCGGCGACCGAGATAGGGCTCGATGAAGAGGTGAGCGAGCGCGGCCTTCATTTGAAGCTTGAGTGGCCGAATCCCTATACAGGGGAGAAATCCCGATGTCTCGGAAGGATCCGATCCGAAGCGGAGGCTTGAGATAGGTCTGAGTCGAATCTGTAGTCAGGTCGGGTTGCATGAAGTCGGCAGGGACCACGCTGTGCACTGAAGGCGAACGAGAGTGGACCGGTATGACCTCTACTGCTGTAGATGAGTGAGGAGTCAGTTGCGGCATGTCGGTGATGACGTCAGAAGGAGCCGACAGTTCAAGCGGAAGTGCGGGCTGCGTCGAGGCCGTGGTATCCATAGGCGTCGAAACTGGAGCCCGAGGCTCTTTAGGAGCCGAGTGCGAGTGGTGTAGTTTCCTCGGAGCCGAATCAGCCGATTCGGAAAGGCGAGACTTTTTGGGCGCCGAATCGGAAGATTCGAGATGGCGCGATTTTTTCGAAGCCTTATGGCCTGGATCGGCGTGCTTCGAAGATTTTTTAACGGACTTGTGCTTCTGCTTAGGAAGAGACACGTCCGCAGAGGCCGAAGCTCCCGATTGTTGTTGGGGAGGCGGCGGGTCCGAGGCGGGCATAGCCCTCAGGGACAGTTCAATAAGGAAACTCCGGAGCCTGGCTGCACGGTTTTTCCGGGCTTGCTTGCCGAAGTTCGCACAGTGAGGGCAGGAGTCAACTCGATGAGCTTCGCCCAAACAAAACAGGCAGTGGCTGTGGCCGTCTGACGAAGGGATTTTGGTCCCACAGCGCGTGCACTTTTTAAAGGTAACTTTCCCTTCCATGCGCCCCGGACAAGGGAGGGGAGGGAAGGGAAAAAGGAGAGAATAGCGCAGGGAGCGGTTTTTTTTTTTTTTTTTTTTTTTCTGGGACGAAAAGGGTAGCGAGAAGAGGAAAATACTAAGTAGTGAAAGAAGGAATAAGAGATGAGGTAACGGACGAGCTAAGGAGGAACGCAGCGAGGAGGGTGTTGTCCGGGCGGCGGTAGGAAAGAAACTGAGTGGAATGGGCGCTCTCCCCCCGCTCCAGGCATGCGCGGTCGCTGCCCGCTCCCCAGGGCGGGAGGAAAGCGCGCCAAAAGACGTTATATACGAGCTATTGGAGCTCCGAGGTATGGATCCGTTGCCTGCGGCAAGACCCATGTGTGGGACTGCACAGAGACCACGAAGAAGATCAGAGAAATCATCCTCCCTTACAAACTGGAGAACAGTGTAACCCAACAAGTAACAACCATTCCTGCTCCTGAACAAATTCTGATACTTCTGTTAAAGGGGTAAGGAATCTATGAGGAAATGCTTTGCTCAACACATGCACACAAATTGCATTTCCCAGCCATAACAATAAACTGGGTATAACATTAGTATAGAAGTGTATAGCTTCACAATATGACAGCTCCATCTCTGTATTCATTCTTGTCTCGTCCCTATCTCCCTTTCATATTTCCAGATAAGATCAACTTTTCTTTGCATTTTGCAAGTAGTATTACTACTAAAAATATGAAATATTATGTGTTTAAACTGCCTTAAGCAAGTTTTATTGCTTGGAAAGGCAGGATATCAGTTATCTAAATAAACATGTAGGGATAGGTAAACTTCCTCAAGCTCTCTCAACAGAATGATCCTCTCTCCCTCCATGAAGATGCCCAGAACAAAACATTGCAGCACTAACAATTCAGCAATACGAAAGCCTTGGAACACTGGGACCCAATTGAATGTACCTGGCAGTTCTGGGACTTTTTGTGTCTTGAATGTTACTGTTGTGGCTTTTTTCTGGATGCTCTGATGGAGGTGGACAAATGGAAGGACTTTTCTCCTCTGTACACCAGCAAGTAAGTTTGAAAGAAGGGAAAGGAAAGGTATAGGGAGTAGGGTGGAGTGCAGACTGGGACATCACTAGCCCAAGCTCCAGTGCATACCAATCTCAAGCTTTGGAAAGATGTCTATTTCAAGCACATACCACACACCCCACACACACATATGAACTTTGTTAGCATCATTAATGTAACATTTTGCATGCATCATGTGAAAGAAAGCTCAACACAGCAATCTGTAACTTACTGATAGTCTTGCAAGTCACCCTCTTCAGCAACGTAATCATTGTATCTTTTCCACTTGACAACCAGAATGATTGACCCAACAACAACAGGCAGAAAGAGCAAAAAGCTTAGGAGCAACCACATCTTCGTATTGACTGGCAAGCTTCTTTCAGTGATCTCTAGATGAGAAGACATTTCAAAATAAGATTTTGCTGGCAGCTAGGTAGAGCACAGTGGCTAAGAAAATGGATCTGGGAGGCTACTGATTTGAAATTTTACAAGGGAGATTTGTATATACATAACAATATACACAACACAGCTCCCAGCCAACATGACTTTTGTAAATACAGCTCCAATGATTCTCAGCACTGCCTTTTTGAATGGTCAAAGAAGATGCCTCCTTCTTGCTTCGCCAGCTGAAAAGCTGGCTGGATCCAATCCACTTATTAGTATACAGTATGAGAAAACAAACCAGAAAGAACTTGCACAAAAAAAAGACTTGGACCACTACTGTTTATGTCAGACTTGTGAACAGCCACTTGCCTAGAATGAGTAGAACTTGCCAAGAGGACTGGCACTTGAGTCGCATGCAGCCTGATCCCATGCAAATTTGCTTGCAAGGAAGTTCCACAGCTTTAATGGAGCATACACTCTGCTAAGTAGGACTGCAGCCAGCTTGCACCAATTCCCCAGCATCAACAACAAAATTGATTCTGTAGACATCTTTTTTGACAGTCCTAAATTCTCAGAATTAAGAGCTGAACTGACCCCCCCCCCCCCCGCCCCATTATTTAATCAGAACTCTTTCTCTCTCTTCTCAGAAGTGAAATTATCTTGGCTACTCAAATGGGTTTTTTTGTTTTGTTTTGTTTTGAACTACTCTGTGTGTGGTGAAATTCCTGGCAGCTGTCCCTAAGCTACATGATAACTAATTGTAGGTTCTTATGTAGGATGACTTTGGTTGTAAAAAGAGTAAGAAGTAAAGTGATCCCTTAACATCATATGGCCTTTAAAGTAGGGGGGAAACTCCTGAATGCTCACTCCAGCCAGCAATTCTGCCTGAAGCTCTCCTATATGGCTACCATATGGGCACTGCACCACTTCAGGCTACATATGGAGGCTCACATGACTGAACAGTATTCTACTCCCCCCACCCCCCAGTTCCTTGCACACAAAAAAGTAGGATTTGAGAAGGAGCATGAGGCTAGAATACCTCTCCCATATGTAGAGGGAAAATTTTGTACAGAAGAACATTCAGTTGTGTGAGCCTCCATCTAGAGTCTGAAGTAAGATTTGTTTTTGAGTAAATATACATCTCTCTTTAGGTGAGCTTGACATTCCATTGTTTCATCAATCAAACACCACAATCAGGGTAACTAATAGGCCTGGAGGAGAATATCTTGTCCTTTTCATAGAAGCTTAGTGTAAGGTATGGAGGTAAACAACATCCTATAAAGCCTCTATTAAGGAAAGGACATCTTTTTCCAGGCCTCTTGGCAACCCCCAATCTCAGTGAAAATATCCTGAAAATCAAGTCAGCAGTCCCATTTCACATCTTCAATCATGACCCTCCAGAAAATAATACAATAAATACATAATACCTTTGTAAGTTGACCAATAAGGGCTACAGTTTATGGTATTGTTTATTGCATGCATTTCTTGTTTTTACTGCATTTTTTAGTTTTTAAATCCAGTTTTTGCATTTTTTCCATCATGCCTTGTACTGTTTCTGTTGTGTTTTCTAACTTTGTAATCCCATTTTATCACAATGTTTGTTATTTGTCTTATACTGTTTCTATTGCATTGCTAAATTTTGTAACCCATCTTGAGTCTCAGCAAGAAAGGCAGAATTCAAATAAATAAGTGGAAAGCAACAGCCCTTCAGCAAACATGGAAAGTTGATCATAGGGTTGCCAGGACCAACTCAGAAAATACCTGGGGACTTGGGGGCTGGAGCCAGGAGACTTTCCCACTCCCTCAATAAATAAAAATAAAGCAGTGAAGTTCCCCTGAATACAGTCTTCATTTCCACATCCTCTTTTTTTGCTTTGAAAAACCGCCCTCGACTAAATGAAAGTGAGAACACACACACACTCACAAAACAGTCAAAATAAGCAGTTTGCAAGCACACATTTTTGTGATTTCACTGGGGCAATTTACTCACTGGAGCTGTTGAATGTAACCATCTGCTGTATTTTAACCAACTTCTTCAGAGAAACAGGAAAACAAAAGCAGAGCAGCCTAGGGGGTGAAGCTTTCCTCCAAACAAACAGAGGGACTCTGCTGACTTGTCTTCCTTTCAGACACTCATCAGAAAGGTCCATGTGGCTCTACCCACGCCCCCCCCCCCACCCATTCAGCTTTCCTCTTGGTCTCCCATCCAAGTACTAACCACAGGATTTAAAGGCATGCACACAGTCCAAAACACATGCAGTCTGCAGGCTTCTAAGCCTGCCAAGATATAAAGGCACATGGTGGCTGTTGGGGCGGGGCTTCCCTCCGCCAGCCAACTGGCTGGCAGTGGGAAGAAGCCTGCAAAACCAGGGGATCCACTGCCTGGACCTGGGATTGGCAAGTCTAGTAGATCAGCTCATATTTAGAGCTAGTTCTGCAAGTAGTGTGGTCTCCTCATGAACAATGGCCTGTGCATGAGTAAATGCCTGCTGGGGAGCAAAGGCTTAATGAACCAATTATTTTCATTTACTAGTTTGTCTTTTTCATTATACCTGTTAGTATATAAAAACGATGCATTCACTGTAATAAGTATTCTGAGAAACTGGAAGACTTTCTTCTGAGGCCAGGCTTGAAAAAAGTAAATATCACATCCAGTTGCCCATAGTACAACTAGATTCCCCAAGGAAGCTTACAGGCAGGGCAAGATTGTGAAAGCCACAATAAGTTCTTTGTCCTGTAAGAACAGGCATATTGCCTTGGGTCCCATTTCAAGCTTTCATAACTTGTAGCCCTCACTAGGTCTGTTTTGCACAGGTAAGTTTGCATTGCTGCTTCCTTTTTGGATGGAGGGGCAAGCTATCCACCGTGCTCTTCTGCAGATCCTGTTCTTTTCAACAAGACCTGTCCACATGAGCCTCCTACTATGAGCTGTGCCACGTTTATCAGTAGGAGAATGGACATTGTTTGGAGTCTTCATCTCAGATGCCCTTTGGTTTGTCTTTGTCCCTATTGTGTTGTACATCAGTGTTCTAGAGATCTATATTCCTACTAGCATGCATTGACTGCTGACTATGCACTTAGTTAGCCAGGACAGAGAGGTTTGTCTTTACTGCATTTGTTTCCATTGAGACTAACCATTTTTCAAAAAGTGAATCCCACTGTCAATGCTTCCTCCGAGGTGGCTTCCTTTCATCTTACAATCTGGAGGAGCCCATCCGGGATCACAATGGCAATTTTTGTTATTGTTGCAAATCTGAAAATACAGATGAAAATGAGAAGCAGCATTTACAATGTTTCTGTTTTTAATTTAATCATTTGGAAGTGAGTCATCCCTACTCCCTGTGCCCCAATGCAAAGGGATTTGAACAGTCGGGAGGCTTGAGTCTTGGTATCCATGTTCATTGACTCTATTTGGATTTGGTCCACTAGCCTTTCTTTTTCTCTTATAGAGCAGACCCATCTCTCAATGTATAGATTCAGTTATTTAAATACCAAACAAATGCCCTCTTGCAGATCCTGCTGCCTATAGCTCTACCCATTGCTTCTTTTGCAATGTCCATTCATCATCCACCCCTCCCATTTGTTGTAAGTACCAGCACCTTAACTTGAACTCAGGAACACACAGTGTGAACACTGAAAGCCTTGGTAGGTAATTGACTTTCCATGGTTTGAACCAACTGAACTTTCTGTGTTATCTTCAAGGACAGAGTCATGAATGTATTACAGATACCATAGCATGGATTAACATGACTAGGTTGACCAAGTCTGAGAAGCAAGATTACTTCCATGCTGGGTGGGATTGGGAAAAGGTACTTTTTGCTTTCATATTCATTTGGTTATTCTAGAAGAAGGTCTGAGTTCAACAAGACTCCTAGACTCTTAACTGATTTAACTTCTGACCTCATCCAAATGGGGCAATATGATTATCTCCAGAATACTGGATTGATACATTACTTGGACTAAAGCAGTTAGCTTGGGTTAGCAGGAAACAGCTCACTCTGACTGGCTGAGACACATCCATGGATACGGAATGTATCAATTGGAAGGAGACTAGCAGTGTGGGAAATTGCCTCACATTAGACTTCTGAAGGAGTTCAGTTGTGGTGATTGATTGAGAAGGAGCTGAGAACAGCCTGTCGGCTGAGTTCCTTGAGACAGGGCTGAATTAGAGTTTCTGTCTGAGAGTTTTAATTTGGGAGAAGGGGCAAAACCAGGCTTTTTCTGTGGACAAACTTTCTGAGTGGTGGCACCCTGTGTCACTAAAGTAGAGGAAAACTGAGGGCTCTGCTGAGATCTGTCAGTGCTTCAGGGCAGACTCCTGGTTCAATAAGAACACACAAACACACTGAGGGACTAGGTTCTTGTCGCTGTGAAGAAATCCCAGGAGACAGACAGGAACACTAGCTGTGTGGGACTGAGAACACACAGGATTGAGGGGCTTGTGTGATGGCACTCAAGGGTGTGAGTCCTCAGGTACTACTCTAATGCCTGGAGTGTACCTGTATGCTAAAGAGAGTGTCTGTGTGAAAGACAAAAAGTATGTGACCTTTTTTAATGTTTTAGAAAGCCTGAGTATGTATGGGTTTGTAATCTTTCTCTGAATAGAGTGTTTCCTGGTGTTAAGGAAGCACAGCCTGCCTGTTAGTTTTATATATCTTCAGCCTGCTAGTGTTTTTTTATATCATTTCAGCCTGCTAACATCTCAGGTGATTAGAGATCATTTGTTTAGTTGAACGCCTGCCTGTCAACTGTTTTGTTAATAACCAAACCAATAATTATTATTTCACTCCTTGCCTTCTGTAAATCAATAAACATACTATTTTGGTTTTGAATTTAAAAATGTTTGGTGCCTAGTTATTTTCTGACAGGATTTCATTCTGTGTGCCTGAGGTACTGGGGTGAAGGTGACAAAAAATTCACAGTGGTCATCTTCCCCAAGCTGATCCTAACCATTCCCCACAGTTACCTTTCTGCCTTCAGGGAGACTTTCCATATCAAAACTAATTTTAAAAAATTATTTCTGCACCTGCAGTCTGATGTGATAGCCCATTCTAGCACATCGGTTCTCCTCCTCATTTTCCTGTTGTGACAATCCAGCTTCAGGCCACAGGTAATCACTCTGAGGCTTGCTGGGAGTCACAACCAAAACTGTCACCAACCAAAAGAGCTGCATGACTACAGTATGTCCTGCATGCCACCCCACCAAAGACATATATACAATAAAGTAAGATGTAACAGTTAAATATATAATCTTAGCTGCATTCACATGATTTCTGTTTACTTTCATCCCTCTCACGGAGAACGCAACCCCCACACAGAGGCTGTTTGTTTCAAGATGATGAACAACCTGAAAACCCTAAGCCTCATTGGGCAATGGCCTTCCCCACTTTCATGGAACACGGGGCAGATGACACTTTGGGGAATGGTGCACAGTAGAGCCTGAGATAGCATGTCAAGCGGCCACATGTGGTTCCTGAGACACTCAGGTTTGAGAAAGAAACATCTGCCTCTTTCATGGTGAAACATAATAATCATCGTCACGTTCACTTTACTTACTCCATGTCCAGAGCATTTTTCTTTAGGATTACAATCATATTTCAGGATTTCATAGTTTTCACACACTTGATTGATACAAACCTAAAACACATATAAAAACAGCATTTTGTTTTTTAAAACCCTGACAATTCCAGGCTCAGGAAGCAATCCTTTATTGCACCTCAGGCTCCAACATCTATATCTTGGTCCCCACAATATGCCGCCACCTCAGAATTGGGCAAGTTTGATTTTCACTCTTATAGTAATTCCTGAAACAGTCTTATCACAAGCCAAAATAAGAAAGCTACCATAGGAGCAAACTAGGTGCTTGCCAAGATCCAGTTCTAGGAACTTCAGCCTTTGCCAGTCTTCCACAAAGTAAGGAAAGAATTCTGAGAGAAAGAACAGCAGATAGGGGGGGTTTATCCTTTCAATACTAGCAACTGGAGGCAGATCTCAAAAGGTGCTGAATAAAGTGGTTCCATTTGCTGAACCACTTCAAATAATCTTATCTGAAGCTTCTGCCCTCCCTCTGTTGTCTAGCATTAGATTTTAAATGGCAGGAATAAATCTTTAATGTTATCTTTTATTTTGCTCATCTTATCCTATAAAGCAGTACACCACCATGTAGACTGACAACATTATTTCAACAACAGTAATATTGTGCTAGACTGTATTCTTACTTTAGAAGGTCCACATTTTGTACCATCTTTTAACAGCAGAGGGTCTTGCAAAGTTTCTGACTGTTTCATGTCCAGGGATGCACAAATAATATTTCTCACTGGAGTATACAGGACAGGAACTTTTATTTTAACAAAAGGAACATTGCTTGGATACAGGCAAATTAACTTTCCACATCTGAAATCCCTATCAAGAGCATTTGGAAAAGAAATCAGGATCACTTGTGTGTACAGGATTGTTATTAGAAACCCCAGATTCTTAGGATACCCATCTATCCCATTAACCAACAACCTGGACAAAACCTGAACAAAACCTGGACAAAAGGCCTGGCTCCTTTAATAAAGGCTCAATGAAATGTTATTTCCTTCCATGCCATGACAAACTTCAACTGCCACACATTACGTCTCAATTAAAGGAGCAGGATACTTTTTCCTGAGGCTACTGGCAACTCTATCTTCCCATTTTTTCTTGCTGCTTTTATTAGTCATTAAATTTTAAAAATAAAGCGGTAAACAAATTTTTAATCAGAGAGTCATACAGACCAAAAACAAAGCTGACAGTCTGGTGAAAAACTGGGGGTGCGAGTTTGCAACTGATTTTGGAACCAGAATCAGTACAGGAGCAGAAGGGGGACATTATGGCTCACTGTGCAGAAAACAACATGCCCATGTGACTGTAGGTACTTCAATTCTAGGACTATTAGGCACATTAAAAACCACTATGTCTCCAGGTCTGACCTGAGGGTTCTTAAGGAATTCCAATGTGAACCATTGATCTACTAACCAGCATACATAACTTATCACTAATATCAGCCTCTGTACCAGATGAATGGAGAGCAGCAAATTTTATAGAAGTTTTTAATACGGGGTCCAGAAGGGAACCAGGAAATTACAAGCCACAACTTAAAATCTGTTGTCAGTAGACAAGTAGAAACTGTTATTGAAGACAGAATTATTAAGCATATTAAACACACAGCCTGCTAAGAGAAATGCAGCATGGCTTCTGCAAGAAGTCATGCCTCACCAACCTTTTGGAATTCTCTGAAAAAGCAATCAAGCATATAGATAATGATGACGACATTGGATTTATACCCTGCTCTTCACTCTGAATCTCAGAGCACCTTACAATCTTCTTTACTTTCCATCCCAACAACAGACACCCTGTGAGGTAGGTGGGGCAGAGAGAGCTCTCACAGAAGCTGCCCTTTCAAGAACAGCTCTGTAAGAGCTATGGCTGACCCAAGGCCATTCCAGCAGCTGCAAGTGGAGGAGTGGGGAATCAAACCCGATTCTCCCAGATAAGAATCCACACACTTAACCACTACCAGGTGGGGTTTTTTTTAGCAGGAACGCATAGGAACACAGTTCCTGCTGGGCTTTTTCAACAAAGAAGCCCTGTGTGAAGCAATGGTGATGTCAGGGGGTGTGGCCTAATATGCAAATGATTTCCTGCTGGGCTTTTTCTACCAAAATGCCTTGGCTACTACGCCAAACTGGCTCTCCTTCAGGTATTATATGCTTGGCCTTCCAAAAGACTTCTGACAAGGTACCTCACCAAAGAATCCTGTAAACTTAGTGGTCAGGAGAAAAAAGGCCATGTCCTCTTATGGATTAAAAATTGTTTAAATGACAGGAAGTAGAGAGCAGGAATAAAAAGACAGTTCTCTCAATGGAGGCCAGTGGTATCCCACAAGGAATTGCATTGGGACTGGTGCTATTTAATTTGTACATAAATGATCTGGGATTGGAGATGAGCAGTGTAGTGGCCAAGTTTATGGATGACACAAAATTATTCAGGTTGGTAAAGACCAAGGCTGAATATGAAGTGCTCCAGAAGTACCTTGACAAATTCAGTTTGAAATTGCTGAAACTGAGAGGGAACCTTGGCTTTAAAAGGGGTTTAGACAAATTCATGGAGGCGAGGTCCATCAGTGGCTATAAGCCATGATGACTAAAGGGAGGCAGTCGCACCAGGCACACCATGGAAAAGCCTTGGAAACCTCAACATGAGTTATAAATTGGACTAGATGACCCTGGAGGTCCCTTCCAGCTCTATGATTCTAAGTTTCTTTTCATCAATCTGAATAGTTCCCATTACTTGATAATATCTTTGCACTTCTAGAGCTCCAAAAGGAATGTAGTGTTCCTCTATCACAACACACAGAAAAGCATGTTCAAATACAACACACACATATATACAATCCACAGAGAATTCTTAATTTCTAGATCCTCTCTACTGCCTAATAACGTACTGATTTGAACAAGGCTTATAACCCTCTGATGGATCAGTCCCACAGTGTCCAAACCTATCTGCCTGACGATTAATTACTTCATAACATACATGTGGAGCACTTCTTGCACCTGTGAATATTGAAAAAAAAATAACACATCCATAAAAGCCCAACATAACTTTTTTGACAATGCTTATTTGTATATCATCATCATCAGCCCTTATTGGCATAAAAGAAATCAGTTATACAGGATTAGAGGATTACTAAATTATAAAGACTAAAAATAACCCATGAAATACAAAATATACAGTTAAAATTTAGAAACATGGTTACCAATTAAAACTATGGTTACAAAATCCTTTGGCTTATTTGTATATGTCTGTATATGAGCAGAAGGATTTTTTTTAAAAAAATCACACCTTGTCCTTCTTTGTTTCTGCAAGTCATTTATACCTCTGCTTAAAATCTGGGCCATGCCTAGACTATAGGCTTAAACTAGTAAACTCTTTCTCTATGGCTACTGGTCCTAGGTTCAATGCATTTGGGATTAGGTTTTTACTGCTTCCCCAAAGTACTGTGGAGCATTCATGCACCTTGCAGGATTTCTTGAACTTTTCTCTGACCAAACCTGCTTTGCTGTGCAATTTTAGATAATGTCACAGGCACAACAAAGCCGAGATAGCTGCATTGTGGATGGGAGGATCTGGATTTTCCCAGTCCTAAACAGTTTTAAAAGGGTCAGGTAGCTGGTGATAAAAAGACATTTTAAAGGGTGTTAGATTCATGGAGGATAGGTCTATTAGTGGGTACTATTCATGGTGACAGAAAGGAACCTCCACATTCAGAGGCAGTAAGCCTCTGAATACCAGTGTCATGAGACAACACCAGGGAAAGGCCTTGGCCTCAATGCCATGTCGTTAGACATCCAATTGGTCACAGTGTGCTGAACTAGATGGACCAATGGTCTGATCCAGCAGGGCTCTACTGATGTTCTTATGTCCCATCAACACAGCAGCTAGTCTCCCTGTCCCTATCCTCAAAGCAGCCATTTTCCCTATCTACCACCTGGGGGGTGGGGGGTAGGATTTAAAACCAGAATTATTATTATTAGAAATATATAACAATCTGTGTATCGGTTTCTCTAAATTTCCAGCTTTCATTTTTTAAAAGGCAAGTCGCTTGCCCCTTTCATTGTGGAGATATGCTTTTTCCATTATATCTCCATGGTTAAAGGGGCTAGAGCCTTACTTTTTAAAAAATAAAACCTGGGAATTTAGAGAGCCTGATGCACAGATGTTTCTATGATACCATTATAATTATGTTCAATCATCATTTAAAAAAAAAACTGGAAAAGTCCTGGGAGGGAGTGAAAAGTGGCCACTGCTGGGGAACTGGGACAGGGAAAAGCCTGTCATGGGGAGGGGTCATAGTTCTGTGGCAGTGTCTGTTCTGTATGCAGAAAGTCCTGGGTTCAGTCCTTGGCATCTCCAGTTAAAAGGGTGAGGTAATAGGTGATGTAAAAGACCTCTGCTTGAGACCCTGGAGACCTGCTGCCGGTCTGATTGACTTTGATGGACTAATGTTCTGATTCAGTATAAGGCAGCATCATGTGTTTCAAGCCCATGGCCACAGCAGTCACCACAGCAATAGGAAAACTAAACTACCCTATATGGAAAACACCTAAAAGTAATTCTGTTCCCCAAGAAAGTTTGGTGACTGCTGTTCGGTAAGACAGGACTAGGGATTTGTAACAGAGAATTTTCACATTTCCAAACTACAGTTCTGAAATGGGAGATACAACAATTAATATATAAGTTTGTAGTGTGGTTATGTCCTCAGTAGATACAACTGTTGTGAGCTGCCCTGAACCTATAGGATAGAAGAGAAGACAAAGATTTCTATACATGTAGAATCAAAATTTAGTTCCCAAAGGAAGGTCTTCTAAGAGAGAAGAACTTGAAAGGAGATGAAGGGCAATCCAGTGGTTAAGAGTATCAGAACAGGTTGGAGGAATCTGGGTTCAAATTCCCACCCAGCCCTGAAGCTCACTGGGAAACAATGGGCAATTTTCTTCCTGATTTTTTTTAAAATGTTGTGAGTAAAAAATTTTAAAAACAAAAATGTGAGAGCATTTTTAAAAGCAGCAAGAAAAAAGGAATGTCATTTACTTGGACCAAAGAGTTCCCGACAGCGTAGATCAGCCGACTGGCAACCTCCTGCATAACAGTAACCAGTGTTGCCACCACAAGTGTGTCCGTTCTGGACATAAACATCAGATGGGCAGGATGCAGAACTCCCATTGCAGTACTCAGGAAAATCACAAGCATGATCAAATGCCTTTCTACATACTGTGTTGCTTGGCATATACTAGGCAAAAAAAAAAAAGTAGCAGTCTTTGAAATATGGATGTTTAACTGTCTGAGGTTTTTAAAAATCCATTAATTTACTTAAAGTGTAATTTAATTTACTTTAAAAATCCATTAATCTACTTAATTGCCACCAGATGGCTCAAAATGTAATGAAAAACAATATTATAATTAAACAAAAATAACAGCAGCAAACAACAATAGAGAATCAGCAAATTAATTGAACATCACTGAACAACTGGACAATAAAAAGATTTTGTTCTCATGCCTAAAAGTTAACATGTGATACAAACATGTGTTAACTTTTAGGAACCAATTAGGCACATGATATAGTGGAAGACATTCCAAAGTCTGGTGCCATCACGCAAAAGATCCAGGTCTCAACAGTCTTACTTCTGAGGTGATGATCTTAGTATACAAGCATGTTCATACAGGAGATGTCAGTCCCTTAGATACCACAATACCAGGTTAAGAGGCAGCTTATTGCTCCCTAGGAGCTTCTATTATATGTGGAAGCACCAATCAGAATGTTTCCAAAGGAATTTTACCTAAACATTTAATATATCACATTAGCTAGTAACAGCTAAACACAGTCCGATTTCACACTCACCCTACGCTGCTCTTTCCCGCTATCTGCCCCGGGGCTTCAGCTTGGGTCACCGTTTTTGCGAGGCAAAGAGAAACTACTAAAAACCAGTTTCTCTTTGCCGCGCAAAAATGGCAAAGCAAGGTGAAGCCCCGGGGCAGATAGTGGGAAATTGGATGGGCGCTGCGCTGAAAAGAGGAATGTCAGAGCGATGTAGGGTGAGTGCAAAATCAGTCACATGCTTTTCTTTACCTCTTCCATTTTAAATGCATCAATCTCATAAAACTCAGAGGAAAACGAACTGTTCATGTGGCTATTAGAACAGTTATAACTATTACAAATATATAACAGCATAACAAAAAATGGTGTGTTAATAACACCAAATAACCTCAGCAAATTGTGATGCTCTCACTGAATACAAAAGTTGAGAACTGCATCTCTTGAGTACTTCCCAGGCTTGGACTGAATATCTGAGCTGAAGGAGGGTGTCATACCTGTGGGAACTTTTTTCCCCCCACCCTCACCCTTCTTAACTATTTGTCTGGTGCATTAACTTGTCCTACTACAGCATCAATTAATAGATAGGCACTCTAGGAAAACCATTAACAGCTCAAGGTCTGAGTGTCACTAAGAGGCATTAAAAGTAGCACATTGCTGGCACTGGAAACAGACAGAGCCAAGATCTGACTCAGACCTTCAAAAGCAGACAGAGATCCAGATGTGACCAAGATGAAAAATCTGCCCACTGCCACAAAGCAAATTGCCACCAGGAAATGGTCTTCAGCAGGACTGTTTAAGACCTATGCCGTGAGCTACTATTATTGCTATTTTGCTTCCTAATATGCAGCATCGAAGTACTATTACGGTACCTTAGTTAAAAAGGATCCTGCACCACAATCATCAGTAACAACAACACAAACTAAAACCAGTAGAAGTACACATAAAGATACTCAATGTAATAAGTGGACCCTCTTAGCTTGAAAATGCATTTGAAAAGGACTTAAATTTGAGAAAAAATATGACCAATACAGAAACAAAAGGAAAGCCATAGGTAGGTTTCTAAGACATTCTGGACCCAAGACCTCACCTTGCAATTTCGGCAGCATGGTTCAGTACTGCATACAGCTCCTGCTTGAAATTTACAGTCATGAGTGCAACATTTGCTCTTCATACATTCCTGAAAATAAAATCACACATCTGGGTTTTGAGTATATTTTTGTAAAAACAGGTTAGATTTTGTGGTAGCGTTAATTACAAAATATGGTCATTAAAATACAAAAATCTGAACATTGAAAAAAAAAATTTGACTGGTTTCTAGAGCCAAAGAGAATTTGTCAAGGCCTGGTCTGAAGTAGCTTCATGTGCTTAAATTATCTTGATGCTGCTTGAATGTAGATCTGATGTTACTGCCAGTAACATCTATGGTTACATGTTAGCTTTTACTTCTTTCAACTACTGGCTGGTATGAATTTCATTTAACTAAATTGCTTTATCTTTTAACTATATGCCTTAATTTCAATGCTGTATCAAGGGGAAAATTTTGAGTTCAGTGGCACCTTTTAAGACCATACAAAAGTTAATTCAAGGTATGAGCTTTCATGTGCAGGCACTTTCTCAGATACATAGAATACACACACAAACACACACACACACACATATATATATAGGCAAATGCCTCTGCATAGGTAAACAGACCTATCTTCATGGAAGGCACAACATTAAGCCACATGGAATGGAACTCCATCAACATTACAAACTATGAAACATTAACTTTCATTTCTATGTATCTGAAGAAGTGTGCCTGCACACGAACGCTCACAGCTTGAATAAACTTTTGTTGGTCTTAAAGGTGCCACTGAACTCAAAATTTGTTCTGCTGCTTCAGACCAACACGGCTGCCCACCAGGATGTATCAAAGGACAGTGCTGCTAGTAGGTTTCATAAAGAGAATAAAATAAATTGCTGAGGTTAAAGTAGGATTTACATCAATGTAACGGCACAGAGTGGTAAAGCTGCAGCACTGCAATGTGAACTCTCTGCTCATGACCTGAGTTTGATCCCAGCGGAAGCTGGTTTCAGATAGCCGGCTCAGGTTGACTCAGCCTTCCATCCTTCCAAGGTCGGTAAAATGAGTGTCCAGCTTGCTGGGGGGAAATTGTAGATGACTGGGGAAGGCAATGGCAAACCACCCCATAAAAAGTCTGCCATGAAAACATTGTGAAAGTAACATCACCCCAGAGTCAGAAACAACTGGTGCTTGCACAGGGGATTGATTACCTTTACCTTTTTTTTTTTAATGAAACAGAAGAGCAAAGTCCTAGTCTCAGCATTTTTCATAAGAGCACAAGACACATTTTGCTTTGGCTGGTATTTGGTGGCTGGCAAGAAACATCATCACAATTTTTTAAAAAAGAAACTGCAGCAGAAGCAACAAAAAACTCTTGCTCTTCCCCACCCTGAACATCCAGAATAAGTCAAGATACAAACTCAAACAAAGCCAATGGACACTTTGTAGTTACTGACCTGTGTTGAACCACAATCACAGTGTTCTCCAGCTTCTACAATATGGTTCCCACAAAATGAACTGCTCTTTTCACTTCTCTTATAGTGCTGTTGTAAATGTGGCCTATTGGAAAGGCAATATCCACCCCTGAGTTTAATGAAATGTTGAAAGTCTTCAATGCTGCAGCTACTAAAGGCTTTAATTCCATTTGAATGTCTGAAATATAAAATGAATATATATACATATTTATTACTTGAATTTTCACAAGTTGTCCAAGGCACAGCACAATAAAAATTCTGCTGTGAAAAATCATTTCTTCCATTTTCCTTTGTGACAGTTTCACTTATCTGAGCAAAGCCTCTTGAAAGTGCCACCCTGCAAAAATGAGTTTTCTCTGTCCTAGTCCCCACCTGGTAGAATTATCTGCCTGACAAGGTAAGGAAGACGTCTACAATTTCACAAAATGTATAACCAAAACTGTTCAGGAGAGCATTTTCAAAAAAGGAACAGAGATATAGCAAAATGGAATTTTGCAGGAAATCACTTTCCATTTAAGTAATAAGGTTTTAATTTAATTATCTGTGAAATGTTTAGATAGCTCCCCCTCTCTTTTTACTGCTTTGTTTATTGGCTACAGGGCTTTTTTGAGCAGGAATACAGTTCCATCTGGCTTGGCATCAAGGGGTGTGGCTTAATATGCAAATAAGTTCCTGCTGGGCCTTGTATACAAAGAAAGCCCTGTATGAAAAAATGGTGACATGGAGGGGGGGTGGCCTAATATGCAAAATGAGTTCCTGCTGGGCTTTTTCTACAAAAAAAGCCCTGACTGGATATATTATACTGTCTATACTTCAGAATTCTCTAATTGTGAAATCCATTTTATATAAATTAATATGCCATTTTTGTTTCATTATTCTTTAATTTATATAATCCAGTTTTACTGTATTATTCATTGTATGCATTATACTTAGGGTTGCCAAGTCTTACCTGGCTCCGGGGGGCGGGGGGGGGGGAGGGACTGTTTTCATGCACATGGCACAATGACATCACCCGGAAGTGACGATATTGTGCCAGGCTCGTTGTGCACATGAAGCTCTTGCAATCGGATAAAAACTCTTATGGTACCTGATTGCTAGAGCATTGTGTGCACGATGTACCAGGCACAATATTGTCACTTCCGTGTGATGTCTTCATGTCCAGCATGTCACAGCATACCAGAGCTCTTCAGGGGCAGGGCTTCCACCACCAGCCCATTATGGGGTGGTGAGTTGGAGGCCCCAAAATTGGAGGGAAACCCACCCGTCGGGAGCCTGGAAAGCCTAAGTATAATGTTCTTTGCATTGACTTTTATGATTCTGTAATATGTTTCGAATCTCTACAAGAAATTCAGACAAGTACTGAAGAAAATATATAACTAGGTAAGACAAATCAGAAATCAAACCATTACCAAAATTTATTAACTCACAAGAGTGAACACTTATTGAAAACCTGGAGCTATTAGCAATCATAACAGAATATTTCTTGGGGGGGGGGGGGAATAGCAGGTTACTTGAGGGAATTTGAAACTTGGATTCTGTAAAAGTACCTTCAAGTTATTGACTGAAGTTTTCCGTGCAAATCCTGCTGAAAATCAACACTCTACCACCAATGTAACTAATCAGACATCAACTCAGCATTGATTCACATTGCTCATCTACACTGTAGAACTATATTGCATATATCTAGTATAACTGGCACTGCTTCCCTCAAAGCATCCTGGGAACTACAGTCTGGCAAGAATGCTAAAATCACTTTTAGACATTTTTAGTCCCTTCCATATCCTCTTTTCACAGAACTGCCCAGGATTTGCCAGGGAGGACTATTATCTTTTACATGTAGTTGCCAGGGATGTTCAATACTAAGTTTCTAAGACAGTTAAAATTATTTCACAGAGGCATTGGTTTGCCTATTCACTGACTTTGCCCTACAGGTTTTGCAGGCTCTTCAAACAATACAAAAACCCGTGCAATGTATTTACCAGAGACAAAAGCAGAATGAATGTGCATGAATGCTGGAAGCAGTGATCTCCCTTTCAAACTGCCCAACTCCATCATTGTTCTCCAATATTAAGTCAGCTTTTTAAAATCTTTCATTCCCTGAATCCCAGGTATATTTGTTATAGAAATTAATTAATAATCCTTCCAATCCAGTTTGGACTGTAAAGACCAGCAGTGGTACACATAACCTACTGACACAAAGCTCCAGTGAGGCTTCAAATGGACTTTGAAAAACTGTAAGACTGCTAAATATCAGCTCCTCAGTGCTACAGATAATGACTAAGGACCAACTTTGACAGAATGCTAGTAGTTCCAGCAACAGAGCCCCCCTAGAGTCTTTTGAAAAGTTAGAGGAAAAATAATAATGTTTTTTGCCTGATGCCTAGAAGATTGTAAATTTAGCAACATGGGAGTTTCACAACTTTGGTTCCTCATCCTCACTCACTTTGCCTCTGAAAGCTGGGGCTCATAGAGCAGGGCCTCTGAAGACAAACTCACAGGCTCAACAAAGGTAGGGACCCCTGGTCAATTCTGATTGGCAGTGGTCCTCCATGGTCTCAGGAAGAAGTCTGTTGCATAACTTTGCCGGATCCTTTAACTGAAGATGCAAGGGACTGATCCTGGGACTTTTTGCAAGCAAAGCAGGTGCTCCTCCACTGAGCCACAGCCTCTCCCCACTGCATCATGTTCTGAACTTTATCAGATGCTACTTACCAACTTTAAAAAAAAACGTCTCTCATGTGGTTTGGCTGTAAGATACTTACATTGCTTCAGTGTTCATGATACAGATGGGCCCTGGACACTGACAGCTCTTATTATCATCGTAGTCCATCCCGAGGCTCAGGCCTAGCAATTGTGCAACAATAACCGAAAATATCTCCAAGTTTACAGATTTTTGGTACTGGGGAAAAAAGGGAAAAATGAAAACAAGAAACCAACATGAAACAATACTAATATCCTATACTCTGCATTAAGAAGAGCCAGAGAGTGGAGAATATCACTCTAAAATCCAGGTATATAATCACTCTATATCCAGAGTGGGTTTTTTTTTTAATTTGCCCACTGGCATCAAACTCAAGCAAAGCCCCTAGACTGAGCTGCCAATCAATAAATAACCATTCACTAAGAAGATTCAGTGATACCTCACCAGAGCAACTCCTGCATCATAGTTCCGCAGGCACAGCTTTCCTGAGAATGTTGATCCTATGTAGTTAGGCTTCTCCCTGTAACTAAAGTACAGAAGGAGATGCCAAATTGAAGGACACCTACAAGTCACAAGCCAAAACTATACAAATTAGAGTTGGCTCCTTTTACTGCTACTCGCCCATTCCATTGCTGTTGCTTCTCTTAGTGTCAGCTGGCACAGGGTTTAGAGCAAGAGCTCAGAAGGTAAGGCACAGATTCCCTTTGACCTCAGGATTAACAGCTGACTAAGCAAATGGCAGCCATTTCAAGCCAGAATGCAATCATCACATACTACAATCTTCCTGATCCTGGAAATCAAGTTGCCTTGTGCCATGCTTTGGTATACAGCACCAAAGCCTGCTATAGTCCTTTATTATGGGGAACTTGAGGCTGCAAGCAGTCACTCAGCTATACCATCTGTGCTTCCAGGCTGTACTTCTTGGTACTTCCTAGCAGGTCTCCCTTTCTGCAGCTATCTCACAATCATTCTTTTAAAATCCAGAATTATTTGAATAGCAAGGGAAGGAGGAGATTTGCTTATCTCTACATAGCACTAACGTTGCAGCGCCTGCTTTTTTTTTTTTTTAAACAGTGATGCTGCCATACACATACAACACACTGAAGAAGGGGCTTCATATCATATGTGAAGTCTAAGTGTAATTTTTCTTAATGCAACATAAAGCTATACTGACTGAATTTTTTTGTTTGTTCCCCTATTTTGCCACACACCAACATCATGAAATATTCCACAATTAGCAACAGAAAGGCTCAAAGTTGCTTTTAATTTTTAAAGCTTCATGAGCTAAAACATTCATTGACTTTGGCCAGATGGTGGTGCTCTTGCAATGTTTTGCAAAATCCACAAGAACCAAACCGAATAACTCTGAGTACTATCATTTTAAGTATTTAATTGTCAAGTTCCCTTTTCTTCGTAAAATGCAGTAATGGAACTATTTATTCATTTCACTTGTATCTCACTTTTCTCCCCAATAGGGATCCAAAGCAGCTTATATTCTTGTCCTCATAATCACTTAGTTAGTGTGCAACCACCAAAAGCTCCCATGGCAGAATGGAGAATCAAACCTGAGTCTCCCAGATCCTAGTCGAACACTCTGACCACTACACACACAGGCTCATACATAGTAAGAAGTCACTGTAGTATGCACTTCCCCCTGCTCCCCGCCACCATCCTCTCAGTGGCAGCTAAAGATATGGAACAGGAATGACAAAGCACACCACAAGGATGTTGACATGTTCCCATCGTCATGTGTCATGGGAGCAGGAAAGCTTGACACAGGATTATTGTTTTCTGCTGTGGTCCTGTGTTTGAATATGGTCCACTTCCACCCTTATTTTTGTCATAGCTAGTGTCTTTGTTTTTGTTAACGGAAAACTTCAATACATCAATTTACATGTCAAAATATGACAATTAGTGCTTATGTAAAGTGCTGTTTAAGATTACATAAGTTTTTTTTTTCTTACGCAAATAAATACGCTGTATCATGTGGTCGTAAAACAAGGTACGAATTTTTCCACTGTAAAAATCTTTCCAATAATACATCCACCTCTCCTGAAATGGAGATTTTATTATGATCTGTCCAGAACTCCAAGGAAGACAGAACAATTGTTGTATTAAGACTGGAGTACATCTGAAAAGATGAAAAATACATACTAAAATCATTTTGCATAAGCATATTTTATTAATTTTATAAGAATTAATTTATAAGTGGTTTAGACAGTAAAGGGCCATAGCACGTCAGGAATAAAAAAACTAAAATCTGTGGAGTAAAAATTAGGAATAGGCATGAAATGGGAAATGTGGTTTAGTTTGTAGCAAATCATGAACCAAACCACAAAACAAAACAAACCAGCTTTGTTCATGAACTGAACTGGTTTGTAGCCCTGCAAACCCCATCAAAAGGGACTCCTGTCCCTTTAAATGGTGCTTGCAGAAAGCCCAAAAAACAGCTGAGCTGTAGTAGCTTGCTCCCAACCGTGCAGCTGTTTTGGGCTGCCTTATGCAGTCTCTTTAAACTTTAAGGGGACTGCATATGGTTAGGTGTCTACCTTTTCCACACTGCCTTGATTTGCACTTGATTTGTACTTAAATTGAGCTATTGGCTCAATTGGCTTAAATTTTAAAATGACTTGACTGTTTAATTGTTTTATTTATCTATGGATGTATTATCGGTTTTAATTGTGTGATATGTTGAAATCTGCCCTGAGCCCTTATGGAAAAGGGCAGAATAGAAATCCACCTAAATAAAAATAAATAAATAAATAAATATTGAAATCCTGCCTTTGATCTAGGCATCTACTTAGGTGGCTAACAGAGACCCTTAAAATCCACAATGCCTACTACAAAGTAGTAGAAGCACAACAGCAGCAGAAACCAATAAACAGCATGAACACTAGCAATTATATTAAGCTTATAAGAACGCCTGATGAGGTCCCAAAGCTCCTGAAACAGAACCATCTCTGAGTGGGGTCTAACAGGACAATTTTAGGAAGAATCACACCTTTCTAAGCCTATTGATGTTAATGGAATTAGAAGGGTACAACTCTGATTAAGACTGCATTATAATACCAGCAGCAATGGAATAAGACATTGTCTAAGTGTTTGACAACTATTACCAACAGCAACTCAGATGTGGGAGGTATGTAAAACAGGACCTCCAGGAAGATCTCAATACACAGGTATAGGGAGAAAGAGGTTCTTGAGATATTCTGGACATAGCCTGTTACGAACTTTTGCTAAATCCAGGTTTAACTGTCTGACACAATTATTTTTTATAAGGTGCCTGAAGTGTCTATGTTGTCAGAAGTGATGCATGAAACAGAACAGACCATCACAGTGCTGAAATGACACCATCTTAAGCATTCCAGGCATTCAGTGCTATGCTATTAATTGCCAATGTAAAAAATCACTGGACAGAGCAACAGCCAAATGACAGTGTCCAAGTGATTCTATAACAACAAACAAACAAACAAAAACTTACACTGTTGAGAAAGCCAATGATCTGGGCTACTTTCTCAGTTACAATATCTTCATTTCTACCCAAATAGTTATACTGAAAAAGAAGAATGCGTCATAATATAACAAATTATGCTCCATTTTTGCTGCATTTAGTGCCACTGTTGGCAACAGAGTCCTGGGCTACACAGACTTTTTTGTCCTAGAGCTGAACTAACAACCCACATTTGTTGAGATAACAGGACTGGACTAGCAGCCTTAGGGAGTACTTATCACCCCCAACCAACAATTCCACCTTCTTCTCAAACAGCTCTCCTTTTATGGGCCATTTCTCCTTCAACCAGGCTTATTTTAAGTTTCAGAGCTTTGCTTGGGGTGGGGTGGGGGACTCTAATCAGAACTTGTTTGTCAGGTCAAAGCCCCCATGTGTGCAAATGGGAGATCCCACTTCTCTAATGGAGGAATGGGAGCAAAGGTGTCTAGCTGATACTCCAGAAGGTTCAAAAAGAGCACTCTGCACATAACTTGTGAGTCTGCACAAAAACCATGATAAATAACTGTCAAATGAGGAACAGGTTCCCTTCCCACCACTGTTAGGTGTCCCTCCTTCATTGACTCTTCCTGCATATTTAAGTTGTCTTGCCATCCCTTCTCACAGTTTTGCTTTTACTCTTACAAGACTAAATGCTCTACCATCTGCAGAATTAATGGGACATTTTGCACAAATTTCCTATTCAGACAGTCTTTGTGCCTGTATATCTACGGAGATCTGAGACTCTGACGCACCACCTTTACTTTGCCCTCCTTGGTTAGCTTTTAGGTCCTATTGGATATATCCAATCTTACCCAAATATCATCTTCCACTGGAGTCATGGGTGACCTCTTACTTACTGGCAGATATGGACCCTGAAATTACTGTCCCAGTAGCAAAATACTTGGCAGTTATAATAGCATTGAAACATAAATAATTATTATAAAGGAGAAGTTTTATTTCGTTTCCTGGGCTCACAACTGCTACATTTTGATCCAAATTATTTTTAAAACTCCATCTTGGAATTCAATTAGAAATGTTTAATGGCCTAAATTTTTTATTTTTATTAAATAGTCTGTATAATTTGAAAATTTTATGCATAACTAATTGATGTGCATTTGTAATTTGTTTCAATACACTTGAGACTTTTGGTCATATGAGCGAAATAAAGAATTATAACTATTGTTTAAGAAGATTAGCAAGAGCCAAGCTTAACAGCGGTTTCCAGTATGCCAGGCTCTGGTCTGATGTGACAAGCTCATCAGAGACAAGCAAACAATAGCCATGTTGGTGTGAGAAGTGCTGCAGCTGGGCAATTTGTTGTCTCTATCCATGAGTCCACACTTGTTCCAAGAAAGCCCATTCCTAGAAAGCTTCAAACGAAATTCAATTTAAGCTCAGAGACTTACCAAATCCTTGTCCAAAACGACATACATTTCCACGTATCTATGCAATTCAGTGATTGATTGAGGTGGCTGAGGACGGACAATATAATTTAGTAACCATTTCTGTGTATTACTTGCTGAAACTTCTATAATAGTAAATCATGCAAAAAGAGTAGCATAAAAGCTAGAGGCTTTTATGTAAAGAGAAGCCATATCCTAAGACCTCAACTGCAGCGGTGTGCCAGTGCTGATGTGGCACCAGAAACATCAGTTGTTAACTGTGGGTATCTTGTAGAAGGAAAATAAGTGACAAGCACCCCTCAGTAAAGGTCAGACTGCATTACACCAGCTACATAGCAGCACCAGCACCTACATAGCAGCATCAGCAGCACCAGTATCTGAAATTGCGCACACAACAAATCATGCGGCTGGTTTTTTTAAAAATTATGTAATATATTTTAATTATTATTAATTGTTATTTCACCAAACGGCCTAATTATTATCTATGATCTACCTTAAGCTCACTTGTGGGGATGGTGGAATATAAATCTGAAAAAAAAAATAAATAAATAAATAAATAAATAAATAAATAAATAAATAAATAAATAAATAAATAAATAAATAAATAGTGAGTGCCCCAGAGTTCCTAGCCAGCTGGGCAGAGTACGAAGACAGGAATGGTAAAGTAAAAAGGAACAGGCACAGCAAAAAATAAGGACCCTAGTTTGAGCCCCACATAGAGGAAGCCATGAAACAAAGAGGACAGAATCCCAAACTCAGCCGGGATTCTGACCAATCAAGCAGAAGCACATAGAATGAGCCAATCATGTCAACAGGCTGCCCCAGAGAGACCCCCCCAAACACACCACACTGAAATGAATGATAAAGGGATAACTTCATAGGAATGCTTGATCTGGGCACCAAGCTGGAGTAAAACTTCCACAAGGAAGCCATCTGTTAATTTCCCATTCCCATTCACCTTTTCAATGCCTCCCCCCCTCAACATTGTAAAGGAAGTACATGTTACATTACTTTTCAATTTTTACAGATATCATTACAATAATATTCACATAAAGTTAGAATGTAACATTTAAACTACACAACTTAATTGTACCTAATCAAATATTTCAGTTCAAGTAGTTGTTGCTATTGGGACTTAACATTAATAGGATACTTTGAAATTTTGATTTACTAACATATCTAAATAGATATGTTCTATATCACACTCTGTTTAGAGTACCAGAAAGTTTTCTGATTTATATTTTTCTTGAAAACCCACATCACCAGCCAAGATCATTGATAGTGTTAGTATAGGCGAAGGAGCAGTAAAGGCAGAACAGTCCAAATAAGCACAGCTAAGACTGCCATAGAAACATGAATGGTTTCCTAAACTTCAGGTGCTTCAGAATACTGATTCAGGGCAAAATTCTTTTTTTCTTTACCTATTTGTCTTTGCATGGCCCTGAGGCACTAGGTTCTCTCTGGCACTCTGATAGACTTAGAGGGGCATGGGTTGGAAGCAGATAGTAGCACACCGGTTCCATGTGATGAAAGCAGAATGCATGGAGGCAGACAGCTACATTACATATGGCACTGAACTTAATGGTTCAGATTGTGACCGATTTCCCATTCACCTTACGCCACTCTCATGTTCATCTTCTCAGCACAGCTTCCTTCCGATTTCACACTATCTGCCCTGGGGCTAGAGCAAGTGTCAGCGTTTTTGTGTAGAAAACAGAAACTGGGTTTTATCAGTTTCTGTTTACTGCGTGAAAATACCGACGCTTACTGCAGCACCAGGGCAAATAGTGTGGAATCGGAAGGAAGCCCTGCTGAGAAGACAAACGTGAGGGCGGCATAAAGTGAGTGGGAAATCGGTCCAAGTCAAATGATTTATTCCAGAAAAGCAAAGATACAGGAGATACAAGCCCAACTAGGATATGATACTGTTTGGAAACTCAGAACTTGGCTCCTCCAGTGCAGCAACACTAAAACATAGATCATTGTGCCACATGCATGTATTCCGAGAAGAGAAAAATCACCTGAAGAAATAAAATCTAGGCAAATATCCACCCATTGCTAGTACAGAAATGAAAATGTAAACTAAAACAGAAAAAGGCTAAAGAATCCATGTGAAGATAGCTGTAAGCAAAACTCTCCCTTCTGCTCAGGGCTTGTTCAGAGAGGCAAAATTCTTCCAGGGGGTGGGGAGAGGCAGGAGAATGGAAATGCCATTTCTTTGGCTAGGATTCTAAATTATGACTAGACAAAACACCTCAATCTATACTTGCCCAGATTAAGAAATCAGGCCACAGGCAGATGCTTTACAGTGCACTCCTAAGTAAATTGCAACCTTTTAAGTCTATTAACTTCAGTGGATGCCAACTGGAACCACTTGTGTCAACTAATACTCATATTACACAAGACACTTGATATGAGTAGATGTTCAGCTGGTGACTTGCCATAAAAGTGATTAGAAATGCACAAGTTTTCTTGAAGTGGCAGCATGGCACGAGAAGGGGCTTCAATCTTGCGTCTTTTCAGCAGCAAAAAGGGCTATGAAGGAAGGGGGCCCATTTGCTTCTGAAAGCAGAACAAACAGCACCCCCCCAAGCTGTCTGTGCTGCCAAAAACTGCATGAAAGATAAGGCTGAACTCCCTTCTAGTGCTGTGCTGGCACTCTAAGAAAAACCACCCACTGCCCACTCGAATCACTTTTAAGGAGAGTCATCGTTTGAACGTGAGTCAGGTCAGGATTCTCGTGTCATAAGAGCCTGACATTTGCTGAGCTGATAGCTGCAATACTGCTCTCTAGGCATCCACTGTGGAGGAATTGAAACACAAGAGAGAACTGGCCTAAGCTACCATGGTGGCACAGAAAGTAACATAACTGAGTACTGTAGACTCTGATTCAAGGTCCTAAGAACATAAGAAGAGTTCTGCTGGATCCAAACAGGAGTCTAACTGGTCTAGTATCCTGTTTTGCACAGTGGTCATCCAGTTCCCCTAGAGGTCCAACAACAGGGCATAGAGGCCAATTCTTTCCCTGATATTGTTTCCTAGAACTCGTATTCAGAGGTTTACTGCCTCTGAATGTGGATATTCCCTTTAGTCACCATGCCTAGCAGCCTCTGAGGGATCTATACATAATTTATTTCTAGTTATTGACCAGATACATTAAAAAAGGAACAAAAGACTTCATATCAGCCAGTATAGTATCAAAATTCATACAGACGCTGTCTGATCCTCTTTTAAAGCCTAAGCACCTTATACTTATGACTCATGTCTCCATCCCAGCTTTGTGAAGTTGTTGAGTTATCTTAGATATGCTACAGTATCTGAGCCTGCTTGCAGGGATGGTGGGCTAAAAGCTGAAAATTAAATAAATTAAATATACAGTTGTTCATCCTCCAACAACAGTTGACAATAATAAAGTTTTTAAAACAAAACAACCAGCACTCACTGCAGCATCTGAAAGGAGCTTATGAGAGATCTCTCTGTTTTCTTCTTCTCCTGTTATAGGTATGAAATCATCTAACAACACTGAACCCTTGAGATCTTTGTTGTTTATTTGAAAAATAATGTGTTCAGAGTGAGTGGAAGACTCCAAACGTTCAATTCCATAGCTGAAATTCTCAAACTGCAGCAGCCCTCTGGGGGGGAAACAGAAACAAGTTGCAGGAAAGCTGGGGGGAGGAAAATGACAGCATCTAAAATCAGCCTCCAACCAGACTGAGGCCCAAGCATGCGCTCAGAAGGAGTGCGAAGAACATTTGTAAGTAAGATGTTTCCCCCCTTAACTTGTGCATCTACACTCTAGCTCCCTTTTTTGGATACACGGAGTGTTTCCATATCATCCAACCAAGCTTCCAGTACTTGCATCCAGCCCACCAGGTGTAGCACATATGCATAAAATATGATGCATTGTTGCTGCCCATGCCAGAGATGCTCTAGACCATGCGTCCCCCTTAGGGCCCATGGCAATTCAGTATGCAGCAAGTGTGTGGTTGACCTGTGTAGAGATGAGGGTGAGGAACAGCTGTAGCAAAGTTGTGACAGGGCAAAGAGGTTTCTGCCGAAAGTCTGTGCTTTGGGGGGAGGGGGTGCCTTAATCCTTGCTAGGTCCCTCTACTTAGCATGCATGGGCAGTGACAGCTAGCAAGAACAGCTTGCTCAGGCCCTCTATGACTCGTTATTGCTCAGTTTGGAGTGAGCTCAGGGTTTCTTGGCTGATGTCATCCTTGTCCCTTCCTGACTCTGTCAAGCAGAACTTTGCAATTTCTTCCCTAGATATGCCTCCTACTACAGACTGTCCAGTACAGGGTACAGTTGCACTAAACAGGACCATCCACATGATTTGTCTGACTCCTGTTTGTTTACCCTTTAGGCCAGAGAAAATAAAGCCTAATTTTCCTCAGGTCAATGGAGAAACTGCAGGACCACTGCAGGCAGAGTGTCCAAACCCCAAATGACAATGCTGCATTTATTTATTTATTTATTTATTTTATTTCATTTGATTTATATCCCGCGCTACCCCAATGAAGCGGGCTCAGGGCGGCTTCATATGTTTATAAGTAATCTGAATTAATATCAACTGATAGCTGACAGCCTGGCAATATTTGGAACCCTTAAGATCTGTCTATTATTTTGGAACTTGGGTTAGATTTCATGAAGACCAAAGGGAAGGAGAAAACTGACTCAGCAGATTGGTAACCAATACCCGCCATCAGCAAAATTATACAAACATCTTGACACCAATTATGTCAACATGTCTGCATTGTTTACACCAGTCACATTACAGGTTCATCGTCTTGGGAGAGCTTAGATCTATGTAAACAAAGGATTCTGTTTCCTTCTTATTTTGCTGTCCCTGGTACTGTGCCAGGTAAGAACTGGGGGCAAACATTTATTCATGAAGGCAAGCAGCACAGTAGACAGGGAAGGGAAGAGAGGGGGAAGTGATAGAGGTATATGCTCCAGTTTGTTCTCTTCTCAGGGCTGGTGCGTGGGAGTAGGCAAAGAAGGCAGTCGCCTAGGGCACCACCTGGTCTAGGAGGCACCACTGGGTGGCCCCTCCCAACGAATGTCTCTGGCTCCTGACCACTGTCACCTTGTCCTCTCCCATCACCAAGTTGCCTTCAACAAAGCCAAGGCACCCCCCTCTCCCCGATGTGTGACTTGGCCTCCCACCTCATCCTATCCCGCCACCCTCCTTCCTGATGTGACCAGCAAGCACTTATTCTCACAATTTTTTAAATAACTTACCACATTTTTTAAAAAAAATTAAAAATCAGTAAATTAAAGATGTGAAAAGTTTCAAGTTTCAATATTTTCCCTATATTTTTTTACTAATGGGGGTCACTAGTGTGCAATTTGCCTAGGGCGCCAGAAAGCCTAGCACTGGCCCTGTCTCTTCTGCACCTGAAATATGCACTGATGCAACTGGGGCAGGTGAACAGGATCAAACATTTGCTTGGGAACCCCATGATTCCCTTGTAACACCTAATTCTATCTGCACTCTAGTCCTAAGCATGATGAAAACAGGGATAGGCTTCTCCCACTGAAGAAGATAGGGACAACAAGAAAGGTTAGCCCTGCATCCTAAGCCTGACAGCAGGAATCGCCCTCATCAAGATGTCTTCCTCCTCCGAGTGAGATAGAGCTTACAGCACAGTGGAGCTCTGATGCTTCATTTTTGGGTCTTCCAGAGGCTTCCAAAACATTTATCAGAAGAATCAGGAGCTTTGCTTATCAGAGACAAAAGACTGAGCTGGAGAGCTGTTGTACTCTTACCTGAGCCCAGAACAGGTACTGATTATTGCAAGAGAGTTGGGGAACCCTTCAATATATCCTTGATAGAAGCAATCTCTCTAAAGACAGTTTTACAAAATTATTTTTAAGCAGTGCACCTTGCACACGTCTCCAACTGAGATTCTTTATTAACCAGCCTTACAAACAAGTTTAAAAAAAATAAAAAAGAATACCCTCATGGCCCACAAGTTTAATCTGTGCCTCCAAAACAGCATTTCTAACCATCTCTGGAACTAAATCAACATGCTGGAAGACACATAAAGCTTACCTGAATATGAGGGGAAACGGGATACACAAACCCCCCTTTCTTATATGTATAAATCATGAAGTCATCAGGCAAAAAAGTTCTGTCCATAAAAATAACAAAAGAGCATTAATGAAACTATCAGAAAATATCTATCTAACGGAATGGACTGCTGAAAAGTGTCTGATATTACTAAATGGGGAGGCCCTATGAATATACAACTTGCAAACTGCCATCCATTATTACAAGCACAGTATAACATTAAGAGTGCTACCAAAGTCCCATTGATTATTTCCCATCTCCCCCCAAAAGCAAATGCCCTTTTAAAAAATGATTGTGCTTTATTTTGTTGGTTTCTTTGCAATGCAATCTTTATAATACTTTCCTGGGAGTAATTCCCATGTAATAGACCTGAGTAGGATTCTGAATAGCTCTGCTTAGGATTGCTTCATCTCTTGTTAAGGAAGAGGCTAGAGATTTGTTAAAAAATAAAAGCTGGAATTCAGACAACCCTATTGATTGCTATAATGTTATAACACTGAGAAAATATTTAATTTTCAATTGTTTTAAACCCTGAAAAACCTAGTGGCGGGGTGGGGGACGGACTGGAGCAGGGAAAATGCAGGGAAACCAGCCATCTGGAAGCCCCACTGCCACTGCCCTGTTTCAGTTAGGCACAGAACTGGGAAACCAAACAAGCCCTTTGGAAAACTATACTTAGATAGTATCTAAATTCCATACAGCTTTTGTTATTACAATTGCTGTTTTGTTTCATGAGTTATTACATTTTTGTCATAACTAATTTGGAATGGCTTACTCGTTGTCCATTGTAATTTGCAAGATAAAAATATAGTCCTTTTGAATGATTTTATGTTAATTGCCTGTGGCTGATATGGAAATAAAGTCAGATCATGTTTTATTTTTCACTTGTTCTTTCTTTTTCTTTTTCCTTTTTACTGTGTACCACTTTGTGGACTTTATAGAGCAGCCAAAAAGTTATCCATATATATAAAATTAAAAGGGTGCATACAAAATACCTCTGAAGTGGACACGAAATCTGTTCTCAGTCATTGCTGTTGAACTATCCCTTTTCTGCATATTGCTTTCTACATTTTATTTTGTCATTACTCAGCAGTGTGACAGAATGATGGGTGAATACTATTGACGATTGGGAACTAGTTTTTGTATTCACAGATGACTGAAAATATGCTGATTCCTTGCTGGATCCAGAATTCTGGAGGCACTTTTAGTCAGCTTGCTTAACCTGGAAGAGGCAGGGTAAGCTGACTCCAAATTATCACACAACTGCCTCTAAACTTCTTGGGTACTGTGGGAAAAATGAGGACAGCACTGTAGAGTCTATGCCAAACTGCTCAGAGTCTCAGTGCTGCAGTAAATAGCCAACCTCGCCATACTCTAGAGCCAGCCCTGTGCTTATAGTAAAATTGAAATCAGATGCTACTTAGTGCCAGAAGCTCATTGTATTGATAAATGTTTTACCTATTGTTCACTCATCAGCAAAAAACAATGGGGGGAGGAAGGAGGCCCCAGAAGACTTGCTCTGCTACTGAATGGTTATAAGCTATTATGAATGTTTGCAAAAATAACTGCCAAAAGACTAGGAACTGGAAGCTACTTACTGTTGCTTTAGATGCACTGTGTATATCTTCTGTTCTATAGGAATACTATAGGATACTGTGGTCTGGACCATTCCACACCATACAAAGAAAAAGACAATTAACAAAAAGAACATTTGGAAACAGTATTTCTACACATTACATGCATGTTCTACATTAGGGGAGGGACAGTGGTTCAGTGGTAGAGCATCTGTTTGGTAAGCAGAAGATCCCAGGTTCAATCCCCGGCATCTCCAACTAGAAAGGGTCCAGGCAAATAGGTGTGAAAAACCTCAGCTTGAGACCCTGGAGAGCCTCTGCCAGTCTGAGTAGACAATACTAACTTTGATGGACCAAGGGTCTGATTCAGTATAAGGCAGCTTCATATGTTCATAAGTGAATTAATTGATGGTGGTACTGGCAGCACTGCTAGCAATGATTGCCTAAGCTGCCCTAATGTCACAGAGAAATGCAGCAGGCCGAAGCTTCTCTAGCTGCCATTAATTGAGTGCCTGTACCCTATAGAGGGACAAGGCAAGCAAAAAGAAAAGAAGGAACACAGCTGAGAAGAGGTAGTGGCAGGGTTCTGAGAGAACTATCAAAAAATAATCAGAAAAATTTAGGAAACAAGTACTGGACTTGAAAGCGTTCCAATTGAATGAGGAAAAGCAAAGAAAGCCAGAGACAGAAGTCTGAGTGGAGAAGAAAAATGGACAAAGAAACAATAATAGATTAACTAGAAATAACCAATCAAATAGTTGATTCCAGGCCATTAGTTAAATGTTCTAATCATGAGCAGAAACGCTGTAAGTATCATCTGAGCATTTGTAAGGAAGAACTGCTCTAGTTCTCAGTTTGGGCGCCTGGGAGAGAGCAGACCTTTAGGGGCAGTTTAGTGCATCCTTCAGTGGATGAGAAAGTGGAGCTAAGCAAGAGAGAGAAGGCAACAGAGTGGGAGGAGGAGTTTGTGCAAAAGTTGTCTTTCCTATTTCTTGGGAAGGGAAAAGGGAGAGAGAGGATCTACTACCTCACACCACTCTGGTCTCCTTAATAGCAACCTTATTTCCTTATCCAGGAAATATCAATTGCCTTGGGAATTTCAATACAGAGACAGAGCAGAATTCCCATCCTCAGAGAAAATGCCCTCCTTTTTCAGGCACATGGTACTGTTCTGTAGCTTGTCATGGGATGGGGTACCAGTGAAGCTGAGTACTTCTTACAGGGCTTTTTTGGTAGGAAAAGTCCAGCAGGAACTTATTTGCATATTAGGCAACATCCTACATCACCATTGTTTCACACAGGGTTTTTTGTAGACAAAGCCCAGCAGGAACTTATTTGCATAGTAGGCCACACCCCCTGACACTAAGCCAGCCAGAACTGTGTTCCTGCTAAAAAAACAAAAACTCTGCTAGTGAAAGAGTGAAGCATACTCCAATTGTAATTCAGGAATAAACTACACCTTGGGAAACAACATTCCATCCAATGATCAGGTGAACCTAGTTTTTTCACATATTGTTTTTGAAAATAGGATTCCAGTCCCTAAGCTATTTAAAAGTATTTTAAATGTAACTGATTTCATTTTAAATAATAAAGTGTTTCTTCTATAACACAAGCTTTCAAAAAATGACATTCCTTAATCGAATATTTCTTAATTTCCTAAACAAATAATATACCGCATCTTCTGCTAGCTCATCTTCTGTTAGATTGGTTGGTATCTTCCTTGGGTAAGTGATATGTAAAAATGTTTGACAATCTAGAGCAGAAAAAAACAATACAAAATATGTTGCCTTTTATATTAAGAATTATATGCTACATGGCTGGAATATTTTCACATAAAGGGAATCTCATGTGACAAGACTGGGAAAGATCACAGAGAGTACCTACCAGTCACAGGATAGTTTGGATGTATAAGCCAGCTTTGTATGTATAATTTATAATAAAGAAGCTTCTGCACATTGGCCAATACACTTACTGCACATAGGATTCACGTACATCTCTCAAAATGTGCAACAACACCACTATTCAAATTAGGGTTGCCACCCTCCAAGTAGAGGCTGGAAATCTGCGGGAATTACAACTGATCTCTAGACTACAGGAATCAATTATTTGTTATTTATGTAAAACATTTAGTCCACTTCTGGAGAAAATGGCTGTTTTGGAAGTGGCATTATACCAAGGCCCCTTCCCTCCTTAAACCCCACTCTCAGATTTCCTGGTCTGAACCCAGAGTTGGCAACCCTAACTGGAAATCCATGTATCTATTTTGAATAAAATGGCCAAATAGAGGAGGGTGGGGAATGGTCTCTTCTTTTAACAGAAGTTTTATACAGCAGAAATGGTCAGTCAGAACTTTTCTTGGCATGCAGTTAAATAACATCAGCTGAAAACAGCAACCAAATTAAACTCCCATTAAAGGCCCCAGCTAAAAACCCCGTACTCTCTCTCATTTCAAAGGTGTTATTTGAAATTGAAGCAAGTCCCCCTCCCCACTCTGGAGGATTCCATTCAAATGCATCCTTCAGGTATTACTTTGAGGAGTCTGATGGTCTTAATTACTGGAGGAGTGTCCTGTGAGAACAACTATTAAGTGGCGCTTATTTGTTTTCAAGGGGGAATTGCTTGGCAATGGAAAGCAAAATACCCAGCGGATTAGAAGCTGCGAGAAGCCCACTTGGTATGGTAGAAACTGCAAGGACTGGGGCGGGAGGGCCTGAAAAGGCACCCCAAGTGTACCTGAGGGAACAAAGTTCATGGAAGGGGCGAGCCAGCGAGGGCACACAGTCTGTCGGCGTCACCCTCCTTCCCTCACTCACCGAAGCTCAAAAGCAGGCCGGCGCTAAGGAAGAGCAAAGCTAGGCGGAACCTCATCGCGTCGTCTCGTTTCCTCACCGCCTTCAACCTCTTGCTTAACGGTCCCGCCTGGAACGACGGCCGGAACCTGGGCAATGGCTGTGGGGAGAGAGCTCAGGGTTGCCGGGTCTGCCCTAGAAAATACCTGGAGGCTTTGGGGAAGGATCCAGGAGAGGGGGGGGGGGGGAGGGTACAATGCCATAGAGTCCACTCTTCAAAGCAGCCCTGTTCTCCGGGGGAGCTGATCTCCGCCAGCTGGAGATCAGTTGTAAAAGCGGAAGATCTCCATGCCCCACCTGGAGGCTGGCAACTCTAGGAGAGTCCCGGAGCAGGCCTTGCCTTGCGGGGAGGTGGGGGGAGAGAAAGGGTGGGCTCCCAACCGGGCATGTTGATGACTCCTGGAGTTCGGTGAAGGCATCCTCAGCCTGAGGAAGTCAGTGTGAAATTGGATTTCTTTCGTGTACCCCGCCTTTCCCCCAAACACAAGGACGCTTTACAGCCTCCTCAGCTTGCTTACGCGAGAAGAAAGCTCGGCTCAGCCAGCCCCATAGCCAGAAATTTTTGGTGGGGGGGGGGGGGGAGGCTTGGCTGCTTCTTCCAGTAGCCAGCCCCCGGCGGGCCCCAGCTCTCTCTCACACACGCTCTTGGGGGTTGGGAAGAGCCTGGGGGGAGCAGTGGTGGCGAAAACGGGGCTGCGGGCAGTGTGGAGAGAGCAGGAGAGGTAGCGAACAGCCCGGGGAGAGCTGTGGCAGTGAAAACGGGGCAGCGGGGGAGGCAGGGAAAAGTCTAGGAGGAGCAGCAGCAGCAAAAACGGGGCTGCGGGGAGAGCTTGGGAGGCAGGGAAGAGCCCAAGGAGAGCAGCGGCAGTGGAAACGGGGCTGCGGGGAGAGCTTGGGAGGCAGGGAAGAGCCCAAGGAGAGCAGCGGCAGTGAAAACGGGGCTGCATAGAGAGCAGGGAAGAGCCTGGGGGGAGCGGTAGCAGCAAAAACAGGGCTGCGGGGACAGCTTGCGAGGCAGGGGAGAGCGGCTGTGGCGAAAACAGGGCTGCGGGGAGACGGGGGGGGGGCAGGAACAGGGTGGGAAGAGCCCACGGGGAGCGGGGCAAAAACAGGGCAACAGGGAGAGCAGCGGGGAAAGGAGGGGCCACGCAGGTGGAAGGGCGGGCCCCACCATGGCTACAACGCAGGCCCGAGTGACTGCGTTCTGATTTAACAGCCTTTACATAATTTACTCTTAAGTAAATCCCACTGAGCTCAGTGGTCGCAATTTGCCACACTAACGCTGACAGCGTGTTTGGAACACCCAAAACTCTTGTGTGTAAATGCTAACAGGAGTCACAAGTCTCCAGCAGCAGGAACTTCCTCCTATCACACATAACCCAACTGCCATTTGTGAGGTTATTTTTGTTATTAATAATTTTGTAAAGGTGTTTTGGAGGTTATTAGACCAAAGTTAAGAGTCCAAAGGCACTTTTAAGACCAACAAAGTTTTATTCAGGGTGTGCGCTTTGGTGTGCAGGCACACTTCCTCAGACAAACTGAAATGAAATTTATTAGTCTATACATATAAGGCAGAGGTTGAACAGCAAATAGCATACAAACATATAGTGTAATGAAATGTTTTAACAAATGCAAAGAGCAATAACAAGCTAAGTTAAGCTGAGTCCGCTTGCGGAGAGGGCAGGATAGAAATTTAAAGTAATAAATAAGTTTATAAGGTCATCATTGTTTATATTTAATTCTAGGGGAAAACAGTGAGGCAAATAAAGATGACAAATGGTGACAGATGTGTGAATGTATACATCTTAATTATGGAGTGTTAAGACCAATCATCTGACTCTGCTGTCACACTATCACCTGCTAGGGTTCAACTGTCTGGGGAGGCATTGGAGCTCGATATGTCCTTGATTGTGAGAGTCTGTCTGAAAGTACAAACTTAGAAGTAGCCAGTGTTCAATGAGCGTCTGTCATTAGGCTTTTTAATTGTAAAGAGTAATAAATTTAGAGTCATCATGCTCCATTGGTTTCCTCTCAAGCATAAACCAGGGGTGGACAAACTGTGGCTCAGGAGCCATATATGGCTCTTTCACGCATATTGTATGGCTCTCGAAGCCCCGCCCCCCACCCCCTTGGGCTGGCTTGGAGAAGGCATGTCTTTTTAAATCACTTCTCCAAGCCAAACCAGCCAGTGGCTTAGAGAATGCGTTTAAAGTTGCTTTCTTTCCACCTTTTCCTCCCTCCTCCATCTGTTTGCCTTCCTTCCTTTTTTGCAGCTCTCAAACATCTGACATTCATGTCTTGCGGCTCTCAAACAACTGACATTTATTCTGTGTGGCTCTTTATTCAAAAGCCATTCCCAAAAATACCAATCAGCCAAACTTCAGAATAAGAAATACTTGGTAGAACAGAGTTTCCTTCATAACATGATTTAGGGATTTGTTCATGGTTATAAAATAAAATGAGTCAAATTGCACTTTAAGACTAAAAAAAATTATTCCAGCATAAACCTTTCTGAGTCAGAACTCACTTCATCAGAGTCACAGAAATTTTAACTAGAATATATTTTGGTGGTTAACCCTGTTAGTCTGAAGCAGTAGACCAAAGGTTGAGTCCAGTGGTACCTTTAAGACCAACCAAATTTATTTATAGGGACACGGCAGCCTATCTTTCCTGCAGCATGTATCATAGTAATTCCTGACAGCTAATTTGGGGAAAGAAAGCAATTCATTATTTTATTTATTATTTTAGTAAATTTCTATTCCACCCATTCCCTGTAGGGCTCAGGGCGGAGTACAACATATAATAAAATACAATAAAAACATTTTATAAACAGACAACTCAACAGCACTCAGATTACCATGACATCACATATCATGATATAGGGATGGCAGTTTTTATTCCATTTCATAGAACAGCTGACAGTGCTGGCCGGGGTGGCCAACCAGATCAAGAATAGACGCCCACAGCCTCAGCTAAAAGCCTGGTGGAACAGCTCCATTTTACAGGCCCTATGGAAGGCTGATAGCCAGGTAAGGCCTGGATCTCAATAGGGAGCTGATTCCACCAGGTCGGGGCCAGGACTGAAAAAGCCCTGGCCCTAGTTGAGGCGAGGAGGGGGTCTCGGGCCAGGGATGGCCAACAGATGTTGGGAGGCTGAACGAAAACGACCTCCTGGGCATATATGGAAAGGGACAGTCCTGCAGGTATGTTGGACACAGGCTGCGTAAGGCTATAAGATAATGATTAAGTCTCTGGTAGGGATTAATTTTAAGGTTAGTGGTTCTGGGTTATGTGATCAAAACCTAAGTCTCCCTCTGCCCTTGGCTGAATTGATGGTACCTGAAGAAGGCCTTAGTGATTCTTGGAAGGGGCCATATGGGACAACTGACAAATCTGGGGGAGGGATTTGGGATTTTAGGCAGCACCTTCTTCCTCCCTCCTTGCTATCACTTCTGACAAACAGCGGTGTTATATTTTACTCTTTCACCTGAGGACAGAAATTCCATATCCTAGCTTTCTATGCCCTTAAAAAAGGCACAGAATAAATGAGAAACAGAATTTGGCATGAATTAACTAATGGTCATTAGACACAAACAGAGCCCTGTGGCGCAGAGTGTTAAAGCTCTGTAGTACCGCAGTTCTAAGCTCTGCTCACGATCCGAGTTTGATCTCTGGCGGAAGCTGGGTTGTCAGGTAGCCAGCTCAAGGTTGACTCAGCCTTCCATCCTTCCAAGGTCGGTAAAATGAGTACCCAGCTTGCTGGGGAAGGCAATGGCAAACCACCCCATAAAAAGTCTGCCGTGAAAACATTGTGACAGCAACGTCACCCCAGAGTTGGAAACAACTGGTGCTTGCACAGGGTACCTTTCCTTTCCATTAGACACAAGAATTTCATTGAATGTATTCCGAAGATCTGTGTCTCATATGTGTATATCTTAAATACTCCTCTACAAATGAAGAGGAAACTGGATTTATCCCCTGCCCTTTACTCGGAGTCTCAGAGCAGTTTACAATCTCCTTCCCTTCCTCTACCCACAACATACACCTATGAGGTAGGTGGGGCTGAGACAGCTCTTTCAAGAACTACTCTTGAGAGAACAGCTCTGAGAGAACTTGTGACTGAGCCAAGGTCACACCAGGAGGGTACAATATGGAGGACTGGGGAATCAAATCCAGTTCTCCCAGATTAGAGTCTGTACACTTAACCACTACAACAAATTTGCTCTCTGGAGTGTTGTTTTTATTTCCTTTTGAACTTTTGGCTTTGGGAACATTATGGTAATGTTTCATACATGGAGGGCAGTTATGGTTTAAAGATTAAGACTCTGTGGAGTAAAGAAAGTACAGATCTAAGAAGAGGGAATATTCCAGAACAGTGAGAAGACCAAAAGAAAGAGAAGGCTGCAAAGTGGAAAAGAGAATAAAGAGAGACAAGTGATTCGCATGTCGAGACTGACAGGGAGATGCAAGTTTGTATAATTATTTAAAATGAACAGCAATAGGATTCTGGCACCATAGTTCAAGTATTTTATTATTGCAAATGCAAACATTTATATATGAATATATACAAACACCATTAAAGACTTTTTGGCAAGAATTATGGAGAAAATTACTGAATTACTTTATGCCAAACAGCTACTACTAAATGGGAATGTCTTAACATAATTTAGTAATTTTTTTTTACTCACTGAAGCTAGTGCAGCAGACGTCTTTCATAACAGTCATTACCTGATATGAACAAACAATATACGTATAGCCACCAGGATATCCCACCACCTCAGCAAATATCAATCTATCCCTCCTGGTCTAAAGAAATCTTTTTAGCAGATATAATTTAAAAATCTGGCTTAATCAATGGTGCAAAGATTGATTGCAATTCAATCCAAAAGATTTAGCCAATGTAAACATCCTGACTGACACAAAAAAGCAACACTTTTCAAAAGATATGTATACCGGATACTTCAGCAGGCTGCTAGAGGTTAAAGTGCTCATAACATTTTCAAGGGCATTACATAAAAGTGGATTTTGCACCAATACTGATGCTCTCATACATTACAGTAAGTGTGCCATTAGAGAATGTGGATAGCCAGAGACTGTTCATGGTACTTACCAGCTTAATGTAGTCAGACATCAGCTGTTACATCCACACCACACATTTACTGTAATATAGCTAAACATTTAACAGTATTATCTGGTTATCTTGGCATGGACTGCTGAAGGCCACATGGAAAATCTATGGTAAGCTGAAAGGCTGCTGCTAATTTGCATACTTCAGTTTCATGTCATTAGCACTATCTGCATAGCATTTTTGTGAACCTGATCAATGCTAAACTGTAGTTGGGAGACACATGACAGACCTACAGTAGTCTCATTCTGAAGGTGCTATCCTCAAAAATGAAAAACAGAAAACAGCCCTGGAAAAAGCCTTGATACACAGACACTGAAGTCATGGGGACTGACTTGCAATGAACTTGTGCTTCTTTTTATTTGTTCTGTCATTTCCAGGTCTTCAGCACTGGTTGTCATCACATTTTCAAGCATTCCTCTGCAATCACGAGAGATAGATACCTATTTAACAATTTTAAAGCCAGAACACTTCAGATTCTAGCAAGTTCATGGAAGCTGAATATAAGTGCCTACCCCATCCCCTACCTAGACCTACAGAATGTGACTTTCTCGTACCTTAATTTTGATAAATGATTAGTGGTAAATTAGAAGAATTTGTTGTGCTTCTATTTGTTAACAAAAACATTAAGTTAAATTTCCCTAACGTCCTTTATTATCTACAGTTTAGTGTCAGCCAGCATACAGTTAAAATTGTCTTCGTTTTTAAAAGTATGTTAATACTATAAAGATGCATACTGTCTCACACATCATTAAAACCTGTGCACGCACATTAAACAACACATTTCATCTTCTTTTGAGAAGCAGACTTATTTTTCTTAGCACTTCAACATGTGCCTTTTACCCATATGCACAGAAATAACAAAATCTGGTTGCCACAAAACAGAAACATTTGAGGAAATTTTATATTGCCTTTGGAAATGAACTGGCCCCCTTTGATTTGCTGTTTTTAATGCAGGCCTCTACAGTAACTATGGGTGAAGACACGTTACATTAAAAGAGAAGTAATAGCAGGTCCCTCAGCTACAGTGCAAACCTGACTTCCAATCAGAATGACACACATTTCAACAAATCAAATGCTGGCTCCACCATCACTCTTTAGGGTTGCCAGATCTGTGTTGCAAAATACCTGGAGACTTTGGGGGTGGATCCAGGAGAAGGCAGGATTTGGGGAGGTACAATGGTACAATGCCATAGAGTCCACCCTTCTAAGCAGCCATTTTCTCCAGGGGAGCTGATTTCTGCCAGCTGGAGATCAGTTGTAAAAGCAGGAGATCCCCAGGCCAGACCTAGAGGTTGGCAACCCTATCAGTCTTGTGCTTCCTCCCCATACTTCAGCTGGACTGCTCACTATTTTATTTATTCAAATTATTAATTTAAAAATGAAACTGTTTTCTTAAAAGTGCAAAACATCTCTGGAAATATCGAGGGTACATATCTTGGTGGCATAATGAGCACCAGCCAATAAGCACTGTCTACAGGCAGTTTCTGCTTCAGGTCTGCAGAACTGTTTATTCCAGAGCTTGACCCTTTCAACAAAAGTAAATTTGGATTAAATGCAGTGAGGGTGCTTCCAAATTGTGGCTCCAAAAATGTGCTCTTCTGCACCAAATTGTTATTCTTTGTGAACTGACTTGGGGGGGAACCATATGAGTATTCTGTGTATAAATTTTATCATAAAAGGGAAAAGATAGTTACACCCAAAATTTTTCAGACTGATCCACTTTCAAGTGGTCCAGCCCACCACAGTTTGTACAGACAGTCTTCACAGGATTGCTCGTTTCAGTTTCTGCAGCTTTGGTAGAGGTATTTGCTTGATAAGTTTACATTCCTTGGTTTTACTTTTTTTTTTTCCTTATCCAGTGCCAAGGGAAAAGGAAGAGTTACAAGGGCCACTTGATGCAAGACAGATAAAGCTCCATCTTGGCAAACAGGGCAGCATGTGGAAAAAAACTTAAAGTTATACAGGTGGCAATGGTGCTGGTCGAGAAGGGTAGAAGTGTTCCTGAGGTGCCTTCTTCAGCACTGGGGGTGGAGGCCTGCAAGGACGATAGAGAGTTGTTTTACTATCAAGCATCTGTCACTCAATTAAAACATTTCCACTGATTAATCATCTGCCTTTTAAATGATTAATCAAATCAATTACGTTAAAATAAATAATTACCAAGGATAGCCCATATGCTCTGTTATTCATCCCTGGTAAACCCACTACAGCCTATTTTCCCTTCCAAGAAGAGGTTGAGAATGCCTTTTCAAAATGTTGTTGATCCAAACATACATGCACAATAATTGTGATTTTAGGAATATCATGTTTTTTCCCCAAGTTTTGAAAGAAGGTTGAGGTGAGGTGTAGATGGATCTTGACTGTAGGATCTTGACATGCATGAACGCTAGGGCACCATCTTTACATCGCATTGCAGTTTTCGACACTGTAAAGCACCTGAGGGTACCAATTGTACCAAAAGGCAAGTCTGAAATAGTATGCATTTCTTAAAATTGCAAAAATAAAATCTAGTGCATGGGCTGTCATTTGAACTGCTGCAGCTGGTGAGATCTGAATATCTATATATAATAAATACAGTGCCTAAGACAAAAATGTTGCCTAGGACAACATTCTTTTAGCTTTTCAGTCATGTGATTTGATTGTAGCTGAAGTTGTCTGAAAATGCCAGTGCCCTAGCTTCTCCACCACACCACTACCACCACCACCACCAGTGTTGGTTTTGTCTGAGGACCTTCACACAAGCTTCCCTCAGAAGTGACCACCGCTTAAACTACCTCCACCATGCGCCCATTACAAAGTAACAAGCAAGTGGATGGCTGCTGTTGTGCTTCCTTATTGTCCTCGTCACTACCCACGTCCTCTTTCTCTCAGAAAGCGAGAAGCTATGGCTCAGAAGAGCAGCAGCAAAAGGCTCTGATTGATAGTGGGCCCTGCGCTGGGCCTTGCTAATGGTTAACATAAGCATAGATCCTGATCACTACCACCACCATCTCATAACAGTGCTGAATATGTTCTGTAACAAGTACAAGATCCATACGAGATTAAACATTCTCAAGTCTTTGAGAAAGGAAACAATTATGGTTAGCTTATAAATACTACCACTCACTGTTAGAAAAAATGGCCTTTTTCTTCTTTTTCATATCCTATTATAGTTGCAAACCAGAACAGAAATAAATAATGCATTTAAAAATTGCCTCAAAATAATACAAAAGTGTGCCCAAAAAATTACATAAAGGAACTGTATATATACCTACAGGCTCACCTGCTTGCAGTGTCACCTATTTCTCCACCTGCCTGGGTCACCTGGTGGTTCCTCTTGTTACCATCTCCTCACTTCTCCCATCACCTCTACATCACAATGGCTCCTTCAACTGGCATGGCTGGCTGTGATGCCTTCCAGCTACTGAATGATACTATCTTGCAAAGTTTATAGGGTTGCTAATCAGCCCTTAAAGTGGTAGCCAAGATCTTGCACTTAAGCCTCATGAGATCTTAGTTTTTGCTTCCTGTAAGCTACCTTATAAAAGTTTTTTTTTAATTCCCATTCTTTTTTTTTATTTCTGGACTTCTGTGCAAACCTGGGAGCTGTCCCAGATTTTTACAATTTCCTTACATCTGTACCTGGTCCCAGTGTGTGGGTTTTTCAGTCTACACTCCGAAGGTCAGGTTCAAAATTAGATATATGATGTGCAACATTAAAACATAATGTGCAGACACTGCGAAAGAACAAAAGGAATTTGGACAGCACCTTGGGGTGTTGTAACAACTGAAGATGCCATGTGAAAATATGGTGGCAATGGTCACCAGGAAAAGCCAAGGTTACCTCCAACTCCTGCTTCCCTCTAGTGTTCACACGCTTCACCTCTTCTTATCATGCCGGAAGGAAAGGAGAGGTGAGGGGGTATGCAGGAAGACTAGGTGCATGACTAGAAACTGAGGTGAGTGAGTAACAGCTGAGAGAAGAACGAATAGGTAAGGCCAAGGAAGAAAAAATACAGCTAGATGGAAATAAGTGAGGGATGGAAAGCAAAGGAAAAGCACTGGGGAAGCAGAGATAGACTAGAGAAAAGCAGGAGATAGCTGAGGAGAAACAAAGCCGCTGTGGTAAAGGAACTTAAAATAGAGCAGTATCCACAGTAACAGAAGCAACGACAGGTGGGGAAATGAGATTTCTCCTCTTTTGCAAGTCCTTGAGATAAATGTTTTAGAGACCATTCATGCATAGCCCATAAGCCCTATATAGGGTTCAATCAGTTTCCAGTTTCTGCTGCCTGGGTGGCACTGCAGAAACAGAGCAAGTTGTCAAGCACCTGGAACACCACTAAGCTATGGATGGATGGTGGCTAGCCTTCATCTTGGTAGGTCACAAGTTTTATAAATTTGACATGTTATGCTTGTATATTTCTTCCATGGAACTCAAGTAAATCTACATGGGATTCCCATCTTGGTACTGACTGAATCTAGATCTGCTTAGCATCACCAAGGTTGTGGAACTGTGTGCCTGCAGACCATTTCCTGGGATACACACAAATTATACATTATATACATGTGTGTCTCAACATTACAATCACGTTAATCTTTCAAGGAGCTCAGGTTGGCAAGCATATGGCTGTTCCACTTTAACTCACAACAACTCTGAAGATACCGGCTGACCCAAGATTATCAACTTGAGTTTCATGGCTGATTTTGGAATCTGAACCCAACAATAATGCTTGTAGGGCTGCACCACGCTGACTTTTATATGGAAAACAGGGAGGGGGAAGTTTCACATTACAACTGAATCTTTCTCCATTTTGCCATTATACTGACCTTTGTGGAATGCACTGCTGCTCCATGGGCTGTGGAGAAGGAAGAGGAGAAGTGTAATAGTCAGGTTCAGAGCTATGTTGCTGATTAACCGTGTATGATGGCACTGGGTACTTATACGGATGCACGTTCTGTGAGGAAACCATTATTATTAAAAAATGACTCATAAAAGATTGTTGCTTTAATGTTGAGGGCATCATTCAGGCACACCAACAAATCCCTCCCCAAACACCCATATCATTTTCAGATCTTGTCATTTTCTCATATCTCCCTCCACTCTGCAGACTATGCAATGACCCTCTCTAGTTGTCTGACCACATATATCTATTTTTTTTTGTAATCCAAAGCCTCATTCCACAGCAAGCCTAGCCCCACCCCCTTTCCTTGCCCTGGAATAAAATTACTTCTTGACCTCAAATATGGGAATGAGTTAAAACTGTTTCAACTGTGACATTTTGATTACAGCCAAGATAGTGCTCATGTTTGAAAATCACATAGATGTCTATATTGCCATATGAGTACAGGATCAGGAGCCAATGCACGTTGTGCCTTTCAAACGTTTTCATGCAGAACATTTCAGATGGACTCTCCAGTTAAAGAAGGAAGTAGCAGGTGACTGGAAAGATATCCTTTCCTGAGACCCTGGAGAGCTGCTGCAGGTCAAAGTAGGCAGTCATAGGCTGACTGGACAAATGGATTGTCACTGTATAAGGCAGCTGCAAGTGTTCATATACTCCCATTTTAAAAAAAAGAGTAGGCGATGCTTACCTAGCCACCAACTTAAACACGTTTAATAGGCTGGGAACTGTAGTTCTGTGAGGGAATGGAAGCTTGCCAGCTGCACTCTCACCAAGATACAATTCCCAGTAATTGGTGGGTAGAAACATGTCTAGTGCAGTACAACTGTCATACATGGAGTCTGCTTACACTGTTCGCATTCATTGTGATTGAGCTCTGAGCTCTCCCCTCTCCCACCCAGCTCTTTTAATAACTGCATGCCAAGATCATATTCCACCTCCTCCTACCATTTGAGTTGATAGATGCCTTGAAGAACGTGGCACGCTTGGTGGGTATTCTGTGTGCACAGGCTCTTCACTTACACTCATCGGTGGCCTGCCCCAACATCTCAATAAACAGAAATACAAAAATATTAAATTACACCAGTAACTCCTTTCAAAAGTTTGAAGTGACTAGAATAAAGTATGTTTACAGAATTCAGAAAATGTGCCATGCATTGGTCTTTTGCAGGAGATACATGCAACACTTTACAGTTGCTGCCTTCTGCAAACACCAAATGGGGGATTCAAGTACACACCAGCCTTCTTGCACGATGGTCAGAAATTAAACACAGTCTATCAAATTGAGCAGCTAATGCTAAACTGGTATTTTGAGGAATCAGAGCTTCCAGATTCCACGCAGGACTACTACAGAAAAATGGGATATGAACAGCATTTTCAGTAGTACCTGCAATTCTGTTCGAAAGCCTTGTTTTGTGTAACGTAATTTTTGGTGTCCTCACAATGCAATCCTAAACAAAGTTACACCCATCTAAATCCATTGAAATTAATGAGTTCAGGAGAATAAAATGCTATGCTGCCTAGGATTATACTATTAAAGAGCAAGTGCTGGAGAGTTGGTTCTAGCACAGTGGCTTAAGAGAGTGACAGTGCAATCCTATGTAAAGTCCCCTCCTTCTAAGATCACTAATTTCAGCAGACTTAGAATATGCTACTCTGCTTAGGGTGACACTGGGAGCTACAAATCAAAGAGTCCTTAGTTCAAATCTAAGTGGCTTCTCTCAAATGCAGGCCTTTCATCTGCAGTTTGGGGAAGATAAATTAGTCTCATATGTTACAAGATTGCTGTAAGGACAGCAATAAGATAAAGTACAGGAGTTCTTGGAACACTTGAGGGTGTTATACAAATACGAAGTATCATTAATATCTAGAATTGGAGAGGAGGAGAGGGATGGTGCAGGACATACTCACCTACAGTGATCTACCAGTGGCATCAGGGAACGGACCCAACTATCTTTTGTTAAATGGCAGAACAGCAAAACTAGCAATATGGGAACGACCACGAAGAAGAATGCTAGCAGCCACTTTTTAGTTATGGGGTCCATTCCTGGAGGAAAAGAAAAAAGTCAGAAGCAGCTTTGGATAACATGCTACAAACTGTACCTGCAAGGCTTTCTCAGGTTCTTTCAAGAAAGAGGAACAGAAATGGAGTTGTCATAGCACACAATGGGCTGGCTCATTCTGGCAGGCAGCCCCTGCAGCCCCTGCACACAACAGCACTGACTGGGAGGCTTGCAGAGGTCCTTAGGATTCAGGCAGCACCTGTATAAGGGTAACTGGCAAGCATGGACCAGCTCAGTGTCCACTGACTGAATGATCCTGTCAATCTTTACAATGCAGTAGCAAGCAGAACTGGGCACACTGGCTCTCTCACTGGCATAATTCCTCCCATCCGATGAAGAGAACTGTGTTTCTCAAAAGCTTATCCTACAATAAAATGTGTTAAATCTTAAAGGGGCTACTGGACTCTTTTACTATTTTTCAGCAACAGACTGACATGGCTAACTCCTCTGGATCTATAATACCGCCTTGTGGGCCAGTGCCTGGACCTAACCCAAGGCCTTTTCTTACATGATGAACACATGAAGCGCCTTTACTCAGGCCATTTTAGCACAGTACTACTGCCTACTCCAAAAGACATCCAGAGTCTCAAGCAGACAGGGTCTTTCCCTAGTATCTGCTATCAGAGATCCTTATAAGTCTGGATGCCTGAAGTTCTTCTACATGCAGAGCACATGTTGCCACCTGAGCCATGGCTCCTACCCAATGGCCATGGTGATGGTTTGCAGTGGAGGGGACAGGATCCTCTCTGACCCTTCATTCAGCATCTGAAGGTGGAATAAAATTGAATTTGTGATAACTGAAGTAAGAGGTGACAGGGGAGAGGGGAATGGAACACAATTAGGTAGGCAGAGGAGTGTACACCAGCTTCAGCAGCGCAAGTTACTTTGCTGCATCCTAAACTGGTTGCTGGTATAATTCAGAGACTGAGCTCTGCTCCAGGAAGTTGCTGGTTCAGATCTCTCTTCGGTAATGAATTAATTATTCAGGAAAGCTGCACTCTTTCAAGATGGATATAAATAATAAATAGTGGCCCAGCTATAAGTGAGTGTGGTAAAAATTACAAAATATATATGAGCCTCTTTGAATGCTGAAAGTACTACATAAATACTAATTATTAAGCTACAGCTTAGCATCATGGTCTAAAACTTCAGTCAACTCATGAAAGAAAGGACTGGGTCACACAGGAATCTGTGAACCATACTGGACATGTACAGAAGCTTTTAGCTGCCAGTAGCAGCTACTATTTCTGAGAGCTGCTTTAAACACCACTGGAAAGTCTTGCCCAATCGTTGGCCACCTACCTTTTCTGCCTCATTCATTTGGGTATCAGAGATTAACAAAAAAAACTCTGGCACTGCAAAGGAGGAACAGACAAGCAGTAGTGCCTCTGCAAAGGGTAGAAGGCTCTCTCTGGTTATCTGTACTAGCCATTCCTTTTTTCTTCCCAAACAATGTATAAGCTCTATCATTCTGGATGCATGCATACACATACATGCATGCCACATCCTCATTTATGTTTCTAGGAAGCATGATGTTAAATCCCTTCCACGGTCACTTCAGTCAAAACGGTGAGCAATTCATTCGATAAGGAAAAAGATTGATGCAGTTATGGAGTCAATCTTCAGATCTCTCCTCTGCCATGAACTCGTTCAAATGGCCTTGGGTAAATAAATCCCTCTCTGCCTCATCCCCCATCCATCTGTTGCATGAGGACAGTAATACCAGCTTATTTTACAGGGAGCTGGCATCAAGTTAATAGCCTGAGCTGTAACTTGAGAGATGCTTGGTTAAAATCTTGGCCAACTATCTATCTATCTATCTATCTATCTATCTATCTATCTATCTATCTCTCTCTCTCTCTCTCTCTCTCTCTCTCTCTCTTTCTTTCCATTCGATTTATATCCCGCCCTACCCCACCGAAGCGGGCTCAGGGCAGCTCACAACATAAAAATTCTAACAATAAAATTAAGAATTAAAATACATTAATAATTTACACAACAACACCTACTCCCTTTCATAGACCCCTGCCCTGGGTAATCAATGATGATGATGGTAATGATGCTAATAATTAGGAAGAGGAGGAAGAGGAAGAGTATTGTTATAGGTTTATTGCAAGGGGTACTAAGAAATTTCTAGAATGCTAATAACATTAAGATGGTCAAGCAGATGCTGATTTCCATAGCTAGTGCGTAAATCCTTAGCTAGTGGGTAAGTCCTAAACAACAAGATTTATTTGGATCTGATGGTTAGTACAAGCATCCGGTAACTGCTACATGCAGTGTAGCATGTGTACATCTGTACATGTGGGAGCAAATCCCAGGATGAAACCAGCCTGAAAGGCCCAGATCCCAAATGGAGCTTACTGAAGAATCACTCTACACGTGGTATACGACTGATCTTCTATTTTCAGGAACTCACCTGTAGAAGCTTATCCTGTTCACTGAAGAATTGTGCATGCACACAAAAGCTTATACCTTGGATAAAACTTTGTTGGTCTTAAAGGTGCCACAAGACTCAAACTTTAAAAACAAAATTTTCAGACCAGCTCTTGCAAGTAACTCTGGACTGATATACTAACTCAGTTACTATTGGTTAGCCTGGAGTGGTACAGCAGCCTCAATAATGGTAATCTACTTCTGAAGATTTGGAAAATTTATTGTTTTTTTAAAAAACCTATCATATACTGATAAATTCTAAGAAGCGTCTACAGGCTGCATAAGAGTCACCTGCAAATCTCACAAGCAGGATCCTAACTGAAGATTTCGTATGGGGGTGGCGCTCTAACGATGCTCTTCAAAGATGAGGACATCATAGTTCAACACAAAGCAGCAAATCTTTGAATACAGGTAGACTAAAATGCTTAATTTAATGTTATTTGACATATTAAATAATTTTACTAGACAATTTTTATAAATCTTATAAACTATATTTATACATGTATAAATATACTATGTCTTTAAAAAATGAAGTGCCTAAATACTTGCTCGTAGTCTCCATACCTTTACACTCATGGCCAGAACCCAAGAAGGCAGGAGCAAGGCAACATTTTAATGAGCACAATTTGAATACAGCCAATACATTTCTATTTGTACTTTGAAAGTGAAAAGGCTGAAGTCATCTTTTTATCTTTCTGTAATGAAAGCTAAACATTTAGGGAAGGGGTTTCCAATACACTTAAAGGGAGGGGCACAGTCCTATTATATATGGATCTAAGTTTTTAAAAAAGAAGAATGCAAATGTATCACATGTGCCAAGCTGCTACTCACATCTTGTGACTGGGAATAATCATTTTCAGAGTGAAAAGAGAGAAAGTCAGGGAAAGCTTCCCGTATCATTATTCATAATATATTTGTTTTTTAGCATTATTATTAAGAGTATGCTACCTTCCCTGGAAAGCTACCCATCGCAGCCTACAAAATAATATATCAAAACGTAACATTAGATGTTATAAATTAAATCTAGCATTAAAAAAAACAGGAAGAGAGTAAAAAAAAAAACACTGAGTAGTTTTTCCAAACTAAAAGCACACTATAAAATGATTTTAAACCATCAATCCCTTACTTAATAGCCCATGTAAACAAAAGTGTTTTGGCCTGGTGCCCAAAAGAGAACGATGTAGGTGCCAGGCAAGTCTCAATGGGGAAGGCGTTCCAGAAGTGAAGTGCTGTCTCTAATCACCAACCACCTCACCTCTGAAAGCGAGGGCATGGACAGCAGGACTTGCGAGGCAGATCTCAGCTGGAGGGCTAGACAATGACTTTGGCAGAATTCAAAAGTAGGGATGGGGATAAGTACAAAAATCAGCTCTCCACAGTCTCCATGCCCTCATAATGGCTACAGCTCTTCCACAAACCATGTCACCTCACCTTACTAATTCCTCAACTGCTAACTCTGTTATCACATTTTTTTCTAACTTTCCTCCCAGGAGTTCAGATATGCTTAGATGACTTTCCCCACCTTTGTTTTATGTGCCTTGGCATTTCAATAACTTTCCCAAAATAATGTTATTCCACTAGTTTCACCCCTCTTTTCCTCATGTGTATTATGCTCCTGCAAAATCTATTTTTAAAAAACAAACAAGTGAAGTAACCCATCAATCTAACATCTTAAGAGCATAAGAGAAGCCATGTTGGATCAGGCCAATGGCCCATCCAGCCCAACACTCTGTGTCATACAATGGCCAAAAAAACCAGGTGCCAACTGGAGGTCCATCAGTGGGGCCAGAACACCAGAAGCCCTCCCACTGTCCCCCCCACAAAGCACCAAGAATACAGAGCATCAGTGCCCCAGACAGATTCCATAATTTTTGTTGTTCAGTCACACAATCGAGTTTATCCAATCCCCTCTTGAAGCTGTCTATGCTTGTAGCTGCCACCACCTCCAAGACAGACTTTAGATTCCATAGCATGACTTGAAAAACATACTAAATAGTCACCAACCTTGTTTATAAGGCGGGTACATATTATCTGACTGCTGTTGTTTCGGGTACATGTTATCTGACTGCTGTTGATTCGGGTAGGTATTATCTGTCTGCTGTTGATTCGGGTAGGTATTATCTGTCTGCTGTTGATTCAGGTACCATCTTCGATAACGTACAGCCTTTGGGACAGGGGTTGCCTTAATGTCTGCATTTAGTGCAACATGCAGTGCAGTGTCTGTTCTCAAATAATAAATATATTAGTCGGCAATGTTGCAGTATCACCAGAGGCTGGAACCACGACCCTAAGCCCTCCTTCACCAGTCACACCTCCATGAGACAACAAGTGCATACAACTTGCAAGAAGTTGCTTGTTGTTCAGGCAATGTTTATCTTTGGGCTTTTTATAAAAGATCCAAAGAGTTATTGCCTTTACTTAAGGAACCACAGCCAAGGAGGAAGAAGGATATAAAAATCAAGATGTGCAGGAGAGATATAAAGATAAATGGGAAAACTTTGTGGAAATACATGAAAAGCAAAAAGCGACTTTTATCACCTGTTTTTCTTCATAAGTCATTCTTCATCTTTCTTGTCTCCCCCCCTTCCTGTTCCTCTTCTCTTCCCTTCTTTCTCATTTGGGCCTTCCTGCTTATTTGAAAACCTCTCTGTGTATGTAGGTCGGTAAGAGCAGTGGAAAGTGATGGAAAGTGTAAAAGGTTTGTAAAAAAACCCACAAACCAACAGATTACTATTAAGTCAAAGGGAACTTTAGAAAGGATTTAAATTTTGACAACTGTGTTTAAGGGAAAGAAATGGGGCAGGTTGGGAATGTTGAAAGAAACCTGAAGAACAGTGGTTTAAAAGTAATTGTATTGGCTGACTAGTATGCGCTAAACTTAATCAAATATAAAAAATATAAATATAAAATAATGTTACAAAAATATAACATTAATATAATAATCTTTCCAAATTCTAAAATTCATAATCTATCAGTCCAAAAAAGTGCTTCTTCTATTGGCTTATGTTCTACATTGACTCCTTCAGCAATGACGCAATCCATTTTTCTCTGGGCAAGCATACTGAACAGGCTTGCAAGCAGCTTCTGGCCTGGTCACATGTGGCAAGTAAAGAATGATGCTAGGTGACCAGAAAGAGACCCCACCCTCTTTCAAGTCTTTGTTGCCCTACATGACTGCAAAGGCATGTGTAAACAGGCAAACTAGTAAAAATGTCTGTGGATTAGTGCCTTTTTGGACTTATTTACCAGACTGATTTAAAAGTGACTTTGTAGCAACATGTATGGGTATACTTCCTAGATCAGTTTATTTTAAACTGTAAGTCAGTCTGACTATCAAGACCAGGGTGGAATGCATATTTTGAATAAGCGCACACATTTGGAAATAAGCTTATTTCAACTGGGATACAGATGCTTTAGCAGAAACTGGTCCAAGAGCTCTAGAATTAGCAAGATTCACCTTCCACCTAAAGTCTAGTGGCCAGAAGTTTCCAAAGGCAAAACCCAAGCTCCTTTTCCCCTAGAAGGTGAAACCTAACAGACAGAGTCAGCCACCACCATGTTAGCCAATTTGGACTTAGCTACTTGGGAACAGCTAGGTCCTGCACCTGCACTTCCTTCACATGCCACCAACTGCAGGAGGATAGGACACAAGAGAGTTCTCCTTAGAATACTTGCCATTATATGTCGGTCCACTATCCAGACTGCCCCCATAGCCTTTGGAATCACAGTAGGGGGGCGCCCATCCTGGATGACAGTGACAATTCTTATTGCTGTTGCACACCTGTTTGTATGTTTAAAAGGTAATATTATTAGCCTAATTTTGTGAAGGACCACGGATCTCAAATCAAGAACTATAGCAATGGGACCTAGCCAACTTAACTCTAGCTTGTAAGAGGAAGGAGCTGCTTGCCTACTCTCCACTGCTTTTTCATGCCAACACTGCAGAGAGTGATATTGCAGCTGCCAGAAAGAGTGAGGACACAAAATGCCAACCCAGTTTCATTTGATCCTACAACACTCCTACTTCTAAACTAGCACCTCGATCTCTTCAACATGCTGAAAATTTCCCATCTCTACTTGCCTGTGATCTCCAGACTCTCAATTAATAATTATCATATTCCAGAACATCATTTAATTGAACGTTCTTTCATTTGCTATCACTGCAGTAAACTAGAAGGAAGTATAATTCCCCAAGTGCTACAAAGGCACTATGGACAGATGTAGAGGACAGAAGTTTCTACTAACATATTTTTCCTATGGAAACAGTGAGAAGACTTTCCCAATCATTTGCTTCTGGCAGAATCTCTGTGTCTTTAGCAAAAATGGAAAATGTGCTGCTTTTCTCAGCAAGAAGTACACTGATGAGAAAGCCTCACTTACTGTATTTCTTTGGATGGCCTGACAGCCTTGTTTCTCCCTCCACAGCTTTGTGACAATAATACAGCCTTATTGCCCTGGCTTGGATCCCATCAGATCTTGGAAGCTAAGCAGGGCCGACCTGGCAAGTACTTGGATGGCAGACCTCCAGAGAATGCCAGGGTCAGGAGGCAAGGGCAGAAGTGAAGCCACTTCTCTGAATGCCCTCCCTGTCCTAATAGGAGTCACAAGACGTCAACATGACTTCCAGGCATGAGTGTGCACATGCCTATCTCTGCCTATCTTTTCCTCAAGTCTCTGCACACTTCACCTACTTTTCTCTGTAATTCACTCCACTAGTACCCATTTCTTTTGGCCCCTCTGGCTTTGGATTCCCTGTTTACTTCCTGGGAATACCTAGAGGCTAACCACATGTTACATAGTCCTTGCAGTGTTTCCAGATCTACCACAAAGAGTGGACTTTCAATCAGACATGGTCTGTGAGCTCCCCACTGGAAACTCAATCCCAAGACATGTGAGGGCCCATTTTGGATCAGACCATAGCATGTGGGGAGCAGTTACTTAAGTCTTCCCCCATGCACACCATTTTTGTGAGCTGAAATGGCCCCAAGGACACCACTTGCTCTGTTGAAGACTCTACTTTTACTGATGGGACATACATGTTTCTCCAGCATGGGAAACACCATTCCTTCGGGCTTATTTCAGTCAAGAACATGGCACACAGTGAGAGGCTTAGGCATTCTCCACTTATGTGCTGCGATCCTCATCAGTGTTGGTTTCATGTGAGTTTCTAGTGTGTAGCTCACAGCATACATCTGATTGAAAATCTTCAGGGTGGACCTGAACACACTGAAAGGATTGCATTATTTGTAGTCCAGCTTTTGGCTTCCCTGCTTTGCCCATATAACTATATATTTCCATATAGCCAGTTTGAAGCACTAATCCCAGTGAAATTGACCTGTCACTTTCCCTGAAGAAGTCTATTTGTGAACATTCTATGCTACCTGTCCTGTTCTCCTGGAACTCAAAATGTCTGACTATTCCAAGGCAGCTCAGCCAAAACAAAAAAAGTCAAGCCAAGTGATTCTTCTGGTCTGTAAGACAGCTATTACAAACTGCCAGACAAAATAAATCTCAGTGTTACATTCCAGGTGAAAGCGTATGAATTTGCATGTAGTTTTTAATTTACTTACCCCATGTCCATTGCATTTATTATCTATGTCACAGTCATAATTCAGAACAGCTACATCTACGCACTGGTAGTGCTTACAGATCTGGAAAAATAAACAAACAAAACCTCAAATTCATGATGACTAGGGCTACAAGCTTTAAAATCAACTCACAATTAAATTAAACTTTAGTTCCTAAAAGCTTTCCTCAGAGATTAAATGTTGCCCCACAGTGAACTGGTGAGCTTGAAAATCAAAATTCAGGGGCTACTGAATAGCCCACACAATGTTGCAGAGTGCAACAGGGGTTATATGTAGAGAAATCTCCTGGTTTACCTTTCCAGGGGCACATTTTGTGCCTTCATTCACCATCCCTGGATCTGGTACATCTGACCCCAGCTGGAAGTCCACTCCCCAGCAGGTGCTGCCTTTGATGCGAGACTGAATAATAGCAGGCTCAATCCCAAAGACTGGGAGAGTTTCCACATTCTCACACTGCAGCTTCCCACACATGGCGTTCCTGTGGCATGATATTTTAAATTACCGTTATGATTTCTGGCATGATAATAGCATAATGAGAACGTGGATTTATGTATGCCACCGGCAAGAATACTTTAATCCTCAAAGAAAATGAGATAAAGGCACATGAGCCTTATCCACAGAACATTGCTATTTGTTTAACTGCAGCAAGCACAGAGACTAAGAGGCAAGTCCATTGGCAGAGGCAATGTGTTTATTTTTAACATTCATAGCTGCAAGCCACCTCTGCTACAAATGCTCAAGGTGGGTCACAAGAGTATAATCCACTTAAACAACCCATATAGCAATATAATCAAATGCAGAAACCAACTGGACCAGCTAAAAACTAAAGCAAACCACAAACAACAGTAGTACTAAAACAGCAGTAAATAAAAAATGAACAGCAATTTCTTTGTTTTTAAATGTGCACCAAAACCAAAATACATTATCATTACTCCCCTTCCCATAGAACAAACAGAATACCATTTGTTTTTTTGGGGGGGGGCAAATGTAAGGGATTCTTTGGCCTCTGTACTCTATTTGTAGGCTTTCAGATCACTAGGATTGCCAATCGTGTTTCATCTGATCCAGCAGAGCTCTTCATACGTTCTAAATGCTGAACTGGCTATTCATTATTGGCTAATGGTGCCTCTCTTACCTGCCCATTTCTGCAGCAACCTGCCCATCTCATATCATTCTGCAGACCAAGCTGTGTCTGAGGCACCCACATTTTATTAGGGATGGGCACAGACCCACTCACAGACCAAATTTTGTTGTGGACTGGGGCCCAGTTTGTGATCCACAAGCCCGGTCCATGCAATCACACCACTCACAAGCCTCCCACAGACTGCCATGTTTCCCATGGAGGTTTGTGCAGTCCGTGGGAGTGGTCTATGAGCCAGACATGCTGATGCCAAGGATTGCTAAGGCAGTGGGGAATTGCCTTCCCTTCCCTCCCTGAGACACAAATTGCCTTCCCTGCACTCATGGAAGTGAATAAACGTGTAGGTGGGCCATTATTTTTTAATTAAAACATGCATGCAGTAGCAGCACAACTTCAGAGAGTTAAGGAGGTAAATTCAAATGCCTCTCCTTCCCCAGTTGAGCCACAGCAATTTGCCCTCCCTGAACTTGTGGAAGCATGCTGTCACTGTAGCACGACTTTGAAGATTGAGGGGAGGCATGTTTAAATGCCTCCCCTTCCCCAGTTGCACCACACTGGCAGCATGCTTCCAGCACCTTCACTTCCAGAAGCATGCTGCCATTGTGTGCCTCAGCAAGTGAAGGATGGCATTTTGAATTCCTTCTCTTCACTAACCCAATGAATCACAACCCAGTCCATGGAAGTTTGTGGTTCATAAACTCCATGAACAATGGACCTCCATTTTTTTCAGTCCATGCCCAGTCCTATTGTTTATATGTGGCCCATTCCTGACTCATACAAGGTATAGGATGGAGCATCTTGTTTTTGCATCAAAAGTGCATGATAATGGGGAAAAGGTTTCCCTGCCTTATTTTATCAGAGTCTGGTATCAGAGCTTGGTCAGGAGAAAAAGTGACTGGAGGAATGGACTGAAGGGGATGTAGGTGCAGGGAAGATTAACCTCCCCTTCTCTGCATGCATGTTTTAATACAAAAATAATGGCCTACTTACCCACTCGCTGGTTTATATGTGCCTAGGGAACACTCATTATTAAACAAATGCAAGCATTCTCTGCCCTCTGGTGGACCTTACAGTACACAACTCCCACACACCTTCTGGTTTGCCCCTTGGCCATCTAGCCTTTACACACCCTTCAGCTGAACACACACACACCACACAAAGCAGCTGTACAAAATTCACTTATATGTAAAACCACATCAACCTACCAGCTTGAGCACTTTTTGTAGTCATGGCCATGATAACCACAGTTTCCAAACCTGTCACCTTTGGAGTTCACTTCAGAAAAGCAAACCTCAGGAGCGGCCTTTGCCTCTGTAAAGCAGATTTGGAAAACAAGTTAGTAATCTGTGCATCGCTCACACATGTAGCACATGAGTTTGCTCCTATAGTGCAGTGACCCACAATATGGTGCCCATGGGTGCCATGGGGCCCACCAGCTTCTTCATCAAACAGTCAGTCCTGGATTTCCTCTCCCTCACTACAGCAACAGGTGCTTCAGAAGACTGAGGTCTGCAGGGAGCACCCACTCAGAAATAGCTTCCCTCATCATTGCAAGACGCTTGGCTTGGAATCTCTCAACATTCTGTGATTGCTGCTCATGGCAACCATTTTGTACCTGGTCCTGCCTCTCAAAGGAGCCATTTTGTGATGATGCTCACTATCTTTCTCAGGATTTCTGAAAATGGTCACAGAATTAGCATGGTTGGGGATCCCTGTTTTAAAATATTATAGCAAGAACAGCAACACAAAGTTCTTGTGCTCTGCAGACCAACATCTACTGGTAGTCCCTGGCCCAAAAGATGTTTGCTTAGCCTCAACCAGGGCCTTTTCTGTCCTGGCCCCAGCCTGGTGGAACATGCTCCCAATTGAGATCAGGGCCCAGCAGGACTTGTTACAGTTCAGCAAGGCCCGCCAATGGAGCTGTTCTGATGGGGTTTTGGTTGTGGCAGCAGAAGCTCCCATAATCTCAGCCTCCCCTTCCTATAGTAAGCCTACAGATGCATACTATGCTCTAACATCTAACAGGAGGCATATGCCTAACAGGAGACATACTGAACTGCTCTAGAAATGTTTCTTAGCTGCCATCCTGCTTTATTCAAGTGTTTTTAATGACATATTCATAGTCGTATATTACATATGTTGTGAACCACCTTGAACCCACCATAGGATAGGGCAAGATATAACAAACAATAGAATAGGGCAAGTGAAACAAACAAACAAATGTAACTGAGCAAGCAGGGATGGCTGCTGTCTGAACAAACAAACCATACATACACACTGCAAGTTTCAGACTGCTCAACAATTAGAGTTCCTCAAAGGCTCCAGTTTAGAAAATAGCAATATTTTCTTCTCTCTCTCTCTCACACACACACACACACAATGTACGTGAGTTTACCCAGCATCTGCATCTCTTTCAATGGGGGCCAAATGCTACATCCAAACCACAGGTGGCTTTCCCATGAGGTATGGAAAGGCATCTTCTTTAGGTGCTGGATTTTAAATGTATTAAGGACAGCAGTATGGGAGACTGAATTAGCCCAAAGAGCCAGCAAGATGTTGCCCTGCACAAAAAAACCTTACTGAAACACGCAGAACATGAGCAGTGCTGGAACTGAAATGTGCCTTGCATTAATTAGTAAAAGGATTAGTGCGGTGTTGAAATTTTCTGCCTGAGTCACCAAGACAAGCCAAACTTACTAACAAACTAATTCCAGGTTAAGCATAACGTTTAAGATTGCTAATCTCCTGGGATTCTACACAAATTATACAGTGGAGACTGCAAATTCAGTGCTGAAGATGTCTTTAAGAACCCTGGGAATTATAACTGTGTCGAGGAGCTGAAAGATCTCTAATGCAGTCTTCACATTCACCAAACTACAATTCCCAGGGTTCATCAAGAAAAGTTACCTAGTTAAACTTGTAAATTTTTATGTTAGTATAAAATCCAGAAAGAGATGCTAATCCCTTGATAACATTTGCCAGCCTTTCCTCATTTAAAAACAATCTGAAGTCAAAGCATTTAGGTGTTTTCCTCAAATCAGAACAAAATGATAGAGAACCATCCTACTTACTTGCGCCAAAGATGGCCTTGCATTGTGCATCATAATACTGGCACATCCCATTGTAGCAATAAGCTCCATCGTTCTGGCATGAGTGCCCATTCTGAACAGTGACATCTTGTGGACAGAACGGTGATGTCCCATTGCAGTACTCAGGAAGGTCACACTCATTGGCACTCTCTCGGCACTCAGTGCCTTGGGAAAGGTACTAGCAGGGGATCAAAAACACAGGGGCCATCATCAGTGGCCATGCAGAAATAAACCCCAAAATATCCAGCAAATACAGGCTCAAGTGTCCAGTAACAACAGTGTAAAAAAAAGGGGGGGGGAACCTCAAACCACCTGGCATTCACAATTTGTTGTCACCTTTACAACAGCTCTACAAGATAATAATTTTATTTACCTGAGGGTGGGGCTCAAACTGCGAAAGACTGTTTTGCCTACGACAGTTAGTGACAAGCAAGATGTGAATCAGGGATTTACTAATGCATAGGTTAGTCTCTGGAGGCGAAGAATAAATTTTTCATTTATTCAAGCTTTTAGATGGATTGATGTGCTACTGTATTATAAACAATGTATGGATAATATAGCAGATCCCAGTAGGCAGCCGTGTTGGTCTGAAGCAACAGAACAAAGAAGTAGACAAGTGCACCTTTAAGACCAACTAAGTTTTATTCAGAATGGATGTCCACATAAATCTTGAAAGTTTAAGACGTACCACCTACTTGTACAACCCCTGCTTCTCCAAGATGCTGACATCTGCCGGAGGGGGTCACAATTTGCTTCCAGGCCAGTTCATTGTGCTGGTATTGACCTTTCAAGCCCTATATAATTGGGGCCAGCATAATTTAAGGACTGACCTCTCCCATATGAATCTACCTATCCAGTCCAGTCATCTTCAGAGATCTTGCTTTGGGTGTACTTGCCATCTGAGCTTGGAAAGGTGGCAACCTGAACAAGGGCCTTCTTTGGAACTCCACCCTCCAGATATGTTGTCTACTGTTGTCTTCCATCACCGGGTGAAGTATTTTGTTTAGTTTGACTTACCCCTCAATAACAGTCATTGGCCTCCTCTCTGGTTTTGATGTTACATTTATTTTATGTTGTGACTGAATTATGATATTTTATTTAAAATATTGCCTTAATGTTCAAATTTGCCACCTTGGGGACCCTATTTATATGGAAAAGACAGCATAGAAAGGTTGTACATAAATAAATACTAGTTACTGTGTTTCCCAAAAAGCATGTTAAAATGCTGATGATACAAATAATAGTTAATATCTTATTTGGGATAATTTTGCTGTGCTTTTTAAAGATGTGTGCTATTCTCTCAAGTATACTTTGTGAATGGTTTTTATTGAAAACAACAATAATAATGAAAAATAAACCTGCTGCAGCAGCAGCTGCCACACTTCCATAGCAAGCAATGATAACATATCTAAATTTTAAACTGTACTGTATAAAACAAAATATAAAACATATAGTAATAAGTCTGAAGGACAGCTTATGTAGTCCACAGAATCAGGTAGTAAAACTTTTCCTGAACTCTAACACCTGAAGAATTATGGGTCAGAGAGCACCAGCTTAGCACTAGGGTGCTCCCAAGTTCAGTCACTGACATCTTCATTTAAAAGACTGAGCCACTGTCACCCAGTGGAGAAAATACTGAGTTCCCAATCTGCTTTTATAGTCTTTCTTCAATTTCAAAATATTCAGCAATATCTCTGCTCTATTTAAGTTCTTAAATTGTCTATATAAACACCTGATTTATCTTTTGCACACCTTATAATCAGAATCATACTAATTATTTCTGTCTTTTATACCCTGTCCTATGGGCTTTGCTGTCACCAAGAAAGGCTTGAAAGAGTCAATTAAATCCATTAAAAATCCATATTGCCCATGTTCTCAATTATTTGGAAACCTGTATATATCTGTTTTTCATCAAGTCCATGTGTGTTTTCATGTTTGCTTCAATGGCTTCACATCATCTCAATTATTTTAAGGTGTTATGTGTCTGGGTTAGTGCTAAGCTCATTACCTTAGATGAGAGGTAGGTAAACATCTAGATGAAATAATAATTGTACAGGACAATGATCATCCCCCAAATAATCCTTCACTTCTAGAGATTCCACTCTTCTGAGTAAGACACAGAAGTAACAAAATAGGCTACTACACTTGCCCCTAGATGATTTATTCAGGTAAAATATCCTTTTCCATTAAACTGTGTGCATCAATTTAATATTATCAGATCATTTTTTAGTAGTAAGGATGCAAAATGTCTGCCAGATCCATTAATTTTCTGATCTTTAGATCTTCTGTAACTCATAATTGGAAACAGATCCAAGTGGGCAGCTGTGTTGGTCTGAAGCAATAGAACAAAGTAGGAGTCAAGTTGCGCCTTTAAGACCCACAAAGTTTTATTCAGAATGTAAGTTTTATCAGAATGTCTGATGAAGTTTGCTTCTAGCACACAAAACCTTACATTCTTCATAATTGGAAAATTCTTTGAGTTTTATAGCTTTTCACACAAAAAAAAAAGAGTCCTCATTTGTCTCTCCAAGTTCATCATTCAAATCTCTGGCCATTAGAATCCTGGCCAAAGATTCCAAGTAGTCCTCTAACTGGGTCGAGCACTGGGATATTTTAAATTTATAGATATATGGTGGGAGATAGATATTCACAAGAATTATAGAAAATTCCATAAAGACCAGGAATAATGCCATCGTGTAGGGAGGTCTATTAGGTTACTCAATAACCCTGATTTTGAGAATTACTGAGATCAGACAAATCAACCCTCCAGAGCACCTTCCAAAACCTGTCACATTTTTATCCCACCCTTTCTACCTCCTCAACAATCCTGTGAGGTAAATCAAGAGGGAAAGAAAGAGCAACTGACTTAATGTCATCCAGAGAATAGATATGAACCCAGGCTTCCCTGGCCTTGGTCCAGTACACCACAGTAGCTCTAATGCAGACCAGGTCATCTTTACCACTTCTTAAAGCCTTAAAGACTTAGGAAAATGTCCCCTCAATCTTAGTGTTTTCTTACAATATTTTAGGATAGGAAGGACTTACATGACAGTTCAGACAGCAGTCTCCATAAGCACAATCAGCTCCTGAGCGCAGTTTGCAAGTTCCTGCTTCACAGCAAGGATCAGATTTACACTCCTTCAAAAATTGGGGGGGGGGGGAGAACAGAGATGAAAAAGTGGTCTTTCTCAGCAGTTTCCAACACTGTCTGCAACTGCAAGCTCTTAATTGAATATATTAACTCAAACTCATCTCAGACCAGTGCTAAAGCAGATGCAACACTCAGCCATGGTTAAAGGTTTTGTCTAAACACCTACGGAGCCATTCTAAGCAGAGCCACGCCCTACGAAATTCACAGAAGTCAACAGGCTTAGAAGGGTGTTAACTCTGTATAGAATCGCACTGCTCTTGTTAAAAATGGCCACAAACCAGGACACGAAACCCTGGTTTGGATCTGGAAACCCTGGTTTGTGTCAACCATGGTTATATGATTCAACCATGTTGAACAAAGCTTGGCAAAGGCAGTTTCCCTGCTTCTTCAACTTCTCTTCTTTGCCAAGTGACAAGCAACTCTCACAGATGTTTCGCTGCATAAGCTCACTGCAACCTTGGGAAGCCCAAGCATGGTTTTTCTGTATGTTTGGGGTGTCAAAAGGTAAACAGGGTTAAACATTATCTCTATGCAGAGCCACTGTTTCAGCAATTTTTCACCTTGAAAAAGGACCACTGATTTTTAAATGTTTTTCTGTGAACAGAAGAATACAGAATTCTTACTGGAATTACGTACAATTCTTACTGGATTAGGAAAAGCACCTGTTTAGTCCAACAGCCACCATCCAGATGCTTTTGAGAAGCTTACAAATAGGGTATGAAGGCCTCTTGTTTATCTCTTCCCAGCATTTTGTATTTAGAGGCATTTACTGGCCTTGTGGGGGGGAGGGTTTCATTATAGAAAACAGCTTTATATATGGCTAGCAAAGTACGGATTGGAGAACAGAATCACCAAGCGAAAATTAAGCATGAACTGCTAGTAACATACAAAATAGCACTTTAAAAGCTTCTGTTCTAACATTTCAATAAGTGGGCCAGACATTGGATATGATCCACCAAAAAGTTCTCCTGCACTAGAAATCAACAGGACCTATGCAAGGGCATAATGATGCTCATATACAGCTCCCATTCACATCAATGAAAAGGTCACAGAACATCCTGGCAAACTTAAGCACTCTGAGGGCCATTTCCCTATGCTTGAAATGCCAGATTGCATCTAAAAACTGGAATCCCATCAAAAGTTCACTTTAGCCCCAATAAGAGTTGCCTCTTTGCAATCCCAGTCCAAACCTCTTGTGATCCACAATCGCAGTCCTCTCCAGCATCCACTAACTTGTTGCCACAGTATGGGGGACTATAGGTTTCTTCTGGCCTAGGAATATTAAGAAGGCAACTTCCGCCTTTGTTCAGAGTTAGCTTTTCAAAGTCATCTGCACTGCAGCTGCTGAAGTTCAGGGCACCTCTATAACACAGAACATAAGAACAGTCCTTAATCTGGGCACACTCAATCTCTAAAGCAAAAACAGTTAAATCAGTTTTATCACCATGGCGTCTTCTGCCCCAGTGAACCTGGCAATATAGTGTGCTGAGAATTCTATAGAAAATCCTCTAGGAGCCCATCACACAACTGCAATGCCCAAGGGAGAGACAATGACTATCAAACCTGTTGAAGGTTTGTAGCACAGTTGTGCCCATGAAACATGACAGCATTTCAGAAAACAGGTCCAGAGAAATGTGCACACCCCAATCAAAGCACAGCTAAATAGAGGATGATATGGTGAGCATGGACTTTTTGCAATTATTTGTCAGGTTACTTCTGTATAAGCGTTGGCCTGACAACCATGTTTCAAAAACACCCAAGCTGCATCTACAAAAGACTGCCATGTTTAGGGTTTAGAATTCCTGGGTCTCACACAGCTACAGCTCTCTCCCCAATGGGCTGCAGTTTCATTCTTTTACCCAAAAACCGTCCAGGAACACAAGTATTACTTACGATGCTCCAGAGCTCATAATGCAGTTCTTGACTTCACAGGTACAGGTTCTCTCATCATCGTGGTTCATTCCCAGGTTATGGCCAAGTTCATGAGCAACAATGGAAGCGAACATCTGCACGCTCATCTGTCCAAACTGAAAGGTAAAGTGAAAACAAACAAGCCAGCAAACGAGTATAATTAACTAAGGATCAATCTACATGTCATGTTTTTTGATGAATTTGGTCCAGGTTGCCTCCTTCTCTGCCATTTTGACTTGTGAAAATGGTGTGAGGGAAGAGCAGGAGCCCTGCCTGCACCTGCGCCAGCATCCCAAGCCCAATCAGGATTCTGGGAACTTTAAAAATGCCTTTCCCCATAGCTGCTGTGTGACTGCAGGGAAAGTAAGGTGAACCCTGGGAACCCAGATCCATCTCATCAAAAACATAACATATAGTTTGACCCTAAGGATGGATTTCTCAGGGTAAGATCAGCAGCTTTTCCACAGTGCCTTGTGGAGTCTTAATGACCAGAACTACTAAATGCTGTTATGCCTCAAGCTTCTTGAGCCAGAGCACCACATATAAAGAGATGGGTAAAAGCCTAAGCAGCACGGTAGGAGGCAAGAGATGTTCTTACAAAAGGAGGGCAGAAGGCATAGAGCATGCTGTGAAAAAACTGCAGAGCACAGATGAAAAAACAGGCAATAAAAATGTAAACAGCCCCCATCAGAATGGGAATGGAGCAGCTCCAACCTGCTAAAGAACTTGCCAGGTAAGATGAAACGGTGTACATAAGCTCATGTGGAAGGACAATTACTTTTCTACTAAGCTAACTATTCCCTGTCCCTACTGAGACCAAGCCTGAAAAACTCCTGTGAGTATAGAATTCCAACTGAACACTTATATACTGGATTCTCCCTTTGAAACACTTATGCAGTATTAAGAAAACCTTAAGCTTGTCACTGCATGTTTAAGGAGACTGAAATGCTCCTTCACTGGTTTCCAAGCATTTCTGTTTTTAATATCTGCTTTTGTCCAGTTATTATCTTGAAGAGAGATGGATTATTTTTGGCAGTATAAATGGCAGAAAGACACTACTCACACATCTTAGGGTCAAACTATGTAATAATTTGTATTGTAAAGTATCTGAGACAGTGAGGTATGAGGGGACTCATTTTCCAAGCACTCAAGGCCTGAATTCAGATTGGGAACACAGCATAGGTGAAGAAGGGGTTTCATCCCCCCACTGCCATTTTCCCAATTCAAAATGGCTCCAGGGGCCGTATTTGCCCCAGTGTGGTAGAGGATGCACATGTAGTATTTGTATTGATAGGTACCACAGAAGGTGATACTTAGACCCTATGGAAGCTTCAGGTTACTGTTTATTTGCTCCAAATGAACTATTCAAATGAAGTTTGGTTTTGCTACCACCAGGTTGACTTCTCTTTCTCTCTCTCTCTCTGTTTTTTTAATATATTTGTGTGTGTCTGTCTGTCTGCACCTGGAACTCATGGATGACTGACCCCTACTGGGAGCCTGAAGGATATTCAGGGAGATGGCTGAACAGAGCCTGCCACTGTCCTCCCGAATGCTGGTATTCCAAGAAGGTCTCCCATCCAAGTACTAACCACAGTCAATTCTGCTTAGCTATCAAGATTTGACAAGACTGGATTTTCCTAGGCTATCCAGGTCAGGACTCTGGGTGGCCTTGTCTTTGCTCTTCTCCTTTTGCTTTGTCTGGCATGTAATTGTAGAGATTTGTTTCTTATATACGTGTTCAAAATCTATCCCTCATAATGAATCATGACATGCTCTTGCTATGCACTGCAAGGCATCATGCAATATAAACAGTAGTACATAAGATCACTCAGTGTAAATAAAAACCACAGACAATTGCTGCAATACCACTGCAAACAAAGAACAAAACCCTCTGAAAGTGCCTGACAGCTACTGTGGCCTACGCTAGATCAGCTGGAACAGGACTTTTTTAGTCATTGCTTGAAGACTGTGAAATTCCCATTCCTACAGGTCTCTCAGGCCCCTACTATCATGGCCTTCCATACACATGCAAACATTGTTTTATCCTGGAGGCAGTGCTGCCAAGAGATCTGGGAGAAAAAAACCTCTATCACTTTTATAAAAGCATAATGTGTGGAAATAAGCAGTCTAAGATTTTCAGAGCTTTTTATGGAGGTAAATAACATCATCTGTTATACAACCAGATGTTAAACCTCTGGTAAAGTAACAGAACATTTGCCTCCAGGCCTTGTCAGCAACCTATTTAAAGGGCAGCTGGTGTGCTCATTCTCCAAATGGTTTTAACCTGTGGGTTTGACAGCTAATTGTTGATCTCATTACTGTTTTTTTTACTAACTTTGCTGTTTTGATTATTTTAGAATTTTTACTAATGTTAGGATTGCTTTTCTTACGTAGCAAATTGTAGATTTTTTAATAGATGTTCTGCAACTTGCATTATAATTTGATAATATTTTCATCTTATGTTAAGAGCTGTTGTGCACATCATTTTTTAAGGCTAAAAAGAAGGAGGCAGTGAAGGTCTAAATAAATATATGAAAAAGGGCTATTTCAACCCACAGTTTCTAGCACAGGCATCAGAACCTCAATTTCTGATTTTAGCTTTAAATGGTTTTTCATTTTAAATGATGTCCTACCACATTAATCCCTCCAGCGTGACTCTTGGAACACACAGTTCCCACATAGGCCATTCCTGCTGTTCCACCAAATGGTCTTTTCCTGAAATATATCAAAATAAAAAGCAAGCAAAAGCCTGATTAGTTATTGCTGAAGATAAAACATACTTCACACATTCATAACGATGCGCTGTATTACAACCAAACACTGGCAAGCAACATGCTTCAGGAATCCGGGAACTAGCTAAACAGAGACTCACGTTCCTGGTTTCATAGAACTTCAAAGTGCGACTACTCTTATTGCAGTTCTTAGATTAATTCAAAAGAAAAGATCCAGGTGTGAATTAGCCCACCATAATGTAGTCTGGCTTGAAACTACGTCTGAGTAAAAGAGTCAAATTGGATATTTTATTATGCAGGAAGGAAACTGGCACAAGTTTCATCAGTAGTCCTTATAAGGTAATACTGAGAGTGGCGCATGAACACAAGCAGCTGTTTGCATCAGGCAGCCATCAGGGGCCAGGACCTTCACAGGGAAGAGAGATCTCCCACTTTAGCCATCCCTGGGCAGCCTGGTAAATGCAAAGAAGCAGGGGTCACACCCATCCACGGTCACTTCACCTTTACAGTGAGCAGCTTTCCCATCCATTATTGGCTATTTCTACAATAACAGTTTAATGAAGACATTATCATATGTCTAGTTTTTCATTTGTCCTAAAGCGGTGTTTTTCGATGAAGAGCAAGCAGGGTTTTCAGGAATCAATATTAAATGCCTTTGGAATAACAAACTAGTAACCAGAGCTCAGACTTGATATACATGATGCAGTAAAGAACGTTTCCAAAGTGCATTTCCTTCCTAAGCATATTACATACCCATGTCCCTGCTGCTCCTTCAGTGTTCTCTCCTTCCTTCCCTGGGTTTCATTTTATTTATGTTTTATATGCATGTTTGAACATTGTTTTTTAATTGATTTAATGGTTGTTTTTGTTGTGTTTGAATGGTTTTTAAGATGTGTTATTATGTAAATAAGTCAAAATGCCATCACTAAGACCAGGGGGGGGGGGAGGACAGAAATTCTGTGATCATGCCTGGGATCCAGCACGAGTGAGAATTCTTTCCCTGGCGGATATTTTGTATTACACTTTAATCATTATTTGTGTTAGATTCTGATCCTTTGGGAGCCAACCTACCGCTGAAAAGCTGGGTTAAAAGCTGGGTTAAAATAAGTAGTCATCATAGTTCTGTCAAAGTGTGAAAGCTCATAGGGTATCCAGAATCACCAACTGATTGCTCACTGTATTAGCAAAGGGTCATTCTAGGCAGCTACATCTGCTGGTGTCTGGCTACATGTTCATTCTGAGTAGCTAGAACTGTCTGATAAGGCTGTGAAGTACCTGAATAACTGAGGTTTGTGAAAATGGATTTTCTGTACTTGTTGCCTTGAAACCTAAATACCAAAACAACCTGGATGCAGAACCAGATTTAAGGCTGAAACTTTCATCGCTTCAACCAGGTTTCCAGTCTCTGAAAGCTGTAAAACAGCAGCAGCTATTCCATTAAACAGATCAGTAAAAGAAATAAGCAAAAAACACCTTCTGTAGATCAAATAAATAATATGACTCGCACAGGTAGGTATCACTGTTTCTCAAATGTATGTAGATACTGCTGTGATGAATAAAATACTAATTCATTTAAAAGTATTACTTAATTCATAGCAGCTTTTTGTCATTATGTATTTTCTCCATCAATAGATACTAATAGTACAACTGCTATCATGTGAGGGTCTACAGAGTTTTGGGATGTTAAAAAGAGGTCCTTATAATCAAAAAGGTTGGGAAGGACTGCTTTGAAGTGCCTTAAAGTGAGAGCAAGTACGACGCAGTGCTTAGAGTCATTCTCTGAATGTAAGGGCATGAGCGACTCAAGAGTATTCATGATAAATCTAACTATCTAACATATTAAAAGGTTTCTAAAAAGGTAACTAACATATTAAAAGGCTCCTTGCAATTAGTCTCTTCCAAGGGAAAGCTCCAACAATTTCAGGGAGAAAGCATGGATTTGGATATCTGGACTTGGCATATTTCCTTATAAGAATCCAGTGCAATTTTGGAGAGGTCTAGGATAGTAAAAACAGACTCTTCCCCAGCAATTTCATCCTCTCCCAGGCCTCCGGGGATCCAAACCAGCACTTTAAAATATTTTTAAAAGTGTAGTATGTTCCCCTGGCTCCTCTTAAGCTTAGCCCTTATTTCTGGCTACAGGCCTTTAAGTAGTGACACAGTGGCTAGGCAAAGGGAACTTACAGAACAAGCTGTGCGCTGTCATGTCTTCGGCGCAAGACAAGGTTCTGTTCTCGCCACTGGACAAAGTTAGAAAGAACATCCCCTGCACCTCCTTCAATGATGATCTTATTCACTTTTGTCCAGATCTCCAAGCCCACCAAGACGACACGGATATTCAGCATACTATACATCTGTAAAAGCAAAATAAAATGCAGAGCAGAAACAGGAATTAATATGGGATTCACCATGATGGGGTTATTTCAGTTATTCCTAAATTATTATCTGTTATTCCTAAACTGCACGGCAGGAAACTATGTATTCCGAGAGGAGCTGAAGGCTGTTGTGAAAAATTAAGCCTGCATGTTGGATGCATCCACCATTCTATATCCTTTAGAAGGGTGGGACCCTACAAGCTATTGACTCCTCCTCTTTCCACTGGTATCTGGGTAATGACATCATCCTGAGAAAGGGAGTAAGCATGCACTGAGATTTCCTGACACAGTTTAAGCAACAGCTGACCACACAGGGGAATCCTTGGGCCTTCTCAGTCACAGCACCAAAATTATGAAATTTCCTCCTCAGGAATATTCATCTGTTCCTGTGATGGAACAGGCAGGCCCGGCGCTGATGTTTCCAGAGCCCCAGGCTAAAATTTGCCCCCTGCCCCCTCCTTTTTAAAAAAAAATTTCCGGGCACTACACGCACTGCCTGACAACATCATGATGACGTCATCAGGCTGTGTGCAGGGGTGGGAGAGAGCCAGGCACCCCACCCCCCACCTTGCCGAGGCTTGCAAGCACCTTCCCCCCTTCCCTTCGTAGCACTGCAAAGCAGTGCCGCGCACTGTCGCCCACCCACCCCAGGCTGATGTTGCTCTGTCACACCCCCCGCCCTCCCTCTGTCATGGACGCACTCTCCCCACCCCCACCCCCTACCCTCCATTGGTCCTTACCAGCTTCAATGGCTGTGCCGCAGCTTCTAAGCCTTTGAAGGGCCCACGGGAGGAGAGTACACTCCCCCTCCTTCCTGGAACTGGAAGTGAGGGGGAGAGAACTCTCCTCTCATGGGATCTTCAAAGGCTTAGAAGTTGCACACAGCCACTGAAGCTGGTAAGGACCAGCCTAGGCTCGGGGGGGGGGGGGGGCGAGTGGAGTGTGGCGCTGGCTTCCAGCACCGCGAAGGGAGGGAGGCGGGTGGGCCGAATGGAGCGCAGTGCTGGCTTCCAGCACCGTGAAGGGAGGGAGGGCAGCGGTGGAGGTGCCCTGTGGGAGCCGGCACCCTAGGCCGTCACCTAGTTCGCCAACTCCCACGCACCAGCCCTGGGAACAGGCCTGCTTTGACCTGCAGACCCTGTTCTGCCTATCCCTCCTTGAAGCTGCCAACTCCTGGTGGGGTTTATTCCTTCCACTATGGTACTCACTGCCACCACCTGCTTGTTTTTGGGATTTCCCACTAGGAGGAACAGTACTCCCAGCTCCTTTGCCTAGTTCTGAGGCCTGACCTCAATGCCTCCTGCTAGCCAGTGACTGGTTACCACGGGGAATGAATATAACTTTGGGGCTCCCCTAAAGAAATAGCCATGTGCACACTGACTGCTTTCCTCCCAACCTGGGTGTCATGCCTGCCCCTGACCCAGCCCCTGCTAGCTCAGAGCAGGCGCCTTTAACAGCCCTGGACGTAAGTCCCGAAGAAGCAAGCCGGCAGCAGGAGCCACCTGGAACTGATCAGGCCACGACAGGCCCCAGCTCATCCCCTCCGGAATCACCACCACCTGTTAGCCGGCTCCGTGAAAGGAGACGACAAGAGATACGAAGCAGAAGAAGTGAGGCACGCATGCGGGGGAGAAGAGATCTAAGCCCGGCATACTAATGAGCTAACAAGCCAGCACAGTATATCTGTAATCTTGGCCCTAGGGCAAACTGTGCTGGCAACGAACGATCCTACTGGGACGTGACCACGCTCTGCACCCTCTTGCTTGCTGAGAGAACCCGTGTACTCCTGACCCGGCTTGAACCTTGGACTTGAAACTCTGGACTTTGACTCTGCTTTGTGGACTGGCTTAGGTATTTGGACTGTATTTGGCTTTGCTTTCTCTGGCTTCCGACCCTCTGCATTCCTGTGACTACGCTCTCTGTTTCATCCTTCGGCCGGACTGATTTACGGTGTTGAGTAATTGGACTGTTTACGATCACGCCTGCGTTACTCCCCAGCCGGCTGCGAGAGTTCTGGCCAGCTGCCGGGACGTTGGCAGCCGTCGTTCCTTATCTGAGACTCGAGCCGTGACACTGGGGGCCTCTCCTGCACTAGTGTGTCCAAGACGGTGGGGGAATCTTGGTGGTACAGAGACTGAGATCTGGCCTCCAAAGTCAAAAAAGAAAAGAAATATTTACGAGCATCCTTAAACACAGCACTAGATAAGCAAACAGATTTCAAATTGCTCAAAAACACAATCCTCTTTCCCTTTTCTAGACATACCCTAACCTAACTGATGTTAACATAGGGCAGGCACTAGTGATCATAAAAAGTTACAAGGTTCTACACTCCATTACCTGGGAGACTAAATGGCCAGCAAAAGATGGCTTCCAGAACTGACCACTTCTCGGAAGTCTGTTCCCTTTGAAGAATCAGCACCAAGACAGCCTGCCTCCTTGGAAGAAGGGCTTTTATCAAACCTGTGTCTCCATCCCCTTTACATCACTCCCTCCACTCTCCTGACCCAGTCCACCCAAGTCACAGGTGCATCCTAGAAGCCCTCCTGGAAGGTATTCTGGGAAATCTCCAGGAATCACCTGGAAACTTCCTAGCACCAAACTCCTTAGTGTGTTTTCCTACCAGGGCCATTCAAATACATATAGCTGTAATCTAGCAGTCAATTGAAATAGCTCCCTGCCACTTCCAGAGGGGGTGGGAGGGAACAAAGCACACACTTCTAAAACTCAGAGGGGAGAGGGTTTCTCCAGAGTCCCCCTTCCATCACAGTCTTTTGCCAGTGGGTGAAGACTTTTTTGTTTTGTCTCACATCATGCCTTTTGTTTTAATTTGCTGTACTATGTTTTATATATGCATTAATAGCTCTGTTTTTAATTGGTCTTATGTATTTTTAATTATATTGTTTTAATTGTTAGTTGCTTCGGTGGCTTTGATTGGCCAGAAATATTACCCAAGGAGTAATTTAAATGTAGAAATTATTAACAGAGGATGTAGTATGTAGAGAGTCAGTTTGGTGTAGTGGTTAAGTGTGCGGACTCTTATCTGGGAGAACCATGTTTGATTCCCCACTTGTAGCTGCTGGAATGGCCTTGGGTTAGCCATAGCTATCGCAGGAGTTGTCCCTGAAAGGGCAGCTGCTGTGAGAGCCCTCTCAGCCCCACACACCTCACAGGGTGTCTGTTGTGGGGGGAGAAGATATAGGAGATTGTAAGCCACTCTGAGTCTCTGATTCAGAGAGAAGGGCAGGGTATAAATCGGCAGTCATCTTCTTCTTCTACAAGCATAGACACCCCCCCCCCCCCATAACCATGGGGGTAGCCTTGAGTTGGTGCCCTCTCCCAACTCTACAATGCTCCCCACCCAAATCTTCCCTGTCAGATGAATTTTGGACTGACTTGCTGTTCACTGCCCCTGGGAACCTGGGATGACTGGCAAGTTGAATGGGTCACCACAGTGCTTCTCCCCCCCACAAGCAGCAGTTCACAAGGACTGACTCAGTTTGGTGGCAGTGCCCTCAGTGCATCAGTGCCAGCACAGCCATGTGACCCAGCATCATGTGACTCAGGGTGGCCAGGCTCACTGGCACAGCTGCAGTGAGGCCACCACCGCCAAGCTAAGTCAATCCTTGTGCACTGCTTGCTGCTGACTGAAAGGGCAGCACCGGGGCAGGCCATCGTCTGCATGTTCCTCCAACAACACTGCTGCTGCAGCCAAAGAGGAGATGCATTTCAGCAGTGGGACAAAGTTTCTTATGCTGTTTGGGCTGGCAGGGGGTTGGGGGAGAACGAGCAGCTACAGGCTGGGTCTTTTGCCTTTCTGGGTGGGATAAAAACCTTTTGCCAAGGTTGAGGAAGGGAAAGAAGGCAGGGGAGATAGCTAACCCGATGGGTTCTTGTTGCCTTTTATTTATTTTTATTTTAAAATTTTTGTTACATTGAAAGTAATGTCATGCCCCACCAGTAGCACCCCCCCCACCCCCACCCCCCCAAAAAAATTCTGGCTACAGAGGTGCATAGGCAACTTTAAAAGGAGGTTAGACAATCATGGAGGATAAGTCTATCAGTGGTTACTAGTCACAATAACTAAAAAGAACCTCCACATTCAAAGGCAATGAAACTCTGAATACAGTGTTAGGAGGCGACATAAGCAGAAGGTCCTAGCCTCTATACCCTGCTTTTGGCTCTCCATGGCAACTGGAAGGCCACTGTGTGAGACAGCATGCTAGGCTACACAGGCTACTGGTCTGATCCAGCCGGGCTCTTATATTCTTAAACAAATAAATAGAAGAAGCACCATGCTCCAGAAAGCACAGTCCCATCCCTGAGTGACTGAGCAAAGGGAGAATCAAGCAGGGAATCAGTCAGCATGCCCCCAAAGTTCAAAGCTACAAAATTTTATTTTTGACAATGAAAAAAATTAGATTTTTTTTAAAAGTTTTTAAAGTACATGACCTTGAATCAAAGGGAAAGTGAAGGAGTTAAAATTCGTGCAGGTCTTGCTATGCTTCTTTTTAAAAAAGACATTATCTTTATCACTTATAGTTTCACTTACACTGTCCAAGTAGTTGGCCAACTGCACCATCTCTTCTCTCACAGCACTTTCATTCTTGCCTAGCAGCACATACTACAAAAGAAGGAAAAGCTTATGCATGGAAGGAAAAACAAGATTATTTCAAAAGACATCACATTCACAGCATAAGTGCCACACCTCAAGCCACCATGGTTAAAGGCTGTCTACGGTATGTCTAACAAGCCTCTAGAAGCTGCCAGTCTGCAGAACAGGTCTTTGTGTACATGCCACCAGACCAACATTTCATTTGTATGTTAATAGATTATTTTAAGGAAGGGCAGATGGATTGGGATCTTCTCAGGTATGAGTCTTTGCCAGCAAGACAGCTGTGCTGAAGTGTCTGACTGAGAAACAACATTATAGGTTGTAGCAAACTGAGGTTGATTCCAGAAGAGTCAGTGCAAGAAGACAGGACAGGACAGGACAGGACAGGACAGGACAGGACAGGACAGGACAGGACAGGACAGGACAGGACAGGACAGGAAAGGACAGGAAAGGAAAGGAAAGGAAAGGAAAGGAAAGGAAAGGAAAGGAAAGGAAAGGAAAGGAAAGGAAAGGAAAGGAAAGGAAAGGAAAGGAAAGGAAAGGAAAGGAAAGGAAAGGAAAGGAAAGGAAAGGAAAGGAAAGGTCCCCTGTGCAAGCACCAGTTGTTTCCGACTCTGGGGTGACGTTCCTTTCACAACATTTTCACGGCAGACTTTTTACGGGGTGGTTTGCCATTGCCTTCCCCAGTCTTTTACACTTCCCCCCCAGCAAGCTGGGTACTCATTTTACCGACCTCGGAAGGATGGAAGGCTGAGTCAACCTTGGGCCGGCTACCTGAATCCAGCTTCCACCGGAATCAAACTCAGGTCGTGAACAGAGAGTTCAGACCACAGTACTGCAGTACTGCTGCTTTACCACTCTGCGCCACAAGGCTGCTCAAGAAGAGAAACAGGCAGTATTTTCCCCTATTATTTCAAATTGCTTCTTCAGTTGGTTCCAGATCTAATTTTTGTATAATTACTGCAATTGTTTTACACATTTTGGGGGGTGGGGCATGGTTTGAAATGTCTAAATGAAAACAGCCAGAACTTCATTCTGGGGGCTCAACATTCCCACAAGGTTGCCACTCTGTCATGCAGCATCCAGGTTACATGTCCGTCTGTTTTCACTCACAACTACTAGAGACTTGAGGTTTGCTCAAGTTTGGAACCAACTTGCTTTCAAATGGCTTAGCAGATCCCTGCATGGGTAAATGAAAGTCAAGCAAAAAATCTAGATGGAGGTCTCTGTTCTCCCTAAGAGGCGGAGGACATCTTGGGTGCTTTCCCACTGTCCAATCAGGGAGGCAGGAATTTTTTCAAACTTCTTCCTCTTCCTGTGGCTGTGGGAACCACCCCTTTCTCAGTTCCTTTCCTGCCTCGACAGGGAGAGCAAGATTTAGGATAGGCTCCTATCCCTTTAGTCTGGAATTCTGTTGTTTGCTCTTTACCTTTCTCTATTTTCCCTTCCTCTATACCTTTTCTATGTTCCCGTCTATATACCTTTAAAAAAAAAAAAAAGAATACCTTTCCCCTTTTTTCTCCTTGAGCCTTCTTCTTGTACTTCCCCTTTAACGAGGAGAGACTGCCCCCCCCCTCCTTTCCTTTCTCCGTCGGAGAGAAGAACAGCGCCGCAGCGGCTCAGGCACGAAGCCGCGGCACAGTCAGAGGAGCGGCGCGAGGAGATGGAGAGGCGCTTCCGAGACATCTTTATGGGAGACGACGCTCCCGCAGGCGGCCGGCGCAGCGCCGAGGAGATGTCTTCCGGAGCCGGCATGACCCCAGGTCTTGCTGCGGCTGCCGGCAACGTGCCCTGTAGGGGCGGGCCGCAGAGGAGCGGCAGAAAGAGGCGCTGGTCTTCCCCGGCTGGGAAAGAGGCACGTGTGGCTGGGAATGCCCCCGAGGACGGCGGCCATGCTCCGGAGCGCAAAAGGGCGCGAAACGGAGCAGAGCGGCAGCGATGGACGGCGGGGCGTCAAGAGGCCGCGGATGGCAACCTCCCGCCAGGAGACTTCGACCAGGAGGAGACCCAGCCCACTCCAGAACCCTTCCAGCCCCAGAGGGGCTTGGGTAACGTATCCCACATGGGATCTTCTCTTATTTCTGAGTTTTTAGAGTCCATTAAACAGACTGTGGGGGCGGCAGTCTGGGCAGCATCCCAGAGCAGACCAGGGCCATCTAGCTCTTACTCCTCCCCCAGATTCTCTCCCCCCAAGAGGGCTGGAGAGCGTGCTGGGCTATCTGAGCCCCAGAGGAGACCCCTAGTCAGTGACCTCATGGAGGAGAGATCCCTCAACGGAGACCAGTCCGAGAGCTCTTTTGAGGGAGACCGGGAGGAGGGCGAATTCCTATCAGATGAGGAGATAGAAGAAGTACCTACCCCTGAGCCACCCTCACGGTTCTTCAAGGCAGACGACTACCAGCCACTCTTGGCTAAGGTGTTGTCCGCATTGGACCTATACGCTCCTCCCGAGGAGCAAGAGACCAACGGCCCCTTAACTAATCCAAAGAATAAACCCAAGGGGAATACTGAATTCTTTCCTTGCCTTCGGTCTTCTGAAAAAGTTTTCCCTTTTCCAGAGTTTTTTGAACGCCAATTGAAATCAGAATGGGCTAAACCAGGGGCTAACAAACAGGTTCCAAATGCGATTAAGAGGTTATATGATTTGCCCCCCTTTGCCAATGACATGCTGCAGGTCCCTCTGGTTGATGCCCCAGTCGCAGCTCTCCAATCTCATGGATTGCTAGCTGAGGATGGCCATGGGTCAGTGAGAGATAACTGGGACAAAAAGATTGACTTGGCCTTGAAGAGGAGCCACGAGGCTACAGCCTTGGCCATCAAGGCATCCGCTACAAACTCCATAGTTTCTAGGGCGGCAATTGTTTGGCTAAGGCGCCTAACACAGCTATTACCACACGCAGACAAGAGAATCCTGGAGGGCACTAACAGGCTTCTTAGGGCAGCTGAGTTCTCTGCAGACGCTTCCCTGGACGCCCTTACCTTCTCCGCCAGAGCTATGGCGTCAACCACCGTTGCAAGGAGGGGCGTGTGGCTCAGGGCCTGGCCAGCAGACACTCATTCTAAGTCCATAGTTACAGCCTATCCCTTCCAGGGAGAAAAGCTCTTTGGGGACTCCCTAGATAAGATCCTAGTGGAGACTCGGGATAAGAAAAAGGCCATGCCCAAGTACCTTAGACGCCCAGACAGAAGAGGTTTTGGGTCTAGTTCCTTTCGTGCCTCCACAAGCACCTCCAGACCAAAGCAGGAGTACAGGAAGTCAACCTGGGGAACCCCCAAGCAGAACTTTCGCAAGAACTTCTCAAACCCACGCTTTCAGAGAAATCAGCCCGACAGGTCGGAGAAATTCGACAAGGGCCCCAAGCCCAATAAGGCATGACTGGGATTCCAGCCCAGTAGGGGGTCGCCTGCTACATTTTCACCAAGCCTGGAAGGCTTCGCAGGCCGACTCTTGGACTCTGGAAATTGTGTCCCGGGGCTACTCAATCGAATTCAAAAGGACACCTCCAGACCGTTTCATAATATCCCCTCTTCGCTCAAATCCGGAGCGAAGAGACATCACCTTCAAAGCCATACGTCACCTACTAAATATCTCAGCAATAGAACAAGTTCCTTCCAGGCAGAGATGTCAAGGTGTTTACTCAATCTTTTTCACGGTTCCCAAAAAGAATGGGGACTGGAGGGCGATTTTGGATTTAAAATTTCTGAACAAGAATATCAAGCTACGCCATTTCAGAATGGAGTCCATCAAGTCCATAACGGAGGCCCTCCATCATCAGGACTACATGGCATCCCTGGACTTAACGGAGGCCTACCTCCATATCCCAATTCTGCCTGCACATCGCAAGTTCCTTCGCTTTTGCGTGGACGGATCCCACTTCCAGTTCAAGGCCCTGCCATTTGGCCTCGCAACAGCACCGCGGGTGTTCACCAAAGTGCTAGTGAATCTGATAGCATACCTCAGACAGCGGGGGATACACGTGCATCCGTATCTCGACGACCTGTTCATAAGATCTCCGTCGAGAGAGAAGGCAGAGCAGGACGTTCACCACACCATCAGTTGTCTCCAGCAGCATGGCTTCCTAATCAACCTATCCAAGAGCCAGCTACACCCAACTCAGAGATTGGAACACCTAGGCATGGTCATCGACACGACCTCGAACTCAATCTTCCTTCCAGAGGACAAGATAATAAAGACCAAGAGAGCGGTGCAGCAGGTGATGCGGGAGTCATCGTCGACCCTCCAGTCGTTGGCAAGACTGATGGGCCTCCTGATCTCGAACCTCGAGGCACTTCAATGGGGACGTATCCATACCAGACGACTGCAGATGTTCCTGCGTCCTTACCAGTTTCGGATCATGGAGAAACATCCCATGTCTCTGACAGTACCCTTGGCTGTCAAGGAAAGTCTCACCTGGTGGACCAGGGATGTCAACTTTCGCCAAGGAAGGTCCTTCTGCATGGAGAAGGAGATCCAGCTGTTCTCAGATGCCAGTCTCTCGGGTTGGGGGGCGACCCTCAACGAGGTCCCTACGCAGGGGCAGTGGTCGACCAAGGAATCGAGCCTCCCGATCAATCTCCTGGAACTGCGGGCCATCCGCCTGGCGCTGCTGCACTTCCAAGACCAGGTGACAGGTCAGCACGTGCTGGTGAGGACGGACAATGTAGCTGCAAAAGCATATCTAAACAATCAAGGGGGGTCCAGGTCCAGTGCCCTCCACAAGGAGGCCGCGAGGTTGTTCGAATGGGCGGAACTCCACCTAAGATCGGTAAGAGCAGAGCACATCAAAGGAGCCCACAACGTCAAAGCAGATTGGCTCAGCCGGGAAAACATACAACCCGGGGAGTGGTCTCTCAACAAGGCTCTGTTCCAACTAGTTGTGGAACACTTCGGTCAGCCGATGGTGGATCTATTCGCCTCCTACCAAAACCACCAGCTACCTCGGTTCTTCACGAGATACTTCCACAGCCAGGCAGCAGCGACGGACGCCCTGACGTCTCCCTGGCCACAAGAGCTTCTGTATGCCTTTCCACCAATCCCAGTCCTCCCGAAGCTACTCAAAAGAATCAGCCTGTTAGGAGCAGAGGTCATCCTGGTTGCACCCTGGTGGCCGCGACGTCCCTGGTTCTCATCAATCCAGCAGATGTCAGTGATGGAGCCCCTTCATCTTCCAACCTGGCCAGACATGCTATTACAGGGTCCGGTGTGGCATCCACATCCAGAATGGCTGAGACTGACCGCATGGAGATTGAGAGGAGATCGCTGTTAGGTTTGGGCTACTCCGGCGAAGTGACGGATACCATCCTGGCCTCCAGAAAGGAATCCACTACGCGGATCTACAACATGTCATGGAAGGCCTTTCACAGGTGGTGCCGGAGGAAGGGAGTGGATCCCCTCCATCCGTCAGTTCCTAAGGTTCTCCAGTTCCTCCAGGACGGACTTCAATCTGGTTTAAAACCGGCTACGCTGAGGCGACAGATAGCAGCCCTGTCTTCAGTACTGCAGCAGGTGGAGGGCGTCAGTCTGGCATCACACCCTCATATTCGGCGTTTTCTTAGAGGGGCCTCAATGAACTCTCCACCTCAAGTTCATCGCTTCCCTACCTGGCGTCTGAATCCAGTGCTTTCAGCCTTAACAAATCCACCATTCGAGCCCTTGATGTCAGTACCCCTGAAGATGATGCGCATGAAGACTATCTTTTTAGTGGCCATCACTTCAGCCAGAAGGGTTTCTGAGATCGGAGCCCTGTCGGTCAAGCGAGAGCTATGTGTCTTTCATAAGGACAAGGTGGTACTCTATCCAGATCCCACCTTCCAACCTAAGGTCACTTCTAGGTTCCACCAGAACCAGGAAATCAATTTGCCATCCTTTTGCCCGAATCCTAAGCACCCCCAGGAACGTATATGGCACACACTGGACGTACGCAGGGCGATCAAGATATTCCTGATTAGAACCGAGCCTTTTCGTAAGTCGGACTCCATGTTCATCAACATAACAGCCCCCAGACTGGGCCAGAAGATGTCCAAATCGGCCATTAGTTACGCCATTAAACAGTGCATTGCAGAAGCATACAAGGCAATGCACCTCAAGGTGCCTACGGGGATCACTGCTCATTCGACCAGAAGTGCAGCCACCAATGCCGCCTTTAGCAAGAATGCCTCGGTCGAAGAAGTGTGTAAAGCAGCCACGTGGTCGTCTATTTCCACCTTTACTCGCCACTACAAGTTGAATGCCTACGCATCGGCGGATGCAGCCTTTGGCCGACGAATACTACAGAATGTACTTCCCGAGTAGGGCGATCCCTCCCTGACTAACATACTGCTCTGGGAGCACCCAAGATGTCCTCCGCCTCTTAGGGAGAACGACCCTTGGCACTTACCGTGAGGGGTCCTTCTCCTAAGAGGACAGGAGGACATCTTGCCCTCCCTTCTTTCGCCCTACCTTGGGCAGTACCCTATTTCCTTACCTCGTCTGCCAACTAGTTTCTGAAGTTTTTTCCTTCTTTTTCTTGTACATAACTGTTACCTGTTGTGTCCCCCACATTACCTTTCCTATAAGGACCTGTTTGGTCAGTCGGTTGGGCTATCACCCGCCTTTTCCTTCTGACCAACTGTTTAGTTATTCTGTTAGGGGTGTGTTTTTTGTTCATAGGTATAGTTTTTTCCTTCTACTGCTGCTCGGAGTCACCCGAACTGAGAAAGGGGTGGTTCCCACAGCCACAGGAAGAGGAAGAAGTTTGAAAAAATTCCTGCCTCCCTGATTGGACAGTGGGAAAGCACCCAAGATGTCCTCCTGTCCTCTTAGGAGAAGGACCCCTCACGGTAAGTGCCAAGGGTCGTTCTAGTATAGCTATTCTCCCAATCTGGGTAGCTCACATAACTCCTCAACCGTGCAGCATCAGCAGGAGTTGGGGTTGGGGAACTTCCTTCCCTCTCAGTGTGGCCAGAAGACCTGTAGCCTGTTGCTATATAGAACCGCTGGTGGGGAGGTAGAGTGGAAAAGAATGTGCCTTTTTGATTTGGTTTTGTAAGATAGCAGAGAAGGGGAACCTGTGCATTCCTTCCACCAAGGCTTGGTGCAAGAGACAGTGGATCTGCCAGGGATCACTGCCACCTTACAAAAGAAGGTAAACGCTGATGAGCAAAGCAGCCATCCTTTTCTGCGGTACTTCTTTGGAGTCTTTTCCAAATAAGATAACATACTGTTATCTTTTCCAAGCAGATTATCTAGCATGACTGTGATTAACAGGAAAGATAAATGTAAGGACATGTAATCAGTCACAGAGGGAAGGGGTGAAGAAAGCTACGGTAATCCAGCAGCCTCTCCAGCAGTGAAGCGTAACTTCAGCCCAGCTACTGGTATGTTTCAAGCTGCTAACCCAAACAAAACTGTCCTCCCACTGGGACAAGTGCAACAGTTTATGCTAGCAAGTGCAGGAGAATCATACCCTTTCATTGTCCACAACTATAAAGAGCTCCACATATCTTGTCTGTAGAAGGACACCTCTTTTTTTCTGCAAAAAGTGAGGGTGGGGAGAGAAAAACATTACAGTAAACTGAATCTCTTGCCTAAATTCCAAAGAATGATGTCATCCTAATCCATGTTCACATTTCATACTGAGACCACTATTAAGATACACACCCAAAACACAAGGAGCCAAAACACTCCTAACAATTCTTTTTTGCACAGATCAACATTTGTCAAGAACCCAAAAGAACAGTTAAATTGAACCACAATCGAAGTAACATGATGTTCACTAAAGCACCATCATCCATGTCCAGATTAATTCCTGATCTTTCTTAAAACCACAGAAGAAAGCTGCTAGCTCTCACAGACAGCTGGATCCAGACTAAACTGGCATTTCTGCCATGTCCCCCTTCCTGCTGTAGACCCCCTTCAAGTCATTCTTCAGGTTTCCTTATTCCCTAGGACAGGGGTGGCCAAACTGTGGCTCGGGAGCTACATGTGGCTCTTCCACACATACTGTGTGCCTCTTGAAGCCCCCATCACCCTGTCAGCCAGTTTGGAGAAGGCACTTGTGTCTTTAAATCACTTCTCCAAGCCAAGCCAGCTAGCAGTTTGGAGAATACATTTAAAGTTGCTTTTTTCCACCTCTCCCTCCCCCCAATATTTTTGTCTTCCTGCCTGCCTTGCGGGTTTCAAACATCTGATGTTCTTGTCTTGCAGCTCTCAAACATCTGACAATTATTCTATATGGCTCTTGCATTAAGCAAGTTTGGCCACCCCTGCCCTAGGAGCAACACTTTGTAGAGATCAGTGGGCTGCAGTGGGAGGGGGGAAACAGGAAAGTTCATTTTGCCATGGATAAAGACCAAATAGCATCACTATAGAGGCCATTTTTGACCCAATTTTTTTCTCTCCTGCTCCTCAATTCCTTGAGGGTAGGGGATTAGGATCAAAGGCAGGGGACTTACCTATCATGGGTGGGCTAATGGCAATCCTACCAATAAGGCCAACAGCATTCCCTAGGGCCACTCTAGTTTAAGAAAACAGCATGGCAGGAAGATTTAAGAACCCACTACTCACACACCATGGGCCCAACCTGAATTTGTCCACTCTCTTGAGAACTGAGTCGCCAATAAAAAAAGATTTTGTGGTAGGCTTGGACATAATGCAAGTACTGTGTATCATGTAGTTAATCCCTTAGTATTTGCCCCAAATTCCCAAATTCTTTGAATACTGAATACATAGAAATGAAAGGTACAACTTTGCATACTTTTAAGTGCAAAATTTGGAGCAAGGGGAGGAAGTTTGAGCATAACACAAATAGCCCATGGCTCTTATAAACAAGACAGGAGCCAATAGTGGAGGCAGGAGATCCCCCATTCCCAGCTGGCATACCTGCTGCTGTTCTGAGAGGTGGTGGAAGAAAAATAAAATTAAAAAATTGCTGTCGGCATGATGTTAGAATTGCCTCTGTAGGAATTGACCAAACCACAGAGTTTTCAAAGATTCCTAGAGAAGACTCATGTCATTTTCAGTTTTTTTCTGAAGGGACAATTTCAGCTACCTCCATGCCTCCCCCTACCCTCTCCTGGCAACCTTAGCCTCAACTCCCTCCCCCACCATGCATCTCAACCACTTTTTTCCTCAGCAGCTGAAGCACAGGGGAGTTAGCAGCAGACATTAACAAGGGGAGAAATTTGAGAGACATTCTTACACTGTAAGGCCACCCTCTATTCAAAATACAGTCCCATTGGAACTAGGGGCTGAGCCCAATATGAGGGCTGCTTTTGTGCAAAACTTTTTGTATATACCCCCAGCAAAAAACAGCCCCCTCCTGTTTCTTTTAGGGAACACACACAGGGGTGGAACTACTCACCCCCTTTGAAAATGGCAGCTTCTACTATCAAGGAGGCAAACCAAAGCTTGGCCCCTTTCCCCATTCTTGGCAAGAACTTAACTGTGATGGTGCGCTTGTGATATTTTTCATTTAAAAGTTATTTTTCAGGTGGGGAGGAAGGGATGTTCTTTCAGAGAAAATTTCACACACATACACACCACTCATCTTTTGCTGCAAAAAGAGCCTCATAAAAGTTTGGCACAGCTCCAGCTGGCTATTAGGGAATTTTGCAGTATAGAAACCTTTCTTAGAACTCCCATTCCCACTGAGTTCAGTAAGGGTGGGGGGAATGACTGGCAAGAACCCCATAATTTGAGAGAGAGAGAGAAACCTCTTCCAAATTTAAAACCATTTATTAAAAGTAATACCATATTGCAGAAACTTATAACATTCTAGTATGCAGCATAAAGAACTAATCACATTAAGCAAATACCCAATTAAAGTGCACTATATAGAAGATGAATCCTAGTTGCTTCTGCCATAAGGTGTTTGCCCAAAACAACAAGGAACAAGAACAAAATCACACATTAAGGACCTTTGTCCATCCATAGGAGCTAATATAACTCTCAGCCAGGTCTGTGATGAGCATCTGATGTATCTGACAAAACCTAACCCCTATCATCTAGTAAGGCATGAACTTTGATTTAGCTCCATCTCTTCAAAGAACAATCAGTATATTATCAGTGGTACTCTATGTGTCAAGCGGGAACCGTGGAGATGCATAGATGTTATGACTTGAGGCTGAAACTAAAAGAAGTCAACAATTCTTCTAGAGCAGAGTGTACTGACAGAACAGACCAGGCTTGAGAGAGATCCAAAGCCTTATTCCACCACACTGACAACCAGAGGTTTACCATGAGGTGCTACAAACACATCAGGTACTCCTAAAATGTTTGGGCACACTTCTATGATTCATTCACAAACCACTTAGGGAATTTTTATGGAACAGTGGGATGTCAAACAAAAGAATGAAACAAAATAGAGGGGGGTTGGAATAAACCCAGTTCCAAACAAAAACCTAAAAGTACTCACTCTCAGCAGCTGAGTCCCACTGTGGGGGTATAGATGCTCTGTTGTTTCCCATTTCTGACCTGGGTCAGCAACCCCACAGGCCATGGGCTCTTTCTTCACGTTCTCCATTCGGTAGATAATATGTTGAACACCAGAAGGCGACTCCATAGGTTCAATGCCGTAGGTAATGTTCTCGACTTGCAGCAATCCCCTAGCAATCACATTATCTTATACATTAAAAATTATTATTTTCTGAGGCGGGAAAAATAGAACCATTTCCCCACAAAGGTTATGTGACATCATAGGGAGAAAACCAAGGGTTGATTTAAGGATGCAAAAGTAGCATAGGTAACAGACCGCTTCAGACTGCAGATGGAGAACTGCCTGCTTGATGCACCATTCAACCAAACTCCTCTGAATATAGATCCAGGTGGGCAGCTGTGCTGGTCTGAAGTCATAGAACAAAGTAGGAGTCCAGTAGTGCCTTTAAGACCATATGTAGCTCTGCTCACTGTACCCCATTCCATTGTCTGATGAAGTATGCATGCATACAAAAGCTTACATTCTGAATAAAACTTTGTTGGTCTTAAAGGTGCTACTGGACTCCTACTTTGTTCTCTGAATATAGAAAGTCAGCATTTCAGAGGGAAGTCTAGGCCACTTCTCCAACTTGCTCCCCTACTACTGGCTCCTGCTGAGAGGGATCCCATGGAGGGACACAACAGGTCTCTATGTGAAGATGGGCTCAGCTCCTCCTTCAGGGGTCCTAGCAATACACAAGCACCCCCTCCCACTGCCTTAAAGAGCACAAGTTTGCTACTAAAGGCAATTTAGCTCCAGAAGCATATCACATGATAATGGGGATCTGGAATCAGGAGAGACAGTCTTGAAGAAAACATTTTCTCCATTGCACAGAGTAGAATTTTCCTCTTCTTTTGCTTGGAATCCTGAGGAGATGGGGAGAGCATCTACCCACCAGCCTCTGAAGAGTCAGCTATGTGGGACAGGTGGTGAGAACAATTCTGTGCTCCTCTGGAGAAGAATCTTTGTTGACTTATTAAATTTTTATCCTACTCATCCTCATTTTCATGTTCCTCTGCTTTATCCTGTGGGGTAGGCTAAGTGGACAGAAAGTGAGGTCACCTAGTGAGCTAGGATCTGAATCTAGGTCACCTCTGTCCTAGTCTGACAGTGTAACTGCTACACCACACCAGCTTTCAGAAGGCAAGGAAAAAGGAAAGTATGCCAGTTATAATCCATGAAATTTCTCCTACTCTGATGACCTACTAGAGGATGGGAACCAATCAATTGGATTGAAGTAACAGCATTTTGCAAATCAAAATATTAGCATAACAACAAGCAGTAAAGCAAACAACTTGACTGCAATCATTTCCAGCCATTCTTTCTTCCCTACATGACATCAGACATGTCCCTTAGCCAGCTGTGAGCAACTCGGAAATGTCAGACACCATTTTTTGAAAATAAATAATACAGACAGAATGTCCTCAGCTACAATCTGGGAAGCAAGCAAAGCTTTTATTAGAGGAATTTTACTAGCAGCTGCCACCAAAAAGAAACAAGAAAAATCAGAACAAATCAAGATAAAAGTAAAATAAAAATCCAGAGATTGGAACAAGAGCACACAAAAAATATCTGAATTAAAATATGCTAGCAGAGATAAGACAATTAAACATATGTGTGTGTATGTGTGTGTGTACACACAGACACAAACACACAAATAAAATGTCAGACCTCATCTTGTGATCAAGTCAAACTGCTGCAGAAGTGCAAGGGGGAAAAATCAGAAAGAAACTACATCAGAGATGTGTTGCAACGAACAACAGAAAACCTACATATAAATCCTTGATGAAGACATTCCACATTATAAATGTATTTGCATAATTTTAGTATAAAGGTAAAGGTAGTCCCCTGTGCAAGCACCAGTCGTTTCTGACTCTGGGGTCACATCACATCATGATGTTTTCACAGCAGACTTTTTATGGGATAAGCCCTTACAAAAAGTGCATGTATCTTTAAGTATGACCAAGAAGTGTAGACACAATCTTTTAAAATGTTTTCAGAGCAGGAAGGGGGGGGGGGACCATGGCTCAGTGGTAGAACATCTATTTTTCACTCAGAAGGCCCCAAACTCAATCCTTGACATCTCTAGCTAAAAGGATCAGGTAGTAGATGATGCAAAAGACCTTGGCCTGAGACCCTGGAGAACCTCTGCCAGTCAGTAGACAATACTGACCTTGACAGACCAAAGGACCAGCTCAATGTAAGACAGCTTCATGTGAGAGGAGATAGGAAATGTCTCCAGTAAAATGATACTTGCCAGCTCACGGGTATTTCATGATGATGTAAAACTGGACAGTGGTGTTCTTGTTTTTTGATCACTAGAATACTTGCAAATATTTATTTCAGCTATACTCCAGACATTTCTCTAACCTGTATCCTTAGGTGGAAAAGTCTAGAAAGGGCTGTACCACGCACTATTTCTTACTATCAAAGTGGTGCTCAAGCCCTTGATAACAAATCAAGCAGTCCAGCATGTGTAGCCACAGCTACAGATCCTAAATTTGCAAAATGTAATTTCTGAATGAACTCAATCTGATATATTCCAGGAGGCAGACAGCATACTTGTAGCTCAGCCAGAGACAAGAACACATCCATTACCTGAGTCCAGAGCAAGTGCTGACAGCAACAAACGAATCTGATATTCCTTCAACATATCCCTGATAGTGGCAGTGGCCCTAAGGGAGAAAGGAAGACAGGAAACTAAGAAAAAAGCTTTGCAACCCTAACCAAGTTCCCACTCTTCTAACCCATCCGCTAAAGTCAGTGGGTTTAGAAGGCTGTAGCTGCGCACAGAACGGCACTGTTGGCACAACATCTACATGGCACATTTTTTTGGTTAAAACTTCTTTAAACAATCAAGAGTTCCCCCAAGGTATCCAAGTACTTATGACTTTGTGGGAGCCAAGATTCTCAGAATGTTACAGTTCATAGTAGGTAACACATCTTGCACAATTACAGCCAACAAGAAGGATATACAAACTTCTTTATACACCAAGAAGCCTTTTTTTCCTGAATGTCCACCAGCTATCACATCAGATGTTTTGTTTAACCATTGCAGCATAGCGTCATGGTCTTGTTCCATGGCATCAGAAGCAGGGTGCTTCGGTTTTGCAGGCAGAGGCTTGATTGTATTTACTGAGAAGTAAGCCCACCTAAGTCACAGTGGGGCTTGCTTTGGTGCAATTACATCATTAGAAGGCAAATCTATCCGAACCTTGCTGAACTATGCAAGTCTCAGTCTGGCCAGGGCCTAGGAAGCAGAGCTCTTAGAAATTCTAAGTATGCCCCCTTGGACTCCATGAAGGTAGAAAATTGAAATAAAAATGCAGTCAATAAATGGGTCTGCAGTCTTGATCTCCAGCATTTCATGGTCCAGCAAGTACTGATCTGTTGATCTCTGTCTCCCTTTTAAGTCCCAGTGGCCTGTGGCCCAGTCTTCTGCACATCGGTGTGACTTGCAGAACATGCCTAATTCCCAGCTAACCTTAGTGTCAAACTGGGCATAAGACTCACATGTACTTTTTCTCTAGTATCTTCCAGTGTTATGAACTGCAGCTGTAGAGGTTATAAATCTGCAGCAGAAACCTAACTCATGAATTGTGGAGAGGAAACGTGTTACCTCTTTGTTCTCTGGCAGGGTTTGGGGGGGGTTGAAAACCATCCTCCCCAGTTGTTTTGCTGCCCTTTGCCCCCATGGAAAATGGCAAGGATTTCTTTTTAATTAAAAAACCACCAGAGGGGAAAGGGTTTGGAAGCACCTCCACCCACACCAGTCTTTTCTGCCCAGAGCTGCCTTCCTGGCTGCAATTTGTAAAAACACCAAAAAATGTTAAATCCTAGCAAGCACTAATTAAACAGGCTTGTCTACTGTGTTTGCAAGCTCCTTCCACCTCCCTCCTGATCTCATGGACAGAGTTTGAAAGTTTCTTGTTGGATCAAGCTTCAATTTGCCATGAGATATGAATGCAGGCACTTGGTAAACAATAAACTCGCCCAGGTGCCTGCATTTGCATATCCTGGCAAACTGGAGCTTGATCAATCCAGCAAGGTTATAGTCAGGTTCCATATACAAAAGAAGACAAGGGATGGGAGGACTGAAGGGAGCATGGCAGTCAGCTCTATATGTGCATGGTGTTGGCAAAACTGTGTACAATTAAAATTTGCCATGATTTCTGATTGCAGCCCAAGTGTAGTTTAGCTGTTAGTTGTGTGGATGTTTCTACTAGGATGCAAAGAAGACTCAGATGCAGCCACTCTACCACTGAAATAAAAGGTCCTCACTTCCCCGATTTCATACATATGAACATGGAATTTTTACTGCATGTAACACAAAATGTCCCTAGATTTAAGGGGAATGTCATTCCAAGCAAGACTCGTGGCTTCTCAGGTCTTTCTCCTTTAATCTGGAGTGCGGGGGGTGGGGGGGGGGAGGGAACCAAAGGACAACATTTATTTGGACATACTACTTGTAGCCCCCACAAGAAGGGAAACAGAACTAAGTTTCATTTTCAAAAGAGAACAGGGCAGCTTATTGCCACATACTATTCCCCCTGTTTTAGCTGTTTAAAGAGCTTGTTTCTATTTCCCAGCCAAGCCATGCTGTAGTGTTACTGCATGGCTCACTGGTACAACTGTTATCACATCCACAATTTTGTTCAGCTGCAACAAGCAGAGAGAGGGGACAGCAGAGTTGGGGGCTGCATGGGAATGGGTATGTGTCTGAGGGCTCTCCCCACCTACTCCCACACTGCTGGCTGCTGCTACAGTGACAGGGATGAGATTTTGCACCCCCATCTGGAAGAAGCTATGGAGTACCTTTTTTGAGCTTTGTAGAATTCTATCCCCAGCCTTTGAACACAATCTCTGTACGCTCTGACATTTCATTATTTATAACTGTTGCTTTCATATAATGCTGAGTACTTTGTGCTCATTAATATGTCATTGGTTTCTACTGCTGCGGCTAATAAACTGCCTTAATGTTTTACTGCTCCCGTAAACTGCTTATTTACAGCTAAAATATCAAACAGTCTTGTGACTCCTTGTATGTGTTTGTGTAAAGTGCGTACACACGAAAGCTTATATTGTGAATAAAACTTTGTTGGTCTTAAAGGTGCTACTAGACTCCAACTGTGTAAAGTGATCTTAAGTCACAGCTGACTCCCCCAACAAGGGGATTTCAAGGGAAGTGAACAGCATCGGTGATTTGCCATTGCCTTCCTCTGCAAAGTCTCCCTGCCAAATGCTGAAGCTCCCTGCGTAGCTTCCAAGATCTGATGAGATTGCCTTCACTCCCTTGTGACACCTTAAAGGCTAACAAATGCATTGTGGCAGAAGCTTTTATGAGCCACAGCCAACTTTACCATATGCTGAAAGTATGACCTATGCATGACATATGAAACTGCCTGAATCAGATGAAATGGGCTCACAAAAGCTTCTGACATAATAAATGTGTTTGGTTTTAAGGTGTCACAAGACTCTTTTGTTAATCTGACTGCAAATTAACATGGCTGCTCCCTGGAATTTGTCTGCTCTTGTTGCTTTCACTTAATTTTTTATTGCTATTATTGTTTTCACAATAGATTGTTAATTTAAATTTAGCAACAGGTGGTGTAATGGACAGCACCAATGGAGCCAAAGAGAGCCAAGCTCCAACAATCCAAGAGGAGTTGCTGCATTGGGAAGCAGAGCCATGTCGGACTGCTGGAGATGAGGGTAATTGAAAGAGTTCGCCTGACTGGAAAGAAGAATGAGGATCAGGGTAGAGGAAAGTTTTTGTTAATCACCTTATACTGTCCAGGAACATCATGTAAACATTATGACAGGGTTCACTATATTTGTATAACAAATTCAGGCTTAGTAGCAAAGAATTTCTGGGCATGTGTAGTTTACAGGCATATCCTTAGGTTATGCAAATGACTATATTCAAGAAAATACTATACAGTTATATAAACAATATAATAAGTTATACACAATGCTAGACAGATTCCTCTGTAGACATTATGTTGATCAATTAAATAAGTGTCCAAGCGGTCAGATCTTTAAAGCGATGGCACACAATTCTCTTTGTAGCTCAACGATCCATTCTCACTTGTTGTGCACATGCTATAAATCAGGTATGTCCAACAGGTAGATTGTGATCTACCAGTAGATCATGGAGGGGCCAGAGGTAGATCACCAGTCCCATTTGGTCTCATGGTTTGCTGGACATGTGTTTGGCGGTTTTTGATGATTGTTTGGTGTGGTGGTATTTGATTATTGGTGCCAGTATGATGAATTCTTATTTTTACTTTTAGAACTGCATGTGTGGTTTTGGCATCATCCAGAGGTCTTCAGTTCCTGTTGATCTTTAATACTTTGGGACAGTGACAGTTTTGGACCAGATTCAGCCAGTGTTAACTTAGCACCCCAGCCACCCCAGTATAACAAAGATGAGTGTTCCAAAGAAGAGCAAAACCCACCACTTTCATGATGAATGGGAAATGGACTACTTCTTCATCATGGTGAAAGACAAATGTTGTTGTCTACTTTGTACTGCTGCTGTATCCCTGCACAAAAAGGGTAATCTGGAGCGTCATTATAAGGCTCTGCATAGCAATGTTTGATGCTGATTTTCCACCCAAAAGTGAAATTCGTAAACTGAAGCTCAAAGAACTTAAATCTAAATTGGTTGCACAGCAACAGTTGATGGCAAAGCCAAGGTCACATTCTCCTTTCAATGAAAGAGAATTTGTAAAAGATTGTTTTCTTGAAGCAGCAGACAATCTTTTTGAAGAATTTAAGAATAAGAAAGAGATCATAGCTGCTGTTCAAGATGTACAATTGTCAAGAAACACCATCGTGCGGCGAATAGAAAAGATGTGTGGAGACACAACTGAACAATTGTTGGAGGATGTTTCAGTTTGTGTTGCTTTCTCACTCCAACTGGATGAATCTACAGACATAAGAGACATAGCCCAGTTAATAGTCTTTATCCGGATGGTTTTTGAAGACTTCAGTGTTAAAGAAGAACTACTTGGAATGATTTCTTTAAAAAGAAGAGCTACCGGTCAGGAAATATTCAGTTCTTTCCATTCTTTTGTGACATTGCATAAACTTGTTTCCATCACTACTGACAGAGCAAGAGCAAAGACAGGTGAGGTTAACGGTTTCATAGGCCTGTGTAGACAGCATGAAAACTTTCCAGATTTCCTTTCTTACCACTGCATCATTCACCAGCAAGTTTTGGCAAGCAAGGGACTCAATACAAAGACTGTCATGGACATCACTTTCAAAATTGTAAATTCAGTTCGTGGAAGATCACTTCAAAGACGGCATTTCAATCTTACTCTTGATGAAGGGGCAGCAGAAATCATTTTGCACACAGATGTAAGGTGGCTAAGTAGGCACAAATTTCTGCAAAGATATCACGATTTGCTGAATGAAATAAGGTTTTTGAAGGAGAGGGGAGATGACAAAGCAGAGTTGGAAGATGAGGAGTGGTTATGTGATCTGGCATTTCTTGCTGACTTTACAGATGAACTAAGTGATATGAACATTGAACTACAGGATAAAAACAAATGCATTGGCAAGATGATGAGTACAGTTTCATCCTACAAGAGCAAATTTGAGCTAATGATGACTGACCTTGCAAACAACACTTTTGATCATTTTCCTAATACGCAGGACCATCTGGGACAATATCCAAATGTTGTTTTTCAGAATGAGACGTATGTGACAGAAATCTGCTCTGTTATCCAGGAAGTCGAAAAAAGATTTTGTGACTTCCGAAGAATTGAAAAAGTTGTGGAGTGCTTGTCATACCCATTCAAAGCAGATATGGACATTAAGGAAACTGCAGCTGCTATCAGTAAAAACTCATTGAATGGCATCTCTTGAAAACGAAATAGTAACCCTTAAAAATGACATTTTTCATGATAACAAGTTTTATTAAAGTTAACAGGGAAAATTAAGGAATTGGGGGAAGGATAAGAGATAGGACACAGAAAATAAAAGAATAGATTACAGTTATTACTACATCAAGAAAAACAAAAGAAAAAATATAATTCATTATACCTGCAGGTACTCAGAATTAATACACAGATATTAAAGTGTACAAATATTTTATGATCTTTTGATATTACTGTAAAATCTTCCTGCTTTATCAACTATTTAGTGGCAGATTCCAGATTCTGATCTATCATATCTGTGATCATACAAAACCAAATCTATGTATCTTTAATCTACATAAAGCAACAGAAGGAAGAAAAAAAAAAGAAGAGAAAGAAAGGTTCAAATTTTGGTCTTCAGTACTAGCTTATTAACCAAGAGGTTTCAATATGTAGCAACAGCAGCTGCATCTCTAATTTACAAAGGAATCTCAAGGCTAAACAAAAATAAAAAGCTTCTCATTAACCATGAAAGGCTTGAGTTAGATGGGTACAGTTATGATACTCATGTCATTAGCAAATGTTGATAACTTTAGGCATCTACTTGAGCAGTTAGCTCTCTTTAATAAACAAAAAGGATGGGTTTTCAAAAAGAAAAGAGAAAAAGTAAGCAAGGGAGGAGAAGAAAAAACACACACACAAACCCACGGAATGCTGTTTTTACAGCAGCCCTCATCTCAGAAGGCGCTAGCCATTCCCAATTGCTCCCACAACTTCGCACTAAACAGAAAGGGGAACCTTGATCTATAGGGAAGATTCATCTCACTCCCATCAAATTGTACTCATTTACTTCCCTGAAAAGCAAAGAAAGAAGCTCTTAGTGGATTAATTCATTGGCAGACATCTCCATGCATGGGAATGAACAAAGGGCACCTCCTCACCAACCATTCAAGAAAAAACAAAAATATTAAAGGTATGTACACACTTTCCTTATATATATGTATGTGAGTATGTAATTCTAGCTACAGTAGTCCAAATTCTAATTAAACAGAATAATTTTTAGCCTTACATTAGCGTATATTTAAAATTTAAAAAGTTTTACAAGTTGTTAGTCATTAAAACCCCTCTTTTTTAGCAACAGATTGTTAAACGTCATTATGATTTTGAGCTTTGCAGAAAATCACACCATACCAAAACAAGCTGCCCATTCAATTTGAAAAATAAAAAACCAAATAATCCTGCTTTAGGTTTGAAGAATCCCTCAAAAAAGGGGGGGATTCAAAATTAAGTCCCATAATATTGTGCCTGTTAGAGCATAGTCTTAATCTCTTCTTATAGTTTGAATAAAACTGAAGATCCCCTAGTTCGAAAATGAGAATATCCATTCCAAGATGTTATGTTAGATCCATAATATTATGCTCATGTCAAGCCACTGTATGGTAAGAGTTTATATTCTCTTCTTCCTAAAAGCCTTCCAAGTCATAATCCTTGTTGCTGGACTTGCTCTGAGGCTGTAGATTTTAATTGAGTCAACTGATTTTTCCCTTTCATTGCTGAGCATTTTTACAAAGAGCTTTGGAGCCAAATCAATGTTATTCGCCCCTTTCTTTGTCTCAGTGAACTGTAGGTTTCGTTTCTATTGCATAAGTGCATAAACTGCATTCATTTTAAAATCAGGCAAAGCAATCTCAGGCAGTTGTCGTTTCACTTTTGCTCACTTCTCAGGCAGATTTTGTACTCCTTGATACCTCTGTTCTTGTATATTTTCCATATTTTCCATTTCTTTACAATTCTCCAGGAATTTTCCCATCTGTTCCTTTACGAATTCTGCTAAAAGACCAAGTCCCTGCCTTATAGAGAGTATAGTAACCATAACATCTTTTGAATTATTCATCTCTTCCCTGCTGTTATATTCAGTATGATAGTAGAAATCAGAGAATAAGTTCAGAGTGCCAGGTTGAAAATCCAGAAATCCAGCTTTTCTCATATAAAGTCACATTCCACCTTTGATCAAGCTTTGTATAGTCCAATTGTCACTTATTTAATTTTAAACCAGATCTATCCACAACTATATACTCAGTCCAATTCCTTTACTAAAGAAAATATAGAAATAAAGAAAATTGTTATAAGGTTGTTCTTTTAATTTTAGAAGCCTCTCTTGTGGGGGGGGGCCTTTTAGCTTCCTCCCACTCCTTTTGAACAGTCAAATTTGGCTTTATAATAGGACGTTAGTTGATAGGTTATATTCCAAAGTAAACTTACTTGCAAGGTATAGTTCGTTAGCTGAAGTAGGAAGACGATTATAAGAAAGTATTTTGTTACCGGTAGACACAGCTAGTGCCATACAAAATGGTGATTGTCGCAGTGAGGCTTCAGGATAGACAAAGAACCAGGCTTTGCCCGCCGACAAAATCCCTGGGAATGTCGTTTCCCATGCTGTCAAGGGTCCCCTCGGCTATCTGGGCTTCCCAGACCCCCTCAATCTGCTCAATTCAGGGAGTTCGCAAGAGTTGCAATTCCCCCCGCCTTGCTGAGCTGAAGCCGGACTCAAAAATGACATTTTTCTCAAGACTCGTGCTGAGCGAGAATCATTTTGGAAGCTAGTGCCTAGAGACAAATTTCCCAACTTGAGAAGATGCACTGTACACTTCTGTTTCAGTTCAACTTATTTGTGTGAATCTGCATTTTCCTATCTGAAAATGACAAAGAATATACAGCATTCCAAACATGACAGATGAACATCTCCAGGATTCCCTGAGACTGGCCCTCACGCAATATTCACCCAACTTCAAAAAGCTGGTGGATGAAATGCAGGCTCAGACATCTCACTAATTAAGCACGAGCGAAGTTTTAAAGACTGCGCAAGATCAGCCTGGATCAATACTTGACCTACATTTAACACAAATTACTCAATAAAAGTTAAAGAAAGTTATTAAGACAGTTTAAAAAAGCTATAACAATAAAAAATTAAGAAAAACTGTTCGCAATTCTTTCTGGATCTTTGTCTCTGTTTTGTTTTTGCTTATTTTGCTTACCAGTAAATGACAGAAGGTGCATTGTAAATGGGGGGGGGGGGGGTTGGAACCCAACTTTGGTGGGTTAAAATCTAATTCGAAACTAATTTGAAACTTAATTTTCAGCACTTTTGTCTGGAAAAAATAGATCATGACCTGTTCGAAGTTGGACATGCCTGCCATAAACCAAATGTGCAATATAATGCAACATGATTTCCAGATATTTGTGTGTTTCAAGAACAGAGCCCTTCGTTGAACAGGTTAACTTCATCAAAGGGCAATAAAAATTCCAATACTCCAAAGAGTCTTTTTCACTCAAAAAGAAGAATCTTTCTTAAGGGGAACTCAATTGAAAATTTCTTACAGCATAAATCATATATTCCAAGTCTCCTACTTTTGGCTTTGTGTAGTTTACAAGCATGTCATAGCATTCATCTCATTTCTCTGCATTGCCTGTGATTACCTCAGCTCTTGTTGTACCCAATATACCTTGTTATTGTTCTCTTTTCTAAAATAAAAATTCTTGTCTATGTCAAGTTTTCCTCATGCTTGTGTTGTTGGCCACAAACAGCTGTCATATCCACTGCAAGTTCCTTCTTAGGCCAGTTTCAGAAGGTAGACATGCTAGTCTGATGAAGAGAGTTTTGACTCTTGAACCAGGCCCATAGCTATGGCAGGGTCCCAGCCCCACTACTTCAACATCAAGGCCAGAGTCCTAGCCTCTCCTGACTTCCAATTTTATTTTTTGCATTCATCGTTGCCGCTGCTCGCTGTCCACGCAAAAGCTCTTACCTTGAAAATTTTAACTGGTCTCAGGCACTACTAGACTTGAATCTAGCTGTATCTCAGATCAATATTTTTTCTGGCATCCCTGGTACAGTGGTGAGATGTGAAGCTGGCTAACCTGGAGTGGTGTCTGGTAAGGCGGACTGTTAAAGGGATGCTCCCAAAGAACTTTCAAAAGCTGGTCATTTTTAAATTGCTCTAATTATGGTTTTAATTATTTTTGTACATTGTCCTGGAGAAAATGAGTTAAAAACCAATCTAAACTTAATTTAAAAAGAAGTGGTAGGATGCACTGAAATCAAGAACTGTCCCAACACATTTATTTGAGGAACTGCCAACTCTTAGGGAACACTTCTCATATGAGTCTCTCCTCCATACACTGATGCTTGGAGAAAGGCCTGGTGTAAATCCTCAGTGCAGCATAATGCCATAGAGTCCATTCGGCAAAGCAGTCATTTTCTGCAGGGTTCCCAATCTAGGCTTGCCAATCCCCAGGTCCCAGTGGGGATTCTTCCGCTTTCTCAGGCTCCTTACTGCCCCCAGTCAGCTGACCAATGGAGGGAAGCCCTGCCCCCAAAGCCACCATGTGACTTTCTACCTTCGGAGGCTTCAGTCTCCGATTAGAAAGGCTTCCTCTTGGGATGGTGTGTCTGTTACTTTGAAGAACTTGGCAGCAACTCGTGAGTAGAGATGCCAATCCCTCGCTTCAGAGTTGCCAAAAACGGGGGCGGGGGAGTGGAGAGGGAAGGTAATGTCTGCTGGGAACTTCATTATTCCCTATGTGGAGATCGATTGTCATAGAGTATAATGGGAAATTGATCTGGAGGTATTGGGGGCTCTGGGAGGGCTGTTTTTTGAGGTAGAGGCACCAAATTTTCAGTATAGCATCTAGTGCATCTCCCCAAAATATCCTCCAAGTTTCAAAACGATTGGACCAGGGTCCAATTCTATGAGCCCCAAAAGAAGGTGCCCCTATCCTTCATTATTTCCTATGGAAAGAAGGCATTTAAAAAGGTGTGCTGTCCCTTTAAATGTGATGCCCAGAACTCCCTTGGAGTTCAATTATGCTTGTCACACCCTTGCTCCTGGCTCCGCACCCAATGTCTCCTCGCTCCACCCCCAAAGTCTCCTAGCTGTACCCCCAAAGTCCCCAGATATTTCTTGAATTGGACTTGGCAACCCTAAGGGGAACTGATCTCTGTCAGCCAGAGATCAACTGTCATTTCAGGAGATCTCCAGGCCTTACCTGGAGTTTGGCAACCCTTTGGCCAGCACACAGTTTTCTATCTGCAGTGACTGCCAGCACAGGAAAGTTGTAAGTTATTCAGAGGCAGCAGTGGAGAATGGAGCAGATAGGAACAGAGTACCCTCAAAATGGATCACTTATAGTGCAACCCTTCATACTTCATACTGCCAACCTGAGACAGTTTTCATTCATGTTCCTAAGGACCTAAGCATCTGATCAACAGTCCTTGTGTCATGTCTGCCATGAAATCTTTTATTAGATGCAGGCTGTGAGATCCTCACTATGAATTAAATTGTCAGGCACATAGGGGCCAAATTCAGATCCAGACTGTGGCACTCAGGCAGAAGATGCTTAAGCCTTCCTTCCCTGCTCCATTTTCCCAACCTGAAATGGCTCTGGGAGGGGCACTATTTGCTCCACTGGGAAAGCCTACTTATACTCCATTAATGCAGTTAATAGAAAATGAATGTATGTTGCAGACAGCCATGCAGAGGGCAGATTCAAAACAAAGCCTCATTCTTGAATACAACTTAAGCATAAGAAAACTATTTAAAAAACCTTTAAAAAGCCCTAATAATATAAGTAATCTAGCCCTGTGCAGAGGTCCACAAAGCCACTAGACTCCCTCAAAACTTCACTTGCCAGTTTGCCAAATAATACTTGCTTTTATTCCTGGCACGCTTTAGACCTGAAAGAAATTTACCCCCACACCCTAAAAGTAACCACCTCATCTAGTTTGCATACGCATCACTGCCAGGATGCCTAGAAGCTGTGTCTGCTAACTTTAGGCGAGTGACTAAAAGCCTGGTACAGTTTCATTACCTCCTAAATCAGAGGGAACTATCCCTCTGGGGTATCCTGGAAACTGTTGCTTTCTGAACAGGAGCAGCCACAGTTCCTCAGTCTGAGCCAGTTGCCAAATTTTTTTTGTCTCTAGCCAGGAGGCTACTTCTCTTTGCCATTTGCTGAATGTATGATCTTACAGCTGTCAGACCACTCTGCGTACACTCTGCCCTGAGTTTCTAAACAGCAGGCTGCCTTGCTTCATTTCCATTAAGAAATGTGATCAATATATGCAAGGATTGTAGGAGAAGAGCTACCTGGGCACAGGAATCTGAACCAGAAACCTCCAGGTTGAGACCTAATCTAACAAGCTGGCCAGGAATGTAGGTAACCCAGGGGCTACAACCTTCTGCTAATACAGCTGGAAAGAGGCATGTGCACCCTTGACTGGCTAGACAGATATAAATCCTACTTATCGATTCTATTTTTATCTTGCTCTTCCTCCAAGGAGCTTAGGAGAACTTAAGTAGTTCCATCCTGTTTTATCCCCACAACGACCCTGTAAGGTGGGTTAGATCAAGTCAGGCTGATTGGCACACAGTCATCCAGAGCCTTCATGACTAACTGGGGAGTTGAATTCAGTCTCTGCCAATCCTGTTCTCTAACCATTACACCACAGCAGCTAAATATGAGTTGGCTAGCCTTCTGCTCTTGCTTGGTTAGTTGAACTGTACTTTCTGCCTGCTGTACTCCAGACATTGGATCCTGTACAGCCACCATCTAGCCCAGACAAGATAGCTCTAATCTTAAAGATGCAATTGACTCCTATTTTGTTTTACTACTTCAGACCAACACGGCTGCCTATTTGAAAAAAATCTATCACAGATGCATACAATTCCGCAGCTAAAAGAGTGATAGTTCTGTTATTATCTTCTAATAAAAGAGGTAATGTCTCCACTTGATCTATATCTTGGAGCAAAGGAAAAATAAAAAAAAATCCTGACCTGGATAACCCAGGCAAGCCTGATCTCATCAGATCTTGGAAGCTAAGCAGGGTTGACTGTGGTTAATACTTGAATGGGCAAAATACCCATTGAAATACCCAGCTGGGAGGCGGGGACAGCTTATTCAGCCACCTCCCTGAATATTCTAAAGGGCCCCAGTAGGGATCAGTCTCCAGAGGTCAACATGACTTCAGGTCCACACATGCACACACACACACACACAAAATATACCCCAATAAAGATTTCTAGGCTCAGAAAAATGATTTTATTCAAAGGTCATGTGATACAGGGTACCTATACTACCCGCATCAGTTGCATACTCTGTCAGAGTTATGGTATCTTAAGATATCTCCCTTGCAAAACTTTAGATGGTATGGCATTAAGACTCGCCAACATGAGGTAAGCCTACAGTGAGGAACTATCAAATATGAGCAGTAACTGGGGAGCTCTCCAGGTGGAAGAATACCAACAAACTGAGTAGAACAAACATGCCGTGCTCTACAGATTGTACTGCAATAATTGTACTTAAACATACCGTATGTTTCCTATATGGACTTTTTCCTCATGGATGAATAATCAGACATGAATATCTCCCTTGTACCTCCACATCTTAAAATGGTATGAACTAAAACATCCTTACATTTTTTTTCTATTGCATGTACAATCTATCTGGTGTATTTATATTAATCCATTATTCTTCTGAGGAGTTCAGGAAAGCATACATGGTTCTCCATTGCTCCATTTTGTCCTCACAACAACCCTGTGGCTTTCTCTCAAGACACTAACTGTGCATTATAGAGACATGGGCGTTTGAGAAATCTGTTTCCGTGGTTTAGTTCAGCTATAACAGTGAACCTCGCTGCTACATAAACAGGTTTTGGGGATACTCAGGCTAATTAACTGTCTTTCCCCCTCCCTCCACCTCATTCCTTTATGTGCATCTATAATGCCATCCTAAGTAGAGAAACTGTATTTCTTGGCCATGAACAAAAAAAGGGAGGGGGGAGAGAATGTTTGAGCTAAAGGATCTTCCAGGTTCTTCTACATCCATTGAAGTCAATGAGCTTAGAAATTTAGGACTGCTGTTTAGGGTTACATTGTTGACTAGCATATTTCCACATTCATAGCACATCGCAAGTCACCATTATATCTGAACCAGCAAGCAAACCAAGGGTTTATGCTTTCCTTGCAATCCAAGATTCCAAATAGTGGTTTATTTCTTGAGAAAAGAACAAAGTACACTTGATGGTTCAGATGCATCCGCAAAGATTTGCCATGGAAACTGTATTTCTTGGCCATGAACAAAAAAAGGGAGGGGGGGAGAGAATGTTTGAGCTAAAGGCTCTTGCAGGTTCTTTCACCTAGCAGTAAACCATGATTTGCCATTATTCTTGAACAGAGCCTGTATAAAATGTGAAAAACGAAGTGTACCTGAACATCTGGAATTTCAGAATGCAGTGTTCCATCCTCATTGTATGTATAAACTGTGAAGTCTTTAGGCAAAAGCCCTCTGGCATGGTTGGAAGACAAAGGATACAAAAATTTAATCACGTAAAAATAGACACAGGGTAAAGGTCAGGGCACTGTGAAAAGGGACAAAAATTCTAAAATGTAGTTCAAGCAAATAACACACTGTTTTCTAAATGCATTGCAGTACAATCTCTTCAGCAAGGGATTGTGGAAGGCTGCACACATAAATTTGCAAGCTCTTTATAAGAGCTTCTAACACAGAATTTGTTTTGAGGTTTTTTTTCCTCCTCTTTTTAAAAAGTAAAAATAGACCCAGCCCCAAGAAAAGAAGAAAAAAAGCAGTAGAAAAGCCCACAGACTACTCACCTGTCCGAGAAACCCATTCCCCACCCCAGTAACAGTTTTATGAAGTCCATGCATAATTAACTAGGAAAGGATGATTAGGGAAAGGAAAGGCTTTAAGAATTGGACCAGGAAGACGGTTTACTTGGGGAAGCATCAACACATTGCACAAAACGTATATATATTCAAAATATAACTGCACTTCGCCTAGTATATTTTGAAGCAAAATTATATATTTATTTAAATAAATTTGATACAATTTGAAATTAATAAATGTCTAAATACAAACTGAACACATGAGAGCACAGCAAGCGAATATTAATGTCCTTGTGGAAACGTTTCCTTTACCAAAATTATGTCACTTTTTTTTCACATGGGCCAAACAAACCACAAAAGCTTTGCTAGCATTCGGAAGGGAAGCAGATAGGATGGGCGGCATCAAACCTCTGGACTGTTTCCTTAGACAGCTCTAATGAAATCTGTTCACTAAGCATTTTGTGGGTCAGATACAGGGCCAGCGAAAGAACTCAACATGTCATTTCCTGGCAATCTGGAATATCCAGGAGGAAGGAAATAAACCCAGCCCCACAGCAAAGAAGCCACTTACTTATTTCTTTCTAGGTGAATAATATGTTTCCTTCCTTCAACTTCAACCAAGTATGATAACTTGTCCTAAGGAAAAGGAGTGGAAACACTATGTCAGCCACCCAGTTCTGCTCCAAGCTTAATAAATTAATTACTCCCACATGCTACTACCAACGTATTTAAATAATGGGGTTGAGAGCTCAATTCAGACATTGTTCAGAACCAGTTTGAGCTCCCAAACATTCAACAGGAAAACCTTGGCGCAGAGCCAATTATCTGTTTTTTGTTTCTAACTTCTCACTACTCACCTTCATAAGGCAGCTTCAGTCTCCACTGTAGCATTAGGTCTCAGCAGGTGGAGTTCTGATCATAACAATAGTTTGACAATTCAGTCAGACCATGGTTACCATAAACCAGAGCTGACAAGCCACTTACAATCATAGTTAGACTTCCTTACCTGTGACATAGCATGGTATTCAAACTGAGCTGCCAAGAAGAACAAATTTTGAGTCCAGTGGCACCTTTAAGACCAACAAAAGTTTATTCAAGGTATGAGCATTCATTTAAAGGCACATACATAGATACAACGAAAGCTCACACCTTGAATATCAACTTTTGTTGCTCTTATAAACCACTGGACTCAGAATACCTTACACATACTCTCTCTACTATCAAGCAATGTTCCCTCTCCAAGGTGTTATTAGGACATAATATTAATAATTTATTTATTTATTTATTTATTTATTTTATTTGGGATTTATATCCCGCCCTTCCCACGAATGGCTCAGGGCGGCTTCCAACAATTAATCAGACTTAAAATTTAAACAATTTCAAATATAAAACAGTTAAATATTTAAACAGTTAAAAACATTAAAAACAGAGTAATTCAGTTTCCTGTAAACAGATGGCTGGCCAGTTACCTCAAGTTGTTATCCTAGCTAAATATAGGCTAGGTATAGGCTAGCCGGAAGAGGGTCGTCTTACAGGCCCTGCGGAACTGCGCCAAGTCCCGCAGGGCCCTCACCTCTTCCGGCAGCTGATTCCACCATACGGGGGCCATAACGGAACATAAGAACATAAGAGAAGCCATGTTAGATCAGGCCAATGGCCCATCCAGTCCAACATTCTGTGTCACACAGCGGCCAAATATATATATATATATATATATATATATATATATACACACACACACACACACACACACACTGTGGCTAATAGCCACTGATGGACCTCTGCTCCATATTTTTATCTAACCCCTTCTTGAAGGTGGCTATGCTTGTGGACGCCACCACCTCCTGTGGCAGAAACGGAGAAAGCCCTTTCCCTGGTGGCCTTCAGGCGGGCTTCTTTTGGCCCGGGGATAGTGAGGAGATTTTGTGTTCCTGACCTCAGTGCTCTCTGGGGTACATGTGGGGAGAGACGGTCCTTCAGGTAGGCAGGTCCCAGGCCATATAGGGCTTTAAAGGTAATAACCAGCACCTTGTACCGGACTCGGTATATCACTGGAAGCCAGTGCAGAGTCCGGAGACCCGGCCGGATGTGTTCCCACTTTGGGAGACCCAACAGCAGCCGGGCTGCGGCATTCTGCACCAGCTGCAGTTTCCGGGTCCGAGACAAGGGCAGCCCCATGTAGAGGGCGTTGCAGTAGTCCAACCTTGAGGTGACCGTAGCATGGATCACTGTTGCTAGGTCGTCGCGCTCCAGAAAGGGGGCCAGCTGCCTTGCCCGTCTAAGATGAAAAAATGCGGACTTGGCAGCGGCTGCTATCTGAGCCTCCATCTTTAAAGAAGGCTCCAATAGCACCCCCAGGCTCTTGACCCTGTCCGCCGCCGTAAGCGGCGCACCATCAAAAGCCGGCAGGGGGATCCCCCTCCCCGGGCCGCGGCGGCCCAAGCAAAGGACCTCTGTCTTCGTAGGATTTAACTTCAGCCCACTCAGTCTGAGCCACTCAGCCACGGCCCGTAGTGCCTGGTCAAGATTTTCCGGGGCGCAGACAGGCTGGCCATCCATCAGTAGATAGAGCTGGGTGTCATCAGCATACTGGTGACACCCCAACCCATAATAATTACACATCAAAATAATGCCTGTTGTACATTATCCCAGCTTCTTACCATCATGGTGCTTATATAGTTTTGAAAGTCATCAGCTTACATGCTGTTGTGTGGTTTGCCGCCTTTGTCTGAAATACTGGCTATTTTTATTATATGTTGCCTTTGATTTTATAGTATTGTTTTATGATGTTATTTTAATCTTGATATGTCTGTTTTATTGTTTATTGCTGTAAGCCACCCTGAGCCCACTTGCGGGATAGGGTAGGATATAAATTCAAAATTAAAATTAAATTAAATCCTTACCAAACTTCTGCAGACCAATATCATCTCTACACTGCAGTTGTGAGAATAGAGCTGAGGGAACAGAGCTTGCCTAGAGCCACCTAGTAAGCTCATAACTTCCAAGCTTAGCCATCACACTGCAACAAGGCAGCAGAAACATTTTGAAACACACATCTTGATGCAATAAGCTGGCAGAAATATCTTGATGGACACAATAGCAAAAGACTTCTCTGAGTGCCTGTGGCTTTATTGAATCCAAGATTTCCAAAGCATTTTGAATCCACTGGGCACCACACTCTGAAAGTTAGCAGCCTACAGATTTTGCTAGAAGACATACCTGTAAATAAATACATACTTTTCACAGCATGTTCTTCACTTGTTATGGGGGTCCTCAACATGGCGCCCGTGGCACTCATAGTAAACACATCTGCCAACACCTCTTCTGGTGTCTACCAAGTGTTTTCAGGATGTGGATGGGGCCAAGCAGGGTGGAATTCTAGCAGGAACTCCTTTGCATATTAGGCCACACCCCTCTGATGTAGCCAATCCTCCAAGAGCTTACAAAAAAGAGCCTTGTAAGCTCTTGAAGGATTGGCTACATAAGGGGTGTATGGCCTAATATGTGGCTACATAAGGGGTGGCTGGCCTAATATGCAAAGAAGCTTCTGCTAGAATTCCACACCTGGGGGCAGGTAAGGGTTTTGCTCAGCAAGGCTTTTGATTGGGTGTGCAGATTTTTTTTTAAAAAAATGTTGCTTTGGCAGCAGCTCCCACCACAGCATTACTGAAGTTAAGCTGTGGCAATCATTTTGTGGCTGGCTCCACCTCCTGTGGAAGCCATTCTGTGGCACTCATTTTGTTGCGCCAATCATGCTGTCAGAATTTCAAACGTGCCCACAGGCTCAAAAAGGTTGGGGACCCCAGACTTATACTGTTAGCTCAATTTCTTGCCCACTTCTCAATTTTCACAGCAGGTCCACATTCCGCCAAGTCAAATATTGGGTCTGCTGTCAGTTTTGCTTCTCTTTCCAACCTCAGATGTGCTGCCTCCCCCTCCTTTAAATGAAAGCTCCCCATGTACATTTATCAGTTTATACTTTATTGTATTGTTAAAAGGGAACAGTTCAAAAACAACTGCCAAACTAGAGGTGTCTCAGTGACATCACTGGCACTAGATAATCAGTCCAGTTGTGCTACAAACCTGAGTAAAAGTTGTGGACTTTTTCTTCTAAAGGTCAACATACATAGTAAACTCATTGAGAATGTTTACAAACCAATCCCACAGTTCTACCAGCGTTACATCTATCGTCAATCAGAAGCTATCCTGATTCTTTAAATGATTTGGGAGATGCAGCCACTGGTGATTTTGCAGTTCAAAATACCTGTGCCGAAGAAGAACCAGATACTTCTCGCCGTTCTCTAGTAAATCTCTCAGGGATAATAATGTCATAGGAAGATAAATGCGATAGCTGCTGAAAACCTGAAGAAAGACAGGGAAATGTTAAAAAAAATCAAATTTAAGGTATTTTATACCGGTGCCTCAAAACAATGTAACAGTTCACATTTCTTGATGTGTTTGCAGTGGGAACCAGACTATATGAAGGCCCAATTCAGTTGTAGTCACATGCAATGAACAATAGGCCTGGATGTGGATATATATCCTCACCTCCACCAAAAGGCACAGTCAGCTATTTCAGAAGGGCCCAGACAATTGAGATGTGCAAAACTAGGTGTTCTGTTCTCTTTTTGTTTTTTGTTTTTTTTTGGGGGGGGGCATTGGCTGGGAGGGATCTTCAAAACAGCTTACATGATAAGCAGTTCCATGAACAGGATCTGCGTGGGAATCCAGCCTTAGTATCTCAAGGGAGAGGAGAAGGAAAGTTATTTGGGCATTTTATTTTATTGCTCTTAAATTTTAAGCTGCTTTTTCAGCCATGAAAAATGGCAGGATATAAACATTTGAATTAGTTAATATGGCAGGATCATATGCGAGCCCAGTTTTCACAACTGTATCAAGCAAGTGTACCATTTAGCGTCTGGTATGAAATTTACCTTCTGCAAATCTCTACTTTTTTTCTTTCTGAGAAGTTTCTCATCCTTCTCACTACAGAACTGAACATCGACATATGACTATAGCAATCTTAAAAGTCACTTAAGGGAAGTTAAACAAGAGTTCCAGTAGGGGGGGAGGGAGTTTCAGATGTCTGAGTTCCATGTTTCTATGCTTGCAAAGACAAAACACATTAAGCAAGGAGATTTCTGAGAGAAAATATATCATAAAAACAGTCTTAATTTGCAGAATTTATTCCAGTCACAAAATCTGGCTTTTCTCTGTGGTGAATCCTGAGCGCAGTTACCAAACCGCATGCCATTCATACACAATATTTCACATCTGTGCATCTAGTTGTAATAAACACAAAAGGCACCCAGTGAAGGCAAAACACTGTAGTCAGTGACAAAAATATACAGGGAATTTCTACTAAGTCCTAAACCCTGAAATGCAGACAGTGACTCCCAAAATTAAACACAAAAGGCAGAATTGAATAGAATGGCACAGTGAGAGCTAATTTCATATGAGCCACTTTCCCCAGACAGTGGTATTCGCTGCCATAACAGGAACTGAAACAAGGTTTGAATGAAACCAATTTTTGTGGCTCACAGTAATGGAATGCATAAGCTCCCCCTTCCAGCACTAGGTTTAAACACAGCATGGCCTCAGATGTGGGTGGACTTCGCTTTATTCCCTTGAACACTCTCATTCCACATTTTCTTGCAGCTTACAGGTCTTTCCAAATTACTCAACAGGTCACCCACCATCTCATACTAGCTGACAGCGGCACAGGAGAACAGAGGAAGAAAACAAAACATCTACTCATTTCTAACTATTCTGCTATGCATCCAAAGGGACCTCTGACTCACAAAAGTTTATGCTGGAATCATTGTTAGTTTGTTAAAGTGTTATTGGACTACTGCCCTGACTTGGATAGTTCAGGCCAGCCTGATTCTGTCAGATCTGGAAAGCTAAGCAGGGCCAGCCCTGGATAGTACTTGGATGGGAGACCACCACAGAAATCTCTGCTCTCCCTTTCTCCATCCCTTCAAATATTTGATAATACTGAACAAGTAGAAAATAATACATAGTTGATAAATGACAGGTCAATTGACTAGCAAACAATCTCCTAAAAGCTGCTCTACTGGACAACGAAAATAAATCTATGTGATTCTTATTACTTTCTTCTTACTGCAATTTTTTCAAAACCTGAAGATCAAACTAGACATGGCAGCCATATTTATTTGTATGCAAATAAACAAAGTGGGTGGAGTCTAATTTTGACATCAGCTGTGGTGCACAGGTGAGGGAGACCTTCCTCTCCCAACCTCTCTCTGCTCTATGAACCCATGCTCTTTTTCTCTGAGCCAGGCTACAACACCAGAAGTGAGCTAAGCAGGGACAAATCTACTAGAGACTAGAGTGTGGTCAAGTAAGTTGTAGGAGGATTCATCTTCCCCTTCTTGTCCATCCCTTTAGTGTAAAAATTAGACACTTGCTCCCTGTGCTACCCATTTTTGAGGAAAATGGAAGTGCTCTTAGTACTCTGTGAAGATTTTCACATCTAATCGATGGTTGGCTGCTTTTAATTTTTTTAAAAAAGTTACATGAAACTCCATGTAATTTGGAGCCCAACCATTTTTGTTCCACTGAAATCCAAAGGACTTGCTTCCAAATAAAAATTCTTCTGTAGTTGTGTTGGATAAGGACCAGAACAGATGTGAGTTGATCACTAGATGCAAAAATCTTGGAAGACAGGGCAGAAGTGGGAGAAGGTTCTTAATTTATTTCCTAGCAGCATTTTTCTCCTCACCTGCCCTCCACCACCCACAATGCTTTCCCATTCAAATGGGGGAAAGCTACAGAGACAGGCAGTTTTGAACAGAAAAATGGCAAGACCACATCCCTCGCCTTTCTGTCTCCTTGTGAATGCAGTGTTCTGTAGGCTACTTTACATATTTAAAAAATCAGGGTAAAATTATGCAGAGCTATATGTGGCATATACTTGGGCCTAAGTAGACACATGACTGCAGTCTTAATCAGATGTTTCCTATTTACTTTATCTAAAAAAAACTGTCAGATTCACATCCATTTTACAGTTTGCCGTACAAATTTACCTCCTCCAAAATTGCCAGAATTTCCAAAGTCAGAATACTCACTGGCAAAGCTATTGGGAATTGGTCTCAAAGGAAAATCTTTCAAAAAGGTGTCTTGCAATGTATTTTCCAATTATTAGATACAAAGTAAGTAATGGTACAGATTAAGTATAATGAATAAGTAATAACTGTACCCCCCCCTTAAACAAATACATGTGTCAAATTAGCCTGCCTAAGAGAGAGTGTTCACATGCTCCCTTCTTTTCTGTTGTTTGAAGCCTTTAATATAAACATACTGGCCAAACAAATAAACATTTCATGCATTTAATAAAATGAGTTCTGTCTACTCACAAACACTTATACTGGGCTAAATTTTGGGTCTAAAGTGCTGCTATACTCATGTTGTACAACATCTAGCGGATTTCCCTTCTTTGTTAGCTTGGACAAATAATTCCAAATGGTTGATGAAAGTAGGACTTTCCTTTATAGAACATGCTAACTGCTCCTCAGCAGGGTTTGTTCCTTTACATGATTAATAATTCTATCTTTAATAACCGTCTCCCCCACTCTTACGTCTTACCAGCCTGTAACTTCCCAGATTCTGGATTCCTTTTTAAAACTGGTGTTACATTCACTACCTTCTCAGTCCTCTGGAAGGGAGACTGATTTTAGCGACAAGTTGCAGAATTTCATTAGATCTGAACTCAATGACTTAATTTGTCCATCAGCCTTAGTACTCTAGATTGACTTAGTTCTTCCAAAACCTTTGCCCAAAACAGCAGCTCCAGTATAGATAACAAACCCACATTTTCCATGGTGAAAACCAACACAAAGAATTGATTCAGTTCCTTTGTAATCTCCCCATTCTCCTGTCCTGCGTCTGGTGTATTGACAGGGCAGATCTATTCTAAGACGACCTCAAATTAGCACACTGCAGCAGCACTGGATACTACATATTTCTTGGAAATGGCGGCATACAAGTTAGAAGAATGCTGTTGCAAAGATGAGCAACACTGACTCATAAAGACTGCAGGCAAGAAGATTCTCAAGTCTCCCAGTCCCTTAAAATACTCTACCAAATTCCCATCCCAAACACTTAAGCAGAGCACCCTCTCTTCCCTCCTTTCAAATCTCCCCTCAAAACCACACCATCCCTATTTATACTCTATATAAAAGCATAAATTGATAGAAATTTAATGTTAAAAATAGCAATATTCTGAAACCAGTATTTATAGCCCACATTTCTTGCTGAAACTAAAGAGGGGACTGGCTTCAAGAGAGGATAGGATAAACATATGGAGCAGAGGTCCATCAGTAGCTATTAGCCACAGGATATAGATGGAACTCTCTGTCTGGGGCAAGTGATGCTCTGTATTCTTGGTGCTTGGGGGAGGGATGACAGTGGGAGGACTTCTCGTGTCCTGGCCCCACTAGTGGTAAGGTAAGGTAAGGTAAGGTAAAATTTTATTTGTATCCCGCCCTCCCCCGCCGAAGCAGGCTCAGGGCGGCTAACAGCATCTAAAAGTAAACAATACAATAATAAGACATTAAATTAGCATTAAAACATAATTAAAATAATTAATTAAAACATTCCTAAATCTAACAATACTAAATCTGGCAGTAGACATTATTATTTGACGCTATGTCTGTCACATGGTATACTGATGGTAGATCCCTAAACCGGACCATTTTGATGTTTCCTTTATTATACACCTATAATTCAGTCGTTGATGAATGCCAGTTTAAAGAGGGTGGTTTTGCAGGCCCTGCGGAACTGATCTAGGTTCCGCAGGGCCCGCACCTCCTCTGGGAGCTGATTCCAAAGGTATGGGGCCGCGACGGAAAAGGCCCGTGTGCGGGTATTTTGAAGTTTAACTTCTTTTGGCCCAGGGATAGTCAATCTGTTTTTTCCTACTGACCTCAGTGCTCTCTGGGGCTCATATGGGGAGAGACGGTCCCTCAGGTAGGTCGGTCCTTGGCCATATAGGGCTTTAAAGGTAATAACCAGCACTTTGTACTAGATCCGGTATACAATCGGCAGCCAGTGCAGTCCGCGTAGCCCCGGCCATATATGCTCCCATCTTGGGAGACCAAGCAGCAGCCTGGCCGCCGCATTCTGCACTAGCTGCAACCTCCGGGTCCGGTACAGTGGCAGCCCCATGTAGAGGGCGTTACAGTAGTCCAGTCTTGAGGTGACCGTCGCATGGATCACCGTTGCTAGGTCCTGACGCTCTAGGAAAGGGGCCAACTGCCTCACCCGCCTCAGATGGAAAAATGCTGACTTGGCAGTGGCTGTTATCTGGGCCTCCACTGATAATGAATGGATGATAATGAGTGATAGTGGACCTCCTAATGGCACCTGGTTTTTTGGCCACTGTGTGACAGAGTGTTGGACTAGATGGTCTGATCCAACATAGCTTTTCTTATGTTCTTAAGGCAGTTTACAAGAAACACAAGAAGCATAAGACATCAAAACCAAAACCAATGCAATAGGACTAAGGTTACAAAATTATAAAACAATGCAAACCAAAAACAGTACAAGTTAAGTCATAATTTCCAGCAAAAGAGTTTCAAAGGGAGTCTTCAGTGTTAAACTGCTGAAATGGAATTCATCAAGAAGATTCACACCCTCACCCAAGGACTTAATAAGGACCTGAAATACCTCAGCCATTATATACCTTAACAGTAGGTGTTCATCACTCTAGCAAAACTAACAAAATTAAGTGATCTTCCATCATTACTATTGCAAACGTTCTGCGTGCTTTACTTAATTACATCTGATTTTCACATAATTGCATTGTACCTCTGTACTTCCTGTATTTTAGGCTATTTGACCCTGGGTTTTTTTCTGCCTTCATAATCTCATGTGTATACATGTACACAGATATGTGTCCATAGTGAGGCTCAGCCTTAAAGATCTAATGAAATGATAATAACCTAAAAATGTTTATTGTGGAATAAACATTTATTAATTTTTATGGAAACAAGACTCTCACTTTTCTACAAACCCCTCTGTGCTCATTAGGCACTGAAACTAAGCTTAGCCAAGTTTAACTGCATCCACACATAAATTACATGTGTTGCTTCCCTTTCACCCAAGGCTTCCTTTTTTTATCTCCTTCACTGTCCAAATATAGATTGTAGACTCCTTGGGGCAGGAAATAGGGGGATTCTTTGCTTATGCTATATACATAAATAGCAGTGTAATTGCATTATTATCATCACCACTGACTAGACATTTCCTGTTAGTAAGAAAAGTCCTTTGTAAGATCACTCTCACTGAAACCTCTGTGTGAGTGTGTAAAACTGGCGCTTCCATTGCTGAGATTATTATTATTATTAATATTAATATTAATAATCACTTTGAAATGTGTTTAAAACATTCAAACATAGTATTAATTTGTCTATTCAATTTATTTTAATCCAAGTTTCTTGCCAAGTCTCAAGGAGGATTACCTGTTTAATCCTTCCAACAATTCTGTAAAATAGGCTGACACTAATATTAATCCCCATATTATGAAGGGGGAGCTGAGAGTAGAGAGGCTTGCCTTAGGCCAGTACTGACATGGCTGGGGTAAAATCTAAAACAGGGATTTGTTTTAGTTTCTGTAATAAAATACTTATACCCTGATTTTCTTTTGTGGCTCAAGAGGTGCAGCCAGACGTACCATTAGTGGCGACACAGCTCCATCTCACTGAAGGATTAAATGTGTTCGTTCAGACATCCGCATCTGACAATCGAGCATCATCCAGGGTCATTCCGACTTGCTGCGGATCAGTGCCGCATTAATTTGACAGTGCAGAAAGTCTGGCCCTTTTTCAAAACAGCGGCACAAAATCGGCTTTTTCCTGTTTGGACAGCTCATGTGCAATACTGCCCCTTGGAATGTTTACTGCCCCTCCCACTTTTTTTTTTTTTTTTAAAGCCCCAGCAGACATGCGCATTGCCAGATCATCCAGGAATGTGAGGTGATGCTTCTGCTTCTCCAATCTACACAGGATCGGAGGGGGGGGGGGGGAACGTTATCCCACTCTTCAGAACAGGAAAAAAATCTTTTTTTTTTTCAATGTGGAAGACTTCCAGATATCATTGTCACTTCCAATTTCTAGGAAATTAATTCCTGGCAGTTCCCTGGTTTAAATCCGCAATGTTAATTCCGGAAATTTTCCCCCTTCCCCCCCTGCCTCTGAAGCATTGTTTGATTTCCCACCTCCAAACAGTTGGGCGCATGTTCAATGGACCCCCCCCTCCCAGAAATCAACATCTGATCACGCATGCTCCAAGAAAAGAGCGTGATAGTTTTGGATGTGTGATCACTCAACAACAGAATGAGTCGCATTCTTGGATGCTTGTCTGAACAGCCTGCATTGAATCAATATTCAGCGGTTCAAATTTGAGTGCTACACACCCGCTTTTAATGTGAGGTGTGGCCGCACCCAAGGTAACTTACAAATCCAATTATAAACACATGCAAAATGCAAAAAACAAAAACAAACCCAATAACCCGTTCCCCTCCTTCAAAACCACCAAGCAATGTACACCTCACTAAAAGAGCTACAGGGCAAGCCACGTGCTGTGTCAGTGAGCAGTGATCAAATCTCCCATAGCTTTTATTTTTCTTCAAAACAACCACACATCAGAGGATTGGGGGCGGGGGGAGGGGTGGGCAGGCAAGGCAGGGTTGATGGTTTGATTCAGCAAACCTCTCTCCATCAGCTGCTTCAAAGCCTGTTTTCCCCCAGCAGGAAAACATCTGCAGGTTATTTAGATTCCAAAAAATCAGGGTAGGGAGAAGGATTAAACACTTCCTATCTTCCTAACTTCCATACCCCCACCACCCCAAGCAAACTGTTAATCTCCCAAGGCTGTTTTTCAGTAAAAATAAAACCAGGAAATCTGATCATAGGTTGCCTGCCTCACTTAAACCGCTATACTACATTAGAAACCAAGGACCCAAGGGACAGGGGGTGCTATAAATCTAAATTAACAAATAATGTTGTTCAACTAAGCACAGTAAGCATCTGGGGGAAGCTCAGCTTAGATTTTTCTCATGAACTTTCACATTCTGCAATAGATCTTCCACATTTCCCACTCCCACCCCCACCATGCTTTACTCCTAAATACTCCAGATTTCTTCTGAAAGATTCAGCCCAGAAACAAGTTGAAACAGGACATTCCCAGCTAACCTTCTGACAACAGGCATGCATTTAAAAGGAACTGTAATCTTATTATTTATACACCATTCATTGAGCAGCCAACACTATGTGTGCACCCTTCCCCCCATTCTATAGAGTTTTGGTGAACAATTTCCATTCAACTTTTCAATTCCATTCAACTTTTCAATTCCATTCAACTTTTGATCCAGTCAAAGGGAAGCATGTTTAAGTCCCACTGATTTTAGGCAGGCAATTCTAGCAAAATCTCTCCTACTGGCATAGGAATGAGACTGCACCCATCATTTCAGACTAGTTCGCAGTTGTTGGGATACTTTGCCAAAAACATGTTAGTCTGCTGAAACAAAAATAAGAGTCTAGTGGCACCTTAAAGACTAACAGCATTGTATTCCATCATAAACTCACTTGCTCACTTCCTCTGATGCAATGTATTCTGTCATGTCAGGTTGTAGCTAAAGCCAGAACAGTGAATTGGGGGGGTGCAACTCTTAAGAGCATATAGCAACTGCACATCTTTGATTTTATAATTGTTCTTATTAGGTAACACTCCCCTCTCCTTTTTCCCAATTCCATGAAAAATTAATTAATTCATTAATATCTACTTCAGGGGTGGCTAATGGTAACTCTCCAGATGCTTTTTGCCTACAACTCCCATCAGCCCCAACCAGCATGGCCAATGGCTGGGGCTGATGGGAGTTGTAGGCAAAAAACATCTGGAGAGCTACCATTGGCCACCCCTGTTAAATTATACATTATTATTTTCTATTTCAGAATATTTTAAAGTACGCAGCAGATTGCAATAGGTAAAATAAGTCTGTGACTCTGAGTGTGGTAAAGCATGGGCAGTTGTGGCCCAGAAACCAAGAGAGCTGAGCGCTGAGCCTAGAAATCTCCCTATTTTAATTCCTCCTCACTATCAATTTATCCACTCTTAGCCTCAGCTTGTCTACCATAAAGGATTGTTGCCTTAGGGTTTACTGAACTCTTGAGCACTCAGAATACATCCTCCTTAAATACAATCCATTAATCAATTAATATTAAATAGGTTGCACCAAAGTAGGTTTGCACCATGCATAGCGATCATCACAAGCAAAGCAGCTCAAAAGCCTTCAGAGCCAAACTGCAGTGATTTATCGCTCATTTGCCTATCTTCAACATAGTTACCTAAGGCACATACAAATATATTCAACAAGTTTATATCTTCATGGACACAACTGTCAGTGCATACATTGCAGACTGCAGTTGTCAGCTTTTTATATCGTATGTCTCACCAATCATTCTATCAAAGAACCTCTGTCCTACCATGACAGAACAAGAAGACCACTTTTTCTAATAAGAATTTATACATTTGCAGAAATTCTGTTATAGGCAGCATGCCAAAAGGCCACAGATGGATAATCTATGGCAGATAGGGTTGGAAAGAGATGACACATCACACTTGCAGGTGAACATGGGGACTGAGAAAGAGCAAATGCTTAGTGATTATTATTAGTGATTTGCATCCCACCAAAGGGGGCCAGCCCTTAGCTACAACCCCCCTAGGAAAGTGCAATGGAGTGGAGATTCACCCAAGCGGTGGCCAATGATGTTGCAATGTCACTTCTGGCTGCATAACCATAAGCAAAAATTCTATGGGGGAATCCTAGAGTCTTCCACAATGTGGTGACATCACTTCCAGTCATGAGACCAGAAGTGACACCACAGCATTGCAGGATGCTGTTCCCCCCATTCCCCTCCCCTGCCCTATTAAGGCAGGGAATCAAAGTCAAGGCAGGAGGTTGCCTGTTTTGGCCTCCCTTGTCCCACCTAGATTGCTTCTCCATACCTCTAGTAGTGCATATACCACTGGTTGAAAACCACTGTTGTAACCAAAATGGTCTATATTTTCCCACAGGAAATAGATGCGATGGGATCAACAGCTGATCCTGACACTGAAGGAAGATCCACACATTTTGCATAATTTTGTGACCGACTATTTACCCCAATTTTTCTTTAAAAGTGAGCATATTGCAACTGCTACTTGAAAGGAAAGATGGGGAGTGTACTAATTAATGCTTTCATCTCCTTCTAACCTCCTGTTTACTACTGTGTTTCACCATTATTTTAATTGTAACTGCCATTTATAACATCCCTATGGGCCACTGGTTATAAACACTGTGGGATATATTTTCAAATAAAATAAACATTAAGACAGAAGTGTCAAACTCATTTGATATGAGGGGCATATCTGACATAAATATTACTTTACTGGGCCAGACCATATGTGCCATAAAATGAAATGCCAGGTACCAGAGACGTAAACTCTATAAAGGATACAGGCAAAACTAATTAACAATATTATTTTTTACACAAAATACAAACAAAAGCAATTGATTCCACCCTGACCTGATCTCAGAAGTTAAGCAGGGTCAACTCTGGACAGTACTTAGATGGAAGAACTCCTTGGAATACCAGGACTGGGAAGGCAGAGGCAGGCTTTATTCAACCATCTCTCTGATGTCCCCAGTAAGGGTCAGTCACCAGAAGTTTCCACGCACATAAAAATACCCCCCCCCCAAAAAAAGCAATTGATTCCTAGCAGTGAAAGAAATTAATTTACTGGGGAACACACAAAAGCCCCAATAAATGTATTTAATCATACACAAGACTAGGATTTTCCCAAGAGATACCATAAAGTGGGGTGGGGGGGATGGCACCTTACATTTCCATACAGTTGCTAATGGGCCAGGTAAGAGACCTGGGTGGTTCGATTTTGGACCCCGGAGCCTTATGTTTGACACTCCTGCATTAAGGCATCACACTAAGCAGAGACTTCTATTTTGCACACCACAGCTGTCAATGTTTATTTTGAATTGTGATAACAATGTTGTAGGACTGCTGTCCTAATATTGCTTTACCAAAATCACCTTTGTGGTTTTCAGATCAACGGAGGGCAAAGCATTGTCAAGTAAATGGACGAATAAGAGCCTTCAGCAGGAGGAATCAGACAGTGATCCTTGTTATGTCAACTGAGATATTTACAAGCATGTCCCTACTTGCATCAATGAAACCTTAGAGCATATACAAAAAGATTTCCCTCCTAAAAAATAAAATGTTTAACAGAATGTTCAGCACTAGTGACTGTGTTTCAGGGCCATTTTGCACCATGCAGAGGTAAACCCAAATTTGCCATGGCCTTAATTTTCTTCTTATGATTTGAATCTCAGCTCAGCATGAACTCACCTTGTGGTTCCAAGCAAGCCCTGTCTCAGCTTCAGTGTCCCCTGCAATATGATGATAATAATACTGGCTTAACTTACAGAGTTCTTGTAAGGGCAAAGCAAGTGAAGTACTTAGAAAAGGGAGCTCTACACACTTGCCTTTCACAGAGTCCTCTGTTTCCTTCAAGTGGGTAAGCCACATGTTTTCTCAGTCAACAACTGAGAATGAATTCACTGATTTTCAAGAGCAAAAACAAAAGTTCAAACTTCAAGAGCACTGTTAAATTCAAACTCAGGAAAACTCAGGAAAATTCAAACTCAGGAAAATTTTTAGACTGGTGTGAAATTTCATAACAACTCCACACTGAACCCAACTGAACCATCTTATCTCCCTCCACACCCCAGCATTTATTTATCAGTGGATGAAGATCAAGGCTGGAATGGTGGCCTTGCACGTGGTTTTCATACAGAAAATATCAGGCCCATCATAAATTACCTCAAGTACTGGGAAAGATCCCTCTCTACCTGGCATCCTGTAAAGCCACTGCAAGAGTAAGTAGATGATCCGGTGAGGTCAATACTTAGCTGGATGGTCTAACAGTCTGACTCTCAGTATAAGGCAGATTCATATGTTCCATTCTCCCTTCTTCACCCTATTTGTCTTTAGTACATTTCTCAAAGTGGGATCCAAGTTTCCTTGGAGGTCTATGAGGGTACTTCAGGAGTCCTTTGAAAGGACAGAGACCTCATCACAACCACCCAGCTAATTTGAAGACAGAACCATTTTTTCAGGGACAGGGACTCAACACCTTCAGGAAGAGGACAGAATTGGCTTTCTTGTATTTGGAAAGGTATGAGCCCATAGAGTTCCCCATTTGCTTTCACCTAGCTTCCAGATCACTTCACTGAGAACACTAGCCAGAAAACGTGCTGATTGGCCATTGGAAACCAATAGGTCAGCCCTAGATAACTCTAGTTGATTGAGTGGCACCCCAGAGATACATGAAGTCATCTTAATTATTCTCCGTATAAAACTGAGTTGGTTTTCACTCTGCTTTCAGTTGCAAAGGCTTGCAGCATAAACAAGAGACACAACACGCTTTGTTCATCACAGACAATAATAAAGGGTTTCACCTGAATGCTAGAAGTTCCCATTTTGTGTGATGCTGATTGTTTGCCATTTCTATGAGCTGCTCTGAAAGTTTCAGGCCTTTCCCGCTCTTGTTCTGTCAGCCTCTAGCTACCAATTACAAACTAAGAAGTGCATTTCTTGCTGTCTTCAGTGCAAAGTTCGTTCTAATCAAGGAGTGAGATTGATTAGAATGTGGGTTTTGAGTTATGGCCCTTCAGAGTCAGCTACCCACTGAGATTTGATATTGTGGGGTAGGCCACATACAGAAATCTTTTCTTCTATCTTAACTGGCTTTTAAAGTTTAGCTGACAAGCTTCTTATATGGTCTGAAGGATGCAAGAGGACAGACGTCTCTGCAAGACATATGCAACCTGACAATGCTGAAAGAGTGCTGTCCAGCCTGTGGAGTATGCAGACAAGGAAATAGTGAGGGCTTGAGGGGACCATGAAAACTTGAAAATCAAAATAGCAAGTCCTAAGCTTGGTATGGTCTGAGAATGTTTGGCTTCTCATAGAAACATCTCAGGGCACAACCTTGCCTTCGAGCTCCTCATTAGATACTGAGTCCTTGCTTACTATTCTTTCATTTAATATTGTACATGTGGGAGAGGCACATGAGGGAGGCAACTAGCATCAACAACCACAAGCAGCATCAGGGCACAGCATTCATGGTGGCCAACAGAAGCGAAAGCGGAGTTGTCTCTCCCCACAGATATGAAGGCCTGTATATACTGTAGACATATATAATTCCTGTATATAACATAGACATACACAGCATTTGTAAAAGAATGTGTGTTTAAATGAGAATACTTTGGGCAACAACCTCTGTCAGCCTCTAGCTACCAATTACTTTGCTGTAATGTGTAATGAGGATCGGTTTTTCTTTAGAATTCAGTGTTTTCAAAGTTTTAAAGTTAAACTTGATATCCCGATATGCTATTAGTCCTGTTGCTGACTGTATGAGATTTTTTTCTATTCAAATAATACACTTTATTTTTTAATTTCAACTTTTTGCAACTTGAGAGGTATAAAAAAATAATACATGTGTGAAGGCAGAAAAGAAGTCAGTCAGCTCTCTCTCAAGTACTGGATATGTCTACAGTCTTTCCTGCTGAAAACTAACACATTTATACATTTAAATTCCATATATATGCCAAATAGTACTGTTTTTATACTAAGTCATAAATGATTACTTTTATGTTGTTAATTCAGTAAAATAAAGTTATGCTTAATTGGCAAGTACTACGAATATTTTGATTTTTCTCAAAATTTCAATTTTTCCACTGGAGGGAAGGGGAGACTTTTTTCCCTCATGGCTTCAAAATCTGGAAATTTTACATCTCTTATTCTTCATCCAGCAATCTAATTGAATGATGCTGATCTAGACCCATATGAAAACTTAAGTGAATAATTCAGCTTGACAAAACTTGAATCTGCGATCATATCTACAGAAAAACACAGGAACAAAGCTGAAAGATGCTTGTGCTTTATTGCCGTAAACTAAACCAAACAAAATATACATAGTCCATTTCACCCACATTTTGCTGAGAGAAGCAACCAGCATCAAAGGCAAAAATCCTTCCTGGATGTCAGAACCATCTATACCAGGCATCTATACCAGGCATTCAGTAGCTAATTCAAAGACCGAAATATACAATTAAAATTTTACAAGTTAGCAAACACAGCAATTGAATCCCCATAATTAGGAAAACTGCTTGCAATAAAGGCACAGTAGACATTGATGTTGTTGTAATTTGAGAAATTTCTTCCCACCACACCCCATTTGTTCTCAAGGTTGTCAAACTCATTTCTTACGAGGGTCAGAAGTGCTTAAATGAGGCCTTGTCAGGCCAGGTCTGATTAAGAGAGCTCTAGCTGTGCCAGGCTCTCTCAATCACACAGCAGAGCTACAGAGAGCCAAGGCACCCTTTCTCATCCACTGTGGGACTTGCCGCTTCTCAGAACCTTTCTGGGGTAGGGGTAAAAGCTGGAGGCTCTGAAAGTGGTGAAGTTGAGGCAGCCAGCCCTAAAATGTTGGGAGTCAAGAAGGGACTGCACCTTGCGTGCAAGCAGGGGAGTTTCCTTCCACCTCCCTCTCCCCCACCCTAGAGAACTTTGCAGCCAGCAGCTCCAACCATCTCCCTCCCCCATTCTTCCTCCTGCTCCTCCTTCTCCCTCCTCTCCATCTGTTACTTTTCCAGCTGCAGTGCACTGTGCCCTCCTTGGTTCTCCCAGCTCTTGCTGCCACTGATAACAGCCATGGCAAAAAAGGAGGGAAAGCAGGCTGTACCCAGCGGGGCCTCCTAGAAATTGAGGGGGCAGCTGGAAGTCGAAGGCAGGGCCTCCACAGGTCCCTCCCCATAGTTACGGGCCTGGTACGCAAAAGGCGCCAGTTCTCAGGTCAATTCAGCAGAGACAAGCTAGCTCAAAGCATCAACCCTTTATTTTCAAGAAACTTCAACAATGCAAAAGTGAAACTGCTTCATCTCCACTCCACTGAAATACATTGCAGCAAAAAGTTGCAAGGAAAACATGGAATGGATTTTCTTTTAAGGTCCCTGGACCCAGGTAGAACAGTTCTCTGGGTACAGAGACCTTAATGGAAAATCCATTCCACGTTTTCTTTGCAGCTTTGCAAGCCTAGAATTGTTTCCAACTGAAGCAAGCAAAGACAAGGCAGAAGGCGCTGAAAACATCACAGCTCCAAAGGGTGAGGCCAGGAAGGGATGAGGGGGAGAAGATTACCATCAGCTTGATTGAAGCCCTGAGCAGGCAGGATGTGGCCCGTGGGCTGGGAGTTTGACAGCTCTGCTGTGTAGTATGTATTCTATTACATTTTTTGTTACAATAATTTTAAAATGTTGTTCAGTGTACACATATTTGGTCTCTGGAAGTTAAACCACTGACCCAGGTGTGTGTTGGCAGAATCATGATTCTAATGCATATGTATATGAACGCGCCCCCCTCCCAATGATTCACTGCTCTCCTTTCCACTCTCACCCTCCTCCCAGATTATCCATCCATATAGTAAACATTGCAGATTACACTGGAGTATCAGTTGCAAAGTTGAAATATTAGGGGGGGGGGGGTTGAAAGGAAACAGTTACAATCTATTGCTTAATATACCTGCTTCAGGAGGTAATGTACAAATATGCACAACAGATGGAAAAGGGACTCTAGAATGCAGAGCAGGAGAGTAGGTTCTAGCAGGAATACTAGGTGGGAGAATAGGTCTTTTACATCTACATTACAGTTTTCATCTGTAAAATGTGTTGATCAGATTTATATGGCAGTAACAGTGATGATTTCCTGCCCCCCGCCTTCTCCATTGGGTATATGACCCCCCCCATGTATTTTATGTGCATGTGCACACACACGCACCTGGATGTCATGGAGACTTCTGGTGACTGACCCCTACTGGGGGCTGGAGGATATTCAGAGAGATGGCTGAATAAAGCCCACCCGTGTTCTCCTGACTACTGGTATTTCAAAGCAGTTTCCCATCCACATACTTGCCAGAGTCAACTCTGCTTAGCTTCAGAGATCAGATGAGTTCGGACTAGTCTGGGTTATCCAGGTCAAGGCACAAATCCTTTGTTCTTGATGTTAATTTCCTCGGTGTGTATATATATCTTGTACATTTTAATCTGTACAATTAATCAAGCACAGACATAGTATCTAAGAGGTGTTGGCATGGGAGCTTTTCCTATTTCCTGCTTTGTACCCTGTTACCAAAGACCTGTGCAAGCTTAGGGCCATTTAAGTGTTATTATGGCCATTAGGCAGGTGATTAATAACAAGCAGTTTTTGCATGGTTTGAAGAACATTTAGATGACAGGGCCTGGTCATGGGGATCTCTCACATGGAATCAGCACCATGCTAGCAAAGGTGTGCCAGAGGAAAGATCCACACAACCAGGATCTTGTGCTTGAGTAATTTAAACCATTTCCCAGGTATATGGAATTGTTTGCAGGTCACTGGCTCCCACATGGCTCCAGACTGTCTCAGACACACACAGTGCGTTGGGCCCAGGGTACAAGTTCATTCATGAAAGATGATTTTCCCACCTTTTCCTTCCCATGGTCCACAATGTCCCACAAATCCTGTTGGGGGGGGGGGCAGAGTGGAATGAGGAAGTTGTTCAGCTAAAGATGCTTAGCAATCACTGTGCAACCAGGCATTGATTGTTCACAGCAAAACCTTTATTGTCAGAATTTCTGAAGAACAACTATTCTCAAGGCAAACTTTCAAAATTCTTATCCTGACTCCTCTCATAAATCCAGTGGATTGAAGGCCCTAGAGCTCTATCAGTATTTGAACATATGGTATATAGATGACAATTGTGCATGGACTTACGTATTTTTAGATATTTGGAAATCTTTTATAGAAACTTTTGTGTAGATCCGCCATCGCTGTTATACTTTTTTCTACTTTACATATACCTTTTTCTTCTTTTTTCTTACTCTATTTTTGTTGCTGGATTTTGAGTTTTTCACCCTTGATCTTTCTTCTGTTTTTTTTTTTTTAAATAAATTCTTATCCTGACACCTGCCCATTTAACATAGGGTACCCTGCAAGGCAGAGCACTGTAATAACCAATAAAGCAATATCGTCTATATACCTGGTTGCTATTGTTACACAAATGCACAAGGAAATATATCACATCATAATGGTGAGTAATATGCAATTATTTCTCTGTAACATACTTTCAGCATCCCAATCTCAACAAACAAATAGGGATAGATCAAAAGAATAACCAGCAGAAGCAAAACAGCCACTAGCAATTTTCCACAAACATTTGTTGTGCAAGGGAATATTTAGTGCTATAATAGGTAGGTTCTAAAGCAAGCATGCAGAAAAGCACCTTTGAATTAGTTTCCGTTCTCTCACATAATGCTCTAACTCTAACATACTTATCTGCAATAGTATTGTATAATTGCTTTATAATGTATCAGGGATGTCCAAACAAAAAAAAATACCCATACAACTTGTCAGTATCACATATGTCATCTGAATGATAGTCATTGCCCTTGCCCATCAAGACTGCTGAACAAGTCTTGATTGCAACTTGGGTTGGCTCCTATAGCTCCCTACCAACTATGATCTTTTTCTGCTAGGTCTTTCTGAAATGGGGAAAAAAATTCCTCCAACAGAGACTTCTAAGGGAGGTATTCTTTCTTCATTGGAGGAAGACTTGACAGAAGGGATCTGTAAGCTCTGCTTAAGATCCAATGAAGTGGTGGCTGTAGGATCCAAGTCTCTGATTTTGGTTTTGCTGTTGATCCTCATTTGCCATGACTTTGTTCTTCAAGTATATAGTATGTGCTTGAATTGTGCAAGGCAAAGATGCCTGGATCTTGCTCACTAGCTCAATGGCCAAACCATTCCTTATGCTAGCCAATAAGCTGAAACCAATATACCAGCCTGGCTCTCATTTTAACTCATAATAAAAGGCAATGTTCCAGCAAAGCGCAAACGAAGTCACATGAGGGCTAGAATGCTACATTATGGGAGTTCAGATATACCTACATCATCTCTGGCATTACAGAATGCAAACTTCTTTCCTTCATGCACACACTCACAAGTAAGTTTTGATTGAATAAAATCAATTACTGAATATTTGATTGAATAAAATCAAGTACTGTCATTTGTGGAGTAAAAATTGTACAACGTTTTTGATAGGACTAACGAAAACAGTGCAATACAGAGCGAGCTTCACTTCTCAGATTGTGATGGGCATGGGATGCTTTGTTTGAAAATTTGTATACTACACTGTGAACTTGAGTTGATCAGAATGAAAAGTATTCCTCTTCTTTGGTATAAATGGCACTTATCGTTTTGGGGGTGGACAGGATTAATTTGGGATTTTATTTTGTCTGCTTTAATTGTTGATTATTGGTAAACCATCTGGAGCCAAGAAGAAAAGCAGGATATCAATATTTTAATAAATAAAATAAATGACAAATACTATTGCTGATCAATTTTTTTCCCAATGTGCAAGCACGTTTACTTGCAATTTTTTTTTTTTTTTTGCCGAATACATACTTTCTGTTTTGGTAGTAAATGTTCATTTTCATTTGTACCTTGATTTCCACTTTTACTGCAACATCTCAGTCTCTAAGAACGGTCTGTCACCAAGATCTGAAGCTCACAGAAGGGGAGTTTGGGGAGTTTGGCTGTGGGAACAACCTCACCCGGAGCCAAGGAACAGAAAGGACATTTTTGTCCTAAAGAGAAAGAAGACTTGGGAAGAAGAATGCTGAGGATAGGGAAAGTGACAATGAGGAGAAACCAGAAGGCTGTCTATTTTCTTAGGAAGGATGCACTAGATTTTACAACCAATTCAAAGAAACCAGCCAAATCTATATGCCTATAATGGTATATACTCTGTTGCTAACACTGCACAGTCCGTGCAAATTCATTCCAAGAAAAACAGTCCATAACCAGTATACATCATTCAAATTAATTAAATCTGTATGTATTTAATTAACACAATTTCTTTTGCATTTGCAAGTCAGAGGGAGGAACAAACTGCTACACAGAATATTCAAAAGTTAACCACAGGAACTTCTACTCACTCACCCCAAAGTTCTCATTATAATATCTGTAGAATGCCAAATATTGCTTTTACATTTTATTAAGTAGCTTATTGAGATAATGAATAGAAAACATTTCTATTCAGGTGGGTAGCCATGCCGATCTGAAGCAGCATGCACACAAAAGCTTCTGCCCAGAATAAAACTTTACTGGTCTTAAAGGTGCCACTGGACTCAAACTTTGTTCAGAAATAAATATTGCCAGCAAATAAACATTTCCAGATATCTCTCAACTGATAAATAATGTCAGTGGATATAACGCACAATCCACCACACTCTTGCTCAATTCCCATTCTTTTCAATGGAACATGCACATCCAATTTGTCTGTTCCCTACTCCAACATCCTTCATGATATTCAGCCTTCACCATCTAGGGTCTCTGTTCCAAACCCCAATCCAGAAACTCATGCAGCCGTTCCAAGATCTACTAGGCTGCCCACAAAATCAGCCTATCAAATCAAGTGTATGTGGACAAGGATTGGCTAGCCTTCAATCCTTTTGAGTGCCAAACATCAGGATTTTCACAACCAAGTCTTTCATGACAAACAGGCATTGCATGAGCAAAATGTGTAATCCCAAGAGTTCAAACATGTATTTATTTGCCAACACTTTCATGCCATGCCACCTAACAACTCAAACTCACAGTTGTACAAAAAGAGAGAGAAAACCCTTCTCTGCTATCATAAGAACATAAGAGCAGCCATGGTGCTTCTGAACAGTGGCCCATCTAGTCCACCATTGAGTGCCAACAGTAGCCAGTCAGATGTCACAGGGAATCTCACAATCAGGGCCCACAGCCAACAGCCCTCACTTAGCAGCTGATTCTCAGCATCTAAGAACCCAATGTGGAATGATCTCAAAGGTCCCATTTGGCTGTCTCAGCTAATAATCGACAACAGACCTATCTTCCATAAGTTTGTCTTCCATACACCCTCTTTAATCTATTTGAGTTACTGGCCATCACCACATCATGTAGTAGTGAGTTCCACAGATCAACTACCCATTGTTCAATTAGTATTTCCTCCTATCTGTTTTGAATTGAATGCTGATAAGTTTTACAGGATAACCCCAAGTTTCAGTACTACAGTAGAGGGAGAAAACTTTTTCTCTATTCGCTACAACCATGCATAATTCTGTAGACATGTCACCTCCTCAGTTATCTTTTTTCCTAACTAAAATGCTTTAATAATGTAAACCAAATGCTTTAGCCTTGCCTCACAGGACAAGCACTTTAACCCTGTGATCATTTTGGTTGCCCTTTTTGGCATTTTTTTTTTCATTTCCTTTTTGAGATCCTGCAACCAGAACTGGATACAATACTCCAAATTAAACCACACCAGTGATGCGACCTCGAGAATTAGAGTCAATGGAGAGCAGTCTGGAGTAGTCGATCTGGCATGCGGCACAAGACAGGGGTGTCCGCTTTCCCCACTCCTGTTTAACATCTGTATTGAGCCTCTCGCCCAGGCGGTGCGCCAAAGGACAAACATATATGGTATGAAGCACGGTCTCAGCGAATTTAAAATTCTGTTATATGCAGACGATGCCCTTTTGATGGTGACTGAGCCAGAGTCCTCTTTTCCAGCAATTATTAAGCTTACTGAAGAATTCGGCCAACTTGCAGGCTACAAAGTGAATTGGGGGAAAACAGAGGTACTCCAAGTGGGCGGTAAGAAGACTCCTGAGGCAGTGGGAAGGCGGTTTAGATTTCAGGAGGATTCGATTCAATACTTAGGAATACAAATTCCCAATCGAAGTCAAAACTTAGTGGGGATGAATTTTAGAAAGCTCCTGGAGAAAACACAAGCTGACTTTACCCGATGGAAACCCATTACATTGTCATTGTGGGGTAAAGTGAATGCCCTCAAGATGGTTACATTCCCCCGCTTCTTTTATGTTCTCCGAGGTCTCCATCAGTATATTCCACAGAAGTGGTTTAAAAGAGTCAATACTCTAATAACAAACTTCTTGTGGGAAGGGAAAAGACCGCGACTTTCCTTGGCTAGGCTCCAGCTCCCAATTGATCAAGGTGGCTTTGGTATGCCAGACTTAAGTGCATACCATAGGGCCTATATGTTGGCAAGTGTTAGTAAATGGAGGCAAGATGTAGGAAAGGAATCTCCAGACTGGGTGGCCCTCGAGGCTTCAACAGTGGCCCCTCTTTCTACGCTAGAGGTTTTGGGTTCGAAGCACCACCAAGGGGAAGTATTGCTTCCAGCAGTTCAGGCCACCAGGCGATTATAGCAGCTAATAGGTACCAAGCAAGGCTTTAACGCCTTCTTACATGGATCAATGACTCTTTGGGGAAACCCAGAATTGAGGATTGGAGGGTGCCAAGTGGTCTGGAAGGGTTGGATCGAAAAAGGGATAACAACTCTTGATCATCTACGAGACCCAAACAGAGAAGAATTCTGGACATTTAAGGAGCTTCAAGACAAGTATAATCTTGAATCTAACCAATGGCTACATTATTACCAAATAAAGACGGCGCTGACGCAGTTGCTGGGTCCGGATGCCTTGGCTGCCCCTGATCCACCATCCCTTTTAGCTGTATTAAGGCGGACATGGCAACAAGATAACCCAGTGCAAGCCCTGTACACGCACTTTCGATATGGGACGCAACAACAACAGCTAATTGAAGAATTACGGGTAAAATGGGTAGATGAACTGAACCTTAATATTCTACCATTCCAATGGTTCACAATCAACAGGGCGATCCAAAAAGTTTCTAAAGATCAACGCTTGATATTAATTCAGAAAAAAATTCATTTCCGTATTTACTGGACACCTGTTCGACTACACAAATTTAACCTCTTGACTTCACCAGCATGTTGGCGATGCCAGGGAAGTGAAGCGGGGCTAAGCCACATGATCTGGGCATGTCCGGTGCTGCTTGATTTCTGGGGCGATATACTCAGGTGGATAAACCGCGTATTGGGAGGTCAGCACAGATTCACAGCCATGCAAGTTCTTTTAAACCACTTCCCGTCAACATGGGTGTTGTCTCGCCCACAGCGATATTGGGGATTTCGGGCACTGATGACGGCAAAGAGGATAATCATGCAGATGTGAAGAACGGATTTTTCAGGAACCGTGGCGCAATGGTTAGAGGACATGCTGCGATTGGCGGTGGATGAAAGGCTGGTCTACCGACGAATGATGCAACAACAACAATTCGAGGACATTTGGGCACCATTTTTGGCGGCTGTCAATAATTTACAGGGTCCGGGATGTGATTTTGAACATAGTTCCCTCTAGGCTGTGGGGGCCAAGGTGGTCCAGAGAGCTATATCAAGTATTAGGCATACAATAGGCAGTGATAGATAAGTATGGGCAACAAGGGTGACGGGTCACAGGGTGTTGGATGAGTGGATAATTATGAACTACGTAATTTTTGTTTGTTTAATTGTTAAATACTTATTATTACTATGGATCTGTTATATATACTAATCTCAATAAATGATGAATGTTGGAAAAAATAAAATAAAAAAAATAAACCACACCAGTGATTTGTATAAGGGCATTATTATACCAACAGTTATCTTCTCAGTGCCTTTCCCAAAGATTCCTAGTATGGAATTTCCTTCCTGCAGCACACTGAGTTCACGTTTGTAGTAAGGTATCCATCACAACTCCAAGGCCTTTGCCTTGATTTGCCATTGCCAGCTCAGACTTCATCACCGTATATTAACTGGGGGGCGGGGGTGTCTGCCCAGACATGCATCATTTTGCATAAATACTGAGCTCCACCTGCCCCTCTATCACTAATTCACCCTATTTGGAGAGGTCCTTCAGAAGTTCCTCACTATCCACTTGTGTTTGGTGTCATGCACTTACTTTGCAGCTCCACTGATCACCCCCAGTAAATATATACATCATTTGAACAGCCGTGGTTCAAATGCCTAGGGGACCCCACTAGACACTTTCACTGTGAAAGGTGCCCATTTATTCCCACCCTCTGTTTCTTCTTAACTACTTACCAATCCATGAAAGGACATGTCCTCTCTTATCCCAGGATTGCTAAGCTTATTCAGAAGGCTTTGGTGAGGCACCCTGGCAAATGCTGTTTGTGAAACCAAGTACACATTGTCTTTCAGGTCACCCTTGTCTACATTCTAGTTGACACTCTCAAAGAACTGTAAAATGTAGTGAGACAGAATTTCCCTTTACAGAAGTCATGCTGATTCGACTTAAACAAGATTCATTCTTCTGTGTTTAACAATTTTGTCCTTACTAATACTTCTACTCATATACTCAAGAAAGAAACCAGTATACAATTTTCCAAGTGCTCCTGTATCCCTTAAAAAATGAGTTATCTCAGTCATCCTCCAGTATTCTGTCACAGAATAGTGGATAGCCCAGGCTAGCTGGATCTTGTCATGTCTCAGAAGCTGTACAGTCAGCCCTGGCTAGTAAGTGAATGGGAGCCCTTCAAGCAATACCAGGGTCATGATGCAGAAGCAGGCAACGGCAAACCACCTCTGACCATCTCTTGCCTTGAAAATGCTAGAGGGTCACCACATCAGCTGTAACTTGATGGCACTTTTAACCAACACCAAATAATCTCCAATCATATTGAAGAGATTTGACCCTTCTTATCAAATTCCTTGTGGCTGAGTTGGCCTTTCCAGGCAACTAACTGCTCACATGTATGATGACTTTGATAATATGGTTCCATGATGGTTCAACCTCTTTTACCTTCCACAACAGATTCCAGGTAGCAGACTCAAACTCAGGGTCACCTCCTCAGTTGGCTTCATAACTAACAGAGTACAACCATTTACTGATCAACTGTAGAAATGTATCATACTTTGATCAAACATTTGCTCAACCAATATGAGGGTAGTTGAAGCCCCCCTCCCCCCCATTATTACACTGTCTTCTTCAACAGGCACTCTGATATCTTCCTCCATCCCTAGACCACCCACCAGAGTTTGGTCTGTGGAGCAATAAGGCAGTCTGATCATTGTTAGATATTTAATGCAAGGAAACAGATGCACTAACAGCCACTATGGTCCCCCTTGTACCACCATGGCCCAGTGCAAGCATCATATGAATATCAGCTGTATGACTCCAGCTTCAGGGTAACCAGGCCCACCAAAATACTTCCCCTATCAGTGGCCCTGCAAAAAAGTCCTATGCCATGGCTAACTAGAAGAGTACCAAACATAAGCTTGAGAATTAATTAAGACAGGGGTGTCAAACATGCATCTTGAGGGCCAAATCAGGCCCCCGGAGGGCTCCTATCAGGCCCCAAGCAACTGGCTCTTGTCTGCTTCCTTCTCCCTCTCCCTTGCTTCCTTCTGCATCCCAACTTGCTTTGCAAAGCTTGCTCAATTGCACAGAAGCTACAGAACAAAACCTCAGTTTCCTCCATTGGTTGAGGCTCCTCCCTCTCCTGGTCCCCTGGGGAGGGAGAGAAAGAGCCAGAGCTTTCTTTGCCCAGTTCCCTGGATCCCATGGGAGAGATACAAAAAAAACACCTTTAGGACCAAAAAGTGCTAATGTTTTAAGCATATTTTATTTTAAGTATTTTAAAAAAAAACTTTTGTCATGTTTGTGTCCTTTAAAAAAGCTTATATCTCTGCTGCCTAATCTTAAATAGGTACATACCTGGCCCAGCCCGACACGGCCCAGAAGGTCTCATTTATGTCAGATCCGGCCCTCATAACAAATGAGTTAGACACCCCTGAATTAAGAGACCAATCTGATCAGAAGCCAGGAAGTTCGCATGGATTTGCAAATTCAATCTGTGGGGCTTTCATAAACTGTTCCCTATTCACCACTACTCCAATTATGTGCGGGGGCGGGGGTTATATTTATTGCCCATGCACCTGTTTTTGTATGCTCCAAGCTAGAGAGGCTGGCTTTTCCTGACTACCAAAGCCTCATTCACACACTGCACAGAAGAAACCCATCTTTGCCCCCAAGCGGTGCAGATTCCCAACCAAGCACCTCACACCAATTCCTGGCAAAGAGACTCAGGCAAAGATACTTCATCACCGTTTTAGTATCTACCTACAACATCCTAAACTGGCACCCAAAGCCTTGGTAGGTGTATATATAACAAGGCAAAGGTTCTAAAAAGGTCAAGACCTTTCAGAGCATCTCATCAAAGCCTTCAAGACCAGAAACGCTAGCAACTCCCTACTCTAATAAGAGGCGTTGGGGAGAAAAGGCAGAGTGCGCGTTTTCCCACTAGATCTTCAGATACTTTAGGATCAACTTAGAGCAGAGCTTTCCCGTGTGCGCCTCACTTACACAGGAAGTCCGAAGCCAGACACCCCACCTCCCCGATCACATTATTCTCTACGATTAAACGGATGACTCACTCTTAGCCTTATCTGCCGACCCCCCCCCCCAAGTGGCAGTGACGTCCACAGGCTGAGATGCCCCCCCCCCCCCTCAGCGGAAAGAAAGGAAGGTGTCGCTTTCAAGAGGCGTCCACCTAACGAGCGCCCCTCTCTCCGGAGGAGTTCGGTAGCAACAGCTCTACTCCTCCCGGGCACAATGCCCGGGCTGCTCCGATCATGCCGCGCGCGTCTCTCTGGATCCAGGACTGGTACGTTGGGGGCGGGGCGGTTCGTTTGCGAAAGTGGGGGAACAATAAAGGAAAGGGGGAGATCCAACGCCCGGTGACGTCCATGCAAAGGGAAGAGATGCGCTGGGGAGAGAAGAGGCTTCCCCCATCTCGGACTCACCTGGCCGATCGGCCTGCAGGCTCAGCGCCCCGAAGAGCAGGAGTAAAAAAGTGCTACTCGCGGCCCCAGCCATCCCTCTCCCTGCGCCCAGATCAGGGCTCGGGGCAAGCGGTTGCTCCAATTATGGAGCCTGCGCGGCGCGGCCTCCTAGTGCCGGGAACACCCCCGGGGAGGAGCCGTCTCCTCCCCGCCCGCCGGCGCCAGGGACTGGCATAGTAGAGCCGAGCGGATTCCGGGTTCGGGAGATCGCCGAGTGGGCCCACGGTTCTGTGCTCTGGCCGCAGACTGCACAGAAGATATGCGCGCCTGGCGCGGGGGCAGGCCCGCAAAGCTCAGTTTACGGTAAAAAGTCCTAAAATCCTGGCCACGGGGCAAGGTTTTATCCTATTATGATACGAATGAGGCAGCCGAGTTAGTCTGCAAAACTCAGGCTGGAGAAACCTGGACGGCTTGGAAATTTTCTTGCAACATCCGCTTTCATAGGCTTAAGACCGCACCATCAGATACAGCCCATGAGGATTTGTGCTACACTGGGCTGGCCTTTTAAGGTGATACAAGTTTCTGTCTTTCGTTTAGCCGTCTCTGATAATAAAGAGGAGTCTGCGCTACCTTAAAGACGGGCCTCTTTTTTTTATTCTAACGTAAATATTTGTGAATTGGAGCCTATTTCGTCAAATGCTTCAGGAGGTGAATATCTACATATAAAGTTCGGAAGACAAAAATGCGTCAACTGCAGGGGCAAAGTGCCATGGAATATATAAAGTACAAGGTTGTTATATACAATTAAATGTAATTTTAGAAAGAAACATCAACTCCAATGAGGCTTTGTTTACATTTGTGGAAAATCCCCATTGTTTTATTTGGTCAACCCCAGAAATGTTGTTGCTGGACAGTCATGGGTTGCTTCCACATGAGGATTCAACAATGCATCCCTAACTCAGTCAGCAGCAATGGGAGCAGGCTGTCTCACTGCCACCCGTATTTTCCTTGATCATGTGCATTTGCACAGACACAATGGACATCACGCATAGCCCCCCTCCCACCCAGTGGCCTAGCAACCCTCCATTTTTCCTCCCCTTCTCAGCTCAAAAAAAGGAAACCGTTGGAAGGCCCCCAGGTCAATGAGCATGACATTGTGCATGCTTCCATTTAAACAGTCACTGATACATTTTCTATGATTCCTGCAGAGGAAAATCCCTGTGTGGAAGCAGCCAGGGTTGTTCTGAATGTTGCAATCTGCTTCTCTTGCATTGTTGATTGTATATATAATATTCTCCTAATGTGTATTGTTTTAAATTGTAGGATTCCATTTGAATCTTAAGTAAATAAATGTCAAGGTTCTGGTCTTTCCCTTTTGTTGTTGTTTCATATCAGCTACTTAATACGATCATAATCTGGACCTGAAAATTACTGATACATTGATAGTATGCAGCTGTCTAACTTTTTTCAAAAACCTAAGCCTCTAGAAGTTGCCATCCCTGTCCAAGGTCTACATCTGGATAATATGAGAAGGTCCATAAAAGGGTGTATACATTCCCTAAATAATAAATCAAGTGTCAAAGGTGGAACAAACTGAAGCTGAACCCAGATAAGATGGAAGTGATTATGGTGGGGGAAAGTAACAGTCTAGGGGGGTATAGTATCTTTAAAAGGGGCTGATTTTTCTCTGACTAATTGGAGCCCCATGGCGCAGAGTGGTAAAGCTGCAGTACTGCAGTCCAAGCTCTACTTACAACCTGAGTTCAATCCTGGCGGACACTGGGTTCAGGTAGCTGGCTCAAGGTTGACTCAGCCTTCCATCCTTCCAAGGTTGGTAAAATGAGTACCCAGCTTGCTGGGGGTAAAGTGTAGATGACTGGGGAAGGCAATGGCAAACCATCCCGTAAGAAGTCTGCCATGAAAATGTCTTGATGCAACATCACCTCAGCCTCTATGCCCTGTTGTTGGCCATCCAGAGGAACTGACTGGCCACTGTGTAAGACAGGATACTGGATTAGATATACTATTGGTCTGATCCAGCAGGGCTTTTTAATGTTCTTAGTTACTTCAGTGGGATCTGTGAGTCCTTTGCAAGGACAGAAAGTGAACCTTTTCCCCACTGTTCATCTAACATGAAATCAGATCTCTCTCTGCTTTTAGGAATTGAGGTAGGGAATGTGCTTCAGAGGATTCTCTCTCCCTCCCCCCCCCACAAAATTTATTTATTTATTTATTTATTCTCTAACTTATATCCCGCCCTTCCCACAAAGTGGCTCAGGGCGGCTCACAGCAAACGACAAAACAATAAACAAGGTACAAAGTTAATACATTTAAAAGTCAAAACATTTAAAAAAACCTAAAAACCTTAAAATCTTGACATTAAAACTATCCAGTATATTTCACTAAAATCTGATAAGCTACATTTATCTAGTCGGCGTAGGCTAACCGGAAGAGGGTTGTCTTACAGGTCCTGCGGAACTGAGTAAGATCCCGCAGGGCCCTCACCTCTTCCGGCAGCTGGTTCCACCATGTGGGGGCCATTGTAGAAAAGGCCCTGTCTCTGGTTGTCTTGAGACGGACTTCCTTGGGCCCGGGGATGGTGAGAAGGTTTTGAGTCCCAGACCTCAGTACTCTCTGGGGAACGTGTGGGGAGAGACGGTCCTTCAGGTAGGCAGGTCCCAGGCCATATAGGGCTTTAAAGGTAATGACCAGCACCTTGTACCGGACTCGGTATGTTATTGGAAGCCAGTGCAGAGCCTGAAGACCCGGCCGAATGTGCCCCCACCTTCGGAGGCCCAATAACAGCCGGGCCACGGCATTCTGCACCAGCTGCAATTTCCAGGTCCGGCACAGGGGCAGCCCCATGTAGAGGGCATTGCAGTAATCCAATCTCGAGGTGACCGTAGCATGGATCACTGTTGCTAGGTCGTCGCGGTCCAGGAAGGGGGCCAACTGCCTTGCCCGTCTAAGATGAAAAAACGCGGACTTGGCAGTGGTTGCTATCTGAGCCTCCATCTTTAGGGACGGCTCCAATAGCACCCCCAGGCTCTTGACCCTGTCCGCCGCCGTCAGCGGCGCACCGTCAAAAGTCGGCAGGGGGATTTCCCCCCCCCCCGGTCCACGACGGCCCAAACAGAGGACCTCTGTCTTCGCAGGATTCAGTCTCAGTCCACTCAGTCTGAGCCACTCAGCCACGGCCTGCAATGCCCGATCTAGATTTTCTGGGGCGCAGACCGGTCGGCCGTCCATGAGTAGATAGAGCTGGGTATCATCAGCATACTGGTGACACCCCAGCCCATACCTTCGGGCAATCTGGGCAAGAGGTCGCATATAGATGTTAAATAATATCGGGGAGAGAACCGCTCCCTGGGGCACTCCATAATTAAGTGTGTGCCTCCGGGATAGCTCCCCCCCAATCGTGACCCTTTGTCCCCAACCTTCAAGGAAAGAGGAAAGCCACTGCAAGGCCAGCCCCTGAATCCCCACGTTGTCGAGGCGGCAAGTCAGTAACCGATGGTCGACCGTATCGAACGCCGCCGATAGGTCCAACAACATCAGCACTGCCGAGCCACCCCGATCCAGATGCCGTTGAAGGTCATCTACTAGGGCAACCAACACCGTCTCCGTCCCATGACCTGGGCGGAAGCCGGACTGGAGTGGGTCAAGGATGGAAGCGTCTGTAGCTGCCTCGCCACTGCCCTCTCAATAAGTTTGCCCAGGAAGGGCAAATTTGAGACCGGCCTATAATGTGCCAATTGGGCCGGGTCTAAAGATGGTTTTTTTAGGAGGGGACGGACCACAGCCTCTTTAAGCGGCGCTGGAAAAAGCCCTTCCGTCAGGGATCTGTTTATGATGTCCCGTACAGGATATCTGAGATCCCCTTGGCAAGATTTAATAAGCCAGGAAGGGCATGGGTCCAATTTACAAGTTGTTGGGCGGGCAGCTAAGAGGATCCTGTCAACTTCCTCCAGGCTGAGGGGGCTGAAACCATCCAGAGTATAATCCGAAGACATGCTCGGGGCCTCGGTTGCGTTAACTGTCTCTAAGTTGATGGGGAGGTCGAGGCGGAGTGATGCGATCTTGTCCGCAAAATAATTCGCAAAAGCCTCACAGCCTATCTCCAATTCAAAAGAATTTGGTCTGCCCTGGGGCAGCGTAGTGAGATCCCGAATTATATCAAACAATTGTGCCGGGCGCGAAGTTGCGGACGCAATCTTAGCCGCAAAGTATGTTTTCTTTGCGGATTTGATTGCCATCTCATAGGTATTCAAACTCTCTCCATAAGATGTTCGGGTCACTTCGTCTCGAGTACGCCGCCATTGCCTCTCTAGTCGTCTGAGATCCCGCTTCAGTTGCCGCAGTTCCTGGTTAAACCAGGGAGACGGCTTAAGGCGGGGGCACAGAGGACGCCTAGGTGCGATCTCCTCGATGGCCCTGGAGAGTCCATCGTTTCAGGACTCTACCAGATCATCCAGGGAGTCGCCAGTGGGCCAGGTATCCCGCAGGGCCGTCAGGAACCGTTCCGGGTCCATCAGGCTCCGCGGGCGAGCCAAAATACGCTCTCCGCCTAAACGGGTTTGGGGTGACATATCCATATGAGCCTTGAGGGCAAAGTGATCCGACCATGGCACTGCTTCCATTGCAATATCGTTCACTTGTATTCCCGCCGCGAAGACCAGGTCTAACATGTGCCCCGCCTGATGAGTGGGTGTTGTAACAACCTGGGAGAGTCCTAGTGTCGCCATGGATGACACTAGGTCCATCGCCTGGCTGGAGGCCGCGTCGTCGGCATGGACATTGAAGTCACCCAAGACCAATAGCCTTGGGTGTTCTAACACCCAGCCCGCCACGGCCTCCACCAGGGATGGTAAGGCGGCGGCTGGTGCATTAGGCGGTCGGTACACCAGCCAGATCGCCAACCCCTGCCCAACATCCCACATCAGGCCGGCACATTCAATGCCCGGGATCTTCGGGGCCGGGAGAGCCCTAAAGGAGTAAGCCTCCCGTATGAGTAGTGCCACTCCTCCCCCCCGCCCGCTAGTCCGGGACTGGTGGAAGACCGAGTAGCCTGGGGGGGTCATCTGGGAGAGAGCCACGGTCTCCCCATCTCGCACCCAGGTCTCGGTCACGCAAGCCAGGTCTGCGTTCTGCTCCAGCAGATAGTCCCGAAGGACAACGGTCTTATTGTTGATGGACCTGGCGTTGCATAACACCAGTGTCGGAGGCGGGTAAATTCGTCTGGTCCCACTACCTGTCACCATCGGGATGGGACGCAGGCTGGAAGGTGGTCGAGCACTCTAATGTCTCAGCCTCCTTCGCTTATAAGTCTGCCTGCTCCCACCGTCATACCTTCCCCTCCCCAGGAGGGGAATCACAAGTTAATAGTGGACAAGTTTAGTGTGTGTGGGGGGGGGGGAGGGGTTAGTATTAATATTGAGAAACAGGCTGTATTTCATGGCTGTTTTGCACATTATGCAGAGACAAACCTCAGGCCAGTTTCGCACTAGACCTTTAATCCTGGTTTACCCTGTTCCCAAACTGGCATTCTGCACTACAATAACAGAACCAGATAAACCAACTCTATGATTCTATGATTTTAGTGTAGAATGTCAGCTTGGGGACAGAGATAAACCAGGTTTAAAGGTCTAGTGCGAAATTGGATTCAGTCTTCAACTTCCCACCCTGTTCCTTCTCATCCCTCCCAGATTTTGGATTTACCATCCAGCTGCTCTAAACAAATTAATGATACTTCTTTTCAGGTCTGAGCAGACAGAGGTATGCTAGTTCCACCAGGGATCCAACTTGATATAGGGCAGTTTCAAATGTTCAGAATTTGAGAAGGGTTCTCAAAATGTCACAAGAGTTGACTTTCATCAGAACCAATTCCCCACTAATGCCATCTTTTACCAGGTTGGACCACTGGCAGAAGGAACAGGGCAATCTTGGAAAGGAAGTTGCAGAGGACTCCCTTTGCCATTTGAAGTTGTACCAAGGGCTATACAGCTATGTTCTTTAAAAAGACTTTTTTCCTGACCTAAGTTTTCCTCTGATATATATATCTTTTGTAAGGTCAAGATATGCAGAGCTTTCAACTGTTTAATAAATCCCATTTTGCACTTGTAATGATTTATTCTTTTCTGGTCAGCTTGGGTGTGACTTTTTGCTTTGTGCTGCACCAAACAATCTGTGGTGCATGTTCCAAACTCTTTTTACATCAAGCCACTGCCAGTCTCATGTTCAAAATGTGTGTGTGTGTGAGCACATGCATTAGCCAAACCAGAACCAATTGTACTTTCAACATATTCAAACTTTTGAGCACCAAAACATTTTCATCATGCATATATGCAAAAACATCTCTTTTTATAACGGTAAGACTACCTGTCCCATGATGCAGTGTCATAAACATTCAGGAACCAAAACATATCAAGCTAATGTGGCACTTTATGACTGGAAGAATGGAAGCACTATCGGACAACTGAAATTCAGATCAGCACTGGTCAATTCAAGGGAAAGCGGGGGGGAGTCTACAAATTTCACCAGATTTTGTATATGACTGCCTTTTACCATACTTCTGTGCATTTCCCCCACCCTTTATTTTTCCAACTAAGTAGTTTAGGTATTGTTTTTGACCTGTAAAGCCCTAGAACCCACATATTAGAAGGATCCTCTGTCTTTATACACACTGAGGTCTTTTCCACAAAGATTATTTGTCCCAGGTTCAATGTTGCTGGAAAGTAGAAGAAGAAGATGACTGCAGATTTATACCCCACCCTTCTCTCTGAGACTCAGAGCAGTTTACAATCTCCTATAGCTTCTCCCCCCACAACAGACACCCTGTGAGGTGGGTGCGACTGAGAGGGCTCTCACTGCAGCTGCCCTTTCAAGGACAACTCCTGTGATGGATATGGTTAACCAAAGGCTATTCCAGTAGCTGTAAGTGGAGGAGTGGGGTATTCAAACCCGGTTCTCCCAGATAAGAGTCCACACACTTAACTACTACATCAAACTGGCTCTCTCCCCCTCTAATTTCCCACAGCGACATGGTGCAATATGTATTTTTCCCAGGTTTTCCCTAGTTTTTTTCCAACCTTTCCCAAATCTGCTTTGTAGCAAACTACTAGGGAAGATTTCAGTAAAGCCTGGATAGCTACCATGTGGGTGGGAAATTTCATATTTTCCTGGTCCCTCTCACATGGCCGCAAATTTCCTTAGTCCCCTGTAGCAGCCATTCCCCCCCCCCATACCACCAAGAGGGCTTTGACATTTATTAAATAGTAATTCCCTGTTTTCTTCTTGTCTCACTGACCTATTGATACAGATCCCTATGTCAATTACAGAGGAAAAGAAACTATTTCATGGGTTCTGTCAAAATGCTAGGCAACCCACGATCTGCAAGCCCCATTGACTTGTTACTGTGCTGCACTGGCAGGGGCATCAACAACAGGGCTTCCACAGGAAAGCCCTGACTGAATTATTTGGCATTATTTAACCAAAGTCACATATTCCACAAGCTGCAATTGCCCTTAGGCAGGTGTCCGCCTACCTTTTTAATTGCACAGTGTTTTCATCTGATAAGGCAAAATGGCATTGATGGGACAGCTGGCTTCCCTGCCCTGCAGCAGTCAGGATGCCTGTGCACAAATAAACATTTCATTTAGAATCAGCGTCCCTTTCCCTGCATTACAACTTCATATTCAAAACTGGCCTCTTTATTTATAGCTGCCTGCTCTGTGTGTTGTTTTTCATCTAAGATCATTTTTAAGATACTTTAAGATACTTTAAGATACAGATCACTTTAAGATACCGAACCACTTTAAGATCACTTTAAGATGCAAGACCACCATTTCATGTCATCCCCAAGGGAGAAGAGTAGATGTGAGGAGTTGAGTTTAAGTAAGACAGCAAGAAGGGAAGGCATTACGCAATCCCCTGCCCACTGTAGTCCTCTGCTCCCAATTTCAGCCCCTCTGTACTTTCCATTTTTAGATTGTTACAGATATTTTTTTTAAGAACAACTACAAATCAAAAAGGAACAACATACTGGGGTATACTAATGCCAAGCATGTATGTGTATTACACTGATATAATAATATAAGAGAAATTAATTTACATGATTTCTGTGTAGGATTCTAAACACTGTGTAATATTCTAATAAAATGTTTGTAAACTGACCTAATAAAATATTTCCGTCATTAATAAATGATAGAACAGAGCCCTCCTGGATACATACAAACTTTCTTAGACAAATCATTATATGTGGAAAACAGGAGCCACACTTAACCAAAAAAACATCAAAATTACTTATGGCAATGATTTTGTTTGCCAAGACATTTTATCCATTGTTATGAGTTCCCAGATTTATTGTACCAACCATTTACTGAGGACAGGTTCAAATTGTTTCCAGAATTTTCTGATTTGGAATTTGGTAGTTAGTGAGAGAAAGGATAGTTCCCCTTTAAGAGTAGAGAATTTCCTCTACATTTTAGATTTTCAACAACAAAAAAAGTAATGGCAGTACAAAAGTAAACCTATTTATTAAGCAAAGGAAAACTTATGAAGAAACACAACCTACAAACAATATTCAGACCCAACAGAAAAATACAACAGATGCTACGATCAGCAAAAGACAGAACAGATCCCCTTGCTTCTGCAGGAGTATGCCCCACATACCCTGCTGTTGTGGACAGGTTTACATTTGGACCATATAACATTCCGGACAAGAATAAAAGAACTCGAAAGACACTGCAGACTTGACCACCCTGTAAAATCAGCAGTGGCTGAACATAGACTGACTCAAACAGGACACAGTATCTTATTCCAAAACATTGTAATGCAGAACAACACATCCAATTACCATGTTAGATCACACAGGGAAGCCATTGAAATCCATAAACATAAACACAATCTCAACAGGAAGGAAGAGAGTTTATAAATGAATAGGGCATGGCTTCCAGTCCTGAAAAACACAAAATGCTCTACATCTTACAACAGCACTACAGATAATATTAGAATTTCAATAGCCAATCCACATACAAAGGAACCTCCTCAGGAAAGCTCCTACATTAGAATGTCACAGCCTGTCACAGCCTGAGAAGCTCCTACAAGATAATGACTCAGCCCTACCCCACCTTCGCAAGTAGATATAAATTACCTGCCTACCATCCTCTTCTCACTTTGACCCAGAGAGAACTCTAATTTTCTGGGTTATACCTCTGAGGATGCCAGTCACAGTTGCTGGCAAAATGCCAGGTCTCATAATGCCAAGACCACAGCCATACAGTCTGAGAAATCTACAACAACTAAAATTTTTAAATTATTGTAATGGAAGGACGGAGTATATCAACCATACCATCAATAATGGGTATACCTTTATCTCCCTAATCTACCTAAACTACTAAAGGTTCCTCTGGTTTGTGTGTGACCAACTGTACTTTCCTCATCATCCCTGTACCCTCTAAGCTGTGGGCATGAGCAGCCACTTATTAACTGCAGCAAGCCCCACTCAGCATCAACATGGAGCCACGCAGGGTCTTGCACTGCCTAGTGCTCATTTTAAGATTACAGTAATTATATTCTGCTCAGAATGTGAACTGCTCTGCTCAGTAAGGGAGGGGGGGCTAGAGGGAACATTGCATCATCCCAAGTTTTTACAGAGCTCAAATTAGTCTTCCTAGCATTCCTCCACCTTCAGGTCATCCATATCTATCCATAGCTGAGCAATCTTTGGTTGCAGCCATAAAGGGACAGGATGACAATTCAGTTCCTAAAGCTTCTAGGTGAGCTCGAAGAATCCCACTATGACCAGCTCAAAGAATTTTTCATCTTGGGGTCATCTCTGACACTCACCTAGATTGAGGGATTCCCCACCACCATTAGACAGGACCTGTAAGTTGCATTATACTCACTTTTAATGTAACCAATAATATATACCTGACACCTCTGGATCTTGGAACAAGACCACCACTGATGCTGATAATAAGACCCACAAATTACCATATTTTCTCCAATATTAGTTAGAATAGGTATGGCTCATGCCAAGAAGTTTATCCAGAGTATTCTATGATCTTGCAAAATCCTTGCATGATGTTACAGGTTTCAAGCTTCAAATAAATGACTACATGTCAAGACCTTGATCAGCTTAAGGTATACGATGCACTTCTATGTATAAATAGCAAGCCAATATACCTGGGTAAAGAAGAGATGCCTCCTTTAACATAGACTGATTTATTATCAAGAAAGGTTTCAAAACTGGTAAGATTTCTCATAATTTGGGTATTTATTATAAGACTAGGAACACAACACTTTGAATTCAAAGGTACTGGAATCAAGAGATCTAAAAGTTGTTTTGATGCCTGTTCTTGCTTAAACACCAGCAATTTATGCTTAAAAAAAGATAACATCAGAAAGGGGAATATCATGCCCTTAAACAGAATCTTGCATCTTTCCATCACTTCCTAAAGATAATAGTTTCCTTGCAGGATGTTAGCCGGAGGAACAGATCAATATTACCGAGAGTATTCCAAGCCAAGCAGGAACTCATTTGCATATTAGGCCACACCCCCTGACACCAAGCCAGCCGAAACTGCATTCCTGCGTGTTCCTGCTCAAAAAAAGCTGATTGTTACTATTGTTACATTACCTTCCATAACAAATTATTTCCTGAAATGCATACATTAAAAAGGTAGTCCCCTGTGCACGCACCAGTCGTTTTCGACTCTGGGGTGATGTTGCTTTCACAACTTTTTCACCGCAGACTTTTTACGGGATGGTTTGCCATTGCCTTCCCCAGATATCTACACTTTCCCCCCAGCAAGCTGGGTACTCATTTTACCAACCTCGGAAGGATGGAAGGCTGAATCAACCTGGAGCCGGCTACCTGAACCAGCTTCCACTGGGATCAAACTCAGGCCGTGAGCAGAGGAATCCGACTGCAGTACTGCAGCTTTACCACTCTGTGCCATGGGGCTCTTACATTAGGGATCACTAATAGGAGACTGGAGAATTAGGTTTGACAGCCAACACAATATGTAATACTGTTCTGTTTACCCTTCTATATCTAACTCCAGAACCACTGACCAGATGTTTGCTGAGAGAGTCATAAGGACATAAGAGGAAACTTGCTGGATCAGACCAATGGTCCATCTAGTTCAGCTTCTAGTTCTCACACAGAGGCCAACCAGTTCCTAGAGAGGGCCAACAACAGGGCATAGAGGCCAAGGCCTTTCAGAGGTTTAGTGCCTCTGAATGTGAAATTTCCCCTCAGTCACCATGGATAGTAGCCATCCTCCATGAATCTATCTAATCCTTTTTAAAGCTGTTTATTCCTCTGGCCATCGCTAATCCTCTGACGGCTAATTCCTATATAAAGTAGCATTTCCTTTGTCTGTCCTGAACCTACTGCCCATTGCTTTCACTGGATGCCCTTGAGTTCTAGTATTTGGGGAATGGGAGAACAATTTCTTTTGGCAACTCTCTCCACCTCATGCATAACTGTGTAAACCTCTATCATGTCCCCCCTTAGTTGTCTCTTTGCTAAACTTAAAAGTCTCTGACTCTTCAGCCTCTCCTCATAGGAGAGATGCCCCAGTCTTCTCATCATCTTGGTTGCCCTCCTCTGTACTTTTCCCAGCTCTGCACTGTCTGTTTTGAGATAAAGAGACCAGAACTGTACATAGTATTCCAAACGAGGCTACATTGTAGATCTATACACGGACATTGCAATAGCGACCATTTTATTTGTGGTATCTTTTCTAATCCTAGCACAGAGTATACTGTTTTCACTGCTGCAGCACACTGGGCAGACACTTTCATTGAGCTATCTGCTATGACCCCAAGGTCTTTTTCCCTCTCAGTTCCAGCAAGTTCAGTCCCCGTTAGCCTATACTTGGAAGTTGAGATTTTATCTCCCAGTGTGTATCACCTTACACTTACCAATACTGAACTTAATTTTCCACATTGTCGCCCACTCACTCAGATGGGCTACATATTGATAGATGGGCTGTACCTGTCTGGGTTTTGGTAATTCTGTTCCATACAGTTAATTATTTCTATCAATCCTGAAGGACTGGTACATCTAAGCGTGGATGGCACATCTAAGCACTATTACAGATTTTCGGACAGATAAGATGATCCAATCATTTCATTATTAAAAGTTGTGCAGTTAAAGAGTGCTTTTACCTGTCATTAGATATTCCAAAACCACATTTCACATTTAAATGTACTGAGTGATGTTAACAAGTACATTTAATCCACTGAGAGATATTAAATTTGCCAAGCCTGTTTTATCATGATGACCACACATACACCACATACACTGCCCCATTTATTCTAAAACCCATGTGTTCTACAAGAAACACAACATTCAAAGCTCATGTTAGCACATAGTGCCTCTCTGCTCACTGCCTCTCTGCTTGATTTGCTGCTCTAGTCCTGCTGTCCAGGTTGTCTCTGTCAGGAATGATTGCATCATTCAGTCCCTCCCAATGCAAAGATGCAGCAGGGCTTTTTTTGTAGCAGGAACTCCTTTGCATATTGGGCCACACACCCGATGGAGCCAATCCTCCAAGAGCTTACAGGGCTCTTATTACAGGGCCTACTGTAAGCTCTTGGAGGATTGGCTACATCAGGGGGCTGTGGCCCAATGTGCAAAGGAGTTCCTGCTACAAAAAAAAGAAGAAAAGGCCCTGAGCAGAATCACTTGCTTTGGGGGCTGCCTGCTGTGTCTCTGCTGCTCTCACAGGAGGCATGCTTAGAAAGACAGCCACATACATAAGAATACACAGGAAATGGGCTTCTTGGTGAAGTCTTTCACACTCTAGAAGTAAATTTTATGGGGTATAAGAACCAAGAGTGCTTCCAGTTTTAAGGCTGAAAAGTGTGCTAGATCTTTATTAAATGGAAAACAGCTTGCTAATGTTGTGTTAGGTAAATATATAAGAATCAAAGCCCCACAAATTCAGAAAGTCAAAAAAATTAAGATTCAAGAGAAAGAACTGCACAATTTATTGATCTATATGCTGAAGAGTTTTGTCAATAAAAGGAAGATCAAAGATTACTATGTTCATATAACACAGATTATACTGTTAATATATCAAAAAACCTGTTCAAGCAGAGGAAATCAAATTATGTATTTAAAAAAACCTTGAAAGTTGGGGAACACCAGATCCTGAAGGACTGATAAATTTCACTGAGAAATTGACCTCCCACTCCTATTCAAAATGTACTCACCTATGTGTTTGATAACAGACCTCCACAAACATGGGCAAATGCCTATATTACATGAATATTAAAACCAGAGAAGGATGCTTTTTAACTTTCTTCATACAGACCAATCTCATTGTTCCATACCAATAATAAAATGTTAATAAAATACAAAATGTGTGAGATGTTGTTCAGAGTGAACTTATTATTAATTTCTGAGAAAGTCAGAAGCGAGCCCTTGTAGTGAATATCTACATACCTGATAAGCCCTGCCTTGGACCACAAACAATTTCCACTTTGCAGCTACAAAAAGTAGAACCAAAGAATACTTAAGAATACTTAAGTGGAAAAGTGCTGCATTGGTTTCAAATTTCAGTCAATTGAATTCAGAAAAGAAGGCTGCCTTTCTCCCTTATCTTTCCAAATCCACATTTTCAAAGAATTGAATATTCCTCTCTGTTACAGTTCCAAAGACAATCTTTTTTTCCTGAAACCAATGCTTGAGAGCTGTCATCATGACTGATTGGATATCTGATAACACTAGAAAGAGCAATTCCTCCTTTCTCATGATATCTCCATGATTGGGGGGGAGGGGGTTACGTTAACAAAATGTTAACAAAACACAGAAATTGTGAGATTTTCTTCCTTCTGTAATATTATAAACCAACTTTTTTTTAAGTTGGAGATGTGTGGATCAGTAATCATTGCATTACAATTTGATCTCCCACTACAACATCAATGGCTTATCTCTGCCCACTCCCCATTGTCCCTCTCTCATATCCAATTCCCATGAAAATCAAATGTCATGTTGTCTTACCTGCTTTAAAAGAATCTGCCATGATAGCAGCAGGCCTCTCCTTTTGGGCAGGAGCTCACAGGAGTGGAGCTCTGGAACCTCTAAATTTTATTGGGTTCTTTCTTTCTTACCTCCCCCCCTCCCAAATTGTTTCAAACCCCCGTGAGAATTTTGCTGAACTCTAAGATTTGCCAAACTTTCTAATATTTTCCCCACCAAAAATGGGAAAATAAGCAAAACATATAAAGCAGACAGATGGAAATCTTCATCATGCCACTGTGTGGCCACATAGGACACATTCATTTTAAAAGTATGAGAGTAAGGTTTTCTTATTCTAATTCAAGAAGAATTTTAAGGTAGGTGCTGTGCTGATATAATTTAGTACACCTTCCGGTGCTGTCAGGGGTGTTTGGCACATGCAAATGAGTTGTGTTAATGAGTTCTGGCACCCAGATTTGCATGGGTGGTTTCTGTGGGGACAAAAGCAATGGTGTCCTACAACATATACAATAAATAACTGCGTGAGGAAATGTTTCCTGAATAATGTTGAAGAAAATGGGTGTCCGTCTCACTTCTATGAAAGGTATTTCCAAGTAGGGTCTTGGCATATCTAGTACGGAAGCACATGGTTCTTCATCACATACAACATAAACATTCAACTATGAAGTAAGATTTAGAACTCCACTAAAAAAAATGAAAAGCCAAGGATCAGCTGCTAAATCTTGAACTAACTGGAAGACTGATAGCACAGCAGGAGGACATGTATTCAGCATTCACAAGGTATAAATGTGCTGACTGTCCCAAGTCAAATACATGGTGCTTCCAGCTAAAAACCTGACAGTAGGGGTTGGGGAAGACCTTTCTGTGCATGAACTCTTGAAGAGCTGCTACTATAGTCATAGTAGACAATACTGAGCAAGGATAATAACCTGGTGGGACAATTTATATAAAGAAAATATTGTAGAATCATACTTGTGTTCTTCTTTTGAAAGTATTTTATACAAATAAGGTCAGAATGTATTCTGCTTTTATTTTTATTTTTCCCTTCCTACCACCCACCTTTTTCTGAAACTAATAAAACTTTTGAAAACTGAAGGATAATAACCTGGCTCAGCATACCTGTTTAATTTTATAATTCCATTTTATATGGTATAATTCGTGATATATGTCATATTGTTACTGCTGCATTGTTTCTAATTATGTTTGAGTCTTAGCAAGAAAGATCAACTATAAATGAAGAAAATAAATAAATGTCCCAGGCCAGCTCAGGGTTTGTTTGTGTGTGTGCTGTATTTCTGGTATTAAACTGAACTGGTTTTCTTGTATATTTTCCAATGCAAGATATATAAGGTTTTCATCACAGAGATGCAGGGATATAGCCAATGGCCAATTGCTACTATCGGAGACTTTCGACTTAATACTGGAAATACAAACACATCACATTGGATGTCCACCGCGAGTCCAAAGTTCAGCAAGCAATATATGTAATCAAAAGACTAACAAAAACCTCTGCTCAGATTACCAGCCATATTTCACTTAATGGAGAAACTGGAATATATTAGTGAACAAACACCAACAGCTAAAACAATATGGACATAAGTCTTTAGTGGTTTGAGAAGGCTGACGAAGAACTATAAAATACAACTAATATTACCATCAACAACTCCCTTTGCTCTCACTACTCCATGGCATATTCCTACAGTCAACATAAGTACAATGAACGGAATAAATGGGAACAAAATTTTCAGCAGGGGAGACTACAAATTGGTGTGCAGGTATAATTATTGTACCAAGCCCAGCCTACAGATGTGAATGAACATCACACAACTAAATGAAAGCATGCAAAGAGAAAGCCACATCCTTCCTGCAATTGCAGAAACTTTCACAGCTTTCAGAAGCTAAAATCTCATAATCCAGACCACTGACCGCTTTTCATCACTTTGGCATTTCATCTGCTCCTGCCCACTCCCCAGAGAATTTCTCAGATTGTATCTGGGCTATCAGACATCCTGTGTGGTACAAATGATGTGCTAGGGTATGATGAAGACAGAAATTAACATGAGAAATGACTGCACACAGTTTTGAAATGCTGGAAGAAACCACAACAAAAGATGACAGGCTGTTAACAGCCCCACCTGTTCTAGCATAATATTCTGTAGATTCACTAGCAAATGATAGCAGTTGATGCATCAGCCTACAAGCTGGAGGTGTGCTGATGCAGAAACAGCCAGGAGGTCATGAGAACGTGTTTTATTTTTATTGAGAAGACTAACAGAAACAGAAGAGTGGCATGCTCATGTAAAAAAAAAAAAGCTCTTGCAATTACATGGGCATGTGAATGGCTTAGTACAAGAATCAGAGTTGGAAGGAGTTATACAGGCCATCTAGTTCAACTTCCTTCTCAATGCAGGATCAGTCTAAAGCATCTTTGGTAAGTGTTCATCCAGCTGCTGCTTGAAGATGGCTGGTGATGGGAAGCTCATCACCTCTCTAAGCAGCCAATTTGGTGATAGGAAGCTTATCACCTCTCTAAGCAGCCGATTCCACTGCCGAACTACTCTAACAGGGGGAAAAATCACTTATGTCCAACTAGTACCTTCCCAACCTTAATTTAAACCCATAATTGCGAGTCCTATTCTCTGCTGCCAATAGGAACAGCTTCCTGCCCTCCTCTAAGTGACAGCCTTTCAAATATTTAATCATGCCCCCCTCCTTTTCTCCAGACTGAGCATTCCCAAGTCCCTCAGCCTTTCCTTGTAGGACCTGGCCTCTAGGCCCCTGATTATCTTTATTGCTCTCTTTTCTATGGACTGCATTATACTATTGAAACAGATCACAAGCCCTTTTTGGTACTTCTAGAGTCAACCCAACTTGACAACCTACCCCATAAAATTCAAAGACTTTGCCTAAGGAGAATGTGATTCTCTTGTAGCACTGTCACAAGCAATGGCCAGCACTTTATCTAGAGCCCCAGAGCAGTTACTAATAAAAGACAGTACTTTACAGAAAGACCACAAAACATGCATTGATTTTGTTATGACAACAAATTCTGTTGGATATTGCAACTCTGCATGCAAGAGGATCTAGGTGGGAAAGGGTTAAGAGAATTCTCTTACTGGGGTACACTTGGCAATTGTCCCCACTCCCTTATTCATTAGATGTTGAGCCACCTTGGCCTTTGCTTGCCTTCTGTTTCATTTTATATAGCACCTCTCCTGCTTCTCTCTCTTACCTGGGCTTGGAGCTGTAGCAAGTTAACCCTTTTGAAATTAATCTCTTCACAGTAAGTTAAATGTACCTACACGAATATGTCATATAAGATGTGCTTCTACTTTTGTGAGTAAAATTTCTTTCTCTTGGTACCACTGGAGTCAGAACATATTTGTAATTTGTTTGAACAGCATTTTCCTCCTTAACTGGGAAATGTGGAGGATCAGGGCTATGCTTAAAGCTTCCATGTTTCAAAGGAAAATGACATTTTTTTTTCACATTTAACCCAATAAAATCAGAAAAGTGACATGATATTCCAGAAACCTGTACATCTCTGCCAAAGGGGTAGGACTTGGCAGAGCCAATTCCAACAGACTTATTGCCATATCGGCAGGATTGAAATTATTTACATAAAACATAAAAAGTTTTTTTTTTATGAAAGGATGATATATTGTAATCCCCACACTAAGATAAAGGAAGGACATGAAGGCATAACCAAGTTCAGGCAACAGCTTAACAAGACATATGGTTGCCAGACCTAAGAAGATAGATCCAGATCTTAATAGAAGGCTATGAAACATAGTAAACAGAGAACACAACCTTCAGAACTTTTACTCACCATCAAATTACCAACTAGTTATTGCCAGCACATAGCAACAGATTTCATATATCATAGAAATTTATCACTTTTCTCGATGGATAGGACTGGTCCTGCTACAGGAGCCTATATCTACACAGAAAAAACTTCCGGGCTGCACACAAAAGCTTATATCCAGAATTAAACTTTGTTGGTCTTAAAGGTGCCAACGAACTCAAACTTTCTTCTGTTGCTTCACACCAACCCGGCTACCCACATGAATCTATACCTAAACGGGTAATTGACAGTCCAATCCTAAACAAAATTACACCCTTCTATACCTTCTAAATCAGGCTGCAAGAGAAGCCAATGCCAAGACGAGGTGGACAGTTCTCCACTCCTGCCATGCAGGCTGATCCTAGGCTAGTTCCTCTTGCAGCTGCAAGAGAAGCCCAACAGCTGTTTGGTATAGCTGGATATATCTAAAAAAAATTCAGCTTGATTTGGGCTCAGCTATACTGGCAGCCAATAAGATTATCTGATCTGTATTCAGCTTAAATAATATATATTTTTAAAATACCAGTAAAGTGTTTTTGCAAACCCACAAGTTTGCAAACCAACAAGTACATCAACATTTGCCAGGGAACTGAAATTGGGTACCAAAGCCTGTTGAGGAGTAGACTTGGTAACAAACCTAGTCGGATGCTCTGTAATGTGTGAAACAGTCCATGTTACGATGGAAGCTCGTGACTGCACAGGCACCAAGTCTACTGACTTCTCAATTTTTTTGTCATTAGTCATCATTCTCATGACAACACCTGCCATATTGCAAAATGCAAGTCAGCAGAGGAAAACGAGCAGTGATCTAGGATGACTGAAATGAAGGAATACCGAGTTTTAGATTGTTGGTGTATTGAATAGGGCCTTTGGAGTAAGGCAAGAGTTACCACATTTTTATCACACCATCTCCGCAAGCAACTCTGGGAACAAGACTGCCAACCTCCAGGTGGCACCTGAAGATCTCCCACTATTACAACTGATCTCCAGAACAAAGTAGGAGTCCAATAGCACCTTTAAGAACAACAAAGTTTTATTCAGAATGCAAGTTTTCACATGCATGCACTGGACTCCAACTTTGTTCTATTGCTTCAGACCAACATGGCTGCCCACCTGGATCTAACTGATCTCCAGGTGACCAAAATAAGCTTCCCTGGAGAAAATGGCTGTTTTGAAAGGTGGACCATATTGCATTAAGAACCTGCTGAGGTCCCTCACTTCCACAAGGTACATCTTCCAGTAATGTACCGAGTTCGGTACAAGGTGCTGGCCATTACCTTTAAAGCCCTATATGGCCTGGGACCTGCCTACCTGAAGGACCGTCTCTCCCCACATGTTCCCCAGAGAGTACTGAGATCGGGAACCCAAAATCTTCTCGCTATCCCTGGACCAAAAGAAGCCCGCCTAAAATCCACTAGGGACAGGGCCTTCTCTGTTATGGCCCCTACATGGTGGAATCAGCTGCCGGAGGAGGTGAGGGCCCGCGGGACCTTGTTCAGTTCCACAGGGCCTGTAAGACAACCCTCTTCCAGCTAGCGTACACCTAACTGATGAGAAACTAAATGTAGCTTTGCCAGACTCCTGTTATACATATTGTTGTAATGTTTAATGGTTTTAAGGTTTTAAATGTTTTAAATGCTTATATATTTAAATACTTGTTTAATTTTATGTTTGACTACTTGTTGTGAGCTGCCCTGAGCCACTTGTGGGAAGGGTGGGATACAAATAATCAATAAATAAATAAATAAATAAATAAATAAATATCTCTCAGATTTCCAAGTACTTCCCAACCCAGGCCTGGCAATCCTATCTGGGAAGCATTCATGTTTTTTCTTTCCTCCATTTTATTCTCATAACAACCTGCTTAGATCAAGCAAAGAGAGAATGACTGCCCCAAAATAATACAGTTAAATTTATGGCAAAGTAGCAATTGTAATTCTAGTCTCCCCAGTCCGGTCTTTCGAAGTGTGTTCAATGGAATATATTTGTGGTGGTTTAGATCTTTCATTTACACACTTGTTCAGGAATGAACATTTCTTCATGCAATTCTGCATGTCTCTAAAGTGGTGCAATCTCTTGATTGAGGCAAACTCACCCCAGAATTTTTTCTTGTTCAGTGTCAGAAATACTTTCTTTGACATTTGTTCCTGACATCTGAGCATAAAGTGGGTGTCACTGGGGGAGGAAGGGTAGCTGTGAAATTTGTACATTGTTCATGGGGTGGACTAAATGACCCTTGGAGTCCCTGCCAGCTTTGATGTTTCTATCCAAAGATACTTAATTTTAATATTTACTATTTCATCCTTTTAAAATATTTGACATGCAAAATAATGTAGCAGCTGACAAAAGTTAAAGTTGATGTACAAAGAAGACAGTTCACTTTCAGCGCCTGCCAAAATCAAAACAAGCAGCAGATGCTAATCCATCAGAACCTAGTTATGTTTCTAATTCTTCAACTGTGGTGATGATTCAAAGTGCAAAGGCCAAGGGGGGGAAATAACCACAATGTTTAATGAAAAAAATTGGGACATTTTGGAGAGAACTGAAAAAAATGATAAAGTAGCTTCTCTTTTGTAATGAGTTAAATGCTTGTTAAGGCAAGGTTCTACTCATTCAAAATGCACAGCATGGAAAGTCTTGTTTAATACAAACTTCAGCATTAGGTAATAATTCCTGATACCTGCAACACATTTTCCAGGATATGTTTATTGTTTAAATGTAAATAATTTTTGCAACAACTAATAACAATGCATTATTAAAGAGTTAACTGTTTTTCAGTATTATGTTTACTTGATATCCAAATAGTATTCCTATTGTGACTGTATAAGAATGTTTCTGTCTAAACCATCTTTTCTTTACTACAAAATATGTTTTCTAATTTCAACTTTTATTTTTTCCCCCTCTACCTCTAAAATAATATTTTTGTTGTAGTGTAGCAAAGGGTAGAGTAGCTTGTAGTTTTCTCTCTCAAGAACTGAGCACATTTGCAATTTTGCTTATAGAAAACTAGGATATTTACATTTCTAAATTCTGTGTGTGTGTGTGTATGGCAAATGTACTATTTTATATACTAAGCTATAAAATATGCATTTTATGTTAGGGGAATAAAATAAGTTAAAGTTAGGAAAGTAAGTATTGCATAATATTTTCTCTAAACCTTCAATTTTTCTTCTAAAAATAGGGGGGGGGGGATTCCCATTCATTCAAAATCTCCCAAAATTGTACATTTCTAGTCATGTTGCTGCAGTTAGTGAATTGTATACACAATATCTTGAATAATGCTCAGACTGGACCCTCAATGAGCTGCTGTCAAAAGAGCAGACTTATGTTTAACCTGTATATCAAAGAATTTACAGATCTAAAAGCAAAAAAAATCTCAAATTCTGTGATGTTGTACTTTCAAAATGCAAATTTGTTATTTTAATATTTTTCATTCTAGCACCGCAATTAGTAACTTTTGGCCCGTTTCTAAAAACTGCAAATAATGGTTTCAGTTCCAGAACAGCAAATTTCATAAAGCAAAGAGATAAAAGTCTGAGGAATGAAAAAGGTGAAATCCTTCCACCACATCCCACCTACTTCACCCTCCCTCTCTGAAAGGTCTTGAAATTACCATGAAATATGAAATCACTGGGTTAAATATAACTGAGCTTTCTGCTTGATTATTGTTGTTGTTGAATCACCTCACCCTGGCCAATGCTGGCCTCTAGGCAATGTACAACAAATACACATAAAATCAATAAAACCAGCGAATTAAAAACAGTTGCGACTCAATGAACATTCTTTATAATGTGCATTGGGAGCAGTCCCCCCCCCCTTAAGTGGAGGGTGGGAGGGGGGTGCCAGCCCGGCAACTGTCGCTGTCCTCAAGCAAAAGCCTGGGGCGGAACATCTCTGTTTTACAGGCCCTGCGGAATTGTAAAAGATCCCTCGGGGCCCTGGTGTCTTCTGGCAGAGAATCCCACTAAATTGGGGCCAGGACTGAAAAAGTCCTTGCTCTCGTTGAGGGCAGCCAGACCTCTTTAGGGCTGGGGATCACCAGTAGATTTCGACCAGTAAAGTGTAGTGCTCTTCCAGGGACATAGCGGAGGAGGCGGTCCCACAGATACATCGGTCCCAGTCTGCTCAAGACCTTAAAGGTCATAACCAAAACAGGACCAAGTGTTTATGAAACTTAGGGGACTTTTCAGAACTACTTTGTGATAATACATTAAGGAGGGCACAGCTGCTTAAACAAAAAAAGTCAAAAGTTCCATTGAGCAGTTGAAAGAGCCTTGTGCAAACTTGTTCATGCACATCTGAATGCAATTTAGTAATTAATTACCAATGTATCTAATTCCCAACGCAGCTCAAACCTATTACTTCATGGGTTGCCTAACCTCACAGCACAAATATCAGCATCTGTAGAACAATCAAAAGCTGAAGATGCTATATTCTTCTGAATCTGTTAGTCCTTCTGATCATAAGCAGTTCTCCACGGTTCTGGCAACAATTTCTTCCCAATCCCAGCCCTGCTGCCAAGAACTGCTGCCTGGGATGGATCTGGCATCTTTGACACACAAAGGCTATGCTCTGCCCTTCAACTGCAGTCTAGGCATTACCGTCACTGTAGCATCCCAGGTAGGATACAAGTGTAAACTCGGGGCTGCTCGGTGCACAATATTTTGCTTTAGTTTTTCAACAGTCTTGGAGACACATTCAACAGGGTAGTTGCCCAGATTATGCTCTCTGCCCTGTTCTTTCAGTCATATCTTCTTGTGTGAATTAGTTTCTTTAAAAAGTCCTCCACAAGCTTGAGCTGGGGAAGAATAATTGCAATTGAGAGGAGAATGTCAAGCTGCAGTTTGGGAGAGGGAATCTGGTAGGGCTGCCAGCTCTAGGTTGGGAAATACCTGAAGATTTGAAGAGTGGAGCCTGAGGAGAGCAGAGAGTTTGGGGAGGGGAGCGACTTCAACGGGGTATAATGCCATAGAGTTCACCATCCAAAGTGTCCATTTTCTCCAGGTGAACTGATCTCTACTGCCTAGAGATCAGATGTAATAGCAGGACATCTCTAGCTACCACCTGGAGCTTGGCAATCTAGTAATTGTCTATGATGTGGGGGGAGGGAGCTGCAACAGAAAGGCCCACAGATGCTCTGTACCCAAAAGTCCATAGTAATTTGCAGTTAAATTAGGATTTCTTTGTAAACAGAAGGGGCCCAGGTTTAATTCCTGACATTTCTAGGTAAATTGCCCAGAGGGAAGGTCTGAAAAAGGCCCTGTCCTTCCTGAGATCTCAGGAAGTTGCTGCTAGGGGAAATGGGACAAGATGGGCTAATGGTCTAACTCAGTATAAGGCAAATTCACATGCTCATAAAGTGCAACCAGGATTATTGGCTCCTAAAACTATTTTAAACAAAACAGATGGGATGTTTGAGATTAGCAGGCTGCTCTCTGGGCAGGATACTGAAATGCATTCAAATCCCCCTCCTTCTGCTTTAGTCAAGGTGCTGTAAAAACATTTAGGAAAGGAAAAACATTTGAGGCTTTTAAGTTTAGAAAAGAAAAACAGCATCCATGAATTGGGGACGTGAGTTAGAAAGTGGTGTCCGGAGAAGATAATTTTTCATCTCTGTGAATCATATCAGAATTGGGGGTCATGTACTGATACCAATGAGCAGTAGGTTCAGAACAAGCAAAAGAAGACTTCACTCAACACAGAATTTGCAATGTCAGCTGTTTCTCTGGGGAATCTCTTCCACCACTGTCTCAGACCTTTTACAGAGCTGGCAGGAATCTCTTCTACCACTGTCTCAGACCTTTTACAGAGGTGGTGGTTTGCCCTTTATTAAGGATGCCTACATTAGATAAAGTGTTTGATCTGCCCTTTATAGGCAAGAAAACTGAGCGAGTGGTGGCAGAACAACTCCATGTTTTCCTGGATTACTCATCTGCCCTGAACCTTTTCAGTCTGACTGCTAGCCTGCCTATGGCATTGGTTATTTTATTTTACAAAATTTATATCCTGCCTTTCTGGCCTCACAAGGGCTACCAATGCAGTTAACAAATTAAAATATACATAATTAAATCACATTTTAAAATCATTAATTCCTCCCCCCAAAAATCACTAAAACAGATTAAAACAGAGCTAAATACATACAAAGACATACAAACAACAATTAAAACACTGGACAGGAAAGAACAATCACTGACAGAATGCCAACTGAAACAAAGGAGTCTTTTTCCCACTGGCATAGATAACTTTTAATATTAAGACCTCATGGCTGATGACGATGAAAAGGGAAGGTACTTCTCCAAGCTGTAGAATCTCATGGCTACTTTAAAAAACAATGTTTTTGCTGCTCTATATTCATGGTTTTTATAATTCACAATACGCAGAACTGCATATTTGTATATTTATGTATTTTTGGATGCTTCCCTTCCCCCTTAGTGAAACTATACTCTGATACTGAGTACTGTTTCCTGATGTCTTGCATAATGATAGATGTGCATGAGTATATGATGTACTTCATTTTAGTTTTAATGTGCAAAGCAAACCTTTTGGAGCATCTTTTCCAGCATTCTCTCTCCTCCCCCCCCCCCCCATTTTACTGAAGGGGTGCTCACATGGATGCATAGTTTTTCTTAAAAGAACAAAATGTATTTGAGTAATGGCCACTTATACAGAATTTACATGGATGTAAATGTGTGTGTGTATGCAGTTTCTGTCAAGTCTGCTTTAGCTCTGGTCAAGCCTGTGTAACATCTTTGGTTCAGGGGAAAGCATTCTGGGTAAAAGCCATACTGTATGCCAATGCTGCTCGCTCTGCTCTTTCCCCCTCCTCCCTTCCTGTCCTTTGTTATGTAGTTCTGCTCTGCAATGGTAGCATGTGAAAGAGATAATGGTGCCTTCTCAGACTGGGCAATGGGGGAGAGGCGCCTTGCCCAAGGCCAGCCGGCTGGAGAACAGTTTGTAACATCAACGTGTGAATGTGCCCTGCATAGTACCCCCTCCCTAAAGAATTCCTTTGAAGAATACCTTATATGATTATCCTTACTGTATGTTCCTCAGTCTCGCAATCTCTTAGCTGTTGGTTACAATGATTTCAATAAACTAGAAACTTTTTATCAAAAGGTCTTGTTATTGAGTCAGCCGACTTGACATTTTCTTAGCCTCCCATTCAAACATCTACTTCTCTAAGAGCCAGTTTGGTGTAGTAGTTAAGTGTGCTGGCTCTTATCCAGGAGAACCAGGTTTGATTCCCCACTCTTCCACTGGCCCCTGCTGGAATGGCCTTGGGTCACCCATAGCTCAGGTAGAGGTTGTGCTTGAAATGGCAGCTGTTGTGAGAGCCCTCTCAGCCCCACCAACCTCACAGGGTGTCTGTTGTGGGGGAGGATGATAAAGGAGATTGTGAGCTGCTCTGAAACTCTGAGTGGAGGGCGCGATATAAATCCAATATCATCTTCTTCTAAACAAAGCAGTGGGAAATAGAAACAAAACTCTACAGAAATGCATGAAAGGAGAGATCAAATGTCTTCATTCAGTAGCAACCGGGCTAGGGGTAGAGAAACAACAGTGATGGAATATTACAGAATTAGTCATAGTTGTTTACCACACCGGCACACATTTAAGAAGCTAGCAAAATTCCCACAAGATCCCACAGCAAAAATCTCTCACAGGATAAACTGGTAACTTCTCTTCACCCAAAATTGAGGGCCAAATACTTTCTGAAATAGTGATAAGCACTTCCTCTTTGGTTCATGAAGCAAGCATGGGAGAAGTCTTTAATTAAATGGGCATTTGTATTAGTTGTGTTTGAGATTGTTTACTGGTTTTGCCTTTAGGAATGGGTCTGACAGAAATGGAACTCAGTAAACATACACACACACCACCTGTAATTAGGAGCTCATCTATTCAAAATTGTTAAGGGGAATATATTTATGTACATATGGATGGATATATATCAAAGCCCCCTTGACCCACAAGGCGGCTTTGAGAGAAAGTCAACAGCAGAACACACAAAACTGGGGAGTGATTCCTCACTGCCCGATAACAAGCCACCGCCAGTCCCTGGATTCTGGTTGTTTCCCCTCAATTCTCTTTCTTTTGCCAGTCCTTGTCCTACATGATTGTTGATCCATGCCAGTCCCATAATCTCCAGCATAGTCTTTTTGGTGCTGAAAATGGAAACGTTCCTTCTTTATCTCCAGGGGAAAAGCTAATTGGATCCAACCCTGAAACTTTCACCCAGTGAAATTTAACAATATATTCAGGACAAATACATGAAAATAGTTCTTTACACACTGCATAACTAATGAGGCTTGCTGCTACAGCATGTACTGCCAGCCGTCAGGCTTGAATGGCTTTAAAAGGGGATTAAACAAACATTTTAAGAATAGACCTATCAATATTTATTAGCCAGAACAACCTAACCTCATATACTCTTTAACTGAACGACAGCCCTAGGATTAATTACTTTCTGATCCTATTTTCTCCTAATTTTGCATATTGTTAGTCAGATGAAAGCTAAAAGGTAAAGGTAGTCCCCTGTGTAAGCACCAGTCGTTTCCAACTCTGGGGTGACGTCACATCACATTTCCCCAGACTTTTTATGGGGTGGTTTGCCATTGCCTTCCCCAGTCATCTACATTCCCCCCCCCCACCGTCCCAGCATGCTGGGTAAAAACTACATAACTGGAAATACTTTTTTAAATGCACACTTCAGTGCTTTATGCACTGGGTTCATAGGAATTCTCAGATACCCACATGGCAGATTTCAGTGGTGCAGCTGGGATCTATGAACTCTTGGTTATGAAAAAGAGCTCCACTGTGGTAGGTGTTTGCACAGGGCTGCATTAACATTCATAGCACCTAGCACAATATTAAACGTTTCATAAATCATACATTATACATTTTTAAGTACTTGCAAGAGATCTGGTTTGTCTTCTTATTGACATTTCTGGTCACAGACAGCAATGAGAAACTGCAAGAGGTGCAGATGCATAATACTAAAAACAAAGTGTCACCAAGTTCCAACTGACTTATGGCAGAGCATTGCAGGCAAGAGAAGAGACAAGATTGTTTACCATTGCCCTCCTCTGCTATAGCAACTCATTTTCCCCGGTGCTCTCCCAACCAAGTACAAATCTCAGCCAACCCTCCTGGCTCCCAAACTTTGATGAGCCTGGGCTAAGCTGGGCTGTTCAGGCTGCTGCATTATACTACATTGGGGGTAAATCAGCAGTTCCCCCTTGCAAGCTGACAAACAGCCAGCTTCTCCCATAATTCTCTACTGCCCTCTACTGACAAGAAAGCCACTCTGCTCTCTTCCCTAACTGCCTCTCAGAAAAGGTCCTGTAGCCAACCAGATACTGGAGGCGCTAGGAACTATTACAATAGCCTTTTTAAAATTTGGGACCTTCATTTTACACCTTTAGAAAAAATAAAAGTACATGTATTTGCATGCAAGTGAATGGAGTGTAGCTATATCTGTAGTAGTCAGCTGAGTGCTGGTTTTGAATTGGGAAGAATTCAATGGGCAACAGAAGCAGATTTCTCTTTATGGCAACCCAAAATGTGCTCTGTGAGACACCTCTCTTCTTGTAGTTTTTAACTCAAATGTATGGTGATTTTACATTATTTAGAGAAACAGAAACTGAGCAAAATGAGTCAATTGGAACATCTTTGAGTTATATTTCTCCAGCTATCTGCATGCTGATCTTACAGTGAAAAGAAATGAAATGCAAGAGTACAAGCTGTGAGATTTTCATGCAAGGTTAAATTGGGTCTCTCTGCCAGGATCTCCTAGCCCTGGTTGCTACAGTGAGGGAACTGGAAGCCCCTTGCCCAATTTTGGACCACTTCACCCAGCTTTCTCGGGAAGATGTTGACAGGATCCTGTCAGCTGTGAAGCCAACCACCTGTTTCCTCAAGCCATGTCCATCCTGGCTGATTAAAGCATACGCGGATGGCATTTGAGAATCTCTGGATGAAATTGCCAACGTGTCCCTTTCTTTGGGGACTTTCCTGGTGGGGTTGAAAAAGGCAGTGATTTGCCTGCTTCTGAAAAATCCAACAACTGGACCCTATGGTCCTAACCAACTATTGCCCTGTATCTAACCTTCCGATTCTGTGTAAGGTGGTTGAGAAGGTGATGACTGAACAGTTTCAGGGTTTCCTGGAGGACGCATCTGTCCTTGATCCAGTCCAGTCCAGTTTCCACCCAGGATATGGGACACAGATGACCTCCGGAGGCCTCTGGATCGAGGCGGAACAGCACTGCTGTTGCTTTTAGATCTGACAGCAGCATTTGACATGGTCAATTGCAATCTTATGACCCACCACTTTGCTGACATATGAGTTCAGTTGTTTTCCTTCTTTCTCCATGATTAGGGACAGAGAGTGGTACTTGGCGAGCAGATCTCCTCTTGACACCCACTTGAATGTGGTGTGCCCCAGGAGGCAAGTCTCTCTCCAATAATGTTTAACATCTATATGTGCTCCTTGCCCAATTAGCCTGGGGGGTTGGGCTGGGTTGTCACCAGTATGCAGATGACACTCAGCTCTATCTGGACGGTTGTCCAGATTCACCCCAGACCATCCAGCTGAGGCACTGGGGCTGTGGCTGGGCAGCTGCAATAAAGGCAATGGACCAGTTGCTTGTGGACCAGATAAAAGCCCTGGAGGGGCCACTTCTGGCCCACGGGCCATATGCTTGACACCCCTGGTTTATAGTATCAGACTAGGATCTCAAACCAAGGTTCGAATCCCCACTCTGCCATGGAAGCTCACCAGAGGATCTTCGGCCAGTCACATATTCTCAGCCTAATCTATCTCATGGGCTGTTGTAAGGATAAAATTGAGAAGAGAATGACACAAGCTGCTTTGGGTCCCCAATAGGGAGAAAGGTGGGATATAAATTAATAAAGAAATACAAGGTGACTGTGCATCCAGACCATTCCCTTCATGTAACAATTTTTGATTTTACCTAGCTTGCAATACTGGCATAAAACCTCTCAGCCTTCCTCTGTCCCCACACATACAGTTAAAGTGCCCAGCATCCCACATTCTGAGACCTCATGATGTCATAAGGTGGGGCTACCAAGGACATACTGAAGAGCAGTACTGATCAAAATACTTCCACACATACCTTTGAAAACATGTGTAATCCTCACCCTGTGGCTTTAACAATAAAATTATGCTGTTTGTGCCAGAGTATAGCCTCCAGTCTCCAAGTACAATAATTATCACAAGAAAAAACACACAGAATGAAAACACTTGCAGTATCATTTTACATATTTTTGATCCCACATCCTTAACACATGATGAGAACCACCTCTGAAGAAACATAAACTCTTTACTTTCGTTGGGGTGTGTGTGAGAGTGTAATTTAGTTACAATGAAACCTTAAGAGCATAAAAAGGGCCCTACTAGATCAGAACAGTGGTCCATCTAGTCTAGCATCTTGTCTCACACACAGTTGTACCGATAGGGCATAGACGCTGAGTCCTTCCCTGATGTTGTCTCCTGGTTCTGGGATTCTGCCTCTGAATACAGAGGGTCCTCTCGGTCACCATGGCAAGCAAGAGGGCAATGGCTATATATAAGTAGACTGGGGGCTGTTTTCCTCCTGATTGGAGATTAAATGAGGCGTTTCATTGTAGATGTGTTCTCCCTCTCACCACCCCTCTAAATTGTTTATCCTTTTCAGACTCGGGCCTCATCGTGCATTAAAACTGGGTTTTTAACAATCCTTTAAAATGACGCTGCGAATGGCTTTCATTTCAGGGCAGGAGACAAAAAAGCACCCTTTGAGATGGCTAACGCTCCGGTGCTGGTCCCCTTTCTCGGGGTGAGTCTCCACTTCGGTACTTTCTTTACATGAACGTTTCTCTTATACGAAAATCCCACTAACTTCCAGCTCTACCCAACACAGGGCGGAGAAAGACTTTCCAGTTTAAATACATGTGCAGCCAAACCGCCTTTCGCTGCAAGGAAACCTCAGGCTGTCGAGGAGCGCGCTCGAAAACTACGCCTCCCAACGTGTAACGGAAGCTCAAATGGGTGCCGCTCTAGTTGTATTTTACATCTATGCTTCCTACCTCGGCTACTTCCGCTCGCGCACTTCCTCGTCCTCATTGGCTAGAAGTCCGAGCGTCAGATTTGCTTTTCTATTGGTGGAAGGAGAGCTGAGGGGAAGCGCCTTGTGGGGCCTAGCAGAGTCTGAGGGGACTCCTGGAGCCCCGAGAGCCGCCATGGCGGGCCGGGGGCCGGTTTGTTATGTGTTGCTGTGCGGCCAGGCGGCGCTGCTGCTGGGCAACTTGCTCTTGCTTCAGGGCGTCTCTCGAAGCCACCAACACAATGCTACAGATAGTCAAACGCACAGCCAGGAGCAGCCGGCGGAGACACCAGCAGTAGCCGCAGTCTCTCTCCCCCTATCCCCTCTCCCCACCCCCCTCCCCTCCCCTCTCCTCCTCTTCTTCCAACCACCTGGGACTACCTGGGCCCCTACGCGCCGCTCGTCCTTTGCGACCACCTGTAAGGGGCGGGGGGGGGGGGTGAAGGGTGAGGGCATGAGTCTGGCTTAGTAACAACTGAATGGCTGGGGGGGGGGGAAACGAAGGGGGCGTGGTCTGCATAGGGTGGGCGAGCCCGTTTGGTGTGGTGCAAGAATGTCGAACTCATTTGTTATGAGGGCCGGATATGACATAAATGAGACCTTCGTGGGCCGGGCCATGTGTGTACCTATTTAAGATTAGGTAGCGGAGACATAAACCTTTTAAAGGACACAGACAAACACGACTAAAGGTTTTTTCTTAAAAAAAAAAAACAACTTAAAACATCAGCACTTGTTGGTTTTAAAGGTGCTTTCTTTGTATTTTCCCATGGGATCTTGGGAACTGGGCAAAGGAAGCTCTGGCTCTTTTCCTCCCTCCCCAAGGGACCAGGAAGGGGATGTGTCTCAACCAATGGAGAAAGTAAAGGTTTTAATCTGTAGCTCATGTGCAATTGAGTAAGGCTTGCAGAGCAAGTTGAGCTATAGAAGGAAGCAAGTAAGAGGAAGAAGGAAGCAGACAAGAGTCAGTTGCTCAGGGGACCTGATAGGAGCCCTCCGGGTGCCTGATTTGGCCCTCAGGCCAGTTGTTAGACACCCCTGGTGTACTGGTTAAGTGCGCAGACTCTTATCTGGGAGAACTAGGTTTGATTCCCCACTCCTCCACTTGCAGCTGCTGGAATGGCCTTGGGTCAGCCATAGCTATCACAGTTGTCCCTGAAAGGGCAGCTTCTGTGAGAGCTCTCTCAGCTCCACCTACCTCACAGGGTGTCTGTTGTGGGGGAAGAAGATAAAGGAGATTGTAAGCCACTCTGAGACTCTTGATTCAGAGAGAAGGGCGGGATATAGATCTGTGGTGCTCTTCTTCTTGTAGAACAACTAGAGGAGACCAAAGGAACAGGGATCGGGATAAAAGAAAGGGCCAACAGAGGTGCGCCTTTGGCAAATGCCTGGGGCTTATATTGGAGCAGGGGAGGAGGCACGGTCTGTATGAAAGGGTGCTCCCTGGTCAGGGGCAAGCCGTTTTTACAGAGATGTGCTCAAACAGCCAAAAATGAGTTTTGCTTTCAAACCAATGATACTTTATCCCTGCAGGAAAGCATAAAAGTAGCCATACTGGATGACGCCAGCGGTCTAATTAGTTTTGTCATTGGTATCATTGGCCACAGGGAAACCTGTAATCAGAACCCTCTGCTGCAGCCCTCACTTGCTGACTTCACCCCAGTATCTGACAATGTTTTTTGTCCCTAATACCCAACAATAGATCTATCCTCCATAAATCTGGCCAACTCCCATTTAATCTGTTGAAGGCCATGGGACCCCATGTTATCTTGTAGTAGTAAGTTCCAATTATCAACCATCTGTTGTGTAAAATAGTACTTTATTTTACCTTTTTTGAATCTACTGCTAGTTTCAAAGGATGACACCTCCCCAAATTCCAATGTTAAGGATAAACATTTTTTCTATTCACTTTCTCTTTGCCATGCATAATTTTATATTACTGCATTAGTTTTGGCCATAAAGTATTTCATTTTCTTATTGTGTATACTACTGGCTGTAGCAGCAGAAATATTACAATTGTTCAGCAGTTTGATGTTGCTGTAAGGATGTATTAATTCCTGACTTGTATGAAGGAGTGCTAAATAAGTGGTGTGCAAAAGGGAGTGACACTTGTTGGGCTTTGAGAAGGCATTGCAGATGATTGGGATGTGTAAAGGGGATGGCTGGTGCTCTAGTGAAAGTTTAAAAAGAATCTGAAGACATGAGCGTAGAAGGCCTAGTAAGAAGAGAATGAAATGTGTGTAATTACGGTGGACATAAAAGGGAGGGCAGTTGGGGAAGGGAGGAAGATGGGGAGGATAAAGGAAGAAAAAAATAATTGTAACACACAAGGCCTGTCAATATTATCCTTGATAACTCAGGATGCGTTAATATTATCCTTGCTAGATTTCGGGATGGGTGTTGAACTAAGGCAATGTAAATGATCCATATGCTGAGGAAGGGTGATCACCTGGGAATGGTTGCATGGGGGGAGGGTTCTATTTTGGAATCCACATGGGAAACTAAGGAAGTTGGGACTATAAAGGGGCTGAGATGGTGCTTGCCTTCTAGGAACATGGGGATGCCAGGAAACTTACTATGAACAGTGTTCCCTCTAAGCTGAGTTAGTGTGAGCTAGCTCACAGTTTTTTAGGGTCTGGCTCACACATTTTTATCTTAGCTCACAAAAAATGGCCCCAGAGCAAACTAATTTATGCAGTAACTCACAACTTTAATGCTAGTAGCTCACAACTTTAATGCAAGTAGCTCACAAAGTAGAATTTCTGCTCACAAGACTCCATAGCTTTAAGGAACATTGACTATAAAGTAGGGAATTGAGTGATAGCTGTGCTTTTAGATCTGTTTTTTTAATGTACATTTTTCCCAGCATGTTTAAAACAAAAAAGTTAAAATTTATATTCATGGAACCAATAAAAAAGCAAAATAAAGCAAATTAGCTAATGTATCAGCCAATCAGGGATATCCCTATAATGGAACATCCCAAATGCCAGATGGAAAAAGAAGACTTCTCCGTCTCTTCTAGCAACAATCAAAGAGGAACAGTTCCTCAGATACTGAGAAAAGGGATTCCACAGCTTCAGGGCCACAGTGGCAGATGTGTGTATTGCACAGAGATAGTAACTGAAGCAGGACTTGGTTTGTTGAATCAAACTGGTAGAAAGAGACTGTCTCTAATATGGGTTCCATGGTATGTATGGTTTTCTAGGTTAGTTTACTTCAGCTTCTGAGATATAACTTCAGAGAACAGTGCATGTTATTCTCAAATTTAAACTTGCTTTTTGGTTAATTGCAGACCTGAGGAATTCATTGAATGTGAGGATCCCATGGATCATGGTGGAAACACAAGTGCACGAGACGAACTGGGCTACGGGTGTCTTAAGGTGTGTCCAAACAGGGTTGTCATGCCATTTTGTCATGTGGGGTTATTAAAGTGGGGAGGCAATCACATGCTCCTATCACACGCATTTAAAGTGTAAGATGCATTCTGTGGCAACAAGAAAATATATGCTTTAATTGGAACAGATTTTGAATTCTATGTACTATTCTTGACTTTAGTTTGGTGGTCAAGCATATAGTGATGTAAGCCACACTCAGGTCCCTTGCAAAGCACTGGATGGCATCGAGTGTGCAGGCCCACGGACTTTTCTGCGAGGGAATAAACCATGCATAAAGTGAGTTTCCTTTCTTGGGGATTTCATGCCTTTGGCAACACTGAAACTAAAGTTCCATTGATGACTGGGGGTGGAGGGAAGAAGCGAAGAGAGATGAAGAATACTGTTGCAGTCTAAGGTGCCTTCCTTCTGAGAAACACAGCATCCTTGTTTCCACTGTTCCCAATTTGTCTTGCTATTTATTTAAATATTCATACATTGTTTTTCCCTTGTGGCTCAAGGTAGCTTACAAATCTAAAAAAAACATCCAGAATATAAAGCCCCATTAATACCCTCTTCTTAGAAAATGTCTGTAGAAAATAAAACCTTAGTCCTAGAAAATAAAACTTTCTAAAACCTGTTTGTCAAAGAACCGAGGCTGGGTGCCTCTGAACCACTGCCTCACAAACTAGCAAGCAGTGCTCAAACTTGTGGGTCCCTGGGATTAAGTGCACACAAGAAAACCAAAACCTTTAAAATACACACATAGTTTTATTGAGCAATAAAATTGGAAATACTATTAGGCAACACAGTCTCTAGAAGTAACTAGCAAAAAACCAATAAAGGCTAACATTTCTAACACTTTAGTACCTGGTATTAACTGGTGCACCATTCAGAACTGTAGCGTCTAGGCAAGAAGCTTTGCGTCCCTCCCATGGGAGCAAAAGTTGGCATTGTGTCATTCTTATCTAAGGCCCAATTATAGTTTCTTGCCCTTTGGCATCAGGTGGTCTTCAGAATTCAATCAGGGCACTCATTTGCTGGAGTCTCCAGCAGATGATGCAACGTGCTTCTGGCTCCCCCCTCCCATCTGGTTACTGAATGCAGGTTTTTACATTTAGCCAATTACCACATTCTGGAATCCTGCCTTGAAAGATACAGATAGTGTCTAAGATAAAGCCCAGTTTCAAACACCTGCAAGCTGAAACAGGCCTACTGTTATTCACATTAACCCTTCATGAAATTAGGGTGCTTTCCCTCACACCGCTAAAGAGGATATCCTCCTTACTTCCATCTGTTCCGCAAGATGGGAGCCACTACTGAAAAGAAATGGGCTCTGGTAGATGCCAAACAGGCCATCTCAGTTGGGGAGGAGGGAATAATCAGAAGGTGACAGCTTGAACTGAATATGTCCCTATAACTAATGTATGGGGACATATGGGAGAAGATGGCCTGTATGTCCTTAAAGACTGTGTTAGCTGTTTTCACACTTAAGCACAAACATTACCACTACAGCCCCATTGTTCAGAGCGTGCCACATATAGGCCCATTCCTGTAGCTTCATTCTTTAAACATCCTATGTTAACAGTTTATTTCTGGTGGCACTGGAGGGAACTGTGAATGAAAATGAAGGCTAAATTTGACATTTATAATCCCAGTCTTCTTCTGTTAATTAAATTATGGTATAAACTTTTTTCTAACTTTGCTCTATCATAGGTACACTGGACACTACTTTATAACCACTCTTCTCTACTCCTTTTTCTTGGGTTGCTTTGGAGTGGATCGTTTCTGCCTGGGGCACACAGGCACAGCAGTGGGGAAGCTTCTCACTCTTGGAGGACTGGGAATTTGGTGGTTTGTGGACTTAATTCTTCTTATCACTGGAGGACTGATGCCCAGTGATGGGAGCAATTGGTGTACTATTTATTGAAAAGCAGAAAACTTGCAACTCTGGACTTCAGCTGAAAAAGGAACATAAAGAGGGAAGTCTTAACTTGACATTGCTGGAGAGGTGATGCTTGAATTCTGCTCTGTTGCAAGAAGACAGACGATATTGGTGTACTCCTTTTACAATGAAATGGTTGCCATAGAGCCTCATCAAATGGAATTAGCAGCAGAAATGCTCATTCTGGTGTACATACCTCATTTGAATGGAAGCTGTACTTTTTCCTAGCCAAAACAGATTGGGAGGATTTCTACCTTTGTAGAATAAGCCTACTCAGTGGACTTCCACTGTAGTAAAGGTATTGTATTGCTCTATATTCTTAACTCCTCTGTAGCATTCTGGGAAGTACTAAAATAGAAATTGTGGTATACTGCAATCTGCTTAATCCTAGCTGGCTCTGCTGTTCATCTAAGAATGTTTTTTTTTTAAAAACCACCATGCAGCCAGTGACTGGGTATTCTTCTTAAGGCTAATATTGCAAAACTTACTGCTGTTTAGAATTCTTTAGTGAAGCTGGTCACACTTCCTCTTAAAAATTCAAGTCTCAAAAGTCTATTGAAAGGTGAAAGCAGCTCTTTTCTCTCTGGAGGAAAGGAGCTGGGCCTTGCTTTGTTTTGCATAGTAGTTTTATAGAAGGAAGAAGCAGCATGACTTTTGCACCAGTTTTGCCTTCTTAAAAGCTGGTGTAAAGGGAAAACAGCCACCTCCCTTGCCTTGCTTGTGATGCAGCCACTGGACTTTGCCCTCTGGTACGTAGAAACATGAAGTCTGTGGCATCCCTTCCTCATACTCTAATTTTACTTATGGGAATGGGACACCAGCTGTTTCTTGCCTATATCAGGACTACTCCTTTGTAAAAGTCAGATCCCAAATGTGTTTGCAAAACCACAAAAATCCAGTATGGTCTCCCCAAAGACTCTGTCATAATGCATCCTTGTCAAAAACTCTGAAGGTTTTCTTGAGAAAGGTATGCCTAACAGAGAGTTCCTCTGTTCAGCTGTTTTGAGAGAGCAGGCAATTCGTATTTCTGAAGCAAAACTATACCGTCAGTGTTGGCCTCATTTTAAGAGAGTCTCCCACATGCCTTGGGTTCATTAGCACCTAAGTTTGCCTCTCTTTGCTTGTAGTAGAACCTTGCAAATATGTTTACATGGTTATTATCAGCAAATGCAGAATCCAGCAATTCTAGGCTGTGGATTAGCAGTTTGTTGTTGGCAAAAAGACTTTATTTCTGTAAGCATCATGTGTGAGGGAAAGTTACAAGAGAGTAGCCCGCAGGAGTACTTACTTAAGGATTAAAATCTGTTTCCATTCTACCAAATGTGTTTAGCTAGTGCAGGTTTTTTTTTTTCCAAAAAATCTTTCCTGAAGGTCTAGGCTCTTGAACTTTGAATCTGAGATAATACTTTAGAAGTCCTGCTATAAAACATGTTAGTGGCCTGTTGGGATAGCCTGAGGAATGCTGGCATTCAAAGCTTATTATTAGAAGCTGCCGTGAAGTACCAACTGGAGGAGGCTGAGTGTGCCACAGGGGTTAGGAAGAAATATTCGTGAAAGCAGATGGATGGGCTAGAGCCTCCAGGGTTTTACTGGTTCCTTTGAGGAGGGCCGGCAATCTGAGCATATCTGCATTAAACGTTTTTGGGTTTTTTTACTCTTGCAGGCAACCGTTGGCAGTTGATGAATCTTCCTCTGCAGTGTTCCATGCCTGGCATCCCCTTCATAAAACGGATATTGGACTACCCCATAATCCCTTATGGGTTGGGTTTGTGTCCAGAGGCTCTCACCTTGAGAGAGGACATGGGACCAGTGAACGTCAGCTCCTTTCTACTTATATAGTTGTATGGAAATGTAGTTTTTTTGCTATTTGGTCTCATATGGATTGAAGGAACTTTAAAAAGAAATTAGCTTCTTGCATATTCTTGATGCACACTTTGTACATATGGTCATCCCCCTCCCCTCCATGGCTCTTGTTGCTGGGCTGTAATTTAAAATCTCACACATTCCTTTGCTGCAGAAGGGCAACTTTTAATCAATTTCATCTGGAGTCACTGTCAAGATGGCATCTTCATTTCCTCGCCGCACCACAATGGCCAGAGTGTTGGTATTTTGCACAGCATCTGATACATCTCGGGTTGAAGTGACAGTTTTTCCATTAATTGCTATGATGACATCACCATCTCTGAGGCCAGCACTGCAACCCAAAACCAGAGATTTTAAAATTTGCACAGCAATTTTACTTAATCATCTACCAGTAGTAGCCACTACAACAGTCAAAGGGTTATCCTTACTTACCTATCAAAGTTCTCATATATTAGTTTCTGAGCTTGCAAAGAAGCCTGTCCCCTTAAAAGCACAAAGCTGTGTCACTAGAGGACATGACACTTGGGGGGTGGGTTAGGGCTTGTTATACAACTTCAGTCTAGGTTTTCTTTATAGAGGTGAAGCCACCAGTATTTATCATAATAGGATAGATGGTCCACAAGATAATACACATTACAGTTTCTTCATGAGTACACCTAGTCTTATACTGTACTTGTTATTTCATAAATCACATGAATCTTTTGCCCAGTGCCACTAGGAAGAGAGTAATATTCATGGAAGAGGACAACTAATGCTATTTGAATTCTATTCTAATGCTTTTGCTGCTAGAAGGATGAATTGGATATGTTCAAAAGCAGCTACTGAAGCTTAGTAAACACACTTCAAAGCAAATGTTTACAAGGGCTTATGTATATTTGTGTTTTAATGAAGCCAACAGGCAAATAGATGAGGTATGTTCTGCAACCAGAAGAACTGTTCCTACTGAAAGACAGAAGGCATCACCACCAGCAGCAGAGTGAATTTTTGGGATCCAGACTGCTTCTTTTGACTCCAAATGCTGAAGATACTGAGCAGCCATACTTAGTCCACTCACAAAGCTCAAGAGACAGCATCTTATTTTGTGTTTTGTTCCTGACATTTTAATTGGAAGTGGAGTTTGCTGCTGCTAATGTAAGAAAGCCTTAGATTAATGGGGGCAAAAAATTATTCTGAAAAATCCATCTTGTGGCAGCTTCTGCTTCCAAGCAACATGACCTTGTAGTTATGGGTGACTTCAACTTCCCTGATTTGTACTGAGAGATAAATTATTACGTGTCCAAAGTCACACAACTTCCTGCTGTGCCTGGCTGACAACTTTTTTCAGATGGTGAAGGAACTATGGGGATCAGCCATATTATTAATGAACAGGTAAGAGTTGGTAGATGGGGTGAATGTGGAGGGACCCATAGGGGGTAGGGACCATATCCTTCTGGAATTCCTTTTGCTGTGCAGAACCAAGGAGGTTTGTAGCCAGGCATGTATGTTAAATTTTAGTAGGGCATACTTTAATGAACTCAGAGGCATGATGAGAATCATTCTGTGGGCAAGAATGCTGAAGGGAAAGGAGCAAGTGAAGAGAGATTTCCTAAAATGAATTCTTGCAAGCTCAAGCCATCACTATTCCAACAAGACAGAAAGATTGTGGAGGTTCCAAGAAGGCAATGGATGAACAGAGCACTCCGTGATGAACTAAGAAAGAAAAAAAATGTTTGAGAAGTGGAGGGGAAAATGTACCTCTAACAAAGAGTTTCTGAGGGCTGCAAGGCACTGTAGGCCAGCTATCAGGCCAAAACTCAAAGTGAACTGGGATTGAATAGGGAGGCTTGATACAACAAGAAAAACTTCAGTTGTGCAAGGAGCAAACAAGGTAGAAGCAGTAGTCCCACCACTGAGTGAAAATGGAGAAACTGACAGGACAGAGAAAGCAAAAAGACTCAGTGCCTATTTTGACTCATTTTTCCCCTGAAGTAAGAGAGCAGGTTTATCTAGAGATGAGATTAGGCAAAGCACTGTTGGTTGACACAGGCAGAGGTTGTTGAGATGTGTTTGGCTGTACACAGATCCCTTGGGCCAAATGCTATGCATGTGGGAGCACTCAAAAGAGCTTTCTAGAGAGCTTGCAGAGCCTTTATCCGTTATCTTCAAGATCTCTTGGAGAGCGTAAGATGTGCCACAGGACTGGAAGAGACTGAACGTTATCCAAATCTTCATAAAAAGTAAAAAAAAATGACCCAAGAAACTATAGGCCACTAAGTCTGACCTCTGCCCCAGGAAAGATACTGGAGAAGATTTTAAGGGGGTCAGTCTGTGAGCAACTGAAGGACAACTTTGTGATCTGGGGAAGTCAGCACAGATTTGCCCCTAACAGGACTGGCCAGACCAATCTTGTTTCCTTCTGAGTGATGAGCTTTCCGGATTATGGGAATGCTTGTTTACCTGGATTTCAGTAAAGCTTTTGACAAGTTCTCCATGATGTTCTGATGGGTAAATTGAAAGACTGCGGACTGGACTCTTAAGTTAGGTGGATAAGAAACTGGGGCCTGCACCCAGAGAGTACTTGTCAGTGGCATTTTATCTAGTTGGAAAGAGGTGTCCAGTGGGGTGCCACAGGATTCCTATAATTGTGATTGTCACAGGACTCCTCTGATTGTTTTATTGTTTTGTTTACTGTCTACTTTATGCTGTTAGCCGCCTTGAGTCTGTATAGAATGGGCAGGATATAAATATAATGTAAATAAATAAATAAATTATCTGGAGAAGGGGGTGGAGGGACTACTCATTTGCAGATTACACCAAACTGGGAGGAGTAACAAGCACCCTGGAAGACAGAGAATGAAATCTGAATAAACAAAAAGTGGGAAGATGTGACAAGCTGCAGTTCAACAAGGATAAGTGCAGAGTTCTACATCTGGGTAACAAAAATGAGAAGTACACACAGTGGATGGGGGATGCATTACATTGCAGGGGTGGCCAACGGTAGCTCTCCAGATGTTTTTGCCTACAACTCCCATCAACCCCAGCCAGCATCGCCAATGGCTGGGGCTGATGGGAGTTGTAGGCAAAAACATCTGGAGAGCAACCGTTGGCCATCCCTGCATTACAGGGTTGCAGTGTGTGTGAATATGGGTGGACTGTAAGCTAAATATGACCAGTCAATGTGATACAATGACAAAAAAAGTTAATGTGATGTTGGGGTGTATCAGCGGAAGCATAACATCCAAATCACAAGATGTTATACTCCCATTAGACTGCATCTAGAGTACTGTGAGCACTTTTGGAGGCCTCACTTTAAAAAGGAAGTGGGCAGAATGGAGCAGGAGCAAAGGAGCTGGCAAAGATGATCAGGGGCCTGGAAACTAAGCCCTATAATGAAAGGCGGAGGGACTTGGGAATGTTCAGTCTAGAGGAGGGACATGATTGCTAGATGAGTATTTGAAAGTCTGTCACACTTAGAGAAGGTCAGGGAACTGTTCCTGTTGGCAGCAGAGGACAGGACTCACAATAAGGTGGAAAGGTACTGGCTGGATATGTATGTCCCCTTCCAACTTGATGATTCCTTTATCTTTGACTCCCTTACAAGTCTCAAGCACGCACTTAAAATTTCCATCCAGTACAAAGATTTCAGTTAGCTAAGATTTTTAGCCAAAAGTCATGTCATGATTGGTTGGTTCAAAATCAGGGTGCATGTACAAGATCAACTTTTTTCTTTTGTCCTTTGAGAATATATGGATATAAAGGATCTAATTTGCAGCCAGATCATTAAGTAGTTATCTGCATGAGCTCATGGGTGAATTAAGTCACTACCCACTACCTATTATGTACCCCACCCACCCCCCGTCCTGTAAGAGCTGGTAAAGAATCACAAGTTTGAAGGCAGAGCTATGTAAAGCTAGCTGTTTCTAAACAATAAACATGTTCACCATTTATTGATGTTAACTGGCACACTGGACTATCCCTTATTCAATTAGTTCACTACCATTTCAATAAGTTTGTCAGCACTTTAAATGAATACAGAGGACAGAGAAGAGAAGAAAAAACCAGAGCATTTACAGCTGAAAAGTGCCCCTATGATTCAGTTCTGCTCTTCTCAGTTTGAAAGTGTTCAAGCCACCCAAGATTATCCTTTGTGGGGAGACTCAGGTAACAGAGTGGGTACATTGTTATCAGATTGAGAAAGAGGTACTTTCAAGTTTAAGGCATATTCTGAGAAGCAAGACTGATTCTTTTTTCTGCTTTCTGTCCCACCCCAAGTAATGTGTTGTATTTTACCTTGCAGCAGCTGTTCCTGGAATCACTTCATAGACATAGACCCCAGAGCTCAGGTCTGGGAAATCCCTATCTCTCCGCTTCAGCTCACGGATAAGACTGAGAAGAAAAAACAGAACGCTCAACCGGGCCATCTAGAACCCTACATTAACAAAGATACCTCGAGCATTGTTAACAGAAGTCCACCCTAAGTAGCAAAGTGTGGACATCGAGTGAGCCTAAGGCCTGGATCGAAAACAGCCTGTACTGAAAGACTCCACCATGCCAGCAGAAACTATAACTGGGAATGGAAGAGTGTGTGTGTTGTGTATCCTTAGGGCTTTTAATTCCACCAGAGGACATCTGGCAGCAAAAGGTGCTATGCAGTACAGCTGAGACATCATATGGACTGCCTTTGTCCTGGAACCTAAAAAAGGGCAGTGGTGATTGGTCTCTGAGGAGGCCCATCTTCTGGCAATTTCCTTTTTCAAAAGGTCTTTTGAAGGTGTAAAGCATCATTTCTCTTGAGTGGCAACACTTCCCAATTGGTACATTTCCTCCAAGCCCATTTTATCTGCCTTCACTTAAGAATTGTTCTGTCTTTTGAGAAAATGTATGTTAAGCTTCCTTACTCCTAACTGCCAGCAGAAACTTCAATATCCACAAGAGATCCCTGCCCTTACAAGTGAATAGATTGCAGAAGCCAGCAAGAGATCTGGGTTCTTCCGCAGGGCTAAGAAATGACCACAGAGAAAGCCCATGAGCTGGCAGAAACCCTCACAGGGACTGAGGATAACCAACAGGTGCTGTTGTAGTGAGTGAAGTTGACATGGGCCATGAAAGTCTTTACAGATGCTGGTGCCATCAGCACTTTGGACTTAAAAACAGAAGGCAACCACTATAAGGACTGCAAAATAGGTGTGATATGATCTCTGAGGCCTCCCCCCAAAACAGACAGGCTGCCAAATTTTGCATCAACTATATTGCCTGAATCCATGAGGTCAGACTGAAACAAGTCAAAGGCAGATATATATCATCCAGATATTTCTGTAACTGCTTAACCACTACCTGGTCCAATAATTTTGCCAAAATGAGAAAGAGTCTGGCCTGTAACTAGCCAACACTTGAGCATCCAAAGAAAGCTTTTCCTATAAAGCTTATTTAGGGGAAAGCCTCTGACCATTGAGAAGTTCACAGTTCTCCATAATATAGTACACATGTAGCGACTCCTTGCAAGATTTCACAAACCATGATAGGCAAGGGTTCAAACTACAGGCAGTAGCTCCCACTGAACCCTAGAACTCTTGTCAACATCCCTCCGAACAAAGTTTGAGTCTAGTGGCACCTTTAAGACCAACGAAGTCTAATTCTGGGTATATGCTTTCATGTGCATAAACACTTCTTCAGATACACTGAAGAACTGAATTCACATAAAGGCTTATACCCAGAATTAAACTTTATTGGTCTTAAAGGTGCCACTAGACTCAAACTTTGTTCTGTGGCTACCTACTTGAAACATCCCTCTGATAAGAATGAAATGATCCATCCAAAAGAGGCAGCAGACACCACAACCAAAGAATCTATTGATAAATTGGCATGCAAGTTGGATTGAATCTGGAGATTTTTTAATAAATTAATCATAGTAAAACATTATAGCTAAAGGTTAAATTCATATTTCTGTTTTTAGGACTTTGATCAAGTTCAGATCACCCTAAATAAATGAGCTTGACACATTTCCATCAAAGTTACAATCAGGTAACCACAAAGTGGTTGCAATTCTCAGATCATAATTCTAACAAGTAAACTGAGCCTGCTTTGGGGGGAGGGCAGGATATAAATTTGAGAAATAAACTTTAAAGCAAGAGATAGCCAGAGGAGGAGAGAAACTGAGGGGTAAAGAACTTACTTGAAAGTGAGAGGAAGCATGCGGAGTCCCAAGTACTTTTTCTTGGGTCTAATCTTCCCTAAGGAGACAGAGGATCAAACGCATTATTACAAAGTCAAATAAAATGTACAGGCCAAAATCAAAACTTATCCCCCATCCTATGCGAACAAAGCCTATATGTTTGTAGAAAGCTCTGCGAGCAAGACCACATTGCCCAATATGTCCACTAAACACACACACGTAAATATAAGTATTTTAGAAGTGTGTATTATCTCCATCCCTCCAAAAGTAAGTCCAAATCTGCTTATGATTTAACTGCTTGCCAAAGAAAAGCTATCAGCAAGAAACTTTAGTCCAGCAACTAGATCAGAAACTCAACAAAAGCCCTCCAGAGTAAGATTCTGTCAGAAGTATAAGAGTCAATGGCTGGGTTCAATATAAGCACCTACTGGGTTGCAGCCAGCAATACTGAGGCTACATCTGGTTTTGGCTGCCAGCAACTCACTACTGCTGTGGCTTGCCCAGGAACTTTCCTGGTAAGTTAAAAGGCCAGCCTGCCCCTTTTTGGATCTGGATGGCATGAACAGTATCTACTTATGTATGGCCTACTTTATATTGCATGTGACCCAACAGGCCATGGTTCATTCCCAACATGCCACACTCTGCCTATAAGCTGAGGTACCATGTGTGAAATTTACCTCAGAAAATCAAGACCTTTTTACCAATGAATTTTCCTAATACACTTACCTTTCACTTGCCGATTGTGAGACTCTTCTAGGAACTGGCGGATTCGATCTGAGGGAATGGCAAAGGAAATGCCAGCTGTTACCTTCAATGTGTTCATTCCAATGACTTCTCCATCCTATTGGGAAGGTCAAACAGTTGTGATTAAACTAGAGGCACTCAGGTGGATACAACTTGGCAAAATTGAGCAGGGGGTGACATTACTTGAACATCCACCCACATTCAAGAAGTACATAGTAACAAACCTCTCACCAGAGATGTGGGAGTCAGGAAGGAGCACCATTACATTATGAGGAGGGGAGGACAACAAACCAAAGCAATGGCAGTCATAAACAGAAAAAGCACTGAAATACCAATATCTAGAAATAAAGGAAAATACTCTGCTTAAAACTTTCAATGAAATATTCTCAATGCTATATTTTTGTTCAAATAAAAGCTGTATTATTATAACCCAAACATTGTTTGGATAATGGACCAAAACAGCTGCTGTATTTAAGCCCAAGCTCTTTGCTATCTTATTAACAGGTATCTTGGATGAAGAAAAGTTTTCTCTACAACCATATCAGAGGTATGGAGGGAGGGGAGATTACCTTTCTCAGTTTTTAAAACTTTTTCCTACCCATCACTGCTATAGCCTTGTTATATTTAATCTTGACATGGTACTACTGCTGGTGAAGGAGGGTCTACAACCTGAGTGTTCTTCCCACAAAGAGCAAACTGATCAAAGCTCTGCACGCATCATTCTTGGGGAATCTAATCGATGGGATTAGTTTGGAAATCAGTTGGGCCGAATTTGGAGATAGAAAGATGGGATCTCTCTTGCGTACTCAGAAATAAGGAACACATCATTAAAAGTGATGACAGTTTATGATACAAGCACAACTCTGGTAAATCTTCCATCAACTTAGACAAAATTTAGAGGCAAGGAAGAGCAGCAGCAAGTCTTACCAAATTCACCAAGGGCCCTCCAGAGTTTCCATACTGGAAGAGAAGAGAATTGAAAAGAAAGTTCATTATCCATGATCCATTTCTTCAGACAAAATTCGTGGGAAACAGAATATTTGCAGACAGTTTACAGCCCCTTAATCTGTGTCTAAAAGGGCCTCAGTAAACTGATAGACCAGCCTTTCTGGATCTAATCAGAGCTTGGAAGGTAAACAGGGTTGGCCTTGGTTAGCATTTGAATGGGATACCACCAAGCAAGACTGGGGTTGCTATGCAGAGGAAGAAATGGCAAACACCTCTGCTTATCTCTTGCCAGGAAAACCTCATGGTCCTGAGGTCACCACAAGTCAAGTGATTTGGCAGCACAAAATTATTTAAATAAGCATTTTGAGAAAGTTCATAGCAACATAGGAGCATAAGTTGACAAATCACCTTTGTTTTCTGTAGTCATTCACTCCCACCCAAAACCTCACATAAGTTCCAATGCACTCATGGAAACATATGTATGCAGGTGGGTAGGTTGCCCATTTCCCATCAAATGAGGAAGCAGACTTGCCTGTGCATAGAAATACAGATTTTCCAGGCTACAGAGGTCAAAGTTCTCTTGTAAGTGGGCAAAGTCCTATTTTTTGCATTCCTTTGTTTCCTGAGAGCTGGGATGTAGAAGTCTGATCCCTCTATCTCTGGTGAAGCCATGCAAAAAGCCATGCTTGGTGGTATTAAAATGGGATGGAGAAGTGTGCTTCTTTAGGGATCAGACTCTCATAGTGGGGCTTGAAAAAGTGTGGAAAGCCAATTCTTTATCATGCGTGGTGGCAATGCTGCTATCAGTTCCCCAGAGGAGTCTCTTACATTGATTATGGCATCTGTCTGAATGTATTCCATATCAGAGTCCTTCAGTCCAAGCTCTCTGCCATCTCTCTGAGTGCTGCTTACAATTCCTGTTGTCACGGTGTTTTGCAAGGAGAAAGGGCTACCCAGAGCCACCACGAATTCCCCAGGCCGAAGGTCAGAGGATCTGCCCAACAGGAGAACTGGGAGAACCATCTACACAGTAATGGAAACACTTAAGCTTGTAAACTTGCCTTGTCTCCTGTGGCAATACAGAATTTCCTCCAGGTGAGTGAGCAATTACACTTTAGAAAAAACTGTTTGGTACAGGCTAAAAATTGACTCTTATAAGCTAGTAAAAATGTTATGGACTTAATTGAAAGTGACTAAACATTAGGCATGAGATAACTGGAGCTACAGGGCAGGGTGAACCCAAGACATCTTGAGGCTCAAGGCAAAATATAGTTGGTAGAATATAAACTGCTTTAAAATAGACAGTTTCCCACAAAGTCTAAAGCTGCCACTGTACAACCACCAGAGATGTCCATAACAGACTAGATGAGACCTTCTGGTTGTGCTTAATTTGACACCCCCCCCCCCCAGCTAAGTACTGCTATTATCTTCCCACACCCATAACAGTACTTTCCTATTCTTTTCCAACATTTTCTCCTCAAACTGAAATCTCATCTAACAGATATGAATTCTTCTCCTTAAACACTAAAATGTCTGCTTCCGTCTGGAAATCCAAGATTCAGACATAAAAATATCCCTACACAAACCAAGGCACGTGACCTCGATATACATTTTTTCTTCCAAAGTGATATGAGTCTATGGAATACCAACAATGCTGAAAATTTCCCTAAAGTTCCCCGCCCCCCCCCCCCCCAAAATACCCAAGAGATTCTCCCACACAGACCTGAATTTGTGGCAGATAATGAGTGGGGGGAACTCTGGGTTCCAACCAGTGTTCCCTCTAAGCTGAGTTAGCGTGAACCAGCTCACAGATTTTTAGCCTCTAGCTCACACATTTTTGTCTTAGCTCAGGAAAAATAGCCCTGGAGCATTAGCAGTAGCTCACAACTTTAATGCCAGTAGCTCACAAAGTAGAATTTTTTTCCACAAGAAGCTGCAGCTTAGAGGGAACATTGGTTCCAACATGTCGTTTGCACTAAGTCTGTAACTTCTCACAACTTCAGTCTCAGCAGCTCGAAACTTGTGGGCTAAATTTTGCCCCCACCCCACCTATGCCAGCAAAAAGGCCAAGGCAGCAGAATTTGTGCCTCTAGAAGTCCATGGCCCCATTCAGGAAGAAAGGTTGTACTCACATTGGTGTTTATTTTTATCAGGGCAATGTCCAGCTTGTGATCGACATCTCGGACTTTGGCATCAAACTGGTGGCCACTCTTGAGCTCCACTTGGATTCTGTGCTTGTTAGTGAGAACGTGGGCATTGGTGATGATCAGACCATCCTCGGACACAATGAAGCCCGAACCACTGGACACCAGGACCTCTTTGTTTGAGTAAGGCAACCTGTCCCAGGATCACAGACATTTTTTCCATCATTGCCAACTTTATTGTTTAAGTCAAGGCCTTAACAAGTAAAGAAAGAGGTAATACTTGCAGAGGAACAATGGCAGTTAGGAAGCACTCTCAAACTCACTGCGGTTCAAATGTGCCTCTCTCAGTTTTTGAGATAGAAAATGTCCTGCAGCTTTTCAGACTAGTTCATCTTGAATGCGGAAGAAAGTTGCTGACTGGCTGGCACTCCTGTGATATCACCAGTAACCTCCCATTCAACTTCCAAAGAAGTTTTTAAAATACTTGTTTAAAGGAAACTGAGAAACATGAATATATAGATGAGAATACAGGTGGTGTATTTAAAAAGCAGGCAGCCTAAGAGGCTGATATAAGTACTGACAGAAATAAAGGGGGGGGGGAGTTATCCCAGAACTTCAGATGATAACTGTCCTTTCTCTCACACACAGGAGGCCTTTTCTAAAATTTTATTTATTTACATTATTTATAGCCTGCCTTTCTCATTGGGACCTAATGTGGATCACACAGCATGAGTCCATACAATGTTGTGCGCTGCAATACATATGTGAAATCTTCAAAAGGCAATGCATGCTTTCTTCAATGTTTTTGGTTTTATTCAAATGTAGATCTATGTCAATTGAACCTAATCATTAGCTGATTAAAATCCACACAACTTACTGATGAAGATACCTTTTAATGGGGGGTAAAGGTGCAACCTGTGCAAGCACTGAGTCATTACTAACCCATAGGGTGATGTCACATCATGACGTTTTCTTGGCAGACTTTTTGTTATGGGGTGGTTTGTTATTGCCTTCCCCAGCCATCTACACTTTACTCCCAGCAAGCTGGGTTCTTGTTTTACCAACCTCGAAAAGATGTAAGGCTGAGTGAACCTTGAGCCGGCCACCTGAACCCAGCTTCCATGGGATTGAACTCAGGTTGTGTGAGTAGAGGTTGGAGTGCAGTACTGCAGTTTTCCACTCTGTGCCACAGTGCTCGTCTAATGGTGAGATACCTCTCACTTAAATAAGTATTCCCAATTCTAAAATGCTGCCTTTTAGAGAGATTGAAATGAGAGAGATGGAAATTAGTCATCTCTCTGCTTACCTCCTCTCCCTTGAAAAGAGCAGAGCCCACTGAAGCACTACAGGAGCTGCTATAGTGCTGCAATGCAATTTCCAGCCCAGAAAACAGAACACTGCAGCCCTATGGCTGCTTCTTCATGACCTTCAAAGGGTATTTAAGACAAACGCAGTCAGGACACCATCATGGCCATTTCTGGCCTGCCCTTCATTGTTCCAGTGGCTTAGCACCAGCATAGCTAGAACAAGTGCAGCCACTGCTGGAGAAGTCAGAGAAGGACAAGACAAATTACAGTAAATGGAAAAGTTGGGTAGTGAAAAGCCAGGTAGATGGAGAGCGCAATCTAGCAAGGCAGCCCTTCCGTTACCTGCGGAAGAGTTCCAAGTGCACAACTGCCGGAGCAATCTTCTCAACCACATCAGCAATGAAGTTGAACTTGTAGCGCAGGCTATTGGTATCCACAGCACCTGAAAGACCCAGGATACTGGAATCACTCACCTGACATGGAGCAGGTATGACACAATGATGAACAGAATGCCAAGGTGATCCTGAACAGAGCTACACCCTTCTAAGTCCACTGGAGTAATTGGGCTTAGAAGGGTGTAACTCTGCTTTGGATGGCACTGTCAGTTGTGATCTGGGAGGTTGCCAGTTAAAATCTCAGCTCAGCCACAGACTCCATAAGTGGCCCTGGGCAAGTCATGCTTTCTTCCTCACCTACAGAATAGGGATGGTGACAGTGTCCTACTTTGAAAGGTTGTTGTAAGGATTGCTATGGTAATGATATATATGAAGTCCTCTGAGCCCTGGAAGTAATATTATTATTATAACTTCATCTGAGTGACCAAAATGCATTGCAAACTAACATCATCATTTCAAATGAGCATATTGAATGCTTTCAAATTAAGTCCATGGACACCTTCAGATATGTCACTTGATCATTTTATATCAGTTATATATATGGACAAATGACAACCTCTACTGAAAGAAAAATGTGTGATTTTATACAAGATACAGACATATAAATGATTTCAAAATGTTGTAGTACTTGAAGTGTTTTGATGTTTGTCACCTTGAGGACCCTGAGTTGGGTTGAAAGGCACCACAGAAATGTTACAAATAAAGAATAAAATAAAAAGCAACAAAAATGTTGCACTCAAACAAGTTCTGGATCTTAGTAGGATGAAAGTTCATATGTAAAGAAATGTCTGACTTTAGTTAATGAAACTTTTACTTTTGCCTTATTGGTCAAACTACAAATGATACTGCAGATTTATGAATGGAAGCCCATATATGCCTTCAAATGGAGGGAACCAATCTGTTTGGGAGCTTGATGGGTGGGGGTGTTAACTCTTTAACCCTAATTTCTCCAGAAATATCTCATCCTTGCCTTAAAAACCCAGCTTTGCAGTCAGGAAAATAACATGAGGTGGGAGTTAATACTCTTCATTTCATAGTGCTGCAGCCTGACCGATATCAGACCCCCCCCCCTCACAAGTACTTTCTGCAGCTAACTTACAGGTCTGGGGAAACCACTTAAAGATCTCCAGTGTGGCCTCTAGTGCAATGGCCTGGTCTGAAATCCACTTGTATTTCTGATGAAGGTGGAAGCTGAAATGCCTAGCTCGGTAATTTCAAGTCAGTTTTGTTAGTCATTTGAAAACATAATGGTTTGAACTTAAAAGCAGACATTGGGGGTGGAGGCACTGCAAACAAAAAACAGAACAGTGTTCTCCTGGCTTTCCCCTCCCCATAAATTAATCAAAATCTCCCCAAATGTTTTCCCTGGGTTCTTTCTTCCTGGATCAAAATCCTACAACTCATTTATTCCAGTTGGCAATAGCAGCTGTGATGGGAGGTTAAATAAAAAGGATGGGTAGGGGGATGCCACTGTAATTTGCAGCCCCTCAGCAGTGGCACCGATGTAAAAATCAAAACTTCATGAAATTCAGCCACAGACCTCCTGTGCCCAGTTTGCGCCTTGCATAAATTTTAAAACCAATTGTGCACTCCAAAGCAGAGTTATACCCCTACTAAGCCCACTTACTTCAACAGACTTAGAAGGGTATAACTCTCCTTTGGATTGCACTGTAAGTGGCACATTCTTTTCTGCTGGTGGTTAATTAAGATCTGAGGTTTTGCAAATGTGATGACCTTAACTAGCCTGAAGGTTTGATATCAATGCTTAGCTACTAACTGTGCTGTCAGTAATTTAGCTGTTGATTTAACAGTTTCCTTCCTTTTTAGAACATTCAGAAAAGCCATTCATACACTTTCATGAACCCCAGAAAGAAAGACTTCCCCAAATTTATATATCCAAGTCAGTTTCTATCTCAGAATTTAGCTGTGCAGTGAAATTGCTTCATAATTCCGCTGACAGCTGCAAGGCTCACATCTGCATATAGATCATTTGGATGAAGTTGGTTCTTCGGGCCCTATTTTCAGTTCTCATTCTCTAATCCAACTACAACTAGTGATAATATTTAAAACAGCTCTGCATTCCAAAATAAGCTTGGAGTGACCCCAACTCATACAGGCTCAGAATATGGAGACTGTGCTCTGCAAAGTGCCATGGAGTGGAGCTTGGCCCAAAGACAGGTTTTGAGCAAAGCTCATCAAAACATCCTCAGATCTTCACTGTTCTACTGCTTAGCAATACAATCCAACAGAACTCCTGGGCCACCCCACAATGGAGAACTTTGCTTACAAAATTAGGCTTTGGACCAGGGAACAATTTATAGCACCTTGCAGGATACCAGATCTTGATTCCAGAGGTGCATGAGTAAGAGTGGCTGAAAACCGTTTTGAGAGTACAGCATCCACAAAGCCTTATTCTTCAACTACCAAGCAATGAGGAGCACAGGATTGCAATAGTAATTTTGCTTCAGTGTGCTTTAATCAAAAATCTAAGCTTTGCACCAGGCACCCCTCTATAGCATGTCATAAAGTACAGTCTCCAGATTCTGGACTCACACGAGCTGGGATTGTCTGAAGCCTGTTTGGGAGTACAGCATCACTTCCCTGTTATTCTTCATCTACTTAGCAATGCAATGTATGTAATTCTTGGTTGCACACTACTTTGAAATCCTCATTGTACTGAAGAATAACAAACCAGGAACTTTAAATAATAAACTAGTTACAGGAACCAGCTTCAGGTAGCTTGAATCACCTGTGTGCCTGATAAGAATACATAAACAGACACTGAGAAGGTAGCTGCTGCCAGTCTGAGTAGACAATACTGACTTTGATGGACCGAGGGTCTGATTCAGTATAAGGCAGCTTCAAATGTAGCTGGGATGTCATGAAAGTCACCTGCAGTACTAGAAAAGAGCAAGAGACCAGCAGCATCTTAAAGACTAATAAAATGTGTGGCAGAGTATGAGTTTTTATGAGTCATTGCTCACTTCAGATACAGCAATGACTCACAAATGCTCATACTGTGCCTTGAATTGTTAGTCTTTTAAGGTGTACTGGACTCTTGCTCTTTTGTGCTGCTACAGACAGACTAATATGACTACTCATCTGGATCATCTGCAGTAGTTCATTCACACCTTTGCTGCTGCAGTTACTCAGCTGATTTAGACACATGTCTGAAACAGCCTTTACCTGGTATGCTTGGTTGGCTCAAACAGCCTAGCTAGAGATGCCAGGTCTTGTTCCACCATAAGATGCAATTATAAATAAAAGCCTAATAGTTTGTTCAGGGAAGGAGGGGATGTTAACCCTTCAACTTTCACCCAGTTCATTATTCAAAACTGGACTCGACAATTCCTATGGCATTTGAACAGAAGAAAATTGTCTTTAAATACCAGGCATCTTCTTCTCATCTGTTTGACCTATGCTGGGCAGTTTTACCTACTTTAGTCCCGCCCTCTACCCATCTAGGCAACCCTGGGCCAGCCTGGTCTCCCAGACAACCTTACAGGGCAGACTGGGGATTGGAACCCAGGTCTCCCCAGTCCTACTCGGGAGGCTCACTACCTCACCGGAAATGTTTCCCTCACTTTTTTCTCCGCAGCTACCCTTCTGCACAGCGATGACAGCCTGCTGGTTCCGAAGGCGCCTTTGCTGGTTCTCCGCCCGCAGGAGGCAGAGGCTGCGATAGGTCCGGCCGTCGCTGCCACAGACCGGCAGGGTGGACTCGGCGCACGAGCAGGTGCCCCGTTGCCGGCTCCCCGACCCAGAGGACTTCTGGCAGAAGAGGCCGTGAGCGCAGAGGCCGCCGGGGCCACACGCCTGGCCCTCCCCGGGCGCGCACTCCCAGCAGCAACCGCAGCGATCGGGTTGGAAAAGGCCCCCGACGGCGGCGCAGGCTTGGGGCGAGCGCGGAGGGCAGCGCGTCCGGTCGCAAGCCGCCGGGCAAGGCAGTCCCAGAGCAGACGGCACGGCCGAGAGGGCCAACACCAGCAGGAGCAGCATACGGAGCAGTAGGGCTGGCCCGCGGGCTGCTGCAGCCATGGTCGTCGTCCGGGCGCACGTGGAGGATGGGCGGGCGGAGGCGCTAATGAGGCGCCGCTGCAGCTCCCGCAGCCTCCTTCTCCTCGGGCATCCTCGGGGCCAGCAAGTCCAGCCCGGCAGGCGGAGGGCCTCTTTTATAGAGGGCGGCTTGGAGGGCCGCGGCCAAGAGGGGCCGGGAAAGGGCGAGCCCACCGTGCTCTGCGGGCACAAGGGTGGCTCCCTTGATCTTAAGTCGGGCGCACGGGGAGGGGAGGGGGAGTACGTTTCCAAAAACAGCCGCCTGGAACAGTGGGAATCTGGCATGAGCAAACAAAAATGAGCCAGCCCTTGAAAGATTTTGCATGAAAAATATACGGAGGCAAAACATTAAAATGAAAACGAACCCTAACACACACACACACCCCGGAGCAAAATTCAGCTCTCTCTTCCCATGAATCAGTAGAACAAAGTTGGAGTCCAGTAGCACCTTTAAGACCAACATAGTTTTATTCAGAATGTAAGCTTTCCTATGCAGGCATATGTCTGATCTGATGAAGTATGCATGCATAGGAAAGCTTACATTCTGAATAAAACTATGTTGGTCTTAAAGGTGCTACTGGACTCCAACTTTGTTCTCCTGCTTCAGACCAACACAGCTGTCCACCTGAATATTCCTATGAATGGCATGAATATGGCAGAGCAGCCAGCAGGTATGTTCATGCATGATCTACAGAATGGTTAGCTGAGCATTAAGTGCCACATTATTGATATATTTTTATCCCATCCTTGCTGCAAGGGGTTTGGGTTAGTATTAGGATTGCCATCTTTAGGTAGGGAAATTCCTGTAGATTCTGGAGGTGGAGCCTGGGAAGGGAGCTCAGCAAGGTATAATGCCCTTCTCAAGCAGGCATTTTCTCCAGGAAAACTTAGTTCTGTAACATCCACTTAAATCCTTGGTCCTTCCACCCCCCCCCCCCCAAAGAACACCAAACTTCTTAGCCATTTAATCTGTTGAGATAGTCTTTTTTGCACCTTTTCCCATTCTACATTGTGTTATACTTTTTTGAGATGGTATGACAAGGGTACCCAGGATTCAAAATGTAGCCAGACTATAGATTTATAGAAAGACAATTTTTATTTTCAAGCCCTTTCATACTAATCCCCAGCACAGAACTTTTTCTCTGCCATCATACACTAAATCTGCGTTTTCAGTTTCAAGGACCAAACAACCTTTTCTTAAAAGGTAAAGGTAGCCCCCCTGTGCAAGCACCAGTCGTTTCGGACTCTGAGGTGACGTTGCTTTCACAATGTTTTCATGGCAGACTTTTTATGGGGTGGCTTGCCATTGCCTTCCCAAGTCATTTACACTTTACGCCCAGCAAGCTGGGTACTAATTTTACTGACCTTGGAAGGATGGAAGGCTGAGACAACCTTGAGCCGGCTACCTTTTTTTTTTTAATAAATATGTTTATGTTTTATTGACTTTAGTACAATTGGCCATTACAGCATATGGATGTTGAAATTACAAATAACCCTCCCCCCCCCACCCTCCCCATCTTCTTTTAGTCTTTTCCCCTCAGCCAAGGGCACAGAGTCCTGATCTTCCACTGAATGTCCTTCCTTGCTTCTCCTGAGATCCACTCTAAATAAGGGTTCCATCTGGTCTCGATTTCCTTGACTTTATCTTCCCACGTGGAATCCTTGTTGATTGTTGCCACGATGTCAGACTGTATGTAATCAAACAAATAGCTGTGCCAGCTTTCTATTGACCATTTACTTTTATCTTTCCATCCCAAAGCGATGACCGCCTTCCCCACCAGTATCATTGCCTTGACAAGGTTTTGCATGGGTCTGCTTAGTGCCGGACTTCCTATTGTGCTTAACAACATCATATTAAAGCCAATGGTTAATGGTACATTGCAGACTTTTCTAATAAATTGAATAATTTCCCCCCAAAAGGGTTTAACCTCTTCACACTCCCACCACATATGTGCAAACCAACCCTTAAATTGTTTGCAATGCCAGCACTTGGAGCTCACTCCTGGGAATATATTGGCTATTTGTGCGGGAGTTTTGTACCATTTTGTGAAATATTTATATTCCAGTTCTTTAAATTTGGTTACTTTAATCCTTTCTAGACCCTACAAGATTTTCCCAGCCAACCCCTCTGTTAACTGACCTTCATGATTCCAAATCTTTTGTAAATGTACTATTATTTTATCTTTATTTGAAATCATTTTTCTGTATAGTAACCCCACTAGACCCTTCCTTTGTTTGGCCATTACCTTATATATCTCTTCCATTGGAGTGTCTAACCAAAGCTCTCCCTTTTCACTGATCATCTTAACTCTCTTATGCAAGCCTGCTATGTTTAACCAGTATTGATTACCTAAATCTTCTATAATTTCCTGTAAGGGTTTTAGCTTACCACCCCTAAACATATCGTCCACTCTAAAATAGCCTTTGTTTTTCAGCCTTTCCCACCATTTTATAGCATGCACCTCCTTAACAATAGCTTCTAGGGGGCTCCACCTTGAAACCTTCCCTAGCCACTGTGGGTACCATTTCATCCAGGTTTCTAATGCTGCTCTTCTGGGCCCTATAGCTAATTTTAGATCTTTTGTCGACACTGTGGAAAAAAATCCAAATCTTCCAATGCCACTGTTGACTGCATTCTCGAAATTAATCCACTTCTGTACCTTATCCTCACTCAAATCTAGTAACGCTCTTAGTTGGAAGGCCTCATAATATTTACTTAAATTTGGGATTCCCCAACCTAATTCTGATTTAAGGTTGTATAGAATTCTCTTATGAAACCTACTGTTTTTATTATTAAAAATCCACACTTTGATTGCTTTATTCCATTGTTCAATTTGATTTTTCCTCAAACCTAAGGGTAACGTTTGGAATAAATACATTAACTTTGGTATCATGAACATTTTAAGAGATCTTATTCTAGATGATATCCCTAGTATTTTATGATTCCAATTATTCATATCCCTCTCTATTTTCTTCCATATTTTACCATAGTTCTCCTTTATCATTTTGTCCATATTTTTTTGCAGGACTATCCCTAAATATTTTAATCTCTTGGCTCCCATTCCTATATTCGTAATCCTATTTATTTCCTGTTTTTCCTCTCTATTAACATTAAGGTATAGAATTTCTGATTTTGCCATATTCACTCCGAGCCCTGAACACTTTTCAAAATCATCTAAAATTATCTTAATCTCTTTAACTCCGTCTTTTGGGTTAGACATAATTACTATGATATCATCCACAAATAAATTAATTTTCATTTCTTCATTACCTGACTTATACCCCTCTATTCTCCCGGCATTCCTAATTCGCTCTGCTAGTTGCTCTATAGCTATTATAAATATAAGCGGGGATAGTGGACAGCCTTGTCTTACCCCCCCCTTGAATTGGGAACGCTTGTGAGTGGTCAGTGTTGACTCTAACTTTGGCCTTACCTCCGTTGTATATTTCCTGTATAGCGTGTAAGAACCGTTCCTCTAAACCTATCTTCTTTAATATTTGCCACAAGAATTCATGTGAGAGAGTATCAAAGGCTTTATAAACATCCAACTTTAACAGAGCTATTTTTTTCTTTTGGCCATGGTGCAATACATTTAAGATATTTCTAATAGGATGGGCAATAGATCTACCCTCAATAAAACCGTATTGGTCCCCTTTTATGATTGACGGGATAACTCTCTTAAGTCTATTTGCTAAAACCTTAGCAAAAATCTTATAATCTTGATTTAGTAAACTAATGGGCCTATATGAACCTACTTCTTCCGGATCTTTCTGGGGCTTTAATATCAAAATTATTTCTGTTTCCTTCCATGAGTCCGGGGCTTTCTTTCCTTCCAAGACTTCGTTAAAAACTACCTGCAATTCAGGTGCTATAATTTCTACCATTTCTTTATAAAAGTCAGAAGTAAAGCCATCCAGCCCTGGTGATTTACCCTTTTTGAGCGCTTTTATTACTTCCTTTATCTCTTGGATTGTAATCTCAGCACCCAGTGAGGCTTTTGCTTCCTCCTCTATGATTAGCTTAGGTGCGTCCCACACCTTCGTTATATTCTTTTTCATATATAAATTTTTATAGAAGTCTTCAAATGCCTTAGTGATTTCCTTAGCGTTTTGAGTTGTACTATTATTAATTTTAATATTTCTAATTGATTGTTTTGCCTTTTTAACTTTCAAATAATTAGCTAATCTTTTTGCTGTATTTGAGCCGGCTACCTGAACCCAGCTTCTGCCAGGATCAAACTCAGGTCGTGAGCAGAGCTTGGACTGCAGTACTGCAGCTTACCACTCTGCACCACAGGGCTCTTTTTCTTAGGCATTCTGTGTCACATATTTTCATTCTGTGTCACATATTAGCATTCCTTACCCCAGTGGGCATCACTTTATCCTTCTGTAATTCCAACCTCATTTGGCATGCTCTGCTCTGTCGACCCAGCTTGCAGAGACTCCTTTGGCAGTCTTCATATCTTCTTTAGGATTTCATCATCCTCAATAATTAGACGTTGACTGCAGACCTGGCTGCTTCTCTGTTGCCTCCCAAAGAGGGGCACATGTGTGAGGCCAACACTCAGAGCATCGCCTTTCCATGTCAGACCAAAAGTGTTCTCCAGAAAACTCATTGAAGAAAAAGAAAAGTGTTTTATTTCCCTAACTGGAATACAGGTCTAGGAAGGAAACGGCAAAAAACAGAATGCTCAAGACAATTGCAACAATGAAATAGATTATATGCAGCATACCAACAAACCCACATATGTCTACCTACCTATGTTTCTGTCTATTGGAGGGAGATGAGGGGGAAGTAAGCTATTGGAAAAGTCCCACAGAAAATTATACTACATCTGATCATGGAAAAGGGAATGCCCAATCCAGAAAGTGAGGCTGCCAAGGGAAATCCAATATGTAGTGGGAAAGATTCCAGTAATCCAATGTGGGGTGAAAATCCACGAGTCCGGGAAGAGAGCCAACTGCTCAGCAGGAATATGGAGCCAGAGTAGGATCCAGAAACCAGCTATGACATTGAAGGGTCTGGAGTGCCTTTTTTCTAGGAATCACAATGGTGTAGTTTGGAGGTATATGATCTTGGTTCTCACTAGCAGAAATTTTGAATTTAAGAGATTGAAAGGTAAAAAGAACTCCAAATGTAGCCATGGTCAACTATGGTCTGTATATGGGTAAGTCAACCAAGGGCAAGGTGATTTGGTTACCTGCTCAGAGTACCAGTTGAGGCTGGTTTAACAAAGGATCCCAAAGAGGCTGATGGTTCCCTTGGGCTAGTGATTGAGTTATGCTAGGAAGTGGGAAGGTATGGTCAAGTTGGGGAACTGGCTTATTGTCCTGTACACCCAGGTCTTTTCTTATGGTCAAAAGGGCTCAGGGCACCTCTGGAGTCTGAACGGGTCCTTGATCACTGTTTCAGTGGATCTTTCCGGATAAGGCTACTCCCAGCAAGGAGTAGTTTGGGGCCACCTGCCTAGAGCCAGGGATCTTACTTAGATATTAAATATAATTTTTATCCAACATCTGGAAGCCATGTCAAAGATACTTTGGGGAAGGACAAATATAGGGTCCCTGAGGGGTAATCATTTCATTGGATATCAAAGTTGCATATGAGCCAGGTGTAGAATACTGGTCCCATTGTAGTTCTTTAGGGGACTCCATGGCTTACTCTCCTCCGTTGTGGGAGTAGGCCTACTGCTAGCTCTCTGCTTATTTCTTTAACTTCTGTATTGACATAAGAGTCTTGCTGGGGACTCTAGCAAGTTCAAGTATATGGCATCTAATGAATTACTCCTGACCACATGCCTCTGGATATTCTCAAAGACTCCCAAGCGTTGGTGAGGCAGAACTTCCCTTTGCAGAAGTGATACTGATTCTTCCTCACCAAGACATGTTCACCTCTGTGCTATCTGCACCTTTATATGGTCTCTATACTGCCCTGTGTATCCTGACTGACTCATCAACGCCCAGCTCAAACCTGTGGACCTAGAAACCCAAAATTTGGGGAGTGCAATCCTTTCATGACATAAGCAGGGCCAGTGTTAGGCTTTCTGGCGCCACAGGCAAATCATCCACTAGCGCTCCCCCTCCATTATTAAAAAAATATAGGGAAAATGAAGAGCACCAAACTTGAAACTTTTCACATTTTTAATTTACTGATTTTTAATTTTATTTTAAAAAATGTGTTATGTTATAAAAAAAAATGTGAGAATAAGTGCTTGCTGGCCACACCAGGAAAGGGTGGTGGGATAGGATGAGGTGGGAGACCAAGTCGCACACTGGGGAGAGGGGGGTGGCTTGGCTTTGTTGAGGGCAGCTTGGCAAGGTGACAGTGGAGAAGACAAGGTGACAGTGGTCAGGAGCCAGAGTCATGCATCTGGGAGGGGGCACCCAATGGTGCCCCCTAGGCCAGGTGGTGCCCTAGGCGACTGCCTACTTTGCCTACTCCCAAGCACCGGCCCTGGACATAAGCACCCACTAAGAAGGGATTTTTAGTCATTCTACCTCTAAGAAAGCTGTATTCTGAGGAGATTCAGATTCCTGCCTTAAGAGACATAGTGGGACTGAGATTATTTGTATAATCACAGTTTTTAATCACATCGGAACAAGGAATTCTGTATGCCTCAGAGATAACTTCCCTGGGTAGGGAATCTTCTCTCCCTAGATCTATCTCCTTTCCTTTGGCCTGAATGGGAGTCTTCTCTATTCTTAGCCAAACTGTTCTCAGTTACTGCTGAATTCAGACTGTTCAGTCAAGGTTGAAATCCAACTCTGTCAGCATGAAACCCTTTTTCTGTCAGGACTAGTCTCAGACGGTCCCAGAACATGTCTCTTAAGGCAGGAATCTGAATCTCCTCAACATGCAGCTCTCTTAAGACTTTTTTTTGCTCAGTTATCTCTGAGGCATACAGAATTCCCTGGTCTGGTGTGATTACAAACTGCCTGTAGACACTTTAAAAGTCAGTGAACAACTCAAGAAGAGTACTGGTGTTCCAAGAGAAGAGGTTTGGGACTGGGAAGAGGGTACCAGTCTTCTGGCACCAAAAAGAGTCAGCAATTATACAAATAAAGTGAATCTGAGTGTTTGGGAAACACAAGCAAAAGCCTCTCAATAGAATGATCTAAGTAACTGTGAATAAGTTAAGAACCTCTCAGTAGCTTGATATATAAGATCAAAAGTCTGTCCTTTTAACAGTTTTACCTCAGTAATTTAAGCTCGATTGCTTCTGACCTTTCCCTTTGTTAAATAAAACCTGTTACTTTTGAACTTTAAAGCGTCTCAAGTGCTATTTTCAAGGGTTTAAGTTAAAGGGAGATCTTATCTCTTTGCTCAGGTTCCTGAACTGAGCAAATAGCCAAAATATATCTTTCTGACAGAGTGGGACAGCTAAAGTTTCTTCAGGGGAGAAGAAACCACGTTACCACAGCTGTTCAATCAGTGAAAGGACAGAGAAGCAGAGGGAAAACTTAGCCTCTGAGGGAGGGGGAAGTAGATGGGGCACATCATAGTAGGTTTATTTTGATTATACAGTTTTAAGCTATCCTAGGCAGATGATGGAAAGCTGGGATGTAATTTTTTAAATGCATCAACTCATCCTCAACAACGTTTACAACAAGGCTTCTGCTTCTCTGGTTGATGAAAAACAGAAATTCCACAGGTACAGATTTTTCCTGTGACATACTCAGTTTTAAAGGAGATGGAAGTTGTCCTTTTCAAACTATAACCAAACACATACCCTTTCATTTTACCACATGCAAGGACTTGCATAAGAAGCATTTTTGTTGTTGTCAAGCTGAAAACATAAATTTACCATAATTTTTGAAGTTAAAAAAAAATCATATGACACCATAGGCCAAGGCAGGAAGAAAAACACATTAAAAATATTCACACCATTTTATTAAAAAACAAAGTTATCGTTGTACAGATCAAGTCACAGTACCGCACAAACGTTGCTCAAGGGAAAAAGTCACTCTACGGGAGTGCAATTCACAGCTGAGAATTATTAGTGGAAGTATCACAGCTAAATGTACAAGCAGCTCCAAAAGAACTTATTAATAAAACAGAAACCCAGTTGTGATGATGGATCAGCTTGTTTTTCCCCAATTCCGCCTTGCTTACTAGTCTATAACTTGAAAAGAAACTGGGTGGGAACCTTGGCAACAAGGGAAAATTCAACAAGCGTTGGCTCAATTAAGTCAAAGAACATGGATTTCAGCCACATGAACATGACTGGCTTCCATGGGACTCTGTTTGACTTTGATCCAAGTCACTTGGTTTTTGTCAGATTGCAAATCATGTTGCCCATGTGGCCTCCAGGTCAGAAGATGGCACAGTCCTGTAAGCATCTTTACTCAGTAGTAGTATTGACTTCAGTGGGATTGATTCCCTGGGGAATGTGCTTAAGTTAAGATGGCAACCTTCAGACATAAGGGTTTTTTTAACCCTTTCATGTAACTTTAGAACTTGTGGATGGGGCAGGCATCACCAAATAAAAACCAGCTGTAGATTCACAAGCAAAAAGAGCCCTGTCTTCATACAACTTGTATGTGTGGTGATAACTTTGATACAGGACAAGGCAAATTCCTAGCAGCTGTTGCCTAAATGTAATCTTCCTGTCAAAAGACAGTATACTGCTAAATAGCAAAAGCTGGGGACAGAAAAGAGGGGACAGATATTGCTTGACCCTCCCAGAGGCATCTGACTGAGCATTACTGGCTAGAAAGAGCACACCAGACTAGACAGATCTTTGGTCCAATCCAGGAAGATCCTGGATTCCAAAAGGGTAAGCAAACAGGCAAGCACTCTCTTTCCAAGGCGTAACTGATGCAGGCTGGATTTTGGCAAAACCAGCTTGCCCCGTGTATGGGCTGGCCTTCGTGCGTGCAGAAGATGTAGATCCTTTCCACTGCACTAGTCATATTCAGCATGTAGGGAAATTCTGGTGATCTGGCAGTAAACAGCTATTACAGAAGAGGAATTAGGCTGCACTCTCAGACAAGCCTCCCACACATGGCTGGGCTCCATGAGCTGTGACGCAGACATGGTGAGAATTCCCAAGTGAATATTTTGTATTTTGCTTCACATTGTAGACTGAGTTAAGGCTAACTAAAACCTCACACAAAAGGACACCCTAATATGTTGAACCTAAGCAAGTTTTATTGATTTCCAAGGGTCTGTCTTACAGGTAATCATGCCAAGGATCTGCAGTCCAAGACTGCCATTACTAAGCAAGTTCACCTGGGAGTAAGCCCCACTGAATTAATCAGGCCATTGATCAGGTGCCGTGCACCGTGTTTGGAATGGTAAAATGGTGCTTTTTTGTAGACTCTCGCCCTCCCCCTACCAAATTGCTACAAAGCTTTTGCATACTTCTACCAAGATATTTCACTCACCAAACAAGCTATCAGGAAGGCTCCAGTGTGTTAGACAATTACAAGACAGATAAACATGCACCAGGGGAAGCGTTTCCAGGCACGCAGGAGATGTGATTGGAAATGTTTCACCTGTAGAATTCTTGCCCATCTTGCAGCTTGTTAAAAGCTGAAGAGATTTTACAGGAAATCACTGGCAACCTTCAACAACCTGGTCAGTCTTTAAAAAAAAATTAAAAAAAACTTCCAGTGATCAAGTACCATTAGTGCAAACCAAGACAAAGAAGAAATCCAAAGGATGACTGTGTGTTTTCTTAAGCACAGTAAAAGGGAGCAGCTCCCATTCAAAGCAATGGATTTTTAATTTTGTCCTCATCCTCTAACACAGATTAGTGGGAAAACTGCAGCCTGCCTCTTCAATTGCCAAGCCTTTTGCCTTTATAAAAGCAATTCCAGATTTTGAGGCAAATGTATCTACTGTGTTCTGGGGAAATGGTTGGCCACTATAAGAACATAAGAGAAGCCATGTTGGATCAGGCCAATGGCCCATCTAGTCCAACACCCTGTCACACAGTGACCAAAAAACCAGGCGCCATCAGGAGGTCCAGAAGGTCCAAATCGGGCCTTATGAACCTACGAACTACGTTCCAAGCAAGAAAGTCACAACAGGACATCTGATCAAACGAATATGAAAATACATGTAGTCAGGCCCTTTGAACAATGTCATTTCACAGATTTGTGCTGTTTTCGTTCATATATAAAATTTGCAAACCTAAATCTGTAGCCATGCTTCCTTCCCACTGCAAGCAGAGCTCTTGATAAGTGTTTATTTGCCACAATTCTTGAGCTCAGCAATATGGGACACAGTGCAGCATCAGGCTTCTTCTGGCTTCCTGGTCTATGCCTGCAGTAAAATGAAGTCATGGAGTGAGTTGTACTGCTCCAGACTACAGAAACAGAATGGAAGTTCTAAATGCTCTTTGCATGGGAACTGTCTTTGCAACTAGGTAAGTATGGCAGCAGGGTCCACCTCCAAATTTATTTATTTTAGTATTGTGTGTGTATGTGTTGTATGTGCTTGCATGCCTGGATGTCACAGTGACTTCTGGTGATCCCTACTGGGGCTAGGACATTTTTTCAGAGAGGTGGTTTGTATTTCTGCCTCTGCATCCCAGCCCTGGTATTCCTTTGGAGGTCTCTCTTCCAAGTACTTGCCAGGGTCAGCCCTGCTTAGCTTCTCAGATCTGATGATTGGGCTTGCCTGAGCTATTCTTGTCAGGGTAATGTGCTACTTTCAAAAATGGCATCTACCTGCAATCTGAATTATTTCAGTCTATTCTATTTGCCTTACATCTTGACCTCATTTTACTGCACATGTAAACCAAGCCTCAAGAATAACCACAAATTCCAATCACAAATTATTTCCACATACTTTTGCCACTCCCATTCATTTCAATGAGGCCTGCCGCATCTCTGCATGATCCCCTGCTGAGCAGAATCCCCTCGTGGATCGTGTCCTTATGTCCTGATTCTCAAAACTTCCGAAGACCAAGGCATGCTTTGCATTTATACCCAAGCATTTTGTTTTTAAGACAAATTCAGGAATTATCCCACCCCTAAAGCAGTCTATTCCAAAATTTATCCATCTAGCAGATTGGAAGAAGCCAGAACAGGATATCATGCAGAGAGATGTGAGACCCTCCTCTATGGGCATTTTGTGGTCACAGGAGCATTTAATCAATGAATTAATCTATTTCTCATGATGCTTTCTCTTATACCAGAAGACTGTTCCCCAGCTAAGTGTTGGGGAATCAACCCTACCCTCCATGCCTGGCTTAGAAAATAAAGCAAATAACTCTTAAGACTCTTCCAAGGAGAACCTTCCTATGCATGGTTATGCAACACTGACCCTTTGGGGACACAGAAAAAGAGAGTGTCATAGGGTTCAGCTTAATGTGAAGCACAGCTTCCACTTAAAAAAAACAGGCTTTAAGTCTTTATGAATGGCAGTATGGGATTAAAAGAGTGTTGGAAATGCTTACTGATATCTCAGCTGAATAAGCCTGTATATGTTGTCAAGAGAGTAAGTCCCACCCAATGCAGAAACACTTCCATGTAAATATATATAGGATTGGGCTGAAAGGTAGTCTAGTGGTTAGGGGGTATTGTGCATAGCTCCTTGCCTCTCCCCAAGAACTAGCAGCTCCAGAACAAGTTAGATGAAGTGGAGGAGAAGATTATGCAGTAATATGCAAATCACATAATTAAAACAATTTATACATGCTGCAGTTCTTCCAAGCATGGAATTCAGATTGCCTACATTTTTTAGTGCCAAATACCAGCCTGGGTTACAAAAAGACCTCAACGTTGCTAAATTCAGCTTTACATCTCATATGTGCAGAATCAGAAGGCATTTCATGTTAACGCTATGATTAAAAAAAGTTACTATGTTGTGCCACTATTTTGCACTCTTCTAGTACTCATGGCTTGAGGCAAACTTCTCATTATCCCACAGTGTGGAAAACAGTTTTCTGCCTCTTTAATACATTGCAGGTATTTCAAACAAGTGTGTGCAACCTGAGCATATCCCTGCCACAGCCATTTCCACAGTTTGTAGGGAAAGAATCCATGCAGAACTGAAAATAATGTTCTTGATTCAGATCTGCATTCACACAGATCCTCAGTTTGCAACAGAAGTTGCTTCCAACCCATTTATAAGAATATGACAGAGCTACAGAAGAACGTCTGCAAGTCATAAGGGATCTTGTTTTCAGACCTAGATCTCTCCCTCACTGGACTGGCTAAAACCCCCAAGCCCTTGAATTTGTATCAAGAAATCTCTCCATCCACCCCAATCATACCACACTGACAAATGACAAGCACAGCTCAGCTATGTGGTTAATTCAGAAATATGCAAGGAGAAGGTTCAAAAGGGGGAGCTCACTGTGGAACTCATGAGGGCCCTCCTGCCTTCTTCAGAGACCAAAAGATTTTAATATAGACTAAGTGCCCTTTCTGCAGGACCTGGTCCTTGATCAAGGAACATGGGACCAGTTGCTGAACAGATCAACTCAGCTATGCTGGCACTTGGGCATACTGATCCTTCTCATTGGCATGTTATGTTGTGCTTGAAGGTCTTCCAAATCAAAGCCAGTCTCCTGCACTCCAGCACATTTGCAAAGAAAAGCAAGGGTGAAGTGTTGCTATGCGCACAGGTAGGTGTTGCTTGACATTTGTAATGCAACACACACAGAGCACTCACCCATTTATCTCCCTTCTCCATTTGGTGCTGCTGCACTGCAGTGCAGAAGGAGCAGAGTTTTCATTATGCATTCATCACTGTTTGCTCTCAAAAGAGACTTTGAATCATTTAATTTCTCTTTTGCCAAGGCCTTCCTGAATCACCAAGGGTGCCTATACCAGAGTTTAAAAATTCCCATCTTAGATTAAGCTACAATTAAAATATTATATTGTGAATACCCCACAGTGGTTCATTTTCTTTCCCTCCAAACATTTTTGTCACAGATGTTTTCTTCTCTCCAGAGCAGTTTTCTGACAACTCCCACTTTCCACTGCTCTTGTATGCAGCAGCAAAAAGTCTCTGTGCTTGCCCTACAGCAGACTGGTGCCATACTAACAGCCATAAGAAATTTCTGTACCACCAGCCTCAGTGTTTGTCCTCAGCCTCCGCAAGGATCAACCACACAAACCAGACCACCAGTGTGTCACCACTTGAGAGTGGGTGCAACCAAATACATTAACATCTACTTGACTCCAGCAAAGCCACACACACATATACAGAAGGTAACCCCCTTCCCAAGGTTCCTAGCTAAGATGATATGGCCTTCCTTTCACTATGTGAGAAGGCATCCAGTGGAAGATCTCCATTTGATGGAGGAAAAAGGCTTGATGAACTTCTCCCCGAGGCAAAGGGGGCAGGGCCAAATCATACCTTTTGCCTGGTTTTGTAAACATGGGAGGGGGGGTCAACAATGGGGAGGAGCTTAATCCCTTGGGCACAGCTCATTCTCCTAGGTCTTAGGCCTTGAGTAAGCCAGTGCTTGTGGTCCCCCTTTTGATTGTCCTCCCCAAGGTGAAGTTCATAGGACTGCAGTGGTTGCTCCATGTCTCAGTTGCTCCCTCAGCATATGCAAGCTAGCCAACATTCACCCAGCACACCTGGTGTGGGGCTTAGGGCTTCATCTGAACCCTAAAGCAGCTTCCATGGGCTGCCTGCAAGTTCCATTGTGTCTCTGCAGTCACACATCCGAGGTCCGGATGTTCTCATCTTCCAGGTCATATAGAAAGGGGTGCTCTTTAAAGTTCTGAGGTTCCGACCTGTGCCGTAAACGACCTCCCTGCATGGCTCCAGCATCTCGCCTGGTAAACACAGGTGCAAACTCAGAGTCCTTCAGTTCAGCAGTCTGCTCCTTGACTGTAGACTGCTGCTTGACCTCTGGCTGAGGCACAGGTGTCCAAGGCACCCAACATGATGCTGAGGAACCTTTGCAGGCAGACTTCTTCTCCTCTCCCAACTGCTTCAGTCTAGCAATGGATGGGATGGCTGAGCTGGGCAGGGCATGGCCTCCACGTTTGCTCATGGACACGGATCTCACTAAGGGCATTTCCTGCATGGAAAGAGAGACATGGCAGGTCTTTGATTTAAAAATCACCTGAAAATAATTATGTATTACAAGAAAATGTCATCACAAACAGCCTACCAGTTGAAATCCTCCTCACAAGCCCTGCTCTCCGTGCCTCCGTCTTCAGAGGTGAGGCAGGTGGCAACCAGAGACAGCTTTTGTCAGTGGTGGTGGCATCATGCTGCCTTCCCATCTAAGGCTTGCCTAACACCTGGTTCCAGTCTCTTTCAGGCACCAGGCCAAAACGTTTCTTTTTAAGCAGGCTTTTTAATTAAGGAATGTGATCTTTTAAACAAAATTGATTAGACTTTTTGTAGCAGAAAACTGCTTTAATTATGATTATTTTAGGCTAACTAAATGCTGTCTTGAATTATCTGGCTCAGTTTTTCATGTACATTTTGATGATTTTTTATTGTGTTGTGAAATGTCATGAGTAGATTCTTTAGAGAGGTGGCATAGAAATTTTCTATATGAATAATGTTACTTCCAGCACCAGCCCTTACTATAAAGTAGCCCTTCCAACAAAGGAGATCACAGAGAAGATGCTGTTTTCCTGCTAAACTTAATCAACATTGACCAATAAAACAAAATGTTCAAGGCAGGGATTTCATTTGGACTTTGGGAGCAGCTTCAATCCATTTTTCAAAGTTTAGTCTTAGAATCATAGAGTTGGGAGGAGACCTCCAGGGTCATCTAGTCCAACCCCCTGCACAATGCAGAAAATTCACAAATACATCCCCCACCCCTAAATTCACAGGGTCCGCATTGCTGTCAGATGACCATCCAGCCTCTGTTTAAAAACCTCCAAAGAAGGAAAGCCCACCACCTCCCAAGGAAGCCTGTTCCACTGAGGAACCATTCTAACTGTCAGGAAGTTCTTCTTAATGCTGAGCCGGAAACTCTTTTGATTCAATTTCAACCCATTGGTTCTGGCCTTATCTTCTAGGGCCACAGAAAACAATTCTGCACAATCCTCTATATGACAGCCCTTCAAGTACTTGAAGATGGTGATCATATCATCTCTCAGCCGCCTCCTCTCCAGGCTAAACATGCCCAACTCCTTCAACCTTTCCTCATAGGACTTGATCTCTGGTTTCTCACCATCTTTGAGGCCCTCCTCTGGACCCGTTCTAGTTTGTCTATATCCTTCTTAAAATGTGGTGCCCAAAACTGAACACAATACTCCAGGTGAGGTCTTACCAGAGCAGAGTAAAGCAATACCATCACTTCAAGTGATCTGGACACTATACTTCTGTTAATACAGCCCAATATTGCATTTGCCTTTTTAACCACTGCATCACACTGTTGACTCATATTCAGCATATGGTCCACTAAGACCCCTAGATCCTTTTCGCACATACTACTGCCCAGACAAGTCTCCCCGATCCTATAATCATGCATGGGATTTTTCTTACCTAAATGCAGAACTTTACATTTATCCCTGTTAAAATTCATTTTATTGGCTTCAGCCCAGTTTTCCAGCCTGTCAAGATCATCCTGGATTCTATTTCTGTCTTCTACTGTATTTGCAACCCCTCCCAATTTAGTATCATCTGCAGATTTAATAAGCATTCCCTCTGTTCCATCATCCAAATCATTTATAAAGATGTTGAACAAAACAGGCCCCAGGACAGATCCTTGAGGCACTCCACTTGTCACTCCTCGCCAAGAGGATGAGGAACCATTCACAAGCATTCTTCAGGTGCGATCTGTCAACCAGTTACAGATCCATCTAATGGTAAGAGGATTGAAACCACATTTTACCAACTTGTCAACAAGGATAGTATGTGGAACCTTATCAAAAGTCTTACTGGAATCAAGATAAACTATGTCTTGTTTCTCCCCACTTTATTGCTATCTCTCCTTTCATTTCTTTCCCCGGTTGGATAAGTTTCTAACTCTTACCTGCCATGGTAAAAAAATCTTGAAAAGGCAAAGGCAGTATGCTCAGAAGCTAGAGGTGGTCTGAAGAGGGCAGGAGGGACATGATTTCTCATATGCAGAACAATGAGCCACCATACTCACTTGTATGGGGTATCACGATTCTGTGGCTGCATCCAAGGCCATAGCTTAAGACAGGCTTGAAAATGAATTTATTTTAACTTGCTTTACTTATTTTTTTAAAAAAAGGTTTTGTGGAAGGGGAAGTGTTACAAAGAGGCCACTTTGAGCCCTACGTGGAATGGGCGGAATAGAAATATACTAAAATAAATAAAAAACAAATAAAACACCCACTAACAAGATATGGAATGCTTCATTTGTGGAATTCATCCCTTTGATTATGACTGAGATAAGGTTGTCTACAGTGCAATCCACTGAAGTCAATGAGCCTAAGAGGGTAACCCTTCTTAGGATTGCACTGTCAAGAGTTCTAGGTCCATTTGTTTACTCTTCTGAAAGCAGTACGGTAGCTCTACAACACAGCTGCATTTGGCCACACCCCTTGTTGCAGCTGCGCAAAAGAACAGTGCTGCTGGATCAGACCAGCACCCTGTCTCATGCAGTGGCCAGACAGTTCCTCAAGAGGTCCAACAACAAGGCACAGAGGCCAAGGCCTTCCCCTCATACTGTTTCCTGCCACTGTAATCAGAGGTTTACTGCCTATTAATGTGGAGGTTCCCTTTAATCACCAGGACTGATAGACCTGTCCCTCTATGCAGGAAGGTGGAAACAGCCAGAAGCCCCTCTCATTCAGCCTGTAATGTCTCTGAATCCCCCACCCGGCACTGCCCATTCCTGCTCTTGTTCTCAAGAAAGCCAAAGCCTGGAAAGCTTCTGCTGGAAATGAGCTATTTTTCAAGTGTTTGCTGAAGACATTCAAATAAATGATGTCTGCTTAAAACAACAACCCCAGTTAATTGATGCTGAATGTGAAGCAGAAAGGATATGACCTACCCTTGGGCAGCTCTTCAGCGCCTGCACCGCCCCTGTGATCATTTTAATCCAGCTGTGCATATCCTCAGGACTATAGGCCTACAAAAGAGAAACCAGCCAAAAATCATGAGAAGCCTCTCTGGGCTGCGCACTTACAGCACTCAAGAGCTGAGAAAAGGAAATGCTCAAATCAAACTTCAGGGCTGCATGACAGTTTGGCTTATCTGGCCCCTTAAATCAGAACCAGAGTGGTTTAGTGGTCAGAGTGTCATGAAGCTTAACTGGGTGAACCTGTGCCAGTCACTCTCTTGCAGTGTTCAGGATAAAACAGAAGAGGAGAATCTTGGGTGCTGCCTTGAATTGCTTGGGGGGGGAGGGCAAAATAAAAATGTGACCGAGACATAGTCTAACCCACTTGTACACATAATATCTGTTTGTTAAAACAGGTCCTTTAAAAAAACATTTTTATCCTACTCTTTCTCGAAGAACCAAACATGCTTCTATCTTCCATATTTTACCCTCACAGCAACCTTCTGCAGCAAATTGGGCTGATGAGAGAGAGAAGGTAATGCTGCGTAAGCAGACAGGACTCTTCCGGCCAATTTAAAAAATAGTGGAATTGTCTAATTTCTTTTTCCACCCCTCATGTAGCCTCTGAGCTGCAAGAGCTGCCAGGTTCAAAATGAAGAGCAGATTTCCACTAGAGGGCGGAAATGAGATAAAATAAGACTTTCCCATAGTATTAAAAAAACAGTTTTCTGATTCTGAGACCCAGTTGTCTGCTAAAGAAAGCTGCCATCCCCCCAAAGTCAATAACACTGGCTCACACAGGGCTAATGACAGGCACAAATCTCAAATGGTCAAACTGGCAAGTTCAAGTCATTACTTGGGCTGCTTCTAATTGCGCCTGCCAAGGGTTTTTAGAAAGTGAGCAGAGCCAGTGGGTTTTTACCCAGGAGGGCTCTCAATAGGCCACTGGAAATTTGTAAAAAGTATTTTTGTCAACTGCTGCCACGATGCCACGAGGATCTTCACTGTATGACTGAACATATGCAAGAAAATAATTTCAAACAGTACATTCATTTTGGTTGTAAAGGCAGCATGGGAAGTTAAGTCTGGTCAGAATTTGGAAGGGAGACCTCTAAAGAAGACTCTGCAGAGTGAGGCAATAGCAAATCACCTCTGGTTCTCATGTGCCTTGAAAGGCTTTTGCTGGGGCTGCCATAAGCAGACTGCGACTTAATGGCACTTTACACACACACACACACTCATTTTAAAAGGCATCCTGTTAAACGGAGCTTCAGCCTGAAATGTTGAAGAATCACTGTTATAATAGGTGTGTATAACCCTGCTCCCTGACATCCTGTGGTTGGCAGCTATTTAATGGTTGTGTCCATTGCCCTGTGTCAGAATTCCAAAGGTTCCCGCAGGCTCAGAAAGGCTGCAGACCCCTGTTGCAAAGGATCAGGCAGTAAGTCTCATGACACTTCTTGCTGAGAGGCTCTTTCCTTCTGAGCCCCTAAACATTTTCTGCAACTTTGCCTAAGAAGCAGATCTCTGGCTGCTCTGGGCCCACCTTTCCTGGAAGCTATCCCAGATCCTTCTGAACCTGAACCCCACAGCATGCTCCTGGGCCACTGCTCCTCCCAGTCACTCCAGACCCAGGGGATTCCAAACCCAGCACGACATTTTAAGAAAAAGATGATAATGGATTTATATCCCGCCCTTCACTCTGAATCTCAGAGTCTCAGAGCGGTCACAATCTCCTTTACTTCCCCCCCACACACACACACACAACAAACACCCTGTGAGGTAGGTGGGGCCGAGAGAGCTCTCACAGCAGCTGCCCTTTCGAGGACAACTCTGCAAGAGCTATGGCTGATCCAAGGCCATTCCAGCAGCTGCAAGTGGAGGAGTGTGGAATCAAACACGGTTCTCCCAGATAAGAGTCCATGTACTTCACCACTACACCAAACTGGCTCTGAATGAAAAGGAGGCTGATAACTCTTCTCAAACCACTCTTCATCCACATACAGTGTAAAGAAACAGAAGATGAATTCCAGTGGTGGTTACTCCAAGATGACCAAGCGTCTCTTAGCTTGGATATATGCAGGTAAAGTAAATGTACTGAACATAAGAGCTGTCGGAGGATAAAAATGAGCATGGAAGAAGAGATGTCTCATGCCAAGTGGACCACTGGTCTATTAATACAGTACAATTTCCTCTGACTGGCAGTGGCTTGGCAGGGGGGTGGTTCAGACACAAAAAGTTCTTTCACAGCCCTCCTAGTCAAAACCTTTTAACTGGACATTGTAAGTACTGAACTTGGGACTTCATGAACACATGAAACTGCCATATACTGAAGCAGACCCTTGATCCATCAAAATCAGTATTGTCTATTTAGACTGGCAGTGGTTCTCCAGGGTCTCAAAGAGGTCTTTCACATTTTCTTTGTTATTATTATTTTGATTTATTTGTTTATATTTTTACTTTTATTTTGTGTTGGAAAATAATAAAAACTTTTAATGGGAAAAAGAGGTCTTTCACATCACCTACAGCTAGATCCTTTTAACTGGAGACGCCAGGGACTGAACCTGGGGCCTTCTGCGTGCCAAGCAGATTCTCTGCCACTGAGCCTCAGCCCCTCCTGCACCATTCTTCCATTGGCATGTGGCCCCTCCCCACAAGATGACATGTTCCCTGCCCCCAAGAGCTTGCTGCACTGTTCTGTGACTGAAAAACAAACACAGCCAACTGGAACGGCTTGACAGGTGCAAGAAACGGCAATCTGCTTTGAAAAATCACTCAAACATCACTAGTTCTTGTCATCTGATGATGACGTTCCTTCCCATTTTGAATTGGACAGCCCTAGCAACAAGGCTGTCAACAATTTCAAAACCAATTCAAAATACTGCTAGGCCATTGTGCAACTTCTAAGCCCAGAATCGCTTTTAAAAAAAATCCTGACCTTCCTCCAAGGTGTTCAGAGTGGTATATAACTCTACCCCTGCTCCATTTTCCCAACAACTCTGTGAAACAGTCAGAAAGAGGATGACTTACCCAGTGAACTTTATGAGAAAACAGAGATTGGAACGTAGGTTATTTTTAGTTCTAACCATACACTCTAATCATATCACATTAGCTCTGGCTCAGAGGCCGCTGATTATATGATTGCTACTGCAATCTCTAAGATCTCCAGGCACTGCTAAAGTTATATTACTGGGTCACAGAACAACTTTTCATACATGAATCCAGGGAGGGTTGCCAGGCCACAGCTGGCAACCCCTGGAAGAAACTGGAGAGTATGTTCTTACTACAGGAACTTCGTATAATGCTGGAGCATCCCTGTGTCACTTCTGGTTTTTATTAGAAGTGATGTAAGAATGCTGGTGCACCACTGGCACCCTCCCCTCATTGGGACCTGAGGTGGAATGAGGGCAATGAGTCTAAATGCTGAGAGACCTTCCACCACAGCAGGAGGCCTGACATCCCTAGGGCAATTCCCATGTGGCTATTCAGAATACATTTAACATTGCTTAGCCCCTTAGTGTCACTGGTAAGAAATCTGCACACTCTGGTGTGCTATTGATTGGGGACAGTGTGAAGGAACTCATGCGCTTCAGAGGCAGACTAACAGCTCATCATTGCCATTCCTAAAAACCCAACGGAAAGACCACTGAGGCAGAGCTTCTTCTCTGCTTGACTGCTGGGAGGAAAAGGCTGGAGCATGCCCTGCCTAACCTCTGACATGCCAAACGCCCCAAAAAGAGATGATGCATGGTGATAAAGGCAAACCTATACAGGCAGCTTATACAATGCTCTCATCTCACATGGATCCCATTCATCTCGATAGGTGCACTGTGCTTCACTGCAGCTGCATATTATTGTTTGATATTTATATCCTGCTTTTCTCCCTAGTGGAGATCCAAAATGGCTGCATCATTCTTCCCTCTATTTCATCCACACAATGACCCTGTGAGACAAGTCAGTCTGAAAAAGAGAGCGTGACTGGCCCAAAATCACCCAGAAAAATTCCATGTCTGAGTTCTAACCTGAGTCCCCCAGATTCTGGTTTGACACTAATCACTATGCCATACTATTACATGCAGCATCCTGACATAAACAAGCCCCCATTGAAGAGGACCAGTCCAGTACCACTCAGGCATATTGCGCATGAACAACCTCTGCCTTTGGTTCTCCTTTGCATCTGTGTAAGTAAGCCTTTGATATAAATATGATGAAATGGGGAAGTGAGACAGCCACAGAAACAGCTCCCATGGCTAGTCAGGCCCCCAGAGACCCAATGGAGCAGCATATATGAGGTCTCACCTCACTCACCCTTTCTGCTTGAAGGGTTGCCAGCAAAGCATCCTGTTTATCAGGGCCAGGACGACGCTAACTGTCAAGAGCTAAATTTACTGTTTAGAAAAATAAACTCAAAGACACAAACAAAAACTGCCCTCCCCATAGGAACCCATTTATAGAGAGGATATTATTAACCACGCAAGAAACTCATGCCATCACTAAGCTTTCAAACTTTCTCCCTCAGGGAGCGTTGCACCAACTAGCTACATCTGACACTACTGACACGGAAAGCTGCCTGGTGTAAGCCATTCTCTGGCTGTTTAGAATTCTAAACTCCTCTGGGAGATTCCAGAGCCTCTGGGCTGCCTTTCTCCATTCACTGTTTTATCTAAGCTGGTCTTATCTCTCCTTCAGTAGCTAGTTGCCCCTTCTTCTTCCTCCTGTCCCCTCTAGGGGACAATTACCAGCTAAAAGATAATATGCTTGCAAAATCTGGAGAAAGGTGGCCAGGGGACTCTTCTGTCCCTTCCAGTTCTCTCTGTTGGGAAAACTTTGGAACTTTAATACTGGCTTGCGTATGACTGCTTCTCAAGTGATGAGGGGAACACGGAGCCCAGACCTCAGTTCGCACAGCAAACTGGCCAGGCCTGCCAAGACTCATTGCTACACTGAATGTGTGAGTGAGAGAATGCCCAGCACTTCCCTGAGACTACCTGTGGTTATAAACACTATTTGTAGAGGCTCTTCAAAGAGATGATCCATTCTGGAAGACTAGCTTACCTTGAAGATGGTTAGTTCACCATCTTCAAGGGAATCTAGTCCTCCATAATCAATGTTCTATTTGAAGAGCCTGTACAAATCTTCCACAGAAACCCAAAGTTCCCCACAACATAGTTCCATTGTTATTTTTTAAAAGCACCCTTTTCTAGTTATATTGGCATACATTTTACCTGGACATAGAAGGTTCTGTAGCTTGTTATGATTTCAAAAAGATTGTCCCGCATTAGAAGATCACTAGAAATACAGAGAGAGGCATTCACATGACATTCATCAGAAACATTATCTTATTTACTGCAATTATTTTACAAAAGTGACAGCTTACTGAGCTTTAGTAAACTTTTAGATTAATTCAATGTACTGGGGACAGGGAATAAAAAGACTGCCACCCATTTTGATAGTCTTCTTTCCTTCTGGGGCTAACAGCACATTGAGGGGGTAGGGAGGGACAGAAAAAAATTAACAGGAGAAACAGCACAGAAGGAAGAGTTAAGAGACAAACACCCTTTCCAAAAGCTACAGCTCTGGCTCACATCAAGGGCTCTCCATGGTTGTATTTCAAAACTGAAAGACCTGTCAGGGGTTTCAAATCACAAAAGCCCCGGGTCACATGTAGTACAATCCTCAGCACCGATTCCAAGGCTAAAATCTCCAAGCACCAATTCCAAGGCTAAAATCTCCAAGAGAGCAGAGGAAAGTCATACCCAGATTTGACTAGACATTCATGAGTCTTCTGTACATCTTTCAGGAGGATTGAACGCAATGGTTCCTTATCCTGAGGAGACAAAGAAAACAGATGTTGGGGTGATAACAGATGTTATGCTGCTCCCAGAGGCAGATTATACTGAGGTGGCACAATTTGAAGAGACATAATTTGAGGGGATATACTTTAGTAGGCCAACTCAGTTGGCAGAATAGCAAAATTTCCAGATTGCACAAAGCTTTTCTTAAACTTCTGCCTGAAAAAGAGGTATTTGGAACTCAAAAGTTCGCCAGCCTATTTAATCCAGCTAGAAGGTCGTTATATTGGCATACCGCTATTCAGTAGAGTTAATGTGCACATTTGAAAAGTGGGTCAGTGCAAACCAAGTGAATGCATATACGTAGTTAAGCTAACATGCTATTGCATGTGAAAAGCAGATTCATAATGGTTGGACGACGTTCAAAAGTTCCCTGCTGGAGCAGGGTAACTACAGAAGTTCCTTGTGCATCAATCCATGCTATTATTTCAATTCCAAAACACTGCTTATTTATTTAAACAATTGTACCCCATGCTGTTCAGCACAAAAAAGCTTACAGAGCAGCTTCCAAATCTATAATAAAGAATTCTAACAATCTCATGATAAAAATCCTGAAAACCATGACAAAACAAATAGGCCAACAGTATTAACTCATCAATTGTAAAAGCAATACACTTCCACCTTTTTTTTTTTTTAGTGAAAGCTTGAAATTCAGGGAACCTCCTAAAAAGATTTTTTCTTATAAAGTTGTAATGGTGTTCAACTGCCAAATAAAACAAAAACAGAAAAAGCCATACCAATCAACAGGGTGATTGCATGCATTTCTAAAAGATATCTGAACACTTCAAACATGTTACCTAAATGCTAACCATTATTATTATGAATGCTTTACCTAAAGGAAAATGTAAATTTGGTTCTGAGAGTCTTTTATACAGGACCACCTCTCCTGGAATACCTGAGAAGAGCATTATGCTCTGGGGAGAAGAATCTTCAGGTGATCCTTGAGCCAAAAGACATCTGGCTGTCCAGATCCAGGGCCTTTTCAGCCCTGGCACCAGCCTGGTGGAACTCTCTGCCAAATGACATCTGTGCCCCGTGGGACCTAATGCAGTTCTGCAGGGCATGTAAGACAGAAATGCTCTGCCAGGCCTATGGTTGAAGACAGCAACAGTTTTCCATCTAGCTTGGCTTCCTCCTCTCCCCTCTCCCCCACGGGATAAGAACAACATTGGTCTTTTAAGTACCATCTATATTAGTCACAGAATTGCTCATTGTTTTTATTCTATCTGTAAATGTTTTTGTAATTATATTGTTCACTGTTCTGAGCTCTATATGGGTAAGGGCAGCCTATGAATCAAATAAATAAATAGAACCAAGTACAAATGACATCTCTGAATAATATGCAAGATGTTTACCTGCTCACACTTGAAGTAACTGATGGAAATGTTATCCAAGGTAAAGTACCGCCGTTTCCAGCTCTTCCTCTGAAAGAAGAAAGGAAGCCCCCTTTTAATGTGAACGTGTTCCACATCATCTTCTGAGGTTGCCTGTTGCAGTCCTGAACACTCCAAGGACAGCAAGGATCTGTGATCTGGACTGGGCCATTTCAGAATTCTCTGCAACTCAGAGGCTAACTATCCTATTTATCTAGCTAGAAGGTCCTTATAATAATAATAATAATAAATTTTATTTGTATCCTGCCCTCCCCGCCTCGGCAGGCTCAGGGCGGCTAACAACATTTCTTAATAACATACAGTAATAATAAAACCTTTAAGTTTAACAATATAAAACAATATAAAACATTATTTAACAACATTAAAAACCAGTCAATACAATTAGATAGTTTAGTCTGACAGTGCTGGTGATGTTTGACGCTAGTTCTGCCAGTTTATACACAGCGGTCTAGGTCTTTAAGCCGCATTGGCGCATCCTTATTAACAGCCTTCTTTAGCAGTCTGAGTAAGCAAGTTTAAAAAGGGTGGTCTTGCAGGCCCTGCAGAACTGGTCAAGGTTCCGCAGGGCCCGCACCTCCTCAGGGAGTTGGTTCCATAGGGCAGGGGCCGCGGTTGAAAAGGCCCGTGCTCTGATATTTTGATGTTTAATCTCTTTCGGCCCAGGGATAGCCATTAGATTTTTCCCGGCTGACCTCAGTGCTCTCTGGGGTTCATATGGGGAAAGACGGTCCCTCAGGTAGGCGGGTCCTCGGCCATATAAGGCTTTAAAGGTAATGACCAACACTTTGTACTGTACTTTGTATCAGCATATCGACCATGTAAGAAGAATAGAACACCCATGTAAAGAAGCAGCATATCTGAATATCAAATATCATTGCATACTTCACTTATAAACAACTGGAGACTCCTAGCTAGCTGCTGCTAGAAACAGAATGCTGGATGAAACAGATGTGTGCTTAAGAAAATGAACTGCAATCCAGAAATCCTTGTTCAAGTCTTGACTCTGTCATGAACTCACCAGCTGACCTTATGCAAGCTCTCAATTGACCCTTGTTGATTCAGTTAAGAGCCTAGGGGGTTATACAGGATCTGACATTACTGCTGGAGAAGTTAATGCAGCTGCAAAAGTGCTTTCTTCCAATTTTGTCACATCTGGAAGACGGTTCCCTACTTTGATTCAGACAATCCAGCCACTGAGATCCAGGCCACAGCAACATCATGATTAGACTACTTAAATGCCCTCTGTATATGTCTGCCCCTGAACTCAACCCAGAGACTCCAAATGGTACAGAATGCTGCAGCTTGGTTATTAGGAGCTAGATGGGGCATGCCCACGACACCCATTTTGCAGTCACTCCATTGGCTAATGGGCTGGATTTAAGATACTAATGATCATGTACAGTCAAGATATTGATGTTCACATAAAAATCCTGCACCGCCTTGAAACGTCATAACTGCAGGAACACCTCTACTCCTGTATTCTGCCACAACAGCTTCACTCATCTGTTCAGGTCCTTCCTCAGATGGCACCCTGCAAATGGACAAGATCAGAAACTGCCCTACGTGCTTTCTGTGTTGGGGTCCCCACCTTGTGGAATGGCATGCCTGAGGAGGTCAGGAGGGCTCCCTTGGTCCTGTCAGAATTGTTCAGGAAGGCACTTTATAAAGGGAAAGGGACTTTGGATTATCCCACTGTATAGGACATATCAGTTTGCTGCATGTATTACGGTTGTTTCATCATTTTCTACTGATGTAATATAATTTTTCTTCATTATATCCAAACTCTGTATCATGCCTAATATGCTATATGCTCATTCAGATTGTGGCAATCCTAGTGCTATTCCTTTGCTCTTTAGATCTCTCCTTTTGTCATATTGATTGTATCGACCCGCAAATATATGTGAAGTACTCTGGACACTGGAAGTGTTTTACATAACTTGCCAAGTATTATTTGAACTGATCCAGCCAGGAAGTTATATGCTTCAAAGTTATATGCTTCAGGACAATCTTCTCCTGATCCAGTTAAACTGTGGCAGCCATTCCCAGTCTGAACATTTTATCTTGATAGCAGGTGCCAGAATGTCAAACTTCTTGCCTCCTTACCCCCACCTGTTTGCTAGCAACCAGCATACTATTCAACCCCTAACACTCCCCCATTACCATTATCAAGGGCAATGACAGTATCACAAAGGAAGGCCATGGACAATACTCACCACATTCCCCTGCTTTACACAATAGCCACTCTTGAGAAGTGGAGGACCAGGTGGTGTTTTGGTACCTGAAGTGGGGATGCAACTCTGGGAGCGTCTCAAAAGAGGGTGAACTGCTACCTCACCACCTTCAGAGCTGTCCCCTCCATTCTGGGTGGTGGGGGAAAGACAAAAGCAGAAACAATTAGATCCTATGAGGAATAGTAAGAGAGCCAGGACAAGGAAAATGGTGAGTTGTGAGCATTGGTCAGTAATTGCCAGTTACAGCTATTCCAAAATTCTGACATCTTACAAGGTCTTGCCAATTACAGAAATGCCAATATTCTTACATCTTAGTGATGGATGAAATTATCAGAGAGCCAGCATGAATTTCCAAGTATGTACAGAAAAAGTACACATAGCTTCCATATGGGTGTGTGTGTGTGTGTGTAGTGCTATCAAGTTGCAACTGACTTATGGCAACCCAGCAAGGAGTTTTTAAGGCAACTGAAAAGCAGTAGCAGTTTGCCATTGCTTTCTTCTGAGAATTCTTCCTTGGTGGTCTCCCTTCCAAGTACCAACAGTGCTTTGCTTCTGAGATCAGGCTATACCATCTGTCCCCCATGGCTTCCATGTACATGTGGAAAATGTAACATCAGTGGATGACACTCTCAATCTAACCTACTTCACAGAGCTGTTGTGATGACAAAATAGAGAGGAAAACCATGTATGCCACCCCGAGGACAGGATGAACATGTTGGCACTGGGTTCAGAATTTTCCCATCCTCAACTCTGGAGTACAAAATTTGAACATTCCTTAAAGCATTTTCCTGAAGTTAAATCCACACTGGGAAATTTAGAAGCCAAAAAGATGATACAGAATGTTGGTGAACAACTTTGTGGAGTTTTGCTTCAGCCACAAACACACTAGGTGGCCTTAGGGAAGTCACTGACCACTCATACTTGTCTGTTCCAATCTGCAAAAACTGCTCTGACACCAGCCTATATTTCAGGGCTCTTGTAACTAATAGTGAGGGAACATACACATTTTGAACTCTTGACATGCATGTAATACATGCATAAGTACTATATATCTCTTTGGTTAAATCTGAGTTTTAATTTTACCACACATGTGAATGTCACATATAATCTTATCATGTAACTGAATTTCACATGACTTCTACATAAAGCTGCCAACTTTTCCACTAGCCCCTGCTTTTTGTTGCTCTAACAAGCAGCTTGATCTGCAGTCATTAGCAGGCGATAAACTTTATTTCCATACTGTGAAATGCTTCATTTTCTGCCTTCTGCAGACTGAATTGTTATTAGAGGCACAAGGGGACATCAGGAATCTATTTTCTTAGTCAGTTGGGAATCCTGCTTCTGTCACTATTCATTTATTTATTAGCTGAGCAGAACACAGAATTGACCTGGTCCCTGCTGACAAGCACTGCCCGGCTTTCCTCACTTCAAACCTTTGTGGAGATGTGCTGCGCACCGCCCTGAGCCCTGTCCTTTGAGGGAAGGCAGTAATAAATAAATGTCTTCAACTGTGCTACTGCAACTAAAGGAGCATTACAGGATGGGCAATATGTATGCTGCATTTCATGGCAGTGTAGAGAAAGCAGACAAAACTGTACTGGGAGCAGAAATTAATTACCGTATTTTTCGGACTATAAGACGCACTTTTCCCCCTCAAAAAAGTGGGGGGGAAGTGTGTGCGTCTTATAGTCTGAAGGTACGTACCTTCGGGGGGGGCGGTCTGCTGCCTCTTCCTCCGATCCGGTGCTTCCCTGCGCCTGCCTGCCTGGCTCCATCTTCTTCAGGCAAGCGCTGGGATCGCTCCACGTGGCCCCAGCGCTTTGCAAGCGCCGGCTGCAGAGGGGGCAGCGTGCTTCCTACTTCCCTGTGTGCCTGCCTTCAGCTGTGATGTTTAAAGCAAGCGCTGGGATCGCTCCCTCCCCCCTCCAATCCCAGCGCTTGCTTTAAACATCACAGCTGAAGGCAGGCACACAGGGAAGTAGGAAGCACGCTGCCCTCGCCACAGCCGGCGCTCGCAAAGCGCTGCGTTTGCAGAGGGGGCGGGTGCTTCCTACTTGCCTGTGTTCCTGCCTTCAGCTGTGATGTTTAAAACAAGCGTTGGGATCGGAGGGGGGAGGGAGCAAAGATGGAGCCAGGCAAGCAGGCGCGGGGGAAGCACCGGATCGGAGGAAGAGGCAGCGGATCGCCCCCCAGGAGGAAGGTGCGTCCTATCCTCCGGAGCGCCTTATGGTGCAAAAAATACGGTAATTATCATATGGCATTGTATGCAGTATAGCCAGGAGATCCAAAGATTGTCTGGTAGCCTTAAGTTCTAAGTCTTTTTAGATGGCGAACTAGACTTTTTTTTTAGGCTGCAAGAGCTCTGGGAGCTGTGACTGAACCAAGATCACCCAGCTGGCTGCATGTGGAGAAGGCTGAATACAACCCAGTTCTCCAGAGTACAGTCTGCTATTCTTAACCACTGCACCACACTGGATCTCCTACTAGGAGCAGAATTTACCTTTCATCTGTAAAAGCAGAAAGCTTCTAGACCATATGGCTACAAAAGATATTAGAATACGTATTGCCAAAGCCTGCTGAAATCTCAGAAGTCAGAGTAGATGGCTGAACAACAACTAGGAAAAAGGTATTAATCAGCACACTGCACAGGCCTTTGGATTATAAAAACCAAGTTATGCAAAAAAGTACAGTAAAAACAAAATGGCATATTTTCAAATTGGCATCGATCTACACAGGTAGCAGAATTACATGTTCACGGATGAGGTTTTCCTGAGCACAGAATTTTTATTCAACTATAGAAGGAGGGCTTGGAAGGCTCACAGGCCTTGCTCCCCCTTCCTGCTGGAAGTCAGAGAACCAGAATATGCATCCAAAGAGGACAAGGACTACAGCTGTCCCAAGGACAAGTGTAGATGGTATAAAAGGAAATGCTCAAAGATGTGTGTGGGGGAGTTTAATAGCATGAGAATATACTGGACAAAAAAACAGGCAAGTAAGCCACAGGTAATCCTGTGGCTTTCACAACTGCCTTTTGGTTGAAGGAACCAAAAAGGTTTAATTGACTCCCCTCCCCAGCCTTCAGCAGAGCTGAGTAGAAAAGCTCTGGAAGAGAAAGCAGGGTTTTGTTCACTGCATAAATTACATGGATGAGTGCTCACTTCAAGTTTTTTTTTTTTTTTTAAAGTACAGATTCCTGGCAGTAAAAGGGCACATACACAATGCCACTGCATCCACCATTTCGGGTGACCTTTTATGTTGATGTGCCAGGCTCACTTGGAATGGAGGGTCTGCCACAAAGCACCTCACTGTCCCTGCTAGCCTGAGAATAAGCTGTGGTTTTGCGACTGAAGAAAAGAGCCAGTGATAGCACAAAACAGCAATCCAAAAGATTACATCTGTCCCTCCAAAGCATCCATTAAGGTGAAACCCTGACAATTCCCACAGAGAGATTGGCAGAAGCCAAACAAGAGCAAACAGGGAAGAACGTTTACAAAATAGGAATGAAAAATGATGCTTGGTTGAAGGGGGGGGGGGGGGAGAAAAAAAAAGTGCCATCTGGGAGCAGGTCATGAGGTAAGCGTTCATTTGGCTTGTTTTGAGGAACTTACTCAGAGATTTATGGAGTGATCTGACTCAAGCTTTTAAAAAATGGGCATGAACAAAATTGACACTTGCCAGCATCTGAACATCCTGAACATTTTTACAATAAAGCAAGATGAGGGAGGGACGGTGGCTCAGTGGTAGAGCATCTGCTTGGTAAGCAGAAGGTCCCAGGTTCAATCCCTGGCATCTCCAACTAAAAGGGTCCAGGCAAATAGGTCTGAAAAACCTCAGCATGAGACCCTGGAGAGCTGCTGCTAGTCTGAGTAGACAATACTGACTTTGATGGACCGAGGGTCCGATTCAGTATAAGGCAGCTTCATATGTTCAAGACTGAACCTTCTGGGAAGAAGAGCTATGCTGGATCAGACCAAAGGCCCACCTAATCCAACACTCTGTTCACACAGATGGCTAACCAGGAAGACGGTAACAGTGTCATCCTGCCTCTGTTCCCCAACAACTGATTTACGAAGGTACACTATCTCTGGTCTTGAAAGGAGTAGATATCAACAACAATTATTATATGTATTTATTTACTTCATTTCTATACCACCCATAGTCAAAGCTCTTTGGGGGTTTACAACAACAAATCATGATTAGTGGCCGTTGATAGACCAGTCTCCCAAGAATTTGTCCACCTCCCTTTTAAAGCCTTCCAAGTTGGCAGCCATGACCACATCCTGTGTTAGCTGTTTCTACAAATATGCTGTATGAAGAAATACTTCCTTTCTGCTCAAGGGATACTCAGGGCAGATTACAAAAATAAAAAATCCACTAGTTAAAAACCAGTGTAGTAGTTAAGTGTGCAGACTCTTATCTGGGAGAACTGGGTTTGATTCCCCACTCCTCCACTTGGAGCTACTGGAACGGCCTTGGGTCAGCCATAGCTATCACAGAGCTTGTCCTTGAAAGGGCAGCTTCTGAGAAAGCGTTCTCAGCCCCACCTACCTCACAGGATGTTTGTTGTGGGAGAGGAAAATAAAGGAGATTGTGAGCTGCTCTGAGATTCTGAGTGGAGGGCGGAATATAAACCCAATGTCGTCGTCTTCTAAAATCCAGTGAGCTGAGCCTTTATGAGAACCTCTTATCTGAGTGAGAGATCATGCCCCCAGAGATGAGATGACAGACTACCTAATATAGGGCCTTTTCTATGGTAGAGCCTCACTTATAGAGCTCTCTTCCTGACTAGACGCTGATCTGGTGCCATCATTATCTTTCAGACAGGCAACAGCTATTTCTATTTGCATCGGCCTTCAATGGCAATCGGCAATGCTATGTCTTAGTTGTTGTTTCATTGTTCTAACTTAGAACAATGAAACAACAACTAAGACATAGCATTGCACTGCTCCTTTGTATCTTTGAGGCAGCATCAACTTTTTTATTATAAATAAATAAGTAAAAACTGCTCTTACTTTTCATTGATCTTCTCATTGAGACTCTGCATACAGTTAAAAGGAATTGCCATATGGGAGCTCATTCTCTTAAATTGGCAGTATGTTCCCAGGGCCAAAACCTCTAATTTGGCCCGAGGTCTTGCCCTCTGGAGCAACAGAGAGCAAATCTTTGCCTTCTACCATGGGACAAATCTTCAGGTATTTGAAGAGCATAATCTCATCCCCTCTCAGTCTTCTCTACTCTAGGCTAAACATAACCCAGTTCCTTCATCCTTTTCTCGTAGGGCTAGTTTTTCCTTGCCAATCATTCTCAGCAAAGTGGAGCATGCCATCAAGAGGTCGAGCAATTGGGTGATAACAAATGCTAACATTTTAATTAAACATGGTAAGCCCGAGCCACTAATTAAGATAGACTCTCATAAAATGCGCATTTGGTAACAGAGGTCATAAAACCAAGGGAAGACTTCCTCTGCAGTCCTTGCCCTCTGCTCCTAGCATATTGTTGGTGCAACTTGCTTTGTTCCTTAGCTTACTGCATCCCGAGGGCTCAGGGTGGATTAGAACCACAGCATAATAAAGTCAGTAATTAAGATGCTAGTATACAGTACTAAGAGATTATTTCTATGTTCAGCAAAAGCATCTGGTGCGGTCTTCCTGGGACAAACCACATCAGAAGGGGGCGGGATGCTCACATGTTTGAGTATTTCTGCATATTAAGAGAAAAGAGGAACTTCCTGACATAATAGCTGTGCAAGGACAGGAAGTTTGATACAGAGGAAACATTTGAGTATTTTTCATTTATTATATATGTATTTGTACACATGTTTGTGAAATGTCATAAATCTACAATGTAGGGAAAGTCTACCCATAATTAACAAAGAGGTACAGCTCCAGCTGTCTCAATCCTTTAACTAAAGAGGCTGGCATTTAGCACACAAACACATGAAATGCCATTGAGCTACAGATCCCTTCTATAATGGGCAAAATAAAATTGTTTTTTTAAACATTGTTTGAAAAAAGAACTACTTTAGATGACACTGTGGCTGATTCATACTTATTCACATGTAAATAATAATTCTATAAATTGCCACTGAATGCTTGTGAGTACAGTGGAGGAGTTAAGCAAAGGGGACCTGAGTTTAAGGCCTTGCTCAGACCTCAAGTTCCTTTGGTGACTTGGTGCCAATGGCAACCTCCCAGCCCACTCTGTCTCACAGGATCATTATAAGAAGAAAACTGGAGGTCCCCCCTCCCCATATATACCAGTCTGAGTACTACATGAGAGAAAAATGAGGGGAAATGCAGTGAACTCATTATGCCCTCACAACCAACCTTGTGAGATAGGTTAGGGTTAGACAGGCAGAGTAGAGACTTGAGCCTAGGCATCCTCACTACTAATCCTACACTAACCACCACATCAGCTTTTGTAAAACAAATATTTCCTTTCCTTTAATCAGATTAGAGCTCATTGACTAAAATTATTGAGCAGTCAAAAACCCACCTGTTAAGTAACATTATCTGTATACAACACCAAACCAATGGAAAATTCTCACTAAGGGTAAGATTTGTGAATATTCGTATTTCGTTGCAGATGATATGAAACCTCTGGTCTGTGATGACTGCTTTACACACGCATATCATCACTTGATGATACAATCCCATCAAGTAATACACCAGTGAAGGTTTCTGGGCCTGTACAATTTGAGTCCACAAACAATGTGCAGTGGTCCATCAGTTGCATGACAACTTCCTATCTCAGGCAAGTGATAAAAACCTATGGCTTAGAGACACGGCAGTGGGGGGCTGCCACATTCTGGCCTTCAAGTTATACAGGCCTCAGGGAAGCCAAGTTCTCGTTTCTCAGGTCTCCTTCCAAACATTCATAAACTTGCATCACAGGATAAACAGCCCTGCTTTTTTGTAAAGTGCACCATGGAGGACGGCAGCACACTTCCCCCCCGCTGAGTTAATGAGACACGACAGACTAGTTGTGTTGGCAGCAAGGCCACACCAGCTGCGCCCTGGATTTTGTCATGCCCAAGGGCTGGGCAGAGCAGGGTTATTATTGTGGTGTCATTTATTTTAGTTTTTACATTAGCCTACGCTAAATTATAACCAAGGTTCCTCACATTCTGCACTTAAAAAGCAGAAGGCATTCATACAACAACCTCTAGTGGCATGGTAGCCTTGGAATGACTAAGAGGACATCCTCAGCACATACCTTGTTTCAGCCCTAGGGAAGCCACCCTCTCTTAGCTTCCACAGATGGCACACATACCAGTTGGGGATAATTATATGGATGCACATTACAGGGCTGTTGTAAAGACTGAGACTGTGCACTTTCAACACTTTGAAAGCACCATATACATTCTAGTTGTTACTAATAAATTGTGCACATATTCACTCCATTGCACTGCCTCTTCCTTTCCTCAAATTATATTTATACTAAGATTTTTGGGCCAGGGACCTGTCTTTTTTTAGCATTAGCATTACTATGCAGGGGACTGCTTTCTCCCCTACAGTCCTCCCTTATTCTGATGTGGAGTGAATTGTATCAATTTTGTCTGCTTCAATGTGCCAGCTCCATGTGCCCCCAAAGTTTAGATGTCAGAGTTTAAATGAATGACAACCAAGGTGATAGGGCCTTCCCACCATAAAATACTCTGTAGGGATATGTCCCTGTACTTTGAAAGTCTTCAGATACCAGGTGAGGACAATAGCATTCTCCCATATTTCTAACACATTTTTTACTGTTTTTATTATTGGGGTTTTAAACAATAGTTTAATTAATAGCTTTTGTTGTTGGCTGCTTTGGGAGCTCCTGAAGCATGCATTCAGGAACTCCATGCAGCATTTAGTGATTGTGCTTTGAAAAGAGTCAATGAGCACATTTGCTCATTCTGCAGAATTCATTCAGTTGAAGTGCAATACATTCTGGGAGCTAGAAGCCTTGCTCAGTCTCTTTCTGAGTTTACACCTGGCACTGTCATAAAAAAGTAAAATATGCAACTTTGTCTGGATATGTAAAAAGAAGACTCTATGGATGCTGATTTCTGTTACTAAGTAAGCAAAAAGCTCAGAAAATCACTGCCATTTAGGCATCCCAGCAGCAGCATGGATGCTGTTTTTTTCCACAGTCTCTTCCCACAACATCCTTGTAGCATTTAAAGGCTTCCTACCTTGTGAGCAAGATTTGTGCAGGTTCTTTCCATGGAATCATCTCTCCCAATCCCAGCTCAGCAACTATTAAAGGTCTATGTGATTGGTCGTACCCACATGATTGGTAAGCTTTTAAATGTTATGGCAGCACTGTGGGGAGTGTCTTCAGCACTGCTGCAACCATATTTAATGGGCACATTCCCCTTCAGAACTCAATAGCGAGAGATGCAAAGAAAGGTGATTAATAGATCAGCAGTTAAACAAATGGACAGTGCTAGTGCTACATGATCCTGGGAAGTCCCTGTTTTCAGGCACAATCCACAAGGGCATTCTGACACATTTCAAATGAGGTTGCTGAGTTCACATTGGCTGGTTGTCTGCAGGGATTGCTACATGCTTGCTCACCCCCATTTTCTTGAAGCTTTGCAAGGGCACAGTGCCCCAACATCTTTGCTTCTAGCAATAAATTATTACCAGGTGCAAAGAAACCTTTGCTTGCAAGTCAGTTTCATTGGTGTCTTCCCATACACACCCTCCAGCATCTGGGCTTAGCTCTGCAAATTAAGCCATGATTTCCCTGAACATTTGGAACCATGGTAAAGGCAATAAGTCAAGGGTCTACAACCTATAGCCACAGACAAAAGTAGCTCTTTAAAAAGGAAATCTTTAAGGTACATTAGAGGAATAGATGGGATAAGGAGATAATCAGTATGTGAAGGGAATGGCAGGCAAAGATTTTTATGGGCTTTTAGAAGATGCTTCACAGAAAGGGAAATGATAAGAGATAAGTAGCTGCCAGCTATCCAAGTGCTAACCATGTGTAGATTTATGCTAGTGTACCAAAATAATCGCATTAGGTGCTCCTGTATATATTTCTTATTCTGAGACTTGTGGATTAATAATCAACATGTCATTTATCACTAATGTTAAAGCGTATTAGTTTCAGTTATGCAAGTGAGCTTTCCTATACTTGCTCTTTGTTGATCTGAATTTTGACATAGTTTGGTTGTTTAATAATAAAAGGTTGCTCACCTCTGCAATTAGTCACAGTGAGGCATGGTCTGCACTAGACTTGGGGAAATGATGCATCTTTGTTTGGGCAGATCAGATCCAAACAGCCATTTCAATGAAGCTAGATAACTTCTCCAGGACCACCTCACTCAAAATAAATCAAGACTCATGCAAATGGTGGCTTTCATGCCATCATCATTGACCTGTTCTATTCTGTTTCAAGAAAGAAGGACAGGCTCCTTTCTAAAGGTGCAGAAAAGATTTCAGGTGAAACTTTATACCAGATCTATCTGGTACAACATTATCTATTCTGATCTGCAGGAGATGCTGCATAGTTTGCAAACAAAAAGATTCAGCCTTCATATCAAAGCCTGAAACATCTTTTTTCTCACCCACCCCCCTTATTTAAACACCAAGCCCAATTAACTGTTTCAGAGAACAAATTTGCATTATAGAATGTTGATCGCTGCCAACAGAACCTTGCTTTATTTGGTCTTCTTCTCTCCTTCCCACCTCCACATCTTGATTTGAGACCAATTTTTCTTTTTCATCATGGCCTGTGCAATGTCTTTTTTCTTATTACCACAACAAAGGCCTAGCAGAGTAAGCAGAACAAATCTCATCACACTTTCTAGATAAAAAATAGCCATGCCAGAGAGAAGCCAAGCCTCACAATGATGAATCAGCATGCCTTTAGCCACAAAAGGGATCTTGCAGCATTAGCATTCTGCCAAAGACAGAGCTGTGCCCTCATCTGCATTCCCTACAAATGGATCTGGCTGTCCCAATAACTCAAGACTCTTGGGAATTCCCCACCAAAGCCACATTTGTTGGCTTAGACCAAGCATGCCTGAAACACACCTTCTCTCCCCTTCCATATTTGGAGACAGTCCCAGATCTCCATACCACCTCTTTGCCTCCCTCTTTAGCCAGTCATGAGTCATACATTACTATCCACCTTGCCTCCTTCCATCTTTCTAATTCTGGAAAGACATTTTTATTTTAATCCTCTTGCCCTATAATTGCAGCCAGAACTTGTCCTTAAATCAATCTTTTGCTCACCCAGAAAGACCCCCATTTTGTGAGCTGCAAAATACACAGTTACATGGAACGTGGCTCTGATTCTCTTCCTCTTTGAATTATTTGATTCCTTGAATCCTGGACACTTGGACTTAGAAACTGGACCAGAATATAAATGTAACTTTACCCCTCCTTTATCTTCTCACACTAGCTTTTGGCCCCCTACCTCCCTGTTTGAGCAGAGTACATTTTACAGTGTGCAAGTGTTTGGAATATTTCACTTATACCAAGAGCCTGCTGGTGTTTGGGTAATTGATATTATTTTGACTGCTTGCTAATTCTTCAGTCTGCATCTTTTTACTGTTCTCTTCAGGTTTTTTTTTAATCCCTTTAGATTCTCAGTATTATTCCCAAACTTATAAATGTACTGCTAGGATTTTGTCAAAGATTCCTTACAGCCAATTGGGTGGATCACTACCCAGACTGGGGTATTTCTTTAAACTGCCTACAAAAAAAAAATAAAGCTGGATTTAGGGATAAACTAGGTGAATGACAGTTTAGGAACTCATTATAATAAGAAAAAAAGTTAAATCACTTCTAGACTAAACCTACAGCTGCTGCCTATCCAAGCTCAAACTAACTGAACCACCTATCTGACATTTTCAGTGCCCTTTACATGAGAATATTTTTTAATCATATGAGACCTCTAAATCACAAAAAGAATTTAGGGCCCATTTATGTAATAATCTAACCTTAAACCTAATTTATTTATTTTATTTATTTATATTTTGATTTATATCCCACCCTTCCCACCGAAGTGGTTCAGGGCGGCTTACAACATATTTCTGGATGACACTTCTGTCCTAGACCCATGTCAGTCTGGCTTCCGGCCGGGCCATGGGACGGAGACGGTGTTGGTCGCCTTGGTAGATGACCTCCAACGGCAACTGGATCGAGGCGACGTTGCGGTGCTGATGCTGTTAGATCTGTCAGCTGCATTTGATACAGTCGACCATCGGCTACTGACGCACCGCCTCGCCGACATTGGGGTTGAGGGGTCGGCCTTGCAATGGCTTTCCTCCTTTCTCCTGGGTCGGGGACAGAGGGTGGCTATTGGGGGTGAGCGGTCCCGGAGGCGCACGCTGGATTATGGGGTGCCTCAGGGAGCAGTGCTCTCCCCGATGTTGTTCAACATCTATATGCGCCCCCTTGCCCAGATTGCCCGGCGGTTTGGGCTGGTTGCCATCAATATGCAGATGACACCCAGCTCTATCTACTAATGGACGGCTGGCCCGACCACGCACCAGGGAATCTCGACCGGGCCTTACAGGCTGTTGCGACATGGCTCAGGCTGAGTGGGCTGAAGTTGAACCCAGTGAAGACAGAGGTCCTTTGCGTGGGTCGCGGCGCTCTGGGAAGGGAAATAGCTCTCCCGGCCTTCGATGGTGCGCTATTGAAAGCAGCGCGCCAGGTAAAGAGCCTGGGTGTTTTACTGGAGCCTTCACTATTGATGGAGGCCCAGATAGCAGCCACCGCCAAGTCAGCATTCTTCCATCTGAAGTGGGCAAGGCAGTTGGCCCCTTTCCTTGAGCGCTGGGACCTCGCAACAGTGATCCATGCAACGGTCACCTCAATACTAGACTACTGTAATGCCCTCTACTTGGGGCTACCTCTGTGCTGGACTCGGAGACTGCAGCTAGTGCAGAACGCGGCGGCCAGGCTGTTGTTGGGACTCCCAAAACGGGAACATATACGGCCAGGGCTACATGAACTGCACTGGCTGCCGATTATATACCGGGTCCAGTACAAAGTGTTGGTCATTACCTTTAAAGCCTTATATGGCCGAGGACCTGCCTACCTGAGGGACCATCTTTCCCCGTATGAACCCCAGAGAGCACTGAGGTCAGTCGGGAAAAATCTAATGACCATCCCTGGGCCGAAGGAGATTAAATACCAGAACACTAGAGCACGGGCATTTTCAATCGCGGCCCCTACCCTATGGAACCGACTCCCCGAGGAGATGCGGGCCCTGCAGAACCTTGATCAGTTCCGCAGGGCCTGCAAGACCACCCTTTTTAAACTTGCACACTTGGACTGCTAAGAAGATCGGTAATTAAAGATCCGCCAATGCGGTTTGAAGACCTATACCGCTGAATAACTGCACTTATTGGATTGGTTTTAATGTTATTGAGTTTAATGTTTTATATTGTTAAATTTAAGGCTTTTATCTACTATTGTATGTTTTTATAAAATGTTGTTAGCCGCCCTGAGCCTGCCGAGGTGGGGAGGGCGGGATATAAATAAAATTTTTATTATTATTATTATTATTATTATTATTATTATTATTATTATTATTATTATTATTATTATTATTATTATTATATAAAACTTACATAGGTTTGGCTTAAAAACAATTACATAGCAGCAGTTAAAACAGTAGATTAATAAAACATAAAACATAAAAACCAGCAGTCTGTCAATATCTTTAGTGTGTGAGAGTGAGAGGTGGTAAAAGGATGGTTTCCTTTCCTTATGCTCAGTTTATCTTGTGTGAACTCAGACTCCAATTAGAAAATGGACCACATTCACATTGACACATCTATTCTAAGCAGATGTGATAACAATATGGCTTTTGTTTTTGGATTCTGTGGGAACAATGAACCTTCTGCAATCAGTCTGAGATCCAGAGTGGCTACTATGAAGACTATGCAAAAGCACCATTTCATATGCAGGCTTGCACTAGAAATTCATAGTCACAGAGAACATGAAGCTGCTTTATACTGAGCAGGAATATTGGCCCATTGGTCCCAGTATTATCTACTTTGACAGACAGCAACCTGGTGTGATTCTGGATGTCTCCCTCTCAATGAAGACAAGTCACAAATGTAGCTAAACTGACATTTTACCACCTGTGCCAGGCTACATACGTAACTAAACCTCTTCCTGTCTTCTCCTGACAGCCACAGTGATCCATGCAATGGTCACCTCCAGGTTACATTACTGTAACTTGCTCTAACTTGCTCTACCCTTGATACTGATTCAATCTACATCCGGTCCAGAATGCAGCTGCACATTTTCTTACAGGAAATTCCTTCAGAACCCATATCTGAACAGTGCTCCGCCAGCTGCACTGGCTCCAAGTTGAATACTGGATCAGACTCAAGGTTTTAGCATTAACCTTTAAAGTCCTAAGTTTGGGACCAGCATACCTTCAGGACCACTTCTCCCGATACATACCCCAAAGAGCATTACACTCTTGATAACAACCTACTGGTGATCCCTGGTCAAATAGTGTCTGGCTGCCCTCAACCAGGACCAGGGCTTTTCAGGCCTGGATCCAACCTGATGGAACACTCTGCTGGGCAAGATTTGGGCCCTTCAGGATCTGATAAAGTTCCACAGGGCCTGCAAGACAGAGTTGTCCCACCAGGCCTATGGCTGAGGGCAGCAACAGTTCTTCCATCTTAGACTGGCCTCCCTTCTCTTTCCCCTCCCCTTACTTTCATATCAGGGAGACCTTAAGATATTTATTTCCCTTCCAGGATTAGGAGCACTAGGTTTGCTCCTTTTATACACCATCTTTTAGTGCTATTGGCTGTTATTTTATGGTATTGTAGATACATATATAATATGTATATTGTTTTATACTTTTAACTGTACGGAACGTTTTATGCATGTTGTTACCTGCTCTGAGCTCTGTTATATGGGGAAGATAGGCTATAAATTAAACAAACAAACAAACAAATGAATGAGATTTTTTGTCCCCTCCCAGCTACTACTAAAAAGTAAACTGCAAGCACCAGTTGTTTCCAACTCTGGGGTACTGTCACATCACGACGTTTTCACGGCAGACTTTACTACCACAGATCTTTTCAACTGCAGAAGCTGGCAACTGAATCTAAACTTTCCCACATATGTTTGGCCGCTGGGCTTTGGCTGTCCGCCCCTCCCACCACACCCACACCCAGGGCCGGCTCGTCCACTAGGCAAACTAGGCGGTTGCCTATGGCACCAGGAGGGTGGGGGCACCAAATTGGGCTCCCCACCCCCCTCCCGGTGCCCCAGGCAAGCACCTAGTTTGCCTGCCTCCCCCACCCGCCACCGCCACCCACAACCACTGCTGCTGCCACCCAACTCTCTGTTCCCTTCCCTTCGCCTCCCCCTCCCCCCGGCGGCTCTGCACCCCCGTGCCTCCTCCTTCCTCCCTCCCTTCAGACCCTTCCCCACCCCATGTCAATTTCAATGCTGGAAATGGCTCTAGTACCACTTTCCGGCTATCTAAAGTCCTCCCCTCCCCGGCCGAGCACTCAATCGCAGGTAAAACTGTACCGTGGGGCCGGGATGCGCTTACAGTCTGTCAGGATCAGCGTCCTGAAAGTGCGACCCTGCTGCCACTGACTCCTCCCCTCCCTACTTCCTGGATCCAAGCGGGGGTGCTTGGGTGGGCACCAGGCAGTGAGTCTGCCTAGGGCGCCATGGGGCGTCGGGTCGCCCCTGCACACACCATTCCCTTCTCTATAGCAAGATATCTGGTTGAATACTTATTCTTTTCTCACCTGGTTGACAGAGATGGGTGTCTGCACAACCACCCCACCGATTATCTCAGTCTTGTAGGGAGGTTTTGCGACATCTGTGGTTGGAGACAAATTCCCAGTCTTCGGTACCTATGAAATAAAAGGGAAACATTATGTCCAATGCACATAACCAACCTACTTCCTTCTGAGAATCTGCTAGCTGCCAGACAAGGCATCCTCCAGTACTGTTCATATTTTCTCAGACCTTCAGTCACTCATTAGTGTGTTCCAAAGTTAAGTACTGAGTCAAACTACCTTGTTGCCTTACTGTAAACTTCTGGGATATGAATGACAGATGGAATTTTTAAATGGAACCTGTAAGTCATCATTCAGGTTCCTGGGAGAATGCTGGAGGGCACAGGAGTGCTCATTGCTCTTTCCAACCACTCAGCCTCATTGCTTCCCTCTGTGTTTTGCTTTCTTGATATGCCCCCCTCCTCCTCCCCTGCATAGAAGGCATTTTTTCCTTAGATAGGCAAGTATTTGATTTTAATATATTTTTAAACTGCTCCTTAATAGTGATACATCACTAGAAAATATGCTTGTGCTTTGCTATTCAGTGCCCTCCCTTACTATGTTTATTTTTGGTGGACATTTGATTTTTTGGGGGCTTGAAGGTATTTAACCCTTTCAATTCTGGTGGAACCCAGATCCCTATTTTTCTTGTGTTCCCAATAAGGTAAGTAGACCCTCCAGAAGGAGAGCCACATAAACAAACAGGATTTAAAAGGGGACTGTATATTTAAAAAAAACTATCATGAAGGTTGAATGCCAGCAGGGGGGTGGGGGCTTCCCAGTGTTTTGCACTGAGTGTCACAGGTATGACTATCTGCCCACAGGACAGAGCTCTTGAATGTGTGCTCGATGCAAGGAGCTCCTGGTCCTCAGGGAACGAGTTCGTACCCTTGAGGCCAAGGAGACTGACCTGGAGAAGCAGAGACAGTCAGGCACTTGGAGAAGACTCTCGGGGACATATTAGATGAGCCCCACTTTGAACGTGGCAGCCCCAATGCTGCCAGGGAGCATGAGGGTCGAGAGGGACAGGGCACTGTGCTGAGGATAAGGGGAATGCACTCTCAGAAGGGACCTCTTCTTCAGTTGGTGAGTGGGTATCCTTTTGCGCCAAGGAACCATCCCTGGGCAGGGAGAGAGGGGGGGGTCTAGGTAGTTGGTGATTCGATCCTTAGGCAAGTAGACAGCTGGGTGGCAAAACTGCATACTGATCATATGGTGACTTGCCTGCCTGGTGTGAAGGTAGCGGACATTACGCGTGTAGTAGATAGGCTGATAGACAGTGCTGGGGAGGAGCCAGTGGTCGTGGTGCGTGTTGGCACCAACGATTCGGGGAAATGCAGTCGTGAGGTCATGGAGGCAAAATTTAGGCTGCTAGGCGGGAGACTTAAGGCCAGGACCTACAAGGTAGCCTTCCCAGAAGTGCCCTGAGCCTGCTTCGGCGGGGGAGGGCGGGATACAAATAAAATTTTACATTACAAATTTTACATTACCTGTTCCACGTGCACCGCTGGAGAGAAAGGCACAAATTAGAAATCTCAATGTGTGGATGAGACGATGGTGTAGGGAGGAAGGGTTTAAGTTTGTTAGGCACTGGGATGCTTTCTGGAACAAGTGGGATCTGTACAAAAGAGACGGTCTCCACTTGTCCCCAGATGGAACCAAGCTGCTGGCGCTTAAAATCAAAAAGGTGGCAGAGCAGTTTTTAAACTAAATCTTGGGGGAAAGCCAACAGGAGATGAAATGTCTCTGGTTCAGGAGGACTCATCTCAAAGAGATGAAGGGTTAGCTGTTAATTTTCTACCGGGTAATGGATCAGAGTTGTCCACTGAGATGGTGATAAACAGTATGGAGTGTCTGCCAAAGTCTCGAGGCAGCAGGAGGAAGGTTGCGGGCCTAACTTGCCTGGGAAATTATAGATGTTTGTATACAAATGTTAGAAGTGTTCGAAGTAAAATTGGTGAGTTGGAATGTTTAGTGTTGGGGGAAAACATAGACATTGTGGAAATTTCAGAAACTTGGTGGAATGAGGAGAATCAGTGGGACATGGTGATTCCTGGATATAAGTTATATCAGAAGGATAGAAAGGGAAGGGTTGGAGGTGGGGTGGCTCTATATGTCAGAGAGCGTATACAGTCCAGTAAGACTGAGGTCAAAGAATTAGATTCCCTTCTAGAAATGCTTTGGGTTGAAATAGAGGTCCCAAAAGGAAATTTAACTATGGGAGTTTGTTATCGCCACCAAATCAAAAGATAGAGGATGATTATAATATGATGGAAGGATTAAAGATAGCGGCTAAATGTAAAAACTGTGTCGTAATAGGTATTTTAACTACCCGCAGATTGATTGGGTCAATATGTGTTCAGGTCAAGAGAAAGAGATTGAGTTTCTAGATGCTCTCAATGACTGTGCTATGGAGCAGATGGTCACAGAATCTACCAGGGGTGGGGCAATCCTGGATTTGGTCCTAAGTAATGCCCAAGACTTGGTGAGAGATGTAAAAGTGATCTCACCGCTTGGGAGCAGTGACTATAACGTTATTGATTTCACCATTTGTATAAATAGGGAGTTGCCCCCAAAGACCAGCACAACCACATTTAACTTTAAAAGGGGTAAATTCTCTGAGATGAGGAGGCATGTGAAGAGGAAACTGAAAGGAAAGGTAAATACAGTCAAAACCCTTGGGGAAGCTTGGAGGCTATTTAAAACTACAATCCTAGAAGCTCAGATAAAATATATACCACAAGTTAGGAAAGGCACAAACAGGTATAAGAAAAGGCCTGCATGGTTAACAAACAAAGTAATGGAGGCTGTAAAAGGTAAGAAGGACTCCTTTAAGCAGTGGAAAGCTAGTCCAAGTGAGATTAATACAAGGGAACACAGGCTGTGGCAAATCAAATGCAAGACTGTTATCAGGCAGGTAAAAAGGTACTATGAGGAACATATTGCAAAAAACAAAGACCAACAATAAAAATTTCTTAAAATATATTAGAAGCAGGAAACGAGCCAGGGAGGCAGTGGGGCCCTTGGATGACCAAGGGGTAAAAGGATTACTGAAGGAGGATAGGGAAATGGCTGAGAAGCTGAATGCATTTTTTGCCTCCGTCTTCACGGTGGAAGATGAGAAGTGTTTGCCTGCTTCAGAACCACTTATTTTGGAAGGGGTGTTGAAAGACCTGAGTCAGACTGAGGTGACAAGAGAGGAGGTCCTACAACTGATATATGAATTAAAAACTAATAAGTCACCAGGTCCGGATGGCATACATCCAAGAGTTCTGAAAGAACTCAAAGTTGAACTTGTGGATCTCCTGACAAAAATATGTAATCTTTCATTGAAATCTGCCTCCGTTCCTGAGGACTGGAAGGTAGCAAATGTCACCCCCATCTTTAAAAAGGATTCCAGAGGAGATCCAGGAAATTATAGGCCAGTCAGTCTGACTTCAATACCAGGAAAGTTGGTAGAAACCATCATCAAGGACAGAATGAGTATGCACATTGATGAACACAAGTTATTGAGGAAGGCTCAGCATGGGTTCTGTAAGGGAAGATCTTGCCTCACTAACCTGTTACATTTCTTTGAGGGGGTGAACAAACATGTGGACAAAGGAGTCCCAATAGATGTTGTTTACCTTGAATTCCAGAAAGCTTTTGATAAAGTTCCTCATCAAAGGCTCCTTAGTAAGCTCGAGAGTCATAGAGTAAAAGGACAGGTCCTCTTGTGGATCAAAAACTGGCTAATTAATAGGAAGCAGAGAGTCAGTATAAATGGGCAGTCTTCGCAGTGGAGGACAGTAAGCAGTGGGGTGCTGCAGGGCTCAGTACTGGGTCCCATGCTCTTGTTCATAAATGATTTGGAGTTGGGAGTAAGCAGTGAAGTGGCCAAGTTTGCAGATGACACTAAATTGTTCAGGGTGGTGAGAACCAGATAGGATTGTGAGGCACTCCAAAGGGATCTGTTGAGGCTGGGTGAGTGGGCGTCAACATGGCAGATGAGGTTCAATGTGGCCAAGTGCAAAGTAATGCACATTGGGGCCAAGAATCCCAGCTACAAATACAAGTTGATGGGGTGTGAACTGGCAGAGACTGACCAAGAGAAAGATCTTGGGGTCATGGTAGATAACTCACTGAAAACGTCAAGACAGTGTGCGATTGCAATAAAAAAGGCCAACGCCATGCTGGGAATGATCAGGAAGGGAATTGAAAACAAATCAGTATCATAATGCCCCTGTATAAATCGATGGTGTGGTCTCATTTGGAATACTGTGTACAATTCTGGTCACTGCACCTCAAAAAGGATATTATAGCATTGGAAAAAGTCCAGAAAAGGGCAACTAGAATGATTAAAGGGTTGGAACACTTTCCCTATGAAGAAAGGTTAAAACGCTTGGGGCTCTTTAGCTTGCAGAAATGTCGACTGCGGGGTGACATGAAAGAGGTTTACAAGATAATGCATGGGATGGAGAAAGTAGAGAAAGAAGTACTTTTCTCCCTTTCTCACAATACAAGAACTCGTGGGCATTCAATTAAATTGCTGAACAGTCAGGTTAAAACAGATAGAAGGAAGTACTTCTGCACCCAAAGGGTGATTAACATGTGGAATTCACTGCCACAGGAGGTGGTGGTGGCTACAAGCATAGCCAGCTTCAAGAGGGGGTTAGATAAAAATATGGAGCAGAGGTCCATCAGTGGCTATTAGCCACAGTGTGTGTATGTGTGTGTGTATATGTGTGTATATGTGTGTGTATATATATATATATACATACACACACACACACACACACACACTGGCCACTGTGTGACACAGAGTGTTGGACTGGCTGGGCCACTGGCTTGATCCAACATGGCTTCTCTTATGTTCTTATGATTAAGATGATTCATACTACTTTATTCTGCATTACTATGTATAAGTATAAAAGTTGGACAGTGAAGAAAGTTGACAGGAAGAGAGTTGATTAACTTGAAACATGGTGTGTTGCAAGAGAGTTTTACAGATACTGCAGACAGCCAGAAAGACAAATAAGTGGGTTTTAGGACAAATCAAGCCTGAACTCTCCCTAGAAGCTAAAATGATTAAACTGAGGCTATCATACCTTGGTCATATTATGGTAAGACAGGAATCACTGGAAAAGACAATGATGCCAGAAAAAGCTGAAGACAGCAGGGAAGGACGAAGATCTAACATGAGATGGATTGACTCAATAAAGGAAGCCACAGCCCTCAGTTTGCAAGACCTAAGCAAGACTGTTAACAATAGGACATTGATTCATAGAGTTGCCATAAGTCAGGAGTGACTTGACATGCATTGAGAATCACTACCAGGTAGAATAACCTCTTTCCTCCTTGGAGGCTAGAACTCTTGATTTTCCAGTGCAACATATTGCAGTGACAAGCTTCTCTGGACAGGCTGCAATATGAAGTCATTTGTCCACCCTTTGCAGCAATGCTGGCATTCTCTAATGACATTTATTATACAGGGTGTTGCCTTCTAAGTACCTGGCCAGCATAAGGGCACAAAGATGCTCAGGCATCCTCCCACAAGTTGCCCTAACATCATCACCACCACCTGTGTGGCCCTTTGAGTGCTAATCCCCCAGAGATGTCTGGCAGCTCTTGGTATCCATGAATGCATCTCTCTGGGTGGGTTAAAGCCATCCTTGTACACCACTCAGGTTGAATTAGATGGTTCCAGACTATGGGTCCCTCTTGCATTTCCTCTGCTAAGCAATAAAAACTCATCTTTACAATCTTGTAGCAAATTCAGGTTGGATTTACTTCCCTCCATCTGAAAGGTAAAGGTAGGCTGTAGGCTGGGCTGGTAAAACTCGCCAAGGCATTAGTAAGGTTTTAATAGGCTAACACCCAATTGGCTTAAATTCTTGCTGGCTGCTATGATGCAGCATTCACAGTCTGATCTCAAACTACACAGGGGGTGCTGAAGGCAGCAAAATGCTGAACTCAGCAAATGAATGAAGAATTGCTGTCTGTCTATGCACACAGCTGTAGCCTGGGAGAATGATGACCTACAAGCCCACAAAGCTTGCTAAAAATTAACTCATTGGGGAGCTTGAGATTACCCAGGCAAAAACTGGAAGTGAGGGCTGAGTGATAGACTCATTCTGCAACCTCAGTATCTTATCTGTAAAAAGGGAATCATGACAATCTATCTTGTTTGAAAATGAATGAGCAGACAACTCTAAGGTGCTTAAGCACAGTAGTACTAAATAATAATTCAATGGCTTTTCTGGTTTCTGCACCAACTGATCACTGGACATGTGTCCCTTTATAGACATTTATGTAAGCCTTTATCCAGGATGGGTGATCAGCTCTAACAGTTTCAAGCAACCAAAATGGTACATGATGGCTGCAATTACTGCTTGAAAAACATCACCCCATGAATAAGCTTCATCAAGTGATTGTGGTAAGAGATGTACCAATGGTTTTCTCACTGCTTTTAATAAGAACATGGCAGGTTAAGGCTGTTTGAGAAGACATAAGGAATAATAATCCTTATTTTGTCAGCATTTTAGGATATTTTCTTACATTATGGACTAGCTGTGGCCAATTCCTAGCTCCTTACTGAGCAGACATACACAACACATGGGTTTGCAAACATCAAGTTTGTCCCACCCCATTCATATTCCACAATGTTTGAGCATCCATAAAACATCTTAGGTGAAACTTTGAAAGAAACATGTCTTTGGGGGCCCTGCTCTGGTTGTCTCCACCATGTGAGGCTAGACAAGTGGCAACTCAAGGAAGGGCTTTCTCAGTCATGGCACCAAAACTCTGGAACTTCCTCCCCAGGGAGATTTGGCTGTCTCCTTTTATCAGTGTCTTCTGCCAGCAGGTTAAGACTTTTTTGTTTCATTCGGCATACCGCTACTGGCCTCCTCTCTGGTTCTGATATTGTTCATTTATATGTTTTTATCGAGCTACTTTATAATTGTAAATGTTTTTAAAATTGTTTTAATGTTTTTTGTGTGTGCCACCTTGGGGACTGCTAGGCTGGAAAGGCATAATTAAAACGTTTAAAATAAAATAACTAAAATAATAATGTGTGAATCAGCCTCACATCAATTCTAAAGGGTCACCTTTCAAATTAAAGTTCTCTGAAGACAAGAGCCCATGGCCAAAATGTCAAGCAAGCCATCGTTCGCAAGGCCAGGAAACCAGGAAACAACAATAGGACATGATTTCCAGTTTCAGAAACTACACTGTTCTTTGGGGTGTTGAGGGAGGGAGAAAAATGACAGGTAGCCTTTAAGTTGCTGTCAAGACACCTCTCTGAGAGACCCTGAATGCAGGAAAGTGCACTTCTTATTAACTCAGCATCAGAAATGATCATTTTCTCAAGCCAATGGGGGAGGGGGATGCTGATGTGGGCACTTGTTGTCAGGGCAACCAACTTGGTGCCCAACTGCTACTAGGTGTTGGCAAGCAAGGATGCTGAGACTTGAATGCTCTGGTGGTGGGAACACTCCCTGTGAAAAGCCCAGATGTCTCTCAAGAGAATTTCAGAGCCCCAGTGAGTGCGCACAGGTTGCCATGTGTTGTTTAAAGGGAAAGCATTATTGGGAGGGAGAGAAGAAAGCCTGTATTTCATCAGCTACCCAGTGCAGGGAGTAGGCAGTTCAGAGGGTGGGACACAACACCTTGCCTTTCACATCCAAGGAAATTTACATGTACTAATGGGATACACAAAAAGTTTCTCAACAGAACACCAATTCTCTAGGGCCCTGACAGGTTAGGAAAACAGTATGGGAAAGAATGCTTAAGTCCCCTCTCCTCATGTGCTGTAGTCCCACCCCAAACTGGAATTGAACTGCCAGGCACACAGCAGCCAGAGCATGGAACTCCTACAGCACATCTGGGACCCATGGAAGACACAAGGACAACATAATGTGTGGCTGGGCTTTCAGACTGAGGAGACCTGGGTTCAGCAAAGCTCAGTCAGTGACCTTGGGCCAGTCTTCACCTATTATTCTAACCTACTTCACAGAGAGGTTGAGAGGATAAAATGGAGGAGCATACATGTGGGCTCCTTGAAGGAAGAATAAGGTACAAAATGTCTTTTGCATCTTTTCTATATTTTCTTGGCCCAGGATTTGTATGGAGGCGGGGAGAGAGACGACAGGCAAAATAATCCGCTTATTTACGAACACAAACTGTAGTTCTATCTGTGCTTCACAGGAACTTGACAGGCAGCAGCATGTTGCTTTGGTGACTATGGGCTTTAAGTACTAATCTTTACAACTCCCTGCCCTCAAAGACACCTTTGTGTATTGACTTGTCTATAGAGAAACCTTCTGTGTATCTGCAAGAGAACCTCTGAAGCTTGCAAACAATTTTGTGAAACACTCCAGCTGCAGTCTTCCATTCTTGCACTGTATCACGGGTGGGTCTGTGGAGCCTCTTCACTGTTCAACACAAACTGAGAAGTCATCCCCCCTAAAAAAAAAAATTCCTAAACATACCTAACATTCAGCCTCTGGATGCACAGAGGAAACTTGACAAAGTCTGATAAGAGATCTTTCAAGAAGCCATTACTAGTTTTCCCACTTGAAAACAGATTCCAAAAAACCTCAGGTTTTCCTCAGAGCACAGGTGGAAAAAAATCACTGCCTTGGAGAATTACAGCTAAAGCTTGGTAATGGAACCAGTGAAAGCCAAGCCCTGAAACGCAGCTGCTGAAGCAGGAGGAAGGTGTGCTTTGATCTCTTAAAGGTCTGTGTTTGTAGTGGCGCAACCCTTTCTGAACACCGCAGAGCAGCCGGAACACATAGCAGGGTGCCCTTCCCCACAGGTTCCATTTGATGTGGCAACAGCCTGACAGCCACTGAAGAGGAAGGAAACCCATCCATCTGAGCTGGCCTTTAAACCAAGGATTGGCCTGAGATGGTTCAAATCTTGCAAGCGTTTCTCCAAATATGAGAAAGAAAAATCTGTTAACTCTTTGTGGGAGTTTAATACATGCACAGAGCAAGACCTGGGCAGTCACCCCAAAGTTAGAGTATATGTAGACTGTGACTAGGTATTCCACCCCACCCCCCATGATGTTAGAGGAGCAAGTTTATTCATATTCCACACATTCATCCACAATCTATTGGAAAGCAGTATTTTATATGATATAGAGCCTGTTTTCAACCCTTCCAGAGCCAGGACCCATTAAGAGGCAAGAACGTGACAGGAAGTCATGTAAAATCAGGGCCACATGACAGGAAGAAGGAGCCAGGGTTACAGGCAAAATAATCCGCTTATTTACAAACACAAACTGTAGTTCTATCTGTGCTTCACCTATTATTCTAACCTACATCACTGAGAGGCTGAGAGGATAAAATGGAGGAGCATACATGTGGGCTCCTTGAAGGAAGAGTAAGGTACAAAGACAAGAGCATGGACAGTAGGCTAAAAAAATGGAGATGTGAAACACATCAAGCATCAGAAAGGGTACCTCTATGAGGAACAAGCCAAGGGCCACAGCCATGGAGAAATATTCTTTACCATGGAGTGACCTCAACTGCCTGTTCTGCTGTTCTTCTCAAGCATGAAGAGAGACAGGGCATGTTTCCAATCTATGCAGCAGCTCCTTCCAAGAGGCAGCCAAAAAACCCAAACCCTGAGCAACACTCCTTCCTTCCTCAGCCAAGCGCTCACTAGGTGGCCACAGGCAAGCTACTATCACTCAGCCTCAAGCCCTTCCCACCTGGTATAAGGAGATCATGCAGGATTACTTTACAAGGTTATTGCAAGGATTGCTGAAATAATGGAATTGAAACACTTTGAAAGACAAATGCGAACATCATCATTGTAATTACTAAGTATACTGCTAGGATTATGTGATAAGAAAAATATGGAGATCAGTAATGATTAGCCTTGATTTGGTTTTGGCTGCCTACGTGAGACTTCAAGAACAGAGGGCTTGTTCCACCACACATTCCTCAGCATGTGGGCTGTGTCTGGCTTGCTGGGTCAGAAGCTGCACAGGCCTAATTTATAAGAGGCACAATCAGCATAACATCAATCATTGCAATACTTCCATACAAACATTACTCATATATTTGTATAAAAATCACACTTCTTCACCAACTCACTAAAGTCCTTAACATATACAGAAAGTAACATTTTCCCAAAACAGATGCACCAACTTGGAATGTGGTGGTGGAAAGTGCTTTCAAGTTACAACCAACTTATGGCAACCCCATAGGGTTTTCAAGGCAAGTGACTAACAGATGGGGCTTGCCATTGCCTGCCTCTGTGTAGCAACCCTGGACTTCCTTGGTGGTCCCCCATCCAAATACTAACCAGGGCTGACCCTGCGTAGACTCCAAGGTCTGAAGAGATCAGTCTAGCCTGCAAATGTAGCCTAAAGGCAACACATCTGTTCCAAGGAAATGACATTTTACTGTGCAATAGTAAACATCTCTTTCTCCATGAAAAATACAAAAAACTTTGATCAAGGACAATACATATCTGTGTTGGATTTTACACCATGTTAATGGCCATGGCTTCACCTAAGAATCTTGGTGGTTGTAGACCTCTCTCTATCAGAGAAACCTGAAGCTCCTATTCCTTTCCCATTTGAAAGGAAACTAAAAAAAAATCAAATGAAGCTCTGGCCCTTCCCTTGGAGAATAGAAGATGCTCACACGGGGAAACATACCGTTATCTTGCAGGCCCGATTTAGTGCATCCACCCAGTCCTGCAGATCCTTCTGGTCACTGGCTTGTAAGAAATAGCGCTGCGACAAAGCATTGATAACTGTGGGCACAAAGATCAACATCACAGTTCAGAAGAGCTGAAGGCAGTGAGTATGTTCAGTCTCTTTTCCACCAGCATATCCCCCAGATGCTGTGTTCAGAGTCCTTCTGAGCAGTCCTCATTGCAAATGCCTCTGCCATCAGAGGTGTCTAGGGCTGCTGAATTGCTGCTGGCACCCCACTACTATAATTCCTTGCCCAAGGAGGGTCATCTGGCCAACCCTCTCTCTCTGTCAGACCTTTCACAGGTTGGTGAAGACTGTCCCAAAGATATTTACCACCGAAGCTGCATTCCTAATGAGCTGGTTTCTACTTGCAGAGAAGCTGCTGTTGTTGTTGTTGTTGTTTTTTGGGGGGGGGGGGTTAGTGCAGAGAATTTTTTAATAGCATGTGCACATCTGAAAGAGTAACATCTGTTCCTCTATTCCAGTGCCTCAAGACACAACAACCTTTGTTCTACTGCATATGTTGGCCTGGCTTTAAATTGGAACTTTAAAAAAAATGCAATTTCCCTAAGTTAGCTAGGGAGATGTATGTGTGGAAGCAAGTTTCTATGTGACCACTGACCAGCCAGCCTAGATACAATGCAAATCTGGATACCAATTCACACTGCAGTGCTCAGCTAAACCCCTCTGAACTGCCTGGATGCATCTTTTTATGAACATTACTGGTATAAGAAACTTGGCTTTCAAAATCAGCCTGCTACTGAACAAATGTCAATGAAACTTCAGCCATCATTGCACACCAAACTTTCCAATATCACTTTATGGGCTGTGGTTGGTTGGTTTGGAACAGCTCATAGAATAAACTTAATATTATTGGATATTATGGGGGAGATGCAGGACTGTTTTCAATGACAGCCTTGCATCTGCTGTAAAATTCAAACATGGTCTGCAACAGAGTCTGTGTCTGTAAAAAGCACTGGAAAAGGAACGTCTGGGTTTGGAAAGGAGTCCTAAGTAACACACAGCACTGAGCTACTTGGGTTGTGATTCACCTCCCATTACACATGCTAAGTTGCAACATAATTAATTGCCCTCACTTAGAAAAGCGGTCATAGTAACACCACCATAGTAACTACCGGATATATGTCAGGAGTATGAAAGTAGTTACCTCAAGATCCAATCTGTAATCATGAAATTTAGAAAGGAACGGAGTAATCAACAGACCACCCTTCCAAATTATGCAGGGACTTTTAAGACGTACAAAAGTGTATTCAGCACCTGCTCTAATCTTACAGGCAGGGTAAAACTGCAAATAAATAAAAACTGCAAACAATATATAAATTAACTTTGGAACTCACTGTCACAAGATACAGTTGATAGTCACTAACCTAAGTCTCTTCAGAAATAATTAGATAAATTCACAGATAGATCCAGGGGGGCAGCCGTGTTGGTCTGAAGCAACAGAACAAAGTAGGAGCCCAGTAGCACCTTTAAGACCAACAAAGTTTTATTCAGAATGTAAGCTTTCGCATGCATGCTTACATTCTGAATAAAACTTCATTGGTCTTAAAGATGCTACTGGACTCCTACTTTGTTCTATAAATTCACAGAGGATGTGTTTTTAATTGGTAGGGAAGGCAGCAGTACTCAGAAGCTAAACAGAGTTGGTATTATTTATTATTATTTAATTAATTTTTAGGCCAACCTCGCCTGAAGGGCTCAGGGTAGTTCACAACATGAGTTACGGTAATCAATCTATGATAGCTAAATTCAGTTTAAAACAGGTAAAACAATAAAAGTCAACAACTAGTTCAGCTGGCATTGGATACCAATTTATACCTTTTCCCCCAAAGTGTGTATGTGTGTGTGGGGGGGGGAGGAATAAAGGAGGTCAGGTTTAATGGCAAACTGTTGTTGTCCTCAACCATAGGCCTGGTGGAACATTTTTGTCTTACGGGCTCTGCGGAACTGCACCATGTCCTGCAAGGCACGGATGTCACTAGACAAAGAATTCCACTAGGCCAGCACCAGAGCCAAAAAGGCTCTAGCTATGGTCAAGGACAGCCCTATATCTTTCAGGGATCACCAGGAGGTTTTGCTCCCAGAGCATAATGCTCTTTGGGGGGTATACCAGGAGAGGTGGTCTTGTGAGTACGCATAGCTACCCTGGTATTCTTTTGTGGTCTCCCATCCAAACAGTAATCAGGGCTGACTCTGCTTAGCTTCCCAGATCTGATGAGATCAGCCAATCCAGGTCACAGCCCCAAGCCAATAAATGACATTATTTTTCAAAATCAGCTTAAGATTCATGATGGGGTCTCAAGATGGATATTTTAGTGGGGAAAAGTTGCTGGTCAGATGAACTGGGGGCAAGGAAGGTACCCCTACTGTTTTCTCAGCTATGAACTATCTTTCCCACCCCACCCCTTATACTTACCAAAACAGAAAGGAGTTTTCGGTTTTTGTTTTGGAGTAGCCACACTGACCTGAAATGGAAGAGTGGATGGCAGTAAGATGGCAGACAGCATGTAACCTGAGAACTCTTTTTGTGCTCAGAGACAAGACGATTAAGTTGCCCATTTTGGAGTCTCCCAGAGTCCTGCAGTATTAACCAAGACATCCCGGGGAAGCATTCAACAGGTAACACTCTTTCTAGCATACAAAGGTCAAGGGATAGGATGAGGCACCCCTGCTAAGCTTTGACTCTCATGCAATTAAAAGGCACAAGTGCCTTGCCAGAAGAAAAAGGGACATTGGTGACTCTAAAAGGCAGAAGGAGTGCTGCCCTCCCCCCCCCCAAAAAAAACCCAAACAAGAACTCAACCACACCTCCTCTAAGAGTACCAGTCACTAAGGTTCATTTAACAAGAACTTCTGATCAGTCTACTTACACAGTGGAGAATACTACACTGCCATTACACCCACACAGTTGCCAGACAGCCCAACATCTGCCCCATTTAAGATGCAGATTATAAAATGATGAGAAGATAAAGGCCAGCTTGATCCACAGGGCAACTCGACAAAAGGACAAGCCTGGTGACTGGTAAAGCCTCCTGCTCTCCACCAGGAGAAATATCAAGTTTTTCCTTTTCTCCCCCAATCACCTGCCTCCTTCCTCTTCTGTTCTAATGAGCTGCTGGCACTGACTCTGCTTGTAACATTGTGCAAGTGTGTGCATGCTAGGCCCACCAACAGACTTGAAGCAAAATGCCCTGTCCTTCTAGAAAAAGCTTAATGTGTGGGAATGGGCAGCCGAAGCATTTAATGGCATAGAGGTCAATGTCATCTGATTAAATATTAAGGAACAAGGAGGAGGTTTTTTTTCTCCAGGTGACAAATCAAGAATGGGAAGAAAGAGCTGAGCCTAATGACAAATTGGGCTAAATTAATGCAATGCTAGATAGAACCTCTTGTTGAGGGTGAGAGAGGAGAGCGCAAAAGTAGGCTTGAAACTCAACATCAAAAAAACTAAGATCATGGCATCTGACCCCATCACTCCTTGGCAAATAGAATGGAAAGACATGGAAGTAGTGACAGACTTCACATTCCTGGGATCCAAGATCACTGCAGATAGTGACTGTAGCCATGAAATTAGAAGACATTTGCTCCTTGGAAGGACAGCTATGGCAAACCTAGGCAGTATAATAAAAAGTAGAGACATCACGCTGCCAACAAAAGTCCGTATAGTCAAAGCCATGGTATTCCTAGTGGTAATATATGATTATGAGAGTTGGACCATAAGGAAGGCTGAGCGCAGAAGAATAGACGCTTTTGAGCTGTGGTGCTGGAGAAGAATCTTGAGAGTCCCCTGGACTGCAAGAAGATCATATCAGTCAGTCCTAAGGGAAATCAACCCAGACTGTTCCCTGGAAGGTCAGGTGCTGCAGCTGAAGCTCAAATACTTTGGCCACTAAATGAGAAGGAACCACTCACTGGAGAAGATCTTGATGCTGGGAAAGACAGAAGGCAAAAGAAGAAGGGGACGACAAAAGCTGAGATGGCTGGACAGTGTTACTGATAAAACTAACATGAATTTGGACAGACTTCGGAGGATGGTGGAAGACAGGAAGGCCTGGCATAACTTGGTCCATAGGGTCGCAAAGAGTCAGACTCGACTGTGTGACTGAACAACAACAAACAGATCTTTCCTGATCCTCTTCATTCTTATTACACACTACACCAAACAGTGGAGCTGGTGTGGCATTATATTTCCAATTAACATCCCAAGAGTGGTATTATCTTCACTGGCCCATAATGTTACAGAGAGAGAAGCATGTTACCAGCAGCAGGTGTGGGGGGAGATTAGAGAAAAAGAATCCAAGTTCTTCTGCAAAAAAATAATAATTAAATTCTGCATGTGTAAAGTTGCATACCACTACTTTGCTTCCAAGATACAGATTTAGAAAACAGCCCTTCCAATGCAACTGCCAAAATATTTTTTATCAATTGACACTCCCAAATCTAAGAAAGGTTTTACTTTGGCAAGAATGAACGCTCTTCCCTCAGTGGTTTTGGAGGCAGGCATAGTAGAGTATCATACTCTAATACAGGGGTGGCCAATGGTAGTTCTCCAGATGTTTTTTTGCCTACAACTCCCATCAACCCCAGCCAGCATGGCCAATGGCTGGGACTGATGGGAGTTGTAGGCAAAAAAAACATCTGGAGAGCTATCGTTGGTCACCCCTGCTCTAATAGAACATGCAGATGCTCATATGATAAAACTGAAACAATTGAACATATAATTATTGAGTGCCCTATATTTAACGAGGGCTAATTTGGTCACCACTTTACTTAAAAATCAGGGCCCCGTGGCACAGAGTGGTAAAGCAGCAGTACTGCAGTACTGTGGTCTGAACTCTCTGCTCACGACCTGAGTTTGATTCCGGTGGAAGCTAGATTCAGGTAGCCAGATCGAGGTTGACTCAGCCTTCCATCCTTCCGAGGTCGGTAAAATGAGTACCCAGCTTGTTGGGGGGAAAGTGTAGATGACTGGGGAAGGCAATGGCAACCCACCCCGTAAAAAGTCTGCCGTGAAAACGTTGTGAAAGCAACATCACCCCAGAGTCAGAAACAACTGGTTCTTGCACAGGGGACCTTTCTTCTCCTTACTTAAAAATATGGAATTGCTGAGTGTGCAAGCCCAAGTGTCATGGCTGCTGTCAGATACAAATGATCATGTCACCCTCTCAATGGTAAAATTCATAGGCTCAATAATGAAGTACAAGAGAAATAATACTGAGTAAGGTCTTCAAATAATTTTTGATTCTAACTTCTGCTTAAGGCAATAGCCACATAAGCAGTACTAGATAGATAGATTTAGAAAACAGTTAGGAGGAACTATGGTTCAGTGGTACAGTATCTGCTTTGAATGCAGAAGGTCTCAAGTAGAGGCACAGTCCAAAAAAATGGCAGTCCATGAAGGTTCAAGGCGCATGGGGTTTATGGACCTATGGACCATGAAACTCCATGTTTAATGGATCAGGTCATGGTCTGTCTGATCTGTGACGCTGCATGACTTACAAAGCCATTTAAAGGGAATGAATTTTCTTTAAATGGCTTTTGCAAAGTTGCATGACACACAAGTTACCCATGTGCAAAGCTATATGATGCACAAGTCACTCACTTCCTGAGCAATTAAGCCAAAGCATAAAAAGCTACTATCATGCCCCCAAAACTAAGCAGTCTAAAAATCAAGACGTTACAGACCAGAACAAGAGGCCTTCTGGAACAGGTTTTTTGAAGGATATTTTTACCAACATTTAGAATGTGAAAAGCATGGAGGCATGGAGAACTTACAGGGGCAAAGTTCCACAAAGCATGGAGACGTTTTTTGAAGGATATTTTTACCAACATTTACAATGCGAAAAACATGGAGGCAAGGAGAACTTCCTGGGGCAAAGTTCCACAAGCTAGCGGTTACCACAGAAATCTCCCTGCTCCTGTACTTTAATTAATAAATAGAGTTGCTTTAGGAGATCCAGGTTCAAATTCAAACCTAGTCTCTGCCTCAGCAAGGACTACTCTATTCCCTGCCTGTGGATCAAAAATATCAAACTCTCATTCAGGAACCTGAAAGGAAACAAAAAGAAGGGGTGTGTCCAAGGTACCAGACTAATCCTTTGACCCTCACCATTACAGAAGAACACGGTGTGCAGAACTAATAAGTGGGTAACAGATGAAGGTCAGCAAGCACCACCTTTTGGCCTCTATAAACTTCCTTTATGCCCATTCAGATTGCCAAAACTTCAAAAGACTGCGTCACCATGACCATGAGGTCTAAAAACATAAACTTTAATAAGTGGGTAATATGGGAATTACAGTGATTGGGGACAGAATCTCATCATTGCCACTGAAGTGTGCAGCTTGCATAAAGAGGAGAGGAAGGCAGAAGAGCTCCCTCTTTCCATCTAGAAATAAGAGTCCCTCTCCATATGTGTGCAAAAGGGGCAGCATGAATCAACCTGTCATGTTGAGCAACTTGCAACCAATGTTCCCTCTAAATTGCAGAGTCTTCTGAGCAAAAATTCTACTTTGTGAGCTACTGGCATTAGAATTGTGAGCTGCTGCATAAATGAGTGTGCTCTGGGGTCATCCTTCTTGAGCTAAGACAAAAATCTGTGAGCTGGAGACTAAAAATCTGTGAGCTAGCTCATGCTAACTCAGCTTAGAGGGAACACTGCTTGCAACCCAGGTTTGCCACAGCAGCAGTGGTGCCCACACACACAGAGGACATCACTCACTCCTCCTGCAGAGTTATTGCTGAACCCCACTCAGGTGTGCAAACCCCTTTATGGAACAATGCTTGCCCAAAAGTTTTACAATGACACCCTCATCCAGGTTGGGTGCTTCCTGTAGCTCCAAAAGCACTATTTAGTAGCCAGGACACATCTATATTCAGAGGTGAAGAAGTGTCCTACTTTGCAATCCTATCTCCATCTTGTTCTTACCTTTGAAATGTAGGTCAGATGCAAAGATCCCACAGCTCCTGCTCCTATAGCCAAGTTCTGAAAAGAGTTAAAAAGCTAATTAATCAAGAAGCAATCAACAAATCGACTGAGGTCTTAAAAGTACTGGTACCTAGGGGGAAGTAAGCTAAAACTGAGACAGACGATGTTTGGATTTTGGCCCACCCATCACGCTTATACTTCATCGTTCCTCCATGGATTTCTAGGTAGTCCTAAGTAGGGTTCTCACACTAATCCTGTGAGGTAGCTTAGGCTGAAACGGGGTGACTGTCACCACTGGATCCTTCTAATAAGATGCCAATTTTGTTCAAACCTCCTGACAAAACAGCTTTTGTTGCCTTATTTTGGAGAAATATAACTCTCACTATATTTTTTGTTAACTTACTTCAATGAACAGGTGATCCCACCTAGGTTGTTGCTTAACAGCATCATAAAATGTTTTAAAATATTTTAATTGTATTTATTGTTTGAAGTTTTGAACTGATTGTTAGCCGCCCTGAGTCCACTTGCGGAGAGGGAGGGATAAAGTATTTCAATTGGCACTGCTCTGTATCTCCAGTGGATCTAGCATGGATTCCCACTTCTATTTGTCCTTGGCTTCTCTTGAAAGGGCTGGAGAAGCCAAGGACAAATAAAAGTGTGGAGCCATGCTAGATCCATTGGAGATACAGAGCAATGCCAATTGAAATATTGTATCCCTTGGTGAGCTGCCTGAGGAAGGATTCACTCCGAAAGCGGACGGAAGCAGCAGTCCAGTTGCAGCCACACCAGGGTGGAAATTGTAGTCACACCTGCACTGGACTTCAGGAAGTCCAACAAACTAAGAAAGAACATTGTATATTGTAAAAAGGACTGTAAAATATTTCTAAATTAACATGTGAAAAATACTGTGATTTAAAACTTTGTTTTTCAATGTATGTATTAGTTAAACCTGCTCACAGGTAAGGCTGAGGTACCTGCGTACTTGGGCAACTTGCCTGATATACAGAAAGATTTTCATGGGGGGGGGGTGTGAAATAAGGCCTAGTGAGGACTGAATATGATGAGACACAATGATGAGAGCCACTGAAAATCACTGTAAGAAAAAAAGTGTGTGTGGGAGGGGGACTGTTTTAGCCTGCTCAAACCCATGAGAGTTTACAGAATCTCGGAGTGAAAGATTTGAGGGGAGGCAAGGTCAGATAGGATTTCTGTATCATTCCTCCCTCCCACAATTCCTTGCAGGCACCCAGCAGGTTCAAGCTTATTCAATACAATTAGTTATCTCTTTGGGCCCTGTTTATATATTACCCAGAGTAACACTGGTGCCACTACTGCCCCTGTGGTTGCTGCCATAGCATTCCCATAATGAGCTCACCCTGTGGTTGAATATTAAGCTAGTGACAGCTCTCCTAATGAGCTAGGTGTTGCTAGCGCAGGGAGAAATCACAGAATCCATACTAACAGCACAGGCAGAGCAGCTAAACATTAACTGGAGCTGCAAAGAAGCAATACCAGAGGTGGCTGACGGAGCTTCCCACACTATAACCAACCCCATCCCACCATTTATTGAGCAGCTGTCATTTTTTAAAAAATTTCCTGTGTGAAGAACTAATACTGATTACTAAAACCAAGCAGTGGTAGTTATTTCAGAATGCATCATTCCAGAGCAATGGGGTGTGATCTTGTGCACATACCATCTTCTAAACTGGCATGGCTCAGTTCAGAGCTCAGCTTACATTGCCCAGCTGGCCATGGGGGTTTCCCAAACAAAAGAATTTGCTGTGGCTTTCTTGCAAAGAGGTTTAGATTGAGGAAGGCGGGTATGAGTCAGAGCAAACCACTGGTCAAGTTTCCTCATTGGGCTCATGAGACAGGAAATGATGGCTGGTGACTTGGAACCCTTTGTTCTGTACCAAGGATCCTGGGGTTGAAACAATGGCCTAGCCTGGATATAACTAACAAACCATTTATTTATTTAAAGCAATGCCTGACCAAGCTTCAGAGCCCCTCTTTAGATGCACCTGCACACACACACACACAGGCAACAGGGTTAAGCTATATTAGCCCCTGCCATTTTTAATGAATTTTAAGAAGAGCCCCATGGCGCAGAGTGGTAAGCTACAGTACTGCAATCCAAGCTCTGCTCATGAGTTCGATTCTGGTGGAAACTGGGTTCAGGTAGCCGGCTCAAGGTTGACTCAGCCTTACAAGGTAGGTAAAATGAGTACCCAACTTGCTAGGGCTTGCAAAACCGCCCTCTTCCGGCTAGCCTTCTAAGCTGGAGATTGGAATAAACATCAAGCCATCATTAACATAACTGAGATAGTAGCACTATTAGATTATATTTTAGACTGTATTGAACTGTATAATCTTGTTTTATTGTTTTAATATGGCTTTTGCTATGTCCTGTAAGCCACCCTGCGCCTGCCTCGGCGGGGAGGGTGGGGTATAAATAAAATTTACTATTATTATTATTATTATTATTATTATTGTTGTTATTCAGTCGCAGAGTCAAGTCCGACTCTTTGTGGCCCCATGGACAAAGTCACACCAGGCTCTCCTGTCCTCTACCATCCTCCGATTCCCCCCAGCTTGCTGGGAGAAAAGTGTAAATGACTGAGGAAGGCAATGGCAAATTACTCCATAAAAAGTCTGCCAGCATCACAACGTCACCTCTGAGTTGGAAACGATTGGTGCTTGCACAGGGGACTACCTTTACCTTTATTTTTATGAAGTCTCTAGGTTGACTTCATCTAATACAGAAAGCCTGGATTTCTGCCTATGCCTGGATTATGGAGCAGTGTCTTCATCTTGCTGTTAACACCCTGCTCGGGTTGAAGTTTTCTTTTCCAATACTAGCACAGGACACAACAGACCCATGCTGATTCTGGATTGGCCCATGTTCACAGCAGAGCACAAGAGGGTAGGAAGAAAAGCCATGCATCAGCCATTTAGACATCATGTTGGACTGGAAATAACCAGAAAAGAATCTAGTCTAACTTGCCTGCTCTAAAGGAGATTCTGCACACATCATTCACCCCCATTGAATAGGATATCACTGCATTACTATGCCTGAAGTAGAGACCAGGGCACATGGTGTCCCACTACCCCTTGCAAAGCTGCACAGAGGCTGCCAGATGCTGCTTCTGCATCTTGCGAATGGCTTATACACCTTTGCTGATAAGCAGGAAGGCAGTGGATTTTTTCAGTTCCCAGAGTATATATCAAGGGTGGCTTTGGAACAAGGGCTTATCTAGAATAGGGTATGCAACTCTTATTCGTTCTAAATCCTCAGGTGGTCTGGCTCTTCCGGATCTGCATAAATTCTATGAAGCTGCCTTATCAGATACCATGATGCTGATTTAAGTTCAGGTTGGAAGGCCCTAGAAGATACCTATCTAAATAACAAATCGTTTCAATCTACATTATGGGAATTTCCAAAGAATAGACCTTCTAATATCTCCTCCAACCTTTTTCTTAAAGCTATTTTTCAGATTTGGGACAAACGTCGCCTCTCTTTAGCCCGTTCAATGTCTCCACTATCTCATTTTATGGATGTTTCTTGGTTTCAACCGGGGGTTTTTTACAAGTCTTTTCCAATTTGGAGAAAATATAATCTTTATAGGTTTGTGGATATTTTGTCCAATGGAAAAATGCTTGACAAAAAATCTTTGGAAGAGAAAACTGGTGGGACAAAAATTCCATGGTTTGAATACTTGCAAACTAACAACTTGGTGATATCACTCTCAAATAAATACAATTTTAATCGACCTCTTACTTTCTTTGAATACTTGCTATATTCTCCTTTTTTAAAGTGGAAGGGACTGATTTCATTTATTTATAAGGGTTTGCTAGACATTGATGCTGTTGATTTGTTATCCTATCAAGAAATTTGGCAAAGGAATAGTTCAATTAATTTTCAGGAGGATGTTTGGCAACAAATCTGGTCATCTCCTTCGTTCGTTTCAAAATCATTGAATATACAATTACAAACTCAAAAAATTTCGTTTCGGTGGTATTTAACACCTCAGAGATTAAGTCATATTACGATAAATCAATCCTCCAAAATGTTGGAAAAATTGTGGAGAGGTGGGCACATTTATACACTGCTGGTGGTCTTGCCCGAGGGTGCAGTCGTTTTGGGCAGTAATTGTGGCAAAAATCAAGGATATCACGGGCTACAGTTTACCCTTAAGATTGGAACTCATTTTGCTTGACTGTTGGAAAGGTATTCCTATTACTTCTCTCAATAAATCCCTGATATCCCTTTTACTAGCTGCTGCTAAAATGGTGTTAGCCCAATTTTGGAAATCTCCCAATATTCCTCCAGTTAAAGCCTGGTATGCTAAAATCTGGGAGGTCTATGCTATGGACAAGATAGCAGATAGTTTATGCAATATAAACAATTCAGAGGGTAACGATTCTCTGATATACAAGTGGCTTCCATTTCTTAAATTTTCTTTTGGTCCTGTAGATCAAATGTGTACATGTATACCTGGTAGATATTATGACATTATCAATTTGATGTAATTAATATATGGAAAGATTACTTATTTTTTAATTCAGCTGTCAATTATGTGTGTGTGAATATATGTGTGTGTGTGTGTATGTGTGTGTGTGTATATATATATATATATATATATATATATATATATATATATATATATATATATATAGTGTTTTGTTGGTTTGTTTGTATTTGTGTATATATATATATATTGTTTTCTGCTAGTATGCTATGCTTATACACAAAGAATGATTGCAGATACAGTCATTGATTGCTTTATTTGTATGTTTATTAAATTCAATAAAAAAGTTTTTGGACAATAAAAAAAAGGAAAAAAAGGGGGGGAAAGAGTGGCCAAACTGAGGCTTGGGAGCCACATGCGGCTCTTTCACATGTATTGTGTGGCTCTCAAAGCCCCACTGCCTTGTCAGCCAGCTTGGAGAAGGCATTTCTCTCTTTAAATCACTTCTCCAAGCCAAACCAACTGGCAGCTTGGAGAATGCATTTAAGGTTGCGTTATTTCCACCACTCCCTCCCTCTCCCCATCTATGTGCTTGCCTGCATGCCTTCCTGCTCTCAGATATCTGACATTCATGTCTTGCGGCTCTCAGACATCTTACATTTATTCTATGTGGCTCTTACATTAAGCAAATTTGGCCACCCCTGGTATATATGATCTGTCTACTAAAAACAAACGTAAGGAAACCCAGAAAATGTAGCGAGCAAGAGAACAAGAAATTCTGTTAGACACTCCCAACCCCCACCCTCCTGCCCTAAATTACCATATCTCAGCATCTCTTTAGGTCTTCAGACCCCTTGAACAGAGTGCTTGGATTCATGAGGCCAAGTAGCACACAGATTACTTAATTTACTACTGGTCTTTCAAATATGCAAAGGCCTCTGTTAAATTCCCGAAGAATTGCATTCTTGCAGGAATGATGCTGGAACTAGCCCCTACGGAACATGCACAGCTACCACCAAAAGGAACAGCTTTGTATCTATTCAATACCAAGTTTGCAGAATGTCATTGCATTATAGTTTCTGTGCTGCTCAAGGGGACAGGAAATGTGGATGAGCAGGAGAAGAGATCCAAAATGCAATCCTGTCAAGAAACTTGTTCTGTATTATGAGACATTCCTAAGGGAGAAGGAAAATATAAGGGCTACCACTTTCAGCAGCAACTACATATGCATCACAGCATCTCATTCCAGTTCAAGTCTGCCTTGGAGGGGCAAAAAACACAGAAGCAGACCAATAGGGATCAAATTGGGATGGGGGGGGGGGGCGTCCTGGCAGTGCAAATAATGTTATTGAGATGAAAGCCTCACCTGGGGATTGTCCATATACCAAAGGAGGAAGTTGGCCTGGGTATCCAGGATGAAATATCTTCGCAGGAACTTCCCACAGGTATCATTGTCTTCAATGTCCAGGAACCCACAGATTCGGTTCTGACAATCCACATAAGGCATTCTGGGCTCCTTCTAGCAACCCCCTGAGAATCAGAGATGCATACAGATGAGATTCAGGCTTTGTGCAAATTCCCAACAATTTATACCAGAATGGAACTATGCAAATTGTGGCCCAGTTTGTCTCAAATGTATCCCACAAGCCACATACAGGTATTTTCCACCCCCCACCCCCCGTCTCCTTGTCTGGAACTGCAAAGACGGGTTTTAGAAAGGACTGATGGGGCCACAATACATGGCTTGTTACGTGCTCAGCTTTGCCAACCACAAATTACATGGGCCTGCCTAAAAAGCAGCCCACGTGTCCAATAATTCACAGCACTTGCAATAGACTTGAGTATGCCATTCTTTAAGAAAGGACAAATGGTGATGGTAACATGTGACAAGCGCTCACCTGAATTTTTCTACTGCATGTACTCTTATGGGGGAGGGAAGGAAGAGATGCCTTAGGAAGCCATCGCTAATTACAGTTTCCTAGTATACTCTCACTGAAACTTCTCTGTGTCAAATGAGCAGACGTTCCACGCATGTAAGATAATCTGACAACCTACACAAACAGGTCATTGAATGGAAATGCCTTTGAAGAACCGTCTGCTCACTATCCGAGTCTGTTCATTGGCTAAGATTAGTGTGCCTCCACTTTCTGAATAAGTCAGACAGAGATGGTTTTTCTCTACTGCAGCACCTTGGTTGTCAAATTCCATACCTGCATCAATGCACTGGCATCAAACTTCTTGAACTTCAAATGTCAAGCCCCTTGCCCAATGTATTATTTTCCCCAGTTTTATTATGTTAATTCTTACCCAAATCTGATTTTTTTTAAATTGTAAAACAGACTGAAAATGTTCTGATTTTATTGCTGGTCTTTTTGTGGTTTGTGTTGTAATTTTAGACGTTGCCTAATTAATGCTTTATGGATTGCTAGAAGCAAGTTCCAAAGCAAGCATGCTAAGCATACAGGATATAAAAGTCTTAAAAAATCATATACAGATTATGATAGAGTTTATTGTTTTGATAACACAAGAGCCAGCAATCCTCTTTGGATATAAACCAGGGGTGTCAAACATGCGGCCCAGGGGACAGATCAGGCCCCCAAAGGGTTCCTATCAGGCCTGCAAACAAGTCTGCTTTCTTCTCCTTCTCTCTTGCTTCCTTCTGTGTCACAGTTTGCTTTGCCAGGCTTGCTCAATTGCACAGGAGCTACAGAGCAAAGCCTCTATTTTCTCCATTGGCTGAGGCTCCACTCTTGGGGAGGGAGGGAGGAGGGAGAGCTTGCTTTGCCAGGCTCTCTTAATCGCACAGCAGAGCTACTGAACCAAGCTTCTTTTCCTTCTATTGGCTGAGGCTCTGCTCCTTCTTAGTCTCCAGGGGAGGGAGGGAAAGAACTAGAGCTTCCTTTGCCCAGTTCCCTTGATCATACGGGAGAGATAAAAAATCTTTGTGTTTGTCTGTGTCCTTTATAAAGTTTATATCTCCACTACCTGACATTACATTTTAGGACACACATGTCCCAGCCTCACAAGGCCTCATTTATGTCAGATCCAGCCCTCATAACAAATGAGTTCAACGTTCCTAATATAGACAGTCCTACCACAAAGACTTTGAATCAATAAAAGGAATGGGAAACAGACAAATCTGATCCACAGGTTCAATCTCTTGGTAAGTTCTCCTGCATAAGTCTCATGGAAATGAGTAAAACTTGCATAACAGCAATGAGGCTTATTTTTACTTATTTATTTATTTATTTATTTTATCTGAGATTTATATCCCGCCCTTCCCACTAGGTGGCTCAGGGCGGCTTACAACATATAAAACTAGCATAAAATATGTAGGAGAACTTCCCAATCAATTGTGCCCAATGTTCATAGGGGCCAAAAATTCTAACTATAAATACATGTTGGTGGGGTCCAAACTGGCAGAGACTGACCAAGAGTTGGAGATCTTGGAGTCGTAGCAGATAACTCACTTAAAATGTTGAGACAGTATGTGACTGCAATTTTAAAAAGCCAACGCTATGCTAGGGATTATTAGAGAGGGAACTGAAAACAAATCAGCCAGTATCATAATGCCCTTTTATGTAAACTGACAGAAATTAGCGCCGAAATACCACCGTCACTGTCAGATTAAGTTAAATTAAGTTAAATTTTAATTGTATACTGACTGGTTTTTAAATAATGTTAATTTTAAAGTCTTATATTTATTGTACTGTATGTTTATAAATGTTGTTAGCCGCCCTGAGCCTGCCTAGGCGGGGAGGGCGGGATATAAATAAAATTTTATTATTATTATTATAAATCGATGGTGCGGCCTCATTTGGAATACTGTGCACAATTCTGGTCACCACACCTCAAAAAAGATATTATAGCACTGGAAAAAGTGCAGAAAAGGGCAACTAGAATGATTAAAGGACTGGAGCACTTTCCCTATGAAGAAAGGTTAAGGCACTTGGAGTTCTTTAGCTTGGAGAAAAATCAACTGAGGGGTGACATGATAGAGGTTTACAAGATTATGTATGGAATAGAGAAGGTAGAGAAAGTACTTTCCCCCCTTTCTCACAATACAAGAACTCATGGGCACTCAATGAAATTGCTGAGCAATTGGGTTAGAACAGATAAAAGTACTTCTTCACCCAAAGAATGATTAACACATGGAATTCACTGCCGCAGGAGGTGGTGACAGCTACATGCATAGATGGCTTCAAGAGGGGATTGGATATACATATGGAGCAGAGGTCCATCAGTGGCTTTTAGCCACAGGGTATAGATGGAACTCTGTCTGGGGCAGTGATGCTCTGTAATCTTAGTGCTTGGCAACAGTGGGAGAGCTGCTAGCATCCTGGCCCAACTAGTGTACCTCCTGAAGGCACCTGGGTTTTTTGCGGGGGAGGGGGGTTGGACACTGTGTGACAGAGTGTTGGATGAACCACTGGCCTGATCCAACATGTCTACTCATATGTAAGCAGGTGGCATTTGAATTTGCAGCCTCTCAGATCAAAATGACTATGCTATTGTGACTGCCCATTAGCAACCATAGATTCACCTACCCACATTTTTTGTTGTCCAAAACATGCAGCTGCGAGAGAAAAGTTCCTGAGGAAATAGCTATTAAAATTTTCTTCCTTTTCAGAATCTGCAAGTTTAAGACTTTTGCTGAGCAGTTTGTGTCACAACTGTATAATAGATGCAGCATATTTCTGTTATGCTGTCTTTTTAAATGTTTAAAATCTTTTAAAGTTTTAAGTTAATTTGTTATGGTATATGGTTATGGGCTTTTAAACCTAATAAACGGAACTGACCACAATGACTTGGATTGCCCCTGTAAGCAGTTCTATTAAGAGTCTGACAAACAAAACTTCAACATTGCAAGCAAGTCCACAAAGAGTTATAAAATTTTAGCTAACCCACTTGCTTGCATATATCTGACATTCAGCATTTATGGTACAGTGCTGATAATGTCAAATGGGGAAAAGGGGAAACACAAACTTCTGAAATACAAAAGTGTCTGTGCCTGACCTCCTGGAATTGTATTCACTACAGATGACCAAGCAAGTGGCTATTTAAAAGCAAGATATTGTAACATACCCTGTCAATCAAAGCACAGCAAGTCAGATTAACTTTTCAGACAATTACTATTCATTATAAAACATGCACACAGGCTATTTCCCCACCAACAACACAAAAGTCTCAATACAACTAGAATCCCTTTCAGTCTTAATCATTGTCCCCTTTACTCCAGATCAACCTCACACCAAATAGCTGCTTCCAGAGAAAAGTCATCAAAAAGCCCCTCGTAGAGGGAAACTTTGAACAGCTGTTATGAAACCATCAGAAAAGTTCACAGCAAACTAAAATGTTCCTGGATTTCCTGTGATGTCTCACAATGCAATAGCTGGAATTTTTGCCCCAGTACAGCAGTTTTTTAATACTTCCCGCTTTCAGGAAACCCTTTCCAAAGAAATTCATCAACCAAAGAAATCAGAGAAGCATAGACTTGGAAGGGGACCCCCAAGGTTTTCTAAGTCCAAGCCCCTGCACAATGCAGGAAATTTGCAAGTACCTCCCCCCCCACACACATACTCCCAGTGACCACTACTCCAAGCCCAATAGATAGATGTCTGTCTCTCCGTCTCTCTCTCTCTCTCTCTCTCTCTCTCTATATATATATATATATATATATATATATATATACATATATATATATATACACACACATATACACATACATACACACACATTATATGTACATATCTATATATCCACATGGATATATCTATCTATCTATCTATCTATCTATCTATCTATCTATCTATCTATCTATCTATCTATCTATCTATCTATCTATCTATCTATCTATCTATCTATCTCCATCTCTCTGTGTGTGTGTATCCAGGATCCCTGGTACAACTGGCCTGGAGAAATATTGCTGCCTGGCCCCCAAAGTGGTGAACAGCATTTCCCTGGCATGTAAGAAGGGGCCACAAGAACTAAGCACTGATGCAGCCCCCCTCCTGCCCTCCTTCTCATGATCTGCCCAAGTTCACAGAATCAGCATTGCTGTCAGATGCCCATCTAGCCTCTATTTAAAAACCTCCAAAGAAGGAGAGCCCACCGCCTCCTGAGGAAGCCTGTTCTGTTAAGGAACCTCTCTAACTGTCAGGATGTTCTTGCTAATTTCAACCAGTCAGACATATAGGTTGGACCTCAGGAAAGCAAATTTTGACAAACTTAAAAGTTGTGCTAGGTAGAATCCCATGGCCAGAAATATTTTCATCTCGTCAACCAGAAACTGGCATGTGGGCCCACAGGAGCATTGTGTGTTTGCAATGGATTCTGGGGCATGTTCCCAGGTGCCCATTAGAGATTACTCAGTTCATATGAGGTATTAGACTGAAATCCTGGATTTCACTAGGAAGCAGAATGTTACCTAGGACAACTCAGTTCTCCCCTATAGCTGTGGATTTCAGGGGTATATCATGAGTGGTCTTCTAAAGAAGCATGGATCTTATTACTGGTCTCGGGGAACCCGACAGGCTTTTCAAAAACTTTTTTTTTTTTTAATGATCACTGTCCTGGAACACTAAAGCCTTAGAAACTAGTAGCGTTAAAGTTTTCCACCAAGTCTGAAGGTCATGTATCTGCCATGTTGAATCTGGCCTCGCTACCTCAGCTAGTGTCTTTCTTAAGTTCCCTGGTTGGGAAGGGAAAAAAAAGTAGTCCCCTGTGCAAGCACCAGTCGATTTCGACTCTGGGGTGATGTTGCTTTCACAACGTTTTCACAGCAGACTCTTTACGGGGTGGTTTGCCATTGCCTTCCCCAGTCATCTACAATTTCCCCCCAGCAAGCTGGGTATTCGTTTTACAGACCTCGGAAGGATGGAAGGCTGAGTCAACCTGGAGCCGGCTACCTGAACCAGCTTCCGCTGGGATCGAACTCAGGTCAAGAGCAGAGGGGTCCGACTGCAGCTTTACCACTCTGCGCCACGGGGCTCTTGGTTGGGAAGTAGTTTGCCATTATTTGAGTCGTCACTGGAGGTTTGTTTTGGGGTGGATTTTGTTTACCCATCATCCAGGTATAGTAATGTGCCAGATGATAGAAGTTTTAAGGGAGTTTTTTAGAGAAGGGGTCATGAGCTAGTCTCCTAAGCGTCCACCATGTGTGTGTGCGATGCCACATCCCCAAGCCTTAGAAACTAGACAGAGGGAGCTTTTTTCTCTCTGCCTTATAATACTAGAATTCAGGGGCACTCAATGAAATTGTTGGGGAAAAGGTTCAGGACAGACAAAAAGAAATACATCTTACTTAATGAGTAATTAAATGGTGGAATTCATTACCAGAACAGATAGAGCTTCTAAAGGGGATTAGACAATTCAGTAGCTAATAGCCATAGTGCCTGAATTCCAGAGATAGCAAACCTCTGTATTGGGAGGCAGCATCAGGAGAGGGCCCCAGCATCAACATTCTGCTTGACTGGGTTGTTACAACAACTGGTTGGCTATTGTGTGAAAAAGGATGCCAGACTACATGGACCACCAGTCTGATCCAGCAGGCTCTTCTGATATTAACACCTGCTGGCAAATGCTCCAAGACAGCATATACAAAAGGGCCCACGTATACATCTGGCCCAACCCCCAGCTCCACACCTTCATAGCCTCTGCTGGAAGACCTCCATCAAGGGTCAGCTCACCACAGAAAATCAATCACACACTAGAAATCTCCCTATGTTAAAAACTCTCTGCAATCAGAAATTCAGCAAATCAAACGCAAAGAAGGGAGTAGAAAGTTTCTCCCTGACGTGCCAGCTTTCAGTTTTCCTGGGTTTTGCTTAATATGAAGGACTGTTCAGGCCAGAAACCCATATCTGCAGCCTGAAGGGGGTACAATCCATTTTGCCAACGCAGCATTCTACCAGCTCCAGACTCTAGCCTGTAAAAATACAAGACTACTTCTATTATTCACTGACAACACCCACACACCTGCTCCTGAAAAAAAAAATCAGGGCAAAAAGCCAAGAAACTCTGGGGAAAAGCACTGCAAAAGAGTTCAATAGGTAACCACACTATGTAGCTGTTACCAGTGGGACAGCTGTGTGAGTATTGCAGCTGAAATGAATAAGAGTCTTAGGGCACCTTAAAGATGAACAAGTTTTCTTCCAGCATTAGCTTCTCAGGTACTAAAGCCTATAGCTATTTATTTTTGCAGATATTAGTTATGCAGGCTACAAAAGTATAGTAGTACCTCATGTTAACGTTGAGAATAGCATTGCTGCACTTTAAGTCATATTCAACCCCGGGAAAGTGCATGTATCACAGAGATCTGAAGGAAAGGATGGTGTGGAATTGTTTTCTGTGGATCCAGAAGGTAGGACCAGAACCAATGAGTTGAAATTAAATCAAAAGAGTTTCCGGTTCAACATTAGGAAGAACTTCCTGACCATTAGAGCGATTCCTCATTGGAACAGGCTTCCTCAGGAGGTGGTGGACTCTCCTTCCTTGGAGGTTTTTAAACAGAGGCTAGATGGCCATCTGACAGCAATTAAGATCCTGTGAATTTAGAGGGAGGTATTTGTGAGTTTCCTGCATTGTGCAGGGAGTTGATGACCCTGGAGGTCCCTTCCAGCTCTATGATTCTATGATTGAGTACAGTGACAGATCTAAGACAGTATCTGCAGACCTAAATCCTGTAGTTGTCAGCCATTTCCTCCACCTTGCTAAGGCTCCATTTAAACCATGACACCTGCAGACATCTTTCCTGGCACATCCAAGTGTCTTTAGAAAGTGGGCAGGGTTTTTGCTCATCAGGGCTTCTGATTTAGCCATTGGAGATCTGACTGTGCAGGTTTTTAAGACACTGCTTCAAGAGCAGCTGCCACCATAGCACAAGAATCTCCACAGTGTGACTGAAGAAAAGCTGTGTGCATGCAAAGAAACATTTTTAATAATACGTTCATTTTCAAAGACATTCTGTTAAACAGAGCTGCCTGAAATATTGAAGTGTTACTGTTAGAGTTATGCATGACCTCAATCCCTGAAATTCTGTGGTTGACTCCATCCATTTTGGCAGCCATTTTGTGTCTGGATTCACCATCCAGTGTCAGAATTCCAAAAGTGCCCACAGGATCTAGAAGGTTGTTGATCCCTAACCTACACATTACAAGGTTAGGAAACAGCATCAAGACTTTGTATCACATATATAACACAAGTTTTGTACCTCATGGATACACACCAGCTCCTCTCTGTTTGTAACCACAGCACCCAGGGAGAAGCAGTTCTAGCCTCCGCCCACATATCCACAACTGAACTGCTATTGGCTTCATTATAAAAATCACATTAATTACATGGCTAAAAGTAAGTTTCACAAGGGAGCAAATGGCAGCTTTTGGGGCAGTCTGCAGTGGTGAAAACAGCAGGGGGTGGGCTAAAGCTCTGCATGCTGCATTCCTGAATGCTGTAGTTGCCAACAGGCAGGAACTGGCATGCTTTTGGAAGGCACAAAACTCCCATCACATGTGTGATACAAAGTCCTGGAGGCTGTTTCCCCAACAAACACAAGGACTTTGTAATGCCTAGAACCTCAGAGCCATGAACAAGCCTGACTCAGAAACTGTTACAGGGTCTGGGAGTTATCGTATTCCCATCATCACCACAACTGATGCAAGCAGCCTTCCTTAGCTGGTGTCCTTGCAGTTCTCCACATGGTTGGTGATGCAGAAGACTGATCTCTGCCAGATATTTATGTATCTTGGCACTTTTAACCAGCGTTTCTCCAAACAATGTGAACTTAAATATCCCTTACATCACTGGTTTGAGGCCACCTTCTCAGACGGTAATTTCATATCAATGTGCAAACTTCAGTCCTCTTCCATCCTATCTTTTCCTACCTTCAGCCGTCCTCTTCATCCTTGGGGTACAGTTACTGTATCCCATGGATTGTTGTAGTTCAGTCGCACAGTTGAGACCGACTCTTTGCGACCCCATGGACAAAGTCCCATGGGTACTATGTGTTAAAAGTTCTTTAGATTCTTTTTAGATAAGAACAAGTTACCAGAGCAAATATTCTTGATTTCTTCAAGATGAGATTTTAAAACTATACATTGTTGCTTTTTTAAAAGACAAAATCTTAATAAAGTTGTGTGTGAAAGGAAGGATGTGGGCACATTCTGATAGACTCAAGAGAACAGCTGACATTGCTGCCAATACCCCTGAGCTGGGAGGACCACCCTCTTTGTGGTTTCACAGTGAGAATGCAAGAACCCCGGTCAGCTCCGGAGGGTGAGGAGGTCAAATATTTGTTGGACACAACACTGGCAAAAAAAAAAAAAAAAGGTCTATCTTGGCCCTAGTGCTGCTGCCATTCTATACATAGTGTTCAAATCTGAGGCAGCATTAGAGCACTCTCAGTTTTCCACACCCCACCATCTCCAGGTGATAAAAGCCCCTTGTTTAGAGACCCCAAAATACTGAGAATGAGACCTACCACTTGCATCTTTGGAGCTGCTTTCCACAGTAATGTGGTTAAATTACTGTAAAATACGTTCCAAAGATAGAAAGATTAAAACCAGTAGAAAACTTTGGGTGCCATTTCTCTGACAATTCTTGAAGAATTTAAACATGAAACTGACCTCAAACAAAAACAGGCTAAAATTAAGTCTCCTCAGTGGAAGACTGGAAAGTAGCAAATGTCAGTTTTGTTTTGTTTTTGTTTGTTTTTTTTTGGGGGGGGGGGGGTGATCCAGGAATGCAAAGGCCCATGAGCCCAATGCCTTCTCAGGGTAAAAATTAGTGATGACCAAAGATATTAAATATAAAGGAATAACCCTCAAATAAAGAAGTTGCACAGTGTCTGTAAAGGGGGTTTCTGCTTCACAGCTTTTGGGATTTGTTTGAGAGGGTTAACAAGCCAGCTTTTAAGGGTCAGCCAGTAAGACTTCCAAAGAAGCTTTTAACAATGCCCCTTATCTTCAATCATGGGATAAGAGGAGACACCCTCTCATAGGACCACTAACTGATATAACAACAGGAAGCAGACAGTAAGTAAATTGACAATTCTCTCAATCGATATAAATAAGCATATGAACATATATATGAACATATGAAGCTGCCTTATACTGAATCAGACCCTTGGTCCATCAAAGTCAGTATTGTCTTCTCAGACTGGCAGTGGCTCTCCAGGGTCTCAAGCTGAGGTTTTTCACACCTATTTGCCTGGACCCTTTTTTGGAGATGCCAGGGATTGAACCTGGGACCTTCTGCTTCCCAAGCAGATGCTCTACCACTGAGCCACCGTCCCTCCAATAGCAGAAGCAGCGGGTGTCTCCCATGGATCTGTATTACTGCTATTTAATTTGTTCATAAATGATCTGGACTTTGGGGGGAAAGGTACACAGCAAAGTGGCTAGGTTTGCAGATGACACCAAATTATTCAGAATGGTGAAAAACAAAGAGGACTATAATGAGATCAAAAAGGATTCCCTAGACCAGGATTCTCAAAGCAAACAACATGGTAAATAATTTGGGGGGGCTTTTTCAGTTTAGATAACAGACAACTAAATGACAGGGAGCGCAAAAGGAGATTTATAAAAGTATTCATAGCGTGGAGAAGTGGATAAAGAACCTTTTCTTCCTTTTTAAATTATATTAAAGTGAGGGGGCACCCAATGAAGTTGATAGGCAGTAGATTCATAGCAGAGTCCAAAAAACCTTCTTTACACAATGTATATACTTCATTACATCACCAGCACATGATGCAGTCATGGCCACTAACTTAGATGGCTTTAAAAAAGAATTAGATAAATTCCTGGACAAGATTAGTCACAATTACTAAGTGCAATTACATTGCTGTTAGCCATGATTACTGACTGGAATCTCTGTGCTCCAGAGGCAGAATATCTAGGAGAGCCAATTGCCAGAGGGCAATAGCAGAAGCATCAACCTGTATGCCTTGCTCTCAGGCCCTCCAGGTACACCTTAGTTAACCACTATGTGAAACAGTACACTGGATTAGACATGAGACATTGTTCTGACCCAGTCGGACTGCTGTTACCAGGCTAGTACAGTGTTGTTTTCTCCATTTAGAGGGTATAGGTCCCCAAAATAAACTATCAAATTATAAAAATTAAGGAATTCTGCTGCTCACAAAGTAATTGTGCCTGGCAAACTATTGTCCTGTAACTGGACATTCATCTAGGATTGCCAACTCCAGACTGGGAAATTCCAGGAAATTTAGGGATAGAGCCTAGGCAGGATGGAGTATGAAGAGAGGAGGAAGATCAGCAGGGATGTATTACAGAAGAATCCAACCATCAAAACAGCCATTTTCTCCACGGGAACTGTTCTCTGGTGTCTGAAGACCTGTTGTAATTCCAAGAAGCTGGCAACTTTCCACTGGAAAGCCCCACCTGGAAGCTGGCAACCATAATTTTATCTAGGTACAGTCAGGATCCATCCAGATGAATAAGGGTATAGAGTCTCAGTGCCATGTCTTCAGTGTAAAGAGATATGGAGAGGGGCATACCTGGCAAGGAAGAAGCTGGTGTGTGTCTCTGTCTTCAACTGTTACCCCAACTTCCACCATTTCTCCCCTGCAATCTCTCCTTTAGCTTTAGTTACTGCATCAAGCAGGGAAAAGGTGTTTGCATCCTAGGGTATTGCAGGGGGGAACTTTAATTTTTTTCCTCTCCAAAATCTCTCAGGTTACCTCTAAACATATCTGTACAGTACACATATGTTTAGAGGTGACCTGAGAGATTTTGGAGAGGAAAAAGTACAGTACTGGGGCCCATGTACTGGTGTGCACAGTGAGTGGAGGCAAGGGGGAAGAAATACAGTCTATGCAAGCAACAAAACTGAATTCAAAACTATGAAATACATTAAACATTAATTTTTGCATACTTACATGCATACAATTTTGCATACAAGTTAGCATACTACAGTTTTAAAAGCAATGCCATTCAGCTCACAGGACAGAAATCAGAAACAGGTTTCATTCTTAATGAGCAATTAGGCAGAACAGCCCTTGGATGCTCCCCCCCCCCCCCCGCACATCTCTACAACTAAAACTGCAAGAGAAATTTACCTTTTTAAAAAACAATGCATATTAAAAATTCAGTGGAAAGTCCAGGCTTCTTGCAAGACCCTTCCCCCCACCCCACAAATCTCTTTGGGCTGGCATCTAAATATAGTCAGCCAGTACAAAAAACCCTGCAGAGTCCACTGACATCATACACAAGAGCCACCTCAAAGAAGAGAATGCAGCCAAGCAGAGGTCTCCCAGGAGATGGCTGGCCAGCTCATGCAGGAGAACATCACAGTTCTGTAACCAAAGTTAAAGGGTGAAGACTGGAAACCACTTTCCAACCACACAAGCTAAAGCACAGCGTGTTCTGGAATGCACACACAAGTTTTTTTGGGTGCAAACTGTTATCTGCTCTGCCCAAGATCTGATGAGATCTCCAAGCATGATCTGAGGTCATGACGTCTTTTCCTGTGCAGAAGGTGTCTGGTTAGTACGCAATATTCTTTTTAACCTCCTTCATCAAAGTCATGAAACAAGCCCTCGTTATGGCACCTCTTCAAGTTCATAAGGACTTAACACACTACAGCTGCTGTATGATGCTGTAGCACAAATCATGCTGGACACAGAGCAGAAACGCAGATAATGTTTGTTTATATCACACACCTGACTTCCACAGATCCAAGGTGAGTAAATGCCATACCAAGATTCAAGGACACCAAATGTAAAACATCCAATTAGAAAGCTCTAAAAAAGTCTCAGGTCAAAACCAGGAATTTTAAAAATACATAGATATTAAAAAAAAATTTAAAAGAAGTTCCTATAGAAGTTCTCACATGTAGGGTTTACAATATTATAGAGACTACATGATTCAAGTCAGAAACCACTGGAGCTTAGTCCGGAATCTAGAAAAGTTAACATACTGGGAATTGGGTCCCCTCAGACCTCGGAACTCTCTTCAGACATGCTACATGGATAAACAATGGAACAACACCAGCCTCTGTGAGTGGCTAATGCTGGCATAAATACTAAGAGCTTAATATTGTGGTTTTGTTTGGCCAGCAAAGTAGTTTCCTCTGCCTGCTCGTACCTCAACTTCCAGGTGACCCAAAGAACAGCTGCCCACATCCCTGGTCTGGCCTTGGCTTGGTATACAGTTTAGTGGCTTAAAGTTCAGAAACATAAACACAACTGCAGGGCTCCTTGGACTTCACTCTGCCATACATCACTCTGAATTGATCATCATATAAAAAGCTCCATACTGTTGGAAAAAGCTCCCCCCCACCCCCCAAAAAAGTTCCAATTCTACCCCTGAATCTCCATTTTCGCTGCTTCCTTGTGTGAATATAAGGTGCATTTCTTCAATTTTGTGGCACTTTGTTTCCTTGCACTAAATTTTGCCTGTAAAATGTACACATTGTCAATTATGCATATACGTCAATAAATCAGCACCCATACATTCTTACACATAAAAGTCACACACTGTCTGTATCCGTAAACAACACATAAGCACCTCACAGGCTGTGTCCACAGTGCAAATGGATCTACATCAACAACAACGAAAAGTGGAGAACCAAAACTATTGACAAAAATATAAACCAACTAGCAGAAACCCAAGAGGGAATCACAGGGGCGAAAACCCCCATCTCTCTTCCCCCATTCTCTCCCCTCCCCCATTCACCAACCTCCAGTTACTCCATTTATCTCTTACATCCTTGCAACCACCTCCTTCTCCAGCCCCCCCTCCCCACTTCATTCTTATTTGGCCTCTTGTTGCTGTCTCCTTCCCAACTTCCCGCTACTGCAGCCGTTTTGGCAGTTTACTGGGGTTGCTAGGCAACCCCAAAAATGGTAGCCAAGCTCTCATGACACAGCAGCGTGAGACCTTGTTTTTTCTTTTTAATTTGCAGTGTCTATGCAAGCACAGACTTCTTTTCCTGGCAGTTTTTAAAAATAACAGCCACCTTCTCATTTTCTGATTTTTCTCCCATCTCTGGGTGCCCGCCTGCAGATTTTTTGATCTGCATGGGGAGGCTATATTCAAAATTAGATATAAAAAGGAACTAAATTAGAGCCATTCACTCATCCCCATAAAGAAAACAGTGACAATGCAGTTACACAATACCTTTGCCTGCATCATCTCAGCCCCAAGTGGGCCGTACCAGGTGACATCACTGAACATGTTTGGCACTTGGATGGACAGATGAGCCGGAGGGGGCGGGGAGCATGGGATGCAAAGACTGATGAGGAGCAATGAGGATGGATAGGAGTGGTGAGGGTTCTTTTTGACAGCTCAGACAGAGAGCAACAAGAGCCCCTTTATCCACCTACCTATCTAACAGGCTTCTCATCCCCTGTGAAAAATCATCAACCTCTAAAGAGAGACCACAGAGGATCATTTGAATTCTATCTTCTTGTGCAAAATCAGGGCCTTTGAAGTCTGAAGACAACTATGACAGTTATACGGGTGTTTATTATTTTCTTTTGCTGCACAGCTTAATACAAAGACCAGAAGTTCAGTCAGCTATACAGACTAGGGCAAGCACATTCTTTGAGGAATACTGTCAGGACTCTGAGTATCCTAAGACCAGAACTGTGTACAATTCTACATAGCCTGTGTACACTAGGCAAATTAAGCAAAGGTGTATACATTCCCTTTATTTGCATAGCTTTTTGGCTTCTGTTAGGCATGGGGAAGGACACTGTGCTTTGGAGGGTGCTGAAATGCAATCCCTTGATTACGGGAAATCCTGTTTAGCCCTCTTTTGCCATGTTTCTGAGATTTCATCATTGCTTGTTCACACACTTATGCAACTTTAGGGGCTAGAAACTTGCTCATTTTCCAAATGAAAGTTTAGTTTCTCAAAACACAAAATTCTTTGTTCAGTACCAGGATGCATATTTATATGAGACAATCAATACAACTTAAGGATTGGATCAAGTCAGACTGCTAGCTAGCCTACAGTAACCTGGCTGGTAATAGCCTGAACTGGTAATGGCTGTTCCATGCATATGCAGAGGTTACTGGTAGATGAAATGTCTATGCTTCTGTCCTTGCAAATTACATTTTTTCATACTCCTCTCTCCACCAGCCCTTCCAAAATTAGATTATATTAAAAACCCATTCAAAGTTAAATAAACTATCCAAGGTAAGCCTGTGCATGGAAAGATGCTGAATTTCGATACGCTATTCTGTGTGCAGAATATGCCTTAGCTGGGCTGCAGAATCCACATCTGAAGAACACACAGCTTTGCTTCCAACTGATGCACAGAAGGGCACTGTCAGGACTGTGATGACATACTCTTCTACCCAGAATCCCCCCACGGAAGCCAGCTGGATCTAGGAACTGGAAGTTAGCAAAGGCTGAGAAGCTGGTTCCTCAAGAACAACAGAGGAAAAAAGTGCCTCTCCTGGGAAAAATAAAATAAGAATCTAGGGGGACATTAAAGACTAATGGTGTTTATTCCAGCACAAACCTTTGTGAGTCAGAGCTCTCTTCTGCAGATGCATCCAGCTGGGCACAGCTGCTCCTAACCTTTATATCATGTCCAACCAAACCCAACAGCCTGTCAATCACAGGGGCTGACCCTACGCACTCTTTAGAACCTTCTGAAGAAGGCTCTCAGGCACAGCACAAGCGGTCCTGGATAGTTTTGCTTGCTTGGCCTGGTCCCAACTACAGGCCATAAGGTTCCCAACATAACTCCAGAGATCCCAAAAGGCACTGGTTATCATAGCCATTGCTGTGATGTCTTACCTAATAAAGAAGTCTAATGACGTCCCCCCATCGTTCCTGAAACCAGTCCAAGCTTTTGGTCTGCTGTTAAGCTTCTCTAGCTAAGAGCGAAAGAGATCACAGAGTTTGACATTTTGTAGAAGAGAGAAAAAGAGGAACTCTGTTGTGCAAGCTAGTTGCCATAAATGATTTGTCATGCCCAATGTGGGACCTTTCCCCTCCCCCCACTTTGCATATTTTAAAAAAGAGACAGGAAACAAATTTATCCTGGGACATCTCTAAGGAGACCATAAGCAAAACTACCTACTGATAGCCTTATAAATGTCCATCTCAGTATATCAAAGCAAGTTTTAGCTGAAGAGAGAATCCATGTGGTGTAGTGGTTCAAATGCTGAGGAGACCAGAATTCAAATCCCATCTGGCTGTAAAGCTCACTGAGTGATACTGAAACAAGCTATCTTACAGGGTTATGGTGAGAACAAATGGAACGACTTTCACGTATGCCACACTGAGTTGCCTGTCAAAATGGCAGGAGACAAATGTTATAAATTTTAAAGTAAAGAGAAGTTTTTTTTTAAAAGGCTTGAAAGAATTGTGCAAGTTCTGTAAAAAGTGGGTGTTTTTTTAAAAAAAAGATACAGTTTATATGAACACCAAAAGTAGTTTAACAAAAGTAATTCCTTCCCTCATCCAAACAATGCATGAAGAGATTTTCTCCTCTTCTAGAAGATTAAGAACTTAGATACTGTTTTTATAAAACTGCAAGATCTCTTAGCAAAAATCCCATACTGGACATTTTATTTAACCGCTTCAGAGGCAGGGAAACTGGTTTGAACCTGGTTCATATCCTTCACTTGATACCTGCAACTCCAAGCAATGGCTTGCATATCTGAAAGGACCATGGCAGATATAAACACAAACAGAACTTTAAAAGCATCACCTCAAGATCTGATGCTTTTCCTTTATGAAGTTAATTTGCATAGCCAATCATCAAAAGTCAGTCATCAAAAGTATAGAAACAAGTCAGCTGTAGTCAAAACTGGGGAATGAACTACCCATATGCTGTAGCAATGCTTCAGTCTTGGCTTAAGTCTCACAGAGGGAAAAACTACTCATGACACTGGGGATCCATGAACAGATTTCCCAGAAGGCAGTTGTGGAAGAGTGAGGCTCTCCAATAGAGTCACGGTGCTGGGGAAAGGCGAAGTCTGCCATTGTGATTGAGAACAGGTTGCCTGCATATTCCCTGCATATTCAGCTACCAAGAGGAAATGTAAGCGGCAGAAGACACCTATTCTAGATCACCAGAACCTGCAGCCAGGACTACAGTTCCAACCTTGGATTAAATCATAACCCAGCCGTACTTATACTCAGGGCTTTTTTGTAGAAAAAGCCTAGCAGGAACTCATTTGCATATTAGGCGACAGCCTGATACCACCCTTGTTTCACACAGGGATTTTCTGTATAAAAAGCCCAGCAGGAACTCATTTGCATATTGAACATATATGAACATATGAAGCTGCCTTATAGTGAATCAGACACTTGGTCCATCAAAGTCAATATTGTCTTCTCAGACTGGCAGCGGCTCTCCAGGGTCTCAAGCTGAGGTTTTTCACACCTATTTGCCTGGACCCTTTTTTGGAGATGCCAGGGATTGAACCTGGGACCTTCTGCTTCCCAAGCAGATGCTCTACCACTGAGCCACCGTCCCTCCCCATATTAGGCCCCACCCCCTGGCACCAAGCCAGCCGGAACCACATTCCTGTGCATTCCTGCTAAAAACAAAACAAAAAAACACCCTGCTTAGACTCAAAAACTTGCACTGCATCTGTTGATGAGGCCTAGCACACTGTGCTGGGTACCAGCCTAGAAAGCAATTCTCTCTTCACTGGGATGGTTTGGAAGCAACCAACTCTCCCTCAGCACCTGTACTAAAAGGCCTCCCAGGATATTTATGTAGCATGAAATATTTCCCATGGTTTGCATTTACAGAACACTTCCTAGTGTTCTTATTCCCATATAGAATACCTATAGTATAGGTCAATACTCTCCATGATAGGGAAACTGGGGTACCTGCTTGCCTAAGACTTTCTAGGAAATTTCTAGCTGTGGCAAGATTTAAGCTATTTCCTGCCTCATGGGTCATACCTGTAGCCACTATACACCAGCAACTATGCAACATCACATTTAGACATTTTAAATGCCTCAAAATATTTTCTTTCACCTTTCCTAATCCCTCAATTTCTAATGTTCCCACTCTGGCACCTAGGGCAAACATCACTTCTAAAGTGTTTCTCAAAAGAATACAGGCATGTATAGTTCGTTCAAAGTTACTGTGGCTGGCAATACAGTGCAGTGTCAACGGGGTTTCTACTTTGAAGGTTCCCCATAGTTTCCCTGACCTGGGGCCTCAAAAACAACTCCCATTCTCCCCTCTCACACATCTAGGTTCTTTTCATTTTTTAAAAAAATTGGCAACTGGATATCATAATAATCAATATAACAACATGGTTACCAGCTTCCCTAAATCCCCTAATTTTTTTTAAAAGTCCCTCATACTTTTTATTGCCACAATGTGAGGAGAAAGACATCTCTCTTCAGTGAAAAGGACTAGCTTACTTTAAAAAGGGGGAGGGTTGAAAATGTATACATGTTATCATGATATTCAGTCACTTGAACACCAAAAAGCCCCCCCAGTAGCAGGGGGGAAGAAATGGCAACTATGAGCAAAATGGCTGTCATCTGGGCAGCGCTAGGAAAATCCAAACTTTCATACCCACAGAGCAGCCATCCAGGCTTAGCTGTGATCTTTCCTGAAACTTCACAGCAAACCAGGTTTACAAAAGATCAGTAAAAAGCAAGGGAAACTCTAGTGGTGGTTTTTGCACAAATGCACCATGTTGTTGTGGGGAAGAAGGAAAGGCAAATCAAAACTTTTTTTTTTTTGGCAAGACTATCCTTCTCCAAAGGAAAGGAAAACTCCTGAAATTTCTTACCTCTTGAGCAAATCTCACTTCTTCAGAGCCCAGACTAGGACATGCAATCACAACACCCACTGTGCTTTTCCCACAGACTATGAAACTATACATTCAGGTTGGCTGGGAGACCAAGAGCCTATATGGTGCAATGGTTAGAAGACTAGCAATTTGAATGGAGGAGACCCAGCCATTAATCTGAGTGAGTGACAATGAGTCAGTTATGCCCTCAACCAAATCTGCCTCTCAAGGGTTTTGTTAAGAAACAGCAAAAGCGGGGGGAAACCCAACTTAAGAATCAAGTCAGGATCCTAGAAGGTTGAGCAGCTAAAACACAGAACAAAACATATATATTTATTTCAAAGCACACAGTAACTACAAATTAACATTAGTAGAATGTAGATAAAAACAAAGAGGTAATGGGTGTTACATCCATTAAGACACCGCATAAAGCAACAAATATAAGTTACACATTCAATAACCACTAGACCAAACGTGTTGCAGCCCTCAGGGCCTTCTTCAGTGGCCTAAATAATAACCCACACCGGAAATACAAAATACCTGTTCCAAACAAGGCAGGTAGTATATGAATCCTAAGAATAAAAAATACACATGTAAATATAGTATCAAAATGTAACATACTAACCAGTCCAAAGAATTTTTTCCCAAAAAAAATATTAATAAAGAAGGGTTGCTACTCACAATGGAACACTGTAGTTCCAAATAATAGTTGTTTGTCAATCAGGCCTACATATACTGAGGAGCCCACACCCATCAGAGATGATAACTTTGTACAACCATTCTATGAAAGAAATGAATGGCATAGCATCAAACTGTAATTAAGCTATACTATTACTGAGTATAGGAGCCCCATGGCGCAGAGTGGTAAGCTGCACTACTGCTCATGACCTGAGTTTGATACCTGTGGAAACTGAGTTCAGGTAGTTGGCTCAAGGTTGACTCAGCCTCCCATCCTTCCACCCTTCTGAGATCGATAAAATGAGTACCCAGCTTGCTGAGGGAAAAGTGTAGATGACTGCGGAAGGCAATGGCAAACCATCCCATAAAAAGTCTGCCATGAAAACATCATGATGCGACGTCACCCCAGAGTTGGAAACGACTGGTGCTTGCACAGGGGATTACCTTTTTTATTACTGAGTATGCCCCAACTAAAGCCAAAAGTAATTCTATTTTTCCGCTTTTCCCCTCCTCCTTTCCTACCTCTCTCTTCTAGAATTTTCAGGTAGTTTTCATATTCATCAGTGGGACTGCATCATCTTTCCTCCCCTTCAACATCAATTTTAGGCCTCCTGGGTCCCACTTAGATTCCTTTCAGTTTTGGTTGACAGATGGGCACACACTATGAACAGAGTAACGGCCAAGAGCAGGTCTGTATGGGAAAGTTTTGATAATCTTTTTTAGTATGACTTTTAGCTTTTAGTGGGGGCATATTCAACAATATTGTAGCTTAATTATACATTGATGCTATTGCTGTCTTAATGGATATGATGTTACGTCCACTACCCACCTACATTCTACAAATGTTTAATTTGTAATTACTATGCACTTTGCAATAAATAGATATATTTTGCTCTATGTTTTAGCTGCTCAACCTTCTAGGTTCTTGATAGTATCAAATGTGTGCCAGGACACATGTATACATAAGACTGTGTATACAGATGCCTTAAGTTTTGATGTCCCCCCTGCCCCCGCTTTAGCTTAATTTGACTATGGGCCTATAACAGCTTGGTCTGAGAACAGACAAACAAAAGAATAAATATATGAGCATATGTGTATGGCACTTTTGTCCCTGGCCCTGGAGCTACTACAACCAGGCCTGTCCGTGGAATAGGTTTTCTGATCTGAAGGGCTAGCTTCCATGCTAGCTTGATCCTAAGACACCCTAATTGAAAATTTAACTATAGCAGATAATTTCTAAGAACTTACTTCTATTTCTTTAGGACTGCCAACTTTTTTTTTTACTAGACATCATTTTTGTGACACTTAGCTTTAAAAAAAAATGCTGCTACTTAGCCTTATCTCAAACTCCTATGCCTCACTCCCAAAAATGCATGCTCATAGGAACAACAAAACATTGAATGGGCTGGTTGCAAAATACTAAGGCTCAGCAATTATACATGAATAAGGGAAGGACAGGAGTCAACTAGATAAAAGGCTAAAATGAGCAGGCTCTGGATTCCTTTTGGTAGAATTTCAGCGCTGATCTACTGTGCTATTAGATCATCCACGCTAGGAGAGGATGTTGGTTTAAGAACACTGTGATCATACAGACCTGTATTTGCAGATTCTACTTCCTTTCATGAAACTTGGTTGTGCACACATGCGTGCACATACACGCAAACTTTCCGAAGAATTCAGGAAAGCATGCAAGCAGAACTTGCAAACCACCGAACATCAACCACATCGTATCAGCCCAACTAGAGCCTGATGCATTTCCAGCTTCTGCTGCTTGTCTGGCTAGCAAAATCAGGTAGGCTGTCAAGATCCCAGAAGTCAATATACACAGCCAATTGACTTCATTAAACTTAGGGGATTCTTAGAACTGAAAGCTAAGTGAAAATGTTCTAGGCGAAGGCTTATCTTTAACATTTTAAGCCTCTGAAAGAGCTGCACTAAAAACAATACTGATACCTTTTTAAAGTGCTTCGGCAGACACTGAATAAAATACTCAAGGTGGATTACAAAACTTGAAAAATATTTTGATCAGACAGCAAGCACCTCTAACAAACAAACCTATGTAGTAGCATTAGGATTACAGAACTAGAAAACAGCAAGAAAACAAAAAAAAGTCTCAGAATGACACACCATACTGCAGAATGTATGTTACAAAGGTAGACTACAGTGCTGTAAAAGGTACATATCAAAATTAAGCATTGCAATAGACTACCATAAATAGACCTCCCCCCTGGTTCTGTTCTACCTAGGGTTGCCAATCCCCAGGTGGGGGCAGGGGATCTCCCGCATTGGAGGTCCTCCCCCCGCTTCAGGGTCATCAGAAAGCGGGGGGAGGGGAGGTAAATGTCTGCTGGGAACTTTGTTATTCCCTATGGAGACTTATTCCCATAGGGAATAATGGAGAATTGATCTGCAGGTATATGGCGCTCTGAAGGGGCTGTATTTTGAGGTAGAGGCACCAAAATTGCAGCATAGCATCCAGTGCCTCTCCCCAAAATACCCCTCAAGTTTCAAAAATATTGGACCAGGGGGTCCAATTCTATGAGCCCCAAAAGAAGGTGCCCCTATCCTTCGTTATTTCCAATGGAAGGAAGGCATTTAAAAGGTGTGCAGTCCCTTTTATATGTGATGGCCAGAACTCCCTTCTGAGTTCAATTATGCTCGTTGCACCCTTGCTCCTGGCTCCACCCCCAAAGTCTCCTGGCTCCACCCCCAAAGTCCCCAGATATTTCTTGAATTGGACTTGGCAACCCTAGTTCTACCGCAATTCTAATCCCTTTTGGAAAATGTCCTCCAGACTGGGCTTTTTTTGTAGCAGGAACTCCTTTCTGTATTAGGCCAACCCCACCCCCAATGTAGCCAATCCTCCAATAGTTTACAGGACTCTTAGTACAGGGCCTACTGTAAGCTCCAGGAGGATTGGCTACATCAGGGGTGTGTGGCCTAATATGCAAAGGAGTTTCTGCTACAAAAAAAGCCCTGGGGCCCTTCCTCAACATTTCTGTGTCCCACACTCTGAAAAATGATGGAAGTGTCAGGGCTTTCCTGACCTCTGCAGACAGGCCATTCCACAAGGTGAAGCTGCCACAGAGAATGTGCATTAATGAGCAGTTGTTAATCTCACCCACTTGCAGCAGGGCACCTTCAGGAGACTTAGCTCAGAAGAACAAAGCTATCATGGTGGGCCACAACTGGCAAGGTGATCCCAGTGGGTCCAATGCCATTAAAGACTTTATAGGTGATAACCAGAACTTTGACCTGAACATGGTAAGTGACCATTAACTCCAGTGGAGTGTCTTTAGAATGGGTGTGACATGCTGACTTTCATTTAGGATTGCTCCCTCTGCTTCTTTTACAGTTTCAATAATAATAAAAAAATAATTACACATTTGAGTTTCAATAATAATAATAAAAAAATTACATATTTTAGTACTCAGAGGCTAGACATAAACAACAGGGATACAGACACACATGCAACCAGGTATTCTTTTCCACTACAGACTTGATTTGAGACAGTCTTTCAGGAATTCTCACCACCTGATTTGGGATGCCAGTTATGGCCCCAGCATGTGCAATGTGCAATTGCATATCATAGCTAAAATGGATTTAGAATTATTCTTTATGGCCCTCCAAAGTTATCTAGCTGTTTGTTTTGCACGGTGAAAGTTTTTTTAAATCTATGCTTAGTGACACATAAGTTTTTACTATCATTACGCATGCACAGCCTCCACAATAAGATTAAAAGCAGATGCATACTTGCTGTGAAGAGTTTGAATTAATTCCAACGGCCAGGCAAGTAAGCTCTATGAAAGTTTTTGGGGTTTTTGCATGGTCACAAATGACCATTGCACACGTTCTCATTTGCAAGGCTGTCTACCTGAATGGTGCCACTTAACCTTGCCTTCAACATCCCCAGTGCTTCCCCTTAAGGGAAAGACAGCCGTGTGTAAGCAGAATGGAAAGCCATAGAGTTTGGCCGCATTTTGAATACTGGTCCTTAGCTTGCCCAGATCCCACGCCCTTGCTGAAACAGCCCTCTTGCAAAATTAGTGCAGAATGAGGATACCTATACAGATACACACATATATGGGGTTGTGGAACTCAGTCACAATACATGTTTTACATGCAGAAGGTCAAAGGTTCAAACTGCTGCCTCAACAGTTTAAATATCTCATCACAGGTGCTGGGAAAAACGTTTGAGCTAGAATGACCAATGGTCCAACTTGGTATTAGAAAGTCTGAGAGAGACAAACAGACAGACTCTACCCTCACCAAACAAAGGGTCATTTAACTGAGCAAAAGAGGCATTCAGCTCTCCAGCTACAGAACAGAGGTTTTTGTACAAAGCATACACCAGCTCTACTGACTCCCTTTTTCAGAACCTCATCCCCTGGGAAAACTGCCAACTTCCTCTGTGCCCAAAGTCTACAGAGCTTCCTCTCTGGGTGCTCATAAAGCACATGCTGACTTACATATTGTAGAAGAGGAAGGCACACAAAAAATTCCCCTTTCATCAAAATAGGAACAGAGGAGACACAACAAGAACTGCAGATGCTGAACAACCCCCACCACAATAACCCTCCCCAGTGTCCTTCTAATCAGAATTAAGAACTGAAGCCAACTTAGATTCTTTATTATTCAACCCCTACTCAGGCCAGAAAGGTTACTTAGCAAACTATGGAAGTATTCAAATGGACAAGGTCTATGGACGAGTCCACTAAAACTCAATACATGTATATAAACAACTTCAATGTTTCTGTGCTTTTAACAGGTGCAGGAAAAGCAGAAACCTGCAACTTGATGGTACTTTACACGCACACACACACAAAGCACAAGTTGAGGTTTTTCCTCCCTACATGAAGAAGTGGGCGTCTCCTAGTAATTTCTGGCAGAGAAATCCCACCTCCCAAAGCTGATAAATGTAGGAACTAATGTAGCATTATGCTACAAGACTGAGCCATGAATCAGGAACTCTGCCATTTGAGTCTTGCCTTTTCTCTAAATGTGCAAGACAGCCTTACACAAACTCTCCTCTCTAATCACAAATATGGGTATAATAATATTGACCAGCTCAGGCTGCTGTTAAGGGTTACAAGATACCCTATTTGAAGCACTTCGAACATTTGAAAATGCGGGACAAACATTAGACTATTATTATTGCATTCATCAAGTTCCTTTGACAAGCAGGCAAAAAGGAAAGCCTCTCCTGTCACATTTTTCTTGAGGATTTTAAGGATTAACATAAGGACTAACAGACATCACATACTTTGTATACATGACATATACTAACATGAAAACGTAAATGTTATTAAGTGGCTCATGCATTCCTTTATTTCTCTCTATGGCCAGTTCATCTATTAAAGGCACATTCCATCCAAATTTTCTACTTCCATACACACAGCCTTCAGAAAGAATAAGGAGGACAATAACATCTGCACTGCCAATTGAGCCAATGGTGGGTCAGGTAATCTCCATTTCCCCAACTGATACCATGTGTTCACACATCTGCTTTTCTCTCACTGTACAGAGAATTATTCTGTTCCCACATAAAAAGCCCCATGTACCATTTGCTCTTGCATAAGTGTGCAAATCATATTTTTAAATCCAGGGCACACACTGTCCTTGTGAACATGTCTGCATGCACACACATTCACAGAGGAGATGTAAGCCACTCTGGGTCCCTTATTGGGGAGGAGAATGGTGTATAAGTGAATTAAATAAAATTAACCTTCTAATTCTGTGGATTTCTCCCTCAGGAAATGTAATTCATAAGTCAGTGGTTAACAAACGTTTTGAAGTCGGACCCACAATTAAACTTACTATATTATTTGGGACTCACCTGCAAAGTAAGTTCATGCTACTTCCCCCCTTCCTCAACATTAAATTAAAAAATCTTACAACAGGCAACAATGGATTCATAACTTATTCTGCTATTTAAAAGTATATCACACTGATAAGTAGTAAAATATATTCATATTTACTGTGCACACTAAACAAATTTGTGACCAAGCTGCTCAGAGCTTCCTTTCCTGGCTCCTCCATTCCTTCTGGCCTTGTGACCCATTTGTGAGACAATCGTATTTGGTTTCCAACACAGTTTGAGAACTACTGACCTGCATTATGGAAGTCAATGTACAATTCACAACAATCAAAGAAATTTGCAATGGTCAGAGAAACAAGCATTATGAAAATTAATGCCCAGGCATCCCAGCAGCCAAGACAAATGCCAGGCACCTCCCAGTGGTCAACCTCAGGCCCAATCCCACATCTCCTACCCTGTCAACTGTACTTCATAAGGTAGCTGCCTCTACATATACCCCATTCACTCTCTGAGAATACATCAACAAAGCACCTTTTTGAATGTCAGCTGGGTACTTGTATGTGGCAGAGGACTGAAATCTCTCAGTTCGCTGATTCCAACAGGAAAACAAAGCCCCTCAAGGGGTTGTCAAAACTGCTCATAACTTTGCATTTCCTCTGCTGCACCAGTCATAGCTGCTCCATCAATAATAATCCTCAGTGCATCAACAGAAAAACAAAAGATGGTCCAATGCATAATGCCACCTGGCAAACAAGGTGTACTGTATGCCCATAATCCTCCTTAGGTGATGCAAAATATGCCCAGCCAAGACCATTGGCACAGTTAATGTAACAAGACACCCCAGTCATGGGCCCACAGCCTGTCATTGAGTGCTGCCCTCCTAAACAGGTAACTGGATTACTACAGAGCAAGAAAAAAAAAATCAATAAAGCAATGCAACAGCCCACCTAGACTATAATCTTGTACTGGTTTCAGTTTTATTCTACTGGTCCACAACTATAATAAATTTATGATTGACTATTTGTTTTATGATAGTTAATCACCAGGCCCTCGCACAAAATCCTAGAAATTTGTAGTACAGCAAAAGTGAAGAGAATTTCCTATTCAAAATCTTCAGCTCCCTGTACACAACCATCGTTATGACTTAGCGACTTGTGAAACAGAATGAAAGGAGTAGAATGAACTGTAGCATTTCAGGCTGCTGTGGGGTGGGTGGAGTGGTATGTTGGTAAATGCTCCTCGATGCCAAAGACATACTTTGTGTACAGAACTTGTAGAACTAGGAGCAGGCTATTCTAAAACTTGCTTCCCTGGAGTGCTAGCTTTCTACTTGCAGGGTGTTTTAAAACATGCCAGTTGTTTTTTTAATGTCACATGTACCCAGTTGCACAGTGTAATTCACCACTTCATTCCACTGCATGTGTAAACAAGCCTGGAATGTACCTTCCACTGTTAGTTTCTCCCTTCCAGCACAGCTCCACTGCAACGTGCAGGAAATAACTGCCTCCTGGTCCTTCCCCCCCTCCCAAAACTGTTCATCTTGACTTCTGGCTTCCAGAAAAAATGCTGGACCTGAAGCAGAGAAACCAGAGTTCAAATCCTGCCATACAGTGATCCGGGCCAGTCTTTGTCTAATCTCCTGGAAGATAAGACATAGGGGAGGGGCAGAGAGAAGAGACAAGATAGGGAATGTGCAGGTTGTCCTAGAGGAATAGGCCAATACAAAAGCTATACATTTTCAAGATACTACCAACAATTCAACAACTTTTATTCCCAGTTGCAATAAAAGGCACAAACAAAGCTTTAAAAAATAGGAATGTATCGGGGTAGGTTTTTGTTGTACAGAAAAATGGAGGCTATCGTTTTGAGCACCAATAGCCCTTCATTCCCGGACTTTTATTCAAATTTCTCTCATCCTAAAGGAAGCAGCCTGTGTAGCCCATCTCCTGCAAGAGGTTACTGTTGCTAAACACTATTGCAGCTCCTCTACAGCAAGAACGTTAAGAACCAAAAGGCAGGTTATATCTTCTGTTAAGACCAACCCACAAGACACACCACATTGGGCAAGATGTTGAGTTCTCCAGAACTCCTTGTCAGTTGCAACGTTTAAAAATAGGAGGGGGGAAAGAAGAACTCATCTTTTAGGCTACAATATTAAGCCTCCTATCTGACACTTAGTGACTTCAATGGACACAGGGTGTGGCCAGCAGGCATCCGACTGCACCGTGGCATTCCCCCCTCCTTTCTTTTTAACATCCAGTCCAATTTATGGGTTATGAAGAACTTTAACATTTGCACAATATGTTATCTCGTGAAAAGTTAAAAATATATTATACCACTTTTGGTTTGGGATTCGGCTATGGACCAACACAGCTGACTATTCTGGGAATAATCAGCATTTATATAACTCTTGAGAGCATTCAGAATTTCCTGTATATTACTGGAGCAAACTTTACCTATAAAGAAGGCCACTATTATTATTCCTATATTGCTTAGAAATCTGTTTTGCCGAAACTACCCAGCAAGTTCATAGCAAGGACAAGATTTGACCCAGCAATCTGTCCACTTAGCCATTTCACTGCACCCACTCCCATTATACCGGAGTACCCAGCCTGAGCTGCCCCACAAAGTCAAGAACACAGGCAAGTCACAAGCGCTCAGGTCTTTTAGGATCTCTGGGCAAGATGCCCAGAAAGTATCAACCACACTTCTCAATCCCAGACCCTCAAGTGGGGCTCAGAACTCATAAAACGCTGAAGGCACCAAGCGCCTAAGAGCTAGAGAGCGGGCTGGCCTTTGCCAAGACACCGAGGGGAAGCTCAACCGCTGCTTTGGAAAGGATGCCCAAAAGTGAACTGCCCCGGCACTGCAGGAGAGGATAACTGGGCTGCAATCCTATACCTGCTTATTTGGTTCCGATTGACTCCCACGGAGCTCGATTAATATGCTTAGGATCGGGCTTTAATTATGTTTAAAACACTCACGCACTCAGGCGCGCGCACACACGCAAAGATGGAACTGGAAGCCTTGTCCTCTGACCTCTGGTCTGCTAATTCCAGACCGGCTCATGCAAAACGAAGACAGTCTGCACATGCTCAGAGACTCTTCGGGCTTCTTGGTTATGGCTTCAGAAGTCACCGGGGGGGGGGGAGGGTGCTCCCTGCCCCTCTGAACAGGTTCCGGGGCTGAACTCGTGAGGGTGTCTGCACGCATGGAGCACGGCCCCAGCAAGGGTTTGCCTTTTCCCTTCTCCATCCTCGCTCTTTCCCAGCCCCAAAGCTGCTTCCTCCTTCCCAGCCTTCGGGGGCGCAAGACCCCCGCTCGGTACTGACCCCGTCCTTCTTCCCCGCCGCACCCCCTCCCCGCACTTTCCCACGGCAAGGCGCCCAGCCTGTTGCGCGCCTCCTCCGGGCCCATCGCCGGGCTGCTCCGACTCACCGAGCTGCGTGTCTGCACGGCGTGGGGGGCTCGGCCGGCGGGTCCCGGACATGGCGCTCAGGCTCCGTCGAGTCTGCGGGCTGCTCCCGGCGGGGCTTGCAGCAGCATCAGGGGGATCGCGCCTGGCTCCTTCTCCAGCGCCTCTTTTTTCCGGGTTCGTTACGTTTCTCCTTCGCCAAACCCAGCCCCGGATGTGAGTGCAGGGCGCGCAGAGAGCGGCGTGGCTGTGGGTGCTGCGAGGCCGGCGCCCCATCGCGTGGGGAGGGAGCCAACCGAGCCGGGGGCTGCTGGCATCCTGGACCCCTGCCGGGCGCGCGGCTGGCCCTGGCCGGAGCAAGGAGCCTGTCAGCGCCGCCAATGAAACCTGGCCCATTGGGCTCTTCTCCTCTGCCTGCAACGGCGGCCGGCCGGCCGCATTCCCAGGCACCAGGCTGCCCTTGCAGACTTCTCCGAGAGGCTCCGACCCGCGCAGCTGCAGGCCCAGGCACGCTCATTGGGAAGGAAGGTGCATTGAAATCGGGGCGACCAATTCTCGAGTAAACCCGCACGCAGGGCGAACTTTTCCCAACACCACGGGCTACCCACCGGATTCTATTTCCCCAGAACATTAGCGAGAGGTTGGGCTGCTGTTGAAGGCCGCCTTGATATAGCAACAGCTGGATTCGAGTCGGGGGGGGGGGGTGCGGAATCTGAGGAAGAGAGCCAGTTTGGTGTAGTGGTTAAGTGTGCTGACTCTTAGCTGGGAGAACTGGGTTTGATTCCCCACTCCTCCACTTGCACCTGCTGGAATGGCCTTGGGTCAGCCATAGCTCTGGCAGAGGTTGTCCTTTAAAAGGCAGCTGCTGTGAGAGTCTCTCAGCCCCACCCACCTCATAGGGCGTCTGTTGTGGGGGAGGAAGATAAAGGAGATTGTGAGCAGCTCTGAGACTCCTCAGAGTGGAGGGCAGGATATAAATCCAATATCATCATCATCTTTGACTCTCGAAAGTTCATATCCCCACCCCAAACATCGTTGGTCTGCTGGTCAGTAAAGTGAAACTCTAAGCCTGTTCTACTGCAGACCAACAAGCTACCCTCTGAAGTTATTGTGATGGTGATGGTGATGAGTGGGAGCAATAGAGGAATGAATACAGAAGCAGGGTGGAGAAAACCAACTGCAGCAACTGGCTTTTGTCCAGGTTTTTTTTTGTAGCAGGAACTTCTTTGCGAGGCCACACACCCCTGATGTAGCCAATCCTCCTGGAACTTACAGTAGGCCCTGTACTAAGAGCCCTGTAAACTCCAGGAGGATTGGCTACATCAGGGGGATGTGGCCTAATACGCAAAGGAGTTCCTGCTACAAAAAAAGCCCTGCTTTTGTCCAAATGCTGCCTTTTAATTTGGGTGCTCGATGGGTGCCAGATGATCATACCACAGGTACATGGCAATAAAAGGTACTTTCACATTTTTAAAAAAAGAGGACTGTTTTTTTTAAATCTCTTTCATTAGTTGGCATTGTACAGTTCTGGAACTCTGAAAGCTGCCTTGTCATAAGATAAAATGAAATAATAATAATAACATTTAATTTATACCCCGCCCTCCCCGCCGAAACAGGCTCAGGGCGGCTCACAACATAATATAAAATACAAAGGTTACATAATAAAACAATAATCTACAACATTATATAATTTCCTTAAAATTCCCTTAAAACCATCTAAATAAAACCAACAATTTCATACCATCATACTCGGTGCTACATTTTCAAAATTTCCGATCTTACTCATATACAGATTTTATCATAACGACGGTACAGCTGGATCTGCATTAAGAAAAGGCCAGCTAAAAGAGGGTAGTCTTGCAGGCCCAGCAGAACTGGGCAAGACTCCTCTGGTAATTTATCCACCAATGGGGAGCCATGATTGAGAAGGCCCTTTCCCTTGTGTTTTTCAGTTTGGCCTCCTTCAGCCTGGGGATTATCAGTAGATTTTGTGAATCTGATCTCAGCACCGTCTGGGGTACATATGAGGGGGATATTTCAGGTGAAAATTTAAAGGTGAGGGTTTGGTAGACAGGTCTGTCTCATAGAGGGTGTACTATACTGAGGTCAGAGATGTTCAGATGGCAACATGCTTTATTAGCGAGTACATCACAAAGACAACATGGCGGGGCTGGGTCCCCTGTTATATACATTTCCCGGAACAACCTTCTTCCTGGTCCAGTCCAATGGTGGCCGGTTAAACTTCCCGTCACTGATCGTCATAGGTGGGCTGTGTTCGTCCCTTCCAGGCACTGTCCACAGGTGCACTGTGCCATACTTTCTGAGATGAAAACTTTGGGGCTCCGCCTTGCAAGTGGGGGCCAGGGCCTAGACTATCGCCTGGTCTTGTCAGCCGTTGGGTGAATTCCCACGGCGTCCACCGCAAACCCCAGGAACTCCACCCTTGGCACCCCCAGCGAGCACTTCTCCTGCTTCACCTTGAGACCCGCACTCTGGAAATGGTGGAGCACCTCTCAAAGGCAGCGGCAGAACTTGTCAGCGTCTCAAAACGTCATCGAGAAAGGGTTGTACTCCGGGAATCCCTTTAAGGAGAAAGTCCATTAAGCTTTGGAAAATTCCCGGAGCCACGCTGACCCCAAATTGTAGCCTCCGCACCTCTCCAGCCCCACCCACCTCACAGGGTGTCTGTTGTTGGGAAGGAAGGTAAAGGAGATTGTGAGCCTCTCTGAGACTCTTCGGAGTGGAGGGTGGGATATAAATCCAATATCTTCTTCATCTTCTTCTTCTTGACTGGGGTGACTATGGGGGTTTCCCAAATGGCGTGGGAGACGGGCTCTAGCACCCCCTGGGCCACTAGGCAGTCCAGTTCAGCTTCAATTTTTGGCTTAAGTTAAAATTCCCACCCCTGATTGTCATAGGTGGGTTGTGTTCGTCCCTTCCAGGCACCACCCACAGGCGCACTGTGCCATACCTTCCGGGACGAACACCAGACACAACAGATGGCATTATCACTGTGTGAGAAGTCTCACTAAAAGACCAAGTCAGACAAGAGCACAATACTGCTTTTCCCCAACTGTCAATAATTTCAGTGAGATTTGGCTGAAGAAGTTCCCTCGTGGATTGTGCCACATGGTAAACAGTGGAAGGGGAGTGGTACCATTTAGATTTTTTGCCTTACCCCTGAATTTTTCTGCAGCATTCACCACAGTGTAATACTGAAAGAAAAGTTCATAAGGAAATAATTACAAGTGATCCTTGACCTCCCCCAAGCCATTTAATGACCAGACCATTTCCCTCCATTATGCCAAACTGGGTTCTATATTTGTGATTCTAATTTCACACATGCTGGGAAGGGGAGGTATCATTGAGTCTCTCACACACTGCACTTGTACCCAGGTGTGTAAGAAGATGTCTCTGAGATCCAGTGTGGGGTCAGAGTATCAAACTGGATTTGGGAGACTCAAGTTTTGACTGCCCACTCTGCCATGGAAGCTTGCTGCATGAACTTAGGCCAGTCACACCCTTGCAGGGGAACCTACTTTCCAGCATTGGTAGGAAGATAAAATAGAGAAGAGGAGAACAATATAAGACACTTTGGGTCCACACTGGCAATGTATAAATGGATTAAATACTGTTGTCCCAGGGGGCAGAAGAAGGTGCAAATCTGTATTTAAATTGGTCATTCATGTGAAATTGGTAATGTGTATTTTCCCACACTAAGAATTTTCATTTACAGTGCAAATGCATAAGTCAAAGGCATTTTTAGTGTCTCATATTAAGATGGCATGAAAAAATGTGGAATACAAGGCAAAGGAATAAATGTACATTCTGGCCAATTTTGCACTTTAAACCTGGTAGCTAAAACTGAGCAGGCAGATTGCAATTCAGAGAGAGATACTGTCTCTAAGTTCCAGCATGGACTCAGAAATCAGGTGATTTATGTTCTTTATAATCTACGTTTCTCACTGAGACTCAAGGCAGATTGCATAATTTAAATCAAATAGAGTCAACAGGATGGGGCATCCAATGAACAGGGCAATAGAAATCTGAAAACAGAAGAAATCTATAATAGCAGAACAAATCTGAAATAAATCTCTTAAGCATTTAAACATGACACATTAAATGGTGTAGTAACTATATACTCAAAGCATACTTAACAATGATAGGCAGCAATATAGCAGGATAGGCCATAGTCCTTACCTCTTTACCCAGTGAAACTTTCTGAACCATTACAATACTGTACAGTTATATTACTTGTCCACAGGGCTTTTGTTGAGCAGGAACGCATAGGAACACAGTTCCAGCTCGCTTGGCATCAGATGTGGCCTAATAGGCAAATGAGTTCCTGCTGGGCTTTTTCTACAGAAAGCCCTGCCTGTGCATATAAGCCCTTTTGAATAATTCAATTTTGCATAATTTGCAGAAATCCAGGAGAATGGGAGCTTTCCTAGCTAGGGTTGCCAATCCCCACTTGGGGGCAGAGGATCCCCCAGTTTGGAGGTCCTCCCCCTGCTTCAGGGTCATCAGAAAGCATGGGGGGTAGTTAAATGTCTGCTGGGGTCTCCATTATAACCTATGGAGACTGGTCCCCATAGGGTATAATGGAGAATTGGTTGGTTTTTTTTGCGGTAGATGCACCAAATTTTCAGCATAGTGTCTGGTGCCTCTCCTAACCCCCCTCCACAAGTTTCAAAATGATTGGATCAGGGGGTCCAATTCTATGAGCCCCAAAAGAAGGTGCCCCATCCTTCATTATTTCCAATGAAAGGAAGGCATTTTAAAGATGCATGGTCCCTTTAAATATGATGGCCAGAACTCCCTTCAGAATTCATTCATACTTGTCACAACCTTGCTCCTGGCTCCACCCACAAAGTCCCCAGATATTTTCTGAGTCAGACCTAGCAACCCTATTCCTCACCTTGTCAGGCAGCCCATTCCATGAAGCAAGGTCCACAACAGAGAATACACAGGTACGGTTGTCAATTTTGTCTATTTGTGGGTGGCACTTGCAGAAGGGCCTGCTGAGATAAGTGAAGGTGTTGTGGAGTAGCACAGGAACAGAAGCTGTCCTGCAGATATGAGGGACCAATGCCATAATGGGTTTTGGAGATTATTTACATAAAGCCAGGTTTTTGTTTTTTTTGTTTTGTTTTGTTTTGTTTTGTTTTTTAGCAGGAACGCACAGGAACGCAGTCCTGGCTGGCTTGGCAGAAGGGGGTGTGGCTTAATATGCAAACAAGTTCCTGCTGGGCTTTTTCTGCCAAAAAAGCGCATAAAGCACTTTGTCACAAGCATTATGTCTGTAATCTGTATGGGCCACTGTTATCCCCACATGGGGGCTGTAATAATGTTTGTGGCAAATACATAAAGTGTTATCTGGGACATTCTCATGTGTCTGTAAAGCCAAAATATTCAGGACTGCTTATGTGCCTTTGCTTCATTTCAGATGAAAAGTCCTTTGACCTAATCCCAATGTAATGTACATGCCTAGACCTTTTTTGGGGGGGCTAGTGATTCCATTCAGCATAAGCATGGAAAATTATGCAGAATTGCTTAACTCATGTGATTTTTCCAGGAAGTATCTGATGAGTAGGCTAAGGAATCTGGGGTGGGGGGGGGATGTCATGTTCCCTTTCAGCAAGCAGGTATGTATCACTGCTACACCGGCAGAGGTCATGGCTCTGTTACCTTCTACACCTTTGCACTGAGATAATTGAAAACATTCCGCTTGCTCTGCCAAAGTGATTTTCTCAAACTTAATTATGGGAAGAGTACTGAGGTTGAAAAGGAAACTTCTGTTCATAACTAGAAACCTGATGGTCAAAAGCATGAGAAAGTGAACACTTTATAATTTTAAAATTTTTATTGATAAAAACATGCAAGATATACAAAAAGTGAACACTTTTAAATATCTGGGCATTTTGTCTGAAAGTGTAGGGAGCTGCTGAAAGACCTACTGAATGTATAACAAAGGAAAATGATTTAGGCCTGTTTGTAAAGATAAGAGGAAGACACAAGATTCTTCCCAGCATTCAGTGGTGTTGATGCTAAGAATTTGACAAATGAGAATGAACCTTTGGTTTTGAGGATTTTATTGCAGTGATACTGACATTTCCCCCTGGACTGGCTGGCACCAAAACCTCAGAGTGGGATTCCAAGAGAGCTGCAAGAACACCACTGATATAAATACTCCAGCACAGACCTATTGAGTGAAATTGTGCACTGCTTTAAACAATGTTCAAAAAAACTCAAAAGGAATGGGGGAAGGGGCATTGTTCCACAGTAGTTCTGATGAATGAGTCAGCCTGTGTGAACCTGAAGCTTGCACAGTTTGAACTTGAAGCTTGCATAGTTATTGCTGCAGAGACCAAACAAGCTATGCTCAGCACAGATAATCATATTTAAGTATGGAAATATATACATATATTGATTAAGACTCAGAGCTATATTCTATACTAAAGAGCTTTACTTTGTATTAAGAAATACAATCATATTAAGAGACATCCAAGTGTTCTCAAAATGATAGAGCCTCTATCTTAGATGCCAGGCAAGCACTTCCTATAAATTTCCACATTACAAAAGCAGACATTGGTTGAGATGACAACACTACTTTGAGAAAGGGGAAGAATCATCCCAATAATAAGACTTCCCATCTCCATGGCTACAAGCCTCTGAACCTGTAAGCAAATTTATTTTTGTCCTTGAGAATAGCCACTGCACTTAGCTTAGAGTGCAGCTTTGGAAAAGTTGTTAATCCAGCATTTTTGGCCTCATCTCATGTATCTTGGAGAGAATATCACCCAATAGGGAAGAAGCAAGGTAATGATAGCATGTTAAATTAACCAATTATCATTAATGGCACCACACAGAACACACGATCAGAAATGTATAAAACCTACTGTAATGTACTTGATTTCTTTGAAGAACATGAACACAAAGAATGAATAAACATGCTGGTACAGAGAGACTTGTTTGTTGTGGTTCTTCCTGGTTTATTGATAAACTAAAACTCCTGAAGTTCTGGGCTCAGAGACTCTATGACCCACGTTGTTCCCTCATAGACTGGCCAAGGAAACATGAGCACAAGGTTGTGTGCAACAGTTCTGCTCCTACTTGAAAGATTATTTGCAGAAGGTAGCTATGGATGACTGCTGATCTGCTCTTAGTCTAAGCCTTGTCCTGCGGGGTATAGCAAGGTTCTATAGTCTCCCTGGTAATTTGTGTTCCTGCTGGAAGAAACCATCCAGCAGTGTAGAGCCCAGGTCCCTACCGTGATGCCTGTGACTATCATGGCTCCTGCCAAATGTTTTTAGAAAGTGGGCAGGGCCAGGTGGAACTTCTGACTGGCCATTGGAGATTTGATTGACTTTGCAGAGTTCTGAAAACATTTCTTTGGAAACATCTGCCACCATAGCACTGCATGACTAAAAGTAAGCTCTGCGTAAGCAAGAAAAGATTTTTGAACAATATGTTCATTTAAAAAAGAGGTCCTGACAAGCAGAGTTTCTGCCTGAAATGTTGGAGTTTATGTACATGTTATTTATAGTCCACCTTTCTCACAGGGAGTTACTGTTAGAGTTATCAACTACTGTAATTCCCTGACATTTTGTGGCTGGCTCTGCCTCCTGCAGCAGCCATTTTGTAGCTGCGCCCAGCTTCATGTGGCAGAATTCCAAAGGGGCCTGCAGACTCAAAATGTTTGGGGACCTGTGCCACAGGGTGTAGAGGCATATTAAGATTCTACTCACTCATAGCTACTTTTCATTTTCAGCAAAACCAGATTCAGTGCCTGGATTATTTTTTGAGAAGATATGCATGCAGTTTCTCTAAACTCTTCAAATAAACTAACAATAAAAAAGGTAAAGATAAATTCAATAAAATGGTAACACAGCTCAGTAACACTAATTTTGCCACAATAAAACCATCCCACTCTAACAGTCATAAAACCACCAATGCTTCCAATGAAAGCATAAAAGCAGATAGCAAAATCTTAAGAGGAAGTAATTAAAAACCAAAACAGGTGAGATACAGGCCATAAAATAGAAAAAAAAGCCAGACAATAGATGAAGAAGATAGAAGATATTGGATCTATACCCCGCCCTTCACTCTGAATCTCAGAGTCTCAGTTTACAATCTCCTTTACCTTCCTCCCCCACAATACACACAGTAGGTGGGGCTGAGTGGGCTTTCACAGCAGCTGTCCATTCAAGGACAGCTCTGCAGGAGCTATGGCTGACCCAAGGCCATTCCAGCAGCTGCAAGTGGAGGAATGGGAAATCAAACCCCATTCTCCTGGATAAGAGTCTGCACTCTTAACCACTACACCAAACTGGCCATGTTTTAACATGGACTGGCAGCAGTATGAGTTAGGAAGCAGGTGCCTCACAGTTCAAACATCAACTATGCCATGAATTCACCAGCCAGCCTTAGACAAGCCATTATCTGTCTGCTTCAGTTCCCTTGTCTGCTCTTGGAAAATCATACTGACCCACCTTAAAGACCATTGTTAGAACAACAATATGATGATATGTGAAAGCTCTGAAAGATATGTGAAACAATTATACTCTTATCTCAACCTTCCTCTGATGAGTTCAGGTAGGGTTGCCAATCTCCAGATGGTGGCTAAAGATCTCCCAACATTACAACTGATCTCCAAGCAACAGAGATCAGTTCACCTGAGAAAATGGCTGTCTTGGAAAGTAGACTCTACTATAGCATTATATATATGCCATTGAAGCCCCTCCCCCAAACCACACCCTCCTCAGGTTCCATCCCCCAAATCTCCAGGTATTTCTCAAACTGGAGCTAGCAATTCAAAATTCAGGGCTATGTATGTGATTCTCCCCTCATCCATTTTATTGTCACAACAATGCTGAGAGAGGTTAGGAAAAGGAGGAAGAATAGCTGGATTTATACCCCAGCCTTCAATCAGAGTGGCTTACAATCTCCTTTCCTTTCCTCTCCTCACAGCGGACACCCTGTGCAATAGGTAGTGCTGAGAGAGCTATGACTGACCCAAGATTACCTAGCTGGCTTCATGTGGAGCAGTGGGGAATCAAACCCAGTTCTCCAGATTAGAGTCCATCACTCCTAACCACTACATCAAACTGGCTCTGAGATAGAGTCCAGGACTAGCTCAAGGTCACCCAGCAAATGTCACTACCATGTGGCTGTCTGAGGCTAGCCATTTTTACACCTTCCTAGCGGTAGATCTTGTCATGCTGCCCATGGTTGCCAATCCCCAGTTGGGGGCAGGGTATCCCCTGGTTTGGAGGCCCCCCTCCCCACTTCAGGGTTATCAGCAAGCTGGGAGCGGGGGGGGGGGGGGGGGGAGGTCTGCTAGAAAAGGAAAGGAAAGGTCCCCTGTACAAGCACCAGTCGTTTCCAACTCTGGGGTGACGTTGCTTTCACAACATTTTCACGGCAGACTTTTTACGGGGTGGTTTGCCATTGCCTTCCCCAGTCTTTTACACTTTCCCCCCAGCAAGCTGGGTACTCATTTTACCGACCTTGGAAGGATGGAAGGCTGAGTCAACCTTGGGCTGGCTACCTGAATCCAGCTTCCGCCAGAATCGAACTCAGGTTGTGAGCAGAGTTCAGACCATAATACTGCAGTACTGCTGCTTTACTACTCTGTGCCACAAGGCCGCTAGGTCTGCTGAGCCCTCCATTATAACCTATGGAGACTGGTCCCCATAGGGTATAATAGAGAATTGATCTGTGGGTTCCCAGATCCAAGTTGGAAAACTCCTGGAGATCTGGGGATAGAGCCTGGTTAGGACAGGAAGTTCAGTGTGTACAATGTCATAGAGTCCACACTCCAAAGCATTTTCTCCAGGGGAGCTGCTCTCTGCAAAATCTGGAGATTACCTGTCCCACCTGGAGGCTGACATCCCTTGGAGGGGCTATTTTTTGAGGTAGAGGCATCAACTTTTTAGCATAACATTGGGTGCTTCTCAAAAAAACAAACCAACCCCAAGTTTTAAAAAGATTGTACCAGGGCGTCCAATTCTATGAGTTCCAAAACAAGGTGCCCCCATCCTCCATTATTTCCAATGGAAAGAAGACATTTAAAAGGAATGTGGCCCCTTTAAATGTGATGGCTCCTCTCCCCAAAGTCCCAGATATTTTCTGAGTCAGTCCTGACAACCTTATGCTGCCAGCTGGGTTCAAGTCAGCATGAAGATATAGGGTAAACTAAAGAAGTAGAAACACCGTATTTCTATTAGAAACACCTTATTTAATTTGCTTTGCACTTTCAGTTCTGGGGATAGTGCTTGGAGGGGGGTTTATAGTGTTTGAACTTTTTAGTCAGGTTGGAGGCTGAACTATAATTGGAAAATAATTATTCCCAACACAGATCTCTCCCTCCAGGATACTGTATGCTCTTAAAAGAGCAACTTCCTCATTGCTTTCTTTTCTCCTTCAACTATCAACTGCTCTCATTATTTCAGGCCTCCTGGAGTTTGTGCAGTTCCAGGCTATGGGATAGCTGTATTTTATAGTTAATTTGCAAAGTCATATTTTTTCTGCATATCTGAGCAGTCCCCTGAGTCAGCAGAAACCCTGACCTCCATGTGGCCTAGATTTGTTGCTTTTATGGTTATAATAATATGTAGCCCTTAGATCTAATAATAATGATACCTAAGTCCTAGTTTATAGATTCAGTAGAATTAATGGTAAACCATTGCCTGGATTGTCTCTTTTCATTATGCAGTTGTATGGTAGGGATGGGCATTCTTGTTGGAATGCTCTCCCATCACAAATTTTCTGCACTAGGGTTGCCAACTGGCTTGGGAAATTCCTGGACAAATGGGGGTGGTGCCTAGAAATCTGAGATGCCAAAATGCTGACAGGAATAGTTTTACCATTTAGGTCTGCTGAAGCTGTAATCCTCAGCCTGTGCATCTTCTCCCCACCCCCAATGTGTAGCCAGGCATGGAAGGGTCTGTTCAAGGAAGAAATTTTTTACAAAATTTATATTCTGCCCTCTCAAGGGCCATCCCAACTCGAGTTCATTTTTAATGGAGTTTCATTTCCCATTTTTATCCGTATATGTGAGAATTGGCAGTTTTACCAGAGTTTTCTCAAAAAATAACACTTGCATCTCTTCCTGTTTCTCCCCTCCTTCCCTCTAGTTAACTGTAATATTCCATAATTTAAAAAAAAATAACTGGAACATCTTTTGTAACCTTGTGACTGACAGAAGGTCTAGATCTGAAACATTTTTTCTGTGGCAGTCAGATGGGAAGAGATCACACACACACACACACACATTACAGATCTATTTATAGAACCTGGAAATCTTGCTGTTGGCTTCTCTTCCAGAGAATAATCTGTGTTTTGCTTGAAGCTTTGTGGGCCACAGTTTCAGCTTGTCATTGTGCTGTTGAAGGGGCAGCTGGAAAAGATAATAGTAATACTGGAAATGGACTTTGTAGCCCATAACACACTGGAATTTTGACTATTCATAGTTTGGGCACAATAAATTCCCCGCACATCTTTGCATCCCTCTCTTGTAGATTCTTTCCAGGCCAGGCGTGTTGCTAAACAACAGCAAGTCCTCTGGTTCTGGCCTAGCAAAATGGCCGGACTAGAGCCAAGGCTATTGCATGCCTAGAATCTGAAGGCAGTGGGAGGAATGAGGGAGCAGCAGGGGGGTGAGTATGACATGTACGTTGCATAAAAAGCAGCGATAGAGGAAGAGGAGGTGAGATGGGCTGCAGGCGGTAGAAGAGGAGTGCCGAGCTCAGGATACACCAGATGTCCCCCAACCCAGAAGTACCACCATTCCCCCAGCCAACTGACAGGGAAAAAAATGGGTTGACTTGTTCCTGTGCCTTTAACAGCAGCTTGATCTGTAGAAATCTAAAGTCTTTCATATGGAAGTAAGTACATTCACCTGCCCATATCTGCAAGACATGGAGCTGTTAAAGACACAGAACTCAGGGGTGGATGAGTGAATAGATGGGATTGTTCTAGAACAGAACAGAAACAGAGCCCAAAAGTACTTGCAGACTGAGAACCAGGCCTGTAGCCAGGATTTCAAATCTTGAGGGGCATTTAAATTTCTCGGGGAGCACTTTAATTAATTTAATTCTTTCCCCGGGAGCTGTGTGCTGATGCTGTCTGTCTGGTTTCTGCCAGGCTGTCCTTGGCATCAGCAGGGAACAGGTGGGTCTTCCTAACTTTCCAAAGTGCCATCTCTCCCCACTCCTCGGTCTCTGAACAGGGAGAAAAAAGGCCCAAAAGAGGTAATTTCACTGCAACTTTTGCTCCTCTTTCCTGCTCCAGTGCCAGGAGAAGTGACTGAGGCTGGTGGCTGCAGACCAGCTCCCTCTCACCTGCACATCTAGTGCAGCCTGGGTTGGGCACTCCTCCTCTACCGCCTGCAGCCCATCTCACCTCCTCCTCTTCCTCTCTTGCTGCTTTTTATGCAAACTCTGCAACCAGTCAGCTGAAGGGGCTGCCTTCCCAAGCCATGCTTGAGCATCACGGGGGTTGCGGGGAAAGGGAGACTCAGCTTGCTTAGAGACGAGACACGTGGGCAGCCAGGCAAACCTTGATGCTGAGTCTGGGACTTGCAAAGCTTCACGCTGTTGGGGGATGCGGCTCTCTTTCTGAATCCCAGAGCCAAGAAGAAGCCCGGCTGCTGTGCTTCAGACACCCCCAGCTCTGCACCCCTCCCCAAGCTGCAGCAGCACACCTTGTCTTTCCCCAGCCAGCTACCTGCCCACTAGCCATCATGGCCTGTGCAGGGGCATTTGTAGGCAGGCAGGACTAACCTCTCACAATCTGCCTGCCCACCTTCCAGGTGGCAGTGGAGGCAGCAGGAAGGGAAGTTTGGGGGTCTTGAGTGAAGGGGCCCTGCCAGGAAGTTGGGGGCAGGGCCCCCACAGGCCGCACCCCATAGCTACAGGTCTGCTGAGAACCGCATTTAAAAATGGCACATCTCATTTTTGTCTGTAGATCTGCTTTCTATTCTGCTGTGTTCTTCTTTCTGTATTTAGAGAGTGTGCGTGCTCAAATGAACAGAGCCCTCAAGTGGCCAGGGAGGTGGTGTGCTTGTCTGCCCTCTGGGAGAACAGCTGCATGGGAATGCTCACATCTGCACTTTTGAGTTCTGCTGATGATGAGGTATAAAGGAAGGGAGGCGATTCATGCTCTGAGGGAAAACAGTTGTAAATATTATTAGTTTAAGTGAGCAAGATGTTTGGATACACAAATTGTTGCTTATTCATGTCTCCTAAAATTCTCCATAGTCCTAGTACAACTTGGCCTTGTCCTAAAGATGTGACACGTTGACATAGAAGAAGTCTCATTCCAACATGACACATGTTGGCATGAAGAATTTTCAGAGTTTTGGATCTCTGCGGGACAGGAGTCCCAAGATTCAATTTGAACTTTTAGGGGTTTAGCTCCCTTCTCTAGGGCAAGTACAGCCCAGTGCCAGAATCCAGAAATAAAGGGGCAAGTTGTCTTGCACAGTTCATCAGTCACTCTGAAGTTTTAAAACCACCCAGTTTCCCAACTCTCAATATTTTCTCTGTTTCTGCAAGAGGAAATAGAAGGCAATCACAAATACAAGCATCACTATACTGAATAGTAAATTACGTAGTTGCTTGCATCAATCACAAAAACAGCAGAGCAGGTTACCTACAGTCAAGTTGAGATTTCTACATACTCGGGAGGACCTTTTTCAGGTATGCAGAAAACTAAATATAAATTAACCAACTGCCCCCTAGTCTGATGAGGACAGAGTATGACACAGAAGATAATAATTGACAGCAGTTAAGGGGGGCCTCAAGAGAGCATTTAGGGTCCTATAAAAGTAAGACTATGGCTGGTTTTCACACACATTGGATAATGCACTTTCAGTGCACTTTAGCAATCATTTGCAACTGGATTTTCCACAGGAAACCTGTATTGCAAATGGCTGCTAAAGTGCATTGAAAGTCCATTATCCAACACATGTGAAAGCAGTCAATGTAGGGGGAAGGATTTATGAGTCATTCCTCTTCCTCTACAATTCTTCACAGCTTGTAATAAATACATTACGGACATACATGGGAAAGAGGACATTTCCACACCAGAGATAAGTAGAGGGGGCATGAGATCTGTCAAATGAAACAGAAACTCTCCAAGTGTCACCATGTCATAAGAACATAAGAGAAGCCATGTTGGATCAGGCCAATGGCCCATCCAGTCCAACGCTGTGTGTCACACAGTGGCCAAAGAAACCAGGTGCCATCAGGAGGTCCATCAGTGGGGCCAGGACACTAGAAGCCCTCCCACTGTGCCCCCCCCAAGCACCAAGAATACAGAGCATCCATTCCCATCTCTGACAGATGCCAACTTTGAGCTCTCAGATATTATCCCAGACCTCAATGGCTGAACCACAGAAGATGCAAGAAAACAATAAAATCTAGAAGCTTGAATTCAGTTCTTGAAACCATTGCTAGGGATCGCTCAGGCAGCTACTACACATGTGCACAAGGCCAACCAAAGTCCCCCAAACCCAGAAGTACCACCGTTCTCACATTACACAGAATAGTCAAGATGCTCAGTCCACAGGAGAAAATGTTCAGTTTTGCATCATCTCTTCCAGGTAAAGGGTGCCAACCAAGGGTGTCTTGTATGCAGGGGTCATTTTGTAGAAAAATAGGTGGAGCTCATTAGCATATCCCCCCCCCAGCCAAAAGCAACCCGATGCAAAAAAGGAGAGATCCAGCCAGCCCAAGCAGGCCTTGCTCGCCTGGGGGTCTCCTGCGCCACCCCCAACCCCAGTCAAAAGGCCAGCAAGCCACCTGCTGCCCAAAATCACATAAGAAGTGGAGAAAGGGTGCTGCAGACTTCTCCAGGGGTTAATGAGGACTGCTGGGGGTGTGGCAAAGCCCCTGGGAGCTGGCTGCCCGTTCTCCTAAGCCATTGTTATGCAGCTGCATCTACTATTCGATGGACAAGGTAGGTGGGGAGGAAGAAAGGTTCAGAAGCTGCGCTCTTGTGACCTTCTGATGAATCTGAAGCCTGCTTGTGTGGTATCAGCAACACACTAAGTATCTTTTGTTTGCCTATATGGAAGACAGCAATATGTGTGGTGTTTATGCTCTGGTAGTAAATCTCATATATGACAATACATACTTTATCACTGAAGTTCTGGGGCTAGATTGAAAAGATTGAACATATGAAGCTGCCTTATACTGAATCAGACTCTTGGTCCATCAAAGTCAGTATTGTCTCCTCAGACTGGCAGTGGCTCTCCAGGGTCTCAAGCTGAGGTTTGTCACGCCTATTTGCCTGGACCCTTTTTAGTTGGAGATGCCGGGGATTGAACCTGGGACCTTCTGCTTTCCAAGCAGATGCTCTGCCACTGAGCCACCATCCCTCCCCTTTTGCCTTTTAAAGGAAATAAATGTAAACTCTTTCTAATGAAGTAATAAATATGGTCTTTTAGAAAAGAGATTCACAACAATCCTTTAGTGAATCTCATCACCGTTTGGGTTCACCTTCTTGCTACGTAAGCTCCTCTATGACTAGAAATTACCTCCTTAGATAATGTAACCAGGGCCAGTGCAGACAGATTAGCCACCATATGTTGTCATTATAATAACTCAGTCTCCGGCATTTAACAGACGGAATAGGTATACAAACTGTTCCCTGCATCAAGCTACTTGGTAAAAACAAGAATCATCAGCCACAGGGATTGGTGAACTGGACAAACAGAGAGATACAGATTCACTTTTAGAGTGCCAATAAATTAAATTATACTTAGTATGCAGAAAATGTATTCAATCTAAAAACTACAAAATCCCAAAACATTTCTGCAGACATGTTTCACAGAGAACCCCCACCCTCAAGTCGCAGAACTCTTTGGCTCACAACTTTGAAATAAACATTTTGGGAAGGAAATTTCACAGTAGTGATTCCTGTTAAGTTTTGTACCAGGCCCTGCACTGTGCAGTCTTGCAAATGCCTCACCTCTTCTCCATGGGTTTTGCCACCAAACAGCTGAAACTCTCTAAAAGAAAGGTAACAACAATCCATTACAAAGGCCACTCTGGCACAGGACTTCCAACTGTCAGGCCTCCATTTAGCAACAAATGTTTTGCGCTGGGTGAAAAGTCAGCTTTTTCACTGAATCTCACCCTCTACTACAGCCCCCATCCTGCATGGCTTAAGTACCTGCAAACCCTCAACATAGTCTCCAGGGTGATCAGAGGCCACTTTATTCATTTTTTACCAGCATAAAAGCTGGTTGGATCCAACCTACTGACCAAACATCTCAACACATGGGCTCCACACCCTAGGCAGCCAAAACTGGCCCTCTTGCGCCATCCACTGACCAGCACTAGCAAAACAGACATCCCAGAAAAAGGCCCAGGTTGCAAAAAATTTAGAAAGGGATTTCATTGCCTGGTCTGACCTTGCTTACAGGTGAATAAGAAGAAGGTAGAACAACAATAAAAAACTGGTGATCTACATGCACCCTCATTGGAAAACAAACTCTACCAGTAAAAGAAAAGTCACCCCCAAGTTGAAAACACATTTTTATTCAGGCAATGGAACATGGAAAAAATATATTAGTAATAATTATAGTAATTCAATTTGTGTGAGTATAACTCTTACAAATATTTACTTGACATAGAAAAGGGAAATCATCATATATATCAAATGTGTGAATGCGGCAAGTTACTTACACCCAACTGTACAAACTGACTCAAACTACAGGAGTTTCCTCTCCTGGATGTCAGAGAACCTTTGCTGGATGGTACAGGCAAGCAGATAAACAGTGAGGTTAACAATTCTTGGGGGGCTCTGTTACAGACAAAGTACATTGGCAGAAAGCAAGAACAGTGGCTTTTTACAGAAAAGATCCTTTGTGCAAAAAGCTGCTTAGATTTCACTGCAGAGAAAGACATGCTTGGAACCAGAGAACAGCAAAACCCCTCTATTCAGGACCGGAATTCCAGCCTTGCTGATTTACTTTACAGATGTTGTAGAGATGTCAGAAAATAAACCAGGTCAGGATTTTTTATTCTGGACAAGGCGTGCCATTGTGTTTATGATGGACTGACACACCTAGGTCTGCTGGACCCTCACCTGGGTCTAGTTAGGCCAAATGCATTGGCTGTCTTCACTTTATACCATTTCCAAAATGCAGTATGTCCCTCTTGAGTCCCTACAACCAACATGCAATGGTAGATTCCGGCATGTTCCATTAGAACTGATTATTTTTCTGGATTTTGAAATCAGGGCACAGGCAGAAACATGTTGACCTTAACATAAGCATCAATATGCCCATCAGGAAGAGAATCATAAGCCTATATACCTCCTACCCAATGAGAATACGGCTGGATCTACATGCTGCTTCTGCTGCCACCAGATTAAAGAGGCAGGAACAGCTACAAGGTACTTGGTTGCTCAAAAACCAGGAACATGGTAACATGGGGCAGCCCAGTGCCAAAGCCACTCCTGCAGGTGAGCAGGGGCTGAGAATATGATTACAACAAAAGAATAGATCCTGCACCTCCACTCAGGTTCGGAACCCTGACACTGATCCCATAGGGGCAGCTGAGCAAGGAAAGCAACATACAATCAAATTAAGTGCTGGTGCAGGTACATTCTTACTGAGCCTTATGTATTGCCTTAACCACTCCATTATCAGGTGCAGCAGCCATTGTTCAAATCTCCTGCAAGATGGGCAGAAGCTATGCGCTCCTATAACGATGAGTTTACAGGCGTTGAGCCACTGGTCAGTCTGCATAGCATAGCTTCCCTCTTGCTACACAAGAGCTTATGAGGTGCAACAGATCCACAAATTTAAATCACACACACCATCCACAGTATAGAACTTTAGCCATTATATCTATATATATATATATATATATACACACATTTGTAATATCTGCACAAACTATAATAACCATATTATAGTTAATAATGTCATTCCTTAGGAATCTTGTTTGCCCACATTTACAGTGGCATGCTTGAGAGGCACACAAAACAAGAGAGCATTTGGCACAGTGCACACGCACATACACAACGAAGAAAAGTGCAACCACTGGAACCCAGAGGAAAACAGAGATGCTATCAAACCATGAGGCTTTGGCAGTAGAGGAGAATAAGTACCTCAAGAACAGGCCTTGCCTTCCTCCTTCCTTTAGAGATCAAGAATGCTTATTCAAGGTTTTTACTTGTAACCTGCAAAAGTAACCAACGTTACATTTCCAGATGGTAAGGATTGTGACTTCATAGGTAATGGGAGTATTTTTCATATCACAAACTTAGCAGCAGAGCTCTTTCCAAACCCTCAGATACAAAATATACATTTCATCCTGCATGACCCAACTCTGATCTTTGCACAGCAATAATGTAACACCAGGGAACCTAAGTTCCCAAGTGTGCCAGGAACCAATTTGGCTCGGAACTGCAGTGTAGGGGAAGAGGGGCTTTGGCCTTCCCTCCCAGATCATTTTCCAGAGCTGAAATAGCCTGAGAGAGTCCTATTTGCTCAGCTGCGGGGCTCTGCCTGTGCAAAATACTGCACATGACAACTGTGCCAGATGTAACATCGAGTTTGGAGCTGCTGTTCCTTCTCCACAGATCCTGCTATGAGGGTCACCAGACCCTCAGCAACAAGCTTACTCAACAGGTTTTTTATCCAATATACTGCATTAGAACTCATGTTTTAAAAGGGAGGGAGGCAGGAAGATTCCTTCAGTAACTTGGGGCATAATTAAACTCTCAGAGATTAACCACATGTTTTATTTTCCCTGGGTACATTCCTGGTTCAGGTCAAACACACTCTGTGCTTCCCAGGTGCACAGAGGTCCAATCACAGACTGGGTCTGTGGAGCTCAGGGAGAAGGGGCTTACATGTCCCCCACCCACCCACACACCATTTTTGTGACCTGAAAGAATCCTGGGAGTTATTATTTCCCATTTTGGGGGCTGTGCATATTCTAATATGGCTACATGTTAATTTCCCAGCCCAGCAAATTGTGGATGACTGGTTCAGGGTAGGACAATGGTGAGGGGAGAGGTCTAAGTCCCTTCTCTCTGTGCTCTGCATACCTAGGACAAGCAGAGAGCCCTCCAACCATGGGACATACCCAGGAAAAACATATTGAACAACTAGGCCATAATCTGAGAGAAAAACTGCCCCCTTCAGATAATCACAAAGGAACTGAATCTGGTGGTCTCGGCCTCCTGTACTGCTAGAGATTCTCTGACTGTTCTACCCAAGCTAAAAGACAGAGCAAAGTCTCCATCCACATTCAGTTCCACTTGTTGGCTGCCACTTCCAAGAGAACAAGAGGCTTTAAGAGGCCCTTCCTCTCCGTGCTCTTCCCAGTTCACTGGTTCAATTGCACTGGTGTTGACAGGCCCGGTAAGGAGATCAGATGGTGCCTGGGCAGCAACACACAGGAAGGCAAAAAATGTGGAGAGCAAAGCGCAACAGGAACGTGTCCAGTTTTGTTAGGAAGGAGATAGATTCTGAGCAAGCTTGCTTTTAAAACTAAACCCATCATCCAGAAAGCCCTCCTTTCCCAATCTCAAAGGCAATGCACTTTGTCATCTGGTAACTCAGAGGAACTCTCTTCTCCAGCTGGTCACTGCTTGTTAACACATGGGTGATTCAGAAGCCATGGCTCACACATGTCTGGAGATTACAGAGGAGGAACAGAAGTTCTATCAGGAGATTACAGAGACGGCTCCATTACGCCTGGGGGAAATTCTCAGGAACCTAAATTGTAAAGATGATTGTGTGTGAAATTTAGGCACCAGCAGAATCACACCACCCAGTGAACACCCATCACAGGTAGCACAGCCCATGGCTTTGAAACATCAGTTTTGTTATGACCATTGAGAGAAGTCAGTGTATGCAGACCCCACCAGACCAAGACAAGCCATGTCTGTGCAAGGTAAGGAGGCATCCCAAGTTAAAAGAAAGAAATCTGACTACAGTTGGACCACGTGAGACTTCAATACAAGCATGGCACAAAAACAGACAACAATAGATCTCCTTGCAGAAGTATTCAAAGTGCTTCCACAATTCCGCACCAGACCAAAATAAAAGGCAATAACAGACTCTAGGATAAGTTCAGAAAGACGAGAGTCTGACTGATGCCACTCTGTGGGCTGACAAGTACATCTCAGAAGTCCTCAACTGCACTTTATACAATTTCAGCAGCAGCACAAATTCCCCAAGGAATTAGACATCCATCTACCTGTCCCATTTAGGGGGCTGGGGTTTTGGGAATATATTTTAGGTCTGACATTGTTTTAGGTTCTGTGGGAACACTGAAGAAAAGCTACTTTTGAGGATGGCAGATATATGTAAGCAGGAGCCTGGCCTCCATGTCTTTTGCTCCTTTCCAAAGAGATGAGGGTACATCTTGGATTAACCAAGGAGAGAAATTTTCATTGCATAATTTTGAACTTCTAATGTTTGCTCTCTACTTTGAAAGGCCCTGCATTGAAGCTGCATTCTGGGAAATATGTGCTCTTTCTGACCAGTCTCATTCTTATGCCACGGCACTGATGTGAACTAGCATGGAGTCAGGCATTTCTTTTCCTGGTTGCTGGGTCATGACCCCTTAAGACTTATCCTCCCAGGAGCTAATGAACTTCAGCTTGGATCCCACATGTGATCCATCCATGGAAACCATTCTGAGTTTCATCCCGTGTGCTGAAACTATTGCATTTGAGCTGGCCTTGTTTCATTTTGTCACACTACATTTCCAGCAACAAAAAATGGGGCACAAGCTGCACCTGATACTGGTCTATTCCCCCCAACCAAAATGGCATCATCAGTGATGCTTCTTTTGCCATGCTACTGATCTTGAGGCAGCAATCCAGCATCTTCTGTGGACTGGATCCCTACCATACCCTGGGCGCCTGTTTTCAACACAAAGTAGCAAATAATACATCTCTAATGCATGCCTTGCTTATACCAAGTTGGACAAATACAAGGCATCAGGGCTGCCAGCTAAAAGTTAGCAGCAAAAATTTAGCCAGTGTCAGCAGAATGCTGGAAGTAAACATAGGCCAGGCCTCTGGATCTTGCAGATGGCAATTGCTCAGTTTGGAAGCTAGGTGTATGTATGTGTGCTTTTCTCTCTGCTGCAGGGGAAGATTATTTCTGGGAAATAAGACAAGGTGCTTGCTTGAAGATGCAGACAGACAAACGGGAAGCAGTCCAAGCATGGGGCTAGACAACAGAGTATGGATCAGTCAGTCTTTCCTAGCTTGGCAATCAGCTCATCACAGATCTTGGTGAGCTCCTCAATCTCCTGGTTCTGAAAGATTAGAAAAAGAAATTGCAAGAAGTCAATATAGTGTTGCTTAATCTGCTTCATCAAAGCACTCCTCCTAAGACTGTGGTTTGTATTAGTACATCAGGTTCTGAACAGTAAAAACAAATTTGGAATTTGCAAGATCAAATAAGGAATCTATAATACAATGGAGCTTCTTAATTGAAAAATGTAATCTATACACAGTAACCTCACTACAGTTTTGTCCTGCCACAGAAATTCAGTATTTAAGAAGTTAACAAACTAGTTCTGTAAGAACTATTGAAAAACTATTGATGTACTTGGTTTTTCATGGCCCATTCTGAAAATGGATGACATATCCTAGAAGAACCACAGTTTGGTGTTGATGGTGTGTGTGTATGTGGGAGGAGTTTCATTCAGGGATAGTTTAACTAACATGCAGAAGGAAGATCAGTTTTTTGGACTCTCAGGTGGGACAGTAAAAAATATTCACATGGGGGTGTAGCACATTTAAATATGATCCCAATGTTAGACTCTCCTTATGCACAAAAAGCCAGCATATCACAGAAAAAGCCAGGCTAAAAACATTCAGTCCCATCCGTCAAGCATATTGAAATGGTACAGTTCTCAAGCAACTGCACCACATCCCCTCCTTGAACATTTGGATGGGCTGTCAATCAGGATGCTCTGGAAAATCACTAGCACATTTCCAGTTGAAATCATCCTTTTCAGGACAAATCTACTGAACACAGGGAGAACCCTGCTGGATCAGACCACTGGTCCAATTAATGCAGTATCTTGTTTCGCACAATAACCAATCAGTTGCACTGGAGGACCAACGAACAGAGCACAGAAGCTAAGGCCTTCTCCTGATGTCACTTCCTAGTACTGGTATTTAGAAGCTTACTTCCTTTGGGTATGGGTTGCTATCCTCCATGAATCTGTCTGACCCCCTTTAAAACCATCTATGCTCATGACAATGGTTACATTGTCTGGCAATTAATCCCACATTTTGATTACTTGTTGAGCAAAGAAATATTTTCTTGCCCATCAACTTTATTGGGAGTCCCCCTCCTCCAATTCTAGTATTATGGGAAAGAAAGCTCTATCTACTTGATCCACCCCATATAAACATATATCATTTTATAAACTTCTATTATTCTCCCCCCCCCCCCACTTACTCTTTTTCTTAACTTAAAAGCTCCCAACTGAATATGTAAAGTACCCAGGGTGAATTCAGATACAAGGTTGGATCCCAACTGAATTTTCCACTACTAGAAGCCATTTCCATCAGTGGAACAGAATTTTCTTGGCTCTCTCTCCCCTTCTGCATCCCACTGATTTTCCCACAGTGCTGTTCATGAACAACAGGGGATCCTGAGGAACTGCATGAAAAATAAGAAATTTGCAGCAGGAAAAGGGAATGGGCAAAAATTGCACCTTTCCAAGTGAAAAATTTCATCTACAATCCAACCCAGTGGTTTCTTTCCCCCCAGCAGAAACAGAGAAGGGGGTTCACCTTTTGCTGCAGGGCTCTCTCCAGAGAATCCACCTTCATTTGTTCTTTTCGGAGTCCAGCATGTAGAGCTGCACTCTCAGCTTTAGCCTTGGCACGCACTTGAGCAATTTCTTCATTGGCTCTGCATTAAAGGTGGAAAGAGACATAAAGAAATGAAATGAAGCTGGCCTTGCTCAGTACTGACTACTCTGTGACAGCAGCTTCCAAGGCCTCAGATAGAACAGTCTTTCCCAATACCTACTAATCAAGGTGCTTCAACTAGAAACACCTCTGATTGTAACTGAGGACTTCTGCATGGCAGGCTCATGCAACAGCCCATTTCCCCCATCCCAACAAGATGAATGCTGCATCCTAAGGGACACATCCCTCCTGCTGAAATCCACTGGAGATAAAGACAGGGCTTCAACTTCATGAATGTCATGGAAAATAGACCTTTCTTACTACTGTGCATGACATACTGTAATTCTTGGGCTTTTCAGCCTCCTCTCAGAGCATTATTAATCTGACAGCATTTATAGTCCAGCTTTCTCAAAAAGATGCAAGCAGGATAACCCTGTTCTTATATTTGTGACTTGTGGAACACCAATACCCCATTTCATCTCTAACCAAGCTTTCTTACTTGTCTAATTTCTCTTCAGCATGGATTTTCAAGGCCTGGTACCGTTGCTCCTCCTGCTTGACCCGAGTCAGGTAGTCCTGAGCACATTTTTTCAAGGCTTCTTCATTCTGGAGGGATCAGAAGTTTGCAGAAGATTTGCATCGAACGTCAATGAAAAGGAAAGAACTGCGGCAATTAATGGCATGTGAAAAAAGGAGGCTCTGTAATGGGAACTACACTTCACACCTTATATATACCTATATATACTTATATATACCTCTTGATCTTAAAGCATCTGGTTCTCATTTACACAAACAGCTTTGCAGACCCAGATTTCCACGGCTCTACCTTGCTGATATTTACCATTGTGCAGGGGTACAAAGGCAGAAGAACCATTTGAGAAGACTTGGGCACATTCCTAACCATACTGAGTCACTGTTGGTATACTGGGCTCAATGTTGTCTATGCCAGGGTTTCCCAAACTTTTCTTTCCCATGGCCCGGTTATTTTTGCACTTCTCCTTCGCGGCCCACTAAAATTTGGGGGTGGAGCCAGGAGACTTTGGAGGTGGAGCCGGGAGACAGGAATTATGTCATTTCCTGTGGTGTCAAGGACCAAGTGATGTCACTTCCAGGGCACACTGAACCAAAATCCCACTTTTTCCTTTGATGTCACTTCCAGTGCACTTCCCCAAACTGGCCTCTTCTTCAGAAGTAAATTCATTCTCAGAAAAATCTCTCTGAAACTCATGCTGAGCCAAAATGGGGGTGGAAAGTGGGCAGTCCTCTCTTTTCACCCCCACACCTGCATGCACCTATCTGTTTGTGTATTCTTCTCCAGTTTGCAAGCATTCCTAATGCCCATGTTCAATTGCCTGCACCACCTACACATCCCTTCCTCAACAGCACTAATGTATGCAGTTGGGAGTGCTGTTGCCATTGCCATCAGGAATGCCAGCACTGTGTACCACCCACACTAGACTCTTGCTTGGTTTCAAGAAAATCTTTTGACAGCTATTTTTCATACTTTTTTTTGGTTGAAACACTGGGAAATTGCTGGGAAAGGTAGCAGATAATTGTACTGCAATTAATGAATTAATTTCAAGTTATATGAAGTTCATACAAGCTTTTCTGCAGTTATCCCAAAAAGGATATTTATGAGGGACTTGCAGCTTTTTACTGGTTGTGTTTCCCATGCCTTTAAAAGCAACCTGTTGTGCAGATACTTAGCCAGTGAACTACTTTCATCCTTTTTAATATCTACAGGAGGAGTTTAATTTTGGTGTCAGACAGCTGTTAAAAGCAGGAACAGTAAAATGGTGCCACATTCATAGTACCATCTCTTTCACTGGTGTTGAGATATATTGCAGTAATCTCCAATAATCTCTTTCTGCCCCACACCTCTTACTCTCACTCACTCACACAGATATCTCATAGAAGGACACCTGGCTACAACTGGGGGTGCCAACTTTTCACTGGCAGAGCTCCTATGTCTGCAACAACAGTATGATGAACAGAAAAGTTTCACCCAGTAAAAATGGAAGGAAGGAAGAAAGAAAGAAAGAAAGATTAATATGGGAACAATAGGACATTATAAATGAATCTCTGTTCGTACCCGGGATGTTTGGGAGTATGTTTGTGGGGTGGAGGAAGATTGGGTGTGTATTACATGTATTGGTATGTATTTGTGTTTTTATTTGTTGTACTGTATTTGCACTTGGGTGTAATAAACTTAAAAAAAAGAAAGAAAGAAAGAAAGAAAGAAAGAAAGAAAGAAAGAAAGAAAGAAAGAAAGAAAGAAAGAGAGGGAAAGAAAGAAAGGGAAAGAATTAAATGGAAGGAAAGGAAAAGACAGACATGGAAAGAAAGAACATAAACGTAAGAGGAGCCATGTTGGATCAGGCCAGCGGACTATCCAATCCAAAATTCCCTCATACAATGCCCCAAAAGCACCAGAATGTCCACCAGTGGGGCCAGGGCACACTGTCGCTTCCCCCCACCCCAGCACCAAGAATACAGACAAAGCATCACAGGAAGGGAAGGGAAGGGAGAAAGAGAAAGAAAGAAAGAAAGAAAGAAAGAAAGAAAGAAAGAAAGAAAGAAAGAAAGAAAGAAAGAAAGAAAGAAAGAAAGAAAGAAAGAAAGAAAGAAAGAAAGAAAGAAAGAAAGAAAGAAAGAAAGAAAGAAAGAAAGAAAGAAAGAAAGAAAGAAAGAAAGAAAGAAAGAAAGAAATAAATTCCTCCCTCACCATCAGATGACCCCAGCCAGCAAAAATTCTGCCCAGGGGTCTTTGGTAAAAAAAAATAGCTACTGGAATGCCCACTCCCCGTCCTTCCCAGCTGAAAAAAACACACACACCCTTCTTTGCTGCCCAGACCTCCAGGGGAAGTCTCCCCAAAAGAACATACTGCAAGGCACATGAAAGCTCATACCATGAAGAACACTTCATGGGTCTAAAGTGCCAGTGGATGCTAGCTTTTCTCTCTAACACTGGGAGTGGGGGAGAAGGAAGGAGAGGCAGCCCAGCTCCTCTCTGCACAACACAGAGATGGGGCGGGGCTAGCTTTGGCTTTTCTTGTGAGGCTTCTGTGGCCCAGTACTGGGTCACGACCCTGCAAATGGGAAACACTGGTCTATGCTGTTCTGCAATGGTTCTCCAGGGCTACATGCTGAGGTCTTTTCCAGCCATTGCTACCTGAATATGTAAAGTACACCTAGGGCCTGATTTAAACATGATATTGGGTGAGGCAAAGGCATTCCACCACCATGTGATTTTGCATGGGCTTGGTGTCTAGTTGAAACTGTGCTACAGTCCAAGCAAAGCAGAGATGTGTCTTCAGCTTGTGTGTCAGAGATCGGCAGTCCTAGAGCATATCATGCTGGTGCACTAAGGGTCACAGAAGCCTTGTGGGAGCTGACACGATTTTAAAAGGAACAGCTTCACACAGGGAAGTTCTGCTCTGCCAGCATCACATCTCAGTCAGGGCCCAAGAGTCTTTAATTGGAGGTGATGATGATACTTGAGGTGACCAGTGTTCCTTCTAAGCCAAGTTAGTCTGAGTTAGCTCACAGTTTTAAAGCCTCCAGCTCACATTTTTTGTCTTAGCTCAGGAAGAATGGCCCCAGAGCAAACTAATTCATGCAGTAGTCAAATGGCTCACACACAACTTAAATGCCAGTAGCTCACAAAGTAGAATTTTTGCTCACACGACTCTACAACTTAGAGGGAACACTGGAGGTGACATGTAGACACTGCAGCTTTTGTAGAAAGAGATTCCAAAAGGCAGAGCAGGGTTGTTGAACATCAGGCAACCAAGTATAGAGCAGAAAGAGTTTAGTTGGTAGAGGACCTTCTTAAAGCCTTCCAGGACACCCTTCAGGTTCTCATATCTCCTGAACAGGTCAGATAGGGACCTCTCCACTGAATTCAGGTCAGACAACGCTTGTTCTTTCTCCATTGTGAGTTGCTGGAGACTCTTCTGGGATGCCATGTTTGTCCTCTGTTCATCTTCTGTGAATTCAAAGGCAGTGGAAACATTAAACCCACTTGCAGCTGAGGGAGAGTGCTGCATTATTTTGCCCTCCACACCAAGCTTTCTAGAGTCTGCAACTTCCAACCTGTACCAAATCCTAAGCAATTTTGGTGCACGTGTATGTGAGGCATACACAGAACTTTCTCCAAAATATATCACTACAGACAGGACATGATCCATGCCACTGCCTGAATCCTAGTAACATGCAACTCAGCTCACTTGTATTTTTTTTTAAAGCATAGAATTGGAATGGGGGTGAAAGAACTATCTAACGAACCACTGGAAGACAACAACATTCATCATTCCCACACCACAATGCACTGCCATGAACCACTGCATAATAGAAAGCATTGCATATTACAAACAGAGAACAGGTTTACCATAATATAACTCAAGCAGAGCAACACAGCTGCACATTGCTCTATGCTCTCGGCACATTGTGGGTGGATTATCAAGTTTATTTGCAGGGCAGAGGGAAGAAATGAAGAAGCTGATTTGCAGTGAAGCTTGTTGATCTTCCACCCATATCTGTTCTCGAGTGCCCAACTGCTTACCTATCATCTGAGCAATGGTCTTCTCATATTCGGCCACTATCTTCCTACAGAAAACACAAGGGGGGGAGGGGAAACACACCAAGGCCAGAATGTTTACTTCTTTCTATACTGAACGGAAATCTCTGATGCATCTCATTTCCTTCCTTTTCTAGCAACTTCCTTCCAACCCACTTCCTCGAGAGAGGCCTGCTGCACTCAGACCAGAGCCACTCATGAACTTCCACTTTTCCAGAGATTGTCAATTGCTTCAGGATCGTTACCTGCATATCTATGGAACTCTCAAGGCCTATCCAACTGTTTGGTTTCCAGATAAGGAATCTGGTATATATTAGCTGCATTCTTGTTCATTGATTCTCAATTATTGTAATAATAAGATTGAGATGGTGCACATAGTGACTCTTCCAACAAACCCATCAGGCAGAGAATATGACTGGGCCCAAGATCATCCAATAAAGCTTAATGTGAACAAGGATTTAAAATCTGTTCCAAGTCCAGCACTCCTATTCAATAGCCAAAACCTGTGTTTTCTTTAGATCCTTTAGCTGGAGAGATGCCAGGCTTCAAACATGGAACCTTTTGCACTTAAGACATATACTATGTCCTGTGGACCTCCCCAGAGGTCTTTTCCATCACCTGATGACAGAGACCCAAGGATCCAACCTGGGAATTTCAGCAGGGGAACTAAAACTTCTCTCCAGCCCACCAAGTTAATCACATAGGGAAATAATAATAATTATTATTAATATCATATGGCATTGTGTGTGGTATAGTCAGGAGATCCTAAGATTGTCTGGCAGCCTTAAGTTGTATCTTTTTTAGTGTTAGAGCATCACTACATGGTTAGCTAGACTTCTTTTTTGGGGCTGAGAGAGCTCTGGAAGACTTGTGACTGACCCAGGTGGAGGAATGCAGAATCAAATCTGGTTCTCCAGATTAGAGTCCCATAGGGAAAAATGAGGCATCATCCTGAGCAAATGGTATCAAAGATGACGAGGGAAAACCTTTAAATGAACACAAGAACTGGGAGGGGGGACTTTACACAGCATAAATGAGTGGTCTACAAGAGCTAGGAGATTATTATTTATTAATTCATTTCATTATATGCTGCCTTTCTCCCCAGTAGGGACTCAGTGCAGCTTACATCATCCCCCTCGCCTCCACTTTTCCCTCACAACCAACCTTGTGGGGCAGGTTAGGCTGAGAGTGTGTGACTGGCCTGAGTTTCTATGGTAGAGTAGGCATTTGAACCTGGGTTTCTCAGGCCCTTGTCCAACCGCTGTTCCATAGAGACTCCACTGTGAGTCCTAATGCAAGAGCAGAATATAATAAAAACTTCCTTAAGTCAACAAGGATGACAGGCTGACTGCAGCATCTCGGCAACATTCAATTCTGCTTTCTACAACCTACAGCTGAGCTGCTGAACAGCCTTTATCAAAATTCCCAAATCCTGTTCTTTGCATTGGTTCAAATTTGGTTCAAATTTGGAGGAGCATAGACAGCTTCAAGAGTGGAATGGATAAGCATATGGAGCAAAGGTCCATCAGTGGCTATTAGCCACAGCTTATTGTTGGAACTCTCTGTCTGGGCAGTGATGCTCTGTGTTCTTGTGCTGGGGGGGGGGGGTGCACAGTGGAAGGGCTTCTACCCCACTGGTGGACCTCTTGATGGTACTTGATTTTTTTGGCCACTGTGTGACAGAGTGTTTGACTGGATGGGCCATTGGCTTGATCCAACATGGCTTCTCTTACGTTCTTATAAGATGCTCAAGGTGTCTGGGGGTTGTTGGGGTTTTTTTTACCTCATTTCCAAAACCTCTTGCCAGCTTTCTTCATACTTCCGCTTCCATTCATTTGCTTCAATCTCTTTAGAGATGATCTAGAAGGAATGGAAACAAAGCCACAATTTTTAGCTGCCACCTTCAAAGTCCTTCTCCTTCCTCTGCCCAAACCTCTGCAAAAAAATAAAGAGAAAAGCAACGTGTACATCCAGCAGGAGTAGTTGCGCCGTTCCTTTCTTTAGAGTAAAATTTGTGAGGAGCAAAGCATATTGAGGGTTGCCTGATGTAGACCCACAGGCTCTGCCTGCCACTTTCAGTGGCCACAGTGACTCTTTCTTTGAAAGCAGGAAGTTCATCTAACTGCCAGAAGTCATTAAGCTGCACACCACTGTCACAAAGCTATTTAGTGTATTTTTTATGCTACTCATGTGGTTCTCCACCATATTTTCTTTATAACAACTTTGTGAAGGAGTGACTGGCCCAGAAAGCTTTGAGGCAGTACTGGGATTTGACCTGGGTCTTCCAGATCCTAGTCCAACACTCTTAGCACTATCCCACACTGGCTCTCAAGGTTAAAAGCTGGGAGTGATTCACTGATGAAACTTGACCCCATTGTCTGTGTTCTATTGGTCAATTGCCAGAGTTGGGGGCTTGAACCAGAGACAGAGCGAGAGCAGGCTGAAAGTGCTACTTTACTAGCCAGGAAAATACAAAAAATCAGGCTGATGGAACTTACTCCAAGCCCGGCCAATGTAGAGTCAAATTCTACCTGCCATTTGAAGAGGCCAATATTTCATACTTCCATGCCTGAGGGCAAACAGTCCCCCAACTGAACCCATGTAGGTTTATCTAACTCCTTCCCTACCTGCTGGCTGTGCCTGGTAATAGTAGATTCATGCCTACTTGAGATCCTGTTGCAATAAATGAAAGTCTGGCTACACGCTAGATGTGGCAGGAACTCCAGCATGTGAGAAGGCTGCTTGCTGACCAGTCAGAAGGCTCAGAAACAAACACTCACAGTGAAGGAGGGGCTGTTACCACTCATATCCCTTTGCTGTCATTCTTGGTGGCTACTGTCCCCTGGGGTTCCTCCCTTCTCCCAGCTTCTCAAGAAAAACAGCAGCTGAGATCCAAATGAGAGAAAATGCTGTGAGATCCAGAACTATTTTTAATTGGCAAACAGCAGCCAGAGGGGGGTGGATTTGGAGAGGGCTGCTGTGCAGAGGGAAGGGGGAGGCCAACCTTTTCTTCCCATAGTTTTCCTGATCTCAAATATCCCCCCAAGAGTTCCAGTTTGCCCCACCAATGGAAACCCAGGTAATGTATAAACTGCCTGTGCAACAGGGAAAATAACAGGTCTAGGGGAGCATTTGCTGAAAAACAGTATTGGGAAAAAAGAGTTTAACCTCCCTCTCTAAAGTTCCACAGTCTTTACTTTAACTGTCTCCATAGATGCCCTACTGCTGTAATATGTCCTTTTGAATAACGCAAGTCCTATGCATGCTTATTTAGGAGTAAGACTCATTCAGTTCAGTGGAGCTTCTGAGCACATCCACTTGAGGCACTAAATGGAGCACACAGCACTTGGTGAAGACTTTATTTTATTTACCTAGATTATTATCCTACATGATCACAAAGGCTCAAAGTAGCTTACGATTAAAAAGCAAAATCCCAACAGGAAAAACATATTTCCAATGAGCCAAAATTTTAAAATAAAGAAGCACAAAAAACATTTTCTCACAGGAATCATCCAGCATCTTTTCTTCCCCAGGCAGACCCTCCCCCTATCCCTTGACTCCAAGTCCAGCTCAGTGGTGGCCCTACCTACTTCTGTTCATTTTACCGTGACTACAGAGGGTGACCCTCTCAAATCAACCACCCCCTCTGTCCTGTGACCTCTTTCAGAGGTGCGACTTATCTGAGGCAGCCCTCCTCTGCCAAACCTATAGCAACCCTTCTCGCTCCAAGGCATAGTTCTGCTGTAACCCACTCCCTGCCCTTCTTTCCTCATCATTTCTATACTATCTTTTCCCCTTTATTTTTAGATAAAACCCACATCTCTTAGCTCCAAAGGTGCATACCCACAGTTATCACACAGTTGTGTCAGCCTGTTTCTCACCTCCTCTCTGATCAGAGTTAGAACTGCCATCTTATCTGATTCATTGAGGCAAATGGCATCCAGGGGGCTTTCAGCACTTCCCCTCATGCCTAATGGTGGAACTCCGGAGGCCTTCTCCACAGAACACAGCTCAGAATTGCCCTGCAGAAATAATAACAGGTCAGGAATACAGTCATCCACCTTGAACTGGGTTCTTAGCAGCCAGCTGCATTCATTTCAAGGCCCAAAAACAACATCATCAGAGAGTTTTGGTAATGATGGTTTTCCAAATTTGTCTTTAGAGAAACTTGAATCCACTAGTGAGTAGTAGCTATCAGCTAGGTTTTGTTGGGCTTTTATTGTTTGTTTTGCAGATTTGGAATATGACATTAAGGACAGGAAAGACCAAAAGATGCACAAAGCCAAGGGATTCAAAACAAACTGATACACATCTCCAACTTCCAACACCCTCTCCAAGCAACAAAACTACCCATGAAAAGCTCTGTTTAGATTTTTGAGACTTTGAACAGACACAATATGAAAATCCTATAATTTTTTTGCCATAACCAGAAATACAGAATCACAAGAAAGCAAAGCTGTAGGTCTGTGGGTTACCAAATTCAAATACACAGTTTATGCTTGGATGGGAAACAGCTAGGTCAAATGCCCCTTATTCTTTATTGGAAACATTCCTAATTTTCAGTGTATGCGACCAAGGAGATTTATATTGGTTAAAAATGCAATTGATACACATATGCCTGTGTGTGAGAGAATGCCCTCATTAAAGCCCAACAGGCAACAACACATTAGTTGCAGAACAGAAAAACACCCTAATATTTTAAAAACTAATATAAATGGAGCTATTTATGGGCAGTCTGTTGGCTCACAAGACAAAAATGTAGCTTTTCATTGTGAAATTTTGTAGGGCAGAGTGTGTTAAAATTTACCCACCAGCCCATTTGGTCTCAGAAATAATACAAAGGATTTTATTCCATTCAGCAGTCACACACTTTTAGCCCAGTCCTTGCAAACAGCCACACTATGACATGGCAGAGTCCTTCTGCAAGGTCTCGCTCCACACAGCTGCCAGCAGAGGGCGCAGGTCTGAGGATGTAGTTTTACAATGCGAAGACCAGACCTTGAGGCAGTGTTCTAAACTACCACCTGACATAACAGAACTCTATGAGAATAAGATTGCCATGTTCGTGTTTTCTGTTATGTTGTTTCTGCAAATCCTTTTTTAAAAATAAATCATGTTCATAATCTGCCCTTCCTTCCAGCAGCTCAGTGCAGTGTTCCTGGGGCTCTCTCATTTTGTCTTCACTCGCTCCCACAAAGCAGGTTATGCTGCATGGCAAACAAAGGGGCAACATGCAAAAAAAATAACCATGCTTCACACAATCTGCCTGAAGGATATTCTCTTATGGGAAAGGGCAAGATTGTTTAGCTAGCTTTCCTCTACAAGGTTAGTGATTTTGAGGCGGGTTATCTAATGGAATGTCAGTCTTCTGCTCAGGAAGGTTAGACAAATGGTGCTCTGCTGTAAAGAATGAGAGGGCAAATGATTTTTTTTGGAGGAGTGAGAGCTAGTACTAGTACAGCCTGTTCTACTAATAGAGTTCATGAATCCTGAGACTCCCAAAAAGCACAGAAAACAGCCTCAAATGAACACAGAATTCAGCCTGCTAAGAGCTTCAGTTTTCATTGTTTGAAACAAGCAAATTTCTCATACTGATGCTACAAAAATATACTTGAAAAGGCAATGCCTGGTGTGATGCTATTCTGAGGACAATAGCATCTCCTGGATCCACTCTGCAGCTCGTGGAGGCAGACTAAATTATGGGAAAAAAGAGAAATCATGCCATTCACAATAATACTTTTTTTAAAAAATGAGATTCTTAGGGAAAACCATATTCTGTGTTCTTGGCAATACACTATGACTGTCTGATACTCTTGCAGAATCACAGTGCAGATACACCCCTACATATAAGCACAAAAAACATGGGGTGAAAGAGCCTTGACTGCAGAGCTGTAAGATGTGGTCTGCTCTGACCTGGATAGCCCGGGCTAGCCCAATCTCATCAAATCTTGGAAGCTAAGTAGGTCAGTTATAGTTAGTATTTGGATGGGAGACCACCAAGCAAATCCAGGGTTGCTATGCAGAGGCAAGCGATGGCAAACCACTTCTGAATGTCTCTTACCTTGAAAACCTACAGGGTCACCATAAGTCAGCAGAGACTTGATGGCAAAAAAAGTGACCTTCTTGTGGCAGAGGAACTTTTAAAGGCCTACACAGATGGAGGGGTGTTGTATTTCTAATGGAGGGCAGACTGGCCCTCACACTTACCAGTATATTGCTAAGACCACTGCCTTCTGTCTGGGTGCAGGATAGTTCCTTATTAAAACCTGAAGCCAAAGAACACAAGCAGGTTACACACTGAGAGCATCTTAGCAAGGAATTCACTGGAACAAGGGAAACAATCAATCAGTCTGCTCTCATTCCCAGGCCTCTCGTACTCTCTGCATACTTGGGGCTAAACAATACAATACCTTTTTCAACTGTTTGGATTTGTGATGCATGTGCAGCTCCAAAATTATGCAAATAACTCCCTCCCCAGGCAGTTTTTGCTCAGGAAAACAGAACAGGGAAGCAAAAGCATCTCCTCCCCACCCCCAGCATGCACTTTGCTGCATTACTGGCCAATTCATACATGCACATATACATCATTTCATTGTTCAACATTCTACAGTGAACATTTGATGGCTGATTCATACAAAGCATGGCATTTGTAGAAGCACTGGATGATATGAAAATGTGTGCGTGGAATTATGAATGGACTGAAGTCCTTTTTTTCCCCCTAATCTGTCCTAATGCACCACCCATTAATTTTACAGGGTATAACTTCATTCTAATATCAGTATTATGGAAGAAAAAGTTCTCTCTTTTCTTTAAACCATGCATATATTTAAAAAAAAAACCCTCTATCATGTCCCACTTAATATCTTTCTTCAAAAGAGATAAGTCCCCAATGCTTTAGCCTCTCCTCCCAGAGAAGATGCTCTCCACTCCCTTGATTCAAGACAGTTTGGACTGGAACCAAAGAGTTAATTGACTACAGAAGCAGCTTGGAACCAGAATGATACTTCTCTTTATGTTTGGATTTGAAATGGGCTTTCTTAGGTGGAGGTTCCAGCATGCAGTGTTCAGCTGAACAGGCAGGAGATCAGATCCAATGCTTCGGTTCTGTCCCCAAAATTGACAGAACCGAGACATTCGATGGCAGGCTCTCCAGTTGGTCTGTTCTAACTGGTAATTTTGAAGATCAGGAATGACTGAGCTCTGCTGGGGTAGGTGTTTTCACTGCCAAGCTAACAGAGAAGAGAGCACTTTCTCCCATAAGATTGCCTTAAAGCACATTGCTCAATGGCTTTCAAGGTAAATTAGGGTTGCCAATCCCCAGTTGAGGGCAGGGATCCCCCAGTTTGAAGGCCCTCCCCACTGCTTCAGCATTATCAGAAAGTTGGGGGGGTGATAGTCTGCTGGGCACTCCATTATACCCTGCGGAGACTGGTTCCCATAGGGTATAATGGAGAATTGAACCAAGGGTATCTGGGGCTCTGGGGAGCTGTTGTATTTATATAGAGGCACCAAATTTTCAGCATAGCATCTGGTGCCTCTCCTCAAAAAACACCAAGTTTCAAAAAGATTGGACCAAGGGGCTCCAATTTTATGAGCCCTCCAAAAAGCTGCCCCTATTCTCCATTATTTCCAAATGAAGGCATTTAAAAGATGATGATGATGATATTGGATTTATATCCCGCCCTTCACTCTGAATCTCAGAGTCTCAGAGCGGCTCACAATCTCCTTTATCTTCCTCTCCCATAACAAACACCCTGTGAGGTAGGTGGGGCTGAGAGAGCTCTCATAGAAGCTGCCCTTTTCAAGGACAAGCTCTGTGAGAGCTATGGCTGACCCAAGGCCATTCCAGCAGCTGCAAATGGAGGAGTGAAGAATCAAGTCCGATTCTCCCAGATAAGAGTCTGCACACTTAACCAAACTGGCTCATGATCCCTTAAAATGTGATGGCTAGAACTCCCTTTAGAGTTCAATCATGCTTGTCACAATCTTGCTCCTGGCACCACCCCCAAAGTCCCCAGGTATTTCTTGAGTCAGACCTGGCAACCCTAGAGTAAACTGGAGGCAAATCTTGCACATGGCTGTATTATGAACAGGCTGAACATGCCATTTTTGTACCGAGCTGGGTACATTTTTTAAACAAAGCCTTCTGTGACATTTCCCAAAGAGGAAGGAATTCCCAGGAAGCAAAGAAAACTTAGAGAAAACTCACAAAACCCAGAGCTGAAGAAACACATCCTAACAACATGGTGGCAAAGAAAGGACTGAGGGAAAAGGGGGGGCTCCTCCTTGCAGAGCACGTGACCATCAGGTGGGAAGATAGCCTCAAATGAGCTCAACAGGGGAGGGGCTCCCCTTGAAGCGTTAAAGAAATAGTTATTGTAGGAGAGTCTCCGGTGGTTGGCCTGCACAAGCACAATCCCAATGTGGGACTGCACAGAAGACTGAAGATGAAAAACCAGCGTGGCATAGTGAAACACAGAACTGGACATACAAGATTTGGATTCAGATTTCACTTAACCACAAAACTCTCCGGGTAATCATGGGCCAATCTAACCTAAGCCACCAAATTGTTGTGATACCCCTTCCACACAAAGCATACTGCTCTCATCTCCTTCAAAAAGGGGGGGCCATTCCCTCATGCAAGCCCCATTACTCTGGTGCTGCTCCCATTCAGCTCAGTGAGGCCTGAATACAAAAAGTTCCCTGGTGGATTGTGACCTGTGCTGGGATGAGATGGAGACAATGCTTGGATTTTCTGCCTCAGACACCAGAAAGCCTTGTACTAGTTTCCCGACATGCAGAAAATAACTCCCAAATAAAGGCCCTTCTCTAATTTTTGTTGCCCTGTTCTCCCCCTTCCTTTTACTGCTTTTTAGGAGAAACAGCTGTTGTTGCACCCCACCCCACCTTTTGAGGCGGCAACTCAGTGGAATGGGACATACACCCTGCTGGTATTTTCATGAGGTGGTCAAGAACAGCTGTTTCTTCCCTCAGAATGACAAGAATGCGAGTATCTGACCAGCCAGGCCCACAAGCCAATTGCAAATTTCACACACGTCCCCTTCTATTCTTATCTGCCAGGCAAATAAATACCATCTCCGGCTGTAAACCAGAGACAGGGAACATGCCTTTGCAGTGTCTCTTTACTCAGCCACGGGAGGTTCCTGAATCCTGTATTGTCTGCTAAAACAGTGATTTACAGTTAGGCAGTCATTCCTGCAAAGGAAACATTCATGGCGCTGAGGATTCACACACTTCCAGAAGGGTACATATGCTAAAATGCTCAATCAAGTTCACATGGGCTATTTGACTGACCTGTTCCACCTCACACACACTACATGATCTGACAAGATGACCTGGAACACAGCTTTTCCACCCCTGGGGGGGGGGGAGTTGTGGTGGTGTCTTACAAGAAAGCTTGCTAGCCATCTTATCACTAACAAATCCCTGATAAAGTTCTGACATGCTCTGGGATTCTCTGAAACATAGCTTGAAAGCCACACTGCTATAGAGCAAAACAAATAGATATTCAAAATGGATTTTGTCAAATAAAGTAGAAGGAACAAGCAGTGGTAAGGGGATATGCTCCTCCACATGCATGGAAAATAAATAAACCTCCCTGCATGCGGAATGTTAGCCTGCAAGCTAAAAGCCTTCTCCCCAATATGCTAGCTGTTGCAGCTGATAATCCTTTGCCAAGAGCAGGGACACCAAACAGTGTCAATCCTTAGCCCTTTGTTCCACTGTGGCAATTAATGTTCCTCAAGTAAACAGCTGAAATGGCCCCATGGAAATAATAATCCTTGGCACCTCCAGCCAGTGACAAGTAGGCCATGAGAACATGGAAAGGGAGAGCTGAGGAAAATGGAAATATATAGTATTTTCTGGATCACAAAATACTTCAGTTGTATGTATAAAACATAAATTATGAATCCTAGTTTGATCAAATGTCATTTAGAGGTGAACACTGAATGCAGATGTTACAGCAAACTAGAGTTTGCAGACTACAGTTTGTGCTAATTCTGATTTGTCGTGACATCTGAATTCAAAACCAATCTTGCAGAATAGCACTGCCCCCCCCCCCCCGCAGGGGCCACTTTCCTACAAAGACAGCAATACACAAAGGGTGATGTCCCTAGCTGGCAGGTGGGACAGGGAAAAAAAACAGGCAAACTAGAGTTATGCACAAACTTGTATTTGTTGCTTACCTCTGAGAAACGAGCCAGTTTGTTGCACAATATGGCTTAAACTAACCATGGTCTAACTTGTAATCTATGTCATCTTTGCCAAAAGTGTTTGACAGACAGGGGGAGGAGGTTCTAACTATGTAAAAACCCCCACCAAACTTACGTCTTTGATCCAGAACTGGCTGTCTTTATGATGTAAAAGAGGGCTGTGATCTCTTGTGCAACTTCAGACAAGCTACTTCAAGTGGAAGCATAAGCCTCTGAGGCCATCAGTGTTCCCTGCACTTCCCTTGCCTCAGCCATCTGTAGCTGCCATCCCCTACTCTACTTTCGGAGTAGGGTTTTGCAGTCTTTTAAAAAGTGAGAAATATCTATATTACTGTAGCGCTGTAACAACCTATCCAATGATGTACCAATTCCCAGCTTCCATTTAAAAGCAAGTTCACTAGCCCTTTCCACTGTGGAGATATAAGGGAAAATGTGCAACCCATACCTTTCTGCTTAGCTAGGCAAAAAAAGGGGCTAGAGACTTCCAGAAACCGGGAACTGGTACATTGTTGCAATAGACCATTACAACATAATAAAGTTATAGCCATCTAGTTATTTAAAAAATAATAAACTCCCCAAAAAGCCCTCGAAGGGAAGGTGGCCACGAGAGCTGAGGTAAGGAAAATGGTACCAGTGTAGGTGGGACCTACAAAAATGCACATCTTCTTGTCCACATGACATCCAAAGCTGCTCTGGCTACAGTATTTCCAAAAAAAAAGATCATACTGGACCAGAAACAGGCCATTATGGATGCTGCAGTAAGGAAGCCAATGTGGACAAAAACATCCAAGTAGAAACATCCCACCACAGCAAGCAAAAAGAGATGTCAGAACCTTTCTCCCCATTCAGTGTGGTGTTGTGTCTTTAATGAATGTAAGTTATATTCAATTTTTGTCACTTGCAATTGATTTAGTGATCTTCTTCAGATCTATCTTATTGGACAAGCATTAGTAATAAAATATGCAATAAAATAAAATAAAATGCAGAACTTTCTAAGTCAGTGTTATTTAGATAACTGGCCCCAAACACATGTTGGTGATGAGGGAAGGGAGGAGAGAAATATTTTTAATAGTCATAGTCTTTCCTTAGTGGTTAACCATCCCCACTTCACTCACTCCCATTCCCTAGGGAAAATCAAGCAAAGAGAAAGATAAGATAAAACATGGGAAAAAGCATCCACAGAGTCTATTCTCCCCTTTGGCTTTCTCTGTCCTGCAGCCAGACTCCCTGTGAAGCTGAAGTTCCAGAAGTATTATTTGCTCCTAAAAAAGGAGTTGCAGGGTGATTCACTGTGGATTGGGGTCACAACCCTGTGCTTTCAGGTCCCCTCCCCCCCAATGTCTTTCCTGCCTTTCTGAAGATGAAAGCAGCCAAGCAAAGAGACATTTCCAATAGGCCCATCCTGCCATCATCTTTACCAACTGATGGTTCCAGCTTCTCAGTGATCCACCAGATCTTAGCAGCTCCTGAGGCTTTCTGTGGTGTCTACTTTTTTTCCGCATGAGGAAAGCCCACATCATTGGGCCACAGGGCCCAGCAATAAGAAGCCACCATCAGCTGGAAGGTGGGAATGTGAGCAGAAGACTAACATCTGGGACACTTCCCTCATCACCTTCTCTAGCAACATGTGTCTCTAGTGTCTCAACATTCTGGCAGGCTTCAACCAGCCAGGTGTCTTTTGTTGCAAAAACAACATTTTAAAAAAAGGAACACTGCAACTAAATATAATTTGAATACGTGATGGATTTTATTTCTAAACCACATTCAGAACCATTATGTCTGAAAAGCAGGATATAAATACATTAAATAAATAAAGGTCCTGTTTGCCTTTGAAATGTAAAATCCACTTCATTAAATTTCTATAAACCCCAGCTAACCAACATGATTTAGTTAACTGCCTGCATTATTGTCAGTTGCTGAGATAAATAAACCTGTAAGATTCCACCCCACCCCAGGCATTCTACAGCTCTCTCATATGCTCCGAGATAAATTGGTTAAGGCAGAAGAAAGTAATGGCCACATGCATTCAGCCTGGCAGCTCTAGATGCCTGCACCTGGAAACCACTGACACTGATTAAATGTTGCTTGGGCTTTAATTATGTTTAAATGCACTGGCTGCAAATTATACAGGGGAAAGGAGTGCAAAATACAGCCAGGAACAGCACCAGCATAGGCAGACTTTAAAGTACCCAGAAAATGCCTTCAAGGGGTTCATCACTAAGAGTTTACTCTAAAAGCTAACCAATGAACCTAACTCCTTAAAGCATAAACAAAGCCACACTTCCTGAAATCCTAACTATCGGGTTTCAGTCTGATAGGTGAAGATGTTCACAATAATGTCAAAACAGGCGATGGTTGAGCTCAGGGAAGGGGGATAATGTTGGATTTCAGAATTCTCTCCCTGCATGCACATTCCAACCCTCCCCCCCCCCCCAATCAGTAGACCACATCCAGCATCCCCTGGGATAATTTAAGGGGCAGGGACTGGTGCCCTGTGTTTAGGGTGGCCATAATGTCTGAAGGCCAGCCAGGGACACCTTGGGGGGGGGGGAGGTAGGGGTGTGCGCGCGCAAAGCGCGCGTGCGCCGCCAGAAACAGGAAGTGATGTCACTTCCGGTGATGTCATGCCACCGCCGGAAACAGGAAGTGACATCACTTCCTGTGACATCATTTCCCCCGCGCCACCTGCCGGAAACAGGAAGTGACGTCACTTCCGGTGATGTCATGCCACCGCCAGAAACAGGAAGTGACATCACTTCCTGTGACATCATTTCCCCCAAATGCCACTGCCGGAAACAGGAAGTGACTTCACAGCACTTCCTGTGACGTCCCCAAAAATCCCCCAAATATCACCGCCGGAAACACCAAGATTATTTATAGAGAGGGAAAGGGGGAAATAAAGTTAAATAAAACTCTTTTTTTACTTTTTTCAACGTGAGAAGACTAGAGAGAACGGGTTCCACGCTGAGAAGCCAGACAGATTCCAGTGAGATTCCAGGGGAAGTTCTCCAAGAGAGTTATGCCTACACTATTAGTACAGTGTAGTGAAGCAGAATTACAGAAATCCTGACTGTCATTTGGAATAAAAAGAGAGCCATCTCTTAGAACGGGATGGTGGTGCAAATGTAAAAAGGAGCTCCTTTGATGTATCACTACTGCATTTTTACATGCAAAACTGGTATGAACCTCTCTCTGGGTGCACACTACTTACATACAACTCTCTATCACAGATCTGTAGGAAAAACAGTATGCTAAGACACTAGGGTCAGGTTCCCTGCATAAGAACATAAGAGAAGCCACGTTGGATCAGGCCAGTGGCCCCTCCAGTCCAACACTCTGTGTCACATAAGAACATAAGAGAAGCCATGTTGGATCAGGCCAGTGGAGGGAGGGAGCTCCCTCCAAGTGGGAGAAAAAATCAAGAAGGTAGGCTGGAAATGGGGCCTGCAAACCAGAGCAGGCACGTTCTACCACACTCTCCATTCTCTGCATGGTTCTGCCTAGAGTCACATGTCTTTACAGGTCTCTCATGTAAAAATAATTCCGTCATGCTTCCAAGCACATAGTGCCAGATTTAGCTTGTGATAGGTGCTCTTGAGATTAGTGCCCTTTAGATTGTTTTAGAAATGCTCTTTAGTTTAGGCTTCTTTCTTTCCTTTCAACTGCAACCTGAATGTGAACTGAATCTACTTTAATAAATGTAATCTTTATTTTGTAATATTCTTCTTGGGAGATTTATTTTCTTCACTCAATATCACACTTCTGTGACTGGACGAACTCTGCTGTATTAACCAAATATCACAATAATAACACCCAATGAGGCTGATGGGCAGTAGATTCAAGACAGACAAAGGAAGCAGTTTTTTTTAACTCAACAGGTGATTTAAATGTAGAATTCATGACCAGAGGATGTAGCAATGCCCACAAGCATAGATAGCTTTAAAAGGGGAGCAGTTAAATTATAAAGGCTAGGTCTATCAGTGGCTACTAGCCATCATGGCTGAAGAGCACCTCCATGTTCAGAGGCAGTAAACCTCTGCATCCCAGAGCCAGGAGGCAACTATCAGGGGAAGGCCTCAGCCTCTGTGCTCTGTCATTGGACCTCCAGAGGAACTGGTGGGCCACTGTGTGAGGCAGGATGCTGGACTAGATGGACCACTGAGCTATGGCCTCTTTCCAAATTCAATTAATTTGAGTATATTAAAAATTGTACTTGTACAAAAAAACCTGTACAAATTGTAAGAATATCAGAACTGATGACAGTAAATAAAAGAAGCCACTTCAGTCGACCATCATCCCCTCCAGCCATTAAAGAATTATGGAAATTTTAATTTCAAAACACAAACACCATTGCTTGCCTCTGCATAGCAACCCTTTCTAAATAGTCTCCTGATCCCCATCCAAGTAAAAACTGGGATAACCCTGCTTAGCTTCATGAAATCTAATAAGACCAGGCTAGCCTATCTACACAGGTCAGAAATATGAGGACTTTAAGAAACTGGTCAACATCAGCCCAAAAGCTGTTAAGACTGGTACTGCACAAATGACAACATTCTAACAGTCACATTCACTCAAAACCACTGCTTATAAATGAAATCTCAACCCTTTTATACAAAAGAGAGACCTGGGAATATAAGATTTCATTAAAAGGCACTTTTTTGCGACAAGTTAAGATATTTTACCATGCAAGTATTGATTCAGTTGAGGATTGTGTGGCAAAAATATGAGCTAGCTCTACAAAATGCAAAATACACACACTGGGGTCAGTTCCATTATAGGGCATCTGACCTCTCTAAGGACCTGCTCCATTTTTTGGAGAGTGCTGCATGACATAAAGCACAGGTCATTTGTCTGTCTTCCTCTCCTCTTCAAAGTCCATCCATTTGCAGTTTCCCTCACTTGCTAAAATTTAAAAGGAATGTCCATCTGGGAAACCCAAGAAGCCTCCCAGTCTCCAGAATCTACCTTACATCAGATGGCAAAGTTATAAATATCAAAACATTCCGTATCTAGCAGAACTCAAAACAGACAAGCTGCATGCTGTCTGTTCTGCTTAAAATACCACAATGCATTTGATAAGCAGCATTTATTTCAATTCCAGGAGATGCATGATCAAAATGCAAGCTTCAAGCCCCCACAGTGCATGCACATTGAGAATTACCAGTCCCAACACACTATTTATTTGCTGTTTTCAGCCTACTATCACATCTGAGCCTGGCTTAATGGAAATAACTTGTTTCATCTACATCCAAGCTCATGAGGAGACAACTAATGGGACAAATGAAGTCTATTTGCACTCAGTTCAGAACAGATAAATGAAAGCAGATACAGTGGAGGAAAGCTGTTGCCTTCAACAGGGCTTTTTTGTAGGGGGGGAAGCAGGAACTCATTTGCATATTATGCCACACACCCTGACAACACCATTGTTTCGTTCAGGGCTTTTTTTTTTTTTTTAGAGAAAGCCCAGCAGGAACTCATTTGCACATTAGGCCACACTAGGGTTGCCAAGTCCAATTAAAGAAAAATCTGGGTACTTTGGGGGCGGAGCCAGGAGACTTTGGGGGTGGAGCCAGGAGACATTGGGGGTGGAGCCAGGAACAAGGATGTGACAAGCATAATTGAACTCCAAAGGAGTTCTGGCCATCACATTTAAAGGGACGGCACACCTTTTCAATGCTTTCCTTCCATAGGAAATAATGAAGGATAGGGGCACCATCTTTTGGGGCTCATAGAATTGGACCCCCTGGTCCAATCTTCTTGAAACCTGGGGGGTATTTTGGGGAGAGGCACTAGATATTATACTAAAAATTTGGTGCCTCTACCTCAAAAAATAGCCTCCCCAGAGCCCCCAAAACCCACGGATCAATTCCCTATTATTCCCTATGGGAATCGTTCTCCATAGGGAATAATAGAGTGCCCAGTAGACATTTCCCTCCCCCCCCACGCTTTCTAAACCAGGGAATCCCCTCCCCCCTCCCTCTCACACACAGAAATACTTACCAGATTGGGGAACTCTACTTACTGTGAAAACGAAAGGGAAAAAAAAGGGAGGGGCTGTTCTCCGAAGCTCTTCCTGCCCAGCCTTAAAGGAGCCACACATTTTACAAACGGCTCAGGATCTCAACAATATGAAGCCTACAGGTATGTTCTCCCCCCCCACCCCCCCTTCCCGATTTCTGGGGGGCGGGAGATTAGGCTGCGAACCCAGAAGTCTCAGAGGGGGTTGGGAAGCCTAGGCCACACCGCTTTCAGCCCCCTCCCTGCCTGCCGGGGGGGGGGGGGGGAAGAAAACAAAAACAAACAGAACTCCCCAGAAAACAAAAAGCTTACCTTCTTGCAGGCAGGGATATAGATATAGCCAGCAGGCGGGCGAAGCGGGAAGGGAAGGGAAGGGAAAGGAAAGGCAGGCCGGAGACTGCTGGGCTGCCGCCCGGCCCAGGCAGCCACCCAGCAGGCGGGAGGGAAGGGAAGGGAAGGGAAAGGCAGGCCCGAGACAGCTGGGCCCACGCATGCCGCCTTTGCCCCTGCAGAGAGTGGAGGGGCGGGGCGCAAGTCCGGCCTGCTCCTGCTCCTCCAGCGTTGCTGCTCAGGGTCCTAGAAGGACCCAGATTCAGGACTTTCCACGCTTCTCCGCAGCTGCTCCTCCGAGATGGGCTCAGGAGGAGCAGCTACGGAGAAGAGGCAGCAGCAGCAGCGCAGCCTCCGCCCGCTTCCGCCAGCTCCTCTCGCTGGCTGGCTAAACCGGGACTTATAATGGTCCCGGTATAGCAAGCCCGGGAGGCGGGAATTGGGGCCCAAAAGAGGGACATTCCCGGCTGACCGGGACGATCTGGCCACCCTACCTGTGTTTAACCAATACGCTGATGTCACTTCCAGTGAAAACTGAAAGTGACAGCATGGGCCAGTGCAGAGGGTGTTAAAAATTTCTATGGTGAAACCACAGAGGTTTACAAATCCTAGAGTCTTCACTGGAAGTAACGTCAGTGTGCTGGAGTGACACAAGCACATTGCTCAATTACACCTCCCTCATTTCCTCTCACCAGCATTTCAGGGGCCAGCAGACAAAAATACTGGGTTGATGGGAGATCTCCCACATAGCAGGGGACCCTAGGCCCTATCTAAAGCAGACTGAAAATTGCCCCACCCATACAGATATAATTACCAGAAGCCCTTCATTGCTGACACCTTCCTGGGGTGAAGTGGGATGGCAGTGAGACCCCTTGATGAACAATGTAGCATAGACTGAAGCCTTGGATGCTGCGGTAGCCTGGGGTGAGCTTGCATGGCTGCTGGGAACCTGGGATGTGAAATTTCTATAGCTCTCGGCATCCCTGACACTACAGTGCACTTTATCTACAATGTCCAATAGTGCTGCATATTGTAAGAACTACATTTCCAATGACCCTGAGCATCTCTCGACTTTGCAGTGAATGTGAAGGCCAGCACACAGCCTCCAAAAGCCCTCTGTACTTTCTCCCCTTATCTTGGAAAGTATAAAATGTATGGATATGGGGCAGTGAAAGTGGTACCCTGATGCTAAAAGGCCTTTAAGCAGGGCCGGCCCGACGCCCTAGGCAGACTTGCTGCCTGGTGTCCCCTCAAAGCGCCCCCCTGGCTCCCCACTGTGGCTCTGCACCCCCTCCCCCGCGCGCAGTGTCCCGCCCAGCCCCCCCCCCCGGTGCTCCACTTAGCCGGCTTCGCAGCTCACGTCTGCGCATTTTGTTAAGAGACAAAACATGCAGGCGTGAGCTGCGAAGCCGGCTAAGCTTACTTTTAGCCAGCGAGCCCCAGGGGGAAGGGAGCGAGCAGAGCATCGCCGCTTTTAGCAGCAACGGGCAGGTGAGCGGAGCATCTGGGGGGGCGGAACACTGCACCGGGGGGAGTGGACGGCTGGTGGCAGCCCGGAAGGGGCTAGCGGCAGCAGCGGCAGGGAGGGGGGAGAGAGGCAAGCTAAACGCTTGCCTGGGTCACCGGAGGAGGGGGGTGAGAGCTCAATTTGCCCCCCCCCTCGGTGCCCTATACAACCTCCTAGTTTGCCTAGTGGGAGGGCCGGCCCTGCCTTTAAGCCTTTGTTAGTGGCAAAACAGGGCCTAAAGGCATGATACGCTTTGGACCCAATCTATTAGGAATTCAGCAAACGTCCAACAAATTAGTTTATTTCAGATCATTTGGGTCAGGGCATATGCTCCCAGCATTGGTCATTAAAAAAAGGAGTTAAGGTTGGTTATGTACTGATTTAGTAGATCAAGTCCACTTCAGTACATTATTGTGAAGGCCAAATTTAATCAATGGAACACAAGCTTCTGGGCACACTCATTTAATTTTGTTTTTGTATCTGCAGCATTCCCGTAAAAGGGCCCTGAAAAAAGTAAATGTTAACAATGGCCAGCAGTTCCAACGATGGGTAGGAACATAAGAATGAAATCAATAAGGAGGACCCTGCTGGGTTAGACCATCAAAAGTTCATGTAGGCCACCATCCTGACTGCAATAATGGCCACGCAGATGCTTCTGGGAAACACTCAACAAGTGCATGAAGTCAATAGCCTTCCCACTGTTGCTCATTTCCTTCTGCCTCAGAACTCAGAGGTCCCATTTACCTACCCTGACTACTGACCACTGACAAAGTTGGAAGCTAATTAAGTTGTTCCCATTACACGGTTGGAAAAGATATGATACAACAACCTTGCTGAAGCTAAGCAGGGTTGGTTCTGGATAGTACCCAGATGTGGAGGCCACCTAGCAATCCTACATTATCCATGATGGTGAGCTCCACAATGGTGGGAAGTGTATCTATCTGTGAAGTGTTCTGTTTTTAATAGGCATGTGATTAATTAAACCGTTAAACCAGTCGATAACTCTCCCAAAACCACATGGTCTATGATCTATAGCAGGGGTGGCCAAACTGTGGCTCGGGAGCCACATGCGGCTCTTTCACACATATTGTGTGGCTCCTGAAGCCCCCAATGCCTTGGAGAAGGCATTTGTCTCTTTAAATCATGTCTCCAAACCAACCCAGTCAGCAGCTTGAAGAATGCATTTAAAGTTTAAGTTGCTTTCTTTCCACCTCCTCCCTTCCCCTAATCTATTTTTTCCTTCCTTCCTAGTCTTGCAGCTCCCAAGCATCTGACTTTATTCTATGTGGCTTTTACGTTAAGCAAGTTTGGCCACCCCTGATCTATCGTATTAGACAAGAGAGATGTATAATGAAGAGAGAGATGGTATTCATACCTTCTGATGGAAACGTATGATTTATGGCAGACACAGGAACATTGGAACACTCAAAGTACTCCAGGTCTTCCTCGGGCTCACCTTTCACCTCTGACTCAGCTGGCTTCTGACAGGAGGACGTGGAAGCCAACTTCTCTTCATCGGTGGCACGTCCATCCCGATTAGGAAGGTCTGGGATATGGGATAGGAGTGATCCATCTTCTTCATCCTGTGCAGTTTTGGGAGACAATTTAAACAGGGCTGAGCCCATCAGTACAGATTTGAGGAAGGCCTTTTTGTGTGATTATCAACAGAAGGCTGGAAATGGAATGAATTTTGGAAGAGAGGAATGCAATGAGAGCTCTGGATCTTAAAATTCTGTTCCCCTCCAGTGCATTTTGGATCAGATTCCAGACTGTCTAGCCTAATCCAAAAGGGATCCAGATAAAGGGATGTAGCTACAAATGTCCATCTTTTTGGAAGATGGCTGCAATGGCCTTCTCCCAAATCTAGGTTTGCTTCCATAAGAATAACATTGTAAGCAATGGCCCTACCTTAGTGCAAACATCTAGAACCAGAGACTGTGTTTCATATTTCTTCACCTTGCAGCCACTCCTGCAACGAGACAAGAAATACAGGTCAGTATTAGGCTTTCTGGTTTTTGAAAGGAAAAGGATAAGAGAGGAAGATGAAGTTGGCTTTCAGGCAGCAAAAGGAAAGGCAGGCCCAGAACTTAAACTATGATGAAAATGCAAGTTTCAATAACTAGCAGGGAAAGGCAGACCCAGCTATGTTCCTACTTGAAGGAGGAAGAGCGAGAGAGAAAAAGACCAGCAATGAATGTAGTGTTCAAGTCAAGTTATTCCTCTAAAAACAGTCCATATTTTTAGATGTTTCACACATTATGTATCATGGCAAGTTCAGGTCAGTCACCATCAGCCACTTCTGGCTCTCCAAAGAGGGTACCTGTATAATCACTCATTTGCAAACACCCATTTACTGCTAGCAGCTACAGTGATGGCCACAAGCTTACTGCCTTAAAAAAGGGATTAAACAGATTCATGGAGAATAGGCCCATCAGTCATGTCGACTAGGGCAAACCTCCACAGAGGCAGCAAACCTCTGAATACCAGTGCTAGGAGGCAACATTGTGGGGGAGGGGGGAGATCTTGGTCCCTATACTCTTCTTGCTGGCCCTCCAGGCCAATTTGTTGGCCCTTGTGTGAAACAGGCTGCTGGACTAGATGGACCACTGGTCTGATCCTGCAGGGTCTCATATTCTTATGTAGTTTTCATTCAGACATCACATCTAAGCAGTGGGTTTGAGCAATACACCTAAATTGCATTCAGATAGTGAGAGCAAACAAATCTGCAGTGGGTTTGAAGCAGCAGCTATTATTTCTAGAAGTCTGCCTTGTTCATCCTAGGGTATCATCCAAGTAGTTAAAACATGGGCACTTCATACTCTAGTTTGAGCTGTATCCCTAGAATATTTATTTCTAGTTCTCCATCCAAGCATTCATCCAGTTCTAGCCACCTATATAAGAGAAAGTTAACGAATAACAGACTCGGCTCTCTCCTGCAGGTCAGACATCAAGGAGCCCCCTGGGAAGGACACAATTATAGCAGCAGGCATCCTCCATCACCATCAAATTAACCAGCAGTGGGGGGGGGGGCGCAAAGCTGAGTAGCTGCCTGCCTTCTTCCTAGATCTCTCTTTGCAGGCTAATTTTCAGCTTAAACAGAAGCTGTGCTGCCTTTGCAATCTCATAGGGAACGCAGAGCTAACCATTTTGGAACTACATTCCCATTTCCAAAGTTGTTTACATTGTGAAATCTGAAAGTTGTAGAAGACACTTTTTATAAAACAGGTGATTCAAAGCAGATCTGAATGGTGTTTATAGACAAGCAGATAAAGTAAAAAAATTGGATCGCAGCCATCTCACACATGTTTAATTGTAAATTAAAGAAGTAAATTCCACTTATTTCAATGAAACACTCCTAAATAAGCGTGGGCATGATTGCAGCTTCTTCAGAGCTAGTGTCACAGGAATGTGGTATGCTGGAAGTTGGTAAGTGGAATATGTCTCTCAGATGAAGACAACTGAAACAGTATTACAGGCTTTACTGTCAGAGGCTAATGACCATCCACTATATATTAAACGTCTTTAAAGAAAGGAAATTTAAAGCAACGTCTTAACATCATAAATTCTTTGCTGAAGAACAAGAATTATCTGGAATTGCAACACATTTGACATTGGCACTTTAATTGTCCCGCGGAGTCAGGTGAATAGTCTTCAAGTATTTCAAGCTGGATTGGACATGATTAACTGCAAGCACTTTTGAATATTTATTCCTTGTACTTTATACCTTGTATTTCTGGCAATATGCTATAATATGTAATTACATGTAATAATGTGTGAAGTTGAGGTGTTCAATTATCTATTACAATTTTGAAGTATTTTTCGTTATTTTTCCACAGTTTTTTGTTGTTGTTTGAGTCACTTTCTGTGGAACTCTAGGCTTTTCATCAAATCATCCCCACAGATTATGGCTGATTTAAATCTTTGGTTCTGTGTGGAAACCCTAATCTAACTGACTGGCACAGAGTTCTTGCAAGGAACAATGACTTGACCTAGCTGCTTGTCTCTGACAAAACTTACTTTGCTGGCACTGTTAAGCACTATATTTTAGCTCTTGCAAAACACAAATTTATTGGATTTCCCATTAATGGTTAAAATGCTTCAATGGAGTATACATTATAAATTGAAACAGGGCAAAATAATTTTTAAAAAAACATTCAGAAGACCAGAAACCACTCAGAGCCAGGACACATACACCTGATGTGTCTGCTATCCTGTCTTAAGAGGCCTCCCCAAAATTTTGATGAAGTTTGTTTTGCTGTGATGTCACTTAGGATAACTCTGCTGTCAGTGATGTAATTACCCTGGCTAAAAAACTAATTTACACAGCAGAGATCATAGCTGCATTCAGCCATCACACCCACACAGCTTGTGATAAACTCATGCCCAAATCTAAGCTTCCCTCCTGCCTGAAAACATAGCACGTGACCCCTAGTTTTAAGTAAACTCCAGGTCCTTGTGATGTGTGTTTGCGTGTGTCCACATGTGTGCAAAAGCCAACCTCCCCATAAGAAGAAGTTTGTGCATATCTCGGTTTAACTGTAACATGTAAAAACAGCTCAAGCATCGCATTCCTTAACCATGCACCATGCTCTCTCCCAGGTAGGTGTTCCACTCATGAACATAACACCCTCTACTGCTAACCACAGTTAAGCATTGTCTATACTCAAGTTAATGCTAGGTAGAATTTTTCTTTTAACCACAGTTTTCAGACCATTCCCAGCCCCTGCTTAACACTAAATACAAATGCTGTGAGGAAGTCAAACAATTTGCAAAATATTATGATACCTCTTTTTTTTTTTTGTAATTGTGATGCCAAAGGCTTTCTGGAAGTCAGGAAAGGAGAAGTGACAACCTCCCTAAAAAGGGTATTATTCCTTTACAGCATGGGTCTGCATGGCTCTAGAGCCAAACATAGCTCAGTATGAAACTAAATATGGGTCTATAAAAATTAAATCTCTAAATTAAGGACCTCTGTAGAGATTAATCAGCATGAGAAGGAAATGGCAGGAAAATATTTTAATGGGATTAAGGGGCTTTGCAGAAAAGAAAACACTATTGAAATGAAGAGTTGCCTGTACATTGTTTCCTACTGATGTAATATTTTCTTCATTATATCTATACTCTGCATCATGCCTAATATGCTAGGCTAATTCAGATTTCAGTAACCCCAGTCTCCTAGTTCATTGCTTGTCAGACTTCTCATCATTTTGATCGTACTGATCGACACTGAGCTCTCTGTCTCTTCGTACAGGCTGCTATCAATTTATGCTGTGCAATCTGCTTTGAGCCTCAGTGACAAAGGTAAAGGTAGTTTCCTGTGCAAACCCTGAGTCATTACCAACACATGGGGTGACATCACATCACGGTGTTTTCTTGGCAGACTTTTTACGGGGTGGTTTGCCACTGCCTTCCCCAGTCATCTACACTTTACCCCACAGCAAGTTGGGTACTCATTTTACCAACCTTGGAAAGTTGGAAGGCTGAGTCAACTTGAACTGGCTACCTGAACCCAGCTTCCGCCAGGAACGAACTTAGGTTGTGAACAGAGCTTGGACTGCAGTGCTGCAGTTTACCACTCTGTACCAAGGGGCTCCTTTCAGTGATATGTAAATACGGTATGTAAATAAATAAAATCCAAGTGAGAACCATGTGCAGATTTGCATCAGTACACTAGAACAACTGTGCTGGGTGGGTGGCTCCTGTGTATATTTAAGACTTCTCATGAGACCTCATGTGTGCAGTTTCCTAATTTAAAAACTGACACCAACCATTGTTTGGGCTGTAGAAACTTTATGGACTATAAACAAATGTATATTTGCACAATGCATATTTTTAGTTATGCACATGAGGATTCCTGCACTGGCTATACGTGGCTCACTAGCTCTGAATTTCGAAGTAGATGGGCTCTTTAATTCTGAAAAGGTTGCTGGCCCCATCTTTAGAAAAATAGCCATTTTTTTTTTGCAAGAGATAGCAGATCTCTCTGTATCAGGGGATACATCCAGTTTTATAACCCAGCCCTTATCTATCTTCTGGCTTGGTAGGCTTTGCGTGGGTGGTGCAAGACAGACTTCCTGGTGCCAGAAGAACTGCAAGACCCTGGTCCCCCGCCTCCCCTCACCCACTGTGAGCAAACAGATCCAAACAAATACCTTTCTCTCCTTCAGCCTTTTTACACAACAGGTCACTCTCCACTCACGTTTCCCCAGCATTTCCCTTTTAGTCCTTAACCACCAACCCTGAATCTATGTATCAAACACTTCCCCATTCCATCCCCTCTTCTTCCACCTAAATTTCACCTCTAAAAAGTGTGCTTTAATCTTATGTAGTGCCATTCCCTGGAGGGATTCTCATGGCACCATAGCCACAAAAGAATACACCCACACAACCCAATACACAACATCTCAGCCCCCAACAAATTCTCTAGACTGATGTAGAAACCGGCCTTTGTTCTGCATCAAAGTTGAATAATTTACCCTTCTCCACAAATAACTACCCCCCCAAGAAACATCTCTATCCTTTTTATTGCAGGTGGATGAAATAAACCAAAGGAATTTGCACCTGAAAGGGAAAGAAGATCCTACTGCCATTCCCGATACATGTCAGCACTGGTCTTCAACATTTCCAGACTTGTAATTTACCCTTAAAAAGTCTATTCTACTGTGTTTTCTATGTTTGCCTTTTCTCCCCACCCCCAACCTGTCTTCTTCCTTCTCTTAATCAAAATTGCTGTAGTGCTATTGGGATAACCCACCTAGGGGATGAAGCTGAAGATCTGTGCCTGAAGGGGGCATGCTACATCTTACATGCCCTGTTTGCGCCAGGTCTGCTTCTGCTCTTCCAGTTGCATTGTTTCCACTTGCAAAAGCCTTCTCATGCAAACCCTTCCACTTCTAACAACTTAGCTTAAAAGTTCAGTTGCTGATCTCTGGACAAGCCAAAGAAAAACAGACTGATGCACTTCAAAGGAGACTAAGACACAATGCACCCCACTTGATAGTCTCTACTTGCTTTCCTTCTTGCTAGGAACAAAGACAGGCAGCAAAACACCTGACACCACTGCAAGGGAGGACGACAAAGGGAAAGGTACAGCACAGAGCACAACAGAACATATTCTCCAGGAAAACCAGAGCTGGAGGGTTGCTCATGCATGCCAAGGCAGTGTGCACAACTCATGCTCTGAGATACAACAGCACACAGTATCATCTCTTAGACCTTGCCCCAGTATATCGTACATGTCTATTCACTTGGTCACCTATGGAGAGTTAGAATCTCTTCCAGGCAATCAGATAAGGAACCTTTGGGAAAGCTGAGGGTAGTCATCTTCTGACAGTCAATGTCATAAATATGGCAGATTGACTAAAAAAACCTATCAGTAACTTTGGTACATTTACAAGCAAGCCTGTTTAACACACAAATGTAAAACCGTTTCTCAGTCATACCTCAGCCAAGCAAGTAAAGATCAGATGCCAGCACTATGGAACCCAGATTTGTTCAGCTTTGTGCAAAACTAACTCATAACATTTGGATGCTGCTTCTGAGAGACAAGAAATGCATGTTTTCAATCATGCCATAAAGCGTGCCACGGACAAGGCCGTTTCTAACTTACAAGGTCTCAGGCTTCAACTTTTCCGGATGCAGAATTTAGGAGATTCTAGCAAATGATTTGAATTTAATTTTCTTTTGAACACAGAGCTCTAATCGCAGGCCCTGCTTGGCTCTTTGCTCTCATTTCTGTCAGCCTGTCTGCATTTTTTTCTGTAGGGAGGGGGTTACCAAGACGACAATTGCTCCAACACACAACCAGAAATCTGGAAATGTCCCAGGATGACCCAGGACATTTTGATGCATGGGTGGGGGGGGCACATCACCCTGCCATTAATTAACATAGGGATCAATCCAATAGGCAGTTTTCTAGGGCATCTGAAGAACATCTTGGGGTTGTGCTTCATGTGTTAGACTGGTCTACCACCCTCTCTATTGTCCCTTGACATCACCCAAACTCTTCAGCCTAGGGTGCAGCATGCCATTTTGAAGTCTTTTTAAAATGCCACAAAGGCCCAATCCTAATGGGGCCAGCAGCACGATGTGCTTGTTCCTCATCATGCCTTTTCAAGTGCCAAAACAGGTGTGAGTGTTGCTGTTTCGGCATTTGATAAGCTATGGGAAGGGGACAAGAGCACCTCCGCCCACCATGCTATTTTGAAATCACTGTAAAATGGTGAGGGCATCCTCGTGGTGGCCATGAGGACGCCACTCACCACATTTCATCTGGACCTGAGGCCTGATTCATATATGCAGAATGCTGTGAGAATTCCAGATCAGACTGCAAAATGGTGGGCACAGCACAGAACATTCCTTTCCTTTGAAAAACAAACACACTTCCAAACAGAAGCCTAGAACAGTAGGGGTAAAGATTCTAAATCTCTTCCAGTTGCTTGCTGCGCTCTTTTTCTAATGGCAGGCAGTTTTTAATAAATACAGGAGGTAAGCAATCAAAAAAGTGACTCTCTATCTGTAATCTGAAGTGTTGCAGTCCATTCTACCACCTCAGTGTATAACCATTGTATTTCCTGCAGACGTGCTTGGTCAGATCAGAAAGGCACCTACATTCCCAGGATATCCCCATGCATACATCTACAGAACTTGCACAGGCCTACAAAGCACTGAAGACAAGCACAGGGCAGACAACACTCATGCCACAGACTGCAGGGACTCTGTGACCTCTGGAGCTCAGTCTTATTTGCTCTTGAGGAAGCTCCATCCCTTTGCCTCTACAGAAATACTGGTTCACCATCTGAGAAACCGTTGCTCCAGAAATAGAGAAAAGCCCGCCCCCCTTTTATTCCAGGCATGTGGAGTACAGGAGGAAAACAGGGAAGGGAAAAGATACTGATCACATCGTTTCTTAGTAACAGCATGAAAATCCATTGCAAGTCTGACATGCAGAGAGAGCCACACAGCCATCTTCCCCTTTCCTCATTTCACTGTAAGCTAAGCTGTCAGATGAAATAACGTCTTTCAAGAGGAGGCTGTGAACAAGAGCCAAACAACAAACTTAAAAACAAAAATTAAAGGCCAAGGGGAAGCTGCATGCAGAAGAGACAGAAGCCCAAGGAGGAAAAAAGCTCAAAAGGGAACAAGGAACGAAGGAAGGAAGAAAAAAAGAGTACTTACAACAGAAAACAGAGAAATTTCACTTGCTCAGTAGTCCTGATGCACCAATAATGGACAGACAAGAAAGACAGGCAGAGAAATGGAAGGGGGGAGAAAATAAAGCATGTGAAAGACTTGGATATACTTCCTTGCTGGATAAAATGCAAAGTTTAATTGTATGAATGGGGAAAGCATGCAAAAGAAGAGATGTACACTTCAAATGCTCACTGTTGCTGGGAGGAAATTTCTAAAGAAGTGAGCTTGCAGGTTGTGCTGGGAGACCAGGAAATTTCTAAAGAAGTGAGCTTGCAGGGTGCACTGTGCCTGTCTTAAAACCAGGGCCTTTTCTGAGCAGGAACACACAGGAACGCAGTTGCAGCAGGCTTGACACCAGGGGTGTGGCCTAATATGCAAATAAGCTCATGCTGGGCTTTTTCTACAAACCCCCCCCCTGCTTATAAAGCATCTTTTTTGCATGTAGAAGGTCCCAGATTCAATTCCCTGCCATTCCCTGTGAATAGTGTCAGGTAGTAGGTGATGAAACAGGCTTCCATCTGAGAGCTGTGGGCAATCAGAACAGGTGAAACTGATCTTGATAGAGCAACAGTCTGATTCAGTAATAAGACAGTTCATGTGGCATGTTTAAAAGGTATGGCGCACACTGCAGAATTCAACTCTGTTAATTTCTGTTAAGCCAAGTTTCTAGTCCTTACAGTTACAAAAGCACGTTCAAAAGTATGTTGATAAAGCCAGTTGAAATATCAGAGACCAGAGTAAGATTTCCAGGGGCTGAAAACAGAATTTCAGCATTCTCTCTCTCAACATCTAGAACAATTTGCATGAGACTATTTAAAAATGCAAGTAGAATTTAAAAATAATAATGCAAACATGCATAATTCCTACCACGTGTAGAATTCAGATGGCTTGGGTACAGAATTGTATTTATTTTAGCACAATTTCATTCATCCTTGCTCACTGTCACCAAGCATACCAGAAGGTAAGTTTGGGGGGACAAAGTTCTTGTTTGATCTCTAACACTAGAGTTGCTAGCTCCCCCTTGGCCACTAGGAGGAGATGGGAGGAAGGGTTGCCGCCAGTTCCAGCTTTAGGAATTCCCCATGAGGTGGAGGAGAACAGGGAACCCAGGGGGTTACAGTTCCATAGGGAGATGAGCTGAATTCCAGGGAATCCACAGGTCCCACCTGGAGGCTGTAATCAATGCAAAACTGTGAAAAATAATGAAGAAGCCATTGATAATGTAATGATACTGAAAAACTCATACACAATTCTTAAAGCTGAAACCTTAGAGCAAAGCACTTGAAAAATTCTATATATTATTAAAGGTAGTTGCAATAACAATTTCTACAGTGAATCACACAATTAATCAATCACATTACTGGCAAAATTCACAGTTCATTCAACATTAGCAGTCCATTTCTGTGTGCGTGTCAATTTCCAGCTTCCAAGACAATCCTGCTGCTCCAATGCGGTGAATTAAACTGCTAGTGTTTCAGCTTTAAAAATTGTGTATGAGTTTTTCAGTATCATTACATTAGCAACGGTTTCTTCATTATTTTCCCGAGTTTTGCCTTGATTCCCACCTGGAGGCTGGCATCCCTACTAATCATCCATCTCTTACAGACTAGTTGAAATGATATTTGTTATTCTGCAGGGCATCTGAACTCCTGCCTAACACCAGTAGCACCCTCTCCCCATATATAGCAGATGCTGCAGTGTACTGAATTTCTACCCCACACTAACCCACACTTCTTTACAATGTCCCCAGTCTGACTGGCACAAAAGAGATTAGGAATGGAAAACCCTTTTAAACATAAAAGGTTTTCTATCCGAGAGGTATTTCCATGCACATAATATCATATGTGTGCATTTAAGGCAGGGGTCCTCAAACTTTAAATAGGGGGCAGTTCACTGTCCCTCAGACTGTTGGAGGGCCGGACTGCCGTTACTGTACAAGGCTGCGGGCCGTCAGTTCTCCGTCTTCTGCATCTCTCTCCCTTCCCCACACCACACACCCCGGCCTGGGAACTCACCTCACCTCGGTATCACCTCACACTCTGTCTCCGCCGCCTCAGCCCAGTGCCGGAAGTGTGCGTTGCTAACGCGAGTTTAGGTCGAACATCACTTCCGGTCTGATTTTGCCATAACCCGGCGGGCCGCATAAACGTCCTCAGCAGGCCGCATCTGGCCCGCAGGCCGTAGTTTGAGGACCCCTGAAGGCTTCTTGTATATCCAGTGCAGGGAAGCACAGACCAATATTTCAGCAGGTTACACTGCAGTAACATAAACCTTTGTGCAACTGGCACACTTGATAACTGGGGTGTGAGATACAATTTATGACACTGGAAGAGCTTCCAGTACAGATTTTTTTTTTCATACTGAGGAAGTTCTGACTCTCACGATTTTGCTAGTATTTGCTGAATTTTAAAAACCTGATACTTTAAGGGACAAAATACACAATATATGTGACACAAGTCAGGATATGGGAGACTGACCATTGTCATGCATAGGATCAGTGGAACTCTCCCAAAATATGTTGTCCTGCTCTATACAGCTCCAGACCCTGTGATGGGAAGCAGGAGATTCAGGCTTTCTTCCCACACTGTTGTTGTCAGTGGAAATGGTCATGGGGACCTGTCTGGTGTAGTGGTTAAGAGCGTGGACTCTGGGAGAACCAGGTTCGACTCCCCTCTTCTCCACATGCACCTTGGATCAGTCACAGTTCTTGCAGAGCTGTTCTCTCATAAGCTGTTCTCGGAGAGCTCTCAGCCCCACCTACCTCACAGGTTGCCTGTTGTGGGGAGGGGAAGGAGACTGTAAGCCATTCTGAGACGCCTTCAGGTAGTCAAGGGCAGGATATTAATGCAATCTCTTCTCTTCTTCTTTCTCAACATAGGCGCCCCCCATGGCAGTTTCCATCAGCAAAAATAGCATGGGAGGGGAGAGTAAAGCTCCTCCCCTCCTGATGTGTTTGGAGCTACATGGAGGAATGGAGCACTTTCAAGGTGGGCTATACCAATCCTACATGTGACAAGAAGTTTGGCTGGGCACCCTGACTTGTGTCACATGCATTGTGCATGTTGGCCCTTAAAGACACAGAGCGGGAAACATGTTTGCTCTAAGCAATTTCAAATCCTCCTATTTTGCCCTTGGCTCTCACTGGTCCTGTGACTGCACTTGGAGCGCTTAATAATTTAATAATTAAAATTTAATAATTAAAGAGGATAGATCTAAAGCTGCCATGGGGGAACTTGCTCTCCTGTACAAGCATAGTTTCTGCTTTGCTGGCCTTTTACAAGACTCTATCAGGTTTTCTGCATCCAAGGTCACTGGATTTCTGCCTATTTTGCAATCCAACCAGGACCAGCCCAAGCTATTTTGATGCCCTGAATGAAAGCTAATTTTTGCTCTTCCCTGGCTGCCTCCTGTTGGATGGAGGAGCAAGAGTTTTCTCCTTGAGAGAGCCACATCTGAAGTGGCAGAGGAACTGTGACCCTTCAGGCTTTCACCAATCAAAACCCCCTTTTCCCCCACTCTGTATGAATGAAAACTGGATTCATATGAACAAACTTTGAGTCCACTGGCAGCTTTAAGACCAACAAAGTTTTATTCTGGGTATAAGTTTTTGTGTGCCTGCACACTTTGTCAGATATCTGGTGACTTGTGCATGCACACGAAAGCTTATACCTGGAATAAAACTTAGTTAGTCTTAAAGGTGCCACTAGACTCAAACTTTGTTCTGCTGCTTCTGACCAACACAGCTGTCCACCTGAATATCTGGATTCATATGGTAACTGCAAGACAGACAGCTTTCAAATGGCAACTTATTGTACTGATAAATTATTATTGAAATGAGTGTATTAATCATTTATAAAGCACATTTCAAATGTTCATCAACTGTTTCATATACATAACCTCAAAAAGCTTTACACCAGTCCTGCAAAAACAGGACAGTATTTTATGTATAGTGCTGAGCAAGTGAATAGAATTTTCCTTTCCTTCTCCCACAGTGCAGGTACTTGGGGTCACCTAATTACATTGATTGGGCTAGCCAATCTCATCAAATCTCAGAAGCTAAGCATGGTCAGCCCTGGCTAGTATTAGGATGGGAGACCACTAAGGAATACCAAGAATACCAAGGCAATGGCAAACCACCGCTTGCCTTGAAAACCCTGGGTGGGGGGCATAAGTCAGCTGTGACTTGACGGCACTTCCCACCACCAGTTACACTGATGCACAATGGGTGCTCAAAAACACAGTCATCAGGTGCTTATTTGGGATCAAAACTTGCCAATCTCTAGTCCTGCATTCCCAAACCCAGCATTTTCCTCAACCAGAGCCACTCTAAACAAATACAACAAAATTGTTCCTACAATGTACTATTGCAGATCAAAGAATCAGACTCCCCAACCCCCCGCTTTGGGAAAAAGAGCCCTTATAGAAGAAAGCTGGCATATCCAGAAGAAGGCAAAGCTAGGGAACTTTCACTGACTTGCTAGTTTTTCATGGACAGATGGTATTAACCTATTGGATCATAGTCTACCCAACTGCAATTTAAACTGATAAGAGTCTAGAAACACTCCTAAGCAGAGTCTGTAGGCAGTGCTACTTATTATAACATGATCCCACCTATTTAAACATGCTGGAGAATTTAGCAGTTTTAAAGTTTCCAGGGATTTCATAATGGCAACATTTGGTAACTAAAGAATGAGAGGAACACTCACCTCTGAATGCCTCCCTGAACCTCAGAAACTAAATGGAGAACGGACATAGCTTGGTGGTACATGGTACAGCCTTGCGATCAGTGCTTGGCATCTCTAGTTACTAAGGCCTAGAAGGCTAGAACAGCCTCAACTCAGACTCTGCTTTCAGACTTCCTGACAGAGCGGTTCCTCAATGGAACAGGCTTCCTTGGGAGGTGCTGGGCTCTCCTTCCCTGGAGGTTTTTAAGCAGAGGCTAGATGGCCATCTGACAGCAATGCAGATTCTGTGAATTAGGCAGATCATGAGAAGGAGGGGTTGCATCAGTGCTTAGTTCTCGTGGTCCCTTCTTACATGCCCAGGGAATTGTTTTTCACCACTTTGGGGTCAGGCAGCAATTTTTCTCCAGGCCAGTTTTGCCAGGGATCATGGAAAGGTGTTTTCCCCCCTCCTTTTTTGCCATCTTCTGGGCTTGGCGCAGGGGTCACTGAGTGTGTGTGTATGAGGGAGGTACTTGCAAATTTCCTGCATTGTGCAGGGGGTGGGACTAGATAACCCTGAAGGTCCCTTCCAGGTCTATGATTCTGCTGCATTGCTCAGCCAAATGGATTGCATTAGGTAGGCTTACAGTCTGACTCAGAAAAACTATTTTGACAGGGAAAAGCCATAGCTTAGTGGTTGGCTGGTGGTCCGTATGTAAAAGGCCTCATGCACAGTGCCCATCATGTCCATTTAAGATGTTTGGTCTAAGTATCCTGGCTCAGTATAAGTCAGATCCTTGCACCCAAGGCCCTCTATATTCTATGATTCCATCTAAATGCAGAATTCAGAATCCCAAGAATCTCATTTTAACAATGCAGGTTTCTAGCCCTTATAACTGAGACTCCAAGTTTGGAAGAGGATTACCACATCTCCAGCAGTTGAGGCCTGCTTTTATTTTGCAGAACTGGTGCAGTTACAAACTGGGGCTCCAGAGGAAACCTGCTTTCTAACTTCTTGACCTGAGAGGTGCAGATTAAGAGACCTGACCATGTCTTAGAGCTGGATTACAGAATTCTAAATTATCAAGAGTGGAGGCAATATTCCAATCTTATCCAATTTCCCAGGCAGAACCAATCAGTTTTATATTTCTCTCCTTGGATATTGTTGTAATCAAATAACCCTTAAAGTAGTCGGATATTGTGTTCAGGCATGTTTAATTAGACCAAAGCGTACAACCCAGTCTTAATATTTTAACCCAGTATTGAATTTTACGTTTAGTGTATCTAGTGTATTTTGCAGAACTAAAGTTGGAAGCACACATCACTCTTTTACACGCAAAGTTTAAAAGGTAAGAAATAGCTGCCCAGTGAGGAACCTGCCTTGTGTGTATGTATCGTTCTAGATGTGCCTCCTGATTACAAGGTGAGGAAAGAAAAACAACTGTGCCCACAAAACAGACCTTGTAATTGACTAGGAAAATATTTCTATTAAATAAGCTTAACGGCATTTAAAAGCATTCCTATAGTTTCACAGCAAATTCACAAAGTCCAGTGTCTCTTAAAGCAACAATGAGTAAGATATTCCTGTGTGACTCCTCATGAAAATTACTTCTCCTTTCCCAGAGTCCCGAAGGCTCCAAAATTCAAGGCACCAGGATGAGTCAATGTACAGGATTTGGCTCCAAAGGATGTTGCCTTCGCGTGGTTGCCAGCTAGAAGATCCACGTTCCGCTATACAAAGCTTTTCGCAACAGACGGCTGTTGAAGAAATGTTTTGAGAAGTGGGCGTATAGAAATGATGCTTTGAGAGCAATTTGTAAACATAGTTATTCGGCTTGCGAAAAAGCTTTGTATAACTAAACACTGTTATTCGGCTTGTGAAAAAGCTTTGTATAGCGGAACGTGGATCTTCTAGCTGGCAACCACGCGAAGGAAACTTATCCTTTGGAGCCGAATCCTGTACATTGATTCCTCCTGGTGCCTTGAATTTTGGAGCCTTTGGGACTCTGGGAAAGGAGAAGTAATTTTCATGAGGAGTCACACAGGAAGAACTTATTCACTGTTGCTTTAAGAGACAATGGACTTTGTGAATTTGCTATGAAACTATAGGAATGCTTTTAAATGCCGTTATGCTTATTTAATAGAAATATTTTCCTAGTCAATTACAAGGTCTGTTTTGTGGGCACAGTTGTTTTTCTTTCCTCACTCTCACTGTGCCGCCATTGTTTTTTTGTTCCTGATTACAAGGTGGCAAGCTAAACTCAGTGACTCATGAAGAGATGCAACAAACAGCCTCTTCTGGGATGGGTTAAGTTATGCTGCATCTCTGGTATAAGTGATTCATCCCTCCACTCAGTACAGAGACACTGCAGAGCTACCTATCCCTTCCCCTGCCACCCTCAAGCCTTCCCCTGCCACCCTCAAGCAGTCAGAACACTGATGTGCAGAGATTCAGTAGAGAGCCTCTTGTGTTGGGTGAGGGGATTAGGCCTTTGCAGTTAGAGGAGGATCTAAATATTTAATTGGCTATTCTCTCACATGCCCTGGTCCACACTTTGGGAACTGCTGGGTCAAAGGGCAGAGCTTTAGAACCCCAAATAGCTCCATGCCTCTTGCTCATGACTAACAAAAGAGTTAGTGATTCAATACACAACAAATATCTGAAAAATCCTGCTTTGCTTGGTGTGAATGAGGCACAGCCTTGCTTCCGTCATTGCAAGCCAGAGGGCCACCACCCCTTCTGACAGAGCTAGCTGTCCCGAGGCCATCATCACTCACGTTATCAACCGTGATTTGGCCTTCTTTGGAGAAGCTGAGCTTTTCTTCAGTTCACCTCCATGGATCTCCAGCACCTGGGACTCCAAAATCTCATTGAGGCTGTTCTCTGCAGTGGGGCAGGAGTCAGTTCCAGCGTCAGCAGAAGTCTTGAAAGGGTCTGCCATCTCAAAATTATATGAACCCTTTTGCAAAGTTGGGGAGCTCTGCAAAGCTGAGCTGCCCACAAAGGGGTTGAAGTTAGGATCATCCCACTGGCTGTTGTCCACCTGGTGGGAGACCTTAGGAAGTGGCACCTCAAGGGCATCGGCAGCAGGTGCTTTCGCTACCTGCTCAGTGCCTGCCACAGGTCGGGTGGCACCGCCTCTTTGCCTCTTAGGAGACAACCTGCTGGCTGGCTTTCTGCTGGGTTTTTTCAGCGGGACTTTCTTGGCCTCTGTGCTCTCGTCTCCTTCCACAAAATCAAATTCTAGTCTCACAGCTCGGCCCTCCAGCTCGCCAGCTGCCCCCAAATTGGACTCCTTTGCATCACTCTTTGGAAGAACAAAGCCTTGCTGAGAAGGAGGAGGAGAGTTTTGGAGCCTAGAGCCTCCCATCACAAATGGGTTCATGTTTTCATTGTATGTCTCTGGGTCAAAGCGGTAGGAAGCTTTGGGGACTGGGATACCCTCTGTGGCTGCTTCGCTTTCAGTGTTCTCCCCTCCCATTTTCTTCTGGAGGGCAAAAGGTTTTGCTCTTGGGAGTTTGCTTTTGTTCACAACGAGCACTTCTCCACTCAGCTTGGTTTCTGTAAGCCCTTCAGTCTCAACCTCAGCATCTTCCAAAGGTGTCCTCTGTTGTTCCCCTTGGGTAATGGCGCTTGCTAAAGTTTGTTCTTGATCAGACTTTTCCAAAGAAGCCCTTTCCTCTGCAATGGCTGCAGGCTGTTCTGCAGACGGTTCCGTTGCTGGCACGCAGGGAGTCATTGATGAATTCTTGCCAGGCCCAACATCAGGTTCTGATGCCAACGCCTTGTCAGCTTGTGGGACTGCAGTGTCTGCCTGCAATTCATCCTCTGCTGAAGCCAAGTCTTTCTGCAGCAAACTCTTCTCTAAAACTTTGGCTACAAAGTCCACGTCACCTTCATGAGATGCTGAAAAATAAGAATGACAGAAGAACCACGTTAAGAGCATATTCTCTATATAGATAATGCTGCAAAGTGGTGAGCTTCAACCTGATTGTCAGCCCTGGAATGCATGTTCAGCTTCATAATGGGACCAATTTTTAGATTTTATTCACAATTCTAGACCTGTGTCTCAGCTGTTCTACCATGAGGTGGGGACTCACATGATTAATTTTTTTAAATCCCTGCATACAGAAAGTTAGCATGTCAGGGAGAATATAGCATAACCATTTTCACCCTTGACATATTTGCTTTCTACACAGAGGGCTTTTTCTTTGGTATAGAGGAGCATTCAGTCATGTGGGCTGCCATCAGTAGTTGCAGCATTTTAGCCCAGATAAAAGCTGAATGCCTCTGGGAAAGCTAGGCCTCTGCTTGGTATGCTTCCCATCAGTATCTATTTCTCTTCTCCCAACTGTTATCATCCTTCTCTCTCATTTTCTCTTTAAAATAACAGTGCTGCAATCCACTCCAGGTCAGGTGTGACCAAGACCAGTGCTGTGCAGAGAGGTATCTGAGAAGACCTTAGCCAAGGTCTAAAGATTCCTGAAGTCAGTTATGTTCATGCACAAAACCCATATGAAATGTTATAATAATCTGATACAGACTTTGAAAACTCAACAGCTTTCTCTGATTACCCACTTTTTTGTGACAGGAACTCATTTGCATATTAGGCCACACACCCCTGATGTAGCCAATCCTCTTGCAGCGTATAGTAGGCCCTGTACTAAGGGCCCTGTAAGCTCTTGGAGGACCAGCTATATCAGGGGTGTGTGGCCCAATACACAAAGGAGTTCCTGCTACAAAAGAAAAAAAGGAAAAAAGCCCTATCTATATTAATAGGTTTTAGCTATCAGGTAAAGCCCATCCTGGCTTGCTATAAACTTGAGCAAATGCCATCTGAATGCAGCAATGTTTTTCTGTTCTGCATGAGGGAAGACAATTATCTTGGGTTGACATCAAGCACTCTTTATATTTTTTTTTAGAAGCTTGTAAGCTGCACTCCCAAGACAAGGGGCTGATTTGAACAACTGCTTCCTACAATGCCATATTGGCTCTAAGGACAAAGCCAGAAGCATTCCATGAAGGCTGAACAGCTTCTTGAGGGCTTGTCAACCACACAGCACTCCTGCCACAGAAAGCTTTTTCCATCCATAGTAGGCTAGTTTTCTTGCTGCAAGTTGTTAGCATAGAAGATCACTCATGCAACTTCTTCTCCCTCCCCCCTCAAACTGCATTCTGAAGCGTTCCTTCACCAGGAGATCTAGAACTCTGCTCCCCAGCACACTAACTTCTCAAAGATAGTAAGTCTTTTTTTACATGACACATTATTCATTGGCTGCCCATCACTTACCAAGCTCAACTCAAAGTAATAACTATCACATACAAAGCCCTTCATGGTCTTGAACCCATATCACCAAAACCACCTCTCTACCTGTGTCCCACCCATGACAACTTTGCTTATCTGAGTGGGGTCTTCTGCAAGTGCCACCCTGCAGATGGGCAAGAGCAACAATTGCCTGTGCATGAGCATTCTCTGTAGCAGTCCCCACTCTTGTCACATTTAGCAGTTCAGCTTTGTTCAGAAGACAGTTCTGTCTGCAATTCCTAGTCCTATTACGTTGCTTATTAGATGTAACATCCTATTGATTGGCTTTAATTTTACACTTTGTAATCCGCCTTGAGTCTCCATGAGAATGGTGGACTACAAATAATGTAAATAAATTTTAGAAAATTCATCTGTAAGAGAGAGGATGGTCACAGTGGGAATATGGACTACAAAAGTAAAAAAAAAGAGTAAAAGTAAAAAAAAATACAAGTAAAATGTATTAATGATTATCTCATTAAATAAACAATTGTAGTGAAGAAACACAGCAATTTTTAAATGAGGCTGGATTTTGACCCTTTCAAGCAGCTGGGCTCCAAGAACCTTGTTTAATGATCCATAGTAAGTACTCACGTCTTCTGCTGATGAGGAAGAGAAATTTATGATATGCAGATATGACCAGGTTATTAAATCAGGACATATCTGCATATCACAGTCAATTCCCATCCACTGCTCAAGGTGAACTTAAAAAACCTGCAATTAAAACCGAATTTTGATTAATTGCTTGTATCATTCAAGGTCAAACAACACATGATACTGTGGATCTGTGATCAAATCACAATATGCAATATAGCTGCAGAATGCAGCCATGGGGGACCCTGGCATAGATCAAGTGTGCAGTGCCAGGGAAGAGGAAAGTTAAGTTCCCCAACTGCATGGCTGGTGCATGGGAGTAGGCCAAGCAGGCAGCCAGCTAGGGTGCTACCTGGCCTAGGGTGCGCCACCAGGCACCCCCTCTCCCCACATGCAGCTTGTGTGCTCCTTGGAGCCTGCCTTCCCCAATGGAAAGTAGGCTCCATGGAGCGCAGACGCAGCCTGGGAGGTTTTGCATTCCCCAGATCCGTTACTAACCCAGGAAACGCAAAAGCAGATGGTGTCTGGGAAGTGTGTTCCTTGGAGCCCGGCAGGGATAAATTAACCAATTGTAAAAGCTGAAGAGGAGCCAATTACAGTTTCTAAAAGTTGGCTCCTGCTAAAGTTGCATGCTGCCATTCATCCTTCCTGCTCTACTTTAACAGAGCCATGGGGTGGGAGCCATAGCTCAGTGGTAGAGCATCTTTCTCGCATGCACATGGTCTTGTCACTGGTACCTCCAACTAAAAGGATCAAGTAGAAATGTCATGTGAAGGTTTTGACCCTGGCACCTCCAGCTAAAAGGATCAAGTAGTATTCTCAACAATTTTTGTTGTTTAATCTCACCATTTTAAAAAAATAAATAAAAATTTAAAATAAAAACCTGTAAATGAAAAATGTAAATAATTTCAAGTTTCTTCATTTCTCCTACAATTCTCTGTTTTTTTAAATTTTGGGGAGGGGGGGGCTACTAGTGGGCAGCTCGCCTAGGGCACCAAAAACCCTAGCACCTGCCCTGCTGTTTACCCAATCAAAAACACACCACAAGTGACTTTCAGGCCCAGTAAGTGTAAAAGACAGATAAACTCTCTTTTCTCTACAAAAACTATAAACAAGCGGGGGTGGAGCAGATCAGAGAAAACAGCGCTAGGGAAGATGAAAGTGTTAAAAATAAATTCCAAACACTTCAGTCCTTTTTTTAAAAACAATTTTTCATTTTTTAGTATACAAACAAAAAAATAAACAAAAAATAAAAACACCAAACTTACATTTAACAAACTATTGCATTCAATTTGTACATTAGTCATGGTTCCTAAGATATTGTATATACAATATATTAGTTCAAACATAAATCTGATATACAAAGAGTTTTTTGGAATGATTTCTTCCTTTGTTAGAAATTCTAGTACCGGATACCAAACTGTTGCTACTCAAAACACTTCAGCCCTGATCTGAATGCCCCTTCATTACAAAGCTATCAGCATGCTGCAGTGTGTTTAGAACATCAGGCTAGAAGCTGGGAGACCTGGGTTCAAATCCCCACTCTGTCATGAAGCTTGCTAAATGGTCTTGGGACACTACCTCACAGGGCTCTTGTGAAAATAAAACAGACAAGGGAGAATGGATGTTATTTCAAGCTGCTTAAAAGAAAGGTAAGAAAAAGATGCACTAGACAGATGTGTTTTCAGGGTAAAACAAGAAAGAAAGAAAGAAACAGTTGGGAGATTCCATCATGGTTCTCCAGCATGCCCTGTGAACTGGCTTCAGACATGTGAGAGGTGCTGAATCTCTCAGCTGCATCCCTCCACAAGAACAAAGGATAAAAGTTGAAGTGGGAATGAACATTCATTTTGCGGAGTCTGCATAATGTATTCCAATGATAGAATTGGGAGGTGGGGGGCTTTCATGCAGAATTCTAGACAAAGAAATACAAGCCAGCAGGGAGTATGGGGAAAAACCCAAAACTACAACACCCACCCAGGAAACATCTGAAAACAGCTGTTCCTGGGACAGACTAGCAAGGAACAATACTTTATGTGTCTGGACTAGGAAACCCACACCACAGTCAATTTAGACTTCAGGAACTTTTTCATAAAACTTAAAAGGTGGGATATAAATATGTCAACTAATTAATTAATTTGTGCCCCAGGATTCAACCAAACAGGTGCTCTCCCCTACAAATTTTCACTTTCCTTCATTCCCACCAGATCTAGGAATTGTCAGGGCTTGTCACAAACCTTGGCTTTTTCTTAGGATTCATTTAAAGACTGTGGGTGGGGAAGAGAAAGGAGATCTACTATGAGATTATAAGAGGGTGTGACAGGTTTCTTCGAAGTATGTCTCTTTGGGTGCAATCATCACTCAGGCTCCAGACAACTCATCTGAGGTGAATGTTGTCTTTTTTATTTATTGTGGGAGAGGTTCAGGGTGTGTAACTAGAATCTATAACATCTGAACACATGCACACAAAAAAACAACAACTCAAGACTGAGCCTGACAGTACCTCAGCAGAACTGAGAGAACCCCTAGGCACTTCAGCAGCTGCAGAAAAGCTATTTCTTACAAAAAGACTACACTTAAACCACATGGCCTAAAAAAAAAATGGATGTTACACTGTTGGGGTATAACTTGGCTTGAAATTTTTAATGCCAAATATGGAAGATCCAAACAGCATCACCGTCTCAGGCATGAAAACAGCTCAAAGAACATTTCCAGAACAGCTGGAAAGAACTCAGGGAAAATATTCCTTACATCTGGCATGAATGATGCTTCACATATCAGAAGCATCCAGACCAGTTTTATGAGCAAAATGCTTCCTGCATCTAATTGAGCAGACGCTTGTCTGTGGAAGTTCAGCTCACAGCACAAGTCTTTGATGGAGTGGTTAGTGTGTCAGAGCATGATGCAGGAGATCCAGGTTTGAATTCCCACTCTGTCCCACAAACTTGGCAGATGACCTTAGGTCAGTATCACTGTCTCTTGCTCTAGTCTGCCATCTCAAGGTAGTTTTTGTGAGGATAAAATGGAGGAAGGGACAATCTACAGTACTTTGGGGAGAAAAACAGTCTGTAAATACTCTACATAGGCAAGTATCAACTAGGGATGTGCAAAAGAAAAAATTCAGAAAAATCCAGATTTGGGAGTATTCAGGACTAAAAAATGGGGGAGGCATATATCACTAAATAGCAGATTCGGTAGTCAAATCTCATTCGGGAGATATTCAGCTATTTCCAAATATACTGCCCCATTATACCCAATGGGCCATTGAAGTCAATGGCAAAATAAGGTACAATGAATTGTGATTGTGTGTGTGGGGGGGGGGGTATTGGGGGTTTGAGGTAGAGGTTCCAAATTTGCAGGGCAACTGCAGGAGCCTCTCCTCCGAGTATTCGGCCATTGACCAATGGCCCATAGGGTATAACTGTGGCTGCTGTATTCAGCTGTATATCTGATTTGGCTGTATACAGCCTGAATACAGCCAAATCATCTGTTTTTCGGGGTTGTATTCCATTCAGCCAAACTGAATGCACACCCCTAGTATCTACAGTAATCCTTGAACACACTTTTGTACAGCTCCTGTTTATTCCAACTGAGATGATATAGGAGAACTTCTAGGTGGATTGTGCCTGACAGCCTTGTCCATCTCACGCACTCATCCCTCTGGTTTGTACTGCACACTGTCAGCAAGGAAGACTACACAGCATGACTCAGATGAGCCAATTTTTTCTCCTTACAACAACCCTGTGAGGTAGGCTAGGCTGAGACTGATTTGCTGAAAGTCACCCAGTGACTTTCTACACAGAGATATCAACAGAGGAACACCCAGTGCAAGTCCAACACTCAGAGCCTGCACCATTAATTGGGACCTCAGATTATGGAGCTCCCAGTGGTTTCAAAAATGCACGTACTGCATGGGTCCACTTCAGACCGAGACCACAGCACAAGAAAAAAAGGTCTTTCAGCATTCCCACTAAACCATTTTACAAATCATATGCAGCTCAGGAAAAACATTTTTTCCTTGTTCTGAAAGCCCATGCATACTGCAAATTCCATACACAGAACTCACAATATATTGTACAGTAGAAACACTATACTACACCGACCTTCCTGTGGTAGCTATAACAGTGGCCAAAATCCACAGATACACAATAATGGCTGCTCTGACAGCCAGCCTCCATACACCATCCTTCCCTCTCCCAGACCCTGGGGGAGGGGGCTCTGCCATTCATATAGGCCAAATTGGACAGTCTCTATGCAAGAGCATAAGTGGATACATAAACACCCAGAAACCTGTGGGAGGAAGTCCTTCAGTCTCCCTGAACATACAAGATGAAGGCTGCAATATTTCAGCAGAAGAGATTTAAAAGGAAAGTTGAGTGAGAAGCTGCTGAGATGGACTTAATATGCAGACCTGATACTATCTGACTTGGACTCAACAGGAACTAAAAATAATTGCTCCTCTTTACAGGTTTATTTACACTACTCAGATCACTACTACTTCATCAACAGTTGGGAGTGGCCCACACCTACTCCAAGTGAGCAGTTTACTCTTTATGGGATTTCTGTGCCATCAGTGCTCTACACTGATGTCACGCACCTTTTCTGGGAAAACTGGGCTTGCAGACCTGTTCATAACTTTGGGTTTAAACATCTCTGAGACCTGAATATAGTGCTTCATGCATCTGACAAAGCATGGAAGTTGCTGCTGCAATTCGTTCATTAGGCTAAGGGGCCACAAGAGTCTATTATTTTGGTGGCGGCAGCCTCACATGGATAAACCAACTGAAATTAATCTCCACTGAGGATATCTTCCTGCCACCTGGTATGTGGGGGGGGGGTGCAATTTCCATGACAAAAGGTAACAAACCAGCAAACAGGATAAAACTGCATTCAAATAGCACTTTATTTTCATCACCTACACTAGATGGCCTTTGGCATTTTGTTTCAGCTTCTTTCCACTCACCCCAAGGGCTCAAAGTTACAACATATCTTTTTTTTTTAAGCGTCAGAAAAGCTCAGAGAGGTTGGAGAGCCAGAAGGACCGACTGTAACATGACAGGACCAACCATGCATGCTTATTCCTGGGAAAATAGCATCAGCTTTTGTGCAGGGCTTCTTCTGGGGCGGCCCCACTTCTTTGGAATGGGCTTGCATATAAGACACTGGGTGCTTGAGTTTGCTCTCTTTCAGGACAGACTGCATTAGCAGTACAGCTATTTCATAGATTTTTAGACCAAAGGTGGCCAAACTGTGACTCGGGAGTCACATGTGACTCTTTCACACATACTGTGTGGTTCTCAAAGCCCCTACTGTCCATCAACCAGCTTGGAGAAGGCATTTCTCTCTTTAAAACACTTCTTCAAGCCAAGCTAGATGGCAGCTTGGAGAATGCAGCTGAAGTTGCTTTCTTCCACCTCTCCCTTTCCCATCTATTTGCCTGCCTTCCCCTTCCTGACTCCACTCAGCTTTCTTACGTGAACAACAAATCTGCCTTTCCTCTATCATGCCTACTTTGATAGTGAAACAGGCTATGAACGAAGATTTCCCACGCCCACACCCAATGCTGGGTCCATAATATTTAACAAGGAACTGCTAAACACCATAAAAGAACAAGATTACAATCAAGAGCTTCATGTTATCGCCATGAACAGCAACAATGGCAATCTTACAGCTCTGTGCCAAGCAGATGAAGTGATAAGTCTTCTGATTTATATCTTCTTAAGTTGCTCTGATGCAGATTTGAGAGAGGCCTTTGACTAAGCAAGCCAGCCGGCTAGCTAAGTGAACACTTCAACACATGTGAATGCTGCAGGCTTGTTGCAGTTTGGAAAAATCTCAAATGTGAGCCAAATCAAGCATGAGTTGTGATTCCAAGACATGCCAGAGCAAATGCACCACTCTAGCCCAGGAAGGACTGTAGGGATTGTGCAAGCTTTGCCCAAGACATCCTCCGTGAAAAAGAAGCACATAGCTGCCACACAGCTCCCAATCTGCAAAAGGTCACACAGCAAGGTCACACTGAGAATGGGGCAAGCCCCTTGACCAGACAGGCATGCTGGTTTGCTACAAAGAAGAGCAGGGTGCTGGACAGGGAGTCAGCTGCATAGTTTGAATTCTCAAACGCAGCCCCAGCCCATCCTCCCTTAAACCAGAGAGAATCTCTCCTCCACAGAGAATTAGCAAAAGCCAAGAGAAGGGCCTACTTTCTGAGATGTTCAGAAAAACAAGAGAAACCTGTTATGACACATCACCTGTTCCAGGGCACTGCTAAGGACAAACCAAAGCCCACCCTGTAAGACTGTTTCCTCTGCTATTTAAAATGTTATTATCATGGAACCCAAGAATGATCACTCTCATATGGGCATCTCTTGATTACATGCATGGATGACTGAGCCATCAGAGTTGCAACACCACAGGAAGAGCCTCTCCTATCCTTTGATACCATCTCAAGCACAGTGCTCTTCAACAAAAGCAGTCTTCATAATCAAATGCCAGTCATCAAGTGACAAGCAAGCACATATCAATCAGGCAAACTCATTTCTGCTACCACCCAATCAAAATCTCCGGCACTATACAGAACAATGTTTCCCAAATATCTGATAACTAAAGTTCATTTTTGTTTTGCTTAATTAAAAATTGGAGGCACATATCAGCCTCACAACTAAAATAGATAGTTTAGACTAGACCAGAGTATGTAGACAGTGAGGATTCCCTATCCACTAAGTAGATTGTCCCTGTGATTTCTGCTTGCATCATGAAAAAAGCAGGAATGCATGCATTGATACAACAGGCATCTCTTTCAAAAGTAGGTAATCTGGCGGCTAATTTGTATCAAGAGTGACTGAACAACACATTCCCATTGGATGCAGAAATGCAGCAAACTTGCCTTCAGCAGAAGCTGACAGGAAGGATCACTACCAATACATAATCACACTATTAATAGTACTTATGAGTTATGAGTGTTCAAAGAATTCTGCATGCAGTAGGGTGCAAGACCAGAATCATACAAAGATGCAACAGACAGCTTCTCCTGTGACTGGCAATTGTGGGTTTCCAGGAGATTTTAATTGTTTATTTTAATTTAATCATGTGTGTGCCTTGGCAACATAATTTAGCAATTACTGATCCAGTCATATACTGTTGCAGAGAGGGAACTTAAAGGAAAAATACTGTGTGCTTCTGTCTGATTGCCAGTTCTCCTTCTTACACAAGACCTCCCCACACTGTAGACTGTGAAACTCTATACAAATCTGTGATCATCCTTAATCAACAGATATGGTTAATTTACTGACCACTGTGATTGCAAAAAAAAAAGGTTTGGTGCGGTGGAAACTTGGGGCTGCCTTATAAGCCTGGGTAACAGGACGTGTGCCGGCTCATCCCCCCCCCCCACACACACACACAGGGAACAAGCAAGCTAGCATATTCAACCAGCCCAGGGAAAGAATACCTCCCTTGGGTTATTTGTTCATTATTGGAATACCTTGTTACAAGCATAGACAGCTTCAAGTGGGGACTGGATAAACGTATGGAACAGAGATCCATCAGTGGCTATTGGCCACAGCTTACTGTTGGAACTCTCTGTCTGGGGCAAGTTATGCTCTGTATTCTTGGTGCTTTGGGGGGGGGCAGTGTCCTGGCGAACCTCCTGATGGCACTTGGGTTTTTTGGCCTCTGTGTGACACAGAGTATTGGACTGGATGGGCCATTGGCCTGATCCAACATGGCTTCTCTTATGTTCTTATTCCACTTACAGCCCATTTCATTACTTCACTGCACAATTTTATTTTTTCCTGTCATGCAAGACAAACACATATGTCAAGACCTTAAAATCTATATGTATCAATGATTTTTAAGTGTTAGCACACATGCCTTCGGCGGGGAGGACGGGATATAAATCAAATCAAATAAAAATGAAATTAAAATAAAATGTGCAAATGCAAACAAAATTCTTCTAAGCTTATAGGTTCTTTTTTAAAAAAAAATGCCTAAATGTACAAAAATACTGTTGTATTGGGAAATGTGTGTATCATAGGGTTGCCAAGTCCAATTCATGAAATATCTGGGGACTTTGGGGGTGGAGCCAGGAACAAGGGTGTGACAAGCATCATTGAACTCCAAAGGGAGTTCTGGCCATCACATTTAAAGGGACTGTACACCTTTTTAAATGCCTTCCTTCCATAGGAAATAATGAAGGCTAGGGGCACCTTCTTTTGGGGCTCATAGAATTGGACCCCTTGGTCCAATCTTTTTGAAACTAGGGGGGTATTTTGCGGAGAGGCACTAGATGCTATACTGAAAATTTGGTGCCTCTATCTCAAAAAACAGCCCCCCCCCAGAGCCCCCGATACCCACAGATCAATTTCCCATCATTCCCTATGGGAATCGTTCATGGAGGTGCATGATAGCTGTGGGGGCGGGGCTTCCCCCGCCGGCCAGCTGACTGGGGGAGGGGGTAAGCCTGTAAAACCGGGGGATCCCCCTCTGGGACCTGGGGATTGGGAAGACTAGTGTATCAGTTTTACAAATAAAAACAAACTGCACTATTGTTTTCAGCTGCTGAGTGGCTAGCTAAGTAGACAGCCTGTGACTGATACACTCTAAGTCTGTCCCCACCCCTCCAGGATACCTGCCTCTAAGTAAATCCCCTTGTCTCAGTAAATCCCCTTGTCTCAGCCCTCCAGTCCCTCCAAACACTTTACTTACCTTTGGACTGGCAGCTGGGGGAAAGTTTGCTTGTAATCTTCAAGGGGACAGATTTGGACCTTGAGTCATATGAACACATGAAACTTCCTTATACTGAGTTAGACCATTGGCCCATCACAGTCAATATTATCTACTCTGATTGGCAGTGCCTCTCCATGGTCTCAAGATGAGGTCTTTCACACCTGATCCTTTAAAACAGAGATACTGGTGTTTGAACCTAGGACTTTCTCTACCACTATAATGCTCTACCACTAAGCCATGGACCCCACTGCAGAGACTAATCCCCACTGCAAAGACGGGAGAGAACCCAACAGAAAGAATGGCAAAATATGGAATAAGTCAGGAAGTTGTGCATTCAACTGCTAGTTGTACTTAGGATCTAAAGTACAGAAACTGGAAAGGAATCCCCCCTCACCAACAGCAGATAGCTATTATCCTAGACTTTTTGCCTTCCTTGTAGAATGTGATCTGTCTCATTTGGAGCATCTGAAATTAAGTTGCTCTGGTCATGATCCTGTTCTGTGTGCAGAAGCCAGGAAGCAGGAGCTCATGCCCTGCAAATTCTCAGTAGTCACCCAAAAGGTATACGGACTGGCACAGAATCCTGAAATGATAGTCCCAAAGCATTCTGCTTTTGGGGGGTTATTGGACACACTGAAACAGCACATCAAATCAAAGCTGCGCAGAATTGTTCTAACACCTCCTGGTGTATACTGCAGCTGCTTCTGAAGTGCATCAGAGTGAAACCTTCCACAACACCACAGAACAGCAATGCTATTATTTGACCAGTGACAAGCAGCTTTTAGAATGAGACAGATGCCCTAGTTAAGGCATTTTTAATGGCTCCCTAGCCCAATAGCAACATGCAACTCAAAACAGCATGTGTTACCTAGCACAAAATAATGCCCCTCAGGGCCTCCCAGGAACTGAGCACAGAGATCAAGAGAATTTTAATGGCTGCATCAGCCCAGCTCTGGTAGGCATATGGTCCACCAATCCGCACTGCAGAGCTTGGATGCTTCTAGTCATATGGACATTCTATAAATTTGTTCATGTGCAGAATAAGGGCTGGTCTGTGACATTTTATTTTCTGGAGCAGACGATCCACTGGGAATTACCTTGCCATTTTAACAGGGCTTATGTAAGAAAATGCCCCTCGAGCCAGGCATGCCAACCTGACCAGCAACCCTAAATGTGACACTTTTTTTCTTTATAAAGCAAAATGTCTAGCTCTAGAGAATGTTAAGCTTATGCTGTCCGTTGCATCTGCTGAACATTAAGCAACCAGATACAATGATGCAAAATGTCCATATATTTTGAAGCCATAAGGTAGGGAGGGGGGGATCAATTCCCCTCCCCAAAAACACTGAAAGGTTGGGGCAAAAATGAAATAGATGTGATACTCTATCAAGCCTAATTTCAATGCTTTAACAACATAAAGTGCATCCTTTATAACTAAGTTACCTTAAAGAATGGCACTATTTCATATAGTTATGCAATGTAGAAGCACAAATTGCTTAGTGTTGTATAAGCAACAATGTGAATACACAATGTCTGATAAAGAAGAGAGAATGAATTTATGCCCTGCCCTTCACTCAGTGTTTCAGAGCAGCATATAATCTCTTTTCCCTTCTTCTTCCCACAACAGACACCCTGTGAGGTAGGTGAAGCTAAGAATGACAGAAACTGCTCTTGAGAGAAACAGTTCTGAGAGGACTGTAACTGACCCAAGGTCACCCAGCAGCTGCATGTGGAGGAGTGGGGAATCAAACCCAGTTCTCCCAGATCAGAATCCATGCATTTAACAACCACACCAAAAGACCTGCAAACTGCCACCAGCCATGCTGCCTTAGTGGATGCATCTTAAAGTTTCCACCAGCCAGCAGGTAGGAAAAAAATAAAAGTTGGAATTAGAAAACACGTATTTTTATTAATCAGAAAGAAACAGTTTCATCCATTCATGGCAGATGCAGCAACATATTTGAATACCAAACTAAACTGCATAGTACTGAAACCTTTGAGATCTCTAGCTAGAGAGAGCTTTGAGGATGAACTTTACATGATCCACATTCATTTTACCTGCTTGGAAACCTCCCCACAATTATACCCCCTCTATCCTCCCTTACCATGCTGGACTACCAAACCCAACCTTCCTTCCCTTTCCCAATCTGTCTGCAAAACTGTGCACTAAAACCAAAACCACATAATCAGAATAACTTCTTATGCAGATTGATGTGAAAAATAGCATGAGTTCGGAGGTGGCATAACATTCTGCCAGCTTTGAATGCCATCACATTGCTAGAAAGAGCCTGGCATGGGTTACTGGAGGGCTTTGAAAATCAGCCGGCTGTGAGATCTAACATGACACACACATCTCCTCTAGCGAGAATACAGTGCATAATGGATTTGGTGGGGGAGGTAGAGAAGAAATTACTAATGTTCTGAAGGGCAATTATGAAATTCAGGGTTTCGCTCTTGAATTTACTTCCACTGCAGGAGCCCAGCCTACCACAATGTTAAGTAAAAATCAAAGATTCACCAGAGCTCAGGGGAAGCTTTGCCTACAGAATGTCCCAGATTCAATCATTAGCCTCTCCAGTTAAAGAATATCAGGGTAACAGTGCTGGGCTACACTTCTGCCAGAAACCCAAGCAACAATTTTTTTAAAATACACAAGGTTACAATACTGGAGGGATTTTGGGATCCTAAAAACACTTGGAAAGGCCACAGCTCAGTAGTCAAGCACCCTCTTTCCATGCAAAAGGTCCCAGGTTCAGTCTGGCTAAACAGGAGAAGACACTTCTCCACCTAAGTCCCTGGCCAGTCAGACCACACAGTACTGAGTCAGATAGGCAACCTGCAGGCTCAGTATAAGGCAACTTGACAGGTGTACTTCAGCAGCATTAAGGCAGCAGAACGTTCCTTGAAAATTGCTTCCAAGTGGGGGCGCAAAAACCATGGCAACAACAGCAGAGCAGGCACAGTATTCCCACCTGCCCTGTCCCCACCCTGCTTTCTTGGCCACTGCTCCCTGCTCTTCCCTCTCCTGCCTGCCCTCCCCAATTCGCAGCTCCCCCTTAGCAGGCATTTCCCTTTTCTTTTCCCTAGCCACACAGTCCTCTTTTATGGTGGGGGCTTACTGCAATCAGAGAGGGGAAATCCCTGTATGGAAGCAGCCTAAATCCTAATATGCCCATGTTGAAAACTGGGAGGAAGGAGGGGGGCATAGAGCAGCAGCTGAGGAACCGTGTCTTGCGGAAGGCCACCTGGGAAGTTTATGGCTGTCTGAGGGGCTGATCCCCAGCCTCCCAGTGCACACACAGTCTCTCTCTCACACACACAGCAACTACACCACATCAGTGCTCCACCATACACACACAAATCCACATGTCCTGCCCATGTGCACACACAAGGACGAGATGTTTCTCAAGAACATCCACTTCTCTTCCAAGAGCTATGCAGAGCCCTGGCCTCAAAAGACATCCACCATTTTGTGCATCTCCGATAAAGGCTTCAATTTTAGCCCTGTTCCTGCGGAGCTCGTTTTTTGCAAACACAGACAGCCAATGTCCAAATAATGATTTTTTTAAAAAGCTCGTATTGTAGTTCCTGTGACTTAGTGCTGAGTCAATCTCAGCTGAGTGGCATAAGCAGCTTCCTTTCTTCTGACTGGTCCCTCCCCCACAACCGTTAGATGGGGGAGTACTATTGAAGCTGCTGCAATATGAGTCATACAATTTTTAAAAAAATTCCTTACATGCCCCAATAAAAAAGCATTCTTTGATCCAAAAGGCAACATGCAGTCTCTTTCCTAGCTGCCTCTACAGTGACTAAAGAGGGTCCAAACCTCAGCCCACACCCCTTCCCAAAACTGCCCCTGCTAAGCCAGCGCTTCTGGGTTCTCTCCCAGTAGGGAGATGGAGAGTCTCTTCCCCACACTGAGGCTGGAGCACCTTTCCCATAGAAAAAGGCCAAAGAGGCTGGAGCAACAATGAAGGAGCGTGAGGGAGGCTTACAGAATTCTGAATAGCCTTCAGAGGGGCCTGTGTTCCTCTTTCACAAAAGAAAAACTGGGATGACCTCTGGAAGGTGATTTGTACTATACTCAGGTAAAACTGAAAAGGTACTTGTTCAAGGAAAGGAAAGGTCCCCTGTGCAAGCACCAGTCCTTTCCAACTCTAGGGTGACGCTGCTTTCACGTTTTCACGGCAGACCTTTTCACAGGGTGGTTTGCCATTGCCTTCCCCGGTCATTACACTTTCCCCCCAGCAAGCTGGGTATTCATTTTACCAACCTCAGAAGGATGGAAGGCTGAGTCAACCTCGAGCTAGCTACCTGAACCAGCTTCCGTTGGAATCGAACTCAGGTCATGAGCAGAGGGCTCCGACTGCAGTATTGCAGCTTTATCACTCTGCGCCACGTAATTAATGGAGAGATTTCTCTGCCACTTCCTTCAATTACTTTCATGGGGGATTAGAGAAATCCCAGGAAATGGAACCCCCCCCCATGCAAAGAAGCAGCATTATTCTGCATACTAAACAATGGGGGAGGCAGGGATGCCTGTCTCCAAGTTGGACTGGGGTATCTCCCAGAATTATATCTGATCTCCAGGCTACACAGATCAGCTCCCCTGGAGAAAATGGATGCTTTGGAGGGTGGACTTGATGGTACCCCACTGATGTTCCTGTCCAGCCCAGGCTGCACACCCAAATCTCCAGGAGTTTCCCAATCAGGAGCTGGCAACCCTACTCCCCCATCACCACCAGTGGTGGTGGGGGCCTGGCAACCCTAGGGGGAGAGCTGCTGGCACTGCCAGTGGGGGGGGGGAATGCTGGAGGGGAGAGGGAGAGACCTGGCCTGATCCAGCTAGGCAGTCTTTATGTTCTTAAGCACATCAGCAGTTTCAACAGACTCATATTAAACAGGGAACCTTCATTAAAAGCCAGACCATTCATGCAAAGGTGATCAGTTTCTTTGATATTCTGCTTTATTGCTTAGCACTTTTACAGTTGCTGCACAAGAGGGACAAACTGTTTTAAAAGCACTACACTGCAAGACAATGTTCCTGAAATTCTTGACTTGCAGCCTGACTTGTATAATCTCCCACACAAAAGGCATCCAGAGCCCACAGCCCAGCCCAATCTGGCAACGACAGCAATGCTAATATGCATGGCCTCTTCTTCCCCAGCCTCAAATAGCCAGCTGTCAACGAAAAAGAAGAAAACCAGCGGATCCTTGGGCAGGGCTTCATCAACCCATGGCCATGGAACAAGGCCTGGGAAGGGTGCTACAGATGACCAATAGGAGGTGGCATGGCCTAATGGGCAAGACCACACCTTTGCCTTGAACTCTCTGGGTCAGCTATCTGTTCACTGTCTCAGCAGCCTGCCCTCAAGACCAGGTTAAAAATGCTGGCTGCATGAGAAGCACTTAGGGAACACTGGTGATGTTCTGCAGGCAAGAGGACTAGAAGCTTTCTTCTTTTTCTTTCAAAGGAAAACAGGGGTACTCAGGAATGCAAACTCTGCACCAGGCAGCAGATTTTGTGCTGAAATGACACAGAGCAATTCAAGGGGGGGACGGCTTTTCCAAGCAGCTGAAACAGGTATTCCAAGAGCATGGGATTTGCAATTTATAGCACAAAAGGGGGCAGCTATAAACAATTTACCAAATGCCATTTGGCCAACTGTTAGGAATTTTTTTGCAAGGTATTTCTATGGGCTAAAGTAGGTCTGAGTTTAAGCCAGGGTACGGGCTTGTCCTGTATACAAGCAGAGCTGTCAAATGAAGCAATGGATGCCCCTGGATACTGTCTCCACCTACAAAGGGACTGCAGCAAGGGGCCTCCTTGCCTTCTCATTTGGCAACAAAGACAAAAATGCAAAACCCAGCCTTACTAAATGAACAGAGTGACAAGCAGTTTTCTCCAAAGAGCTGCATCACCCAATGCATTTGTAACAAAGATGTCAGAGCACCAAAATGCCCCACAGGAAGCAAGAAGCAGTTTGACAGTTACAGAGGTGGGTTTCAGCTATGAGTCAGATCCTTGCTGGCAGGAAGCGTCATTTCCTCTTTTATAAAACAATTCTGGTGTCTTAAAAGGCAAAGAGGGGGAAAGGAGGGGGAGAAATGCTATGAAACATACAGACTGCTGGGATCTCCCACTAAAAGCCTCTCCGTGTAACAAAAATAATACTCCTTATTACTCCTATTTATCCAGTATTTACTAGTAACAAACACAGTGCTTACAGTGATAGCCAAACATAATATAAACAAACATATTTATACAACACAAAATCCCTCCGGAACCGAAAGCGCATGCTGCTCCTACTGTATGATGGATCAATGTCTATAAAAAAATATATAAAGCTGCAATACAAATCTGACAATATCCAAGACCAGTCCAATATTGTTTCGAGTGCAGAGACTCTTCTTCTTGGGACTGTCTACTTTATTGTTGATTCAGTAGGTAAGTGGTGCTTCTTTTAATTTTTGTCTCACTTTCATGGCTTTGTTTTCATTTCTCCTTGGAACGCCTGCAAATCATATCCTTCGGAAATGGCGTTCATTTGCCATTTCAGAAGGACATGAAGATAATTTGCAGACATTCCAAGGAGAAATGAAAACAAAGCCATGAAAGTGAGCCACTTACCTACTGAATCAACAATAAAGAAGACGGTCCCAAGAAGAAGAGTCTCTGCACTCGAAACAATATTGGACTGGTCTTGGATATTGTCAGACTTGTATTACAGCATCATATTTTTTTTCTACAGGACACTGATCCATCATACAGTAGGAGCAGCGTGTGCTTTCGGTTCCAGAGGGATATAAATATGTTTGTTTGTTTTATGTTTGGTTATCACTGTAAGCACTGTGTTTGTTACTAGTAAATACTGGATAAGTAGGAGTAATAAGGAATATTATTTTTGTTACACGGAGAGGCTTTGAGGTGTTTTCTTTTACAGTAACCTCTGTGGTCCCAGCTTTGATTGCCACAGGATCTCCCACTAAAGCAGAAAACAGCCACTGTAACATTAGGCACAGAAATGGCTGAAGATCTATTATACCACATAAAAATCCATCAAACCATTGCAATATCTGGAGACACACCACAGCCCCTCTCCCCCCCCCCCAGCTGAAACTAGTGCTGTCAGGTCCCCTCTGGCTGCCAGTGGGGGGTGGGGAGGTAGGGTTGCAAGCTCCAGGTTGGGGAACTTCTGGAGATTTGGGGATGGAGCCCAGAGAGAACAGGGATCACAGCGGGGTGCAATGTCAGGCAGTCCACCCTCCAAAGCATCCAGGTCCTTCAGGGGGACTGATCTCTGTAGTATTGAGACAAATGGTAATTCCAAGGAAACCTCAGGTCCTATCTGGAGGCTGGCATCCCTAGCTGAAACACCAGCGATGGTGGCCACGTGAGACCCAAACACAAACTGGGAGCACAATATATTTTCATCCATAGGGAAAACAGGAGCATCAAAAACAAGAACAAAAGCCATCTAATACCTTTTATTAGGGCCAATTAAAACGTCATTAAAAAGTATGAAAGCTCTTGAATTCACCAGAACTCATCAGGCAAGATGCAGAAAAATTCAAGAGGGAAAGAATAGAGGTCATGAATTTAAGAGCTTGTCTTCTCGCCATCCTGGCCAAAATCTTGAGCAAGCATGCAAATTTAAAACGGTGCTGGTGTCAGGTTGCAGCCTTGACTTTTTAGAAGCAAAAGAGCTGCTTGGCCAAGTTTTAGATCTGAAAAACAGGACTGGGAGAAAGGTTTCCGAAACCCTTTCTCTGCATTTTCCTCAATCCAAATCAGGGCTGTGCATGTCTTTTTTATACCTGGGAGCTTGTTCATGGAACTCCCAGCATTCTGCCTGATCAGGCCATTATCAATGCCAGGCTAGCTGTTTTCCAAGGAACTGGCTTGCTTGAGTGACCTTCTCAGCAAGGGTCCCACTTAGTGTTCCCTCTAAACTGAGTTAGCGTGAGCTAGCTCACAGATTTTTAGCCTCCAGCTCACACATTTTTGTCTTAGCTCAGGAAGGACGGCCCCAGAGCACACCAATTTATGCAGTAGCTCACAACTTTAATGCCAGTAGCTCAAAAAGTAGAATTTTTGCTCACAAGACTCTGCAGCTTAAGAGGGTTCCACTCCAACAAAAAAACCCATTTTGGAAAACTCTGAAGATGACTGAAAACAATTACGGGGTTAAACTGCTATGAATTATAACTTAGAGCAATAAAGGTTTTCTTCCACTTCCCTGTATGGTTCCTTACACAGAGCAGACGCAACTCTGTTTTTTCCATATATAGCTCAGCTACCCCGCTGCTGCAACTTCCCTACCCACACCCAAGCCTCAACCCACAGAACCCACTGCTGTTCTGGACAGACTGTTTCAAGAAGCCTGATAGGGTTTCACAGAGAACTTTCCATTTTGCAGCTTCTACAAGTCCTGTTCCAAATGGGCTTTCTTGTGTTCCTCACCTATACCCAGGAAATGCAACATGGCTTAGGAGGAAAAGCACAACCCCCAAACAAGTTGCCTTATTCAGTGGGGCTGGAGAAGGGCCCCGGCCTCCAGGTAGGTCCTCAGTTAAAATCTTCTCAGTGTCATGAATTCACTGAGTGGCCTTCAGCTCAGCCCCGCCCCCCTCTGGAATAAGTAGAAGCCATCCTTACAAGGGATCCTATAAAGATCATGTAGCTGAAGAGCAATGAACATTGAAGGAAAGGAAAAGTCCCCTGTGCAGGCACCAGTCGTTTCCAACTCTGGGGGGACGTTGCTTTCACAACGTTTCATGGTAGACGTTTTATGGGGTGGTTTGCCATTGCCTTCCCCAGTCATCTACACTTTCCCCCCAGAAAGCTGGGTTCTCATTTTACCGACCTCGGAAGGATGGAAGGCTGAGTCAACCTCGAGCCAGCTACCTGAAAACCCAGCTTCCACCAGGGATAAACTCAGGTCATGAGCAGAGCTTAGGACTGCAGTACTGCAGCTTTAGCACTCTGTGCCATGTGGCTCTATATGAACATTGAAAGCACAATGTAAATGCTAAGTGTATTATATACTGCTTTAAAGTTTTGCCCATAGGAGAGGCAGCCAACTGCTGGTGCCATTAAAGGCAGAAGAGCATAACATGGCACAGCTCTGGCCCCTAGAATATCTAGTCGGATCTCCTACGAAAGCCTGCTGGAAATGAACCACACTGCTCTAGCATGGCTCCCATTAATTTCACGACATTTGCAATGAAGACACCAAATACTGGCAATGAGAGAGGGTAGAGAACAGAGAGAGAAGAGGGGTGACTAAAAGGAAACATGGCTGGAGGCCAGGAAGATGGAATAGCAGGCATGCATCAACAGTGGGAACTTTCCACAGACCCTGGCTATACCTTTTGAAAAATTGAGCTTCCTAGTCATGAGGTCTAGAAACATAATCCTTTCTATTAAAAACAAAACCAGAAAGGCACACCAAGCAGGAATGTACACAAGGTCAGCAGTGTCCATGCCAACATTCCTGGTTACAACAAGAGCTGTGCCAACCTTAGAGATGTCAAAATGCAAAATTCTGCATCAGGAAAAATGCACTCTACTCCCTTTCTCTCACACACACCCTGTATACTTAATAGTCAAGTATCTCACCCACCCACCCCCGCAGATCAAAAAATTCATAGCAGAAGTTCACTCAGAATACTGATATGTCTGCAAACCAGAGGGAATCCCACATTTTTTTTTAAAAAAAAACCAACCCTAAAATTTAAAAGATAAAATTAGGGAATGAATCCCCCAACAGTAACTGTGCATGTGCAGATTGTGCCATTATAGGATACCAAACCAAAATATCATCTAAAACCGCATACCACAAAAAAGAGAAGCCACTGTGGGGCTGCAAGGGAGGGGGAAGTGGATGGGGCATGGAATAAAAGAGCAAGCAGATGCAGAGGAGGAATGCGAGGCAAAGCAGAGCAAGGAAAGAAGGCCAGGCAAGCATGGCAGTGCAAAAGGGGAGACAGCCAGGGGGAGTGGGGTGGGTGGGGAGAAAAGGATTCCTTCTTTCCTGCAAGTCCTTTCCCATTCCCAACTTGTGCATGCATGTGTATTTAACAAAAATGAACACGTCTGTATGCATTGAACATAAATTCTACTTCTGCTGCTGGAGAACTCTGTACTATACACAGAGGGAAATGAGACCCGAAGTCCAAGAACTGAATACATACTACTGACATGTTTTCAAGTTGCAGCCTTAAAAACTAAATACCTTTTGGGGGGTTTTACATGAAAGCTAAGGAAGCTGAATTTGACACCATTTTCTTTGCTTTTGACGTATAATCATGGAAACCACACAGCTCTTGCCAATAGTTTTCTGTCTTACCAAATGGCCAGTACCTAGAATTCAGCCAGATGGAAACACACCCCTCTGCCATGCATGGTTCTGGACTAAATGGACCAGCAACTGGCATCAGAATAAAGCAGCTTTTTATACCATGCCGAAGTCATTCCTGTACCACTTTACAGAGGTTACTGACCACCCACCAAGGCACAAGGATATGCAACATGATTGTCAGGCTCAGTATCAAGGTCTAAGAAACCATCAACCTGAAGTCAACCTAACTGCACCCCTCTGGCTTCATTACAAAGGGGATGAAAGTAATAGCTCCACATCTCTTTACCTTGAGACTCGATCTCAGGCTGGAACAACTGCAAGGACTGGCCTGGGAGCTCCTTTCCTGGTGAGCGTATCGGGGTTTCCACCTCAGGGGTCTCAAAATTGCCTTCCGAATCCGAACTGCCAAAGAGGAGGGGAGAGAAGGACAAATTAACCACTTCCAAAGCAGCCCTGAATACAATCTTGGGTAGGGACTTACCAACCTTCAAGAATTCTGTGGAGCAGTCAGGATATCTCAGATGAATGGCCTTGCTGGATCAAACCAAAGGTCCATCTAGTTCAGGGCTCTATTTTCACCAGCGGTCAGCCATGTGCCCCAGGAAGTTCACAGCCAGGGTAGGAAGGGGACATCCATCCCCTCCTATTTATTTCTAGCATCTTGTACTCAGAAGTTCACAGCGACTGGACATGGAGGTTCAACAGCACTATCACAGCTAAGAGCCTTTTGGTAGACCCTTCCACCATGATTCATTCAGTCCTGGAAACATGTCAAATAGACAGCAATTCTAAGCATGCACCAAATGCCTTTCCCTCAGTGAGGAGGAAAGACCGCAGTGACAACTCAACAAAACCTAGGATTCAGGATATCAGCTTCCAGGATAGGGAATGGTTGACCCAGCAGTAGCTACCATCATCATGTGTGCTGGACTTTGCCAAGCCAAAGGGGGAAAAAACAGTTTCCCCAGCACCTTGGCTGTCCCTATAGTGTTTGTTGATCTGGCTGAATAAATCGCAGCTTGTTAAATTAAACATGTTTCATGCTGTTCCCCATCTCCCTGCGTTAGATGCAATTCCACCCAGAGGGAATGGCTGAGGCCACAGCTCTTCTCAAGGGCATGCAGCCTCCACTAGCAAGCTAGAAAGGACACAGAAATGAAAAGGTAACTATTTGGTTGGGCCTGTTTTTCACTGCATGCGTGGTCCCAGCATTTTGAGAAACTCTGGATATGTGAAGTGCAAGAAAGAGGGAACAAAAGGTTAATGCCTTGGAGACACTCCCCCTCCCCAAACATAAAAGACACAGCATGAAGGTCGCCTTCTCTCTGGCAAGCACTCACACACTGTTCAAGTCCTCCCACTGCTGTGTTTATGCCCAAAGAAATCTGTCTTCCTATTTAACCCTCCCCTCGACAAGGGCATCTACTGAGGCCTGTCCCTGGGTACCAATGCCTCCCAGCAGCTGGTGTGGAGCTACCCTATGTGGGAGGTAGAGTGCCAGTAAAAGCAGAAAGAAAGAGGTTGTGACAGCCGGCACAGAGGTGGCATAGTGGTTGGCATGGATTGGAGACAGCACGCTGGACTCCATGGGAGGTGATGCGCCAGGTCAAAGGGAACAAAAGGTTAATGCCTTGGAGACATAGGAGGAACTCCCAAAATGAAGTTCCTGTAAACCCATCATTGGAATGCCTTCATTATATCTTCACAGGTTATGTGTTGGCTTGAGTGCATTAGCATTTCCCACATAAAGCCCAGGTCAGCAATTGTTTTTTCTAGATGACCTTTCTGAGGTGATGGATGGTAGAAAGAAAGCACACACACACCATCTCTTCAAAGCAGACAGTTAGCAAAAATCTACACTCCTATATCTATGTCTTGCCTCCACACACATATCTATGTTTTGCCTCAAAGGCAAAAGAGAGCAACTGGCATGCCTCAGAAGGCCAGATCCTACCCTAAGGCTACCAGCGCCCCACTCAATGTGACATGGGGTGAATGCACATCCCCAAACACTCAAGCATGTGCAATAAGGAACCGCAGCTGGCTATGGCTTCCCAGGGCATGGACACAGCTTTTTGCGAATGCGCATTACCCTTTCGCATCATCTTATTGCAGCAACACACACCAGTAGCAGTGTTGAACATGTAAAGGGTCTTTCTCCTGAACAGCTTACAGAGGTCCTTGTTTGTTGCACCTGGGTTCAAGGCAAAGCTGTGCTGAATAAATGGTTTTTAAGCATGTGTAGAGTGCCTCTCTTGTATCACATGACTGCCTACAGAAAGACCAGGGACAGAGAAAGAAGGACTTCACACCCCAAAAGGTGCATCAGATGAGCAAGATTATACCCTGGGCCTCTCGGCAGATTTGGAGGGTAGATATAATAAAGTAGCACACACAAATAGAACATACAGATGTTTAGACAAAGTTGAAACCACTGAGCATATGATTTTAGAGTGCCCTATATTCATCAAGCTGAGGGCTAATGTAATTGCCCCTTTACTTAAAAATATGGAATTATTTAATACAACAGCCCAGGTGACATGGCTACTATTGGATACAAATGATCTTGTCACCTTTTTGGTGTCAAAATTTACAAGAGCAATAATTAAATACTAGGGAAAGGCCTTTTCTATTTCTATTTTAATTTCTGCTTAAGGCAAGAGCTGTATGAGGTATACATACCCCTTGGGCCTTCTAATTTTGCCAGCCACATAACAGATTAGTTGGTTTGACCATTTAAAAGCAAGGCTTTATCTTAACAAGGCTTTCTTCAAGAGTTTTGTTTTCCCTCTCCTTTGTCAACTCAGTCTCAGAGCAAGTGGTAAGGAGCAAAGAGCCTCTGAGCATGAGCAGACAGCCACTGACTGCCACAACCAGCCCACGATACCTGAACTGTTATTAGAGGGAAGAAATTCTGTTTGAAAAGGTGAAGTGGCTTTCAGACAAACCTGGTTCCTAAAAAAGAACTCTTGGGATTTCACCCTGTCTCCCAAAAGTGGGTTGTTTAGTAAACCATGACGCACATTCCTGAGGTGTGGTCTCTCAGAATATTGCAGAATACACTTCTCTTATCACAGAGTACCTAGGGCATGCCCAGCGTTGTGTTCCCCCAGCAGTAGGACAAACGCATTTTGCACATGCTCAGAGGGCATTGCTTCGGTAATACATTCCACTCCTTCAGAGTTGCACACATGCATTCTGATCAATCTCAGCAGCTTAAACCCTGGCTCAACATGATTCACCAACAAATAAAAAAGCTACTTCATGCATTGTATTACTTAAACGGTCATCTTAGCAGATGTATATCACAGGGGCACATTCATAAGGGAGCTCAGACTGGGTACACCTGCAATTTCAAAGGCCAGTGTTCCCACACATACATTTCCTATTCGCTCGGTGCAACATCAAGCAACGACTCCACTGAAAGTATTTCGAGCTCAGGTCAGCTGAAGCCCTCTGGCCGCATCCGCTACAGCAGTCCAAACACGCACGTGTGAACCGTACATCCCTAAAGGTTACCACCCCACCCCCGACCCGCGCACACCCCTGTGAGCCAACCCGCCAGCCAGGCCGCTGAAGGAGAGGACGCCCAGCAGCCGCAACCCCGGGTTCGCCTCTGCGTCATGTGGGAAAGGGCCAAGCCAGGCACGTCGAGGCGGCGCGCACTTGCCTGAGACTCAGCGACTTGGTGTCCGCCTGCGCGGCGGCGTCCTCCTCGTCGGCGTCGAGCTCCAGCCCCGGCGCCGCCTGAAGCTCCCCGTCTCCGCCGGCGGCCAGGGCATCCTGCTCGGGCCCCCCGCCGCCTCGCACCGCCGACCACGTCCACTTGGCCCACTGCACGGGAGACAGCAGCTGCCACGACGCGCTGAACGCCATCGGGGCGCCGCCGCAGCGCCTTCAAAATGGAGGGGCGGCAGGGCGAAAGAAGCGCCAGTCTTGCGGCGGGGCCGATCCGGCGCGGATGTGGTTAGCCCGGAGCCAGCGGCTTCCTCCCGCCCGGGCAGGCTGCCTGCGGAGGCGCGCCGGAGGAACTGCTGCCGGCTGGTGGTGCAGCGCGCCCTGCTGCTCTCGCCCGGCGCCGGGTTAAGCGCGCCCAGCCCGCCTGCCTCGCCCCTGTCCCTGCGCTGGGGAAGCAGCTGGAGGCGGCGGCGGCGGCCCCTCCCCGAACGGTCAGCCCATTCCTACCCTGGCAGCAAAGGCCGCCCTCGGCGCTTCTCGCAGGGCTGTGGTGGCCGCCGGTGCGCTGCCTGCCTGCCTCGCAGCACCAGCCCGAGCCACAGCAGGAGCTTCCCGAAAAGCAGCCTTCCCCCCCCCTCCCCAACCTTCAGACTGCGCTGCGGGGAGGGGCGAGGGCAAACCCGGCAGGCAGCGGGAGAGGGAGGCTGCAATGGCGCCCCCTGCTGCAAGCGCTCGGGAGCCCTTCACACGTTACTTGACGAAGACAAACCCCGACACCTAAAACAATGCACGTGTGAATTTAGCATGCAGCCAGGCTGCAAACGGATGCACAGTATCCAGGCGCTAGCAATGACTACACGGCAAACGCAGACTCGCCCCCACCTAATTTGCAAAATGGCTTTCAGTTCACAGAGATCATGCTCATAGGGCAGAGGAATAGCAACACCCCTGGAAAAACATCCTGAAGGCACTTACAAGCACATGAATCACACCTGAATCAAAAAAGTGAGCCAACTCCTACATTATAATCTCTGTGTGGTTGCCAGTGCCACCAAAAACAACTTCTATTTTTGCTTAATCAAAGAATCCCACAGCATCTTCATCAAGTGTCCAAACAGAAACCAGGTGATAGATCACCTAGAACCCTGCTTGATCCAGTGCTGTTAGAGGAATCACTCGCAGTCTTTTTTTTTATGCATTTCTCTGAATATTGCATATATTTTGGCCACCACTTAGCAAACCCCACCTACTGGACATGGATTTTGATAGCTACCATGCACAAGTGGAGCTTAGCTTCCAAGCAAAACTACTTTGCTTTTTATTGTGAGCATATATCCAGACAATCACCTTCCAGGGCAACAATATTAAAATCACTAATGTTAGGGTCAATATGACACATGCAAAGAAACCCAAAGGCTCACAGCTGAAAATTACTGGCAAACAATTTTACAAAATTGTGAATGTAATTATTCAGAAATTCCAAATGTGCAGAATAAACAATAGCAATTTCATATATGTTTGTTCTTTTTGTCTTCACTTTGACCTGACAAACTCCCAGTGAAACCAAGAGACAGCAAAACAGTTCAAAACAAGTTCAACTCCACTGCAATCATTTCAGTGATTCAGAAGCAAAACCAGCGCTCTTCTTTAGAGATTGTCAGTGGCATCAAGGCTGAACCCCAATTCTCTAAATTAATCACAGGGCCGCAAGCTGGAGCCGGCCGTTTCACACAGAGGCTTCGTCAGACATTCATACTGGGGTTGTGCAAATTATCATATCTAATAATGAAAGCTGTTGTTAGCCATACAATTTCAGTTTGCCACAAAAATTTCTACAGTAAAAAAGTTTTTTTGAAAAATCAGACACAGACTTACATTAACACTCCATTCAAAAGCATTTTGAATCAAAGGTACTGGCTCCTACCAGGACATCCAAAAAGAACTCCTGGGAGTCTCACAGTCTAAAAAGTCTCAATTGAACACAGCTGGGAATATGCCACAAAGTACTTAAAGGTACAGAACGCCAGTTCATAAACATAAGCTTTATACAGAAAACAACAGGAGGAATGTAGAAACATTTACAAATAATACCAGAAGTGATGTAGGAACAAATTCACATCTTTAAATCAGCAAATTGCACCTTACAAATAGCAGGAAAAGTCTAAATTCACATTTAGACCATTGGGGGCAAGGATAAAAGACCAAAAACTCTCCTCCATGAGTAATACTCTCCGTACATCTTGTTCCAGATCCTTCATGCTTATACGGAACAAAGAACTTGAAGTCCTCTGCTCCATGGCCCCTGTCTACAAAGTGGCTGACAAGAGGGGTGTCGGGCACAGCCAGACGAACTCATGATTTGTGCTCCAAAATCCTAGTCTTCAGTTGACATGTAGTGTTTCCCACGTACCATTTTGGACATGGGCAAACCAGGCAGTAGACCACCCGGTGCATTCGGCAATTACTGAAATGTTTAAGGGTGACATTCACCACACTGAAGCTCTGAAACTCTTTTCCTTGCAAGGACTGAGGGTAAACTGAACAGCCAGAGCACTTAAAGTGACCAACTGTACTTATTTATAGATGTACTTCCTTCTGGTCTCAATCTTGCTCTTACCAAATGATCCCAAATGCTCTTAGTACATCTAAAACCCACTAAAGGTCTAGTCTCACATCCTGGCACATCAGACAATAAGCGCCAATGCTTATAGATGACCCTACGGATGGACTCAGACACCGGAGTGTAATCAAAGGCACAAGATAATCTATTTTGTTTGCCATCATCATTTCTTCTAGATCTTAAGAGTGCTTCTATGTACACACCCCGTCTTTCTTATGGCATTACTTATAACCTCTCTTGGGTATCCTCTTCTTAACAGATCTTGTGTCAGTCTGTCACATTCCCTCTTAAAACCCTGTGTTTCAGTTGCATTGCACTTCACCCTGAGTAACTGCTCATAAGGCAAATTTTGCCTCAAATGTTTTGGGTGGAAGGAACTATATTTTAGATAAGAGTTTTTATCTGTTGGTTTTTGGAATGGTTTCACCGCTAAGCTGTCATTGCCATTTCTATAGACCATTAACATCCAGGAAATTTACACTTTCATTCTGCCCTGCCCGGAATACTTAATATTGTGATGAATGCTATTCAACCAGTTAACAAAAGGATCTAGGGTCTCCTGTCTCTCAGGATTGCAAAGATGTCATCAATGTATCGAAAATACATAATTATATTGTTGTAAATGCATTTCTCTGAAGATAGCATACATTTTGGTCGCAGCTTAGCAAACCCCACCTACCTGACATGGATTTTGGTGGCTACCGTGCACAAGTGGAGTTTAGCTTTCAAGGAAAACTACTTTGCTTTTTATTGTGAGCATATATCCAATCACTTTCCAGGGCAACAATATTACAACCACTAAAATCACTATTGTTAGGGTCAATATGACAGCAGACATTCAGTGACAGGTTAGACTGACTGTCAGCGTGAAAGCTTCTGAATTCCTGTTCTTGTCAAGGGTCAAACACACAAGAAGTTCAAGCTTGATCCACTCACACTTTGGATTGGAAAGGAATTAACTGTTGGATCGGCACAAAACTAGCCAGTTTGTTAGGGGCTGAGCAGGAAAACATTTATGAAACAAGGATCACATGTAGTTCCATCCCAACAGAGAAAAGCTCAAGGGTGAGAGGTATTGACCTATTACATGCTGTTCTAAAATCACTTTTAGACTGAACATGAAACGGGTACTTGTGTTTGCCAGCATAACCTTGTGTGTGTGTGTGTGTGTGTGTGTGTGTGTGCAATGCTTACATTTAAGAAACTCTTTCTGCATCCAATCGTGTGCTACAGATGCCTTGTGAGCAGCATTCTTACAGTGCAATCATATGAGATACTCCAGTCAAAACCCACTGAAATCCATTAAGTTCAACTGGTGTAGCTCCACATAGAATTGCACTATCAGTGACACTGGTCAGGCCCACATGGCCTCACTTTTGCCCTATGTAAGCTGGGAGTGTGCTGTAGGACACACCCAAGACTCCACTGCCACTGCATATCGCTGGACAGGACTGATCGTACAGGCTCCCCTGACTTTCTGGGAAGGTTGTCACTGAGCACTGTCCTTCTCTCTGAGCAGTAGTTGCCTTCAACCTTTTCAGACTCCAGACTCACCTTTAAGCTCAGCCCACCAGGTGTGACACACCTTTAACTATTTCTTTGCTTCCCCCCCCCCCTACACACACACTCACTTTTTCCTTATCTCCTTCCATACTCTCCATCTTTTGGTCCTGCTTTCTCTTTCCCATTCTTTGAACATTTATTTTTTTAAAGAGATGCATGTTGACCCTATCTGGGGTCCCAAATCACCAGCTGGAACCCCTTTGAGGAACCGCAGAGCACCCTGGACACAGCTGGAAAGCTGGAAAGTAAAGAAAGGCTGTCTGGAACTTCACACACGCAAGAATAGAGAAGCAGTTGGGTTGAGACAGAGGCAATTTCTCTCCTGTAAGGCAAGGACAGAAGCAATGACTTTGGTTTGCCAGGCCTGAACATCTGTAGATAAAGACTGAGTTATTAGCTTTAAAAGACCCCTTGCTCTGGCATCAAGCTTCACTTTGCAAAAACAAAAGGAGAAAACCAAAAATAAGAAGAGATAAGCAATTTATTATAAAGAAAACTAAGTCCTGTAGGGGAAAAAACCATATGTCAAGATACTCATAAAAATCCTGACATGGTTTATGCTTCCTACAAGCTCTTCGGGGGGAGACCAAAGTGATGGATCACTCAGCTGAAGCCTTCATGGTAAACAGGGTCTGAAATTACCACTCTCACACACAGAGAAACCAAACAGCACACACAGAAGTACACACTTGAGGATAACCTTGCAACTGATTCGAAGGTCTATTGTTGTAGCTTGTTCCCCCTCCCCCCATCATGTCCTTGAGCTATTTACATTCTTGACTTTCTCTCCCCCCCCCCCATGCAACACATTGCCCTAGCTGAAGGTGCAGCAAGAAAATGAAACAAGGCTAGGGATCCAAGCCTAAGGCTGTATTCACTCACTTCTGAATACTGTGTTTCCATTGCCCTACAGTAACTATTGGCAACTGGATCGGCTCATCAACACAGGAAAATCCAGTGGTGAAATGACTGCTATAGTGCAAAAAGAAGGTATTTGGATGCAGCCTAGTTAGTCAATTGACCACTCCACTGCAGAAGGGTATCAAAAGGACTAACACTAAAGGTGTATTTCAGCACTTTTAATGCTGCGTGTGTGTAATGTGCAGGGGATATGATTGCAAAATTCATTTTTTAGAAAAAAAAAATCAACACACTATCCTAAATAATTATGGACCTATCTATACATTTGTGAAGAACCACGATGGATGAGACTCATCTAGATAAGCACGTTTCTAAAAAAACCCACTTCATCACAGAACATGAAAAGCTACTGCTTGCAAGTTGCCACACAGGATCTTGTAAATGCAAATATCAAAAATTAATGAACTGGGGAAGTGGGAGTCATAAATGGGTGAGGAGGTCAATGCATGCCAAGATTATTACTGCAGTGATATCTTAATATTATGCATGATGCCACAGCTCTAGGCTAGGAATTCTAGACATGTAACTTGACCATAAAAAGAGGCACTGGTGCAAAAACTTTCAGAGCAGTGGCAATCCCATTTCATCTACTAGACCTATTCCCCTCCCAGGTCCCTCCCAGGTGCAGTTCCCTCCCTTCCAGCTCTACTCTGGTTCTGTTCCAGTGTTCCTTCCTCCCACCAACTCCCTGTGCCCGCTGGACCTAACTGTACATCCCTCCATTCCTAACTCCTTGCCTTCCTCTTTCAGGCACAATGTGAACTCTTGGAGATCACCCCCCTCCCTATGCCTGTGTGTATGCAGACATCGCTTCAGGAGAGGTGGTCCCTTCAGTTCATCAGGGTCAGTTTTTGCTGGAATATGATTTTTGTTTCGTTTTTTTAAAATCTGCACAAGGATCAGCTTTTGAATGGAAGATATGCCCTCAGCAAGCCCTGCTTGAAGATTCTGCTGCAGGTGCAAAGAAGCACCTTTGAATAAATTAGCCCAGTTTAGTATATGGGTGGGAAGGGTGTAATGCCACAGACAAAGGAAAGAGAGATTTATTACCCTCACATGAGCACCACAGACCAGGAAGGAGCAAACGGGTTGTTCCAAATGCTGGCATTATCTCTCCTGTGAGGCAACAGCAGAGGCCACAGCCTCAGCTTTCCAGGCCCCGAGACACTGCTAAGGAGGACTGATGGTTGTCAGCTAAAATACTCCCATTGCTGTGCATGGTTTTGGAAAACAGAGAAAGTGAAAATAGTACAAATGTAGTTTATTATAAAATACGAATGTCCACGAGAGGACTCTAGAAAAAAGACGCTAGGTATTTTAAGATTTATATCAACTCTTCTTCGAGGGAGGGAGAATGACATTTTTAAAAGCTTCAGTAGGCAACCTCACAAGGCCAAGCTAGAGGGAGGGGGGGCACGTCTGTTATTTACAGGACTGAAGAATCTGCTTTCTACCCTTTGTCTTTTTAAAGTTAGTAACACCCATCCTGATTAAGAGTTCCAATGGGGCTGAAACCTTATACAAGGTTTAATGTCAACTTGGTTGGGTCCTTATAAGGTAACTCATGTATTTTGTTCTCGGTTTTGTCTGCCTTGTTCTTGCCTAAAAACGGAGTGGGGGAGAAATTGAACCATCCTAACCTCCCCACATCTTGTGGATGTAGGCTTTGCTCTCCCAGCCTGATTTCAACAGAAGCAGTGAATCAAGCAGGGGAGAAAAATGAATTGAAGCAACAGAGATTTGTGGGTTGTACTCATCTCTCTTTTGGTATAAAAATTAGACTCCACCCCTACCCCCAGTATACACACGAATGAAGTGGATGGGAACAAATGAACACAGCTGCCCCAATGCATCTAGCTTAGTCCTCTTTTAACTATAAGGAGGCTGGGAGGAGCTACTCCTGTATCATAGCAGCCAATGGACTGAAATCCTGATCCTGAGCATGTCCCAAATAAGTACCACCAGTTTCAGTGGGGCTTAATCCCAAGGAAATGCATATAGGCTTGCTAATTGAGCTGTCTCAACTGAAATATCAAATATAAACACACCAGCTTTTCTAAAGCCAGCCAATCTGTGGGACTCAATTCCCTTGCCTCTCCCAACATCCCATTTGCAATATGTAAATAAAGATATTGATCTACTTTATAGAACTGTTGAAAGGCTTACTGAGTTGATTATTTAAAGGGCTCTGAATGCCTGAAATGTGATGCATAAATGCTGAGTGTTGCCGAGTTCTGCTCTTTACAGAGGCTGTAAGGCATGGTGGGCATGTGGACCAGGTGCCAGGAAAGGGCATTTGGACCATGATTAGACAGAAGGCAGCCCCATAGCTTGGCTTCATCACAGTGCCTGGCCTATGCTTCTGCCAGCCTCTCCAGGGCTGATTTGCTGCCAGCTCCTGGGCTCATTAAAGGGAACTAAAACCTCCCAGATAAGTACCCTGCAGTTTTACTGCCATTTTCTGGAAAGCTATTCTTATATGGCAATGCAGTCAGTAACCTTGTGTACTAGGTTAATGATACCTCAGATCTTGCCCCAAATTCTATAACTTGGACATAGAACATGTAATCTAATGTGATGAGTAGAGTTCATCTGATCATAAGCAGAGTATATTTACTTTATTGTTTTATAACACTAGCCTTCCTTCAGGGAGATGTTCAAGAAGGATCCAGGAAGGGCATCCCACCTGGGGGCTGCCAAGTGGCAACCCTACCTAACAATCAGGTAGTTTCTTCCAGCTGAGCAGACCAAAATAGCTTTGTCTGCTTTTGGGGAATCAAGTTTGTTTAGAACTGTAAACCTTCCCCCTCAGTTACCAGATGTTCTTGGGGTAGCAAATGTAAAGGCTTTTGTTTCACTGCCTTGAGGAAAGTTTTTGTGGTGAGTGAGGGAAAACATGGAAGTCACTGATGCAGCAGTTGTAAGCAGCAGAAAAGATTTATTTATTTTCAGGTTCTTTTTCAAAGAACAGATCAGCTGCATAGTTTTCCAGATAGTCAAAGGAGAAATCTGGCCAAGGCACATAAATTTAAGCTAGTTATGGCTTCTGAGTATGACTTGAATTTTCTTTAATGCTTTCAGACTTTCACCGACTAGTCACTAAGTTCTTTCACACACATTCCACCCACAGCAGCTTGCCATTTCCAAAGAGTCAGACCTAACTGGTACAAGATCTGCTCATCACCAGAAACAGGCCTAACAATAGGGATGCCAGGTCTTACCTGCTCACTGGTGGGGAGGTGGGAGGGAGCATTCCAGGAGTGGGAGGCAGGGCGACATTGCCACACACAATGCCCCTGGTGTGATGACACCGCTTCTGTGTGATGATGTCATCATTCCAGGGACATCACACCAGGTTGTGGCTGTTGGGTATGGGGCTTCCCCTGCTGGCCAGGAGCCTGCAAAATCAGGGGATCCTCCATTCCCACCTGGGAGCTGGCAACCCTGCCTAACAACCAGGTACTTTACGCTCCCAGAGGCAGAGCTAAAACATTCTGTTACACTACTAGGCAGAGTTAACCTTTGGTCTTTGGCTGAGGGAGACTCAAACACCCTCCTTGAGGCAGATATGAACTCCCTTTGGGCCTCCCTAAAACATTCCATCTGCAGCCCCCATTTTGAAAGGTGGCTGGATGCTGAAGCAGCACTCCCATAGGCTCAGGGATGAAATAGCTGAGAGCTGTTTTTCCCTTCAAGAGCAGAACAGCTTCCTTTCAGTCACAGGCAGCACTGTCTTGAGTTGAAGCACCCTTGTCTAGAAAGGTCTGTTGCTCCAAGGCGGAGAAAAGTCAAGTGCAGTGGCTTAAGACACTGGTTCAGATCTTTGCTCAAAGCAGATCAGAAGACCTTGGGCCTGTCACCATCTCTCAGCCTAACCTACTTCACAGGAGAACAAAGTCTGAGTCCAGCGGCACCTTTAAGACCAACAAAACTTTGGTCTTAAAACCCTACCCACCTGAATCTACTTCACAAGGTTGTTGTGAGGATGGAAGACAAGACTATACATCTGAGTTCATTGGTGTCAGGGTGGACTAATAATTAAATAAAAGCAGGTTTCAACACAGGGTTTGAAAAGAGTCTCCTTCTTGGGATGGGCTGGCTGATTGATGCAAATGTCTGACACAGAACTTATGAAGCTGCCTTCTACTGAATCAGACCTTTGGTCCATCAAAGTCAGTATTGTCTTCTCAGACTGGCAGCGACTCTCCAGGGTCTCAAGCTGAGGTTTTTCATGCCTATTTACCTGGACCCTTTTTTGGAGATGCCAGGGATTGAACCTGGGACCTTCTGCTTCCCAAGCAGATGCTCTACCACTGAGCCACCGTCCCCTGACACCAGTTTTGATTACTTCACTGCATTTAAGAGCCACACATGGCCCGGCAGATAACAGCACCAAAGCAAGAAGAGCTGCTGTGACTGAGCCAGGGCCTCCACCCACTGTCAGCAGTCAAGCTGCTGTTCAGTGGATTCCTTAAAATCAAGACCGGTTGGATGAGGACCCAGAAAAGCTACAGCCAGTCAGGAGGAGGCAGAAGCTGGCACCATCCTTCTATTGTCCAGGCAGTACAATAAGTGCTGCCAAGAAGGGAGCCTCCCACCAGCCAAGCAAGAGAAGAGGGGGAGGAAAGAGCGGCACTGACAAAAAGCATTCGGGAAGTTCTCCCTCCTAATCCTGCATATTTGAAAAAGTCTAGAATGACTCAGTCAGAGAAATGCTTTGAGCCCATGAGAAGAAGCACTATTCTCTCCTTCTAAGTCTCTGTTGAGAGACAGTTTGGTGTAGTGATTAAGAGCAGAGGACTCTAATCTGGAGAACCAGGTTCAATTCCCCACTCCTCCATGTACAGCCAGCTGGGTGACCTTGGCTCAGTCATAGTTCTCTCAGAACTTTTCCAACCTCACCTACTTCACAGGGTGTCTGTTTTGGGGAGAGGAAAGGCAAGAAGATTGTAAGCTGCTCTGAGACTCCTTCAGGTAGTGAAGGGTGGGGTATAAAACCGACTGTTCTTCTGTCTCCCTCACAAGCCACATCCAACCAGTTCAATGGGATCCAGGGTGAAAACACAGTGAGGATGCCCACATACTCTTGCAGGAGCTACACAGATGGGTTCCTGCTTTCCAAAGCAAACTTGTTAGGTCAGAGTGAATGTGTGACCTCTGGTAGAAGAGTCAGGATTTCTTATCTTGCACACACCTTGTCTCCTTGGTGTCCCTCCTGGTCTATCGCTTGCTTTGCTACTGAACTCTGTCCTCTGACTTTGGGATCTGCTTTCATTCCCGTGGTCATAGATCTCCCACCATCTCTAAGCAAACTACAGCTGCAATCACGTGGGGGTGGTTTGCTGCGTTCCTTCTGTCACTGCGGCAAATGCAGAGGCATTCACAACAGCAATGGAAGAACGAAACTAGAGTCCAGGAGCGCCTTAAAGACCCGCAAAATTCTCCAACGGTTGTGAGTCAAAGCTCATTTCATCAGATACAAACAAGAATGAAGATCCATCAACTGTTATATCCAGGGCAGAAGGTGAGAGGGGTGTTACAAAGAAGGGACAGCTGGAGTCAGGCTGCAGAGGTGCAATGCAAAATATAATCAATCAGCTTGATTAGAGAGCACACCTACCTACTTGAAACTATCTCAGGGCTTTTTTAAAAGCAGGAACGCACAGGAATGCAGTTCAGTCTGGCTTGGCAGCGGGGGTGTAGCTGAATATGCAAATGAGTTCCTGCTGGGCTTTTTCTACAAAAAGCCCTGTGTGGAACAATGGTGACATCAGGGAGTATGGCCTAATAGGCAAATTAGTTCCTGCTGGGCTTTTTCTGCAAACCCCCCTCCCCCCTCCGAACTATCCTCATGAGTGGTGACAGTGTATCCACACAGAAGTTTTGTCCCGTACTCTCCTTGGGGCCCCCCAACAAAAAGCTTTAAATAATTGGCATAGTGGTATAGCATAAAGCTACAGCAATGTAACATTAACATTAAAAGCAATATTTAAAGAAAACTAGCCCTCCAGGGACGTGGGGGGGGGGGAAGATGGCTTGAAGGGCTGGGATAAGTAAAATAGCGCTGATGTGTGCAGGACCTGTGAAAATGCACATCTTTCCATCAAGGACATGATGTACCAGGTTCTGGCTGGTGCACAGAAAGATCCCCTCACTTGACTCCATTAGGCATTGTTTCTGCTTCCACCAACGGCTGTTGCAGCTACCCTCGGGATCTGTTCTTTCTTAATCAAGACTCTTCTCTTGAATGCAGAAGGCTCTTCTTTTGTGCGCATAATGGAAGACGGCACAGACAACACACAGAAACTTGCTATTTTTTCCCATCGGTAACTGGGTGGATTTCAATCTTTGCCTTGTTGTAGCTGATGCCAGCTGGGGACCATATTCCTCTGACCTGTCACTGTGCCAAGGAAAGGCAGCTGCTTGAGCAATAAATATGAGAAAGCTTCTTTCTTGTAACAAGTTCACAGCTGGACAGAGAAAGGAGAACCTTCAGGCAAGGCCCTTGCAGCCCCTTCTTAAGATAAGCATGAAAAGATCATCATATATCGGCATTAGCAGATGATCCTCTTCCCATTTAAGTCCTATTTCTGAGGGCCTTCCCTTTGCTCTAGAAATGGTCTTTCCAGAAAGCCTGTAGGCCTCATTAACATCCCAGCCAACATGACAAGAATCTCCAAGGTCACTGACTCATCTCTGAATAGCTGTATACCATACAATGTATGGAATGAGAGAAAGGAGAAGATCTTAGCAGAAGAAGAGTGGGTCTTTATACCCTGCTTTTATCTACCTTAAGGAGTCTCAAAGCAGCTTACAATCACCTTTTCCTTCCTCTCTCCACAAGAAAAATAAGATATTGGATTTATATCCTGCCATCCACTCTGAATCTCAGAGTCACAGAGCGGCTCACAATCTCCTTTATCTTCTCCCCCACAACAGATACCCTGTGAGCTGGATGGGGCTGAGAGGACTCTCACAGCAGCTGCTCTTTCAAGGACAATCTCTGCCAGAGCTATGGCTGACCCAAGGCCATTCCAGCAGGTGCAAGTGGAGGAGTGGAGAATCAAACCTGGTTCCCCAGATAAGAGTCTGCACACTTAACCACAACACCAAACTGGCTCAAACACCACAACGGGCACCTTGTCAGATAAGTGGGGCTGAGAGAGTGCTGAGTGAACTGTGACTAGCCCAAGGCCACCCAGCAGGTTTCACGTAGAGGAATGAAAAATCAAACCCAGTTCTCCAGATAAGTGTCACTCTTAACCATGCTGGCTTTCAGGGATGGTACTTGCATGGGAGACCACCAAGAAAAGCTGTACAGAAGAAAGCAATGGCAAACCACCTATGCTTCTCACTTGTCTTGAAGGCCCCTTGCTGGGGTTGCCATGTTGGTTGCTTGCAACTTGACAGCATATACAGCATAACATGGTGGTTAGAGATAAACTAGAATCCAGTACAATTACAGTTCTATCATGGAAGCTTGTTGGGTGATCTTGGGCCTACTAGCTAGATAGTGGTTGTAAGAATAAAATGGACTGTTGTAATCTGTTTTGGATCAAAACTGAGGTGAAAAGCAGGGTATATGTTAAAGCTCACAAGTAAGCTTCCTGTTTAGGAAGATGGAGACATACAAATATGTACCAGCAGAGAGAGCTTCCTCACAAGAGCATTCCAGAAGGGTAGAACAGTTTGACCCAGCTCCCAATATCTACTTGAGATCATTTCCATAAGCAGCATAACACTGCAACAATTGTTCCTGACACAGAAATGAGTATCTTCATGTTTTGGTTCTTTGTTTTTTAAGGTGGCTGATGTATACCACATGGTCAACATTCATTCAGATGATTCAAATGGGAGCCCTGAGAAAACATCTAATCAAAGTCAACACAGACAGAGTTGTCCTGATTCTGGCTTGGATCTTGTTGAGTATTTCCTCTGACCGAGGGATTGCTCTCAGCAGAATGTGTCCTCTGAACCCCCACTGCAGCCCCAAATGCTGCTCCTAGGGGATAAGAGATCTTCCATAAACAACACAGCAGGGGTCAGTGTGTGTATGTGGTGGGAGATGGCAAAAATCTCTACCATTTTCAGAAATATTTTACTTCCTGAAACAGACAAGACACTGGGAGATCCATTACTGAATCTTCCCAATGGTTCCTGAAGAGCATTTCCAGCTGCATATAGCCCCAATTTGGGGCACACAGAAAGGAAAGAAGGGGTTTAATTCTACTTCTACACAGTTACACTGAGACTGAACTACTATTGGGTTTTCCCTCTGAAGGTGGTTCAGAAACTTCCACTGGTGCAGAATATAGTTGCTGCTAGAATGCTAACCAGGACCATTGTGACTGGAAGAGAGGAACACTCTCCTGTATTAGATTCACTCCACTGCCTGCCTATTCACTCCTAAACCCAGTTTAAATTGCTGTTTGATACCTTCAAAATCCTAAAGATAGCAAGATATCTAAGGAATAATTTCCTACCATGTGTTCCTCTCAAGAACAACTTCCTACCATGTGTTCCTCCCACTCTACTGCAATATTTATCTGAGACCCTGCTGTTCTTCCTTCACTTTTTAGAGGAGCGGTGGGTGGTAGCTAGAAGCAAGATATTTTCAGTTGTGGCCCCTCAAATTGAGAATGCCTTCCCCTTGAACAAAAATGCCTGAAAATATATAAATAAGAGAGACCAAGCTTTTTGGTCCAGGGACCTTTGTGCTGGACTTATTCCATAAAACGTTTGTGTATGCTGTCAGTATGACCCCTACATGGCACAAAACTGACAGGTTGTTCTTGCAGAAAATTCCCCACATGACTTCTATCACCTGCAGCTCCTTTAGTCCCCAAATTCCTGCAGAAAACTATGCAAGGGTGGTCCTCTCCTTCTGTTCATCTTCTAAAAACTTGTGTTTTGGCAAGGCTGGTTACTGCTTTTAAGGCAGAGCTGGATTAGATCTCCACTCTGGCAGGAGAACACCAATGTTGTCTTGTTGCTCTGTTCCATTCATAGGGATTATTGATTTTACTGATTTCATTTTAGGTATTTATTCCCCTCCTTTTCTCTTTAATGAAGATGCAAAGTGGCTGACAACATCCTTTTCTCCTCCTCCATTTTATTCTCACAACAACAACCCTGTGAGGTGTTAGGCTAAGAGAACAAAAGAGAGACTGGACAGAGAATCACCCAGAGAACTTCTTTGGCATAGATGAAATTTGAAGTCAGATCTCTCCAATCCATGCTGACTACCTGTAATTCATTCTGATAGGGTCTTGCAATTCATTGGGTCACTTTTTTCTAAAGCAAATCATTCCACTCCCAAATAAGCAGGGAGGGGGGAAAGCATTCATGAACTTGTGGTATAAATGCTACCATTTCATTATTAGATGCTTTTGAGGCAAAGCTCACTAGAGGGCGCTTCAAGATGATTTTTTGGAACAGGGGGAAAACTGGAAGAGAGGAACACTCTCCCCTACCCTTGAAGTCAGAATAATAAAAAGCAGGCATGTGATTTTTTTTTAAACAACCTGACACACTGAAAGCAACCCCTACAATCTGAAACCCTGTCTCACCCCACTGGCAGAAGGACTGAGCACGCACATCCCCTTCAGCATAGAGTTTTGCAGTAACCGTAGTTACAAAACATTTTTTTGCTGTTGCTAAGGAACATGGAGTGGGAAGAGGCCCTGATGTGGCTCTGAGAAAGCCTGTGAACACATATAGGCAGAGACAGCTACAGTCAAGAGATTCAAATGATGGCTTCCCTCCAGAGCACAACTGCTTGCAAGGAGGTCCTACAGAAATCAGTGAGACTTTCTTCTAAGTAAACATGCCTAGAAATGAGGCTGCATATCTCCATTAACCAGTGAGGAGACTTTTCCAGCTATAAACAAGGGGTTTGGTGCAAAACAGACAACCCCTGGTTCTTGACTGCTTAAAATTGTAGTGTTGTCATCTGGAAATATAAAATATTTGTTTTTCAGCCCTGGGTATGAAAACTGCAGGAACAGAATCTCATCTGGTATAGGATGCAGCGTGCGGGGAATCCTAAGTATTTTTAGAAGGAGCACATTTTGTGGCCCTTCAACCCTTAGAGAAAAAAATATTGAAAAGGTACAGACAGTAAATCTCTTAAGGAGGCTCTCAGAAAGCGGAGCAAGAATGTCAGTGGTTGCCGAATATATGCCCTGTACCATCCATCCTCCACTCCACCCTCTACCATCCCTTGGTCTCTATGTCTCTCCTATCTCAGTACTTGTAATGAACTAAAGGAACTTTACAGTCTGAGCCAAGAGAGATACTTAGTATGCTCAGGTCTCAGAGACCTCTTTTTGCACAGACGAGAACAGGGGTGCATAACATCATTCCTTTCCCCATGACTGCATGCAGGATGAAGCTTCTGGACTATATGGATGCAAGCGCTGGACAAGAAACTGGTTTCCTGCTTTGCCAAGCCAATTGAAAGGTATGTTCCTCTGTTGCATTTCAGTGCTCTCAGCAACTTGCCTTAAAGAGTACACCTGTAGTTTAGTAGCAGAACACCTGTTTTGCATCAAACACCCCATCTCCAATTAAAGGGTCTCAGGCACTGTTCATCTTGAAACAGGCACTACTTGACTGATATTCTGGAGAGTTGCTGCAAATCAGCATAGACAATACTGTGCTATTTAAAACAATGCTCTAATTTGGTATTAGGCAGTGTCATGTTTCACATGCCCTGGGCTGGAAAACCCACACTCCAAGTTTAGATTCAGGTATGACTGTCTATGGCTCAGAGAAGTACCTTCCTATAAGATTGTTCAGTTTTGGGCACCACATTTTAAGAAGGGTATAGACAAGCTGGAACGGGTCCAGAGGAGGGCAACAAAGATGGTGAGGGGTCTGGAGACCAAGTCCCAGCTACAAATACAAGTTGATGGGGTGTGAACTGGCAGAGACTGACCAAGAGAGAGATCTTGGGGTTGTGGTAGATAACTCACTGAAAATGTCAAGACAGTGTGCGATTGCAATAAAAAAGGCCAACGCCATGCTGGGAATTATTAGGAAGGGAAACAAATCAGTATCATAATGCTCCTGTATAAATCGATTATGTGGTCTCATTTGGAATACTGTGTACAATTCTGGTCACCGCACCTCAAAAAGGATATTATAGCATTGGAAAAAGTCCAGAAAAGGGCAACTAGAATGATTAAAGGTTTGGAACACTTTCCCTATGAAGAAAGGTTAAAACACTTGGAGCTCTTTAGCTTGGAGAAATGTCAACTGCGGGGTGACATGATAGAGGTTTACAAGATTATGCATGGGATGGAGAAAGTAGAACTTTTCTCCCTTTCTCACAATACAAGAACTCGTGGGCATTCAATGTAATTGCTGAGCAGTCAGGTTAAAATGGATAAAAGGAAGTACTTCTTCACCCAAAGGGTGATTAACATGTGGAATTCACTGCCACAGGAGGTGGTGATGGCTACAAGCATAACCAGCTTCAAGAGGGGATTGGATAAAAATATGGAACAGAGGTCCATCAGTGGCTATTAGCCGCAATATGTATTGGACTGGATGGGCCATTGGCCTGATCCAACATGACTTCTCTTATGTTCTTAAGTCCTATGAGAAAAGGTTGAAGGAGCTACGGGTGTTTAGCCTGGAGAGGAGGCGGCTGAGAGGTGATATGATCACCATCTTCAAGTACTTGAAGGGCTGTCATACAGAGGATGGTGTGGAATTGTTTTCTGTGGCCCCAGAAGGTAGGACCGGAACCAATGGGTTGAAATTAAATCAAAAGAGTTTCTGGCTCAACATTAGGAAGAACTTCCTGACCATTAGAGCGATTCCTCAGTGGAACAGGCTTCCTCAGGAGGTGGTGAGCTGTCCTTCCTTGAAGTTTTTTAAACAGAGGCTAGATGGCCATCTGACAGCAATGAAGATCCTGTGAATTTAGGGGGAGGTGTTTGTGGGTTTCCTGCATTGGGCAGGGGGTAAATGACCTTGGAGGTCCCTTCTAACTCTATGATTCTATGATTCCAAGTACTTATAAAGCTTATCCCAGGGGAAATAAAAATTGTCTGCTGCATTTATTTAGATAAAAGAACCAATACAAAAGTGGGGGACCTGTAAAGACTTGTGGCGGGGGTCTCATTTTACACTGAATCCTCCCCACTACTTCCTCTTTCCCTCCTCCAGCAGCAGCCCTCATCCCATATTCTCGTCCATTTCCCTGTTTCCTTCTCTCCTTCCCACCCAACCTACGTCTTATCTGCCCCCCCCCCCATCTGTAGCTATATTTACTATTTATTTATTTCTATCCCACCTTTCTCCCCAGTGGAGACCCAAAGCAGCTTACATCATTCTCCTGTCCACTTTATGTAGGCAAGGCTGGGAACGTGTGATTGGCCCAAGGCCACTCAGTGAGTTTCCACAGCAGAGTGGGGATCTGAAGCTGGGTCTCCCAGATACTAGTCTGAAACTCTTAACACCAGACTGTGTGGTGTCTACTGTTAAATAGTAGCAAGAAACCCTGGAAAGGTCCCTGCTCCTCATCTTCCCTTTTATCGAAATAAACTAGTTGAAGGCTGGCAATACTCTTGTGGTTGCCTAGCAGCCTCCACACTGGCCACCACAAAGGGCATTTTCTTCTTAAAGTCACAGATGCTGCTTTTATTATTGGGGGGGTAACTCACCCCACAATTGTTTTTAAAATATTTCAAGCTTTAAGGCAAACCTGGGATTTCTGTCAAGTTTGTAGAAAGATCAGTTCTCTTTGCTCATGGCTCCAGTCTCTAGATTTAAGCAATCACAGATGGGGCCAAATAGAGAATTAGATATATTGATGATGAATGCTGCCCTGCAGATGAACTGCAGTCACCAGTCTGACTCAGCTGGCTACAACTTTTACATTATAAATAAGCATTCAATTTAGAAACCAACGAGTAATAAGTATATTAAGATGATCATCCTGAACAACAGCAGCATGTGAGATGCTTTTACCTGAAGACTTAATCATGCCAGGAGTAGCTGTTGCATCACAGATGAAAATGTAAGTGGTTCAAACAGCTTCTCTTATATGTGTGTGTGCCACATTTGTGTGCTACCACATTTCTGTTAAAGATCTCTACAGTGGAAGAGAAACAATGATGAAGGAAAATGGAATTTCCTTTCTTCTGAAAACCCATTGTCCCCAGTATCTGGTTGCTAAGATACAGTCAAGCGAAAGGACCAAATACAGTAAACGGCAAGAGAAAGGCAGATTGCAAGGGAATGCATCTGATCATCCATTGCCCTTGAAGGTTTTATTTTTCACCATCAAGAGTCCATCGGTACCAAGCTAATATTAAGTGAAATCGGGAAAGCAAGGCTGCTGAATTCCAAGGGCTTGTCGACACAAGCTGGGGATAAAACGTGCAACAAAAGAGCGTGCAACAAAAGCCTACTGCATTTTATATAAGTGTGAAAACCTGCTGTCTCTACAGCTTCTGAATAACAAGCTCAAAAGTTAACTTGTCCATAGGTATCCATCAAAAAGCTAGTCTGTTAATATGATTTCTAATACTGTGTTTCTAATACTGTGAAGCAAAGCCCATCAAATAAGCTCTGCTACAGAAGTCTCACTTTGCATAGCCCTGTTGGAGAGGCAAGTCAAGTAGCAGTGAAACTTAAGCAAGGGTTTTGCCTGCCATGGTCACCCTTAATTGCCATTCCACCACCTTTGGCCATCTCCATTCCCACCCTGGAGCCAGAGCAGCTCATGCTCTTCCCCTTCCTTGTTCTTCAGGCATCTCTAAAGACAATGCAGCAAATCATGGGATAGTATTGCTATGCTATATTGTCTTTAAAGAGCCCCGTGGTGCAGAGTGGTAAAGCTGCAGTACTGCAGTCGAAGCCCTCTCCTCACAACCTGAGCTCGATCCCAGCAGAAACTGGTTCAGGTAGCCGGCTCAAGGTTGACTCAGCCTTCCATCCTTCTGAGGTAGGTAAAATGAGTACTCAGCTTGCTGTGGGGGAAGTGTAGATGACTGGGGAAGGCAATGGCAAACCACCCTGTAAAAAGTCTGCCGTGAAAACGTTGTGAAGGCAACGTCACCCCAGAGTCGAAAACAACTGGTGCTTGCACAGGGGGCTACCTTTACCTTTACTTTATATTGCCTTTGAAGACCTCTGGGCAAAAGGGGGGGTAGTAGAATTTGGTGCCCTGGCTCCAGAGGAATGATATGGATGGTGAGAGGCATTGGGGGCAAAAGCAGTAAAGGGTGCGGCCACAGGCAAATGCAGCTATGATCACCATGTTAGCCACAAAAGGCCAAGAGCCTGTCACTTTCCACTACCTGAAGCCACTGCCTTGCCTTCTCTCACCTCACTGTAAGTACTATCCATGAAGAATAGTTACGAAAGACAGAACTTTTTCTTGTTTTTGCAGCCCAACAAATTCTGTCATTTTCCTAAGTAATTTATAAGGTTGTCAACTCTGGATTACAAAATACCTGGAGATGTTGGGGGTGGAGCCTGAGGAAAGTGGGGCTGGGGGGGGGGAGGGACTTCAGTGGTGAATAGTGCCATAGAATCCACCTTCCAAAGTGGCCATTTTCTCCCAGTGAACAGACCTCTGTTGCCTGGAGATCAGTTGTAATCCCAGGAGATCTCCAACCCCCACCTTGAAACTGACACGCCTAGCTGATTGAACTTTCTACCCATGAAGTTCACTGGGTGACATTGGGCCAGTCACTCTCATTCTAACCTGCCTCCCAGTGTTGCTCATTAATTAAAATATTTATATATCCTGCTTTTCCTTGCAGCTCAATGTGGTTTACAAATAATAATTAAAAACATTACAGGTTAAAAGCAATAGATTAAAATGGCTAGATGACCCCACTTCCCCAGGATAAACTGGGGAAGGGAGCCCCAGCAGGGAGCCATGTACACTATTTATTGAGGAATGGACAGGATAGCAGTATCCTAGACAGACAAGATCTTTCCTACCAATAAAAACATGCCCAGCTATGTTTTAGGCAGACACAGGGATTTTTATGTGGTGGCTCCTCCTAAGAGTTGAAACTCCCACCCCTCAGAAGATTGCTAGGTGCTAGGGTTGCCAGTCCCCAGGTGGGGCAGGGGATCCCCCGGTTTGGAGGCCCTTCCCCTGCTTCAGGGTCATCAGAAAGCAGGGGGGGATGTCTGCTGGGCACTCCATTGTTCTCTATGAAGACTGATTCCCATTATTCTCTATGAAGACTCCATTCCCAATGGAGAATTGATCTGCGGGTATCTGGTGCTCTGGGGGGGGGGGGGGGGGTGGGACTGCTTTTTTGAGTTAGAGGTACCAAATTTTCATCATAGCATCCAGTGCCTCTCCCCAAAATACCTTCCAAGTTTCAAAAGTTTTTTTTTTAAATTTACCAAGGGATTTTGCACATGATAGGGTTGCCAGCTTTGGGTTGGAAAATACCTGAAGATTTTGAGGGTGGAGCCAGAGGAAGGCAGGGTTTGGGGAGGGACTTCAGGGGGATATACTGCCATAGAGTCCACCCTCCAAAAGAAGCTGCTTTCTCCAAGGGAACTGATCTTGGTTGTCTGGAGATCAACTTTAATAGCAGAAGATCTCCAGGTGCCACCTGGAAGTTGGCAAATTGACACATGTACACACGCTGTCCATATGTTACATTCTTGTCTCAATTGTGTCCTGGGCTGGCTGAAGTTTTAGTGGATCTTTTAACTTTTTAAACTTTGCGTTTTAATAAATTTTAGCATTTATCAAACACCATTATGAACTTCTGCTAACCTGTTTCATTTTGTGGCCCTCTTTTTTACAGACTTTGCTGTCTATCTCAACTCTGGGTTTATCCAGCTGATTTTAACACCCACCATCTTCCTTTAAAAAGCAGAACATTCTAAAAGGACATCAACTATTATGTCTGAAAAGAGGCATTTTATTTTGGCCATTTCATGGTTTTGTTTTAATTTTTGCATAGCTTTATGACTTTTAATCAATAAGATGCCATATGCATTTTTATGTAAAAAGGCAAAGATGTAAAAATTTCAGATTAATGAATTGCAAGGCTAAATTAAGTGCAGAGATTCACAATTTTAACTGTGAGCACAGATTAGGTCAGTGTTCTGGTGCTGGGATTATTACATTGCTTTTACTGAGAGTCTGTTAATCAAGTCATAGATTGCACAGGTATTTGGGTGATGCATTATTAGAATTGTGCTGTTTTTAAAGGCAAAGAACCCCAGATTAGAAACACTCATGGAAATGCTGGCATGTAAAAAGTTAATGTGAGTCCTCCTGGGACATTTGCAAAGAGAAAGAGAGCTTCCAGAAGTAGATAAATGCACTGTAACATGGCTTTAACCAGGAACTGCCATTAGAAACACTTCAGCCCAACCCTCATGCGGTAAGGAGCAAATTTCATGAGTGTTATATTCCCAGTACAAAGGCCATGCTCATATAGACACTTCAAGCTATAGGCTTCTCTGTACACCAAGAACTTTCACTGCAGAACCTCTGACATAGCAGGAAGCAGAAGGAAGAGTTTAGGAACGGAGGACACATTTTTGGCATTTCCCATTTCTCACCTGCTGGAAATCTGGCAACAGTATTCAAAATGTGTTAATTTTGGCAGACAAATCTAGAAATGGGAATATCTGTTTATGTAGAAATTGGGCAGGTACTATGAGGGTGCAAGAAGCAAGCATAGATAGCACAAGTTCTCAGGAAAGATACCAACTCCCCCCACCCCCCCACAGGACTCCCATGCCTTTAGTAGCATCGAGCAGGCAAAGATTTAACAAAAGGGTTTTCTTTCCTGGTAGGAGAAGAAATGATCACGAAAAGTGTCCCCTGCTTATTATCTGTGGTGCAGGTGTCAGAGTCAAGGCCACAACAAAAAGAAAAAACTCTCCGTGTAAAATGCAATTTTAACTTGTTGTGAATAATAAGTATCAAAATACAAAATGAATAATATCAGTACATATCACCAAGTTAAAACCTCATACATTACTCAATGCTCCTACTGTCATGTGGCTGAAAGCCACTAAATAACATTCAGTCCAGTGTTAAAAGTAGGTGGTCCAACAGAGAACCGGTCCGCTTTGCAAAGAAACGGCTTGCAAAGTGGACCGGTTCTCCATTGGACCACCTACTTTTAACACTGGACTGAATGTTATTTAATGGCTTTCAGCCACATAAGGACAGTAGGAGCATTGAGAAACGTATGAGGTTTAAACTTGGTGATAAGTACTGATATTATTCATTTTGTATTTTGATGCTTATTATTCACAACAAGTTAAAATTGCATTTTACACTGAGAGTTTTTTCTTTTTGTTGTGGCTTAGTCTCTCCTCCATGGTCCCATTTGCATTGTGACGTCAGAGTCACGGCAGCTGAGTCAAAAAGAAAAATGTGGCAATGAAAGGATGTGTCTCCTGATCTTTTAGTCTCAACCTGCAGAACAAGTTTTGTTTCCACTATATTGTTACCATATATTGTCTCTATGACAATTTATCATATATTCTGCCGACTTCCTGTACAGTACAAAAATTCATGCCATACAACAATAATTTGCAAGGATTGCAGTCCTGAAAATATATCCAAGGAAGTAAGTCCCACTGAAACCAACAGGATTTATTTTCAATATCAGGGGATCATACTTGAGTCCCCAACCGAATTAGAAAATACAGAGGCTGAAATTTCAATGGAACTTGAGCCCAAATTATACATAATGGCAGCACACCAATTCCTTTACATGCAGGTCTGCCCCAATTGTGTGTTAATCAGAGGAAAATATGTGATTTAAAGGGCAAAAAGTCACACACATTTTGGGGTGGAGTGGTAGTCCAGAGCCCTCCCACCACTGTTCTCCCCAAACCTTTGTCCCTTAAGATCATAGTCACCCAACTGAACTCCAGTCTTAGAAACAAGCCTGTCTGGGAGAAAAGCAGGGCTTTTTTTGAGCAGGAATGCAGTTCCAGCTGGCTTGGTGTCAAGGCGTGTGGCCTAATATGCAAATGAGTTCCTGTTGAGCTTTTTCTACAAAAAGCCGTGTGAAACAATGGTGACATCAAGGGTGTGTGTGGCCTAATATGCAAATGAGTTCCTGTTGGGCTTTTTCTACCAAAAAAGCCCTGTGTGAAACAATGGTGACATCAAGGGGTGTGTGGCCTAATATGCAATGAGTTCCTACTGGGTTTTTTCTACCAAACAAGCGCTGGAGAAAAGTAACTGGGGGGGGCGGTGGAAATCCAACAGAAGTAGGGCTCATCACTCCTCATCTACTGTTCCTTTCTGTGCATTAAATTGCTAGACCCTGCTTTCAGCACAATTAGGGGTGCCAGTTTTAAAGAGACACAGCAAGTCTGCAGCAGCTGTGTACAGCTTTGCTCAGCAAAACATGAATGGTCAAGATCAGGCACAAATCAATTGTTACATTAAGGCCTAAACCAGACATGGGAGTTCCATGACTAGAATTAGAGTTTCCACCTTTAAAAAAAAAATGCTATTACCAGCACCATACAGGTAAGGACTTCTCCCTCATGCCATTTTCCCCAAACCTGCAATGGTCCAGGGAAGCCACTCTTTACCCCAGTGGAGCAAATAATACAGGAGCATATCAGTTAAGAAGAAGAGTTGGTTTTTATACCCTGCTTCTCTCTACCTTAAGGAGTACCAAATCTCCTTCCTTTCATCTCCTTGCAACAGGCACCTTGTGAGGCAGGTGGGGCTGAGAGAGCTCTGAGAGAACTGTGACTGGCCCAAAGTCACTCTGCAGGCTTCATGTGGAAAAGTGAGGAATCAAACCTCCTCACCACTACACCCAACTGGCTCCAAATTAGCACTGTGCGTTTCCCAGCCTAGGACAGAGATTTGGTAGTTAACATCCTATGATCCAGCAACAGCTCTATTGACAGCAAGAACTCTGAGCATATGCAGTGCACCTTTTCTTCACTGGTGAGAACAAGCATGACCAATCCTCATACAATTTGTGATTAGGGCTAAAGTCTCCCGAGGGGGGCAGAGGGTGCAGGATTTCACAACTGGACTGCTCCCACATTTAAAATTAAGCAACACTTCAGCTCAGTCTTCAGTCAAACCAAACCAACAGTAACTCCGAGGAAAAGGCAGCTCTTATCACAAGTTGAATCAGAGTCTTGCTAAAGGGCAAAGAGGCTTGGAGGAATCAGTCACATGTCCTGAATTGCACAAAGAAACCCTGGACTTCTCTGGCATCTGATGGACTCTTCCGTTCTATGCCCTTTCCAGGCTGCTCGACTTGCAAGAAAATTAATTCAGGAAACCGCCTTATTTTGTGTTGAATCCATCCATCCTGGTCAGCGATGGATCTCCAGGAGCTTCCCAAAGAGAAAAGTCTTTTGTGACACCCTTGGCCAGTTGTCTGAACCAAGAATCAGGTAGCTCACAGGTATACTACTTGTGCACGTGGAGGTTTCACCTGTCTATCTACAAGCACAGCCTAATGACAACACTCATGAACAGAGGTGCATTTAAATGCATTTAACTCCGCTTGCTTTCACAGTATGTGTACCAATGGCCATCTTGAAAACAAAACTGTTTCTTGTGACCAGTTCCGGAGCCATATAGAAACAAAGAGTCTTGGGGCAAACTACAGATCAGCAGATTTGTATGCACTACAACCAACCTTTCTGCATCTGAAGGCAACAAAACCTTTTCAAAGTCAACAATCTACCTCCACATAGCAGGTCTATTCACACAACAGAGTGGGAAAGTGCCCTAAATTAACAAGGGAACCAGCTAACCATAACTACAGCGAGCGCCCACAAGGGGAGAAACCAGCCACCATCCTTCGTGAAACTGACAAGGTCTTGGTTTGTACCCAGTTCTGCGACTCCGCCTTCCCCCAAAGCCTGCGAAACTTTCCGAGTTTTCTTTCCTTGCCTGCTGCAACCTTAAGGGCAGCCTGAAATGCGCCCCCCGCCCGGGCAGTAAGAGGCCCTGCCCCACCCGAGGAAGCCGCAGGGCAGAATCCGGCTCCCTCCGTCCAGCAGAGCGGCCCCGACTACCTCTCCCAAAGCGTCGTCGACCACAACTGGGCGCGGGTCTCCAGAGCGCCCCGCCCGGCACTCACCCGGCGGCCCCTTCTGGTCCCCTGCCGGGGCTCCGCTCCTTGCCTGCCCGGGGAGGAGTACGAGGAGGGGAAGGCGGCGGCGGCGGCGGCTGGGTCTGGCTTTGGGATCCCCCCATGGCCCCGGACTAAGAGGGTCAGGCCAGGGCGCGCTGCTTCGGGATGGAGGGACTCGCCCAGCTCCGGGAGAGGCGGGACGGGACGGGACGGGCCAGGAAGGCCTGCAGGTGCGGAAGGGCGGAGCGGCGCTCACAGGCGCCGGCACGAGACGGGGCAACTGGGAGAGAAACTCTTTGGGAGTCGTCCGGCTTTTGTGCCCCAAACAGGGGAAGTTAACTTATTAGCAGTTAACCTTTTCCTGACATGGAAATCTCGAGGGATACGAACTCCCGCTTAGCTTGGGCTCTTCTGGCTGCTGTCAACAAGCACAGGAGCAGCGCCAGGAAACTGGTTTCTAAATGGGTTGGCACACCGACTTCCGGCAGGGCTCCTGTGCTTGTAACGCACAGCTGGGAGTAAGTCTGGTTTTTTACTTCTCCCGGAAACCAGGGAAGCTTAACCTGCTCACTTCTGCCTGTGCATCTCGTGTTAAAGGCGGCAGCAGTAAAAACTGTTGGCAACTTGATAACCTTCTGCGGGATTGGAGAGAAGGCCACCAACTTCTTTTAGTAGCCCTGCTCCTTGACTTTTAGTAGCTGCCTGTCACAAAAAACTCCGCTGCCCCCCTCCACACATTATTTTTTGCCTCCTGCCAGACAGAAATTCGCAGTTAAATCTCATGGGTTGGGCTGCTCTTCAGGAGGCAGTGACAAGGACAGTCAAAACACTGCAACTCTATTTGGAAACTGACTTTCCAGCTGCAGAGGTGTCTGTGTATCGATGCATCCATCTGCATATGTTACTTTCCACATTCATGCTGTGGAATGCAGCCTGCACATTCATGCTGCATCTTCTTTGCAGACTGAACTGAATCTCCTCTAAAGGTTGCTGAATAGTGAATGTGCTTACAGAGGCAATTTGCATAGAATCCACAGATTTGCTGGAGCTTCATTTTCCTACCAGGGCTTTTGTTTTGCTTTACTTTGCCTGGCAGGAAAACATTCAAAAGATGAAACTTTTTACTGAATGCTGTTGTGGTTCCCTGGTTGAATTTCTGCCTGTCACACGACTGTTACACACACAGGAGGCTTGCCAAGGGCAAGGGGAGCAGATGGCATAGGATGACTATAAAGGAGGAAAGAGAGTTCTGGTGCTATCAGAAGAGGGACTTTCAGGAGGTTCAGCTTTTCCCATCACTTCATGACAAACAAAACTTCCTTGCAAATGAAAATGAAAGACATCAGGACTCTTCTGCAGTTGACTGCCCTAAATGGTAGAAGCTATGATTTCTGGCACCACAAATCTCACCTCTGCTCAGAACCCTGACTTAAGGGCCCCCTTCTGTTGGAATACAAGCTATGCACATTTAAGGCATTATAGAATTAACTGTTTACCTACCTGATAGAGGAAGTGATGTATTGTAACCTAAACCCAATTGTGATCCAGTCTTCTAAGCCAGGGAAGCTTACAAAACACAACATTGGTCAGAAAGGATGTTAGGTGTGAAATGCTTTGATCTTATATGCAAGCTGAATTGTGTTATTTCCTGTTTGCAACTGCTTTCTGGGAACAAGAAGTTAGACAAAGGGTTGTATAATGTAGCCATGGTGAGGACAGACATAGTTGGACTAGCTGGTAAACTGAGTTATATATTTTTTTATACCAAGTACCCTATCCTGATGTTTTTTAGTAAATTTTATTTCTTTTGATAAGCAACCATCTCTGACTCCTTTATGCAAACGCCAAGCCTCTGAATTTAAACGTATATTTTCATCACCTTCCCTGATGCAATCCCATTCATTTGAAATTTTGGGAGCTGGCCAAGAAGAAAATCCTGCTTTGTTCCTGCAATAACTCAAATAGATCATGCAAGCATGCAGCCTTGGCCAACCTGGAGCTCAGTCTCAGCCCCAATGAAGGAGTGTTTTGCTCCCCAAGCTTAGCCACTGTACTAGTACAGGCAAAGTGAATGAACGGCTCATCCCCCTGCAGCAGGGCTATTCCACCCACCACCACCCCTCCCTCCTCTACAGCATGGCAGCCACCTCCTTCTCCACACTGCAGATATGCTATCATTGCAATATCAGCCCTCTCCTTATGATCAGGCTGATATATTGATCAGATTTTGGGCCTGTTATTCCTCTGAGGAGCTCAGGGAGGCATGCATCATTCTCCTCCATTTTATCATCACTACAACTCTGTGAAGTAGGCTAGGGTGGGAGACAATGCATGGCCCAAAGACATCCAGCAAGTTTTATTAAAGGAGGGGAGGGAATTGAAACACCAGCCAGCTACTGCAACACCTCTGCTCTTCACTGTTCTTACAGGTTAACCTTTCTAAGCCTAAACAGGGCTGAATGTTGGAGCCTAGAGCTGGGAGGAAGATCTGTGGGCAAAGAGAGAAGCAGGGAGAAAGGCCCATTCTATGTCTAAGAGCCTCTTTGCCCTCCCCTTCTTTTTCTCTAACTTGCTTCTTTTTTACAGTAAGCTGCTTGGAGGTCAGTTCCTTGCCACCTGGGCCTTTCCAGCTGTAGTGATTTCAAGGCTAGACTTCTGTGAGGCTCCTGTCCTCCTTCCCCCCAATCTGATCCCCAGTCCCTTCTTATGTGTTTTGAAGGGCACCGCCTTAAAAGCCTAAGTGTGGTGGGGATCCCTAGAATCCTAGTATATCCTTTACTTCAAAGAATACTCCATGAAAACATCATGAGCCATTTTGTGTCTCAACCCCCCAACGAGTGTCACTTCTGATCCAATCATTGATCAAAGCAGCCAAACATCCAATCCATGCAGGATGATTAATCAAGTTTTATCACCCTGCAATGCTCACCTCCAGGCTAGATTACCTGAACTCATTCTATGAAGGGCTTCTCTTGAGGTTGATCCAGAAAATTCAACTGGTCCAGAATTCAGCCGTGAGGGTCCTTACAGAGACACCTTTCAGAGCACATATCCAACCAGTGCTGTATCAGCTGCATTGACTCCAGATTGAGGACTGGATCGAGTTCAAGGTTCTGGTCTTGACCTTTAAAGCCCTTAACAGTCAGGGACCAGCATACCTTTGAGACCACCTTCCTGGGTACGTCCCCTGTAGAGCACAACTCTCAAGTGACCCAAATCTGCTGGTGGTCCTCAGGCCAAAGAACATCTGACTGTCCTCAACCAGGGCCAGGGCCCTTTTGGCCTTGACTCTAGCCTGGTGGAACACTCTTCCAGGAGAGATCAGGGCCTTTTGGGATTTGGTACAATTCAGGCCTGTAAAGCAGAGTTATTCCTCGGGCCTAGGTTGAAGTCAGTATCTGGTGCCTAGCTGGTAGGTACAGCAAGTTTTCGCCACCCCCCCCCCTTTCCCTACTTCCTTCCAGATGTTTTATACTGCCCTCCACATTAAATTATAAATTGTATACTATTGTTCTATTGATTTTATGGCTATATATTAACTTATGTTGTATTGTAGAAGGTTTCATTGTATAGTTTGAACTGTTGTTACCCGCCCTGAGCTGGTTTCAGGAAAGCAGACTAGAAATGAAATGAAAAAATAAATAAATTTGGTTACCACTATATATTGAAATGCCAGATGTCCCATCCTAATATGCCTGCTAGATCAGGGCAGAAGCTACCTTCTAGGGGAGGGACGGTGGCTCAGTGGTAGAGCATCTGCTTGGGAAGCAGAAGGTCCCAGGTTCAATCCCTGGCATCTCCAAAAAAGGGTCCAGGCAAATAGGCATGAAAAACCTCAGCTTGAGACCCTGGAGAGCCGCTGCAAGTCTTCATATATTCATATATATACCTTCAAACTACTCAGTTAAATTCATTCCTTGGACAAATCCTGGGAAAGTGGGTTCCCATGTCCAGCGATGGGTCCTTGTCCATATAAGGACTAGTTTAGGTTGCTGAAATGTTTCTGATCTGGTTTTAATTTAGTCATGATTGTTAGTGAATAAAGACTTTGTACAGATTGAATCAGTAGACTCGTGTTGCTTTCCTCTTGAACATTGCTCTGGAATAAAAAGTTGGTTTACACAGATAACAGATCCATTGTTTATCTGCCTGGAAACTCAGTAACAAGCCAATTCCCCTTTTCTTCCCTCTCTCTTTTTGGGTCCAGTTTGGGCTACAAATCTCAGGGCCTCAGCCCTGTTGACTCAGCACCCCTCACCAAGAAATTGTAACTAGAGAGAGGATCCGAAGTTCTCAACTCACTTCCAATTTTGTTCCTCTAATTTCTTTCCCCTTGTGCATTCTGAGAATTGTAGTTTTCCTGAACAACTAATGTTAGTACTGAAAGGCGCATAGGGAGGCTCATGACAATGAAATCCAGAGTCTAAAATCACCTAACTGCACCACTACTACCTAGTCTTTTTTGTTAAGTGCCAGTATACCACATTGCCCATGGCACTACAGCTGCTGCTACTCTGCAAGGGTTTTCCTCTTACCCTGCCATCTGCAAGAGCCTTCTGTTAACTGACCAACCAACACAGCAGGAGTCACCAGGCCCATGTAGGTTATGACCTCCCAGCTAAACACAGCCTGCAAGGCATGTATGTGGCCTGCCAGATACTCAACAACTGCCTTGTTTTCATGATATGATGATCCATACAACAGCCATATAAAGTAGTCCAATATCATTATCTCCATCTTACAAATGGGGGCTAAAAGAGGATGCTTTTTCTAAGGCTAGGTTTGCCTATGATGGTATTAAAGAGAAATGTTTGCTTGCCAAGTTATACAATCCCAGCCCAACTGCATTGTAAGATTCAAATATTACCATATTTTATAATCTTCTTACTGATTGGCTGGAAAGGTGTTTTTTTTAATTTTACTTGTAATCCACCTTGAGTCCCAGTGACAAAGGTGGATCATCAATTACTAATGACTAAAGCAGCGAGTAGAGTAGGGGTGACCAAACCTGCTTAACCTAAGAGCCACATAGAATAAATCAGATGTTTGAGATCCACAAGACACAAATGTCAGATGTTTGAGAGCAGGCAGGCAGGCAAATGGAAGGAGGGAGAGGTAGAAAGAGACAAATGCCTTCTCCAAACCAGCCAACATGGCGGTGGGGGCTTTGAGAGCCGCACAATATGTATAAAAGAGCCACATGTGGCTTGAGCCACAGTTTGGCCTTCCCTGAACTAGAGAAAACAATGTCCTGCCCCCTAATAGGCTGTTATTTACCTCCATGCCATGAAAAGGCTAATCCCCCCCTCCAGGCTGTTGGTCAGCCACCTCATATGAGTTTTTATCACAATATGAAACCATTCCGGCGGTATTTTGGGTCACAAAGTGTGGCAACATGTACATCAGGCGATAGTACCATCAGGTGGATTCATAGTGTTGGAATGTTCATCAATGACACTTCATCAATTTTATTTATTTTACTACAGTATTTACACCACCACTTTTCTCTTGGCATAGTCAGGGGGTTGTTGCATGGGGTGCCACAGGGCTCTCTTCTGGGCCTGGCCTTCTTCAATACTTTTGTCCATGACCTGGATGAAAGGAGTGGATAGGCTGTAATGCAAGACCCCTGCAAAGGTATTTTCCAGTGCTGTTCACTGGCATGGTCTTTTTTCCTATGGCTGCTTGAATGTCATCCTTATGGAGGCAATTGGAAGATCTAACAATGCAATCCTAAACAGTTATAACACGATAAACCCCCTGTCCTTAGTGGTGTTAAGTCTCCTTGGGATCGTACAGTTTGTCTCTCTTGCCCTTTCAGAGGGCTTGGAGAACGGAACTCTTTAGGACAGTCTTTGACTTCTCAAGATTATTACCCTGAGCTTTTAAAGGGTCCCCCCTGCCAACGGTGAGTTTGGAAGTTCAGAATTATGTCTTTGTCCTGTTTTTATTGTTGCATTGCTTTGATTCCCAGCCATCTGGGAGAAAGGCAAGCTAAGTTGTAAACGTTTAAAATAAACATAATGAAACACGTAAATTACCGGTATATAAAACCAGAAGGCATAGGCAACTCCTTAGAGACAGAAATAAAATGCAAAATGATCTTGATAGGTTGGAAAGCTGAGCTGAAAGGAAGTAGTAGAAGTAGAAGTAGTAGTAGTAGAAGAAGTAGTAGTAGTAAAAGAAAAAGAAGAGTTGGTTTTTATACTTTTCACTACACAAAGGAGTCTCAGAACAGCTTGCAATCACCTTCCTTTCCTCCCCCCACATCAGACACCTTGTGCGGTAGGTGGGGCTGAGAGAGCTCTGAGAGAGCTGTGATTGACCCAAGGTCACCCAGAACTGAAGAGTGGAAGACCACCCAGAGTGGAAGACCTGTGGAAGAGTCGGGAATCAAATCCAGTTCTCCCAATTAGAGTCCACCTCTCCTAACCACTGCACCACATTGACTCTCAACACCACACACTGGCTCTCAGCACCAGCACCAGGCTTAAGATATAGCTTCAGGCAAAAAGAATGAAAGGAACAGGTACAGGACAAGGGATATCTGGTTTGGCAGTAGTACATGTGAAAGGATTTTAGGATACAAACTGAACAGGAGTAGACAGTGTGATGTAGCTGCAAAAAGAGGAGCTAATGTAGTTTAGCCCTGACCTGGCCTACCCTCATTTCATCAGATCTCAGTAGCTAAGCAGGCTCGGCTCTCGTTAGTATTTGGATGGGAGACCACCCAGGAATTCCAGGGTTGCTGTGCAGAGGCAGGAAATGGCAAACCACCTCTGAATGTCTCTTGCCTTGAAAACCCTACAGGGTCACTATAAGTTGGCTGTGACTTGATGACATACAATATAGTTTAAGGCTGCATTAACAGAAGTATTCAAATCATGATAAATAATAATTTCATTAGTCAAACCTCATCATCTGGAATACGGTGTCCAGTTCTGGGTGCTGCAGCTTAAGATGGATATTGTAGAGAAACTGGGTCATGTTCAGTGGGCAATGAAGGTGGGAAGAGGTTTGGAAAACAAGGACCAATTCCCCCCTAGGCTTGTTCCGGAGTCAGAACTCTCCCCTCCCCATGCTTCCATCCGATTTCGCATGAGCTGCTGCAGGGCTGCGACTCGCCCTGCCTCTTTTCTGCTGCAAGCAGAAACTGGTTTTCAGAGGATCTTGCTTGCCACAGGGAAGAGGGGAGGCAAGTTGTAGCCCAGCAGCAGCTTGTGCGAAATTGGATGGAAGCGTTGGGGGGAAAAGAGCTTCGATGCTGGAACAAGCCTAGTGGGGAATCAGTCAAGGCCTCTGAGAAGTGCTGAAGGAAGTTTAGCCTGAACAACATCAAGGGGAATTTAATAGCACCCCTCAAATACATGAAGAGATGACATCTCTTCTCTGCTCCTCCAGCAAGTAAGACTAGATGGATTTAATGGACTTAAGTTACCCAAGAGCCGACTTCCGTTGCATGCGAGGAGATACTCCCTAAGAATGGAGTGACAATGGAACTAATTATGAGGGTGGGATGGGACTCTCTTTTGCTACATTTTGTTCTAGAATAGGACGAACAACCATATGTCTGGCATCATTTTGCTTAGGGATTCCTGCACTGAAGAGGAGGTTGGGCTAGATAATGTACAAGACCCCTTCCAACTCTACAGTTAATTTCAAAGCATTAATTTCTCAACTCTGGAAGATTTGCTGTGGCAGAATGAATCTCTCTGTCCTGAAGTGACCTGCTGGAGAAGAAAGGCATAGAAGCAGATGGCCCCAGACTGGCCAGATTCCCAAATCTAAGTTGGCTAAAGCAAGATCTTTAATGTGGGGGAGGGGCAAGATGGGTGGGCGGGAGAGGGGTTTTTCAAATAAGCCAGCTGATATTTTGTTTTGGAACAGTTCTAAAACTTGCTTTTTTTTTTTACTAAGGAAGGGCCTTAACTGTTAAAACTCTGCCAAGCAGACGGAACTAAATATAAAAAGGAACACAGTGCAAGTCATCTGCTTCCCAAACATACTGCAGGGAAGTGCTGTTTAGATCCACAAGCCTCTGCAGTGCTCTGCCGATGTCCCAAGAATGCAGTCATTCCAATCCAGGAAGTACTTTTCTAGTGCTTCCCAAAACAGGGAGTTCTGCCAAGCAGCAACTGCTCAATTTTTTCCTCAGCAGGCTGTCCTACAGAACCAGGCCACTAACTTTAAAGAGATACTCTCATGACCTGCCCCTGGCTCACTCTGTAACCATGTGGCTTGACTTCACAGTAGGAATGATGCCAGTACTTAAAAGCTGAGGAAAATGTGAATCTCACTTTCTCTGTCCCTGGGTCAACTCAGGAATATATGGGTAAGTAATGACAAAATTAAGAGGATACATTCAGTCCACTACAGAGAATTGCTGTACCACCTTGGCAGAAAGTTAGCAAGAGCAACACAGGGGAAATGCAAGGGAAAACAAAAAAAAAAAATTCCACCCAATAAGCATAGGGCTGTGTGCACGCCATACAATAAAACAAATTACAAATCTGTACCTAGGAATTCCACAGTCTGTGTGTCAAGAAATGCTGCATTTTGGAATGTGCATCAATTATGCATAGTGTCAACTGTATTGCATAGCTCTGCAAAAAGGTAATCTATCCAGCATTGCTGATATTAGGGCAATAGGGGGGAGCTGAAAGTCATCATGTACAATAAGATCATCTCCTAGGACATTGTTAGTAGTTTAAAGATCTGCTGACCATTCAGTAAACAGTTGCTCTTGTTGTTACTTATTTGCTGATATGAGTTTGGCTAATCATGGGAAGGAAGAAGATATCTCTGTTGGGCCCCATAACTCAGGAAAAACTTACCCAGCCATTCCTTTGGCTTGTGAGAATTCAGCAGCCTTTGTTTTCACTTTCCTTGTTATCTTGCAAAATAAACACTGGAAACTTGCTATTTAGCAGTGGCGGTTGTTCTGTTAAATAAAGGCTGGGATTCTCGAGAAGCTGGATTCTGGGCCCAAAATCACATAAGAGATGCCCTGCTAGATCAGATCAACATAGCAAGGCATTGATTGAACTGTTCCTAATGCAAGTTCTTCAGCAACTTGTATTCAGAGAGATAGTCTGCCCTTGGAATAGGGTTCCTTGTGGCTTATAGTTAGCAGGGCTTTTTTTGTAGGAAAAGCTCAGCAGGAAATCATTTGCATATTAGGCCACACCCCCTGATGCCAAGCCAGCTGGAACTGCGTTCCTGTGTGTTTCTGCTTTAAAAAAAAGCCCTGTTAGTGTTGCCATCTGCAGTTGAAAAAAGAGGCCCTATCCCTTTAATACAAGCTTAATTGGATGTTATTTAACTCCATGCCATCAAAGCTTCAATTGCCCATTTCCAAACAGTAAAGAAACAGGATTTTTTTCTCCAGACTTCTTGGAACCCTATTAATAGCCATTGATAAAGCTATCATGAAATTATCAGATCTCCATTTAAAGGCATCTAAGTTATTGGCCATCAATAGGTAATTGGTCATCCTGTGGAAATGCATCCCACAGTTGTTAAACCTAATATGAAATAGTACTTTGTCTGTCTTGAGTCTACAACCCATAAAGTTTATTGGATGTTTTTAAGTTCTAAAGTAATGGGAAAGGGAGAAAAAATATCTATAGACATAATGTATAATTTTATAAACCCCTAACATGCCCTCCTCTTAGTCATGAATATAAGGTTATTTGCACTCCCAGATAATCATGGCCTACATATTACACAGGAAGATGCATCTTGTATAATCTTGCCTAGCAAGTTGTTTGCCCAAAACCAGCTTCGGGTTTCTTGCTGGCATTGTCAGCATGGAGTGGTGCATACTTGCAGAAGCTGTGCGCATTGCAAAGTATGTTGATCCATACCATTATCCCATACCATACAGGGAAACAGCACATGGGCCTGAAGTTTATTTTGTTGGCTAAATCATTTTGGAAAATCATCATCCAATTTTAAACCACCCTAGTCCAAACAACCTGGGCATTCCTTTTGTCTTTTCTCTGAAAGCATTTCCAGGTAGTCTCAGCACTTTCCAAGGCAAGTGAGCTAGAAAAACAGGTGTGCCTAGAGAAGTGAGTGGATGTCCCCAGAGCTATCAGCAATGGATCAGCTATTAGCAATGGATCAGGCAAACTAGAGGCAGCTGTTGGGCTATCAGAATTGCACACAAACTTTTATTAAGACCGAGCATGGATATAATCGACTCACCCTTCAGAGTGCAGCTTCTTGTTTGTTCTCAGGAAATTCAAGGCCTCCTTCTGCAGTCTGTAGCTGTCTCAGAACCTTCCCATTCAGCACTGCTTGGAAACACTGTGTGTTGCTCAGGCTGTGCCATAGTGGTGGCTGCCGGCAGAGGAGCAGATGGGAACAATTAGCCACAACCCAACACCATGGAAAGTTCCAAATGCTGGGAAATTAGCAAAGCCAGACCCTTTGCCTGAGGGCACCCAATCCTGTGTGTTCCTGAGCAGTGTGACTAAGCACTGAGTCTGGCCGTGACTTACATAGTTAAGTGCCTTGTGGGGACTACCATGGGAACCATCAGGCAATGTGAACTATGAATTATGCTCACAGCACTCAAAGGTGGGAGAAATCACTCTGGCTGCCAGGAAGGATCGCCTACTTGAAGCATCATAGTCTCCTCATAACTGTACCCCTAGGGCAGTCTAATTCCTGCTCCATTCCTCCTTCCCATTTGTCAGTCTTACGCCATTGCCTTGATCCTCTTTCTATCCTTGGCTAAAGTAAACCCACTGGACAGAAGTCCTGTCCCTCCTGTGTTCTGTGCAGCACCCAGCATTACATCAATGTCACTCCTCTATAGTTATTTTGATCAACAGGTTTGAAAATTCCCCATTCATGGCAGATGAATAAACATTTTTAAAAGCTTCCATGATACCCTGCTCTTGCCTTCTGGAGCTCACAATGTCCACACTGAGATGTAGCAATATGATTCCAGAAACTTCACCTGCTTCAAAGTTATATATGTTACTGCTCTGGATATGCCTGCTGATAGGATGAAGGTGCAGCCCAGAACAAGGACTCATGCAGAGATACTGCCTCAAGCCACTGGGTCCTACTCCCTGGATGCAGCCCTGCACCAAGAGGACTCTGGTTGCTGAGCATCACCCACTTTCCAGAATATTTCATTTCAAGTATTAATAACCCTAACACAAAACATTTCATTATTTAATTTGGTTCTTGCAGCACACAAGTGGCTTCCCAAGTGGGTTTATCCAGTCTATGAACCTCTCCCCCTCCCCTCCATTCTATGAGCAGACACATCAGAATTTTATCTAGCTAGAAGGAAAAATGAAAGAAAAAGAAACACAATTTTTCATTTCTCTCTCTCTGCTTGCCTATTTTAAAAGAAAATGTTCCTCATTAAAACTTATATGGCCAGTGACACAATTTCATTTTTCTTCCTGCATTTCTGCATCTTAGAATAACTTCTATTGTTGGAGAATGACTGGAATAAGGGAATAAAATATATGATGCCTGATTTACATGAGGGGTTTCTAAACCCACGCTATTTCTATTTTCTGCACGATCTGTACAAACTTTCAAGCAGTTTTTGGTGGTTCATGAATGGATACATTTCCAGACAGTATCCACTCAATCAAAATGTTTACCAAACATTTGGTGTGTGTTTCGTGTGTGTGTAGCTTGTGGGGCTCCATTCTATACACTTTTGAACCTGCACATGACATTCTCCCAAAAATTCCTAGGAGCATCTTTTTTTGGAGGGGGGGATAACTTCAACCCCTACAGTCCAGTTGGCACATAACTTGGAAGACATGTAGAGGAGCATCAGGGGGGTGTCTTTGCTGCCTCTAGCTTGTACAGAATCCATTTTATACAATCCTGAACCTGACATTTCCTCAGAAAGCACTTTCTGGGGGGCACTTTCTTAGGGGGGCTTTAACCTGGACCCCATAAATCCAATCCTCACTAAACCTGGAAGGCAGGTAGAGGAGAGGCAGCTGGAGATCACCAGCAAGTTTGGTGTCTTTAGAATGCCTTGGGGCATTCTACTGAACTGAACTGGTTCATTTGGTGCCTAAGAATTTGTGACAGCTTATAGCTCATGATCCAAGCACACCACAAACCATGATCTGAACCACATTGTCCCTGTTCGTGCCTGTCCCTATTCCCCAGGCATCTCCTGTTGAAATGACAAAGCAGTAGATGTGGAAGACCTCTGCCTTAGACCTGGAAAACTCATGTCGCTCAAAATATATAATACTGACTTTGATAGACCAATGGTCTGGTTCAGTATAAGGCAACTTTATGTGTTCACTACTAGAAATTATTTTCTTTCTTACTTTACTGTGTCATAGCACAGAACTCAGTCTCTCTTGCTGATGCCACAGTCCCCATGTACTACTAGCTGCCCCACTATGCCCCTTCTTATGTTCTTATGGTAATGGAAAGCCATGACATATTTGACCCATCCCAGCCATTTGAGAGCTGAAGAAAGAAGCATGAATCGTCTCCTAGTCCTCCACATTTCTATTTTCCCCCCATTTATGATAAGCTTGCTGGGTAACCTTGGGCAAGTTACACTTGCTCTCCCAGTCTAACTTGCCTCACAGGATCGTCATGAAAATAAAATGCAGGCAACAGGAATGATGTTACAAGCTACTGTGGAGAAAAGCTTTGATAGAAATATCTAGAATAAGAATTAGGATAAAGTACATGATGTCCCTCACTTTTATCCTCACAACAGCCTTGTGAGGTAGATTAGGTTGAGTGACTAGCCCAAGGGTACCCAGTAAGTGACCGAGTGTGGATTTGAACCTGGATCTCTCTTGTCTAAAAGCTAAATTACACTTGATGGTGGGGTGGAGATGTATACATTTGGATCCTAGGCTTGCCAACCTCCAGGTGGTAGCTGGAGATCTCCTGCTATTACAACTGATCTCCAGGCAGCAGAGATTAGTTCATCTGGAGAAAACGGCTGTTTTGGAGGGTGAACTCCACAGCATTATACCCCACTGAAGTGCCTCCCCTACCCAAACCCCACCTTCCTCAGGATTCCCCTCCCCAAAATGTCCAGCTATTTCCTAACCCAAAGCCAGCAACCCAATTGGATTCCCATACCAAAAAACCTTTTAAAAGCAGCTCTGGGCAAAAGGTATTTCAAGAGGTTGTGATTGGGGCCATGGTGCTGGGGAAGGTGCAGTTAACCTCCCTCTCCCACCCCCTGCTGTTTCCCCAGCTTGAAATCCCTCTCCCCCTGGGCTCCATTAAGCTCCAGGAAAGAAAGAAGTCTGGAAAAATATAAGCACCTAACTTTTTATGTTCTCTCTTAATGGTTCTTAAAGCAATTCCAGCAGGGCAATTTTTGATCAAGAAAACAGCACAAAAGAGGAGAGGTAATGCCCCCCCCACAAACACATATACTGCAGTAGCCCCAGTCCAGATTACCCTCTTCTGCGCTAGCTGTCTTTTGCAGCTAAATCACACACCTGTAGATCTAAGCACGGACTCCCAACATTACACACTATTTAATGCTCTACTCAACTGGTAACTGCAGGGCATCCGTTTTGACCAGTCACACCTTACAGAGGTTGTGATGTGAGTGGCACAAAATATTTTCCAGTTGCCTAGCAACTTTGCCTGCTTCCCTTTCCCCTTGGCAGTAAAACAACTGCTGGTCAAGGCTCAAGAGCCACCCAGAGAATAGCTGCCCACTCTAGCCCCCAAAGCGGTCAGGTTCAGATAGATCTGTCATGTTTCTAATGGGTGGGCCAGCCCTTTTCTGGGAGCTCCAGCCCACAAGATAGGGGAAAAGACACCCTCTGAACCCTGCTTGTAGGCTTTCACTTCAGACTAGCTGGATAAACCTCTCTCTCTTTTCCCAGAAATGTGATTTGCTGGCTTTCTTCTCCAGTCCAAAGTAAAGGCAGCACCCTGCAAGACTTTCCCCATCCCCTTATAGTCTCCTACCTTTCTGCTGCAAAGTTCTTTGCTTCTTGGAGCACAGGCGTGAGAGAGAGAAGGAGCTCCATGGAAGGAAGGGGACGAACTTAGGCAGGGAGGGATGGGCCAGGGGCATCTGTCAGAAAGCAAAGCTGCTGGTCGGAGGAAAAGGATGTTGTGTAATCTCTGGCAAAAGGAAGCTGACTGTGCCCTGGGGAGCTCCTAACCAGACGACTGGGTTTGAGTCTCAAGGCGGTGAGGTTTTAGAACCTTGTGGTTTTTTCCCTTGCAGACTCCAGGTTGGACTATATCCCCCCCACCCCAGCAGCAACTCCAGTTTTCTCATGCTGTAAAAATGCACACTTGGCCCAAGAGAGCACAGGAGGCCTCTCTGCAGGAAAGGCTTACAATTTTCATTTCTTTTTGTGCAATGGAGGTATTTTTCATTTGCAGGGGGGAGAGAGGCTTTTTTCCCCAGCCAGCTCCCATCACTGCAAAAAACTCAGCGTTCGAAACCATCCTTGGATATACCTGGCAACATGTGTGGATTCTTCCCCCAGCTAGCCAGGTGCCCTTTTATTTTCCAAAGACCCACACCTTTGAAGAGCATATGGATGAAACTGCAAAGAAAGCTAACACCACACCACCATGCGCCTGCACACAGACTATTTTTGATCTTCCTGGACTCAACAGCTTTTAATCAAAACAGTAAGGAGTCTTCTGGCTTCCTAAATCCCAACATATTTATCTTGGCACAAGATTTCTTGACTCAGAGCCAATTTCATCACTTCCACAAAGCGATCACTGAAGTCAGTAGGTGTATATGCTGAGAGAAAGAAGAAGGGGGGGGGATTAACAGCCAAATCAAGAAAAATAAGCAGTGCAGGAGATGACCATAGGTACGTTACAGTACTAGTAATACAAAATCCAATTAAATGCATATGAGGTCCAACTTTAGGGTTGCCAACAGCCTGGAGGGAAAAATGTGCTATCCCTTTGGTGGAAAGTGCCATCAAGTCACAACTGACTTATGGCAACCCTGTAGGGTTTTCAAGGCAAGAGATGCTCAGAAGTGGTTTGCCATTGCCTTCCTCCACATCATGACCCTGGTATTCCTTGGAGGTCTCCCTTCCAAACACGAGCCAGGGCCAACACTTCTTAGTTTATGAGATCTGATGCAATCAGGCTAGCCTGGAATATCCAAGTCAGGGCCCTGTCCCTTTAACATAGGCTTAGTGTGTGAAAATGGGCAGAGGGAGGTAACCATCACCTGGCAAATAACAGCCCATTTTGCCTCCAGTGGCAGGATTGTTTCCCCCTTCTTCAAGCTGTTAGCAATCCTAAATCAAATGAATAACCAGAGCCAATCACCCACTTCTGACCACAGCAAGGTTAATAGTGTAAAAAAAAAAACAACCAAGGAAAGCAATGTCTTCCTGTGGAAAGGTTGTATCAGTTGTAAAGTAAAACAGAAATCCTACAGCACCTTAAAGAATCACAACATGTAATCTAGCATAAGCGTTCATAAATCACAACTCACTTCATCAAATGCATATGTTGAATTAATATGTAATGCATATACATGTGCCATGTTTTATTGCCTGATGGTGCACAACTGAAGGTACAACCTCAGCAATCAAAAGTAATTGCTTGGGTGTCTGATCTGTTATTCAAAGCTAGGATATGCACACATGAACCCAAGTCTTATGAGTTCTATCTGCTGTACTTCAGAACACACCCCTGCATTCCGGAGTGTGGAAAACAAGCCAGTCCTTTCTTAAAAAAAATAACTGGATCTGCTGTTCTGTTTATAACAGCAGTCTGCTACCTGGGAGCTTGTACAGCAGTATAGCTATATAACTTGTTATCTGAATATTCCCTTCTCTACCACAAATATCGGGGAAAGCTTCCCATAGCAGCAGAAGGCATAGCGAAAAACAAAAAAGTTAGCACTTCATAATAAACCTGTTTTTTTCAACTTCCATTCTTCCAGATAAATTTGAACAGTTTTAAAACTTTATTTAGCAAAATGGTGCCATCTGGTGGCTCTTGCTAATAAAAAGGAAGAGAAGACATCTATGTGTTCAGTGATGGCTCCAAGCACTTTGGTTGGTCTCTAAGGTGTTGCTGGATTCAAATCCAGCTGTTCTACTGCAGACCAACACAGCTACCCTCTGAAACAGCTCTAAAAATGTAGTTTTGGATGTCTGCTAGAGAAAGAAGTCTTTAGACAGTGCTGATTGGTTGCAAGCCTGTAGCCATGGGGGGGCAGTCTGTGGGGGCACTGCCCCCTGAGTTCCAGGTGGGGCCCTTGGCTTCCTCCAGGTGCCACCTGCTTTTTGCTCCTTTTTTGCCCCAGAAAACCTGAAAAACAGCAAGCCCTGCAGTGGATGGGAAAATGTGCCTCCTGACTTAGAAACACGTTTGTGTTCACATTTGTATGGAATTTACTCTCTACTCTGAGTTCAGTGACACTTACCCCCTAACTTGGTAGATTGCAGCTAATGCGTGGCAAAAGCCTGAAGAAAAAATATCCTACCCATTTAACAGAAGCTTAATGGGCTGTTATTTTACCAGGCGATGTTATTTAACACCATAAAAAAACTTCGGCTGCCCATTTCCACACATTAAGTCTCATTTAAGGGGACAGGACATTTTTATTTCTCCAGGATGATCATAACCCAATTTCAGCCTAACCCAGACAGCACAGTTACTGGACCTAACAGCATTAACTACACCATCTCAGGCTCATTCACTTGTTTATCTTCCAACATTATATATACCACTAAATGCCAACAATGCCCTTCAGTTTTCTACATAGGGCAAACAGGGCAAACCTTACGCCAAAGGATAAATTTATTTATTTATTTGGTTCACTTATATTCCGCCCTTTCCCAGACGGACTCAGGGTGGATCACTTACAGATAAAAACCAGTCACATATAATAAAACCAATAAGTACAATTAAAACAGCAGCATTAAATGGACACAAATCTGACATCAGGAATTACAGTACTGAGAAACCTGTTGGAGAACACTTTAACCTTCCTGAGCATTCAATGGGTGACCTCAAATTAGCTGTTTTACTGCAAAGGAACTTCAAGAACAGAATGGAGAGAGAAATTGCTGAATTACAAATTATTATGAAACTTCAAACAAACACCTCCCTAGGACTGAAGAGGCATATTGGTTTTTTATTTATTTATTTATTTTATTTTATTTATTTATTTGGGATTTATATCCCGCCCTTCCCACGAATGGCTCAGGGCGGCTCATTACATATGCTAAATCAACTCTCACTGAGTATAGCTGCCTATACATCCACAGTATTCCAATGTATTTCTCTTTTAGAGCAGTATCAGAATAATTTTTTTGTACTGACATACTCAAATAAGGGATATTGGCTGTTTATCTTAATACATATACTAACCCATCCTCCACTGTATTTTAATGTATTCCTTTTTTTCTAATGGCAAACTATAATTATATATAACCTCTTGAGTAACTATGACTTCTATTTAAACCCAAAACTAACAAAGCCAGAATGTTGCTCAGATTTATGGCACTTCACACCTATGACATCAATTTGCTTTTTACCGCCCCTCAATGTTTTTTCAGCCCAGTTAACATTAACTAGCAAACACAGATGCCAATTTGTGATTCTTTTAATCTGCTAAAAAACATTCCCATGCATCTACATACCAACTCACTGCCCACTTATATTAAGAACTGCTGCTTGCCATTCCAATTTTGTCTGATGAAGTCTGCTTAGAGCACACAAAAGATTACATTCTGAATAAAACTTTGTTGTTATTGTGCAGTTGCACAGTCACGCCAGGTACTCCTGTCTTCCACCATCCTTCAAATAAAACTTAGTTGGTCTTAAAAGTGGACTTGTCTACTGCTTTGTTCTAGAGTTACACCTAGATAAATCAAGATGGGTCACTGTGTTAGTCTGTCTGTAGCAGCAGAAAAGAGCAAGGGCGTTTTCGCACTGACCTTAATCGGCAGCGACGCCCCTCTTCACCACGCAGGATCTGCACGGATTTCGCACCAATTGCTGCGGAGCACTCGGAAGAGCCGCAAAGTCCCGCGGCTTTTGCGGCACAAATGTAAACCGCCAAAAACCAGTTTACATTTGTGCCGCAAAAGCCGCGGGACTTTGCAGCTCTTCCGGGTGCTCCGCAGCAATTGATGCGAAATCCGCGCAGATCCTGCGCGGTGAAGAGGGGCGTCGCTGCCGATTAAGGTCAGTGCGAAAACGCCCCAAGAGCCCACTAGCACCTTAAAGACTAATAAAATCTGTGGTAGAATATGAGCTTTCAAGACATGAGCAGTGACTCATACCCTGCCACAAATGTTGTTAATTTAAGTCTAAGTTAATTTAAGTCAATGGGCTCAGAAGGATCAGTCTGTTTAAGATGACCATGTTGCTTGATTAATCATCTGTGTATCAGTTGGTACATTAAATGTGTGTATTTACAGAAATATAAGTACAGATATATTGAGATTTGGTTACCATGGAAATATATTAGTTAGTAGTCTGATATTGATCTTCTAGAAATGAGGAAGGAAATGTAAGGTTAATTTATAACCAAATAACCAGAAGCTACCACTAGTAATTAGAAAGAATGTCCGCTTCAAATGTTTTTGGTTTCCCTGTATGCAGGGCTTATTTGGGGGGGGGGGGGGGAAGCCCAGCAGGAACTCATTTGTATACAAGGCAACAACCCCTGACATTACCATTGTTTTACACAGGGCTTTTTTGTAGAAAACCAGCCAGAACTATATTCCTGTGCATTCCTGCTCAAAAAAAGCCCTGCCTGTAGGCAAGGCAAAATGGACCAGCATGCCACTGTTCAGTCACATGTGTTGGGAGTTGCCTACACCAGGGCTAGGGAGTTGCCTACGCCAGTGGCTCTCAAGCAGTGGTACCACTGTGGGGACACAGAAGTAGTCTAGGTGTGATGCAGGGTTTCCATAGTAGTTATGGATTTGCTTTAACTCAGTCCCCTTGTCTACCTGCAAGTATGAAATGCCATGTCCTGTTGAATGTACTTGCCTGGATTTGTCCATCTGTGACCTTTTGGTATGCTGGAAGTAATAACAAAATGCCTCTAAACATGAAAAGATCCTTCTTGGGACTCGAAACAGTGAGCTTTTTGTTTCTATCATAGTGGAACCCAGGTTCTTTGACTGAGAGATTGGTGGGATGCAAGATACCAAAGTTTTTGTGGCTTTCAAAAAAAAGTACAGCAGTAAAATGGAGATGAATGGATCTTTTGTGGATCTTCTGGTATCTGTCCAAACTTACACACAGACTGTGTGAAGTGGGAGTTTTCTGCTTTCCCCTCCTCTTATGAGTCCATGCTCCCACCTCCATATTCCTAGGATTCAGCATAGGGGGCAAAGTAGATGTCTGCAGTAGGAAGAGGGAAATTGATGGAAATTGCTGCCTCTCTTCCACCACTGGAAATTCTGTTTCATCGTAGGAATAGCATGCTTGGACACCTGCTTTCGAGCTTATAGTCTCATGTGGCACTGTGGCAGAAATGGGCAGAAGGAGCTCATTAACTGATGAGTGACTGCAGCCATTGATCTGAGGCTCACACCTGGCAGCTGTCACTCCCTTTGCTGCCATAATCTCACAGCTAGTGAGACTCTGCAGATTCTCCACAGAGCTACCCTCTAGTTGCACCAGAACTATTGAACTGCTTTCAAAATTCCTTCTCTGTTTGGTGGAAAATAACTAGGATGGTGAAAAGAGGCACCAAATGCTGTTTAGCACAGTCTGGTTTGGGATCCATTGCAACCACAAAGCAGCCACATGGAGAATAACTTCTAGCTACATGATATGGGTGTCCAATGGTCAGGTCCCTATTGAGAAATGGAATTGCTTTCTCATAAGACCATGATAACAAGAGCCCTGCTGGATCTGATAAATAGTCCATCTTCTAGTCCAGCATCTTATTTCACCAGATACTTCTACACAGCCCACGAAAAGGTCATAGAAGGCAACCCCTCCTACAGCTGTTGCTCCATAGCAACTGACACGGCTTTTTTTGTAGCAGGAACTCCTTTGCATATTAGGCCACACACTCCTGATGTAGCCAATCCTCTTGGAGCTTACACTAGGCCTTGTAAGAAGAGCCTTTGGAGGATTGGTTACATCAGGGGCGTCTGGCCTAATATGCAAAGGAGTTCCTGCAACAAAAATAGCCCTGGCAACTGATATTCAGGGGATCCCTTGTCTTTGGACATGGAAGTTTTACTTAGCAACCATGCCTTAGCCACTGATGGTTCTGCCCTCTATTAACTTTTCTAATCCCCTTTAAAACCCCTTTTTATAACCTGAAATGCTGCGAGCAGAGAAGCATTTCCCCCTTTTTGGTTGTTCCGTGTACTATATCCTGTTCATGCGGAGTAGTCAAAAGGGGGAAATAACTCCTCCCAGTGCCATTACTGATCAGAAGAAGGCATGGAGGGGAAGACAAGGGCCCCTTCCCATTCCCCAAGCTGCAGTTCCTAGCTCAGTTGGGCTCTCCTTTATTTTTAAACAGACAGTCCCCACAGCTGCTATGTGGCTGCAGAAAAAGGAATTGCATTCAAGGAACCCATTCTCCATTCTTAGAATCAGCAACAGGTTCTCACGCTCCTTTTTCCTGCAGTGCTTCTACCTGATTTTGCACACGCTGCTGTAGAGCTGTGACTTGCCCCGCCTCTTTCCCAGTTATCTCCATGGCTTCAAAATCTGGTTTTCAGAGAATCCTACAGTTGCGGAGGGAACCTGGAAAAGAGGCGAGGCAAGTCGCAGCTCTGTGCAGCATGTGCAAAATTGGGCATTAGGACTGTAGGAAAAAGGAGCACGAGACCGGAGCAAGGCTAGTGGGGAATTGGTCCTAGTTTGGCTCTCAGGCTACTTCTAGACAGGTGCATGGGTACAAAAACACACCCTTACCCGGGCAGCAGCAGGAAGCAGGGCAGAAACAAGCAGAAACAAAATCATAAGCTGCCATCACACACACTAAATAATGCACTTTCAATCCACCTTCCAACTGGATTTTGCCAATCCACACAGTTGGAAAATGCATTGAAAGTGCATTATTTAGTGTGGGTGACTGCAGCTCCTCCAGTTCCTGTGCTGCTCTCAACTGTCAAGTGGCTAAGCAGGATAAAAGCTCTTTTAAGGGAGAAGGGGAGGATTGAAAGTGGAATTTAGCTCTGCCTTCTCCTTGTAGGAAGGACAAAGAGTGTGTCCATAAAACACTCCTCCACAAACGCTCTGCAGATTGTCCCTTGAACCAGAGAAAGAGCAAGTCTATCCCCCCCCCCCCCTTTGGACGAAAAGCCTTATTAGTAAAAGGTAAAAGCCCCATCAACAGCCTTGGATTAAAGGGGAAAGCCCTGTGAATCATGCTTAGAATTAGCAGACATCATGCAGACATCTTCTGTAATGCCAGCGCTTCCTTGTATAGAAGCAACCTCCAGGGGCCCCTTCTCCCATCTGAGGCTAGACAGATGGCAATCCAAGAAAAGCTTTCTCAGTTGTAGCACCAAACCTTTGGAACTCCCTCCCCATGGACAGTCATCAGTCTCCCTCTATCAGTGTCTTCCACCAGGGAGGGAAAGCTCAGAATCATAGAATCATGAAGTTGGAAGGGATCTACAGGGTAATTTAGTCCAACCCCCTGCACAATGCAGGAAACTCACAAATACCTCCCCCTAAATTCACAGGATCTTCATTGCTGTCAGATGGCCATCTATTTAAAAACCTCCAAGGAAGGAGAGCCCATCACCTCCCATGGAAGCCTTTTCCACTGAGGAACTGTTCTAATGGTCAGGAAGTTCTTTCTAATGTTGAGCTGGAAACTCATGATTTAATTTCAACCCACTGGTTCAGGTCCTACCTTCTGGGGTCACAGGAAACAATTCCACACCATCCTCTATATGACAGCCCTTCAAGTACTTGAAGATGGTGATCATATCACCTCTCAGCCGCCTCCTCTCCAGGCTAAACATGCCCAGCTCCTTCAACTTTTCTTCATAGGACCTGAACACCACAGTTTGTGCTGCTCAAAACTGAACACAATACTCTAGGTGAGGTCTTACCAGAGCAGAGTAGAGCGATACCATCACTTCACATGACCTGGACACTATACTTCTGTTGCATTTTTTAGCCACCGCATCACACTGTTGACTCATGTTCAGCGTATTATCCACTAAGACCCCTAGATCCTTTTTGCACATACTACTGCTAAGACAAGTCTCCCCCATCCTATAACCATGCATTGGATTTTTCCTACCTAAATGCAGAACTTTACATTTATCCCTGTTAAAATTCATTTGATTGGTTTTAGCCCAGTTTTTCAGCCTGTCAGGATCATCCTGGATCCTTTTTCTGTCGTCTACTGTATTTGCAACCCCTCCCAATTTAGTATCATCTACAAATTTAATAAGCATTCCCTCTATTCCTTCATCCAAATCATTGATAAAGATGTTGAACAAAACAGGTTCCAGGACAGATCCTTGAGGCATTCCATTTGTGACTCCTCTCCAAGAGGATGAGGAACCATTCACAAGCACTCTTTGGGTGCGATCTGTCAACTAGTTACAGATCCACCTAATGGGAACAGGATCCAAAGCACATTTTACCAACTTGTCAACAAGGATAGTATGTGGAACCTTATCAAAAGCCTTACTGAAATCAAGATAAACGATGTCTACAGCATTCCCCTGATCCAGCAAGGTAGTCACTTTCTCAAAAAAAGAGTTCAGGTTAGTCTGACATGACTTGTTCTTGAGAAACCCATGCTGGCTCTTAGTAATCACATCCATCCTTTCTAAATGTTCCAGGACTGACTGTTTGATGATTTGTTCTAAAACTTTTCCAGGTATAGACATCAAGCTGACAGCTTGGTAGTTACCCGGATCCTCCTTTTTCCCCTTCTTGAAGATGGGGACAATACTTGCCCACCTCTAGTCTTCCGGCACCTCTCCTGTTCTCCAAGAACTCTCAAAAATACTGGCCAGAGGCTCAGAAATCACATCCGCAAGCTCTTTTAGAAACCTTGGATGCAGTTCATCTGGCCCTGAGGACTTAGTTTCATTTAAAGAAACGAGGTGTTTATGCACTACCCCTATGCTGATCCTAGGTTAGAACTTCATACCCTCATTATGTGTTGTTTTTGCCATGTTAAGCACTGTTTCTCTCAGAAGAGAAGACTGAGGAAAAGTAGGAATTGAGCAGTTCCGCTCTCTCTTCATTACCTGTTACAATTTCACTTTCCTGCCTTCACAATGGTCCTTGCTTTTCTTACTCGGAACAAAAGAACCCTTTTTTGTTGTTTTTAGCATCTTTGGCCAGCATCAGCTCATACTGAGCTTTAGCTATCCTAACTTTTTCTCTACAAGCACTGAGACTTGTTTATATTCAAGGGGAACTTGTTTTGTTTGGCATACCCCCAATAACAGTTATTGGTCTCCCTCCCTGGTTGCGTTGTCTTTTATGTGTTTTAATTGAATTATGTTATAATTTTAATGTTGTTTTTATTGTCCTAATATTCTAATGTTTTTATGTTCACTGCCTTGGGGACACCTGATCAGGTGGGAAGGCAGCATTAAAATGTTCTGTAAAAAGGTAAAAGGTAGCCCCCCTGTGCAAGCACCAGTTGTTTCCGACTGTGCTGTGATGTCGCATCATGACAGTCTGTAAAAACCAATAAATAAAATAAACACCAGCTGTATATTGGTACTCTTTCTTTTATTGTAAAGGCCACCCTCTCCTTCGTTCACAGGCTGGGCCAGCAGAGAGCAGTGGTGCACTTAACTCACAAGCTGAGCTCTCCACGCTCCAGAACCTTATCTCTAGTCTCTTGCCTTTCTTTCCTTTCATCTGAAACTTCCTGTTATTTATCTTCTTTATTCTTTACTCTTCAGCAGTGCAGAAAATTGGCACTTAATTTGCTTTGTGAGCCGGAGCGTTGGTGGATTAATTGTCATTCCCTTCCTACTCCTGGTGTTACACCCTTCCCACCTTGCAGTTGTTGCAGCTCGTAAGCTCCAGCTTGAGGCACATTCAGTTCCTCCTCCCTGCCACTATTATCCTCTCTGCTCTTTTCGGATGTTGTCATTTGGAATGCAGTTCTGAGCAAGGGAAGGCAAAGAAAAAAACCCCAAGGGAGGCTGGGAAGTGGAAGTAAATGAATGCCAGTTTTCTTGGAGCCCCAAAGGTGCACTAGAGGGAAGAGCCATTGCTTTGCTGTGATATCCTGCAATTTGCAATCATTCACCATCTCTACAAAGCTACCACATTGTTTCTGAAACCTGAATTCAAATTGCAAGCATGCTTTGCTGTACAAAGATTGGAAAAAATTGTAGACAAGGAATCCTGCAGAGAAGCAGCAATGGACCTCCTCTGAAGACCAGTAATTACTGTGCATCTCTGCAGTAGGTGGAAATCGGTAATTCCACCATTCTTGATGCAGAACTACTACAGAGTCAGTGATTATAAGGCTTACTGGAAAGAGGAAGCTCATCCCCCTGCCATAAGACATGTTAATTCATTGTACAGCGCCTAGCTCACTGTGCTTTTGAAAATGTGCCTTTCAGAGTCTTTACAACTTGCCATTTCAGTTCTGGTGGGGACGCTGAGCGTACAGTTTTAATAACCAATAACCTGAAATTATTTGCTTCTGCCTGAGAAACTGAGTCTCAAAGGCATACACTGTTTTCTGTGTTCTGTGCTTTTTTTAAAAAAAGCTTCAGTCTCAACTACATGATGCAGATATCCATTCATTATATCCCAGGGGTGGCCAAACTGCAAGTCAAGAGCCACATGTGGCTCTTTCACACATATTGTGTGGCTCTCAACACTCCCCACCACCCTGTTGGCCAGCTTGGAGAAGGCATTTGTCTTTTTAAATCACTTCTCCAAGACAGCCAGCTGCTTGAAGAATGCATTTAGAGTTAATGTTGCTTTCTTTCCCTCCCCCATCTCCCTCCCCCATCTATTTCCTTCCTTCCTTCCTTCCTTCCTTCCTTCCTTCCTTCCTTCCTTCCTTCCTTCCTTCCTTCCTTCCTTCCTTCCTTCCTTCCTCTGATGTTCATGTCTTGCAGCTCTCAAACATATGACATTTATTCTATGCGGCTCTTACATTAAGCAAGTTTGGCCACCCTTATGATGGAATAACTCTTTCTGACTTCTTTTTGTTATCCCCCACCCCACCCTGAATTTTGTCTTGCCTCTTTAACTAGGGCCTGGAAAAGACACATCAAGCTTTCAGCTAGCTGTCTCTCCCAGCTGTTCCCAAATCAAAGTGAGACAAGAAACAATGCAGAAGAGTCACAGAAAGAAGATACAAAACCCAAATGGCAAACAACTTCAAGCTGTTCTGATCTCTTCAATGGGATATTTTGCTTATAGTGAAGTTGAGATATGAATGAATCTGTCTTTGAAGAAACATCTTTGTGGAACATGTTAAAGCTAGCAGCCACATCAGATGGGTCTTGTGAACAAATCACCTTTTCGGAAGGAGTCTTGACTCACTTATTTTGTGGAAGAATCCTCATTTTATATGTTCTATTGTGACTTCCATAGAAGCTTGACTTGCACAAAGGACTTGAGAGATTTCAAAACCTTATGGAATTTGTTATAGAAGTCCCTTTCCTTGGAAGGAGTTCTGTTACCCAGTAGGATTCCCAGTTTCTACCTTTTTTCTGTTTGAATTTTATACACTGTTTGAATTCTATACACTGTTGGATAACTATTGATGTTGTTTGTACTTTCTGAATTTTTGAAAAGAATATATTTATTGTCTTTGCAGTTGAGTTGTTTCTTGTGATTTGGCCACAGTACATTTGTAATTTGGGCCAAATCCAAGTGGACAAGGTCTTGAGGGTGAAGCCGATGGCAAGTGGAGAGTTTGCTCCATAGAAGCATTATGGTATGGGAGAAGCATCACATGGTATGGGAGAAGCCCAGAAAGACAGTCCATCACCAGCCCTGACTGAGTGTGCAGAAAGTTAACTGAGATATCCTGCTGAAGAAAAGTGGATACCTTTTTATCATTCTGGGAGATGACAGAGAAAATATGCAGGTATAATATACAGGCATATTGTATCCCACTGAGGTCCCTCCCCAGGCTCCATCCCCAAATCTCCAGGAGTTTCTCAATCTAGAGCTGGAAACCCCACACTCCCATCCCTTGCCAGTGCCGGGGGCAGGGGAACATGGCAACCCTAGTTTGAATCTCCACTCCGCCACAGAAGCTTGCTGAATGATCTTGGGCCATTCACACACTCTTAGGCTAACCTACACCACAGAGTTGTTGTTGGAAAGGAAGATTAATAATAATAATAATAAACTTTTATTTATACCCCGCCCTCCCCGCCTAGGCAGGCTCAGGGTGGCTAACAGGACATGGTAAACCATGATACAGATAAATAACAGATAATATAATTAATAATTTAGACAATAAAACAGTATGACATTAAAATACAATCGAATGGCGTATAAGATGGCTCGGTATTACTGATCTTATCAGGAGTTCTGTCTTAAAAAGCTAGCTGGAAGAGGGCAGTTTTGCAGGCCCTACGGAACTGGTTAAGATCCTGCAGGGCCCGCACCTCTTCCGGCAATTGATTCCACCATTGGGGGGCCTTTGTAGAGAACGCCTGTTCTCTGGTAGCTTTTAATCTAGTTTCTTTTGGCCCAGGGATTTCAAGAAGATTTTTTGAGCTTGATTGCAGTGCCCTCTGGGGAACATATGGAGAGAGGCGGTCCCTAAGGTAGGCAGGTCCTCGACCATATAGGGCTTTAAAGGTAACGACCAGCACCTTGTAACGAACCCGGTAAACAATTGGCAGCCAGTGCAATTCCCGCAGCCCAGACTGCACATGTTCCCACCGAGGCAGTCCCAGTAGCAGCCTGGCTGCTGCATTTTGCACTAGCTGCAGTTTCTGGGTTCGGTACAGGGGCAGCCCCATGTAGAGGGCATTACAGTAGTCCAACCTCGAGGTGACCGTTGCGTGGATCACTGTTGCCAGGTCGCCGCGCTCCAGGAAGGGGGCCAGCTGCCTCGCCCATCTAAGGTGAAAAAAGGCGGACTTGGCAGTAGCTGCTATCTGGGCCTCCATTGTCAAGGGAGGCTCCAGTAGAACTCCCAAGTTCTTAACTCTGCGCACTGCTACCAGTTGCGCCCCGTCAAAAACTGGGAGAGAGACCCCATTCCCTAAACCGCCGCGACCCAGGCAAAGGACCTCTGTCTTCGCTGGATTCAGTTTCAGACCACTCAGCTTAATCCAGTCTGCCACAGCTTGCAACGCTCGGTCCAGATTTTCTGGGGCATTGCCAGTCTGGTCACCCATCAATAGATAGAGCTGGGTGTCATCAGCGTACTGATGGCAACCCAGTCCATGTCTCCGGGCAATCTGGGCAAGGGGGCGCATAAAGATGTTGAATAGCATCGGAGAGAGAACTGCTCCCTGCGGCACCCCACAATTGAGTGAATGTCTCTTGGACAGCTCTCCTCCAATTGCCACCCTTTGTCCCTGACCCTCAAGGAAAGAGGAAACAAAACAAAAGAGGGGAGTATGTTGTTATGAGCTATTGTGCGTTCCTACAGGGTTTTGCTTAGGCCTCGCAAGTCTGGACATCTGATTGGCTGGGTGCTCTAGATCAGGGTTTCCAAAACTTTTATTTCCCATGGCCTGGTTATTTTTACACTTCTCCTTTGTGACCCACTAAAATTTGGGGGTGGAGCCAGGAGACTTTGGGGGTGGAGCCGGGATTCAGGAATTATGTCATTTCCTGTGGTGTCAAGGGCCAAGTGATGTCACTTCTGGGGTACACTGAACCAAAACTCCACCTTTTCCTGTGATGTCACTTCCAGAATGTCCACCAGTGGGGCCAGGGCACTAGAAGCCCTCCCCCCCTCCCAGCACCAAGAATACAGACAGAGCATCACTTGCAGGGAGAGAAAGAAAGAAAGAAAGAAAGAAAGAAAGAAAGAAAGAAAGAAAGAAAGAAAGAAAGAAAGAAAGAAAGAAAGAAAGAAAGAAAGAAAGAAAGAAAGAAAGGGGGCAAAGAAAAAAAAGCCTTCCTCACCACCAGATGATCTCAGCCAGCAACAATTCTGCCCCGGGATCATTTGGTAAAAATGGGAGGGAGAAGGAAGGAGAGGCATCTCAGCTCCTTTCTGCACAACACAGAGATGGGGGAAGGAAGCCAAACAGAGCTCAGACTTTGCAGCCTGTGTCAATCTTCAAGGCTAGCTTTTCTCTGCACAACAGAGAGACGGGGGAAGGAAGGAAACCAAATGGAGAGCAGACTTTGCAGCCTGTGTCAGTCTTCAAGGCTAGCTTTTCTCTGTACAACAGAGAGATGGGGGAAGGAAGGAAGCAGAGCAGAGGTCATGCTTTGCTGGGGGCAGGGCTAGCTTTGGCTTTTCTTGTGACCCGGTAGTGAGGCTTCCATGGCCCAGTACTGGGTCACGACCCTGCAAATGGGAAACACTGCTCTAGTTACTCTCTTCCCTATTAGAATTTTGAATGTGGGGGCGGGAGAAGCTAGATAAGGTCCCATTGTTAGACAACAGGATTCCATCCTGCTTTCTGTCGGGCCCAACTTCTCCAGACATTGGTACCCATCCTACCTTGCTCACTCTTTCCTCTACTCCTGAATCACCACCTGGGATGTTAACACACAGTTTCTACACAACTTACCCATCCTCCTGAGCTTGCACAATCCTGATCTGAATTCCTACACACTCTAGTGATCTTGGTAACCATCTGGTTACCAGCCCCTACTACCTTGCTTTGGGTATTTTTTCCTTCCAGCCCTGAACCCAAAGTTGCAAAAACTATTTTTTTTTTTACAGTTTATGCATTGTATGAGTTCTGTAAATAATAATGGGAGAGGAGAGCCAATACATAATAAAGTATGAGAGGAGGCAGCTAAGATCAAATACAGAAAAAAACATAATGTGCAGTGTTATTTTGGGTGGAAATGTTGAATCATTTTTAGAACTCAAACATTTCATTTCTTATAAGTTGATATACGTGTTCATTTTGTCCATCTGTTGTCTCTGGTCAGATATGTCTTTTAGGTTTCTGAAACACCACAAAAACCAGAACAGCATGTTTACCAAAGCTGAAAGGAGATTTGAGTATATACATCATGAATAGGGGTGTTATTACCTCCCTTTCCCCTCCCACTGACCTAGTCAGCCATGGTCAAAGAGGCTTTTCAGGGAGATTTCCAGAATCTCCTTCCTACAGACTATCTAATAGTTTATTCCTCCAAGTCTCTGTTCCCTGCTTGGAGAAGGGGAAGAGGTTGAACATTCCTTTGCCTCTCCTGCTAGATCTATTTAGCATTTATATGAAGGTAAGCAGGAAAGCAATTACACTGACACTTCCCCTCCTCTGTTTGTTCTCCGCCCAGAGGGGATAAATACTTTTAAAACGCAAAATGGAGATTTAGATCAGCTCAAACCTCCCAGGAAAAAATACATTTCTTCACAATCTCCATTTGCCTTTTCCCCACAAGCAGCTGCCAGCCAAGAATCCAATCTTAGAGATTAGCTGAGGAGAAAAGGACCAGGATGCAGAGAAATCAGCTGTAACAAAGGAGACAGTTCCATACATAGGGTTGCCAGCTCTGGCTTTGGAAATACTGGGAGATTTGGAGAGTGGAGACTGAGGAGTGTGGGTTTTAGGAAGGAGAGGGACTTCAGTGGAGTATAATGCCATAGAGTCTACCTGTCAAAGCAACCATTTTCTCTAGGGGAACTGATCCCTGTTGCCTGGAGATCAATTATAATAGCAGATCTCCAGCTACCACGTGGAGGCTGGCAGCCCTACAGACTTACCCACTTCTACTTTTGTGCACGGCCGGCCCTTCCACTAGGCAAACTAGGTGGTTGCCTAGGGCGCCTGCAGGGTGGGGGTGCCAAATTTGGCCATCCCCCCTCCCCATACCACAGACAAAATGCTAGTTTGCCTCTTCCTCCACCCATTCCCCTCCTCCTTGCTTGCCTCTTCTCATCCTCCGCTCGCCCACCCTACCTCCTCCCCACTGATTCCCTTTGTCCTCTCACCCGTCCCTTCTCATCTGCTTGCCTGCCCTGCCTCCTTTCCGTCAATGCAGCAGGAACTAATTTGCATATGAAGCCACACCCCTGACACCAAGCCAGCCAGAACTGTGTTCCTGTGTATTCCTGCTCAAAAAAGGCCCTTGGTATATTTCTTCCTAATCGCTTCCAAACAAGCTGTTTAAATTGTGTGTTTTGTTTTTGGCTTGTTGTTTCATTATTCACTAGCTGCCTGTAGGTTTGTACAAAGATGAAGCCGTAAAATAAATTCCTTCTCTTCTCTCCCCCATTACTATTAAAACTAGCTGTAACTTCATTTGGCAAAAACCATGCCTCACTCTGTGGTATATATGCAGCCAAGGTTTATTTTCCTATTTGTGTCTCCCCTTCTGGCCATTTCCACATCATTATTTCCATGTCTGTTTCTCAGAACAAGCAGAGACATAGGATGCTCACGTCAAGAGAGTCTGTGCGAGTGGGTGGTGTCGTCACGGGGGAAAGATCTGAGCAGCAGGGAGGCAACATTATGACTGAAGGGAGCCACATAAGGTTGCCAGCTCCCAGGTGGGGCCTGGAGACATCCCAAAATTACAGCTGATCTCCAGATGACAGAGATTAGTTCTCCTAGAGAAAATGGCTGCTTTGGAGGGTAGACTCTATGGCATTGTACTTTCCAGAATTATTCCCCTCCTCAAACCTCACCCTCCCCAGGCTGTAACTCCCCGCCTCTCCAGGAATTTCCCAACCTAGAGCTGGCAGCCCTAGAGGAGCAGCCAATGCCTGCTGCAGTCAGAAAAGGGCAGGTTTTCATACACAGCAAAAAGCACAGAGCCTGAACCAAGATAATCTGGAGCAAAGACTTATTTTTTGGCAAGGAGGTGCTGCTAAGAGTGGCAGAAAGAGAAGGGCCTGATCAAATTGTGGAGCACAATGCACCACCATGTTCTCTCACATCAGCCTCAGTGGAATGAATGAGAACTGCTGAAACTCACCAGTGAGTGGCGCTCTCAGTACGCTAAACTGAGACTCCATTAGGGCCCGCTCTCACCGTTTTATTATTAACGATGGAGTCATTGGTTATTGCTGTGAAGAATGATATGAATATATTGGGGATAATCCAGATAGGTCTTTAAATGAACGTTGTTGCAAACTATATGTTCAATACAGATGGACCTATTAAAATCCTTGCATCCTTCTGAAGCCTTTTTTTTGTAAGATATATACCAGAACATCAAGTAAATCATTAAAAGATGAAATTGCTAAATAGAAGACCTGAGCATGAATTTAAATGAGGCATTATTATACGATCCAATGTAAAAACATATAGTATTAGGGCAAAACTACAGTGATTGTGTTTGACACACAGCTGCTGCTGAGAATGTCAGCCTCATGTTAATTTCTGTCTCCCATCCTGTGACATCATCATGTGTGTTCCCCCCCCCCCCACACACACACATCAGCAGACAGCATTGGACTGCAGCTGGGAAAACCTGTGTTCAAATCCTCACTCACCTGATTGGAAATGCTTCCTTAGAATAATAAAATTACAGAGATGGAAGGGGCCATGCAGACCATCTAGTCCAACCCCCTGCTCATTACAGGATCAGCCTAGAGCAGGGGTGGCCAAACTTGCTTAACTTAAGAGCCACATAGAATAAACAGCAGATGCTTGAGAGCCACAAGACATGAACACCAGATGTAGGTAGGGAAGGAAGGAAGGAAGGAAGGAAGGAAGGAAGGAAGGAAGGAAGGAAGGAAGGAAGGAAGGAAGGAAGGAAGGAAGGAAGGAAGGAAGGAAGGAAGGAAGGAAGGCAGACAAATAGATGTGGGATGGAAGGAGAGGTGGAAAGAAAGTAACTTTAAATGCCTTCTCCAAGTCAGCCACCTAGACGATGGGAGCTTTGAGAGCCACACAATATATGTTAAAGAGCCACATGTGGCCCCCGAGCTGCAGTTTGGCCACCCCTGGCCTAGTGCATCCCCAACAAGTGTTTTTCCACCCACTGCTTAAAGACTGCCATTGAGAAGGAGCTTACCACCTCCCTCAGTAGCTGATTCCACTGTTAAACAACCCTTGCTGTACAAAAGTTTTTCCTAATATCCAACCGGTACCATCCCACCCTTAATTTAAACCCATTATTGTGAGTTCTGTCCTCTACTGCCAACAGGAACAGCTCCCTGACTTTCTCTGACAGCCCTTCAAATGCTTAGAGAGCAATCATGTCTCCCCTCAACCTCCTCTTCTCCAGACAGAACGTTCCCAAGTCCCTCATCCTTTCCTCATAGGGCTTGGTCTCCAGGCCCCTGATCATCCTCATCACTTTCCTCTGCACCTGTTCCATTCTGTCTACATCCTTCTTGAAGTGAGGCCTCCAGAAATGCACACAACACTCCAGGTGCACACAACACTCCAGAAATGCACACAACACTCCAGATGCACACAACACTCCATTGTACAGCAGAACTAGGACCTCTTGTGATTTGGATGTTCTGCCTCAAGATGGCATTAGTCTTTTTTGTCACTGAATTACACTGGCTGCTCATATTTAATTTACAGTCCACCCATACCCTAAGATCTTCTTCCCACACACGGCTACCCAGAAGTGTATCCCCCATCCAGTTTGAGAGGCAGTTTAGTGTAGTAGTTAAGTGCACAAACTCTTATCTGGGAGAACCGGTTTGATTCCCCTCTCCTCCACTTGTAGCTGCTGGAATGGACTTAGGTAAGCCATAGCTCTTGCAGAAGTTGTCCTTGAAAGGGCATCTGTTGTAAGAGCTCTCTCAGCCCCACCTACCTCACAGGATGTCTGTTGTGGTGGGGGGGGGGAGAGGTAAAGGAGATTGTGACCGCTCTGAGACTCTGAGATTCAGAGTATAGGGCAAGATATAAATCCAATATCTCCTCCTCCATGTGTGTTGCTCATTTTTGTTACCTAGATGTAGAACTTGGCACTTATACTTGTTAAAGTGTGTCTTGATCGCTTCTGCCCATTTTTCAGTGTGTTCAGATCTCACTGAATTTTATCTTCAGGTGTGTTTGCTGCTCCTTCCAATTTGGTGTCATCTGCAAATTTAATGAGTAGCCCCTGCACACCCTCATCCAGATCACTGATAAAAATATTGAAAAGTACTGGGCCCAGAACCAAACCCTGTGGCACCCCACTGTACACTTCCTTCCATTCAGATGAAATACCATTGAGAACTGCTCTTTGAGTGCAGCTCTCCAACCAGTTCCCTATCCACCTAACTATTCTAGAGTCCAGTCCACAGTCCTCTGGTTTACCCATCAGAATATCATGAAGAACCCTGTCGAAAGCTTTTCTGAAGTCCAGGTAAACAACATCAACAGCATTCCTTTAGTCCAGTAAGCTTGTCACTCAATCAAAGAAGGAAATGAGGTTGGTCTGGCAGGACCCATTGGGACAAATCCATGCTGACTTCCCTGGAATACCAGAGTTGCCTTTAGATGCTTGCAGATTGAGTTCTTTAAAATCTGCTCCAGTATCTTCCCTGGAACAGAGGTCAGATTGACTGATCTGTCATTTCTTGGGTCATCCCTTCCTCCTTTTTTGAAAATTGGGATAACATCTGCAATCCTCTAGCCTTGTAGCATATCTCCGGTCCTCAAAGAGGTCTGGAAGATGATGGACAAAGGTTCTGCAAGCTCTCTAGGAAGTACTTTGAGCACACTTGAGTCATAGCATCTGGCCCGGGGAATCTGTACTCATTCATTGCAACTAGGTGCCTCTCAACTACCTCTCTGTCCATGGCAACCAGCAGCCTCCAGATGCTGTGCCTTGCCTACTACCATCTCTAGATGAGCCTGTTCTGTTTTTCAGAGAAAAACTGAGGCAAAATAGACATTAAGCCTTTCTGCTTTCTCTCTGTCCTCTGTCAGAGTTTCTCCATTGTCACCCTGCAGTGGGCACAATGCCTCTTTCATCTTACATTTGCTCCTCACATAGCTGGAGAAGATTTTATTGTCACAACAAGCCTCTCTGGCCAGCTTTAGCTCACTGTGAGCTTTGGCCTCTCTGATGGCTGACCTACAGTGCCTAGCAACCTGCAGATACTCTTCTTCCTTGTTTGTTCTAAACCTCAATAGGCTGCTGGGGGCAGGGATGGGGAAAGGCATTTTTGATCAGAGAAGTGGTACAGGGAAGATTACATGAAGTCCCTTTTACTCAGCATAACAGACCTGACCCATTCCATACTGCTCCCCTCCCTGCGGCTGTTTTTAATGATCAAATTACAAATTGGGAATTTTAGTCATGGAACTTGAATGTAATTAAAAGTTTGGACTGCAGTTTTGTCTGCAGATGTGTAAGGAATCGTGCAGTTAATATCAGAGAAATTTTGGCTCCTAGGGTTTCTCCACATAGTTTTCCCCCCTTTGATTCTGGCCTCATAGTGTTTGGGTTTATCCTCTGATTTCTACATGTATTTTTGTGTCTTTAGTTTTAACTTTGGCGTTTTTGTCCTTCCCCCTCCCCGGTTTTTTAGACTAATTTTACCCCAATATTTTTCTGAAAGCCAATTTTGAGTCAGCTTTTTCCTCATGCATAATGTTTCTGTTAGTTTTGTTTGACCCTTCCCATCTACCTCTAATTGGACATTTGTGGTCAAACCACTCCCTCGCCTTCCCCTACTCTGAAGATGAATAATGCCTGTTTCCTTTTTAAAAATTGTATTAAATATCACTACATCACTGGGGCACTGTAACAATAGACTTAGGAGGTTCTCTGAATTCTTAGGTTTCACTTTAAAAAAGAGTAAGACTCTAGTCCCTTTCCTCATGGAAATATAAGGAAAAAGGCATGAGGGAAAGAACTGGATGGAGATTTTCTTTTTTATTTAAAAAAAAGAAAGCTAGGGATTCAGAAAAACTTCTAAGCCTATTATTACAGTGCTCCAGTGATATAGTAATATTTTAGTGCCATTTAAAAAAACAAAAGAGGTGTGATGCCACCAGTGACACCGCTGATGACACCCTCCCTTGAAAATTCTCATTACTGAAGGCACATCCAGAAGAAAATAAACTGACTCCATAATTTTGAAAATGCGCAGAGAAGGCAGAACAGCCATGCCCAAACTGATTCCAAAATCAGGAGTAAATCAAGTGTGTGGAAAAGCCCCTCATCTCAGCAACTGAAATGCAGAGAAAGTAGAGCATGGGCATTTGTGTGTGAGAGATCATTAAATTACATAGACATAAGATGAATTGGAATTCCCCTCTGAAACATCCTCACTTTCTTACTGTTTTGGATGTCTGGAGGTTTCTGTATGCAAATGGCTTAACAAAGGAAGGTTTTTAGACCCTGTAGATCCTGCTGACAGTATTTCCCAGATGCTGGAGTGAGCCAGGAGCTCTGATTATTCATTGCCCAGATGTCATCAATCTCTCCTGTGCTCAAAGCTAATTATTCTTCAGAAACTCCTGGTTCAAGATCATAAATGCAAACTGCAGACATGTTGGCAGGCATTCTTGCAGCTCTGTCCCCAAACCACCTTGAACTGCCTGGTTCTTTAAAGTGGATATATAAGAATAACCACAGCCTCTCCCCCCCCACCGCCCGACCCAGTTCTGTAATGCTGAGAGCAGCATGTTGAGAAAGAGCTGTTTGGCATAGTCTGTGCTCAGTTGGGTCTTAATTTAGGAATGTCAGACCCAAAATTGGACTGTAGCTCATACCTATTACTGAACAGGCTCTGGAATACACCCAAAGGTCATTTAGACTAAGTCACTCCCAGAAGACAGGAGTGCGGGCACACGTTCATCTTCTACAAATGAATCTACATCCTGGCCGTACCATGTTTTCCACTCAGACTCCCTCTGTGCCTTAACACCTCCCTGCTTGGGCCACTTGCCCAGTCCTTTAAGGCCTGAGGTCTAGAAACAGAAAGGGGTTCAAGGCCTGCATTCAACAAAAACCACTCTGTCTTCATTGGCCTTACTCTGGCTTTTAAAGGCCAGCCTAAAGAGGGGGCAGGTCCATCCATAGCTTTCTGAATTCTTGTGGTAGGATGTCTCTCCAGCCAGAGGCATGGCCAACAAGATGACACACCATCCTCAGGTTGGCCTTTGGACATGCCTCCATTTTGTAGCACTGAGTCAGTCCTAGGGGTCCCAACCCTCCCGCCCTGGCGGGGGACCCCAGGATTTCCCCCCTCCTCCCCCGCTCCCCCAAAAAATGGAAGGGGGGGAGAGGGGGGAAATGGCGAGCCGCCCCGTCCCGGAGCGTGCGAGGCCGCCGTGCTGCTGCCGCCCTCTTCCCGCCCAGTGAGGCCGCAGGCGGCGGGCCTGCCGGCGCCCAGCAGCAGGAGGAGGCGGCGGCGGAGGAGCTGTCGGCCGAGGGCCTCGCTGGCTGGCGGCGTTGGCAGCACAGCCCCGCCAGCACCAGCGCGGCAGCGCCGGAGGCCGAGGAGGAGGCCCCGAGCCCCCAGCCCCGCTCTCCATGCCCGCGCCACCACCCTGCTTCACCCAGGCTTCCAGCCTCAGGCAGGGCCGAGGGGCAGGGAGGACGAGCGGGAGGAGGAGGAAGGGACAGCTTCCTCCTCAGGCGGCGGCTGCGGCGCGGGAACCTGCGGCTGCGGCGCTTGTCACAGCCTCGATCTTGGCTCCACCCCTAACATCTCCTGGCTCCACCCCCAAAGTCTCCTGGCTCCACCCCCAAAGTTCCCAGGTATTTCTTCAATTGGACTTGGCAACCCTAGTCAGTCCATTTAAGATCACTGTAGGGGCTCAATTCTGGTCAGGACCACTGTGGTGCAGAGGGAACAGGGGCTCCTGTCCCTCCATGCTGTTTCTGGTTTGGATAGGGATGCCAGCCTCCAGGGGGGACCTGAGGATCCCCCAGAATTACAGCTCATCTCTAGATATGTTTGCCTGGAGAAAATGGATGCTTTGGAGGGTGGACTCTACGGTATTGTACCCCACCCTGAAGTCTCTGTCCTCCTTGGGCTCCATTTCTGAATTTCCAGGAGTTTCCTAACCTGGATCTGACAACCCTACTCCTCCCCAATCCCCCACAGGTGGCCAGAATGGACCTGGCAACCCTAGGTTCAGATAAAAGGGACATTGGGGAAGTAGCCATGGATAAACCAAAATAGCTTGGCTTCAAGTTAATGGTTTTTGCTCTTCCAAGTAATGTATATTGGTGTTACAGTAACTGTCATACTCCCCTTTAATTAAAATAAATAAATTTTAGGCCACTTTTCTCCACCAGCATGGAGACTTCTGAGGTTTGTAGTTCAGCAAAAGTGCTGAGAAATTCTGTTAGAGATGCCTACTCCCCATCATTCCAAACTAAAGTCCCCAAGATTCTTGGGAAGGAGTGCCTGTTCTGGCTGGTTTAATTCTAGACACATATCCTTCTTCTAGCACCAATGTACTTCTGATGATACACTTTATAATCAGGGAGCAGAACCTGCACATCTTTTACTTCCAAATATTCTAGAACCCTTGGAGACAACTATGCCAGCCCTCTCAGGGACCCTTTGCTCACCAGGTTTCTGACTCCTCTAATCACGGTCCTGGTTTTGTTTTTTAAAAAAGATTTTAAAACTGTTGTGTCCTAGGCTCAAATGGGAGAACTGTTACTTTTGGAGGGAACTGTTACTTTTGGAGGGAAGCTGAACAAGCCAAAGCTTGTACTCCACACCAGGGTTCCAGAGAAGGCCTAAGCGTGCCCAATCAGGGGAAGGATTGAAATATAAGTAGCCAATCAACATCTAGGCTCATACTGTACTCTGATAGGCTCTTAGGGCCCTGTAAATAGCCAATCCATGTACATAGTTAAGGACCAATCAGAAGGGGGCAAGAATTGTATAAAGGAGCGGGAAGTTTGAATAGAGCTCAGTCTGTGTGTGTGTTCCTGAAGTAAAGCTTGCTGAAATCACTCTCCGACTCTGGTCTCTTACTGCGCCGACCTCAGTACTTTACAAAAACATTTTGTTAATGTGCCATATTGCCATTATTTGTACAATTTGTACATTACTTTTCTCTGATGGGAGCAGCAGCAGCAGCAACTTGGAAGTGCATTACTGATCTCCAACATTAGGGGAGCTAAGTGTTTATCTTGGTTTATCTCAGAGAAGCAACTGCTGCTAGGCCTAGAGAAGAGATCCAGGCCAGGCTATGAATTAGCTTAGATGCAGAAGTAGGGTTGCCACCCTCCACATGGGGCCTGGAGATCTCCTGCTTTTACAACTGATCTCTGGCTGGCAGAGATCACCTCCCCTGGAGAAAATGGCTGCTTTGAAGGGTGGACTCTATAGCATTGTACCATGCTGAGGCCCCTCCTGTCCCCAAACCCCACTCTCTCCTGTATCCACCCCCAAAATCTCCAGATATTTTCCAGCACAGACCTGACAACACTTTGCAGAAGGGGGACAGCTGCCTACAGAAAGGCAGGGGGACTGATGTTTCATTTTGTGTATGTTATTAAATATATTATACAAGTATTTCAGTTACATTGCCATCCTTTATTTACTTCATTGATACTCCGCCTTTCTCACCACTGGAGACCTAGGATTACAGTTCTCCTCTCCTCCATTTTATCCTTACAATAACCCTGTGAGGTAGGTTAGGCTGAGAATATGTGACTAGCCCAAAATCACACAGCAAGCTTCCATGGCAGTGTGCGCATTCAAACCTGGTTCTCCCAGATTGTAGTCTGATACTGTACACCATGCTGGCTCCCAGCTGTCTAATATAATTTGTTCTTCATACTTTTCAAATATAGCAAGCTATGTATTGAAGGAAGCTTGACAACTTTTTTTTTTTGGGGGGGGGGGTAGTGTATTTGTATCTCATGGTACTCAACCAAAAAGTGATACCAGAGAAGAAAAATGAAGAAAAACATATCAGGAGAGAGAACAAAAGATGAACAGGATCAGTTGTAACATATTCACTTTTTACTTAAGCAAAAAGATGTGTGGGGTGTGTGTAGCCAGTTGTCCATTAAAAAGCCTTGTATAGCAGGTATTATATGTGCAACCTACAAATAAGTAGGTTTTGGGTGGGCTTTTATGTTTGTCATATTTACAGATATATACAGTGGCTTTATTTGATTGTTTTGTTACTGGTCTCCTATAAGTTGTTTTTAAAAGACATCTCTCTTCAGTTTAATTTCTCAATGTGCTCAGTGAGACTGTGATTCCCCTCTTCCATACAACCACTACCAATTGCTTCAGAAAGCACACTATGTCTATTTGTGTTCTGTACTTCAATACTATAAAATACCCCTTAAAATCAAGTCTTGCTATTCACTGTTGTGTTGTTAATAGTGCCCTTCACTTCTGTTGTAGGGAAGGGAAGGAAAAGGAGATGATAAGCAGCTCTGAGACTCCAAGTGAAGGATGAGGTATAAATCCAGTCTCATCCTCCTCCCCCTCCCTTTTTGGGGGCCTGGAAAGAGTTTGGCTTGAGCTTGTTTTGCCGCAGACATTGATTTGCTATGTGTTTCTCCCTGCAACTGGCTCTATCCTTTGCCACCCTCTTCTTCTCCAGCCTCACCTGGAACTCTGGCAGCCAAAATCCAGGGCCCCTGATTCTTCTATGCTGCCCCAGAATTTCTTTTGATGGGTTACACAACTTTTTTTAAATCTGGTTTCTAGTTGGATATGCCATCATGTATGTTGCCTTACTGCAACTGGGTTATCCCCAGGGTGGGGCCAGTGAATACATTGCCCCACCAAAAAGTTTTGTTTAAAGGTTTTTAATTTGTGGCATGACCATTTCCATTTAAAGCATGAGTTTGTTTTATTTAAAGGTTGCCGTATCTCCAAAACTGAGCAGCCAAATTATGATTAGCATCAGGGCAAGCTCAGCTACCCAGTCCTATCCTGAAGTGAGCAATCCTAAGAAGGTCTACTCAAAAGTAAGCCACATTCTATTCAAGCAGACTTACTCCCCGGAAAGTGCTTTCTGGATTGCATTCTTCATTAGGCTGGCAAGGGGGTTTAAAGGGGTCACTGAAATCAGGAATGGCCAATGTCTTTAGCCTCAGAGCTGGATCCTCCCTGGTCAGATTTTTCAGGGACCTCATGATGTCCCCATTCCCCCCAACTGGCTGTGACAGGGTCAGGCCCTTTGTGGAAATGTAGCAGCATACAATGAGGAAGGCTGGTTAAAAGCCTGCATTATAGCCTATCCAGATTTTAGGGATGGGGCAGATCAGGAATCAAAAACAAAAAAAGCTTCTGTTTCAACCTGAGATTCATCGCAGGCGGGCATGTGCCTGTGGAGAAAGGAAGCACTGACACAGTGCTGCGTCAGCACATCATTCTCTGAGCCCCTACTGGCCATTGCTGATCATCAGCCAGGGAAATATAATCTCAAGTATGTTGCCTTTGGCTGACCTGGATACAGCAGGGTAAGACACGGCCAGTCAGGGTTTACAAAATAATGTGCTGGAGAAGCCCCGTGCAAATCCCAAACTCACTGAGAGAGCCAAGGTGACTGAACAGGCTGGCAGCACCCAAAAACTGTTAGTTCAGCATAAATCTATGCAGCTGAAATCAGACATAATATTTAAATAGTGGCTGCAATAGGGTCTTAGCTCACAATGTGAAACTGATTTGCAATTTGCCTTGCACACATGCATGCCAGTATGTCAAACCCTAGTCTGGCCACTTGTTTTGACCTTCCTCCCATGTTTAATGTAGGCTGTCAGCTTTGTTTCCTTAAAATAAAGCAGCATAGCTGTGTTTTATGTGTCCACCCTGTGAGGAAATGACCCCTCTTTCCCCAATATTATAGTCACGAACATGGTTGCCAGGGCGCCTGGAGAAATGAGCCTGCACCCGACTGGCCAGAGAGTGCACGCAAAACCATCCAGGAACGATATGGGACTCATGTGTACCAACAGCATAAGTTTATAAGTGTTCTAAACAGGCACAGAGTGCCTGCCGACACGCACGGACGTTTCCCCGCTACTGCATGGAGTCCGCCATGGTGAGGAGGAGGCTACGCCGCCACGGAGCTGTCCAGGCGACCGGTGTTGAAGCGCTAAGCATGGAAGCCACTGTGTTTCGCTAACACCACTTGTAGCCATCTTCCTGCCTGGCTGGGCTTCATTCCTTCTTGGTGGGAACCTCACGTACACACCTTGAGTCATTCCTAGCCCGCAAGCAACCCATCCGTTTTATGAATGGATTAATAGCTCGACTGTTGATCCTAATTGCTCAGTAATATCCTGACTGTAACTCTGGCATAGGAGACGATGAGAAAAGAGGAAGGATCTCTCCTGTCACATCCAAGCCTTTTGTCTACACCGGGGATACCTAGGTCCATATCTGATTCCCTATTGTCACATTCCCAGATAATCCCATCTTATCCCAAGCACCCAGCCATCTCCATATTGATATCACCGGAGCCACCCCAGGCCCTGTCGCAACCTGGAAGTTTCCAGGATGCCCAGGATGAAGGTGAAGTTCATTGGCTAAAGCATACACCCAATCAGGTGTCACCAAAGACTCACCATTGGTCCAGCCGATGTCCAGCCTTCTTGGTCATCAGCAGAACCTCCCATCTCCCCTCCCAGTCACCTCCCATCCCCTCGGGACGTAGGTGACTCTTTATAACCTGTGGACTAGCTACCCACAGGTGTGCTCTCTATTCAGCAACCCCCATATCCCGCTGTATAGATACATCCCCGATTCCTGATCAGTTTCGGGTCTCCCCCATTCCCTCATTCGTCGCCATCGGAGTCTTCCTTGGAGTCTGCGAGAGGTAGTATCACCCTGTATGTTTATCCTTATATGTACCCCTATCGATCTATCTATATTTCTTTAGACCTGTGTGAATGTGTGATTGTTTTGTATTTTTATCTTGTATGAAAGAACTATTATTCCAAATAAATTACAATTGATTTTATTAAATTAGAGTCCAGTTAATTGAGCATTCACTCTCTGAATGGTTGAGCCTGGTATACATTGGTAAAAAGATTCCTATTAAAGCCGGGTGTCCATCAAACTAATTCCCCAACCTCGTTTTGAGGGCATTTTGGCTTACAACCCCCACCCCCGTTTTTCTGATAAACCATAGACATTTTTTAAAAACTTGCAAAGCTGATTTGAGCATGGGAGAGGGCAGCATCATAGGTGCTGCACTGTCTGCAGTTGTTTTTCCTTACTCTGATCCACTCTAGTTAGCTGCAAAATTAATTTCCTTAGCTCACATCCCAAAAAAAAGAAGGTACATTTGAAATGAGGTTTGTGTGGGTGGCTTACAGAGACTGCATCTCTTGAAAGAGGTTAGTACAAAACAATCCTGCTCTAACACCATCAATGAAAACACATGAACACCCACCACACAATCATTTATACTGAACTGCAGTGTTTATATCTGTCGTGGAAGTGATTTGGGGTGAAACAGATATAACATTTGTAGAGCCGTAGGGCTGGTGTAGAAGCACCCTCTGTTCATTCATTACAAATCCACCTTTCTTTCTCCACGGTCAAGCTCTAAAAATTGAGTTCTGCAAATTTCCAATAAAAGCTAGCTATGCATAGCATGTATTGGCTAGTACTCATCAGTGACTACTAAAACATGTACCACACACCCCAAGATGTAGCCTCTGAAGTAATTGTGCAATAATTAAAACAAATATTTACATTAAGAAAATGTAAAGAAGCACCAACACACTAGCAAATAAACATAATGCTGTACTTTCATTTTTTAAAAAGTTATCAGATACCCAAAATATTAGGAGAAGGGAAGAACAAGACTAGTAGAAGCTGACTTGATAGAAAGTCTGCCTGTTATGTAAATGGCAAAGCCTATATGAAGCCACAGGTGAGGAACCTGCTGCAACTTCAATAATCAGATTTATCTTTGTCTACAAGAAAAGATAATGTTGCAGAAGGATCTTATCACCACCAAGCAGAAAGAGATGCTCTAGCAGAATGCCAAGGACTGATTGCCCCCCAAATCGGAATAAGGAGTCGGACACAACTGCATTGGTATAAATAATGGGACACTTTATTAAACATTTATTTATTTATTTATTCGTGATTTATATCCCGCCCTTCCCATGAGTGGCTCAGGGCGGCTTCCAGAAATTGGTCAAACATAAAAATTAAACAATTTAAGTATATAAACAATTAAATATTTTAAACAGTTAAAACCTTAAAAACCAGTTATTTCGATTACATATAAACAGACGTCTGGCCAAGTTACATCGAGTTTTCATCCTAGCTAGGTCTAAGCTAGCCGGAAGAGGGTCGTCTTACAGGCCCTGCGGAACTGAACCAAGTCCCGCAGGGCCCTCACCTCCTCCGGCAGCTGATTCCACCATGTGGGGGCCATAACGGAGAAAGCCCTTTCTCTGGTGGATTTCAAGCGGGCTTCTTTTGGCCCGGGGATAGTGAGGAGATTTTGTGTTCCTGACCTCAGTGCTCTCTGGGGAACATGTGGGGAGAGACGGTCCTTCAGGTAGGCAGGTCCCAGGCCATATAGGGCTTTAAAGGTAATAACCAGCACCTTGTACCGGACTCGGTATATCACTGGAAGCCAGTGCAGAGTCCGGAGACCCGGCTGAATGTGTCCCCACTTTGGGAGACCCAATAACAGCCGGGCCGCGGCATTCTGCACCAGCTGCAATTTCCGAGTCCGGGACAGGGGCAGCCCCATGTAGAGGGCATTGCAGTAGTCCAACCTCGAGGTGACCATAGCATGGATCACTGTTGCTAGGTCGTCGCGCTCCAGGAAGGGGGCCAGCTGCCTTGCCCGCCTAAGATGAAAAAATGCGGACTTGGCAGCGGCTGCTATCTGAGCCTCCATCTTCAAGGAAGGCTCCAACAGCACCCCCAAGCTCCTAACCCTGTCCGCCGCCGTCAGCGGCGCACCATCAAAAACTGGCAGGGGGATCCCCCTTCCCGGGCCGCGACGACCCAAGCAAAGGACCTCTGTCTTCGTAGGATTTAGCTTCAGCCCACTCAGTCTGAGCCACTCAGCCACGGCCCGTAGTGCCCGGCCAAGATTTTCCGGGGCGCAGACCGGCCGGTCGTCCATCAGTAGATAGAGCTGGGTGTCATCAGCATACTGGTGACACCCCAGCCCATACCTTCGGGCAATCTGGGCAAGAGGCCGCATGTAGATGTTAAATAACATCGGGGAGAGAACCGCCCCTTGGGGCACACCACAGTCGAGTGTGCGCCTCCGGGATAGCTCCCCCCCAATTGCGACCTTTTGTCCCGACCTTCCAGGAAAGAGGAAAGCCACTGTAAGGCCAACCCCTGAATCCCCGTGTCAGCGAGGCGGCACGTCAGTAGCCGATGGTCGACCGTGTCGAACGCAGCCGACAGGTCTAACAACATCAGCACTGCCGAGCCACCCCGATCCAGATGCCGTTGAAGGTCATCCACTAGGGCAACCAACACTGTCTCCGTCCCGTGTCCCGGGCGAAAGCCGGACTGAAATGGGTCAAGGACGGAAGCGTCCTCCAGGAAAGTCTGTAACTGCATCGCCACTGCCCTCTCGATAAGTTTACCCAAAAAGGGCAAATTTGAAACCGGCCGATAGTGTGCCAATTGGGCCGGATCTAAAGATGGTTTTTTTAGGAGGGGACGGACCACAGCCTCTTTGAGTGGCGTTGGAAAGTCCCCTTCCATTAGGGGTCTATTTATGATATCCCGTACAGGATATCTAAGATCCCTCTGGCAAGATTTGATAAGCCAGGAAGGGCATGGGTCTAATTTACAAGTTGTTGGGCGAGCCGATAAGAGAATCCTGTCAACTTCCTCCAGGCTGAGGGGGCTAAAGCCATCCAGAATATAATCCGAAGACAGGCTCGGAGCCTCAGGTTCGCTGACTGTCTCCAAACTGGCAGGGGGGTCGGGGCGGAGTGACGCGATTTTATCCGCAAAAAATTTCGCAAAAGCCTCACAGCCAATTTCCAATTAAATAGAATTTGGCCTGCCTTGCGGCAGTGTTGTAAGTCCTCTAATTATGTCGAACAATTGTGCCGGGCGTGAAGTTGCGGACGCAATCTTAGCCGCAAAGAATACTCTCTTTGCGGATTTGCGGACTGCAACATCATAAACACCAGCAAGGGCACCCAAAACGTGGCCTGATCAGGGCTAGGGTTCTCTCCCTGCCATTAGCGGGCGAGATACCCAGCCCCCAGCCGGAGCTGTGTCCCACAGCTCCCACCAGGCCAGCCCAGGAGGGAGGCATGCCCCAGAGGGCCCAAACCCCAGACGCATGTCTCGATGGAAGGCACCCTCTAGTTGAGCCTCCAGGACTGTCTGCATTCTCCCCACCCCAGGTCATCAAACCCCAAGGTTGATCATGCCAGGCCCCTAATTCCCCAAAAGGGGGATGCTTCATGGTCCTACCTGGCCCCCCTAAAAGGGGCGACCAGCAAACGCTTACATAACAAACAGGGCGGGTGGGAGGGCCGATTGTCAAAAGACTGCAACAGGGGAACGGATGTCTGGCCATTAAAATGACCTTGCCCCGCCTCCTAAATTTGTGCCCAAACGCGCAACAGTCCCCTCTTCCTCCCAGGGAGGCAAACAATGCCTCTGCAGCCTAGCAGCTTTGCTGCAGGCTGCAAGCATACAAATCCTTGGGAAAACAGCTTTTATATATTTGCTCTTTTCATTGACTGGGAGTCAGTGCAAGGGGAGATGCACAACCAGATGTTAACAGCTGGGATTATCTTCAAGACAATGACCTAACCCTGCTGGTTTTGGCAGGCCCTCATCTCTTGACTAACACTTTTTCTGCCACTACAGCACCTATGAATCCTGGCTCCTGCTATACTTGCGTTCTTAGGGTGCATCTACACATCAGATGAATATGAGATTGGATGTGTTCCCAGTGCATATCTGACCCTCACATGATCAAGACACTTGACAGCAATGCGCCTAAACTGCACACTACATTTAACATGAAAACATTCCTGGGTCAGGCAGAGAGGCATGTTCTGAAGTTCCACACATTGCATGTGCATGGTGGCTTGATATGGATAGGGACCACAGTGTGCAGAAAGAGTAGGCTTAGATGCCTCCCAGTGCCATTTTCCTGACCAAAACACCCCTTATGACTAAGCAGGATCTGAATCTCTTCCACTCTTCCTTCAACAGAAAGACTGTCCAATGGAAAAAGGCTTCCTCTGATGGAGAAAGGGTTCTTCTTTGATGAAGGAAGTCTTTCTCTGTTGGAGGAGGACTTGTCAGAAGTATGTCATAGGATCCACCCCTTAGACTGCATCCCAAAGTTCTCAGATTTCAAATCCAGTACCAAACTATACTCAAGTACTGAAAAATTAGATTGAGATTCCTGAGGAAAAAACACTGCTACAGGATTTTGCGTATCTCCCAGAAAGGAATCAAACTGTCATACTCACTAGACTGGGGGGTGTATATAAAAGGTTGGAGGAAGTCCATCAAGCTCACCGAGGGAAAGAGGAGACCGATAGGCTTGAGTGCTTGAGGAATACACTAGTGAACCTAGACGAGCTCCCCCAGAAGCCAGTCCCTGTTAAGCCAGTTGTTATGGAAGAAATGCACCAAATGCATCTAGAAGTAGGGCCTGGTAAACTATCGGATGTCCCACTGAGTAGTGATCTGTTAATTCTAGATACAGATTATACCCCACTCCAACACCAAATTAAATCTGACCTTGTAATTGGGGAACATTTTAAACGCTTTTTAGAGGAGCATGAGATTGGCACAACTGGCCCTCTCCCTGCTGGCTCTGTTGAGAGCCCCAATATAGTTCCTGCTTATACATATAGGAATGGGTCAATATTAGTTGATTCAAAGGAACTGGATAAAATAGAGAAGTCAGATTGACAATATGCAAATCAGAATGAGTATAATATTAAGTGTATTTCCTGGAACGTGTCAGGCTGGTTTAACAAAATCTGTGACTCCATGTTTTTGCAATTTATAACAGGGTATGACATAATTTCTATTCAAGAGTCCTGGCTAACGTCAAAATTGATGTTAAATGGGTTTCTTACTTACTCGTTAAATGCCCTATCTCCCCCTGCTAAAGGGCGACTTAGTGGGGGTTTGGTTTGTTTGGTTTCAACTGCTTTGATTTGTGAGGTGATATCTCTTCCTTCCCTGTCCCCCCTAGCTATGGCCTGCCTTTTGAAATTTAAGAAATGGACTGTTTTGGCAGTCAAAGTTTATATTCCACCTTATTCATCTCCCATTATGATAAGAATTGTTGGTCAGACCTGGAAGACTATATATGCGATCTTGAAGCTATTTACCCTGATACACAATTAATTTTGCTTGGTGATTTTAATGCTCGTATTGGCACTGGGCTTAATAGCGCATTTTACTATGGTAAGAGGCAGTCAAAAGACCTTGTTGTGAACAGACATGGTCGGTTTTTCAATCGATTGGTTGATAAGTTGGGTCTTTCGATAGTAAACGGTAACTCTGAAGGTGATAAATTTGGCGAATTTACTTATTTTAGTTGTATGGGGGCCAGTGTGATTGACTATTTATTAATTTCTCCATCTCTTTGGAGTAAGTTGGTTCACTTCAAAGTTGGATCGCTCCCGGAGAGTGACCACCAACCTCTCCTATTTTTCTTTTTGTCTCGAGACCCAATATGTCCCCCTGGGGTAGAGTCTCCTGAAATTGAGATTACAACCACTATACGCTTGAGGTGGTCGGAGGTACTCCAAAACGAATTACAGCAAGTGCTTGATAGCGACCCACTTCTGGAAATCAAAAGGAAAATTTTGGCTGAAGAAGATGGGGAGGATATCTTGTCACTTTATGAAGAATTAACTGAGTTTCTAAAACTTTACCTGGTAAAGAAAGGCAAACCATTAATTGGAAGTCAACATATTAATAACAAATGGTTTGATAGAGAGTGTACTGATGTGAAAAAACAGCTTAGGCGTGCCATCAGAACCTATAAACAAAAGGAGGTAATTTTTTTACCTAAATCTTTTTTAGAGCTTTGTAGTAGTTATAAGTCTCTAATTAGAAAGAAAAAAACAAAGTCAGTAAGAGAATCTTGGCAAGAACTTGCCCTGGCTCTGAACCAGAGAGACACGTCAAAGTTTTGGAGAATTCTAGCAGCTTTAGAAAGGAGGGCTCGGTGCGATTCAGATTCTTATATTTCCAAGCAACAATGGGAGCATTATTTTGTGAATCTGTTTAACGACCAGCTCAAGGATAACACAATAACAAATTGTGTATCCCCCTCCCTGACAACTGGTTTGCCTGAGTGGCCACCTGTAACTTTGTGTGAAATTAAATCTCTTATCTCCTCTATGAGGAGTAATAAAGCCCCAGGTGAAAATTTCATTCCGCCAGATATGTTTAAGGTTTTTCAATCTTGGTGGGCGCCCGTACTAGCCACTCTCTTTACTACTATTGACAAGACTGGAAGATTTCCTAGGGAATGGTCCTCCTCTATTGTGGTCCCAATCTATAAGAAGAATGATCGTTCCAACCCTGCAAATTATAGGTCAATAAGCTTGTTAGATGTTGCTGGAAAATTGTATGCTAGACATCTTTTATCCAAATTGGAATCATGGGTCTTTGACAACGATTTGTTAACACCATATCAAGCAGGACTGACAGGGTCATTCCACCCTGGACCATTGTATATTACTACCACACCTGGTTAACAAATACACAACTCACCCTTTTAAAAAATTGTTTGTGGCATTTGTTGACCTTAAAGCGGCGTTTGATTCGATCTCGAGAAGCTGCCTATGGGCAAAACTAAGCAAATTGTGCATTGACCCAAGGCTCCTTGCACGGATAATAAGCCTGTATTCCAATACAAGCCTGAGGATCCGATTTGGCCCGTATGGCCAATTGTCCAGCCCAGTTAAAACAACAAAAGGTGTTCGCCAAGGGTGTATTTTGGCTCCCCTTCTTTTTAATTTATATTTGAATGACATAGTAGATTTCTTGGCAGGTCCCCACTTTTTTCCAGTTAGTTGGTGAGAAATTCATTTCTACTCTGCTATATGCAGATGACACCCTCTTAATTTCTCATACCCAAATTGATCTAAGGAGATTACTGGGGCGCTTTAGCCAGTATTGCAAGGATAACCTATTACACGTAAATTATGATAAAACCAAGATTATGGTCTTTGCTTGAAGACCTAAATACTATAATTGGAAGATGGATGGGATACCACTTGAACAGGGTCCCTCTTTTAAATACCTAGGTGTCTTCTTCTACCACTCAGGCTCTTTGGCCCCTCATATTGATTCTTCTAACCATAATATTGAAAAGGAGATGATGGGACTACTGAGATTTTATAGAAGAAGAGGTGGATGCCTGGTTCGCCCAACTGTTGAGATATATCAAAGGAAATTATTACCGCAGCTGCTATATGGAGCGCCAGTGTGGGCCTCTGGTAATCTCCACCCTCTTTAAGTTTCCCAGAATAAATTTACGCGCAGGCTTCTTGCGGTTCCCCCTTCAACACCTTCGCCAATGACTAGACTGAGTTATCTCTACCTCAGATAACTACTTTAGTTTATAAAATAACTATCAACTTTTGGTTGAAGATTATTTTTCATATGGCATCGGAACTGTTAACCTTGGCATATGGGGAAATGAGGGATAGGTCTTGGCGCAGCTTTGTTCTGAATATAGTGGCCAAGCTTGGGTTTTCAGTTGATTTTTTGGGTTCTCTTGGGTTTGACACGGCTAAATCCTTGGTCAAGCAAAGATTGTTAGATCAATCTATTCAAGCTGACATGGGAACTATAGGTGAATTGAAAATAGCTGTGATTTATAATCACTTATCTTTATCGTATCCATTATTTTCTTCATATTTTGTTACTTTAGCGAATCCCAAGCTTCGGAAAGCATTTACGAGGGTTCGCTTTGATTTATTACCTTTATTGGCCAATGAAGGTCGCTTTAGGCAGATTCCTTATTGGAAAAGAGTTTGTATTTGTGACCAAACTTCTATTGAGGACCTTCCTCATGCCATGTTTTATTGCTCTGCTTTTAACTCTGAACGGAATAGGTTTCTGGGTCCTATTCTGTTGTCTCTTCTTGGGAAGTCAAATCAGGAGAAACTAGTTTTTTTATTATCTGATAGAGATAAATACATTACTTTTCAAGTTGCAAGGTTTGCGGCTGTTGCTATGGAAAAGAAAATGAAGATTACGCCTCATTGATCGCTCTCTATTATCACTCTTAGTTCCTTTCTAGTGTAGTCCTGGTTAAAGTTTGTTGATGTTTTAAATTTTAAATTTAGATTGTAAAGGTTCTAAAAGTTTAGAATGTATAGATTTTTAGGCTTTAAAATTTTATTGATATTTTATTCTAGATACTTTTAGGATTGTATGACTTCTTATCGTAGTATGGAATGAGGTACTGGATGCTGCTTTGTGTTTTCTCTTTGTTTCCTTTTATTTTATTGCTGTATTTGGTTGGTTGCTATGGCAATATTTTGCTAATGCAATAAAGATATTGTGTATTGTATTGTGTGAAAAATTACGTATAGCAAATTAAGTGAAGATAAGAGAGGAATTGTCATATATTCATGAAGAGAGGAAACGGGGGACTTTTAAAAAGTCGACATAACTATTTTCAGCTTGATATATTCTAAATTTTAAATGGCACTAAAATTTTTAATTCTTTTAAAGAAAAAGAATCACAGTGTGGATAAGTTCTAGATGTCTCTGACTGTGAAGGTTCATTCCAGTAAAGCCCACTGCAGTGGGGGCACACAGAAAGAAAAAATGCAGGCACCATGTGAGGCTGGCCAAGTTTTCTCATGCCCAATTTACACCAACAGATAAGGTTGCCAACTCCTGGTTGGAAAGACCTGGAGATTTTGAGGATTAAGCCTGGGGAGGTTCCTCCACATGATATAATGCCATAAAGTCCATCTTCCAAAGTAGCTATTTTCTCCAGGTGAACAAATCCCCATTGTCTGGAAAGGAGTAGTAATTCTGAGAGTTCTCCAGGCACCAGTGGAAGGTTGGCAAGCCTACAGCAGGTGAGATGATAGCACTGTTCTTGGTCTATACCATTTTAAATAGGTGGGGGAACTGCATGGCCGAACACTTCTGCATTAAACCAACATACTTCCAATTCATATACAAAGCTATGCTGCACAGGTAGTTATTGCACAGGAGGTATATTGGCAGGAGAGGGAAAGAAGGCTACGTTCAAACTCTTTATCCTAACTTAAGCTTTATGCAAAGACAGAGAGAGAAGGTAGCCTCCTCACCCAAATGTTAAACATGAGTGAATTAGACGGGACATGGGCCACCCAACATCACAAAGAGTGCAACCTGACCACCAGACAAAAAGCCTCAAAGGAACAAAGTGCAAGAAGGCAAAGGAATCCAGGAAGCAGACTTGAGGAAACACAGAATGGGCTGGTGGGAGACCTTGACAGCCTAAAGAATCCTCAAAAGTAGAATACACTTAGAAGGTATCATAGTCAGTCACCACCACCATGAGGATTCAGTTCATCTGACTTACCTGTAGAAGCAACAATAGGGATCAGTTGTCCTGAAAGAAATGGCCACTTTGGAAAGGGGATTACAGGGCATTATGTCCCTCTCTTCCCCAAATTCCATCCTCCCCAGGTACCACCCACAAATCTCCAGGAATTTCCTAAGACAGAATTGGCAACCCTACATACCAGAGTACCACAATATCTAAGTGTGGCCATGTCAGAAGCGCTAAGAGAAAAGTCTTCAAACTGTGGCAAGAAGCAATCAGGAATGGTGCAAGATTCTGCTCCTTTCACCAACCTGCTGTTCTTTCAGATCCTTTACACATGAATAAGTATATAAATTAAAAGATGCACATGGATCCACACAAACACACACCCATCATATCTAGTTTAGCCCAGAGATGAGGATTCAGAATTGACAACTTGGAGATATTGGTTGCCAATATCTGAGAGGGCTACACAGAAACTGCTCAGCTCGACCTTGGCAGCTCTTCAGTTCTAGAGCTTCAGCAGACTTCAGTACTTGCCAAAGTGGTTTCATGTTGTGTGATCTAGTCAGAGGTGTCCAGCATCAGAGGCTTGTTGCCTTTGTCTCTAGTAAGATGATGCCACTGCCCAATTGTCCTCAGTGCTGAAAAGGTGTTTCTCTCCCCATCCCCTGGTGTAGAAGACCTGGTTCTCATTACCAGTCACTTAAGTAACTTTTGGCTCCCTCTCTGCCTAATTAGATTGGTTTCCCTGCCTATTTCCAAAAACGCTTGACTCTCCCTCTCCCCTTCCCAAACACTCAGGCTCTACTGTGCAAAATTAATTAAGGCAACTGCTAACTTGGCAGCTACAAGAGAAGGGGGAAGGGGAGAGTTTCCATTATAAGCAGAAGAAAATCCAAGATGGAAGTATGCGTTCACAAACCTACTTTCCGCACATGTACACACACACACACACACACACAAATAGAGACCCAAAAGTGAGATATCTTGAAAATAACTGCAATCGGATTTGTGAAGAAACTGGATTAGGTAGCAATCACCTTGTAAATTGCCCTCAGTAGTTATTATCTTCATTCCTATGAACAAGGTGCTCAGTTCAGATCACTTCTGCATTCCCTGCAATACTGTTTGGCCTGCTGGAGAAACCCTTGAGTGAATGCAAGATTAATTGCTTCTCCCATGCAAAAAGTACCCCACCCAAGAAGAAGTAGCATTTCAGGGAGAAGGATTCTAGCCAAAGCTTCTGACGCATCAGATTTCTGTTTGCAGAGAATCATTTGTGTGTGTGTAGGGGGCGGGGGGGATCATTATGTCAGCTGAGCCTGCACCTGCAATTTGACATGGCACAGCCCAGAAAAAGATTTGTCTGGTGTTTGTGAGAATTAGTAAGGTTCTGCATTTGGAATACTGAGGTCTAGATGTGGGAAACCCAGATTCAAATCCTCATTAGGTGGACTTGGGTGTTGTTATTCTCGTGTTGCAAATAAAGAGAATGAGGCCACCAAATGAAGGTTTCTCTTAGGTCAGCCAGTAAATTCATGGCACAGGCCAGAGCAAGATTTCTACTCTTCCAGGGTCTCTGTTCGGTCTCTTATTTTGTATGCTATAGCAATTCCAATTCTTAATTAAAAAAAAAAAAGATTACACAAAAAAAAACACACATTCTGGCTTTTCCACTGGATCCAGAGCACTGCAGTGATTGTGTAATGATATCAGTGCCTCATATTTCCAACCCACAACTTAACATATCCTGAAAAATATCCCAAAGTGGATTTGAACCAGGTTGTGGCGAGTTGTGAAATCTGGACATATTTGGAAGATTTCATAAGACTTGTCCAGGAGGCCATAATAAAAGCTTCTATGTCTCTTTACATCTTTATGTACTAGTAGTTCATAGATCCCATGGGCTCAAGCACCGTAGGAAGATTTTCAAATAAATCCACTGGAGAAAATATTTGTGTGTGCCCTGAATTTATAGTGGCTAGAAATGGCGGGGTGGGGCAGGGGGAGAATCTGAAGCCAAAACATACAATTCTCCAATTTTTCATGCAGACTTTACACATCTAAAACGATTCTTTAATTCCGAGTCTTGAAGACGCTATCAAGTTAGCTGATATAATCATTCCAAAACCTTTCTTGATTCCTGCATTTAATAAAGTACATTTACAAAGTATATGAATTCCAGATTTGACTCTGGACTCAGGGGACACATATTCCTGTCCTGGAACTTGCGTATCCGGTCTGAGGTTGGGAGGGAAAAAAGGAAAGAAAGAAAGAAAGCCTGAAGCATAACAAGTATTTCTTGAATTTCTTCCGTCTTTGACACACTGAGCATGTAGCAGAGTCTCAGGCTGATAAACAGCATCTGGTTAAAGTCAGGTGAGTAAAACACTGGGGGATATGAGTCCATTTAGTCACTGACCTACACCTCCCTCTGTATGTGTTTTGTTTTTGTTTTTTGCAGATGGAAGACCATAGCCAAAGGAAAGTTATTGTGACAGTAGGGAACACCGGTAGGCTGTGTGAAGTCACTGTCTTCTAAGTACAACTCCACTATAAGCACTCTGGCTTTTACAAGAGGCACATGCGCACTGAATCAGATTTCTCTCCCTGTTGCAAGAGAACACCATTAGTCAAATAGTGCCACTGGACAAGAAAATTTGCTGTTCACAAACAGGAAGCCCAGATCAGTCAGACATGACCAAAAAGCAGTTGGAACTCAAAGTATTCTCCATGGCTCAGCCCAAGCAAGTGGCTCTGGGGGAAAAGGATGTCAGTGTAAGTTACTATCGTACACAGAACTAAATATCTGTGCACACTCAATGTGCTGCACAGTTCCTGTTCCGCATGCATTTTGGCACAAGGACAATCCTTTTCATACCTTTGCTCTTTGTGATCCATAGGGTCAGTGGTCAAGAACATGCTTTGCATACAGAAGGTTCCAGATACTGTTTCGGGCATCTCAAAGCAGGTAGGTGGTCTGGGAAAGACTTCTGCCTGAGACCTTGGAGAGCCAGTTAAATTAGATAATACTGGGCTGCTGCTAGGGATGCCAGCCTCCGGGTGGGACCTGAGGATCCCCTGGAATCATAGGTCATCTCCAGAGTACAGAAATCGGTTTCCCTGGAGAAAATCGATGCTTTGGAGCAGGGGTGTTAAACTCATGAGGGCTGGATGTGACATAAATGAGACTCTAACAGACCATGTTGGACTGAGCCGTATGTGTACCTATTTAAGATTAGGTAGCAGAGATATAAACTTTTTAAAGGACAAAGACAAACACAAAGTTTAAAACAAAACTTAAAGCATGCTTAAAACATTAGCACTCATTGATCTTAAAGGTGGTTTTTTTTGTATCTCTCCCATGGGATCCAGGGAACTGGGCAAAGGAAGTTTTGGCTCTTTCCTTCCTTCCCCAGGGGGCCAGAAGGGGGAGGAGCCTCAGCCAATAGAAGGAAGAGAGCCTTGGATCATTAGCTCTACTGGGCAATTGAGAGAGCCTGGCAAAGCAAGCTCTCCCTCCCCCTTCCTCCCCAAGGGAGGAGCTTCAGCCAAGAAGAAAATAGAGACTTTGCTCTGCAGCTCCTGTGCAGTTGAGCAAGCCTGCCAAAGCAAACTGTGATGTAGAAGGAAGCAAGAGAGAGGGAGAACAGCTCGGGGGCCTTATAGGAGTCCTCCAAGGGTCTGATTCGGCCCCTGTGCTGCTTGTTTGACACCCCTGCTTTGGAGGGTGGACTTTATGGCATTGTACCCCACTGAGATCTCTGTCCTCTCCAGGCTCCATCCCCAGATCTCCAGGACTGCTGAATGCTGGACTGCAGGATGCTGGATATGCAGACCCTTGGGTCTGATCCAGTGGAGATCTCTTTTATGTTCTTATGACCACCTTACCCTGAATTCCTGCTCTCTTGAACAGCCTTACATTGCCCTATTATCAGATATCTTCTGAAGCAAGCAACTTCCCATCTCTTTCCAGTCAAGATCTCCTGGTCTCTGCAGCTCTCAGCATTCGAAAACCACTTGGTGATTTTCTGTAGCATTAAGTAGACAGGCAGATTCTTGGAATAACTCCTCATTCGCCATGGCTCTGGGACCAGGAGACTGAAACTCTCACTCGGAGTAGGAAGAAATGACAGCTGGGCTGATTATGGAATTTGGTCAGCTGTGAAACCCCCAAATTCCACTCTCTAATCGGAGCCTCTTTGGCAAAGCCCCAGGCCACATGTTTGCAGAGGAGCTTGTTGTAAACAGCAGGCGGCCAGGAGGGGAAGTTTATCTTCCATCATGTTCTGCTGGGGGGTTGCCTCTTTGGAACCTGCACTGGACATGCACCTTTAACTCTTCAGATGCAGCAGCCCCCATCTCTGCCTTGGATCTATTGTAGAGAAGTTATAAATTATAAAATAACTGGAAAATGTTCCCTCTGTCTTGCTGTGGTCCACTCTCTCCCTTACCTCCTGTGGCAAACAGGAGACCAGGTGGACCATGCCACGGTTTAGGCAATGGGGGAAATAGTCCTGCCACCTGTTCCTCACATCAAGGAACTGTTCTTAATTTTGTATTTATTTACTTCATTTGTGCCCTGCCTTTTCCCCCAATGGAGACCCAGGCTGGCTTATATCATTCTCCTCTCCTCTCTCAGCCCCACCTGCCTCACAGGGTGTCTGTTGCGGGGAGCAGAAGGGAAAGGAGATTGTAAGCCATTCTGAGACTCCAAGTGAAAAGTTGGGTATAAATCCAATCTCTTCCTCCTCCTCCTCCTCCTCCTCTTCTTTGTGACAAACCTTCAAATATTTAACAAGAACAATCATGCTCACCTTCAACCTCCTCTTCTCCAGACTAAACATTCCCAAGTCTGGCCTCCAGGCCCCTGATCATCCTCATTGCTCTCCACTCCATTCTGTCCACATCCTTTTTAAAGTGAGGCCTCCAAAACTGCACACAGTACTACAGGTGTGGCCTGACCAATGCAGTGTACAGTGGGACAAGGACATCTTGCAATTTGGATGTTCTGCCTCTGTTGATACACCCCACAATGGCATTAGCCTTTTTTGTCACTGCATTACACCCAGTATATGTGTTGCTCATTTTTGTTACCTAGATGTAGAACTTGGCATTTTTCCTTGTTAAATTGCATCTTGATCACTTCCGCCTACGTTTCCAGTGTGTTCAGATCTCACTAAATTCTATCTCTATCTTCTGGTGTGTTTGCTGCTCCTCCCAATTTGGTGTCCTCTGCAAATTCAATGAGTAGCCTCTTCACACCTGTACCGGGTCCAGAACCAAACCCTGTGGTACCCCACTGGACACCTTCCTCCAATTAGATGAAATGCCATTGACAACTACTCTTTGTGGTTCTCCAACCAGTTCCCCATCCACCTAATTATCCTACAGTTCACAGACCTCTAGTTTACCCATCAGAACATCACGAGGAACCCTGTCAAAAGCTTTAATGAAATCCAGGTAAACAACATCAACAGCATGCTCTCTTGATCCAGTAAGTTAATCACTCGATCAAAGAAGGAAATGAGGTTGATCTGGCAGGACATGTTGGGGATAAATCCATGCTGACTTCCTTGGATCACTAAGTTGTCCTTTAGATGTTCACAGACTGACCCCTTTGCAATCTGCTCCAATATCTTCCATGGGACAGAGGTTAGACAGACTAGCCTGTAGTTTCCTGGGTCATCCCACCTCCCTTTTATGAAACCTGGGATAACATCTGCTCCCCTTCACTCTTGTGGTATGTCTACTATCCTCCAAGAGGTCTGGAAGATGATGGACAGAGGCTCTGCAAGCTCTCTAGAAAGTTATTTGAGCACTTTTGGGTGCATATCATCTGGCCAAGGGGATTTGTAGATAGATTTGTAGATGACAGACATCCCATGGTTGGGTTGTAAGATGGCCACTCTAGCTCTGCTCTTTAATGTCCTGGACTTTGATGGTCCCAGGGCCAAGCAGGGTTGCTAGGCTGTAACCCAGCAAATGAACTTTCACAGATGAAATAGTTGCTGCAATAATCCCTCTAAGCCAGCGGGTGTCAAACATGCAGTCCAAGGGCTGGACAGGCCCCAGGAGGGCTCTTATCAGGCCCACAGCAACTTACTGTCATCTGCTTTCTTCTGCTTCTTGCTTTTTTCTGCATCACAGCTTGCTTTGCCAGGCTTGCTCAATCGCACAAGAACCAGATCAAAGCCTCTATTTTCTTCATTGTCTGACCAGCACATGAAGCAATTTATGTACAAAAGCTCACAATGCCCAGCTATTTCATGTTTTCCCCTTGTTCTTAGGCTCAAAGCACTGACCAGGAGATTTCTGTAATGAATGCCAATAAATCAAAAAGTAGGTTTGCAACTTACAGACACACATCTGAACAATACCTGAACAACATCCTAAAGATTGCTACAGCACAGACATTGTCTCCATATTTTGATGCAATAATGTCAGAGCAAGAGGTGTTAGTTATCAAAGACTGTTAAATAAACAAAATATTGCAAGAGTGCTCATCTTTTAACCATCTTTTAAGGTTTTTTAAATCATTAATTGTGTTTGTCTGTGTCCTTTAAAGTTTATATCTCTGCTACATGGCATTACATTTATGACACACATGGCCCAGCCTGACAAGGTCTCATTTATATCAGAACTGGCCCTCATAACAAATGAGTTTGAAACCCTGCTCTAAGCTGTAGAGTCTTGTGAGCATAAATTAAAGTTTGTGAGCTACTGACATTAAAGCTGTGAGCTACTGCATAAATTAGTGTGCTCTGGAGCTATTTTTCCTGAGCTAAGACAAAAATGTGTGAGCTGGAGGCTAAAAACCTGTGAGCTAGCTCACGCTAACTCATCTTAGAGGGAACACTGGCTGCTACCCACCTTACTCCCCCTGATCCTTGGCCAGCCCCCAAATCCACTTAAATGCTAAGCAGGGACAAAAAAGGGAAAGGGAGGAATGTATCAAGAACAGGTACTGGAAAGGCAGGACTGTTGTCCTAGCTAAACAGGGACACTTGAAGTGAACTGAAAAAATCAGGTAGCACATGCAGAATGACATAAGAGGCCACGCAGAAAGATACTGATAAAATGTGCAAATCATACACGCTTTTCCAGGTGGCAAAACATCGCTGCTCGTTTTTGCGTTTGTCATTTCAACCTAGTCTGAAGGCAGCTGAGGATTTGTCTGTGGGAACAATTCGAATAAAACTCAGTTTCAGAAGCCAACAAGTACAAACTAATATATATACACCACCATCACTGGCCTGGCAAGGAAGTGAAGGATCTGCCTTGCCTGAAGGAACAGGGTAGAAATTCTTTCCAGTGGTTTTGCCCAGCTACTTCACCGACTGATGCAATGTAAACATGAGGAGGGTGATTTCCGCTCTGAGGGGGAGACATCACATTATGGTTCCTGGAAGTGAGGTGTTTTTCCACAGCATTGAGCAATGAGTGTCACAGGAGTTGCTGAGGCCTTTTTTTTCATGGATGTGGGAATGAAAACACTGCGCTGCTTGTCGAAGTCAAACACCTTCCCCCCAAGCATAAGCTGCCATCTGTTTCTTGAAAGCAGCCCATAAATCTGGCTCTGAACTGCAGAGCAGTTAGGCTGCTGAAAGGGCCTTGGAACCCAAAAGGAAACACTGGATTCAAAGGCCAAATAAGTGTGCCCAACATGAAGGAGGGGAAATAAGGAATACTTGGGAGGGGGGATGGATGATGGGCCTAATTCTGCTTCTGCCATAATAGAAAAAGTCCTAGCTAGTAATACTAAATAAATATCATACCTCACAGCAAAACTGATTTTCTCCTCAAAATTATACTTTTTAAGTAAATTCAAATGCTACTTATTTTTGTTGTTTGATGTAGGTATACTACGCAAAAAAACTGCCCAAGGCAGTTTCCAAATAAAATCATACAAAATCACATTACAGTGTAGCAATATAAATACAATAAAGCAAAATGAAATTATATAAAAGCCACAGAAATGTATTAAGTCACATTAAAAGACAGAATAAGCAAAAATAGCATCAGCTAAAAGACCTGCAGCATAGACAGAGTAAAGTGGCTGAAGGTCCTGATGGATGGACCCCTCTCCCAAAAATTTAAAAATGGGACAGAAAGGAAGTTTTAAACCAAGTCAATCAAGAGATTCTCACAGCAATTTACAAACAATTTAAAACATATAATGTTTTGATATTTGACCATTCATATGACTTAGTAGTTGCCATGCAATGGAATTTATTGTCTGAGAGGAATTTATAGAAAACACAGTGGTATTTGACAGGAAAACTGAGGGACAACTAAAGCTGTCCAGGCACTCTCAATCAATTTGCACTAACAAGGGCATTGTTTGAAATCTCACAGTGTTCTGTCATGTCTATGTGGGTATAACAAATATCTCGATCAAACTATCAAAGGTAAAGAGTGTAGATGAACAGCTACAGTTGAAATCACGGCTGCATAGGAAAGGAAGGAGGGATTTAACTCTGTCTGGCTTTCAGTGAAGCTCTGTTACCCATACTGTCATTAAAATTTTAAAGGGAAAGAAACAGGATTTCAAAAGGCATCTCCCTCACCACTTTTATAAACAATGTTGATATTCTGTCCTCTGAATCTCTGATATGTGATAACTCAGTTGATACTCCAGACATCATGTAATCTGTACCTCAAAAATCAGATTCAGAATTGTCAATTTGAATCAGTACTTTTCCACCAAGGAAGAAGGAAGTGCCTGTCTTTTACCTCTACTTGGAATTAAAGCAGAAGTGGGGGTGGGTATTTTGGATAGGATGTATGATATGGTGGCAGAAGAGTTAAACACTCCATTCCAGGTGTTACAGCTCAAATCCATATTCCAAGCATTCATTCTCCTCAGAGCTGCTTTTCAGGGCCAAATCCCACAATGGGAGTTCACAGATCTCTCGCATCAAGTGGATTCTGGCCCTAACTGTAAGCATGCTGAGGTGCGGGGGGAGCAGTTCCTGCAAGTAAACCTGCACTTAAAGTTATAGTTTTGCTTTCAAAACAATCTACACCTCCTGCATTTAGACAGAGAGCTGTCTGAGGAAAGTTTGGTTTGATCGTTTTAAGGAAAACACACACACACCAGGATTTTGAATGTTCAGAACTGCAAGGTTTTTCTCTGGACTTTTAAAGGCAACAGCTATATGAGACATAACTGAAACGTTGGGGGTTTTTTTACTATGCCTGCATAAAACTAAGTTCCTCTCGAGAAAAGTCTTAATTGCTTCCACCAAAAGTATTTGGGCAACAGTGCCTGGAAAATGTGATGCTTTCTCTACAGATGTGCCACCGTGGAACGCTCACCAGTTCCCTTGAATGGCTGCATCATTGTGCCAAAGAATACGAGGCTCAGGAACATGGCCAAGCACAGCTTCCTGCCTGCCGAGATGCCGGCTGTATTGCCGTATTGGGGCTTCCAGGCAGGATATGCAGTGATGCTGCTAACCAGCAACTTGGCAAGTGAGTTGGCTTGCTTTGCTTTCCAGAGAAAGGCTGCGAGGTCCAAGAAGCTTTCATGCAACAGCTTTTGCTGGTGCAAGACAAGATTCTACTTCCCTTGTCACCCAGAAGGGTCATCAGGAAGCATGAGAGGTGTAAATTTAATAGAAGGGTGAAATGTGTTCCACTGTAAAACATGGGGAAGCTGAAGTTCTCCCATCACACCTTCCTTTTGAATTGTAGTTCTCATTTTACAAAATGACTATGCAAGTTGTGTTCACAAGCTAATGTGGATTATGGGAAGAACTAACACACAAAGATAACAGCTCATACAAACTGCCAGGTGTCACCCCTACAGCTAGGGTTGCCAGCTCTGGGTTAGGAGATTCCTGAAGATTTGAGGGAGGGCCTGGGGAGAGGAGAGACATCAGCAGGGTGATGCCATCGAGTCCACCCTCCAAAATAGCCATTTTCTCCGGCAGAACTGGAAATCAACTGTAGTACAAGGAGATCCCTAGATTGGCAACCCTAAAAGCTGAAGCTGGTGGGTATTAGTTACAACCAGGGTTAGGGTTGCAGTTCGAGTCACAGTTAGGTTCGGGTTGGAGTCAAGGTTAGGTTTCGGGTTCGGTTAGAAGTACTTTACATATAATACTGAAAGGTATTGCATTGATGGGAAATAGTTTTGGATGTTTTTCCATTCTCCATTATAACCAATGGAAATCATAACAGTGAATTGGCCCCTAGGGTTAGGGTTCGAGTCACAGTTAGGTTAGGGTTAGCATTGGATTAGGAGTAGTTTACGTACCATACTGAAAGGTATAGTGTTGATGGAAAAAAGTTTTGGATGTTTTTCCATTCTCCATTATAGCTAATGGGAATCATAACTGTGAATGGGCCCCTAGGGTTAGGGCTAGGGTTACAGTTCGAGTCACAGCTAGGTTAGGGTTGGAGTCAAGGTTAAGTTTAGGGTTCAGTTAGAAGTACTTTACATACTATACTGAAAGGTATTGCATTGATGGGAAATAGTTTTGGATGTTTTCCCATTCTCCATTATAACCAATGGAAATCATAACAGTGAATGGGCCCCTAGGGTTAGGGTTCGAGTCACAGTTAGGTTAGGGTTAGCATTGGATTAGGAGTAGTTTACATACCATACTGAAAGGTATAGTGTTGATGGAAAAAAGTTTTGGATGTTTTTCCATTCTCCATTATAGCTAATGGGAATCATAACTGTGAATGGGCCCCTAGGGTTAGGGCTAGGGTTACAGTTCGAGTCACAGCTAGGTTAGGGTTGGAATCAAGGTTAGGTTTAAGGTTCAGTTAGAAGTACTTTACATACCATACTGAAAGGTATTGCATTGATAGGAAATAGTTTTGGATGTTTTCCCATTCTCCATTATAGCCAATGGGAATCATAACAGTGAATGGGCCCCTAGGGTTAGGGTTACAATTTGAGTCACAGTTAAGTTAGGGTTAGCCTGTTTAAAACCTCCAGGGAAGAAGAGCCCACCACCTCTCGAGGAAGTCTGTTCCATTCATTTAAAACCTAGGGAGCTGGTTGTTCTATGCATTCAAAATATACCAGAAAAATACAATGGTCCTCAGGGTGTAGGAACCTTTACTCTATGCCTGAAACAAATATTTAAAAGGTTTATGGATGTGTGCACATGCGCACAGCACATGCACACAGCACATGCATGCACACACAGAAGTCTTGGGGAAAAAATCTGAAATCACATATAATATGCCAGTATCATGGTACTAGGCTTGAAGCCCAGGCTATTCACATACAGACCCCAGAACCCAGTACAGCATACCTATTCTACAAACCCCAGCCTTAAGCAATGTTATTGATAATTCAAAATAGACCTCAATGGCAATACAATGCATGATGGCTCTCAAATTTTACACGAAAAAGATGCCATCAGCCCACTGTGAAAACACTTGGACCTGTCTTTCCTCTAAAACACAAAAAGGCCCTGGGAACTGGTCCAGACCCAAACCTCTGCCTCTCCTGCTCCCATTAATAAACTGATAAGCCAATGCATCCTCTTTTGTACAGGTTAAATTCATTGAGATCTTTATCACCAAACAATACGCAACCCCTGCTGAATTTTAATGAACTCCCACAAACACTTACAAAGTGGCTGAGACATAAATCATTGCTAAGAAAGAGGAAAGGAAGACAGTTTCATCCTCACTCAAGAAAGCCATAAATCAAAATCAGGCTCAGTTTTGATGTGAGCACAAAGACAGATGCTGTTTCAAACAAACAGCAAAGGAACCGAAATGAGCTGAACAGCAGATCACACCAAAAGCACGCAAGCTTTTCATTCAGGATACAGCAGGTTTCTTTTAAGGGCCATTTTACACACTGGAGAGAGAAGCAAATGTGAATTTTTCACCCAGGGTAAACTTTGACATGGAGATGCAGTGCTTTGTGGGTCAAACAACAAAATGAAAGATATCTATTTTTGTCTTTTTTGTTTGTCTTTTGTTGTGCATACTGCAGGGCAAAAGGGTTTAATTTTAACTGTAAAAATTGTGTGGGTGAGGGCATTGAACCGCCTTATCTCCCTCCACCAGCTCTGTTCTGAATCCCCAAAATGAGCCAGACTGGGTAGAAAAAGTGCCTGAAGCAATGGGCTGTGGTGAGGTACAGAGAGTAGAGGATAGAGTTCACTCTATATGTGCACAGAGCAGCCACAAAATACACAATCAGTGCCCCTGCCACATCGTGTTCAGTTTGGCCTCAAGACTCCCTATCAAAAACACCTATACATTTGCTGCATTCACATTATTTATTTATCTATCAGATTTATATCCCACCCTCCCCCGACAGGCTCAGGGCGGCTAACAACAGTTTAAAAACATTAGCAATTTACAAACATATTAAAATGAGATATATAAAAACATTTCCATACATATTAAAAATCTGAGATGGCAAGCTTCTGATTTCCATTATATTAATTCAGTGAGATAGCTGATGCTGAAGGTAATAGCCACCACCCCCTGACCATTAAAGGCGAGTTTGAAACGTTCCGTCTTACAGGCCCTGCGGAACTGTGGCAGGGCCCTGATGTTTTCGGGGAGGGCATTCCATAAAGTGGGGGCTGTTACCAAGAACGCTCTGGTTCTAGTGCTGGTCAATCGAGCTTCTTTCGGTCCAGGGATCTAAAGGAGATTTTGAGACCCTGAGCGTAGTGCTCTCTGGGCTACGTATGGGGAATGTGGTCCCGAAGGTAGACAGGTCCTAGGCCATATAGGGCTTTAAAGGTTATAAGGAATAGGAAAGGAAAGGTCCCCTGTGCAAGCACCAGTCGTTTCCGACTCTGGGGTGACGTTGCTTTCACAATATTTTCACGGCAGACTTTATACAGGGTGGTTTGCCATTGCCTTCCCCAGTGTTTTACACTGTCCCCCCAGCAAGCTGGGTACTCATTTTACCGACCTCGGAAGGATGGAAGGCTGAGTCAACCTTGGGCCATCTACCTGAATCCAACTTCCGCTGGAATCGAACTCAGGTCGTGAGCAGAGAGTTCAGACCACAGTACTCCAGTATTGCTGCTTTACTACTCTGTGCCATAGGGCCGCTATTTAAAGGTTATAACCAGCACCTTAAACCGAATCCGGTATGTCAGGTGTGGAATAAAACTGTATAAGGGAACTTTTAAGAATAAAACTAGCCTGAAACCCATGCTTCACTATGGCATTTAACTAGCTTTAAAACTTTTTATTTGTTTTAGGTAGGAAGGGTGTTTTGTTTTTGGAAGATTTATAAACTCAATCATTATACTGACTGTTATGAAAAATGCCTATTCTGGTTTAGAGCTGACTTCCCCTTTTGGTCTGCACAACAACCCTGTGAGTTAGGTTGAAAGTCTGTGAGTGGTCTGAAATCACAGTGTGGACCAAAGCAGGAGGGAAGCAACCTCAGCAGGGTATAATGACAGAGTCCAGTCTGCAAAGTAGATATTTTTTCCAGGGGAGTTGATCTCTGCCATTTGGAGGGCAGTTGTAATACTGAGTTATCTCCAGCCCTCACCTGGAGAGTGGCAACAATAGACTTCTGGGATCTGTCATCTTGGCTTCAGGTTGCTTGTGGCTGGTTTGGAGAGTGGAGTGTATAGCAATGTATCTATTTGAGGTTCCAACATGCAATTAACAACCCTATGTCCTTCCCAGCAGAAGCAGTAACAATGTTATTACACAGGTTCAGGAATTTGGGCTGGGCGATGATGAGCCAGTCAGGACACCTGTTCAACTGTCTGCAGTCTCCATTAACTAATTTTTACATCAGAACATGGATGACCAATCAGAGACCAATCAGAGACCAATCAGCTGACCAATCAGAGAGAGGGGTATGCAAGCAGACAGCAATCTGCCAGCGCAAAGCACAGCTTTACCCCCTTGTGAAAACCCATTTTACCCTTTTTCACCCCCTTAGATGTGGAACTTCTAAAAATCCCTTCTTAGTGGGTGCTTATGTCATAGAAGGAATGTACTCTCCAAATTTTGGGTTACGAGGTCCAGAGGTTTGGGCTGGGCATTGATGAGTCAGTCAGGACACTGAGCCAAGAAACATCACAGTTTGCATCCCCGCATTGTTGGGTACTGTGCTATCACCATCCTTTGCCTCCTGAATTGTTCTGTGTGGAGAAATCCTGGAAGGGAATGACTGTAATAGTGCAACCTATATTGACATGTGAATCCAGCCATAATCTACAACCTCCAATGCTCAGTGGTGGTGTGACATGGCCAATTAAGACTCTCCACTCCAATAATCTGACTGTCACTGCCCTGATCAAATTATTCACTAGGCCAAAGATGCTTGACTTCTGTATTTCAAGAGGCCACTCCATTTTTTAGACATCCAGAGACAAAAATATATTGTCATGAATTCCCCATTTCTCCTCACAATGAGAAGTTCCAAAGGCCTCACTAGAAGTGTTTGATTTTCTTTGGATAAGAGCTCTAGAGTTGCCAGCCTCCAGGTGGGGCCTGGAGATCTCCCACTTTTACAACTGATCTCCAGCTAGCAGAATTCAGCTCCCCTGGAGAAAATGGCTGCTTTGAAGGGTGGATTCTAGGGCATTCTACAATGCAGAGGCCCCACCCCCAAGTCCCACCCTCTCCCAGATCCACCCCCAAAGTCTCCAGATATTTTCCAGCACAGACCTGGCAACCCTAAAGAGGTCTGGAGATTAACATTCTCCAAAATGTCAATTAACATTCTCCAAAATGTCATTCTCAGGTCTTGCAAACTGAAAGTTGTGGCTTCGTTTATTGACTCAATCCACCACAAGTTGGGTCTCCCTCTTTTCCTGCTGCCTTCAACTTTTCCTAGCATTTTTGTCTTTTTCAGTGACTCCTGACCTCATAATGTGACCAAAGTACGATAGCCTCAGTTTAGCCAATTTAGTGTCTGTGTACTATCTTCTTTATTTACAAATCTGTAAACAGAGCAGAAGCAGAAACAAAGAGGGACTGGTATAAAGCAACAGATTAGCTACCCTGCATTAGAACATGAAAAAGAGAGAGACTCAGCACCCAAAGGTGCTTAGCTTTCAACCAACTCATAGCACTCTCTCTTCCTTGGTCTCTTTGTTTAAAAAAATGCTCCCTGGCACAGCCAGTGCCAGGCTACCTGGTGTCCTAGGCTGGGAGGGTGGGGGCGGCCTCCACCTTTCCAGGGGGTGCCCTATTTGGGGGCCCCTGGCCACTGCCCTAGGTGACCGCCTATGCTCACCTAATGGCCATGCCAGCCCTGCTCACTGGTATTCCTTACACACACACCCCTCTGCTGCCTCCCCTCATCCTTGGAGAGGTGTCATCTTCTCCAAGCTCCAATGGTTATGTCATTCAAAAACACAGAGATCTTCAGCAACCAGGAAACCACCTGTTGACCATTCACTTCCATTGGTGAAACAACAACAGAACATCTTAGAGACTGTTAGCCTGCAGCAGTCCACCAAACAAGGAACAGGAGACCAGCCACTGTAACTGTATTTTGTCACACAAACTGACCTTCACTCGGGTGGTCCAGCTTCTATAATAAAGTCAGCAGTGCCATCTAGCAGTGAAAACTTCCCTGCTTTGTGGCACACTGGCTTTGCATGGGCACAGCTGGGGTACAACTTATAAAATGAAAGAGGTAATTCTACTGCCATGTGGAATCTCACTGGGATTGCCTGCCATAGCTGGCAGACTGATGGGAGAATTTGGGGGGCAGAGACCACTCTCTTCTGCATTGCCTTAATGCACAATGTTACCTAAAGTACAAAACCAGAAGTGAAGTCAAAGAGCCCTTCCATTCTGCCCCCAACAGCCTGTCTCCTGTTTAGGGATGCCAGCCTCCAGGTGAAACCTAAGGATCCCCCAGAATTACAGCACATCTCCAGATCAGTTCCCCTGGAGAAAATGGATGCTTTGAAGTAGGGTAGTAGTAGGGTTGCCAGTCCCCAGGTGGGGTCAGGGGATCCCTGGGTTGGAGGCCCTCCCCCTGCTTCAGGGTCATCAGAAAGCAGAGGGGGGAGGGAAATGTCTGCTGGGCACTCCATTATTCCCTTTGAGACCAATTCCCATAGGGTATAATGGAGAATTGATCAGGGTATCTGGGGCTCTGGGGGGGGGGGGAGGCTGTTTTTAAGGCAGAGGCACCAAATTTTCAGCATTGCATCTAGTACCTCTCTTCAAAACACCCTTGTCACAACCTTGCTCCTGGCTCCATCCCCTAAGTCTCTTGGCTCCACCCCCAGATATTTCTTGAATTGGACTTGGCAACCCTACTCTGTAGCATTGTACTCCACTAAGGTCCTCTCCAGTTTCCATCCCCAAATCCCCAGGGGTTTCCCAACTTGAATCTGGCAACCCTACCCCCCCCCCCCCGACCCGACCAGTGACCAGGGGTACCTGGCAACTCCACTCGCACTACAGCTCCATAGCTTCCCTAAATCTCACACAAATGAAAACTGTCTTTCTTTCAATTGAAACTATGTCCAGACTTTGATCGAACGCTTTTATTTATTTTTTTAATGTAGGACTGTCAGGACTGTTGACAACCAATGGGAGCTCCCCCAAGATGCAGGGACTTACTTTTTTATGTCCTGCTGATGGCATGATGTCACTTCTGGCACAACCTGGAAAAAAAGTCACTGTGCTGAGTGCAATGCTCTAGCATTCACTCCAAACTCTATGGCTAACTATAGAGTTTTGAGTGAATGGTAAAGTATTGCCCAACATGATGATGCCACTTCCAGGACACTTTGGAAGTTACGTCATGCCATTGGCATGAGACTACACCCTCCATTTCTCCTGGTATTTTCCCTCTATTGCCAAGCTGAGTGGCAGGAGGCAGAGCAGGCAGTGAAGCTGGAGGTCTTCTTAGCCAAGAACCAGCTGAAAATGGCTGGATGAAGTAGGCAGACAGTGATACAGGTGCTCCTGGAGCCGTTACTGGTAATGGAGGCCCAGGTAGCTACCACTGCCAAATCTGCATTTTATCACCTTAGATAGATAAGGCAGTTGGCCCCATACCTGGAGCACAGCTACTTGGCAAAAGTAATCCATGTGACGATCACCTTGAGAATTGACTACTGTAACACCCTCTGCATAGGGCTGCCCTTGACTCAAATTCGGAGGCTGCAGCTGGTGCAAAATGCAACAGCCAGGTTGCTAATGGAGCTACCTGTATGGGTGCACATTCAACCTGTGTTGGAAACATTGCACTGGCTGCCCATGGCATTCCGGTTTCACTTCAAGGTGCTGGTTATAACTTTTAAAGCCCTATATAAACTGGGACCTGCCTACCTTCGGGACCACCTTTCCCCATATGTGCCTCAGAGAGCACTTCGTTCGGGGTCCCAATATCTCCTCAAGATCCCTGAACCAAAAGAGGCTCAACTGTCTACCGCCAGAGCATTCTCAGCAATAGCTCCTGCTCTGTGGAACGCCTTACCTGAAAATATCAGGGCTCTGTGGAACCTGTTGCAGTTCCGCAGGGCTGTAAAACCAAGTTATTTAAACTTGCCTTTAGAGGCTGAAGGGAGGTAGCTATTACCCCACAGCACCGATAATCCCACTGAATCACCATAAGTGAAGCAAGATCATTTAGAGCAATTAGAAATGCACATCTTGGTTTTAAATGATTGTAAACTGTATTGGTTAATTTTATTGTGTAATCTGCTTTTAATGTTTTATATGGTTATGTTGCTGTTGTTAGCCGCCCTGAGCCCGCCAGGGGAGGGCGGGATATAATTTGATAAAATAAAATAAAAATAAATAGGCCTGATCCAAACAAGCAGGAGAAGGAAGTGGTAGAATGCTGGGGAGGATCACATTTTAAAATACTTCCCTATGTTGAAACCTCACTGCAAACAGAAAACCAGCACAGCAGACAGCAGGTAGACCCTTTCTTCATGCTGTACTAATTATCTATTTGCATAGAATTTTTAATGCAAAGGAACTCTACCACCTCTTGATTCTACCCCCTCATTCTTTGGCATGTGTGAACCAGGCCTAAGTTTGTAAAGCAGTATCAGCTTCCAAAGCAGACAGTATTTGCTCAAGCTTGCATATCAAATTAATTTTAAAAAAGGCTCTGATTTCTGTCTCTTTGGCTGACTGTATTTCAATTTTAAATAGTTTTTCTCTTACCCACATCCAAGTGGGTGGGGTGTGTCACAGCTAGCAGCCACAAGCCATCAAAGAAACATCTTTAGCTATACAAAAGCCTAGAGAAGATTATGTCTTCACTCAACAGAATACAATAGCATTCCAATGACATCTTTATATGGGAATGTGTCATCACAGAATGTTTTCTGTTTGAATTATCATCTACGTATCTAATAGCCAAGTGTGGGCTGATCGGCGCATATCTAAATCCATGGATCGAGCTACCCTGACACTACTCAAATTTTCCAGCAAATTTGAAGGATCTCCCAGGTTTGTAGAAAAATCAGAAATCTTTAACACACACACACACAAGGTGCTATCAAACAGATTTGGCCTGATCTAGCCATGCCTCCAATTCGGATTAAATGTGCTTGATCACACGAGCGCATCTGCCCTCCGAGCCGCACCCATTTTCACCCCGTCTCCAAACACTTCCAATTCAGATTAAAAAGCCACCTGGTTCTTCTCAGTAGTTTCCCCCTGAATCACATTTAGGTCACATATTCGCTGGCCGTCTGATCACCCTGGCGCAACTCTTAAACAGAAGAGCAGTGCGATTGTGCCAAGCCGCTTCCGGTGCAGTTGAGAATTTTTTTTTGTTACTTCATCCTTTTCCGCTTTTCTGCACAATCACAGTATGGCTTAAAAAAATAATAATTAACCAGCTTCTCACAGTGGTTCGGTGCTGGAGCCACGCTAGCAGTCTGAATGGGCAACACAGACCGCTGCTGTGATCCTACCACTTCACTGGTGAGTGTCTGATCCCTCAGAAATGGACCAAAGTCAAACGGCTTTTTCGGAGTTGACATAATGACATGCCAAATCTCTAGTATGATCCCAGTAATATTGGGCATTGGCCTGGTAAGAAAGTGTGTGGAGCTAATAGGCTCTTCTCTGCATGTCTTGCTGGTAGGGTTGCCAAGTCCAATTCAAGAAATATCTGGGGACTTTGGTGGTGGAGCCAGGAGACATTGGGGCGGAATCAGGAACAAGGGTGTGACAAGCATAATTGAACTCCAAGGGAGTTCTGGCCATCACATTTAAAGGGACAGCACACCTTTTTTAAATGTCTTCCTTCCATAGGAAATAATGAAGGATAGGGGCACCTTCTTTTGGGGCTCACACAATTGGACTCCCTGGTCCAATCATTTTGAAACTTGGGGGGTACTTTGGGGAGAGGCACTAGATGCTATACTGAATATTTGGTGCCTCTACCTCAAACAACAGCTCCCCCAGGGCCCCTGAAACCTCCAGATCAATTCCCCATTATACCCTATGAGAATCGATCTCCACATAGGGAATAATGAAGCCCTCAGCAGATATTTCCCTCCCCCTGCCACACACATCCCATTTCTGGTGACTCTGAAGTGAGGGATTGGCCTCTCTACTCACGAGTTGTAGCCAACTTCTTCAAAGTAACACAGACATACAATCCCAAGAGGAAGCCTTTCAATCGGAGACTGAAGACTCCAGAGGTGGAAAGTCACATGGTCCTCTGGGGGCAGGGCTTCCCCCCATCGGCCAGTTGACTGGGGGCGGGAAGGAACCTGGGAAAGCGGAAGAACCCCCGCTGGGACCTGGGGATTGACAAGCCTACTTGCTGACCCATACTTCTAATAGTGACGTTGGCCAAATCTGAGGATCCTTAAATCCAGTGACTGGAGCAGTGAATTGATAAGACAGGTCTTTCTATAAGCCTGAAACATGCCCCAGCTTTGCAGAAAAACCTGAAATCTTAAAAAAATATACATGGGTTTGTCAAAAAACAACAAAACAAAAGTCCCCATAACTTTAAGAAATAGATACCCTCAGCGCCCGTTGCTAAGCATCCACAGCATTCCAGGTTTGGTTTCTGTGACTAAAAAAAAAAAACACAGGGAAGGGGAGGGATGCCAGGTCCAAGTCAGGAAATTTCTGGGGGTTTGGGGGGTGGAGCCAGAAGACGTTGAGAGTGGAGCTAGGAGCAAGGTTGTGATAAGCACGATTGAACTCTGAAGGGAATTCTGGCCCTCACATTTAAAGGGACTGTGTTCCTTATTTAGGAAATGTTTAGTTGTGCGATTTCTATGAACATTGGGACAGACCAAGGAAAATAACATGGAGATCCTACTAATGCTTCTACTTGGTTGTTCATTCTGGGAGGGTGACTAATGTATGGTCCCTTGGTGGTCTCCTATGTAGATAATCATAAAGGGCAAGATCAATTGAACTTCTAAAAGAGAAATAAAACACAGTATCTTATCCAAAATGCAGCCATAGCTGAGGAGATAAAGGCCCTTCTCTGTTCCCATAACAAGGATGGTGGGGATGGCTGCCAGCGCTCTCTCTCCTCTGCCAGCTCAGCTTCCTGCTGTGAAAGCTGTACATATTCCTGTTCCCCCTATTTTTTAGGGACAGTACCAATTGTAGGAAGCTGACCTTATAAATCACTCTCATTTAATGTTGCCAGGTCCAGTTTAAGAAATATCTGGGGACTTTGGGGGTGGAGCCAGGAGACTTTGGGGATGGAGCCAGGGACAAGGGTGTGACAAGCACAATTGAACTCCAAAGGGAGTTCTGGCCATCACATTTAAAGGGGCCGTGCTCCTATTAAAATGCCTTCCCTCTTTTGGAAATAATAGAGGATGGAGGCACCTTCTTTTGGGGCTCATAGAATTGGACCCCATGGTCCCATCTTTTTGAAGTTTTTTGAAACTATTTTTTAAAAGGAGAGACAACAGATGTTATACTGAAAAACTGGTGCCTCTGCCTTAAAAAAGAGAACCCCAGATACCCACAGATCGATTCTTCATACCCTATGGGGATTGGTCTCCATAGGGAATAATGAAGTGCCTAGCAGACATTCCCCCCCCCCCACCGCCGCTTTCTGATAACCCTGAAGCAGGGGGAGGGCCTCCAAACCAAGGGATCCCCTGCCCCCAACTGAGGATTGGCAACCTGAGTTGGCTGGGTCCTTTCCAGGGCTATTTCGACCTCTGAGGGAGGACCTATTGGGGCCAGGCCTAGCAGCAACCACTTGGTGACCTGATATCACCTGACTTGCATGACTCACCTAGGCCTGACTTGTTTGCTACTGTTCAACAGTGGCCACTTTATGAAAGCAAGTATGATAAACCTTCAGAGTTAGGCTTCCCAACCCTCCCGCTCTGGCGGGGGACACCAGGATTTCCACCCTCTTCCCCCGCTCCCCCCAAAAACAGAAGTGGGGGGAGGGGGGAAACGGTGCCACGAACATGGCGAGCCGCCTCATCCTGGAGTGGGCGACGCCGCCCCCTCCCCCCGCAGCTGCTCCTCCGTGGCGCTGTTGGGCCAAAGGCTGCCGAGGGTGGGCAAGCCGGGCAAGGGGGCTCTGCTCTCAGCCAGCGGCCGTTTCCCAAAGGGGAAGCAACGGGGCGGAGTGTTGAGGGGGGCTTGGTGCCCTCACCGGCCTGGCCCCCCTGCTCGCACGTGCAGCCGCCGCTCCCTCTGGCCGGGTTTGGGGGCTGGCTGGGCGGCTCGGGGCGGGCGCGGCGTTGCCAGTGGCTGAGAGAGGTGCCGAGGGGCCGGCCGGCGGGCGTGGCGAGGCGGGGCGGGGCGGCTGTAGCAGGCTGCGGGAAGGCTGGAGCTGCGTCAGGCAGGCGAGGCCAGCACTGGCAGCGCCCTGAGCCAGCATGTCCCGCAAGAAGTCCCCGCGCGGCAAGGGCGCCTCCTTGCCCTCGTCCGCGCTGCCCGCCGCCCAGCAGCACCAGCAGCAGCGCGACGCCAAGGCGAGGGGCGTGGCCGGCGGACGCAGAGGGGCAGAAGTTGGGGCGGCCAATGGGGTGGTGGCGCCGCTGCCCGGCCGGCCCTCCCTGAGCAGCAGCGGCGAGTTCTACGACGTCGCCTTCAAGGTGATGCTGGTTGGTGATTCTGGCATCGGCTCTCAGCCAGCAGGGCGTAGCCGGAGGCCAGCACGTTCTTCTTGCCCTGTGCGCACATCCACCCCACCACCCTCCCGACCACCTCGCGGGGGCTGGAAACCTGCAAGGGACGGAAGCGGGACACGTGCTCGGCGGCGGCGCGGGCAGCCCCACGAGGCACTGGGCCAGCAGGCCGCGGTAGGCCGGCGCGTCTCTCTCCTGCAGCAGCCCCCGATTCCAACCCAGAGGGGGAGTGGAGCGTGCTGCGCCACTGCCCCCCCCCTGCAGCTGCTCCTCCGAGAGGGGCCCAATGTGAGCCCATCTCAGAGGAGCAGCCACACTCCCCGGCGCCATTTCCCCCCCTCCCCCTAGCTCCACCCAGTGTCTCCTGGCTCCACCCCCAAAGTCTCCTGGCTCCACCCCCAAAGTCCCCAGATATTTTTTAAATGGGACTTGGCAACCCTATTCAGAGTAGAGTATGGGAGACCTAGGTTAAAGTCTCCATCTTACTGCGAGTGTTCACTGGATGATTTTGGGCCAGTCATATACTTTCAGCCTAACCTACTTCACGGGCTCTTTGTGAGCATAAAAAGGAAGTGAGGAGAATGAAATACGCTGCTTTAGTCCCCACTGTGGAGAAAGACAGGGTATATATGAAGTACATAAATAATACGCATAGCTGAAGATAGGAGGCAGATAAAAGATGCTGGTGAATGGTTGAGGAGAATGAGGCAGGAAAAGGGGGAAGGCTATGGAAGCTGCCAGGAGTAAGATCCAGGGGAAACTGAGGTGCCCCCTACCATGTCAGTGGGCCTAGCCAGTTTCCTAAGTAGAACCTGTCTGGCTTGGGAAGAGGGAAAGCTGAAGACAGGATAAATAAAGGTAGGCTGGCTGTTGGCTGGGAAGGAGACAAAAAAGCAGGCAATGAGAAGCTATGGGGGCTTTCAGAAAAGAGGAAATAGTAGGGGAGGGAGAAATGACGTGTCTCCAGCAAGGCCTTGTGGGTTCTCGTAAACATCAAATTTTGTCTGAAACCTAGTTGAATACTCAACTAGTTCAGTTCTTCACCCACCATGCACAAAATCTCTGAACTAAAATTAAGCTAAAATATTTTTTGTGTATTTTCTTTCGCTCAGTGCTGCAATACATCATGGGTTTTGTAGTCTTACAGCTATCTTATGTATTCTGGCTTCTTTCTCTCCTCCTGTGTGAGTCTTCAGAACTGCAGGAGTGCAGATTTCATGTGTTCTTTGCCCTTCCTGAGTCAGACTCCTCACTGAAAGGTAGAATAAATTTCTCCTTTCTGGGGCTAATTTCACAAACTGTTTATTGGGTGCCAGCCACTCCAATATGTGCATTTGCAATATACTACCCCCCCCCCCCCAAAAAAAAACTTGTCTCCAGTGCTCTTTTCTCACCTGTAATAGGTTGCACCTGAAATTTTCTATAGCACTGGGATGTAAAGACAGTGGTATAACAGTAATATATGGGCAAGACACAGGCTGCTTAGAGGCTGAAATCACTAACTGGTTTGGGGTTGAGTGTAGGGGATAAAGTGTAACTTTGCTGACAGGATTGGGGAGGGGGCTTTGATCTCTTCTGGTTGGGAGGTACAAAGGCCCGTTTGTGCTGCAGTCTTGATGAGGAAAACATGCTATTTCCATCTCATAAGGCCATAAACTTAAAAAGCACTTTGGCTTTGGATGTCATTCGACTTTGTATTAACTTACTCCAAATGTCTCCACTTACATTCCAGTGCAGCAGCCCCCACTGGCAGGATAATAACATGCAGCACTTAGCACTTCTCATCTTCAAAGTACTTGGCAAAGATTAATCACTCCCCTTGAGCCCCCCACTAAGCAGGTACCCAAGAGAGATGACGAAACAGGCAGCTACACCAAAGACCCAATGTGGCTGCCAGGGCCGGATTAACAATTAGGCCAAGTAGGCACTGGCCTATGGGCCCCATGCCTTTAGGGGCCCCAGGCTGGCTTCCCCCCACCACCCCATTTCCCCCCTGCTTGCAGCCCTCCCAGTCAGCACGCACAGCCAGCAACTGAGCCACTCTTTGCCCAACTTGCCTGGTGCAGCTGCTGCTGGTGTCGTCGCCAAGTTTGCCTTTCTTTGCCTCTTCCCCACAGCTTAGTAAAAGGGGCTTTTAAGAAGGTGCCTGGAGGCTGAAGCAGGGGCTGTGGGCAGCAGGATGGTTGCTCAGACTCTGAGATTATTTGCGAGGGGCCACCCACAATTTCAACTGCCTAGGGGCCTCCACAGAGTTTAATCTGGTACTCCAAGAGATTGCTAACAGTATGTCATTTTGGCCCAGAAGGGCATCAGAGTATTGGAGCAAATACATTTGCTTGGGACAGTCCCCAGTTTTTGGTACATAATAAAACACAGTTTTGTCCACTAGGCTTAGAATGGGGTTCTGCTTCAGTAGCAGAATATCTGTTTTGCTTGCCAAAGGTCTGGGCTTCAATTCCTGACACAGTTATAGGAGATAATACTGATCTTGACTCAAGGGTTAACTACTTGTTACAATCTCCTCACATCTTGTCTGGGTCTGACAATCAGATGTATGCTGTGAGTTCTATGCTCAGAACCCAGTTCTCACATGTGTGAGGAGGACCCACTTTGGATAGGACTGTGACCTGCAGGGTGAACCTGGACAGGATGCAAGAAAAATATAAGCAGCTTCACATGTTCATTCCCTTCCTTTGTGAAGCTCTCAAGAATTCCATATATGCTCTCCCCTGGTCTCTTCTTAATAGATAAGATATTTGTTTGCTTGTTTCTACTACTAGGCATTTAGGGATTAGTTACACATTTTTACTGTGGCTTTGGAGATGCAGAATGGTATAGTGTAGCCTGATGTCATCAGATCTTGAAAGCTAAGCAGGGTCAATACTTGAGTGGGAGATCACCAAAGAAGATTTTGCAGCAGAAGGCAATGACAAACTACCTCTGTTTAATCTTTTGCCCTGAAAACCTTATGAGGTTGCCAAAAGGTGGCTGTGATAGGGCAGCACTTTACATACACACACTGTAACTTTTATGTGGTTTTAATTGTTTTAAAATGATTTATCTATACTTGCATTTTTCATTTATTGCAAACCACCTTGTGATCATTTATGTTAAAAGGAAGTCTAGACATACAGACTTAAACTGGTTAAACAGATTTTCTCTTTCCCCAAGAAGCCTTGGGAATTGTACCTCCACATAGTGAATTAGGGATCTCCAATGGAGACTTCTCCGCAAGCATTCTTATGAAACTACAGTACTTAGGGTTCTTTAGTAGGCCACCATGATAGTTTATATATCCAGTATAAAGCTATGGTGTTGATATGACCACGGGGTTTGTTTTTTTCAACCAGGATTTACACTAATCTGAATCTGTAGACAATATTTCCTTAACGCAGTTCCGTGCAATGCAATATTTCATGGATGAAAATAAGGACACACAGAACACCCCAACTTTAAAATCATAATTTATTACACATTCCTAAATGCACTCTTTTCTCTGCTCTGTAATATATTTTTAATTCTGGAATTCCAGGACCAGCACTGCTTTAAAGCAAGTGTACATTAGTAAATAAGTGTTTCCTCTCTTAAAAATTACTTAATGCTGGAGCTAATCATAGTTGTTATAGATTAGCTTCTATTTGAACACATTCAGCAACTTTTACCATAGAGAGACCCAGCAGAAGATGAAGGAGTGGGGACATGGGGGTGCTTGTGGCACACAGTGTGATATCACTACCAGAGGAAACTCAGAAATGTCACACCAGTCTAGAAATTGCTGGCAACTCTATGGGAAAACTGTAAAGTTTCTGGTATTCCTAGAGTGACATAACATCATGTCCAGGCTTCTCCTGGAAGTGATGTCACACCACTTGCAATGATGGTAATTTAAAGAAATCTTAAAACGGAAGAATTCTGATGCAAATTGTAAACACAAATCCCCTGCATCTCCCTAAACAAAGAATGACAGTGATTTATAAGGTCAGCTTCCCACAACTAGTATGGTCCCTAAAAAATAGGGTGAACAGAAATACGTACAGCTTACACAGCAGGAAGCTAAGCTGGCAGAGGAGAGAGTGCGCAGGTAGATGAAGTCATCCCCACCATCCTTGTTGTGGGAACAGAGAAGAGCCTTTATCTCCTCAGCTATGGCTGCATTTTGGATAAGGCACTGTGTTTTATTTCTCTTTCAGAAGTTCAGTTGGTCTTGCCCTTTATGATTATCTACATAGGAAACCACCTAGGAGCCATACATCAGTCACCCTCCCAGGATGAACAACCAAGTAGAAGAATTAGTAGGATCGCCATGTTATTTTCCTTGGTCTGTCCCAATGTTCATAGAAATCGCACAACTAAACATTTCTTAGGTCAGGGGTGTTGAACTCATTTGTTATGAGGGCTGGAATGATAACTTAGAATGGTGAAACTGTTCTCAAGAATGGACGAATGCATGGTTCTCTGTGCCTCCATTTCATCCCTGCAATAACTTGGTGAGGTTGGTGAGCCTGAGAGGGAGTGACTGGCCCACAGTGAATGGGGATCCGAGTCTAGCTCTCCCGAGTCCTAGTCCAACCACCACTGACTCTCAAAAATGTGGCAACTTCATAGGATTTTGCTTGCATCATTCAAGAACTTTCATCATGGGACCTGTTCAGTCATGAGAGCCTGCTGTAACCTGCCCAACAGCATGCAGCATTAGAAGTAGGAAACCTTACCAGATAAGTTTGCTGAAGGAAGGTCTGGTCTAGTGTTTGATGCTGACAGTCAAAAGAATAAGAGCTGTTTGTTCTGGTGGTTCCTGAAGCCAGATGTGTGCTTTACTGAAATGGACATGGCACATCTGGTCTGGGTTTTGGTTTCCATCATGGAGTTTACCACATCCACCCTAGCCTGCTGGAAAAACATCTGGAAGCAATTGCAGCTGTCACGCTTCAAGGAGACACCGCAATACAGAGAAGACTACTTAGTCCTCCAATTTGCCTACTCTTTCCAGATTTCCAGCACATGCAAGAAAATGAAGTGGTATGTACACACAAAAATGACATTCTGTAGGACTCTATCAGGCTTACTCCACTTTGTTAGTGAATGAGCCGGTAAAACTATTCCTTGACTGTACCAGTTCAAACTGTGGGGACTGGAGCAAGGCTGAATATTTCCAGGGATGAAGGGGGTGTGGGAATCCTTGCACAGACATACTAATGCTGATAGCTTTCTGCAATAGTTCTTGTTCCCTTGAGCAGTGTTTGGTCATGTGATTCCCACCCACCTGCAGTGGTACAGTCCAGGAATGGTTTTTCTAGTTGGATACAGGTTTGCCAATGGACCTGGAGAAAAATGTCCAGTCTCTTTAATAGAGGCTTCATGGAGTTATTGGTCAGTTTATGCCATTTGCCTCCATATAATGGAAAGCTTCAGCTGCCTGTTTCCACACATTAAAATAAAGTTTACAAAGCTCTGAAATACAGTACCATTAAAAAACAAACAAATTTTGAGTCCAATAGTGCAAATTTTCCAGGGTATCAACTTTTGAAAACCAAAGCCCACTTTATCAGATACCTGACCTGAGCTTATACCCTGAAAAATCCTCTTGGTCTTTGTTAGAGAATTTTGCACACAGCAGAAGACACTGAAGGAGAGGGACAGGCAAACACAGGAATTAATAGACAAGAGAGATAACTGTATTCAATGGTAGAATATATTACCAGGATAGTATCCAATATTCAGAGTCATTGCCAGGCCAAGGTCATAGTAATCAGTACACACTTCAGTAGATAACAGTATACACCAGTAAGTATACACAGCACGATCCAAGCACAGTAGCATAGGATCCAACACCAGCAGTGTTTGCTGCCACGCAGACAGTGAGCCTCACAGTACCCACAATCCTTACAGGCAGACAGAGTAAGCTCACTGAGCTTCCCTAAATACACATATCAATCATGCAAGCTCATCAGAGGTTGCATCAGCTCTGTGAGTCAGCACAAAGCCTAATTTCAGGTGAGGTCATTTCACCTTACCTCAGTAACAGGTAACAGCTGGGCCATGATGCAGCATGACTCAGCATAACATTGCAGAAACAACATTTACTATTACTAAGATGGAGTCAGTCAGCCATTTTAGGACTGAGTTCCAACAGTCTTTAAAGTCCTACTGGACTTGAACTTTGTTCTACTACTGCAGTCTAACACAGCTACTCACCTGAAACTATCAAAAAGATGAGTACTCTCAATGGACATTCTTTTGAAGAGAGTTTTATAGTCAGGGAGCTACTACACAAAAGGCCCTTTTCTCCAGTATTTTCCTGCCTGGTCTTTGAACCCAGGGACATGCAGAGAAGAGGACCTTAATTGCCAGTGAGGTTCATATTTGAGGAGACAGTCCCTTAAGTACCCTGATCCCAGATCAGTCAGGTCCTTAGGCAATAATCATTTGGCACTTTCAGTTGTAAACAGAAGTAAACCACCACAGTTCTTTCAATATATGTGTTATATTACAGCAAGCTCCAGTTAATGATTTAGCTTCAATAATCAAAACCAGATTAAGTTTCCAGAGAGTCACCAGAGGCAGCCCCATGTACAACAGTCAAGCTTGAGTGCTACTTTTGTGTGTATGTGTGTATGCACGCCTTCAAGTTACACCTGACTTATAGCGACCCCCTAGGGTTTTCAAGGCAAGAGTTGAGAGGTGATTCACCATTGCCTATGTCCATGTCATAATTCTGCTATTCCATGGAGGTACCAGTGAAGAATTTGCAACTCACATCTGGAAGTTATCACAGGGCCCTGGATAGCTTTGTAATCTGTAGTTAGACCCCCAAATCTACATTGGAGCTCTGAGTTAAAAAATAAACACTGTGAACTCTGTTCATATAATTCTAAACATCTTTCCAGTTTAAGTCTACAGGTTTTAGGTTTTGGGAAAGGTTTTAGGTCCTTAGAAAGTGGTGGTCAGTTAGAGCAGATAGCACTAAGCTAGACAAAACAATGTTCTAGGGGTGGCAGCCTTGTACTAGCAAGTGCTAAGAAATTTGGGGTGGGGGGTGCCTGAGAAGGGTGGAGTTTCTGGAGATGTGACATTACATCTTCAGTGATGCTCTAGGAATTTCCCCAATCTCTCTGGTAAAGATCATGGAGACAGGGAAAACTCCTAAAGTGTAATGGGGGGGTTGGAGAATTTGACATGATTTATGGGTAATGCTCCAGGAATCCCTGCAATTTCTATGATCTTTACCACAGAGACTGGGGAATTTTCTAGAGCAACACCATCAATGCTATCCCTCACCATTTTCCATCCACTACTCAAAATGACTGAGGGCAAGGGGCTGCCCACTTCAGGCAGGCAAATGGCAAGTGTATAATGGTCTTACTCAGGCAGCTTCATATGTTCAGAAAGCAAGCAGTTGAAAAATGCACCTATTGGGATGACACCTATTACCTGAGATCCCTTTTAACTGGGTGGGCCAGGCATTGAACAAAGTATCTGATCCAACGTGTTTTACCTGTGATTTGTGTGGCACTCTGAAGTTACTTCTGACAGTGTAAAAATCTAAAATCAGTTCTTTGGACAGAGCTGGCCTGTAGCTGGATACAGCACACACACATAGTAAGGGGACAGATTTCATTCTTGACTTCATTTCTTCCAACCATTCTTGTTTGGAATGTGTTCCATCATCACTTGAGTGATACACAGTGCACAAAAAAGCCTGCAAGGGTATGACTGAGAAAAGGGGAAATGCAGGCCTCTGTGGATGCAGTTCCCAAAGCCCTGACGGGTGGTTCTAGCAGGAATATTTCCTACATTTTGCAAAAGTGTACGCTGTATTAGTCAACCAGACTGTCTTGTCAGGTGTGTGCATCTGTTTTCAGAAAACCTGTGTTGCAGGTGGCATGTTGCACTGCCTGACAGAGATCTCCTTTCCTGAAATAGATGTTCTATTTTAATCCCTTCATTATTTCTGCAGTGCTCTGGTTATTTTTATGAGCATCTGCTTATTTTTTTTTCTTTTCTGTGTATTCCTTCTGCCAATACGGCTGTTACTGCTATTCCCTCAGCTGTTTTATATAAAAATGAGGAAATTCTACGGGAAGAAGGAGAAAAGATACAGGTCATAATTCATAATGGAGTTCTCCTGCACAAACATCACTGAAGGGAATAGGAGCTACCCAGGCAGACAGTAGCACTGGTCCAACTCAGGACAGAACTCCAATTGCTGTCTCAGAAACTGGAACTAGTTCTGATTTTTCATCTTTTACCACATACGTTTGTTGGACTAAGATTGACTCAAGTCATTTTAATGTCTGAGCTGGAAAATTCAGGTGGCACCCTGCCAGACAGCGGCTAAATAACATTGAGCATAATGCACAGAGAGGTTTAGCTGTACAAGGAGCTGTCACAAGGATGGTATGGGCCTTGCTAAATCAGAACCAAGGCCCATCTAGTCCAACATCCTCCTTTCTGCAGTAGCCAACTAGATGCCTCTGGGAGGCCCATAAGCAGGGCACAAAGCTTCCCTCTGCAGGTACACCTGAGCAACTGGCACTGAGAGAGATACTGTTTCTGAAAATTGAGGTTTTATTTCACCATTATGGCTAACAACTGTTGATGGGATATCCACTAATCTCCTAAATTAGAAACCATTGATGTATTTTTGGTAGTGAATTCCATAATTTGTGTTATTGTAAAGATATGTTTTCTTGTCCTCCATCCTGAATTCAGTTGACAATTTTCACTGGATGCTTCTGAATTCCAGTATTATGGGTAAGGGAAAAAACCCCTTTCTTCACACTGCGAATACTTTAGAAGCCTCCATTAGTCCCCCACTAGAGTTGCCACTATGGCAGGGGACTCCTCGCTTGTGTGCAGCGGGATGACATCACCAGGAAGTGATGTCATCACACCAGGCACGTTGTGCTGGGGACGTCCTAGGATTTGTGGTAAAAATTCTATGGCATCACTGCACAGGGCATGTCATGTGACGATGGGGCCCTTTGGGAGCAGGGATCTCCCTGGTGGCCTGCTCTGTGCTGGCAGGTTGAGACCCTCCAAACTGGGGGATCCCCCGTCCCCAGCGGGAACTTGGTGGCTTTAGTCCCTGTTAGGGTTTAGATATACTATTAGCAGAGTAACGTGGAGAGAACCACGAGAGCCAGAGAGCCAGGCACACGGTTTAGCTTAAGATACAAAGTAGTTTACTTTACTAATGAGGAAAAAGTATGACTGGGATTTCTAGAAAACAAAAAAGGATTCATTATCCTATCTAGCTTCTAGGCTACATCTTGACTCTCTCGAGTCTTAACTTCAACTGCATGGAGATCTAAGGGCTTAAAACAAAGGGCAATAAAACTGACCAAGTGGTTTCCCTCAGACCACCACCCAAATATATGGATTAGCCTATTAGGGCTCTCCCTCAATGGTCACTACGCATATTGACACCTAGCCTTGGTGGGAAGTACAGGCAAACATTCTCATTGGCTCTACCTACTCACTGGCTAAACATCAGCATGCATATACAAACACTTAATTAACTCATGACAACAGAAAGTGAAATTGCATCAGAAACCCAACAATCCCCTTCTCAAGTTCACGAACTGAAGTCATGAAGTTTCAGCTTCTCTCTCAGGTGCTCAAACTTCTTCTTGGTGAGCGGGCTGGTCAGGATGTCAGCAATCATTTCTTCCGAAGGACAAAACTTTACTTCAATCATTCCTTGTTGCTGCAACACGCTCACCTTGTGGTATCGCACAGAAATGTGCTTGGTCTTGCCTTTGACACTTTCACTCTTGATCAAACTTAGGCAAGGTGTGTTATCTTCATACAGGGTTACTGGTATAGGCTCTTCTATTCCAAAGTCTCTCAGCAGGTGTATGATCCATTCAAGCTCATTGAAGGCACCTGCTGCAGAATCAAACTCAGCTTCCATTGTGGACAAAGCTACTATACTCTGCTTGCGACTTGTCCAGTTGACCAGGTTGCTTCTGTAGAAAAACAGATGCCCACTTACTGATTTGCGTTCAGTAGTGTCTTTGGCCCAATCTTGGGTCATCATCAGCTGTAATCTTCAGTTTCAGATCAGCTGTCCCAATAAGATACTTAACAAGTCTCTTCACCGCATTCCAATCATGGTGATTAGGTGAGCTTGTCTTTCTGCTCAAGATTCCAACAGCTGCGCTTATGTCAGGTCGGGTAAGTTGAGCTAGATACAGAAGTTTCCCAATAGTTTCTCTGTACAGACGATTGTCCTTGAGAGGCACTCCATCTTCCAGCTTGAGGTAAGATGGGTCAAGTGGGAAACTTGCTCTCCTGATACCTTCCAGGCGCAGTGCCTTAGCAAGATTCAGGATTTTGGTTCTTTGATTCAGAAAAAAACCTCGATTCTCTGTTCTTTCTATCTGTATTTCAAGATAGTGTTCCAAAGTCCCAAAACCTTTTACTTCCACTTCTGCATTCAGCTTGTCAACTATCTCTTGCACATCAGATTCATATTGACAACATAAAATCAACAGTCCATTAGTTGACATCAGTACATACTGGCATTTATCATTCTTCAGTTTGAAGAACAGGCTGGGTTCTATTTTCCCTTGCTGCAACCCTTGCTTCTGCAGAAAGGCAGTTAGCACTTCATTCAGTCCTTTATCAGGTAAGTTTTCCTTGAGGTTTGCCTTTTCAGTCTCAAGGTGCTGCACATGCATTCCTTTCTGTGCTGCTATGCTCAGAAGGGTTCTAAGAGTGGCATACTTTACAATCAGTTCCCTTGGGATTTCCTCATTGTCTGAGGATTCTTCTGCAGATTGCAGAACATTACAAACACCATATGTGGCAGGTGGTACTCCCTTGTTGCTCCTCTGAGATTGCCTCACAGTACTGCCTGTCTCCCCTTCTGGTCCTGCTTGATCTGCCTCCCCTTCTGCTTCGGGAGTGCTTTCTGGCCTACCTTGAGGGTCAGCGCTTCTGGCAGTCAGCCAATCAACCATTTCAGTGAGGGACATTCCTGCATCAGTTTCCTGATCTTCCTGCACTGTGGGCTTCACTGTCTCTAGAAACTTCTCATTGTGCACTGGCTTTCTCTTGCCATAGGGTGGCGCTGTGCCTTTCCCCTTTACACATACATCACAAGCTTGCAACTCTTGGTCACATTCTGCAAACTTTTCTTCACATGCATTCATCAATTTCTTAACAGATCTCACATTCCTGTGTCCAAGCCTTCTATGGCAGGCAAAAAGGCATTCCTTTTGAGGACACAAACTTGCTGTTGCCTGATAGGCATGACCCATTTCTACAGGGTCCAGACAGTAAGCACCATCAAATCTCACTGCTTCAAAAAGCACATCACTTCCTGGATGGGCAATGGTGCATTGTCTATCTTTAATCAAAAACACATTTCCTTGATCAATTTCATTACAGAGATTAAATTCTGATCTGCTTGCTCAGAGTAAACACAGTCCTTCAACAATACATCAATTAGCTCTCCAGCCTTTGAATAAACTGAGATCTTCACAGATCCTACTTCATCTGTCTGTAAAGTATCTCCATTAGCAAGTTTCAAAGTTTTCCACTGGCTTTCATCCAAACAAACAAACCATTGGCAAAATCTACATATATGCGTAGTAGACCCAGAATCTAGCAAAAAAAACTTTCTTAGCGTCTACGTCATCAGACCTCAGCATGTAGGAGACTTCACCACGAGACGTTACCTTTGTTTGTACGTTAGCAGCCCCCTGCTGGGACACCACCCTTTCTCCTCTGTGTGAGGGGCCGGGAATTTTGCTTTTAGGCATGTTCTGCTTTGATCCGCAGAATCTCGCTAAATGGCCTGGTTTTAAACATCTATAACAGACTCTGTGGTCTTGCTTCCCTTTTTCTTCCTTTACAGCCAATGCTTGCATTTGGCTTGACAATCTAGAGAATTTGCGTATAACACTTAAGTCTCTTAAATGTGCAATTGTAAAATCGATATCAATCTCTTCTCTAGATTCAACAGGGGCTAGAATGCTCTCATAGCTTTCAGGAAACGATGAGACAATCACAGCTTGAAGCTCTTCAATAGATACCGTAGCTCCAGCTGATCTTAATTCGGCGACAAGGGCCAGGATGTTGTTGAGGTGAGCTGAGATATCACCCCCTGGGGCAAGACTGAGGGAGTACAGGCGTTTGCGCAAGTACCGCCTCTGGAGAAACGTGCGCTGGCCATATTTCAAATTAAGGTTATTTCAAATCTCCCTTATGTGAACACAATTAACCACAATGGCCGTTTTCTGAGATGAGACTGAACTCAGGATTAGCAGCTTAGTTTTAAGCTCATCTGCATCAAATTTTTCCCTCTCCTGTTGGGACATATCACCTGGAATATCAAAGTCCAACACATATCTTATCTGTTGAACTCCACTCAATTCCCATTTTCCATAAAAGGAAGTTATCCTGCTCAGCTTAGGGATGCTTAACTTGGGGGAAATTTCCATATTGCATACGACCTGTTCAGACTATTGCGACGTCATGTTTCCTCACTAGTTGCAGGTGAAGTTGCTGTCCCAGAACCAGCAGGCATCTGCATCTCTCTGGGTTTCTTAGGTCTGTGCCTCCGACGGGACATCAAAGAGAATCCATTCCTTTTGTTCCCAAGTAGTCAGCCGGCGACTAGGAGCGATGGGAAGGAGTTCCTTCAGATGCAAATTCCTGGAGAATTTACCTGAGCACTTCTCTATGCCTCTCTCTTAGCTAATTACCACCTTGGCTTTTTGCTCGCAGTTGTGAAGCTTACTGTGACCCAACCTTTTGTTAGGGTTTAGATATACTATTAGCAGAGTAACATGGAGAGAACCACGAATAACTGCCAGGCACACGGTTTAGCTTAAGATACAAAGTAGTTTACTTTACTAATGAGGAAAAGGTATGACTGGGATTTCTAGAAAACAAAAAAGGATTCATTATCCTATCTAGCTTCTAGGCTACATCTTGACTCTGAGTCTTAACTTCAACTGCAAGGAGATCTAAGGGCTTAAAACAAAGGGCAATAAAACTGACCAAATGGTTTCCCTCAGACCACCACCCAAATATATGGATTAGCCTATTAGGGCTCTCCCTCAACGGTCACTATGCATATTGACACCTAGCCTTGGCGGGAAGTACGTGCACACATTCTCATTGGCTCTACCTACTCACTGGCTAAACATCAGCATGCATATACAAACACTTAATTAACTCATGACAACAGGAAATGAAATTGTATCAGAAACCCAACAATCCACTCATTTGTCTCTCCCTCCAAAACTGAAATGTAAGTCATAAGAACATAAGAAGAGCTCTGCTGAATCAGACCAATGGTGCCTCTAGGCCAGCATCCTGTCTGACACAGTATCCAACCAGTGCACAGCCAACAACAGGGCATAGACTAAGGCTGAGGCCTTCCCTTGATGTTGCCTTCTAGCTCTGGAAGTCAGAGGTTTGGGGACTAATCCCAGGCAAATCTACTCAGAAGTAAGTCCCATGTTATTAACTGGAGCTTAGTCCCAAGCAATTGTCTTTAGGTTTTTAGCCTCAGTGCCCCTGAATGTTGTGATTCCCCTTCATCACTATCATAGCTAGTAGCCATAGATAGATGTATTCTCCACGAATCCATCTAATCTTATTTTAAAGCTGTTTATTCATGTGGCCATCACTACATACTCTGGCAGTTAATTCCACATTTGAATCACTCTTTGTGTAAAGTAGTATTTCCTTTTATCTGTCCTGAACCTACTGACCATCAGATTCATTGGATGCCCTTAAGTTCTAGTATTTTTGAAGAGGGAGAAAAATTTCTCTTTGTCAGCACTCTCCATCCCATGCATAATTTTATAAACCTCTATCATGTCCCCCCTTAGTCTCTTTTCTAAACTGAAAAGTCCCAGACTCTTCAGTTTTTCCTCATAGGGAAGGTGCTCCAACTCCCACATCATTTTGGTTGTACTTCTCTGTACTTTCTCCAGCATGTCCTTTAGCATTTCCTCAGAGGAAGGATACTCCAACCCCTAGATCATTTTTCTTTTGCTTTCTATAACTTTCCCATCTCTATGCTATACTTTTTGAATCAGGGTGACCAGAACTGGACAGGTGAAGCCTCCCACTGGTGCCTAGTGTTGCCAACAGCCTGGAGAAAACTGTCCTGTTCCTTTAATAGAGGTTAATGTGTGGAAATGGGCAGGTGAAGTTTTTCATGGCATGGAGATAAATAACATCACCTAGTAAATAACATCCCATTAAGCCTCTGTTAAAGGGGCAGGATATATTTTCTTCCAGGTTGGTGGCAGCTCCTGTTCTAATCCACAACTGTTCATCAGGACAAAGGGAATCAAAATGAGAGGACCAGTAGGGAGACATTTCTACATGGGTTATCTACCCCAAGTTCAAAGCTTTTGGGAAGTGTTTTTCCACTACTGCTTACTCACAGTATCATAGTGCATTCGTGCAGCTCCTGAGAATGTGCAGACAAGCTGACAAACCCCCCCATCAACTGAATGTTTCTGCCTGTTATGCCGCTTTTAAAAGTAACCAATTTTTAGCAGGGAGGGGATGTTAACTTTGTATCCCATTTCAAGATATGTCATATGGTTATTAATAAAGTAAATGCACCAGCCTTCACTGGGGCCAGGAGTGGGGGGATCACAGTTCAGGTCACTATGCCCAGAAACACATTTCTGAAATACGCCTAAGCCACTCATGCTTGTCGCATTCAGAAATGCAAAAAAAAAAAAAAAAGTTCACTGTGACAGGAAAAACAACAGCAAGGCAGAAAGGTCAGCTAGTCAACCAGTGGAAGCCCCCAAAAGAGACAGTGGTGGCAGATTTGTTTGTGCTGGTGTTACTGCATAAGCTCTCGCTGTCACCCTGGAGGTTTTTCACCAAGCCACATCTGGAAGTAGTTATGCTGTTCTAAGCACTCTGCCGCCATCTATTATACCACTTGGCTCCGCCCCTCTCTCTGTTATTCTTAGGTCAGGTTGACGCCAGGTCCAGGCTCAAAGCTATTAGTAAATACAGTTCTTCTCTGTTCCTCTCTTTTTTGTTGTTGTTTTAATTAGATGGATCAAAATCTATTCTTACAAATCATAAGCATCAACATTTCCTCTCTTGGATCAGAGTAGCTTGTCACATCTGGAAATTGCAAACTCAGAAGAAAGCTGCATTATGCTGAATCTGTCCACGTGAGCACACTAAGTTACCTTATACTGAGTCAAGACCTTAGTCTACCAAGATCAGTACTGTCTGCTTTGACTGGCAGTGGCTCTCCAGGGTCTGGGGAAGAGGTCTTTCCCATTGCCTACTGCCTTTTAGCTGGAGATGCCAGGGATAGAATTTGGGACTTTTTGCATGCAAAGCAGATACTCCACAATTAGGGCTGTCAGCACACTGGAGAAAAAACTCCTTTTCCTTTAAGAAAGGCTTAATGTGTGGAATGGACAGCTGAAACTTTTCACAGCATCATTACTTGGTAAATAACAGCCCACTAAGCCTCCATTAAAGAAACAGGACTCCCCTCACCCCAGGCTGTTGACAACAGTTATTTACTGTTCCACGGCCACTCCTACCATTTGTTTCCCTAGCTTAGTCCTGTTTACTTTGACTGTCAAGCAACTTGTTGAGGACTCAAAGTTTGATCTTTCCCATAATCAGCTACCTGAGATTGTTTTTATTGGTAATACTGGGGATTGAACATAGGACCTTCTGCATGCAAAGCATGTGCTTGTTCACTGAGTTATAGCTACTCTCAGACTGTCACAGTAGACCACTGGTCTTCAAAACTGTGTTCCTGGCAACCGAGAGTTCTTTGGACAATCATCAGGGGTTTGCAGTTGAAATATCACTAATGGCAAATATACTTCTCTAAAAGACAAATTTGGCCTCCACTGATACTCAACCCCAGCAAAGCTTTCATTATGTGCAAGATGATGGTTAAACCTAACATGCCGGACCTCATCCTTCATAAACTTCAAAGGCACTTTCCAGAATTCTCTGCACCCAGAGCTGGATTAACAATTAGGCCAAGTAGACACTGGCCTATGGGTTCCCATGCCTTTAGGGGCCTTGAGATGGCTCCCCCCCCCCGCTGCTTGCAGCCCCCTGCTTGCAGCCCTCCCGGCCTGCACAAGCAGCCAGCAACTGAGCTGCTCTTTGCCCAACTTGCATCGTGTGGCAGCTGCTGGTGTTGTCACCAAGTTTGCCTCTCTTTGCCTCTCCCCTGCAGTTTAGTAAAAGGGGCTTTTAAGAAGATACCTGCAGGCTGCAGCAGGGGCCGTGGGCAGCAGGGCAGGCGCTCTGACTCTGAGATAATTTGTGAGGGGGCCCCCAAGATTTTGACTGCCTAGGGGCCTCCACAGGGTTTAATCTGGCACTGTCTGTAACATACAGTTTCCTGAGCAGACCAATCACTGTGAAAAAGGACAGTGAAAAACTTGTATCTTGAAAACCCCACTTTTAAATAACTGTCTAATCTATATAATCCAGGGTGGCCACAGGGAAAGTCCCAGTGGGCCAGTAGCTTCAGGGCCACCTTGCCCAGACCAGCCCCACATGAGATGAGGCTCTCCAGGCCTTGCCTGGCTTGGTCCCACATGAGACGCAAGATGAGGCTCTACCGGCCTCATGCCAGACTGCTGCACAGCAGTCCTTACCAAAGGCTGCCCCTTCCCAAAACCATGTTGCCTTCCCAATCTGCCCCTGTGTATAATTTCAGAGTAACTTCAGTAAGTGAGTTGTTTTGTTGAGGGCATATGATTTGGGCAGTGGGGCTGCTGTGCAAATACATTTACTATATTTTGCTCAGACAAACAAGACCTGTACTCAGGCTAGATTTCAGAGGAAGCCCATTCAGCCATTCTGAAGCAGAAGCTCACTGACTGTCACAGTACTGATTGGCTTGCCTCAGTATGTCACAAATCCACAAAACAGTTTTTCTGTTGTTTTTTAAGGCATTGAATAAACTTTTAAGTGGAGCTCTATAGAATTAAAAGGTTAATCGCCAGACCAGGGAGAAAAGGGACAAAAATGATCATGAAATCAGCATTTAATATGGAAGAAATTGTAATTTGCGGAGGGATCAGAGAAGCTGAATTTACCATTAGGGATGGGCACAGAATGCAAAAATGGTGGCTTGTTTCATTTCAGGATTCATTTGATTTCTTACTTGGTTCATGATTCATTCGTTTGTTTGGTTTGAGAGGTGTTAAACTCACCAGGAGTCTTCAGCAGGCCCTCCTTTATCCACCCTCCAAGTTTGGCAAAGATTGGATTTGGAATGTCTGAGTTATAGCCCCCCCCCCAAAGCAGGTGCCCCCAGGGAAAGCTCAGCCTCAGCTCACACTGACAACTCTTAATGCTGCAGAATGGGAGCTCTGTGATTGGCTCCTGGAGCTGCCAATCAAGGTATGGACAACTGCTATGAGTATTTCTAGGACTCCTGGAAATCCACTCCCAGCTTTGCCTAGCAATTGGTTGAATCAGCACCAGGCTGTCTGGGAAAACAAACTGCAAAGATAAAACAAACGAAGCACCATGGTCAGAAGCAGTTTAAAACAGTCCGTGAATTGGCCTGATTCGTGCACAAATTGCAATTTGTGGTTTGGTTTATGCCCATGCCTATTTACCATGCATGAGAAAAGAAACATGCAAGCACTAGCTTTTGGATACATCATAAAGGTCTCCTATGGGTATACTGTTATACCTAATTAAAACTCAAGAGAATAATTTGTTAAACTACCTGCCAGGCTGTCAACGGTAGGCATTCTCAGAATTATCTGCCCACTTCCAGCTGTATGTATAAATAGCAGAATCTTTCAAGGGAATGCCTTTTAGTTAAGAAGATCAGGGCTCCTATAATGCGCTAAGAATGCAGGACTCAAATTACTTACTAGGAGCAGCCCCATACCTACCTGTTTGAGGCCTACTGAAATAAATGGTTTGGATAAAGCAAACTAAGTTTAAAAAGGAAGAGTATAAACCAAACCTGCTAGAAATTAAGAAATCATTAGCTAAGAGCTAGGTAAGAAATCACGTGGTGTTGTGAACAGAGTGTTGAACTCTGACTGGAAATTGGTTCAGATCCCAGCTAATCCATGACACACACTTGGATTGTCTTGGACTCATTACCCTCTTTCATCCTAACCTACTTCACAGTGCTGTTAAGAGGATAGAATGGCAGAGGTATGCAGCGCTGAACTCCTTGGAAGGAAGGTGGGATGTGATAACTTTAGCTGGCAAGATTTAAAAAGCCAAACGCTGCTCCTTCCCAGTTGGCAGATGGGTGGTTCCAGTTAAGAGAAACTGGCAACTGACATACAATCCCATAAAGGTTACCCAGCATCCCATATCGGCAGCTGCTGTTGATGTTTGGATAGATAAGCTATGATCCGTTTGTGTGCCGATCATGAGCCAGGCTTGAAATATTAATTGCTCAGTTCATATCCAGCTGAAGTCTGGACATGTGCATTCCGGAAAGCTGCCTCTTCAATGGTAATCTCCCAATCCCTGGTTCAAGCACTGGGGTTTTTCCATGGGCATCTGTGCAAAGATTAACTAAGCATGAAAGAGTTTGCTTTTCTACAGGAGAAGCCAAGGGGCCTGCGTGTAAGTTTACACCAAGGAAGTTTGTTTAATTGGAATTCCTGCTCAAGATGAAAGCTCTCAGCTGCCTGTCCCAGGCTCCTGCTAAGACCTGCACATTGGTCATGGGCCATAAAGGCCACACACAACACATGTTGGTTGGGTCTAGCCACTGGTCTTATTGGAGGGTTGCGCTTCGGCGGCTGCCATGTCTGCAACACTGCCTTGCGTGAGACAATTAAGGTCTCTGTTTCCTGGGGTGCAGCTTGAGGAACGACACCTGATGCCAACCTGCCTTGTTTTAAAATATCTTTTCCTCAGCTGTTCATCAAGGCTGCTGCCAGGCCCTGCTCCACAGCTACAGCTTCTTGTGAGCCCCTCCTGCCTTCAGCCCCCTCCATCCCCATCTTTGATCCCAGACTCCGCAGCAGTTCAAAGTGCTTCATATTGCAAACTGCTGTCTGGATACCAAACACAGGCCTATTCCAACCTTTTTATGGGAGCATCCTTTTTGGAAAGATTTATCCCAAACAACTTTTTGAAAACGGAGAGTTTAAAACAGTGTTGTCTCACTTCCACCCTTGTGCTAATGCAAACTTCGATGGAGTCACTTTGGACTTCAGCCATTTATTGGTTTTGACAGCAACATGATTTTGCAAGGATTTTGGAACATGAAGTTATCAGAAAACAACTGACAAGTTGGAATGGGCAACAGACACACAGGGACTGTGTGACCTCAGCAAACATTTTTGCACATTTTAGAAACTGTGAAGCAGCAAGCAAATCTAGGAAGGGCAGCACAGGCATGCGGCTGCTTCTCAAGAGAAATGCAACATCATTTGGGTTTCCTAAGCGATATCCGAAAACCTCTTTCTGATGTCTATTCACCACATGGAACATCCAGACCACATGCAGGAAGATGAAGCGGCGGAGTCATGAACTAGCAAAACAAGCTCCCAACTTTAGACTCCAGACCAGGTCACATTTTAAAAACATTTTTCCTTTGCAAAACCTCTCAGGACACAAAACAAAAAACAAAGCCACTCTAGCACAGCAGCCAGAGGCGTCAGACAGAGCTTTTTACACTAATGTTCTAGTTTTCTAACTGCAGGAATGTGGGGTCCCCCCCCCTTAAGCAGGGGCATTCTAACAAGATTCCTTTCCTGCCGACTCAAGAGATGCATTCCAGTGTACTACCTCTGGAGTATGCCACCCAGTTTATTCTGTATGACTGCTTCCAAGTCATTAAATCCTAGAGCTGGTTTAATGTCTTGCCTGTTTCAAATCCATAACTATTCCTCCACTCTTAATGCAGGATTTGCTTTCAATGCAGATGTTTTTTACCATATGTATGAATGTGTCTTCCCTTCTTTGATAATTAAACATAACTTTCTCCCACATTACTGGAATTAAGGAATGCCAAGGAAGAAGGAATCGTGGCAGATTATGATTTCTACATGACATACTGTTGCCAATTCTGGCTTGAGGAATTTTGGGAGATTTAGGGAGGAACTTCAGTTTCTCCACAATCTGATGGTGTACCACAGAGTTCATCCTCTGAAATTGACATTGTCTCCAGGCAGGGAAGGTCTTAGCCAGTGGGAGCAACATGGTCAGCTGTCCCAGCCCTGTGCTCAGGGGACACTCAACTGCCCCCAGCCCTGCCCCCAATGGAGGATGAAAAAAGAAGGAAAACAGCAGGCTCCTACCTCTGCCTCTCATGCCCACTCCATCTGAGGTGCAGGAAACCAGCTTTAAGTGACAGCTCCCACCCAATTCACACAGGTGAAGACTATTCATTGTTTGGCCTTGAGGCGGAGGGGTGGCAGTGATTCTGGGGCCCCATCTTGGACTTCTGCCCAGGGCCTCAGAATACTTAGTTTGTCCCATCTCAAGGGAAACAACTCTGTAGAGATCCAGCGCAATTCTGGGGGAGCTCCTGGCTCACCTTGGTAACATGGTAACCCTACCATGACATATTATAGTCACCTCTTCCAAGGTTGTCACAGGCAAGGAACCAGGGAGGGCCTCTACTGGCTGCCACACTCTGGTAAGGGTCTGTCTTGGAGGGCCCAGAGCACCCACATGTCTTCCTTCTCTTTAAATGGAGGGGAAGGCCAGCCTGGCTGCTTCTGCCAGCACCTCTGGGTGACTAGGAGAGTGCCCAGGAGCAGGCGCCAGCCTCCCAGATGATTTAAAGGCCCCACCAATTATTTATTTAGTGAATTTATATTCCGCCCTTCCCATAAAGATCAGCTGATCAGTGGGACCTTTCCAGGGAGCGGGAGGGCAGCAGCTGCTCCTGGGTGTCCTCTTGCACAATTTAAATCACACGGGAGGAAGGGGGCGTTCCCCGCCCTTCGAAGGGGTGCCCAATCTGTTGCACCACCAGAACCATGCCCTAGGCAACCACCTAAGGTCATCTAATGGGCGTGCTGGCCTGGATGTCTCACCTTCTGTCTTCCTTCCAGAAAGACCACTAAATCAGGGCTACAGTAGTAGCACCCCCTGCTCTTGCCATCAATGTCCTATCATGCCTATTCTTGCCAAATTTGAGGTAGGACAGAAAAAAAAAATCCCATTCAGGGATGGGGCTTGAGTGGTGTTCCCTGCTTCTGTGGTGGCTGCAGATACTGCACTATGACAATAAGGTTTTCTCACAGCACATTTCCCTGCATTTTCCTTGCCTCCTTCCCCAGAAGCTGCTATTTCCCTCCATACACCTCTGTTTTTTTCCTCAGTTGTTGTTTTTAAATATGCATCTGATTTTTTGCAAGACATGGCAGTAAAGAAGGCTTGGGGAAAACTGCAGGAAAGACAGGTAAAACCTAGGAGGTACACAGCTGTACCCTGATGCTGTAGGGAACCACCACTCAACAGCATCCAAATTGGGGCAAAAGACCCAGGTGTTAAGGCAGCTTAGCTTCCATGGGGCATTGCAGCTACTCAGCAAAATGGAGAGCCACATTCACATTTACCATCCACCAACAGAGCCACATAACTACTGTGTGCTCTGTGTACCATCCCACCAAACATACACATACAAGAATATGAGATATCAGTATTAAATATATAACTATAATCTTTTTACTTTGAGCATGTAGGCTTGCCTTCCTCATTATCACTGTTCAAAATTAGCCAGCCCTTGTGCATCTGGAGTAAAGCTTCCCACTTTACTTTCATGCTCTATCCTCAGCATGAGGCACTAACTCAAGCAAGAGAGTAAAATGGCCAAGGTGCCTGGAGGACAACAAACTGGCTGTGGAAGAAGGGGGCAAAACTTGTGACCTGCTTGCTCTTTTCCTGGGTGGCTGCCATGAAGGTGGTTTTATTCTCTCTTCTTTGTGGCCAGTTTGGCCCCCTCCCAACAGCTTCTTGGGGGCTGGGATAGAGTCCAGAGGTTGAGGAAAAGGGTGAAGGGTTGTTAAATGGAGGCTCACAGTACTCTCAGGGAGGCCCATAGCTTACCTGTCCTCTATTCCCTGCAGTGTCTTGAGGTGGCAACCACAAGCTCTACTAGCAATTGACTTGTACACTTTCCTAGAATATGGGGCTGGTGCCACTTTGGGGAATGGTGCTGAGAAGAGCCAACAGGGTCATGTCAAAGAGTCATATGTAGCTTCTAAGCTGCTGAGTATCACTGCTCTAGTGGCTCAATCAGCATCCCAGTCTGACTTGTATAGTGATCAAGAATGATAGGAAATACCACCTGACCTTGCCTATCCTTTGCTGGTCAGTTTGCAGTTCCCTCCTTTGGCCAAAGCTGGGTGGTGGTGGTGCACAGGCTGTATCTCTCTCACAGATCTTTTAATCTATTAGTTTAAGACTCACAGCAGTTTTGATCCTTGACAATTTCCTGTACTGGGAGCACATAGAGCAAGCCTCTACTATATGATCTTATCAACCAAGGGAGCTTGTACGGGAAGAAAGTTTGTCTTGCAGAAGTTTCTCCATAGCAAAGTATTACAACGCACTGTCCTCCTTTTCTCCCACCCAGCCTCAACTTGCTTTCTCCTTCCCACTTTGCTCCTACTTCCTTGGTCTTTGGGCACCCTGGTCTTTATTCTCAGCATAGTTACAATTCCCATCTGCAGCAAAAACAATTAGGGATCACAGGCTTGCTGTCAACACAGACAGTCTGGGTGATAAGCAAGGCCAAATGTCTCACTGAGTCACTGATTCGAGAACGGCTGACTCTTGTTGCTGCCAAATCAAAGCTCAGTATTATTCTCACTTTGTGATGGAGTCGGCGGTGCCTTATTCCACCACTTCCTGCCATCTGGAATCAGGAACTTGAAAGCAGTGGCTGTGAAGCCTAATTCCATGCTCTCCTCTTTGTTCTGAGCAGCATCAGTGAAGGCCTAATGAGTAATAAGAACCTTCTATGCATAAAAAATACTTTCTAGCTTTCTATTTCACAACCCCAGTGAGCTGTCACACATCAATGTAACCAAAAAACAGAATCCAGGATGATGGGGGATATGTTGGACCCTGCTCCAGATTTTGTAAGGCCTTTGATAAAAACAGCCAAAACCTCCATTATAGCTTCTCTTCCTGCTTACTTATCCACATGAGTGGGTGGGAGAGGCAACCCCCTGCCTCCCACTCCATCCTCACTAGTATTGCTGCCCTTAAATTTCATATTTGAGGAAGTGTGTGTGCACACAAAGCTCATGCCTTCAATAAAACTGTGTTGGTCTTAAAGGTGCCACTGGACTTAAACTTTGTTCTGCTGCTTCAGACCAACATGGCTACACACCTGGACCTATCATAAGCAAGCTAGTCAAGGATGTTCAGTCTGAAAGATACGACTGGTAGCCACATATCAGAGCCTTGGGCAGGGTACTTTCTAGTCTTGCTCTGGAGAAGATCCATGGAGCAAGAGCCAGGAGGATTACTGAGTTGGACTGCAATTTGGACCACAGTCATGAAGTGGCCTCACATAAGGTTGCCAGGTCTGAGTAAAAAAAATCTGGGGACTTTGGGGGCGGAACCAGAAGCAAGGGTGTGACAAGCATGACTGAACTTTGAAGGGAGTTCTGGCCATCAGAGAGCCAGTTTGGTGTAGTGGTTAAGTGTGTGGACTCTTATCTGGAAGAACCAGGTTTGATTCCCCACTCCTCCACTTGCACCTGCTGGAATGGCCTTGGGTCAGCCATAGCTCTCATAGGAGTTGTCCTTGAAAGGGCAGCTGCTATAAGAGCTCTCACCTACCTCACATGGTGTCTGTTGTGAGGGGCAGGAAGGTAAAGGAGATTGTGACCGCTTTGAGATTCTGAGATTCAGAGTATAGGGCGGGATATAAATCCAATACCACCATAAATCCAATACCATCACATTTAAAGGGACTGAATGCCTTTTAAAAGCTTTCCCTTCATGTGGAAATAAAAAAGGATAGGGGCTTATAGAATTGGACCCCCTGGTCCTATCTTTTTTAAACTTGGGGGCTGTTTTGAGGAGAGGCACCAGATGCTATGCTGAAAATTTGGTGCCTCTGCCTCAAAAAACAGCCTCCCAGATACTCACAGATCAATTCCCTATTATACTCTATGGGAATTGGTTCCCATAGGATAATGGAATGCCCAGCAGACATTTCCCTCCCCCCCACCACCGCTTTCTGACAATCCTGAAGTGGGGGGAGTGCCTCTAAACCATGGGATCCCCTTCCCCCAACTGGGGATTGGCAACCCTATGCAGGAGAACCTCAGTCCTGCCTCTAGCAATCCTCCCTCTGCTTTTCAGCCATGGTGCCAGTAAAGGGCATCCTCTACACTGGGATAGGATTTTGTGGTTTCCCCACTGCTGGTGTGGCAGTAAAGTGCAGCAGAAGTGGCATTTCCATAGGGCAGGTTTCCCTGCCCCAATCTACAGTGGTGGCCACCCCCCCCCAATGACCAGAGCTTTGGCAATTAAAAAAAATAGCACTAGAATATTGTTATTCGAGATGGGCACTAACCAAATTAAGAACCAGATTTTGTGACAAACCAGGCAAATTTGCTGGATTGTGATCTGCAATTCAGACAACTGCATTGTTTGCAAACTGCCCACAAACTGGCCCAGTTTGGTTTGTTCAGTTTGGGTTTGTGAGCCAGACATGCTGGTGCCCAAGGCTCCCCAGTGAGTTCAGAAGGCCACTGCAGGGCTCTGGGCAATGCATATATTTTTGTATATACTTTTGTAAAAACATCAAGAGCATAGAATAAAACACAGAACAATACTAATACAAGATTCTAAAAAAGTCAAATGGCAACATTTCTTTTGGGTTTTTTATTCCAGACTGCGGCTTCCTCGCAGGTGAAAGGCAAGGGGAAGGAAGCAGCCTGGCAAGGAAGAGAACTGTCAGCCAAAATGGAAACCTCAACCTAAAGCCTGTCTCAACGAAAAGCCTGACTCAAAATACTGATGATCTGCTCTCAGCATGATTCAGTGATGTGACACAACTACAAAAAAAAGGTTAATGTGACCTTGGACTAATAAAGACATGAGAAGTTATAGTTCCACTATACCCTTTTCTAGTTAAACCTTGAGTACAGTGTTCAGGTTTAAACAACACACTTTTCAAATGGTATAGACAAACTGGAAGGGGTTCTGGGGGGGGGGGGATGAAAATGGTCAGCATTCTGGAAGACAAGTGCTGTATATAAAAGTGGAGGAGATGGATAGATTCAGGCTGAATAAGAGAAGGCAGGGGAAACATGACATCACTCTTCAGGGAAACACTTGTTTTCTGCTGCCCCAGAAGTCAAAATTAGATCTAATGCTTTTAGGGGATGGGAAGGCAACAGATTTCAGCTGAACATCAGAAGAAACTTCCTAACAATAAAAGCAGATTGACCAGGCAACCAATTCTTTATAAGGTGGTGGGATCTCTCTCACTGGAAGTCTTCAAGCACAGGATAGACAGCCATCCATCACGATTGGTGTATGAACATAAGAGAAGCCATGTTAGATCAGGCCAATGGCCCATCCGGTCCAACACTCTGTGTCACACAGTGGCAAAAATTTTATACACACACTGTGGCTAATAGCCACTGATGGACCTGTGCTCCATATTTTTATCTAAACCCCTCTTGAAGGTGGCTATGCTTATGGCCTCCACCACTTCCTGTGGCAGTGAATTCCACATGTTAATCACCCTTTGGATGAAGAAGTACTTCCTTTTATCCATTTTAATCTGTCTGCTCAGCAATTTCATCGAATGCCCACAAGTTCTTGTATTGTGAGAAAGGGAGAAAAGTACTTCTTTCTCTACTTTCTCCATCCCATGCATTATCTTGTAAACCTCTATCATGTCACCCCGCAGTCATTTTGGCTTTCCTGCATTGAGCAAGGAGTTGAACTGATGATCTCTACAGTCCCTTCCAACTTGATGTCTCTGTTCCTATTGTGGTGTGGCATCATGGCTTGTTTGTGGATTGAGGAGATCCATCTGCCTTGCATCTGTTCACCATCATCCCTTATGAGTAGTAACTCTTGCACAAATTATGAAGAAATTGAACCCAAGTTGGAACTTGGAACTGGATTCTTTGAATGGGCCAATTATTTGGGAGACTCTGCCAAACATTTTTTCTTAAATTATCTATTTAATCTTTTACTGGAAATTAGCACCAATTGTTTTAATTACTGTTTTTATTGATCTTGTTTTGTTGTCATATGTTGTGAGCCACCCTGAGCCCGCTTGTCGGGGAAGGCAGGATATAAATTGAATAAACGAAACTATAATTCAGTGTCTGAATGATACAGCTGGTATGGCACCCAGAGATCATCCTAGTTAGCTAGGAACCATCTAGGGTTTTTTGTTGACTCTCAGGGAGCTTTCAGTGGACAGTTTGAGCATAATTCCTTGGAATAATGTAATTTCTAGTGTCACACTTATATTGCTGCATAATAATCTATGAATTATGATCACATCCAGTTAGGGTTGCCAATTCCCAGTTGGAGACAAGGGATTTCCTCACTCACCACACTTCAGGGTCATCAGAAAGTGGGTGGGAGGGAAATATCTGCTGAGCACTCCATTATACCCTATGGAAACCGATTCCCATAGGATATAATGGAGAATTGATCCGTGGGTATCTGGGGCTCTGGGAGTGGCTGTTTTTTTGAGGTAGGCACTTTTAAATGTGATTGCCAGAACTCCCTTCAGAGTTCAGTCATGCTTGTCACACCCTTGCTCCTGGCTCTTCCCCAAAGTCTCCTGGCTCCACCTCCAAAGTTCCCAGATATCTATTGAGTTGGATCTAGCAACCCTATATCCAATTAGAAGTGAGAGATATGTAGTTATGACAATGTTCCATCGTATGAGGTGGTCATAATTATAAAAATCCAGTTGAATTAAAGCAATCTCGTCCAGTTTGGAGTCCATAGGCTTGTCATGGGTTGTTCTGCCTCCTTTTTATCAATAAAATGGTTTTACTGAAATTAACATTCATACCTGTCATAGTGTTATTTTAGCCAATCACATATTTAAAAAGAAGTAACAATCCATGTTTATTTTGCCAAGAGTTGTAGCGAGGATTTTATGTTTGGTGGGGCCCACAGCAGAATTTGTTGTTGGGAGGGGCTGGGGGCCACCCAGTTTGGTTGCCCTGGGCTCTCAGCACTGTAAGGTGCCTTGAGTTCCACAAGCTAACCCCCGTTCGCCTGGGCAATCACAGCAGCTCTGCTTCCCCCCGCCCTCTTTCTTATGTGCCCCTCTCTCAGAGAGACAGAGACCTCTAGACTCTACCCCACCACCACTTTGCTCCGCATGCTGTGTCAGGGAACGGGAGAGAAAAAAGTGAAAAGACCAGCAGCAATGCTACTACTTGTTCAGAGTGATGGTGAGCAAAGGGGACAGATTTGGGGCCCTCCAATGGGGGGGCCATACAGTTGGAAGGGGGGGTTGAAAGAATGGGCCTGGCCCCTCCCAGGCCCCCCTGTAGCTACGGGCCTGATTCTGCCTCTGTTTGACATCCAATAAGAACATAAGAGAAGCCATGTTGGATCAGGCCAATGGCCCATCCAGTCCAACAATCTGTTTCACACATTGGCCAATATGTGTGTGTGTGTGTATATATATACACACACACACACATATATATACACACACATACACATATACATACATATATATATATACATACATACATATATATATGTATGTATATGGGTGTGTATATGGGTGTATACACACACACACACTGTGGCTAATAGCCACCGATGGACCTCTGCTCCATATTTTTATCCAATCCCCTCTTGAAGCTGGCTATGCTTGTAGCCGCCACCACCTCCTGTGGCAGTGAGTTCCACATGTTAATCACCCTTTGGGTGAAGAAGTACTTCCTTTTATCCGTTTTAACCTGACTGCTCAGCAATTTCATTGAATGCCCACGAGTTCTTGTATTGTGAGAAAGGGAGAAAAGTACTTCTTTCTCTACTTTCTCCATCCCATGCATAATCTTGTAAACCTCTACATGTTACCCTGCAGTCGAAGTTTTTCCAAGCTTAAGAGCCCCAAGCGTTTTAACCTTTCTTCATAGGGAAAGCGTTCCAAACCTTTAAGCATTCTAGTTGCCCTTTTCTGCACTTTCCCCAATGCTATAATATCCTTTTTGAGGTGCGGTGACCAGAATTGTACACAGTATTCCAAATGAGACCGCATCATCGATTTATACAGGGGCATTATATGACACCCTTTCCAAAAGAGCAGGATGCCATCTGGTTCTGAAGGACATTTCTATCTTATCCAAACATCATAACCAAAATTCTTTTTGGATTGGACAGTTTTTTGTTAAATTTTCATGTGTGTTTCTCAGCAAAGCTTTAGCTTTAGTTCTGTTCTCAAAAGATGGAGATTTCTCAAAAACAAAAGAAAGAGGAAGGAGTTAGAGGACAGAATTGACAGAAGGTAGGTTTCATATTATTCACAGGGAAACCAACATACCGTAAGTTATATAAACTAGTCTTTTCTATCTGCAGGAAAGTAATTATTATTTTACTTGCAATATCTGGTTTGTACAGGTTGGTAATTTCATTTTTGAGGTTAAATGTTTGGTTTTTTTCCCTGTTGGAATTTGAGTTGATATTCCTGGAATTTTGTGGGTGTGTAAAGTAAACATTGGGGCTTTTGTTAGTAATTTCTGCGCCACTGGCAAGATGCAAAATTAATAGTGGTGATATGCTGATAAAATTCCAGTTTCTCAGTGCTCAGACAAATTCTGCTCAGGAGCTGTCTCACAAAAAGCTCCAGTTGCCTCTGTCCAATGTCACATGCCCCTAATTTTCTGTTCCAACACTAGTGCTCTCTGGAGGCTCAAAGTACTTCAGGATGTTTGTTTTAAAACATCTTATCTTGTCCTTCCCATAATTCAGGATGGCTTTACCATCTCACAGTCAGAGTTAGAAGCTGTAACAGCATCTATCTGCCTGGCCAAGCTGATATCTGTTAGTGACACTACAAAGTTTGAAAACAGTGCATTCATGACATGAATTCCCCCTGCTCAAAACAATCACTATTATTATGCTAATGCTTCTTCACTTCAAATAATTGCTCCATTTGCAATTTAAAACATTGTGCAAACATTCCCAGATGCTGCTTCTAATTGGTGAGCCAGTTATAATCTGAGATGTGGGGAGTTTGCCCATTATTAATATATCCGGCTGTTCACCTGCCATCTTGCAAATGGGCTCAGTTGTTCCATCAACTATTAGTGTAATAACTGCCATTATACATTTAATCCAGCTTTCAGCCACCTTTTGGCTTCCAAAGCAGCTTTAAACACATACAACATATTCCAAACTTCTATACTCTGTATCTTTATGGTTGTGCAGTCAACGGACCAGGCAGCCAAGGCCAGTGTCTGCTTGAAAGTGGATTACTTTTACCTTGGTGTTGGTGAAGCTGTCCTGGTTGCTGAAACTGATGACAGCTCCTTCTGACAATGTTATTATTTATGTATTTCATTTATCCTTCCCTTTCCTTCCCATAGCGGACCCAAAGCAGCTTACTTCATTATCCTCTCCTCCATTTTATCTTCACAACAACCCTGTGAGGTAAATTAGGCTATGAGAGAGTGACTGGCCCAAGATTTCCCAGTGAGCTTCCATGGCGGAGTGGGGATTCAAGCCTAGAGTCTCCTATATCCTAGTCCAACACTCTAACAACTCCACCATGCTGGTTTTGGAACTGCTGCTGCCTCCGCCTCATATTCTTTCGTGCTGGTATATGTGGAGAATGCAGGGTCAGATTGGTATATAATTTCTTGGGCAAAAGCCAAGTAGGCAGTGGCCTCAGAGGGATGCCTGTCTCAAAGTCCCACCTCCAAGGTGGAGCTGGTGAAGAAGAGCATGGGCACAGCAGTGCCCGGTTTCACTCTGCTGGCTGCACTGTGCTCCTCTTCCCAGCCCAGGCATGGGAAATTCAGCAAGGAATATGGCAGTGCCTCCTCTCCCTTGAGCTTATTCTTTCACCATCAATAAGGCTGAAGTAAGCAGGAAGGATATGTAAGATACATTGTAATTTGTAAAAAACATCAGTGAGGATGTTTTCAGTAGCCAGCACTCAGATATTGCAGTTTTTGTTTTGAAACATGAAATTTCTAGTCCTGGCATCCAGAAAGATATTCTTGAGAGTATGAAGACAATGGCTGCTAGGGTTGCCAGTCCAATTCAAGAAATATCTGCAGACTTTGGGGGTGGAGCCAGGAGCAAGGTTGTGACAAGCACAACTGAACTCCAAAGGGAGTTCTGGCCATCACATTTAAAGGGACTACACACCTTTTAAACGCCTTCCCTTCATTGGAAATAATGAAGGATAGGGGCACCTTCTTTGGGGGCTCATAGATTTGGACCCGCTGGTCCAATCCTTTTGAAACTTGGAGGTTGTTTTGAGGAGAGGCACTGGATGCTATGCTGAAAATGTGGTGCATCTACCTCAAAAAACAGCCCCACAGATCAATTTTATTTAAAAAAAACCAGCTCCATGGATCAATGGGAATTGGTCTCCATAGGGAATAAAGAAGTGCCCAGCAGACATTTTCCTCTCTCCTCCATCCCCGCTTTCTAATGACCCTCCAAACTGGGGGATCCCCAGCCCCCACCTGGGGATTGGCAACCCTAATGTCTGTTGAAATCTCAGAAGGCAAAGCTGTAGCCAAAAAAGTTTTCCTGTGGTTAAGGGAGGTAACAGATAGTAAAACTGGAATAAATTGTGCAAACCAGAAGATGTTGCAGAATATATTATGCAAACTAAGATGTATGCAAACATCTACTTTTCCTAGGCACCATGCAGAATTGTAATTTTTTTAGTGTACAATATGCTCAACCTCTCTGAGCAGAGTGCACTCATTGGAGAGAAGGGGTGGAAAGAAGGTCAACTCTGGAGTGACCAGTCACTGCAGACAATTCAAAAACAGCTTTTGCCTCTCCACCAGTTCTGCTTGTAATCATTTTCTTAAAACTACACCTTTCTTTAAAACTACACTTCAGTAGCTTCTCTCCTCTTTCTCTTTCATATAAAGGAGGAGACACAAGCATGCTCCCAGTGGGAAAAGAACAGCACCAAGCATCTTTTTCCATCTGACTCTCCCTCTGCTCCTTCATTTATTCCTATTTTCTGCTCCCTGATTTTTAGCCAATTTCCAATCAATATCCCGTCTTATCCCATGACTCTGCTCAGGAGTCTTTGGCGAGGGACTTGGTCAAAAGCCTTCTAGAGATCCAAATAAACAATGCCTACTGGCTCAAGGTTGACTCAGCCTTCCATCCTTCCGAGGTTATAAAATGAGTACCCAGCTTGCTGGGGGTAAAGTGTAGATGACTGGGGAAGGCAACAGCAAATCATCCCATAAAAAGTCTGCCAAGAAAATGTTGTGATGCAACATCACCTCAGAGTTGGAAACGACTGGTGCTTGCACAGGCCACATGTTTATTGACACTTTCAAAGAACTCTAAAAGATTAGTGAAACAGGACTCACTTTTGCAGAAGTTATTCTGGTTTTTATACAGCAGGATTTGTCCTTCTATATGCATTACAATTTCATCTTTAAAAATGTTGTCCATCAGTTTACCTGGAAGAGACATTAGGTAACCAGCATATAATTTCCCAGTTTCCCCTTGTATTCTTTTTTTTTTTTGCCATCAAATCAAGCTGACCCCGGGCGACCCTTTGTGGGGTTTGAAGACAAGGGACATTCAGAGGTGGCTTGCCATTTCCACCTCTGTGTCACAACCCTGATATTCCTTGGAAGTCTCCCATCCAGGGGCGGAATTCTAGCAGGAGCTCCTTTGCATATTAGGCCACACACTCCTGATGTAGCCAATCTTCCAAGAGCTTACAAGACTCTTTTTTGTAAGCTCTTGGAGGATTGGCTACATCAGGGGTGAGTGGCCTAATATGCAAAGGAGCTCCTGCTAGAATTCCACTCCTGCTCCCATTCAAATGCTAACCAGGGCTAGCCTGGCTTAGCTTCCAAGATTGGGCTTCCCTGGGATATCCAGGTTGGGGCCCCCTTTTTAAAAAATGAGTGTTACATTGGCCACTCTCCAATCCTCTGTAACAAAGCTGATCTTAGGGCCATGTAGCATATCTTAGTTAAAAGGTTCAACAGTTTTCCATTTGAGTTTTTAAAGAACCTTAGGATGGATACCATCAGGTCCTGGTGATTTGTTAATTTACATTTTGGCTTTAAGTTCTAGAATTTCCTCTTTTGTCACCACTGTTTGTCTAAGCTCCACAGCCTTCCCCCTGAAAACATCCATTCAAGAACAGGTATCTGATGGATATCTTCAGCAGTGAAGACAGATTAGAAGAATTAATTTAGCTTCTTGGTAATTGCCTTATCCTCCTTTAGTACTCCTTTAACTTCATTGTCATCCAGTAGCCAAACTGCCTCCCTAGCCAGTTTCCTGCTCCTAATGTATTTAAAGAATTATTTATTGTTGGTCTTTATGCTTTTAGCTGATACATTCCTCAGAATCCTTTATTTCAGTCCCTAATTGTCTGCTTGCATTTCCTTTGTGGAAATTTGTGTTGTTTTTTGTTTGTCTCATTTGGGTAAGCATGTCCATTTCTGAAGGAAGCCCTTTTTCATTTTTCCTTCACCCTGCTTGTTAGGCATGCTGGTGACCTTAGATTTTGTACTACCTTTCTTGACCTGTGGTATACATTCTAATTGATATAATATTAACCTCTAGTACCTCTAGTACTGAGGTTTTGAGTAACCCCCAAGTCTTTTCAAGAAATTTGACCCTTAACTTTATGGCAGCATAGGGATTGGAACCTGGGTCTTCCCTAGAATTGTCAGGTCCCACCGGCCACCTGCAGGGGTGGGAGTAGGACTACCATATCGAGGCTGGAAAACTCCTGGAGATCTGAGGGTGGAGCCTGGGGAAGTAAGGTTGCCAGCCTCCAGGTAGAGCCTGGAGATCTCCCACTTTTACAAATGATCTCCTGGAGAAAATGGCTGCTTTGAAGGGTGGACTCTATGGCACTGTACCATGCTGAGGCCCCTACCCACCCTAAACCTCACCCTCTTCTGGATCTTCCCCCAAAGCCTCCAGGTATTTTTCAGCATAGACCTGGTAACCCTGTGGGGAAGACAGAGACGTCAGTGGGGTATGTTATAGAGTCCACCCTCTAAAACAATCATTTTCTTCAGGGGAACCAAAGTCTGTAGTCTGGGGATGAGTTGCAATTCCAGAGGATCCCCAGGTCCAACCTGGAGGCTGATACCCCAAGTTCTCCCTAGTCCTAGCCTGCCACTCCAACCACTATACATACTGCCTTTTGTAATACAATCAACTGAACTGACACGGCCCTCTTGAGCCATGAGGCCCCAGCAGGCCTATCAAATGATACCTGCCACCACCTCTTGGCCATTCAAGCAGCTGCCCTCGCCCCCCACGATCCATTAGGTGCCACCAGGCACTGGCACCAGCCTCCTCAACATCACTGTGAATTTCTGGGGCTCTGCCTCCTGAATTTTAAGATCAGATCCTCAGGAGAACCTACGGACTCCCAAATTGACTGCCACAGGCTTTGGTTTCAACAAGAGGTCAGTTGCCTTGTTTGCTGGCCCACAAAGACATGTAACACAGAGAACAGTTACTGCCTTGCAGTTCAAGAACCAAAGAGAAACAGGGAAGTCGATGTCAAATGCTGCACACTTCCACCACTTCCCTTCCACCCCCTGGGTCCATGCTGGAGTGTCACTTGTTCTTTCTGTCTCTTTGTTAACTTAACTTGTTTAGAGACAGACAGTCCCCCAGAAGGAGGCCGCATGCTTTGGTGGCACTGGAAGAAACACAGGACTGAGCATTGTGTTTAATTAGACTGTCTCCCAAACTGTCTCTTTGCGGCCTTGTGCTGATTGAGAGGAGCTTTATTAATGTTTCCCATTAGTTCAAAAATCTCTTTTGATTTACAGTGGAATCTTTAAAAAAAAAGGCTACTTACACATTCTTCAATGAGAAAAGCCTAATAAATTTAAATAAGCCCCTCATCTCTTTTAACTCTCTACTTCACAGAGAAGGGCTGGGCCCTCAGGGAGGTGTTCTGACTTGCCTTTCCTCAAAGGAGTCCCCAAAGCCCAAGATAAATAAACAAACCATCTTCCTTTTATTAAAACCATAACCCATCCTTGGGGTTCTTAGCTTATGATGGAACGCCGCCTGCTCTGACAAGCCACATTAAGACCTGTACAGCTTATTCTGCTACACAGCCGGATGCATTTTGTTCAGTGGAAAAATAATTCTGCATTGAAAGTTTTTGTGAAGTTGGACCAATGGGGTTTAATCTGGAGCCAGGTTGCTTCTTTAAAATAAATAGATGGGGGCAAGGAAGATATAAGGAAACAGAAAATAAAGATGCATACTTAGGGATCGATTCCTCACTAGCAGTCACTCCACTCCCAGGCTTCTGCTTTCCTCAGATCAAGCGACAAATTCCCCACCAGTTGCTGCCCGGCACATTTTGATCTGTGGCTCCCTCCAGTTTTCCTTGCAGCTTCTTGCTCTGGTGTTTTGGTGATTTGGAAGCTGCGAGGGAAACTGGAGGGAGCCATGAGTCAAAATGTGGCTGTGCAGCAACTAGTGGGGAATTGATCACTTGATCCGAGGAAAATAGAAGCCTGGGGGTGGAGCGACTGCTAGTGAGGAATCAGTCTAAGACCACCTCTTCCTGCATAGTTAAGATCTGCCTCAGAAGCCCTGCTCTTTCCTTCCCAACCTTCAGAGATGAGGGCGGGTGGCAACCAGAGACAGGACTTTTTCAGTCGTGGCAACTTGCCTATGGAATGCTCTACCCCTTGAGGATTGCCTGGCACCTTTGCTACTCTCTCTTAGGCACCCGGCCAAAACCCTACCCAGGATTTTAATTAATCAGCATATTTAATACCATTTTATTGTGTGTTTCTAGTCTGAAAAGTATTCATCATAGGCTGCTCAATTACCTATGATTTTATGGTCTGATTGGGTTATGTTGGGTTTTAATTATTGTAATATTTCAAGTTTTTATTATGTTTTATTTTGCAAGGTGCCTCAGGGAGGTTCCCCGGAGAGGCAGCATTAAAAAAAATCTGAAATAAATACTGCCTCTGTGTCTCATTTTTCCTTCCTTCCTTCCTTCCTTCCTTCCTTCCTTCCTTCCTTCCTTCCTTCCTTCCTTCCTTCCTTCCTTCCTTCCGGTTAGAAAATGTTCTGATGTGATTGTGGATTGGGAGAGGGAGGCAGGCTCTGAATTGACTGGTTGTGCAGTGGAAGAAAAAGCTTAAGATGAATGTTGAAGAAAAAAATGACTGAAATCAAATCCACTCAACAGTCTACAAGTTCTGTACTGCCTACTATGGCAGAGGATTCAGATTACCTTCCTCTTAACTGGAGATGCCAGAGACTGTACTTGAAACCATACCTCCCTAAAGGAATGGTCAATGTGCATGTGAATCTGGCCTATGTCTGAGGATTCTAAAGTTTAACCTGCTTTTTTGCAAAGACAATTAAGGAGAAGTTTTGAAACTGACCTACAAAACTATATAAAGGCATGGTTAAGAGACATTGTTCTTGAAACATGGTACAATGCTTAAGTCTGTGAAAATCCAGTGGATTCAATATCAGGACACCATTTCTCTATCGTCTACACCACTGTGGTCTATTTTGATGAGCGGTAGTGCTCCAAGGTCACAGGAAGAGGACAGCCTTTCCCAGGGTGAAATGACAGATGAATGTCATGTAATTTGACCAGGGCTTTTTTTTTTTTGGTAGAAAAAGCCCAGCAAGAACTCATTTGCAAATTAGGCCACATCCTTGATGTCACCACTGTTTCACACAGGGCTTTTTTTGTGAAAACAGCCCAGCAGAAATTCATTTGCATATTAGGGCACACACTCTCTATCAATTATGCCAAATCTAAAGTAGTTGACTTTTCAAATTGCTGGCACCCACAGAGATGGTTTATTGGCAACTCAACAACTGAGCAAACAAAAAAATTTAAATACTTGGGGATCACTTTTAATCATAAGTTAAGCTAGGTTTCACATCGTAACAACACTGCCAACTTGGCTAAATGGTCGGTTGCTCAAATTAAACAATTTTTCTTTGCAAGGGGCAACCAATTAGTTCCGACAGCAATTAAAGTATTCAAAGCTAAAACGCTAGCCAAAATTCTCTATGGTATCCCTATTGTCATGGGTGCTGGGGACCCTGCAGAAGAAGCTGAGCCTGCAGAAGAAACTGTGCCCCTGCCACCTGCACCAGTGCCCCTGCCTCCTACTGGAGAAGATCCAAGCCCCCCTGCCTCACCCTCTCGGGTGGCTCGTGTGCATGACCGCCTTCGTCAGGACCTCAGGGATCGGAGGAGGGCGGCACGCTCTCGAGCAAGACGCTCCCTGAGCCCTGAGTTCTAAAAGGATCCTGGCCCCTCTAGGAGTGAGGATGCTTGAGTCTCAGCAGGATCCTGGCTGCCCCCTGAGTCAGCAATTAGTCCAAATGGGCAACAGACAGCAGAGGGCCGTATAGCTGTGGGCTTTGGGAGAAGGCTTTGTGGAAGCAACTAGTCACTTACCTGACATTCTAGCATCCACTTCGGCTTCTGACTTTGGCTTCTGGACCTCTTGATGTTGGCTTTGACTTCTGGACCCCCTGACTTTGGCTTCTGAACCTCTGACCTGCGATACCTGGACTGTGATTTGGTTTTGGCGCTTTGAACCCTCTTTGCTCACCAGTTACAGACCTTGGACTGCCCCTGGACTTTGCCTGGCCTGGCCCCAGCTCGTGACACCTATATGGATCTCAGCATTTACCAGGAAAGTGGAGGGCATTCAAGCCTCATTCTTTAGACAAATTCTTGGTATGCCAAAATGTGTGTCCTGCTTTGCTCTCTGCGCTGAAGTGGGTCAGTCTTTGGTGGAGACAAAAGCCTGGATCGCAGTGTTTAAATTCTGGCTCAAAATTCACTTTAGAACAGATCCTAACAGCCTTCTTGATTGTCTGAAAAGAGACCCATATATCTCATCCTGGTCAGCAGTTCTTATGTCCAAACTTAACCAGTTGGGGATAGAGGTTGATGATTTTTTTACATCTGATGAGTCATATATCTTCAGATGTATTAAATAGAGATTGTTGGAGTTGGAGGAAACGAAACTACGCCCAACAGACCCTTATATTTGCTCTCCAGCATCCTTAGGTCTTTATGCTTTCTGTGGCAAAATGTCCCACTATCTATCAGACTTAACCATTCCAAGTCATCGTAGGGCATTTATGTTGGCTAGACTAAATGAGTTTCCCTCCAAAGTTCTACAAGGGAGATATCAATGAGTCCCTTTAGGTGACAGACTCTGTTCCTGTGGAGCGAATATTCCTGACTCAATTCAGCATATATTGCTTGATTGTTCCATTTATCATAACCTCTGTAAAAATTTATTGTGCAAGCTTTCTTTCTCCCCAGATTTGTCTATTCTGCCACCCTGTTATTATTTATTGAACAATACTGAGTGGGAGGTTAGTGAGGCTGTGGCAAAATTTTTGGCTGATATCCTTAAATTTAAATCTGACCATGTATGAATGCATCTGTAATCTCGGTTTCATTTTATTTTATCTCCAATGTTTAGATTTTATATTCTGTGTATTTTTAGTCGCAACTGCTATGCCATTAAAGGTTTGGTATGGTACACTAGGGTTGCCAAGTCCTCTTCATCCCCTAGCTGGGGACAGTCGTGCACACGCTGTGTGCCACGTGACGAAATGACGTCGCCCGGAAGTGACATCATCAAAATGGTGGCATCCGTGCAGGGCTGCTCTAGGTGTTTCCGGGAAAACTCTATGGTTTTCCCAGATGCTCTAGCCATTTGGGAGGTTAAAACTCTATGGCATCTATTGCACCATAGAGTTTTACCTCCCAAATGGCTGTCTGGGAAAACCATAGAGTTTTCCTGGAAACGCCTAGAGTGGCCCTGCATGGGTGCCACCATTTTGATGACATCACTTCCAGGTGACATCATCATGCCAGCGACATGGAGGGAGGTTCCCCCCACCAGCCCAATGTGGGCTGGTGGGTTGAGAACTTCCCAGGCAGGAGATTCCCCACCCGGATTGGGGGGCTTGGCAGCCCTACCACACACCCTGGTACCAAACCAGCCAGAACTGCGTTCCTGTGCATTCCTGCTCAAAAAAAGTCCTGCAGATTTGACCCTAAAAAGCAATGACAGTGGGATCTAATCTATATCAAGGCTGCAGCACTCAGGAAGAAGCAATAACCCTCCAAATCCTCCCAGTGGCTGCCTTAAGAATCAGTGAAGGGGGAAAGGTAGTGAAGGGGGAAAATATTATGCATATTTTTGTCCCCATCAGGCTCTGCAACAACCAAAGTGATGTAGTGGCTAGCATGTTGGAGTAGGATCAGGGAGACCCAGGTTCAAATTCTTTGCCACAAAAATTTACCATTGGGTGCCTTTAGGGCAGACATTTGCTCTTAGCCTAGTTTATCTCACAGGTATTGTGGGGATAAAATGCAAGAACCATGTATATCACCCTGAGCTTAGTGGAAGATGAAAGTGTACTCAGATAAAGAAGCATAAGAGGAAGACTTCTGATCAGACAACTGACATGGGGGTAGAGTTAGCCCCCCCTTCACCAGCACTGGGGGGCCCCAGTTCAAATCAGTGCCTCCCACATTGCCCTGCTCTGCTGCCTGAAGTCAACTGAGACCTTACACATTCACTGAACTCACATGCAATAGATCAAGGTGCTGATTGATGGCCTATCCCCCTAAATTGGTGATTGTAAACTTGCAGGCTTTTTCTTTCTTTTTTATGGGGGGAATTTTTGTAGTGTGTGTGTGTTTGCAGCACCTGGAAGTCATATAAACTGGTGACTGACCTCTACTGGGGGCCTGGAGGATTTTCAGAGAGGTGGCTGAATAAAGCCTGCCCTTGTCCTACTGACTTGGTATTTCAAGGAAGTCTCCCATCCAAGTACTAACCAGAGTCGACCCTGCTTAGCTTCTGAGACCTGATGGGATTGGGCTTGCCTGGGCTATCCAGGTCAGGGCCACTATTAGGTTTTTTAATAGAATGTGCTCAGGTTTAGCTCAGTGTTCTGCAAGACAGTGAAGGCCACTCCCAGCCACTGGGAATCAGCCACCCTTTCAGCTTCTCTCACCCAAAGGAAACCCAAGCAGATAGTGCTCTCCCTGGAACTTCTTGCCACTCAGGGGAGATGGTGTAGCATTAACTTTGGATCCATAAAGATGAGGAGCATGTGTGCATTTTTCAATGGAAGATGAAAATCTCAAGAAAGCAAATCCTCTGTCCATTCTACATGTTTCCTGCGCTTCCCTCAGCTGTACAGGGCAATGTGGTGACAAAGGCCTAAGAGGGTAGAAGGGACTGCACCACTTCATGGCACTGGAGGAGGAACACTTTTTGAAATACTCCCTTATTTTGAAAAACTCCCTGCCAATAGAAAGGCAGTGCCACAAGCAAAAGGGGGCAGAATAGAGTTGCCGACTTCCAGATGGCACCTGAAGATCTCCTGCTATTACAACAGATCTCTAGACAAGCAGGAGCAAATGGCTGCTTTGGAGAGTGGATCTATGGCATCATACCCTGCTGAGGCGCCTCCTCCAAACCCTGTCCTCCCTAGGCTCCACCCACAAAATTTCCAGGTATTTCCCAATCCAATCCCAGCAACCTTAGGGCAGAACCTTCCTCCTCACTGCACTAGTTTTCCATGTGCACACAACCTTTCAAAGGAAGGGAATATTCAGAGACAGTAGCCACCACCTGATGCCTCAAGCAGTGCAGTCCATCAGTTCAGGACTTTGCGATCTCTTTGCTATTTCATTGTCCTGCACGTGTGAACCAGGCTTTTGCTTTTAAGAGTTAAACCTCTATGCACAGCAGATACACCAGGTGCTATGCACAAAGTCCTTGCCACAGGTCTCATGTCAGGCTGAAAGATAATAATTCCCACTGATGAGACAACACAGGAAAGAACTGGGGGAAGGGGGGTGGCTAGAGACAGTTGCAGTCTGGCAGTTGCCACTCTCAGGGGTTTTCAAGATAACAATTGCCAGAGAGTATTCTGCAGCTGCTAGTTATTAATAGCAGTGGTGATGCAGTCAGCCTTGCTTGTTGTGCTCAGCTTGGCTCCTTTGCCATAATCATAGGAAAGAATGGACACCACCAAACAAGGTTTGCATGAGCTGCCAGCAGGGCTGGCCCTGCCAATAGGCAAATTAGGTGATTGCCTAGGGCGCCAGCCTTCTGGGCTTCACCAAAGTGGGTGCCCTCCATGTGACTTGGTGATGTTATCAGTGCGGGGGGAGGCACTAGAAGTTAGCCTTGCCTAGGGTGCCAGACAGTCTAGGGCCAGCCCTGGTTTCCAGCCACATTCAGATTCCCCACATGGCACGTAACAGGATCCACAAAGCAGACGAGCCTGTCTTTACCACCCAGCAGTTGCTTTGGCTTCAGTCAGGTTGTGGGCTCCCTCCCCACCAGATTCAAGGGATCAACAATTGTATGAGCACTAACACAAAGGCACCATTTCAGACATGATGTAAACCATGGTTTGTGGTACATAAGAGAAGCCATGTTGGATCAGGTCAGTGGCCCATCCAGTCCAAAAACCCCAAGTGACATCAGGAGATCCACCAGTGGGGCCAGGACACTAGAAGCCCTTCCACTGTGCCCACTGCCCCAAGCACCAAGAATACAGAGCATCACTGCCCCAGACAGAGAGTTCCAACAGTAGGCTGTGGCTAAAAGACACTGATGGACCTCTGCTCCATATGCTTTTCCAATCCCCTCTTGAAGTTGTCTGTGCTTATAGCTGCCACCACCTCCTGTGGCAGTGAATTCCATGTGTTAATCACCATTGGGGGGAAGAAGTACGTACTTCCTTTTACCAGTTCTAACCCGACCGCTCAGCAATTTCATTGAATGTCCATGAGTTCTTATATTGTGAGAAAGGGACAAAAGTACTTCTTTCTCTACCTTCTCTATTCCATGCATAATCTTGTAAACCGCTATCACCTCTCAGTCGACGTTTCTGCAAGCTAACGAGCCCCAAGCATTTTAATCTTTCATCATAGGGAAAGTGTTCCAACCTTTTAATCATGGTAACTTTGGTTAGTTTGTGAAACGGTGACCCATCAGCTCACAGCTGGTCACCCAAATCTTGTTTTATCTCAGCAAATGATGGTTTCACTTGCCTTCTCTCTGTAGCCTAGGAGGGCACATTGTCAGAGAACAAGCTAGGATTAAACCAGGATTTAGCCAGGAAGTCAGTGTTTATCCTGCATGCAAAACCATAAACTAAGGTGAATAGCAGCTAATAAACCAACTTCATATCCTGGATCAATGAACCCCTAGCTAATCGTAGTTCGTGAAGTGGCCTGTATCCAGACATCATGCAATGTCTGAACAGACACAAAGTCAACATTCTGCACCCAATTTTGCAGTCATAAAGTATGCAGATGTTTACTTGAATTAGTAAAAGTTGTTTAACTCGTTTTGCTTCCAGTACCTTTCATTTTGGCCAAAGAAAACAGGAAAGTTAGGAATAGCAATTGGTATAGAAACATACACTCCAGTGGTACTAATTTAAAAAATAACATATTCAACGTTGGGGTCCATGTTAGGCTTGCCAGTGAACGGAAACCTGAACCACCCGAGTTGGAGTTTTAAACTTCGGGCCAGATGCCAGAATTGTTAAGAGTACAAGTCAGAACTTGGGGTAGGATGCTGGAGTCTGTTAAGGGAAAGTCAGCAGCAGCATTTTCACTTGGCACATATGCTTGAACTGTATGTCCAACACATGTGCACAAAGGAGCCAGGTTGCTCAACCCAGATTGCTGCACCCAACATTTCACATACAGCTGCATGTATTACAGCAAGGAGCAGGCATATGCTCCACACAGGTTCTGCTGAAGTGATATAGGAAGGGTTGGTAGAGGAAGAACCATACAACAGATAGGCAGTGACAGCCATGAAGACTGACTGACACCCACTGCTTCATGCAGCTCCCCTGTATCTGCCAGCTACAGACATAGGACTGAGAGTTTCCCCTTGTTTCCACAAAGAGTTTCAAGACCATCCTGAAAAGCCACTGGGTTGGGAAATACCTGGAGAATTTGTGGTTGGATGCTGGGGAGGGTGGGGTTTGGGGTGGGAAGGGATCTTAACAGGGTACAATGCCATACAGCCTACCTTCCAAAGCAGCCTTTTTCTCCAGGGGAACCAATCTTGGTCATTTAGAGGTCAACCGTAATAGTGGGAGAGCTCCAGGTGCCACCTAGAGATCGGCAACCCTAGAAGAAGAAGACTGCAGATTTATACCCCGCCTGTAAGCCAAAATGCCCTCAAAATGAGGTTGGGGAATTGTCAGGTGGGCACCTGGCTTAATCAGGATCTTTTTATCTCTGTATACAGGATACACATCCAGAAATTAATGCTTAAATTTACCAAGGACTCTAATTAAGTAAAACAATTAAAATTGATTCCAGAAAAATATAGAACTCACATACAAGGCAATGTGCTCATGAAACATACATACAGTCCTAAGAAAATAGATAGAGATATAGAGACAACACATGGATAGACAAACAGGGTGATAATTACCGATCATAGTCTTCAAGGAAGGCTCCAATGGCGACGAAAGAGGATGGGGGAAATGGAACCCTCAACTGTGGCCAGAATCGGGGATGGATCTAGACAGCGGAACTGGGGTACTGCTAGATGCACACACGAGTGGAGCTGGGTCAGAGGTTAAATAGACTACCTTGAACCCTCAGGGGATGGGAGGTACAGGGGTGAATGACAGGTGGTCAGCTGGTACATGACCTCAGAAAAGGAGAGGCTCTGCAGTGACCATAAGGGCTGGACAAGTGCAGTAACCTCTCTCTCTCTCGGCTTGGCTTCGCTTTTGTCCTCAAGACCAGCTATGCGTGCGTTCTCAAAAGAAGAAACAGCCTGGTGGATGGTGTGCCTCCATGCTTTGCGATCTGAGGCTAGGTCAGACCACTGGTGCAGTAACCAATAGCCAGTTAATTGGCGACCCCTGATTGGACACTCATAGCTAGCCAATGAGCGGACTTGGCCTTAAGTTACCTGATTGGCTGTCCAGGTAACAATGGGCCAAGGGGGAGGCTCCAGGATAACTGTTGGGGAAAAGAATGGGGGAAATTACTGGGTGGAGGTGTGCTTAAGACTATTAAACTTATTTTAAAAGGTGACAATAGATGGCCAAATTGCTACCTAAGGTTACACCCGATTTACACAAAGGAACTTGGCTCGCTGAAGATGGTCTTCCTCTTCTTCAGTCTTCTCTTGGCACCAGTCTTTGTCTTGAGTTCCGTTAGACAAAGGCTTAGGCGGTCTGGCAGGATCCACACCTAAGATAAGCTTGATTGCCTTATGCAGAAGTTGAAGCAGCTGTTGGATACATGAGTCTCTTGCTTTGCTGTAATGCAGTCAGGAAAACAAGATGGATTCTGGGGGTGTTAGCCTTTGATTCATGGAAACAGGCTGGAAACTGTTTGCCTGTACAGTTCGTGGCGGCGTGGCTTCTTTCACTGCAACGGCCGAGACTGGGCACGCAAGGAGCAGCTGGAAGCTCGTCTGTAGTTCTGGCTAACACCCATCCAGAGATGTAGAATGCTGCTGAAAAGCTGAGGCTTATAGTATCCACATAAGCCTTAGAAACCATGGGCAAAGTCCACTTCTTAGAGCAGATGTGTGCGATTAAAACTCCAGGCACCCTGGCAACCATACTGGTGATCACGATGTCCATGTGTATGAAAAGTAGGGGGCTTTTTCTTACACGCCCTTCTCTTTGAATTGGAGACTCAGAGCGGCTTACAATCTCCTATATCTTCTCCCCCCACAACAGAAACCCTGTGAGGTGGGTGGGGCTGAGAGGGCTCTCAGAGCAGCTGCCCTTTCAAGGACAACTCCTGTGATAGCTATGGCTGACCCAAGGCCATTCCAGCAGCTGTAAGTGGAGGAGTGGGGAATCAAACCCAGTTCTCCCAGATAGGAGTCTGCACACTTAACCACTACACCAGACTGGCTCTCTATACCCTACCTATATGCCTGCGTGAGTAAATTATCAGTATCTGCATGAGTAAATTAGCACACTGAAGAAAGGGTTACAAATGACCTTTTTCTCAGATGTGTTAACCTTCTGCTTGTAAGGAAGGTTGCTTTATGGGGGGTTCCCCCTCCATAGGGAAACACAGGAAAATGCCTCCTCCCATCCATTCTGCAGCTAACTGGTCCATAATTCAATCACCTCATTCTGCTGATGATGTGTTGATCAGCTCTTGAAGGCTCCAGCCTGCTCTCCTGTTTGTAGCTGCCTTTCCAAAACTAATTTCCTGCCTTATTAGAAGTGCCACTTCCCCAGGCATGGATGGATGGGGTCTTCTGAGCAACCACTTAGCTCTCCTCTATTTGCTATTTCCCTTTCCTATGGTAAACAATTAGACAGCTGAGTGCTTTGGAGCAAACAAGACTTCCTGGCTGTCTCCCTGCCTGGCGACACACACCGGCCCATGGCAACAGAGCATGACGTCATAGGAGTGCCTCACGCAGTGATTTAATTAGATGGTTAGGTGGAAGGAACAGATCATGAGCCATGAAGGAAAAAGTTTCTGTTTGGGGCAAGGAAGAATCCAATTATTTACAGTAATAATGGCAAAGGCTAAACATATGGACAAGAGACCAGGCTCCCTTGCTTTGCTATTCTAGTGAGCGATGGCTTTTCCCACTAAAGAGTGACTTGCTTTGTTCAGATTTACACATCCATATTCATCATTCAAACTGTTGTGCTTCAGCTTGGTTCTAAAACAGCAACATGTTTTCCCCCAGAGTTTCCAAACAACGCCTCTCAGTCGTCCTCCAATCATTCACTTCCTGCTTTGGTCATTCTTTTCTAAAAACAGGTTCCATACAATCTTTCTGGAAAGACTGTACTCAGTCGATTTCCCATTGGGTAAGCAAAGATCTCCACACCTCCCTGTCCACCTTAGCGCCAAAGTTCTCTTTTTCTCATTTTATCTGCACAGCAATTCTGTTCAATAGGTTAGGCTGAGACCTCAGCTACATAATGCATTCTCCTTTTGTCACCCACGCACCCCTCTGTTCATGCCAGGTCCTCTTGACCTCAGATGTGTGTGGGAAGTTTTGTTCTGACTCCCCTGGCATGCCAGATCAGAACCACAGCACATGGAGGAAAAGGGCTCAGTTAAGCCTTCTCCCAGATTGTTTTCCCAGTTTGGGAATCTGCTATTTGCCTCACAGGTGTAAGAAAAAGCTCCCTACTTCTCATATACATGGACATCGTGATCACTAGCTTGGTTGCCAGGGTGCCTGGAGTTTTAACTCGCACACATCTGCTCTAAGAAGTGGACTTTGTCCACAGTTTCTAAGGTTTATATGGATACTATAAGTCTCAGCTTTGCAGCAGCATTCTACATCTCTGGATGGGTGTTAGCCAGAACTATAGACGAGCTTCCAGCCACTCCGTGCGTGCACCGCCTCGGTCACTGCAGTGGAAGAAGCTGCGCAGCCATGAGCCGTCAAGGAGAGCACCTCCCAACATGGTTCGGAGAACCAAAAGCTAACACCACCAGAATCCATCTTGTTTTCCTGACTCCATTACAGCAAAGCAAGAGACTCACGTATCCAACAGCTGCTTCAACTTCTGCATAAGGCAATCAAGCTTATCTTAGGCGTGGATCCTGCCAGACTGCCTAAGCTTTTGTCCAACGGAACTCAAGACAAAGGATGGTGCCAGCAGAGGAGTAAAGAAGAGGAAGAACAGCTTCACCCAGAGCCAGAACTATTGTGTAGATCGGGTGTCACCTTAGTTATCAATTCAGCTACCTACTGTCACTTTTAGATAAGTTTGTATAGCTTGTTTTAATCCCCTCAACTGTCACACTGGCGCCTCCCCTTGCCCATTGTAACCAGGACCAGGTCTGCTCATTGGCTGGATATGGGCATCCAATCAGGTACGCAGAATAGACTGGCCACTGCCCACCACACAGGTCCAGCCCCTATGGTCACTTTGGAGCCTCCCCTTTTCTGAGGTAATGTATCATGTGGGTCAGCATCATGTACCATCTGACCACTTGTCATCCGCCCCTGAACTTCCTACCCCCTTAGGGTTCAAGGTAGGCTTTATAACCTCTGACCCAACATTCTGCACGTGTGCATCTGACAGTACCTCAGTCCTGCTGTTTACCTGATCAGTTGAGGGTCCCTTCCCCCATCTCCCTCATTCGTCGCCATTGGAGCCTTCCTCGAAGACTATGATCAGTAATTATCACCCTGTTTGTCCATCCTTGTGTTACCTCTGTGTATTTCTCTCTATTTTTATTAGGTCTGTATGTGTGCTGTATGTATCCATTATCTTGTATGTGTGTTCTATAGTTTTCTGTAATAAAAGCATAATTGTTTTACTTAATTAGTGTCCATAGTAAATTTAGTAAGAATTTCTGGAAGTCCAATCCTGTATACATAGATTCTAGATCCTTTTGAGCCAAAGTTGCCCACCTGTTCATTCCCCAACCTCTTTTGAGGGCATTTTGGCTTACACTGGGGAAACCTGCATGTAGCCCATCAGTGCATGTGCACCTGGCTCTAGCAGTGCAAACAGAAGCTGCTTGGACCACTTCAGGTCGGGAAGAGTATTTTTGGAGCTTATGTCCTCATGGTCCCTGTTTGAATCAGGCCCCTGTGTCCTTGGAAATTCAGTTCCAAATATGGAACTCCCAGTGCAGGCCTGGTTAACAGGACACAGAGTGAACACAGGTGACGTAGGTGCAGGGTTTTTTTTGTAGCAGCAACTCTTTTGCATATGAGGCCACAGACACCCTGATGTAGCCAATCCTCCAAGAGCTTACTGGGCCTTCAATAACCTCTTGGAGGAATGGCTACATTGGGGGCATGGCCTGTTCCTGCGACAAAAAAAGGCCTGCGTAGGTGTGACATATTGTGCGATTAGATCCTAACAGAAAGTGGCTAGCCAACCAAAGGCCACTCCACAAACTTCATGACAGAATGAGCATTTGAACCCAAATCTCCCAATTCCCAGCCGAACCACACTGACTTTTCATTCAGTCTTGTCAATCAACACACACACCCACCCATTCCTTTCTGCAACAGATGGAAATCAGGCAAAGAGAGGGAACTAATGAATGTATTTACATTGCAGCTAATCTAGGATAAATATAGCCAGATCAATTGTGAAATCAATAGTACCATCCTAAGCAAAGTTACACCCTTCTACGTTAATTGTAAACTTTCTATTAAATATGTCTAAATGTTTTCTTTTTAAGGCAATTGTTCTGATCACACCCTGCTTCAAAAGCCAATGAAGGATTTATTAAATAGAAAATGGTACAGCATTCAGTGGGGTAGGATGGAAGGGGGCAGAGTTCCTTATTGTGATAATAGCCATTTTAGAAGCACAAAAAATATCTTTTAAAATCTGTGAAATAAAACACAGCAGATGGGTGGCAATATTCATCCGTGCACTTTCTAAATTGTTCAATTTTCCAAAGCTAGGGCAGGTAGAGGCACTGGGGGCTCTCTTCTTGTGCAGGGTTGATGTGATCCTCCTGCTTTGACAGCAAATAGCATTGTCCAAACCTCTTGCTAACCAGGTCTTCTTTTGAGCAAGAACACACAGGAACACAATTCCAGCTGGCTTGGTGTCATGTGTGGCCTAATATGCAAATAAGTCCCTGCTGGGCTTTTATTACAAAAAGTCCTGCACAAAACAATGGTGATGTCAGGGGTTGTGGCCTAATATGGAAATGAGTTCCTGCTGGGCTTTTTCAGCATAAAAATCCCTGTTGCTAACCATTCAGAGTTTTGACTTAGTAACAGCATCATGTCCTGGACCATGCCCTTATGACCCCTATTTTTTCACTTAAGTCAGAGCTGAAGACTAGGGCCAACGGCATAAAAACTCTGTTCTCACAGCATATTTTTTTTCCTACTGCAAGAAACCTATCCAGCTCCAAACAGTCCAGTTGTGACAGCCACTAACCCATCTTGAAGGTTCTTTCCTGCTTCTTTGAAAAGTAGTTTGTTTCAGGAGACAGCACTGAACTTATTATCATGCATGGCTGCGGTTTTCCCAGACCCCAGCCAAAAGCTGGCATAATTCGGGTGTAGCATAAACAGACCCCAACTCACCCACACAGTTTCCAGATTAATATACAAGCAGAGCAAAGAGATGCAGGGCCCTTGTGGTTCATGGAAACAAACAGGACAGACTACACAGAAAAGTAACTGCTTTTCATCAGCTGCATAGATGTAAACCAGACCCACCTAAATTTAGACAGTGTTTAAAGGTTAACTTGAATATATCCCAACATGCCCCTTTCTTAAAGGGATACACTCCCTCATTTACTCAAACAGCACGCACACACACACAAACCCTGATCAATTGCAATGTAGCTCAGTCATGTGATTTTGTGCTGTGGATGCAGTCATGGTGGGTTGTCTTTTACATCCTTTCAGAATTTTAGGTTGTACATGCTGAAAATACTGATTTTGCAAAAAAAAAAAAAATTAGGGGACAGGGGTCAAAATGGCATTGAAGTGTTTACAAATTACCTTGCCTAATCCTAGAAACAGGAAGAGAGACAAATCTTGTATCTGTGTGCACACAAAGAAAAATTTTTGGTATCCTGCTCAAGAAAGCTAATACAAGACTCCATATTTTCCCTCCACAAAAATCTGAAATATAAATTGGCTGAGAGAGACAGAGACAGAGAGACAGAGCAACTGGCTCAAGATCATGCAGCTCCACCTTGCACAGGAAACAGTGATGTCAAATCCCTGTGGCATTTCAGGGAACGGTTGTGGGTCCGTGGCAAAGCATCTGCTTTGCATCCAGAAGGCCCCAGGTTCAATCCCGACCATCTCCACTCCAGGAGAAAGAATCAAATCATAAGTGATGTGTCTTCTTGTGACTTGCAGAGCTAATCAGAGCAGACAACAATACTATTTATATACTGATGGCCTGGCTCAGTCTGGAAGCTTCATGAGTTCAGTTGGCCAAGTCAATGAAGAGGGGGGATAGAGAAATGGTTCACAACCGTTTGTGACATTTGTTCAGTGGACTTGATTTTTTAAAAGATAGCTACAGTGAATTCTCAGCTTAAAACTACTGCCTTTACCCAAAAGGAAGACAGCCATGAATGCATGGCATGACACCCCCCCCCCTACAAAAAGGTTATACACAAAAATATTTTTTCAGTACATAAGTGCAGTTTGTATATGAATTCAACATGACCCCTTCATTTTCTAAACGGCACACCTGGAAAATATAGTTTTCATTTTGGGTAGACAATATTAACCCTCACACTGAAACACACACATTGCCTCCCCCTTCCCTGCTCCATGAGATAAAGGTTAGACAAGGGTTCAGATACTATGGGAGTCCAAAGGGGACAAACTGTCCCATCCAGTCTTCAGGGCAGTGTCTAATAAATATGAGTTACCTACGAACAACAGGAGGGGGTTCCAGGGCCGGCCTTGCCACTAGACAAACTAGGAAATTGCCTAGGGCGCTGACTTTCTGGGGACACCAAATTGGGCACCCCCATGTGACTCAGGGATGTTATCAGTGTGGGGGGGGGGAGCCAGAAGTTAGCCTTGCCTAGGGTGCCAGACAGCCTAGGGCTGGCCCTGGGGGGGGGCTACTGTAGGAACGGCACATTTTTAAAACTTATTTATTTGTTTCATTTATCATCCACCTTTCCTGACTGAGACTCAAGATGGATTACAAAATGTTTTTTTTTAATCACCCAGAATCATAAGACATCCAGTAAATGATACAATAAGAACCAGGATTACAGAATTAGAAAACGATGTGAACAAAAACCAGTCTAAGCCATGATGAGGCCCAGTTTACTCCTCTGTTGCTGGATTTAGGAGCCCACTGAGTCTTTTTATTTAGAAATCCACCCAAAAATCTTAATACAGCTGTCGGATAGGCTCCTTGGCTACACTGCAATTGACCGCTAATCATTTTAAAATGAAGTCTGATGTGGCTGCTAAGGATTTCATCATACAACCCTCCCCCTTTTTTTTTCATTAGGGAGTCCCTCAGAATATGCACTAATATCAAGAGAAAAAGACAAGTCTTGATTGTCCTTAGGGGTATAAAGCATACCCAATGGCCCATTTTTAGAATGCCTTGTGTTTACAAGCCAGCAACAGAACAGCATCTAGTTTCATGGGCTTCTGGAAAGGATTTCCACTGGTTTTGTTACTCCTATTTCAATGAAATGGCAATTTTCTTTATTTTGAAAAGAAAAGGAAAACCAAGCCCTGGACATGTCTTGTGTTTGGAAAGTGGGCCAACGGCAGGCCATATATGCTTGGAAATTGGCCTGAGCTGATTTGAAAGAGAGCCTGGTTCCTGTGGATATGTGGAAAACAGGCTCTGCCATTGCACAATTTATATGTGTGCATGTGTATACCTAACACATTTTTCAAAGGAAAGGTCCCATGTGAGAGTTTCAGTGGCTTAAAACACCTTGAAACTGGAATAGTTTCCCTTTCTGAGGGGAACAGCCCATCCCTTTTTGTAGTGAATACAGAGGATTTAAAAAAAAAAGCAACCCTATAAATCAGAGCTGTTTCTAATAAAAGTGATAACCAGGGGGGGGGGGGGGTGAGGAAGCTCAATAAAACAGTTGCAACTCAAATCCAACAATTTTGACATCCGCACATTTTTTTTCTTTCACGCTGTGATCATTATATGTGCAACAGCCTTTATGGATGCCAAGTGTCTGGATGTCTTAGAGACGGCAGAAGCCTCACCCCTCACTCCCCTCCCCCAGCTTGTGTGCTAACGGAAATCCTGGTGATCAGAAAGTACGCTTGCCGCTTGGCCAAGAAATAAAATGTTCTGTCTCTTTAACGGAAGTATAATGAGCAAAATGGGCAGTTGAAGCTTTTCATGGCGTGGAACCAAATGACATCAACTGATTGCTGCAGATCCAGCTGATATTAAAGAACAGGGTAGCCTGTCCAATAGCCAACTACCTAGGGCACCAAATGTGGAGGGGAAGTCTTAGGGTTGCCAAGTCCCCTCTGGTCACCAGAAGAGGATGGGGAAGTAGAGTTACCAAATCCAGGTCGGGAAGCTCCTGGATATTTGGGGATGGAGCCTGGGGAGGACAGAGACCTCAGTGGGGTACATTGCCATAGAGTCAACCCTCCAAAGAATCCATTTTCTCCAAGAGAGATGGTCTCTATCATCTAGGGATGCGTTGTAATTCCAGAAGATCCCTGGGTCCCACCTGGAGGCTAGCATCCCAACAACCAGGCCTGTTGCCACCCAGCCCAGTGACACTCATGGCATCATGGTCTGCTGGAGCAAGCTGCAGCTCTGCTGGGTGGCCCAGTGGATGCCTGCTCCTTCCCTTCTTCTATCTGGGGTGGGGAAGGAGCCCACAGGCCCTCCTGCCCCCCACAATGCCGGGGAAAGATGGTATTCAGTGGCCTTCTTCTTTGCCTCCCTGTGGCATGGATAGGAAGGAGTATGAGCAGTGGGTTCCACCCAGCATTGGAGGGGGGGGGATAGAGTGCAGGCAGTGGGTTCCCTTCTCCCATGGTGTGGGGGCAGGAGTGTAAGTGGAGGGCTCCCTCTTTGTTGTGCAAGGCAGGTTGGTGATGGTGGAAGCCACCTAAATCGTAGGGCTGTCCCTGTAAAGCAACAGCTAGAACTGGGGTCTCCAGTCTTTTTGAGCTCGTGAACACCTTTGGGATTCTAACATTAGATGGTGGATGCAACTAGAAAATGTCTGCCAGAAGCTGCAGAGGTCAACCACAAAATCTCAGGGAGTGAGGTCACACATAACTCTAACAGCAACTCTTCAACATTACAGGCAGAAACTGTGTTTAACAGGATGCCCTTTTAAATTAACATATTGTGTAAAACAATTTTTTTGTACACACAAAGCTTATCTTCTGTCACGCAGTGAAGATCCTTGTGCTGTGGTAGTAGCTGCTACCAAAGCAACTTCTTAAAAATCTGCATAGCCACCCTGACCTAGATAGCCCAGGCAAGTCTGATGTCATCAGATCTTGGAAGCTAATCTAATTTAATTTAATTTTTTAATTTATACCGCACCCTATTCCGCGAGCAGGCTCAGGGCGGCTTACAACAATAAAACCATTAAAATTAAAACTACATATCAAGAATTAAAACAATATCATAAGACAGGTATTTTCAGATCAGAGGCAACAAACAGTAAACAGTAGTTCAGACATTGGCAACAAACCACGCAACAGCATGTAGGCTGACAGCTGTCAACACAGCTTAAGTACCATGATGATAAGATGCTGGGGGAAGCGATGACTTTCAAAGGACCCCACTGGATCAGTTAAAAGTCTGGCGGAAGAGCTCCGTCATGCAGGCCCTGCGAAACCTAGATAAGTCCTGCAGGACCCAGATCTCCAGCAGGAGCTTGTTCCACCAGGTAGGGGCTTGGACCGAAAAGGCCTTGGCCCTCATTGAAACCAGTCAGGCGTTGTTAGGACCAGGGATCACAAGAAGATGTTGTGTAGTTGACCTCAGAGCCTGGGGGGGCAGAGGCAGTCCCAGAGATATGCAGGCCCATGGCAGTAAAGGGCCTTAAAGGTGAGGACCAACATCTCAGTAAGCTAAGCAGGCTTGACTCTGGCAAGTTTTTGGATAGGAGACCTCGTTGGAATATCAGTAGTCAGGAGGCAGGAGCAGGCTTTATTCAGTCGCCTCTTTGAATATCCTCCAGGCCCCCAGTGGGGGTCAATCATCAGAGGTCACCATGACTTCCAGGTGTACACACACACACACACATATATATAAATACAAAAAAATCTGCATCGTCAATCAACTATTTCCTGGAGAGAATGGCTGCTTTGAAGGGTAGACTCTATTGTAAGCCAAAACACCCTCAAAACGAGGTTGGGGAATTGACAGGTGGGCACCTGGCTTAAACAGGATCTTTTTACCTATGTATACAGGATACACGTCCAGAAATTAATGCTTAAATTTACCAAGGACTCTAATTAAGTAAAACAATTAAAATTTATTCCAGAAAAATATAGAACTCACACACAAGGCAATGTGCTCATGAAACATACATACAGTCCTAGGAAAATAGAGAGAGATATAGAGACAATACATGGATAGACAAACAGGGTGATAATTACCGATTGTAGTCCTCAAGGAAGGCTCCAATGGCGACAAGTGAGGAATGGGGAAATAGGACTCTCAACTGATCAGGAATCGGGGATGGATCTAAACAGCGGAACTGGGGTACTGCTAGATGTACACCTGTGAGGAGCTGGCTCACAGGTTATAAGGACTACCTTGAGCCCTTAGGGAATGGGAGGTACAGGGGCAGTAAAAGGGGAGGCTCTGCACTGACCATAAGGGCTGGACTTATGCAGTAGCCAATAGCCAGTTAACTGGCGGTCTCTGATTGGAAGCTCACAGCTAGCCAATGAGAGGACTTGGCCTTAGTTACCTGATTGGACCTCCAGGTAACAATGGGCCAAGGTGGGAGGCGCCAGGATGACCATTAAGGGAAAGAATGGGAAGAATTAATAAGGTGGGGGATACTTAAGTCTATCAAACTTATCTGAAAAAGTGACAATAGATGGCCAAATTACTACCTAGGTAACATCCAGTCTATACAAAGGACTTGGGTATGGATGAAGATGTTCTTCTTCTTCGATCTTCCCTAAGCACCAGTCTTTGTCTTTAGTTCCGTTGGACAAAGGCTTAGGCAGTCTGGCAGGATCCACGCCTAAAATAAGCTTGATGGCTTTATGCATAGGTGACATCTGTTGAGTACGTGAGCCTCACGCTTCGATGTTATGGAGTCTGGCACGTCAGGACGATAGTTGCTTGTGGTGTTAGCCTCCCAAAGTGGATTCTATGCTCAAGGCGGAAAACCCGCTTGCCTTCACAGTTCCTGGCGGTGCAGCTTCTTCTGCTCCACAGCCGAGATGGGTATCGCACAGAGCGACTGGAAACCATCTGTTCTCCTGGCTAGCACTCTTCTGGAGACACAGAGTGCTGCTGTAACGGTGTGGCTGTTAGTACCCATAAGTCCCTTCCAATTTGGTAGACAAAACCCACGTTCTCCTGGCAGGTGTGTGTAAGTTGACTCTCAAGGCACCCTGGCAACCAGAATGGTAACTACAATGTTCGGGAAATAGGGGTGTTTTCCTCACACTATGGCATTGCACCATGCTGAGGTCCCTCCCATCCCCAAACCCCACCCTCTCTCAGACCCACCCCCAAAGTCTCCAGGTATTTTCCAACATAGACTTGGCAATGCTAATACCACAGCAACAAATCTGAGATCTGACAGGGCTGAAAAGGAACATGAGAGAATCATGCCCTGCAGACATGGTTATCCCCTTCCCTAATAAATGGTAGGCATTACACTCCTCCCCTAAAGAAGCCTCTGGTTGACTTTGGCTGAGCAGAGACTTTCCTCAGAAGCAGTTGGGTCATGATGTTTGGACTGGGAAGAGGAAGGGAGCTGCAAAGGAGAGCTGCAGATACCCTGACTGGCTTGAATCCTTTTGGTGTCCCAACCAAGCAACAGGAGTGCTGTAAGGGATGCTGTGATCCTGACACTGTCCTTGTCTTCTGGCAGCAGTTGTGGTGTGGGGAGGCATCTGCTTCCATGTATGTCCATCAGTGTTGGGCAGCAGCAATACTGCAGCCTGTTGAATCCAGGCAGGCTGGAAGGCAAGGAGGACAGACAAAAAACATGCTGTCACCTCCTTTCCCCTTCTTTCCCATGCCAAATTGACACCCAAGCAACTGCTTGGGTAGTGGACAGGTCCTGTCCTTTGCCCTCACCAACTTGCAGCCTGCATTGACAAAAAAATATGTCCAAGCCCCCTGAGAAAGTTGTTAATTCAGGACAGAGAGTATAAAAGAAAGATGTTTGAAAGTGAATGTACACTTGAAACCAAAGTAGATCCTGTCTTCCAATTACAGATGTGAGAAGTGCATGCAAATGGCCCATCTAGGACAAGAAAGCCAGACAATGACAGCAGATTGCTCTCCATTCACTCTCTACTATCCTGTCCCCTCCCCCCCCCCCCATTTCGGGCTGCATTCTTTGTTTGCCTCCTCCAGTCATGTGAGGGAGGAGCAATTCTTTCTATTCTTCCTTTTCAGGCAGCCTCCTCCTGGCTGTATAAGTGAGCAGCACTTAAAAGCTTTTTGTAAGCTCTTCTACATAACAATGGGAGAAGAACTCTTGTTGGGAACAGTTTGCATCAGAAAATAGAAAGGCGCTCTTAAATATCTAGGAAGGAGAGGTGGTGGGGAGGCAGAATTCAGGAAAAGGTTTAAGCCTGGCTCTGTGCTACACTTCCCTTCTAGGAATAATGAATGAACCTCCCCCCTCCCCAAACGCACTTGGATGTATAGAGAAAAGCAACCAAATTGCTAGCCCACAAGTGTCCTTGGTATAGATTTATTTGAAAGCTCTAGCATTCAACGAACTGCTCATCATTGAACATATGAAGCTGCCTTATACTGAATCAGACCTTTGGTCCATCAAAGTCAGTATTGTCTTCTCAGACTGGCAGCATCTCTCCAGGGTCTCAAGCTGAGGTTTTTCACACCTATTTGCCTGGACCCTTTTTTGGAGATGCCAGGGATTGAACCTGGGACCTTCTGCTTCCCAAGCAAATGCTCTACCACTGAGCCACCCTCCCTTGTATTATTAATTTAGCTATTCTATCTCACATACACATTTGCACATGCATACACACAGGGTAAATTCTCTTACCCTGGGAACTCAATCTGTTCATCTGTGTATTCACTACCAAGGACATAAAAACTGTGACAAGAATGCTATTGAATTACCAGCACTAGAGATTATCTTTCTTAAGATTCCATATATGGCTTGGTTATTGACATTGGTGTTTGGTGGCTACTAGCTATTAAATCTACCCCACTATTTGAATAGATTTTGGCAGTCTGAATATAACAATTTATGGAGCCACTAGTAGGACTTGTTTCCCCTTCTAGCTAGCAAGGAGTCTGGAGGGGAGACTCAAGGTGCATTCACACACACTACATAATCTGTTTTAATGCAACAACATATTCCATCAAAGTCAACATTCTGCAACAATAAATGCCAGATTTTGCAGCCAGTATAAACGAGGCTCCTTTTATTTTGCATAATTTCCTCCACTCTTTTCCATTTTGCTTAATTTATTCTGCCGCAGCTACACAAGGAGATGTAATGAACTGACTCCCAAATGTCTTTCCCCTGAAAAACATATTTACTCTGCTTTCTCCACCGCCATAAGGGCTAGAAACCTGCTTTGTTAAAAAAAACCTGGAATTCTAAGGAAGCTGAAGTCCTTGGTCATGATCACAGCAAGTCGGTGGCTTTTCTGTATTCTTGTAGTGCTCAGGCCTAGATGCAGCCTTCTTGCTGCTAAGCAAATTACCCACCACAGTTGAAATGCAAAGATGCTATTTAAAAAGGTAAAGGTAGTCCCCTGTGCAATCACCAGTTGTTTCCAACTATAGGGTGATGTTGCTTTCACAGCGTTTTCATGGCAGCCTTTTTACAGGGTGGTTTGCGATTGCCTTCTCCAGTCATCTATGCTATGAAGTCTCTTAACTCCTGCTCCACCCCCATCACTGCAGGGGTGTTCCTCCTCATTCTGACTAGATGCTTAGGGCTCCAGGCTCTCTTCTCTCCCAGCAAAGCCAACAGCTGCAATATCAGGAAGCGGAGGCAGGCATATGCTGCTGGTGTCAAATCCGCACCGCTTGCAGATGGAATTCAGACACCTTTTGTTAAGTTCTCATCCTGCTAAATATTCAGCAGTCCCTATTTGCATTTTGTGCCCAATCATGAATGCCCCTCCCTAGCATGCTAATTTCTGGCAGGAATGTGAGACTGACTGGAGGGAAGCTGATAGTTTTCCCAAAAGATCTCCCCTCATTCAGAGCAACAGAGGAAATGGCATCTTCCTCACCCAGCACTTTTAACTTCTTTGGGGCAGGAGGCCGTCCCTCCTTTGCAGTCTTAAGTGGTATATTCCATTCTACCATCTTGCTCCTATAAACTCCTCACTTGCAATCTACAATCTTAGCACTTTAGCTTTTCATTCTATGGCCAAGGCTTCAGTGGGGTTTACTTCCAGTGCCAGCTCACCATACTTGGATGCCATCTTGGGTGAGGTCACTATGTAGGAGGAGACAACAGGTGTGATCAGATCTGCTCTTGCCTCCCAGATTGAATGTAAGGCAGACTACAGAGTCCATCAGGAGCAACAGAGGAAAAAGCATGCATGCCCTTCCCACTCATGATGCTGCCACTGGGCTTGAGCTGCAATGGACTGTGGAGACTCTTTGCAACCAGTTCAAGCCAGGATGACATGGGATAGGAGTGTGTGCCTATTCCTGGTCCACTGCCACCCATTTCTGTTAGGGATGGCAGCCTCCAGGTGGGCCCTAGGGATCCCCTTGAATTACAGCTCATCTCCAGATTACAGATATCAGTTTCCCTGAAGAAAATGGATGCTTTGAAGGATGGACTCTGTTATGTATTGCATCTCACTAGGTTCTTGTTGTCTGAGCTTGAGACAGGCACTCCTTGCAAACCAGGATCCTGAGGCCTGGAAGAATTGGCCAGTCAGGATGCTAAGCATGTAGCAATTTATAACAAAGAGATGCAAATGAAGAATTCTGTAGTGAGCCAATAGGACTAACTGTTGCCTGCTAGGGGGGGCGTGGTTAATCATGGCCAGATTGTATATAGTTGCAGTTTTGCCTGTGTTCCTCTATGACTGTTTCTTCTTGCAATAAAGTGTTCTTGGTTGATTCAGAGCTGGCTGAACTCACCACTAAAATCCTTGACCTCCTGAGGCTCCACCCCCAGATCTCCAGGAGTTTCCTAACCTGGATCTGACAACCCTATCTCCCCATCCCCCAATGGTGTCCAGAGGAGACCTGGCAACCCTTGCTTCTGCAGTTCCTGGGAACAGAAGCAGCATATGTAAACCCCCCCCCCCTCTTTTCTCAGCTGTGCTCTTGCTGCTTGGGACAGCCAAATCAATTTAGCTCTTCCTGTTTACTTCTGAATAAATATACACAGGATTACAACAGGATGAGAAAGTAGGAAAGCCAAGTTCAGATCACCAAGGCAGGTTGCTACCATTTTATTCCCAGTTACTTTACAACAATCTTACAAGAGACCTTGGAGATTAACTCTAAGCCAGTTTACTCAGAGTCCTATTCAGCTCTATTCAATGGGGTTTGCTTCCAGGGAAAGTGTTTTTAGGACTGCACTGATAATGGTCTCTGGTAATCTTTCTCTACCCCGCCCCCCCTTCATGTTTTTCAACATCCACACTGAAGAGGCCTGGAGAACAGGAAAGCTGTTTTATGTCATTTTGGTTGATCCTAATGAAAGGTATCACATGGGTTTTGAATTTGGATGCTAACTTTGGACCAGTGCAGCTTCACCTCACCTGTTGTGAACTCATCATGTTATTGATTTGCCTCCAAAGTCCTACCATGCTGCCTTGGCTGGATCCAAGGTGTTTCTCCTGCAGCTTGCCTTAGGTCCCACCAGGGTGGCACAGGAGAAGGGATGTGCCTCCTTCCACCCTGGCAGGGCCCAGGATCCAAGGCAGGCAGCAGAGGAAGCATTTTTGCAGCCTACCTTGGACCCCATCAACTCCAGTGCAGGCTGATAAATCTAGTCTTAGCTTGCAAACTGTATCTGGATCAGAACTAGAACATGCCAGAGATCAGCAGGTCCTAGTTCTGGTCAAGAATAAGCCACCCAAATCAGAATGCAGAAATTGGGTCTGAAAGCAACTGGAATAGAACACAATTGACCTGTGCGGTTAGAGCTGTTTTCAAAACCTCACCCTTCCATTAAACTCATGGGTGACTCTCATTTGGTCACCCTCACTTACTAGGGTTGTTAGGTCTATGTTGGAAAATACCTGAAGACTTTGGGGGTGGCATTACATTTTGTGACACACACGGCCTGGCAAGGTCTCATTTATGTCAAATCTGGCCCTCATAACAAATGCATTTGATACCCCTGCTCTAGAATCCACCCTTCAAAGCAGCCATTTTCTCCAGGGGAGCTGATCTCTGCCAGCTAGAGATCAGTTGTAAAAGTGGGAGATCTCCATGACCCACCTGGAGGCTGACAACCCTACCTACCTCAAAGGGTTGTTGTGAGGACAACATAGCCAGCCACTGTGGTGCAGTGGTTAAGACTGGTCAAACTAGTATCTAGAAGACTCAGGTTTGAATTCCCAGTCATGTCATGGAAGCTTGCTGGGTGACCTTGGGCCAGTCACATTGCTCAACCTAACCTACCTGACAGGGTTGTTGTGAGTATAAAATGGAGAAGGGGAGAATGATGTAAGTCACTTTGAGTCCCCATTGGGGAGAAAGGCAGGGTATAAATGAATTAAATAAAGATTCGTAAAAAACATTGAGGATGAAAGGGTTCCCAAAATGCGTGGAAGAAAATGTCCTGCTCCTTTAAGAGATGCTCAGTGTGTCTAAATAGGAAGTTGAAACTTTGTACGGCATGGAAATACATAACATCACCTGCAAAATAACACCCCATGAAGCCTCTATCAAAGGGACAGGACATTTTCCTCCAGGCTTATTGGTAGCCCTGAGAAAGAACTGTATTGGAGGAAAGGTAGAATTTAAAAGAATAGAACAGCATCCCTAAAGAGAGGGCCACCTTCATTCCTCTTGGAAAGGCTGACTAGGCGTGGTTGACTTTGCAGAATCTCCTGCGTTATCTGAGACTCTCGGGTTCTGTGCTCTCTGTCCTAAAGGAGACACCACCATCCACAGTGAAGGCTGATTCCCAGCTGAGCTGAGTGAGAGGAAATTAAGTCGTTATGCTTTTGAGGTTTTTTTAAAAACTCCCCCCCTATTAGGCCCCAGGAAAGGAAATCGGATGGCTTTAGAAAAGGGACTGTGAGTTGCTGTGAAGACTCCCAGCTGTTGCTCCAGGCCTTGGCAGTTCTCTGAAATGTAAAAAGTTTTCTGAGCTGTACACTTAAGCCCTGTGGTTAAGAAAGAGTAGGAAAACCACTGGCGCTAATGACAATAGAACCTTTGAGAAGTTTTGGCTCTATCACAAAACAACAGTCAACCTGGTTTCGTGGTTACCTAACCGGACTGACGACTCCTCAGCCTCCCCACCCCCCATCCCAATCCACAGACTTTAAAAAAAATCTCACTCAGCCTTAATGTTAACTTCTAGGTCTTACAGACAATACAATTAACTGAACTGGTATATAAACAAATTGTGTTCTGACCCACCCTTTATTTGGCGTAAGGATGCCAACTGGATTGGAAACAAATGTCCTGTCTCTTTAATATTTCTTTTTATATTTCTAATATTTTATTTATACCCTGGCCTTTCTTCTCAGTGGGGACATAAGTAGCTAACATTGTTCTGCTCTCCTCCTCATAACAACTCTGTGAGGTGCGTTAGTCTAAGAGTATATGACCGACCTAAGGTCACCAAGCAAGCTTTCATGGGAGAGTGAGGATTCTCCCAGATCCTAGTCTGGTACCTTGAATGCTATACCATTTTTACTCTCATCTATGTTTAATATGCAGAAATTGAAAGTTAAAACTTTCTGTGGCAATGAGTGAAATAACATCACCTGGTAACTGTGTGCAGATATCTCTCTCTCTCTCTCTGTCTCTCTCTTTCTCTCTCTCTCTCTCGGCTTGACTTCGCGAACGAAGATTTAAGAAGGGTGCAGTAGTCCACGTCTGCTGCAGGCTCGCTGGTGGCTGACAAGACCAATGCGGGACAGGCAGATCCGGCCACAGTGGCTGCAGGGAAAAATCTGATTTGGGGTTGGTGCTGTAGCAGTGCGATTCTTCCTCAATCTCCTTTTGTCCTCAAGACCAGCTATGCGTGCGTTATCAAAGGAAGAGACAGCCTGGTGGATGATGTGCCTCCATGCTTTGCGATTTGAGGCTAGGTCAGACCACTGGTGATGGTTGATGTGACAGGTGCCAAGGGATTTCTTCAAGGAGTCCTTGTACCTCTTCTTTGGCGCCCCTCTATTTCGATGGCCGGTGGAAAGTTCGCCATACAGAGCAATCTTGGGAAGGCGGTGGTTTTCCATCCTAGAAATATGCCCTGCCCAGCGCAGCTGCGTCTTCAACAGCAGTGCCTCGATGCTTATAACCTCCGCCCTCTTGAGGACTTCAGTGTTGGTCACAAAGTCACTCCAGTGGATGTGGAGGATGGTGCGAAGGCAGCGCTGATGAAAGCGTTCAAGGAGTCGCAGGTGATGACGGTATAAAACCCACGATTCGGAGCCGTAGATGAGGGTTGTCATCACAACCGCTTTGTAAACATTGATCTTTGTGCCTTTTTTTCAGATGCTTGTTGCTCCACACTCTTTTGTGCAGTTGGCCAAATGCACGGTTTGCCTTTGCCAGCCTGTTGTCAATCTCCTTGTCGATCTTGGCATCTGAGGAGATGATGCACCCCAGGTAGCTGAACTGCTGGACTGTCTTCAGAACTGATTCACCCACAGTGATGCAGGGAGGGTGATAATCTTCCTGGGGTGCAGGCTGGTGGAGAACTTCTGTCTTCTTCAGACTAACTTCTAGGCCGAATAGCTTGGCAGCCTCTGCAAAGCAGGACGTCATATGCTGCAGAGCTGATACCGAGTGGGAGACGAGTGCAGCATCATCAGCAAACAGTAGCTCTCGGATAAGTTTTTCCATTGTCTTGGAGTGAGCCTTTAGTCGCCTCAGGTTGAACAGGCTGCCATCGGTGCGATAGCGGATGTAGACACCATCGTCATCATCTAGATCTACTGCGGCTCTTTGAAGCATCATGCTAAAGAAGATCGTAAAGAGAGTTGGCGCGAGAATGCAGCCTTGCTTTACACCTGTGCCTATTGGGAAGGGCTCCGAGAGGTCGTTGCAGTGTCTGACTTGGCCTCGCTGGTCTTCATGTAGCTGGATGATCATGCTGAGGAACCTTGGGGGACATCCAGATCAAACTGTTACTAAAATGACAGGTAGAAGGACTAGTTTAAAAAACTGGGTACCCTAGCCAAGATGATAGCAACCAAGAAATGCTGATCTGTAGGTAGACAGGTCACAATAGCCAAACAGAACTTATAATGGGAGAAATGATATACATAAGCATAAATGTTATACATAAGCATTGGCTTAACATGCATTACCGTGTAAGTGAATATGAACAGCCTGTGTCATAATTAAGGTGTATATCTCCTGAACGTAATATCATTGAGTACATTTTTATCTTACGCTTCGTCTAAGGAGATCCAGGCAGTATACATAGTTCTTCACTTCTCCACACATCTGAGAACAATACTGTGAGGTAGGTTAGGCTAAGGGATAATGACTGGTCCAAGGTCACCTACTAAATCTCATCATGAGCAGAGGTTCGTACCGAGGTTTTCCCAGGCATAATTCAGCACTTGAACCACATTACATAACCAAATTACTCAAATAGCTTGGTGTATATAATAGTGCATTCTCTAGGCTGCTATCTGTTTGAGTTGTGTTGGCATTAATAGTCATACTTTTAAGTGTACATTTCTGTTCTTTTCCCCACTTCTAGCCATGGCAGTGGAAAGTCCAGATACCTGAGTCTTTGGGAAGGCACTGATTGATGAAAAACCTTCTTACCCTTTTTTAATGCAGTGGTGAGTGTCCACTGCTATAACATTAACTAGCTTTTGGCAAGTCACTTAAAGCCCTGGGATACTTGCAGAGACTAGGTGGACTTTAGTTTGATCTAGGAAAGCACCTGTCATGTTATTCTTAAGAAAGCATGCTTAAGATCACATACACATATTCATTATGTTTTAGGAGATCCTGAGTGTATGTGTGTGTTATGAGACTGATGCCACAACACCTTGAAAATTAATCTGAGAGGAAATGAAAGATAAAGGAATTTATTTAGACCACAAAACCAGACTGGAGTCAAGTGTCCACACACCTTCAAGCACCCAAACCAGATGGAAATTATTGGCAGCTTCCCTCAGTCATCTCAGTTCATCCTGTCATGATCGGAAGAACACTCAGATGATGGGCAAATGTCGGTTCCCCGTCAGCATTTAGGCTTTTGTAGCAGATCATAATGCATCTGCCTGTATTTATTACAAACCAGTGGCAACTCACTGTCAAGACCCGGTTCCTGTGCAGTGGAAGGTGAGACAAAGGCTGTCTGTCACCTGTCTCTCGGTTGCTCAGACTACTGAGCAAGCCATTATAGGAGCCGGAGAGCATCACTGCATCTGCTCTGGCCTGTTAGTGCAAGCAGGTTTTCACGGTTGATCTTTCCCTAATTTCTTGCCTATATACAAAGTTCAGTAGTAATTCTGAGGCTGAATTCTTGCTGCTATCTGTCAAGTTCAAGGCCTTCTGTGGCCTGGAGCTGACTGGGCTTCTTATAAAGGGGAAGAACTTTCTCTTTATGCAACCGAGCAAGAACCTTTTTAGTCCCATGGGATTATCTCTCCTCCTCCTCTCCGGGGGGGGGGGGAGGGGGGAATCTGTTTCACAATATATCATCCTTAAAAGTTATAAACAAGCCTCACTTCATAAAACAATAATGCTCATGAGATGGTGCCTTCATATTAACTCTCCCCACTGACCAGTTCTGTGGCAGAGGGTTGGAGGCCCCGAAATTAGGAGAGATCCTGCCCTCAGTGGAAAGCTGGGAACCCTATCAAATCTATTAGGTGGGGATGCCTACAAAACAGAGAGCTTGGTTTTGTCAGGAAAAGGCAGGGGGAGGGGATAGGACCCCTTCCAGGCCTATTTTTGAGGGAATTCTTGGGGCCAAGCCTAACAAGGGTTGCCAGCTCCAGGTAAGGAGATTTCTGGAGATTTTATGGTAGAGTCTAAGGAGGGCAGTTTCTGGGGAAGGGGAGAAGCCTCAGCTGTATACCATGCCACAGAGTACACCCTCCAAAGCAGTTATTTTTTTCAGGGGGACAGATCTCTGTTGTTCATAGTTGTAATTCTGGAGGATCTCCAGGTCCCCCCTGGAGGTTGGAAACCCTAGGCCTGGCAGCAACCTCTGGGTGACTTGATACCAACTGACTTGCATGAGTCATCTAGGCCTGGATGCTTGCTACCATTCAACAGCAGCCACTTTATGAAAACCAGTGTGGTGCAGTGATTAGAGCTTCAGAGTATGGTCTGTGAGACCCAGATTCCTAATCTGGCACTCTTGCTGTAGAAGCTGACTTGGTGATTTTGAGCCAGTCACATACTTTCAGCCTAACCTACCTCACAGGGATGTTGTGCAGATAAAAAGTAGGACAAAATCATGGAAGCTGCACTGTGAAGAAAACTGTAGTTTTCCTAGGCAGATGCTGTGGAGGAGGGGGGAAGAGACAGCTGAAGATAGAAGGGTAGATAAAGGTAGGTTGGCTGTTGGGTGTGAAGGAGATAGGGTTGCCAACTCCAGGTTGGGAAATTCCTGGAGATTTGAGGAATGGAGATTGGGGGTGGTGGGGTTTGAAGAAGGGAGGGACCTCAGAAGGGTATAATGCCATAGACTTCACCTCCAAAACAGCCATTTCCTCCAGGGGAACTACCACTGTCAACTTTCAGGTGAGGGCTGGAGAGCACTTGGAATTTCAACCGTTTTGGAGTGTGGCATCTATGGCATTATACCCTGCTGAGGTTGCTTCTCTCCCCAAACCTCACTGTCTCAAGACTCAAATCTCCAGGAATTTCCCAGTATGAAGCTGGCAACCCTAAGGGGAAGTGATCCCTGCAGTTGGGAGATCCATTGTGATCCTAGAGAGTTGCCACCGCCACTGCTGCTGTTGGGGGGGGGGAGGCTGGGAGAGTGATGGGAGCAGAAAGGGAGAGTGATGGGCTGGTGGGCAGAATGAAGTGGGGAGGCAGAAAAATAAATTAAGAGTGATGGGGTGGGTGGATGGTAGAAAGAAAGAGGAAGAAAAGGGGTGTCAGGAGGGAGAAAGTGTGAGGGAGTAGAGGGAAACAGGAGGGAACAAAAGTGGGGGAAATGGGATAGCTGCTCCCACAAATTTCTTGCAGTTCCCCATTTGTTTAATCTAATTTTAGTTTGATTACTCAATTTCAACCATTTATGGGCTTTCTTGTGCATCATCTTTAGAAGAGGCTTCCTTTTGGGACGACAGCCCTGCAGACCAATTTGATGCAGCATGCGGCTTATGGTCTGAGCACTGACAGGCTGACCCCCCACCCCTTCAACCTCTGTAGCAATGCTGGCAGCACTCAAACGTCTATTTCCCAAAGCCAACCTCTGGATATGACGCTGAGCACGGGCACTCAACTTCTTTGGTCGACCATGGCAAGGCCTGTTCTGAGTGGAACCTGTCCTGTTAAACCGCAGTATGGTTTTGGCCACTGTGCTGCCACTCAGTTTCAGGGTCTTGGCAGTCTTCTTATAGCCTAGGCCATCTTTATGTAGAGCAACAATTCATTTTTTCAGATCCTCAGAGAGTTCATTGCCATGAGGTGCCATGTGGAACTTCCAGTGACCAGTATGAGGGAGTGAGAACGATAATCTGCTTCTCCTTCACACCTGATACCCTGTACCACTAACAAGTCACATGACACCAGGGAGGGAAAACGGCTACTTGGGCCCCATTTGGGCGTTATCACTTAGGGGTGTACTCACTTTTGTTGCCAGCAGTTTAGACATTAATGGCTGTGTGTTGCGTAATTTTAGGGGAACAGCGCATTTACACTGTTATACAAGCTGTAGACTCACTACTTTACATTGTAGCCAAGTGTCATTTCTTCAGTGTTGTCACATAAAAAGATATACTTAAATATTTACAAAATGTGAGGGGGTGTACTCACTTCTGTGACGTACTGTATAATACCTTCTTTCCATTATACCACTAGCAAATTTACCTTCCAAACTGATAGGTAAAGCCAGTAGGGAGGCAGAGTGAGCTTCCTACTTTCAGTCTTTCAACTCCCAGAGGAGGCGTGGCATTCTGTGGCCTGGAGTTCCTGTTAATGTGCAGTAGAATATCAGTGCATTTAAGCTCCCAGCATTGCTCCTCAGCCAAAACAGCTGAACAAAGCAATGTGTGCAACACACTCTGTGCTGGAACGGTCGGCCACCATTTCTGTTCCTGCTTCCCAAACACCAGGTGTTGTGAAAGGCCAAGGATTTCATTTTTCCAGAAGGATGTGCTTCCATCTGCTTGAATTCAAGGGAACATTAACAAGCCAATGAAAGCAAACTTTGGTGTCCCAGGGCTACCATTCACTATGGAGCAGACTCATCTGCTTTGACAACCATACTGCCTCTGGGGTATTGGGTGATGTTAAAGAGATCACCTTGGAGAGGCTGTGCCAGTGAGTATCCACAGGGGTCCCGTTTTTTGACTGCTCTTCTGCCGACTCAGCAGAACCCGAAGCAGTCATCTGGAAGAGACTGGGCATGCCAGCCAACCAGGTCGGTGAGGGGGGGAATGGTTTGGAAAGTGTTCAGCATGGATTACAGCTCAGCAAAAGCAGTCACATCTCCACTGCAGCCAAGAACTGGAGCAGCAGCTTCCCGAATACTGCAGGGGTGGGAGCTGAAAGTTTTGCAGATGCTGAACACTCTAATTGGCTCGGCTGGCTGGAGCATCAACAGCCACATCCTCTGAATATTAACATGAGCCGGGCTATGTGCAAGTATGTGTGTTCCTAGGGGCCGGGAAGCACTGCAGAAAGAGTTTGAGTACACCACCCACCAAAACTTGTCCAAAGGCCACCACAGTTCATTGATCTAGATCACGTTTCATTTCGGAACTGCTCCCAGAAAAAAGGAGCAAGCTGTCTCATGGCTTGCTCGGAAACCCCTGCCACGCCAGAGGTAGAAAAGGCTCTTTAATGCTTGCAGTGGGGGTGATGAGGAGGGAGAAAACTCACACAGCTGTAGTTTGAATCCTGGCAATTTTAGTCTTTGGAGACAGTGAATGACCCGGTTATTTTTCTGTTTATGCAGTCAGTTTAGATGTCCCTCGGAAACCACTCAGGTTTTTGCTCAGCTGCCCCTGATGTTTGGCTTAGAGGGAGGAGACCTTCTCTTATTACAGCCTTTTCCAAATTAACCACCTTTGGAGAACCTCTCTGCATTGACCCCCTCAGCTGGGGAATCCATAGAAGGCTTCTATGGCATTGCAAAGGAAATTGGGACATGCTCCATAGCACATATAGTTTACAGGCAGCACTGGCCAAGCTTGTAGGGCCACCCTGTTGACCAATGAGCATTGAAATCATGCCTTAGAACATGTGCTATGGATTTCCTGTGGTTGTACATTGCCCAGGAACATCAGTTGGGTTGCCAGATCACCAGCTCTGAGATGTAGGGTTGCCAACTCTGGCCTGGGAAATTCCTGGAGATTTGGAGGCAATGCCTGTGGAGGGTGGAATTGGCAAAGGATTTCACCTGGAATCTGAGGCTGTCATTTTTTCCAGTAGAACTGAGATATGTAATCTAGAGATCAGTTGTTATTATGGGAGAACTCACCTGGAGGTTGGTAATTTTACCTGCAAGACTTATTTGCCTTTAAATTGGCCAGAGCACTAGGAGAGAGAAGAGGAGGTAGACTTAGAATCTTCATGAGCAGCACTGGAGGGCGTAGGGGGATTAATTTATATTGTTTATTTATTTTTCAGTATTCTTTGCCTTTTGTGAATCACAGAAACAACATGCTAAAAATATAACATGTTGCATGTATGCATTTTAACTTCAGCAGCCTGTTCTGTTCTTCAAAAACCTGCAGAACTTGTTTGACAACAATGGGGCAAAATAAATATGTCACAGTGTGTGTTTGTGTGTGTGAGCATGAGAGAGAGAATGTTTCTATCACCCTTGCAACTACTGAAACAAAGTTTCAGTCCAGTGGCAACATTAAGAGCAACAAAATTTTATTCAACGTATAAGCTTTTGTGTGTAAGCAAGTATCTGAAGAAGTGTGCTTGCACATTAAAGTTTAAACCTTGAATAAAAGTTTGTTGGTCTGCTGCTTCACACCAACATGCTACCCACCTGAATCTATCTTGAAACTGTCTATCTAATCAGTCCCTTCTGAATGCAACTAATGCCCCATTACTGAGTATAATAGCTGCTCTGTAGAATAGTTTCCTACACTAACATCCCAAGGAAACCTCTCAATCCAAAACTGAGGTCAATTTTTCCCTCTGCAGTCCTGTTCGTCACTTTGATTTATAGACAACATAGTCATATGGGAATCTCTTAAGTTTCATTCCAAGGCAAGGAGGGTTTTTAGAACATGACTTTTTTTCAAAAGGAAAAGCTCATGGCTTTAAGTCTCATTCATTCTCCTTTTGTGTGGCTTGTAAGATTTATAGTCCTCAGATTGAATTTCTCCACTTGTCTGGGGAAACGTGACAGTAGGAGGGTTCCGATTCCTTCTGCTCCGGCTTGAAGGTCTGTCCCCTTCTTCATTTTTGGCAAATGGTAATACTACTGGATCACTGAGGCTAACCCACACCCTGTTTCTATGCTTTAAGGTGCTCTTGGTGATTGTACAAATATATGCAGATTTGGTGAATGCTGCCTACAGTTACTCCAGCTGCATGTTTATGGTTGCTTCCACTTTGGGGACCACTCCCCATCATGCTGTCATTGCTGCCTGTAAATGCAGAGGTATTTGCAGCAGCCATTAAGGGTCAAAATGGTGACGTTCTCAGTAGAATCAGCCTGTGGTCCACCATTTTCTCTCCCTTTCATCAGACCCCTTTGCCAGATTTTTTTTTAAAAAAATGGTAGTAGTTATATCACCGTAGGTCAATGTCTCTGCATCAATATATCTACCACTGATTCTTTTTTAAATCCTGCTGGTGTTTTAAGGGGGGTGAGAATTGTGGATGTAAGGGGATACACACACAAAATGGTACTGAAAATGCACATCTCCCTATCCACACAGGGGCCAAACCACGCTATAAGCATGAGTATTCCAGAAACAGGTTTGAAGGGAAATGTGCTGAGGCAGGGAAGACTGTGTGAATGACTGCACAATAATATCATGCAGAAGCAAAGCAAACATTGCAGTTTGGGTGGAATGCAGAGCTGTACTATTTTCTTGTTCCTCTTGCCCATTTCTGATACCTAAGTGAGCTAGATTGGGGGAAAGTACCTAAAGCAGAATGTTGCAAGTAGATAAGGAGGCAGGAGGAGAAGGTTCAGCTTCCTTTAACCATTTGTCCCTTTTGATGTAAAAATCAGACACCCTTTCATGGATACAGCAGGCACATGAATAAATCCATATGACAGTCACATCTGGCTCCATTTTCTGGTCTGCAACTAATTATTGGAAGATTATTTCTGTAGTGCATTTTTATTTGTTCTTCCTCCAGTGAGCTCAGGGTGGCGTATTAGTTTCTCTCCTGCTCTCTTTTATCCCTTGCAATGTGCAAACGATATGGCGGGGGTGTCTTTCTCTAGAGCCTGTTTAACTGACTGTCATGCCCTGCCTCTCCTCTGTCTCTTATTAGTTGGTGACTTACTGATGGGATTTGCCAAAGGAGTCCCCAGATGCTGATTTTGACAGCTTCTGTGCATGCCTTCTTTCTTGCTAACCTGGTGTTATTAAAGGTGTGGGCAGGATGAATAGGCTGCCAATCAGCAGCTTTGTATACTGGTGGCAGTTCCTAGATATTTGGTAACTGATTTCTTGGCAGTCCTAGAGACATAAGTGGAACCAAAGTCTAAGGTATGTTCATGGGCACAGAAGTTCCCTTTCATTACAAATTGGTGTGCATTTGTGCATGGAATTTGCCAGTCTGCTGCCCAAAGTGGCCCCAAGGGTTTCAGCTCCCTAAGTCAGCTGCCAACCGGGCACCTCCTCACCATAGCTTGGGTACATGCAGAGTTATTGAGCCCTGAGCTGATTCCACTGCACCCCATGCCAGGCACATATGGACCCAGGTGGCAAGGACTTGCTGCCTGCTGCAGCCCTAAGAGCTGGATGGGTGTGCTGCCAAGTGCCAGCCACCTAACTCTTCTTTACTCCTACCCTGCTTTGTGGGGGCAGGGGAAAGCAAACCAGGTGATCAGGCCTTGGCCAGAAAGTCATAAAATCTGGTGGCAGCACTAAAGCTTGGGGTACCACTCCGGATTGCCCCTTGCAGCCTCTGGCATCCCCCCATCCTTCTGGTGCTCTAAGTAATTGCCTCAGTCTGCTTAACTGGTAGCCTAATGGGCAGCCTAGGCCTGAGGTTGCCCAACACACCTCTCCAAAAATCTTCAAAGTTGTTTCCCAAAGGATCCTGGGAACTTCTTGCTGCCCAGAATACATAAGCCCAACACATTCTTACGTAATTTATAGCCCTTTCTCCTTGCTGTGTTACAGTGCCGTCTGTTAAAGAGGACATGCCGCTTTTAAAGGGTTGGATTTATCGACTTGCAACTCTGCCTGCAAGAAATGTTGCTTTGATGACCCACCGGATCAAAGTTAAAGGATTGTGTTTATTGTATCTGCTTTCACACTGAAAATGGAATTGTATATCTCTCAGGTCGTAAAACTGAAATATGGCTCTTTGAAAGAGTTTCTTGTACTGTGCTTTGTCTTGGGATTTCAGCAGCTGACCTTATAAAGCGCAGAATGAGCAACAAAAGCCAATTCTGAGTGTCACTGGAAGAAAATTAATGAAGCTACAGAACATTGATCAGAAAGGCATGCCGGTGACACAAACCACATCCAGCCTGAATCCTCTGAGCTTGCACATGTGCAACCTTCCCTACGCATGGCAGAGGAGCAGGCTTCCTTGTGCTGTCTCTAATCCTGGTTTGTGCCTTGTCTTTTTGTAAAATAACATGGGGAGCTGAGTTTCAATTGGTTCAGCCATGCAGGGATGCATGAGTTAAACTCTTGTGGCTTCAGTCCCAGTCAGGGGCCTGCATAGCTATAATTTGTCTTTAATAGAAAGCCATTAGAGTTGGACCCTCAGAAACCACAGGCAAGCCAGTTTCTCTAGATATTACATTGTTTCCAGGTATGCTATATACCTTGTCAGAACACCTGCTGGGAGATCCATGTTGAAAATTCTTAGGCCTATGGCGGTCTAATTTAGACTGGGGCAGTGGGAAAAGGGGCTTATACCTTCCCTAGGGTTGCCTCCAGGTGGGTCCTGGAGTTCTCCCACAACTGCAGCTGATCTCCAGATTCCAGAGGTCAGTTTCTCTTGAGGAAATGGTAGCTCTGGAAAGTGGATTTTATAGAATAACATCTCTGATGAGTTCCCTCCCCACCAGGGCTACCAGATCTCCAGCTATGGTGGGGCACCTCTACCTCTCTTACCACTCCTGTTTCTTCAGATAGCAGGATAATTTTTAAAGAATAGTCAGCGTCATGCACAATGTGATATCACTTCCAGGGGAAATCCAGAAGTGATGTCACATAGCTTTAGGAACTGCTGGAAACACTATAGTTTTACCACAGTTTCTCGTGATTGCTAGAGTGCGGTGACATCTAGTTTTCCCCAGATGTGAAGTCACCCTTTGTGCGATGCTGATGTCCCCAACTTCCTCACCCCCCATTTCCCAGCAGTTCTCAGCCATCGCCTGGCAACTCCTCACCCCAAATGCTGCTCTTCCCAGGCACCTCCTCTAAATCACCAGGAATTCATTAAGCCAGATTTAGCAGCCTTAACCTTCACCAATGCTATTTTCTGAGTTGAAATTCCCCAGGGGTAGGGATGTCAATTCCGGACTGAGCAATTCCTTGAAATATAGGGCAGGATAGCCTGGGGAGGGCAGAGCTTGGGGAGAGAAGTGACCTCAGTAGGGTATAATGGCACTGATCAAGTCCATCCTCTGAAGCAGCCATTTTCTTCAAGGTCTGTTCTAAGTCCAGGAGAAACCCTGAGGAGTTGCTCCTTGCTTACTGGGGAAACGTATGCATGCTGATGGGCTATGAGTATATTCATGAGCTCCACAAAAAAGTTTTCACAGTGGGACAAATGTCCTAAGCAGCTTCTTAGGGGTCTTTCTGGTCCATATGCTATTTAAATATCACTGGAAGCTTCAAACACAGAATCCCAATTAAAAGTAAGAAAAGCATTGCTAGATTAGACCAGTGGTCCTTCTAGTTAAGCATCCTGTCTCACACAAGGGCCAAAGATGTCCCAGAAGCCCAACAGGGCATAGATGCCAAGGCTTTCCCCTGACTGCTGTCCAGTATTCAGAGATTTACTGTCAGACACAGAGTTTAAAAGTTGCTGGAAATATTACAAAACTATACATGCATTGCTCTGAGCACTCTGAAGTGCTATATCCATAGTAATGAGCACTTAAGGCAGAAAAGAAGCATTTTGGCCAACACAGGCCAAATGTATTTGCATTATAACCTCACTGAAGCCAGGAACATTTCCATGAAGGCACGGGATACATATTGCATGCAGAGGGTTTTCCAGACATGTTTGCCAAATACTGCTTTGTGCCTTTGACGGTTGGGGGGAGCATCCTACAGTGAAGAATAGGAAGAAGTGGGGTTTACCCTTCCCTTTCCCATGCTTTCTCTTGCCATCACTTGAACACATGAAGCTGCCTTGTAGTTAGCCCTATTCACAAGTTACAGTGATTGCACATACAATCCAGGTACTAGATAGACTTGATTTTTCTTTACACACGCATTAAGTAATTCTCATATTACATTCAATGTACAGCTGTTAGGTTTTTTGAGTGTTACAGGACTACTGCTCTGATCTGAATAGCCCAGGACAGCACAATCTCCTCAGATCTCAGAAGCTAAGCAGGGTCAGCCCTGGTCAGTATTTGTAAGGGAGACCACCAAGGAACACCAATGGCAAACCTCCTCTGAACGTCTCTTGCCTTGAAACCTCACAGGGTCACCATATGTCAGCTGTGACTTGATGGCAAAAACAATGACAACAAAAGTTGAATGGGTGATACATTGCTGGTCAATTGACCATAATAAATTGGTAAATGGGTGATACAAACCCTGCATTTACCCAGGTACTGGTCTCCAGTTTCATTTGTAAAGTACATTTGGTGCCTCTTAAATGTAACAGCCAATATGCATATAGGCAATGCAAATGCAGGATATGTGCACATTGGCTGTAACATGTGAACAGGACCACTGAATTACACCAGTGGCCTATCAAGGTCAGGACTGCCCACTCAGACTAGTAGCAGCAGCTCTCCAAGGTCTCCAGTAGCATTGTGTAGTGGTTAAGAGCAGCAGGCTGTAATCTGGAGCACTGGGTTTGATTCCACACATGCAGCCAACTGGGTAACCTTGAGAGTCACAGTTCTCTCAGAACTCTCCAAGTCCCACCTACCTCACAACATGCCTTTTGTGGGGAGAGGAAGGGAAGGCAATTGTAAACTACTTTGAGGCTCCTTAAGGCAGAGAAAGCATAGTATAAAAACTTACTCTTCTTCAGGTACTGGTCTTTCACATCACCTGATCCTTTTAAAAGGAGGTGTTGAGGGCTTGAACCCAGGACCTTCTGCAGGCAAAGCAGATGCTCTACCACTGAACCACAGATATGCTGATCTTTTTTCTCCCAGGCAGGCTCTACATGGCCACAAAATGTCTTGAGCAAGGTCTCTGGCAGAAAACCAGGGGAAGTTACTCACCCAAAGATAGGGTTTGGAAGGGAAACTTATCACTCAGGATTGGCAGCCAATTCAACACAAAACTAACTTGACTTGGAATCATAATTCATACATGTTTGTTGACGACAGCTGCTGTAGCTGACTGCCCTTATCGGCATTTGCAAGTCAGGCAAGTTGCTGTCTGTTTCTCCCCAACATGCCCAGTGATTTCTCTTTCACAGGCCTCGTCTGGGAAGTACAGCTCTCTTGTTGATCCTCTACCCATTATTACCATAATGAACTTCAGGTAGGGCACATTCATAACCGTTTGCATCAGATGCCAAAGACGAAAGAAGACTTGTGGCCAAACTGCCTCTGATTACTAAACTTCCGTGATTGGAAAGCCAGATGTGTAATTTGGCTTTTAAAAGCAGCTGTGGGGTGAAGCTGGATTGGGACCATGGTGCTGGAGAAGGGGAGGATTAACTCTTGTCTCCCCGTCCATGCACAGTTCCCTAATGAAAAATGTCCCGCTAGATAGCTTGAGGTCCCAGTATGGGGGCAAAAAGACAGGTGCCTGTGTTTGTTGTATTTTCTTCATTTATAGCCCACCTGTCTCACTGAGACTCAAGGTGGATTATCAACAGCATAAGATATCCAATAGCCAATGCACTAAGAATAGAATTACAGAATTAGGAAAATGATGGGTGGGAGGGACCCTGTCCAAGGTATGACAGACCAGAATGCAGAAAGTGGGTTACAAAAGAAAAAGATAGTGCAGTGCTTGCCTCTTCTTTTTTTCCATACTAGAGTCTTTAAAAGCTTTGGTTTTTTGTTAGAGGAATTGTGTACAGGCAAAGAATTTATTTCCACTCTCCTTCCCATGTGCCTTGGCCCTGATCCAGGCTGGGGCTCCCCTGCAGAGTTTTAGGGCCAAATTGCACATCTGGTGTTCCAGTTGCCAAACTCCAGGGTAGCTGGGCCCTAAAATGTAACTGTATATTCATCCTCTTTCTGGGACCTCAACTGACTCCTTTTAACTATTGTAAACTGCTCTTAATTTGAGGCGGGGGGTGTCTTGTCCCTGAGGAGTTTATAATGTAAATTTTTATCACTGGATAAAAATCCAGTGTTAGGCAAATTCAGGAGAAGTCCACCCACTGTTATGATGATGTTGTGTGTGCCAAGTCAAGACAGCACACTATGCATGGGATGCTGGAGACAAACTGTGGCAAAGCACTGTTACCTTCTTGTACAGCTTGTGGGCTTCCCAGAAGAAATGGGAAGCTAGAATATATCTTTGACCTTACCTTTTGGCAGTTTTTTTAGATGGTGCTTAATCCTTTCTTTGCCTACTACTTACTTTCCTACGAGGTTCCAGAACCATGTTTGTAATAGAAGTGCAAGTCTGGAACACTTTAATGGAAGAAAATGTGGCAGTCGGAAGAAAGTTTAAGTACCTTCTGGTAAAAGAAACAGGACCCAGGCTTTGAAGAGATGTATTGGAGGCAGAAGATGTAGTTCCATACTCTGGATTCAGTCCAGCACAAGAATCATGAGAAGACCATGCAAAGATTGCTGATCTTTCCAGGAATCATTTCTAACCTTGGGAAAGTTTATTCTTGGGGCAGCAGGACCTGCAAAGAGTAATAACCATGCAAGCTGGGTGGCTGCAAGGCGAAAGGGGCAAAATAACTCCCTCCTCTTCCCTCAACAGAGTTGTACTGATGCAAAAAGCAGGAGGCACCAATTTCATCTGCAGCAGCCCTATTCCAGGTGACTATTAGACTATATGGATCCCACCTAGGGCTGCCAATCCCCAGTTGGAGGCAGAGAATCCCCCAGTTTGGAGGCCCTTCCCCTGCTTCAAGGTCATCGCAAAGCCAGGGGGGGAGGAAACTGTCTGCTGGGCATTCCATTATACCCTATGGAGACCAATTCCCATAGGGTATAATGAAAAATTGATCCGTGGGTATCCGGGGCTCTGGGGGGGCTGTTTTTTGAGGTAGAGGTAACAAACTTTCAGCACAGCATCTGGTACCTCTCCTCAAAACATCCTCCAGGTTTCAAAAATATTGGACCAGGGGGTCCAATTCTATGAGCCCCAAAAGAAGGTGCCTCTATCCTTTATTATTCAAAATGGAGGGAAGGCATTTAAATGGCACATGGTCCCTTTAAATGTGATGCTCAGAACTCCCTTCAGAGTTCAGTCGTCCTTGTCACACCCTTGCTCCTGGCTCCATCCCCAAAGTCCCCAGATATTTCTTGAGTCAGACCTGGCAACCCTAGTCCCACCTCTTCAGGACAAAACTTCCTGGGATCAGAAAGGACTGCTGGGAGAAGGAGAAAGGTGAGATCAACAGTCAACACCTTCTGTTGAAAAATCAGGGGTCCAACCCTCTGTTTCTACTGGGGATGAGGATTATGAAAAACGGCCCCAAAATATTAAGGAGGGTTTAAAGACAGGAATAAGGAATCTCTTGGTAAATTGATATTAACTGAGCAAGGAACCACAAAGAAGTGTCATTACTTGGTGGATACAGAATATTTCTTCCTCCAGTACCTGTCTCTTCATTCTTAACGGCATCAGTTGCTGTGACCTGCTTCCTTTGTAGTGACAGTTGCTTGTTCCCTAATTTGCAAAGTCCATGCCATTTGTTCTCATGATGACTTGCTGATGAGCATCAGATGAGGTAGCATGACATTATCTGGAAATGAAATGCAAGGAGGACTTGGAAGTTGAGGTGAGTCTGTAAATCCACCTGACAAAGCAACAAAAAAGAGTCATTTGGATCAGCAATAGTTGTATTAAACAGGTACCCAAGGGTTTGTATTATGTTATCAAAGCTTCATTTTGTAATCATAAGATAATAACCCCTCGCTACATAAACTCTGGGATGTTTTGGGGAACTACATACTTAGGAAAAGCAGAAAAAATTGCTCTCTGAGAATATATCACTTTAGAATGCAGGTGGAGGAATTTAACCACTGTTATGTTCTTGTTTCGCAAATGTTACCTATCCATGATAAACATGTCTGGCAAAAAAAAATCCTTTTTAATATTTGTTCTGAGCTGCTAGCTAGCTCTGTTAAAGATATTTTTCAATGTGAGAAAGCAGTCTAATGTGCACTTCCGCCATCTGCAAGCAGAAATGACACAGTCCAAAGAGGACAGTATCCAAACATGTAGACTGGCTCTTGGCCATGCAGCTTTGCTTCTTATCTTTGTTTATTCTGTAGGCTTTTTCCCTAGGGGAAAGGAGTTGTCAGAGTTTTGTTACACCCTGGTATAATGACACCCCCCCCCCCAGTGGAACGGTGAATTCTGCAGAACTCTGCTAATCAGTGGACATGTACAGTGTTGTGATTCCAGCTGGATTATGGACTTGACTACTAATCAACAAGGAGACTGAACTGGGCCCGGAGGATTCTGTTTTCTCTTCCTCAAGTTTAAGGTTATAAACTATATTCAGCCTTGCAATGGGCCACAAAAGGTACTGCTCAACAAAATATTTTGCTAGCATCCTGCGGCCTGCCTATACAAATCAGCTATGTGTGTCTTGACAGTGGCAAATAAAGTATCAGGTCCCTTCTAATTTACAAAGCCCTGATCACCTAGAGGCTATTCTCATCCATCCCAGGTGAGTATCTAGTCTCAAACCTGTATTCTTCTGGGTTAAATTGTCTTTTCTTTAAAGAAGAGGCATGGGCAAAGAGATTAAAGTGGTTATGCTCTATGGACATGATTTATTTATGATATTTTTATTCTGCCTTTTGACTAACACACATTCCCCAGAGCTGAAGGATTGGGAAAACATGATCTGCAGTACCTGAAAGAGTTGGTCCCCCTTCACCCCATTTTCTTTGCAAAGCTCAAAACCACTTAGTTTGCCTCTTATCTAAGCCCTGCACTTCATAATATGCTTCTGTTTGTTCTAACGCTAGGGTCATTTGCCTCCTGATTCCTTCTGACATACTCCATTCATGGAACAACTCCACTCCTTTTGGCCACGTTGCTTCCAAATGCAACCTTTTTCCTTGTTGACCCCTATTAAGCATCTCTTTACATCATGGGACCAAATGGAATCCAGGCTGTTTCCTTGGCAGCCGGAGCAGAGGGAAGAAGGGCTTTTGCACCTTGTGAATAATGCATCAGTTTGTACTTGTCAGAGTCTGACAACACCGCAGGCTAGTTCATATTACTTACAAGTTCACTGAACTTGCTGTTGCTCGATTAGTGAGTATTCCCAAGAGCTAGAATTGTGACGCCTCTTTTCTACAGGAATAATCTTTTCTTTGCAAAGTAGTTAGGATCCATTTCCTTCTATTATTTGCCCTGGGAGATTTTAATGTGTTACTAACCACCAGGGACTCTTCTGTCCTTGGCATGCTTTCCAGCAAAGTCCAAGCAAATGTTTTGCAGCAAATAGAGAAATGGGGCAATGTGAGAGCCTTCTCAGCACCATCTTCATCCCCACAGATACCTTCTGCCAGCAGCAAGGCCAGATGGGAAAAGAAGAAACAACCAGTTCAGATCTTCATCCTCAAAGGTACTTTCTACAAGCAGCAAGGCCAGTTAGGGATGGGCACGAACCGGCTCACAAACTAAAATTCATAACAAATTTTGGGCGGTTCATGGTTTGCAGAGTGAAGTTTGCAGCAGGTCAATCAGCAAGAATAGTTCATGAACTTTCAAACTGTTTGTGGTCTGTGAACAGACACATTTACAAACATTGTCTCTTCTCAATCTAAATGTTTACCAAACTTCAAAGCAATTGTGTGGGGGGGCAGAACTTGGAGGGCATATAGAGGAGCACCTGGGGAAGGTCCCCAGCAACTTTGACGTTGCTACCTTATACAGGATTTGTTCTATACTCTCCTGAACCTGCGCCTGTCATTTCCCCAGATAGCACATACCTGGGGGACCTTCTTTGGGGGGCTGTGAAATGAGTACTCAGCTTGCTGGGGGTAAAATGTAGATGACCAGGGAAGGCAATGGCGAATCTGTAATGAAAAGTCCGCCAAGAAAATGCGATGTGACATCACCCCATGGGTAAGTAATGACTCAGTGTTTGCACAGGGGACTACATTTACCTTTATCTCAGACTCCATAAATCCAACCTTCACCAAACTTGGAGGGCAGGTAGTCAGCTGAAGACCCCCTGCGAGTTTGTGTCTCTAGCATGCTGTCTCTACCATATAATGAACCAAACCTGTTTGTTTGGCAGCTGAAAGTTTGTGACGGCTTGTGAACTGGTCCTACTGCAAACCATTAATCGAACCACATTTTCCCAGTTTGTGACCATTCCTAGCAACCAGACCAGTAGTTCGGCTGGAGTGGACTGAGAAGTTAAAAAGGCCCAGCAAGAAACCAATCCGAACAACCTCTACATAATATAATCTAGCACTATGAAAGCCCACCCCAGCCAGCGGCACCTATGATGTGCACAGGGTTGCCAACATCCAAGTAGAAAAAGAGACTGGATTTATACCTTGCCCTTCACTCGGGAGTCCCAGATGGCTTACAATTTCCTTCCTTTCCTCTCCCCGCAACAGACACCCCTGTGAGGTAGGTGGGGCTGAGAGAGCTCTGAGAGAACTGTGACTGACCCAAGGTCACCCAGCTGCCTGCATGTGGAAGAGTGGGGAATCAAACCTGGTTCTCTAAATTAGAGTCTGCCACTCTGAACCACTACACCAAACGGGTTCTCAAGTAGGGCCTGGAGATATCCCAGAATTACAACCAGACTACAGAGATCAGTTCCTCTGCTAGGGTTGCCAGCCTCCAGGTGGGGCCTGAAGATCTCCTTGTTTTACAACTGATCTTCAGCCAGCAGAGATCAGCTCCTCTGGAGAAAATGTGTGCTGCTTGAAGGACACTTGGTGTAATTAGTAGACTGATCAAAGCCACCAAGTAATACACCGTCTTTCAGTTTGCAAAAAAAATATATTACAAGGACTGTGTACAACACATAATAAACAATACAATAATGATAGAGGCTGGCGGTTCTAGGGCCTTTTAAAAGGGTTTATGTTACTTTAAAAGGCCCTAGCATCACCGGCCTCAATCATTATTGTATTGTTTATTATGTGTTGTACACAATCCTTGTAATATTTTATTTTTGCAAACTGAAAGACGGTGCATTACTTGGTGGCTTTGATCAGTCTCCTGGAGAAAATGGCTGCTTTGAAGGGTGGACTCTATGGCATTGTACCATGAGGCTCCTCCCCTCCCCAAACCCCACCCTCCCCCAGCTCCACCCCCAAAGTTTCTAGGTATTTTTCCAACACAGACTTGGCAATGCTATCCCTTGCAGAAAATGGCAGCTTCAGAGGGCGGACTCTGACATTGTACTCTGCTGAGGCCCATCCCATCCCCTTCCTCAACTCCAACCTGCCCAGGCTCCACTCCCCTAATCTCCAGGAATTTCCCAACCCAGAGTTAACAACCCTATTCCTCCTCTGCCTCCTTCAATGGTGACAGTGCAGGAGGAGGCAAGTGGTGATTCCGCAGTGAGTTCATGGCAGAGGCGAGATTTGAACTAGCTAGGCACAGAGTTGCTGAGGTGGGGCCTGGACATCTCCCACAATTAGTAACAAATTCCAGACTACAAATATCACTTCTGGAAGGAACCATCTGCTTTGGAGGGTGGACTCTACGGCATTATACCCACGGATGTCCCTCCCCCAAACCCGCCTTTCCAAGCTCCACCCCCAAATCTCCAGGAATTCTTCACCCTAAAGCTGGTAACTCTACGGTACTTGGTTGCACATCTTGCTCCTCCAGATGTTCCTAAACTTTTTGCATTATCTTGGAGGCACATTTAGTCTTCATCAGAAATAGTTTCAGTTTTATTAAGTATTTCCCATCCCTCCTTTTATTATTTTTGTCCCTCTGATCAGAAGGAGGCAAACTCAGATCAATGACTTAAGAGTAGACACAGCAGGTTAACTTCTGAAGGGGCACATAATTCTACTGTCTTTCTGCATCAGCAGTGATTGAATAATCCAATCACGCCCTCCCAGTGCAGAGAAACATAAGAATTGGTTCCTCCCAGCAGAAACTGATTGGAAGAAAGCGAGAGCTGTGAATCATGCAGTTGTAGTGGGTAACCTCCTCTGTAGCAGAGCCTTTGATTATTTGAGTGACATATGATAATAGTTGTTCTTCTAGAGCACTTTTGTCTAGAGTTAGCACAGCAAGTTTCCAAAATGGCCTCCTAGTAACTGCTTTGTGCTGATGCTGTTGTCAAACATATCTGAGCAGACATTATTCCTATTCCTTTATTCTGTGCTTTGACATCAGCACAACAGGGCTGGGTGATATTCTCTGGAAAAGACATGGTAATATGCAGGAGGATTTGTTGGCTCACAAAGATAGTGCGTACTTGTGCTGGTTTTTTTATAGCCTCTTTCTGTCCTGCAGACCTCTAATTACTAATGCTCTCTGAGCAAGACCAACCCTCTCTTTGGTTAGGGTGAGGTGGTTTATCCAGTGGAAGATTTTATAGCACCGATAAAGGACAGTATATTTGTCAGTTACTTAATGTACAAACTGGGGACCTGCAAGACTTGTGGTGGAGCAAAATCACATGCTCCTACACTGGCCCCCATGTTCTCAATCTTCACAGCCCTATCTCTTCCCCTTGCTTTCCACTCTTTCTGTGTTCATAGCACTTCCTCTACTCTCTCTCACCAACACAGCTGCTGCTGTTTCTCCTAAACCTTCCATCATGCCAAAGTTGCTTAGGTTTAGCCTTCACTGCATAAATTGCTTGGCAACCCTGTAATACTATCTGTGATCTCACAAGATTTCATGAGATCTCAGCATTCTCTGGATTTGTGTTTTGTTTAACCCCTCATTTTGTTTCTACATTGTCAGGGATTTCTGCAAATCTGTGTATCCCCAAAATGTGTAGGAAAAAAGCATCTCTGAACACAGAACCACTGTGCGAATTTTTTGATCCACATTCTAGGGCCATTATTCAGAATTCATATTAAGATGGGGGAATCCACTTTTCCTTCCTTCCCTCCCCTACTTCCTTCTCTCCTTCCCATCCACAAGCTATAGGGTTGCCAAGTCTTACATTAGCTGTGGTGGGGGAGTCCTCTTGCACGTGCAGAGCACACATAGCATGATGATGTCATCTGGAAGTGATGTTATCACACCGGGCACATTGTGCAGGGAACACTCTAGCATTTGAGGTAATAAGAGTTTTTACCACAAATGCTAGAGCATCCCCACACAATGTGCCCGGTGCAACGACATCACTTCCAGGTGATATCTGGGCACATTGAGCAACAACAGCACTCCTTGGGGATGGGGATCTCCCCCATGGCTTGCTCCATGCCAATGCTTTGGGAGCCCCCAAACCAGGGGAAAACCCGTCCCCAACAGGAACTTGGCAGCCCTAACCAGCCAACATACCTTGGAGGACCCAGAGTGGCATATGTCATTCTCCTCTCATCTTCTTTTTATCCTTTCAACAACCCATTTAGTTGTTAGGTTGAGAATGTGTCAGTGGTCCAAGTTCACCCAGCGAGCCTCCACAGCAGAGTAGTAATATCAGCCTGGTTCTCCCACATCAGGTCTGAGACTCTAACCACTACACCACACTGGCTTTTGTGGAGTGGCTGCTATTGAACAGCAGCAACCAGCAGCTGAGCGTGGGTGAGTCAAAGAACTCAGGTGTCAGCAAGTCATCCAATGTTTGCTGTTGGGCCTGGCCCTGGTGTGTCCTCCCTCAAAGGACTAAAAAGTCTTGGAAAGGGCCCTGTCCCCACCTTTTAGTGATGGAAACCAGGGCTTGAAGGCTGACAATACTGTTTTGGTTACCTAGCAATGGCCACCTGAGGGCATTCCTTTCTTGAAGTTACAGGCTTCTATTATTTTGGGGGATCTCCCCCCCTCAAATATTTATTTTAGGTTTTTCTGAATGTTTGGAACACACGCCCTCCCCCCTTGACTTGCCCTAAGAATTTGCCCTAAGAGCTTAAGGATTGCAACACAAGATGTTGCTGTTCATATTAAAATTGTTTAAAACCATTCTTCATTCTGGTAGTCTTGTCTGTGGAACATAAGATCAGACTAATAAGTCTATCCAGTCCAGTATTCTTTCTCGCACCGTGCCCAACCAATTCCTCTGGACAGCCAACAAGAAAGCATTCCTTTTTAAAAGAAAAGCATCCAGAATGGATGCTGAAATGTCATCTCAGGTGAAGCATTAAGTGAGTTTGTGTGTGTGGGGGGGTCCCCCTTAACCACTAAACATCTGAGGAACACAGAAGGACAAAAGGGTTCCATTTATGTTGGGGATGGCAATAGGGTTGTGGATGGAAAGGGAAAGATTTTAAGCATCCCTGAATACAACAGTCTTCTCCCAGTGTTCTGACTTTCACAGAAGCAAGAGGTGGTATGCAGACACACCTTTAATTCTGCTAGTGTTTATTTTTAATCTGGTGTGGTAAACACTTGGAACCAGAAATATGCTGAGGTTCACCACTGCAGGAGGAAGGGGGAAAGTGTTCGTTACATGCCTGTGGACCTTTAAAAATCTGAAAGTCTTTCAGTCCCACCCTCTGCAACCCTAGGAGATTGTGTAAAATCAGCGTGCTTAGAACTACATATGTTGAGCATAGGGAAACAGGTCAACATCCCAACAATCTGTTAAAAGGGCATCATTCTCCCTGCAGTGCTATAATGAACACAAGAAGGTGCCTTACACTGACTCAGACCATTGGTCTATCTAGGTCATTATTGTATGACTGGCATCAGCTATCCAGGGGTTTTAGGTAAAAAAACAGGTCTTGGATTCAGTGGGAGCTCACAGGAGCACAGCTCCTGCACCTTTCTGAGAGTTCCACTTCCTCCTTCCCACCTTGTCCATTGAATAGTAGGTGCAGCTGCATAACAATCCCTGGATGAGCTCCACCACCAATTTTTCTACAAAATGACCCCTGGGTCTTTTACAATACCTACCTACCACCTGATCCTTTCAGCTGGAGATGCCAGGGGCTGAACCCAGGACTTTTACAAGCAAAATATGCTGTGGCACTGAGCCAAATCCCTTTTGCAACCACACCCCCTAAATGCATCCTTGAAGATGCCCCACTAGTTGCAGAAAAGTCAGGCAATTCTTCCCAGCTCTTTCAACAATTTGTCTCCAACCTCCAATAGCTAAGGGATAGCAATAGTTACCAGTCGTTCGTTTTAAAAAAAATATTTTCTAGCTAGCTGGATCCATTTTGAGGAAGCTAAACAAAAGCCAATCTATGGTTTCCTCTTTGTTTAACACAACTCAAGAGCATTTCCATTCACATGAGTAAAATATGCTGTGCCTTCAAGTGCTTTATTATTATTGATTTATTATATTACGTTTGTGCATTCCATAGCACAGTCAATAATATCCTTTCTATGGCTGGAGCAAAACCAGTCTAAGCTTGGACAATATATATTGATGGGAGACCTTTCAGTAACTCATGTACCCCTCCCCGAGCTTCATGGACAAAGTACAGAATCATAATAACTATCTTTCCTTTCTGGGCAGAACTGCAAATGATTAGGAAGAGAAGTAAAGTTGTCCTCCCCCCGCTTTCCTTTTTGTCACTTGCCCATCATAGTCGCTTCCCTGTCTCATGTCAAGGTCCTTGTGGTGCTAAAAATTGACAGGAGTCTGAGCAATAATTGGAAACCACAGGAAATAACTACATTTCCCCCACTGTCTGACTCCTTTCCTACCCCTTAAACCAGTGAAAAACAGGCAGTGATACAGATACTCTGAGCTGCCATTTGTTAAATAGCCAAAACTGGAGGAGAAATTCCGAATGTGAGATGCAAGGACATTTCCCACATTTCTTCCCAATGCTGGATGATTTTCCAGCTGCAGAAGACAGAAAAGTGTCATGGTGGAAACAGAGAGCGCTCACGGAAACACGGAGTTCTCATCTGCTTACTAATAATTATTATCTGATTGTTATTACTATTGGTGTTTCACCATTTTGCTCCTTTTCAGTAATGAAACTACTTGTGGGCTAAAAATTTGTGGTAGGGTATGAACCTCCGTGAGTCACTGCTCACTTCTTCAGATATTTCTTCAGTGGCTCCCAAAAGCTCATACCCAGCCACAAACTTGTTATGGTGCTACTACCATGGCTACCCATCTCAGTCTACTTATAGGCTGCTTGCATTGGGCTCACAATGCTAGGAGGAAGTGTTGTGAAAACAAAGCTTCTGTTTTTCCTCCTATGTTTTTCTTTCAGGCTCTTGTTTCAGAAATAAGAGGAGGAAAATATATTATAGATAAAGGAGAGGTCTTTCATGTAGCTATAGAGAGTGAAGAGAGAAACCAAGTTGTGTTGATCATAGGTGAAAATCAAAATATACTCCCTTTAAAAGCAACTGTATGCCTTTTCTTCATTCCATTCTCTCTGGTTTTTCTTTTTTACCTTTTAACATTTTTAATAAAATGTATATTTTAAAAAGAAATCATAAACTTTTATTTATACCCCGCCCTCCCCGCCTAGGCAGGCTCAGGGCGGCTAACAAGACATGTTAGCAGGGGGGTTTTTTCTGGAGAGGTGCCCACACTTTCAAGAGGGAAATGAAGGAGAAACACATGGGTGCCCCTCATAAACTTTTATTTATTTTTAGAATTTTATTTCCACAAAGAAGTTCCAGAACCCCATTCTGCCACATTCCCCCAGAAAAAAAAGCCCGAGATAGTAAAGAGTAGAAAGAGATAGTAAAAAGTAGAAAAGGGGGGAAACATATTTAGTCTGCAGAAACTGGAGCCATTGTTTTGTATTCAGCTACTGACCTTCCTTGTTCTGTCCTCTCTGCCCTTATAGACCCATGGTCTTTGAATGCTTCTATTTTCTATTTGTACAAGAGCCTCCACTCCAGACTTGTAGGGACAGATAGATACAAATACTCAGTACTAATTATAGCCAAATAGGTAACCCAGGGAGCATTAAGGTATATCTGCACCAGCAGTCAAGGACTGTAGTTCAGATTTCATTTCCAGTATCCATCCTCATTCTGCATTTTTATTACTTGCTCTGCAAGCACTTAACATTAATACAGCACACTGCATCTTTGATGCAGGCCGACAGGGCTTTCATTGCCTCTTTGTACCAGCTAATAGTAGCATACATCAACTGCACCCAGCCCCTCATCATATCCCAAACAGGCCGCACTTTGAGGAAGTTTAGCAGTACATGCACCACGATGCTATGCTATGTAAGCTAGTGTGCTGTCATGACTGGAGTGTCAAACAAGAACTGGAGAGTCCTGGGTTCAAGTCTCCTGTCATGAAGTCATGTAGAATCCTGGCTCATCTCTCTCTCTCTCCCCCCAGCAAGCATAAACTACCTTACAGGGTAGTTTGTAGGGGAGAATTATGTGTTCCATCCACACCTACCTTGAGGCAGGGCAGGCTAAAATTAGAATGCATGCATGACTGGCCATCTGGACAACAATTTCATAGCATGCTTAGCAAAGCAGGGTTTGTAGACTGGTAGATATGCTCTCATCCTGGAGACTGACCTTGTCACAGTCACAGATATGCCAGCCTCCAGGTAGGACAGGGAATCCCCTGGAATTACAGCACATTTCCAGACTACAGAGATCAGTTCCCCTGAAGAAAACGGCAAACTTAGAGCTCCATCTCATACCCTCTTGAGACAGAATAAGCTTCTTTTGCATCAGAGGAATAGAAAACTGCAGCTAATGTGTAAAGTTCCTCTTTTGCCCTTTTCCTCTTTTGCATACCTTTCCCTTAGACTCCTTTTTCTTTCAGCAGCCACAGGTCTTCTACCCATTAACCTCTCTACCTATTCCTTGTCTTCAGTCTGCCTCCAAAAGGTACTGTGTGTCCCTAGAGGTTCTGAGAGATTTGAAACCCAGCCAAAAAAATCACCTCTTTCTTCTCTCATGGAGTGACCTTGGGCAATCTCTCTGCTTCTCAACCTCCTGCCTCACAGAATAGGACCACATGCAAATGTTGCAATGGCATCATCCATAGAGCTGTTGAGATGTCTATGAACAGTGCAGGTGTTCGTGCCAGCTCAGCCAATCTGTGTCAGAGGCTTCACTTGTACAAGCAATCTGGATAACAAAGCAACACTTTGTTTTAAAAAGTATCTGTTTTTATTCTGTCACCATCAGCTTTATCAGATGAGCTATTTTCTCCATAACTGCTAGTTGTAAAATTGCTGGTTTGTATGAATCTTAAAATCATGTTAAGATCTTTTTATAATCTAGTGATGCAAATCTGTGCTGCTACCAGTAAATCCCATGGATTTCATTGGTGCTTGTCCTCCTAGAGAGTTTAAGAGTGAGGCTTTCAGATGCAGCCCTCTGCACAGTTACCTGGGAGTAAGCACCACTGAACATGGTGGGATTAAGTTCTGGGTAAACGGATCTAGGACTGTGCTGTCAATCATGATTGAAGTGTGACTGTCTGGATGCAACACACCAATAATGTTGCCATTGGAACAGGAGAGAAAAATATCTGCTTCCTTTAATTACTAATGAGTAACTAAATGGGCAGTTGAAGGTTTTAATGGCATGAAGTTAAATAGCATCACCTGATAAATGCTTGCAGCTTGAAATGGTATTAGAGGGATAGTTCAAGAGTAAGTTTAAAAGCTGGCAACCTGACGGCGTCTGCACTGAGTACATAACATGCAGCATAAGAGGTTTTGTTAGCACATTTGTGGCTCTTTTTCAGGCCAGGTTAAATAAGTCCAGACCACAAATTAAAGGTGTCTAGTGAGTTCATTTTTCAATTATAGTGCCCATATAATTAGGGTGCCTTGCCCTACAATTGTATCCTCAAGGGAAAATACACAATACTTTTCTCCATGAAGAAAAATAAGCTCTGTGTGTTTTTTCCCTCCTGTTCCAGTAACCCTGCACCCCTCTACCTGCAGGTGGCACAAACTAAGAATGGGAGTGGTACAGACAGAAACAGACTAACATAGAGCTGGAAGATACCTCAAGGGTCATCTAGTCCAACCCCCTGCACAATGTGGGAATTCCTAGCTACTTCCCACACCCCGTGACCCCTGCTCTATGTCCAGAAGACAAAAAATCTCCAGGATCCCTGGGCTAATCTAGCCTAGAGGAAAATTCTTTCCTAACCCCGAACCACCTTTACCCTTGGCATATAAGATTGGGCCTCCAGAGCCATTGTTAGTGGAGTTCCCAGTGTGTTCATTTTTGAGGGTTTATTTCCTTCCCCAGGTCTCTAGAAGTTAAAAGAGCACTCCTGTGCAATTGTACTCCAGCCTAAACTTGTTAAAATCAGTGGACTTAGACTGAAGTAATTTTTGCATAGAATTGCACTTAAATCTCTGAATGAAGAACTAACCCCTAGTACAGTGACATGTAATGTTTACAGGTGCCATAGCACCTGTGGTTGTGTTACCTGGTGCCTACCTCCTTGCCCAAGCAAAGAGTCAGTTCGTCCTTCCTCACTGTAGCTGGAAGTACTTCAGAGGAATCCAGGAGACATCACCACCTTGTGTCCAGAGAGCTCCAGTTCAGAAACAGCTGACACAAACATCATTTGTGGCCCCAGCCACCAAGGCAGCTATTTCGTGATCAGCCATGTCCCTGGCAACCATTCTGTAATGGAGTCCAGCTGTCTGTCATCAACACCTGGGAGCTTTTAGAGGTGGGACACAGTGATGTCATGATGCAAGATAGAGAAGAAGAGTTGGTTTTTATGCCCTACTTGTTTTTACCTTAAGGACTCTCAAAGCAGCTTATAATCGCTTTCCCCTCCTCTCCCTACAACAGCCACTTTGTGACGTAGGTGGGGCTTAAAGAATTTTGAGAGAACTGTGACTGGCCCAAGGTCACCCAGCAGGTTTCATGTGGAAGAGTGAGAAATCTAACCTGGTTTTCCAGGTTGTCCACTGCTCTTAACCACTTCACCACATTGGCTGATGCTGTGATATCACATTTGGTTCTGTACCTGGAAAACACATCAAGGCATCACAATTTCCGAGGAAATTCCTAGAGCATCACCACTATGATGAAATGTGACTTTCATGTAATGCCACTTTCTGCTTCATTTTGCTGGTGCTGCTCCATCAAACAGCAATGGGATCCTGGTGGCACACTATACAAAGTAGCCATCCTCAGAATTTCAGAAGTGCTCATAGGATCAGTAAGTCTGGAGTACTCTGCTCTATTACATATCTCTGTAAAAGGAAACTAAGGCACCATGCCATACACAGCCTGCTACTTTACTCAGTGGGGAGGAAGCTCAGCAGGTATGTGATGCCCCAGTCTGCCCACTGAAGCTGCCATTTCTGCCAAATGGACTGATCTTGGTAGTTTGTAGATCATATCACTTGTAATTCCAGGCCCCACCTGGACCTTTGTGACACTAAGAATGTGCAACAGTGAGAGGTATTTGGCTCACAAAGTGATCCATAGTATAAGAATATGACTGTTACTAGTATCTCTCTCTTTTCATCTGTGAAATGGTGGAAAGTGCGGAGGGAAAAAGACCAGCTCTCTCCACAAGCAACTGCAGAGGGGTGATCAATCATGGTACAGGCCAGTACTTGCACTTCAGGAACAAAAGGGAAGGATTTGCTTTTCCCAGCTCTGTCTTGAATGTGGTTTGGCTACTGGAGGACTTTGTGCAAAACAGAACCAACAGGGTTACATCTGTGTCTGCAATTGTACAGGAGCAAACAAGACAGATAGTAGGTGCAGATATTTACTACCCCTCATTATGTAACAAAGCCAGATTTCTATTCCTTATAGCTAAGATGCGCTTGGAAGTATATGGGTGATGTCTGCAGGGATGTCTCAGGTCAAAGCAGTGGATGAAAAAAATTTCCAGTGGCTGAGGATAGTGTTTCAAAGTCTCAGTGTAGCTCTTTTTGCTAAATATAATGATTAGCGAAACCAGAATTAAAGCAAGAATGTTGCAATACCATTCTAGAATATCAGTGGAGTCCTAAACAGAGTTATACCCTTTTAAGATCATTGACCTCAATGGATTTAGAAGGGGACAACTCTGCTTAGGATTGTACTGTCAGTCATGCAGAAGAAGAGAGTTTATGCCAACTTTCTTAATCTGCAAAATTTAAAACTCTGCAGAACTCTTGCTTTTCATCAAACAGGCTTTGGAGCTGGGAGCAATGTTCCCTCTAAGCTGCAGAGTTTTGTGAGCAAAAATTCTACTTTGTGAGCTACTGGCATTAAAGTTGTGAGCTACTGCATAAATTATTGTGCTCTGGGGTCAATTTTCCTGAGCGAAGACAAAAACCTGTGAGGTGGAGGCTAAAAATCTGTGAGCTAGCTCACACTAACTCAGTTTAGAGGGAACACTGGCTAGGAGGTAGCCATACATGCCTTATCCAGTGCCAGCGAGTATAATGGTTAGAATGCCAGACTACGACCTGGAATGCCCACTTCAAGACCCCAGTCTGCCTGTGTTAGTCATTATCTCTCAGCCTATGTTACCCCACAGTGGTGCTGTAAAAATCCACATGGGAACCTTGAGCTCCTGGGGATGGGGGAGTGCAGTTTAAAAAATGAAGTATCCTCTAAGGCCTTGCTAGGGTTGCCAACTCAAGACTGGAAAATTCTTGGATATTTGGGGGGGGGGTGGAGCCAGGACAGAGTGGTGTTTAGGGAGGGATGGGACCTCAGTGGTGTATAATGTTACAGAGACCCTTCTCCAAAGCAGCCATTTGTTCCAAGGGAACTGAGCTCTGTTGTCTGGAGAGGAGTTGTAATTCTGAGAGATTTTCAGGCCCCACCTGGAGGTTGGCAATCGTAGGCCTTGCCCTCTTAGTACTTTTTGTCTCTGCAAGTGCCTGTAGGAACTCATCCTCATGAAAAAAAAATCTGTGCCAAAACGATGCAAACTCTGCTTGATCAAAAAGCTGAATTATGCAGTGTTCATATTTTGCAAATGGAGTTTACATGTGCTCTCTTCTTCTGCATAACTAATTCTATAACATGAGTATTTTTTAAACCATTGATTCTGATTTTAACTGGGCATGAGATTTGGGCAGGAGTTATGAAAGTCTAATATCTAATGCTTTGGCTTGAATGGCAACAGTCTGGGGTGGCTTCTGATGATAATAACTTAGTGGTGTCACCATCTGAGGTCAGCAGTGTCTTCTGAAAGAAAAAAACAGTCGCTGGATTCTCTTACAATATTTCCTGGGCTGGGCTTTGCCTCTTCAATTATTGGTCTCCATTTTGGCCCAAAGTTCCAGAGAGACTGCCAGTGGAATGTCAGTGGCTTGGACAGACTTTCCATAAACTCTGCAAATGGATTTTATCCTGTGGAATCAATTTCCACCATTTCAAGGGGGCGTGTGTGTGTGTGTGATACAGCTCTAAGGGAAAGCCAATGTAATGTAGGAATAGCCATGCCTCAGCACAGCCTCTAAGGCACAAGGCTGACAACTCTGGGTTGGGAGATTCCAGGAGATCTGGGGGCAGAATCTGGGGAGGGTAGAATTTGGGGAGTGGAGAGAGTTCAGTGGGGATGTGATGCCATAGAGTTAGGGTCACCAAATCCAGGTATGGAAAATCCTGGAGATTTGGGGGTGGATCCTGGGCAGGGCAGTGTTTGGGGAAGTGACTATGCTCAGTGGAGATGTGATGCCATAGAGGTCCACTCTCCAAAGCAGCCATTTTCTCCAGGGAAACTGATCTCCATAGTATAGAGATCACTTGTAAGATGGGACAGCTTCATCCCCTGCCTGGTAGTTAACAGCCTTTCTGAGGCACCATAAGTGTGCTATGGTCGCTCAGTGAAATTTTATTGCCTTCATATCCAGGCCTCTGGGGTTTGCTTAGCAAATTGCTCCCAAAACACTGACATTTTCCAGAATTCGCCAGCAATGTTTCCGCGTCCCAAGTGGGGTAACTGGAGTTTCTTTCCAGGCTACAGTTTCACTGCACAAGGAAATATACCCTTCTCATCCAGCTTTTGCAGCAGTTCAAAATTTGCCTCCATAAATGTCTCTTGGAAAGAATGTTGCCAACGTTCAAAAGGTAATTTGGAGATGCTGGAGAAAAGCAATTTGACATCTGCATCCCACCTCTCACCACCAATGCTTCCACTACAATTTGGAGTGCTGTCTGGAAAATGATTCTGTCAGCATCACAAGTCTCTGTTGGCTACAACCTGTGACACCTCTGGTGACTGAAAACACAGTCCATATCCTCTGCTTTTTCCAGAGGTCATAGTTCTTTCTTAACTTTGTTCATGTTAGAGCCTGCCCTGACTTGATTATGCTAAAACATTCCACTTAGAGCCCGTACATGGCTGTACATGGAAGTAACTACTAGGGGAGATTGATTTTGGGAGAAGAAAAATGGTACCGCAGAAGTGAGGATGCTTTTCCACCCCTGCTATTTCCTGATTAAAAATGCCATCCCTGCATCACTTTTACCCCCACTGGTGAAAATTCATGGGAACCAGGGCTTTTTTTGTATCAGGAACTCCTTTGTATATTAAGTGTTGGGATTCGTTTAAATTAGAGGCTTGGAGTTTGCATAAATGAATCAGAGATGATTGCTTATCAAAAGAAATAAAGTTTACTAGCATAAAACATCCGGAAAAGGTACTTGGGAGTAAATGAAATAAAACTTAGATCACTAGTTTGGTAATCTACATCTTCTCAGTTACATGGCTAATTTATGAGTCTTTGTCTCCTGACTTCTTCTACCCAGAAAGCAATCAGGGGTGTGTGGCCTAAAATGCAAAGGAGTTCCTGCTAAAAAAAAAAATGCCCTGATGGGTTCCCCCTTTTTCATCAGAGGGGATAAATGCAGTTTAAGAAGACAGGGAAGGTCTGAAGAGCCTCTGTCCTGCACACCTATTTCATTTTCCCAATTCAGTTAGCCCAGCAACTGGATTTGCAAAAGAAAAAGAAGCAAGCAGACAACCAATCCTCGTGATGAAGAAGATATTGGATTTATATCCCGCCCTCCACTCCGAAGAGTCTCAGAGCGGCTCACAATCTATCTTCCTCCCCCACAACAGACACCTTGTGAGGTGGGTGGGGCTGAGAGGACTCTCACAGCAGCTGCCCTTTCAAGGACAACCTCTGCCAGAGCTATGGCTGACCCAAGCCCATTCCAGCAGGTGCAAGTGGAGGAGTGGGGAATCAAACCCGGTTCTCCCAGATAAGAGTTTGCACACTTAACCACTACACCAAACTGTCTCTCAGTTGTATAGTTCTCAGTTGTATAGTGATGCATAGTTCTGTCCATAAATTCTTGGAGGAAAATTATACCTGGCCCTCACAACAATGGCTAGCTTCCTCTTCTTAGTCATCTGATAATGTTATAAATTTCAACAAATTAAATAACATCAAAATTATTTACTAATCCCTGCAGCAAGGTTGCCAACTACCTGGAGGAAAAAATGTCCTGTCACTTGGGGTGTTATTTGCAAGATGATGCTATGTACTTGCACGTCACAAAAATCTTCAGCTGCTTATTTCCACATAAGGTCTTTTCCGCACTGGTTATTTGACCCGATGCTGTTGTGAACAGGTGCTTTCCCCATTTTCCCGAAAGGTTTGGATTTTCCCCTGTCCCAACCACATGGCAGTCAGTTTTCCTACCACTACCCACTCCCACCACCAGCAAGGGCTTTCTGGTGTCTTTTTTACTTGGCAAATTAATATTACAGTAATATAATTTTACAACAAACTGTGTTCTCTGAATTCCCAGATGTCATTTTTTAGTAAGTTTCATTGTGGAGGTATTAGAAGAAAGACACATCTGTGCTAGAAAGCTATACTGCCACCCTCAGCACAGTTACGCCCATCTAAGCCCATTGAGTTCAAAGGCCTTAGAAGAACATAATTCTTAGGATTATACTACAAAAGCTGGGGATATAATGATATTCAATCACTTATTTTAGGGGGGATGACTAAAAAAGCACCATGGTGTGGTGGGGTGGAGGAAGGATGGCTGCTGCTGTGGGGGACAGGAGCAGAGGAAACATGAGGAAAGTTACCAAATGGAACCCCCGCTGCTGCTGCACCAAATCAGCAGCTGCAGTCAAAAACATCCATGCTTCTCTTTAAGAGACATGGTATTTTTCTCCATGCCTGTTAGTATCCCTAGCCTGGAGTGACATTTCCTAAAAGATCACTACCTGCTCATAAGGAAAGGCCAAGTAAGGGCTTACACATGAGCAGTGCAAAGGATACAGGTAACTGGTTTGACTGATGATGCGCCGCACAGAAAAGTCAGAAAGAAGAGGACAGGCAGGGTTCAATGATAGAGCATCCGCTTTACATGCAGAAGGTCCCAGGTTTGGTCCCTGACAAATCCATTTTCAAGAATCAGATGTTTGCAACAGCATGACAGGAGAACTGAAAAATATGTCAGTTCTGGCAACCTTTGGTTTTCAGATAAGATAGCAATCAAGTCTGCAAAGCCCATGATACATTTTTTTCCGCCTCCTGTGGTGGGACAGTACTATGTTGAATCTAGATAGACAGAATTATATATTTGTATATTTAAGCATCAAGATCAATTAATCTCATCCTAATTTATATTTAAGGATACTACATTCATCTTTTACCAAGGAAGGTTTTTGTCCAGAAATTCTGGGAAGATGCATGTTTTGAAACAAGGGGAGGGATGCATTCATGGAAAATCACTGACAAGCCACCTAAAGGTAAAGGTAGTCCCCTGGGCAAGCACCAGTCATTTCTGACTCTGGGGTGACACTGCTTTCACAACGTTTCATGACAGACTTTTTACAGGGTGGTTTGCCATTGCCTTCCCCCATATCTACACTTCCCCCCCAGGAAGCTGGGTACTCATTTTACCGACCTCAGAAGGATGGAAGGCTGTGTCAACCTGGAGCTGGCTATCTGAACCCAGCTTCTGCCAGGATTGAACTCAGGTCATGAGCAGAGCTTAGGACTACAGTACTGCAGCTTTACCACTCTGCACCACGGGGCTCTTTGACAAGCCACCTAGGAAACCGTTAATTCTGGTGCATTGGGAAATAGAAACTGGGTTATGTTGCTTATTCAATAACATAATTGAGTCATTTATTAACAGAAGTTTGCAATTCAGCATGCAAGATTTATGTAATTAACTCATACATGCACATAATTACGCATACATGCAAGGAGATCTCATGTAGTTAAACTATTGGGGTACAGTTAGCTTACAGGAAACAAGGTTTCTCTCCCAAAGTGCAGCAGTAGGAGGATCTGTGGGTGGAGTAAAGTGCTCCAGTGAAAGTCTGAGGTATAATTTTCCTTAATGACCAATTTTATAATACTAGGTAATGACTACTAATTTTGTTTTGTGTGTTACAGATCTGAAATAAAACAGTGAGTTAGAGAGGACACATTGTACTTCATGAGAAAATGTCAGAAAGAGAACACGAACTCATTGGTATTGGTGATCCTAACAAATTTCCTCTGTTGCCCCTGATGAGATGCATGGTTTATATACAGTGTCAACCAGAAACAGATCAGCCATTTGTCTCCACTAAATATGAAAATTACATGACCCTTTCCCTCAAATTGGCCACTTTAGCAAAAGCCCATGGCTTGCAAAGGAAATATAACGTATGGATTCCCTGGATGATGGAAAATATGCACTTTAGCAAAGCTGTTAGCAAAGTATCTTAAAATGTGTAGGAACAAGTATGATTCTCCAAAGCTTGGAAACCTGGATATAAAATAGCAAATGGATCAAACCTCAAGATTATAAACATCATCATCTAGTTCAAAATTGACCAGATCACTCTGGAAAAATCCTAATGTGAAAAAGGTCCTTCTGTGATAAGGGGAAGGAAAAGGAAACATCAGCATCAAAATTAACTCCTGGCATCAGACCCATCATGCCCCAGTGCCATAAAAAGAGTTACATGCCTTTTCTCAAACACATACGTGCCAAATGGAAATACACCCATGACAACAAAAAAGCATCAGCACTGAACAAATGAAATTGTTACAGTCAAATTAGCGTAATACCTGCAAGATGCACATATCTGCAGTGAAGTCTCACCCTGTCACTGCACATGTGTGAGATGGGAATATAGGCTTACAAAAAAAGATGTCAATAGGACATGTCTCAATGATTTCATTTGTCCCTGGACTCTATATAGACAAATCAGGTCATGAACATATTCTTCACTTTGAGCAGGATATTCATGATACAATTAAAGATGTATGTGCATTTCACAGCATGTCCTTGGAGTGCTGCAATTTTGCAAAGAACTTTCCAATGAATTCCTGAAATGCTTATTATGTGACGGGATTGCATGTGTACAGAGGCTCACATTACACAAGGCCCAGAGCAGTGTTCCCTCTAAACTGCATGAACTAGCACACAGATTTTTAGCTTCCAGCTCACACATTTTTATCTTAGCTCAGGAAGGATGACCCCAGAGCACACTAATTTATGTAGTAGCTCACAACTTTAATGGCAGTAGCTCACAAAGTAGAATTTTTGCTCACAAAACTCTGCAGCTTAGAGAGAACATTGGTCCAGAGGAATGGTGCTTGGTCCCTGGTTGCTTCATATACCTATAAAAGGATAGTTGCCCCCAGCTGATTACCAAAGGGGTTCAAGACCCCTCAGCCTTGTGAACAGGGATTCTCTTAGTAGTATCACAAAGCCCTTCAGGAGGAAACAGAGAAGAGAGGTGTGGTGTTGTTGTCAAACTAGGACTTGGAAGAACTGGATTCGAATACTGGCTCTGTCAAGGAAGATCACCATTCTAATCTATTTCATAGGCTTGTTTTTGTGAGGAGAAAGTGGAGTAGAGAATGATGTGATAAGCTGCTTTAGGTTCCCACTGGGGAGAAATGGGGTATAAATAAGAATGATAAATAAGTGGTCAACATAAATTATAGCAAGCTAGCTGTCACCTGATGGCAGATAATCAGTGGAGCCCAACAGTTTTATATGCGCTGAGCAGGCCAAAGAGTAAAGCTGCAAACTGGGAGAATGAGAAGGAACTTCTCTCTCTGATTGCAGTAATTTTGCAATCCATGCCTTGCTGAAGGAAGATGTCCCCTCTTTCTGACAAAGGAAACAGCAACTTTTTGCTTTCTGAGAAAGCAAACCCTGCTGACCCTGGCCTTTCAGGGCTCAGCTTGGCACAAGAAACAATCACAATTGTTTCTAAATTCTACCCTCTGTACACTGGCTACTTTCTTTGAATCTCCATCCAGTGGTAGCAGATGGAAATTTGCCTGTTTCCTCTCCATGAATCACCAACCCACTTCACTTGCTACCGCTTGCTTGCACTGCCAAGCTGGTGGGAAGAAGGACGGAAGGAGGGAGGGAGGAAGAGACTGAGGATACGTCAGCCAGCAAAGTTGCCTTTAGCTGCTTCAGAGTCATTATTTCTTCCAGAACAGCAACTGTTTGTGCAAAGCCACAGTGGCCCAAGGATAATTATTTAGCATGCGAAGAGGATTAGTGATTCAGCCTGGTCAGCCGCCACCACCAGTATTAATATAGGCAACCACAAAAGACAATAGGGCCCTGTTAAGGTTGCCAATTCCAGGTTGGGAAATTCCTTGAGAGTTGCGGGTAGAGTCTGGGATGGGTAGAGTTTGGGGAGGGACCCCAGAATTCACCCTTCAAAACTGCCCTTTCCTTCAGAGGAGGTGATTAATTTGGAGATTAATTATAATTCCAAGAGATCTCCGGGTCTCTCCTGGAGGTTTACAACCCTAGGCCCTGGTCAGCAACTAGAGAGCCATTTTGAGGGGGACAGTAGGGGCTAGGGCTCCCTCCTTTTCCCAAATGAAATACACAGCTGTTATTCCCCTCTAACAGTTCCCTTCATTTTGGTTAGCTACTGGAGGGGGGGGCAGATTTGGTCCTGGAGCATCCAATTGATGATATTTCCAGCAGGGCATTGGTCATCATATATATGGTACATTCCTGGTTCTTCTAATTCTCCTTACCACCTTGTAGCAAGCAGGTGTGTTGCAGCACTGCAGTAACAATGGAAAGAACAAAAAGATGGTGAAGGAATGGAAGGTTTGTCTGTTGCTCCTCCTGGTGTCTCTCAAGGGACAGAGGGAATATCCATGTTGTTGCAACCTGGCCAACCTACAATGTTTGGGCTATATAAAAAGAAAACAGTGCCTTTCTGCATCTCTTGAGCTGATGAAGTCAATGCTTTTTAAACATTTTAAACCCTAGAATTATTTTATTTCCTTGTTGTTTTAAATCCCATCCCACCTCCAAAAAGTTGAAGGCAGCATTCATGGTTGTCATTTTGTGCCATATTATCCACACAACAGCTTTGTGACGTAGGTTAGACTGAGAGTGAATAACTGGCTTGAAGTTACCCAGCAAGATTCATGGCAAAATGGGGGGATGGGATTTCCTCAATACTGTATCTCACTAGCCCTGTGAGCTTTGATCTCACATAGTAACATAGCTACCTGGTTGTTGCAACCAGTGGTGAAAGTAAGCCAGTACTGGTGTGGAAAGAACCAGTAAGAAAGTGGCCAGAACCTCCCATCTTCTGCTTTGAAGGTCCCTCAAGACAATAAGAAATGTAAGCGATTTTCATCTCTGGTTGTAACTATAAGGGAGGTTTTTTTTCCCTTGGTCTTGGCTGATATCTTTATCCATATAAAAATAGTCCCTGTGTTTTCCTGTGGCCCGGACAGGTTGTAATTTAGGTGTGTATATATATGGCCCATGAACAAAGCTATTTAAAGGCCCGCTAACTGAGAACTGGTCTTTAGGAAAGACAAACATAGCCTGTGGAAAGGTGTAGCCTAGGAGCATAGAGTGCATCTCCTGTGTGTTCTGTTTCTATTTTCACCTACCCTAGGGTACTGCAGCAAATGCCACAGAGAGGTCAGAACAATCAGAAAAGTGGACTGTGAAGCAGCCACTGTAAGACTTATATGTGGAAAGAGGAAACATGCATGGGCGGCATCCATCACCCTGGCTAGCTGTTCTAGTGATAAACGAGGGGAGCCCTGGGGGACACAATTTCCGATATCTGGGACCAGGGGGAGAACAACTCTCAGCAAGATGCAAAGGCTTGCTCTTGGATATGATCAAGAGTAAACTGTAATAAAGGCAGTCCAGCCAAAACTGAAGCACTTTTCATTCCTATTGAATTCAGATCCATTTGGTTTGATTCTTCCAAAAGTGATTTTTGGGGTGTTTATTTTCACTTTTACACATTTCAATTATTATAGCAGTGTTATCAACGCAAGTCAATTAGCTTAATCATCTTAAAACAAAGCAATTGTGTCTTTCAGTGGCTATTCCACTGGTCATTTCACCTGGGTACCTCACTCACAGATCAGACACCCATCAGGGACCACTCCATGAGGTTGTTTTTTAAAGTAAACACACCTGAACTCCTATTTTCCTGTTCCCTCTCATGTCTATTAAGTCTGTAAACTAGACTGGAGTCTGTCTATTGTATTCTTGCTCAGTGCCTACCAGAATTTTAAGCTCAAATTTATTATAATAAAAGATAACAATTAATGCTGTGTCTTTGGTATCTCTAAAAAGGTAAAGCACAGAGTCGTTACAGTCACATCACAATGTTTCCTTAGCAGACTTTTGTTACTGGGTGGTTTGCCATTGGCTTCCCCAGTCATCTATGCTTTACCCTCACCATGCTGGGTACTCATTTTACTGACCTCGGAAGGATGGAAGGATGAGTCAACCTTGAGCCGGCTAACTGAACCCAGATTCCACTGAGATCGAACTCAGGTCGTCAGCAGAGCTCGGTCTGCAGTACTGCAGCTTACTACTCTGTGCCATGGGGCTCCTTTTGGTATCTATACCTAAACACAATCCTTCCCACTTATTCTAAACAAACCTCAGTTGCTCCCAGATACAGCTGCCCCTGAAAAATAATTCTATGTGGCCTGAAAAACAGAAAAGAGGAATATGGCCTCTTCAGGCACACCTCCCTAACTTTAAGCACAAAGTTTGCACCACACTTTCAGCAATCCCTGTCCATGTGGAAAGAGTTCACTGCCTGCAGGTGCAGACATACTCTAGAAACTTTAGGGCTGTTTTGGAGGGGAAGGAAGGCTTATAGGCTACATCCACCCCTGCTGTAATCCATGGTTAGCTGTGCTGATGCCCAGTAATCAATCTGCACCAAATTGCAGGCTATCCGTTGCACACCAATGCACACCACAGCTGGTGTAGGGGGGAATATAGACCCTCAGAATGAGAGTTGATGTGATCACTGAAGCAAAACCATCCTCATATGTTTTTGCTGCTTTGTTTAGTAAAGGAATGACGCGAGCCAGCTTTAGAACTGTTTGCATATTCACTGGCATCTCTAAAACAGTGCTACTGTATTCACAAAAACTCATATTTAAATCATTTTTAAAGATCGGGGGGGGGGGGGAGTTGCTATGAAAGAAAGACTTAACATCTCTGAAGTCAGACTGGCCCTGCACAGGGATCTGTGGTGGAGTTTCCAGGCCTGTTCACTAGAGAAAGGGTATGTTTTGCTCTGTAGGAAGACTTATTAGCTGCTGGACACTTTCTCAGGCTATTCAACTAAAATTACCAATTTCCAGGTGGGTCCAGGAGTTCTTGGGAATTTCAACCAAATGTAATGTAGTAGTTAAGAGTATCATATTAGGAAATGGGGGTTCAAATCCTTACTCTGCATAGAAACTCAAAGGTAATCTTGGGCCAAACACTCAGAGCCTAATCTACCTCACATGGTTGTTGTGAGAATAAAATGGAGGAGAGAGCAATGTAAGCTGCTCTGGGTCCCCACTGACAAGAAGGGAAAAGTAACACAAGTAAACAAATAAACTAACTGACCTCTTGACTACAGAGATTAAGCTCCCTGCAGGGCAGGGTCACACAGCAACTTTGGAGGGTGGGCTTTATTATGGCATCAAATCCCTGCTGAGCTGAATTTCCTTCCCTATCCAGGCATCAGTCTCAAATCTCTAGGATTTTCCCAAGCTTCACTCAGCCCTGTCCCATCCAGATCAGAGAGAAGGAAGGTAAGTATGGCAGAAGAGACCTTCCAACCACTAATGGAAGTGGTGGGGAGGAGAGGATGAGAGGGCACTCCCCTCAGGGAAGCCCAGAATCAAGAAATTTAGTCTTCAGATTTCCCCGGGGAGGGGGAAGCAAAGTTTGGGTGTCTGAGAGATGGGGCCCATTTTAATCTGTTCGGACTCGGGACGGAACTTCTGCAGAATCCATGGGTAATATGTGGGGGAAGTTCGCTCTCAAGGCCCATGATATATTGGTGAGAAGCCCGACCGGCAAGCAAAGCCTCCTTAAACCAAGCACAGGTGTCGCCGGGGTGACTGGGGATGACAAAATTCCTTGAGTGGGGCTAGGAAGATGGACTGTTACTGAGATTGCAGCAAGTAACTTACCTTTAATTTCCAGAACATCCTGGGCTTTCTTGCGGAAATAGTGATTAAAATTCATAGTTAAAAGAGAGAGCGCAGTCAGCCGCCTTGGGCTGCAGAGCTGTAGGAAAAGATCGTGCAAGAACCCCAGGCCGAAACGACGCTGCTTTCCAAAAATGGCAATGCCCATATAAGGACATACCCGAGTCCCGACTCGCGCTATTGTGTTTTGGAATCCTCTCTGCCAGATAGGTTTATGCGTATGTGAGAAATGGCGGGAAGAAGAATCGAGGAAGTCTACCTTCTTTCAACTCAACTCGGTATAGGGTTGCCAAGTCCAATTCAAGAAATATCTGGGGACTTTGGGGGTGGAGCCAGGAGACTTTGGGGGTGGAGCCAGGAGACATTGGGGTGGAGCCAAGATCAAGGCTGTGACAAGCATAATTGAACCCCAAAGGGAGTTCTAGCCATCACAATTAAAGGGACAGCACACCTTTTCAATTCCTTCCTTCCATAGGAAATAATGAAGGATAGGGGCACCTTCTTTTGGAGCTCATAGAATTGGACCCCCTGGTCCAATCTTTTTGAAACTTGGAGGGTATTTTGGGGAGAGGCACTAGATGCTATGTTGAAAATTTGGTGCCCCTATCTTAAAAAACAGCCCCTCCAGAGCCCCAGATACCCGCGGATCAATTTTCCATGATTTTCTATGGGAATAAATCTCCATAGGGAATAATGGAGTGCCCAGCAGACATTTCCCTCCCCTCCCCCCGCTTTCTGATGACCCTGAAGTGGGGGGAGGGTCTCCAAACCGGGGAATCCCCTGCCCCCACCTGGGGATTGGCAACCCTAACTCGGTACAATACATTGATGGGTATATACTGCAGTTCCGAGCAGTTACACAGCTCTCACAGCATTGACGTGAATGAGCTTAGACGAATGTAACTCTGTGTAGGGTCTCATTATCAGAATCCTGCACTTTCCTAAATAGTGAGAGGCTATTAAACAAATAGATTATTACGTTCTCCAAGTTTGCACCGCTAAAGTAAATAAGCAGCTGGGGCATACTTTCTGTGAGGGGGCAAACTTAGTAAGCAAGATTTCACCACCTCTCTTCAGCAGGCTGTATGCTAAGCAAGAAAAAAAAAGGCAGAAAAAGAAAGAATATTGCAGGGCGTGATACAAAAGCACCAGCCTGCAGTTTGTAACAGTCTTAAAATGGAATGAAGTCTTCCACAGACCTACAGACCAAGCAGTTGCATCAGAAATATACTATATGTCAGTTAGGATTTTGGAGACCAAGGTTTGAATCCTCACTGCCACAAAAGCTTGCATGGAGTGTAACTTACCTCACAGGGTTATTATAATGATCAAATGGAGGAAAGTGAGGTGAGCTGCTTTGGGTCCCCATTGGAAACAAGGGCGAGGTGTAAATTATGTAAGTAAGTTATTTTTAAAAGGATGTTTCCTTTGGATGTGGCAGTATTGGGAGAGGAAACGCTTAGGGGGTCTTTGCCTGGGGTCCATGATGGCTGTCAGCAGTCCTGGTTGTATACTCCGTGACAGGTAGGCAGTGATGGTGAAGACATGACCATTGTTTTGTCCCCCCACCCCCTTAGGCCATTGTGGTCTATATTCTGCTTCTGGTGATCTCCCTGGAGACTGCCCAGACATGCTTGCTGGGTAGGTTGCTGGATGCAGAAAGGCAAGGACCAGTGGGAGGTGGGGGTAAGAAGGAAAAAGAATTGCTGTCAGCCCAGTGACAAGCGTGATATATGAGGTGGACCCTCTGAAAAGGATTCTCTTATCCCAGGCCACACAATAACTTGAGAATGGCTGCTTCACTTAAGGTCTTCTAAATGCATTTGAAAATCTGCTTTTCTTGCAGGGTTTTTGTGTTAGTTTTGGCAGTGGTCATGGTGCTGCTGGAAAACTGCTGTAGAGTTGGAGTTTATTATAACTGCATTTCAAACTAGCCTAATTAACCTGTCAGGTTATGGTTGGGAGTGCAGTAGAAACTGGCAAGCCTTGGGTGGAGGCTGGCAGAAGTGCAAGCTTTTCCAATCCAAGTCTTATTCAGAGCTCCAGTAAAATACTGGCCAGTTGACATCCCTAGAGGTGGAGGGCCAGGGTCAGGCAGAGGGCCATGGGGCCGGCCCTAGCCTCCAGCTGGTGTTGATGTGTGCATGCTAATCTTGTCTAACAGCAGAGACATGATGCTTGGTTAAGCACAAGCTGCTGGATTCAGGCCAGGGAGAACATCTGGCCAAAGTAAAATCAGTCATAAGAGGGAGCATTGCTTGGATCCTGATGCAAGCACCACCAGTATGTTGTCTCCTTTTGAGTCCTCACAGGGTCAAGAAGGTTGGAATGTTCCCTTGTCATCCTGTTAAACATGTGCTCCGCAGGCCCAGATGGTGTTTACCTGCAGCCAGAGAAAAATGTTGCATTGTGAGAGGGATACCTAAGAGGCATAAAAGCAGTGGGCAGCTCGCTTAGCCAACTAACCAGCAAGCATGCGGAACAGCTTATCTCCTGCTTTGCTGGTGCCATTGAAACAAAACTGCAGTGGATTTGAATTCAGAATTCCAGAGTGTACAACCATTAAGACTCATGGTACAATCTCAGCAGCATGAGTGGTAGAATTGTGTGGTAGTGAAGTAAAACCATATTGCGTCATCTTGTAGTTGATGTTGGCATTTTTTAATGCTCTCCATGTTTAAAAAGATACTTCCTATATATTAAAAAAACTCACCAAACCCTAACACACCATGAGAGAATCAGACTAACCCTGATTCTCTGGCATGCTAATCTTCTGCCTATGGAGTGTGGGGTTTTTTACTTTGTTCCTCTAGCTCAGTATTATCTGTTCAGCAGCTCTCCAGTGTCTTGGGCAAAGAAAAGACTTTCCCAGGATCTGCTAACAGAATGGAGATGCCATGGATGGAATGTGGCACCTTCTAACTTGCAAGGGAGGGCTCCAGAACTGAGTTATACTCCCCTGAATATCAGATACTGAACACAAACACTTCAGAAACATCTCTGCACTGGATAAGAGTGAGCCATTCAGTAATTTCCAATATGGAGACCCAGTTGATTGAAACTTCCTGTTATATCTCTGTGTGAGTAAGTAGGAGGAACAGTAACACATAGGAACATCAAGTATGGGTATTCTTACTTCTAGTGTATATAAGAGGCAAACCTTTTAGAAATTTTAATCCAGGAAGTAAAATCAGGTACCAGGAGTTTGGGAAACATGAGCTGGGCAGGGATAGGGATCTAACCTGTACAGGTGGTGATACCAGTTATTCTCCCCAGCTTGACACCCCTTGCCTTGGTATAATTTATGGGCAGTTTTACAACAGTTGTAAAAAGGCTGTAAATTATAGAAAGGGATCCATGCCTAATTTATTCCCTTCACTGACCATAAAGATCTAAGGCCCCCATGGCAACATGCCTTTTGCTGTGGATGGTTTATGAGGTGGGGAGTAGAAGACACCCAGGCTAATTCAGTGAACATTTTAATAAATGAGTCCTTTGTCCAAATGAGGCTGGCCTGAATATAGGAGAGGGGAAGACACTGATAATATAAGAAAAGCCATGTTGGATCAGGCCAGTGACCTATCTAGTCCAACATGTCACATAGTGGCCAAACCCCAGGCTGAAAGGAATGCTCAGGTGGACTCCATAGACAAATGAAGAGGAAGATGGAGAGGCAAATACTTAGGCCTGGTTCTGAGGAGCAGGAGAATGAGGCAGTAAAATGCTGATATGGTATAACAGGCAGCATTGTTTTAGGCTGAATTTAGGGAGTTCCAGCACCGACTGTTCCTTTGCATCAAAAAACACCCTGCAAATAACTAAGCACAACAAGAAGCATGGTCCTGTCCCCTCTATTTGCTCGCTGCATGGTTTTCTGTTTGCAGGGAAGCCAAAGCATAGGGGGAACATTTCAAAATGTGATCCTTCACCTGCAGTCTGAAAAGTGGTGGCGTCCATTCTACCACCTCAGGTCTCAGCCACAGCATTCCTCTGCATGAGTAAACAGTGACTCTCTGCAGCACTTACACCTAGGGTTGCCAATCCCCAGGTGGGGGCAGGGGATCCCCCAGTTTGGAGACCCTCCCCCCCTTCAGGGTCATTAGAAAGTGGGGGGAGGGGAGGGAAATGTCTGCTGGGAACTCTATTATTCCCTATGGAAATTTATTCCCATAGAAAGTCATGGAAAATTGATCCACGGGTATCTGGGGCTCTGGGGGGGGCTGTTTTTTGGGTTAGGGGCACCAAAATTTCAGTATAGCATCTAGTGTCTCTCCCCAAAATACCCCCCAAGTTTCAAAAAGTTTGGACCGGGGGTCCAATTCTATGAGCCCCAAAAGAAGGTGCCCCTATCCTTCATTATTTCCTATGGAAGGAAGGAATTGAAAAGGTGTGCCGTCCCTTTAAATGTGATGGCCAGAACTCCCTTTGGAGTTCAATTATGCTTGTCACACCCTTGTTCCTGGCTCCACCCCCAAAGTCCCCAGATATTTCTTGAATTGGATTTGGCAACCCTACTTACATCCCAGAAGTGCTAAAGTTTGTACTTGAGCTTTACAGTCCAACAAGACCACAAACTGTCTGGAGCCAGTAGGTTCCACCTAGCCTAATATAAGTTATGTTGACTCTGGCTGGTTTCCTTCATATGAATGACTTGGTATTCAGTATAGTGTTGGAGGTCGGTAAAACGAGTACCCAGCTTGCTGGGGGTAAAGTGTAGATGACTGGGGAAGGCAATGGCAAACCACCCCGTAAAAAGTCTGCCATGAAAACAGCCCCATAGCTAGGGGCTGTGGTGGGAGGGGGCCATGGGAGTGCCACAAGGGATGGCCCTGGGGTGCTAGTAGGAAGCTGGAGAGTCCAGGTCTGTCCCTCTCCCTCTCGTGTGATTTAAATCACATGGGAGGGGGCTTGCAGGAGCACCCACCACCCCTTGTGCATGATTTAAATTGTGCAGGAGAGAGAAGGAAAGGAGTGGCCCTGGGATGGGAGTGAGGGCCCCCTAAACTGTCAGTGGGCCAGGCCCCATGGGCCCCTGGTTAGCTATAGGCCTGCATGAAAATGTCGTGATGCAGCATCACCCCAGAGTCGGAAACGACTGGTGCTTGCACGGGGGCCTACCTTTACCTTTATAGTATTAGAAAGCAGATGGGCTACACTGCTGAAGATAATGGGGGCTGACCTGATGCCAAGAGAGAGAAGCTTTTCTGAGGGTACCTTATGAATTCATAGGTAAGGTAAGATTTGAATCTAGGACTTTGACTCACAGCTCATACTCATAGCCTTGTCATTCTGAAAGACTGAGCCAACACACTGTAAAATGTCTTAGAGGACCCTTAGACTGTTGCGAGAAATACCTAAATAATCAGAAGGTGGTATGGATTTTTTTAAAAGAAAAAAAATGCCTTGCAGCAGGACAGGTAATTCTACTGTATCTTTGCTTCAGGAATGACTGAACAATCCAGTGGTATAGACACCTGTTAGAGGAAGCTACCTGTCACATCTCTGTCTGAGTCGCTTGGAAGAAGTCACCTGTTGCATCTCACAATTGATGTGGTCATGCCTCTTTCTAATCTAATCTCTGCTGCCCAGAGCAGCAGTTCACACAGGTCGTTTTCGCACTCACCTTAATCAGCAGCGACGACCCTCTTCACCGCGCAGGATCTGCGCGGATTTCGCACTAATTGCCGCAGAACACCCAGAAGAGCCGGAAAGTCCCGGCGCTTTTGCGGCGCAAACGGAAACCGCCAAAAACCAGTTTCCGTTTGCGCCGCAAAAGCGCCGGGACTTTCCGGCTCTTCTGGGTGCTCTGCGGCAATTAGTGCGAAATCCGCGCAGGTCCTGCGCGGTGAAGAGGGTCGTCGCTGCTGATTAAGGTGAGTGCGAAAACGACCACAGAGTTGCAGCAAATGGTCTCTGCTGTTTAGTCAGTTTCAGTGGAGAGATTAGGCAGAATTCACAGCAGTAGCCACTGAGGGCTGGGCAGCAGAGGATACTGCAGGGAAAAGGAGACAATAGGTAGTAGGGGAAATGTCACATGGGACCTGGGGGTATAAGTGGGTGAAATGCAAGTGCTTGAAATTGTGTCCTGTGGCTGCCAAGAGCAGTATGCTTCTTCTGGCAAGTGGGGGCAAGCATGGTTTCTAGGAGCAGCAGTGAAAAATGGAGCAAAGTAAAGGGAAAATGCAAAAAACTCAAGCCAGGAGAATTAGGATTGCAAAACTGTAGTAAGAGGCACCTTCTAGCCACCATATAAAAATTCCTCCTTTAAAATACTGTTGTTTTATTTGTTTTAACTGTATAATTTAAAATGTTATTTTAAAATGATGTTATCCGCCCTGAGCCCATTCTTGGGAAAGGGCAGAATACAAATTGACTAAATAAAATAAATAAATAAAAACATGTGGGCATGATCTGGATCAGTATGCATACAGACTGTTTAAAATCTTTAGTCCCTTTGAGTAGGTTGTATGCTGTCTAAAATTAAGGTTGCCAACCTGCAGGTGAGGCCTCATGTTCTCCCTGAATTGTAACTGATCTCCAGACTACAGAGATCAGTTGCCCTGGAGGAAGTGGCAGGTTCAGAGAGCATCTCTATGGCATCATGTGTAGGGATTCAGTTTTAACAGCAGAGAATTTAACTGCGCCACAGAATGTAATGTATTGAAGCTTTGTTATGTTATGATAAGGAAACGTGCTGTTTGTGTGATCTGCGCAGGCGTTATCTGTGGTTACGTTGACCAGACACATATAATTAATTGGCTAATGTTGGTGGAATGATGTGAGGTCATGGTTTCAATAAAAGCTGGACGGACAAAGGCAGGAGGAGTCTTCTGAGAGGAGTCTTCTAAGACTACAGATTCCCTCTCAACCTTTGTGCGCACCTTTTCGTTAACCAGACGTCTCCCGGAATTTCTGTTGTCTCCTAAATCTTTCTTTCCGCACCTCAACGTTGGAGCAGGTTCTCTTACAATCATGTTCCTTGAACTCCCTGCCCTCCCCTCCAAAACTCCAAGAATTTCTTCAGTGGGAGTTAGCAACTGTAAATTCAGTTCAGGTCAGGGCAGTGCACAGGCTCAAAAGTTGCATAGCCTTCATGAGGAACTGATCCCAAATTTATTTATGTATTTAAAATTTTGATTTGTATAATGCCCTTTCCTGAATTCACATGGATAGTGCCAGCTGAAGTAATAAAGATAACAACTGAGATAGGTGAAGAAAAGTGGCTGTCATATAATCAATTGTTAAAAATACAAAGTGGAAAAATAGAACTGAAAACTGCTGAAGAATTGAGTCACAAATATGATTGGTTTCAAATGCAACAAATAAAGAGCTTGGTAGAGAATGACATTAAAACTGAAGGAATAAGGAAAGAGCAAACAGAAATGGAAAAAGTTCTGCTTGGAGACAATGATAAACCAATTTCAAAAGTATACAAATTACTTTTACAATGGTCTACAGAAGATGAAGTAGTGAAATCTCAAATGATTAAATGGGCAATTAATGTAAATAAAGAAATAAAGATGGAATCTTGGGAATATCTGTGGAAGAACTCTATGAAACTCGCAACATGTCAAAGTATTAAAGAAAATTGTTTTAAGATGATGTATAGATGGTATATAACTCCTAAAAAATTGGCAAAGATGAATAATAAGATGCCAGACAGATGTTGGAAATGTAAAAAGCATGAAGGTTCTTTCTACCATATGTGGTGGACTTGTGAAAGAGCTAAAATGTTTTGGCAGATGATTCAGCAAGAGATTTCTAAGATCTTGGAATATGAGTTTAACAAAGTTGCAGAGACTTTTCTGTTGGGACTACAAATGGAAACATTTCCAAAAGAAGATAAAACTTTAATCTGGTACTTGCTCTCAGCTGCTAGGACATTGTATGCGCAGTTGCGGAAGCAAGAAAAAATACCAGAAAAATGGGATTGGATTATAAAAGTTATGACATGGAGTGAAATGGACAAATTAACAAGAATATTAAGAGACTATGATTTGGAAGTTTTTAAGATGGAGTGGAAGAAGTTCAGAAGATACGTAGAAAAAGAGTGGAAAATAAAAGGACATTGGACAATTTTTGATAATGATTAAGTTTTAAAAGAAGAATATAACTTTTGGTTTTCTTAATAGTTAAGGGTACCTTTAATATTTGGTTTTTTTTAAGTAAATAACACTGGCGGGGGTCAAATAACGGGGGGAAAGTAAGATATGGGGTAGATAAATTTTTCTTTTTAAGTTGTAAGATATTGAAGAAAAAGGAAGAAGAAGAAGAAGAAGAAGAAGAAGAAGAAGAAGAAGAAGAAGAAGAAGAAGAAGAAGAAGAAGAAGAAGAAGAAGATGATGATGATGATGATATTGGATTTATATCCCGCCCTCCACTCCGAAGAGTCTCAGAGCGGCTCACAATCTCCTTTACCTTCCTCCCCCACAACAGACTCCCTGTGAGGTGGGTGGGGCTGGAAAGGGCTCTCACAGCAGTTGCCCTTTCAAGGACAACCTCTGCCACAGCTATGGCTGACCCAAGGCCATGCTAGCAGGTGCAAGTGGAGGAGTGGGGAATCAAACCCGGTTCTCCCAGATAAGAGTCCGCACACTTAACCACTACACCAGACTGGCTCTCCTCCAGACTGGTAGATTTGCTACCATATGTTACCAATAAAATTGTTTATACCTGAATTCACAGAGCTCAGGGTTGCATGCAGGCTGCTGAAAAGGAGAAGCAGCTTTGGGAATAGCCTAAAGGCAGTCATTATTATCAAGTGCAGGCAGGCATGGAGGTTGGTTTGGTTGCATTCGAATAGCTAGGGAGTGGAGTCCAATCCTAACTGGACTCTTTCCCTCCTCCAGCTATTTGAACAGAAGAAGCAGCTGGTGGGCTGGGGATTCTGACATGCATTCTAACCACATCTTTCCATGCCTTAACCTTGACAGTTCTACCATCTCTCTGGCTCCTGGTACTGCCCCACGTGTTGCCTTTATTCAGCATGGGAGGAAAATAGTGCTGATTAGAATACCTGCAAAATAACTTGCTGTTTTGAGAAGCTCATAGATCAGCTTCCTAGTACTAATTAAAAATGTCTTCACTTTAATCCAAACTTCCAGCCTGGTTTTTTAAATTGTAGTTGGGGGCAGACTGGCCACAATTTATTGCTGGGCTTCTGCCAGCTAGAGGCAAGCACAGTTAAGCTCTAGTAGCTCTTCCACTGCTGCTCCAACAGCAACATTGATCATTGTCAGTTCACCAGTTGCCTCCTCCTGCACTGCTAGTGATTGATAGGGGGAGGCAATGGATCAGTCAGTGCCCATTGTTGGCATTCTGTTTTGCATCTGGCAGCCTGTTTTGCATCTGGCCCAGTTTAACTTCCCAGTTTGCCTCAGGTGCAGCCCCAGTGGCAAACGTGACTGGAAGTGTCGCATCATGGCCTTGTGGAAAAGACAGAAGTCTCCATAATGTGGATGATGTAAAACAAGAGCCAGTCAAATGCAGAATTATCCAGCTGTTCAGAGGAATACCTCCAAGCTGTTTTTTTTTTTTTGTTTCCATTATTAGACCAATGACAAGACCCATCTTGTTCCAAAATGAAATGGCGTGTGGGGAAAGGAGGATAGGAAGAAAGAGATTTATCTCATGGCAGGAAGTGTGGTGAGGTTCCTTGGGTCTGACGCTATAAATATTTCAAGCAAGGAGCATATCTCTTGGCACTGAACCAGAGGTGCATTTACACAGAAATGGATGCTGATGATGTAGGCTTCTGTCTGCTCCTCAAAACCATTTGAGTTGATTGTTTGAGGCACAAGAGTCCATCAGTGGATCATTCAGAGCCATAAAAGACCTGTGTGGTGAATTCCATTAAATATAAAGTCTACTTTGCATCCAAGAGGGAGGGGGAAAAGAACACTGTGAACAAACAGAAGTTCCAGGCTTTTGCTAAGTTGGCAGGGATGGTAGACAAATGTTCATTTGTCAGTGCTAGACAGGGCAGTGAAGTCATATGCATACACACTCAGATGTATGTAAAAGTGGATGGCTGGTAAGATACCTGGATCAGCCTAGAGCAGGAGTGCCAAACATGCAGCCTGTGGGCTGAATCACGCCCTCGGAGGGCTCCTATCAGGCCTCTGAGCAAATGGTTGTAATTTGCTTCCTTCTCCCTCTCTCTTGCTTTTTTCTGCATAACAGCTTGCTTTGCAAGGCTTGAACAATTGCACAGGAGCTACAGAGCAAAGTCTCTATTTTCTCCATTGGCTGAGGCTCCTCCCTTGGGGAGGAAGGGGGGAGGGAGAGCTTACTTTGCCAGGCTCTCTCAATCGCATAGCAGAGCTACTGAGCTGAGCTTCTTTCTTCTATTAGTTGAGGCTACTTCTCCTCCTGGCCCCTTGGGGAAGGAAGGAAAGAGCCAAAGCTTCCTTTGCCCAGTTCTCTGGATCACATGGGAGAAATACAAATAAAGCACCTTTCAGACCAAAGAATTGTGTTTGTCTGTGTCCTTTATAAAGTTTATATTTCTGCTATCTAATCTTGAATGGGTGCACACATGGCCCAGCCCAACATGGTTCGGCCCAACAAGGTCTCATTTATGTCGGATCCAGCCCTCATAAGTTATTTTGACACCCCTGTCTTAGACCTGTTGAATTCTAACCATGTATGGCAGGGGTGGCCAACGGTAGCTCTCCAGATGTTTTTTTGCCCACAACTCCCATCAACTCCAGCCATTGGCCATGCTGGCTGGGGCTGATGGGAGTTGTAGGCAAAAAACATCTGGAGAGCTACCGTTGGCCACCCCTGATGTATGGAGTATTGGTCTTGACACACAGAGACTATACTTCTAATGTAAAGCTTTAGTGTGGTTGGTTACGTTAGTGTTTTCCACATGGGGACAGCCGTGGTAGTTCCCCATTGCTTCTGCAGCTGACAGAACACTGCAGTGGCAACAATGCTTCCCCATGGCATGTTTCCCTGCCTCAGTCCCCTGGCAGCTGACATCTTCCATAGTGTGCACCACCAGGATTGTTCTGCCTTTAAAGAAGAAGAAGAAGAATTGCAGATTTTTACCTCGCCCTTCTCTCTGAATCAGACTCAGAGCGGCTTACAATCTCCTGTATCTTCTCCCCCCACAACAGTCACCCTGTGAGATGGGTGGGGCTGGAAAGGGCTCTCACAGCAGCTGCCCTTTCAAGGACAACTTCTATGAGAGCTATGGCTGACCCAAGGCCATTCCAGCAGGTGCAAGTGAAGGCGTGGGGAATCAAACCCGGTTCTCCCAGATAAGAGTCCACACACTTAACCACTACACCAAACTGGCTCAAAGACAACAACAACCGGCAACTGAATACTGAGTTCTAAATACAACATTTTAACCCTCTGTGTAACAGTTTTTCTGAATTCCTAGCTTTCTTTTTATTTTTTAAAAAGTATTTAGTGCCTTTTGCTTTAGAGATGCACCTTTCCCCTTATATCTCTGTGCTGTGTATGTGATACTGTGTTGAATGTGAATTGTTAGTTCCTGCCTGGCTCATTGGAGCCTTTAGGACTGAGCTTGGGGACACTGGAACAATGAGAAGCAGGATCCAAATCTCTGCTTCCCCCCAGACCAATCACTAGCTCACTGCTGATTCAAATGATCCAATGACACGTATATAGTTGGCTCTGTTGGCCCAGTTCTTAGTTTAACTGTTGCCATGCTGTAATTGCTAAGAGCTTTGATTAACTCTACCCGAGTCTCCTCATGCTTTGAACCCAGTACTTTTCACTCTACAACAAAAGGTGCTAGAGACTTGCTTTAAAAAAAGTTAAAGCTGGAAACTCAGAACTGGTTACACAGATCCTTATAACATTCTATCACTATTACAGTATTCAGTTACCAATTAAAAACAACAACTCACTGTTGGCTAGGAGGCAGGAAATGGCACCTGTGAGGAAAAAACGGCTGCTGTGTGAGCAGGACTGTGGAGTGTGAACTTTCCTACCCACATGTCCACCATCCAACCCTTGCTGCAATCTTGCCAAAAACTTTGGAGCAAAGTAGTTTTGCAAAAGATGGGGAATTGGGAAGTGCTTGAATGTATCACAGTGTGCTGGGGAAGTAGGGGAAAACCCTGCATTTCTGCAGCATCAAATACAGGGCAAATAGCCTCTGTGGAAATGCCTGTGTCTCTCTCACTGTAGCCTACTTCACAAGATTTTTGTGAAGGTAAAGGGAGGGGATCTCCATTACATTGCCCTGAGCTCCTGAAATGGAAGAGTGGAGTACTAATGTGAAAGATAAGTAAAATTACCCTATTCCAATATTATGGCCACTACACGGGAGATTCAGGGTTGAGCCTTGTGTGCCTAAAGGAGAATAATTTGGTTTCTCTTCTATATGTACTCTTCACATACACTGTGGCATGTGTGGCAGGTTTTAGAATGGTCTTGAGCCCTGTTGCCCACTCATGTCATTGCAATCATTAATTCTGAATAATTCTGAACATTCTGAATAAAACTTCATTGGTCTTAAAGGTGCAACTTGACTCCTACTTTGTTCTGTTGCAGTCATTAGTTTTTGAGTTTACCAGAGTTTATGCTGTAATGAAATTTTGTTAAGGTGCCTCTGAATTCCTGTTTAGTTTTGCTGCAACAGATTAACATGGATGCTCCACAAGAAGAAAAAATGATAGGCTCGTGCAAGGCTCTGTTGTCTATCAGTTTAAAAAGATGGAGCCTACTTAGACATCAATATAAATATACAGCCAGCCTGACAGGCATATCCTTCCTCATTTAAGTGTCTTGCGCAGGTGAGCAAATCTCCAAATGCACTTCCCAATTCATGCTCCAACTCAGACTTGCATTACTCAATGGAACATTAAAAATGCCCATCTGGCAGCCTCCCAGCAACTCATATATTTTCATTCTAGTCCTGGCTGTTCAGCCCAGCACTGTTCAATCACTGCTGCTGCTTCTCTTCTTCAACGTAGGCTAAACCAGGGACTCTGTTTTGTACTCCATACCCTGTTTTGAAATTAATGCTATGTGACAGAAGATCATAGGTTGAAAAAAGGTTTATTATTTTTAAGTTACTTGCATAACTAGTCATTAGACATAAATAATAATATAGACATTGGCCCTGCTCTTGATCTTACAACCCAAAAGCCAAATAGGGCTATTTATTTAGAAATGTTGTCTGCTGCCTCCCTAGAAACTGCCCAAGGTGCCTCACAACTGTAAACAGCATCAGCAAATCAAGCCAGTTTTTAAAAAACTCAATACAAAAATGAGAGGGCTTAAAAGCAGCATAAACAAACAGCAGAAGAAAATGAACATACAAAGAGACCTGCTGGTTCAGACCAGTGGGCCATCTAGTGCAGCATCCTGTCTCAAGCAGTGACCAACCAGTTCCTCTGGATGGCCAGCAACTGGGCATAGAGGCCAAGATCTTCCCAGTGTTGCTCTGGGATTCAGAGGCTTAGTGCCTCTGAATGTGGAGGTTCCCCTCAGTCACCATTGCTAGTAGCCACTGAAAGACCTATCCTCCATGAATCTATCTAATCCCCTTTTAAAGCTATTTATTCCTATGGCCATCACTACATTTGCTTGTGGTAAATTTCACATATTAATCACCCTCTGCATGGGGTTGATAAGGCTTGGCACAGATCATAAATCAGCTTTAAAAAGTATCCCCTTATTTTAAGATGAATGTGTAGGCATGATAGCTAAAGGAAAACAAAGTAAGCACAAGGCAAGGTTTGTTGGGGGAGGGCATTCCAGCTGTAGTTCACCACCACCAAAAAAGCCCTGTCCTTTGGTTGTTATGTGTGTGGGACTCTGCATTTGCCTCATTCACATACAAAGTCGAAGGTGGGAAAGGGGGCATCTAATTTTTATAAATAAATGTGTTTGCAGGTGAAGAGAGCTGAATCTTGTTTCCTCCAGTGGTGTATTGACCCAGGCCCTTTTCTCTTTACCTGGTTGAGATAAACTAACTGTGCAATCTAAGCAGAGCCATACTCTTGTAAGTACATTGAAGTCAATGGGTTGAGTTTACACAGCAGTAATTCTGCATAAGATTGCACTTTAAGCCATGCTGAGAAGTTAAATTGGCAATGAGCAAAACTAAACTCACTTCTTCCCATAAATTTTGTTGTAAAAACTAGACCCACCCACACTTTGTTGAATAATACCTTCTGTGACATCTAGTTTAATCAAAACAAGTCAAGTAGCCATAAGAGGGTAGAGGAAGCTGATCCATTTTCAAATGCTAGAGTGCCATTTTTGAAGCTGGCATTTAAATTAGCCTTGTAAAGTTTTTTTTAATGTTTGAAGCCCATTTATTTCTTTTGTCGACTACCATTCAATAGCTTTTCCACCTCCATCAGGTGCCAGATGTCATGGTAACGAAAATGATGTTCATCTTCTCATAAGAATTGTAATATTTTATGCTATAAGACACATTGTACTATTGTTTCTTGACTTGACATTTTCACATCTCTTCTTATCATTTATTATTTATTTGCTTTGTTTCTATCCCACCTTTCTTGCTGACTTGAAGTGGGATTGCAAGGATATCAAGCAGTGCAGTTGGACAGCATAAAACAAAGAATGAACAATGCAATAGGCCTTGGATTACGGAATTAGAGAAGAATGCAAACTGCATACTATCAGGCAAGTCATGTTATATAAAGAAATAATTTAAAATGTCATTTGAATGAACACAAAAAGCCACTTGAATATCTTGTCTCCAGTGAATAACAAGCTTTACAAAACATGCCCAGAAATGGCTATGAAATCATAAAATATAAAGCGAACCATTTCAGGCATTACTGCAGGCTTTATTCAGGAGGATATGAGTTATTTCAACACTGCAAATGTTTGCAAGGCCCTTTTAGACGGTATAGTAGAAGTTCAAATCTTTGTGAATGCTAAAATAAGATTTGCCTAATTCTAGAGTAAGAGCACACTGTTGTGCCTTCATGTAATAGATGATGGGGGTACATAGCCTTGCTGCACTGGGAGGTAGCTGTACTGAAAGTGGGCTGCCAGGTAGCCCTTTTTTAGCCATCTTATGAATGATTACATGAAGTGTAGGCTTGCCAATCCCCAGGTCGCAGCGGGGGTTCTTCCGCTTTCTCAGGCTCCTTCCCACCTCTAGTCAGCTGGCTGAAAGGGGGAAGCAACGCCCCCAGAGGACCATGTGCCTTTCCCCCTCCGGAGGCTTCAGTCTCTGATTGAAAGGCTGTGTGTCTGTGTTACTTGGAAGAAGTTGGCAGGAACTCGTGAGTAGAGAGGCCAATTCCTTGCTTCAGAGTCGCCAGAAACGGGGTGTGTGGGGAGGGAAACATCTGCTGAGCACTTCATTATTCCCTATGTGGAGATCGATTCTCATAGGGTATAATGGGGAATTGATCTGGAGGTTTCGGGGGCTCTGGAGGAGCTGTTTTTTGAGGTAGAGGCACCAAATTTTCAGTATAGTATCTAGTGCCTCTCCCCAAAGTACCCCCAAGTTTCAAAACAATTGGACCGGGGGTCCAATTCTATGAGCCCCAAAAGAAGGTGCCCCTATCCTTCATTATTTCCTATGGAAGGAAGACATTTTAAAAGGTGTGCTGTCTTTTTAAATGTGATGGTCAGAACTCCCTTGGAGTTCAGTTATGCTTGTCACACCCTTGTTCCTGGCTTCACCCCCAATGTCTCCTGGCTCCACCCCCAAAGTCTCCTGGCTCCACCCCCAAAGTCCCCAGATATTTCTTGAATTGGACTTGGCAACCCTAGTGAAGTGGGAACTTGTGTTTGAGCACAGATGTAGTGGGGTGTTTATGCTTCTAGAACCTTGCATTCTTCAGATCAACATCTATCTCAGTGGTGGCCAAATTGTGGCTCTTTCATGCATATTGTGTGGCTCTCGAAGCCCCCCCCCCCCATCAGCCAGCTTGGAGAAGACATTTGTCTCTTTAAATCACTTCACTAAGCATTTAAAGTTAAATTGCTTTCTTTCTACCTCCCCTTCCTCTCATCTATTTTCCTTCCTTCCCTTCTTCCCTCCTTGCGGCTCACAAACATCTGATGTTCATGTCTTGCGGCTCTCAAACATCTGACATTTATTACATGTTGCTCTTACATTAAGCAAGTTTAGCTACCCCTGATCTATCTGCTGGTTATTCCAGGCCACTTAGCCTCAACCAGAGCCTGGTTGAACAGTCTCCAGAGTGAGATCAGGGCCCTGTGGGGCTTGCTGCAATTCTGTAGGGCCTGTAAAATGGAGATGTTCCGCCAGGCCTTTGGTTGAGGCAGCGGATTGCAAATTATACTGTCCCCCTCCCCCCCGCCCCGCTCCACCCACCTGTTCCATTCTCCTACATTATTGCAGGTACCACTTTTATGCTGTTACTGGTGGGAGCTTTGTCACTTGTTAAAAAATCAGAACATCTGACCACACATACAATGGTAATTTTAAAAAGCACTTTAACCACATTGAAGCCATCTTGTAATTTATGTTATGTTTCTATAGAACTATATTTTACTCTATTGCATTTTAATTTTAAAACTGTTTTATGTTGTAACCCACCCTGAACCCTGCTCGCAGGGGAGGGTGGGATAAAAGAATCAAATAAATAGATATAGGTGTTTCCAGATAACCTAAATATGCAGACGATGTGTGATGACCATTCACAAACCAAACTTCGCAGGGGCAATTGGCATTTATGCCCATAAGAGCTAGTCCGGATGGCAGAGGAGGCAGAGCAAAAAATATCAAAAGTAGTTTCTAAATCCCTACAATTTGCTTCTTTATTCCGCGGGGAGGGTGGAATATAAATCAGCATAAATAAATAAATTTAGATACCTCCTGTTGCAGTTCAGAGTTTCTCACTGCTATCAATAATGCAGGAATTTTCAGATGTTCTTTGGACCAATATTGAACATTGGAGTACATAATCCTGTATATGCAGCATTTAGGAACCTTTGGTATAGGAGGCACAAAATTAGCTGAAGTTCAGACTTAAGTGTGTCTCATACCTGAAGCAGTAAAAGAGAGTATGGAACAGACTGTGTAAACAAAGATGCTGTTATTTAAGAATAGCAGCCCTTAAGATGAGTGTAAACGAAGTGCAAAGTATGAGCTATTTGTGAAGTTAGATTCTAACCTAGTAAGGTACCCAGGGCTATTTCCACACTGATGTTTTTGCTGATTGGCTGTTGTAATGCAGTACTGTTTATGGGACCGTCATCTTCTGTTTGTCCTCCTTCTGTTTTCTCCTCTGCTTTGTTATAGTCTTTCTCAAATTTGGTCCAATACAATTGTTTTGAAAAGGATGTTGTCAAAAACACCTTTGGACACTGTGTGGATGGAAAAGTCCACTTTTTTTCAGTTACAATCCACATTATCACTGTTTTGCTTGGTTTAGACCCCCATATATCTATATACATTCCTTCCACTGGAGGGCTTTTTCAGGTTTTCTGATAGATCTCTATAGTGTTATAATATTATAATAATCTATTGCCATGACTTGCTGGTTCAAATCTTTCATTAAAAAGTAAATCTCTATCCCTTTTCAATTGGGAGTTATAAGAGGATAATTGCAGGCTGCACATCTCCATTTATAAATAACCAATGAAAAGAACTAGAGACTTTTAAAAAGTTACAGCTGGAAAGTAATGGAATGTGCCAATAGGGTGTTATAACATTATAGTACTACAGTGATCTAGCAATTTGTATGTGTTTGTTTTTTTAGAAAAACCCTCCATGGGAAGGGGAGAAATAGTGACAGCAGCAGACTGAGGCAAGGAAGTGCAGAGAGAACTGCTGTGTGGGTGCTGTGTTACTGTGAATGCTTTTGCATTTACAACAGCAACAAAAGCTGGACAAAATATGACGTTGGTGTGAATGTAGCTCAGAACTATGTATTCTCCCAGAGAAGTTGTCAGGCACAGGATGGAATGAGTAAAACATCAGCTCCTGTGATTGGCAGGCAACATGGGGACTCTAAATTGGCCAAGCCATGTATAAAACCTATGAGCCTTGCCTACTTGACTCTAGAGCTACTGGCTACAGAAACTCCAGGGCACAGAAAATATACTACAGGTTCTTGCTACCACCATCCATGGCCTGCTTGCTGTCAGCTTCAGCCATCCATACCTGTACAGGAGGACTTAAGTGGTATCCATTTAAAAAACCTCCTGTGCTCATTCTCAGCAGCTCTACATTACAAAGTTCTTTGGTGTGTCTTTCAAAGCAAGAAACAGAAAAATACCTGCTTAACTGCTATTATTATTTAAATGTAAAGGCAAGCTCTTTTTAAGACTCTGCAGCATTGCTATCTGGAGAAAAAGAACAAATCTATGCACGTACACATGTGGCACACAGAAAGATCGATTTAAAGTCAGCTTAATGGCAACCTCTGGAGCACTTCTGCTGATGGGGGAATTAACAGATGCTCAGTATTTCCTGTTGATATGGGATGTGGGCTGGCCGGGTGGCACACATTGCTTGAAGGGAGTAATGAATAACTTGAGAGGGTATGTAACCAAGTGTTCCAGGCAAAGACTTCAAAGAGGATGTGTGGGCCATTTGGAAAATATAATGGATTTCTGGCTCCACCCAGAACCCCGCAAAACTGTTTGAGGCCTTGTTGCAGAGCCCTGTGGCAGCAAGTCATGCCGGCTGGCTTCATCTGCAGCATCATGAGCCAGCCAGTTTTCAGGGCTTGCCTACATGGCATATTTTCTAAATGTACTGCCAATATTTACTCCTCCTCATAACCTAGACGGCTCCAAGCCCTAAGCCATGCTGGAAATAAAACTAGTAAAATGTAGGTCTGTTATTGTTATGGATTGGCTAAAATCACTTTCCTAAAGTACTATAAAAACTAAAACTTTAAGATACCTCAGAGACTCACTTTGTATACTACATAGTTCAGACATGTCTCTGGGGCGTTCTAAATGTCCACACCTAAAAATGAAAGTGCAAGTACAATTAACATGCTTTTGCAAATATGTGTATTCTACGTATCAAAGAGATGGGACTGGTTTTGAGTTTTTAAAGGACATGTTTCCCTTCCTCCCTTAAAATTGCTAATAATAGTGTGAGGTTAGCAAAGCTAAGTGGTGGTCAAAGTTTTAAATCCTCCTTTACCATTCCTTTATAGCCAAATCAGGGCTGCACATATTCAATTTTACCTTTTACAGGCAGACATATAACCTTGTCACACCTTGTGTACATCTGAACCCATCTTTGCCTTTTGGTAATGTGTGAAAAGGCCTCCAAGGATAATAAGTTTTCAAAATGAAAAGGATACTGATGATTATGATGTTGTTGTTGTTGTTAATGTTCACTGTTCTGCTAAGTTTTAATTGATTTGCAAAGCCTGCCTTGCTTATATTAATGAACATTCATTATATTCCATTATTAATTTGTAAAGGATGGCTGGGAGATGCCTGAATTTGAAAGCAAGCTATACTTTCTGATGCCCAGAGTAGCTCAATCTCATCAGAAGCTAAGCAGGGTCAGGCTAGCATTTGGATGGGAGGCCCCCAAGGACTACCGGGGTCCTGACACAGAAGCAGGCAGTGGCAAACCACCTCTGAATGTGTCTTGCCTTGAAAATCCACAGGGTCATCATAAGTCAGCTCTGACTTGATGGCACTTTCCACCAATATACTTTCTGGCCCAGAAATTCTGCAGCATAATTGCAGATCAACTGTGCAAAATTCAGCTTCACTCAGCAGTAAGAGCACAACAATCTGTGTATGTTTAAAAATATTTTCTTTGTGGTTACTTTCTTTTATTTGCTTGATATATAATATGCCTTTCTAACAGAGGCTCAAGGCCAATCACATAGTGTTAAATCAATTAATAGGACCAGACATCTAATAAGAGATGTGATAGGAGGACTAGGATTACAGCAATCTGAAACAAAGCATAGAATGTCAAGTATGCTGAGTATCTGACATGCTATGTTAAACAATGAAGCTGATTTCAAGGGCAGACCTATATACACTGCATTACATTTGTCTACTCTTGATATCATGGCATGGAAGGAGGTGGCCAGATCAGCTGAGTCAAGGTAGAGGGCCATCTTCCAGAATAAACAAAGTTGGAAGAAAGTGGGGGGTTTTCAGCAGTATCAATTTGTTTCTCCAGTAGTAATGTCCCAGGTTCGGAAGGTCCCAGGTTCAGCCTCTGGGTCCAGGCAAATAGGCATGAAAAACCTCAGCTTGAAATCCTGGAGAGCTGCTGCCAGTCTGAGTAGACAATACTGACTTTGATGGACTGAGGGTCTGATTCAGTACAAGGCAGCTTCATATGTTCACAATGATGGATCCAGTATAACCTGTAACTTCTTAACAGAGTCAGCAAGGGTCAGCTGGACCCAACCGAAGGTGGGAAACACAGTGTCCTTCAAAACTGCAGCCTTCCAAACCCCATAGTAAGATCCCTTAAGCTGCGCCTTGCCAAAGGGCTCTTGGCCTGTGGCTCTTTGCCTGGGGGCTTCCTAAGGACCAGGAACCCAGATCCCTGATTTCCTTGTTCTCCCAATAAGGTAAGTTGACCTTCCAGAAGGGGAGCCACGTAAACAACAGCATTTAAAGAGGACTGTATATTTAATATATATATCATGAAGGTAGAATGCCAGCAGGGGGGTGGGGGCTTTCCAGTGTTTTGCACTGAGTGTCACATGTATGACTATCTGCCCACAGGACAGAAGTCTTGGGTGTGTGCTCGATGCAAGGAGCTCCTGGTCCTCAGGGAACGAGTTCGTACCCTTGAGGCCGAGGTGACTGCCCTGGAGAAGCAGAGACGGTCAGTTAGGCAATTGGGGAAGACTCTTGGGGGCGTATTAGATGAGCCCCACTCTGAATGTGGCAGCCCCGTTGCTGCCAGAGAGCGTGAGGGTCTAGAGGGAACAGGGCACCTTGCTGAGGATAAGGGGAATGCGCCCTCAGAAGGGACCTCTTCTTCGGTTGGTGAGCGGGTATCCTTTCGCGCCAAGGAACCATCCCTGGGCAGGGGGAGAGGGGGGGTCTTGGTAGTTGGTGATTCGATCCTTAGGCAAGTAGACAGCTGGGTGGCGAAACCGCGTATTGACCGTATGGTGACTTGCCTGCCTGGTGCGAAGGTAGCGGACATTACGCGTGTAGTAGATAGGCTGATAGACAGTGCTGGGGAGGAGCCTGTGGTCATGGTGCATGTTGGCACCAACGATGTGGGGAAATGCAGTCGTGAGGTCCTGGAGGAGAAATTTAGGCTGCTAGGTGGGAGACTTAAGGCCAGGACCTCCAAGGTGGCCTTCTCGGAAGTGCTACCTGTTCCACGTGCAGGACAGGAGAGACAGGCGCAAATTAGAAGTCTCAATGTGTGGATGAGACGATGGTGTAAGGAGGAAGGGTTTAAGTTTGTTAGGCACTGGGATGCTTTCTGGAACAAGCCGGAGCTGTACAAAAGAGACGGTCTCCACTTGTCTCCGGATGGAACCAGGCTGCTGGCGCTTAAAATAAAAAAGGTGGCAGAGCAGTTTTTAAACTAAATCTTGGGGGAAAGCCGACAGGAGATGGAATGTCTCTGGTTCGGGAGGACTCGTCTCAAAGAGATGAAGGGTTGGCTTCTATTTTTCTACCGACTAACGGATCAGAGTTGTCCACTGTGATGGTGACAAACAGTATGGACTGTCTGCTAGAGTCTCGAGGCGGCAGGAGAGAGGTGGCGGGCCTAGCTTGCTTGGGAAATTATAAATGTTTGTATGCAAATGCTAGAAGTGTCCGAAGTAAAATTGGTGAATTGGAATGTTTAGTGTTGGGAGAAAACATAGACATTGTGGGAATTTCAGAAACTTGGTGGAATGAGGAGAATCAGTGGGACACGGTGATTCCTGGATATAAGTTATATCGGAAGGATAGGGAGGGAAGGGTTGGAGGTGGGGTGGCTCTGTATGTCAGAGAGGATATACGGTCCAGTAAGACTGAGGTCAGAGAATTAGATTCCCTTTTAGAAATGCTTTGGGTTGAAATAGAGGGCCCAAAAGGAAATTTAACTATGGGAGTTTGTTATCGCCCACCAAATCAAAAGAGAGAGGACGATTATAATATGATGGAGGGATTAAAGATAGCGGCTAAACATAAAAACTGTGTCGTAATAGGTGATTTTAACTACCCGCGGATTGATTGGGTCAATATGTGTTCTGGTCGAGAGAAAGAGATTGAGTTTCTTGATGCTCTCAATGACTGTGCTATGGAGCAGATGGTCTCAGAACCTACCAGGGGTGGGGCGATCCTGGATCTGGTCCTAAGTAATGCCCAAGACTTGGTGAGAGACGTAAAAGTGATTGCGCCGCTTGGGAACAGTGACCATAATGTTATTGATTTCACCATTTGTATAAATAGGGAGTTGCCCAAAAAGACCGCCACAACCACATTTAACTTTAAAAGGGGTAAATTCTCTGAGATGAGGAGGCATGTGAGGAGGAAACTGAAAGGAAAGGTAAATACGGTCAAAACCCTTGGGGAAGCTTGGAGACTATTTAAAACTATAATCCTAGAAGCTCAGATAAAATACATACCACAAGTTAGGAAAGGCACAAACAGGTATAAGAAGAGGCCAGCATGGTTAACAAACAAAGTAATGGAAGCTGTAAAAGGTAAGAAGGACTCCTTTAAGCGGTGGAAAACCAGTCCAAGTGAGATTAATAAAAGGGAACACAGGCAGTGGCAAATCAAATGCAAGACTGTGATCAGGCAGGCAAAAAGGGACTATGAGGAGCATATTGCAAAAAACATAAAGACCAACAATAAAAATTTCTTCAAATATATTAGAAGTAGGAAACCAGCCAGGGAAGCAGTGGGGCCCTTGGATGACCATGGGGTAAAAGGATTACTGAAGGAGGATGGGGAAATGGCTGAGAAGCTGAATGCATTTTTTGCCTCCGTCTTCACCGTGGAAGATGAGAAGTGTTTGCCCGCCCCAGAACCACTAATATTGGAAGGGGTGTTGAAAGACCTGAGTCAGATTGAGGTGACAAAAGAGGAGGTCCTACAACTGATAGACAAATTAAAAACTAATAAGTCACCAGGTCCGGATGGCATACATCCGAGAGTTCTGAAAGAACTCAAAGTTGAACTTGTGGATCTTCTAACAAAAATCTGTAATTTTTCATTGAAATCTGCCTCCGTTCCTGAGGACTGGAAGGTAGCAAATGTCACCCCCATCTTTAAAAAGGGTTGCAGAGGAGATCCGGGAAATTACAGGCCAGTCAGTCTGACTTCAATACCGGGAAAGTTGGTAGAAACCATTATCAAGGACAGAATGAGTAGGCACATTGATGAACACGGGTTATTGAGGAAGACTCAGCATGGGTTCTGCAAGGGAAGATCTTGCCTCACTAACCTGTTACATTTCTTTGAGGGGGTGAACAAACATGTGGACAAAGGAGACCCGATAGATGTTGTTTACCTTGACTTCCAGAAAGCTTTTGATAAAGTTCCTCATCAAAGGCTCCTTAGAAAGCTTGAGAGTCATGGAGTAAAAGGACAGGTCCTCTTGTGGATCAAAAACTGGCTGAGTAATAGGAAGCAGAGAGTGAGTATAAATGGGCAGTCTTCGCAGTGGAGGACGGTAAGCAGTGGGGTGCCGCAGGGCTCGGTACTGGGTCCCATCCTCTTTAACTTGTTCATAAATGATTTAGAGTTGGGAGTGAGCAGTGAAGTGGCCAAATTTGCGGATGACACTAAATTGTTCAGGGTGGTGAGAACCAGAGAGGATTGTGAGGAACTCCAAAGGGATCTGTTGAGGCTGGGTAAGTGGGCGTCAACGTGGCAGATGCGGTTCAATGTGGCCAAGTGCAAAGTAATGCACATTGGGGCCAAGAATCCCAGCTACAAATACAAGTTGATGGGGTGTGAACTGGCAGAGACAGACCAAGAGAGAGATCTTGGGGTCATGGTAGATAATTCACTGAAAATGTCAAGACAGTGTGCGTTTGCAATAAAAAAGGCCAACGCCATGCTGGGAATTATTAGGAAGGGAATTGAAAACAAATCAGCCAGTATCATAATGCCTCTGTATAAATCGATGGTGCGGTCTCATTTGGAGTACTGTGTGCAGTTCTGGTCGCCGCACCTCAAAAAGGATATTATAGCATTGGAGAAAGTTCAGAAAAGGGCAACTAAAATGATTAAAGGGCTGGAACACCTTCCCTATGAAGAAAGGTTGAAACGCTTAGGGCTCTTTAGCTTGGAGAAACGTCGACTGAGGGGTGACATGATAGAAGTTTACAAGATAATGCATGGGATGGAGAAAGTAGAGAAAGAAGTACTTTTCTCCCTTTCTCACAATACAAGAACTCGTGGGCATTCGATGAAATTGCTGAGCAGACAGGTTAAAACGGATAAAAGGAAGTACTTCTTCACCCAAAGGGTGATTAACATGTGGAATTCACTGCCACAGGAGGTGGTGGCGTCCACAAGCATAGCCACCTTCAAGAAGGGGTTAGATAAAAATATGGAGCAGAGATCCATCAGTGGCTATTAGCCACAGTGTGTGTGTGTGTGTATATATATATATATATATTTGGCCGCTGTGTGACACAGAATGTTGGACTGGATGGGCCATTGGCCTGATCTAACATGGCTTCTCTTATGTTCTTATGTTCTTAATTTAAATGTTCTTGTTAGAAATCTATCAAAATAAACAAAACCCTTAATTTCCTTCCTTTGTCCATCCAAAAATAAAGTCTTCATGGATCCATCAGGGAAGTACAAATCTCATGACAAAGAAACTTACCCACCTACATTGATGCAGCGTGCTTTTAACACAAAGGATGATGCTGTGAAAACAGGCAGGAACTTACTCAGCTGGTACATTGTACCTGTAAAGTACAGAAAGTGTTGTACCAAAGAATGTAATAGCAGTGACCTAGAGCCTTACTCTCTGAACCACGGGAGCTTCACAGAGAAGGAAGCAGCTATCTTGTTTTCTGTCACTGTGCCACCAAGAGTAGAAACTAGGGTTACAAAATTCTAGAACATTGACTGGTTCTGAAGGAACTTGTCTGGGTGCCAGTGTTGGCTCTCAGCAGGCTGCTGAAGTGCGCTATAGTAAGCCCAACCACAGATGGACAGAGGGTAATACTACAGCTAACTGTTCATCAGAGATCAGGTGACACAAGGGGCCAATAGGGTTGTGGTTAGTCCTTTAAAATTGCTAATTGGTATTTTATCCTGTCTGAGTAACCTGATTCCTTATATTTTTGCAAACTGAAAGACGGTGTATTACTTGGTGGCTTTGATCAGTCCCCTGGAGAAAATGGCTGTGTAGAGGGTGAACTCTTTGGCATTATACCCCTTTGAGGTCCCTCCTCTCTAATTCTTGTCCTCCCCAGGCTGTACCTCCAAATCTTCAAGAATAACATTGACTGAACAAAGGAGTTTGGCCCAAAGTCAGCAAGTGAGCTTCATAGCTGAGTGGGGTTTTTAATCAAAAATCCTTGTTTAACTGGTACAGCAAACTAGCTTTCCACTTTTGTTGGGCACTGAAACTAGTTCCAGACCCTGGGTTGGCAGACTCCAGGTTCAGGTTAACATGCATGAGTTCAGAAAGGCTGCTCTGGCCTAGAGTTTCCAGTTTTCTAAGCTGCACAGCACTTATGTCAATATGGCACACTAGTTCCTCCACAGCTTCTTGCTTCTAAGAGCTAAGGACCTTATGTTTCTAAACTAGTGCCAGGCAAGCAAGCACAGTGATGCCTCAGCCTTGAAATTATTGACTCTGAGAAACATACTACAACTTAAATCAGTATGTTCCCGCTTGTGGCAGGAGAGGGGCAGGAAATAAATTTGAAATGCTACTAGGGAGAAGAGCAGTGTCCTGGTCAGCATAACCAGTAGCCCAAAGAGGTAATGCTGGGGGGAAAACAGACAAAAAGCCAATCATTCTGTGGTTAATGTTTTCCTTATTTTTCTGCTTTCTAAAAGTTGTTTACAAAAAGAAACGGTGCCTTTTATAAGGGATATTCAATACCCTCTCAGAGACACTTTGCCTTTAAGTTCATAAATAAATTTATGCAGTAGGCTGGCCAGTGCCTCTTTTTTTAGGCCCATTTATTGAAGTATCTGCTTCTCTCCAGTAAAATTAGCTGAAGTGGCTGAGGGTTGGCAACTACAGGTTGGAAATTTCCTGGAGACTTGAGGGTGGTGCCTGCTGAGGGGAGGCAGCTCAGTGCCCATATGATACCATAGAGTCGATGCTTGGAAGCTGCCATTTCCTTTGAGAAGATCAGGCCTTGGGTTCAGTGGGAGCTCACAGGAGCACAGCTCCTAAACCTGTCTGAGAGTTCCACTTCCTCCTTCCCACCTTGTCCATTGAATAGTAGGTGCAGCTGCATAACAATCCCTGGATGAGCTCCACCACCTATTTTTCTACAAAACGACCCCTGAAGAAGATCATCTTGGAGAACTCAACACCTCACCTGGAGGCTGGCGAACCTTACAGTCAGTCAAACTAGATTCCAGAGCAGCTCTGGAATCCAGGCCCCAGCTACCTGCAGTTGAAAGAAAGGCTGCTAAAGCTAACAAGGCCTCTTCTGGTGATCTAAAAATGATGAGCCATAAGGTGGAGAAAGGGACCCTTGAAAGTTTCCCATGAATAGCTAGCATCTTGCTAGCAGAACTGTATTTCCATTTAAAATATAGTAAACAAGTGGTGACCCACAATGCTTGTGGAGGGGAATCCCTCTCCTTGTCTTAATTAGCACCATAGCCTACAGGCCTAGTGCAGCCTTTGGCCTCTGTTGCTGGGCCTGCTGCAACTTCTATTCTCATATTGCTGCTGCCATCCTCAGGGCCACTGCAGCTCTTACCCACACCCATCAGCAACAATTCTTGTGGGCCCAGTGCAGCTCCTGGCTTAGACCCACCATAGCTTCTCCCCTCCCCATTGCTGCTGCCAAGATCCTCTTCCCCCCATTGCCACAACACTTACTGGGCTGTGCACACCTCCAAGCCTCTGCTTCTGGGCCAATTGTTGTCCCCAGGGTTGCCAAGGCTCCCCTCAGCCCATTGCTGACAACTCTGGTGGCCCAGGGCAGCTTCCAGCTTCATCTCACTGCAACTTCTCCCCCATCACCACTGTCGATGCTGGGACTGCCTTTGCTCCCTTCCACTCCATTATTTCAAGACTTGGTTTGCCTCCTGGCCTCTGCTGTGGGGCTCCCTGCAGTTCACTCCCAATGCCACAGTTGTTTTGGGGGCCACCGCAACTACCACCCCATTGCTGTCACTGCTAACTGGAGGAGGTATGTGTATTGTGCAGACAACTTTTTGGAAGGGAAGGGGGAGAATTTAAGTCCCCTGTGTGACTTTTTTTTTTTAGTTTCCAGATTTTTCAGTTCCTCCAAATCTGCTGAAAAATCTGTGTATTGTCAGTGTGGCCCTGATCTGTGATTTTAGAAATCCACAGATGGGGGTCACACTTGAGAAATATATAGATATGTATAAATCTTCGTCTACAAATGTGAATTAGCATATGAAGTTTTTTCCTTCCCCGTTTTGTCATATTTTTGAGCATGCTTACCCTCTTACTGGTAATCTGTTGGTTGCCACCCAAGCGCTGAGACACTCAGTCTGTGGTATTGTCAAGGCCGGTACGTGGGAGCAGGCCATGTAGGTGGCCGCCTTGGGTTCCACTTGGCCTAGATGCACCATGGGCACCCCCTCTCCCCGTTGCTGTCCACCACCCCATGCCCGTCTCCCCACGCCCGCAACATCTGCGGCACTGGCCATTGATGCTTGCATGCGAGCGCTGTTCCCAGCTCGACCCTCCGCTGCTTCAAAGGGGGCCAGCCAACTCCCTTTGAAACAAGGGAGAGCCAGGCTGAGAAGAGTGCTCACGCAAAAGCACACTCGGCCCAGGGCCGCCCCTGCTTCAAAGGGAGCCGGCCAGCTCCCTTTGAAACAGGGGAGGGCCAGCTGATTACACGCAGCCTGATGACGTTACTTCCAGAGACATCATCGGGCCGTGCACGCATATGTGCACAGGAAAAGACACTGGGGGTGAGAGAACAGTCCTTGGCCTAGGAGCACCAAAACCCTTAGCCTGGGTATTGTAGGAGAGGGATTAACCCAAGGGCAGTTCCAGTGCTTTTAAAATAGTCCTTAGCCTCAGGGTGGTAGGCCAGAAACTAAGAGAAACCATAGTTATAAGGTAACGTAATATGGAGGTTGTGGATGTGGATACCCTTCAAGCCTGCACGGAGGAATTTTTAGGTGAAGCACAGTGTGCGCAGTACTGGCTCCACCCTTTCACCATGGGGTCATCTGCCATGGGGTCGAGGCATTGCTGTTGAAGACGCAGCTGCACTGGGCAGGGCATATCTCCAGGATGGAAAACCACCGCCTTCCCAAGATTGCCCTGTATGGCGAACTTTCCACCAGCCATCGAAATAGAGGGGCACCAAAGAAGAGGTACAAGGACTCCTTGAAGAAATCCCTTGGCACCTGTCGCATCAACCATCACCAGTGGTCTGACCTAGCCTCAGATCGCAAAGCATGGAGGCACACCATCCACCAGGCTGTCTCTTCCTTTGAGAATGTACGCATAGCTGGTCTTGAGGACAAAAGGAGATTGAGGAAGAATCGCACTGCTACAGCACCAACCCCAAATCAGACTTTTCCCTGCAGCCACTGTGGCTGGATCTGCCTGTCCCGCATTGGTCTTGTCAGCCACCAGTGAGCCTGCAGCAGACGTGGACTACTGCACCTTTCTTAAATCTTCATTCGCGAAGTCAAGCCAAGAGAATATGGAAGGAATTAAAGAGGAAATGGATCCAGGCCTACAACATGAGCACCAGGTACCTTCAGGTGGAGCTTGCAGACCTCCAGGAATTGTAACTGATCTCCAGACTTCAGAGATTGGTTCCCCTGGAAAAAATGGCTCTGTTGGAGGGTGGTTTCTATGGCATTGCACCTTTGAGGTCTCTCTCCTCCCTAATTCCTACCCGCCCAAGGTGGTACCCCCAAACTTTCAAGAATTTCCCAACCCAAAGTTAGCAAAACTATGTACCTTGGCTAGGCTCCTTACACCAACTTGGCATCGAAGAAAAAGGATTGACTTCTCAGTTAAGGGAAAACAGAATGGCCACTAAGAGAGGGTTTATGACGATCCATAGAATGTTGTTGCTTGTTAAATAATGCTAGCAACACATCTGGGAATTTAGGAGCTTGAGAATTCTTTATTTGGTTATAATGGCTTGCAGTGAAAAGCTGTTTTGTTTAAATCAATTATGATCTTGCTGTTTTTGGTTCATTAATGATATTAACTTTTATAGGCTTCCACAGTCTGAGTTAAATGACAGATAAGAATGTTTTGGTTCCAAATTACATTGATTACCGTCATCAGTCTTGACCCATCCCATCTTCTTTTCTTTAGTCATCAAAAGGCAATTTGGACATAAATATTTTCTAGTTTTTCTAGAAACCACCTAGTCTTTTTTTTAAAAGGTCTCCAGAGCCTCCTTGGACAGACCAAGAGACAGAGAGGCTAAATATATTTTAAATAAATAAAACAAATGCTTTATTTAGTATCTATTTGTTTATTCAGTAACTAACCCATTGAGGGCAGAAACAAGGATGTTGTTCTACATGGCTGTGCAAGCAGATTTCTTGCTGTTTGCATAGTTTAACTCAGAGGTGTCAAACTCATTTGTTATGAGGGCTGGATCTGACATAAATGTGACTTTTTCAGGCCAGGTCATCTGTGCCATAAAGCATAATGCCAGATACCAGAGACATAAACTTTCTAAAGGACAGCAGCTGGTAAGCTCCAAGTTGGTGTGTCCTTATTGCAAAGCTGGGGGGGTGTTCAGAGGAAAACTTGCATGGGCAGACTGGCAAGCCAGGGGTGCAGTGCTGGGCAGACACTCTGGTGCTGCCTGGGGTTGGGGGGGAAACCCCTTCCACAGCCAGCTCTGGCCACCAATACTGTGAGCTAGGGCCCCAAGGTAAAAACATGAAGGCCCTGGGTGTTGGGAGCTCCCGTCTGCCTCCGAACCACCATGGAAGGGGACTAGGAAAACCAGTTGAACTAACCCTCCTGCCTGCAGAAGGGAGTGGGGAGGGAAGCAGGCCAGGTCCGAGGCCACATGAATGGGCTATCACTATGAACTGAAATGAGGATCTTGCTAGACTGGTTGTTCTGATCCAGGGTGGCCAAACTGTGGCTTGGGAGCCATATGCGGCTCTTTCACACATATCATGCAGCATCAAGATCTCAGTCAATCTCTGAGCACTGACCCATAGGTAAGCAACTACTTCTGCTGTGTGTGAAGTGGAGAAGGAGGGGAAAATAGGCAAGCTTGCAAGCTCTCCATCACAGAGACCTAGAGAGGGGAAAGGGAGCTCAAAAGCTGAGGGAGCCACTGGAAGGAGGGGTGGAATTAAAGAGGGTGGAGCAGGGGTTCCCCTTAGTTTCATAGCTCTTGTAGGAGCTATATTTACTAACCTTGGTGTCAAGGCAAAGAGAGATGCATAAGGATGGAAATGGTGATCAGTTATTTATATGGTACATATGTGTTTCCTTCTCCCACTGGTGCCAAAAATAATTCCCTAACCTTTCCCTATGCTGGTCCCAGCTTGTTGTTTTTTTAAAGTCTTCTAGCATGGCCATGTTGTAAAGTGCATATATATGCAATTTATTTTTATGTGCAAAGAAAGTATTAAGAGTTTTAATAAAAACATGCATGGAATATCTGTTCATATCTTGTGGCTCTCAAATATCTGATGTTTATTCTATGTGGCTCTTATTTTAAATAAGTTTGGCCACTCCTGCTCTGAACCCTGACATAATTCATTTGTGTCTCCTTTCTCCCAGGGACTATTCTTCACGAAGCTCTCGTTCCAATTGAGGGTCCTCATGACAGTTCTCCCCATGCTTTTCTTATTTTAGCCTTCCCCGCCTCCAGTGATCATTCCCCCTTATCATCAGAGGGGTGTGAGGCTTTTAAAAAATCAGCAGTTGCTAATCTCACACCAGTGCAATATCTGTTGCGACAATTATTGCTTCTTGGCCTTTTGGCTAAGATCCAGTGTAGTGCTGCTACAATTTATTCATTTATATAAATTCTTTTTAAAAGAAAAGCACATCACTAGCTTTTTTGTTTCAGAGATATTCAGTACCTTTCCCCTTATATCTTCGCAACAAAATGGCTGGAGACTACCTTTTTAATGAAAATTGGGAATTCAGAGGATCTAATAGATGGTTTGCCAACATTAATCACTATAATAGTATTGCACTGTAGGGATCTAGCACTTGTCTATTCAAAATCCCTTTAAAAGTCTTCCAGTGGTATGAGGAAAATGGTGGCCACAGGGGGCTGAGGCAAGGAAAACTATGCTAATTTAGGCAGCACCTTAAAAAAAACATACACCTTCCTGTCCATATGGCAGTACAGTCTTTACAAAAAGATCAAACCATGTTTGGGGAAGCAAAGTAGGGGGAAGCTCACAAAGTGAATCATTAGGGAATAACCTTGTAAGGATACTCCAAAAAATCCCACTTAATTTGAAATGCCAAACCAAACAAAATCTCACTGTGGAAGCAACCTCTGTCTCACAAAAGCCTTGTTATGATCATAAGTGTGGAACAGGGATGCACGCCTGCTTTGCACATGATGCAGTGTCAGGTAGAAAGTTCATTTTGAGGGAACCAGGATGTGATACCTGAACTGGGTCTGTCAACATCTCCCCTAAGATTGCCTTAAATTATTAAAGGGACCAGTTTAAAAGTTGGCAGCCCCAGTTCTGCCCTCTCCAAGTCACTAAACCACCCTGCACCCAGCCACCCAGCTGCGCAACTGGCATTTAGGACTCTCCATTCCTTCTTATGACAGCTGCAATAAATCTGGAATTGTTGCAAGAGACGCAGAGGAGTACATCTGAGGATCATTTTCAAAGTGAACTCCAGTAAAAAGGGCACCATCCCTATAAATCTGTCAGCAGGAGCTTCCTGAAAATTCAGTATCAGCTTTTATTCCCTTAAGTTCTCTGCTGCCACACTGGCAACCAAAGGAGTACTTAATACAGACTCTAGCAGTTCCCCACCTCATGAGCCCTTAAATAGCTTCTGCACAGCTGGACTGCAAAAAACAGTAGCTTTCTCCTCCAGGACCTTTGAACAAGAGACAGAGCTTTAAATAAAACCAGCATAATTCACTCCAAGTGTGTAAGTCAACATTTTCTAACATCTAATAATTAGGACACACCTTTTTTTTCTGAATTACATCATGCTTGTGCCTCAAAAGGTTTATTTGTGAAACAGTAAATGAATAAGAATGACCTGCCCTCAGAAGAGTCTACCACCTGGGTTTCTACAGGAGTCAGTGTTCTTGCCATGGCTCCCTCCCAGTCCAGAAACAAGCTCAGAGAAAGGACTTAAGCACAAATGCAACAAGCAGAGTAGACATATCTGAAGACAGACAGTTCTATTGCATCTTAGTGCTGGGAGATTTTGATCAAATCTCTGCCAGTGCTCAGTTTCTTTGAATTACTTGCACCTAGCAGAGGTTGGTTGGAAAGAAGGTAGAACAATAAATGATGCAGAGATGTAGCAGCATGAATTCTTCTCCGCAGTAGGGATGCACATTAGTATGATCTGGCAAACAATTTGGAAACTACTGGTATGGTAATAATAATAATAGCAGGCAATAGCTGCTGAATGGGTGAGCAAGTGTCAGATGCAGGCAGAGCAGTAAGTATGCCATACAAAAAAGCCCAGAATGTAAGAGTGAGTGGAATATTCAGCATCCCAGGAATCTTAGCTTTTATTGTTTTCAGGACCCCTTTCCCCATCATGACATCTTTGCTCATCTTTGCAGGGCTTTCTGCAGAATCTCATTGAAAAAGGATGAAAAAGCTGCCCATTTATGTGTATTCTCTGTTGTGGCCCTATCTTCTGGAATGGCTTGCCTGAGAAGCTCAGCAAGGCCCTCACATTTCTGACAATCTGGAAACTATGCAAAACAGAATTGTTCAGATTTGTTTTGAAGAAGCGCATACCTTGAATAAAATTTTGTTGGTCTTAAAGGTGCCACTGGATACATAAGGTATTTTTAGTTGAGCATGGAACTTCAGTTTCCTTAGAAAAATATGAAGAAGCCATGCAAATTGTTTAATACAGCTGTAGTTCTTCAGGGCTAAAGTGCTCACTCTGAATACAGAAGATCCCAGGTTCTGTCTTCTGCATCTCAAATTAAAGGATCTCAGTTCTAGGGGAAAAAACCATTATGTGCCTGAAACCTTGGAGAGCTGTTACCTGTCAGAGTAGATAATATGACAGAATAAAGGAGATTCATACTACCATATAAACAAAATCTCTTGGAATCTGCTGTATCTCTGGACTACAATGTCCGCTCTGGATCTATCTGAGAACAATGAACTTTAACCATCTTTAGTCATATTGTGCCTCGATACTGGGAAATGATTTTTTGGTAACATATGGCAAAATATTTCTTGCATCATTAATAACTTCTTTTATCTATCCCATATATTACTTTCCACCCACCCCACCCCCGTTACTTGACCCCTGCCTGTGTTATTTACTTAATATACTAATATTTAAAGGTACCCTTAACTAATAAAAACAAAAATTAATATTCTCCTTTTTTCTAAAACTTAATCATTATCAAAAATTGTCCAATTACAATACTACAAAAGCAAATGAGACATTTGTTAAATAAAGAATTGGAATGGAATTTGAAAAGATTGCAACAGAAATCTTTTGAGGGTGCATATAAACCTGGAAAATATTTGGCTTGGCAACTGAAGAAAAAGAGAGAAAATAAAATTATTAATAAAATTGTGGTAGATGGAAGAGAGGTGGTTAACCAAGAGGGAATAAAAAGAGAATTTTTAAAGTATTATGCCAAGTCGTTTAAAGGTGTTAAAATAAAGAAAGAAAAGTTGGATGAGTATTTACAAAAGTTAAAAATAGAATCCTTAACAGAAAATATGTGAAAAGTTTTGAATGATCCAATTGAAAAAATAGAAATTGAAGCAGCAATTAACGCAATGAAAAATGGAAAGGCACCTGCGCCAGATGGATATGCAGCTAAATATTTTAAAACCTTTAAAGACGAGTTAATACCGAAATTGCAGAAGTTGATGAACATGATAAGAATAAAAGGGAAAATACCAAGCACATGGAAGGAAGTTGTTATTTCGTTGATCCCAAAGGAAGATAGAGATGTCACGAATGTAAAAAATTACAGACCAATTTCGCTATTAAATAATGACTATAAAATATATACAAGAATTTTGGCAGAACGGCTTAAACAACATTTGATAAATTTTATAAAGGAGGAACAAGCGAGGTTTCTTCCCAAAAGGCAAATAAGAGACAACATTGGAACTGTTGTAAATATTGTAGAATATTATGAAAGACATCCAGAAAAGGAAGTAGCATTATTCTTTGTGGATGCAGAGAAAGCATTTGACAATTTAAACTGGGACTTTATGTTTGCAGTAATGGAGAAAATGGAGTTGGGAGAAAGCTTTATAAGAATGATAAAAACAATATATACTGAACAACGTGCAAGGCTATGTATAACCGCAGATCTTACAGAAGATATGACAATTAGCAAAGGTACAAGACAAGGATGTCCGCTTTCCCCACTGTTGTTTATAATGACCTTGAAATATTATTGATGCAGATTCAAGACGATAAAGAAATAGAAGGATTAAGATAGAAAGATATAGAGCATTTGCAGATGATATAATGTTTATAAATGAAAATCCTATACAAGTTACACCTTTGTTGTTAGCCAAAATACAAGAATATGGGGAGTTAGCGGGACTTTGTATTAACAAAGACAAATCAAAGTTTTTATGTAAAAATATGCAAATAAACAAGCAACAGGCCTTGCAGACACGGGCTTTGAAGTTACCTCCAAGGTAAAATATTTGGGTGTGGAGATAACAATGAAAAATATTGATTTGTTCAAAAATAACTATGAGAAGCTATGGCATAAAATGGATGAAGATATGTTAAAATGGAATAAACTTAATTTGTCATTGCTGGGCAGAATAGCTGCAATTAAAATGAATATTCTACCAAGAATAATGTATTCGTTTCAAACTATTTCTATTGTGAAAGATAGTAAATTATTTGATAAATGGAGAAGGAAATGTAATTTCCCTTATAATTTTCTTTTTCCCTGGCCTTTTTCTCAACTCCCCTTCTTTTTTCTTTATTTCATTTTGAATGTCCAACAACTGTTTTTCTTTTGCTCTCTTATCTCTATTATTCTAAGTAATCAATATTCCTAATTACTGCTTTGTAGGCATCCCAGACCGTCTGAAATTCTTGCACCTCATTTTGTTGCTCTCTTTTTGTTGAGAACAATGACAATAAATTTATCTATCTATCTATCTATCTATCTATCTATCTATCTATCTATCTATCTATCTATCTATCTATCTATCTATCTATCTATCTATCTATCCTCTTTGTCATTCATTTGAAAGAAAGCTTTAGTTTCATTTTCTAGGGATGTCACTATTTCTTTATTCTGTAGTAAATCTTCATTCAATCTCCATCTTCTCAACTTCTTAGACAATTTTGTAATCCACATTATTGGGTTATGATCTGCCCCAATTTTAGGTAAAATCTCTATTTTCCTTGTTATGAGACCTAAATCTTTAGTGCCCCACAACATGTCAATTCTGGAAAAAGTTTTATGTCTTGCTGAAAAAAAGGTATAGTCCCGCACTTCAGGGTTAAATTTCCTCCATATATCCTCCAAATTTTCTTGTTTGACCAATTCAAAAAAGACTTTGGCAATTTTCCTTTATTATTATTTTTCCCCCAGACCTATCCAGTGTATTCTTAATTGTTCCATTAAAGGCCCCCATTATTAGAACTTGATGATAAGTCAATTCATCAAATTGTTGTGTAATGTCTTTTTTAAAACCATCCTTTGCATCATTTGGTGCATACAGTCCCAATAACAATGGGTTTTTTGCATTTAATATAATTTCTACTGCAACAAATCTTCCATCTTTGTCTTTAAACACTAATTTCGGCTCCAATTCTTGTTTAATATAAAAAAATCACTCCCCTTTTTTTCCGTTCAGCCAATGAATAAAATTCTAGTCCCAGTTGTTTATTCCATAAAAATTTATAATCTTGTTGTTTAATATGCACTTCTTGTAAACAAACTATATTACAATTTTCTTTTTTAATCCAATGAAATGTTGCCCTTCTTTTTTGTGGTGAATTTAGTCCATTTACATTCCAAAACAATAATTTGTAATCCATCATGGTGCAAATTCTTTATGTTCTTCATAAAAGCTATGCATTTCCTGTGCATTTGTAATTGTGGTTCTTTTCCCCTGAAGTTCAAAGCTCAAGCCTTCAGGTATTATCCATCTATACCTCATTTGATTGTCCCATAATTTTTCTGTCAGTTTTTTATATGTTCTTCTATCATTTATCACTTGCCTTGGCAACTCCTTCATAATTCTTACTCTGCTGCCTCCCACTATCAATGTCTTTTCAAAATTTTTGTTCATGAACTTTCCCACCATTTCTTTTGTCATATATCTTATGACAACAACTCTTGGTTATTTTTTTTTTTTGCATAGAGTGAGTTCACTCTACATATAATCATACATACTTTTAGTCTCTTCAGGATCTTCCTCTAAAAGTTCTGCAATTATTTTTATTATATATTCTTTCAAGTCACCATTTTCCTTTTCAGGTACTCCTCTCAGATGTATCTGAGTCTCCATCAATTTGCAGTCATGTATTGCCACTTTTTCTTGTATTTTCAACAAGGTGGAGTCATGTGCTTTCATTCTCCCTTCTACCTCCTGCACTTTCTTAGATGTTTCTTTTGTCTCATTTCTGAGATCTTCAATATATTTTTAATCTCTTCTATAATTTCTTTTTTAGATGCAATTATCATCTCTTTCATACCTTTCATCATTCTAGCCTCCATTGCCTCTAATTGGTCCTGCATTTTCTCCAATGAAGTAGCCCTTGCACGGGTTTACTTGTGTTCTGACATTTAAAAACACCGAAAATTTTGATCTCATCAATTTCAAATTTGGCTATCAGATTCAAAAGATTAGAGCTTGCTTTTTACAACAAGCCTAATTTTGCCATCAGAGCTTCCCAGACCGAGATATTAATTTTTAAAGTTTTTAAATCCTTCAAAATGGCAGTCGCGACTTCTTGCTTCTCTCTAAAAAAAGATTTCTCTATTCTTTTAAAGGCTTCTAAGGTCCATTATAAACAATATGTCCAATAACATTTATCTTCTTATCATCACCTCAATTATTTCCAACAATTTTTAATGTCCCGAACACTTTAAAAAAATTATTTTAATTTTGACCTCCTTGCAATGGCTGCCGATGTTTCTCTATGGTATTATAGTCCTAGAGTAGGCTTTTCATCTGCTACTTCCTGTTTTACTTGCCACCAAATCTCGTTTTCACTGGTAAAGAGATCTCACGATACTTGACGTACTTCCTGTGTTGATTGTATATGCTGCAGGTCTGTGACGATGGTGCTTTTTTTTCAAAACTGCAAGTAGACCAAACAATAAATTCCCTCGCACTTTTTAGCACTGTCCTTTAAATTTACAAAGTTCAAATTTCACCTCTTCCTCCCTTCTTATTCCAAACTTTCTATATTTCCATTTCCCACCTTCTGAGTTTATTCTGTTTAACTGTAAATAGTCCCGGATTGAAAGATAGTAATCTGTACCTTTTCTGCCAGTTATCCAGATCCACACCAGTCTTGTGTAGCTTTAGATGTTTAGCAATGTCCAAGAAGGTTAGTCTTTCATCAGCCTGCTTGTGGGAAGGCCAGGATAGAGATTAAACTAAATGAAATTAATTAAATGAATATATAACACAAATGAGAAAACATGGAAATGGAATAAATTGCACTGGTTGAAGAACTGAGCAAAGGTGGAAAGGGTTAATCCCCAGCACCATCAGGAGATCTAATAATGACTCCCCCCGAGTAACATGTTTGGTGCTAAATCTGATCCAAATGCATTGAAACTGTTATCCTAATTCTTACAACAAGGGCTTTTTTGAGCAGGAACGCAGTTCCAGCTAGCCTGCTTGAAGCAATGGTGATGTCAGGGGGTATGGCCTAATATGCAAATGAGTTCATGCTGGGCTTTTTCTACAAAAAAAGCTCTGCTTACAATGTTTTTGTAAATCCAATAGGAATTGAATGACTTAATTTCTGGTGGCATCATAGTGGTTCTTCCAAGTCATACTAGGGTGCCTCCGCAGCACTTACTTTGGGTATGACCAATGTAATCTAACCATGCATTACAACCTGCATTTTTATTCTTCCTGTTTGATGTTTGATAGATTATATGATGTTGTTTCTTCTTGGTGATATAAATCCTTGGTGTTATAGAACAAAATAGGAGTCAGTTGCACCTTTAAGACCAACTTAGTTTTATTCAGAACATAAGCTTTCGTGTACATGCACGCTTCTTCAGACGAGGAATGAGGCACAGTAAGCAGAGCCACATATAGCTGGTGGGGTTTGGAATGCTAAGTGGTACAAAGTTAAAAACCAATAGCAGAATAGTAAAATTAACAAATTCAGAAAACCTTTGATCTGGGTTGGATTAGCGTGGGAAACCATAAAACAGTAACATGTCAGAATGTGAGAATGCCTGTTAATTATTCTATTGCTAATAAATCTGGGTAAAAAAGAAGGCATTTCTTTCCCAGAAGTTTTTCCTGTCCAACTAATTTAGTTTTTAACATGTTGTAAGCCAAAATGCCCTCAAAAGAGGTCGGGGAATTGACAGGTGGGCAACTTTGGCTCAAAAAGGACCTAGAATCTATGTATACAGGATTCCACTTGCAGAAATTATTGCTAAATTTACCAAGGACACTAATTAAGTAAAACAATTATGCTTTAATTACAGAAACTTATAGAACACACATACAAGGTAATGGATACATATAACACACATACAGACCTAATAAAAATAGAGAGAAATGCACAGAGGTAACATAAGGATGGACAAACAGGGTGATAATTACCAATTGTAGTCTTCAAGGAAGGTTCCAATGGTGACAAACGAGGACTAGGGGGAAGGGGACCCTCAATTGGCCAAGAATCGGGGATGTATCTAAACAGCAGGAATGGGGTACTGTTAGATGCACACGTGCAGAATGTTGGTCAGAGGTTATAAAGTCTACCTTGACCCCTAAGGGGGTAGGAGGTTCAGGGGCGGATGACAGGTGGTCAGCTGGTACATGACATCAGAAAAAGGGAAGGCTCTGCAATGACCATAAGGGCTGGACTTGTGTGGTAGCCAATGGCCAGTTTATTGGGGGCGCCGGATTGGATACCCATACCTGGCCAATGAATGGACCTGGCCCTGGTTACCTGATTGGGCTTCCAGGTAACAATGGGCAAGGGGGAGGCTCCAGTGTGACAGGGCATGGGTGGAGGTGATTAAACAAGCTATCCAAACTTATCTATAAGTGACAATAGAGCGTCAAATTGGTACCTAAGGTGACACCCGATTTATACAATAACTATGGCTCTGAGTGAAGCTGTTCTTCCTCTTCTTTACTCCTCTGCTGGCACCATCCTTTGTCTTGGGTTCTGTTGGACAAAAGCTTAGGCAGTCTGGCAGGATCCACGCCTAAGATAAGCTTGATTGCCTTATGCAGAAGTTGAAGCAGCTGTTGGATACATGAGTCTCTTGCTTTGCTGTAATGGAGTCAGGAAAACAAGATGGATTCTGGTGGTGTTAGCCTTTGGTTCATGGAAACAGGCTGGAAACTGTTTGCCTGTACAGTTCATGGCAGCATAGCTTCTTCCACTACAACGACCAAGATTGTGCACACAAGTAGCGGCTGGAGGCTCGTCTGTAGTTCTGGCTAACACCCATCCAGAGATGTAGAATGCTGCTGCAAAGCTGAGGCTTATAGTATTCACATAAGCCTTAGAAACCATGGGCAAAGTCCACTTCTTAGAGCAGATGTGTGTGAGTGAAAACTCCAGGCACCCTGGCAACCATACTAGTGATCACGATGTCCATGTGTATGAAAAATAGGGGGCATTTTCTTACAATGTAACATAAATATATTCATCATTCTAGTTTGCCATTAGGAAAAAAATACATTAAAATATAGTGGAAGATGGGTTTAATATATGTAATGAGATAAACAGCCAATATCCCTTGTCAATACAAAAGCATTATTCTGATACACTATCCTAAAAGAGAAATATGTTGGAATACTGTGGATATATCGCCACACTTGGTGAAAGTGGGTTTAGCATATGTAATGAGAGGAAAAAAACAAAACAACATCTCTGTTCTGTCCTGGGGAGGTGCTTGTTCCAAGTTTCGTAATAGTTTGTAATTCAGCAATTTCCCTCTCCATTCTGTTCTTGAAGTTCTGAGAGTGAGTTTAGCATCTGCAATGAGATAAAAAACCAATATCCCTGTTCAGTCCTGGGGAGGTGTTTGTTCCAAGTTTCATAATAATGTGTAATTCAGCAATTTCTCTCTCCATTCTGTTCTTGAAGTTCCTTTGCAGTAAAACAGCTACTTTGAGGTCACCCACTGAATGCTTTGGAAGGTTAAAGTGTTCCCCCACAGGTTTCTCAGTTCTGTAATTCCTGATGTCAGATTTGTGTCCATTTATCCTTTGGCGGAGGGTTTGTCCTCTTTGCCCTATGTAGAGAACTGAAGGGCATTGTTGGCATTTAATGGCATATATAATTTTGGAAGATGAGCAAGTGAATGAGCCTGAGACGGTGTAGTTAATGCTGTTAGGTCCAGTGATTGTGTTGTCTGGGTGTATGTGGCAGCAAAGTTGGCACTTGGGTTTATTGCAAGCTCTGGTACCAGTGTCCATGCTCAGATGAGATGTTGTATTGTTGTGGGTGAGGAGTTGTTTGAGATTAGGGGGCTGTCTGTGTGCAAGAACTTCTGTTATAGTACTTGGTTTGACTTTTGTATATTCTTACTATGTTGGCCTGTGAATATAATCAGAACATATCCTATCAGATGTGCCAAGTTACTGCTTTTCCTGTTTAATTTCTGCATAGGACTGGCCACTTTTGATGGGTACTTGGTTCGGACAGAGGGATAGGCCCCAGAGAAACCAAGATTTTAGGGTAGTGAAGTCGTTTTCAGACAGCACTTTTCTGTTGTGACTTGTGGCCTTTAATGGTGCCAAAAAGGTCCCATCCAGGTACTAGAGTGGTTTTTTTTTAATCAAAAGTTGTCTGCTGCCACATCCCCATATTGCTGTGCCACCTTTGTCCTGCCTGATTTCGCTCTGCCTGGCAGCTTCATATAAAGCTGTGCATGAATTAAATCAGTAGCCTAATGTGTGTATACATTGGCTGCATATAGTTCCACCACATGTTTTATGTGAAAATGATGGAACTGACTTTTATTTAAACATGCTGAGCTTTACCAAAAACAAATTCCAGCAACCAGGGCAGATTTCTGGCACTTGACCCAGAGGCAGAGTTGCCAGCTTTTAAACTGGTCCTTCTATCCTTTTAATACCAGTTTGATCTGCAGCGATTAGCAGATGATGTTATTTAACTTCATGCCATGAAAAACTTCAACTGTCCATTTCTGCACATTAAACCTCTATTGAAAGGGGAGGACATTTCCCCCGCTACCCAGTGGCTAAATAGACTTTTTTTTGGTAATTTCTGTGACTGCATTGCATTAGGTTTTCCTTTTAAAAGCTGGGAAGTTTGCATGCCTTTGTGGCTCTTTCTTAAACTACTGACAAAGAACGCATTTGGTCTAGCAAGAGATTAGAAAGAAAGAAACTGCCCTGAGGGCTTGTCAAAGTCATTTTGGCATAGTATAAAATTTTAAATTAACTAATTAAAATTAGGTTAAAAGAAGTGATTGGCCACAGCTCCATCTTGAAGGCAAGTAGTCTAATGAGTAGTTATTTGATTTGTTTAAATTAGTGCTATATGCTTGTCAATCACCCCAGTGCCTTTACACTCATTGGCCAAAACAGTGGAAGGTGGGAGCAGATTTTCATTTTATTGAACCATTGGGCGGATTACTGCCAGAGCCTTTTTCTTTTGTGTTTAGAGATTTGCTCTTCTTTTCTGTTTTAATGAATGCTGAAAATTCAAAGGGGGAGATGCAAATATCCTTGAGGCAGCTGGCCCCTCAATGCTTTTGCTCCCCCTTTCTTTCCCTGTTCACAGAATAATAATGAGGGGGAAAAAGTGGGAGGTTAAGAAGGTATGAGAGAATTTTCTTTCCTGTGTTTGGATGCACCCTGGCCTTCTGAGGAGGTTGACAGAGCAGCCATAACAGAATCCATTACTTATCTAAATTATTTTCAAGCCCTATGCCAAGGAATCCAAAAGAAATGGTTTCTCAGTGAAAATGTCATCAAAAGCAGTCAAGCTTCCCTGAAAGACAACTTGCCCTTCATTCTTCTTCTACACTGCATGTCCACAGGGCAGATTTTGAGATTGTATCATGAGAACAGCAAGACACAATTGGAGGCTGCTCTGTACATTGCCAGGAATTATTCATTTATGCAAAACTATGTTAAAAATCCAGGACGATTGGTACATTCAAATACATTATAATAAAATATACTTGTTTTATTTTAAACATTTCTATTCCATCTTTCTACCCAAATAGGGTCCCCAAGGGAGCAAACATTAAGACATTTCAGCATTAAGAACATTTAAAATAAGGCATAGATACAATAATTCAATTACAAAGTATATAAAGAACTTGCCTTTCAGGCCTCTGTCTACCTGAGGCCTTCAGAGGAAAACAGCTACTGGCTATTCCTTGAGAACAGTGTGCAGTCACAGTGCTGCAAAGCTGTCCTTAAGCAGGTGCTAAAAATATAGGAAGACACAACGTTGAGTGTGCTTGACTTTGTGCTTTGCAAAACAACTTGCATGGACTGAGTATGCAAACAGGACCTCCTACATACTCAGCATTATCTGTAATGTATGGGAGTTTCCTTACAAATATGTGGGTATTTCTTAGCAGAGGAGTTATAGGGAAATGGTTCCCTGAAAGTTGAAACTTTGAAAACCACTGCCCCTTATCTTATTCCACCAACTTCCCTGCTCCTCCTTCCCTGGTTTTGACATCCTTCTGTGAATGGGAAATGTGATCTCTTTATCACATCCCTGCCCCCACCTTAAACATCCTTCACTAGCTTCTCTCTCTGTCCGGGGAACAGGTTGGGCTCCTGACTTCTCTGCAGTGAATGCTGGACATTCTTGAGCTGGCAAGCCGGCAATATTGAGTGACATGCAATTGCTCGGCTGTCACTCACAGGTGCAGCCAGCCCTGGGTACTTCCCCCAGGCGGGTTGCTCTGCTGTGTGGGTTTGGATTACACAAGACAAGGGATCCCAGACATAAGGAGCTGGCACCTGAGAACTTCTAGCTCCAGCAGCTGAAAGGGAGTCTGTTGCTGACAGATGGAAGGACTGAGTGGTTGTTATAAACAGTAAAAATTCCTGCTTCTCCCCTTTGGACTAGAAAAAGGTCAGGCTGAGCCCTTACAGCTAACCACAGTCTGATATGCAGAAATCAGCAGATGATAGTTTTCAGGGAATGGGGTTAAACAGCATCTCTTGTAAACATCTTCAGATCATTGGTTGTTGTAGATTTTCCAGGCTGTGTGGCCATGGTCTTGGCATTGTGAGTCCTGACATTTTGCCAGCAGCTGTGACTGGCATCCTCAGAGGTGTAACCCAGAAAACTAGCGTTCTCTCTGAGTCAAATTGAGAAGCTGGTAGGCAGGTAATTTATATCTACTCAGGCAGATGGGGTAGGGCTGAGTCATTATCTTGTGGGAGCTTCCTGGGCTGTGACATGCTAATGCAGGAGCTTAAAAAGGTAAAGGTAGTCCCCTGTGCAAGCACCAGTCATTTTCGACTCTGGGGTGATGTTGCTTTCACAGCGTTTTTCAAGGGATGGTTTACCATTGCCTTCCCCAGTAATCTACACTTTCCCCCCAGCAAGCTGGGTACTCATTTTACCGACCTCGGAAGGATGGAAGGCTGAGTCAACCTGAGCCGGCTACCTGAACCAGCTTCCACTGGGATTGTACTCAGGTCGTGTGCAGAGGGCTCAGACTGCAGTACTGCAGCTTTAACACTCTGCGCCATGGGGCTCTTAATGCAGGAGTTTACCTGAGGGGGTTCTTTTGTATATGGATTGGCTATTGAAATACTAATCTTATCTGTAGTGCTGTTGTAAACTGTAGGGCATTTTGTGTTTTTCAGGACTGGAAGCCATGCCCTATTCATTTTTAAACTTTCTTCCATCCTGTTGAAATTTTTTTTGTGTTTGTGTTTATGGATTTCAATTGTTTCTCTGTGTAATCTAACATGGTAATTGGATGTGTTGTTTAGCATTACAGTGTCCTGGAATAAGATACTGTGTCCTGTTTGAGATAGGCTATGTTCAGTCACTGCTGATTTTTCAGGTTGGCCAAGTCTGCAGTGTTTCTCCCTATGCCCCTTGGAATTAAACTCAAGCAAATGGCAACTGTGTAAACAAAGCTTGTTATTCCTGTTTGGTCCTTGAATCTGTTAAACATCTTCATTATGCTGTATGCTAATTTACTGCTCACCTTCTACCTATATGTATGGACTGTTAACTTCCATTCCATTGTATCTGAAGAAGTGTGTGCGCACATGAAAGGTTATACCATTGGGCTCAAACTTTGTTCAGATTCATACCAAGACATGCAGGGGAAGAAAGATTATATGATTATATGAATGTCAGAATTGCAACTTGTATCTAAGAAACATCAGGCATATCCAAATTAAAAATTACTCCAGTAGCACCTTAAAGACTGACAGAATTTATTCTACCTTTGAGAAAGTAGTACTGCTTGGATAAGTCTTTAAGGTGCTATCGGGCTCCTGTTTAATTTGGATGCAACAGACTAACATGGCTGCAGCTCTGGTATCTGTATCCAAGGAGTTCCCAGCAGTTCACATGGTGTTATGTCAACAGCTGGAACTTGGAAGGATTTTTTGAACTTCTGGCTCTGGGTTTTTGAACTTCTGGCTCTGCTGCCCCAGGTGGTGAACCAAGGAGGATGTGTGCAGTGAGTCAGTTCCAGAGACCATAGTTCTAAAAAATTGCACACAAGTCAAACAGTAATCTCCTGCTGAAGGCGGCGCAGCGGGTAAAGAGCTTGGGTGTTTTACTGGAGCCTTCATTATCAATGGAGGCCCAGATAACAGCCACTGCCAAGTCAGCATTCTTTCATCTGAAGCGGGCGAGGCAGTTGGCCCCTTTCCTAAAGCGCCGGGACCTAGCAACGGTGATCCATGCGACGGTCACCTCAAGATTGGACTACTGTAACGCCCTCTACATGGGGCTGCCTCTGTGCCGGACCCGGAGATTGCAGCTAGTGCAGAACGCGGCGGCCAGGCTGCTGCTTGGCCTCCCAAGATGGGAGCATATACGGCCGGGGCTGCGCGAACTGCACTGGCTGCCGATTGTATACCGGGTCCAGTACAAAGTGCTGGTGATTACCTTTAAAGCCCTATATGGCCGAGGACCGACCTACCTGAGGGACCGTCTCTCCCCGTATGAGCCCCAGAGAGCACTGAGGTCAGTAGGTAAAAACAGATTGACCACCCCTGGGCCAAAAGAAGTTAAACTTCAGACTACCTATGCACGGGCCTTCTCTACCGCGGCCCCTTCCTTGTGGAATCAACTCCCAGAGGAAGTGCGGGCCCTGCGGAACCTTGATCAGTTCCGCAGGGCCTGCAAGACCACCCTTTTCAAACAGGCATTCATGAACGGCTGACCAAGTCCACAAAGAAACATCAAAATGGTCCAGTCTGGAGATCCGCCATCATTCACAAACTGACAGGCATAGCGTCGATTAATAACGGTACTGTCAGATCTAACTTAATGTTTTTAGATTTAGTAACTGTTTTAACTAATGTATTAATCGGTTTGGGGTTAATTTAATGTTTTGTTAAATGTATTGTTGTTTTGCTGTTGTTAGCCGCCCTGAGCCTGCTTGGCGGGGGAGGGCGGGATATAAATAAAATTTTACTTACTTACTTACTTACTATTTTCTTCATTTATACTACCTTTCTTCCAAGTGAGGACCCAAAGCAGCTTACATTGTTCTTCTCTCCTGCATTTTTGGGGAGGAGCTGTGGCTCAGTAGTGGAGCATCTGCTTGGAATGTAGAAGGTCCCATGTTCAGTCCCCAGCATCTCCATTTAAAGGACCATGCAGTAGGTACTGGGAAACAATGTTAGCAGCAGGGCTTTTTTTGAGCAGGAATGCACAGGAACACAGTTCCTTCCGGCTGGCTTTGTGTTAGGGGGTGTGGCCTAATATAAAACTAAGTTCCTGCTGGGCTTTTTCTACAAAAAAAGCCCTGGGCAGCCCAAGACAACCCTGGGAACTGTAACCTCATAACAAGGATCTCTGCCTTCGGACAATTCTTGGGATTCTTTGAAATAAGCCATTTTTCAGCTGGTGACTTTTCAAGCCTAAATTCCTCTCTAGCTGCTGATGACAGAGCTGGTTTCTGGCAACAAACAAGGGTGTGTCCTTTTCCAGGGATGCATCTTACTCTCCTAATTGTGCATTGCAGTGCCTGGCTGAGAGCGTAGGAGTCTGCTATCTGGCCATGCTTAAGTTGCTATCATCACAGCCTGCAGAAATATCCTGCCTGTGTGTTTCTTTCTGACTACATTTACACCACATCATGATGAGCTGCAATTAAACTGCAGGCAGGTATGAACATAACTTGTTGCCATGTTTGCATGCTCTTTCTTCTCACCCCCTTCCTTCTCTCACAGACAGAATTTGATTGGAGACTCCCCAGTCTAATCAAGCTCCAGGTTGCCATGACATCAGAATGCAGGCATTCTCAGCAAATGAAAGTTTGTTCTCCACAAACTAGGATACTGGGAAGCCAGTGGATTTAGAAGGAAGGCAATCTAAGAATCCTGGCTTGTTTGTGTGTGGAGAGGGAGGCAAATTCACAAATTTCCTTTTGCTCTGAGATCAGCATTTGGTCGTTAGCAAGCTGGAGCTTGACCAAGCCAGGAAGTTTTCAATCAAGCACAATATGCAAAAGAAGAGAAGGGAGTGTTATTCACACAGGGAAAGGATTATGTAGTTTCCCTATTGATGCTGTGTAATAGGCATGGGGCTTCTACCTGCCAGGTATACCCATAGCTTTCATGCCCTAGTCCCCCAGCAATGGCCATGCCACCCCATGCTGCTAGGACTTTTCCAGCTTAAAAAAAAAGGCAACTGAATATTGTTATATAGTGTTGTGTATGTGGATTTATGTGAATGTCCTTTACCAGTGTTCTTGCCTGGCTCATTGGAGCCTTAAGGACTGAGCTTGGGGACTCTAGAACAATGGGCAGTAGGATTCAAATCCCTGTTGCCCTGGTCCAGTCAGAAGCCCCCTGTTCATTCAAACGATCCAATGGCGTCTTCACATGGGAACCCAGGATTTGGCCCCGTTGGCTCAGTTTAGCCAGTCTTCTTAGCCACTAGCTACCATGCTGTAACACAATAAAGAGCTATGATCATGGCAACCTCTTCTCTTCTATGCATTGAACCCACTATATTATATATAGTTATATCATTATAATGATTTGTGTATCTGGTTCTCTGAATTCCTAGCTTACCTCTTATTATTTTTTAAAGTATGTCTTTAGTCTCTGTCATTGCAGAGTTTTACTTTTTCCCTTACATTAAAGGGGCTAGAAACTTGATTTAAAAAAAGAAAAGAAAGCTGGGAATTCAGAGAATCTGATGCACAAATTGTCAAGGTATGAGGATATTCAATTGCTGATTAAAAAACAACAAAATACTTCCTTTGTAGGGGTTGGGGAAGTAGCTGCTACAGAGACAAGGGAGGGAAAAGGCTGCCATGCAAACTGGACTGGGAGAATCTGAACTTTCCTGCCCACAAACCAGCGATCCAAGCTTTGTTGCAGTTTTTCTCAAAACATTACAGCAAAGTAGGTTTGGGAAGACCTGACCTGGGTAGCTCAAGCTAGCCTGACCTCATCAGATCTTGGAAGCTAAGCAGGGTAGGCCATGGTTATTACTTGGATGGGAGACCACCTAGTCTAAGGTTGTGACATATAGGCAGACAGTATCAAACAACCTCAGTTTGTCTCCGTGGAGAAACGCCATCTTAGTTAGTGGTGGTGCTTGGTTGGGAGGGAACATGAAACTGCTAGGCAGGCTTTGGGGCCTAGCCTTCCCTTCACTCCCCCCCCTCCCTCCCTTCCAGAGTTAAACCATCAATTCTAGGGGGAAAGCCTCCTAGAGGGGCAGGAAGTTCTTTTGTTTTATTTGAGTGAGGTGGGAAAAGTTCAGTTCTCAGCTGGCCCTTAAGGAGAGAGGTTGTCAGTCTGTGGGCTCCTGACTGTGGGAGTGGCCTACTCAAGAGGAAGAGGACCCCAGGCAGTCAGACCGAGTAAGTCATCCACAAGGCAGGGCAAGTTTAGACCAGGGACGGGAGGATGCGTTTAAATCCACCTTTTATTTGTCATTCTGGTTGCTGCTCGGGTGCTGTGCTAAACTTTTACATGCAACTGCTTTTGTTTTTTTTCTTTTCTTTTCTTTTTCTCTTCTAATTAAATATTTTTACTGTTTTGAATGCTGGCAGTCAAACTTTGTACCACATAGATCTCCAACCGCTTTAGACCACGCTTTATGAAGGGGGCCCCGGGGAAAGGGAGAAGGCCTGTGGTTGGATAAGGTGCCAATCCTCCAGGGGTTCCCTGAAGAAGTGCTGTGATACCCAAGTACAGGGTGGCAGAGGACCTTGAGGCCTGGCCTCAGAGCTGGAGAGGGGGATTGGGAGTCCTGTTCCTCTCAATCCGAACCCCTAGACTGAGCAGGTGGTGGCAGCGAGCCCAAGTGGCCGGAGGAGAAATAGCTCCCTCCAAAAAGGGAACAGGGTCTGGTAGGCAAACCAGGGCCGTTCCATCACAGTCTCCTAGACTGGATCCAGACTGGCAGCCTGCCCCATTCCAGCCGGCAGAGGAGAAAACACCCCAGGGGCAGTCAGTTCGCAGGCCGCATGTGCTGGGGAGCAGTGGTCACACCGCTCAAACGAAGGGAAGGAGCTTCCCTGGTGCTCCCCAGCAGTTCAGATGTCCGAAAAAGGCTCTCCAGAAGCACGTTAGCAATTTTCGAAGCAGCAGGAAGACAAAAGGTAAGGGCAAGAGTGAAGCGGGACCCAGATATGCACATTTGACTGTGCAATTTCAATCCAGATGCAGGCGTTCCTGAGGCAGCCCAAATTCACCGTCTGGATCCAGCCTTACATTGAAAACTCCACTGGGTTGCCATAAGTCAGCAGTGACTTGACGCCAAGAAAAAGAAAGCTATGGGAAAGATTAGACAAAAGTGAGGGGGAAACCCTGGTGTACACAAATATGCCACAATGCTGTGGGGAAGCAGGGCAAAAAACTCCCCAACAACATTCAGGCAAAGAGGGAAGGACATCAGCAAATTGCATTGCCTAGTCTTTGTTTAAATACAACTTGTGACATCTGAATGCAATTTCTGTTGGTCTCCCCAAGAACCTCACACTTTAATCCTTTCCTGTTTGGTTCAGTCATTTATATTTTGTTTTTGCAGTTGATGAACTTTTAAGTTTTTATTTAACTTCTTTTGGATAAATATAAAAATGCTAACAGGAGAATAAGGGCTTTGTAGCAAACAAGTAAGAGAAGAGAGTATTTGGTGCAGGTTTTCATTTATATGTGGGTAGATGTTGCCTAGTGCAACATGATTCTGTATAAAAGGGTTTTTCAGTTTGTAAGCCCTGTTGAAATCATATCCTTCCAAACCAAAAACTAGCAGGTAGGAGGGTCGAAGTGTGCATGTTGACAAACAATGTCAAAGTGTACCATTTTGCAATAATGGTGTTTGTCTTGATTTGGCCTTTTCCTAAACAAATTTGATGGTGTGAACTTTTTTTAAAAAAATGCAGTGCTCCAGAATGAGTCAGTGTTTCACATGCTGATGGATTTCCACTTGTGCAATTTCCACATGTACCTGCAGAGTCAAAGATGAGAGATGGGATGCAACCAGCTTTTCCATTCATGAAAAAGGGAGGTGGGAGTAACTTTCTGACCTTCCAAAATAGCCTATGCATTAAAAGAAGCCACGAGGGACAGGGACTGTAACAAGGAGGGAAACTGGGCAAGACTGAATGAAAATGTTGGATGGATTAAATATATTTCTGTACTAATGTTTTTGTCATTCACTGATGAAATATTCAGTAAAGAAATGCATGGGTCAGCGACACCTGTATGGTTTGTTATTTTAGCTGTTTCAAAAGGAACCTTAGGGAGGCTCTGGTGCCTGGAGCATCTGTGTTGCAAGCAAAAATTCTTTGTGTGAAACTATTACCAGCACATAGATGCAGAGGCTGGGGAGGTTTCACTAGCTGAATTTGCTTGTTTGGCAAAGGCACAGACATTAGCAACCATAATCCTGATGGGTTGCAAGGGGATTTAGACCTTTAAATTAGTTATGCTCCCCTGTCCAGTTCATGAGCTGCTTTCCAGTCACAACCAGGGAGCCAGTTGTTCAGCAAGCAATTCAGATGCATTTGATTTGTTGGGGGCTAGTTTTCAGTTTCAGATTTTGTAGTTGAGACTGTACCTTCAGTGGCTGCCCATGAACCCAGCTAACTTTAATGATTCATTCTTGTGATCACTTGTCAATTAGAAGCTGCTGATTGCACAAGTGCATGTCTGGTGATGTTTAAAGGATGCATTCAACTACAAAGGTGCGAAGAGAGGAGGTGAATCACAAGTTATTCTTTGCTTTACACATTGGTCAATTCAATGATCCAAAAGATCATGACCTGAGGGACATATTGTGGTAGATAAAAGTATTTAGCTCTTGAAGTGGGCAAGCTGCAATCAGGACTTTTTTTGAGCAGGAATGCAGTTCCAGCTGACTTGTGTAAGCCAAAATGCCCTCAAAACGAGGTTGGGGAATTGTTCCAGCTGACTTGTGCAAGCCAAAATGCCCTCAAAACGAGGTTGGCACCTGGCTTAATCAGGATCTTTTACCTGTGTATACAGGATTCCACGTCCAGAAATTAATGCTTAAAAATATTAGGGACTCTAATTAAGTAAAACAATTAAAATTTATTCCAGAAAAATATAGGCTTTCATACAAGATAAAATACTCATAAAATCATACATACAGTCCTAAGAAAAATAGATAGAGATATAGAGGGACACATGGGTAGACGAACAGGGTGATATTTACCTATCGTAGTCTTCAAGGAAGGCTCCAATGGCGACGAGCGAGGAAATGGGAAAGGGGACCCGAAACTTGGCCTTAGAATCGGGGATGGATCTAGACAGCGGAATTGGGATACTGCTAGAAGCACACCTGTGGGTAGCTAGTCCACAGGTTATAAGGACTATCTTGAGCCCTTAGGGGATGGGAGGTACGAGGAAGGTGGTCAGCTGATGCATGACCTCCCAAAAAGGGGAGGCTTCACAGTGACTGTCATGGGCTGGGGCCAGGCCAGGCGAAGTCCAGGGGCAGTCCAAGGTCTGTAGCTGGGTAGCAAGGAGGGTCCAAAGCGCCAAAACCGAATCACAGTCCAGGTATCGTAGGTCAGAGGTTCAGAAGCCGAAGTCAGGGGGTCCAGAAGTCAATGCCAGAGTCAGGGGGTCCAGAAGCCGAAGTCAGAAGCCGAACTGGATGCTAGAACGTCAGGTAAGTGACTAGTTGCTTCCACAAAGCCTTCCCTCAAAGCCCACAGCTATATAGCCCTCTGCTGTCTGTTCCCCCTTTGGGCTAATTGCTGACTCAGAGGGCAGCCAGGATCCTGCTGAGACTCAAGCACCCTCACTCCTAGAAGGGCCAGAATCCTTTCAAAACGCAGGGCTCAGGCAGCGTCTTGCTCGTGAGCGTGCCGCCCTCCGATCCCTGAGGTCCTGACGAAGGTGGTCACGCACACGAGCCACCCGAGAGGGCGAGGCAGGGGGGCTTGGATCTTCTCCAGCAGGAGGCAGGGGCACTGGTGCAGGTGGCAGGGGCACAGTTTCTTCTGCAGGCTCGGCTTCTTCTGCAGGGCCCCCAGCACCCATGACAGTGACCATAAGGGCTGGACTACCTCGTTAGCCAATAGAAAGTTAATTGGTGGCACCTAATTGGGTGCCCATAACTGACCAATGAACAGGCTTGGGTTCTGGTTACCTAAGTGAACTTTCAGGTTGCAAGGACCAAGGTGGGTGTGCTCTAAGGTGACAGTACAGAGAAGAATAGGGGAAATCACTGGGTGGAGGTGTGCTTGAGTTTATCACACTTATCTAAGAGGGTGACAATAGACGGCCAAATTGTTATCTAAGGAAACGCCCAGTCGGTAAAAAGACACTTGGCTCCAAGAGAAGATGTTCTTCCTCTTCTTCAGTCTTTTATTATCACCAGTGTTTTGTCCAAGGTTTCGCTGAACAAAGACAGTGGTGGTTGGACAGTTGTTCACGCCTGGGGTGGGTCGATTGCCTGCAGTCACGGGTGACATCTGGTGAGTACGTGAGCCGTTCACTTCGCTGGAATGGAGTCTGGCATGGTAAGAAGATAGTTGTGTGTGGTGTTAGCCGTCCACAGTGGATTCCATGGTCTGTGCTTCAAAGCCTGGATAGCTCCTGACGGCGCAACCTCCTCTGCTCCATGGCCAAGATAGACGTCATACAGAACGACGGGAAGCCATCCGTTCTCCTGGTGGGCACTCTTGTATCGGTCTCGAGTGCCTCCGTAGCGTTATGGCTGCTAGTATTGCATAAGTCCCTTTCGCCCCTGGATAGGTTTACTCACACTCTCTGGCCAGACGTGTGTGAGCTACTTCTCCAGGTACTCTGGCAACCCAGTTGGTGACTACAATGTTCTATAAGGGGTTTTTCCTCACACTTGGTGTCAGGGGTGTGGCCTAATATGCATGAGTCCCTGCTGGGGTTTTTCTTTTAAAAAGCCCTGCACAAAATAATGGTGCCATCAGGGGATGTGGCCTAATATGCAAATGAGTTCCTGCTGGGCTTTTTCTACCAAAGATAAGCCCTGGCTGCAGTGATTGTGCATCTACTACATCAGGTTCAAAACTCCAGGGCATGGACTTCCGGGATCAGAAAATGGCGAGCTGAGCTGCTTTCCTTAACGGGGGCAGGCTGGCACTTCTGTTCGGGGTAGTAAAAGGCAAATTAATGCCTTCTGCCTACTTTTCTCAGCTAGAGAATCGTCCAAGATATGCACAGATACTTTGAGGAGACTTACCTTGGCTGAAAGGGAGTCCCAGAGGGGGTTCTTTTGAGGCTTTGAGGGATCTCCGGAGAGAAGTTGCATATTCATCATCTGCAGAAGTTTCCAGAGTCATTTATTTGATTTAAGCTCAATAGGATCCGAATCTTCTTTTACAACTTTAAACATCTAATCTACAAAAGACTGGTGTCGATTTGGATAAACTACAAAAAAAAGGTATCGATTGCTATCTCTTCACTCCGGGACTATTTAAAGCTAAACAAAACGAAATCAAAAGGTGGGAGTTGGATATAATGGAAGCTTGAGAGGAGGAGAAGAAAAGGGGCTAAATTTAAACTCTGTAAATTTAAGAGACAGTGCTAAAAGGAGAAAGGAATTTATTGTTTAGTCTATCTGCGGTTAAGGAAGTTGCCCCATTGTCATAGATCTGCAGCACTCACAGTCAACACAGGAAGTACGTCAGACATCGCGAGATTTCTCTACCAGTGAAATGAGACGTGGTGGCAGAAAAAGCAGGAAGTATCAGAGGAAGAAGAAGGAAGTAGAAGTAATCAGCCTACTCTAGGATTACAGTATCAGAGAGAAACATTGGCGGCCATTGCTGAGAGGATAAAGTTTTAACAAAGTTTTTAAAGTGACTGGGACAATAAAAATTGGTGGAGTTAATTGATCCAGCAATTTTAAAATAAGGACTATTGGACAGTGATGAAGAAGGTTTGAATTGGATAAAGGGGAAAAAAGAAATTTTTTTAAAGTGAAGCAAAAGTTGCGACCGCCATTTTGGGGAAGATAAAAACTTTAAATATTAGTATCTGAGCCTGAGAGGCTCAGAGGATGGCGAAATTGGGTTCATCTGAAAGGGCAAGCTTCACTCTATTAAACCTGATGGTCCAAATTTAATTTGAAGAGATAAAAAATTTTGATCTTTTTTTACATGTCAGATCCGAAGCAAATTCGTACTAGGTCTTCTTCAAGGGAGAAAATGCAGACCCAGCTAGATGCAATGGAGGGCAGTATAATGAAAGGGGTGAAAGAAATAATAACTGCCTCTAAAAAAGTAATAAGAAAGGATATTGAGGACTCAAAAAAAGAATTTAAAAAAGAAATAGAGAATCTCAGGAATGAAACTGCAGTAATAACTTAAAAGGTACAAGAGGTGGAAGAGAGAGTGAAAACACATGATTCCACTTTGTTAAAATTACAAGCAAAGGTGATAATACATGACTGTAAGTTGATGGAGACACAGGTTCGTTTAAGAGGTGTACCAGAGAATAAAGAATCTGATCTGAAAGACTATATAATAAAAATAATTGCAGAATTTTTGGAGGAAGATCCTGATGGGAATAGAAATGTGTATGATTATATGTATAGGGTGAATTCACTCTTTGTGAAAAAGAATAATCTGCCAAGAGATGTGGTGATTAGATTTATGACAAAAGAAATGGTGGGAAAAATCATAAACAAAAACTTTGAAAAGACATTGATAGTGGGAGGTAGTAGAATAAGAATTATGAAAAAGTTGCCAAGACAAGTGTTAACTGACAGGAATGCATACAAAAAACTGACAGAAAAACTATGTGACAATGGAACAAGATATAGATGGATAATACCTGGAGGTTTGAGCTTTGAACTTCAAGGGAAAAGGATTACAATTACAAGCACACAGGAAATGCATAGATTTTATGGAGAAAATAAAGAATTTGCACCATGATGGATTACAAATTGTTATCTTAGAATGTAAATAGACTAAATTCACCACAAAAAAGAAGGGCAACATTTCAATGTTTAAAAAAACAAAATTGTAATATAGTTTGTTTACAAGAAGTGCACATTAGACAAAAGGATTATAAATTTTTATGGAATAAGCAACTGGGACTAGAATTTTGTACATTGGCAGAACAGAAGACGAGAGGAGTGATTTTTTATATTAAAAAAGAATTAGACCCGAAATTGGTTTTTAAAGATAAAGATGGAAGATATATAGCAGTGGAAATTACATTGAATGCTAAAAAAACTTTATGCTCCAAATGGTGCAAAGGACATTTTTTAAAAAAATATTATGCAACATTTGGATGAAGTGACTTATGAGCAAACTTTGTTGATGTGGGATTTTAATGGAACAATTCAGAACACAATTGATAGATCTGGGAAGAAAAAAATTGATAAAGAAGGGAAATTGGCAAAATCTTTTTTCGAGCTGGTTAAGCAAGAAAATTTGGAGGATATATGGAGAAAGTTCAGTCCTGAAGTAAGGGACTATACCTTTTTTTCAGCCAGACATAACTCTTTTTCTAGAATTGACATGTTGTGGGGTACCAAAGATTTGGGACTTATAACAAAGAAAATAGAGATTTTACCGAAAATAGGAGCTGATCATAACCCAATAATGTGGATTACAAAATTGTCTAAAAAGTTGAGAAGATGGAGATTAAATGACGATCTACTGCAAAATAAAGAAATAGTGTCATCTCTAGAAAAGGAGACTAAAGCTTATTTCCAACTCAATGATAGAGAAGATATAGAATTCCAGAAGGTATGGGATGCCTACAAGGCAGTAATGAGAGGAATATTAATAACATTGAATAACAAGGATAAGAGAGCAAAAGATAAACAGATGTTGGACATTCAAAATGAAATTAAGAAAAAAGAAGGTGAATTAAGAAAAAGGCCAGGAAAAAAAGAAAATTATAAGGGAGATTACAGTATTACAAACACAAATGAGACATTTGTTAAATAAGGAAATGGAATGGAACTTGAAAAAATTACAACAGAAATCTTTTGAGGGAGCAAATAAACCTGGAAAGTATTTGGCCTGGCAATTGAAGAAAAAGAGAGAAAGTAAAATTATTAATAAAGTTGTGGCTGATGGAAAAGAGATGGTAGATCAAGAAGGAATAAAGAGAGAATTTTTAAAGTATTATGCTAAACTATTTAAGGGTGTTAAAGTTAAGAAAGAAGAGATTGAAGCGTATTTGCAAAAGATTAAAATAGCACCCTTAACTGAATATATGGAGAAAGATTTGAATGATCCAATTGAATTAATAGAAATAGAAGCAGCGATTAATGCGATGCAAGTTGGAAAGGCACCTAGACCAGATGGATTTAAAAAAAAAATTAAAATTCTTAAAATTTTTAAAATCCTTAAAGAAGAATTAGTACCGAAACCTCAAAAATTAATGAATACGATATTAAATGGGAAAATACCTAATTCATGGAAAGAAGCTGTAATTTTGTTGATTCCAAAAGAAGATAGAGATGTCACAAATGTAAAGAATTATAGACCAATTTCATTACTAAATAATAACTATAAGATTTATATAAGAATCCGGGCAGAACAGCTTAAACAATATTTAATACATTTTATAAAGGAAGACCAAGCAGGTTTTCTTCCAAAAAGGCAAATAAGAGACAATATTAGAACTGTTGTAAATATTGTAGAATATTATGAAAGACATCCAGAGAAGGAAGTTGCATTATTCTTTGCAGATACAGAGAAAGCTTTTGATAATTTGAAGTGGGACTTTATGTTTGCAGTAATGGAAAAAATAAAATTGGGGGAAAACTTTGTATGGAATAAGACGAGAACAAACAGAAATGGAAAAAGTTCTGCTTGGAGATAATGAAAAATTAATTTCGAAAATTTATAAGTTACTTTTAAAATGGTCTACGGAAGATGAAGTAGTGAAATCACAAATGATTAAGTGGGCAATTAATGTAAATAAAGAAATACAGATGGATACATGGGAATATTTGTGGAAGAATTCTATGAAACTCTCAACATGTCAGAGTATCAAAGAGAACTGTTTTAAGATGATGTACAGATGGTATATGACTCCTAAAAAGCTGGCAAAGATGAACAATAAGATGTCAGATAGATGTTGGAAATGTAAAAAACATGAAGGCTCTTTCTACCATATGTGGTGGACTTGTGAAAGAGCAAAAAAGTATTGGCAGATGATTCAACAAGAGATTTCTAAGATCTTGGGATATGAATTTAACAAAGTTGCAGAGACTTTTCTGTTAGGATTACAAATGGAAAAATTTCCAAAAGAAGATAGAACTTTAATCTGTTACTTGCTCTCAGCTGCTAGGACATTGTATGCGCAGTTGTGGAAGCAAGAAAAAATACCAGAGAAATGGGATTAGATTGTAAAAGTTATGACATGGAGTGAAATGGACAAGTTAATAAGAACCTTAAGAGACTATGATTTGGAAGTATTTAAGATGGAGTGGGAAAAGTTCAGAAGTTACGTAGAAAAAGAGTGGAAAATAAAAAGACATTGGACAATTTTTGATAACGATTAAGTATAAGAGGGAGGAGGATTTTAATTGTGGTTCTTAATAATTAAGGGTACTTTTAATATTAATATTTTAAGTTTAGTACACCGGCGGGGGTCAAGTAACAGGGGGAGGGGTGGGTAGAAAGTAATATATGGGATAGAGGGGGAAAGTAGTTATTAATGGTATAAGAAATTGACTATACTACCATATGTTACCAATAAATTGTTTGAAACAGAAAACTCCAGGGCATGGGGCTATGTGCTTAAGACAAACTTCACCTGGGAGCACTGAGGCATTCTGATCAGGAGCCTGCCTTGTAGGTAAACAAGAGAGTTTAAGTTTGCCTGGCCATTATATTCATGCTGACATTCTTAGTGTGCCTTCTATAAATCACTGTAGCATCCCTCTGCCCAATTGGGAAGGTTCAGCTCCCAGAAATTTTGGGAACTTCCTGGATCCACTGACAGTGCAATCCTAAATGGATTTATAGGGATGCAACTCTGTTTAGGATTACACTGCGAGTCCCCCATCAGAGATTCCAGAGTACTTTGCTGTTTGTTTTTGTCTGGCTATCGTTTTAACCTTGAAGAGGAAAGGCCTTCCTCCAGTTGTTTTCATTGCTCAGCTGTGGTTTTTCCACTATAAATATCTGAGGGTGGTTTTGAAAGAAAGAAGGGGGGCAAAACTCACTCTCCCTCCAGTGGGAGAGAAATCATAGCCCAGGGGCAAAGACGCATAATTACAGTCTTTCTCTTGATGAAAGGAACAGCCATTTGAACTCCAAAATGACAGTGTGCAGAAAATGCTATTATCAGATTATCGCACAGTGGAATCTTTGCAGTGGCAGGAAAGCAGGATGCTTCCATTGTCTGGATTCCAAAACTTAACAAATCAAATTTTTCTCCCATTAAGGCTACTCTTGCTTTGCCAACCCTTAACACTGGCTCTGTGGCATAGTCTGCATTCAATTTCAGGTTTCTAGTTCTCAATGTTAAATGTCCACATCCCATCTTCTACCTTTCTTATACCTCTTCCTGTCCACTCCATGTACCACAAATTAATACATGTTCTGTTCCCTAAGCGTCCTTTTGTGACTCCCAGGGCAAGTTTAAACTAGATTATCTGGCGGGTGCCTCATTTTATTCGTATTGAAGGGCTGCAGTGGTGGTTTGATTGTTTTTCTCTTGTAGTGCTTTTGCTTGCAGTTCCTTTCTGCAGTTGCATAAGTGAATGGAGTGATAGAAAGTGAATGGAACTGGAAAAGTGTCCATAATAGAACACACCTGCCTCCTGACCCAACCTATTGCCCCAAGGTTATCTCAAGGGAACAGGCCAATTGTACCCTCCAAGGATTTTCCAGAGTAACTTGCTACACTATGTCACAGAATTGAGTACACCCCCTCACATTTTGTAAATTTTTAAGTACCATATTTTTTGCACCATAAGGTGCTCCGGACGATAGGACGCACCTTCCTCCTGGGGGGCAATCCGCTGCCTCTGCCTTCAATCCGGCACTTCCCCCGCGCCTCCCTTCCTGGCTCCATCTTCTTGCAGCAAGCGCTGGGATCGCTCCATGTGGCCCCACCGTAAACCCAGCACTTCGCGAGCGCCGGCTGCAGAGGGGGCAGCGTGCTTCCTCCTTGCCTGTGTGCCTGGCTCCACCTCTGATGCTTAAAGCAAGCGCTGGGATCGCTCCCTCCGCTCTCCGATCCCAGCGCTTGCTTTAAGCATCACAGATGAAGCCAGGCACACAGGCAAGGAGGAAGCATCCGCCCCCTCCGCAAACCCAGCGCTTCGCGAGCGCCGGCTGTGGAGAGGGCGGCGTGCTTCCTCCTTGTCTGTCTGCCTGGCTCCACCTCTGATGCTTAAAGCAAGCGCTGGGATCGCTCCCTCTGCCCTCCGATCCCAGCGCTTGCTGCAAGAAGATGGAGCCAGGCAGGGAGGCGCGGGGGAAGCGCCGGATCGGAGGCAGAGGCAGCAGATCGCCCCCCTCCCAAGGAAGGTACGTACCTTCGCTCCATAAGACGCACACACTTCCCCCCCACTTTTTTGGGGGGGAGTGCGTCTTATGGTCCGAAAAATACGGTATATCTTTTCATGTGACAGCACTGAAGAAATGACACTTGGCTACAATGTAAAGTAGTGAGTCTACAGCTTGTATAACAGTGTAAATGTGCTGTCCCCTCAAAATTACGTAACACACAGCCATTAATGTCTAAACTGCTGGCAACAAAAGTGAGTACACTCCTAAGTGATAATGTTCAAATGGGGCCCAAGTAGCCGTTTTCCCTCCCTGGTGCTATGTGACTCAGTGGTACAAGGTATCAGGTGTGAAGGGGGAGCAGGTTATCGCTCTCACTCCCTCATACTGGTCACTGGAAGTTCCTCATGGCAATGAACTCTCTGAGAATCTGAAAAAACAAATTGTTGCTCTACATAAAGATGGCCTAGGCTAGAAGAAAATTGCCAAGACCCTGAAACTGAATGGCAGCACAGTGGCCAAGACCATACAGCAGTTTAACAGGACAGGTTCCACTCAGAACAGGCCTCGCCATGGTCGACCAAAGAAGTTGAGTGCCCGTGCTCAGCGTCATATCCAGAGGTTGGCTTTGGGAAATAGATGTAGGAGTGCTGCCAGCATTGCTACAGAGGTTGACGGGGTGATGGGGTCAGCCTGTCAGTGCTCAGACCATACGCCGCACGCTGCATCAAATTGGTCTGCAGGGCTGTCGTCCCAGAAGGAAGCCTCTTCTAAAGATGATGCACAAGAAAGCCTGCAAACAAGCAGACTAAGGACATGGATTTCTGGAACCATGTCCTGTGGTCCAATGAGACCAAGATAAACTTATTTGGTTCAGATGGTGTCAAGCGTGTGCGGTGGCAACCAGGTGAGAAGTACAAAGACTAGTGTGTCTTGCCTACAGTCAAGCATGATGGTGGGAATGTCATGGTCTGGGGCTGCATGAGTGCTGCCGGCACTGGGAGCTACAGTTCGTTGAGGGAACCATGAATGCCAACATAAACTGTGACATACTGAAGCAGAGCATGATCCCCTCCCTTTGGAAACTGGGCCGCAGAGCATCCTGAAATGGAAGGTGGAGGTGCGCAAGGTCTCTAACATCCACCAGCTACGTGATGTCATTATGGAGGAGTGGAAGAGGACTCCAGTGGCAGCCTGTGAAGCTCTGGTGAACTCTATGCCCAAGAGGGTTAAGGCAGTGCTGGAAAATAATGGTGGTCACACAAAATATTGACACTTTGGGTCCCATTTGGACATTATCACTTAGGGGTGTACTCACTTTTATTGCCAGCCGTTTAGACATTAATGGCTGTGTGTTACATAACTTTGAGGGGACAGCACATTTACACTGTTATACAAGCTGCAGACTCACTACTTTACATTGTAGCCAAGTGTCATTTCTTCAGTGTTGTCACATGAAAAGATATACTTAAATATTTACAATATGTGAGGGGGTGTACTCACTTCTGTGACATACTGTAACTCTTAAAGTTTCATGTCCCATGTAGCAACTTGGAATGCCTGTTGTTGGTTCAGCTCTGCTTACTTCTGTGTCCATTCTTTCTGATATACTGTTCCTTGCAACTGGACCGCCATCTCAGTTCTCTTTCAGATCCCTCCTGGAGAACTGCTCCAGCCTGATCAGGCCATGTAGTCCCAATATCCTGTTTCCAGTGAGGACAAGCCAGATGCCCTCCAGGAAGTACAGCAAGATGGAGTTAGCCTTCAGTTGCTTGCCCTCAGGATCTAGTAATTCTAACCTGAGGTTCCTAAACACTGCAGAACTTTCTGGTCAGGCTTACTCATTGTTCTGAGCAATCAGCTATCTGATCCTGTTTGTAGTTTGTTGTGCGTAGGTTCAGTTAAGTAATTCAGGATTTCGGTGGTTGAGAGCTAATGTGTTTCTTGTTGAACAGCTAATCAGAAAACTTCCTACATGAGCTTTCAAGATCCAATGAGATCAGGCTATCCAGGTCACAGCTTAAGCAGGTTTACTTAGAAGTAAGTCCCATGTTGTTCACTAGGGCTTACTCCTAGGAGGAAGCTTCCTTCAGATTACAGCCCTGGACATTTTTGTTTGTTGTCAGGCAAAAATACTAAACTCAAGGCAGAGCCTGGCATATCCTAAGGTTGTCAGGGGAAAAAATGCCATGCCCCTTTAATAGTTGCTTGATATGTTGAAATGGACAGCTGAGGTTTTGGCCTGGATTTAAATAACATTGCCTAGTAAAGAACAGCTCATTAGCCGCCCTGAGTCTGCTTTGGCGGGGAGGGCGGGCTATAAATCGAATAAACTAAACTCATTAAATGGACAGGACATTTTTTGGGAGGCCAGTTGGCAACCCTACTTGAGGTGGGAATGAAACCCCCATAGCCCTGTCTATAATTCAAGATTCAAAACAACTTGACTTTTCTGTGAGATGGCCCTTGTGTAAGAACTGCTTTCTTCTAGAAGATTCATCAAGATCTTCTCACACCCCTTATCTCAACCATGATTTCCAGTATGTCTTGAGTGAGCCAGCAGTATGAAGGTGCTTTCTTAGGAGAGCCAGTTTGGTGTAGTGGTTAAGTGTGCGGACTCTTTTCTGGGAGAACCGGGTTTGATTCCCCACTCCTCCACTTGCACCTGCTGGAATGGCCTTGGGTCAGCCATAGCTCTGGCAGAGGTTGTCCTTGAAAGGGCAGCTGCTGTGAGAGCCCTCTCCACCTCACAGGGTGTCTGTTGTGGGGGAGGAAGGTAAAGGAGATTGTGAGCCACTCTGAGGCTCTTCGGAGTGGAGGGCGGGATATAAATCCAATATCTTTTTCATCTTCTTCTTCTATCTGGAACAAGATTTACTTCTGTTGCTTGAACCAGCTGATGTATAATCAGAGCAGCCCTTGACTTTTTGCTGTGGTATTTGCTGTTTGAATCCATTTTCCGTTAATTTTCCTGGCCCTTTGCCTGAGACAGAAGGGAGCTGTGCCAACCAAACCATTTTTAAGTTGATGAGCTGCTGCCGCCGTTGACTTCAATGGGGCTAAATTGACTTGAGTCAAAGTACTTTAGCTTCCTTGAATTGTGGATCAGGTTAATAATAATTTCCTCTTCTCATTTTCTGGGCAGAGCTCAGTTCTGTGGAGCATAAATTGTCAAACAAAAAGGTGTTAAGCCTGAGGGGTCATTTGCTCTAAGAACAAGGACTAGCTGGGTCAGACAAAAAGCCCTTCCCTTCCTCCATTCTGATTCCAACAGCATCCAACCAGGTGTCTTTTGGGAAGTGGCAAGATCAAAGCAGGGTATATAGAAACAACAATTTCCCACTGCTCTTTGTATTCAGCATCTGGTCTGCCAGCTTGGGGTGAATCACATCTTGCTTTTGTAATATATAGGGTTACCTTGTTCTCTGCCATGCCAGAGTGGCAGAGGTAAGGAGCAGGTAAGCACATTTGGAAACCTGGTCCACAGAATAAGTTCATTGAAGGCTTCTTGGCAGTCAAAATTCAGAGGTTGTATTTAACGGAGGTAAGGCATGGCCAGTGGAAACAGGCTTGGAACACATGTCTTTTACCATTCATTTACAAAACTGACATTTGAGCCAGAAGCAAGAGTCCAGGCTCTGAATGTACGTATCATTAGGTATAGCCAGCATGGTATAGTGGTTGGACAAGGATCTTGAAGACATAAATTCAAATCCTCACTCTGCCATGGAAGCTTTCTGAGTGTCCTCAGGCTATTCACTCTTAGCCTAAATGGAGTAGAGGAGATTGATGTCATAAGCTTCTTTGCTTTCTCACTAGGGAGAAAAGCGGTGCATATATATACAATTAAAACAATTGGCTTGGCCAGTCCCAAAGCTTCATCTTGCTTGCCAGTCACATGGGCTGAGGTTATATATGCCTACTATTATCTTCTGTAGTTCTAGAGTCACACAGTCTCAAATATCTCAGTAGGCTTCATCCAAACCTCATATCTGAGGTTCCCTGCCCATAGTTGCAGGACAGTTACATCTGGTTGTAGCCCCACTTACCTGCTGCCTGTCGCTTTCACCACTGCTATGCATGGAAAGAGGGTGTCAGTTTATGGGGAAAACCCTGCACTTGTCTCATGCCTGCTTGATCAATGCTTTGGCCCCAGCTAACACAGTGAGAGGTGGAGTGACAAGGAAGAATCTGGCATGACAGCCCCACATCCAGCTGATCCTCGTCATAATTAATTTCCTTCTGCAAATCAATGAGAGGCCAGAAGTCAGGCTCATCTCATGCAGAAAGTACACTGCAGTGAATAATTGTCCCCAAGGATGCGAGCCACAGAGCATGTCTTCCAAGAGTTCACCGCTAACCTCAGAGCAAATTAAAGAGACTCCTTCTGTGCTCAGCATGCATGGAGCCTGGAAGAGGGGGTAGGCTGAAGAAATGAATTGTCTGTTACGGTAATGAGGCAGGATAGAATCAATTGCCCGAAGAAGTCTAGATTCCAACAGACCCAGAACGCCCGCCCATCCTGTTCTGTTTGATCAGACTCTTCACGTTCTAACTAATAACTAGAAAAGCAATTCATAAGCATCTGGGTAGTGCTGAACTGGCTGCCCGTCTCAGTGCAGTTTTATTATGGGCGTGAACACTTGTACCCTCCAACATTTCACAGATGAAAATAACAATTTTTTTCTTTCACCCAGATCACTTCCTGAATGTCACTCCACTTCCCACAGTCTGTCTCTGTCTAACAGACAGAATGCAGTTTCATTTCTCTGCTGGAGTGGTGTCTGATGCATCAGCTAGTCATAACAGCTTGCTTGCTTTCCTTTTAAAAAAAAATCTTATATTTAATATTTAATCTGACAATGGATTTTGTCATTGTAGAATAGCTGCAGTTGAAAAAATTCAACATGTTCAGAGGCATAATTACCTCCAAATACCAGTTGCTGAGGAGTGGTAACAGAGGGAGGCTTTGACTTCCAATGCTCAGTTTGCGCTTTCCAGGGCATCTGGTTGGTCACTGGAGTAAATAGGAAGATGGACTGGATGGACTGTTGGTCTGGTCCACTAGGTCAGCTATTATGTTCTTGAATCAAGAAGGACATTCCCATTGAGAGTTCACCCCCTAGAGACTTGGGTGGAGAGGACTGAAGAACAGCACCCTAAGAACACTAAAGGAAAAGGAAAGGTCTCCTGTGCAAGCACCAGTCATTTCCAGCTCTAAGGTGATGTTGCTTTCATGACGTTTTCATAGCAGACTTTTTTACGGGATGGTTTGCCATTGCATTCCCCAGTCATCTACACTTCCCCCCCCCAGCAAGCTGGATACTCATTTTACTGACCTCGGAAGGATGGAAGGCTGAGTCAGCCTCGAGTTGGCTACCTCAGGTCATGAGCAGAGCTTAGGACTGCAGTAGTGCAGCTTTAACACTCTGCGCCACGGGGCTCTATAAGAACACTAAAAGGCATCCCCAATAGCTAAAATGGAGCAAAGTCAAAACAGTGATTTACAAAGGAGCAAATACCATAAAAAGGAGAGTATCGCTGGCAAATTGAGACAGCTGAAGCATATGCTGCATTGCAGAATGAAGCTAATTTAACAGTAATTAACATGCATGGAACTATTGGAACTGTAGGTGTTGGAGTGAATTTTCAACACAGTTACTGACATCTCAAATTATATTCAAGTAGCCACACTTGCAGAAGTGAGTTGAATGGCAACCTGAGGCAGGATCTTCTTTGTGGTGGCACCCTGGTTTTAGAATTCCCTCCCCATTGATATTCACCTGATATTCATAGTTTTCAGCACCAGACTATTCACCCAGGATTTTGGTATCTGGAAACCAAGTCCTATGAAGAAAGGTTGAAGGAGCTGGGCATGTTTAGCCTGGAGAGGAGGCGGCTGAGAGGTGATATGATCACCATCTTCAAGTACTTGAAGGGCTGTCATATAGAGGATGGTGTGAAATTATTTGCTGTGGCCCCAGAAGGTAGGACCAGAACCAATGGGATGAAATTAAATCAAAAGAGTTTCTGGCTCAATATTAGGAAGAACTTTCTGACTGTTAGAGTGGTTCCTCAGTGGAACAGGCTTCCTCGGGAGGTGGTGGGCTCTCCTTCCTTGGAGGTTTTTAAACAGAGCCTGGATGGCCATCTGACTGCAATGAAGATCCTGTGAATTTAAGGGGAGGTATTTGTGAATTTCCTGCATTGTGCAGGGAGTTGGACTAGATGACCCTGGAGGTCCCTTCCAACTCTATGATTCTATGATTCCTCATCTCCCTTGTGCTAAGTTGTACAGGTTTATTGAGCAAGATGATTATATTGACAGTCTTGTGTTTTTAATAATATTTACTGATTAATTTAATTGTACTGTTGTATGGTGTTTATTTGGAAGCTACCCAAAACACCTTTGCCTAAAGATAGAGCAGAAATCTTTTAAATAAGTACAGTATGTTTTGAACTGAAATATTTTCATTTCTATCCTACCTTGTTCTCTTGACTCAAAGCAGCATACAGTGTAGCAATCAAGTTGCAAAGACATGAATTAACAAAATTGGAACAAATTGAAATATAGAATTTGCCAGCTTAAAAGCATTCAGACTTAACATAGACAAGAGATAAAACACACTCAAGGTGACTTACATAATGTGAACACTCACAAAACATTAACAATAAAAACTGCAAAAGAACAACATCTCAAGGGTCTCAGCCTTCTACAAAAAGTCTTCTAAACCATCAACTTGTAGCAAGCTTCCTAAAAAGTTAACTCATAAGTCCTCCTGATATTCTCAGCTGAGTTGTTCCAAATATCCAGGGCAAGACTGCAGCAGAAAATGCCCCAAACCAACCGGGGGCAGGTTTAATTAGCCTTGGGGAAGGAATAGGGAGAAGTGGTTGGGACAGTCATTGTGGCTTCATGGATTCTTAGAAGGTGAGATGGTCCTTCAAGTATGTGGACAAAACCTGGGAAGGTTCTTGATGATAAACTTCTGTGCTGCAGGGTGACTGCTGCCCAGCAGCAACTCAAGCTGAACCCCACTGGTGCTGCCAGAATCACAGTGGACATTTGGCTCAGACCTGACTGGTGGTGACAGTGACTGGAAAGACAACTGTGTTAATTGTTGCTGGCCAGGACCTAGTTAGCAGCAGCACAGCTTGGTTTGCTCCTGGACTGTTTTTAACACCCCAGTCCCACCAAGGATAGGATCCAGGACATCCTGCATCTGATCAAAATCCATTTATAATTTCCCAGCCTAATCTTGAACCAGAATTTTTGTGTTATGGTTGGGTCTCTTGAACACATGTGAAGCTGTCTTATGCAAAATCAGACTAAGTGGTGGCAGGTATCCAGTGTCTCAGGTGGAGAAGTCTTTCACATATCCTGTTCCTAGCCATTTTAACTGGAGATGCTAGGGGCTGAACCTAGGACCTTCTGCATGCCAAGTAGTTTCTCTCCCACTAAGCCACAGTCCTTCTTCGTAAAACTGAAAAGTTATTCTGGCCAGAGACAAAAAGAGATGGAGTAGAGAAGCAGAGCTTATCTGCAGGGCATACAAAAATCCCCACCCAGGATTTTTGATGAACATATGTTGCCACTGATGCATATTTTCAGTGATCCACATTGAGGGAAAATGCAGTTTCCCCCTCTCTACATCCCCCAGAGGAGTTACCTGGCTCTTCTGTCTGAGAAGTTATCTCGTCAAGGCTCGGGGCCGACTGAGGCATGCCATGCCTGATCCCTATACGCAGAGACTTCAGCAGAATAAGCAAAATGAAAACATGGGTCTGGTCAGCAGTGGGCTGGTTTCAAGTGCTGGCAGGAGTACCAAATCAACCCCCCACCTGGAATCTGGTTGCATCTTGATGGATCCAGAGAAGGATAATGAACATTTAACATTGCTGTGGGAGAGGCAAACAGCAGTGTAATAAGTGGCTCCCCTCTCAGGCACTTCAGACTGGGAGAAGTGCATTAAGTGCTGGTCTGGCTGCAAACACCACCGTGTAACTGTCTGGTTTGATTGTTGTCGGCAGACAATAAACTATCATGTGATGTTACTTAATGAGCTCCTTGGTATGTGACAATTGCAGGCTAGCAGTTCTTCTCTGGGCAGGCATCTCAGCCTCCCGCCTGGCCGAGTTGATTCGTGCTCCCCCCTTTGAGTTGTTTGCTTTCATTCTGAGGCATTTTTACTCTGCTATATATGGCTGTTTTTCCCCCACAGGCAGACCCATGTAGAGCTCACTGCAGTAATTCAATCTAAAGTTTACCACAGCATGTATCACGGCAGGGTGGCTGAGTCTTGGTGCTAAAAGGGACAATCAGAATGATCCAGAGGTTGAAGCATTTTCCTTACAAAGAAAAAAATATATATAAAAGAGTACAAAATAAAAGTTTAGAAAATACTTTCTTTATAACATTAGAATTAGGGGTTACCCAATTAGGCTGATTTTTCAGGACAGACAAAAGGAAGCACCTCTTCACACAGCGTGTAATTGACTTACGGAACTCTCTGCCTCAAGAAGTGACGTTGGCTAGTGACGTTGGCTTACAACCAAACTATCCATTAGATAAAAGATCTGTGATTAAAAATCCGTATATTTTCTTTAAAAAACAACTTCTTGCTCTGAAGGGGAGGGCATCTTAACATGAGTGGTTCTCATCTGTCCATTGAGGATCCATCAGGGATTCCCATCTGTAAGCCAAAAGAAGGAATTCAGGTATAAAAGGGTAGAAATAGAAGAATTGGATACCTTCTGTTCAGTCGTAATGGCCTTGCTGAGCAGCTCCTACTCAAATCCTGTTCTCCTTAGCAAGGCAGGAAAACTGAGGAAAGAGAGAAACTCTGCTCAGGAATCAGGAAGTGCTGGAAATTTTTTAGTCCTGTCTTCTTGATCAACAGATGTGAATCACCAATGTCAAAATGTCCTCCCTTCTTCAAACCAGAGGGAACCTTCATGGTAAATGTCAGTGTTCCTTTTTGGGAGGAACAAAATCAGATTAGACTGGGGGGCTATGGCATTGGGAGAGGGGGCTAATCCTTTCCACCTAAAGCTGTTTCTCTGATTTATGCCAAAATGATATTAGCCACAGTGGGGGAAAGACACAAGAGCAGCATGGGGGGGGGGGTAATTTGTATTGGGGAAATGGCATATTGAAAAGAGTTCACTCTCCCCTCCAAGCCCCTGTGTAAATCATACCCCTCAAGCTTTTAGTAAACAGATCTTCTCAAGATGAATCCACTATATAAATATATAGATTGTTCTAAAGAGGATTTGCCATGAGGTTAATAGAATCTCTGTGACCAGGGACAGTGTAATGCCAAAGACCAGTTGCTGGGATTAAAAGCAGAGAAACAGTTCATGTCCTATTTGTGGGCTTTCCAGAAGCAATAGATGGGCACTATAGGGAATAGGATTCTGGGCTAGATGACATTTGTCTGATTCAGCTCTTGATGGGCTGTCTGACTTATCAGACAAAATCAGAATCTTATCACTATCTTAGCCTCCCTGCTTCCCTAGCTATGTCATACAGAGGTGTTGTAAGATTCTCCTCTGCATTTGGCAAAACATTAGAGATGATGACCAGCTTAGTTTATTAAATGGTTTCATACACACCTTAGGGAGTTACCACCTAGCAAATGATCACCATACTTATTCTTCCTCTCAGTTTTCTTCCAATCTATTTCCTTATAACACTTTGGTTTTATTTGATTTTTAATAGCTTACTTCTGTTGATTTTGACCCCAAAATTGCCATTTGGATTTTGCTTCCCTTTGGTGCAAACTGAACCCATGAGTCTTTGCTCCCATTACATTGTTGGTTTCCTAGCACCAGATATTTAAAAGAAAACATAAGCATTACCATAAAATGCACACATTTTAAATGTTATTGGTGCATTAGTAAACCAGCACTACACATTATACTTAACTGAACTCATGAAGCTACCTTATACAGAGATAAATCATTGGTCTTTCAAGACTAGTATTATCTAGTCTTACCTGCATGGCTCTCCAAGATCTCAGGCAGAGACCTTTCTCATCACCTGAACTTTTTTTTAAAGCTAGAGGTGCTACCTGAGACTTATTCATATAAAAAAGATGTTCTACCCATGGCTGGCCTGACCACTAGGCGAATCTAGGCACTTGTGCAGGGGCCAGATTTTGGGGGGTATTTTTTGAATTTGTGTGTGTATGTGTGCGCATGCCGAGAAATCATGGCAACTTCTGGTGATCCCTACTGGGGCATGATGGAGGATGTTCAGAGAAGTGGCTTGATACAGCCTGCCTCTGCCTCCTGCTCCTGGTATTTGAAGGAGGTCTCTCTTGCAGGAACTTGCCAGGATTGGCCCTGCTTAACTTCCAAGATCTGATGAGATCGAGCTTGCCTGGGCTAACCAGAGCAGGGCAGGGGGCAGATTTTTTAGAAGTGGGGGTGGGGGAAAGGCATTTCTACTGGCTTGAAGGGAAGCTTGGCATTCTGGCTTTTACTCTCTCCTTATCTACGTACTCTGATCTTTTATAGCTGCTGTGATGGAATGTGGCAGGCTTTTGAGGAGCTTAACTTTTTTATTTTTACATTGTTCATTTTGAATGTTCAGTAAGCAAAATGTTCATTTTAGACTTCTCACTTTTCTCTCTGTTGAAGGGGAAGGGGGTGACCTTGGATCAGCCCTGGCTCTACCACTGAACCATACCTCCGCCTTAATGATAGACATTGTTCATATAAATATACTTTGCATTTAAAAGCTATACAAACATATTTACACAGCCAACATTGAAAAGCAAAGAAGCAAAACCTTTGACAAAAAATATTTTGGAAGTGAAATTGTGAAGATTTATTCATTGCAGGTTTTTATGCTTTATTCTTTGTATGCACTTCAGAGGTATTTGAATATTCAGTGTCTTTCAACCTGAATTTTAAGTCCCCTATCTTCTCCCAAATCTATGGAAAATGTCTGAGTTTATTCAGGAGGAATCAGAGAAGTAATGCAAGTTACTTTCTCTTCTGTCAGTGTGCTGTTGAAGGAAATTGTCCACCAAGGACCAGCCAGTTTACTGTTAGAGACAGCCAGAGTGATGCAGTGTTTAAAGTGTCACACTAGGATCTGGGAGACCCAGGTGTGAATCCTCCCTCTGCCATGGGAGCCTGCTGGGTGACCTTGGCCAGTCACACACACTCAGCCTAACCTACCTCACAAGATTCTTGTGAGAATTAAATGGAGGAGAAGAGAATGGTGTGGATTGTGTTAATAATAATTTCCCTTTTGAGAGAGAAAATTGGGTGTAAATAAATGTATAATTAAACAACCCTTGGTGTTACAAATAAGTCCTAGGGCTAAACAGGGGCTGACAATCTTCCCTGGATACCATGGGGCTAGCAGTACACCCTGCTGGGTATCAGTGGGAGCTGAGCTAATGATAAAAGCTTTCTGTTTTGCTCGACTGCCTGTGGCTGAAAGGTGTTGTGAGCTGAGCCTGTACTTGGGTGAGTAAGAAATGGTTGTGAAATCCCTTCCCACGTATGCTGCTGCCAAATTACTACCTTGTTCTACTGCCATTAGCCCTGCTAGCTGAACCTGTTTGAGATGCGAGAGAGGAGGTGTGTGTGCACAGGTGGCATGCTGGGGTTGGCCTTAACCAGTTGGGCTGCATAGTCCAAGGATGCATGCAAAGCAAAAATTATGTTGCTAGCATTTATTCTGGCTTGACTTCAAAACTTTGGGGAACTTACCCCAATTCTGGCTTTTTCATAAACACACAAGAGCCAAGAAGTCACCCCCTAGTTTTTACATATACAACAGGTGGGGAGATAATCCCCTCCCCCTTTTCCTGGTTGCTTAGCAGCCCTGCGTCAAATTAAACTCCAGGCAGGGACTAAAGCCATTTCTCTTAGAGTGAGAGCTGATGTGGCCATGTAGCAGCTGAGAATGTCAGTAGAGTCCAAACTAGACATTTCTGAGCCTGGTGAAGAGTGTAAATGCCACACTTTGTGATGCTACACTGTATTATACTCAGGAGGAACTCTCAGGGAAAGTAAAGGAAGGCAGAAAAAGCAGCCCTGGATGGGATCCATACATCTCTGTGGTTGACTGCCCTGGCTACCAATTGGGTTCTACTCAGTCCCTGATGACAAATAAGTCTGGTCCATCCTGGTCACCTCCATTTATTCCTTTGCCACAACACTAGCCTGAAGCTAGGAAGTCACCAAATCTTGCCTCAGCTGAAAATAGAGAAGGGCCCAAACCAGCTAATGAATGAAAGTTTATGACAAATTTTGGCCAGTTGTGGTTTGTGAACTGAAGAGCTATCACAAACTTCCATGCATTTGAAGGCAGTTTAAAAAAAAAAAACAGCTGAGTGTCAGGGAGCAGATAGCAGGGGTTTAAATGGCTTCAAGCTTGAAGCCATTTAAACCCCTGCTTTCTGCTCCCCACGGCTTTGTGCAGGGAAACCCTGGCTTTCTGCCCCCTGCTGCACAGAGATGCATGGATCCAATCCAATGGTGTGGTTTTTGCCCAGGGCTGCTTTTCCTGCCTTCCTTTATGTTCTCTGAGAGTTCTTCCCAGAACAATTTAACCCCCAGCTTTCTACTTCCTACGAAAAGTGGTGGGAAGCAAAAAGTAGAGGTCACAAACCAACCTCCCAGTTCATATCCGTTAATGATTTAACCACAAACCATGAACTGCAGAAATGCAGTTCATGCTCATCCCTAGCTGTAAACTCACAAGCTGAGTTTTTCAGAATTACTAAGGGCTTAGCTAGACGTAACACTGGAGATTCTGTGGCCACAATACCCAACCTTTTTTTTGTGAAAGACTTTTATGTGGGGCACTGATTCAGCTTGGGACTGTAGTGTGGCAGTGGTTTCCCCCTCCTGTGCCAACCTGAACTTGTGGTGGTGCTATTTGCCCCACTGGCATATTGTTATGTATGTTTTGTCCAATGAAGTAAACAGCTCTGCAAGGTCATTGTGGTATGCGATGCATACAGTAGTCTGTGTTGCTACACTGTCTTACACTCAAGAGGAACTCTCACGGAAGATAAAGGAAGGCATACATACAGTATGTAAGCATGCATACAATATGTGTTTGTGTGTGTGCATGCAGGCCACAAATAGTCTAAACCCTGAACTCCTTTGCTGTATTTCCAAGCCATTTTGTGCCCCCCTAAGGCTGCTATAAGTGCTCTGGAGCTCCAGCTGTGGAACTGCCAGCATTACATCTCATCTAGTTAGGCCCTAAACTGGATTGTGTCAGAGACTCATATACACTATACAAACCCTAACTTGAAATATACTGACTGGGCCAAGGTTAATCAGCAAGCCTTGAAGCTGAGAAGGGTATTCAGACCCAAAACTTTCTAATTCCATATCTAGTGTTCCATATGTCCACTATATCATAATGCACGTGTGAAGCCACTGTGTTATTATCTATATGCCAAAAATTACTGGTCTGGTTTTTGCTAAGCACAACTCTAAATGATTATGGGCAAACCAAGTATACGTGCAGTTGTGCTTGCCCTGTTACATATGGTGGTATAAGAGTGGGAAACTGGCCAGCTGTGCAAGGGAATGGGCTGTGCCCTAATGCTCTTTGGCCTTTCTAGGAAGACAGCAGACTGATGGCATCTTTTGACATTCTGATGGGGGGGGCGGCAGTGCTTTTGTCACACACTCAGCCCCCACTTCCATTTGTCCACTTTTGTTTTTTAAATTCCAAATTAGAGAACTGAAAAGAGCTTTTAACAGATCCCCTCCCCCAAGAAATTTAGTGTGTGGGGGGGGAGGGTCCTGCTCTGTTCTTCAGGATTCTCATCATTTTTGCAGCTGCTCCCTTGTTCTGCGGAATGGAGGGGGGAAATGGGGGTGGTGGTGGGAAGAGCCTGCATGTTTTGGGGAGATGGGATGGCTGAAGCAGTACAAACAACCTTGAAGCACAGGAATCTAAGTAGCATCACTCAGTTCCTTAGAGAGGTATCTACACCATGCATACAGACCGGGGAGATCACCAGCTAAAGTGGTAGAATAGATAGTAGAATTGATAAGCCAGCCAGATTTGATCCACCCAAAAGTCGCTTCTACTCAAGCCTTAGTGAAATGATGTTTCTGCAGAAGAGTTTCTTGAAGGAGCATCTTTGTTTTGATTAGGGCAAGAGGAAATATCATTTGGATTTTTCTACCTCAGGAGACAAAAAAAAATGTCTTGGGCTGGCCCTGCTTATAGATGGCAGGATAGGAATAAAAGTCTTGCTCTTGTAAATCCTTCAGTAAATCACTACCAAGGACCACTGAGTGTGTTATGTGCTGTCAAGTTGCTTCCAACTTACGGTGACCATCTGAATTAACGACCTTCAAATGCCCTATCATTAACAGCTTAGCTCAGGTCCTGCAAACTAAAGGCCATGGCTTCCTTTATTGGGTTCATATATCATGTTGGATCTTCCCAGGGCTTTTTTGTAGGAAAAGCCCAACAAAGAACTCATTTGCATATTAGGTCACACTCTCTGACACCAAGCCAGCCGGAGCTGTGTTCCTGTGCATTCCTGCTCAGAAGAAGCCCTGGATCTTCCACTTTTCCTATTGCCTTTAACTTTTCATAGCATTATTGTCTTTTCCAGTGAATCTTCTCTTCTCATGATATGATCAAAGCTGGTAGAAAGTGCTGTCAAGTCACAACTGATCCAGTATGGTTTTCAATTACAGAGGTGGGTTGCCATAGGCTGCCTCTGTGTAGCAACCCTGGGCTTCTTTAGTGGTCTCCCATCAAAGTATTAAGCAGAGCCAACCAAGCTTAACATCTGAGAACTGACAAGATCAGGCTGCTTCGTGCCATCTGGGTCAGGGGTGACCAAAGTTACCTGCCATATAAATAATGGTATCACCTTTTGGCACTGTTAGTCCAGGACTACATTAAGACGAAGAAAATTTTATGCAATGCGTTAAAGGTGGTTTTGAACAATCATCACCCAATATATGTATGATCATTCTACTTTTTAAAATCTGGTCGAGGCAGGGTTTAGGTTTTTGATTTGGCCGTCATCTGACATTGTTAGCTTGAAATTGATTGTTTGGTTATATTTAACTAGCTGTTTTAAAATTATGTAATTGTTTTATAGATGTGACCTGCCCTGAGTCTGTTTCAGGAAGAGTGAGATAGAAATTTAAATAAGTAGGTTTGGTAGGGTTTTCTTTTGTTTTTCAAAAATGTGCAAAACTCATTTGACCACAGGCAACAGCGAGACAAAATAAATGTATGTGCACCATAAGAAGCAGAACCTCTTCAGTTCTCTTGAATATAATTGTCTCTTTCCAGCCTAAGAATTCCTAGTCCAGTGTCAATTCCTCAGGGACAGTTCTCCCTGCTTTGTCATATAGATGCAGGCCACAGTCTATTTACCTGAGAGATTTTGCTTGGCTATTGTATGAGCCAGAATCCATGGCATGAAACAAAATATAATACATAATTAAATAGAAAGCATATGACCAAATACCCTCAAACATAACATGATAGCATTTATTTAGCACAGTTTTATTCTAGCCTTCTTCCAAGGAGCTTGAGTGGTTCTTTTGACCTCCATTTGGACCTTGCAAAAATCTCATATAATAGAAATCCAGTATGATGTAGAGATGAGTATGGTTCAAATCCTCACTCTGCCTTGGAAGCTTGTAGGGTGACCTTTGGCCAGTCACACATGCAGCCTCACCTGCCTCACAGAGTTGTGAGGATAAAATGGAAGAGAGGAAATTGATATATGCCACTTTGCGTCCTCATTGGGGAGACAGGTGTGGCGTGGTACAAATGAAGAAGATGATATTGGATTTACGGTATATCCCACCCTATACTCTGAATCTCAGAGTCTTAGAGCGGTCACAATCTCCTCTACCTTCCCCCACACACAACAGACACCTGTGAGGTAGGTGGGGCTAAGAGAGCTCTTACAGCAGCTGCCCTTTCAAGGACAACTCCTATGAAAGCTATGGCTGACCCAAGGCCATTCCAGCAGGTGCAAGTGGAGGAGTGGGAATCAAACCTGGTTCTCCCAGATAAGGGTCCGCGCACTTAACCACTGCACCAAACTGGCTCTCAAGTGAATGAATTCGTGACTGGCCCAAACCACCTAGTAATCACCTTGGAGAGCAAGGTTTTAGATCTGAGTTTCTACATTTATTTAGATATCAGTATTTCTCCATAGTGAGTACCCAAAGCAGCTTGCATCATTATCCCCTACTCGGTTTTATACTCACAACAATAACCCTGTATGGTAGATTAGGCTGAGAGCAACTTGTCCAGAATTATCCAGCAACCTTCGTGATAAAGTGAGGATTCATACCTGGATCTCCCACATTATATTTAACTACTACACCACTCCAGTTCATATATCTCTTTATCTTCTGCACATATGATTTATTTTGTTTCCAGACACTGTGTTATTTATGTACGATAAATATAAATACTATGGCTAATTTAACACACTCACCCTACACCACCCTGGAAAACAGTTTAATTAAGAGCACTATAGTAGCCAGCCAACTGATCAGAAAAAGTGGCCTGGCCTTTTCCTTTAACAACTGCTTAAGCCATTGAAATCAGCAGAGATGGCTTCCAATGTTCCCTCTAAGCTATGGAGTTTTGTGAGCAAAAATTCTATTTTGTGAGCTACTGGCATTAAAGTTGTGAGCGAGCAATTTGGCTACTGCATAAATTAGTTTGCTCTGGGGCAGTCCTTCCTGAGCTAAGGCAAAAATGTGTGAGCCAGAGGCAGACTTTTTTTTTCTGGAAATAGGGTGGCCATAATGTCTGAAGGCCAGCCAGGGACACCTTTTGGGGGGGGGAGGTAGGGGTGTGCGCGCGCAAAGCTTGCGCGCCGCCGGAAACAGGAAGTGACATCACTTCCTGTGACATCATTTCCCCCCGCGCGCGCCACCTGCCAGAAACAGGAAGTGACATCACTTCCTGTGACATCATCCCCCCGCGCCACCTGCCGGAAGCAGAAAGTGACATCACTTCCTGTGACATCATTTCCCCAAAATGACATCATTTTCCCCAAATGCCACTGCCGGAAACAGGAAGTGACTTCACAGCACTTCCTGTGATGTCCCCAAAAATCCCCCAAATATCACCGCCGGAAACACCAAGATTATTTATAGAGAGGGAAAGGGGGAAATAAAGTTAAATAAAACTCTTTTTTTACTTTTTTCAAAGTGAGAAGACTAGAGAGAACGGGTTCCACGCTGAGAAGCAAGTCAGATTCCAGTGAGATTCCAGTGAGACTGTGCTGCATAATGCAGCCTATTTATTTTGTCCTGTTTGCTCTGTTGGCTCTATCTGCGCCACCTTCATCACTTTCGGGGTGTGGATCCCCCAGTGGGGTGGTCTCCCGACTCCCTCCGCTGGCTGTTTCTGATAGCCCTGCGCCCCCTCTTTCATTTGATATGTGTCCCGTGCGGGTGCCACCCTCCCGCCGGGAGATGCCGCAAAATGAGCCCCCTTGAGGCTTATGGCGGCAGGGCTCGGGGGAAGCGAGCTAGACTGCTGTTCTTTTGAGGGGTTATAGAGTGTTTCGAGCCTGTCCCTGTGGCATCGGTCCCATCGTTGTGGGACCCAGGGGGCCGGCACAGCGGCACGCCGAAGCAGCCTGTCACTAATAACACAGGTCGAGATGCAGGACAGGAACCCGGAAGTGAGCGACAGGCTGCTTCAGCGTGCCGCTGCGCCGGCCCCCTGGGCCCCACAACGATGGGACCGATGCCACAAGGAGGAAGGGAGGGAAGGGAGGGAGGAAGGAAGGAAGGAAGGAGGGAGGGAGGGAAGGAAGGAGGGAAGGAAGGGAGGGAGGGAAGGAAGGGAGGAGGGAGGGAAGGAAGGAGGGAAGGAAGGAAGGAAGGAAGGAAGGGAGGGAGGAGGGAGGGAGGGAAGGAAGGAAGAAAGGAAGGAAGGAGGGAGGGAGGAAGGAGGGAAGGAGGGAGGGAAGGAAGGAAGGAAGGAAGGAAGGAAGGAAGGAAGGAAGGAAGGAAGGAAGGCCGCCTCCTCCCGCCAGCTGCCCCCCCGCTTTCGGCCCCCCCCTGCTTACCTTGTTCCAGGGCGGGTGGCTGCCTCTCCTCCGGGCGGCTGGTGCTGCTGGCGGGGCTGGCGGCGGCTGCGGAGGCCGGGGAGGCGGCGGAGAGGCCGGCGCTGGTCTCTGGAGGGCCTCCAGGGACCAGCGCCGGCCTCTCCGCGGCCTCCGCTGGTCTCTGGAGGCCCTCCAGGGACCAGCGCCGGCCTCTCCGCGGCCTCCGCTGGCCTCTGGAGGGCCTCCAGGGACCAGCGGCGGCCTCTCCGTGGCCTCCGCGGGCCTCTGGAGGCCCTCCAGGGACCAGCAGCGGCCTCTCTGCGGGCCTCTGGAGGGCCCCCAGGGACCCGCGGCGGCCTCTCCGCGGCCTCTGGAGGCCCTCCAGGGACCCGCGGCGGCCTCTCCGCGACCTCCGCGGGCCTCTGGAGGGCCTCCAGGGACCAGCGGCGGCCTCTCCGCGGCCTCCGCGGGCCTCTGGAGGGCCTCCAGGGACCAGCGGCGGCCTCTCTGTGGCCTCCCCGGGCCTCTGGAGGCCCTCCAGGGACCCGCGGCGGCCTCTCCACGGCCTCCCCGGGCCTCAGGAGGCCCTCCAGGGACCCTCGGCGGCCTCTCCCCGGCCTCCGCCACCGCCGCCGGGCCCCGCGCACGGGCGGGGAAGGCGGGGAGTGAGGGAGCCAGAGTCCCTGCGCGTGCGCACACCACCGTGCGCACATGCAGGGACGCTGGCTCCCTCACTCCCCGCCTTCCCCGCCCGCGCGCGCGGCCCACCGGCTCCCCGCTGGCTATACCGGGACTTCTAATGGTCCCGGTATAGCCAGCCCAGGAGCCGGGAATTGGGGGCCAGAACCGGGAAAGTCCCGGGAGACCGGGACGGTCTGGCCACCCTATCTGGAAAAGAGGTGTTGGAATTCTCAAGAAGAAATGAAGGGAAAACACGTGGGTGCCCCTTATGAATTTTTGGAGAATTTTGTTTCCACAAAGGTTCTGGAACTCCATTCCACCATGTTTCCTCAGAAAAAAAGCCCAGGCCAGAGGCTAAAAAACTGTGAGCAAGCTCACACTAACAGCTTAGAGGGAAAACTGAAACAACTTGGAGATGGTTATTATATATTCCCAGCTAATGTCTATAGAGCAAGCTTCTCTTTAAAATGTATGGGCTAGTAGAATAGTTGGCAACCCTGTGTTCAGTATAGTATAAGAAGAAGCTGTATAAAGAATGAATACATAAAGCTGCCTTATAGTGAATCAGACCCATGATCTATCAAGGTCAGCATTGTCTACTTAGGGGGCCCTCAGCCTTTCAAAGCCTGCAGACACTTTTGGAATTCTGACACAGGGTGGTGGTTGCAATCACAAAATGGCTGCCACAGGAGATGGAACTAGTCACATGGCTTCCACAAGAGGCAGGCACACCCACAGAATGTCAAGAAGTGAGGTCATACTTAACTCTAATATTAACTCTTCAGCATTTCAGGCAGAAGCTCTAGCAGAATCCCTTTTAAAATGGACAGACTGATTTAAAGTTTGCTTGTCTTGCAGACACACAGCTTCTCCCTCAGTAACACAGTAAAGAACTAGTGCTGCGGTGACAGCAACTGCCAAAGCAATGGTTTTAAAGAACTCACAGCTGGTCAGAAACCCTCATGAGAAAAACCACACCTGGCCCCACCAACTTTCTAAAAACACTTAGCATCCCCAGGAACGGAATTGATGTTCACGATGGCCATTGGTGGTGTTGTATACTGCTCACTGGGGACCCTGATCGTATGTTGATTGACAGCAGATCTTTAGTGTTTCACACAAAGGTCTTTCACATCACCTACTAGCTGTGCCTTTTAACTGGAGATGCTGAGGTTTGAACCAGGAGTCTTCAGCATGCCAAGCAGATGTGCTACCACTGAGCCACATCCCGCTAACTCTTGACAGGAAGTGTTCTTTTTTTTTAAATAAGATGAGGTAAATGACAGAAGCTGAGCGTCATTCAGGGCAACAGAGCAGGTGATAAACATTTCTGACCCATGGGATACACAGGAAAGCCTCTTTCAAGAGCCATATCACAATGAACAGGAGTTACAAGAGTGTGCATGAGGATACTGATTAATGTCATTTGCAGCATTAGCTACCAAAATTACTTTTGGCTAGCCCTGAATCATGCTGGTGGTCAGGCAGAACTTGATGCAAGTCATAGCTTGCAACCAGGGCTGGCCTGGCGCTAGACTGCCTGGCACCCTGAACAAGGCTAACTTCTCTCCAACCCCCCCCCACCCCCGTACTAATAACATCACCGAGTCACATGGCGGCACCCAATTTGGCGTACCCAGAAGGCTGGCACCCTAGGCAATAGCCTAGTTTGCCTTATAGCAGGGCCAACCCTGCTTGCATCCAGAATTGAGGATGCTTTCTTACCATTGTAAGACTGACCTTATCCCCTAAAACTTCTAACAAAGAGACAAATAAGTTGCAGTGGTCCCCCTACCCCCACACTATCCTCTGTAGTTTTGCCTATATCCCACTGCGGCTGATATCCTGGAAATGGTGGAAGAAGATGCAGCTTCAACCACCTTTCTTTGTAAGAGGCTCTCTCTCTCCTTTGCTTATATATCAGGCCTCTTTTGAATGTGATGGTGGTCAGCTAGAAGTGACTTTTCACATACCCCAGTATCAGGGGGAGTTTTTGAACAGGAACGCAGTTCTGGCTGGCTTGGCATCAGGGGGTGTGGCCTAAAATCCAAATGAGCTCCTGATGGGCTTTTTCTCCAACAAAAAAGCCCTGTGTGAAATAATGCTGATGTCAGGGGTGTGGCCTAACATGCAAATGAGTTCCTGCTGGGCTTTTTCTCCCAAAAAAGCCCTGCCCGGTGTCATATTTAAACTGGGCCTCCACCACAGTATAAGCATTGTTAGCATGTCAGAAACGTGTAACCCGGGTGAGTGTTAACAATGGTGCACTGGAATGGCAGACAGAGCTGCTTTGCAGGCAGAATGGCCCAATTTAAAGAAGAGATGCTGCATCACAAAAATCATACGGGTCAGTTCTTCTGCCCAGTAGGAGCATGTGGTGTAAATCAGGCCTCAGTTGTAAGATTGCAAGTGGACAGGGGGGAAAGTTGGAAATCCTTAGTTCCTTATTTTAAGTGTGATTTTTAAAGACCGTCTTTCAACAGTGGAACATGTAACTTTCCAACAGCTTAAGGGAATGGATGCTTTTATACCGATCCTTTGCTTTCATGTTCTTCTAACTGTCGTTTATTGAATTCTGGAAAACTGTATCCAATTTGTAGAAGGCTGAAAAATTGCCTCTGGAGGAAGGGCACATTTGGCAAAGACAAACCTTATCTGGGTTTTTTTGTTTTTTTTAGAAAGTTACTACCTTCTTGCATCAGGGGAATGCTGTAGATGTAATTTATCTTTATTCCAGTAAGGCTTTTGATAAAGGTTACACATAATATTATTGTAGACAAATTGGTAAAATTTGGTTTAGATCTTGTTACTGTTAGATCTGTAACTGACAGATCACACCCAAAGAGTACTTGTTAATAGTTCCTCATCATCTTGGAGAGGAGGGGCCTGTTTTGTTTAATATCTTTATAAATGATTTGGATGAAGGAATAGAGAGGATGCTTATTACACCTGCAGATGATACTAAATTGGGAGAGGTAACAAATACAGTAGAAGGATGATCTTGACAAGCTAGAAAACTAGGCTAAAACAAACAAAATAAATTTTAACAAGGATAAATGTAAAGTTCTGCATTTATGTAGGAAAATCAAATGCATCGTTATAGGATGGGGGAGACTTGTCTTGGCAGTAACATGTGCAAAAAGAATCTGGAGGTCTTAGTTGACCACATATACATGAGTCAGTAGTGTGATGCAGTAGCTAAAAAAACAAATATGGTTTGAGGCTGTATCAACAGAAGTATAGTGTCCAGATCATGCGAAGTGATGGTATCACTTTACTCTGCTCTGGTTGTGTTCAGTTTTGGGCACCACAATTTAAGAAGGATATAGACAAGCTGGAACATGTCCAGAGAAGGGAAACAAAGATGGTGAGGAGTCTAGAGACTAACTCCTATGCGGAAAGGCTGAAGGAGCAGGGTATGTTTAGCCTGTAGAGGAGATGACTGAGAGGTAATATGATCACCATTTTCAAGTACTTGAAGGGCTGTATGACATGGAGTATGTTTTCTGTTGCCCCAGAAGGTCGGACAAGAACCAATGGGTTGAAATTAAATCAAAAGAGTTTTCAACTGAACATTAGGAAGAACTTCCTGACAAAGTCAGTGGAACAGCCTTCCTCGGGAGGTGGTCAGCTTTCCTTCTTTGGAGGTTTTAAAGCAGAGGCTAGGTGGCCATCTGACAGCAATGCTGATCCATGAATTTATGCCGATCATGAGGAGGGCGGGAAGGGTTGCATCAGTGCTTAGTTCTCATGGCCCCTTCTTACATGCCGAGAGAAATGCTGTTCACTACTTCAGGGCCAGGCAACAATTTTTATCCAGCCTGGTTTTGCCAGGGATCCTGGAGAGTTTTTTTTCCTTTTGCCATCTTCTGGGCTTAGAGCAGGGCCACTGGGGTGTGTGGGGAGAGGGCCACTGGGGTGTGTGGGGTGTGCGAATTCCTGCATTTTGCAGGGGGTTGGGCTAGATGACTTCCAACTCTGTTATTCTATGAATGTATAAGTTGGCAAGGAAGGAAGCACAGGAGTAAACTTGCCTGCAGAGGGAGGTCATGCAGGTTAATACAGGCTTCCCCTTAGAAAAGCATTCAGGCTACTTGTCACACAAAGGGTCTGCCTTTGGAAATGGTCCAGCCTCTTCAGCTGTTACAAAACATTGCTGCCCATCTATTGACAAGTGAAAATGAGCAGGAACATAATACAATATCAGTTGAAATTGCTGGTTCCGCCCTTTAAACCCCTACTCAGCTTGGGTCTTGACTATTTCTGAGAACACCCAGAATCTTAAGATCTGTCGGTGGATTTGCTACTCTGTGTGCTGTCTATTTGGGAACTAAGGTTGGCCTCTACTAGGAGCAAGGACTTTTTAGTTGTGGTACCAGATCGTCCCATGGACCACATCCATTTGCCTCTCCATCTACCAAAGTCTACCAAAATGCAAGCTGCACATTTCCTCTTCTAACTCCACAAAGAAAGGCCGAGAATGTTACCTTAAAATAAAGCTAGGAATATGTGACCTGTGGTAAGAGATGTGGTAAGAGATCATTATAATATTATATGTCATAGGGTTGCCAGTCTCCAGGTGGAGATCTCTTGGAATTACAACTTATCTCCAGACTGCAGAGATCAGTTCCCCTGGAGAAAATGACTACTTTGGAGAATAGACTCTATGGCATTATAGCCCATTAAGGTCCCTTACCTCACCAGGTTCCACTCCTTCCCCCCACCCCTCCCCCAAAAAATCTCTGGATATTTCCCAACCTAGAGCTGGCAACCCTAGATGCTAATGTGATCTGTCAATAGCTAATTTTATTTAAAAGACTGCCAAAAGCCTTCCTTTGTTGGTGAGGGAAGTGGCAGCCATAGGGGATTAAGGCAAGCAACGTGCAGAAGCAGAGGACTGCCTTGTGGACATTTCTATTACCACTGCAAACGCCTGCATTCCCAGCAGCAGTGCAAGTTACATAGAATCATTTCCATCTGGAAGCAGCCCTAGAAATCCACGCTCTGGCCTTTCAAATTTCTGAAGGAGTGGGAGATCAGATATCTGCAGATTTTTTGAGCTTGTGCCTTCTCTGATATTTGCAGGGAAGCACATGGAATTCACTGCCCCAAGATATCGTAATGGATATTGGCTCACATAGCTTTAAAAGGGGATTTGGCAAATTCATGCAGGATTGATCTATCAGCAGCTATTAGTCCTGATGGCTAAAATGCAGCTTCCAGAATCAGAGCCAGTAAACCTCTGAATGGCAATGTTAGGAAGCAACACAGGGAAAGGCTGTTGCCTTTGTGCTCTGTTTGTGGGTTTCTCATGAGCATCTCATGGGCTGTTACAGGAATCATGATGTGTGACTAGATGAATCTTCGTCTTATCCTGCCAGGCTCTTCTTGTGGGGAAAGCATGATGGCTTTCTCTTCTGCTTCCTTGGTGATGCTAATGGCATTATATCAATCTCTAGATTGTGACCCAGCCACCTAACTCTGCTACTCCTAACAATGCCAAAGTCTTAAGACAACTGTCTGATGTGCCCTTATGCTAGAGCCATTCCCTGAGCATGCAATAAGGTCATGTGTGAACATCTGAAGCTGCCTTGTACTGAGTCAGACTACTGATCTATAAAAAAGCAGTCTTGTCCCCTCTGACCGGGGTCTCAGGTAGAGAGGTCTTTCATAGCACCTACTATCTAATGATCCATTTAACTGGAGATACTGGGGACTGAACCTGGGATTGTCTGCATGCGAAACAGATTACTTACTACTATCTAATGACTTACTACTGAGCCACTCCCAATTCAGCTTTATGGCCTTGAGGTTTTGTTTTGTTTGTTTTTTTTAAAAAAAGTGGTCAAATTGGACCTTTCTGGACCACAAATTCCAAGTTGTTCCCACTCCGCAGGGACTGAAGAATGTCATTGGCTAAAGAAAACATGGCTACCTGCCTAAGGCCTAGAAGGACTGGGTCTACTTTTGATAGCCAGCTTTTTAATCCAGTATTTCTGTTTCAGATTTTTGGGGGGAAATGGAGGAGAGAAATACAGAGTGCCAAATAAAAAACACAGCATTGGCTCCGCAATTGTTTTTTCATGATTTATCTTTTTTCAAACACAGGCCAAGGATAGAATGAGATAGATATTCATTAATAGTCAGGAGCTCATGCTACAAAAAAATCATGACTCCATCTTTTTTTGGGGGGGGTGCTTATAATAATAACTGCACAACACACAGAAATTCAACCCATTGCCATTCCCAGCATAGAAATGCACTGGATCGTTTTATTTTTGCCTGACAAAGATCTTTCCATAGGAAGAAGTAAAAAGATGTGGTGAAATACACTAAGCCTGCAGTCCTTTACAGGTCCAGTTATATTCTGTGGGCCTTCTTCCACATGCGTAAGATGGAACTCTTTACGTTGCAGCTCACAAGCCCACTATACTGTAGCTCTCGGTCTGTTTCCAGTGCTACAGTCCAAGCCCTGAAAACCATGTGCCACAACAGAGAAAACACTTTTGAGCATGAACACACGGAACCACCTTATTGGAGCGTTGACTCAAGATCTGGGACTATCAGGTTCAAATCTCCGTTTCACTCTGCAAGTTTGGTTGGTGACCCTGGGAAGTCATTGGGTACTTTCACACAGTGGCTATTTGCAAGTGGATTCTGCCATTCTTACCCAGTAAAAGCCAGTTGCAAAATGTGTTATTTAGTGAGTGTGAATGCACCTATTCTCTACCTCACAGGGTTGTTGTTGGCATAAAGTGGAAGAGAAGAAAATAACATTGTAAATGTGTGCATGATGCCTTTTCTTTACAACTAACCACCCCCACGCCCCTGGAATATAGGGACAGAACTTTTAACCTCAAATACATGTTGTAAACAGCAGATAGGCAAATTGGGATAGAATTGTCCAGAATGAATGAAATGCGTGACTACTAGGCCAGCTGGTTTTATTGTCAGCTTCTCAGCTCCAGCTAATTCACCCTTTTTCTTAAAAATGCTGGCAGCTCATAAGCATGCTTGGTCAGAACAAGGGCAGACTGGGCAGGTAAAAATGGGTCTGGAGCAAGCCAAGCTGAGTGGCCCTTGCTCTACTGTACTGCAGGGCCACACAGCTCAGTGGCACCAAGAGTGGGCATCAGCTCATGCATTGCCTCCTCCTGCAAACTGGCATCAATGCAGAAGTAGGGAAGAGGGGGTGAGCAGACCCCACCAAACCAACATAGTTCTGAGGCACACTGACTGAGTTGCTGGGCTGGTTTTTACTCACTCCTCAGCACCAGTGGTCCTCTAGGGCAGTGGCCCAGAAGGAAATCTCCCAGTAAGTATACTGGCCAGTCTGCCCTAGACTCAGAAATCTCATTGAAATCAGTAGGGTTTACCTGGGAATAAATCTTAATCGACCAGAGCGGGTCATATATCCAAGTAAATATGAACAGGGTTGGAGTTTTCCATTTCTAAGTCTGAGTACAGCCTGAGTCTTTATGTGTGTTTACTCAGAAGCAGGGCTCTTCTCAGTACCATGGAGTTCTTTCCTACCTAAGGAGCCCCATCCAGCTCTGTAGGATTCCATTCCAACTGGGTTTGGGCTGTAGACAAACACACTCCTGTCGATGTTTATTTGGAAGTAAGGCTCAGGGGCATGCTTCCAAGCGGACACGGAGAGGCCCTGATGTCCTGAACAGATGAAACAATCTGATCCGCGGCTTGTTTACTCGGAAGCAACAAAGTCCCAAACAAAGTTCAGCCAAGTCCCTTTGCACAGGGATTGCAACCTCGGTCCAAGGTCCCGCGAGGGGCTTACTTCCGAGTCCACATGGCCCCGATCGCAGGGCAGGAGGCTCGCTCGAGGCTTCCGGCGGGGATGGGCGGCGTGGTTGCCCCTTCGCCCAAGGCAGCTCTGGTCTCCATTCTGCTTTCCTTCAGGCAGGCAGCGAAGTAGCAGCAGCAGCAGCAGCACTGCGGTGCGGGAGAGAGCGGCGAGGCGGTGGAGAGACAGAGGCACAGGCAGCAGGAGGGGCGGCGGAGGGACGGGAGGAGGGGCCGGCCTGGAGGTGTGGGAGTGACTCAGTCCTGCTCTCTCGCTCGCTCGCTCCTCTCCGGGGCTGTGCTGGGGGAACGAGTCGCCTTGGGCACCGGCTGCTCGAGCGAGGGAAGGGCGCAAGACCGAGAGCCGGCACGGAGCGCAGCGCTGCAGTCTTGACGCGGCGCCTTTCTTTCCAGTGCGGCCGCCATCCCAGCCCGGAGTTTGAAGAGCTGCTGCAGCTTCTTGTTTCCGCCGAGGAGCCGGGGAAACCGGGACTGTGAGCCGAGGAGGACCGCGCGCCTATTGTTCCTCCGGGCACCAGCTGCGGGGTTTGGAGTGTTTGGGGGGCCGATTCGGGCGCATGCAGCGGGACCTGTTGTTGCGGCTCTTGTCGCGGGCAGAGTAGGGGGGCGACCCCCCCCCCCCACCACCAGCTTCCTTCTCCGGGAGCGGCTCAAGCCAGCGCGGTAAGTTTGCCTCCTTCGGCTTGGCGCGTGTGCTGCTGAGTCTGATGCGGCAGCCGTGAGTCGCCGAGATGGCTGGAGAAACTTTCCTCCAAACTTTGTGATTTCGGGCCGAGGGCTCGGAAGGCCCCCTTGATAATGGGGGGCGGGGGGGGGCGCCGAAAAATCCCCGGCTCCCGTATCTCTCTCCCCTCGCAGCCCCGATTTCGTTCCAGTCTCTTCCGAGGAGACGGGGCGCGGGGGGGGGGGGGGGTGAAAACTGGCAAACTTCCCGCTGCTTTCCAGCTGAGCCAGGTTCTCCATCGCCCCCGGCGTTTGGTGCCTAGTGGTGCAGCGGTTAGGGCTCCGACGCCTGGAAGCCCCAGACCCTCGCTCGGTTTTCGCTCCATCCCCGGGAGATGCGAGTCGCGCTCGGCGGCGGCTTTACGACGCAGGAGTTGGTGCTCCTTCCAGGGGGAATCCCTGAGAGCCGCGTCAGCGCGTGAAGGACGAAGGCTGCATGCGGTGCCCAACAGGGAGAGATGCGTGGGAGGAAATGGCCCTAAGCTGAGCGTGGGTGTACCTTTGGCGGAACTAGGGGGGTGGGGGAGGGTGGGGAGAGGAGCCGGCTTTTGGGGAGGATGATCTCGCTTGCGATCTCTCAGTGCGAACAGAGGAGACCTTCGCACCGTCTTGCTGGCAACCGTTGTGGTTAGCGCGGTTAAAAGCTTTCCCACTTTGTGGTCGGTGCTGGATTTTAAAATGCGAGTGATGCTGAGACTCAGGCCTAGATGTTCACTTCCTCGGCTTGGATTCTCCCCGCTGATGGTCCCCGGCTGATGCAGCAGCTTGTGGAAGAGCACTCTCCACATGTGGAGGGCCACTCTTCCTGACTGCGAGGCCTCTTTGGGGACTGAGGCTCCAGGATTGGAGAAACTATTCTAGGTGGCTGAGCCCTGACCTGTTCTGAGTTTTAAATTGATAATCCCCACTATTCCTAGAGTTTCCATTGAAACCTTTGGATTAACCCCTTTATGACCCCTAGAGAAATGGAAGTTGAAGGACGTGTCATTGCCCTTTTTCACACTTGTTCTTGCTTACCCTTGTTTCCCCTCTCCCCGCCATTGAAATCTACATGGGTTGTCTGTGTGTGCAGGGGAGAGGTTATGTTCCCCTGTAATGTACCACAGGTGCTGATGAAACTTGCCTATGAGTGGCGATTCTGGATGAACTGGGCAAATAAATGTATGATCTGTACGTGGCTGGTGATCCTTTGAGCAATTGCCAACTCAGGGGCAAGTGAAGGGGACGTATTGTAGCAGTAGTTATGACATGGGAATTGCTGCCATCCACTTTAAAGGCAGAAGGGGGGGGGGGGGCTTTCTCAACGTTTCCTCCCATAAAACTGCTTGCAGACCAAACTCTTCAATTCTGTGTTGCTCAGTGTGCCTGTGTACACAGTTTGTCTTGGCCCTAAAAAAAACCTTGGCAGAACATTGTCATCTATGAATACCAAAAATCCATTTGTCCTGAAAGAATGCATGGTGTGTGTGTTTACAAGACAGCTGGCTGCAAGCAGGCATCAAGCTGGCCTCCATGCCTGGTAGCTTTCTGATGTCAAATCTGTTCCTCACTCTTTGTAAGACTGTCTCATAAGATGGAATGGGACCCCTGTCTCTTGTCACCTTCTGCAGTGCTTGGCATGGACTACATTTCCCCAGCTGCCGTTGTTTTTTGTTGTTTAGAACTTGCATTGGAGTTTTGCTTTGTGGCCTTTTCCTCCCATCTGATCTGGGAATTTACAGAGAGGAGATGATGTTCTTGTTAAGATTTCTTTAAGAGAGAGAGAGAGAACTAAGCACCTTCTGGCACATTACAGACTAATAGACAACTATGGCATAAGCTTTCATGAACTCAAACCAACTTTCTCAGATGTGCTCAGTTGGCAAATATACATGGGGAGGGAACTGGAAACAGTGCAGCCAGAAAGCCATGAAATATAAGAGGTACAGAAGGTCTGTGACATTTCTGTGCAAATATATATACAAGATAAGAACAGTGTGACCTGTTTCTATCTTCCTCAAGGAGTCTCGGCATTAAACTGTTTTCCCCAAAACAAACAGGAGTCTTGTGTCACTTTAAAGACTAGCAGTATTTTATTGTTGACTGCAGCCTGCTTCTGTATAGGAAGAGAGTTCTGGCCCCACAGACCTATATTGTGAGAAGGGTTTTAAAGCACTGCAAGACTCTTGTCTGTGTTTGCTGTGACAGATGATCTCTCTGGCATTAGTTACGGGTGCAGTAGGATGGCATCTTGTTTGGTTGGAAAGCTCAGAATGCCTGCTTGATAGGCATGTGTTCTCAGAGGTGTCCTGATGAATCCAGTGAGGCTTGTTGTTCTCAGCCTTACACAGAGAGAAGCATTAAACAGTATAAGTAACATCTTAAATTGCTGTATGTAATGGTTGAAGAAATTCTGTTTCATTGTATCTAAAGAAGTGTGCTTGCACATGAAAGCTTATACCTTGAATAAAACTCTGTAGGTCTTAAAGGTGCCATTGGACTCAAACTTTGGGTGCATTCACACACACTAAATACTGTACTTTGCGACTGGATTTTTACTGGGTAAGGATGGCAAAACCCACTTGCAAACAGTCATAGTGTGAAAACATCTTCCGGCCCCCCCTGCATCAGACCAACATGGCTACCCACCTGATTCTTAAATTTGTGTTACAGTGCAATTATGAGTGAAGCTGCAACTCCTAAGCAGGGTATAAGCTTGCTTAGGATTCCTCTCTTAGTTTATTGTGGTAAAAACATGAAAGATCCCACAGCCCCCTAAAGGTGGATAGATTTGTTTCTGGAGAAGCTTGTTTGAACTGAATCCACTTTTATCAGGCTTCTGCCACAATAAATCTGTTCCTCTTTAAGATGTTAAAACCAAGACTTAAATATTGCTATGTGCTTCCCCAAGTGGTCAAAGAGTTCCAAGGGCAGATTTTCCATGGTCTGGTGTGCTATTTGGATGGGCAGAATTTTTTGTGCAGTTTTAAATAAACAGGTATCACAAGTTCAGTAAAACCAGCATGCATCTGCCACCATTCACATCTAACAGCATGCATTAATAGCCCCACCCCATTGCATTTTGCCAGCTGCAAAATTCAGATTTCTGTCATTTTTTCTTGCTGTAAATAGTGCCTCCCTTGGGTTTGTTGGATGTGTTTAGTAACTAGTAAGTAGCTACCACTCCTCAGTGTCAGTTTAGGAAGCCTTGTCAAGCCACGGTTATCTTTTAAAGAAACATACTCACTTTTAAGTTTCAAGAGGTAGCCATGTTGGTCTTACTGAAATCAGGTCCATAAGAACATAAGAGAAGCCATGTTGGATCAGGCCAACGGCCCATCAAGTCCAACACTCTGTGTCACACAGTGGCAAAAATGTTATATACACACATACACTGTAGCTAATAGCCACTGATGGACCTGTGCTCCATATTTTTATCTAAACCCCTCTTGAAGGTGGCTATACTTGTGGCCGCCACCACCTCCTGTGGCAGTGAATTCCACATGTTAATCACCCTTTGGGTGAAGAAGTACTTCCTTTTATCCGTTTTAACCTGTCTGCTCAGCAATTTCATCGAATGCCCATCGAAGGTCCAGAAGCACCTTAGAGAGCAACAAGATTTTTTGGGTATGAGCATTCCAGAGTCAAAGTTCTCTTTGTCAGATATCTGAAGACAGAAGAAGATATTAGATTTATATCCCGCCCTCCACTCCGAAGAGTCTCAGAGCGGCTCACAATCTCCTTTACCTTCCTCCCCCACAACAGATACCCTGTGAGGTGGGTGAGGCTGGAGAGGGCTCTCACAGCAGCTGCCCTTTCAAGGACAACCTCTGCCAGAGCTATGGCTGACCCAAGGCCATGCCAAGCAGGTGCAAGTGGAGGAGTGGGGAATCAAACCCGGTTCTCCCAGATAAGAGTCCGCACACTTAACCACTACACCAAACTGGCTCTTTGGGAAGCTTTGACTCTTGAAAGCGTATTCCCCCAAAATCTTGTTGCACTTTAAGGTGCTACTGGACTCAGATCTAGTTGTTCATTTTTAAGTGTGTGAAAGGATAGAGGACATGACCTGTTTAATAGCCAGTGCTGCCATTTTTAATATTTTGTGTCAACATTGTCGAAGGCGCTGGATAGAATGTAAACCCAATACATTCCCTACCTAGATCATGTATGGTTTGCACAGATATGGCTGTGGTAAAATGCAGAACAGCAGTCATCCACAGAAAGCATAGTCCAGGGGTGGCCAGACTGAAGCTCGGGAGCCACATGTGGCTCTTTCATACATTTGTGTGGCTCTTGAAGCCCTTACTAATCTGTCAGCCAACTTGAAGAATACATTTATCTCTTTAAATCACTTCTCTAAGGCAAGCTAGCCAGCAGCTTGGAGAATACATTTAAAATTGCTTTCTTTCCACCTCTCTATTCCATATCTATTTCCCTCCCTCCCTCTGGCATTCATGTCTTGCAGCTTTCAAATGCCTGACATTTATTCTATGTGGCTCTTACATTAAGCAAGTTTGGCCACCCCTGGCATAGTTCTTTAAATGCTGGGATGCAGGCCCCTCACCCCCCCCCCCCCAGTTCTGATACTATGCTATGTGCCCAGTAAACTACCCAGAGCCAAACATTTGCAGAGTATGAAGTGTACTAGGTAATACTGTGCTTTCAGTTCAGCCACAGCCTTTTTTTCAGGCAGTAGTATAGAAGCTTTCAAAAGTTGCTTGTATCTTTCATCAGAAACATGAAAGAAGTCATTGGTTCTAAGCAAGGACAGGTCACTTAACAAAAAGATGTACTTTCTGCATTGGTCAGCCTTCAATTTTAAATTGGTGAGGTTTGCTTCTAAGTAAGCAAGTTGAAGGTTTTGAGCTGTCAGTTGTTTAAGATAGGTAGATGTTACAAGCAAAACATTTGTATGCTGTGATTTGGTTGATACTTGGGCGCTCCAGTAATGCCCTGGATCAGCTACTACATTTTCCCATTTTGTCAGATAAAAATCTCCCTTTCTTTTGTTGGCACAAGGTGTTTATGGTGTAGAGAGAGGCTGAATTATTGGACTGTGGAGTCCTGGATTCAAGTCTCCACTTAGCCATGAAACTAGCTGGATGACCTTAATCCAAGCACTTTTTCGCAGATTACCCTCAATTACAGGGTTGTTATGAGAGTGAGAAGGAGTAAGGGGACCATGAACAGAGGCCTAAATTCCTTGGATGAGTGGAAGGCTGAACACTCAGTGAATAGATAACTGACAGAGGTGGGGACAGGGCTCTATGGTAGAACACCAGCTTTATGTGATGGAACTTTCATGTTCAGTCCCTGGCAATCCCCATTTAAAGTTCTCATGCAGTAAGTGAAATAAAGATTATTGGTGGGCTGCTTGCCGGCCCAGGTAGCTGAATTAGATAGACTAACGGCTTGTTTTCATATAAGGCAGCTTGTTTATATGGCCCAGTAAAGTGCCACAGTTTCCATTTAATATCTGATTCTGTTCCTCTGAATCAAGGCAACAGCTGTTCCCTTTACCTTTGCTCAGATTTTAGGTCCAGTGGCACCTTTAAGACCAGCACAAGTTTATTAAAGGTTTGAAAGCTCATACTTTGAATAAATTTTTGTGGGTCTTAAAGGTGCCACTGGACTCAAAATCTGTTTTACTGCTTCAGACCAACAGGGCTGCCCACCTGGATCTATCTTGTTGCTTGGAATTTGTATTTCCCTGCTGGAGCAGATAGTTGGGCTGCTCTGTGTGGCAGAAGCAATGCACTTAGCTGGGGCTTCTCTTCTACTAAAATGGTCCTTGTTCTCTTCTGTGGTCTAGATCAGAGAGCAATCAACTGCAGCTCCCAGAAACAACTTTCACTTGGTTTTAGTAACCTTACCAAATTTTGATCAAAGTGTAGATAATACATTTGGGTCAATGCTTTTCAGAGAACAAGAAGCATTGTGTTCATGTGTTTCATACAAATGTTTCAGTTGTGTGCGTTACGAGGAGACAAAGGGGCTATAACCATTCAGCATCATGAAGGATGTCTCTGAAAGGAGGCAGCTCCTGCCCCCCAGTCATCAATCTGGTGCTGTGGAAACAGACCAGCCCCATGAGAACTCAGTGCTCGACTGCCCCTTGTCTAAATGGCATGGATGGATATCAAGGCATGTGTATGGATTGTTCTGCTTTGTGACAGAGTATTGCCTTGGTGGGCCTTCCCAGTTAATTCTGGGTCTACCATATAATCTCTCACACTTGTATGTTCATCTCTTGATGACTGTTGCATACAAATCACTTCTCACGGGTCAAACGCTGCTTGCGATCCTGCTGTATCTTACATGTAGCATGTCTCAATGGGGAGTCACTTTACAAATTGAGTTCACAGGAACCAGTGCTCACTCATAGAATTTGACTAAGCAGGATGTGCAGTTCTCTGCTTATTTGTGATTGTGAGTAAAATTTTTAATCTGGAGGGAGATATTTGGTAAAGATTTACTAAGCCTCTTATGAACAAATGATGAGCTAGAAAGTGTATGGCAAAGCCTGGTGAGAGAGGTGACTAAGACTTCTGTGACTGGTGAATGGGGTTGTTTTAAGAGGTCAGTTGTTGCATGTCTGTTCTGTGAGATTATCAGTATGTGAAGCTGCTTTTATATTGTTGGGTTAATGTAGTTCAGTTCTCTTACAACCCTTTTCTCCAGTTTCTGGTAGAATAATTTCTTTCCAAACATCTGTGATGTGAGATCTGGGAATTTGAACCTGGGCCCTTCTGCATGCAAAAGTTGTGGTGTACTGCTGAATTACAGCAGTTTCCCTGAAATATTAACTTGCGTTATGCTGAATTGAGATGAGTGCTCCATTTGGCCCAGTATTGTCCAGCTCTCTGGAGTTACTGCAGTCTTATTACCTGCCATCCTTGGGATAGAATCTCAGACTTTCTATATTCAAATCACATGTTCAGTTTCTGAGTCTTATTTATTTATAGTTTTGTGTTTTAAAAAAAAAATTGAATGCATCAAAATCTTGCTTGAAGCACCTGTAAGAATTACCAGTTCTCTGGAGGAAACTTTTTTGGGGGCAAGAGAGAAGCGTATCTCCAATTTTAACTTAGGAAAAAGTGTGCTTCAGACATGTAGGAAACAATGACCTGGAACGATTTATTCTTATTGGCAAAGTGACATTAAAAACATGTGGGCAAAAGCAAGTGATGACCATTACATTTCTCCAGCTGCCCCAAGTTCACAAAGCTGGTTGGTAGTATATGATGACATTGCCACTTAGAAGTGGAACCCATGGTTTGTGATTTTGGGAGCAGAAGCTGATGGTCAGAGAGTGGTCTCTCATGGTGAGAAGGTACGGTTCTGTTTTGGGAGATGGGAAGTCTGGTTTAGATGGGGCCCAGAGGTGGAACTTATCAGTTTTCTCTTGCAGAAATGCACATCTGTAACTCACTGTTGCTTCCAAGGAAGAAGAAGAATTGCAGATTTCCCCCCCCGCCCTTCTCCCTAAATCAGAGACTCAGAGCAGCTTACAATCTCCTATATCTTCTCCCCCCACAACAGACACCCTGTGAGGTGGGTGAAGCTGAGAGGGCTCTCACAGCAGCTGCCCTTTCAAGGACAACCTCTACGAGAACTATGGCTGACTCAAGGCCATTCCAGCAGGTGCAAGTGGAGGAACCCTGAAATTTGTATATACTGAGGACTCTGAGCTGGTGGTACTCATGTTCCCATCTTCTGAACTATAATTCCCAGGAAATCATGTTAGTTAAACCAGTTTAAGTGTGTAGCACCAACACCTTTTCTCAGAGAATCTGATGCTCCAAAACTGCACATATTTATTAGGAGGCAAAATCCTATTAGAATGAATTGGGCTGCTTTCCATTTACATGAGATTAGGATTATGGCAGTAGTATTTATTTTTAAAGGATTCAAAATACTTCACATGCAACAATCCTGTAAATGTCAATATGACTATGTAAGAATTATTATCTCCATGTTACTGATTGAGAAGGTTGAGAGATAGTGACTTGCCTAAGCCTATTTGAAATAACATTTATGGTAAAAGCAGGCTTTGGAACTGGGATACTGAAGCTCATGTGTTAGTATACCAATAATTAAAAGGGAAGTTAATAGTTAAGCTAGGGCAATGTTTCTCAAATAGCCTGCCTTTCAAGGGCCTCTTTTTATCTTAATCTGTCTACCATGAAATTTAGGTGTGCTGCCAAGCATCAAGAGCATTTTAAGCCACCCTCTCATTTCCTGCAGTGTCCTTGGGTTCATACAGTGCACCAGCAAGGATGTTGTGCTTCGTGTGTGCCATGTAATATACTCATTGCTATTCTCTGACTCCATAGTTCATGGGACAATGGGTATATATGCTCTTCAAAGACGTGTTTTTTTCCTTTGCTATGCTTGATCTCCAGAGGAACCCAGTGGATTTCCAAGGGCCTGTAAGCATTCGAAAACTAAGGAATGGAGAGCAGCAAAGAATGTATGCCTTTCATTGACAATGGGCTGCAGTAAGCCTGATTTCCAGCCTTTTGAATGCCACCAGGATGTGTGCATTTGGGTGAATATCTGTTGATGAATGGGTTGCATTGCTAGTTTTAATGTCAGAGATCCCTTTGTGTGACTGTGGGCAGTGATGTGACATACAGATACCAGAAATAAAGTTGGATTAAAGAAAAAAGCCATGTTCGGAATTGGTCCAGAGAGAAGGGGTTTGAAATGCATCGTCTAACTCAAGCCGATGGATTCCTGTGTACTCCTTTTTTGCCTGTACATCCCTTGGCCCTGCTCAATGTAAATGATTGTGCAGAGGGGGAAGAAAAGAGAGAACTGGGGAGTCTGCCAAGTCTTGGCTCTGTTGAGGCTTGTCACATATTTCTTTGGCAGAAGGCCATCTTCCCCCACACACGAGCACTTTCCTTCCGTAATCTCAGGGGTGGCTGGCATGCATTGGTGCCCCTCCATTGTCATCTTCACAGAGGATTAAAATACATCAGGACTGCTTCTGACTGGAATAGAAAAGAAGCCGCAGCTTGTGAACTAGACATCAGCTTCTTTGCGGGGGGCCTCAATCACACACAATCCCTGTTCTGCTTTGGAGTAAGGAGTTCAAGGCCTAACTCTGGTAAACTTTGGTTTTCAGGAGACTCAGAAGTTATATTGTTCCTTTGCACTCAGGTCTTTGCCATTTTTTTAAAGCTGAATTGGTATGTGTTTCTGAAGCAGCCATTTTGGATCATAATGGGCACAGAATTGGGAGACGAACAGACCTCAGCCATATAATGGAATCCACTGGGAAGATCTGCACAAACATGAGGAAAAGGAACACATTATTCTATTAAATCCGTGGGGATTATGTCTGGGAAAGTGCAGTCTCGTTGTGCCTCATGCTAATTAGTGGGAAGAAGGGAAGGTATCAACCCAGTTACAATGGCTGACCTGGCCCTGACTGCTGTTTCTCTTCCAGTTAATTGGTGACCCAAAGTAAATGGCACTTCATTAACTGTTGCCTGAAAATTGCTCCACTACTGGCTAGCTGTGTTTCCCCAATTTCCAGGGAAACTTGGATTTCATTCACTTGTCCCTATTTATCTATTGATTTGGTAGTTCATTATACCTTTCCTCCAGGGAGTTCAGAATAGCATACATGATTTCCTCTTCCCTGTTTTATCCTCCCGACAATCCTGTGAGGCAGCCCAGGTCACCCTGGAGGGATTGTGGCTCAGTGGTAGAGCATCTGCTTGGCATGCAGAAGGTCCCAGGTTCAATCCCTGGCATCTTCATTTAAAAGATCTGGCAGTAGGTGATGTGAAAGACCTCTGCCTGAGACCCTGGACAGCTGCTGCCAGTCTGAGTAGACAATACTGACTTTGATCCTGGACCAAGGGTCTGCTTATGTCCACCCAAAAAAACTCCATTGCAGAGCCCAGATCCAGGTGCACTGTTTTAATCCAGGGTCAGCAAAAAATCCAATGTTTAAGGTAGGTGGGATACTAGAAAAGGTATGTGAAGGGAATTAAAAAAACCCCTATGGGACTGATGGGATTCTTAGTGATGCTTTACATAAAGGGAAATGAAGTAACACAAGTGCTAACTGTGAGCACTAGACCAACTGTAGAGGGTGCTTTGTCCTGTGTTTATGACTTAATGTGAGATCTTCTGTGTGCCACTTCCTAATTAAGGATTCTCAACAATTTGTGTTTGGCAGTTACCAGATGCTTTCTTACCTGGGATCCCAGGTTTGAGTATACATACTTGATGCTGGAACCTGGGATAGAGCAGGGGTTCTGTTGGTGTGTCACCCACCCTGCTGCTCAGCAGCCTTCCTGCTTGAGCTAACAGAGATGGTTTAAGGACTTTGTGACCACCATGGGGCCATTGCAGGTTGTATACTTTATGTGTTTTTCTCTGGGGACCAAATATGTGGTAATGGGGGGATTGATCTCTTACTTGGAATTTTGGTGACATTTGGCTATTTGATTGTAAAAGGCTGCTGACCCCTGTTCTAGCCACAAGACCACATTGACTCATTCACACCCCATCATTACTTACCATTGCCAAGGCACTTGCATTTTCTGTGGACCACTTTGGCTGTTGAGATGCCATGTGATGGGATGGTAGGAGACTCGACTCCATCCAAAGGAACCAGAAGCTATTGCATGGCATAGCAGTAGCCCCAAATGGCTTGCAGGTACCCTGAAGTTCAGCAACATCAGAAGGAGCAGTAACACTTGGATATGCATGGTGGATCTTGTACCCTGTAGAAGCAAGCCAAGTTGTTACTTGGGGGGGGGGGGAGGTTTCTATTTTTTTTTTTTTTAAGGATCAGGACTAGGTGTTTCCATTCATCTTTGTATCTCCCTGTTGGGCCTGTGTACATATTCCTGGGAGAAGGATGTTGGTTTTGCATACCTGGATGTTGATTTTCCTGAGTTTGTTTCAACCATTAATCTGTGTGGTTTCCTTCCCCAGCCCCAAATGCAATTAAAGATGTTTTTATTTAAGCAAATTGTTTCTGGCTTGATGTGTTCCAACGCAGGGGTGCAGGAAGCCTTGGGGGGAATTTTTCTGAATCCTCCTGTAGAATAATTAGCAAGCTGGTTTAATACTTGCTTCCAACTTGTTTGTGCTTTGAGGCATTAGAGAGGTGGGGGGAGGGGTAGAAACTTTCAGGCAATGGAGGTATATTTGTCAGGCTTAACAAGAAGCTTTTCCTTGATGTCCTTTCAGCTAGAATTATCTACAAGCTGCAAAGTTTTCATAAATAGGTAAGGAATTGGGGGTTCTCTTCTTGCAAGTTGCCTATGAAACATGAATGAACAAACGGGCTGGTAAAACATTTTGTAGGCTAGTAATGTTGGAGAGTTTATATGGGTTGCAAATATTCCTATAGCTCTCTAAAGCATTCAGGGGACTTGCTGTAAAATATCCTTTCAAAGTTGTAAGAGAGGTCAATATTCTTATGTCTGTATTGCAAATGGAGGGTGGCGTTCATGGCAGAGGAGAGGTTTGACGTCAAGTCCTCTTGACTTCCCCTTGGTGTTTTATCTCCTGTTTTTGCCTTTTAGTTTGAATTATGCTAAGAGCCACCATTGTCTTGCCATAGAATCTTAAAGTGGGTTGGGAGTGAAGATAATTGCTGTGTTTCATGTTGGACTGTGCAGTATGTTGCAGTCCAAACTCCTTGTCTCTTAAACAGTTGGAACTTATGAGTATGTATGTATATGGTGTGTGCTGGTGCAGGGTGAGGAGTGAGGCTTCTAAACTTGTCCTTCTGTTTCTCCCCCACCTTCCATCCCATCACCAAATATGTGCTAGTCTGTTCCGGCTGGTATGTGTGATTTGCTGAATGTTGCTGCATGTGAAAATCTATGGATTTGGACATCTATTCCAGGAGTGTCAAACTCATATGAGAGACCTCAGGCCAAGCCATGTGTGTCATAAAATATAATGCCAGGTAGCAGATATATAAACTTTATAAAGGACAGAAACAAACACAATTAAAGATTTTTTTTAAAAAAAAACTTTAAATAAAACATGCTTAAAAGATTAGCACTCTTGCAATATTTTGTTTACTTAACAGTCTCTGATAACTGACACCTCTTGCTATGAATTATTGCATCAAAATCTGGAGACAATGTCTGTGCTGTAGCAGTATAGAGTATGCTGTTCAGGTGTTGTTCAGGTATGTATCTGTAAGTTGCAAACCTACTTTTGATTTACTGACATTCATTACAAAAATCTCATGGTCTTTGAGCCTAAGATCTGGAGGAAAACATGAAAATGGTTGAGCATTGCAAGATTTTGTACATAAGTTGCTTTATGTGCTGATCGGCCAATGGAGAAAATAGAGGCTTTGCTCTGTAGCCTAATTGAGCAAGTCTGGCAAGGCAAACTATGATGAAGAAGGAAGCAAGAGAGGGAGAAAGAAGCAGGCAACAGTGAGTTGTGGGCCTGATAGGAGCTCTCTGGAGGCCTGATCTAGCCCCTGGGCCATATGTTTAACACCCCTAACCTATTCAGTATTTCCTTGGGGGTGGGGAATGGAGCAAACCCATTTTCCTCACTGTCATAAAATCGAGTACTTGAAATTGTGGGAAATCATGGGAACAAAGCAGCAATCCCTGAACCTCTCTGTTGATGGACAGCAGAATTTTGGAGGATCTGGGTGTCCCTACAGACCTTAGGCAGACTAACAAGGGTCCTTTGCCAGGGGGTGTTCAATCCACTGTGCAGGAAGAGCAATGGAAAATGTTTTGTGTCTGTCTCCCACAGGACCCCCATCTCACAGTCTGAGAACATAGTTTTTAAGCCAAACCTTAATACCAAAGAACCTTCTCTAACCGCCACACCATGCTGGATTTGAGAGATCAGATTCCCTCTCACCCCAGTGAGCTTCATGTCAGGCCTTGAGCTGCCTGCTGTCTCTCAGCCTATGTTATAAGATCATTGTGAGAATCAGAAGGGAAAGAGAGGAGGACGTATGCCACGCCAAGCTCCTTGGAGGAAGGGTGGTATAAAAATGTACTAGCTCTGGTTTCTCCGTGATGAGGGAAACAAACTCTGCACATAATCATAGGCACTCCTTCACCCTGCAGCATTCGATAGTTATGGAACCTGTTTGGTGTGTGACTTGCAGTAGTTGTTTGTTTATCTAGGTATTTATATTTCGCTTTTCTCCCCAACTGGGAGGGGGGGCAAAGTGACTTACAACATTGTTCTCCCCTCCATTTTATCCTCACAACCACCACCCTGTTTAGGTAGGTTAGACTGAGAGAGAGGAAAGATGGCCATTCATTGACCTTTCATAGCAGAATGGAGATTTAAACCTGGGCCTCCCAAATCCTAATGTAATGTAATGTAATGTAATGTAAAATTTTATTTATATCCCGCCCTCCCCGCCGAAGCAGGCTCAGGGCGGCTAACAGCATTTCAGGTAAACAATAGTAATAAAAACATTAAATTCACATTAAAATTCACATTAAAATCAGTCAATAATCAATAATTAATTAAAACATTCCTAAGTCAACATTGGCGGTAAACGTTACTAATCTGGCGGTAAACATTAATTCAGTTATTGGTGAACGCCTGTTTGAAGAGGGCGGTCTTGCAGGCCCTGCGGAACTGGTCTAAGTTCCGCAGGGCCCGCACCTCCTAATGTGACACTCTAGCCAGTATAGCACACTGGTGTTCACTCTCTTTCTTTCTCCCCCCCCCCCCCCCCGCCTTCTCTCTCTCCTGAAGACAAAAGCAGTTCAAGGAAGCATTTGTGGCTCATCTTTTGACTCCTCCAGCATATCCACCTTTGTTTTTATCTCTCTGTATTCTTAGGCTTGTTTTTGTCTTGTGGTAATTGGTCTGGCCTTATTTTAGGCTTCCTGCGGTCCTGGAAGCCTTGTTTTTAGCATAATCTTTCAACATCCAAGAGCTGAGTCCATACAGCAGCTTGATGTCACAGAAAGAGCCAGGTGCCCATTTAAAGTTTCCATTGTAGCTGAGTCACCCAGCAATCCTCTCTTCGATTTCCTCTTTCTCCCATCTTCCCTTTCCCTCTACGTGAAATATTGAGTGCTAATTCTATAACAAAACAAAAGGAGGCCTCAAGGCTTGTTTGTGTACAAGGTACACACAGATGGATTTGGCAGGCTGAAGTCAACTGGATTTATTTGTTTTATATTCCTAGTTTTACCTTGGAGCGGAGTCAGAAATGTATCTGAAATAGGCTTTGTACCTGTTGGGATTTGTGATGAAGTACCTGCCCTGGGTTAAGCCAGAAATTTTACTTGTGTTGGAGCATTTATTATCAACACCATGCTAGGTCCTGTATAGCAGGCTTGTAAAAAGAGAGACACTTGTTGATCTGTGGCATGGCATCAGATGGAAAAACTTGTAATTGGGATGGAAAATAGCTTTCTCTTCATTCCCTCTTCATTTCAGGCTGTTAATGTATAGGCAGATGGGGCAGTGAAACTCTTCACTAGCTAATAACTGTTGTGGACTGACTCTGGATAGTACACAAGTGACCCAATCCCTGTACAGAGAATTAGCAATCTTAGTGGGAAAAGCAGTTATTTATTATTTTATTTTATTATATTTATTTTATTAAATTAGATTTCATAGTTGCCCTTCCCTGCAGAGCCAGTTTGGTGTAGTGGTTAAGTGTGCGGACTCTTATCTGGGAGAACCGGGTTTGATTCCCCACTCCTCCACTTGCACCTGCTAGCATGGCCTTGGGTCAGCCATAGCTCTGGCAGAGGTTGTCCTTGAAAGGGCAGCTGCTGTGAGAGCCCTCTCCAGCCCCACCCACCTCACAGGGTGTCTGTTGTGGGGGAGGAAGGTAAAGGAGATTGTGAGCCGCTCTGAGACTCTTCGGAGTGGAGGGCGGGATATAAATCCAATATCTTCTTCTTCTTCTTCTGCAGGTAGGACTCAGAGCAACTTACAGAAAAATAGGAACAATAAATAATTCAGTTAAAAATTAAAATACAGTAAAAACAATACATTTCCTGAGATGGCAGAAAAAATATTTCCAAAGGGGTTGCAGAGGGTGGGGAAAATATGAGACTGCCGGATTATCTACTGTTCCATCACTGTCTTCAACCAAATGCCGGGCAGAACATCTCTGCCTTACATGCCCTGCAGAAAGGTAGTAAGTTCCGCAAGGCACAGACATCCTCTGGTTGAGGACAGCTGGATCACTCTTGGTCTGGGGACCACCAGGAGGTTCTTATTCCCAGAGAAACAGTATGTGGGTCCTTGACCACTAAAGACCGTAAAGGTTAAACCCAAAACTTTGAACCTGATCTGGTGCACCACTGGAAACCAGTGCACCTTGCACAACACAGATTGAATATGTGCCATCCGTGGGGTACGTTCATTCATTTTTGGGGTGTAAAAATGATCAATCATATTGTGGACTTTGAAGGTGGCTGTCTATTTGAAATAATATTTAGGTGATTATACACTTGGAATACTTTTTGTGCTTCCTTCATGAAGTCTGAGGAAAGTAGTGGTGAATTTGTGTGGAGATAACATGGGCAACAGGTGTGGGGGCAGCATGTGCAGTCTATGAGGCACAAGAGGATTCCTAAGTTTTCTCTTTTGATATTACACTAGTTAATAAAAGCATTCATGCTGGGTTTGCCAAACTCCAGGAGAGGCCTAGAATTCTCCCAGAATTACCACTGATCTTCAAACAACAGAGATTAGTTTCCCTGAAGCAAATGGCAGTTTTTTGGGGGTGGAATCAATGGCATTATCTTCCGCTTCCTCCCCTCCCTAGGCTTCACCCCCAAATCCCCAGGAGTTTCCCACCCCAGCGTTAGGGTTGCCAGGCCCAACTCAAGAAATATCTGGGGACTTTGGGGGTGGAGCCAGGAACAAGAGTGTGACAAGCATGACTGAACTCCAAAGGGAGTTCTGGCCACCCCATTTAAAGGGACCGCTCCTTTTCAGTGCCTTTCCGCCATTTGGAATAATGAAGGATAGAGACACCTTCTTTTGGGGCTCATAGAATTGGACCCCCTGGTCCAATCTTTTTGAAACTTGGGTGTTTTGAGGAGAGGCACTGGATGCTATGCTGAAATCTGGTGCCTCTACCTCAAAAAAAAGCCTCTTCTGAGTCCCAGATACCTATGGATCAATTCTCCATTATACCCTATGACAGGGGTCCCCAACCACCGGTCTGTGGACCAGTCCCGGTCCATGGCCTGCTGGCAACTGGGCCGCAGAGTGAGGCAGAGTAGCCCTGGACTAAAGAGGCGGCACAGCCAAGGCTGCCTCCCCTTGCCAGGGTCCCAGGCTGGCAGAAGGGGCAGAGCTGCCGTTACTTTAGCCCACCCCTCATTTATAGACCTCCATTGATCAGCTGATCAGTGGGGGTCTTTAAATGGGAGGAGGAGGCAGAAACAGCCCCAGTTTCTCCCCCTCCATGGGGGGTAGGGATGTGGCATGAGTGGGGGGCAGCCTGGGGTGGCAAAACCGCCATTGTCGCCCTCCTCACCGGTCCGTGGAAAAATCGTCTTCCACAAAACCAGTCCCTGGTGCAAAAAAGATTGGAGGCCATTGCCCTATGGGAATTGGTCTCCATAGGGTATAATGGAGTGCTCTGTAGACATTTCCCTCCGCCTCCCTGCTTTATGAGGACCCTGAAGCAGGGGGAGGCCTCTAAACCAGGGGATCTCCTGCCCCCAACTAGGGATTGGCAACCCTAACCCAGAGTTGACTACCCAAATTCATGCCAACTATTTACATCTGCTTCTCCCCGGAATATTGTCCCATCTGGATCTGCTTGAAGGTTCTTTCTCTTGGGAAGTATGGGAGCTATAGTTCTGAGGTAGGTCTTTTAACACACAATTCTTGGCAACTCGGGAGAGGCTGACTCGGGAGAGGCTCACTACAGTTCCTAGATTTTTTGGGGAATGCCATGATGCCATCTTATCTGTGATGGACCATGACTTAGCAGTGGACACGTGGGGAAGGCATCAGGAAGTGTTACAAGCTCGCTTCCCTAACCCCACCCTTCCCTTCTTTGCAGTATGCATGCCCCAGTTGAAAGGAACAGTGGACGGTGCATTGTCTGTGTCCAAAACTTCAGATTTGCATTGTAAGCAGAAAGTGTGTTGCTGTTAGCAAGTCACAATCGGTGTCTGTGAATGTGCCTTAATACTGGTGCTGAGCTCTCCACACAGACTATCCCATGCAATGGCATTATTGAAGGCTTTCTCCTACCATTCACGAGCTAGGTCCACTTGTTGTGCTTGTTCTGAGTTCTGTCATTCCTTCCTGCTGTTTATTTGCTTTAGGTGTTTCCTTTTCTGTTGCAGCTAATTTTCCTCTGGATTTTTGTTGGGAGGTGAGTCTGGGTGCTGCTGTTCACTGAGGCAGTACAGCAGACTTCCCATCTGTGAGAGAGCACGGCCTCTGGGAAAGGGGATTTGTACACTCTCTCTCTGAAGCAGCCATAGTTGTTCCATTTCTGATTCTGTGGCTGAGGTGACAATCCTCTTTCCTGGAAGTAAGCCCCACTGAATATAATGCTTCTTACCTGCTTAGACCTGCTTAGGGTTGCTCTCTCAGGCTTCTGCAACTCCAACTAGACCAGTATGTTTGGTCTTGGGTCAGTTTCAGTGTCCAGATCAGAGGAGTAATTAAGGTTGCCAGACTTCAAGTGAGGCCTGGAGATCTGCCACTTTTACAACTGATCTCCATAGAGTTGCCAATCCCCTGGTGGGGGCAGGGGATCCCCCAGTTTGGAGGCCCTCCCCCACCCTTCAGGGTCATCAGAAAGCTGGGAAGAGGGAGGGAAATGTCTGCTTGGCATTTCACTATTCCCTATGGCGACCTATTCCCATAGGGTATAATGGAGAATTGATCTGTGGTTATCTGAGGCTCTGGGGAGGTATTTTTGAGATAGAAGCACCAAATTTGCAGCATAGCTTCCAATGCCTCTCCTCAAAACACTCCCCAAGTTTCAAAACGTTTGGGCCAGGGGATCCAATTCTATGAGCCCCAAAATAAGGTGCTCCTATACTTCATTATTTCCAGTGGAGGGAAGGGAGTGAAAAGGTGTGCGGTCCCTTTAAATGTGATGGCCAGAACTCCCTTTGGAGTTCAATTATGCGTGTCACAACCTTGCTCCTAGCTCCACCCCCAATGTCTCCTGGCTCCATCTCCAAAGTCCTGAGATATTTCTTGATTTGGCAACCCTAGATCTCCAGCTAACAGAGATCAGCTGCTTTGAAGTAGGGATTCTATGGCATTGTACCATGCTGAAGTCCCTCCCCTCGCAATGGCTGCTTTGAAGTAGGGATTCTATGGCATTGTACCATGCTGAAGTCCCTCCCCTCGCAAAACCCTGCCCTCTCCTGGCTCCACCCCTGAAGTCTCTAACCCCTGAAGTCTCCAACCCAGTGGGGCAACCCTAGACACCATGAAACTTTATTGCTTATGTTGGAACACTCATATATTCCCCAAATAAATGTGTTCCCCAGTGTTTTGCAGCAGTTGCTGAATTTATGGTAGCTCTTCCAGGAAACATTAAGATGGCACTGCCAGGGGGAAGGGTGGCTTCTGTGTTCCAGTACTTCTTGATGCATTTTGAAATTTATTTTGCGCTCCATACCAGCAAATCCAATGAAGCTGTGTTATGTGTCCTGCATGACATTTCTATCTATCTATTACTGCTTATATGGCTATCACCTAAGCAGAAGTTGTGCATGGCATTTTAAGACTCTTGAAACTGGACACTCAGTTTTACCCGGAACCATTTTTTTTCTTCACTCCCCCCTGTTACTTTTTGTGCTCAAGAACCAGCCTAGATAAAACAGATCTTACAAGTCTTTGGAGTTCTCATTATGAGATGTTTCAGAATTTTTCTGTGAACCATTCCATTAAGTGTGGTTCTTTTGCATAGTACTTGGTCATTGTGGCAGTGGATGAATTTATTATCAGGTGAAGGTAAAACTGTGGCCACATGTGTCTGAACCAGTTCTTGACATTCTAAAATGTCTGCTGAACAATCATAGTCTTTCAAGGAGGAGGATGTGTGGGGGTGGGGATGAGGGGGCGGAAAAGCAAGTTGGAGGTGAGCAGCAGGCAGGTTCCCACTCATGGGAAGGAAGGAACTGACGAGCAGCTCTGTTTGCATTCCAGTCTCTGGGATATGAATGGCGGTCCTGTTCAGATTTATATTTATATCAAGACTGTGTAAATACCAAAAAGAACTGTACATCTGTACTTGGGCAAGCATCCTTCTAGAGCAAGTTAAGTACAAAGGAAAGGGAATTAGGTTTTCCCCTTTGTAAGTGCAAGGAATCCTGTGACAGACTCATTTGTCCCCAGATGAAAAGAGACCCCCTGCTCACAAAACCACATAATCCTAGTCAAGAAAACTCAGATATGGAATGCCTCTTAGAAGTTGGTGTTTTCTAGATGCCATATATCATGGGGGGTTAATGGCAGCGCCATGATTATGTTCACTTCTCCAGATAGGTGCATATGACCCCCTCACCCTCAATCTGTAGCAGGCAGCTAAAAATAGTTTTATCCAGGACAGCATTCAACCAGTTTAATTTTTCTGCCTATCATCATTTTCATTCATAACCTTTTTATATGTTTTATGGTACGTTAACATTGTAACCCGTCTTGAGTTCCATTAGCGATCAAGGATGGTATAGTGGTTAATGTGTCAGACTAGGATCTGGGAAACCCAGATTTGAATCCCCACTCTGCTGTGAAAGCTTGCTGGGGTGACCTTTGACTAGTCACACAGCCTAACCTCACAGGGGTGTTGTAAGGATAAAATGGAAGCAAGGAGAACAATATAAGCCACTTTGGGTCCACACTGAGGGGAAAAGCAGGATAAAAATAAAGTGAGGTAGAAATGTGGCTAAATAAAGAAATAAATTGTACTCTGGAGGGAAAACCTGAGGTTCTAACTGAAATTTGGAACAGAACCCTAAAGCATTTTTGATCAGAACTGTACAGCTACTGAGGGCAGATGGAATCTCTGAGTTAGTGGGAAAGCATCTGCTTAATAGCTGTGCACCTAACTCCAGTAAATTATTGGCAGGGTGCTATTGAAGGTCACTTTTATACAGACCTATTTCTACACTTCCGAGGTCAGCAACAGATTTTGCTGAAGGACTGCTTTGAGAAGGAGGTGGGTTTAAGTACTCAGTAAGAACATAAGAACATAAGAGAAGCCATGTTGGATCAGGCCAATGGCCCATCCAGTCCAACACTCTGTGTCACACAGTGGCCAAAAAACAACAACAACAACCCAAGTGCCATCAGGAGGTTCACAAGTGGGTCTAGAAGCTCTTCCACTTTGCCCCCCCCCCACAAGCACCAAGAATACAGAGCATCATTGCCCCAGACAGTTCCAATAATATACTGTGGCTAATAGCCACTGATGGACCTCTGCTCCATATTTTCATCCAATTCCCTCTTGAAGCTGGCTATGCTGAAGTGGCTACGTTGAAGTGGCTGAATGCTCCTCCACAAAGGAAAACTATCCCTTTGTGTGGGAAACAGGATGTCAGGAGAAAGAATTTCAGCCTAGCCTTCTCCCTGACATGCAGGTTTTCTAACTGCAGGGGTTTTGAAATATGTAGGAGCATTTAATCACATCAGCTGCCAGTCTTCGGTTTCAAGTAGCAAAGGACTGGACTGTGTGACTGAACAACAACAACAGGCTTAACCAGTCAGTGAGAAAAAGGTTCCATCAGGAATGGTTTTTTTGCTTTGCTTCCTATGCATCTCGCTTAGATCTTGATACTTTTCCATGCTGTAGATCTCCAAACCTTTTGATATTGTTTGTACAAAGGTGCTTAGTGGTTTAATACATTTATAATGTAAAATATTAAGTGATGCTTTGAGGACTATTGAGAAGAGGTGTCTTCATTAAAAAGCACCAGAGCTTGCTTGTTTTGTTTCCTGCTCTCTTTCTCCCTCTCCTGAGCTCTCACTGCAATTTGGCTACTGCCTGAATATTTTTCTGCTGATTCTCCTTCTGGCCCTCTCCTGCTCCATAGCCCAAAGGCCACTTCACGTAGTGACTGTCCTTGGGATTCACGCTGGAAATATGAGCCTGGCACTTTTTGAAACCAGGCTGGGGCTTCCCTATGATTCTGCTCTGAGCCATGCTTGAGATGCATAAGAGGAAAAGAATTCAGAGGCTAAAGCCAGCTCAAGGGACTTTTTTCTGGGTAGCTTTCCCTGCTTCTGCAAACTTTGCTTCTCTCCCCTCCCTTTTCAGCTCAGCAGGTATGCTCTGGGAAACAGTCATAGCTGTGAGGAGGTTTCTTCATTAGGCTGCATTTCCCGTAGTACTACATAAACAAAACCATTTGGAGACAGGGCAATCGGTTTCCTGAAATACCAGTGGCTCTTCAGCCAAATACTTCACCCCTTAGCAAAACTTTTAATATTTAGTCAACTATTTTAAAAATGTGTTATTGGTGCCTCGCTGTGGCTCTTGTGCTGAAAATCTCCTGCCAATGTTTAACTTCCTCAGTCAGTACACAAATTCTGGGCGCCAGTGCCTTTGAAAGCAAGATAACAAAATGGGACTGCTTTTTTCCTTCCCAGACATACTGATAGGAATAGAGCACCTTTGGCCCAACCAGTTTTCCACTGTCCCTGTACCCTTAAAAGGATGCTGACCAGGAAGAGGGCCCTTCAGCAGTCTCCCCTGAACACAGGGCTTTTTTTGAGCAGGAACACACAGGAATGCAGTTCTGGCTGGCTTGGCATCAGGGGTGTGGCCTAACATGCAAATGAGTTCTTGTTGGGCTTTTTCTACAAAAAAGCCCTGCTTGAACATATATGAACCCCCAAAGCTATCTCAGTGCCGAGTTAGACAAGTGTTGTCAACTCTGATAGGGAGCAACTCTCCAGATTCTCAGAGAGAGAAGGCCCCTTATCATTAAAGGTGCTGGAGATTCAACATGGGACCTTCTGCTTGCAAAGACTGTCCTCTGCCACTGAACCACATCCCCGTCTCCTCTTTAAAGCCTACAGTTAATATTTGGAGTCTGTAATAGAAATGATCTCTTGTAGCCTTTGGTATTCATTAATGAATAAAGCAGTAACTCACAAGCAATGTGCTGTGAGAAGGAAATGGTTTTTAAAGGGTTCTGGGAGCCAAAATTACCTGCCCACAGAGAAGAGGCAACTGCCTGCATGATTTGGTTCTCTGCCCTTGTCTCCTTCTGGATATCAACAGCTGGTGATTTTTCTGTGGGGTGCATGACTAGTGTGTTCCCTCACTCCCAGTGCAGAGATTAGGTGGGTGGTAACCTGGGACAGGCCTTCGCAGTCATGGCACAAAACCTCTGGAACTCTCTCCCCAGGAAGATTCGTCTGTCCCCTTTTGTTGCCTTCTTCCATTAGTGGATGAAACTTGTTTGTTTCTTTTGACATTCCCCTAATGATCCCTTCCTTCCTAATCAATGTTTTTATGTTTTGTGTATTTTAACTCATTTTTAAAACTCTTTTGAAAGTTGATGTATGTTTGGGAGGGGGGGTCGATTTGAATGGTTTTATAACAGGGGTGGCCAAACTGCAGCTCAGGAGCCACATGTGGCTCTTCCACACATATTGTGTGGCTCTTGAACCCCCCACTGCCCTGTCAACTGGCTTGGAGAAGATATTTATCTCTTTAAATCACTTATCCAAGCTAAGGTAGCAGTTTGGAGAATGCATTGAAAGTTAAAGTTCCTTTTTTTCCACCTCTACTTCCCTCCTCCCTCCCCATCTTCCTGCCTGCCTGTCTGCTCTCAAACATCTGATGTTCATGTATTGTGGCTCTCAAACATCTGACATTTATTCTTTGTGGTCTTATGTTAAGCAAGTTTGGCCATCCCTGTTTTATAATATAATTTTATCATTCATACTGTTAGTCACCTTAGCATCCCTTGTAATGGCAGAAAGGCCAGATATAAATGTGAATAAATAAACACACCTGAGCACACAAAGCTGCCTTAGACCATTGGTCTTCCACGGTCAGTCTTATCAACTTTGGCAGTGAGTCTTTGGGGTCTCAGGCTGAGGTCTTTCACATGACTGGCTTCCTGATCCTTTTAAAAGGAGATGCTGGGGACTGAACCTGGGACCTTCAGCAAGCAAAGCAAATGCACTGCTACTCTTCAGCCATTTGGGATGTTTTTAAAGCCCTGATAATCCCAGTGTGATTCTGTCATAGAGAATGAAAAGATCTTTCATTCTAATGATGCACACTGGCTTTTGTTTTTGTTACATTGCACATGCATATTCTCTTCATGTTCTGAGAAAAGCACGCATATTGAGGCTTTGGGCAATATGTTTTTTTTTTAAAAAATGAACAGATCAATCATTGGTCATCAAAAAACGAAGCCTGAAGAGATTCAGATGAAGTCCACATGTATAAAGACATCATTTATGTACACACACACATACACAAAATGCTGGAACTGCATACTTGAGACTTCAGGTGGCACAGTGCTCCTTCTATCTCCTGCCTGTTATTGGTGGGCATTTGGAGGTGTCCTCAAAATATCTCATCTCCTGCAGCTGGACAGTATCCTGCTTTTACTAAACCGATCTCCCTTTCCTGTTTTCTCTCCACCTTTGGCCTAAAGATTTTACTTTCATTTGCTTGGTCTTTGTTGGATTTAATTTGCTTGGATTTGACTTGGAATATTGCAGTGTTTGACTCTGGCTTTCTTAGCTTCCTGTTGTCCAAGTGAAAGTGCTTTGTCTGGCCTCTTCAGGTCCTACTCACTCACTCAGGCCTCGTGATTGCCACTAAAAAATTAGTAGCATATTTTATGTACATTTTTTTTATGTAGCATGGTGCCAGTTGGCATTGTGGTCATTTGTTTTTATCAACATACTTTCATCAAGTGATGTGAACTGGCTGGTTTTCCACAGGCGTGACCAGGTTTTCCTCCTTTTGTTTGTTTGCCATGTAAGGGCTTTCTTTTTCCTAAAGTACAGGGAATAAGAGAGAGGCCATTTTGTTCGTTCTTTCTTTATTGTTAAGAGCCCCGTGGCGCAGAGTGGTAAAGCTGCAGTATTGCAGTGGAACCCTCTGCTCACGACCTGAGTTCGATTCCAGTGGAAGCTGGTTCAGGTAGTTGGCTCAAGGTTAACTCAGCCTTCCATCCTTCCGAGGTTGGTAAAATGAGTACCCAACTTGCTGGGGGGAAAGTGTAATGACCGGAGAAGGCAATGGCAAACCACCCCATAAAAAGGTCTGCCATGAAAATGTTGTGAAAGCAGCATCACCCCAGAGTCGAAAATGACTGGTGCTTGCACAGGGGACCTTTCCTTTCCTTTCTTTATTGTTTATTGCAGGGCTTGACAGGTGCCAGGTTGCTGTTTTCATTGTAGTGCAGTGTCTTCTGCAATCTCTCTCAGCAGGCCTCAGTAGAAGTACAAAATCTGTTAAATTACATAAAATATGTGCATTTTTGCCATTTCTTGTGTTTATATTAACTCTAAACCTTTCAGTGGTGGGGGATGCGTTCCTTTATTAACTGGTTGCTTTCTGTTCAGGTTCCAATATTAAATTAAATTGAGCTTTTCAAAGTAATAATGGAATGAGGTTAGAGGATAGTTTTTTGTTGTGATGACAGCCAAGACTATCCATATTTGCTTGCAACACTTATGTCATAGCTTTAATAAAGTTATGAGAAGAAGTTAGGATAACATTTTGTTGTAGCTATAATTAGAAAATATAATTAAAATACAAAACTTTGATGGCTGAAAAATGAGTCTGGCTCCTAAATATTTGGGCTGGTTCCTAGAGCCAAAGAAAATATGTCAAGGCCTGGCTTATTGTTTCCCACATGATGAAAGAGTACCTTCTGATCTCATGCAAATGATCCAAGTTGTTACAGTCATGAGCAGAACAAAGGAAGAAAGTACGTGGGTGGGCTTGAAAGTTTCCTTTTCAGCCATCGTTCTCTTATTTCCTTCTCTTTCCTCCTCCTCTTGGCTTTGCAGGGAGTACATGGTGACCCCAACCCATGCCAAATATATGCCTTCCAAGAGTTGGCAAGCCTTGCTTTCAGGTCAGTATGTGATATTCGGCAAATGACTTCCTTACTGAGAAAGATATATGCCATTCTGGGCAATGTTCACCTTCTGGCAACTCACTTCCTGTCTCTCTGGCTATATAACTCTTCTCTAGATTCTGAATCTTGGCTTGTGAATCATGCCACCTTTGGGTCAAACGAGATGAGACAGTATCCCTCAGGAATGCACTACCATTTCGTACTCCTTTTAACAGCACTGCAAGGACCTGATTCAGGTCAGGACAACACATGGGGAAACAAGGGTTCCTGCCTTCTCTAATGTGCTGTTTTTCAAACCCAAAACAGCACTGGGGGGATGTTGGCACATAACTCCTTTGTGCCATTTCCAGTGGGGAAAGCAAGAGCCTCTCCTCCCCCTCTGCCATGGTGATTCTGACCAGAATGAGGCTCCCGTGATCCTGTTAACAGGAGTTCCTCAATGGCACCTCACTCTGCAAAATGGTGGCATGCCCATGGGGTTAACTTGGGGATACCATCTTGTTAAGTTTGGCCTTTTGAATGGCTGTAGCATTTGTTCTTCTCGAAGGCCTTTTGCATTCAAGAGAGTGCCTGCACTGCTAATACTTGGGATTGGAAGAAAATCATTCTAAGATTTGATAGCTTTTGATAACTGTTGCTGGAAGACAGTCTCAAGACAGTTGCTGGGCCTGAGGAAATATGCAAATAATTCTTACGTTACATAAATTTTAGGGATTTTTTTTAAGACAAGCATGTTTGTCAACTTATTAATATAATGATGATATGAATATGTGAATGCTCCGTCACGGATATAACCAATTCAGCATACACATTTAACTCCCAGTCGCTGCTTGAACTGTCATGGCTTCTTTAAAAGAATTCTGAGAATTTGTAGTGAGGTACTGAGAATTCTATTTAGAAGTTCCCACTTCTCCCAGAAAGGCAATGTCCTGGGAAACGATGATGGTCAAACCAGTTTTCAGTCTGCAGAATGGATGTGCTTTTTTTTTTTTTGTCTGAATGAATTCCAGAGTGTTATCTCTTTTAATCATTTGTAACAAACACCACAATGGCACCTTTAAACAATGATGAGCTTTTTCTCTGTAAAATGTACACTATAAATATCAGCCCATTCAGGGACTGTAAGCTGTGGCTGGTACTCTGTGGAAGGGGGAACCAAAGGGAAGCGTGTAAAATGTAAAAGTCTGCTATGGTTCTGCACTCTGAGTGGGGGCCATCTGGTAGTACTGATTCAGTTATTGGTTATCTTTTCATCACGCAGAAAACAACAGCTATCCCACAGGGAGAGGACAACATACATTAATTGCATTGTTTTCTTACCAACAGCATTTGAAGAACTGACTGAACGGAACAAGTGAAGCTTCTGCTCCCTTTTGCAAACTGGACACCCAAGGTGCAAGTCCTCATGGAGTCTGAGGGTTCATTTGCCAACAAGTAGCAGGAGAACTGGGATGTTTACCTGGAAGTCCCTCGTTCTTTGGGCTGTGCTGGTCACAGCCACACTGTCCATTGCAAGACCGGCACAAACCCTGCCAGAGCAAGGTAGGAAAAGCCAGTGTCTCTCACTCGTTTCTGTGGAAAGATCTGTTCTGTTTTTCGCCCAAAACAAGAGCCTCCAATGTTGGTGAAACAAAAGAATGTAGTTGAACTGTTTCTTGCTAAGTATGTATTTATAAATGTTCTGTTGAACAGCCTTGTTTCATTTCTAGGGGCATCATTTGTTGTACCACCTGCATGTACAGGATGGTGTGTGTGGTAAACTCTGTCAATTTTAAAATGGAATTCTACAGGTCATTCTGAAATTCCTGGATAAAAGAGATATTGGTTTAGGACTCTCTACCTTATAACTCACCTTTTTAAAATGCCTATTCTGTGACATGGATCATGCTGTTCACTCCTATGAAATTGAGAAATGCTTTAGAAGGTTAAAAAACTGATGACACCCAATTCAAGAGCTATGCTGTATGCAAATACAGATCCAGTTGGGTAGCCGTGTTGGTCTGAAGCAGTTTGGAATCCCAACAAAATTTTTGAATCCAACAAAATTTTTGAATCCAACAAAAGTTTATTCAAGGTATGAGTCTGCAGATGAAAGCTCATACCTTGAATAAACTTTTGTTGGTTTTAAAGGTGCCACTGGACTCAAAATTTGTTGTATGCAATTGCATTTATGGAATTCTTACAAGGAAAGCATAGATCAATTGTGTGGTTGTCAGAGCCTTCTTCTCTCGGTCTACATTTGCTATGCTAGAAGAGGTGGGTTATGGATTTGTTGCTATGACTCTCTAGCCCATTACCCAGGCATCATTGTTGTCTTCACTAGGCAGGTTCACATCAAAGTAGTAACAACAGGGTCTCTTCTGGATAGTGTAGAACCTGTGGATGATGCTGGCTTCTGCATTTCCAGCCAGTTTGGTGTAGTGGCTAAGTGCATGGACTCTTATCTGGGAGAACCGGGTTTGATTCCCCACTCCTCCACTTGCACCTGCTAGCATGGCCTTGGGTCAGCCATAGCTCTGGCAGAGGTTGTCCTTGAAAGGGCAGCTGCTGTGAGAGCCCTCTCCAGCCCCACCCACCTCACAGGGTGTCTGTTGTGGGGGAGGAAGGTAAAGGAGATTGTGAGTCGCTCTGAGGCTCTTCGGAGTGGAGGGCGGGATATAAATTCAATATCTTCTTCTTCTTCCTCCTCTACAGAGTCTTTTTTGGGTGGTCTCCCTTCCAAGTACCGACCCTGCTTAGCTTCTGTGATCTGATAAGATCAGGTTATATCATTTGATCTTCCCTCCTGATGTCAAAGTAGTAATATCCAAATGGGCTTTCAAACAGGTCTTTGTTCTTGAGCTTTTATATATGCCTTTCTAAAGTTGCATGAAAAATGAGAGTAGGCTGTAGGGAGCCACCAGAAGGGGGTTAAATTGAGAAGATTATTCCCTCCACACTACTTCTGCTACTGACAGACTCCTTTAGAAACTGCAAGTTCCATAAGGTCAGCTGCTTAATAGTCCTGTGGCAGACTATGCTAGCATGTTCAGCTATGGGCCTCGCTGGTCACCCCAGCTCCTTAAAGGTAGAGAGATGGAGTGTGTGACCCACTCATTGGATGCTTTAGGTCCTGGAATGATCCTAGCACAAGATTCTGCCTCCCCATGGCATCGCCTGTAGGTTTTAGAAATGGAGTTGTTCCCAAATATACATGTTAGGCAAGAAAACCCATAAAATAATAACATAAAACCCTTGATACTGGTTTCATTCAGAGGTGGACTTACTATGACAAGATGCAGCCTTATGTAGCAGAGACAAACCAATGGAACCCAGTGGTCTGAACCAAAAGCAGCATTCTTCAGTGCATGGCATACTGAAATCGCTGTGATCTGTTGCAAGGTTATGATAAAAGTTCTCACACATGTCCCTTTTTGTCTGCATTAGGCTGTGCAGGAGAATTTCCTAGTGGATTCTGGTTTATGCTAACAGGAAGGACAGTGCTGTTAGGTATTCTTTCTGAGGCTCTGGAATGCCTTAGATGTTCTCTATTAGACCAGTGTACAAAAATGAATTCTGTGGTGCTTGGATATGACGGTATGTGCAAGAAATACTTGTTTCTGCAAAACCTACCAAATACATTATGTGAATCTGCCCCTTCATCTATAGAGGAAGTAAAAATGCTGTGAAATATATTTATCTGCCCATATTTTAATTTGCTTAATCCATATTTTAATTTGCTTAATCCAAATTTCCAGTTTCCAAATTTGGTTTTGTACAAGTTACTTAAATTCCAGGACACTGTTTTGTTTTTTTCCTGGGCAGATGTCAGCTCCTTGACTTGCAAGGCAATTAGGCAGCTGTATCAAAAAAAATATGGACTGCCAGAGTAGGAACTGGCAGAAGGTATATCATGGTGCATCAGCAGACAGCTCAGTTTTGAGATTCTCGCAAATAATGCTGGATTAGGCAGGTCTTGATCTGATTCTGCAAGACACTATTTGGCTAGAGCACTGTTTCTTAAAGAAGAGTCAGGCTTACTTATTAGTTGTGCCCTAGCTGTGAAGAGATCCTTAGTAAATGAACAGGGATGTGCATTTGGATATATCCAATCTGAATGCACACACGCACACACACACATGATATTTTCTGGATAAATTTGAGTCTATAGATGGTATCTGGAATTTTCTGGTATACTGGGAAATGGGTCCTGAAAAATCCTCAAAATATTCAGGAGTAACTGTGAATATCAGAATCCAGAATTTTTAAGGCTCCCAAGACTATTTTTTCTTGATTTTTGCATCTCTGTCAGTATATCCTTTCCAGGGTTTGGTTTCAGCTTGCCAGGTTGATTTGGCTTAGATTCTGTGCTTTGAAATTAGTTCTATGGATCTTGCAACCTTGTATTCTTTGTGTAAATTGGTTTGAATCAGATTATGGTTTATAATGGATTTGTTGGGCTTGAAGCAATGTTGCTGTTTGGCTTGGAGGATTCTATGGTTTGACATTGACTTGGATTCTTGGGTTGTACATTAGTTGTGTTCATCTTGCCACATTGTCTTATACTTCTGCTGGGGTTCCCTAGTTCTGCATTGGTTCTTTGGACCTTTTTGTGAATGTAAATCCTGTAAATGTTCCATGGGAGTTTACATGTGTGACAGGAGGGTTGACTTTTGACCAAGAAAGACTGAAACTGGCTCACATTGTGTGTCATTGGCCTAGTCCTACTCTTTTCTTTTCCTGGAGCAAGCAACTTTCTTCAGGACATGTGGTGTTCCTTCAGGATGGTGGATATACCATGATTCTGCAGAAGTTTATAAAACTATGGAATGTGGTATTGGGTACAAAATTCAGCTTTCTGACAAACTTGGCATTCCTTTCCAGGGGAAGCAGGCTTCTCTTTTTTATGGTTATTAATATTCTTGAAAGTACATGACAGTGGCTCCTAAAATCTCAGGAACCAAAAGCATTTTCAGTGGTCGGGGCTGAGTGCCTTGCCCATTCACAGAACTGTTTAAGCAGTTACAGAATAAATTATTCAAAGAGAACCATATACCGTACTTCTTTTTTAAAACTCAGTCACTGAAATGAGCTTTTGCATTTTGCAAAATTTTAATTACTTTGGTGAATGTTTGTGTCTTAACAAAGACCGTGTGACTTTGGTGTTATTTCTCTCCGTAGGAGGTTGTGGGTGTGTTTTTCTGCATTGAGCTCACATCTGTCCTAGTATTTGTAAATGCCTCAAGAATGAGGTATGTTCTCTTAAGGGAGAGAGAGCAGGGCAGAGAGCTTAAAATCTGTACCTTGGTGCTGAGGTACAGGTTACATTTCTTGTTTTCCCCTACAACAATTTTCAGGATTGCTGATTCAAAGCCTGCCAAACTGAGTTGCAAGCTGGTTGGCACAGAAGGCTTGGCTTGCAGTTTTGTCTGCAGCAGAGCTAGCACATGGTTGATTTGATGCTGACGCAGTGTGACGTGGATGCTCTGCCTTGTATTCTTTTCAGACACAGTGTTTGAATTAACTCCTAGGCAGCCACACACTGTTAAAGTTAATTGGCCAAAGTTCACCCAGGTGCAGAGAAGCTGATACCTGTAGAATCAGGGCCTGCTGTTCCCCAAAAGCCAACCAGGTAAAGCTGCCAGAAAGCCATTATTTCAGCCTTCTAGCTAGATTCTTGACAGGAAGGATGTACAACTGAAGAGAAATTGCTTGTTGAATCAGATTGAATTTGCTATTGCCGGTTTCCATGGTCTCTTTCCATACATTGTATGGCCACAAACCCATGTTTACAGATGAGTGTACACTGCCTGCAGCTCCCTATGAAATTAGCTGTGTTGGACATTTGTGTGTGTCCCTTTATTACATGCTTAGGTGTACACTTTAGAAACTACATGTATTATTAAAAAGGTGTCTATTAGTACTGTGAGATGTGGCTTTGGGAAAAAACCACTGTCCAGTATACATCTACAAATATGCATGTACACACAGACATGCTTTCTTTCCCTTTTTGTTTTTGAAGTTGCTTCTCCATGGGGGAAGCATTTTGCACAATTTGAAAAGGCATACCCTGGAAGAAGGAAAAAATCCTGACTCCTTTAAGGGGGGGGAAGGCATACTCAGAAGCACAGCCTCAGAGATATTTCTGCCAGGAAGGAGAAAGCAGAGAGAGACCACTGTAAATTTCAAGATTATGCCCTTTCCCCACTATATTATGTTTAGCAGTGCTGATCCACCTTGTATTCTGTCTTTGTAACTTGTCCCCTGTGATCACTTTCACTGCTGGTCCTTGAATTTCAGGGTTGAACAGACATTTGAACCGGAATTCTTCCCTTCTTTCAAACCTGATGCTTTATCTGCTGCCCCATAAACCTTCATACAGTTCTTGTGTATTCAAAATAAAAACAAATGTTTGGTTCTTACATACAGTGTATTTATTTATCCTGTTTACAGTATATGTAGGCATTGTCTTCCCATAATGACTGGTTTGTTCTTTCCATTAGTCAATACATGCAAAATCCAAAAGGCTGGTGGAAAGAAGAAAGTTGTAAACACATTTGCTGAATAGGCCAAGGGAGCAAAACAGGGGTGTGGGTGGGGATTGCCGGAGGAAGAAAATGTAAAAGTCTCTTTAATTCAAATTGTACATTAAAAAATTAGACTGATCATGCTGAAGTGGGACAGGACTAAGGTCAGATGAGTGAATTAAGCTCCCCCCTCCCAATCTGTTTATAGCAAGGGAAATCTGAGGGATCTGGGGGTGGCAAGAAGTGGGAAAGTGGAGATTAGCACAGTTGCTTATTTGGTATAAGGATGTTATGCTGTGCTTTAAAAATGGGGGGGGGGGGGGTTAAAAAATTCTTGATTCCATGATCTGTACAAATTATGCAAATTTGCTTATTTTACATAATCCTGCTAAATAATTCACTGGGGGGTTGCAGTGGAGTTCTCGGAACCTCTGACTCTGCACTTGCATGTGGAAACTTTATTTTTCTGGCTTCTGATATTTCAGCAGGCCACAGATTTTGAAGCATATCTTTGTGGGACCAGAAGGCCTACATACTTGCTGCTCTTTTCAGAACAGCAGCTGAATTTCTTAAAAAACTGACTTTTGCATATAAATAGCACATTATGTTGGCTTTCTATGGATTGCACAGAGCCTTGGACACATTCAGCAGCCAAGGAGGGAGTGCTGCAGCAAGATTGTGCCTCCTATGTATTCCCTGCATACCACAATGTTCTATCTATGCACATGTATTAGAATGTGGCTTCCAGACTGAAGATCCTTCCAATATATTTTGTAGAGACTGGAGGGGGGCTGCATAAAGAAGTGGTGTAAGCTTTCAAGTTACACAAGGTTTTGGGGTGGTTTGGGGTTTTTTTTTGCAAGGTGGGTGGGGAAAGTTGCTATTAGAGTGTTAAAATTGTCACCCTTTGGTGCTTGGCTCTAAATGACTGCCTACAATGACTTTTTGTAGGGGGGTGCTGCATTTAGGAGAAGTTTGAGCTGAGATTTGCAGGCAGGCAACCATTTTTGACCATGTGCTTACCTGGAGAGCTGAAGGAGCTTCAAGGTTATAAAACCTTGAAGAGATCTGTAACTTCCTAAGGTAAAGAACCTGTAACGTACTCGAAGCGGAGACGAGAGTAGGGCAACATGGTTTATTAGGAGCACGTTGCAAGAGAGAGAACACGCGGGCCGGGTCCCGCTTATGTACAATCCCGGGTACAGCCTACTGGGTTGGTTGGGCCAATCCAGCCCCGTTGAACTTCCCGCCACAGCTGGAGATAGGCGGGGACAGTTGCCCCCCCCGTCGGGTCGCATGACATTTCTTGATACACTACACCCCTCCCCCCCTGGTTAATGTACAAAGTCCTGTAAGTATGCGGGGGGCCGGCGCTCCCGAGTGGACCGTCTGGGGGGTCCCGGTGGCGGCGGCGCGGCTGCCGAGGATGGTGCCTCGGTAGGTCCTGGAGTGGACGGGGGCGGCCCGTCCGGTGCCGCGGATCCCTCGGTTTCGGTCGGTTCCGGTACCTCCGGCGCCCGCATCACGGATGTTGGGATCGCGTCATCTAGGCGGTCTCCGTTAGGCTCCTCGCTGGATATAGCCTCGTCCGTGTCCGTGGGGGCCTCCGGAAGGGTGCGGCGCCTCAACTGATCAATGTGCCGCCGTAGTACCTGGCCCCCCTCCGTTGATATGTCGTAGTGGCGGGACCCGGTTACCCTCAGTACCCGCCCCGCCACCCAATCGGGGCCCCTTGCATAGTTTCGGGCGAAAACTGGGTCGCCCGCGAAGAAGCCCCGGGCGGCGTCTCGGACTTCGGGGCTCCCGCGGGTGTCTGAAGCCCGGTCGGGATGCAGCCGGTCCAGCCGGGTTATGAGTTTGCGTCCCATGAGGAGCTCAGCCGGGCTGACTCCTGTGACCGGGTTAGGGGTGATCCGATTATCGAAGAGGAACGCGGCCAGCCTGTGGTCCCAGTCCCCCTGTACAATTCGGCCGAGGGCCTCCTTTGTTGTGCGGACCATCCGCTCCGCCTGGCCGTTGGTGGCCGGATGGAAGGGAGCCGACCTTATGTGCCTGATCAGGTATCTTTGCAGGAACGCCTGGAAGTCGGCGGAGGTGAAGGCGGCCCCGTTATCAGAGACTAAGGTGTCCGGGATGCCATGTGTGCATAGGACCCTGCGCAGAGCTCTGATCGCGGCTGTGGACGAGGTGGACCCTACGGGGATGACCTCCAGCCATTTGGTGTAGGAGTCCACTATTATGATGAAGGTCTGCCCCTGGAATGGGCCCGCAAAGTCGATATGGAGTCTCGACCATGGTTTCCGGGTGGACTCCCACCTAGTGACGGGGGCGCTGGGCGGCTCGGGCCGGGATTCCTGGCAGGTCTGGCACCCGCGGACCCAGCCCTCGATCTCCCCGTCCATTCCCGGCCACCAGACGTAGCTCCTGGCCAGAGCCTTCATTCGCACTATGCCGGGATGAGTCTCGTGTAGGGATTCTAGAACCCGCTTTTGGAGCGGAGGTGGAATCACTACCCTACTGCCCCAAAGTATGCAGCCCTTGTGTGCGGCTAATTCCTCCCTCCTCGCCTTGTAAGGCTTGAATTCTTCCCCCATGTTTCCCTCTGGCCACCCCCTCACCACCCAGTCGAGCACCCGTGCCAGTGTCTTGTGTTTCTGGGTGGCCTTGGCCACCTCCGTTGCGTGGAGGGGCGGCTCTGGGAGGCTCTCTATCATCATGACCAGGTGTGCGGGTGCGGGGTCCGGACCCGTCTCCGGAAGCGGCAAACGGCTAAGCGCATCCGCGTGTCCCATAGCCTTGCCGGCCCTATGAACCAGTGTGTACGTGTATGAGTTGAGGAATTGGTTCCACCTCAATACGCGCTGTGAGAGTATTTGGGGGGTTTGTCGGTCTGGGGCCAGTAGACCTAAGAGGGGCTTGTGGTCCGTGGCAATGGTGAACCTTCTCCCATATAGATACTCGTGGAACTTTCGGACCCCTGCCACGATTGCCAGGGCCTCTTTATCTATCTGCGCGTAGTTGCGCTCGGCTGAAGTGAGCGTGCGGGAGTAATATGCGACCGGTACCTCCCTCCCGTCCGGAAGCTGGTGCCCCAGGACTGCTCCCACCCCATACGGCGACGCATCGCAGGCCAGGATGACGGGGAGGGCCTCGTCAAAATGGTGGAGCACCGCATTGGACACCAGGACGTCCTTGACCGCCTGAAACGCCGCGGCCTGTCGTTTGCCCCAAACCCAAGGGGCTTTTTTGTCCAGCAGCCGGTGAAGGGGCTCCGCCAGGGCTGCCTTGTGGGGGAGGAAGGAGTGGTAAAAGTTGAGCACCCCCAAGAAGCTTTGGAGCTCCGCTTTACAAGTGGGAGCCGGGGCTTGCACGATGGCTCGGGTCTTTTCTTCCGTGGGGTGGATTCCTGCTGCGTCAACGGCGAACCCCAGAAACTCTACCCGTGGAACCCCCAGCAAGCATTTCTCTCTCTTGACCTTGAGCCCCGCTGCCTGGAACCGGCGGAGCACCTCTCGAAGGCGGTTGCCGAATTCCTCGGGGTCCGGGGCGGCGACTAAAACGTCGTCGAAAAACGGCTGGACTCCTGGGATCCCTTTAAGGAGAGCGTCCATTAGGCTCTGGAAAATCCCCGGAGCGACGCTAACCCCAAACTGAAGCCTCTTTACCCGGAAAGCCCCCCTGTGGGTCACGATCGTTTGGGCCTCCGCCGTCTTATTGTCTACTGGGAGCTGCTGGTAGGCCTGGGCCAGGTCTAGCTTCCCAAATATCCTAGCCCCCGCTAGGGCGGCCAGGACATGGCTCACCACCGGCACTGGATAGGGGTTGTCCTGTAGTGCCTTGTTTATGGTGCATTTATAATCGGCACAGATCCGCACCTCCCCGTTTGGCTTGATGGGGGTAACGATGGGGGTTTCCCAGGTGGCGTAGTCCACCGGCTCCAGGACGCCTTGTGCCGTGAGGCGGTCTAACTCTGCCTCGATCTTAGGTTTCAAGGCGAACGGAACCCTCCTGGCCTTGAGCCGAATCGGTCTGACCGTGGGGTCTAGGGGCAGGGAGATGGGCGGCCCCCGGTAGCTCCCTAGGGACCCATCGAATACCTCGGGGAATTCCTTGCAAATCTCCCCGAACCCCCGGGGCGTTATGGTCTGGCCCACCCCCTCCACGCGGATTCCCAAGGGTTTGAACCAGGCTAGACCTAGCAGGGTGGCCAGCTGGCGCTTAACCACCAGGATGTCCAGCGGCCCGTGGAAGGACCCCCGCTCGACTTGTACCCGCGCCCACCCCGCAATTTGCACCGGGTTCTTCTGGAAGTCCCGGAGTATGAAGTCTGCCGGCCGAAGTTGCAGCCGCTGGCGGGGACACAGTTCTCTTAGGGTTTCTTCCGCAATAAGGGAAATGGAGGACCCTGAGTCCACCTCCATTTGGCAGGGGTTCCCCTCTATAAGGACCGCCACTTTGATTTTATCGGGGGAATCGTGGGGCAAGTTCAGTACCTGTAGGGACGTGGAGTCTACCGCGTGGGACTCCGCGGACTCGTGGTACGTGGTCGGCTTCCTGCGGTTGGGCTTGGCTCGGCAAGCCCTGGCAATGTGGCCGGTCTTTCCGCAGCTCCTGCAGTCCCAGGTCCGGTATTGGCAGTCTCTCCGCTCGTGGGGGCCGCCGCAGCTGGCGCACTTGGTGGCCGGGGCTCTCTCCGACGCTGGTGGTCGGTCGGTCGCTCGGGGGCGTTGGGTCGCTCTGTTGGGTGGCCCGGCTGGGCGGCGTAGCTGATGGGCTTCCTCCTCCTCGGGGCCGTCTTGGCCCAGCTCTCCGTGGTGGGCAGCTTCCATCTTGGCCCGGGGAAACGTTCGTGCGGTTCGTTCCCATGCCACCGCTTCGCTGAAGGCGGCCTGGAGAGTAAGCTCTTCTTTGGCAAAGAGCTTCTGCTGGAGCCTCTCGTCGCGGAGGCCCCACGTGAATCTGTCCGCCAGGGCTTCCTCCAGTTGGGGGAGGTTGCAGTTCCCGGCGAGTTTACGGAGGGCCGCCAGGTAGTCTGCGGCGGACTCGCCCGCGATCTGGTCCCGTTTGTGGAACAGGAACCTGCGAGCCACCCGCGAAGGCTGTGGTGAGAAGTGTCCCGTGAGGAGTCGGATGATCTCGTCGTAGGATTTCTCTGCCAGACGGGCGGGTGCCGAGAGACCCTTGGCGATCTCGAACGTGGCAGGCCCGCAGACGCTCATGAGAACGTCCCTCTTCGCTCCGGCGTCAGTGATCTTGTTGGCCCGGAGGTAGAACTCGACCCGCTCCGCGTAGGACTCCCATCCCTCTGGATTGGTTGGGTCGAAGGGCTCGAGGTAGCCGGTGATTCCGCTTTGGTTGGCCATGATGGCGGCGACAGTCGCTTGTTGCCCAGATCTCCGTCGTAGCCGCTGCGGCTAGGATCCCATCCTCGTCGCCAGTGTAACGTACTCGAAGCGGAGACGAGAGTAGGGCAACATGGTTTATTAGGAGCACGTTGCAAGAGAGAGAACACGCGGGCCGGGTCCCGCTTATGTACAATCCCGGGTACAGCCTACTGGGTTGGTTGGGCCAATCCAGCCCCGTTGAACTTCCCGCCACAGCTGGAGATAGGCGGGGACAGTTGCCCCCCCCCGTCGGGTCGCATGACATTTCTTGATACACTACAGAACCTGTCCTATTTTAACAGCTGATAGGGCATGTATAGAGACGAACGGAAGATTTGTGTTTTTTACCAATTTATTTTCTATACCTTGCTCATAACTGGTGCTATGCTAAAAGTATGCTTGTAAACATTTTCTGTTTAATACCGGTGGGAGCATCTTTTTAATGATGGTGGGAGCAGCTCTCTGTACCACATAGACCTCCACTGTCTCAAAGACACTATCTGAAGACAGGAGCCAGGAGGAAGGCAGGCAAGTGGACCTGGCTATTTCTCCAAGGTTTCCCAAGGCATTTATCAGTCCTTGCAGTGTCCAGGCACTGGGTAGCAAGGCCTCTGATTGTGGAAGGGAAGCTGGAAGACCTGCCCTTCCCAGTGGGCAGTTCCTTACAAATGGACAGGTGGTGGTGGTAGGCTACCCTAGAGAGAAGGAAAAGCCCCTACAGGGAGTTGGGAACCCTCAGGAGGGCAGGGCAAAACAGGGCCTGCAGGCAGAGCAGGTATGTTATGCCTACTTTCCATTTCTTCTTAGTAGAATTCTGTGTAAGTGAAAAGTCTGCATGATTCCTTCACACACAGTTGTTTGTGATCCTTGCTGTGTATCTCTTTAAGGAGCTGAGGAGATGTAAATAGGTGTGAAAAACCTCAGCCTGAGACCCTGGAGAGCCGCTGCCAGTCTGAGTAGACAATACTGACTTTGATGGACCGAGGGTCTGATTCAGTATAAGGCAGCTTCATATGTTCATACTAGGATAGTTTTCTGTAAATCTGGTAATTCATTGTTGGGGGCTTTAGAGCAAAAAGGATCAGCTGGGCCAGGGGCCAGCAGGCATCAGTTACTGATTAGTGTTTGATGCTGTGATTAATTACTGGGCTGGGGTTGGGAGCGACTGTAGATGTGGGGAGGGGGAGCAGTTACCAAAGGTCAGAGATCGTGCTTAGCAGCTGGGGCAGTGTTTTTACAACTCATTTTCCCTGAGGGGAAGGCAGAGGTATCAGATTTATACTGTCCTCAGAGCTGCTGACCAAACTCAGAAATGCACGTTTCTACAGCTCCCACATCGGCCCTGGAGTAGCGACAGCAGCAGGTCGGACTTGAGAAATCGATCTGTCAGAAGGAGTTCTGGCACAGGTTTCCTTTAGCTTGTAAGGACAGGGGAAAGCACAGGAAGGAAGCTCAAAAGGAATCGTCTAGCTCAGTTGTTGTCAAATTTGGTCTCTTCAGGCAATGCTCTTTCTTCAGTTCTTCGTCTGAAGGACCCCTGTGCATTGCAGAACATTCTGGGGATTTTTAAAAGAAAAAAAACTTTAGGACATGCATTTAGTTCACCCAGGCCAGGCCTGTGGGGGATCATATTTGATCCATGTGAACAGAGAGCTAGCCTTAGAATGTACCAAATGGTTCCCTTCAGCTGAAGGTTGTAGAGGATGGTTGATAGTTTGGGGCCACCTGTTTGGCTGGAAGTCGGTTTGCCATTGCTGATCCACTCCTTGAGCAACCCGTGGTAAGCTCACAAGGGACTTCTGTGCTTCCATGCACAGAGAATGGCTTACATGATCACTTGCACCACTGTGTGCACATAAATTAATCCATATATGAAAATGAGCCAGTTTCCTTTCTGGGAGAAATCTGACGTCCCCTTGGGTACCATTTCAGATTTCACTGGGGGTGGGGGGAGATTTCAATAGCAAGAGGTCAGGGTTCTCAGCACAGTGGAAAAACCCCTCGTAGTTCTGCTTTTGGTAGTAAATTTACTAAGAGAGATTGATTTACATTTCCCATTGGGTCTGTCTCCTTCCTTGCTAAGTCTGCAGTTCTGAGAGAGAATCAAATTAGGTAACCCCAGATCAATAGACCTTCTGTATCTGGATGATTCATACATACATCAGCTACATTTCTTGGGAGGAGGCAGCAGATATTTGTGGATGGGGTGTTGGATTTTAAAAATCTGAAATGAGTTCTGTTTAACATAATAGATAAATAGTAAATATGAGTCTCAGGCTCAGCCATCACTTATTTTCTTAATTTTTATTTCTCTTTGTAAGGTTAATTTTTTTCCCTTTAATATGAACAAACTGTCTGGTATAGGGGTGAGAATGTTGCCAGGTAACTTTGAGGACAACCTCTTTAATACTCTGGCAAATAATTGTGCAGACCTGTAAAGAGACACAGCAACTGTGCCAGCATGCTGATTATTTGTTTTTCTTCTCACATTTTGGAGGCATGAAGTCCGTTAAACGGGAGAAGATACTACAGTCAATATTGAAATGAGCCATACCTGGGCTCATCTATTTTGTATAATTATTCAACTTCAACTTAAACGTTGGTATGCGTGCTCCTTTTGTTATCTGTTATTTGCTGTGTGTAAATTTCTATATGTTTTCCCCCTTCATTCATTGTTTACATGGTGTTAAGTCTATTGATTTTGTAATTGTATTGGGTAGTTTTATGCACACATCCGTTATGCAATTTTTATGAATACAACTATTTTTCATCTATATAGTTGTACATATACTAAAGGTAAAGGTAGTCCCCTGTGCAAGAACCGAGTCATTATCGACCCATGGGGTGACGTCACATCAGGACATTTTCTTGGCAGATTTTTTATGGGGTGGTTTGCCATTGCCTTCCCCAGTCATCTACATATACTACACACCTCCTAAGTTGCCATTTGACACTCTCTACATGTACAGCCTAAGGAGGGACTGTGCTTTGCATGCAGAAGGTCCCAGATGCAATCCCCAGCATCTCCAATTAAAAGAATGAGGCTGTAGGTATTGTGGAATACCTCACCCTGAGCCACTGTCAGAGTAGACAAAACTGACCTTGGTAGACCAATGGTCTGACTCAGTATAAAGAAGCTTCATGCATTCATGACACATGACTCTGATTCTACCCAAACTGGAAGAAACGCCAGTTTAGGACCATGGAAGTTGCTTGGCAAGGCTTGAGCATTTTGCTTTTTGTTAGCATACCAGTGTGGTCTACTGGTCTTGGGTCTCCAGCAAGTAAGAATATAAGAGAAGCCATGTTGGATCAGGCCAATGATCCATCCATTCCAACACACTGTGTCACACAGGTGCCATCAGGAGGTCCATCAGTGGGGCCAGGACACTAGAAGCCCTCCCACTGTGCCCCCCCAAGCACCAAGAATACAGAGCATCACTGCCCCAGACAGAGAGTTCCAACAATACACTGTGGCTAATAGCCACTGATGGACCTCTGCTCCATATGTTTATCCAATCCCCTCTTGAAGCTTGCTATGCTTGTAGCTGCCACCACCTCATATGGCAGTGAATTCCATGTGTTAATCACCCTTTCGGTGAAGACTGCTCAGCAATTTCATTGAGTGCCCACGAGTTCTTGTATTGTGAGAAAGGGAGAAAAGTACTTCTTTCTCTACCTTCTCTAATCCATGCATAATCTTATAAACCTCTGGAGTCTGGAAGATAGCTTGCCTTGGAGGAGGAGAGCAAGGAGTGGACAAACCCACACTGTCCTTCCTTAGATATATGGATAAGCGTTTAGCTGAACAGAGCATCCTGAAAAAGAGAGGCTTTTATTTTCAACTTTTCATGTCCAGCTGGATTTCATGCTGTACATTGCAGTTAAACATTTGTATATTCGTAACAGGATGTAATGGAGGATGGTGCCTCTCTTTCTGTCTTACAACTCACTTATTTCTTCCTTGTCTGGCCTGGTTTCAGCCAGCTGTGTGTGGACTTGTGCCAGTAGAGCTGGTGGTTTTGTGGTGTAGGTATCAGCTGGGTGGGGACCTAAGGCAGGGGGTGTATGTTTACAGTCCTTGCCTAGTAAATATTTCTTCTGGACTGGAAACCCGAGGCTCCGCTAAGTGTGGCATGCTTTCCCTTGCCAATAAGTTTACTCTCTGCTGAATGCTGTCCCTAGCTAACCCTATCCCAAATCTCTCCCTCTCTTGGTCATTAAATGATGTTCAGCTATTTCCAGGCCCAAGGGTATGTCCACATACCAGCTTCCTACAGTTGTGCCAAACCAGAAATATGGAAAGCACATGAGAGAATGCCTGTTAAATAAAGATGGCCTGTCGTACTTTGAAATCAGATTTCTAATTATGCAGCTCACATATAGTAATAACAACAGCTCTATGCCAGGCACTGCAGGGTTTGGAAATTGCATTAGATTCACCTGTTTATGGGAATTGTAGAACCATAGTTATTGTCTGCGGAGGATGATACAGTAAAACAGAGACATGGATATTCTAGTTATTGCTGTTTAACTGTGATCTGTCAAATGTTAAGCTGGAGCTGGCAGCAGTTATACTCAAATCCAGTTCCAGATATGCAAGGGCACCTGAACTGAAGACTAAAGTGCATCTGTAGCAGGCAAAAGAAGCTAGTTTACTGAACAAGCATCAGCAGGAAGCCTGGTTCCAAAAATCTGCTGCAGGCATGACCATGCCAGGGACTGCATAATGTCTTAGCTACCAGTTGCAGTTCCTGATGCTACATACCTACAGGTGCCTTCTATGCCTGAAGTGGATCTTAGAGGCTTGAGTACATAAAGTCCCAGGCAGACCATTAGACTAGAACTAGGCTTAAAGGCTTGGGGGGTGGGGGGGAGATCTGGCTGGCTTGCTGCAAGCAAACCAGCAACAGTTGAGTTCTTTCTGGCCAAGATTTTGTTTTTTTCTTTCTCCAAGCATCTGTAAACTGGGCGGAGCCAGAGGTGTGAGCCTCTGAGGCTTGTGGCTCAGGGCCTGTGTTAGCCAAACTTGTTGAGCTGAACTGTCATGGAGTCTGTTTCTTGTGTTTGCTTTTGTTGCTTTGCTCTGCTCTATTATTATGTTTTTTTTCTCAACTGCTTGGGGCCCTTTTGAGGAGAGAGGTGGAATATAAATGCCCTAAATAAAGCACTGAAGTTTCAGGGTTCAAGTAATGGAGATTGAGACAGCATCAGCTGGTGCAGTGTTCTGGAATCTATGGTACTGAGCATTTTTTCCCCAACCGTCTTTTTGAAAATTATTAAATGAAATAGAATCCAAACTTTTTGTCACACATCTCAACAAAACTGTGAAGAACTGAAAAAGTATTGTAAAAGGTCATAGAAAAACAAAGCTAAACACCAAGACTTCATTCAAGTAATGAACAATACTTGTTGCCTTGCCTTTTCTCTTGGCTCAGTTCTACTCTGGGTTGGAGTGGAGATTGCCAGATATCTGGAAATCTCCTTACTGAATGCACTGAGATGTCTATAAAAAGTGATGCTATTCGTTCGGATAATGTGCCAAACTTTTCTCAACCACTCCTTCATCACTTGGCATTATTCCCCCCTCTATAAAACTTGGCAAGGAAAATCTTGCCATTAACATAAGATCTTTCCTCCCTCTACTTCTGTAGTCACACATGGAACACTTGGCCTTAAGAATAACTCAGTCCATGGTTTTGGTCCTCATTCCGTAATTATTTTGTGGAGGTGATCCTGGGGAGAAGCATATGGGATCTAATGGATTCCACCACTGTGATGCATTTGTGGAGGCTGTTAAGTCCAAGAGAACTGAGCTTGGTCCTGCAACCTGCAGTGTGGGAGGGGAGAGGAAAACAAGCCCAATGTGCATCACCCTGATCTCCTTGGAGGAATGTAAATTATTAAGGATGTAAAATTATTAAATGTTTAAACATTAAGAATTTGTTTGCCCTTCATCTGTGAACATTTAAGCAAATAAGGCCAGTGAAGAGCAGGGGAGCTTCTTGTTGAGAACCAAAAGAAGAAATATAAGGATCAACAGGCTTGATCTAGCTTCTTGTAACTGATACTGTTTCTAATTAATTTTTAGATCTTTAAAGCATAAAATGTATAAGTTTAAAACTCTGACTTTTAAAGGAAAAAAAACAACCATTGCAGAGCAAAGTGATGGAGAGCAGTATCCCTGCCCTCCATTAAAGGACATCCCTGATTGGATTGGATCGACACAAGTAACCCATTTTCCAGCATAATTTAGATCATCCCTCCAGCTCTGAACTCCTGGTTGCACTTGAGCCTAAACGGCTCCTGTGGTTGCACTCTCTGTGTCAAACCACTTCCCTTCATTAATGTTTGGCAGAGGCTAGAGTTTATAAACCAGACTGCAGTCTGGAAAATTTCCATGTTACGATTTGGTAGGGGGAATGCTGTTTTGAAAAGGAGCAAATGCACACACATTCCCCGCCCCCGCCCCCCCCCCCCGCGGGAACAGTTTAACCACCAGAACTGTTCACAGTAACAAGAAACAGAAGTTGTGTGTGCATGCAGGAGATGGGGTGGGGTGGGGTTTGAATAACACCATCAGCAGCCCCTCCCTAGCAAACATATCATAGCCAGCCTTGAGGAATGGCCAACAAGAAAAGGGGGGGAGAAATTTATCCCACCCCCCCTAGAAAGAGGCCAGTCCCCAGAGGCCCAGTAAGCGCTTCCTGTTGGGATTAGCAGAGCTGTTGGGCATGTGTGTGCTTTTTCTTCAGGAAATACCTTTAGTAAGCCCTGGTGGGGTTTCCATGGAAACTGGCAAGAGGACCTGCTGATCTCAGCCATTCAGCTCTTTATTGTGTGCTCTTTGTTGCATTATTGCAATTGCCCTGGCAAATAACAGCAGTTTGCACTGTTTTGTGAGGGCTTTGAATGCAGAAGTTTTACATTCAGATGGGCCTAGTCTGGCACAAGGCCATTTGCATGCAAAACCCCCTTTTCCCCTGAAAATGCCTGTATTGAGGCCCTGGCTGAACACCAAAAGAGTAAAGGTTAATCTGTGGTGCTCCCCTACCCCACCCCACTCCATTCTTCTGCCAAGAGCCTCTGCTGTCTCACTCTTTTTCACCTGGAGCTGGGTAAGGGGGGGGGGCAGTGTGCATGCGTGTGTTTTTTTCCTAGCTCTGGAATTTCTCTCTCTTCCCTACCTCCTCCCCTGATCTTTGGAAAACTAATGACAGCTCTAAGAACCTGTTGAGTGTTGCCATCTGGTCTAGGCTTGCCAGACTAAACTTGGGATTTAATTCCATTTCAAAGCTACAGTCGAAGTCTTCAAAAGTGCAGCGGAGAGCTCTTGGACATGACATCATGCTTGTAATTTTCAGGCTTGTTTCGAAACTGTTGTGTAATGTTCTGGCAGGGACTGCCCTTCATATAGCTCTGGACAGGCTTTTGGGTGCCCCCGGCACACTCCAAGCAGGTCCCAGGCTGGGAATCTCATGTTACAGCCTCAGGCCCGGGGTATTAAAAGACACTCTTTTTCAAATCCCTTGAGAGATGCAGTGTGGATAGGGTTTTGTGGTTCCCATCAATCATCTCAGCTTCAATTTCTCTGTCACTCAAGTATGCATATGCAGCCACAAATTGCATGCGACAGTCCAGCTTCTTTGCCCCAGGGTGGATTATGTAAGCACTTCGTTTATATGGATGAACTTGGCCAACCCAGCATCTTGGGTTAGTGCTGACAATGGTCTATGCTTTCATATCCTATAATGTTCCACTGCAGGCATACATGTGTATGCATTTTACTTCTGCCAACAGAGTGTAATACTTCCTGCATCTGACAGAATGGGTTTTGGCTTATGAGAATTTATAGTGCAATAAATGTTAGTCCTTCAGGTGCCACCAAGACTCTACAGGGTGAAAACAGTGGATGAAGATGGATGGCTAAGACTGAAGTTGTTTCCCAGTTCCTTATCTGTGAATCCAACCGTAGTTGTAGATAATAATAAAAAAAAATTGCACCCTCAAATACCCCCTCTCCCAAATTATATATCTCCACTTGGAGAGATTTGCCCTACAAGGGAACTTTTGTTGTTGCCTCGTTCTAATTCTGCCTCCTTGGGGAATTTTGTTTGTTTGTTTTTTGCATAGGCTGCCACTGAAAAAGCCAATAATGCTAGGAAAAGTTGAAGACGGCAAAAAAATAGGAAGACCCAACATTAGATAGTTTGACTTTATTTTGAGATTTTTGTCCCATCCTACCGCACAAGTGACAGGATGTATTGGAGATCATTGATTCATACAGCTGCCATAAGTTGAAAGCAGCTTGACAGCATTTCACTCACTCCCTTACTCTCTCTCACATGCACACTTGTTTGCAAGAAATCTGTGAGGGATATTCTAGACTGCATCAGGCATTCAGTTCACATGGTGCAGTGATTGGGATTCCTGATCCTCGCCCTTGCTTCCATTGTGGACAGACTAAAACACATTTGGAATATCTCTTCTACTAATATGGTTTGGAAAATCAACGTTGATGTCTTGTCCTCTCTTAACCACATTCTGATTGAGGAAATCCAAGCATTCCCATGAAGATAGCTTACAAAGAATTGAGAAAAATTTCTTTTCATTTATTTAAAATATTTATAACCCTGCCTTACTCTCAACAGAGCTGGTACCAGTTCATTAATCTTTGTTTGTATTCCTGATATTATTCTTTCTTTTAAGAAAACTGAAACAAGAGTTACCATAGTTATTATTATATATCTAAATTCCTGAGGTGGGAGGTGGCACGCTATAGTCTGATATTGTCAGATCTTGGCTGCCAAACTGGATTGGTACTTCGATGGGAGACTGCCAATAATGGCTCTGCAGAGGAAAGCAATTGCACACCACCTCTGCTTCTTAACTTGCCTCAAAAGCCCCATTCTGGGGTTGCCATAAATTGGTTGTGACTTGACTTTATTTATGTATGTAAAATTGCTGAGTGGTGAACAAATGCAAGTTACTGCTACCAGGGGGAGGGGGCATTTTTATAATTTGTTTAGAGTCTGTTAGTGGATTCATTGTGCTTGCAAACAGTCCTTCTACCAATATACTAGTAATGATTTTGCAATTTAAAATATTGAAAATAAAAGATACCAAAGTCATAACTCAGCAAAATACTCTATTGTATTGTTGCTTTGTGATCTAACAGTGTGAGTTCTCATCCCTGGGCTTCTTCCTTCTGTTCGGCGACAAAGGTCTTTCAAGTGACTCCCCCCACATACTCAGTGTGAGAATGGAGGTGTTTAGCTGTTTTCTCAGACCATTGGTGGCGTCTTTGAAGTATAATTTCTCCTACATTAAGCCCAGCAACTGTTAAAGCAGTCCTGTAAGGTAGGCCAGTGTCATTATTTAGGATGGAAGAGAGGCAAAGCGAGGGATATAAATACTATGTCTTACTGGTTTGCAACTGTTGCTCTTAATCAGGGCTTTTTTTTCTGGGAGAACGCAGTGGAATGGGGTTCTGGAACATCTTTGTGGAAACAAAATTCTCAAAAAAATGTTTACAAGTTCATGAGGGGCACCTGTGTGTTTTTCCTTCATTTCTCTCTTGAGAGTTCTGGCACCTCTTTTTCCAGAAAAAAAAAAGCCCTGCTCTTAATTGTTTTGACTGTTTTCCATTTTTAATTGTATGTCATTTCCTGTTTTTCATTATTCAAAAACAGGTTTTATATCTACATGATTTTTAAAAAGTTTTTATCAGAGGTTAGATTTTCTTCATATGGCTGAGTTTTGCACTTCTGACTTTGCCACTCTCTTTTTCTTGGTGTGGTACCACCATTTTTGTTCTGTCCACAGTATTTTCCACGCAAACGCATGAAATTGAGGAAATGGTGGCTTATCTACTCAATCCACTTAGTGAGTTTATGGCTGAGCTGAGATTTGAACCAGTGACTGGCTTGCAGTGATGGCTTCAGTTTTGTTTGTTTTTTAGTTTTTGGGCACTGAGGAGCATCTTTGGTAAGCCCACTTTCTTTTCAGCAACATCACCTACTACTCCCCTTTTTGAGCCCAGTTTGAGTGCTGCCTGAGGGAGAGGGCAGGCAAGTGATCAGGAAGCTATCCTGCTGCTCCTTTTCTGAGATTCAGAAAATCTGTCAGGTTACTTATCTGCCGTGCCTTAGGTCACAGTGGGAGGAGCATATGGGCCTTCATTCCTTGTAATCAGAGTTGCAACCAGGGCAAGGTGAGCGAGGCACTTGACTTTGTGTGCACAAAGCTGAGGGAGCATAGAAAAAGCATATCATGACTAAAATAAACCTTATATTGTTGTTCTTGTAATTTATCATTTTACCAAACTATTATGAAAGTGTAGGGGGCACAATATTATATTCTTGCAAAACGATAGCTAGTTATGGCTCTCTACTTGACAGATGCTAGATGCTGGCTTTCACTTCTTAGCCACTTTGCTGCAGCCTGCCTCATATGGGGCTATTCCCTTACTGTCATGCTAGGCCCTAAATACACAGTGAACACTGAATGGTGTGTAGTAGTAGTTGTGACATCCTACAGATGATACCAAAAGTGGAAACTGAGAAGAATCTTCTCCTACCCCATCCCCACCCCTCTGGGAATGAGAGAGGGGCCCTGCCTTTTGCCCAGTGTTATGGTAATTTCTTGATACAAACCTCAGTGATTACTAGAGGCTCTATTAAAGACTAAAGCTTTCTCAGAGGACTGGAACTGCCCCAGGCATCTCTTAAGAGTCTCTCTGCACAATAGGAGCAAATACAAAGGGACCTCAGAGATCATCTGGCTTATTAAACATTTGTTGAAAGTGGGTGGAGAGGCTGGGGAACTCCTTCAAGAGCCGCCAGGGAAGGATCTGAGTTTGGGCCCTGGTGTCGTCTCTGGCCACCAGTTGGCTGAGCCCTGCTCTGAGAGGAACTGCACCTGGCCACTGCCTTAAATTACAAAGCTGCGATGTGGTATGAAAGAGACATTTGAGCCTGACAGACCTCAGCGATCAAACAGGCTCCCCTTAATTAACATGCATGAGCAAGAGAGGGGTAGCAGTGCTCATGTGTCTGTCTCAAAGGAATAGGAGTTGAGGGAAATCTGTGGGAAGACAGGTCTCTCTCTCACTGTCTGAATGCTTGCAACCTGTCTGCTCTTAATACACCCCAAAGCATTGTGAAAATTGGGGGCTGGCCCAGCTCAGGTGTAAGCATGGGTGTTTCCTGTTTCCTGCTTCACTTGCAGCAAAAAGGCAGTGAGCTGATTGTCTAGGAAACCTTAATACGTAGTGGGCTGAGACTCTGCAAAAGGACCCAGGGGGTCCTCCTTCAAAGGTGCCCAGGAGGACTGAAAGCTGAGCAAATTGTTGCCACTCTTAAGAAGGAAAGAAGAAATGTCACTGGGATTTCTAACTTGGCTGCCACAATGTGTTGTGCAAGCCCTGGAAACCAATGCACAGGGCAAAATATATGGGGTATAGTACACCTTGGGGCTTATTCATATGTGTACATTCAGCTCAATGTCTGAATGCATATGTGAAAAAACTCTCATATCAACCCTTCTCAGGCATTATGTTTGACCATACACGGGGAGAATGTACTACATGCAATTCACTTGATCAACATTTTGTCTGAAATGGGCATTGCGCTTACATTCCAGCTTCAGAACACAGGTACCAGGACCGGTATTGGGTACCGGTCTGAAAAAAAACATGTTGCCTCTTTAACACAAATCAGCGATTTCACATATTGGGAGAATTATGTATAGTGTGTCCCTCTACACTAGAGGGCTACCATTTCAAGGTATTCCTTTAATTTGGTGTATGCATTCAACTGCCAGTCATTAAATGCACCATAAACAAGTATCAATAGTCTAGTAATACATGCATCTACATACTAGTGTGAACCAGACTGCAATGTCCCTTAAAACTGGCCTGGCTCTTGAGAGATACTTCAAAGCTGCACCTTCAGCTTAGACTGTGTTGTCTGTCCTTTTCCCAGAGGAGCAAGTGAAGCTCGATATGGTCATTAGCCTGTGAATGCATTCCATCCGCGTTCCCACCATGCCTCTTTACCAGCCTGCACTCTGGGTTACCAAAGGCCAGCAGCCTGCCTTTGCCCTCTGACTTCCTTCTCTCATCAGCTGGGTCTGACAGAGAAGTCCTGTCTATCACCCACAGAAAAGCATCTCTATACTTTAGCTTCCATTGGTCATGGCAATTTAATGCAAAATTGTAGAAGGGATGGAAACTTCACTGACTTTGAAACAATACTCTGCCCATGATTCCCAAGTCGTCACTTTTGAAATTGCTCCTTTCTCTTTTCTAGGACTTGGAAGAAAACAATGTAGATGGGAAATTTAGTAGTGGAAAAAGAATCTAGACAGTATAGTGTGTTCAAGGGTGCCAAATGTTAAACCAACAATACTGGACCTTGGAGCGTTGACTTAAAACAAAGATGGTCAACTTCTGTGCTCTTCAGGGAAGTACTTTGTTCTCCTGATATTATTTTGGAGGCAGAAGTTACACATCCACCAGTTGCTATATTTCATTATAGCTAAATGGATCCTATACAATGCATAAAGTAGTAATAAGGACTTCACAATGAATATATGAATGTGCTCTTACATAAATGGAAAGAAATATGTGAGATGTTCATGTCTCTAACAGTTTAAAAGAAAAGATCTCCTGACATTATTTTGTTTTGAGTAAAATCATGAACAGGTTTTTCCTACCCAATTTTTACCTACAATGTATTAGGGGCCCAGATTCAGATCAAATTTGTTGCCATTTCAGGAGTAACTAAAGTACAGCAGTGGCAGCACAGTTTGGGAAACAACCAAAAGCCAGCTGTGCCAAAAAACAAAAACCAAGTCTTCTATAATTTAGATATTAAAGTTTATATATTGAAAGTTCTCAATTCATGCAATAAAAATATTTCAAAGGCAATCCCACACATATTCAGCCCAAGAAAATCCATTCTGATAGGTCGACTCCTGAAGAAATTCTCAGTTCTAAAGGGGTGGAAAAACCTCCTCCTTTCTCACATCACGCAAGGAGTCCAACCAAAGACGTTGGCTTCTAAGGTAAAAATCACCTCACGTGATCGCTAGCTTGAACCACGTGCCACTATAAGCAGCTTTTTTGAAAGCCGAATGATAAACCTTAACACATCATTCTGTTATACTCTTATTAATGCCCATTCTTAACTTTAAAGCCGTCTTTAATAAGTTAAGAATGGGTGTTAATAAGAGTATGACAGAATGATGTGTTAAGGTTTATTATTCGGCTTTCAAAAAAGCTGCTTATAGTGCAACATGGTTCAAGCTAGCGATCACGTGAGGTGATTTTTACCTTAGAAGCCAACGTCTTTGGTTGGACTCCTCGTGTGTGGTGAGAAAGGAGGAGGTTTTTCTACCCCTTTGGAATTGAGAATTTCTTCAGGAGTCAACCTATCAGAATGGATTTCCTTGGACTGAATATATGTGGGATTTCCTTTGAAACATTTTTTATTGCATTAATTGAGAACTTTCAATATGTAACTTTAATATCTAAATTATAAAAGACTTGGTTGTTTTTTGGCACAGTTGGTTTTTTGGTTGTTGCTTTCTATTGCTCTTTTAATAGCCAAAGAATCAGACACAGGAACTTATAGTGATTGATCTGTCAAAGTCAGTAGTATTAACTATGATTTCTATCTGCGCTCTAATTTGTAGCTACAGGGCGGCTGTAGCCCCTGACTTCTTTACATGCCCCCTCATCTTTTAAAGCCCTTGCTACAGGCCTGTCATTTAAGGTCTCAGGAACTAACTATGTGATATGTTTGGGTTGTATATGGAACCTCCCAGTGGTTTTTAAAATTCAAGTCTTCTGGAGGCCCAATTTGGATTGAGACTCTAGCAGGAGGAGAGGGAGTTTATTTGCCTCCCATTTTTTTGGAATTAAAAATTGCCCACAGGGATTTGATATTTACGTTTACATAGCTGGGCAAAATAGCATTCCCTGGGCAGTGGTTGAACTTCCAATATTATCCTGCAGATAGAACCTCAGACAGAGATCTTGCATATCACCTGCTACCTGATTCTTTTAACTGGAGATACTGGGGATTGAGCCTGGGGCGTGCTGCATGCAAAGCAGACCCATAGACACACACCCACACACAACCTCAACAAAGTTCCTGTCTCTATAAGTGGCTGCTTCGCAACCAGCATTTGTCTGAAAGATGCAACACAAAAAAGTGATGATTTTTAATCACCTTTTATTGGTTCAGATGACTGTGGCCTCTCAAGTTTCATTGCAGTGTGTTTGGCAAAGAGGATATGTCTCTGGAAAGCTTGTACCAGTAAAGAGGGGTGGCAATTACAGACATTGTTTACAGGCTAATGCCCGAAGTGTTGCTGTTTGTGTTTGTACTTTTAATCTTTCTGATGGGTAGTGGATCTTTATATAACATGTAGAAAACCAACACTTTTCCATTTCAGAGAAGAGTTTTATGTACATAGGCTTCTGTCTGGTGGTATCAGTGATAATGTACCCAGGTTAAGCATTTGAAATGCAAATACCAGCAACCCATTTCATTTTAGAAGGCTGACCCAGATTAAGGAAAAATGAGAGCTGGAAAGAAGCCCATGGGACCTCTAACAAATGGTGCTATTAATGAGTTTCATGTTGAATCACACCTCAGCAAGCTTTCAAAAGAAGTACCATGATAGCATTTCAGTGGACTTTCTAAAATAAAATGTGACTCACATATGATTCTGATCCATGAACGTTTATGCTAGAATAAATTTCGTTAGTCTTTAAGGATACCATTGGACTCCTGTTTTTATCCTGCTATAGTCTAACACAGCAACCCATCTAGAATGTTTATGAAATATGTATACAAGATGAGAAGTTAAATTATTGATCTTCCTTTTAAACCTTTTTTTTTTAACCTGAAGAGAGAGAAAGAGATGTTAGATGTTAGGGGAGTTTTGATCTTAAGGGTTTTGTAAATTTTAGGGGAGTTTTGATCTTAAGGGTCAGTAAGAGATAATATATGCAGTCTTTTAAAAGGCACGTGGACAGTTAAGGGTATGAAAGTTGGAGGAATGAAGGTTCTGGGCAGAGATATAATGGGAAACAAGGCAGAAATATAAGGTGAGGCATTGTTGTGATTTGTGAAGAGATTTGACAGGTGAAGAGATTGTGTTGGAAGATGAGCCGATACTGGGATTTCTCTAGATGTATGATAGAGATAAAATATTTTAAGTAAAATACACTTGTTTGTTTTCCAGTTCTGTATTGAACCAGAGGTTACAATATACATCAGATAGCTAATGTGCAATGGTAGATCCATTGTCTGGGCTGAGGGTTACATCCTGGTCAGCAAAATGAGGTGGTAGATATGACTGTCTCATTTTAGAATACAGGTGGAAGATTGTATTTTTCTATTGTATCCCCATTTAAAAAAAAACATACCTGAAAGCAGAAAATTAGAACAGCATTGTGGGCTGTGCTACAACTCTGCTACTTGGTATGCTGGGTTTTGTTTGTTTCAACTGTGGAAGTTTTCAAATATAGCATCTCCTCTTTAGTCTGAAATGCAACAGTTTCTTTACCACTACATTCTGCCACACACATAACACTGGCTGTAGTCTTGTTGATTTCTATATTGTACACAGATGTCTTTACCAGTTTATCTGCTTAGTAGTACTTTGGATATTGGGGCCAGAAAGGGCAAACTGAGCATAGCGGATGACTGTGTAATTTTGTGGGGTGTCACCTTTGTCCTTTGCAATGACCCCCTTTTGTTAAAAGTACTTGATGACCTGAGAGTAATAAGAAAAAAAATCAACCCAGAGGGAGGATCTGATCTTTGTCAGGCAGTGCAATCCAACAAAAACTTGAACCTTATAATCAGGCAAAGCTATATTGTAAAGTCAAGGCACCTTTTAAATGTTTTCCCCTTTCTTCCAGGACCAGATTTAATTTTTAGTTGCTGGTAATGTTGGGGTGGGGAAAACTTTGATGCTCAATAGCTACTGAGAACAGCATTCGATCTCAATGATCATTGGATGCTGTGGTGGGCTGGGGCTTGTGTGCTCTAAACCAGCAGTTGTCTGCACAGCTGACCATCCTGTTGAGATAGTTCTCTGAGTAGCTGGGAGGGGGTCCTCCCAGCAGAATATTCTTTTGCTATCTCATTACTCAGCTTTTCAGGCAAGGTAGATGGGTTTAAATTATTGAATCAAGGCATTTTTAAATCATGGGTTTAAATTGAGTTCCCTGTGTTGAAAGTCATGTATTTCCTGAAAGTCATGTATTTCCTGAACAAGTATACTCGCTCTAACTGATTTGCTATAATAAATTCTGAATCCAGTGACACCTTTAAAACCAACAAAGGGTTATTCAAGATATGAGCTTTCCTGTGCAGGCACACTTCCTAACCTGTCCAGCTGGATCTGGTTGCTCTGATGTTTAAGACATATTGGTTGGCAATTAAATAGTGCCTATATGCAATTTAGGAGCATAAATCTAAAACTTGTGCTTGGAGAAAAGAGACTAGATCTCTGCTTTTCTCTCCATATGCTTGCACAGCTATTAAGCCAAAGAAAATATCTGGATAAAGCTGTATTTTTATCCATGCTTATTTGGAGGAATTCTCGCTTCACAAACTGGGACTTGGGATTTGCTTCCAGATAGCATTTGTTCATAAAAAGGAAAGTAAATGTCTGTGTCAAGGACCCCCAGAGTGGTATCCATGGATGCCATGGCACCCACCAACACCTTTTCTAGGGCAAAAGTTTTTTGAGAAAGTAGGTGGGGCTTCAGATTGACTCTGCAGATGTTTAAAACTTTGGTTGGGCAGTCGCTGCCACTACAGCATAAGGATCTTTAAGGTGTGAACGAAGGTAAGCAGCAGCAGCCATTGTGTGACTGGCTCCACCTCTTGCAGCAGCCATTTTGTTGCTGTGCCAAACACAATGTGTCAGAATTCCAAAGGCGTCTATGGACTCAAAAAGGTTGGGGATCACCCTGACCCAGTTAGCCCAGGCAAGCCCAATCTCATCAGATCTTGGAAGCTAAGCGGGGTCAGCTCTGGCAAGTACTTGGATGGGAGACCTTCAGCCACCTATATGAATATCCTCCATGTCCCCAATGGTGAGCAGTAACAAAATGTCGCCATGAGTTCCAGGTGTGCACACACACTCACATGCGCACAGACATAAAAATACAAAAAAAAAAGAAATTGGGAATCTTTGGTCTGTGCTGTTAGTATTTTCATAAATATTGCAGTTTGAGAGCTGAATAGGCTGCTATAGAAATACAAGCTCATCCTCATGTTCTGTGTACAATTCTGGCAGGGTAGAGGATTAAGGGAGCAGAATGGAGATAAGGAGGGCCATAATGGTTGCAATTTAAGGTGCAAAAAATAGCAGGATATTCAGTTCCCATCATTATGGCTAATTTGGCCCTGGAATACTGTTGAATATAAAGAGACATTGTAAAGCTTTAGTTACTAATAATGTGTGAGAGTTGAGAGAGAAAGCATACTTCAGCTGTGTGGTATGTTCTGCAATGGTTATGTGTACTATATGTTGACTCCCTGTTTATTCCAGCTTTATAGATCAGGAAGTAAAGATTCTGTGAACTGTTTCTTTTGTGCTAATAGCAAGCCACCTTTGGCTATTGCTTGTTTACAGTCTTTTCTCAACAACAGGGCTGCAGGTTTTAATTGGTTTATTTGTGGGATTAATCAATTAACGTTTGAGTTGATTGATGAAGAGTTCCCAATCCTACAGTCTCTCTGTGATCCCTTATGCTTCTATTTTCAAATTTGATACGTTTTTCTACCATGTAATGAAGGTAAAAACTTGCTTTTTTGTCCTTTTTTTGTCCTTTCACAGTTTTGGCAGACTTGCCAGTGTAGGCTGAGTTGGGCATTTCTTCTCTTTATAATAACTGTATTTCTCTGCTCCAGCCTCTTTCTTAATTCCCAGAAAAGGCGGATTGGAGAGGAACTAGCTGTATTGCAGTCTATGGGAAGCCAATGAATCTGGATAGTTGTGGAAGGAAAAGAGAAAATAGGATCTTTGTGCTCTCCAAACAAATGTTGCATTTTGTGGCAGCTGCTTTCCCTCTCCCCAAATACATTCTCAAGATTGACAGCACCTAATAACTGGAGATTCTCCTGAAGTCAACCCTTCTTGGAAGTGGGGCTTTTAGAACACACTGGCTATTACTATATGCACTAATTATTACTATATGCACTAATATATACCTACATCTGCAGCCTCTTATCTGTTCCCTCTCCTGCAACATGGGGGTAATAAATAGTGCCCTTCCTGTGGATCTTTTAAACAAAAACTTATGTAGTGGAACATTTTGAACACTTGAAACATGTAACATAAATGTCAGAGGAAGCGAGAGAGAGAGATTTGTAAATTCATTATGTATGTAACGTAGCATTTACTATGTAGGAAAAAAGTATGTCTCTAGAATGGAAGCAATTTTTATAGTTTGGCATGTAAATAGGGCTGGAACTGCCCTTTGAGTCCAGGGCATGTAGAACACTTAATCCACCCTTGCCCACTCATTGTGTGTGATTCAGGGTTGTTCTTGAGTAGGGTTGGAAAAAAGACATCAGCTAGCCAGTGTAGTCTCCTATGCCAACAACAACAAAAATCTGTGAGGCTTTGTATCAGTGCACTTGTCTTCAACTACAATCAGTGTCATGAGAGGGGAAATGTCCACTCTTCTCCCCACTCCACTGCTTGGTAAAGAAAAGTCAGAAATTGTGAACTTAAGAGCTGCTCCATGAAATAGAGTTTTTTGCTTGAACACAACATTGCTCCATTTCTCTATGTTCACATGTAGCATTTGTTTTTAAATAACTGCAGAATTATGTTAGAACAAATATACGTTTGTTTCTATATGCAAAGGATAAGGTTCAAGCTGAGATTGCCACTGGGTGTTGCAAATGCATCTGTATTTCCCCCCAAAGTGCCCATTCTTCCCCTTCAAGAATCACCCAATTCCTTCTTCTTCACTCATCCTTATCAAGCTCATTCCGCATACCCTACCATGCTTGCATTGGCTTTACTTCGGGTCTGTTTGAAACTCATGAACAGTTATATAGTCCATTACTTAGGAACACCAAAATTATACGTGCATAGACTTGGGAGGTCCACAGCATCCCAAACTTTGAGCTCATGGAGCAGGAGAGCCTGATGATATCACGTAGAGTAGCGGTACTAACAGGACTGCTGTATGCCATTAGGAAGTGTGTCATGTGGTATCTGCAAATGTATGAAGTAATAATCATGTGGGTTTGGAGAGAGATGGACTGTTAACCATACATACATGCAAGAAGGTTACACACTAAATATAAAATGTAGTTGTGCATATTATATTATTGCTTCCTATTTCCTGTCTACATGTACAGTAGTTACCACAATAGCATAGGCAGTTGTAGCTTGGGGAATTCCTGGAGATTTGCATCTGGTGCCAGTTACTGGTTACAACACCCTAAAATGCCAATCTCTAGTTGGAGGCAGGGGATCTCCAATTTTGGAGGCTGTCCCCCCTCCTCTTCAGGATTATCAGAAAGCGGGAGTGGGGGTGGGAGAAATGTCTGCTGGGCACTCCATTATACCCTATGGAGACTGATTCCCATAGGGTATAATGAAGAATTGATCTGTAGTATCTGGGGTCTGGGAGGGCTGTTTTTTGAGGTAACCAAATTTTCAGCATAGCTTCTGGTGCCTCTCCTCAAAACACTCCCAAAGTTTTAAAAAGATTGGACTAGGCAGTCCAATTCTATGAGTCCCAAAATAAGTGCCCGTATCCTTCATTATTTCCAAATGGAGGGAAGGCGTTTAAAAGGTACACAGTCTCTTTAAATGTGGTGGCCAGGACTCCCTTTGGAGTTCAGTCATGCTTGTCACACCCTTGCTCCTGGCTCCACCCCCAAGGTCCCCAGATATTTCTTGAGTCAGACCTACCCTACCTGAGGAAGGGAGAATTTGGATGGGGAGGGAACTCACCAGGAATGTGGTGCCACAGAGTCCACTCTCCAAAGCTGCCATTTTCCTCCAGGGGAATTGCCCTCTGTAGTCTGCTGAACTCCAGTTAGTAACCCTTGAGTTGGTAACTCTATATCACAAACTGGAAGCTCTATATCACAAGCATAGAAATCTTTTAAAAAGCCACTAAATTGTTGGACAAACTGATGATCTTGAGATTTTTTTTACTCCTCCTCCCCAGATTGAGCCTTAAAATCAACCCCTGGTAACCTTTCACTTGAACTGTGAATCACCAGGGGATTAAAAACTGATTGTAAATCAGCCTTCCTACATATCCCTTGATCGATTCAGCAACCTGATACAAGCGCATTTAAGGGCAGAACTACATGTTGCATGTAGCTCCATGATTATTTCCCACAAGGGGTTTGGGAACAAAACAGAAGGCAGCCACTAGGCCAAAATATAAATCAAAATATAAATCCTCACCCAAAGCCACTTCTTCCAAGCTGCTTTTACCCCACTAGAACAAACTTACATGTACTTGTATTTTTCTCCACCAAGGGTAAATAGCCCCTCACTAGATACGCGCACTTTAAATTGCAATCCCCCTGACTGTGTTCTGTAAAAAACAAACTGGGAGGGGAGAGCAAAGTCACAAAACTTTATGTACCATGTTGTTCCACCCTAATGTGACTGTGCTGTTTGTCACATATGCAAACATACAGAAAAAATATGAAAGTTGATAGATGCAAGTTTGTGCCGGTTTATTTTGCTTTTTATTTTTGGAAAGGAGAGCTCTGAATCTGGCAGTTGTTCTCTCAAAAAGCCTGAAATTGCAGCTTTGATCCCCCTTACCCTAAACTTAATGTTTTTGTCTAATGTTCTCCCATGACAAATAATTTCATCATAAAATTCCTGATCTGTAGTCTTACGTTTTATTTTTTTGTAAAAGATGGAGTTAGGTGTGTTTTGTGAAAACATGGACAGGGTATAAACATAAAACTTAGTATACTTAGAATCTTCCATTTGTTTAAAGTAAATTTCTATGCTTTAGAGGATGTAAAGGTGTATTGGGCCTGTAATGGAAAGGCAATGATGTTCCTTCTGTCTCCATTGGGTAATGTGTGTATTGGGCACATTATAGCAATATGTATAAACAGATAACCTAGTGAAAAGTTCTTCCTGCTAATAATATAACTTAAATTGCTCACAAGAGTAGGTCTGCGATCCTAAGAACACTTAGATTTTATAAAACGGTGTTATTTGTTTTATATTAACTCATTGTTACCTGCCCTGAGCCCATTATGGGAAGGGTGGGTTAAAAATTGAAAATATAAATAAATACTTCCCTGAGAGTAAGCTTCATTGAGTTGTTTCTGCAGACCTCCTAAAGATTGTTCTCCTTTGCTTACTCTTAATATCGGGACATGAGGGGGAAAGAGCAAGAAAGCAGTTAAAAGGCATGTTTGCCCAATCTCATTTTCAAAAGCTGGGTATTCGATAGCCTCTCAATTTGGGAATATCAAATTACAAGTTTAAACCAGCCCCCCTCCCCTCATCCCCTGCACAAAGAATATTGCACAAAGCCCTTTCAGCGACTGGTCCATGGAATTGTTTATACAGTCCTGTTATCCTGGGATACCTGCTGAATTTGCTTCTCTCTAAAGTTTTGTTGACATGCTTGAACTGTAAATCTGAGGCTAAAGTTAATCGAGTCAGCCATCCAGCAAGACCAGGTGCTCTTTCCTTGATGCTTTGATCCTAAGATAAATGATCACACAAATAATAGCCGGGCTGTGATTACTGAGGGGTGCCCTTCACAGTTCTATAGAAAATACATGGCAAATGACCCCACGTGGTCAGTATGGGTGCTTGGCAGAAACGCTTGGAAATTCCTTGTTTGCATAGACCTACTTCACATTGAAATGAAGTGATAAAAGCCTTCCTGGGCTGCTCCTTATGAGATAGGAAAGTCACATGATTTAAGTGCTTTCCCATGAAAGCTGTTCCCAGCATCTATGTTAATGTGTCAAGGAGAATGTTAGTCTAGAATTGTTGTCCCTGAAACCTAGTTTTCTATGCATGGGGAATATTTTATATGAAGGGAGTATTCAGTCATGTCATTGTGTCCCACTGAGAGTCGCTTTACCACATGCTGAGCTGTTTTCATTAACTGGGCCAGATACAGGATTGTTGCCTTGATATTATAGTCTTGGGATGTATCTGATGGTAGCGAACTTCCTAGTCCATGACAGCTTATACTATAATATATCTGCAAATATTTAGGTGCCTGAAGGTTCCTTGTTTTTTATACATGGGATGAATATCCATTAACTTTGATTATATAAAACATGCCCCGAGGAATGCTCAGGTATTAATCTGAAATGAGGAGATCTTACAGAAGAGTATCCGTGCAGTGAAAGACGACAGAGCTTTAATCTTCCTGCAAACTGCTTTTTTAACCCCTTCCATTTCTTCACCCTCCCTGCTCTGGTGGCTGTGTGTGGCAGCCAGCTTACTAGCTATGGAGTTTCAGGTAGGTGCTGCTTGAACCAGAGTTGGTTTTTCCATCTCAGCCCGCCATTTTGTCTTGGTATGGGTTGGATGCAGCCACTTGCCCATTGTAATGTGATGCTTTGCAACTGCCCTCAGCCCCTAACAGTGTATTAAAACCTCAAAGCGCTGTGTACACCGATGGCACGGCAGAAATGAATTCCATGCCAACTTCTTGCTCCCGCTGCTGTTCCAAAAGACCTGCATGGCAGCTGAGGCCTGCATCTTATTGACCATTGGAGGACAACCTGCCTCCTGCAGTGCTGCATGCTGCCAGAGTAATGCATCTGCAATAAACCACTCATGCCTTGCTCCCCCGTTGTTTTCCCTCTCTCTTTGTCTCCCCTAACATTTCCAGTTCTACCCAAAGCAAGCAATGAAGTGGAGTCTTATTCAGTTCACCCTGGCGAGCTCCTCCAGTTGCGCTGTCGGCTACGTGATGATGTTCAGAGTATCAACTGGGTACGAGATGGGGTCCAGCTGTCAGAAAACAATCGGACACGCATCACGGGGGAGGAGGTAGAGGTCAGGGACGCCGTGCCTGAGGACTCAGGGCTGTATGCCTGCATGACCAACAGTCCCTCGGGAAGCGAAACCACCTACTTCCTCGTGAATGTCTCAGGTTTGTAGTGGGCCACAGAAGGACAACTGATGCTGTAGTTGGTGATGGCCTCAGCCTAGTATCAGCTTTGACTGTGAGAGACCTGCTTTCAATGTCCTCATGATCTTGAGCAAATCTCATTGTCTCAGCCTCACATGCCTCTCATAAGGTTTACGAAAGGAGTGTTCAACTGGTAAAATCAGAGGTATTGGGCCTTGAACCTGTCATTACCAGTATGACTCAGAAGCCCTTCCTCCAGTCTTAGTGTGTGAGTTGCTTGTAGTGAAGAAAAGTCACCTGTTTGGTATGCTCCAATGCACTCAACTTAAGCCCTCCTTGTGGGGATAAAATCTTTCCCCTTAGGTCTGGATAAGTAACTTTACATCATATGGGGCCACCAGTTCTTTCATCTCTTAATGGTTTGCTTCAGTTATTATGAGCAAATTTATCCTTGGAATTAGATGCCTGTCAGGCCAGTTTCCCTAATAATAAAAAGGGTATGCTGATGGACGAGCTATATGAGAAGTTTGTATTGGTGGGAGAGAGGAAATGTATGTATAGTTGTTGTCTCCAGCATTACTGAGAGTTGTCAAGGCAAGGTCCTCCTTGCCCGTGTCTAAGACCAGAACTCTAGCCATTGCATGAAGGGTGCCTTCTTCAGACTCCTTTGTTTGGGACATCGGCAGATATTGCAGTTACTTTTTCTTCATTTCTGAGGTTCCAACAATCCTTGTTGCAGAAGGCTTCTTGGGTACCATGTTGAATTATAGCCAAGGACTCTTATGGAGCTTTTCCAACTGCGATGGATGTCTGTAGTTGCAGCCAGAAACAGTTATGAGTTGTGCTCCTTAAGAAGTGAACTCTGCACCGCAGGACAAAATATTTACTGGACTATAGCACTTCAGAGTGCTGTTGGATGGGCACCAGAGCCGGTTTGGTGTAGTGATTAAGTGTGCGGACTCTTATCTGGGAGAACCAGGTTTGATTCCCCACTCCTCCACTTGCACCTGCTGGAATGGCCTTGGGTCAGCCATAGCTCTGGCAGAGGTTGTCCTTGAAAGGGCAGCTGCTGTGAGAGCCCTCTCCAGCCCCACCCACCTCACAGGGTGTCTGTTGTGGGGGAGGAAGGTAAAGGAGATTGTGAGCCGCTCTGAGACTCTTCGGAGTGGAGGGCGGGATATAAATCCAATATCATCTTCTTCATCTTCTTCTTCATTACATGTTCCGGTACTCTAACAGGCTTAAAAAAAAAAAAAGCCCTTTGCAGATAGAAAATCAAGTGTCAAAGAGAAGGATTCTAGCTATTTCCTGACGTACTAGTGCAGGGATTTCCCCACCACACAGATATAGTTCAGACTTGCAGTCCTCTACCTGCCGCTGCTACAGGCCAGAAACTATTTTACCACGTGGAAAGGCTGTGGCTCAGTGGAAGATTTGCCTGGAGAAGATCCCAGGTTCAGTCCCTGGCATCTCCATTGAAAAGGCCAAACTGTAGGTGATGTGAAAGACCTCCAATTGAGATCCCATAGGGTCACTACCAGTCAGAATAGACAATTCTGATCTTGATAGACCAGTGGCCTGCCTCAGCATAGGGCAGATCCATGAATATTCACAAGCTGTTTGGTGAGCCATGAATTATTACAGCTAACCTATATTAATTAATAGACATTCCAAGAAGATTGCTGAATGACCATCTCAGCTTCAAGAATCCACAATTTTGGCAGACTTTAGTGCTAGCCCAAATTCATGCCCATTGCCTACTCTGTTCCTCCCCAGGGGCCTTAATTGTGACATCATGCTGTACTGCAGAGGCATTGCAAATGTCTTTACAGAACAGTGTGACTGCAGGAACAAGTCTCAACCTTCCTCCTAAGTGAAGGAGGGGAGTATAGACTTGCCTCTGTTACAATGAGCTTCTGAGATCTTCAAGAAGGACCCAGAAGCTTTACTTGACACCCTGTACAATCCCAAGGATCAGAGTGAGGTCAGCAGGGCTTTTTTTGAGCAGGAACACACAGGAATGCAGTTCCAGCTGGCTTGGTGTCAGGGGGTGTTGCCTAATATGCAAATGAATTCCTGCTGTGTTTCCCCCCCCAAAAAGCCCTGGAGGTCAGTGAAATACCCTGTTCTTCTTCAGGCCTGAGAGAATGGTAGGCAGTCTCTCCAGAATGCACTTGCCAATGGGAAATGATTTCATGGGCCTTTGCTCAACTAAGTAATCAACATTGGTGCAGTGTCCCCCCCCGCTACCTCTTCCATTATTCTATTCTTGCTTATTGGCCCAACTGGAGCATCCATAGTCCATTGCAACGCGCCAACAGATTCCAGTACATCAAACTGATTTGCCAAAGATGGGGTGTTCTGTGGAAGAAAAAATGTGCATTTGTAGTTGAAAGGGTTACAGCTGTACTGTAGCCAATAGAAAGAGGTGCTAGTATGTGTTCATCCTGTCTCCTGCTTCCTTGCAAGTTAGCAATAAAAACTGACATCGACCACCTTCTTTTCCAGATGCTCTTCCTTCTGCTGAAGATGATGAAGATGATGATGATTCCTCCTCAGAGGAAAAGGAAGCAGATAGCTCCAGACTAAACCGTATGTGTCACCTTATTGGAGGAAGGGTGGGATTAAAAAGTACTTGATCAATACTCAGCTGTAAGTCCTAAACAAATCCTATAGTTTTATCTTGCAAATGCAGCTGGAGGCAATTATTCTTTTCCAGCTAGTTCTTCTTACGTTGTAGTCTTGTGCCCATGTTGAAACTCAGTCTCTGCCAGTTCTCTTGCCTCTTAAGGTAACTGGCAAGAGGGCTGCTCATATCTCTCAGATTGCTTTGAGTGGTGGGGATATGGTCCTGGCCACATGTAGCCATCAGGTAAGTAAGGCAGAGCAGCAGGCAGGTTTAAGACAGACGGGGCAGCAGGCAGATTCTCTGGCAGTGCAAAGAGATAACATGATATCCCTTCTTAACAACCAGCAGATGTGAAAGGCACAGGATTTGGTGTCACTTGATTTATAAAATCAGGAAGATTCCAGGAGATGAAAATGTTCCATTTTGAATGGTTTCCAGTTGTCATCTCTGACCAGCATCTCCAGTTGCCCATTAAAACAGGAGCCAGTGACTGATCCTAGGGGTATGCGCATACTATTTGCTAAATGCTGCCCAAGTTGCACCTCACCTCATGTCCTTTACTGGTGCTTTTTCAGAAGCCATAGCTCCCTACTGGACATACCCTGAAAAGATGGAGAAGAAGCTTCATGCTGTTCCCGCTGCTAAGACCGTGAAATTTAAGTGTCCGTCCAGTGGGACTCCTACCCCTACACTGCGCTGGCTGAAGAACGGCAAGGAGTTCAAGCCTGATCATCGGATTGGTGGATACAAGGTAGGAATTCCTGTTGTCTGGCTCCCTAACAACCAATACCTTAACAGTGTGTGTCCTAAAAACTGCAAAGACATGGCTATCCCTATTCTAGCATAGTGGTTCTTAAATGATGTTATATTGAGGTTCACTGTATTAGTCTGTTTCTTTGCAACCCACAATATTTACGGCCATCATAGTGGACCATAAAAATGTTGTATAAACAGTCTCCATTATGTGGAGAGAGGCTTATAAATTTAAAACATAACTACTGTACTTGCCCAGCATGTATTTTTTTTTAAATGTTAAATTCCTCCACACACCTACTTGTGCTGTTGAAGAGGCAAGCTGATTTTTTGTTAAAATGGGCTGACTCTAGCACATAGCAGAAATTTCAAATAAATGTCAGCTCTTGTTAAATTCCCAGTGACCCTGTAAGGATTATCATAAATGTAGTAAAGATGAGCATTAGAAATGCACAGGTGTTAGAACACTATGTGGTAAAGGGCGAGGGATTGACGCCAAATGAAATACCCATATTTGAAGGGTTTTTTCTCCAGAATGGGAATCTTTAATTGTTAACTGAATGAAGGCGGGAGTATGTGTGTTACTTTTTCAAGAAGACATTTTTTCCAATTATGAAAAAAAATTCCTTCCAACAAGGAGTATTTAAATAATTAATTACATTTTGCTCAGTGGGGTGGTAGGATGAAGGTAGGATCCACTCCACCAACCATGCACTTGAAGAGCAGGAAAGCAGACAAAGTGAGAAGCAGGTAGAACACATGTGAGAAATTATTATCTAATAGAATTGATTGATCATCTGCATTTAATTAATTAACCAAGAGCTTAACAATCAGCTGACAACACTAGCTTGTTTATTCATTTTTCTAGATTCTGTGGCACATCAGCTGCCAGTGTGCCCAGCTGAGCTGGGAGCTATCGCTGAGTGCTGGTACACACACTTGGCATACAGAAGGTCTCAGATTCAATTCCCTGACATCTCTTATTCAAGGTTTTCCAGCAGTAAGAAAGGATCTCTGGCTGAGATCCTGGAAAGGCATTGCCATTTGGAGTAAATAGTACAAACCAGTGATTTTAGTGAGTATGCAGCAGCTTCTTCTGTCCATCTCCTGTATCTGAGGGCTTAATATCACATGCGGCTTCATCATCTCTGAACTTCTTTAACACCAAGCAGAGGAGTTTGGCTAGATGTGCAACAGTGCTTAAGTCATTTTGGCACTTGTTACTGGCTGCTGCCGTCTTGTCTTGGATGTCTCATCCACTCGCCTCCAGTTAGAACAACTTGTTTCCATCCTGGGTGACTTGCCAGCGCAACACGGCCTTTACACCTCCCACCACTGACGTGGTCCAGGCCCCTGCGTGTTAATAAAAACTCCTGCAGCAACAAGCCATTGACACGGATGAGCTGTCCTGTCTGGTCAAAAGAAGCTTTGCCTGAGGAATCAATAGTGGCTTTAATGAGACATGGATGAGGCTCATGAAACAGACAGTCCCTGCTGTTTTCTCCTGGGCTGAACCAATTGAGCAGGGGCTCCTTATCACTTCCTGAAAGCGGTGGCTCTTTCCAGCAAAAGTCAAGCTGCAGCTCCTTTCATTATAATCTGGCTCTTAAGGCTCCTCTTTTTTATTATCTTAGCTGCTTTAGCTGGCCTGTAAACTGGTTCCCTTGGCTAACTTTGGTAGCAGCTGCAATAGAGATATGAATCAACCCTTCAGCTGTGGAAGACCTTTTTTGAGCTTTGCCTAAGGAAAGCAGTATGTTCTCATCAGCAAGGGTGGTTCAGGATCCCAAGCCCTTATGAGGGCAGAGTTGAAAGGCTTGGAGTAGCTAAGAATGATCTGGCATAGCTACAGCTGTAATACTCCAGATTGGAAGTATAATGCTTGTTTCTTTAACATATTCCCAGGCAACTACCCGTAGAATTTGCTTCCCTGCCTCGAAATTCATAAAGAAACAGGCATCTTTTCTCCAGGCCAAACAGTGGCTACCCATGAGATAACTGTACATAAATGAATTCTAGGGATTGGCTAGTATTCCAGGAAGTCCAACTGAGACTTCAGAAATCCAGCCACATTGCAACTCTGTTGATTTCCTTCCATTCTTGGGTGGAGTTCCCTACGTCTGGTTCAGAAAGAAAAAAAGCAGGGAGGAGAGAGAATTAGGGCAGAGGATTTTGCCACAACATAAGACATAAATGTATATTATTTTACGAAGCACCATTTCTATTCCAATTAGGAAATGTTAGCATTTCCCTCCAAGCCTGGAATTGTACAGTAGATCATGCTGTTCACCTTCATAAGTCTTTTCCCCCTCCTGTTCATATATATGGAGAGATTTTTACAATGAGAATTGCTTTTTGCTGGACTATACCATCTTAGGTTGCAGGAGAATGGATCACATTCCATATGCGATTACTTCCTCACACACAAAAAACCCTGAGCTTAAAACTTCTGCATCTTTATTAGTTATTTTTAAAAGTTACAGGTGAGATCATCTACACCAGATGCTAGATCTTGTGCTTGTGGAGTGATTGAGCTTGCATTGTGAAATCCACACAGCCCTGTTTAGTCTTGGGCACCTTCTTTTGTGTGGAGGAGTAGCTGAAATACTTCCAAGACCGGTTCCTACGCTGGCGAAGGGAACTCGTCCCACTCGTCAATAATACCAGATTCCAGATGTAGCTGGCTCTGTGGTCAACCTGGCAGCTGGCAGCAATTACTCCCCCTGAGTATAGCAAAAAGGGGAAACATGACCTCAAAAAGTAATTATGTGCAGTCTAGAACATGCAGCACAGGAGCTGGCGAGACCTTTGGCCTGCTCAGAGATGAAAAGGCGTGTGTTCATTCAACTGCAGAAAGAAGGCAAGTTAGGAATTAAGCTGTCACGCACACACCCACCCCCCAGCTGTCTATCAGTAGGCAATCTTTCTGAGCCAGTGTCATCCTCTTCCCCACAGGTTCGTCATGCAACCTGGAGTATCATCATGGACTCAGTGGTGCCATCAGATAAAGGAAACTACACCTGCATTGTGGAGAACAAATATGGGACCATTAACCACACCTATCAGCTTGATGTAGTTGGTAAGGAGACATGAGAAGGAGAATGGGGAAGTTTGAGTAGTCCATGGTGTCAATTTGCAAGTGCATTTATTTCTCAGAAATGTGCAGTGGGTAGAAGAAGGAAAATGCCAACTCTAGGCTTCTGGCATTGTGGCAGCAGGCCCTGCTGGATTACTAACTATGCTTCTCTCATTGCTTGCACCACTCCCACCCCAAGCCACACACTAGTTAGCTATTGTCAATTCTGCTGTAGCTGATATTGTCCCACAACACTTTTGGAAATGTTGATGAGATGCATATATGGGGTGAAGAGTAGACTGTTGACATCCAAGTAAGGAATCTGAGCTCTTCAAAGAGGAAGAAAGGATCATGACATGTTGCTTCATAAACTGAAAGAGTAGTAAGGAACTCTCTGGGTGCTGCCCAGCTCTGCTATCTGAGATTATTTTCAAACTAGATATGTCTGGGATTCAACATGTGGCCTTGTGCATGAAGATCATGTGTTCCACTACTGAACGCCCTTCCCTTTGAAATTTGAGATTGACCAAAAAACAAAAAATAGGGACATAAGAATTTCCTTTCTGGACAAGACAATCCAGGCAACAGAGAAACTGGCTTTTTAAAAGGGGGTTGCACAGATTCTTTGAGAATAGTTCTATCAGCTATTAGTTAATGTAGTGGTGAGGGCCCTGCGGGACCTTGCCCAGTTCCACAGGGCCTGTAAGACAACCCTCTTCCGGCTGGCCTATGACTAGCTGGTACAAGCAACAAGAAACAAGAAATCAGGTGTAGTTATAATAGAGGTTGCTGTCCCTAATGTCTTAAATATTTAAATGGTTTAAATGCTTTAAATGTTTTAAAAATTTAAATGTATTAATTATTTTAACTGATTTATGCTTAAACTGTATTAATTATTTTTAACTGTTTTATGCTTAAACTGTATTTATGTGGAACTCCATGCTATAAAAAAAATAAAATAAAAATAAATTAAGTGAAGCCTCCAAGTATAGCAGCAGTATGTCTCTGAACACCAGAGACATACTGCTGGAGGCAGGTAATAGGGGAAATCATCACTTTCATAACACAGATGGTAGCTTTGCAGGAGAGCCAGAATTCACTAGTTGAACACCTGTTTAATAAGTGGAAGGTATCAAAGTCAGTCTTTTGCATCTCTAGTTAAAGGACCTGGTATAGCAAGGGCAAAGAAAGATCCTTCTGTACCTGAGACTCTGCAGAGCCACTGCCAGAGCAGATAGTGCTGAGCTAGGTAGACCAGTGGTCTAACTGTGTACTACTCAGCTTCATATGAGCTTCTAGGAGATGTCCGTTCACAGAAACAGAATGCTGCATGAGATCAGCCTTCCAGAAATGTTCCCAGTGCCCTAGATGTCCTTTTGTGACACCCTAAATTCTCAAAAATGCCTGGCTGCTTGGAGGTGGTTTTCACATGTTTCATATTTTCTGTGGCAAATGGTTTGATCCAGCATGGCCTCTCTCTAGTTCTCAGACAGCTGTTTATTGTTGCCCCTTTCTTTGCTCCTTAGTAGGCCAGCAGATTGTACAACTAAGAGTTCCTTGTAATTACTCAGATTTATGTTGCCAGTTATCAGGAAAGAATTAGAGAAGGGGAGTGGGTGAATTTTGCTTTTTGGTTGCCATTTTGTGGGAGGGTTGATTATCCCAGGATGTGCATCTTCTTACCAAGGCAGACCAGCTTCTTTTAAAGGGGTGGGCCCCTTCATTTCCCAGGCTGAGGTTTCTAGTGTTTTGTTCATGATAATTTCATGGGCCAGACAGAAACTCTCCCTTCCTCACCACCCTTCCCAAAGAATCTTTTTATTAGCCTTAATTTCTAACCATGCAGGCTGATCTCTACTTGTTCCACTTATGGAGTTGTTCTAAATGCCACTAAATGAACCATTAAGAATGCAATTTAATTTGATTACACTGAGCAAACTGAAGGGAATTGTCTGCAAGGAGGAACAAAGGGGTTTGTTAGCACTCACTCACTACAGTAGCTGGCTCTTTGTTAATCGGGTAGGCCCTCATTAGGTTTATTTGACCTTTGACCTCCTGATGAATAGGTAGCCATGTTTACTACCTTCCCTGAATCCCAGCTCTTATTCAGTGACAAGAATTTCACCTGCCTGGTTTTCCATTATTGCCATCAATGGGGTTTGTCTTGATGCTCTCAAGGGCAAGGAAGCCTCATTCATCAGCATAGGTGACAATGGGAAAAGATTCTGTCAGGGATTTGAATAAGGAACCTCAAGAGACCTAGCCTAGTTATCTACTTGCGCTCTGCATGAGATCCTTATTGTGAAACAGCTAAAGGACAGGTTTGCCACCTCAGGGAGAACTAGGGCTTCATGGCCTCAGAGGATTCTTCATGCACAGAAGGGATTAGAGTTGTGCAACATGTTGGCAAGCAATATGAAGCCTCAGGGTTATCCAGGCCTGTGTGTATATTTGCTTTAATGCCTGAACTGTCAAAATATTAAAAACATTACAAATGCATCTAATATAAGACCAAGACTTGCGGGGGACACCTCATTGTACTTTCCCCAGTTATTTCCCCTTTCCCTTCCCTGAAACCCCACCAGCCAGTCTTACCTTTGCCTGCCCCCCCCCCACCCAAGTCTTCAGCTTTCCCTCTCCCCAGAAGCCTCTCACTCGGAAAACTGTGGCTCTGATGCACTGTGCTGTCTGCTGGGCCAGATCTGCCTGTGAAGTGCCAGTCAGCAGGCCAAGCCCATTTGTACAGTGGGGAATCCACAGGGACTTGTATGGGGTACCTCATTTCCCCCTGTATCCCATTCTCCACACTGTTTCCTCTTTTCTGGGAACCCCCATATTCTAACCCTTCCCTGCTTCCTTCTCTCCTTCCCACACACCAACCAAACTACCTTTGTTTGTTTGTTTGTTTGCTCTCTCCATCTCTGCCTTTCTCCACATTGGGGACCTAAAGCAGCTTCATTATTGTCCTTTCCTTTATTTTATCCTCATAACAACACTGTGAGGTAAGTTAGGCCTACCTCACATAAGCTACCCTGTGAGCTTTCATGGCAGAGAGAGGATTTGAACCTGGGTCTTCCAGACCATAGTCTGAAAAATTCTGTTGCTGTTGTTGTTACTACTACTACATTTTAAAAAGATTTTGGATTTTTCTGCAAACCAGGGCCATTTTTCAGGTTTGTAGAAAGGTCTGTCTTCTCTACGTGTGGCCCCAGTTTCTGGATATAAGCATCCACAAGTCTGGTCATGTTGAGAATTAGATACAGGCAGCAAAACACAGACAATTTCACATAAATAGATTCAGGTGGGTAGCCATGTTGGATGGAACCCTATATCTGAGCCTGTGATGCTGTTGTATTTTTGGTGCTTGGGTGGGGGCAGCAGCAAGAGGAGTTCTGGCGCTGCTGGTGGATCTCCTAATGGCACCTGGGTTTTGGCCACTGTGTGGCACAGAATGTTGGACTGAATTGGCCATTGGCCTGGTCCAACATGGCTTCTCTTATGTTCTTATGACTGAAGCAATTGAACAAAGTTTTGAGTCCGGTGGCACCTTTAAGACCAACAAAGTTTAATTCTGGGTATAAGCTTTTGTGTGCAAGCAAAAGCTAAATCCAGAGTTAAAATTTGTTGGTCTTGAAGGTGCCACTGGCCACAAACTTCATACAGATAAATAGGAAGGGTGGGTCAATGAGGTTCACTGAGGGAATGCCAAACAAAACAGAAAAAAATTCCACCTGCTGGCAAAAGAGAGTGATAGAAGGGGGACAAATTAATCTCCATGGGGAGGTAGTTTTGTAATTCAGTACCATGACTGGCACCTGGTTGTTTTGGAAGTTTTTTGACCACTTTGTGACACAGAATGTTGGACTGGATGGACCATTGGCCTGAGCCAAAATGGCTTCTCTTATGTTCTTATGAAGGCCCATTTCTGAGGTTGCCACCCAGCTATCCTCAGATGGTGGAGGCACCTCAAGAAGGGCATCCAAAGATGATCATAGTGGTCACATAAGATTCAGAATGTATAAACACTAGGAGCTTGGCTTCTGCCCTTGCCTGGTCAATGGAGCAGTACATTTTGCCTGTCACGCTTCAGGACTTTTCCATCAACAACTGTCACAGGAAACAGAGGAAGCCCTCAGGTGGAGAACAATATAAATCTAGATCAGAGCGTTGCTGGACCCAGTCTTGTCCTGACAGGCCTTTAAACACAAGCTATTTTTCACTCATTTTTCATGGGGGAAACAGATTCTATAACTTTCTATTAGGAAGGAATTTCTATACCAAGCACTGAAATTGTTAAATGATTACTCCATCACCAGCCTGATGTGAGTACAGTCCAGGAGCAACTCTACCACCTCATCTGCAGTTTTGTGTGAACTTTTTGTAGTTCAGTACTTATTCCCCCCCCTTCCAGCTGCTGCCTGTTTCCTTCTCTAGACCTCAATTCCATTCCAAGTGTCAGAGCTGCCTTTTAAGGGTATTGTAACTCAGCTGCTGAAGAAACAATGGAAATCCCAGGAGCATTTGGTAAGCTATAGGGAGCAGTGTGTAATCTATTCATTCCTATTGGCTGTGACTGCCCTGGATTTTTTCTGGGTCAAATGGAGTTAAAACTGCTCAGAACCTTCTGCGGCCTCCTTGCCAAACTGTCACCCAGTTCAACTGAGCCCAGGTGGCTGTGGTTTCTTCAGAAGAAACTTGAAAAAGGAAGGCGGTTTGTGTTGCATGCTCCAGATCCCTTAGTGCCAGTTAACCATTTCGTGGTGCCTTTTTAATCACTCCAGCATATATTTATAGGGTGGTAAAAAGGACTGATGATTTTTGCACTTTTTTTCTTTCCTTTTTGCATGCTTAGAAACAAAGTGATTGTGAATAAGGAACTATAGAATGTTATGGCCAAGCTGGGATCCATGAATGGGGGTCTTAGCATGTTATTTTTGCATGTTATTTTTGCAAAACTTGCAAATTGGACCCGTGCCCCTCCTGGCTTATTAAGACCTGCCAGAGGGAGCTAAGATATCCTATACGGGATATCATAAATAGATCCCTATTGGAGGGGCATTTTCCATCAGCGCTTAAAGAGGCGGTGGTCCGTCCCCTCTTGAAAAAAACAACGCTAGATCCGGCCGAATTGGCACACTATCGGCCAGTCTCGAATTTGCCCTTTTTGGGCAAACTTATTGAGAGGGCAGTGGCGTTGCAGCTACAGAGTTTCCTGGAGGATGCTTCTGTCCTTGACCCCTGCCAGTCTGGTTTCCGCCCGGGCCATGGGACGGAGATGGTGCTGGTCGCCCTGGTGGATGACCTTCAGCAGCATCTGGATCAAGGCGGCTCGGCGGTGCTGATGCTGTTAGACCTATCGGCAGCGTTCGATACGGTCAACCATCGGCTCCTGGTGTGCCGCCTTGCCGACGCAGGGATTCAGGGGCTGGCCTTGCAATGGCTTTCCTCTTTCCTTGACGGTCGGGGACAAAGGGTGGTGATTGGGGAGGAACTGTCCCGGAGACACACGCTTGATTGCGGAGTGCCTCAAGGGGCGATACTTTCCCCGATGTTATTTAACATCTATATGCGCCCCCTTGCCCAGATTGCCCGAAGGTATGAGCTGGGTTGTCATCAATATGCTCTATCTTCTTATGGACGGCCGGCCCGCCTGCGCCCCAGAAAATTTGGACCGGGCGTTACAGGCAGTGGCTAGGTGGCTTAGGCTGAGCGGGCTGAAGCTGAATCCGGCGAAGACAGAGGTCCTTTGCTTGGGTCGCTGCGGCCCGGGAGGGGAAATCCCCCTGCCAGTTTTTGATGGCGCGCCGTTGACAGCGGCGAGCAGGGTCAAGAGCTTGGGGGTACTATTGGAGCCTTCACTGACGATGGAGGCTCAGATAGCAGTCACTGCCAAGTCCGCATTCTTTCATCTTAGGCGGGCGAGGCAACTGGCCCCCTTCCTGGAACGCGACGACCTAGCAACAGTGATCCATGCTACGGTCACCTCGAGGTTGGACTACTGTAATGCCCTCTACATGGGGCTACCCTTGTGCCGGACCCGGAAACTGCAGTTAGTGCAGAATGCCGCTGCCCGGCTGCTACTAGGGCTCCCAAGATGGGAGCACATTCGGTCGGGGCTCCGGGATCTGCACTGGCTGCCGGTAACATTCCGAATCCAGTACAAGGTGTTGGTTATTACCTTTAAAGCCCTATATGGCCTAGGACCTGCCTACCTTAGGGACCGTCTCTCCCCACACGTTCCCCAGAGAGTACTACGATCGGGTTCACAAAACCTGTTGGTAATCCCCGGGCCAAAGGAGGCCCGCCTAAAATCCACCAGGGATCGGGCCTTCTCAATAATGGCACCTTACTGGTGGAACCAACTGCTGGAGGAGGTGCGGGCCCTGCGGGACCTAGGGCAGTTCCACAGGGCCTGTAAGACAGCCCTCTTCCGGCAGGCCTATAACACCTAACTGACAATGAGAAAACCTTCTGGATGGAACAAAAATGTACTTGCAGACCGCTGGCTCTATTTTATTTCTGTTTTATTAATTATGGTTTTAACTGTATTATGTAAATGTTTTTAAATTGAATCTATGTAAATTACAATGTTGTAAGCCGCCCTGAGACACTTCGGTGAGAAGGGCGGGATATAAGTTCAAATATAAATAAATAAATAAATATTAGCTACAGGAAGCAGATGAAGGGTGAGATATGATGCAGAACTTTGGAAGGATGGGGGTTAAGGCAGTGTGATCTGATAGTTTGAGAGTGTTGACTCAGGTTTGAATCCCCACTCTGCCATGGAAGCTTATTGGGTTATTTGGGCCAGTTGTAGTCTCTCAGCCTAATGTACCTCATAGGGTTGCTGCTGTAAGGATAATTTTTTTTAAAAGACTTTTCAAAACTTTGTTAGGCACTTAAAAAAATACAATGACCAAAAATCCAACCGTATAAAATGGAAGGAGAAAATTAAGCTTTAAACTGTTTTGGATCCTATTGGGGGGGAAAGGAAGAGTATAAATAAACTCTCTTTTATTCCAGTATGTGTACCATTTCCCTGATTTCTGCCTCCTGACTGCTTTAAGCTTAGTAGGGGGAAAAGACAGGAACTCATATGTGCTTAACTTTGTTTCCTACAAGAGCTTAAGAATATAAGAGAAGCCATGTTGGATCACACCAGTGGCCCATCCAGACTAGCACCCTGTGTCACAAAGTGCCAAAACCCAGGTGCCATCAGGAGGTCCACCACTGGGCAAGAGATGAGGGGCCATTTTTATAAGGGTTAAGAGCAGGGGTAGGCAAACTGTGGCTCAGGAGCCACATGTGGCTCTTTCACACATATTGTGTGGCTCTTGAAGCTCCCACCACCCCATTGGCTGACTTGAAAAGCATTTGTCTCTTTAAATCGCTTCTCCAAGCCAAGCCAGCTGGTGGTTTAGATGCATTTAAAGTTCCTTCCTTCCTTCCTTCCTTCCTTCCTTCCTTCCTTCCTTCCTTCCTTCCTTCCTTCCTTCCTTCCTTCCTTCCTTCCTTCCTTCCAACACAAGTTTGGCCACCCCTGATTAAGAGTATGAGAGAGAGAAGAGTTAATCCTTCCCCTGACACTTTGGCCCCAATTCATATCTCACGCACAGCCCAGTGTCTCCTTTTTGGAGCTGAATTACATATCAGGCAAGTTCATTCATGTGGAATACATGGGTATGATTTTAGGTCTTTGGCCTCTTTCTAACTTCTGTTGAAGTCTCCATCTCAACCCCTCTAACTAGGCCTCTCCAGCAGCCATGAAGGGCGACAGGAAACATGGCAAGCCTGGCTGGCTTGGGAGAGCTGTGAAGCATTCTGCAGAAAGCTCACACTCTAATTCAAGGAGAATTTTACTGAGAATCAATGGGAGCTCTTGGCAGAGGAAACAGCAGTCCTGTGATATTTACTTCAGGAAGTAGAATATGATTTTGGGTTACAGGGGGGCCACTCATCAAGAATCCTTAGCAAGAGGGATTAGAAGAGGAAGCATTCCCTTCACATTTTTAATAAGCGACTGACTGGGAGGGGGGGGGAGTCTTGGCTCCAGCCTCTTACAAGGAGGGGGGGGGGGGAAATAACTTCTTAATCCCTGCTTTGTCACATCACAAGTGAAGATGTGAGGGTTGCGGACGGCTGTGGGGCTTTTGCTTCCGTGCCAGCTTGCCTAATTCTCTTTGTCTCTGTGGAGTTGTACTCAACTTCTGATCTGCACCTGACTGATTATTAACATTCACTTGAGTGCCTCTCAGCTCTCTGGACGGGTCAAGAGAGGAACAAAGTCGGTAAAATGTGTTTGGCCCTGTTTCTTGAGACCTGGATTTTGCCAGGATCTTGAGGCTTCTTAAGATTACTCACTGCCCCTTTTGAGCTTGGCTCTGTGACCACATGTGCCACTGAATTAATACTGGAGGCCCAAACTCACATCGGAGGTGCTGCTGCCAGAGCTCTTTTCCATGCACTCATCACCCTGTCTGGGAACTAGGAATGTGCTGCCATGCTGGTGGAGTAAGGTCAGAGAACAATCTCATAGCTTCGCAGGAGAATATGGTTCTTTTTTAGGGTTGTCAAGTTCTGCCTGGCAGCCAGCAGGGAGCTCTTGGGTCCTTTCCGGGAGAGGGGAGGGAGACTCTGGGAGAGGGAACTCCAAAGCGAGTTCTGGCTGAGCTGCCATCACACTTAAAGGGATTGCATTCCTTTTAAATGCTTTCCCTTCATTGGAAATAATGGAGGCACTTTCTTTGGGGGCTCATAGAGTTGAACCCCTTGGTCCAGTCTTTTTGAAACTTGGGGTGGTGGTGAGGAGAGGCACCAGCAGCTATGCTGAAAATTTGGTGCCTCTACCCCAAAAAACAGCCCTCACCCTGAGCCACAGATACCCATGGATCATTTCTCCATTGTACCCTATGGGGACCAGTCTCCATAGGATATAATGGAGTTCCCAGCAGCTATCTCCCCACCTGCTTTCTGATAGTCCTGAAGCAGGGTGAGATGTCAACTGAGCCCAGGTGGGGATTGGCATCCCTATTGGCCAGCCTGGGCATTTGGGTTCCCTGATATTTGATTAAACTTTGCACTTCTCATGCCGCTCAGATGTCCATTTTCTAAGCAGAATACCAATTAAAGCTCCAAAATGCTGGCCCCTTTCCTCAAACTTGCTTTCTGGCTGAATAGAAATGAGCAGGTAAAGCTCAAAGTTTGGGACAGGGCCTTCTCAGTTTTGGCACTTCATTATAGAATGCTGTTCCTACAGGAATTTGTGGGGCTTCCAGTCTCTTACTTTTCAGCACTAGGTTAAAGCATGTTTGTTTGTGATTAACAACAAGATGTCACTAATTTTAAAATGTACCTTTTTGAACAGGTATCTCATTGATTTTGCTGATGGTTTTTTACATGGGCCTTTCCTCACCTTTTGCATTAGTCATTTTAATTCAGCCCATTTTTTAACTGAGCTAACTTTAAGAGATGTTTTTAAATATAGTTCTGCTACCTGCTTTTATTAAAAGCCCCGTGGCGCAGTGGTAAAACTGCAGTACGGCAGTCGGAGCCCTCTGCTTACAACCTGAGTTCGATCCCAGCGGAAGCTGGTTCAGGTAGCTGGCTCCAGGTTGACTCAGCCTTCCATCCTTCCGAGGTCGGTAAAATGAGTACTCAGCTTGCTGGGGGGAAAGTGTAGATGACTGGGGAAGGCAATGGCAAACCACCCCGTGAAAAACGTTGTGAAAGCAATGTCACCCCAGAGTCAAAAACGACTGGTGCTTGCACAGGGGACTACCTTTTTTTACCTGCTTTTATGTGTGTTCTGCTTTTAATTAAGTTTATAGAATACATATATGATTTAAAATGGGTTTGGAGTTTTTTTTAAGGGCTCTCCTGGTTTTAAATGTTACAATTCTCTGTGTTGGTGTTTTTAAAATCTGTTTCAGCAGAGTTATATATAACCTCACTCCTTGACATTTTGTGGTTGGCTCCACCTTCTGTAGCAGCCATTTTGTGATTATTCCCCCCATCACTCTGTGTCAGAATTCCAAAGGTGCCTACATATTCTAAAAGGTTGGAGACCCTTGATCAATTTCATAATTTTGGATGATATAAGCCCCTTCCTGTACAAAAAACATATGAGAGAAAGTGGTATAAATATTTAAACTAATGGTAATAAACATTTAAAACATTAAATTGTAATAAATATTAGAAACACTTTGAAGGCAAGCAGACTGATGCTATTCTCTCCTGTATCTCTTTCAGAGAGGTCACCACACCGCCCTATCCTACAAGCAGGGCTCCCAGCTAACAAGACTGTCTCCCTGGGTAGCAATGTGGAATTTGTTTGCAAAGTTTACAGTGACCCTCAGCCTCACATCCAGTGGTTGAAGCACATTGAAATCAATGGAAGTCGAATTGGGCCAAGTAGTTTGCCTTATGTGCAGGTTTTGAAGGTAAAAGGACTTGTCTTGAATGTTGCATTTGTTATTAAGAAGAGACTCATATTCTATTTTGGGAAGGAAGTATACGATGTAAATTCAGGGGACAAGATCATTCTTTCCAATTAAACTGATCTGTTTGATCAGCCAGACAATCACCTAAGTGTGCAATTTACAAGGTACCCCCTGCATTACTACAGTAGTGTGGAAAATTGAATTAAATGGTGGATGGCTCCTAACCTCTACAATTGTTACCAGAGTTATCTTGTACCAGCTGGCATGCATACATTTGTCAGCCAATAAGTCAAACTCTGTCAGCAGCCTTTGATACAGAATTGAGGATTGTCAAGCATTTGACCAGTAGCCAAACAAAGCTGTTGGGATGCATGTGCAAGTCTGCAGCTCTCCTCCCACCTCCACCCCCCCCACTAAGGTGGAAGTGTAGCCCAGGAGCAGCTGATGGCACAGAAATGACTTCTAAGCAATAAGTAGAGCAAGTATGATTATGCTGGAATCAAGGGGCGATAAGTTAAGATTTTTTTAAAAAAATCATGGAGTGAGGAACGTTTAGTTGCCATTGTTTCCTCTGCACACTTTCTGTCATTTCTGTCAGTGCAATAATCCAAACACTGTAGCTCTGGATTTTGCATAGGGATGGACCTGACCCTGAAGTAGTCTGTGCTTTTAACAACTGCATGGCAGTATTGTTGAACAGATTCTAAAGCCAAGTCTCTCAAGGGGACTAGATAGTAATACTTTGGGACAGTTTATTACTGGAATCATTTATCTCTGCAATAAATGGGAGGCAGTCAAAAGAGAACTTGATTCAAGAATGGGAACCTTTTATCAAGTGTTTAGAATGCCCTCAAGATGGTACTATAAAACAAAATAAATACAAAGGACTGTAAGCACAAGGGAATTAGTGACAAGGATGAAAAACTGATGGAAGATGAATGGTGAGGAAAGTGGTGGGTTTTTTAAAATAGTAGTTTGCTTTAGATACATGTTATTCCATGCTATAGATTGGATATAGTGCTTTTATATGTGCCCAGAATTAATAAATGTTTTTTTTAAAGCAGCGAGGTAGGGAGGGTGATGTTCAACCATTTCTTCATCTTTTCCTTGAGAAGCGGTAATCGATGAATGTAAACCTGCCAGATAGCAGTTAATTGAATCCATCCGCTCATATAGTACCAACAATATTGTGAGCAGGATAGTAAGGCACAATCCTTCTCCCTGCATGTATTGCAGAAGATGAGTCTCCTGTTGACTTATGGGTGTGCCCCTTGCTTTTGGCTTAAAGTCACAGAAAATGCTAACGTGATTTCTTGTTGTTGATCTCGGAGCTATGATGCCCATCTGCTTGCCACCGAGTGATTCCTCTGTTGTTGGTCTGTTCTAGCATTCGGGAATTAATAGCTCCGATGCGGAGGTGCTGACCCTGTATAATGTGACAGAGGCTGAAAGCGGGGAGTATGTTTGTAAGGTTTCCAATTATATTGGTGAGGCTAACCAGTCTGCGTGGCTCACCGTCACCAGACCCATGGCTGCAGGTAAACGGGAAGAACGCCACTTTGGGGGCTCTTGCTTGGACAGTCAGTCCTTTTAGTGGTGGAAAAAAACCAAACTCTGGTGGCTCTCCTGTTTCTGCTCTGTTTCTGGTGCCGTAAGCCATGGAAAAATCCTCAGAGGGGGCCGGTCAGCTCAGTTTTGTGCCCCAGTTCTTCTGTTCCTCCTCCTATAATAGTTCATTCTGCCTTTCTTTACCTTCATGCTGTATTAATTAAACTCCAATTGGAAAACTCCCCTAAATCTTCCTCCTGAAACATCAAGCTGAGGCCTGTTGCCAGGGTTGTCAACCAATCAAATAATTAAAATTTCTTCAATCATTTGATTTTGTTTGTTTTAAAAAATTGAATCTATTAAGTATGCTTGCATGATGCCAAAATCTCACTATTGGTTGCGTGTTTGTGACCTTAATGTGCAACCCAACCAGTTGAAAATTGGCCATTGCTGATAAGTTAATCTGCCAGTTAAATTTATTAAAACTTGCCAACCCTAATTGTTACACAGCTGATTTTGATTTGCTGCTCTTCCTTCAGAGAGAGTGGGAGGAAATGCAACAACTCTTGCTTTCCCCGTTCCAAGCAGGCCCCATTTAGAAATGGTGTGACCGTCTTTCCACTCCTCCTTGCATGTCAATTCTTTACTCAGATCTTCTTGCTCTTCTCTTCTTCTCCCATCCTGCCCATCTCTTCTTTACTTGTTCCCTTCCTGTGAAACTTAGCTGGCCCTCCTCCCTGAGGTCAGTTTTTCCATGTGGCCCATCACCAGCATGTTCAGATGGGCAGGGAAATTCAGTTTGGTGAAGGGTTGTTGTTTTTTTTAACATTGCCTCTTTAGGCCAGCCTGGATCAGAGGTTGTCCTAAGGCTCTTTGTAATAATAGATCTGCAGTGGTGTCTGTGCTCCTTTAGGAGGTCTCAGGGCATGTTATTTCCCCCTCCATCCTCCTCCTGCACCTTGGTTCTTAAAGGGTCTTACGTTTGCTGGTCCTATTTGCTTCCATTTTTCCCCTTTCTAGACTGCTGGTGTTAACACAACAGACAAAGAAATGGAAGTTCTTCACTTAAGGAATGTCTCGTTTGAGGATGCAGGGCAGTATACATGTTTGGCGGGTAATTCTATTGGGATCTCCCACCATTCTGCATGGTTGACGGTTCTGGAAGGTATATACTGTTTCTGTTTCTGTTCCTTTCTCTTTCTCCTTGCTGCCCTCTCCAGATCTGGTGATGCATATGCTGTGGTTTGCAAGAGCCCAGTCCTCTTCAAAGAAGGGAAGGGTGTCTCCACAAATATAAAGTTCCCTGCTAGGAAAGGAAACTCAGTTTGCAACAAAAATCTAATTGGCATTTGTGTAGTTGAAACATCCCTGATTATGCCAGACCTGATTCAAAGTAGGAAGCTTTTATAGTGAACAATATTTTCTGGTTGGTCACTACTCTTCCTCTGTCAGATTTGGACAGTCAGACTGCATACTCAGTGGCTCTTGTAAACCAAGGTATTTTGAATTTCTAACTCTTAATTGAGCCCATGTTTTTCAATAGGCAGGTTTCATTCTCTTAGGCAATGTCAGCCTTTTTCCTGGTTTTGTTTCTTTCTACATCCACCTAGAGGTCAGAGCTGGCTGCCACAAGCAAGTTGACACTATTTGTTTACTTATTTATACTCTGTTTTTCTTCCCATTTGGGACCCACAGAGGATTACAACATCATTCACTCCTCCTCCCTTTTATCCTTATAACAACAACTTTGTGGGGTAATTTAGGCTTAGAAGGAGAACTTCCATAGTACAATGGGGATTCGAACCTGGGTCTCCTAGATTCCAGTCAGACACTCTGACCACTATACCACACTGACTCTCTGATTCATAATGGGACTCTTCTGCACATAAGGAAATGTGGGCACTGATTTCTGGTCCCATCCTGCCCCATACTGAGAACAGAAAATAGGCTCTCAAAGATTCATTTGCTAGTTTTCTCATATGCTCCCAAATATGGCTTTGTTTCTCCATGGCCTTGCCCTGGAAAGGAATGGAACCTGCTATTGCCAAGTACAAAACTCCCCTATCACTTCTGCTTTATTTCTCTCTCTCTCAGATTATGCACTGCATGCTCTGAGGGCTCATTCTCAGCCCTGCTTGGTTGATGTTGAGTTTATATTTCAGCCATCAACCACTGCCCGACAAGAACTGATAAGATGTCAGAAAGTTTTTGAATTGTGTGTGCCAGTGGGTGTGAGTCTTGCACATACGTTGGAAAACTTTCAGTGTTGTCAGCTTCTTCTGTCCTTTGTTGAGCCTGTAGCTGTTCAGAGTCCTGCAATCTGAACAGAGTTAAGATGGTGCTAGTTTCTTTCTGGCCACATCGCCATCATTCACCCTGCAATCTCAGTCCTTTCTTGCTCCCTTTTCTTGGAGGGGCAGGGGTGGGGGAGGACAATAAGGTGGGGAAACATGGTTGGTTTGTTTTTTTCATTTTGACTACAGTATCCTCTCCAGACTCAAGAATAGCACGTTCACAAAATGTTTCTGGCCACAATGCCAGCTTTTTGACTGATTGTTTTCTATGCAAGCAATCGTAAAGCTGCTAGTATAACAAGCAGAGCCTTGGGGCAAGATGTTTGCCACCATTTTGATAAAACATGTGGCTCAGTATTTCTCTGCAAGGCTTACAAAAGACAATAGGACAAAGGATAGAAAAGGATAGGCTTTGAAGCATGTTTTTGTGGGCGTTGCCAATATGGTTCTAGATGGTCTTCAGCAATGTGGCCCCACCCTAGCATGGTTGTTCCAAAAAGAAGGGTGGGGAGTCATAGACAAATTGAAATTTGAATCATTTATAACTAAACACTCCTTTTCTGTACGTTCCCACACAGTTGCTGCTCTGCCTCAGTCTTTTGTAATCTTTTCCACAAAGCACATTGCTTTTCTGGTCTTTGCAGTTGCATCCACTCTAGATGATATCATGAACAGTTTCTGTTACTGCTTTGACATCTATTTCTTCTCTGTTAACGAGCATTTCTGTATAAAGTCCATACTGGTTCTCCCTCCAGCACCCTACTGTGTTAGGTTGAGATGTAACATGGTGAAATGTCTCAAGGACATAACGCAGTTACAATATAAAGGCTGGAAAGTTAGCAGGCTTGAGTTTTTCCCTAAATGCAGTTTTTGTTTTAATATGAAAAGTGAAATTCTGGGGCTTTGTTCTTGTTGTGAAATTTAGAACTTAGGATCTGGAATAAGCAGTGAAACTAGATGCTGGACCTGCAAAGCCAATAGGTAGGGGGTCCATTTAGACTGCAGAGATGGAAATTCAGGCTTGCATACAAAGAACAAGGAAACTTTCAAAGTAAATGGCCCTTTTCTCAGGTCTCCCTCTGTCTTATAAGCCAAAGGTACTTCCTCTGCTCAGCTTTGCTTTGGAGAAGCCATTCAGTCTACTTGTGCATGTTTTTATATATTTGGGGAAACATCCCAAATATACATCTGCTTTCCACAGGATCTGAGGGCAGATAATGCCTTTTAGCACAGAGGGAGAATGAGAGTTCCCCCATCTTACTTCTCTTAGGTGCAAAGCTGCTTTCCTCCCCCCCACCCTTGCTCTTTACCTCTCTATTGTTGTTAAGTTACTGCCCTTGGAAGCTGCTTTGGTGCACTAATGCCTTCCCCACACTGATCCAGATATTGATGACAAGCCTGCTATGATGACCTCCCCTCTGTACCTGGAGATCATAATTTACTGCACAGGGGGCTTCCTCATCTGCTGCATGATCGTAACCGTCATCCTATACAAGATGAAGAGCACCACAAAGAAGACAGACTTCAACAGCCAGCTGGCTGTGCACAAGCTGGCAAAGAGCATCCCACTGCGCAGACAGGTAACAGAAAGTAGATAGGGGGTTTGATTGCATGCTCTTAGCCCTCCCTCTGGAGAGCCCTTCCTCCATCATTTAGCCAGGTTTGCTGGATATAGCTTGGCAGCACTTTGTATGTTTTTTGTATGTGGAAAGGGAAAGGAAAGACATGCCTAGGGTGTTTTGGTGATGATGTCAGCATAGATTAGGTATGGGCAGACTCTGGTCTCTGACACTCCAGATTAGGCTACAGCAGCTTGTGTCACAGCAAAATGAATGCAGCCCCCCTCCATATTGGTGTGGATCTGGTGATGCAAAAGCAGAAATGAAAATGAATATAGCACAGTTCTGCTTTCACAAAGCAGTAGCACAACAGCTGCAACAACACATAGCACATTAATATACATGCATATGCAGCAGTTGAACATACAATAGATGATTCACAGGGTTTTGTTTAACTTACTTCATGCATTGACTTGCACATGCAGGAAACATAGTGGAAATACACTTGCTTTCAATCAAACAGCATGGAGTAATTTTAGCACTTCCCCTGGCACAAGGGCTGTTATACGCTTGGAAATCTACCATGGGATCCAATCCTGTAGCAGTCTCTGATGTCTCCCATTCTTGGTGCAGCTTTGAGACTGCATAAATAAGTGGACTGTCAAGCACCTGGCCTGGTTGGACAAGTTATACGCTTGGAGGCCTGTGTTAGAGACTGCAGGGCCCTGCTTTGCCTCCCAGGCACATGATGTGTCTCTGGAAGACTTGAAAGAAGAGAAGCAAATGGGAATTGAGTGTTCACATGAACTGTGGGAATGTTACAAGTTTGCTCTTGCCTATCTTTTTTCCCAACTATGCTGGGAATCACAGTACCAAGGAGGAGTAGGTGGAGGCGTTGGTTGCTGGTGGAAGGAAGAGGGGTAATCAAGGTGGGTGGGAAATGGAAGCAGTAACAGCTGGAACTTTTCACAGCCTGTGAGAGTAGGGGAAAGAAGTCAAAGCTGGCAGGGGTGTGGAGGACTTGGAAGTACAAATGGAGGGCTTCTGTGTAGCATCATGTTAAGGTTCAGGCAGCAGAAGCTTTGCCCATCCCTTGCATAGTGATTGTTCTTGTGGTTTTTGCCATAATGGTTTACATTAACATTTTGAATTAATGCTTTACTGTGCAGCACTGAAAACCAAGAAAAACTGAATTCTTCCACCTGCATAAGTAATTGTGAATTAAGCATTTTGCATAAATTGTCCTTTGCCCTGCTGCCCTCTGGAAACTCTGTCTAGGCCTGCCTCTAACAGGCATTAGCCATACATTTTCAAACCAAATCTCTGCAGCCATGGGGACTAAATAGTTCTCTTTCATTAAGTATGAAATTCTTAAGATGCCAAATGCAATGCCCAGTACCAAACTTCCATGGTACAGATCACAGAATAATGGCAGCTTTCTGCCATTAGTAGCGTTGGACAGTCCTCTTTCCTCCCTTCCAAAGCAAAACAAATCCTGGTCCTGGGCCCCTTGCCAAAGGTAACCCCACTGTTCCCTCCTTCCACTGCAGGTGTCAGCTGACTCGAGCTCCTCCATGAACTCTGGAGTGATGCTTGTGCGTCCCTCACGGCTTTCTTCCAGTGGGACCCCAATGCTGGCAGGTGTTTCTGAGTACGAGCTGCCGGAAGACCCTCGCTGGGAGCTTCCCAGAGACAGGTAACAACAAGACTTTGGGTATAGAAAAAGCCCAGCAGGAACTCATCTGCATATTAGGCCTCACCCTCTGACACCAAGCCAGCCAGAACTGCATTCCTGCTCAAAAAAAGCCCTGGGTAACAATCTCCTCCTTACCCTTGGCGTGTTTGACTGGGGCATTTTGAACAACTTACTGGTCTGTGGACCTGAGTGGCTGTAAGGGAAAGCTTTAAGTTCATTAACCTGGGACTCATCCCTTCATTTCACTGTGCCTGTTGGAACAAGCTAAGCATGTCCACGTATAAGAGAGGACCTGCGAGATGACTTTTCTGTGGACATGGCTAGTGAGCCCTCAGTTTGGTGAGGGGTCATAATTAGCTTATATATGCATAATGAGATGATAAAGCTTTTCCTGGAATGTACCGCTTTGGGGGTGATGTTGGTGATGTAGTCCATTTGAATGCTCCTCATGTCAAAAAGTCCCTGCACATAGACAAGAAGTTAGAAAGAAGGTTTGACTGAACCCTTCTCCCTGCAGTCTGGTTTTCTGTGCACAAAGAGGCTTGGAGAGGAATATTCAAGTTAAGTGATACAATCCTGGCCAAGTTCTAAGTTGTGGGATGTTTCTTATAGATACTACCTCTTTCTCCATGGTTTGATTAGAATCAGTTTCTGAAATAATCCATCACATCTGGTCTTAAACTTCTACTTGGTGCTTTAGGAAACAAATGTGCAACAAATAAAGTATTGAAATAAATCACCCCATTCCTGAAGGCAAACATTTTACTGTTATAGGGAGGCCAAACAAACAAACCCAAACCCACAGTCATTCCCCACCACTACTAAACACTGTGTCTTGAGGGAAGAATTCCTTCTCAGACCCAGATGATCAGATGCAGACTGGGGAAACCAGAATTATCTGCAAACATTCTCCAAGAGGAATAGTACAGGGATTTCTTTTAGGTGTGTACTTGGAATAATCAAGTAGAAACTGGAAAAAAGCTCTGAATTGCTGTATGTTGAATGTTGAAGCTTGGCTTGCCAGGTGGCAATAGTGACTTTGCACTGTTGCAAAGTTGGATGGTCACACTATAATCTCTTCACTCTAGGCTGATCCTGGGCAAGCCATTGGGAGAAGGCTGCTTTGGACAGGTTGTACTGGCTGAGGCAATAGGTCTGGACAAGGACAAGCCAAACCGTGTGACTAAAGTAGCTGTGAAGATGCTGAAGTGTGAGTAATGACTGGGTGGAGGAGGGGGTGTTTTCTTGTGACTTCTCCTGTTTCCTTCCTGATGTCCATCTCATTCCTGAATTTTCCAAGTGCTTTCACATCTATTATCCCAGTAATCATTACAAAAGCAGCATAAGGCAGGTCAAGGTATAGAAACTATAGGGACTGAGATCAAGGCTTACCTAGAGGGACCTAGTAAGTTTGTGGCTGAGGTGAAGATTTAACCTCACTCGTAAGCCTGCAGGACACTTGTTGTGTCCAGATGTTATAGAAAACAGAAGTGGTTATCCCACACCAAATGAAGCTCCTAAAAGGTGGAATGTGCCTCAAATAACTATTTTTTATTAAAGTAATGTATAAGATGACATTTTGTTTGCTGTGGTTTCCCCCCCTGCACGTAATTATTTCAACTCTAGCATTGTCTCTGTATTTTACTTTTGAAGGTTTCTTTCAAACTCTACACAAAGTTTAATAATTTATATGCACTTCTTATTACGATGAGGGAGACAACCAATACTCCCTCTAAGCTGTAAAGTCTTGTGAGCAAAAATTCTACTTCATGAGCTACTGGCATTAAAGGTGTGAGCTACTGCTTAAATTAGTTTGCTCTGGGGCTATTTTTCCTAAGCTAAGACAAAAATGTGTGAGCCAAGAGGCTAAAAACTGAGCTAGCTCACACTAATTCAGCTTAGAGGGAACATTGGTGACAACAGATGATAAATAAGGAAATGGAACAGAGTGTAGGGAGACTGCAGAAGGCGCTGCTAGTTGAGACCATTTTAAATATGCCCAGTGAGTTGGCACAGAGTGTGAAGTGTTGCAGTGTGGAGGTATGGGCTCAGTTACTTAAGATGCATTTTATTCTCAGTGAGGTCCCTGAACATTGCAGGATAGCTCTGTTAGTATTGCTTCCTGGTATTTGGTAGGTCAGGACACTGAGGGGTGAGACTGGCTTTCTGGACATTGGTGATGCTTTAGGGCTGTCAGCTGCAGAGCTGCTTGCATCCAGGAATCTTGGGGGGAGGGAGGACTGGTGCTGTAAGGCATCTTCCATTTGTAAAGTTAGAAAGAGAAGTATGTATCTCAGATGATGGCTTAATTTTGCAAGTATACTTTATCTTCATTCTCTCCCCCCCTTTCCCCCATGTGCCCCATCATACCACATAGAAATCATTGTCCTTGTCTCCTAAAAGACTTCTCTTACCCTTTGGCCCTCCCGAGTCTGTCCCATTCCCAGCAAGGATGCCAGCAGTACTGTCACAAATGATGACAACTTTGGTTTGTCTGCTACCTTCCAGTCTGCTGCAGAAATGCATTTGTACGAATTTGCTGGCCAAGAACTTCTCTAAAGGATGAGGTCACAGGGGAAATGCGCTCTGAAGCCTCAGCAGTCTTCGTTGCCAGTTCTCTTGTTCTGTGGCCGCCAACTGCTTTTCCTGCAGGGTTGCTCTGAGTGGGAATGAAAGGATGGAAAGCCAGAGCTACTACACCAGTCCCTCTGAAGTAGCCTGTCAATGAGTGTTGTAGCTATAAGTTCTGCTTTCTTCATATTACCTTCACCTCTAGGTTAGCACCTTCAAGGCCAGGCAGCAGAGGGGCCAGATTTGGCACAAGGTCTTCTAGTTACTCCCTGACCTGAAGAGCCCAGGCTAGCCTGATCTCCTCAGAAGCCAAGCAGGGTGAGCCCTGGTGAGTACTTGGATGGGAAACCACCAAGGAATGCCAGGGTTGTGATGTAGATGCAGGTAACAGACCTCTGAATGTCTCTTGCCTTGAAAACTCCACGGCGTTGCCAGAATCCAGCTGTGACTTGACAGCAGCAGCAGCAGCAGCAACTTCTACTGACTGAGGTGGATGGTACTCCTATCGTACCACTCCCCTGAATGACGGAGGGGGAGGAGGTTTTTATATCCCACTTTTCACTACCCGAAGGAGTCTCTGAGTGGCTTACAATCACTTTCTCTTCCTCTCCCCACAACAGGCACTCTTTGAGGTGGGCGGGGTAGAGAAAACAGCTCTGAGAGAACTGTGACAGGTCACCTAGCTGGCTTCATGCAGAGGATGGAGGGAAACAAACTCGGTTCTTCAGATTAGAGTCTGCCGCTCTTAACCTCTAAATGACACTGGGTCTTTATTTATTTATTAAAATATCTTTACCCCACCTTTTTCTTTGGCTCAAGTCTGACGCCTTCCTCCAATTTAAGGAGCCTTCTTCCAACCTGTGACTGTTCCATTGGCAGAAGAGCCACTTGAGTTGGAGGAAGCCTTCTTACGCTGGAGCAAGGCTGCTTGGAGGATGGTTGCATCTGATCTGTTAAGACCTATACATTTTTGTGTTTTTCAGCCGATGCCACTGAAAAGGATCTGTCTGACTTGATTTCTGAAATGGAGATGATGAAGATGATTGGCAAGCACAAGAATATCATCAACCTCCTTGGCGCTTGCACGCAGGATGGTAAGGGCTCAGCATCCCATGGAAAAGAATATGCTTCATAGGTTGACATCTCCAGTTAAATGATAGTGGGGCTATGAAACTTTTGAGAATTGCTGCCTGTTAGAGTAGACCATAGTGAGCTGAATGGACCAATGGTCAGACAGAAGACAGCTTCATATAATCATACTTGAGAATAGCCAAGAGGATCAGAGAACTGAGATGGATGTGCTCATCTCAAGGACATTTAAAAGAGCGCTATGGAGAAGGGGGGAAACAAAGAGATCAGTTCTCTGCAGAGAATGCACCAAACCAAAAGGCCCATGTTCTATAGAGTGAAAAATAGACTACACTTCAAAACAAAACTGGGCAACCAGGGCATAATGCTAAAGAGGGGAAATGTTCTATCCCTGCTCTAGCAGAAGCCCTCTTGTCTCTACCTGCTGTAGGTTGCTGCTCAAAATCCCTACCGGAAGTGACAACAGGACCCTTGTGTGGCTCAGTTTGATTTAAGATTGAATTCCTTTCTTTGCCTCAGGCCCACTCTATGTAATAGTGGAGTATGCATCCAAAGGGAACCTGAGGGAATACCTGCAGGCTCGGCGGCCCCCAGGCATGGAATACTGCTACAACCCTACCCATGTCCCAGAAGAGCAGCTGTCCTTCAAAGACCTGGTGTCCTGTGCATATCAAGTTGCCAGGGGCATGGAATATCTTGCATCCAAAAAGGTGAGCAAGCAACTGCAACAGAAAAGAATGGTGGAAGTCCAAATATACGGTCCTATAAGAATGTGGGGAAGGAAAGGTGGCACAGTGTGGCTTGATCTCATCAAATCTTAGAAGCTAAGCACAGTCAATACTTGGAAGGGAAACCACCAAGGAAGACTCTGCAGAGGAAGGCAATAGCAAACCACCTCTATTCTCATTTTCCATTAATGATCTTGCTGGAGACACCATAAGTTGATTGAAACTTGATGGCACATAACGTATGTAAGGAAGTGAGGAATTAACAAGAGGGCTGCTATCAAAACAGCACAAAGTACTTTGAAATGTATTCTGCAGTCATCCCTGTGAAAAGGGCAGGGTTGGTCTTACGGATATGTGGACAACTGCATTTTTGGATCTTAGGCATGCAGAAAGCCAGGGCCTCTGACTGTGTATGATTTACCTATGCCTGATTGAATGGGGGGTGGGGAGATGTTCTGTGCTGACTGGGAGTTTGAGGAAGTGCAGAAACTATACGATGTGGGTCATTTGGTATAGGATTCAACTTCCAAATAATCTCAGTGTTCATGTTTTAAAAATGCTGTGAAGATTTTCCCAGAACGTTTATGAACAACAAGATTTCCAGTACTGAAAGGAGGAGGGCATTTGTACAGTCAGCTCTTGACAGCAACAGAATAAGTTATGCATAGAGAAGTTGTGCACTTTTGCTCAGTTTGCATAGAATATGAAGCTGCACAATGCTGTGCACATTTTTGCTTTTTAGTGTTCTGAGCATGTAGATCCTTAACTCACCTCCAGGACAGTGCGAAGGCCTTCCTGGGCGGCTTCCTCTTTGGAGTTCCCTAAGAGTCTCTGTCTGCTCCTTAGTGCATCCACCGAGATCTGGCTGCCAGGAACGTACTGGTGACTGAAGACAGTGTGATGAAGATTGCCGATTTTGGCCTGGCTAGAGACATTCATCACATAGACTATTACAAAAAGACAACAAATGTGAGTGGCGCATGCTGGAGGGGAGGGTGATTTTTTTGCAGGACCATGAATGTCATGGAACAAAGTTGTGTTTGTTCTTTTGCACCATGTGACCACAGAAAAGGTGCATCATCTGGTGTGATGCTTGGAGCATCATATGTACATCACAAGTGTAATTAATTCATTAGCAGTGGATTGATTAATGAAAACTTGAATTGTGTAAGTTAATTTTGAGCTTCTGCTAATTGCAGAGGGAAGTCATTGAGTGACAAGCTCAGTATGTCATAGCCCAACTAGACATAATGTCTGTGAATGAATGGATATCCCATGGAGGCACATGCAGCCACCACCATCCCCTGTATCAGTTTCCAGATCTCTGCTGCCACCACCCACCTCCAAGCTGTTCACAGGTCTCCTGGGATCACATCCACTTTGATTCTCAGCTTCCAAGGGGAAGAAGATTCCATTTGGTCAGGAGATAGGACTTCAACACCCTGTAGATCTCTCAGCAATTAAAGTTAAGGAGGGGAGACCCAGAAATCTTTGGAGGAATAGTAGGGTACAGTTGTAATAAATGAATGACTAGTGGAAATAAATTATGGAAATTCTCACTTCCATTGTTAATGTGCACGTGGGACAGGGTGCAGAATTAATTATCCATCTATCCCACCTTTTCTGCAGAAAGAGCAACATATACCTTATAGGATTTCCAGTTTGTCTCCCTCCCAGGCAAACCACACCCAGACCTGCTTGGCTTTAGCATGGTTGTTGCATCATGTGCGTGTCTGCCAATCAACACGGTATAGTGGTTAGTGTTGGACTAGGATCTAGGATCTAGGAGACCCAGTTTCAGATCCTGCCTCTGCCATGGATGCTTGCTGGGTGACTTTGGGCCAGTTACACTCTCAGCCTACCCCACCTCACAGGGTTGCTGTTGTGTGGATAAAAATGGAGGAGAGGAGAGTTGCTTTGGAGAGAAAGGTGGGGTATAAATAAAGTAAAATACAATATACCTTCAGGCCACAGGTCATAGTACATACTGTCATGTATATGGTGGGTCTCTTGCTTGCAAGAGGCAAAAGCATGAAGCAAGCACAATAACAGAGGAGTCTATGGGGGTGTCCTTTTAGGTCTGTCTTTCTGAGATAGGTGTCCCTTTCCTGGCTTTAGGACATCATGATGTGCCACAGCCTTAGAGCAGATGGACTGCAGAAAGATGTCATGGTAAAGGGCTGAACTTGTCGTTACAAAAGAGATCCATGATCAGGATCTCCTAAGGGTTGGTTGGTTTTTACTAATTAGTTACACTGTAATTCTCAAAAGAAAGGGGGAGAGGGTTAATGCTGTCTTCCTGACATAAATCTCTCTCCCTCCAGCTTTAATTAGAGCAAGCAGATGATTTAAGCGATAAAGTTCCTAGAGTCTGTAGTTATTCTGTTCTGGGGGGGAAATTCTTGCATACCTTTACAGTGGGGATTGGTGTGCTTTATTTAGACATCACCCAAAACTATGGTTTGTTTAAACTAGCCATTGTTACTGTTACTATGATAATCCAAATACAGACCACTCCACTAATTGTGGTTAGTCAGACACGTTTTGCAAGCATACTATTCCTGAAACATTCCTAAATCCAGAGTGTGTGAGAACCCTGGCAGTGCAGCTTTTCTACTTTGCAGTGCCTGCCCCTGCTATTCTTTGTATTAGTGGCATCTCACTTGCACCCCCCTCTCTGCCATGGCCCTTGGATTAATGCCGTGCCCTTTTCCACTTTCTAGGGTCGCTTGCCGGTCAAGTGGATGGCCCCAGAGGCTTTGTTTGACAGGATATACACCCATCAAAGTGATGTGTGAGTATCTCTCTGGTTTGACAGCATATAAGAACCTGCCTTCTCCTGAGTCAGACTATATAATCTGTCTAGTTTATGGGGTGTGATTCTGAGTCAGGACTTTTTTTGAGCAGGAATGCACAGGAGCACAGTTTCGGCTGGCTTTGTGTCAGGGAGTGTAGCCTAATATGTAAATAAGTCCCTGCTGGTCTTTTTTTACAAAAGAAGCCCTGATCTGAGTGGAAGTGGTTTATTCAGTGTCTTGGACAAAGGTGTTTCCTAGCACTTTGTAAAACCTGAAAATGCCATTGATTGAACCTGGGACCTTCTGCATGCAAAGCGTATGCCCCACTCCTGGGCCATGAACTCCCACTAGCCATCTGCTCAGTCCTTGGAAGGTCTGTCTCTTGGGGTTGAGTTGTGGGAGGGGTAGGGAGGAGGGGACTGGAGGAAAAGTAAAGCCTCATGTCTCCCCCCATGTCTCATCAGATGGCATCTGCAGAGCTTTTGCGGCCACTGTATTTACAGCTGAGCTGTAAGATACCAACTGTTCTGGCAGCCCCACTATTTACATCTCATTATACTTATGACTCCCCCTTGGAGTATATTTTTTTGCTTATGGCCCTCCTTGTCTCATTTCAGCAGCATCCTTCCCAGGCCTTATTTGTGTGCAGCATGCAGCCTCTTTAAAGCCTCTCGGCATCCCCAATTAAGTCTGGCATGTTGGGTATTGTCCCCAAAGGTGAAATAAACCAGATGTGATTCATCCTCACTTAATGAAATGCTAATTACAATAAGCAGGCATGGTATTTTCAATCTATATTATCTGGCAACAAGGTTTATTTGTCTTGAGAATGCAGCTGCCGGTTGCCTGGCTGCCAATCAGAGTGCTTTCCCCAAAATTTTTTTAAAAGATTTTTAGTAAAAGGAACCTTCCTTTTCCCTTCTCTGACAAAAAAAATTAAGAAGGATTAAGCAAATGCATGGAGGAGCTGGTAATATCAATGGCTGTTGATCATAATAGTTGGGTGGAACCACCATACAGAGAGGCCGGAATCGTTCTGAGAATTAGAGGATGAGAAGGCAAACAGAGAAAGCCATATTCTTCTTGCTCTGTTTGCAGTCAAGTCAAGTTTGTTGTTTCAGCCAGCAACCAGCACACTTAATGCTTGCATCCTTGCATCTGATTGTCTACTGTTTGACACAGAATGCTGGGCTAGATGGACCTTTTGGGCTTCTCTTAGTTTCTTAAAAGAGAGGCTGCCATAGGACACACTGAGGTAGGAGGAGTATGCCACACACCTGTAGGTGCCTGTGTGGATGTGCCATAACTGGAGTCAGTGCTAGGCTTACCTGCCGGATGGAATCTGCAAGGGAGCTCAAGTTTGATGGGGGAGGTCTGCATGGATGTGTTATTGAGTGGGGAATGGAGTGAGAGAACTGCTTTAAAACTATGTGTTTGCTCCTGGGGCAGATGGTCCTTTGGTGTTCTGCTGTGGGAGATCTTCACACTAGGTGGATCACCATACCCTGGCGTGCCAGTGGAAGAGCTCTTCAAGCTGCTGAAAGAGGGGCATCGGATGGACAAGCCCAGCAATTGCACCAATGAACTGTGAGTGTGTTTGTCGCTTTGTGGGGAGAAGGGTCACATATTTGGCTTTCATATCAGTATCTAGGCCAGGGATGGCCAAACTGCAGCTCGGGAGCCACATGTGGTCTTTCACACATACCATGTGACTCTCAAAGCCCTCTCTTCCCCATCAGCCTGCTTGGAGAAAGCATTTATCTCTTTAAATCACTTCTCCAAGCCAGTCAGCAGCTTGAAGAATGTGTTTAAAGTTGCTTTTTTTCTACTTCTCCCCCCTCCCTTCCTTGCAGCTCTCAAACATCTGATGTTTATTCTATGTGGCTTATGTTAAGCAAGTTTGGCCACCCTTGGTCTAGGCATTGTTACTGGGGAATGGGCAGAACACTCAGAGGCCACATTTTCAGCCCCTGAAAGCCCACCCTGCTGCCAGTTATCTGCACTTTTCAAAAAAACAAAATGGCTGCTCCTGCAGCTTTCAGCCGTTTACTGGCTCACAAGCAATTGCCACTTTTACTTGGGTAGGGAGCGATTGTGAATGAAGTGCCCCCAATTCCTCGTTAAAAAAGTTTCCACAAACTATAATTATGCTGTGCTAAGACCCAGCTTTGTTTTAGCTCTGTGAAAGGCAGTTGCATCTCATTTTCAGTAGTAATGCTGGAGGTGTTACTTTCCTGTGTCTGCTTCAGCCATCTGCTATAACCATTTACCATTTTATAGCCATTTCTCTAATGGACATGTCCATGCTGGATCTGGCCTTCTCTTCTTCCCTTGCAGAGAGTGATAACAATATTGTACATGTTGTGTGGGACTGATGGAATGGTTATTTATCTGTAAGAACTGTATCCTGCTGCTTCTTCCGCCTGAGGCAGTACCCACAAATTACAATTATAGAGTGAACAATGGCTTCAGTAAAGCAAATTAAAAGTGCAGCAGCAAAAAACTACATTCAGTAAAGCAAATTAAAAGTGCAGCAGCAAAAAACTACATCCCCCTCCCCCCCAAAAAAATCAAGTTAAAACAACTTCATCCATCTTTGAAAACTACAGATCCCTATCTCCTGGATACTCCTGCCAATAAAATACATATTATCACTTCTTTTCATGACAGTCCAAGAGAAGAACAAACCTTCCACTTTGGAGACCATTTCACAGCCTGGGGGCTACAGCTGCAAAGGCCTTGTGAAGTCTTATCTAGATGCTTTCACTTCTTGAGGGCATCTGGTACAGGACCCTGATAGCCTTTATAACTGAGACAGGTTTTTGGTCTCTCCTGAAGATAGTTTCAAAGGGTAAACATATTGGACTGCAGTAGATCTGAGTCCAGTAGCACCTTAAAAGAACAACAAAATTTGGGGGTATAAGCTTTTGAGAGTCTTAATCTAGTGGGTCTGTCCTGTCCTGTTTTGCAAGATCTCTGGCAGATCTTTCCCTGCACCTGAGACCTTTCATGTAAAAGGCCGAAGACTGAATTTGGAAGCTTGTAGGTGGGATGTGAGGACTGTAACAATACTCTGACTGATTATTTTGGTCCAGGAGCTGCTCTGAATCAGCCTGTTTGTGAGATTTGGTCCACACACTCGCTCACGAGATGTCTTTTGCTGCCAAACTCAAGAGAGAGGAGAGCGCATGTTGAAAAGCCCCGGGAGCTCAGCAGCCCAGCATGGCATAACAGGACCCCTGCTGACTGGCAGATGCATGCTCTGGTGACTGGCAGGCGTTCAGCTTTATTTTCCCAGCCCCTGCTGAAAGCTGTGCGTGATAATAAACCAAGACTTCTTGTCCTTCTTATTTTTGTTTTTCTCAGCGGGAGTGTATCCCAAATTGACCCCCAGTAGACCGCTTCGTCAGGGGGCTAACTCAGCCTTTTGTCTTGACCGAGCCTCTGTCTCTTCCCACGTTCTCCTAGCCAGCCCAGCTAATGGCTGTTGTCGAATGAATCTCTCTTTGCCACCCTCCTCCACCCCAAGCTGCTAATGAGAAGGATTGATGCTTAGCTTTAAAAAATGGCTCATGGTGGTTCTGCGAGTATCCTGGATGTTGTAAAGCATTATGCAAGCAAAGTTAATGCATTTATTTTAGAGTGTTCCTATCTCAACAACTAAGCAAAGCTTTTCATGGCAGATCACAAGAGCAAGTCAATATAAAACCATACTTGAGACTGACTGAAACAAGAAACACAGTCTCCCGCAGGGTATAAACAGCAGCAAAATCTCTCTTCATCCTCTCCAAGTTACCACCTGGTGTCAGACAAATGGGAATGGGGAGGGAGTTCTACAAGGTGGGAGAAGTAGTGGGAACAGTTGGTTTAGCGGTTCCTGCATAAGTGGTTGCACGGAGCCTGATAAGAAGTGCCATCCTGCTGGTTCTACTGTCATCTAACTTTCTGTGTCCGACATCCCTCTGTGAAACTCACAAGAAGGGCTTGAAAGAAGTAGTGTTCCTTCCTAGATGGCCCCAACATTCGGTGATCAGGGATATCCTGCCAGTACAAACTCATTCATTTACTATCTAGCACAAGTGGACAACTGAAGATAAATATGAACAGTTTCCTCAGGGAAGGGCTTCTCAGCTGAGCTGGAGCCAGGCACAGTGGCAGGGGTGCCTGGCCTCTGATTGCCCTCCCTTTGGTGGAATACAGTGGCAGCTGTATTAACAGGAGGGAGGGGAGCTCTTAGCCACAGCTGGTTGCAGGCTTAGTTGGGGGCGAGGCAGAGAATGCCCAGCGTCTTCACTCCCTTCCTCTGCCCACCACCAGACACCCCCCCCCCTCATGCATACCTGTGTGTCCTTCCCATGCCTCCTTGCAAGCCCTCCTGCCATCAGTGATCACAACTGCCTGCATCCTTACACTCCTTTTTCTTGGCAACACTGAGCAGTGTTTGCAGCTGGGAGTGCTACTGGTGTGGTCTCCGAGAGTGCACTGTCTTGCTCTTCCCTGGCAGCAGTGAACAGAGTGTGCAGCTGGGAGTGTGGCTGGTGAAGCACTTGCAAGCAAGTGGTAGCAGAAGAGTGGGAAGGTGCATGGGAAGGTGGGCCAGCAGCAGTGTACCATAACCCTTGGGATCTGGGCAAGAAACCTGGCCACATTGTGCCTTTCTTGTGATGGCCTTTGGTTAACTCATAGTCTTGGTTAGAATTCATCTCATCCTTTTAAAAAGCCAAAGTGCCTCTTGTTATATCCAGGTTGTGTTTGGAGTCCTGGAGAACTCTGTTCTAAAACAAAAGGACAACAAAATCATATTTTACTGTTGACTTCCAATTCTATATATGTATTAGAATATTGGCAAAAAATAGTATATTGAAAAACTGGGCATATTTTGCAGGATTTTTGAATGAGGAGCTTGACATAGCTGGCAGCAAGCCTTACAATTTAGGGGGGGCTTCATGCTAAGTGAAGATGTGCCTTATAATCTCCTGTATTATGGAGCTCAGGATTTTGTTTATTTTTGTATTGGGGGGATCTTGCCTGGTCAGAAGTAAAGGGTCTGCAGGTGTTATGATTTGCTTAGATGCCGTCAAAAACTGGAGCTGCTCCACTAGTATGAAGATGGAAAGGCAGGTTTATGGAATAATGAGGATAGGGAGCAAATGCAGGGACAATGTGTTTAAAAATTTCACCCCAGTCCAGTCTGCCTGGACTTCCTCTGGTTTCTAAGCCTTTAATATAAATTTGTCTACATTCTCAATTTTTTTCTTTGTAACAGTCAGGAGTAGAAATTTGTTGCTTTAATTTTGTCTGGAATAGAAAAAAAATTCGGTCACTGTCCCACTTTCATTTCTGAGGCTCTAAAATCATCCAGCAATTAAAGTGTGTGTAGTGTTCTTGAAAAGGATGCGGTCCTTCACCCAAGTTCCATCCTTTTCTGAACTGCATAGTGCAGTCTGGCACTGAGAATTCTAGGCTGTGTCTAGTGTGGGGTTTGAACTTTCTTCTTGTCCTGGGCTCTTACTGCTTTTTGTTTATTGTCTGAACCACCATGCACTGATTCTTCATCTCTTCCTTTCAGGTACATGATGATGCGAGATTGCTGGCATGCTGTTCCTTCCCAGAGGCCCACCTTTAAGCAGCTGGTAGAAGATTTAGATAGGATTGTGGCCATGACCTCTAACCAGGTAACTGACTTCTTTTTGCAGTGACCAGATTCCCCTAAATTTAAACATGGTGTTTGTGTGTCATTCTGTTACTGTAGGTGGCCATTTTGTTTCTTGAAGCTGCTGATTAGATAATTGATTAAGAATCAGAGCTAGAATCTCTGCCTGTACAGCAAATGGGGGCCCTGTAACTATTTCCCACAGTGCCTGCTAGGGATTCTTTATGGCTTGGGGCCCTGAGATTGAGAACTCCCATTTACCATGCAGTTTCTAATGCCAATAGGCGTTTTGGTGCCTGTACTGTGTTAGGCCCACTTTTTGTTAGACGTGGAAAACTCCAGTTGAATCATCTCCCTGGAGCTTTGTTCCAGTTTGTGTCTATGGAGAACTTCTGATAACATGTCTCTTAGGGGACTTTGCTTGATTTTCTCTGTATCTGGGACAGGACACCCTTCAAACGAGCCTCACTTCCAGGGATCATGAATGTTTCATGGTAATTTCATTCCCTCTAGGAGTACCTGGATCTCTCCATGCCACTGGACCAGTATTCTCCCAGTTTTCCAGATACCCGCAGCTCAACCTGCTCTTCAGGAGAGGACTCTGTGTTTTCCCATGATCCCCTCCCAGATGAACCATGTCTCCCCAAACACCCACCTCAGCTTGCCAACGGCGGACTCAAAAGGCGCTGATCCCATAGCTTCCATGTGACACTTGCGAGCCCTCTGTGCATATGAGTGCAATGTGCGTGTGTTAATGAGTGATTGCACATGCCTGTGTGTGCGTGTATGCATGTATGCACTCCCCTTCCAGCAGGGCTGGTGGTGGAGGGCCACTTGGGAAGCCGTCAGTCAACTTTGGCTATTGTATTAATGAATTGTGAAGAATTCATTCTGAATCACCAAACATTTCATCATCTAATCATCTTCAAGCCATCTTTACTGCAGTCCCTTGACATCTGGGATAGGCATTTGCAGGAAATGTGTGCTTGAGTATTTCTCCATGGATTAAAGCTGATCCTCCCTCCCCCCACCCTTTTTGGCCAGTGGCACCTAAACAAAACAAAGAGACCCAGAGACTGATTTGTAGTTGGCACCTTGCTGTCACTTCTCTGAAAAGGACTCTGGGAAGAATTTACATTCCCTGGAGAAGAGGAGGTTTCCTTTCTTTTCTCCTTCTTTCTTGGAAACCCAAGGAACCAACTTTGGACAACTCAATAAGCTAACAGCAGAGCTGGGATCCAAAGTCCTTTTGCTGCACCATGACCTTCTGGATCCAGCTGGAAACAGGCAAGTGTTAATGCAGTCAAGGGCCATCACCAACGAACGAAGTGGCTGTTGGTAAGGGACGTTTCCAAACCAGGATCACTACCGACAGCTTCTTAATTCCACTTCTCTGAATTTTTACAAATTCAGGTACAGAATCCACACAGCACTGACATAAAGTGGCAGCCAAACAAAGCCAGTGCTATGATGACAAACAGCAACACAGATATTATGTACATAGCTGCAAAATGTATAAATATGAATATATATTTACATGTCTTTAAAAAAAAAAGGTTGTTACCAGAGATAATATCACTTTGGTAGTAAGTTACTAGTGGCTGGTAGGTATCAGTTGCTATATTAAAAAAATCATATATTTTGCTACTCTTGCTGGGGTTTTTTGTTTTTAAATTATGTTCTAAAACTTATTTCAATTTAGGTACTTCAATAAAAATTGCTGCTGCTTCAGTTTTATATGAGGTTATATTAAACAGTGATTTGATGCCTTTTGGAAGTACATTGTGAAATAAACATTATCTTCTTTCCTTGTCTCCCTCCTTAGCCATTCTCCCTTCCCGCCATCGTCACTGAGAGGCCCTGTGGAAACTTGGGACTTGGGGCCCAGATTGAAGGCATTCAGTTCACCATATTGGTGCATATCAGAAGTTAGGTTCAGAAGTTATACAGTTGGCCAGTAATGTCCTAAAAAGCTAAACCAGCCTGCCTGATGAGGAGATCCCTGCTTCCTAGCCTTACCAGTAGCCTTTCCGAAATCAGACTGTTCTTCTGAAGAGTGGGAAGCCATTTTGCCAGAGGCAGCTGGTCTTAGCCTGTCCTTAACGTGCTTTGGCAGCAGGGACCACAGCAAGACCTGCTCCAGCGGGCCAGGAAAGGATGAGGCACAGGAGTCTTGTGATTGGAGCTCCCGGCTCTCTCTTTAATGCAATTATCAGGCATGCAGGGACTGATTCTGATCAGGACTGCAGAAAGGGAGGGAACGTCAAGCGTCCTACCTCATCCCATTTTTTAAAAAACTGAAATGGCCTGAGAGAGCTGCTCTTTGCCCGTGGGGGAAACATAGCAGGTAAACAGTGGCTCCCTGGGGCTGTTTTAGGTCAGAAAAATATTTACTTATTTCCAAAAGCAGCCTACATAATTTTCCTCTCCTCCATTTTATCTTCACAACACCCCTTTAAGGTAGGTTAAGTTGAGAGAGAGTGTTTCCTTCTCAGTCATTTCTTTCTTAGGATGTGCACGGTACATCATTGGCTATGTCAGCCACACTCCTGGGTAATGGCAAGGAGAACTTGTGCCTTATGAAAGCCATGGCAACTCTCTTGACATTCAGCACTCCACTGGAGGAATAGGAGATGACAGGAAATCTACCATTCTGTCCTAGGGAGAATCTTGAGTTCTCTTTCATTTTTAAGAACAGCCATAGTTGAGCCATCGGCATATTTTTGTAACTTTTCCCAATTAGTATTTTAATCCTTCAACTTCTTTCGGCCTTCAAGCTCTTCCCCTTGTGTGTTAATCTACTCCCCCAGTGGTTCTGAACTGGAACTACAGAATTTGAGCCATGAGGTGGAACAAGACCTCTTTGCCACTGCTTTTGGAACTCCACCAGCAGTCATTATATTAATCTTCTCTGCAGAAGAATATCTGTTGGCTTAAAACACAAAATCCTAGGCCCTTTTCTCCCACCTCCTCAGGAGCCTCTTCCCAGTCACATCTAAAGAACAGAGTTCGCTTCGTGCACCTCAGTGGTATTGTGGAGGTTGGAGCCGTGCTGTTTGTACTCAAAAGCTTACTCTGCCTTTGTATAAAATCATATTATTGTATTTTAAACATCTTATGTAACAAATTTGGAATTATTGTAATTATTTTTTTAAAAGTTTAACTGAGAATCCAAGAACCCTCTTGACATTTGTACACTCTGGGTTTCCTCTGGCACAAATTCCTGTTGCCTGCTTTTGGTGTGCCTTTTTTCTTAAGCATACTGGTTTCCATAACTTAATGGGAAAGTGGATGAGAATAAACCATACAGGTTAGACAGACTGTCCATATTTTATTGTGAGGTCAAAATTGGTGTGGCCATTGGGCTTCTTCAAAAGCACAAGGCTCAATTCAGCTTCCATTGTGAACTGGAGTCATGCAGGATCTACTGCATAATCCCCAGTATGTTGTCTGCAGGCACCGTGGCACCTGCTGGTCCATTTCCTGGCACCTGCCAAATGTTTTTAGAAAGTGGGTGGTGTTTTCCCCAAAAAAGGCTTCTGGTTGGCCATTGGAGATATGATTGGTTGTGCAGACTAAAAACAATTGCTTTGGCAACAGCATAAGGACCTTCACTGTGTGGCTGAAGGTAAGCTATGTATAAGCAAGAAAATATTTTTCAACAATATGTTCATTTTAAAGGTGTCCTGTTAAGCATAGCTTCTTTATGAAATGTCGAAGGGTTACTGTTAGACGTATGCATAACCTCACTCCTTGACATTTTGTGATTGACTCCACCTTTTGCAGCAGCCATTTTGTAATGGTTCCCACTGCTCTGTGTCAAAATTCTAAAGGTGCCTTGAGTTGGAAAAGGCTGGAGACCCTGATCTACTTTGTTGCTGCTGTGAAATTGTAGCCCCATACACCACTGGCCAGAGCTGATTACTCCATGAGGGTAGGAGCCTGTGGGTCAGCAGAGCCCACAAAATTCTTCATAAATGAACAGATATTGCATACTCTTAATAGGTTTCCTGCCCCCAAGCAATATACCCATTTGTGCATGATGCCCTTCCAGAAAACACAAATTTTACATAACTGGAAGACTAAACCAGAGACTTAGTCCCAAAAACAATCCATGGGAGAGAATGTGCACAGCATATTACTCAAGAAATTGAGCCAACGCCCAGGATTCATCATATTTATTTCATTTGTATTTTTAAAGATTTATATCCCACACTCCTCAGAATCTGCTGTAAGCAGGAACAATAAAAAAATATAGTTTAACTTTTTAAAATACCAAACAGCAATAAAACTGATGTTCACCATAGAAGCAGGGAGAAAACCAGGCATGGGGGCCCTTAACTGACAAGCTGGACAGTGTGGGAGGAGGCAGTCCTTCAGCTACTCTGGTCCTAATCCATTTAGGGTCTTTTTTATTTTATCAAATTTATATCCCGCCATCCCCTAATAGGCTCAGGGTGGCTAACAACAATTAAAAAACACATAGAATATTAAAAAACAGAATATACAATAAAAATTCCATACATTCTCCAGCCATAAAAATCCAAGATGCACGTCTGATTATCTGTATTTGTCCAATGAGATTATCAGTGCTGTGTGGCATTAGCTACCTCCCCTTAACCATTGAAGGCAAGTTTAAATAGTTCGGTCTTACAGGCCCGGTGGAACTGTGACAGGTCCCACAGGGCCCTGATGTTTTCGGGAAGGGCGTTCCACAGAGTGGGGGCTACTGTCAAAAATGCGATGGCTCTAGTGGTGGACAATCAAACTTCTTTTAGTCCAGGGATCTTAAGAAGATTTTGGGACCCTGACGACAAGAACCAGCACTTTGCATTGTGACCATTAATGCACAGGCAGCCAATGCAGATTTTTCACCATGAGGGAAATAGGATTCCTGTATTACATCCCTGGCAGCAATCTGGGCACCTCATATTGAACCTGCAACCAACCACAAAAACAAGAAAATGTCCCAAAATAATCATAGTACATAAAGCATTCTTCTTTGGTCTTGTGTTCTGTGACTGATAATGGATGTGTTTTGTGTGCTATTGTTCTTTTGGAATATTGCATATTTATTAAATGATACTTTTTTGTTTCTATCTTACTGGTTTCTATATAGCAGTTTTGCTCCCCCTCCCCCCCCCCAAAAAAAATCCCCACAAACTCCTAAAACTCTGTGGTTTTTAGTCTTCAAAGGCAGCCCATGTAAGGTGCTTCACAGTAGTTTAGTCTAGATGTGATCACCAGGACCAAATCAAAGGTTTTGAGGAATCGCAATTGCTGACATATAAAAATGGTCTACTAGAGAAGACCTAAGCCTCCAACCGTATGCTATGATCCAGCTGTTTGCCCAAGCTCCAAACTTGTTCTTTTAGGGCAACTTTTTTGTCTTGACTGAAATTCAGTTCAGTGACCCTTCTTCTCCAAGCATTTGTTCAGGACATCTGTACATCCATGCAACCTATTAAGACCAAAGAGTGTCATCCCTATATTGATGACACCTCACTCCAAATCCCTGGACATCCTCTCCCACCTGTTCTATGTAAATTGCATGGGGAAGAAGATCTATCTTTGCACAGTTCCATTGCATAGATGTCATGGGACTGAGTAGAAGTTGCCTAGCAACACTTTCTGAAAGTGGCTAGCCAAAAAGAAGCAGAGCCAGCAATGTTGGGGCTGACCCAACCCATCCAGCCACTCCAGAAAGAAACCATGGGTGATAGTATCGAAAGCCACCAGGAGGTCCCAAATAATGAAGGAATGCACTCTCCCAGCAAAGAGCATCAAAGTGACCAAGGTAGGTTCAATCCCAACTCCAAACCTAAATCCAGATTGAAATCTAGATAATAGTCCACCTGAAATTGTATGTCTGCCACATGCATGCTCAAGCATTTTGCCCAGAAAGGATTATTGGCCACTGAGTGGTAGTTTTTAAAATCATCTGGATCTAAGGAAAACTTCAAGAGGAGTCTCATGACTGCTTCGGCAGCTGTCACTACCCACTCTCTCATAGATTTTATAACTGCCTGGACCAACTTGAATAGCCCGACCCAGTTTAAAGGGCAAGTTTAGATGTAGTCAACTGCACACTTTGAAGCAGCTTTATAAGCACATAACTCATGAACCCTAAACATCACACATATATGTTCCATGCACTCTTACAGGACATAAAAGACACACTTTCCTAGGACAAAACCTAAGGACAATACAGGCAACAGGTCACCCACTGAAAAGAAATCCAGAGCCTGCTCATACTGCAAGATGTTCTGCTGCTGCCAGTTTCTATCCACCTGTCCTATATATCCAGAAACCTTGGCAACAGATGAGCAGACACCCTGAAACAGCCAGTACTCAGAGAACATAAGTGAAAAATGCTGCTGTACTGGAAACAATTGGTGGCTGTGGAGCTGCAGCAAGAGCTGACCTATCTCTAGCACAGTTTATTTTATTCATACCCACAACATTCAGATCTTGCTCTTGAGGCAGATTCCATTAAAGCAGCCATTTAAAAAAACAAATGTACGATTTTAAAAAATCTTAAAACCCAATTGGCCCATGTTTATTTTAAAAGCCATCTAAAATCTTACTGGAACGTAAATCAACAAGTAGGTTAGAAAGAGCAAACAGTTAAACAGTAACAAAAGGAACAATATTAAATGGGGGGTGGGGGGCACCCCAAACAACCCAAACAAACTGCTGGAGGCTGATGGAACTGAGGTGAGGTCACAATGTAGCTTTTAGATTTCTGTGATAATTCTATAGTTAATATTAATTTTAAGGTTTTAGGTTTTTAAATGCTTGATTTTAAATGTAACTAATTTATTCCGATTTTATTGTTTTGTTGTCTGTTGTAAGCCGCCCTGAGCCACTCGTGGGAAGGGCGGGATATAAATCCCGGAATGAATGAATGAATGAATGAATAAATAAATAAATAAATAAATGGTAAGAGGGAGGGGCTGATCAGTGGTAGCAAGCCACAGACTATGTCATTCACTGAAAGAGCAATGTGGGAGAACTGGATCTCTTAAGTTCTGCACACATGGAGTTCTGGGCTTCCCTGTGGTCTCCCATCCAAGTAAGTTTTCAAGATCACATGAGGTCAGGATATAGTGTACTGCCTTTTCTTGCTCAGAATATGCTCCTGAATAAAATGGGACTTACTTCTGAGTAGACCTGTTTAAGATTGCTCTCTTAGTTTTGCAGTTTCTTGTACAAGGACAAAACAACTGAGTCAGAGATGAGTAGAAGCTTATAAACCGGTGTGGAGCGAAAGCTATAGGTTGGTGCATTCCTGACATTTCCCTCAAAGTGAAACCTAGTTCACTCATGTTGGTAACGGCTGAAGTGATGTGTGATTGGAGGCATCAGGACTTTGATAATGTCATTGTTTAACTTCAAGCCCAGTACCATTTCTAATGGCATCAGTCCACACATAACACATGTGAACCAATTCTAAGCAAACGTGTTTTTTTTGTAGAAAAAGCTGTGTTTGCCCATGTGTTACTCACAGATCCCATGACTATTTAAAGTTGTGTGACTGTACTCTTTTGGAAGATGCAGCACTTCATTGACTTCTGAACCTTAAACACAATGTCAAAATAGATATTTAATATGAGTGTCTGTGTGGTACTATTAGCGTAAGTTATCCCTTGGACAATTGTAATGTGTGAATTAGCTGTAGCTTCAATAGAATTGGAGCAAACTGGAAGTGTCACTTCTGAATGCCAACTTGAGAGGTTCTGATTATGCTTCCAGAATTGGAAATGCTGAAGTGAAATTAAATATGTTTTACTGCCAAAGGACAACTGCTTTTAAACAGATATGAGATTCCAAGTATTACGCTAATGGCTTGTTGGTCATGAAGATTATGTTTTCGTATAAAAAGTGTTGTGCTGAAAAAGTGTTGTGTTGATGTATCTCAGAAGCCTCTTTTGAAAATGTCATACTTAGAAAAATCCAGGCACTTAAGAATGGGAAAATATAATGGAGCATTCTTGGAGTAAAGGTAGTCCCCCTGTGCAATCACTGAGTCATTACTTGACCCATGGGGTGACATCACATTGCAACGTTTTCCTGGCAGACTTTTTGTTATGAGGTGATTTGCCATTGCCTTCCCCAGTCATCTATGCCTTACCCTCAGCAAGCAAGGTACCCGTTTTACCGACCTCAGAAGGACAGAAGGCTGAGTCAACCTTGAGCCAGATACCTGACCCAGCTTCTGCCAAGATTGATCTCAGGTTGTGAGAAGAGTTTGGGCTGCAGTACTGCAGCTTACCACTCTGTGCCTTGGGGCTCCTTTAAACTCCTGCAAATTTGTTGAAAGTTTTTTTGAGGAGGAGAAGAGTATCAAAGCACTTTACTTGACACCACATAGGCTGAGAAAGGACATTTAATTCCTCAGTAGAGCCAGTTTGGTGTAGTGGTTAAGTGTGCGGACTCTTATCTGGGAGAACCGGGTTTGATTCCCCACTCCTCCACTTGCACCTGCTGGAATGGCCTTGGGTCAGCCATAGCTCTGGTAGAAGTTGTCCTTGAAAGGGCAGCTGCTGTGAGAGCCCTCTCCAGCCCCACCCACCTCACAGGGTGTTTGTTGTGGGGGAAGAAGGTAAAGGAGATTGTGAGCCGCTCTGAGACTCTTCGGAGTGGAGGGCGGGATATAAATCCAATATCTTCTTCTTCTTCTTCTTCTTCTTATTATTATTATTATTATTATTATTATTACTGTGGTGACAGACAATGCAATCCTAAACAGGGTTACATCCTCCTAAATCTCTTGAAGTCAATGGGCTTAAAAAGATGTTAACTCTGTTTAGGACTGCACTGAGAGATCACCGAAGACACATCGGCAGAATATCCCAGTGGTATCTCCTAATGGTGGCAAAAGTAGAGCCACCATCAAATAATTCATCTGCTGTCCACAAAGTGAACCCCCAAAATCCACCAAGTGAAGCAGGTTGCCTTACCTGGCCTAGGGAAAGGGCTGGCCTCCTTGGTAATACAGCAGATGTCCATGCTTACATTTTTTCCCAGCGTAATCTGGAAATTCTTGGCAGAATTCATTTCCATGTTACAGCTGTTCTCTGACTGGGGTTCTGCTGTTACACCAGAGCAGGGCTCAACCCCTTAACAACTGTGGTAGCTTTGCAATGTGCTCTCACAAATGCTTCCTGTTCGTTCTCTTCCAGTCTGACTCCCTCATGGCTGCTCTCCCATGAGAAATAGGAAGAGTTCTGCATCTCTTCCGGCTCTGTAACTTGCTTGTACGTGAGTCTCTGTTCCTTGCCTTGGTGTAAATTATTTGTCAGGGCCAACACCATCTGTATTGTGCTTCTGGGATGCAGCAAATTTAAAAATATGTGCACCCCCCCCCCCCTTACAGCTCTGTAGGGAGAACAGAGTCCTGTTCTGCTTCCTTTAGCCAGAGCCCCTGACCCTGTCGTTGTTTCAGAAAATGCAGAAATTAGCCATGGGCTATGATGGCCAGATGTTTTGGCAATGCCTTGTGTGTTGCTTTTCTCTCATGAAATAGCTTCATCCTGAGGACAGCTGGGCTCTAGTTACATCCTGAAATGTGACCAATTGAGCGTGGAACTTTAACTGCATCCCTGCTGGACCAGAAGGCAAATACCTCCCAGGGAAGAGGGCCGTGCATTTGCATCCCTAGGGCATGGAACTGGCTCGGCTCATTGAGGCCTCAGCTGGCTGCTCCAGTCAAACTTCATTCGTCTTGTGATTTTTGTCATATGGGTTGTTTTGTGTCTCTCACTATTCTACAAACAGATGGCTTTCTCCTTCAGCCTGGCCAGGACAGGCTGTGGCTTTCCTGCTGCCACCCACAAACCTGGAAGCTGAATCTTTCACTCCAGGCCCAGTTCCAAAAAAGTGTGGTTCTGTTGTAATCAACCTTCAGTGACTCCCCCTCCCAAAAATGTTCCCTAGCCTGGAGATGAGTTGAGATAAAGAAAGCAGACTTCCATACACAGGATGGTGAGTTTAAAGCAAAAAGATTGACACCAATAAACTCTCAGAGCAAGGGCTGTGACTCAATGGTAAATTATTTGGTGTGCCTGCAAAAAAAGATCCCAAGTTCAACACTTGGCATATCCAATTGAAAAATTGCTGCTCAGGAGCCACATGTGGCTCATACATATTGTGTGACTCTTGAAGCCCCCACCACCTCATCAGCTGGCTTGAAGAAGGCATTTCTCTCTTTAAATAACTTCTCTATACCAAGCCTACCAGCAGCGTGGAGAATGCATTTAACGTTGCTTTCTTTCCACCTCTCCCTCCTCATCTATTTGCCTCCCTCCCTCTCTCCTTGCAGCTCTCAAGCATCCAATGTTTATGTGGTTCTTATGTTAAAGCAGGTTTGGCCACCCCTGCTATAGGACTCTGAAAGTCCAACCTGGTCCGACTTCAAATCTGACTTCACTGATCTTCACTATGTTTACGTGTCCACATGCATTCTGTTCTTTCTTCTCAGTCATAATGGCTGGTAACTTGCTTTTTATTTAAAGTGAAAAGTGAGATCTTTGGGATGCTGAAAGCTGAGACCTACATCACATTCCCCACTCTTCTGTGCTTCCACAAAATACACTCGCCTGGAGTCGAGTGGTTAACTATAACTCCACGTACACTAAGGTTTCTGCATCTGTAAACTGCAAAACATAATAGCAGAGAGAGACATCACACATACTTGAGTCAAGGCCCCAAAGAGACATGGTGGAGTATATTCTTGGCTGGCTGCCCTGGGCAAGTGAATGCTGGCCTAAGCCCTGCAAGGTTTAATACAAAAATACAATTTGTGTTGTCTTTGTAAGGACATTTCTAACAAAATAAGATTTTCCACTCACTTTCCCCCTAGATTTTTAAAACTGTTGCTGTGTTAGCCGACTTCCCGGCATCCCTCTTAATTCTCAGCTCTGTATTGGCAAACAGACAACATTTACGCTCCTAAATTAAGCCATGCTGTTCCGAGAAAGGTGGTGGTGGGGAAAATCTATGCAAACCTTCGTCCTCTCTGGGGGATGCCTGTCAGAGGCAGAGACTCTGTTGACATAAACATATCCCTGCTGCTCTATGTTCATTCCTCCTTTTTTGCCACCATTTACCAAGAGAGCTGTTAAATATGCTAATATTGGATTCCCATCACATAATTGCCGTTCTCAGATATAAAATGTATGCCAGCTTGCTAAGAGAGGGTGATAAATCTTTCAGGTGAAAGTGCCAGAGTCCTTTCTTATCAGTTTTCCTCATTATTCTGAACAGGTAAACCTCTGGGGGTGAAAAGCAACCCTGTCCTGGTAATCAAGAGAAAAATGCTAACATGCAGTTCAACCTGATGCAGAATACTCTGAAATATGGGGGCATTTGATAAGAAGCAAAGGAAGAAGATGGGGCAATTCTGAAATGTAGGGTGTATTTGTTTGTTAAGCATTCCCATCATTTCCATAGTGCATAGAACCAGTGTGGTGTAGTCATGGCTTTTTTTCTAAAGCACTTGGTGTAATCATTAAGAGCAGCAGACTCTAATCTGGAAAACTGGGTTTGGTTTCCTCTCCTCCACATGAAGCCTGCTGGATGACCTTGGGTCTGTAACAGTTCTCAGAACTCTCTCAGTCCCACCTACCTCGCAAGGTGTCTGTTGTGAGGTCAGGAAGGGAAGGAGAGTGTAAACCACTTTAAGACTCCTTAGGGTTGGAGGGAAATAAGGTAAAGGTAGTCCCCTGTGCAAGCACCAGGTCGCTCCCAACCATGGAGTGACGTCACATCAGGATGTTTTCTTGGCAGACTTTTTGTTATGGGGTGGTTTGCCATTGCCTTCCCCAGTCATCTGCAGTACACTTTACCCCCCAGCAAGCTGGGTACTCATTTTACCAACCTCAGAAGGATGGAAGGCTGAGTCAGCTATAAAATCCAGCTCTTCTATAATTGTTCAGAGAGCCTTGTGTTAGGGAACCTGCAAAATTTGCAGCAAACGTGTTCAGCAATCAAATGTACTGCCTTCAGCTGTGGAAGAATTTGACATGAGTCTATTACTAGGTCTTTTCAGTTTGGCATCAAACAATTTGAACAGCAACCAAACTGATTTGTATTGGGTTGCTCCAAAAGCATTCAGGCATGAAAATGCCACTTCTCCAAACAAATAGGCAGCCATTCCCATTTCTACGGAGTACCTAGATGAACAGTAGGATTTGTTTAAAACATGGCATTTATTTAGGACTTACTATATAATATTTTTAAAACTGTCTGTTGAAATAACTGCTTCCCAGCAGTGAAGCAAGGTAACATGCAAGAGGTAGAGTAGAACTTTGGGCTGTCTGAGAATGTGCACATGCAAAAAGCTGATTGAGCTGCACTGCACTGTTAGGAGAGAATATATCAAAGTAACCTGCTGAACAGCCACAAACTAGTTGACAAACAGATGACCAGGGAAGGAGAGGGGAAAAGCTACTCAGTGGTAGAGCAGCTGCCTGGCATGCAAAAGATCCCAGGCTCAATCACCAGCACCTCCAGTTACGGAAACTGGCAGCAGGTGATGTGAAAGATCTCTGCTTGAGACCCTGGAGAGCCGCTGCCAGTTTGTGTAGAAAATACTGACCTTGGTAGACCAGGGATCTGATTCAGCATGAGCAGCTTCATGTTCTTGTGACTAATTATCTGAAAAACTGGCTGCCTGATTATGGCTGGTGAACAAGACCTGACCTGAACTAATTTGATGCTGGAAAATCTCCTATAACTGATTACCGTTTTTTGAGATATACCAGTATTAATACTGTATATTGCAGGGAAGTAGGGTTGAGACAAAGTTCCTTATGACTTACTGAGTTCACGATGGAGGAGATTTGAATGTTAGATTTCCTGGATCATAGCTCATTCTCTTAAACAATACCAGCCAGCTCACATGTGTACCTTTCAAGGTCAATTCACATGTTACCATTATAATGAGGGACTTTGTGTCTTTGAATCCTATTCAAAGATTTGATCATATATTTGTTTGCTGGGAAGTAAGTCCCACTTGATCAAGTGCATTGATCCATTTAGTTCAGCATCCTGTGTCTTACTGACCAGGTGTCCCAGATGTGAATTGTTTGCATGCTTTTTGCCTTCAGGATTGCTGGATAAAGGAAAAACCTTTAATCCTGTCAAAGATTGAAAAATTGTGTAGAGAAAGCATATGCTATTTAATTTTCTTTGTCCTGAAAATTTATCACCTTAGCTGCAGTGAAGGCGTCATAAAAAGTCATATTGCACAACCACAAAAGACAGATGTTATCCTTGTTCTGCAACTATGCTATAGCAGGCAAGTACAGAGGTTGGGGGGAGCTATGTAGTAACCTAGTGGGGGAGTATGCAACTGGTAATGTGTTCTCTTTTTTTAGCTTGCAAGCTGGTTAAAATAGCCAAGGGTGAGCTGTAGAGCAGCCAGGCTGGGCTCAGCAAGAAAGTAGAAAAACCAAGCCAAATCACATGCCTGTAAGAGCAACCAGCAGACAGAGATCAGAACTGTGGGGGAGAGGATCCAAACAGATAGGATGAACATTGATGCCAGAAAACAGACCCCACAAAAACAATGCTCACTAGGTCCAAATGCCAAGGAGCTGGCAGAGAATGCTGTCCTGTTTGGGCAGAGGATCATCCACCTCTTTTTCGGCAGGCTGTTAACCCTTCCCTGAATATCTCTGAAGCTTGCAAGGAGATTTCAAGAGGGCAAAGCCATCTTATTACTTCAAGCTTCACTGACTCTTTCTGAGTGAAGGCACAAACCAAATAGTGTTATCAGAAATCATATGATAGACACTAATCAAGAGACGTGTGGCTCATGCCATATGAGTGATGGTTAGGAAGAGGACAAAAGTCCTCATGAACAACAATTAGAAACTTTAGGGCAGTAAATTATTCTCTGACCTTTTCAGAGAGGTCTTGCAGCCCATGCACATCTGAGCATCACGATGTTTTCATGGCAGACTTTTTAATGGGGTGGTTTGCTATTGCCTTCCCCAGTCATCTACACTTTACCCCCAGCAAGCTGGGTACTCATTTTACTGACCTCGGAAGGATGGAAGGCTGAGTCAACCTTGAGCCGGCTACTTGAACCCAGCTTCTGCTGGGATCGAACTCAGGTCCTGAGCAGAGCTTGGACTGCAATACTGCAGCTTACCACTCTGTGTCATGGGGCTCTTGATGCTGTTGCAGCCTCCTGGTAAGCACAAAGCACAGGCTCCAAAACACTCAGTCAATGTCCACTGTGCATACAGATGAGCGCAACTGAGTACAGGTAAAGCGATATGTTGAAGTAGCCTTTTCATTGCACTGGCTTGCAACTATGGCTGTGTGCAAACATTGGAGAAAGGCCATTAGCTGTCCCTAATGGTTGGCTTTCGTGAACTGGAAAGGCTGCCTTTCCCAGAGCAGCATGCACTCCCATCCCAGAGGAGTGCTTACCACTAACAAGCTGACAAGGTTGGCATGATCAAAGAGCAACAGTGTCTATTGTACTTTGAGAATAATACAACAGTAGACACTTCTGTGTCTAACTTGCTGTTCTGAAGTTAATGGGATTGGATTAATGGGATTGGATCCTATCCCATCCCATCCCACCACTCCACTGAACAGAATGGGAAGCCTTCCTCAGGCCTAAGGTGCTTGAGCAGATCCCGTGGAACAGACATTCAAGGCTTCTTTGGCTGCAGAAGAAAGGCTTCAAGTTTTGCTCAATGGAGTGGTAACTTAAGGTGCAGGTGCAAGCTGCAAGCTGCCATCTTATCGTTGCCTCTTGCTGCCATGGGTCTAAAATTTCTCTTTTCATTTTGAGAGCGAGAGGTGGAATCTGGCTATCTACCCCATCCCTTCTCCATATAGGTCCACCATTAAATCTAATTGCACACTAGGAAATTTCAGCAGGGCAGTATCTCCAGGTGAACATCTGACAGCCCTAAAACGGGGGGGGGGGGGAGAGAGAGGGAGGGAGAGGCCACTTGGCTGACGGGCTAGCTCTGGCTCATTTGGAAGCCGTTAGAGGAAGAATTGGGTATGGTTAGTAGCTGAGTTAAGTGAGAAATATATTAAATTGTGTGGCTATGGAATAATATTTGTGCGAAAATAATAGTGAGTAAATGTGTTATATTATTTTTAAGATTCGGTTGGTCTGAAGCAATAAAATAAAGTGTATGTATCTGAAGAAGTGTGCATGTACATGAAAGCTTATACCCAGAATTAAACTTTGTTGGTTTTAAAGGTGCCACTGGAGTCAAACATTGTGTTATTTAAGGTTTCGGAAACTGTTCCTTTTAGCACACCTGTTGCCTCCATTTTCATTACTAATTTGATCTTGCTGTGAAACAGCCAGTTTTTTCCCCTGTCAGTTGTTATTCTTGTGAAAGGTGAGGACATTCAGCAGATAAAGCTTTGCCAGTGTGGTGATGGGAAAAGTTTTACCTGTGGAATTTCTTCTTATTAAACAACTTTAAAGCATAGAAAACTTGGAGGAAGGGAAATCAGCTCTATGCTGCCTGTGGTGTTTCAGGTATTTGACATTTTAGTGAGGCTGTGGAAAGGGAACGAGATGGCAGTTGACAAGGTCTGCTTACAAAGGTGGAGCTGAACATGAAGAGAAATGCTCCAGACGTCGGCCTAAGCAGTGTCGGCTATGAGGCTTGTCAGCAACCGTGACAGGAAGGGTGGCCTGGCGGTCTGCCCAGCCTGTCACTCAACATCCTGCTTCCCCTGTTCCCTGACAGAGAGGACAGAAACATCTTTAAATGTACAATCCTGGCATTTTTATAGTTTGCAAAAGGCCAAGCTATGGTCAAGAGCTGTGCTGAGAGGGAGCTAATGGCATCAAGCTTCCATTCCCGAGGCATGTGTTTATGTCGTATATGTTCATAATACACTGCTAGTTCTAAAAACAAAGGAGAAGGAGCAGGTTAGAGTGTCAAGCTGCCAGCACCACCTGGAATATTTTGGAAAGCACTTCCATTTATAAAGCCATGCTGCAAGCTGTTAGTGGGAAACTGGCAACACAGATTAACTCCAGGAATTATCCTAATGAGATATACTTTCTCACTTCCAGACACCTGAAAGAAATAAAAGAGAAGAAAATGATAAGGGCATGTCCTTAGAGTGTAGCAGCTGAGTATGGGCTAGGAAGTTCATGTACAAATAATAAATGCTATAGAGTGGTTACTCTGTTGGCCTCGGTAGGATCTGGGAAACCCAGGTCTGAATCCCACCCTGCTGTGGAAGCTTGCTGGGTGATCTTGGGCCAGTTATACACTCTCAGATTAACCTTTCTTATAAGGCCGCTAGCCAGATCTCCCCAGGACCCTAGGTTGCCAGCTGCCATTCATAGAGCAGTGGAAGAAAAATGGAGAAGAGGAATATATTAAACACTCCAACACTGGGACATGATGCGACTTCTTCTGGTGTACCCACTCACAAACTGACAAGGCTGATGGGATCAAAGAGTAATGGTGTCTATTGTAGTTTGAGAATAACACAATGGAGGATTCTTCCACTGAGCAATGTTGGAAGCCTTCCGTCAGGCTACAGAGCTAGAGTGATTCCAGTGGACAAGCCACTCAAGTTGGAGAAGTGTTCCTTTGGATGGAGGTTGGCTTCAAGCTTTGCTCAAGGTTCCCAGTACCTTATTAATTCCTTACTTGTGACTTATTAATAAATTGAAGAACACATATTTTTTGGGGGGGGGAGCCAAGCGGCCCCGTGGTGCAGAGTGGTAAATCAGCAGTACTGCAGTACTGTGGTCTGAAGTCTCTGCTCACGACTTGAGTTCAATTCCGGCGGAAGCTGGATTCAGATAGCCGGCCCAAGGTTGACTCAGCCTTCCATCCTTCCAAGGTCAGTAAAATGAGTACCCAGCTTGCTGGGGGGAAAGTGTAAAAGACTGGGGAAGTAAAAAGCCACCCCATAAAAAGTCTGTCGTGAAAACGCTATGAAAGCAATGTCACCCCAGATTCGGAAACGACTGGTGCTTGCACAGGGGACCTTTCCTTTCTTAGGGTTGCCAGGTCCCTTCTTCATCATGGTGGGGGAGATTTGGGGAGCATTGTGTGCAATATCTCCAATGTGATGATGTCACCTGGAAATGATGTCATCACAGCAATGACATTGGAGGTAATGCTCTGGTTTTGGGGCAAAACTCTATAGCAGGGGTGTCAAACATGCGGCCTGGGGGCCAAATCACCCCCCCCCCCCAAGGGCTCCTATCAGGCCCACAAACAACTGGCTGTGGTCTGCTTCCTTCTCCCTCTCTCTTGCTTCCTTCTGTATCTGTTTGCTTTGCATCTCAGTCACACAGCAGAGCTACTGAGCCAAGAGAGTACAGAGCTACTCTCTTCCTTCAATTGGCTGAGGCGACTCCCCCTCCTGGTCCCCTGAGGAGGGAGGGAAAGAGCCAGAGCTTCCTTTGCCCGTTCCCTGGATCCCATGGGGGGGAAAAAGCACTTTTAAGACCTAGTGCTAATGTTTTTAAAGCATGTTTTAAGGGTTTTTTTTTTTTTTTTTTAAACTTTAGTTGTGTTCATCTGTGTCCTTTAACAAGTTTATCTCTCTGCTACCTAATCTTAACTAGGTACACACCTGGCTCAACCCACTACAGCCCAGCCTGGCCCAACAAGGTCTCATTTAAGTCAGATCCAGCCCTCATAACGAATGAGTTCGACACCCCTGCTCTATAGTTGGGGTTGGGGGGGGGGGTTGCTTCAAAACAATAGAGTGTTGCCATATGACATCCCCAGCATGATGATGTCACCCAGAAGTGACAGCATCACATTAGGGACACCGCACAATTATGTCACTGTTTGGGGTGGGTTTTCCCTCACTAGCCAGCTGGGGGGATCCCCACCAGCCAAAGGGGGGAATCCCTGCCAGGAGCTGGGGGGGTGGCAATCCTAAGGCAGCCTGGCCCCTATGTCTGCCTGTGCAATTGTCCTGAGGGCACCCAACTTTGAAGTAGCTGACACAGGAAGTTGGCTTTGAATGGATGTATGATTATGGTGGTCCAAACCTTATTTTGGGTTTAGAGCTTTTATTCTGTCCCCAGTATTTGTACTTCAATTTATGAATGAGTCACAAATAAGGAATGAATAAGGAACTGGGAACCAACTTCAGCCTCCTTCTCAGAGGTGATTATGTCACTTCTGGTTTGCACAAAAAATAAAGTTGTGGTATCAGAACACCACATATTTACATGTTGGCAAGGTCTTTAAATTGTATGGGGAGGGATGTGCAGCTGCTCCTGCGGCTCTTTCCCTGCAATTTGAATTGCTGGTGCTGCAGCTTAAAGGCTGACCCTGCCCCCAGTTCAAATTGCACAGGAAGAGCAGCAGGAGCAGCCACTGCCCTTCCTGTGCGATTTAAAGACCCTGCCGGCCAGGGGGAGGCCAACCCAGTTGCTTCTGCTGGCACTACCTATGATTGTGAGAGCACCCAGGAGCAGGAGCCAGCCTCCCAGGCAATTTAAAGGCCCCACCAATCAGCTAATCAGCAGGGCCTTTCACTAAGAACATAAGAACATAAGAGAAGCCATGTTAGATCAGGCCAATGGCCCATCCAGTCCAACATTCTGTGTCACACAGCGGCCAAATATATACACACACACACACACTGTGGCTAATAGCCACTGATGGACCTCTGCTCCATATTTTTATCTAACCTCCTCTTGAAGGTGGCTATGCTTGTGGCCGCCACCACCTCCTGTGGCAGTGAATTCCACATGTTACTCACCCTTTGGGTGAAGAAGTACTTCCTTTTATCCGTTTTAACCTTTCTGCTCAGCAATTTCATGGAATGCCCACGAGTTCTTGTATTGTGAGAAAGGGAGAAAAGTATTTCTTTCTCTACTTTCTCCATCCCATGCATTATCTTGTAAACCTCTATCATGTCACCCCGCAATCGACATTTCTCCAAGCTAAAGAGCCCTAAGCGTTTCAACCTTTCTTCATAGGGAAAGTGTTCCAGCCCTTTAATCATTCTAGTTGCCCTTTTCTGGACTTTCTCCAATGCTATAATATCCTTTTTGAGGTGCGGCGACCAGAACTGCACACAGTACTCCAAATGAGACCGCACCATTGATTTATACAGGGGCATTATGATACTGGCTGATTTGTTTTCAATTCCCTTCCTAATAATTCCCAGCATGGCATTGGCCTTTTTTATTGCAAACGCACACTGTCTTGACATTTTCAGTGAATTATCTACCATGACCCCAAAATCTTTCTCATGGTCAGTCTCTGCCAGTTCATACCCCATCAACTTGTATTTGTAGCTGGGATTCTTGGCCCCAATGTGCATTACTTTGCACTTGGCCACATTGAACCGCATCTGCCACGTTGACGCCCACTCACCCAGCCTCAACAGATCCCTTTGGAGTTCCTCACAATCCTCTCTGGTTCTCACCACCCTGAACAATTTAGTGTCATCCGCAAACTTGGCCACTTCACTGCTCACTCTCAACTCTAAATCATTTATGAACAAGTTAAAGAGCATGGGACCCAGTACCGAGCCCTGCGGCACCCCACTGCTTACCGTCCTCCACTGCGAAGACTGCCCATTTATACTCACTCTCTGCTTCCTATTACTCAGCCAGTTTTTGATCCACTGGTGCAGGAAGGGCAGCAGCTGCTGCTTGGCACACTCCTGTGCAATTTAAATTGCCTGGGAGGGAGGAGGAGGAGGAGACCCTCACCTACCCACCTAGGGCATCAGAAAGCCTGGCACTAGCCCTGCTTGCTCTGGGGCAGCAGCATCCTGTTTCAAAAAAGAAAGTCTGGTCCATCTCAACATCTGGTCTTCCCCTTTTGTCATGTCATTTCCAAATAACAATGGGGGGCGACATTAGGCTTCAGCCCCATCCCCCCAAGGCTTCTTTGGTGTGGGGAGGACTCAGGCTGCAAAGCATTGGCATCTCCCCCTCCCCCCCTCATGAACCTCCTCCACCAAGCAGCCACACAGAAGCCTCCCCACTGCCTCTCTGATCAAGTAATCGGCATCTCCTCTCACTAGACTTTTAATGCAATCCCTCCCAATTATTTTTTCCTCCCACTATCCCAAATTAGTGTTAAACTCCTTGACTACTAATAAAGGGAGGGGGACACTACTCGTGACCCCATAGTAAATTCAACTGGAAGAATCTCTTATTTCAAAAGTGCGAAACTAACCAATCAGGAGAGACCAACCCCACAACACTACCCAGGTTTTCATGGATATGTGGAATGTATACACTTCAATTTCCAATAGAAATTTGAGAGGGGGGAAATATGCACAGAGTGCAGGCCCAGCATTCAAAGTACACCCCAGCTGACTCAGATTCAGTGAAAATAGGAAGTAAGCTGTGTATGTACAAAGAGCCCCTACTTAGGCCTGGTATTACACTGCACTATGAGAGAGGGAGTGCATCATGGAGGGCCTGGAACTTTGAATAAATACTCAACAAATTATTTATTTTGCAGGCTCTGTATGCCTGAGTTCTCTCTCTCCTCTGAGAGGTTAATGTTGAAAGTGAATATCAGATCATTCTTTGGCTGCTGTGCTTCTGTGGCACTATCCATAGCTGGTAAATGTCAGGGACACTGAATTGCAGGCTGAATATTGCAATGCTGATGTTCCTATCCAACATGTTTGAGTAAACCCAGAGGAGGGTCCTGATTTTCTTGTGAGATGCAAGCAGATTATCTGAACTGACCCTAGCTGCAGACTGCTAACTTGTTTATTATGATTAGGATGTTGTTGCTAACACTGCTGCAATCTATTTACTTTTTATTAACTTAGGGTCACCAAGTTAGGGTTTGGAGTTGCCCAAAATTACAATTTATCTTCAACCTACAGAGATCATTTCCCAGGGAGGAAATGGGAACTTCAGAGGTTGAACTGTATAGCATCATGTCCCATTTAGTTCCTTCCCCAAACTTCATCCTCCCCAGGCACCATCCCCAAACTTCCAGGAGTTTTTCAAGCCAGAGTTGGCAATGTTACCAACGTCATGGTGCCTGTAAGAGAACTCATGTGAACTGTTATGTATTGCATCTCACTGGGTTCTTGTTGCCTGAGCTTGAGACACGCACTCCTTGCAAACCAGGATCCTGAAGCCTGGAAGAACTCGCCAATCAGGATGCTAGACATGTAACAACAACTTGTAACAAAGAGATGCAAATGAAGGATTCTAGAGGGAGCCTATAGGAGTAACTGTTGCCTGCTAGGGGTGTGTGGTTAACCATGGCCAGATTGCATACAGTTGCAGTTTTGCCTGGATTGTTTTTGTGACTGTTTCTGCTTGTAATAAAGTGTTCTTGGTTGAATCAGAGCTGGCTGAACTCACTGTATTTCATGAACTATAGCATGGGGCTGAGGGTCTAGGTGTGCTCCATTGGTTCTGTTTTCTGTGGACAATCCTGACTTGTTGGTACTTGTCCCAGGTAAATTTATTTTATTTTACCTTGTGGCAATGAATTAAATATGGTGTTTGATTGAGTAGCTACAAGCCAGTCATTAGGCTTCAACCCCATCCCCCCCCCCAGGTGTCTTTGGTGTGGGGAGGACTGCAACTTGCATGTAGTGCACATGCATCTAAGTGTGTATGCATTCAACATTAAGGCATTATGTAGAGCACAGCCTGCCATTTTCATAGTGGAAGCTGGAGTGGTTTAACATATTGCAGGACATTTTTGACTTTCAAATATATCATTGGTATTTTAACCAGCGTTGGTGATATACAGAGCAAATGAATATAGCATGTAAGTGCTGGTGCGAGGCTTTCCATGGTGTGTAAGGGGGAGGAGCTCAGACCACAATTTTTTATTTTTTGTTTTGTTTTTTGTTTGTTTGTTTTGTATTTTGTGTGTGTGTGCACCATGAAGTCATGGTGATCTCTGGTGACTGACCCCTACTGTGGGCCTGGAGGACATTCAGAGAGGTGGCTAAATAAATAGGGTTGCCAATCCCCAGGTGGGGGCAGGGGATCCCCTAGTCTGGAGGCCCGCCCCCTGCTTCTTGGTCATCAGAAAGCGGTGGTGGGGAAAATGTTTGCTGGGCACTCCATTATTCCCTATGGAGACAGATTCCCATAGGGCAGGGGTGGCCAATGGTAACTCTCCAGATGTTTTTTGCCTACAACTCCCATCAGCCCCAGCCAGCATAGCCAGTGGCTGGGGCTGATGGGAGTTGTAGGCAAAAAACATCTGGAGAGCTACCGACGGCCACCTCTGTCATAGGGGATAATGGATAATTTGATCCACAGGTATCTGGGGCTCTGGGGGCGGCTGTTATTTGAGGTAGAGGCACCAAATTTGGAGTATAGCATCCAACACCTCTCCCAGGCCACAATTCTTGATATGGTGATAACTGGAGTTTGGTTACAAGAAGGTCCACTATTTTCATCTTTTAAATATGGACATGCATGAGATGGAGGTCAGGCCGTGGAGCAGTCTTGGGAGAAGGAGTCAAAGTAATGGGCAGATGAGTGTGTCGCTGAGTCTCATTTGGTAACAAGAGGAGTTACAATACTTAAAACCCAAGCGGGGAGAAATTTAACTGTGATCGCGGTGTGTATTGACCTGTGCAATAATAATGAATGAAACATGCAAGAAATATTTATGAAGGTGCCATGGTAAGAGTTAATCAAGCAAAGCCTGGTAGTGAGAACATCAATAAAATCAATATCCACCTGTCCCCCATGGCAGCCAAAATGTATGCCTAGATGATTAACAACAGTGAGCCATGGCCCTTTAGAGAGCTGCTTGGGGGAAGATTCAGGCAGGCCTTCCTCTGTGGGCCAATCTGAGCATGTGCCTGTAGCTGTAGCAGAAGAGAAAGATGCTCTGAAAGAAGAGACAAGGTAGCTTCTGTGCCCTGATTTATAGGAATGCCTTGTAATTTTCCATCTTCAGCTTCATCTTTTTTGCCACTGCAGTGGCTGAGCAAATATGGAGGAACTGCTACAGATCTTGTTGGAGCAAATCAGCTAGCTCTTAAAGCCATAGTACAGTGTCTCCCATTCTGATGACGGCCTCCTAGTCTGCTTAGTAGTATCGAGTGGCACAGCATTCAAATGTGGAGAAGATACTTTAAAGAGTTGCATAGAAGAATGACTTTTGGCAAGTGCAACTTGTCAGATGGGGGGTGGGGGGAGAAGTTGGATTGGCTGAAAATGGTCGATTCCACATGGAAGCATAGCCCTGTCCACCTTTACATAACTAGCCCCAGATAAATGTAACAAGGAACTTGACCTTTTCTTACACAGGATTAGAATGACCAACAGGGAAAAAGAGACTGCCCATATAGATTTTATCTGCTGTTTTAAACAGCAGGTTCAATGTTTCCTTATAACTGCCCAGGGTGGGGAGAGCAGAAGGGGCAACTACCCCTCCAAGTTGTCCCTGGCCAGGGCTTTTTTTGTAGAAAAAGCCCAGCAGGAACTCATTTGCATATTAGGCTAGTCCCCTGACACCAAGCCAGCCAGAACTGTGTTCCTGAGTATTCCTTCTTTTAAAAAGCCCTGTCCCTGGCCATGTGGAGTCTGTTGTGGTTGTGTTCTCTGTTTTTTTATTTGGGGCTTTAACAGGAGAATTTCACAGAGAATCTGTGTTTTCATCACAGACACCATTACAAATCAATGAAATACAAAAGACAGGGAGAAAGACTCTTCTAGATAAAACATATCCCTCCCACCAAGATTTCAGGAAACCCTCTGCAAGATCTCGTCTCCTTTAGGTGTTAATTCAAACACACTTTTCAAACATGAGCTGCTAAATAGCTTTGAGCTATTGTCTTTGAGAAGTCCTTGAAAGATGACAGCTCTTTTGCCAGCAAGATGTGAGTGTGTAAGTGTGTGTCCTTGTTCCACAATGAAAGTCAAGCCAAAAGAAAAGTGCATATTTCAATATTAATATCAGTTCAGGCTGCTTTCCAAAATGGATTTATTAAGCTACTTCATACTGTCATGCAGTATGGCTAAACCATAAATGTAAAGTCCTACTTCCTAATTTAGACTCTCACAGATGAAACTTTGCTTGCTGGCTAAAAGCTAGGGTTTTTCGATTTCTGCTCAAAGTCTCTGAATTACGTAGTTTGCTGAAAAACACCAGTAGCCTTTCTTTGTAGTGCCCACCCTCTTTGTAGTGAAACACCCTCTTTGAAATCTGCAAAATACCATACAAAACAACAGTCCCAATATAACTAATTTAGAAAACCTTTAGAATAAAACAAAAATCTTTACAGCCATCCTAAACACTGAGAGCAAGGAGATTTTTTGAAACACCAGGCAGAGTTCATTCTGCAATTATGAGGCAGCAACAAAGCACATGACTGAGCTGTGGTCAGACATTCCACTCAGCTTCCAACAGAAATAGGTCTGTAGAGCATAACCAGTGTGCACGTCCTTACAGGGAGAGACAGCCCATCAGATGTGTGGGGCCCAGGTCATGAAGAGCTTTAAAAGAAAGTGCTGGCATCCTAAATTGAACCCAGAAACAAACAAGCAAACAAAAAAACCCCAAACAAACAAGATCACCATGGAATTGTTTTAATTGCAATAACACTTGATGAAACAATTCGTTCCCATTAAACCAACAGCTTCATTTTGGACTGTTACCTCGAAGTTGTCTTCAAGGGCCATTCCATGCGGAATGGGTTACAGTAGTCCAGCCTAAAACTTTCAGAAGCATGGGGTAGTTAGTGCAGCAAGGTCAACACTGTCCCATGAGGGTTATTAGCCTGTAAGTCAGATGTAAATAAAAAAAGTAGTCTTATCCAGGCCTCAGATTCAATGGGAGCTCTTTCTGAGAGTTCCACATCTTTCTTCTGAGAGTACCACCTCCTTGTCCATTGAATAGTATGTGCAGCTGCATAACAATCCCTGAATAAGCTCCACCACCTATTTTTCTACAAAATTACCCCATGTCTTATCTAACACTATGAGATTTTTTTTCCCTAGAAGCAAAGTGGGGTCTGATAAGACTCCTAGGTTATTAGCAAGGTCTGTTAGTAATAGATCTCCAGGCTACACTTGACAACTCTAGGAAAGCCTGATTTAATTCACGTTCAGATGAACTTTTATCACCTTAATTGCCAACAGCATTAGCCAACTAACCCAGTGTCTTGTGTAGCACCTAGGAGCAGTTATGTTGGCATAAACTGCTGTAAACCTCCCCAGCAGCCTTGGAAAAGATGAAATTAATCAAAGCAAGGACCATTCCTAATTGTTTTGTCCTTTATGTCTAAAAGGTTTCAAATAATCAGAATGGTTTGAATGAATGTTCATGTGAACATCAAAGGTTAAAAACAGAAGGAGAGGCTTCTAATAGCATTTTAATTGCAAAACTCTCAGGAAAAGTCTTAGCTTGGTTGTTGACACCTATTTTTTTTTTATAACTGACCTCTTCACTGTCTCCTATTGTTCATCTATTCTAGATTATATGTGGGGCAACTAGCTAGAAAAGGATGAGGATGGTCTCCAACAGTTATTGCCACCTGTTCTAGGAATCATGTCTGAGGATGGAATTGTATTTTTGGTGATGTGAAATTATTCTGTAACAATTCTGTAACACTCCAGGCAGTGGAATTTCCTGCCAACAAAGGCGTGCCTAGGTACTACTTTTAAAAATGTTCCTTGAATAACTTTGAAGAGGGCATATTTCTGGGGCAGAACTTGTTCTTTGCAATTGATCCTCATCACATCTGAAAATAATCTCAGGGAGAATGATCTTTTTGTTCAGTCACACAGTCTGACTCTTTCCGACCCTATGGACCAAGTCATGCCAGGCCCTCCTGTCTTCCACCATCCTCTGATCTTAGCAGGTGCTTTGAATGCAAGGACAAGGTCAAGCAATTAGTTATTATTTAATCATTGGGCTAGGAAAAAATTACTGGATTGACTAGCTGCAGCTTCAGAATTTTTAAAGATCAAGGAATTGATTTAGCAGGAATTATTTTAACCCCATTCTCTAGAAGATTATAGAATGACTCAGAAACCTGATAAATCAGGAGAGTATTCCTTTGTGTCCCACACACAGCCAGCATGGTGGACTGTTATACAGTGTCTGATGATCTTTGGAACACCACTGCAATTCTGAGGCTTGCAAACATCTTGACAGCAAACCTCGCTTTGTTTCTTTTATTTAATTTCTCAGAGGAGCAACTCCCCTCCCAATTCATACTTGAACTGGGGAGCACAAGAATTAAATGGACCAACAAGTTAGAATGAGAATTGGCTAACCTGTTACAGTCCCCCAAACTCACAAATTTATATGCAAACATTCTTGGACTACCTAGTTAAATAGAGAAGTTTGGAGACTTGCTATCGGTTCTCCAATATGCAATTTTTGAAATCCATATAATTCATTCACCAAATGGTATTTTAGCTCAAGTTTCTTGTTTTATAAAGAGTACTCTGATCCTAAGAAGTATACACATAGAATGTATTACAATTTAATGAAAGGGATCTTACAGTTCTGCCACCATTACATTTCCAGCTCAAGAAAAAGTATTAAAAATCATTAATGAGAAATAAAGCTGAAGGCAAAGCATGACGTCTCCAGGAAAATACATCACTATTTAATAATCCAGTATTATTTTGACATTATAGAGTCTCAAATACCATCAATGGTTACATTCCAGCTTGCGAATGGGAGAAACGTTTTCATCAGTGTTTTAATTACCGAAACTCTGAGTCCAGAACTGCTGTAGCATCACTGAAGAATGCCCAAGAATGGCCTCTGGTTAATACTGGAGACACGGAAGTGTTAATAGTCCAACTGAAACTGGGGAAGGCCCCAGGTTCAGATGCTATTATTCCCCCTGTGTCTCTTCTTCCAGCATTGTTTTGCACATTGTGAGTTATCTCACACTGCCTTCAGTTATCTCAAAAAGGTGCCCAGTGTTTAGAAGACATGTAAACTTGATAGATGAATTGGTTAAAAAGAAGACAAGTAATCAATTAAACATTCTTTCAACACCTAACAGCCTTGGTTGTTTGTAAATGCTGACAGACACTGTAACTATGGGACTCCAAAGGATGAAGATTAAGATCACAGCCTTTAAAGTCTGCATTAGTTCAGTCTCTTCTATAAAGGACAGCACAGTTTGACATACAATAGAATGTTGTTTTTACAACCAATTTTCCGTTCTGAGATAGTTACTTTACTTCTGCTGCTGCTTTGGGCTTTTTGCCTCCTGTGAACAAGGCCAATGCTATTCAGACATAACATTGTAATATTTTTAAGAATACCAAAGACCTGGGATATAAATTTCAGATCACTGGTACTTTTTTCCGGTCTCCCTTCAAGAAACCGGGCAGAAAATTACTGTGATAATATCCTTAATTTCCTGCAAAGGGATAATGTTCCTTTGAAAGTGTCTCTCTTGGAGAGAGTTTTAGAATGTATCTTAAGAGAACATCTTATCCCATTTAATACAGGATAATGGAAGAGGACAGGATCTCTAGACAAGCATTCAGGGGCTTGACTGCTTTGGCCTCTCAAATGAACTCGAGCTTCTTTTTCCTGAGCATCTTGGGCAAATGGCCCACAGTGAGCTTTAGAGGCATCTGACCAAATAATTGCTCTTTCAGCACCCTGCAGTTAAGCAGTTAAGAACATAAGAAGAGCCTTGCAGGATCAGACCAGTGCTCTATCTGGTCCAGCATCCTGGTTTGCTCAGTGGCCAGCTAATTGCTCTGGAGAGCCAACAAACAGGGCATAGAGGCTAAAGCTTCCCCTAGAAGTTGCCCCCTAACAGTGGTGTTCAAAGGATTACTATATCAGGATACAGAGGACCACTTTAGTCAACATGGCTAGTAGTCACTGAGGGGCTACTATCCTCCATTAATCTGTCCCTTTTAAACCTGTCAGTGCTTGTGGCCATCACTATATCTTCTGTGTCAGTGAATCCCACAATGGGGTGTTTAATCAAAGCCAGATCAAGCCAGCAAGAATTCCTACCATGCAAAGAACACGAGCCCTGTTTCTGCTTAAACACAAGCGCACAGCTATGGACTTGCTCAGTTGGTTGTTTTTGCAATAGGGTGGTGGTTTTCATATTGTGTTTGTACTGTGTTCCTTGGCTATCATTCAGAGAACATCGCTGCTCAGCTCCATTGTTCAGCTCCAGACAATACTAGACTGGGACATTTAAAGGTACCCAAAACAAGCTAATCTGAGCCAAAGCAGTGTGGGCAGCACCACAGGAACTGTTTGACTTGACTTTGGTCAGTGGTGTCCCAGACTTTCTGCTCAGCTTTGCTTGTTCCTGGCTGCCAGCTTTTCTAGTAAGTTAAAAGGTCAATTCACCCCTGACTAGAGTGCGCTGGGTATTTAATAAAAAACAACTCCAGAACATACCCAACATATCCTCAAAGCCCCAATGGGGTTTTCAAGGCAAGAGATGAACAGAGCTGCATAGCATCCCTGGTCTTCTTTGGTGGTCTGCCATCCAAGCGCTGCTGATGGTCACTTCTGTTTATCTCTCAAGCGTTGACCAGTCAGTTCAAATCAGGCAGCTCCTCAGAGCCTAGGTACAAAATATGTTTCCCCTGGGTCTGTGTTTGCATGGGATTAAATACATTACATTGAATATTCTGTGCATGTTGGGAAATAACCCTCCCTGCCCTCCCCCTCTGTTTTGGCATGGAAAATGGCTGGCAGGGAGGAGACTTCACACACACACAGCCTGTCAGCATGGGGAGCCCAAATTGGCTCTGCTTTATTTTAGAATAGCCATTTGCTGCAGCTGCTGTAAGGCTATGGGGAACCCAAGCTGAGGCCAGAGAACCAGGACCCAACTCTTTTAAAAAAGCAAGCATCTTGTTTGACCCTTAGCGCTAGGAATATGTAGTTCATCTAGGCAGTATAAATAACTGCTGATCCTACTATTGAGGACTGAACAGTTGGAGTATGCCCTGTGGAACATGGGTGCATTTCCTCAAGACAACAGACTTTCTCTATCTGGTTCTGGCCTAGGGTTATCAGGTCTGTGTTGGAAAATACCTGTAGACTTTGGGGATGGAGATGGGAGAAGGCAGGGTTTGTGGAGGGGAGGGGCCTCAGCATGGTACAGTACCATAGAGGCCACCCTTCTAAGCAGCTGTTTTCCCCAGGGGAGCTGATCTCTGCCAGCAGTTGTAAAAGCAGGAGATCTCCAGGCCCCACCTGGAGGCTGGCAAAACTATACTCTCCAGATGTACATAACAACCTATGAGGCTCTACTGTGTGTCTATTTAAAAGAAAACTGTATGGGCTTATTTACACCTATTAAAATAATCACAAAAGATATTAAAAGATTTCCAGAACTGTCTTAGTTGGTTGCTACAAGGATTTTAAAAGTCTTGTGGCACCTGAAAGTTTAATATGTTTTTATTCTAAAATAACCCTTTTTGTGGACTAGTCCAGTGCTAGAATTACAAACTTCACGGAAGCCAATGCCAAAATAAAAACTAGACAAAATTCAGTGCTAAAAGTGAAATGTGTTAATTCCTAAGATGCTGCAAGGATGATATTGTTAATATACCTATTAACATCACTTACCACCATTCTATAAAACATGCATTTAATGCATATAAGAATTCCTCCCTCCCATACTCATGTTTTTTTCCCCACCCCCCTGTTTTTATAGTTTCCCCAGTAGACTGTAAATCTTCATTGTGATTTCTTTGGGGCATCTGATAAGTTTCATTAGAATTTAGCTAAGACTTTTCTGCATATCAAAGCACAAAACTTCCCTAAGGAGATCAAAGTAGCTACTTTGAGAGTTGTGGGTATCTCTCTTAGCCCTGTTCCCCTGGATTATTTTGTATAGACTACAAAATAGGACAGAGTCAGAAATATTTCAGGGTTATCTCAGGGACAGATTGGAACTGGAGAATCTCTCACTTTCCTCTTTACTGCTCCAATGTCACCCATGAATCAAGCACCATATACAATTGTTAATCTGAAACTATAGTCTAACTATATTTTATGAGGCTCAAAGATTTTTATAGTTTTGGGTTAGCGAAGATCTGTCATGATGAGCAAGTTTGAGAAACTTGGAGCTGACTCCATCGGCAATTCTTAGGCTTTTATAAAACTGCAAAATGAGTTAGCAGACAGAGGCAAAATGTCTGCATTTCCAACATCAACAAATAACAATTAAATATTTTGTCTGTGGCCTGGGAATGTTAAGATGTTAAAGCAAAATAAATGAAACACAGAGTGGCAAAGGAAGTAAAAACAGAGCTGCCTACACAATTTCTGCCCACGCATCGGAAATTGTGATATTTTCCAAGTTTACAGGAGGAGAAAGGAAGCAAATCTCATCAGACTACTGTCTAGTCGCTGTGCTCATAATAAAAATACACAGTTAAAATTTTTAAAAGTTGACTGAGAGGCAATACTCTCTCTAATCTGTGGAATTTTATGAGAAACAATTCTACTTTGTGAGCTACTGGCATTAAAGTTGTGAGTTACTGCATAAATTAGTTTCCTCTGGGACCATTTTTCCAGAGGTAAGACAAAAATATGTGAGCCAGAGGCTAAAAAAACTGTGAGCTAGCTCACACTAACTCATCCTAGAGGGAACACTGCTGAGAGAATTCCAGCTTCTGGAAGTGAGAAATAATAGCATAGATTCTGTGCAAATATAGAAAAACGCAGGTACTAAAACAATACATACATGATTATTTTGTTGCTTCCTCAACCTTTTTAATGGAAAACCTAAAGCCAAAGGCAAACCCAGTGCTACCTTTGCCTGCTCACCTTGAACGAATACCAGTTGTCCCCAGGAGAACAGGCAAGTGCATCTGCCTACCCATCTGTGCAATTCTTGGTGTGAGAGCCAAATTTTATAATTGGCTAACTCTGGAGCTAACTTTTTTTTCCCTGGAGTGCGTCAGTTCAGGATAGGTAGTCTGTTTGGATGCTGCTCCATGGATAAAGAAACTGCCTGCAACAGAAACAGAACAGCCTTTTGATGAAAAGGCTAGACTGAGTTCTTGTACTTGGCTTGCTAGTTTTCAAAATGCAAGGTGCTTCTTTGTGGGGAGCTCTTGAGCATGCAAATGTCCCCCTTGATACACATCCCTTGTAGCCTGAAATTGCATAGACCTGGGCATGGGAAAGAAGAACTAAGGAGGAAATAATGTCCCTTGTGATTGTGAGTACGTGTGCTACAAGTTCTAGTAGCACTTATCAAAAACCCTTACTCAAAAAGGAGGATAAAAAAAGTCCAGAGAAGTGGTAGTGGGAAAATCCTGCAAAGTCCTGCTTATCCAACAAGTAATGTAAATCAAAATAATTTGTATGGCTGCATAAAGCTGATTGTTTTCTGCATAACAAAGTTTGAGTCCAGAGGCACCTTTAAGACCAACAAAGTTTTATTCACAATATTTCCAGCCCTTTACTTATAGGGGGTGGTGGGGTAGTATGTCAGAAAGGTTAATTTAGCCTGTAGTCACACAAGGAGTTAGTTTCTTCTTTGTCCCAGTCATTGCCACCCCAATGTGCTTGCCTTCAAAGCAGACTTAACAGACACCAGTAAAAGTCTGGTCTTTATGGATGCCAGCACTTTCATCCCACATTTCTGGCTGTCTAAACTCCCCTCTTGTAAGTCAAGCCATTTGAAAAGTCTGAACCTTCCCTTCTGTTTCCACCTCCTTCTCTCCCCCCCCCCCCCGCCACTATTGGATCAAGTAGCAATGTGTGCATAAGTGCATAATTGCTCCTGGCATTGTCAGTCACTGTGCCTAAGTGGTGATTCTGGATCAGGAGTTCCCAGGGGAGTTGCTTTTGAGCAACAACCACCCTCAAACCCCTCTTTCCTGTTTCTGTGTCTGTTAGTGTTGGAGAGCATCCCATGACTAACAAAAAGGTAAATGTACTGAAGTCAATGGAACTATTCTTATGCAAATCTGCACTTTAACCCCCCCCCCCTAATATTCCCAGGAAGTGAGGTGAAGGGGAAAAGGCTAAGAGAGGGGCCGGTGAATTTGGTAGAGGGATGCTGGAGTTGTCAAAAAGAAGCTGGAGTTATTCGACCGCTGAAAAACAGTAGATATGGATAAATCAAAAAAAGATATTAGCTTAACTCTCATAAATATTGCTAAGTCATTAATAGCCTTAAGATGGAAAGACGATAAAGCACCAACAATACAAATGTGGATGGACAAAGTTTGGGATTATTTTATATTTACAAAAATGGCTTTTTTGACGTCTAACTGCTCTCTTGAAACATAGGAAAAGAAAGTTATAGAACCATGGTTTACAATAATAAGTTACATGTTACAGAATGAATATATACAAAATAATCGTTTATATGAAAAACTGATTTATTTAATGAACCTATGACTTTAGTATAGGATTTGGCAAGCCTACTCCACAATTCAGATGTTATATAACTTTATTTGTTTTCTTTTTGTATATATAAAATTTAATAAAAACTTAAATTGAAAAAAAAGGAGCCGGAGCGTCTAATACATACTTATGTGCATGGGTGAAAAACAAAAAAAAAAGAGGATGCAGCAACAATCTGGGGGGAAATACACGATTAAGCCAGTTCAGGGTGGGATGGATGATGAACATTTCCCATTACAAAATAAAATGGTGCAATTAGAGGCACAACCAAATCACACCAAGCCAGTAGTGTGACCACAGCCTTAGAGAGAAGTAGCATAAGTACTGGGTGATTATAGCTGAGACTGGACGTGAGAAAGATCTGTGATTGGCAGTAAATTAGCATACAAATAAAGGAGTTTACAAACTGCCAATCACAAATCTTTCTTACATCTGACTCATTCTCATTCCAGTGACACCTCAAATGGTACACTATAAAGTGTAATTTCCCCCTGGTCATAGATGGGTTGCCAGCCTGCAGGTGGGGCCTGGAGATTTCCTGTTTTTACAACTGATCTGCAGCTGGCAGAGATCAGCTCCCCTGGAGAAAATGGCTGTTTTGAAGAGTAGACTCTAGGGCATTGTACCATGATGAGGCTGCTCCCCTCCCCAAATCCACTCCTAAAGTCTCCAGGTATTTTCCAACACTGACCTGGCAACCCTATGATACACTGTTTAGTTTGTAGAGTGTTTTCTATCTAGGTAAGCTAGAGGTAATACATGCACGTGTGGACAGATTTATCTGCTTGTTTTATTTTCATACAGGAGTGTAAGATTGGTTTCTTAAGCATGCTAAAGATCTGAAGATCCTGAGGCAGCAGAAAATCCAAATGGTGGCCCTCTAGAGTGACAATATATATATAAATGGATTAATTAGCTGCTGGAGTTGTGCAACCATTGCATCACTGTAGATATTATGTACTAATATAATGCAATTAGATTTCGAATAAGAAAATTTGAAATAGAATGAAGTCCCTATCAGTTAATTTATTTTGCCACCCTGCGTTGGCAACATGGGGATGAAATAGGGTTGCCAGACAGATGCCAGGTGGTGGTGATCTCCCTCTATTACAACTGATCTCTAGGTGACAGAGATCAGTTCACTGGAGAAAATGGCAATTTTGGAAGATAAACTCTGTGCCATTAAAGCCTTTTGAAGTCCCTGCCCTCCCCAAACGCCAGCCTCCTAAGACTCCACCCCTGAAATCTCCATGTATTTCAGATCCGAAGCTGGCAACCCTAGAATGAGATATGGCCTGCTTTCCTCCCAAATAGCAATTGGCCAGTACCTGTAGAGGAAAGTTGGAGACTCAATACAGTTTCAGGGAAACCTGTTGGTTTTTCTAGTGGCTTTTTGCCAAAGAACTCCTGCTTAGGAAGAATTTTAATATGCCATTTGTGGTTTTAATGGATATTTTTGGAATTTCAATGCAGTTATTGTTATACATTTTATGCTGTAACTTGCCTTGAGCCTGCTTGCAGAGAGGGCAGGATAAAAATTAAATTAATAAATAAATGAACAAAGGGGGATGGGTATGTTAACCATCAGTTGCTCTTCTGATATTGGCCATCTCTATAGGATGAGCGTGACTAGTTTAACAAGACTCCATAATTGATCATTTGCTGACTTTCTAAAAATGTACTGCCCGAGACAAGCTTTCTTGATTTGCCTAATGGTAGAACTGACCCTGCTTAAAGATCCACAGAATGCATTGGTGGGGGGGCTTGTCCATTCACATCTACAGACAGCGTTTTGCTTGTAACTGCTGCAGTGTGTGCCTGAGCAGCCAAACTGTTCTCTGAACTGAAGCTGGAAATCATTGGCTAAGCAAGGAGTCAGCAAAGGGTTCGGAAGTTCAAGCCATGTTGTTCATTTCTACTTGGCTGGAATCTGTCTGGAATGATGCAGCCCCGTGGTCCAAGCTTTGATGCTTCAGGCTGGGCTGCCGACACAGAGCAGGCAGAACCTTTTGAAGTTTTGCCGGGATTTTTCATTATGCCGCCCACTAATGACCAGCTTATTTTGCAGATTTTAATTTCTTAGCATGGTTCCTCAAAAAAAATAATAAAAGCCCCTGTCAAGAGAATGTTCACTTCTGGATAATGTTTCGCTTGCTGGTTCTTAATACCTTCCATGAACTAAAAACGTTTCCTCAACAAAATGTCTTTTCTCTCTTTTTTGGACACAGGGAACAGATATACTGACTGGTTATCCTTGATGTCAGTGGCGAGATCCACTGAAGTATAAAACTGGTGGGAACTTCAGGGATGTAATTTTGTACAGTAAACTGTAGCATGGATATGAGAAAAAAGGGCAAAAGCAGAGGTGAGTGTGGTGGATGAAGGATCTTGATTATCTAATTGGATGGTTTTATCATATGATTCTTTCCCATTTTGTGATTAAGGGTCTCTGCTGCCAAGGAGCATGCAATTGGACACTGGGGAGGGACTGTGAGGAAAGAGGAAGAAGGGATAGCCAAGAAGAACACTGTCTGGACCTCATACTATGATGAGTCTAGAAGTGATGACCAAGATTTAGAGTAGTGGCCCTCAACGTGGCATCCATAGGAGCTTTGCTGCCCACTAACACTTTTCCTAGAGCCCAACATGTGATTTTAGAAAGTGGGAAGGGCTTCTGATTGGTTGTGTAGAGGAACAAAATTGCTTCGACATCAGCTGCTACCACAGCACAAGGATCTTCATTGCATGGCTGAAGGTAAGCTGTATGTAAGCAAGAAAATACTTTTAAAACAAGGTTAATTTAAAAATGCATCTCATTTAGCAGTTTGTGCCTGAAATATTGAAGAGTTACTATTAGAGTTACAGACCTCACTCTCTGACTTGACTCTGCCTCTTGTGGCAGCCATTTTGTGTTTGCATCCATCATCCTATGTCAGAATTCTACAGGTGCCTGCAGGCTCAAAAAGGTTGGAGAGACCCCCAGGATTCAGCAGTAGGTATGCCAGGCTCCAGATAGGACTTGGGGGTCAACTCATCTCCAAACTTCAGAGATCAGTTCCTGTAGAAAAAATGGATGCTGGGGAGAATGGACTCTATGGCATTGTACCACAGGCTCCATTCCCAAATCTCCAGAATTAATTCTGCTAGTAAAAATTGAGGTATTAATCTTCCAGGGAAGGCTATAGGTTTCAGCCAGTGTATCCAAAAGTGTTCTTTTGCTTCTAGGGAATTGTTGTTGTTTCCCCCCGCCTCCAGTTCAAATATTTCTAGGTCTGGAAGGTTGTGGTCATCTTAATGGAAATACCTGGCAACAGGCTGCTCACCTTTTTTGGTTGTAATTATGACAATATGTAAAAGTTTCAATGTACACCATGCTTTGCAGAGTAATGTGAGCAAGGAGTAAGTTACAATCTAAACGTAGAGAGGGGGGTATATGAAGCAATGGGAAAGGTAGTGATATAATGGGATGAATGTGATTATGCACCCTTGGACCAAACTAAGCAGTGCATTTTTAATGGTTTCCCACAACAGCTTGGCAGTTGTGGATAATTATCTTCCTCAAGCAAAATAAGAACATAAGAGAATCCATGTTGGATCAGGCCAATGGCCCATCCAGTCCAATACTCTGTCACACAGAGGCCAAAAAAGAAAGGAGATTCACAAGTGGGGCTTTGCCCCCTGCTCCGCGAAATGGAGCTGAATTTGGAATAGGAGTGTGATGCTGGGACAGAAGGGGTTTGCACCATCCCCTGGATACAAATGGGTCTTGAATATGTGTGTGTTATTTGGCCTATTGTGGGGATCCATGTGATGTGCCCTGACCTGATTAATTTAAAATACACAAATAGCTCTTACAGTAGTCCTAATCAGAGCCACACCTTTCTAAACCCATTGAGTTTGATGGATTCAGTAGGATGTAACCAGGGCTTTTTTGGCAGAAAAAAGGCCAGCAGGAACTTATTTGCATATTAGGCCACACCCACTTATGGCACCATTGCTCCACGCAGGGCTTTTTGTGGGAGAAGCCCAGTGGAACTCATTTGCATATTAGGCCACACCCACTGATGGAACCATTGTTCCACACAGGGCTTTTTGTAGAAAAGGCCCAGCAGAACTCATTTGCATATTAGGCCACACCCCCTGATGCCAAGCCAGCCGGAACGCCGTTCCTGTGTGTTCCTGCTCAAAAAAAGCCCTGGATGTAACTCTATTTAGGATTGTGTAGTTTGGCTCTTACAGTGTAATTCTACTGCTGTGAGTCATACATTGAGTTTGATGGATTCAGCAGGATGTAACTTTGTTAAGCATTGCACTGTTAAGCTACTTTTCAGTTGTGGATGAAAGTGAAGAGCAATAATAATCTTTGCCAGCCATCTTTGCATAATGGGGGATGCTACGGAGTCTTCTTCCAAGATTACCTTCTCAAGAGAAGCTGGGACAAAACATTTGTTGGGGAAATATTACATTGATACAGTAGCTTTTTTGTGTTTGTTCTAGCTGTTCACACACTGTAGTGGTGGTTTGAAGAATCTCTGCCATGCATCAGCCTTGCCTTGTGAATGTGAAACCGTCCTGAAAAAGGATACAGGTATAGTGCCAGCAGTGGCAAATAATGTGTGTGGTCTGCAGCTTAAAAGGGGGGGGGGGAGTGAGGAGCAGTTGTGTTTAATTCAAGCTACTTGTACTGTTCTTTGCATTTAGTGACGCAGAACTATCCTTGAATGAAGAAAGCGTCTCCCTCCAGCCCATGGTGCACACCTCTTCTTGAAGAAATGCTGGGCTCTGCTGCTCCCTGCTGAGGCTGTGTGGGAATGGCTGCTGAAACTGGAATTTTATTACTGTGAGTAAAAAATAGTACTGTGAATAAAAAATGAAGGAAAGGCAATCGTAAGGTGCTTGGAGACTTCTTAAGGTAGAGAAAAGCGGGGTATAAAAACCAAGCCTCCTTCTATTTTTATTGCTATGGAGAGCAGAAAGGAATGGCTCAAGATCATTTAATGGAAACTTCTTTTTAAAATTAACATTTTAATACAATATGCCACAAGGTATAAGACTCTTTGGGAATTGGTGTAACATAGACACTAAGAGAATGAGTGGTGGTCCAGGTGGTAGTTAGTTCAAATTTCAGTCCTTGGCAAGCTGAATATCAGCTTCAGTCCCAAGTCAGCAATATGGGGGTAATAATACCTCCCCTTCTAAAGCTGTTGTAAGGATTACTGTGATAATGTGTGTGAAGTGCTTTGAATACTGAAAGTGTTTTGTGATGGTCCTTTAAGTCAGGGATTGGTTTTTATCCCAGCAGGTATCACTTTGGGTTTACTTATATTAATTCCCACTGTTTTGCTTAGAGTCAAGGTGAATTAGGAGGTATAGGGGAACCTGTGAACAGACCTCTGGTGGCTTTTTAATTGGTAAACAGCAGCGGTGGGACCCCCTGATTTGGATCAAGGTCTGTAGCACAGTGGGAGGTAGGTTTTATCCTTTCTCTCTGGGTCATTTCCCAGACTGCTGTTGCCGCACACCAAGTTGTTGTTTGCCCTGGGAATGGGAAAAAAATACCAATAACTGTATGGTAGCTGGACGGCTGATTTGAGGTTGAGAACAGGGTGCAGAGGAAAAAGGTTAGTCCTGCTTTGCACATATTGGCTTAATCTGAATTATTGAACCCCAACCCCACATCCTGTGGTTGCTATTCACCATTGATAAAACAAAACCTCACAGAAGACCCATTCTAAAGTAATCCCAATTTGTAAGGATCCTTTAAAAACTCTTTATAATTTATTTGATATTTCTCCAATATGAACAATTTGATGTTGGCAATCTTGGCTGCTGCATCTAACTCCATAAACTAAATAACAATGAACTCTATTTCTTCTTATTCTTTGTTTTCTCTCTTTAATAATTCAAATATCTATTTTTGCTTGTGGGTCAAAATGGTCCACCAAAGAATTTTACAAAATACTATAGTATTTTGTACTATTACTACTACTAACACGACATTGATTTAATTAAGATGTAAGAATTTGAAGCTGTCGGACTCTATATGTGAGTGGATTTTGAACTTTTTATCAGGTCGTTCACAAAGGGTTAAAATGGATGGATATACTTCTTCCGTGAAGATCTTAAATACTGGGACTCCTCAGGGATGTGTCTTGAGTCCACTTCTTTTCACTATTTACACGTCTGATTGTGTTTCTAGTAGTCTGAGTAACAAAATCATTAAGTATGCAGATGATACAACGTTAGTGGGGCTCACCTCTGAGAAAGATGAGTCTGCGTATAGGAGGGAAGTTCATCAGCTGTCCCTCTGGAGTAAAGTAAATAATCTTATTTTTAATGTAAATAAGACGAAGGAAATTATAGTGGATTATAGGAAGAGTAGTCTGGACATTCAGCCATTGTTTATTGATGGGGTTATGGTAGAACAGGTGACAGAATGGAAGTTTTTGGGAATTACTATGAAACAGGATCTAACATGGGGGGCAAATACTTTAGCTCTAGAGAAAAAGGCCCAGCAACGACTATACTATTTAAGACTCTTAAGATCACAACAACTGTCAGGGAGTCTGCTGGTTGCCTTTTATCGTAGTTCCATTGAGAGCATTTTATCTTACTGCCTCTGCGTGTGGTTTGGGAGCTGCACGGAAGCAGAGAGAAGGGTGCTCCAAAGAGTGATGGTAAGAGCACAGATTTGTGGATGTTCTCTCCCCTCATTGGTGGATCTGTATAATAGGGGATGTAAAAGGAAGATACAAATGATCTTAAGGGACCCTTCACATCTGGGCCACTTGCTATTTGAGATCTTACTGTCAGGTAGGCGATATAGAGTGTTGAAGGCTAAGACAAATAGATTCAAGGGCAGCTTCTATGCCGTGGTTAGGCTAAATGCAGGGCTATGAATGGTTATTTGTTTTTAGATGCATTTAAATGGTCTATGTATATGTCCTTTTTTGGGGGGTGTTGATGTGTTGGTATGTTTGTGGAAGAGCACCTCATTTCGTTGCTCTCATTTTCTTTTTTGAGAACAATGACAATAAATTTATCTATCTATCTATCTATCTATCTATCTATCGATTTGGGACAAAACAGGATGACCACTGATGAAGCTCGATTGCCAGATGTGGACGTCTGGACGAGCATATTTGATCCAACAGCAAAACAGCAAAACAGAGCTGTGTCGCCACTAATGATACGTCTGACTGCGCCCTCAGTATTTTAGCTGATTATGCTATAAGATGCCCTTTGAACAACATTGCTGTTCCCTTAAGACATTTTCAGTCAGAATCTTTCTCAGTTTCTTTAAACCTAGGGAGAACACCAGATGAACTGCATAAATGTTTATATGCTTTGTATAAAGTTGATTACTCTAATACATTTGATGAAGGACTGTGCTTGAAACATCTGGAATCTTTAGCTGGTACAAAATTTGCCAGCCAGGGCAGGCGAACCTCAGTTGGGGGCAGGAGATCCCCTGGTTTGGAGGCCTTCCTCCTGCTTCGGAGGCCTTACTCCTGCTTCAGGGTTATCAGAAAGCAGGGGAGGGGCTGAATGTCCACTGGGCGCTCCATCAAACCCTATGGGGTCTGGTCCCGTAGGGTATAATGGAGAATTGATCTGTGGGTATCTGGGGCACCAAATTTTCAGAATAGCATCTGGTGCCTTTCCTAAACCTGCCCCCGCCCACATTTCAAAAAGATTGGACTGGGGTCCAGTTCTATTAGCCGTTATCCTTCATTTTTTCAGTTCAGTTGTGCTTGTTGCAACCTTGCTCCTGGCTCCACCCCCAAAATCCCCAGATATTTTCTGAGTCAGGAAAGGCCCTTTCCGGGGCTGTTTGGCCTTTGGCCTTCAGGGCCAGGCCTGGCAGCAACCACCAGGTGAGTTGCTACAACATGACTTGCATGACTCACCCAGGCCTGGCTGGTTGTTGCAATTCATCATCAGCTGCCCTGTGAAAGCCAGTGTGGTGTAGCACACAGAGTTCCAGACTAGAATCAGGGAGATCCATGTTCCAATCTCCACTGCTCTGTGGAAGCTCTTCGGGCCAGTCAAAGATTCTCAACCCAACCTACCTCATAGAAATGGTGTGAGGATACAATAGAGAAGAATGATGAGCTAATTTCAGCCCCCATTGTGGAGAAAGGTGGGATATAAATGAAGTGAATAAATATAGCTGAAGATGGGGAGGCAGATAAAAGGTAGGTTGGTGGGTGGGAAGGAGAAAATGAAGCATGCATATGGGGGCTGCCAGGAGGGAAAGAGGAAACAGTGTGGCTAAGGAGATGCAGGGAAAAGGAGGTGCCTCTGGAAAATCTTAGCAGGTTCCCTATTTTGCAACTGGGCCTGGCCCAGCCACCAGCACTATGCACCTGGGCCACAAATTTCCCAAGTAGAGGCTGCTAGGGAAGGAGTGAAAGCTGAAGTTAGGGGGCTAGATGAAGCTGGGTTGGCTGGTGGTTGGAAGAAATGAAGGAAGCTGGAAAAGGGAGCTGCAAAGGAAGGGAAAGAGGAAAAGTGAAGGGAGCAGAAAATGAGATGCTGCTCTGCAAGTCCTTGAAAATCCCCAGTCTGAGGGCTGTACATTCTCCAAAGACTGAAGAGAGGTGGCTTTTTAAACATCTAAAAGAAACCAAGCACTTGAACAGTGAGGAGGAGGTATGTGTAATCAGAACTTCTATATACATCTATGGAATTGGTTTGAGGTCCAATTAAAAGATTAATTCTTAGAAGTTATCCTTGATCAAGGATGCTCAGACAAAGCCTAATTGGCACTGTCCTTCCCCTCCCCTAAACACATCATGCTAGAAAAACACTTGTTCCTTGCTCACAGTCATGTCAGCTGAGGAGGAGGTAAAGCACAACATATAAGAAGGGTGTTAGTATGGTTATTGGAGGCATTGTCTATGTATTAATCTTGTGTCTGAAGCTTGCATATTAAGTGAAATCATTACCATAGCAGGTTACATAGGCCCGTTTTGGTGTTGAACAGTGATACTTAATCACTGCTCTTGAAGTTCTGCACCAGCAGGTGGATTCCACTGATTCTCCCATGCAGGATAAATACATGCCTGCTCATTGAGTATGCTGGTTAATAAGCCTCTGAGGCACTCAGCTGCATATAGCATATGCTGTACAGTCTGTAGATGCTACAGTGTTCTTAAAAACATCCCCCTTGGCTGGAGAAAGATTATTGTTTTCAGGGTATTGAAGGGGATACGAGAAAGGCAGAGTTGCTTGTGGTGTGCTAAAGCCATCCCACTGTCCTTTCTGGGGTTTGTAGTGTTTCTATACCCTGTTTTCCAGAAGGTAACAACAGAATTAACAGGTCAATTAGGTTGTTTTCAATATTCCTCTAAGAATTTTGACTTGACTCCAACCCCTCCCCCACCTCATTCCAAGCCATCTCAGTATTAATGGGTACAAGATAGCTAAGGCCAATTTATGGCTTATCAAACTGTTGTTGCTGCTCAGGTGGACCAGCAGAGCACGAGAGGAGGGATCCTGCAGCAAGGGATTAGCAGACCCAGTTCCTCTTAAATTAGCATGGTGCATACATGCATCTCTTTTCTTACAGTTAACAGCACTTAAAGGACATAGGGGCTACTGGAGAATATTTAAAAACTAGATTATGAAAGAAAAAAATGCCACCTTGATGAGGGAGGTGGGAGGAAGTTTCCTAATGCAGACTTTCTTAGTTCATGCATGCATATAATTATTTGATTACTGTGCGTTTGTGCCTTGAAGCTGAAGAACATTGTATTTGAGATAATGTGAAGTTACCTTTGGTTCTAGATGTGAGACAGTGAACCTGTACATTCAAGTCACTGACTGCTAATGTGTTACAGATATGAACATGTGTGGGTTGGTCTGTCTCTTTGAAAAGGTCCAGCTTCAGCAAATACCTCCGCCTTCCTATTCCTTTTCCCCGAATGCCTCAAGCTCTATATTTTCAAGGGGCATCTATCTGAGGCATGTCCCTGACCTGAGAAGTTTTGCCTTTAGCATATCTGCACAAACAAATGGGAGGCATGACATAGCATCATGGCTAGCTATTGGGCTACCCGTCCAACTAGAACGCACCAGCAAGATTCTTCACCTGGCAACATAGTATTTGGACTGTATCTGCTACCTTTGGACCTAAGTGTATGGAGCAGTGGGTGCAAGGTGCTTCAATCAGTCAAATGGCTGCTTCATCAGATTAGTCTGTCTAACAAAAGTAGCTCGCTGTGATTAAAATCTAAATTGTATAATAAAAACAAATATCTAAAATATGCCCAGAATGGGGCTTTTTTTGTAAAAATATATATTTCCAGAGGCTGAATCTAACAACATTTTCATCTCTAGTTCCTTCTGCACAGCTATAAGGAAAGTATATTTCAGTAACAAAACTTAAAAGAATATTCACTAGTATGAACCAGCATCACAGATCAAATGTTATCAAATGGCTACTGAGTACAAAAATATGTCCACTTGACTGGTAGGCAGGGAAGAGTCCTAGACTTTGAGTTACTGTTAATTCTGGGCAGACCTAGGAGAAGCCAGGAGAATTCCTTTCTGTGGAGGTCCTACAGTTCATAAATATCTCTCCAATGCTTCCTGCTTTTTAGTACGTCTGTAAGGTTTATTGACCATTGTCTTTTCCCAGTTCCACAGAGCACAACTCTGAAAAATGGTTTAGTCTAAAAAAAAAACAAAGTGAAGAAACTGTTTTCAATGCTCACTGGCTAGGGTGGCATACTTTGACTAATAGTTTGGCCTGCTTTTGTGCTTTGCATTAAGAGACTTTGGCCTCTTATGCAAAGTCTAACAAGCCATTGGAGGGATAGCCTTCCAATAAATTGGAGTTGCTGGGGAAGACAGTAGGATTCTTCAGAAAATGTAATGGGACAAAACTTATAAGAGGTTCTGCCCTGCAGAATTACTTCCATATTCTTGTGGTATCATCAGCTTACTGCTTTAAATGAAACTACAGCTGCAATCCTGTGCATGGTTACTTGGGAGTATGTGCCTTTGAACTTACTCAATGGAACATTTATGATCAGACTGTAAACCATTTCAAAGTCCAAGTAGGTCAGCTTGTTGAATGGGAAGCCCCAGTTCTATAGCACCAGCTTGGGGAAGCACTCAATTTCTGCTAGTCAGGCCTTTGTTAAAAAAAAAAATAAAAATTGATAAGTCATAACTTCAGTAAAATTTTTAAGAAACATGAATCTTAACACCTAGCAATGTTGTATAAGTTACAGGTTGTCCTGGTTGTGGGTTATATACATATTTACAAAAAATAAGTTAAATTACATGGGATACAGTAAATGAAGAAGTTGGCACTAAACACAAGGTCCCCATTTTGCTTGGTTGAGATGCTAACAAAACCATTGGGAACCGTCCAAACTGGTTTATGCAGAGGGAGTGTGAAGGAATAGCAGATTCTTATGTGGGGGAAGGAGTTGGCCTTGAAAAGAACAACAAAACCCTGCCCCCCCTCATTGTGATTTAAGATGTGAGGCTTTTCGTTCTGAAATGTCCAAGTCCTTCCTGGAAGCACAGCTAAACTCCATTTGCACTGGCTTTGCTACTCCGAGAGGTTTCAATTTTTGTCTACAATAAAGAGAGAGAAAATGTCAAAAGGGAGGAGATGGGATTGATGTTTTGGTATACCTGTGCAAACATTCACCAACCTAGTACTAATTACAATGTGCTTGGAACATATGAACATATGAAGCTGCCTTATACTGAATCAGACCTTTGGTCCATCAAAGTCAGTATTGTCTTCTCAGACTGGCAGCGGCTCTCCAGGGTCTCAAGCTGAGGTTTTTCACACCTATTTGCCTGGACCCTTTTTTGGAGATGCCAGGGATTGAACCTGGGACCTTCTGCTTCCCAAGCAGATGCTCTATCACTGAGCCACCGTCCCTCCCCAAACTAGCCCCATTTCATTTTCAAGCATAATAAGGGTTTTATGGTACAGGGATATCTAAGCTCTATTGCCCCCAACACTGCGGTAGTTCTGCTGAAGTCCCATGAAGTTGCATTTCATTGATTTTGTGATGTCTTTAGCTGGTGGGGGAAAAAAGTATTCTTCAGCAGAAAGCAGGCAGCTGACAATCTCAAAGTATTCTGCTTTCATTGCTGTCTACAGGCTATTATGTTGATCTGTGTTTTCCACCCAAGAATTAGTGGTGGAATTTACTGCTTATGACAAGTGGAGTAGACTCACTCTTATTTGGATTCTGGCACCAAGCTGTAACGAGGAATGAAGCTCAGGCGAACCCTTGTAACTAGGATTGGTCATTTTTGCTTATTGAGTTGTCATAATTAACTTCCTTCATAGTCGGTATGGGGAAGCAGATTGAGGTTTTGGTCAAGTGCAAATATAATCAGTTGACTGTACCTCCTTAATTGGCCCAACTATTTTAGGGCTGTGAATGAAAGTCTACCCATTTCCACATGTGCTTGTAATGTGGCTTATAAGAAATCTGGATATAAAAGTCACCTTGCTTGCAGGAGGGTTGGCTGACACTTGAGGAGCTGGTAATTTCTCTGTTGGCTGTGTTATAAATTCTTCACTCTTCAAGAAAGGAGAAAAAAAATAATTCAATTATTATAGATTCCCATCAAGGTTTAGGAGTCAGGGAAATCTTAATTAACAGAGCTCATCTTGTTGCAAAAGTATGCCTTTTGGAAGCCCAAAAATCCTTTTTGCCTACTGCAGTTCAGTTACCATTCACACAGAGACTTCAATGCTCAATATCTGTGTTCTAACTATATCAGGATTTGTGCAGAATTAGGCTAGGGAGGGAGGGTCTAGGAGAAATCAGCCACTCACCTTCTTGCTTTGCACTCTGGGAGCAGGATCTAGCAAGGTCTCCTGATCTTCGGGAGTGCCCATTTCTTCAGCAGCTTGGTTTGACAGAGGCTAAGAAAAGACCAGCCAAGTTGTTGTCACTATTCATTTTGCAAATTTCACAGCAGCAACACTGCCCTCACCCTGATACTGTATCTGAGGGTCAACTGGGAGTTTAAGGACTTGGAGGACAGGGTTGATGAAGAGCTATTTGAATCAGCATGGGAGCAATCCCTGAGGTGGATGTTGCTGGTAGATGCTGGAAGAATGGTAAGAATCCCTGTGCTTCCCAAGGGCAGAAGTAAATGAGATGGCGGAAAAGCTGGTTTTTAAAGCTAAAAGCCATTTTTTAAAACTAAAAGCTATTTGTGCACTCTGGGGGAAAATGTACATGTACTATCTACTTTGTTCGTTCATAATCCACATTTCAGGCTTCAGTAACAGGTAAAGAAGGGGTGGGGTGGGGACCATATTCATGGCCAGGTGCAGAGGCCTGCTCTTCAATATATTAAATTAAGGTTGCAGTCTTGGTACACTTAACAGTCTAACAATTATTCAATGGCCTCAACAGGATGTTGGGCAACAATTGCAAAAAGAGCTTTACAGTGGTCTATACTGTATTATAAAGTAAAATAACCACACACAGCCTGAAAATGAAAAGAGGGGGATGGCACTTCTGCCTCAACATGTAAGATCCTGTGGCATTTTCCACTATAATCTCCGTGTGCCCTTCTAGTGTCTCCCTTCATGAAAATGTGGAAGATGAAATCTATTTCAACACAATTGCTGCAGATCCCACTCACATCAGCTGATGACACTGCAACAGGTTTTGGCTTCACCTCTGTCAAATATAAGGCACGAGAAAGTAGCAACAGCGAAGGAGGAACATTCTCTTTCAGATGCAGATCGAGCCACTGCAATAGAGAGACAAGGAGAAACACAATTTATGCATGAACTTTGACTTACAGAGGCGGAGAGAGGCTTTTATGAATCTGAACCCTCCCACCATAAGTGAGTTGACAGCTGCTTTCTGGCTTGGGTAAGTATCCTTCTTTAATGTGGTTGGTAGGATTGTGGTGGGGGTGGGGTGGGGTAGGACTTCTTCATTTCTGCCTAATGGCCTGATGCTTCCCCTTGCAACCAGGGGTTTAGAACCAAGCCTGATCCAGAATTGGGAGATTGGTGAATGGATCTTCCCAGTGTTTTCTAATTGGAAACAGGAGTCACTTGGCGGCAAAAGGAAAAATGAGATTAATCTGGGGGTGTCAAACTCATTTGTTATGAGGGCTGGATCTGACATAAATGAAACCTTGCTGGGCTGGGCCATGTGTGTCATAAAACATAATGCCAGGTAGCAGAGATATAAACTTTATAGAGCACAGACAAACACAACTATTTTTTTTTTACAAAAACTTAAAATAAAAATGCTTAAAACATCAGCATGTTTGCAATATTTTGTTAAATAGTCTCTGATAACTGACACCTCTTTCTCTGAATTATTGCCTCCAAATCTGTAGCAATCTTTAAGGTGTGTGTTTGTAAATTGCAAGCCTACTTTTGATGCATTGACATTCACTACCGAAATCTCATGACCAATGCTCTATGCCCTAAGACTCAGGGGAAAATATGAAATGGCTGGGCATTATGAGCTTTTGTACATAAGTTGCTTGGTGTGCTGATCAAGAACATGTGAAGGCACCATGACACAGAAAGAGGGCTATGTGTTTATCTATAAAACTATAATCTTCCCCAGAAAAATAACTGCAGCTCCTATGAGGCAGTGCAATAACAGATAGCCATGTATAGTGGTCACTATCAGCCTACTATCTGGGAAGTCTAGGTTCAAAATCCCCAATCTACTCTTCAAAGGATTAGAGAGGCCACATTGAAGCCAGTTGGGCCCAGCCTCAGCATGGTGCGCTCTGCTGGGTGTGTGGGGGGGGGAGTGACGGAGCACAGCACTGTGTTGCAGCGTTGCAAAGGGAGGCGACGAAGGGGAGGGAGCCTGCCTGGGGCACCACGTGCCGTAGAGCCGGTGCTGCCTGCTACAAATACCTGCTGACTAGAGTCAGATAAGAGTTTTAGGCTCTCAACCCAGCCAGAAGCAAGTTGTGTCAGTAAAATTATTTTAGCACAAGTGAAATTTGGTCTTAAAATTATAGCTACTGTTCTTGGGAGGTGAGGGAAGAGATAAAGGAGTTTCAAGCTTTGTCTACAGCTCATTGCATGGCTGTAAGAAATGATAAATTCAAACTGTAGGACAAATCAGCATTGTATGTCCAGATGAGCCTGAAAAATAGAGCCATTCTCTCCCTCCCTGGTCCCCAACTTGCCTGTTTGATTTGTTCTTTCAGCTGTTCTGTCGTGAGGCCCAATGACCTCATTCCTCTTGCCCTGCATGCACTCTGCAGCTCAGACACACTCAAGCCGTTAACACCTTCCTTGGCAATCAACTGTGTACATAAAACAGATCAAATTAACATCACTTCATTCTTTCAGAAATTGAAACCCTGTCCATTTCTGCAACATACACCCTTGAGGGAAGCAAATATATAAGCCATGTATGGGAATCAAATGGCTTTTTTCTAGCAAAGTGGGTACTTGGGCTGAATCTTCCAGCTTCTTAAGATTTTTAAGTACAGCTTTGCCCTGAGAAGTAAGCCCATAATGGATTGCCAGCATAACTATTTTCAGCTTGATACAGTGGTAGATTTTGATTGGTAGATTAATCAGCTACAGCTGTACTCGAGGGACTGTAAGGGCTGATTTCAATCAGTGAGACTATGAATGTAAGGACATATGCATCTATTTGGGGTTTTTTCTTGTTTGCGTATGTGCCCTGGAAGTATAAGAACATAAGAGAAGCCATGTTGGATCAGGCCAATGGCCCATCCAGTCCAACATTGTGTCACACAGTGGACACACACACACACACACACACACATATATACACACTGCGACTAATAGCCACTGATGGACCTCTGTTCCATATTTTTATTTAACCCCCTCTTGAAGCTGGCTATGCTTGTAGCCGCCACCACCTCCTGTGGCAGTGAAGCAGAGCCGGCTTGCCCACTAGGCTATTGCCTAGGGTGCCGGGAGGGTGGGGATGCTGAATTGGACTCCCCCCCGCTGCCCCAGGCAAGCCCCTAGTTTGCCTGCTGCCACCCACCCCTCCTTTCCCTTCCCTTCCCATCGTCTCCCACCCCCGTGCGATCATAGCGTGCTGCACCTGCGCACTGCTGGTTGTGGTGCAGCGTGCATCTCATCTTCCAAAGGACCACTGAAGAAGGCTTGGCTCCCAAGCCTTCTCCAATGGTCCTTTGGAAGATAAGATGCATGCCGCACTGCAGCCAGCAGGGCCCAGGTGCAGTGCGCTGTGATCCCATGGGGGTGGGAGGCTATGGGAAGGGAAAAAGGGGGCGGGTGGGTGCCCTCGGGGCAGGGGGTTGCAGCGCTGTGAGGGGGTGGCAGAGGGGAGCGCCTGCCTGGGGCTCCATGCGCCCTTGGGCTGGCACTGCCTGGAACTCATGGCTGACTTCTGGCAATCCCTATTGGGGCCCGGACGTTCAGAGATGTGGCTTTTTATTGCTTGCCTCTGCATTCTGGCCTTGGTATTCCTTTGAGGGTTGCCATCCCAGTACTTGCCAGGGTCAGCCCTGTTTAGCTTCTGAGATCAACAAGATTGGGTTTGCTATCTGGGTCAGGGCCTATGAGTCTATTTGTTGAGGCTGTTGTAGTTTCTGGTATGTTATCAGTTTGGAAATGAACATATTTCCACTTTACGCCCAACAACTTGTGATCTGGACCCGTGCCCCTCCTGGCTAATTAAAGCTTTTCAAAGGGAGCTTAGATGCCCTACACGGGACATCATAAACAGATCCCTCTCAGAAGGGCTTTTTCCAACATCTCTTAAAGAGGCCATGGTCTGCCCTCTCCTGAAAAAGGCTACATCAGATCCAACCAAATTGGCACATTACTGGCCAGTCTCAAATTTACTCTTTTGGGGCAAAATTATTGAGATTACAGTAGCGTTACAGTTACAGAGTTTTCTGGATGATGCTTCTGTCTTAGATCCCCACCAGTCCGGCTTTCGCCCAGGTCATGGGACAGAGACAGTGCTGGTCGCCCTGGCGGATGACCTCCAGTGGCATCTGGATCGAGGCGGCTCGGCGGTGCTGATGCTGTTAGACCTATCGGCTGCATTCAATACAGTCAACCATCAGCTACTGACCCGCCGCCTTGTTGATGTGGGGATTCAAAGGTTGGCCTTGCAGTGGCTTTCCTCCTTCCTTGGTGGTCGGGGACAAAGGGTGGCGATTGGTGGTGAACTGTCCCAGAGGCACCCACTTAATTGTGGGGTGCCTCAGGGAGCGGTGCTCTCCCCAATGTTATTCAACATCTACATGCGCCCCCTTGCCCAGATTGCCCGGAGGTAGGGGTTGGGTTGTCACCAGTATGCTGATGACACCCAACTCTATCTACTGATGGATGGCCGGCCTGACTGCATCCCAGAAAATTTGGACCTGGCGTTGCAAGCTGTGGCAGGATGGCTCAGGCTGAGTAGGTTGAAGCTGAATCCAGTGAAGACAGAGGTCCTTTGCCTGAGCCGTGGTGGCCTGGGAAGGGAAATCCCCCTAGCAGCCTTTGACTGTGCGCCATTGAAAATGGCGTGCAAGGTCAAGAGCTTGGGGGTGCTGCTGGAGCCTGCCTTGTCAATGGAGGCCCAGATCGCAGTCACTACTAAATCTGCCTTTTTTCATCTTAGGCAGGCGAGGCAGTTGGCCCCCTTCCTGGAGCGTGACGCCCTGGCAACAGTGATCCATGCAATGGTCACCTCGAGGTTGGACTACTGTAATGCCCTCTACATGGGGCTGCCCCTGTGCCGAACCCAGAAACTGCAGCTAGTGCAGAACGCGGCAGCCAGGCTGCTGTTGGGGCTCCCAAGGTGGGAGCACATACAGCCGAGGCTGTGGGAACTGCACTGGCTGCCAATAGCGTACTGGATTCGTTACAAGGTGCTGGTTATCACCTTTAAAGCCCTATATGGCCGAGGACCTGCCTACCTTAGGGACCGTCTCTCCCCATATATTCCCCAGAGGGTATTGCAATCTGGTTCTCAAAATCTTTTGGCAGTCCCCAAGCCGAAGGAGGCCAAACTGAAAGTCACCAGGGAAAGGGCCTTCTCGATTACAGCTCCCCAGTGTTGGAACCAACTGCCGGAGGAGGTGCAGACCTTGCGGAGCCTTACCCAGTTCCGCAAGGCCTGCAAGACTACCCTCTTCCAGATGGCTTTTGCTTAATATGGAATGTACTGTAGAAGAAATACCACTGCCACAGAAAAACTGTAAGATGGATAACACCGAGATTTTAGCGCCAAACTAATTTGATGGTTTTAATTAGATGGTTTTAATGTAGGATGATAATATATATATATGATTTGCAATATGTTTTGTAAACACCTTGTTTTAATTGTTGAAATGCAGCATATTATGTTATGCCATGTGAGCCGCCCTGAGCCTGCTTTGATGGGGAGGGCGGGATACAAATTAAAGATTATTATTATTATTATTATTATTAATGTAGCTTGATACTGTATTCTCTGTCTGGCAACAACTCTTTGAGGTCTCAAGCAGAGAAAGGTCTTTTCCAGTTACTTGCTATACCTGAGGGTCCTTTGACCAGAGACCTTCTGCATGCTTTGCTACCAAGCTATGATTCCTCCTTTTCTGAAGCTGCCTTACACAGAGTCAAGCTATTGCTATATTTAGCTCAACATCATGTCCTTGGATTAGCAGTGGCTCTCCAGATGTTTCCAAACATCTGATACCTAAGACACCAAGAATTAAAATTGGAACCTTCTTCTTCCAAAGCATGTGCTTTGAGCCATGGCCCTTCCATAATGAAAAAGAAAATGCTTTACAAGATGGCTTTTCTTTCTAGCAAAGAGTGGTAGCATTTAAGTTGTGAATGTTTGTGCTTCTTTTAATACTTAAAAAAGGCATCTATAGTATGATTTAGCCAAGGTGAACAATGCGGACCAATACATTTGCAATTTTAATTCAAATGACCAACTAAAAATTCTTCCGTCCTAGACTTCATCACCAAAAGCTCTGTGCCTGCATGCATAACAGATGTAAAAACACAATTGTTTTGAGTACTAAAAAAAAAACCCCTGTCAAAATACTTTGGCTAATTCAGTTTAGAAGCACTGCGTTTGTCTCTGAAAGCAACCATGGTTATCCATTATTGCTTAGGCTAAGGGGCTCTTGAGCACAGTGTGGTAGATTTTGTAGCTTTTCACTGACTTTGTCCTAGCCTTTGTCTACTGTGCCTCTTGATGCCACTGGTGAATCTGTTCTGGTCTCACAGTGAGGAGTTCTCATGGCTCCACTCACTGCAGTTGGTTTAATGGCATTCATGTCATACAGGAGCTGGCCAGTGAGTACTTAAGAGCATGCATAAGGAGGTGGAACAGAAGCATTTAGGCACATGGACATTTAGGTCACATTATATTATACACTAAAAGTACCTTGGAAATGTTACAAAATGTCCAGACCTTAAACTTAACATTTTATTAACTCTGATATGGACAACACAAGCTTCCCTGTAATATCTTGTTGTATCAATCAGACGAGAAATTTCATAGCCTGTTCTTAAATTGACAGATGGTACTTGCTGCTTTTACTACAAGGTTACTTCTGGTATTCAAGCCTCCCTCCCAGATGGCGCTGTAGAGCATATACAAACCATCTGGTATATGCATCTCTCAAGAGTTGGGGGCACAACTATACCTATTGGACTTTGGATGTAAATGGCATGTTAGAAGACAGAACTGACTAAGTGGGAAAGGAAGAAAGTAATGCTGCTGCATTAGCCAGCATGCAGGGTCTACCAAATGCATCTATGGTTTCTTACTTCATCATCTACTTTAATAGACCTGAGCTTCAACAAAAGCTGGAAGCGGAGGAGGTTGTTGGTCCCAATGGGTTGCAGCTCCAGCAGTTTGCAGAGGGCTACTAGCTGTGGCCGCTCCAAATGTTCCAGGGTCAGTTCGTCCTCAAACAGCTTGGTAAACTGGACGATCTCCTGGGTGCTGGGCTGTTGGCCACTATGCCGAACCTATACAAGGCAATAGATAAAACTGCAGTGAGAATATTACCATCTTGGTCCACCAGCTACAATTAGCAGCTGACCTAAGAGAAGCCAGGTTCTTCGTTGTGCAAAGTGCAGACCCCCTCCCCAAGAAAGACAACATTTCAGAGTACAAATTTGCATGCATCTCAGTCGATCACTGAGTGGCTTACTGGGGCTCTTAAGTGCTTCTGTTGGCTCCACAAAGCAAGCAGAAGGCAAAGCTCTTGGCCAATTCATGACTTCATCATAAGAGCAAGTATGATTTTCCAGTGAAGCAAAAGGCATTTATAAGCAAACCCTACTTACCTGAAATGGCTTTTTCAAATGCTTGATACAGTGGTTTCAGTTCAATTAAATTTTATCTAGAAAATTTCTATGCTGCCTCTCCAGAGAACTGCTTGCAGAAGCTCACAAAGTACTTACTACTACTTTTAAACCTCACCTCCACTCCATCTTGCTTCAGATAGTATGGATTATTGTCACCAAAATAGTCTTTGCCCACAGGAATCCTATGATGGAGTGACGCTAGTCTGCATCTGCATTTTTGCTTGTTGAATGTTCTAATATTGATAATGAGGGCCAGCCTATAGGGTTGATCTAAGTAACACCCATTGAATGGTCAGAGTGGATTTTCTTCATGTCCATTCTGTGAGGTCATATAAAAAAAACTTCTAGACACTTCCTAAACTATACTATTCTGTCTGATTTGCAAGGTTTTATGCATTCATTTAATTGCCTAAATGATCCAGATTTCTATCTCCTACAACCCAGCTGCTCTTTGCTCTTACTAATGTTCTACTTATCCTGTTGTAAAAGTCCATGGGTAGCACTGATGTGTCTGGCTTATATTCTGATGCAAGATTTTTAGAAGGAAAACCTGCAGACAGTATATAGGACATTAAAATAGCAGTTAATCTCTTCTCAAAAAGATACTGCAACTTGGCAGATTCAGAAGGTTAGTATCATGCAGGTATTGAGAGTACTGGATCTCAAGGTACTTAGCATGTAAGCACAGAAAGCCACCAATTCCAGTATTGAGATATTAGTATTCCATGTGAATATAATTTGATATGATGCATAAACCTATCAATAGGAAACGGGGTGTGTGTGTGTGCTTTTTATTTTTATCTGCAAAGAAGGCCTTTTGTAGGAAAGAGATCTTTAAATCTTACCTACCTGGCTGACTGGACCAAATCAATGGCCTTATTTTGGTACTGAAGCTCGTCTAATCATGACATCTGTACCTTTTGAACATATGAAGAGAACTGCTTGGTGGCTTCTGCAGTAGAGGCTTTGTTCCTTCTGGCCATCTCTGCAATGGTCTCCTGCAGGAATTTGGCTATTTCCAGCTTGGCACTCAGCTTCTTTCTCTGCTTTTCTTCCTTTTTTTAATACAGAGGGAGGAAATGGTGATCCTTTGCATTTATTTAGCCCTTTAGAACATCCAAACCCTTTCAGATACATCCTCAGAAATTCTTACAAAAGGTTTGTAAGAAACCATTTTTATTGTCCCACTATCTTCCTCCTCCCCCCTTTGCTCACAGCTGGGTCAGTGTCTGTTTGCTATTTCCATAGTGAACGGTCTTATATTTTTATTCTACTTTTTTTTAGCTGAAATAGATTCTGATAGTGGCTCATAGGACTTAGACGCATACAACTGACCAAGTGCAACACAAGTATTCTGAGGGGAGGGCATTCTCGACTGCAGCTGGATCCAAGTGTAATGGAAGGGTACTGTTGCTTCCTACCACCTCTCTTATGGCAGCTAGCACCATGCCAGACAAAAAAACCCCCTTAAATGTCTTGTATGCTAACCCCTTAAATGTTTGCATGTTAAAAGCAGGCACGTTAGACTAATTGTACACAAGGTGACAAAAGATGTGGGGAGATGCCACTTGGTCAGAGCAGGAGGCAAATGATTCCTAATGCACCAGCTCCTTGTCATGGGTTGTACAACCATGGGCACTGCAAGACTCAGTAGCTGAGACACTTAAGGCATTTTTAATACTGACCTTTTTGGACTCCCTTTCAAAGGTTGAGGGCAGCATCTCAGGAAACAGCTTCAGAAAAACAGGCAATAAGAATTCCATGAAGGGGACAATGATGAACACCAGGAAAGGAACCAGCCGGAAGAGATCAGCAGATGTTCTCAACAGCTGCAGAGGTAAGACATGCAAAGCAAACATTTAGATTAAGTGACATTGTCCTTCCATCCATCCATATAGTTGGAGTAAGCAACTCCTAGGAAAGTGATAGCAACAAATGTAAGGATCAGGGGCCTTTAAAGAAATCACTCTGGAATTCCTTACCTAGAGAACTCTTACCCTGCTTGTGTTCCACCTCCTTATTTTTTAGGCAGCCAATCAAATAATTCTGTTTAAATAGAGTTTATTCTCTTGTAGAGCTGGATGGTTTTAAGCTGGCTATTTGTACTTGCTGCTAAAATTTTTCTGTGGATTAACATTGCTACCTACAATCTTTCAACTTTTCAAAAGTTTGAAATGGAAAAATGGCGACCTTTCTCCCCTAGGGGATCTGAAGACAAAAATGTTAAGGGGTCTATAGTAACTCACGCTGGCAGCACATGGTGCTAAAATTTTGCTTGTAAAAAAGAATTTGTTCAAACAAGGTAAACTTAGCTTTATGTAGGTCATGAAATTACAAGGGAGAACTTGGCTAAGAATTACTATAATGGATTTTGTCATGCGTTTCTTTCTTTGGGACATCCAGCATAAGGACAGAAGAATGTTGTTGTATATATATTATGCTATTATGACATTTCTGCATAGTTTAATATGCCACATTAATACTTATGCTTTGTTTTAGTTTTGTTCCAGATTTCACTTGGTGATTGGATGCCCCAGATTGCTGACTGCCTTGATTTACACTCTGTAATCCATATTGAGTTTCAGTAAGAAAGATGGACTATAAATAATGTAAATAAATAAAAGTAATTTTCTGTTCTATTTTAGAACATTAAAATCTCTTCTTAAAAGTTTAATGTTTAAGCTCATTTGAAACATTTACATCAATTCCTCAGGGGAAAAGTTAAGTTTCATACTGCTTTCTGCGTTAGTCAAAAATCTTGCCTTTTCCATGGTATAATAGTTTCATAGCATAACTGAATGTGGCTATGTGGCCAGTCTGCCAGAATCATTACCACAATTGATAATAACACTGTTTTAAGATTATTTAGAGCCTTCTCTCTCCCCCCCCACCCCACCCTGCAACCATCATCCCTTCTGCTGAGAAACAAGCAGGCCAGAGAGACTTCATGATAAGAGTTTTTCTCAGACCTGACAGGAAGGGCATACTGCTGCTACAAAAGAGGGAGAAGACTGAAGTGTGCACAAATAGTAATGTGGCAATTTTGAAGGGTCAGTTGATATGTCTGCAGGGGAGAGGGGCCAGGGGCCAGAATTCTGACATATTTTTCATTAACATAAAGTAGTGTACTGTTTTGCAGGATCAGTCCATTTAGTCTAGAATTGCTATCAGACTAATGACAAGAACTTAGCCAAAACAGTGTTAGGCAGACACATGGGCACAGGGTTAAGTGTGTTGTGCACCAGAAAACTTTCTGCTACACTAAACACAGCAAGGAAACCAACTTATTGCCCTTTCCCACAGAAATGGCATGTATGCAGAGGGAACTTAGAAAGCTACTGGTTATAAATGTATAGGTACTTAAGAAGCAACTTCTTTTTTTCAGAAGTGAGATGGGCCTGACTAGAGGACAACGATACAGTGCAACATAGGACTCATTCCTCAAGAAACAGTGCCTAAGTCCATGACTACCATCAGTGATACAGAGCACTTTCAGATGCGGGGTTGGGTTTGAATGCAGAGTGTGGAAACAAACACAAAGACAGTAATGGTTCCCAGGCTAATTTAGAAAATCTCTCTGTTGGCTGATGCTGCCCCTGCTCCCAGCACCCCCCTTCCAAGTGGTACATCACAGTGGTACATCACTGCACATGGGTGCAGCCATGATTGGTTGGTGCATGCTGTAAACTTTGCAGCAAAAGGACACTGCCATGCACTGTTGTCACAAAGCCTATGGGCAGACAGGCTGCAGAATGTGAAAAGTAGTGGCCTGCCACTGCATATGGTTCCAAAAAGCCAGTAAGTTTGCTCTTACTGTGGATGGAAAGACCATTAATTGAAGAGGATGGGAGAAGGTGGTTATTGTTCTAGTCTCCACAGAAGAATTTATCTTTGCTCACCCTTCGCCTTTCTCTCCTAGTGAGGATCTGCCCATGCAACAGTCTCCACACCATCCTTGCAGCCACTTTAGTGTCAATCCAAAGCAAGCGGAATCCGTTATAGTAGTGTTTCAGTTCATCCACAATCCTCTGCCATAATGATTTCTTGGGGACAGCAGGCTCTGTGCCTTTGACTGGAACGCCGACCACCTCAGTGTCCTTTTTTACAGTACTTTCATTAAACTGGGGCTTGTCCTGGACCTCATGATGCCTGTGAGCCGATGAGTGAAGCCGTCGTATGGGCTGTGTTAGTGAGAGAGGTAGTCCGATGCCCTGCTTTGTGCCATAGACTAGCTGCTGACACTCGGAGTCTTTCAGGTACGTTCGATTAAGGTGGGAATCCACCAGCTGAACAACTGCGATGGAGGGGGAAAATGGGGAGCAGGTGGAGTGTACAAGCAGGTGGGGTCCCCTGAAAAAAAATCCAGTCATTACTAGTGCCAAAGGAACAAACATTTTGGTTGGCTCTATAGCCAGACAAAGTTGTGTGGCCACTGCTTTGTAATGTGATGAGTACATTTCACTCCTTTTCAAAGCAACAGATTCATGGCATTGAATTATTCATATTTTGGTTTCCTGGGGTAAGGAGAAAATGCAGATCTCTTTTGAATCCTGGCAAACATTGTCACTTTATATGGATTTTCTAAAAACAAGATTTCCATTCTTACCTGGACCTGGCTATTGCAAGGAATATATTGCAGCTGTAGAAGGCCATGTTGGCCTGGAGTTGGTCTGGTCTATGGCCTAACAGCAAAAACAAAAACCAAACCATTTTAAACTCTGCTGGCTTTAAAAAAATTAACTCAATTAACACAGAAATAAACAACTTAAGTAGAAAACCATTAAACTAACCAATACTATTCCAGTCTTCAATTAGAGCCTCCACCACAAAACAGGAAGCATCCAGACTCGCAGAAAGGTTTTGTCTGTTGCTTTTATTGTGTCCCGATACATGACATTAAAGACCACTTTGTACATGATGCAGCAGCAAGCTTTCTGCCACAGGATGCCACCACCAATCCCTGCTCCTGGTGCACATGTGCTTAAAAACCTATTTGATGTTATGGTTCAATCCAAGTTAGCATGGGAGGTTGAATCCTTGAGCCCTGGTCTGGCAGATGCTCCCTGCAAGGTGGACTCCTCAGTGCCTTCAAGAAGGGAACCTTCTCCAAAATAGCCACTGTGTCCTGAGCCAGTTGTTGCCAGACTATCATGATCTCCCCCAGGAGCATTGAAAGCAAAGAACTAGAGCAGAAGCCTGGATCAAGCACTGGAGTGTGTGAATAGCAGCCCAAAGCCTCCCCCTTTTTAAAGCTGCAGCAGAGGAAACTAGTGAGTCACTGCAGGAGCTGGGCCTATATTGGGCAATATTTAGTGGGGCCTGGTGATGACACAAGCATGAGAATAATCAAAAGTGTCAAATGGGTACATTTCCCACACGTTTTGAATAGAGTAATTGTTGTAGTTAACAGCATTGGACTACAACTAGGGAAACTTGGGTTTAAGTTTTCACACTGACTTGAAGTTCACTGACTGACCTTTCATTGGACGGGCGCCCCCTCCCCTCCTCTCCAGCAAGGCCCACTTCGTTCTCACAATACTTTAATTTCAGCCCTTCTTGAAGCAGAAGCCCTGGTTTCTCGCTGTCCTGAGTAAGTTACCCACTTAGGCTTACCTGTACCTGTTCCCCATCGCTTCTCCAGTGGGAGGAAAACCTGCTTTGGACTGTAACCCCGCTACAGAGTCCCCCATGGCACATGTTCAAGTGTATATATTACATCTAACATCTCTTACCTGCTTCCCCGATGCTTTCCCTCCCCACGCAACGGGCCTCTTCTGGGACAGCTGACAGTTCCCATCAGCCTCCGCGCCCATTGGAAACAAGGGGTCGCTCTACTTTCAAGAATTTTAAGTCTATGGTCGTCCTCGACAGCGGAGGTTGCAGTTTGCCATTTTGAGATGCAGCCAATAGGAATGAAGTCCGGGAGAAGCAGGCGGTGTCTGGCTTCAGAGTAAGCGAATGGGAGTGTGGGGGCGGGACTTCTATTGGAGAACGAAATGAAAGGGTGAGAGGAAGCGTAAGGAGGGTCCGGCGCGTGCGCTTTTAAAAGGTTGGCTTGAGATTTTGCTAGTTGTTTTGACGGGAGCCGACTGGGTGGGGGTTGCTTTCCTTCGGGGCGATGGATGTGATGTCACTACACTTTACCTCTTGACGCAAGGCGGGTTGTTATGGAGACACTTTGGGGGCAAAGGGCAGGAAGTGAGTGAGGATAGCATGATTGAATCAGATTGCTAGTTTCATTATTTTTAAATACATTTATTGGTGTTTCTAAAATGACAGAAAACAAAAAAAAATTAAGTACAAGAGCAAAACCACTATAAAATACTGATATAAACATTTTACTGTGTTTGACAGAACATGATTCCCCCTCCGGCAAAATTTTAAGACAGTGTACTTGTGTTATTTATTCAAAATATTAGTTGCTCACTGCTTTATCACATGGGTTTCCACAGTGACTTAAAGCAATAAAAACGGGGATGGCACGTAACTAAACATGAAAAGCTACATCCTTGAAAGCTCTAGTCAGAGGAGCAGCAAGGTAAGCTTCAGATAAGGTTTTGCACACTGTCCTTGTTGACAAGTTGATAAAATGTGGTTTGAACCCTGTTACAGTTAGGTGGATCTGTAACTGGTTGACAGATCACACCCAAAGAGTGCTTGTGAATAGTGTCTCATTGTCTTGGAGAGGAGTGACAAGTGGAGTGCCTCAAGGTTCTGTCCTGGGATCTGTTTTGTTCAACATCTTTATAAATGATTTGGATTATTTGGCTGGGCATGTTTAGCCTGGAGGGGAGGCGGCTGAGAGGTAATATGAGTACTTCAAGGGCTGTCATATTAAGGATGGTGTGGAATTGTTTTTGTGGCCCCAGAAGGTAGAACCAGAACCAATGGGTTGAAATTAAATCAGAAGAGTTTCCGGCTTAACATTAGGAAGAACTTCCTGACAGAGCGGTTCCTCAGTGGAACAGGCTTCCTTGGGAGGTGGTGGGCTCTCCTTCCTTGGAGGCTAGATGGCCATCTGACAGCAATGCTGATCCTGTGAATTTAGGGGGCAGTATTTGTGAATTTCCTGTATGGTGCAGGGGGTTGGACTAGATGACCCTGGAGGTCCCTTCCAACTCTATTATTCTATGATGAAGGAATAGAGAGAATGCTTATTAAATTTGTAAATAATACTAAATTGGGAGGGGTTGCAAATACAGTAGAATACAGATACAGGATACAGGGTGATCTTGACAGGCTGGAAAACTGGGCTAAAACCAGTAAAATTATTTTTAACAGGGATAAGTGTAAAGTTCTGCATTTAGGTAGGAAAACTCCAATGCGTAGTTATAGGATGGGGGAGACTTGTCTTGGCAGTACTATGTACGAAAAGGATCTATGGGTCTTAGTGGACTATACGGTGAACATGAGTCAAGAGTGTGATACAGTGGCTAAACGGGCAAATGTAATTTTGGGCTGTAATAGCAGAAATATAGTGTCCAGATCATGTGAAGTGATGGTATCACTTGACTCTGCTCTAGTAAGACCTCACCTGGAGTATTGTGTTCAGTTTTGAGCACCACATTTTAAGAATAATATAGACAAGCTGCAATGGGTCCAGAAGAGGGCTATGTGTTTGGAGACAATGTCCTATGAGGAAAGATTGAAGGAGCTGGGTATGTTTAGCCTGGAGAGGAGGCAGCTGAGAGGTGATATGATCATAATCTTCAAGAACTTAAAGGGCTGTCATATACAGGATGGGGCAGAATTGTTTTCTGTTGCCTCAGAAGGTAAGACCAGAACCAGTGGGTTGAAATTAAATCAAGAGTTTCCAGCTTAACATAAGGAAGAACTTCCTGACAGAGCAGTTCCTCAGTGGAATAGGCTTCCTCAGGAGGTGGTGGGCTCTCCTTCCTTGGAGGTTTTTAAGCAGAGGCTAGACAGCCATCTGACAGCAATGCTGATCCTCTGAACTTAGGGGGAAGTACTTGTGAATTTCCTGGATTGTGCAGGGGGTTGATGACCCTGGGGGTCCCTTCCAACTCTGTGATTCTTTGATTCTAAGGTTAAAAAAAAGTGGGAGAAAAAATAGTTGTGTTAAAAACCCAAATCAACAGGCTGCCAAACCCTAACAATAAAAGAGGATTGCTCCTCATTACTTGGTTCTAAGTAATGCCCAAGATCTGGTGAGAGATGTAAAGTGATTGCACCACTTGGGAGCAGTGACCATAATGTTATTGAGTTCACCATTTGTATAAATAGAGAGTTGCCACAAAGACCAACACAACCACTTTTAACTTTAAAAAGGGGTAACTTCTCTGAGATGAGAAGGCATGTGAGGAGGAAACTGAAAGGAAAGGTAAATAGGGTCAAACCCCTTTGGGAAGCTTGGAGGCTATTTAAAACTACGATCCTAGAAGGTCAGATAAAATATATACCGCAAGTCAGGAAAGGCACAAATAGGTATAGAAAAAGACCTGCATGGTTAACAAACAAAGTAATGGAAGCTGTAAAAGCTAAGAAGGATTCCTTTAAGCGGTGGAAAACTAGTCCCAGTGAGGTTAATAAAAGGGAACACAGGCTGTGGCAAATAAAATGCAAGTCTGTGATCAGGCAGGCAGAAAGGGACTATGAGAAGCATATTGCAAAAAACATAAAGACCAATAATAAAAATTTCTTCAAATACATTAGGAGCAGGAAACCAGCCAGGGAAGCGGTGGGACCCTTGAATGACCAAGGGGTAAAAGGATTACTGAAGGATGATAGGGAAATGGCTGAGAAGCTGAATGCATATTTTGCCTCCGTCTTCACTAGGAGATGAGAAGTGTTTGCCCACTCCAGAATTGCTGATTTCAGGAGGGGTGTTGAAAGACCTGAGTCAGATTGAGGTGACAAGAGAGGAGGTCCTATGACTGATTTAAAAACTGATAAGTCACCAGGCCCAGATGGCATACATACAAGAGTTCTGAAAGAACTCAAAGGTGAACTTGTGGATCTCCTGACAAAAATATGTAATCCTTCATTGAAATCTGCCTCCATTCCTGAGGACTGGAAGGTAGCTAATGTTGCCCCCATCTTTAAAAAGGGTTCCAGAGGAGATCTGGGAAATTACAGGCCAGTCAGTCTGACTTCAATACCAGGAAAGTTAGTGGAGACCATTATTAAAGAGATAATTAGTAGGCACATTGATGAACAAAAACTGTTGAAGAAGATTCAGCATGGGTTCTGTAAGGGAAGATCTTGTCTCACTAACTGTTAGCGTCCTTTGAGGGGGGAACAAACATGTGGACAAAGAGGACTCAATAGATGTTTATCTTGACTTCCAGAAGCTTTTGATAAAGTTCCTCACCAAAAGCTCCTGAGTAAGCTCAAGAGTTATGGGGTAAAAGGACCTCTTGTGGATCAAAAACTGGCTAATTAATAGGAAACAGAGAGTGAGTATAAATGGACAATTTTCTCAGTGGAGGCTGGTAAGCAGTGGGGTGCCATAGGGTTCTGTACTGGGTTCGATGCTTTTTAACTTTTTCATTAATTATTTGGAGTTTGGGAGTAAGCAGTGAAGAGGCTAAGTTTGCAAATAACACTAAATTGTTCAGAGTGGTGAGAACCAGAGAGGATTGTGAAGCACTCCAAAGGGATCTGTTGAGGCTGGGTGAGTGGGCGTCAACGTTGTAAATGAGGTTCAACATGGCCAAGTGCAAAGTAATGCACATTGGGGCCAAAAATCCTAACTAAATACAAGTTGATGGGGTATGAACTGGAAGAGACTGACCAAGAGAGAGATCTTAGGGTCATGGTAGATAACTTACTGAAAATGTTGAGACAGTGTGCGACTGCAATAAAAAAGGCCAACACTATCCTTGGAATTATTAGGAAGGGAAATGAAAACAAATTAGCCAGTACAATAATGCCCCTGTATAATTCAATGGTGCAGCCTCATTTGGAGTACTGTGTACAATTCTGGTCACTGTACCCCAAAAAAGATACAACATTGGAAAAAGTGCAGAAAAGGGCAACTAGAATGACTAAAGGTTTGAAACACTTTCCCTATGAAGAAAGGCTAAAACGCTTGGGGCTATTTAGCTTGGAGAAATGTCGACTGAGAGGTGACATGATAGAGGTTTACAAGATTATGCATGGGATAGAGAAGGTAGAGAAAGAAGTACTTTTCTCCCTTTCTCACAATATGAGAACTTGTGGGCACTTAATGAAATTGCTGAGCAGTTGGGTTAGAACGGATAAAAGGAAGTACTTCTTCACCCAAAGGGTGATTAACACATGGAATTCACTGCCACAGGAGGTGGCAGTGGCTACAAGCATAACAAGCTTCAAGAGGGGATTGGATAAACATATGGACTAGAGGTCCATCAGTGGCTATTAGCCACAGTGTATTATTGGAACTCTCAGTCTGGGGCAGTAATGCTCTGTATTCTTGGTGCTTGGGGCACAGTGGGAGGGCTTTTAGTGTCCTGGTCCCACTGATGGACCTCCTGATGGCACCTGGGTTTTTTGGCCACTGTGTGACACAGAGTGTTGGACTGGATGGGCCATTGACCTGATCAACATGGCTTCTCTTATGTTCTTTTTACTAAAGTCAAAGAAGCTTGGTGCTGGGCAAGTGGGTATGGGGAGAAACTTTCAGCATGAAAGACTGTTTGAAGTGGTCATGCAGCTTGCGTTGGAAGGAGGAAATACAAAGATTATATATTCTGTGAAAAAAAAGAAGCTGATGGCAGGCCCATAGCCATGATTTTTCCAGTCGAGGGGAAATGGGGCTGACAAAATTTAGAAGTTCACCCCCTGGCTTCATTGCCCTTTGTTTCCCCTCCAAAGACTTTTTCTCCCCTCTTATCAATTACCTGGGCTTTTAAAGGGCTGAGAGGTTGGATCTCTATGCTTTCGCAGCTTGCTTTAAAGCTGTCTGCGAGAAGCAGGAAGACCCACTGCAGCCATCTCTCACCCTCCTACTCAGACATGTCAAGGGACCCTACATTGAGGGGGCGGGGGAATGGCTGGAAGTCCGGGGGTGGGGCTGGCTGATGGGCAGGCTCATACAGAGAACATACATCTAGACATCTTGGTCCTGAATAGTTTACGGCTTCAAAAATAATCACCAGCACTTTGAATTTTGACAGGAGCAGAATACCAGCCTAGTTCAATAGATGGGCAGCCATGTTGGTCTGAAGCAGTAGAACAAAGTTAGAGTCCAGTGGCATCTTTAAGACCAACAAAGTTTTATTCAAGGTATCAGCTTTTGTGTACATTAAAGGTCAATGTGTCTGAAGATTTACAGAGTACTTTAAGGGAACGATTTTGTTGTTTATTAAAAACATCCATACATGTAAGTAATTTTGGAGGATTAATTATGCTTATCTGTAACAGCAAAAGAGATAACATTGTATGAACCTGTACACTTTTGTTCTGAAGTTCCATATCCTCAGTTAATCCTGTGTAAATGTACCTAACACTGCAGCTAAAGAGATCCATGAATATGATACCTTACAAATTACCTTATTGCATGCTGCATTATGTTTTGATGATTTGTGATTTACAAAAACCTTCTTTCTGTTCAACTAGGTACTGTATATGAGTGATACAGGAAATCAGTTGTGCTGAAAGCAAAATGCTGAAAACAGTTTAGCAGTATGACTGAGGTAAAATGCAGAAGGGTTCAGGATTTCTCTCCACTTACTTACATTATGATTTCATTTATAAAATAGACTTCTTTCCCTCCTCCATCCATCTCCTGCTTGAGGATCCTGGGAACAGAGGGAGGACTCACAGAGAATTTGTTACTGTTCTGTTTTAATACTCTATATGTGAGAATGTGAATTATTTATAAAATTGAGATGTTTTCTCATCTCTCTGTGAAATGTGGCAGGCAGGAGAGTCCCTTGGGTAAAAGGAGTACAGTTCTTGAGAATGTTATCCTTGTTGGATTGGAGGTGGAGGGAGTTACAGGTATAAAATCATTCTCCTATTAAAATCGATGGAAGTAAATAAAGAACAGAATAAAGAAAACAAAGATGTAGAGCTTAAAAAATAAAAACACATTCAGCGGTCGCGATCTAATGGCGGACGCAACCTAGACTAGCTCCGATCCCTTCCTTCCCTAAAGCCTTCAGAAACCGTCAAACTAAACTCTAATGCCTGCAAAACCAAAAGGGAAAACCGTCCGAAGCAAGCAGAAACGCGTTCCGGAGAAGAAAACCTTAGTTTCAGCATTCTTCTTGCCCGAAAACGCTCTAAAGGTGGGTGACCCGACCGCGTGCTCCCCGGACGGCCCTAACATGGCGCCCAGCCCGACCTCTCCCAGGACTACCGATGCTTCCTATCCAGACAGCGAGGCAGAACGCCCAATAACAAAAAAAGACCTAGATCTATTAAAAATGGATATTCACAAGTATTTTAACGAAGCCATTATAGACCACATTAAGCCACTGAAAGAAAAGATTGGGGAGCTTACAGAAGACCTCAATACGACTGCAAACATAGCTGAACGTTCAGCGGAGCTGGGTTTGTCGCTAAAAAGGGAAATTACCACCATAAAAGAAAACGAGCAGAAAGTACAAAACAGATTAGCTACCTTGGAGCATAAATGGCGTGCCCTGAACCTTAAACTCCGCGGATTTGATGAGGGAGCGGAAGAAAAGAAAGATTTACTGCTTTTTGTAGCAGACTGGCTGAGGGAGACATTTTCCCTTCCCGACAATGTGGCTGCTAACATAGTCCGTGTTCAAAGACTGGGCGCCATTTCCTCACAGAGACGCAACTTCACTAGAGATATATTAGTTCAATTTACCAACCCTCGGCTGAAAGACCTTGTACTTCAAAAATCGAGGCAAATGGATGCTATTATATACAAGGGGAAAAAAATCCTGATCCTGCTTGATCTTTCGCCAGAAACACTTGAGAAAAGGAGAAAGCTAAAGATCGTCTCTAGCAAGCTGCATGAGCACAAACTCAGATTTAGATGGAGCCCGACCTCGGATCTGCTATTGTTTAAAAATGGCGCCTTTTACAAGGTCCACGATGCACAATCAGGAATCATGGCGCTGAATGCTCTTACCATTAAATACACAGAAGAAGAAGAAAAAGAGCTAAGAAAAAACTTTGAAACGGACGAGGACACTCAAACTTCTGAAGCTGTGGTTTAAATCGCTGCAATTCTACATAGACTTCACTGGAGCTAATGAAAAGACAACTTGCCCTAATAGCCCCGTTGGGCTCTTACCTTACTAAACTCGTTATGAAACTGTTATGAAAATGTTCACTTATTGAACTCTGCTTTACAAATCCCTGCAGAAAAACTGACTGCTAAGGAAAATCTTCATGGACTTACCTTAATTACTACAGAACTTGTGATAAGGTCCTTTTCTTGTGAACTACTGGGGGGGGGGGTTTCTTGTTTTTTGACTTATTTGCATTTATCGTGTTTCTCCCCTCTAGCTTCACAGCAGAGTTCATTCAACTAACTTCTATTTCCAGAACTGGTAATAATATCCTTGCGTTTGACAACCACATAGCAACTAATGGTGTAAAACGCATATGTTAAGGCTAAGCTCATCTCTTCAGGGTTTCTATAGTTGATATCTATACCACTTAAAAGTTAGAGTTTTTAATACTAAATAAATGGGGAAGGGGGGGTAAGCTAAAGTGTGTGTGATTTGATTGCAACTTTTGCCCTCTTGGTAGGGAATTGAGAGTTTCAAATAAGGGAAACCTAAGGGGCTTTTTCCCTAGCTCCCTTGCTTTTGGGTAGCTGTGAAACTTCACCCAAGAATTGGGTGTTAGTGAGTAGAATATAGTGGTTTTGTTTTTTATTGGGGGGGAGGTTTTTGTTCCCCCTTTCTTTTTCTTTGTTTTTGTTAATTTAATCTTGTTAATTCCTCTACTTAATTATTGGATTTTATAAAACAGCAATACACATTGGGATTGGTCCAGTTTGCGATAGTGAAACAACTCCTCAAATCGCTTGGTAGAGTGCACTGAACCTCACGCTTAAAGCCCACAATGTCTAAAAATCTGAAACTGTTAACCTGGAACTGCAGAGGGTTTCAACATCCAATTAAGCGCTCTCGCATTTCTAACTTTCTAGCAAAGCAGCGACCCCATGTGGTCTGCCTGCAAGAAACGCATGTGAGAAAACAAGCCCCTTTCGGGTTGCGCTCTAAATGGTTCAACCAGGTTTACCATGCACCAGGCTCATCCAAGGCAAGAGGGGTGGCAATCCTATTTTCTAAAGACACTGTTTTTAACTTGCAGGATACCAAGTCAGATCCCAAAGGACGTTATATTTTTGTTAAAGGTACTTTAAACGGTAAACCAATAACGATTGTTTCTGTTTACGCACCTAACAGTGGACAACTGTCCTTTTTAAAGGAAACCTTTTCTGAGCTGCTGGATTTCAAACATGGCGAACTTATTGTTGGAGGTGATCTTAACTACATCGCAGATCTGAATCTTGACAAGACAGGGGGTAAGAAACTCAAAACAAGACACACAAAGGAAACAGGCCTTAACAAGCTCTTACAGTCCTTAAATCTAATAGACACTTGGAGAGTATTACACCAAAATGTAAGAGATTATACCTACTTCTCACATGTGCACAACACGTACTCCAGGATTGACTACATTCTAACTTCTCCAACCCTCTTAGCCTGTACTCATGATGTTGAAATTGGTTCCAGGACTATATCAGACCATTCATGGGTATCGGCTAATTTCATGTTGCAAGAGCTAAATAACAAGGGGCAGACCTGGACTCTGAATAAACTTTTATTAACAAAGGACAGCATTTGCGAGAGAGTAGATAAGCAGATACAAGAATACTTTCAACTTAATGACAACTGTGGAGTTGCACAGAATGTTGTATGGGATGCTTTCAAGGCTGTAACTAGAGGTAACCTCATCTCATTGGCTGCATTCTGCCAGAGAGACAGAAATAAAAATATCCTGGAACTTAAATCTAAAATTACTGATTTGGAAAGAAAACATAAAAAATTTGGAGGGAAAAAGACTCTTAAAAAACTAACTATGGAAAGAAATAAATTAGACTTAATTGAAACCTCAGACATCCAAAAAAACCTGCTATACTTGAAACAACGATACGTTACTAAAACTGCAAAATCCCTGAGATTATTAAAACTTAGACTCCAGCAAAATAAAGCAAACTCTCAAATCCATTCTATAAAATCACCTAAAGGCAATCTACACGTCATACCCCAGGAAATCACAAAAGTTTTTCAAGACTACTACTCCACTTTGTATAGTACAGCTATAGTGGAAAATTTAGATTTCAAAAAATATTTGAGGGATATAAAATTCAACCAGAAACTATCACCTAACGATGTTGAATACATGGATAGGCCTATTACAGAACTAGAAGTTCGTGAAGCACTCTCCTCCATCAAAAACAATAAGGCGGTTGGTAATGATGGATTCCCTATCGAATTTTATAAAAGATTTAGCTCCAATTTGCTGTCCCCTTTAACAAAAACATGTAATTTGGCAATGGCAGAAGGTATTATACCTGAGACTTGGAAAGACTCAAAAATGATAGTTATTCACAAGGAAGGGAGGGATAAACAAGACCCTAAATCTTTTCGACCAATTTCGCTCCTAAATCACGATTTTAAAATTTTTTCCACAGTGTTGGCCCGCAGACTCAACAAAATTGTTAGTACATATGTTCATCCGGATCAGACAGGATTCATTCCTGGCCGGTCCCTTACTGACAGCATTAGGAGAACACTAAACCTTATTCACTTTGGTAAAACAACACAGACAACTTCTCTTATTGCTTCGTTAGACGCAGAGAAGGCCTTTGATAGGTTGGAAATTAAATATCTGAAGGCAGTGCTGGAGCAAATGGGCTTTGGAGAGAAATTTTTAAACTCGATAGCTGCCATTTATAACCAACCGAAAACACAAATAAGCATCAACGCCTTTAGATCTGAAGTAATTACTTTATCTAGAGGTACGCGTCAGGGATGTCCGTTGTCTCCGATCCTATTTGCTCTTTCACTTGAACCTTTAGCTCACCAGATACGGATGGACCCCGAAATTGAAGGTATAAAAGTTGCAGGAGTAACCCATAAAATTAGCCTGTTTGCAGATGATGCGGTCATTTATTTAGGCAACCCGTTAAAATCTTTAACTAAATTAATGCAAACAATAGAAACTTTTGGAAGATTTTCTGGCCTTGCTATTAACATTTCTAAATCAGAAATCTTTCCAATTCATGTTCCTGCTGAGGTGCGCCGTGACATTATGCTTACTTTCCCCTTTAAATGGGTTGATAAAACCTGGCGACATCTAGGGGTTCATATACCCTTAGACCTAGCTAACTTGATCAGTGCAAATTTTGGGCAACTCTTTAAAAAGGTTAAATTAGATCTACAGGCCTGGGCAAAACTTCAACTCAACCTACTGGAGAAAATTGACTTATTAAAAACTTTCGTGATGCCTAAATTTTTATTCTTATTCCAAAATATCCCTGCAGATATTCCCAAAAGTGAAATGAAAATGTGGCAAAAGAGTTTCTCCTTGTTTTTGTGGCAAAATAAAAAACCAAGAGTAGCATATCATCTCCTCGCTAAACCCAGTGATAAAGGAGGTCTAGGAGCACCAGTTCTAGAAAAATATCATCAAGCGGCTCAGCTGCGGAATATCCTAATATATACCAAAAAAAACTGTGATCTGCCCTGGCTGCAAATAGAGGCAGCAAGTGTTCCTCCTGTACACCTCAATGAGTTTGTATGGGTTAGCGAAACGGACAGGAAAAAAATCAACATAGCTAATCCCTTCCTACACTACACACTACAACTCTGGGACAAGTATAGATCTGTAGTGACTCAGCCATCAACCCCAGTTATGTCTTTCTTGGGGCAACCCTGGTTTCCGCCGGGCATGCCCAAAGAAAACTTTCAAATTTGGAGAAGACGAAACATTATGAGAATTACAGACATTAGCGCCAAAGGTAAACTATATACGCGTGCACAGCTTGAAGCCAAATTCAAAATTGAAATTCCTTGGTTTGAGTATCATCAGTTACATGATACACTAAACAAGGTAATCCCTGTGATGTTACCAGTTAAACAGATGAATGCTTTTGAGAAATTAATACATGATGAAAATACGACAATGAGAGGTGTAATTGCAAAACTATACTTTTTATTAAATCAGAAAAATTGGGCACAACCGACATCACAGCAAAATGCATGGACTAAGGACTGTAGCACACACCTGACTGAAGAACAGTGGCAGATAATCTGGACTTCATCTTTATGCAAATCTAGGTGCACTAATTTCAAACTGCAACAATACAAAATCATCTCGAGATGGTATCTAACTCCACAGATACTAAGCCATGCACAGAAAAACAGCAGCTCGCTCTGCTGGAAAGGTTGTGGGACTTCTGGCTCCCTCCTCCATTGTTGGTGGTCGTGTCAGAAAGTGCAGAAATTCTGGAATAGCATAATTACCAAAATTGAAATAATTGTAAAGGAAACCATCTCTCCTACCCCTGAATTTGTCCTGCTTAACTTATGGTCGAAAACAGCCTACTCTAAATTAACATCAGAACTTATTGCACTCCTGCTCTTAGCTGGAAAACGGTTGCTTGCAAAGTTGTGGAAGAGCACCAAAATACCTTCAATATCTCGCTGGTTTCAAGAGGTATGGGAACTCATAATACAAGATAAAATTGCCTCACAACTCATTGCGGGGGAAAACCCCAAATTAGGGGGAAATTTTGTGGAAAAATGGTTTCCCTTTTTAGACTTTGTAAACAAAAACACTTCCAAAAGGTATGCAATGCCAAAAAAATTCCTGGACTTTGTTTTATACTAAAACTTGATTTGCACAAATTGGATCTGTTGGAAATCGCGTAGATAACTGCTTAGAGACAAAACTATGTTTAGAAGTAGTGGGATTAGAGTATTAATATAGGCTCATGTTTATATGCAAATAGGTGAAATTATATATTTGTTACCTTTTTATTTATTTATTTATATACTTACTTACTTACTTATTTTCTTTAAAGGATTTGGTTGTTTTATCTTGATAGTCATATGCATAGAAGTTACGTCTATATTAATTATTTGTATATGCTGAAGAACTGTTATTCTTGTTCATTTTTATAAAATAAAAAAATTTTAAGTTAATAAAAAAAAAAAAAAAAAAAAAAACACATTCAGCATTTTGATGTATGTTGATAGTATGCAGTGGAGAGTAGGGGGTGTTTGATTTTAACATCAGAAGGGCTGTATACTTGGACACTGAATGTAATTGTAACACCAACCTGCCTGGTGTGTTTTGGCCAAGCTTTACGGATGCACTTGTCAGAAGGAAGTAGTCAGGTTGACAAGATGGTTAGAGCCCTGCTATTTTCTGGTTGCACAGTTACCCCATCTTCAATTTAAAAAAAAAATTGCTTGGGATTGCAAAGACATGAAACAAGGAAACAAAAGCTGATTAAAGTGTGTGTGTTTGAGTTATTAATTAAAGGACCAGGGAAGCATGAGCAGACAAATCTAGAGGAACTTTTCTTTGTAAGTATTTGCATGTCAGTTTTAGTTCTGTAGACAGTGAAAGCACACTAATGAAAGATCACAACTCCCCCTCCCAAGGCCTGAATCTGCTCTGAGTGGATCAAAACAAGCACCCTGCATTAAATTCTCTCCAGTTAAGAGATGCATGAAGGCTGAATGAAGTTGCCTGAAACTGACTTGAATGCTGCTCTTGTCAGATTGGAAGGGCTGCTGGGATTGAGACAGTGCAGCAGGGAAGGGAGCCAGGCAAGCAGGCAGATTTCCCAGGTGCTCTTCTGGGGACAAATCTGAGAACACCCCTCCCACTTATGCCATTGGCTGTTGCAGTGTGGATAGTGATTGCATGATTGCAATGGGAATATAATGCTATACTAAATGCCAGGGAGAGCTGCAGATGTAGTTCCACTTCCATAATGGAATAGCACTGACAACAGAAGAACAATGCAGCAGTGGTGCTAAAAGATGCCAGTGCAGAAAGGACCACACTGCCCATTTCCATACATTTATTGTCTGTTAAACAGACAGGACATTTTCTTAGGCCATTTAGAAACCTTAGGTCAGATACTGAAAATGAGCCATGTGGGGAGAAAAGTATCAAAAGTGATGGAGTAAGAATGTAGACAAGTGGGGGAAGGTTCAGCATTCTTGATCTGTGTGCTGCTTTTTGTGTAAAAATTAGACATTATCCCTGCTTTTCATGTGAATGGAACTTAAAGAAATGACACATGAGACAACTATTATGCAATATCTTACAAATGCACTAATTTACTCCTGTTATCAAAAATCTGTGATAATTCATAATACCAGTAATGTATCAAAACAACTTATCCACCATTCTAAGAATAGCACACAAGAGTCACTTGACTATCCCAAAAGTCCGCGTGAAATTACATTAAACCAGGGCTTTTTTTTGAGCAGGCATGCACAGGAAAGCCGTTCCGGCTGGCATGGTTTCGGGGTGTGTGGCCTAATATGCAAATGAGCATCTGCTGGGCTTTTTCTACAAAAAACCCTGTGTGAAATAATGGTGACATCAGGGGTGTAGCCTAATATGCAAATAAATTCCTGCTGGGCTTTTTCTACTAAAAAAGCCCTGCATAAAATTCTCAACAAACTATTCACTATTTTATCACAATAATTCACAATATTTTAGACATCATCAATGTTATAGCACTTTCTGGAGTCCAGATGAAAAACTCATCTGATCCTATTTCTAGTCAGAATTATAACTGTCCAGTGGAAAGCCAGTGTTCAGTCTATTTTGAACCAACAATGTCCTTTCTCAAGGGTCTTGTAATTTCGAACCACTGGTTAATTTTCCTTTGTGCCATCCAGAACTGACGCCAAAGTATTCAGAATCTGTCCTCCTCACTTTAATCTCCTGAAGAGTTCAAGATTTTTATGACAATTTGGAACACTGTTTCTTCATTTCTGTATCACTGTCACGCTATATAATCATTTGAATGAGGCAAACACTTAAATAAGTTAACATAGCTATACTGGGTCATGTCCAATTTAGTCCACAGTGCTGGTATGATAGCAGTAGTCCACATTAGAAACCATCTCCCAATTTTCCCCTCCTATTGAAAACTCACAAGATGTTTCAGCTGCTCTTAAAACCACTGTAAGCTTATTCTAAGCCTGATCTTTATATATCCTAAGTAGATCAGAAAGCTTTATTTTTCCTTATTTTATGTTAGATCTTGAGTGATGTAGATCTCATTGGTAGCCTAACAACAATTGGCTACAGTTACGTTTGAACAGCAACATATCTGTTTTGGATGTTAATGGATCCTCCCATTTATGTCAGATGTTCCACAATGCTTTCTACAGTGTGAAATGGATTCATCATCAATTCAGCTATGCTTTGTTGTTAGTCACGGTAGCCAACTCAGCTGTGATGCAATGTGCTGTTGCAAAACACTAAGTAAATCTGAGTGTGCTTTCATTTTTGAAAGATCAGGTCTAAGTTTATGGCATTTACTGTAAGGGATATGAAAATCTTTTCCCTAAATTCTCAATTGCAGTTTAGAGAGAATTTGTTTTTCATTAGCAGAACAGGGGGGAAAATGGCAGGCATGAGATCTTAAGGCAAGTGAGGTCTTAAGTATTTTACAATACCTTTCTCTAACCTTACAAGGCTAGTGCCTAGCAATTTGAAATATTACAAGAAAAACTGAAAGAATCCTAATACTGTACAGAGGTCCATTAGCCTTAATGTTTTTGAACTGGCCCTTACAGCTTTTAAGCAGGTTGGAAGGCACATTATACAACTTTGCTGACTGAAGCTCAACCGCTCTGAGTCTGGTCAGTGACTGGTCAGTGAGAGATCTCCTTGGAACCCCACGTATTCTGCTGCAAGTCCCTTCATGGAAAAAAGGTAGACTATGTGTGTAATTTTTTTTAGAATTGGTCACATTAAGGTGCCCTGATCTGGATAGCCCAGGCTAGCCTGATATTGTCAGATCTTAGAAGTTAAGCAAAGTCAGTTGTGGTTACTATTTGGATGAGAGATGACCAAGGATTACAGGGTTGCTGTGCAGAGGCAGGCAAAGGCAACCCACCTCTGACCATCTCTTGCTGTGAAAACCTGATAGAGTCATCATAAGTTGGCTGCTAGTTGACAGCAGGGGGGGGGGAAGGGTAAAGGTGGATTATAGATACAAGAACTGGTTGCTGCCATCTTTCACTTTTCTGTTTTCAGCAGCTGTCAGCCCAATGGCTCTTGGCAGTTCTCAAAGCAGGTGTGATCTGCCCCCACTACCTAGTATTTAGAGATATGCTGTGCCTCTGAACAGTGTTGGTACCATGGATGGCTGAGACGACATGCATGCCATAGGTCTTTCAGAATGAGGTCGGCTTTCCAGTCTGGTTCAAATGCACTTAGGTGCTGCATCCACACAGATTTTTTCTACCTCTGCTTCCAAATTATAGCATTTGTGTGTGTGTGGGGGGGGGGACACCCTAGAATGACCTACTCTAATCATCCTTAGCGAACTCTCTGCTTTGATCTTTTTGAGAAGAGCACAGTCTAAACACATTATCATGCTGCCTGGAAGGGAAGGCATGCATTTTCAAAAGTCCCACCCACATAAGTGCCATTTTCATGCTATCAGCTCCCACAGGAAAATGGCATTTAGTGTCTTGGGTCTAAGAAAATAGAGGGATGGTTTGAAATGCTTTAAATACATAAATAAAATGGCTGGTGTGAAGCCCTGATGGAGAAAACTGCACAGAAAACTCCTATGGGGAAAGTTTCATTTCCAGTGTGAATCTCTCTGCATTTACAGCAGCAATGAACAGAACCTGAAGAAGCCTCAACCTGCAGAGCAACCAACAAAACCTTCTTTCTTCCACCTCCCACTCCTGTGCTAAAAGGAGCTACTGGTTTTATGCTCAGCTTGAGAGGATGACACACAACAACAGTAACAAAGGAATCCTTTGGCAAAATTAACAAGATAGGAGAAAGCACAGAGACCTGGATTACGGTGAAATAAGAGAGTTTTATTGAGGAATAACAACTAATACATTAAAAGATCAATCCTAAGCAGGTCTGCCCTGAATTCTACTATGGTGTGTTTAATGAGGCTTACTCCCGGGAAAGTGTCCTCAGAATTGCACTGCAAATCATTCACAATAGCACAAGGGTGCTGCGACCTACACAAACTCTTGCCTCCCCCCAGCAGTCATTTCTGACCCTAGGAAAGTTTATTCTTAGATTTTAATGACTTGTGCGGAGTAATAGCTGCACAGGATGAGAAGCTGCGGGGGGCAAAATTGTACTTTTTGATTTTTATTCCTCTTACTACTACAGCCTTCCAATCTGAAGTTCCCAGGGTTCTGTTACACTTGTGGGATCAAAAAACAGAACAGTTGTGTGTCTCCTTCTATGGAAGACCTCTGCTTCAAATCCTGGACAGCTGCCAGTCAGAGTAGACAATACTTGGTAGACCTGTGGGCTTTGATATAAGGCAGCTTTGTGTTTTCAAGGCAGATGTGTTAATGGAGATCAGAAAAGAAGACTTTTCTCGGTCACCTCCAGTTTTGATGGCTTGTCATGTGTTTTTCAAAATACTTCTAAATACATCCTATTACCGTTCCAAACCTAGATAAGACAAACGCCTTATTTGCTTGTGAGTTGCAGTGGAAAATAAGAGTTATGTTGAGATGCATGCAGCCTGTGTTGGCCAGCTAGCTGCATCTTTCATCTCTTGTCTGATCATGTCTCCTTTTCTTGCTACTTTATCTTGCTTAATTAGCTGTTTTATTCTAGAAAAAAGCATCACCGTTCTCCCATCTCTCCACCCACAATGCTGTTGTATTTTATTTTGGCTGCTCTCAATGCTTCATGTAAATACAAGAGATTTGATGCACAAACTTATTTCCTTCAGATGCTTTGCATTTGGACAACAGTGGAATGAATTGCAAATAACTCCCTGCACATCTTCCAGCCAAAATGATATTAGAAAGTATTGTATGTATTCTCAAGCTGTTGCCCAGATGCCAAATCCCAGCTGCTAAAATCAGAAATGCAGAGAAAAACACATGCACGCAGAAATACACTGTAATCGATCCACTAGAATCTTGCTTGTTTCTTGTCTTTACGTAAGGCATTAGTAATTAAATGCAATTTTAAAAGCATCCTCCACATCCCAGTGCTATTTTCTTCTAAAGAGAATGTAAACAAATATGGCACAGCTTAGCAACCTAAGCCCTAGCTTCTTATCAATTCTACATCTTATGACAAGCATGCATTTCTAATGTTAGCAGCAAAATAAAAATCTAACTTATGCATTCAGCTAGTTCTTTGTTTCAAAACTGCATACATTCAGTGATCCAGTATCAGTGGTGGCTGCTTTGCTCACCAGCATCTCCTCCCCCTGCATTTATTTACTATGCTTTTGTCCAGTTTAATCAGTGGGTTACTGAAACACGGGAATCAGAAACCAAATTATGAACCGGACAAAGAAATCAAAATCTTAAAGGCCTCTGTCCCATCTTCATGCTTGTTCTTTCTCAGCTACTTTCAAGTGTCTCTATTTGAGAAGACTTCTCTTTGGTCCCTCCTGAAGTAGATCTTCTACAAAAATGCTTCTAGTACCCTAATAACAAAGGACAATCTCTCATTTTTACTCTGGTGATGGGGGAACTGGTGTAGAGCAGCTCTTCCCTGTGCTGCTGCATTCCCCTGCATATTATTTTATTTATAGCCCACTTTTTTTACTGAAACTTAAGGTGGATTATGGAGTACAGAGGCAGCAAAAGTAATCATGCAGTATATGACACTGGATGGATAATTAATTAGGACTAGGAGTACAAAATTAAATGACAGTATGTACAGCCAACTGCCCAGGCCAGCATAGTGTGAGTAGTGCAGAATGTGGCATTACAAAGGTGCAGGCAATACAGTGTCCACTCCCCATATAAATTCCCCACTCCCCATATAAATCTGCTAACCTATACTAATCTAGCACAGCAAGGAAATAAATATTCAAAACCAAACTGCTGGCTGTGCTAGTTTTCTACATGTTGCTTTGCTTTTAAAATATGGGGAGCATTCAGAAATTGGATGCCCCAGTAGAAGTGCTAGTGTCTTACCCAGCAGCCAAAATCAAGTAGTAAACCTAGAAACTTAGCAAGATTCTATAATGGATTCATCAGAATTTGTTCTATGGTCCTGCGGGACCGTCTCTCCCCATATGAGCCCTGGAGATAATTACGATCGGCCAGCCAACATCTTTTGACCATCCCTGGCCCAAGGGATGTCCGGCTTGCCTCGACCAGGGCCAGGGCTTTTTCAGCCCTGACCTGGTGGAACCAGCTCCCTAATTCAGGGCCTACTGGATTTGTTACCATTCTGGAGGGCCTGTAAAACGGAGCTGTTCCGCCAGGCCTATGGCTGAGGCAAGTGGGTGTCCCTATTTTAGTACACCACTCAGCTGGCCTTCCAGCACTGATTGCCATCTTGATTGCTAAAATTGACATTCTTTGGATATCCAAGTTGCCTGTGGCAATCATGTCTTAATTTATGTGCTCATACCACCCATGCTGCCTTAAATTAATTTTGATCTAATGATTTAATTGTTTTAACTGTTTGTTTTATTGCTGGTTTTAATTGTTTTTACCATGTTGTGATCCGCCCTGAGCCCATTATGGGAAAGGGCGGACTATAAATTCACAAAAATAATAAATAAATAAATAACAATGAGGAGGCAAAAAGATAACTAAGTGTAGAACTTTATGCCTTATAGAAGTTAACTTCCAAGCTAACCCATTAAGCCACAGCTCTGCTCCCTCTACAAGAATGCCCTCCTGAATAATTCCAGTTTGTGAAACAACAGAAGTGTTGGGATGGTCCTAAAAGCCTCAGGCACGCCATTTGTTAATGTGGGAGCCTTGATAATGTGCATGAATGAGAGGTTGCTGATTTTACCTCTTCTACAAGGTGGTACCTTCAGAAGGCTTTGCTCAGATAAGTGAAGCTGTTTCAGCACAACACAGCAGGACAGGTGGCCCAGCAGGTACATAGATACTGCAAGTACTTCACTGCAGAGAGGACCTTCTCTCATAGCAGCCCGCTGTCCCTCAAGTGATGGAGGCACAATGATCTCCAATAATGGCCTGAATAGCAGTGATCACAGTACATTCTTCCTCTCTACTATTCATGTTTCTCTTATTACATGCAGGAGGGACACTGCATTGACTGAATCATCCCATCTCCCAGTACTTAACATCTCATCTCCTCCAATACCAGAATACCAGTGCTCACAACCATGCTTCCCACTAATAACCTGGAGGGAGGGTGGGTGCAGGTAGAAATTTAGTGAAATGTTCCTGAGCAATTCTTCTATGTTTTCTGAACCCCTTTAATTTATAAAGTAACATTCAAACATCATAATAAAAGCGCTTTATGCATTCTGATCTTCTGCTGCAATAATATAGGATTATGTGATGCATTTCAGTTTATTGTTATTGTTAATTAAATGCAGTCCTCCACTTTGAGGATATTATGCATCTAATAAATAAAATGGTTTAATTGCATGTTCAAATCTATTTAACTCTTTTTAGTCTTTTTGCTGAAAAACAGGTTGAGCCTATTTCAGGTATGCCTCTTTGTTAAAAGCCTTCTTCATCTGTACTGATTCCTACAGGTAAAGCTCAAACATTGCACGGCAACCTTGTGTGATAAATATAATTATTTGCAGCTGCAAATGTTTCTACAGAATTCATCAGTCTAGCTAAGATTAATTATCCCTGAGCACCCTCACACAGAGATTATATAAAATATAAATATGCTCTGCAACATGAAAATACAATTAACCCAAATTCCACATAAGGAAAATTTTATTTAAGAGGTGATTTTTTGATTATATGGCAAGGGGTTTGCTTCAACTCTGTAGGCTCGTGCTAAACTCCCCTATCACTACATCTCTCAAACACTTTACAATTAAACTGCATCCATATTGTTGTAACCTGCTTTTTGTTTTGGATCTCAGTTGTATATAATTTTATCTCTTAAAATATTTGAAATCACAGGGTTCATTTGTAGTGTTAACTGTCCAAAATTGTTAAAAGATGTGATGCATACCTTAAAATAAGTCCTAAATTATTGGAAAATGTACAACGGCATTTACTGAATGTATACCAAGATTTGATGTGTGCTAATATTTGGGGGTTTGGATAGAGTTGGATGGCTTACAGTGAAATGAATTAGTTATGCTATTTTTTTCGGGATTTGGATCCCATGCACGTTTATGCAGACATTATGCCTGTGTTTAATGCTCTTACTTCGTGAAAACTGTATGAAAACCGTATAGCAGCTGTATGCCTCGAAGCTGTTAATAATGGTAGTCTCTAGTTTGAAATCTGCAAACTAGCAATTGGTGTTTACGTCGAAATATAGTTTTGTTTTGATTGTTTTTTTAAAATCGTGCTTGGTCTTACAGTTATCTTGCGGCGCATGTCTTCCTTCCATTGCATTCCATCCCAGTCTTCTTGGTTTAACACAAGGTAAATGTAAATGCCTATTATTTTTATGAACGCTTCTATATTACACAAACATTTCATTTCGAAAAGGCACTGCCTTAAAGACTCAGCCATCATCATCTGCAGGGTATGCGATCCGTCCGATTATAGAATCATAATTGAAAGGGGGGGGGGGGGTCATACCTTCTCTGCCGTCTGACAAATAGTATTCCTTCCCTAGTATGTATATACCCCCATCCCTGCTTCCCAAAAGCAAGGAGGCAAAAGTCCCAACGAAGGCCAAGACCCGGCGGGAAACTACAACTCCCAGCAGGTCCCGTGGCTGGCGTAACCCAGATAGCCAATGAGATGGCCGCTTTTTCCGGGGCTGATTGCCGCGGCCCGTGTGTGGAGCTTTGTGTGCGCGAAAGAAAGAGGCGGAGGGAGCGGGAACGAGCAGGGCCGAGACCGGGAACCAGCGAGAGCGAGCGGAGCGCCAGCCCCCCCTCCCTACCCCACCCCACCGCGCTCCCGTCGGCTTCCCGCGCGGCCTTGCGGCTCCTTGGCCGCCCGGGACGGCGGCCGTGGTGGAAGTGGCGCTAGGAGGGGGCCGAGGCGGTGGTGGCGGCAGCAGCAGGAACGCCGCAGAAATTGAGGCCGGGGATCGAGAGCGGCCTACTGCGGGGCCTGGCCCGCCCCCCTTGCCGCCGAGCCCGGGCCGGCCTGGCTTGGCTCCTTCCCGCGCGGCTTCAGCGTTTTGTGTCTGTGCTGCGATCGGTCCGATACGGCGGGGAAATTTAGAATGGAACAGACTGAAGGTGAGAGGGGGAGGGAGGGGAGGGGAGGGGGGAGTTTGAGAGTAGGGGGCGGGGCTCCAGTGTGGGGGCGGGGTTTTGGAGCCCGCGGGGGCAGGGGGGAGCTGGGGCAGTGATAGCAGCAGCCTGCAAAAGTTACTAGTCCAGAGTTTTAAATTATTTTTAGAACAACATCACTGTTTTGTTTTAAATAACTATGACTATTTCTATTTTTAAATGCAGTAGTCCCCACTTGAAGAAGAAAAATACCCCCTCACATTCTTTTGGAATTGGGAAGCCAGAAAGGGGGGGGCGGGGTAACCTCTTTCAGATTTCAAAACTTTTCCTACCTATTCACTTACAAGCAGTTTTATGATGTGACCAGACCTAAACTTGCAATAAACTTTTTTTTAAAAGGGACCATGGCACCTTAAACACTAACATTTTTGTTTCTGCATAACCTCTGGTGAGTTAGAGCTCACTTTGTTTGATGCACAAAATGTACAGTTGTTAGGTGGATACATTTATATTGAAGGCTGTAATCAGCAGAAACAAGTGTTGGGGGTACTCTTTTGACTGGATCTTGTTTTAAACTGGTTTCTATTTGTAATATTTTTCCACCACCCCTGCCCTTTTATTTTGCAGCGTTTAGTATATATACATCTACTTAGCAGATGTACATTTTGTGTATTTGAGGAAGTGAGCTTTGGCTCACAATTTTATCTTTCTATAACCAGGAGGCTGGGAACTGACCTCTCTCTTAGGTTTAACAGCCACATCAGTCTTGTGTGCTTAGAGATTGACACTTAAAGCCAACAGGCAACGTCTCTTTCCCCTCCCCCCCAACTTTTTTTCTCTTTGATTTTTCTGTAAATATTCATGTAAAATTTTTATTTCAACTGCACCTGAAGACAGGGCTGGATCTAGAGAGGGGGCACTTGCCCCGGGCACTGCTGGAGGGGGTGGTGCCAAATTGGGTATGGAGGCCATTCTATTCTATGGGTCCATAAGATAGAATGGGCCCATAAGGGGGTGTTTTTTTGTTTATTTTTGCCCCCCCCCCTCAAAAAACATGTAGATTCGGTCCTGCCTGAAGATGTGAATCTGACTCACAAAAGTTTATGGTGAAATAAGCTTGGATAGCCCTTTTGTTTTCCTTTACTTCATGAAAGCTTATGCTGAAATACTGTTTTTAAAATTTACCAAGGTGCCGCTCAACTCATTTTTTTTGGTTCCTACATACTAACATGGTTACCCATCTGAAATCACCTATATTTATTTGGAAGTTTTTGTGCAGCCTTTCCAAAGAACCTGCTCAAAATAGCTTGCAAAGTAAATCATATTAAAATATAAAGCACTGTAAGCACTAACAATTAATAAGGTATTAAAACCCAGCTTCAGAAACCTGGCCAGAGCACAAAAGCAGCATAAAACGTTGAGCAGCTTAAACCAAAACCTCATAAAGCAGCTCTAATGGAACGCTTGCAATAATTAGCATTTATGCACCACTTTGGAGAGTTCAGAGTAGCTTTTATGAGTCAATATTTATCTTACTAATACCAAATAAGTATCTGTCAGTAATCTACTGTGGTGTAGTTGTTAGTACATTGTGAGACCTGGCTCTCAAGGTTGTGGTGCGACTTTGGAAGAGCTGCTATCTTTCACCTTGTGTCCTTTGTGAGGATTAAATGGGAAGAAATTCACACTTGCTGTCCTGTTTTGGAGGAAAGGCAAGAATAGAAATGTAATTATCCAATAAGATCAATATTATCTCTGTGTTGCAAATAAATATGAAAGGAAGTGGTTTGCCTCAGGCAAGCCACTGAGTTAATCCTAGATTTGAACTGGGATCTTAATCACTATGGTACTAGTAGATTGGAAATAAGGAGGATCATATGTTTAGAAGAGAAGATTTGGGTTGTGGGCTTGGAATTGGAACAGCATAATATTTTTTTTGTGTTTGTTGGTATTTTGTGGTTGCAGCTCCAAAAGCAGCTAATAAAAACAGCAAAATTATAGTCACCCCACGCTAGCTTAATCCCCACCAATATATGATAGGCAGTGTTGTGGGAGACAGGAGGATGAAATGCAGATTGGCAGTGCAGTCCTAAACAGTTACACTGTGCTAAATCTATTGAAGTTTGTGGCCTTAGAATGGTGTAATTCTGTTTAGGACTTCTTTGTGGGGAAACCTAGATGGAAGAGGTTTGTGCTCTAAAACAGCCATTGAAGGCAGAATATATAAGACAAATACCTGAGAGGAGAATGAGCTAACAGGAGAATGTGTGAATGAAGTATAACAATTTGGGCTATTTGGTGCATTCTAAGAAACTGGTAGAGTGGATGTGGGATGGTGCCGGGAAAGTAGGCCTCAATTAGACATTTGTTGGGGGGAGATGTGTTGAAGAATTTTGAGGATGGGCAGAAATTGGAGGAAACTTGGAAACAGTATGATTTGTGATCTAGAGGGCTTGCCCTAGTGATAAAGATGGAAAAGGCAGCTGAGGGTATAAGATGGTTGTGGTCAAATAGCCTGTATGGGTGTGTGTATTAGTCAGTGTTAAGAGGGCAGCTGTTGATGAGTCGTACAAGGTGATGGAAACAAGAGGTTAGTGGGCATTAGGTAGCTTCTGGTACTTGGATCTTCAGCATGAATGTGGGAGGTTATACTACAAGGCACATAATAAATGTGTTGTTGGGCTCAGTGTGTATATCCATAGGAAGAGTACATGGGGGAGTCTGGGGATATGGCCTTAAAGCAGAGAGGTGTGTGAATGAAGTGTGAGAATTTGGGCAATGGACAATGTTCAGCATGTTAAAAGCTGTTTTTTGCTTGACGTCTAGAGTGGAGAGTCAAGGGATAGTGCTGGCCTGGGAGTTGAGGAAGTCTTATCAGGGACTGGTAATGAAACAGTCTTTTGTGTGTGTTCTTATGGCCATGTATACAGATAGGAACTTGCAAAAATGCCTTGTTACAGTACAAACTAGAATATGAACATTTGTCCTGTTGTTGCTTATAGAGAGAGGCAATGTTTTTTCAAAGGAAGGATGAGGGATAAATGAGAGATTAGAGAATAGTTTAATGTGATGGAGGAGGAAGAGGAGGGCCATTCCGATTTAAAGGGATAGAGGCAGCCATGTTTGCTGCGAGATACTGCAGTGTAAATCTCTTTCCCACTCCTCATCTTCTCTCCCCTCCCCCCCCAAAATCTTCACTGCCTTGGGTTAACAAATGATGTTTCAGTTCTTTCTCATAGCTTCCCATTCTCTTTTCAACCCTCATACCATTCTGAAATTTATCATTAGCAAGCTAGGGAAAGCGACATTCTCCCTCCCTCCCCCTTTCCTTTCTGCAGCCAGGACTGCGGTGCAGAAATTAACCCTTTTCAATGCAAAGCTGCAGCAGGATTTTACAGAAATATTTTTCTCTCCATTTTCATGAAGAATTAAACGAGAATAGGTAGAGGGCTGTGTCTGTTGTAAATGGCAGAAGGAACTGCAATGTCTTCTGCAGTTTCTTTAAGTAAACAAGGAAATTACATGGCCAGTGCTGCTGACAAAAGGCACGGCCGATTGTATACAGCTAGCTGAAACTTATTTACTGATTATATTTTAAATGTAATACACTGAGAGATTTTTTCCCCCTTACATTTTTCTCAAACTATTTTTCTTGACTGTGTTTTTCTGCAAATAGCTAGGTCTCCCATGTTTTAACCAACATTGAACTGTGCAAATGCTGTTAGAATTTCACGTACAGCAGACAACAGAGATGTGAGACAAATTGCTGTTCAGGTATCTGATAAGTGGGAAGCAGGTATATCTGTATGATGCCGATGATATTTTTCAGTTTGATAGCTTTTTTTTGTCTACAGTGGAGACAGGCTCCATATTCTGAATGTATGTTTATCATTTTCTGTTTGTTAATTCTGTTTTTACTGTGTAGATATGACAGAAGCATAAATGTGAATGTCTTGTAAATCAGCCAAACCTTGGTGTGAGTTGCTGGATTCTGCATGTTGATAAATGTGCTGTTTTGTTTTAAAAACAAAAGTAGCATATTTTGATATTTTTATTTCATTTTGTTTGTACCTGTTTATAGATTCCTAGGTGGTTCTGTTGCAGTCTAGATTTTTTTTTAAACTAACAATCTTGGCTAATGCAGAATATAATTTATTATTGTTAATGGCTACAGTGTTATAGTTGCTTGTAGTAATGGTTCATTAATATGTTGCAGCTTCATGATGTTTATATTGGATAAGGCAATGACTGTAATGACATTGCTGTTTTTTTTCTTGGTTACTATTTTTCTTTAAATGGGTCATAGTAAAAGATGATCAATGGATGACACAAGGTGTTGAACTGCTTAAAGTGGTAATGTTTGGCTCCAGTGGAGAGGACAGATACCTGATAAAAAATAAAAGAGTGATGGGGGAAGTGGGGAGATTGCAACAAAATGCTTTCTAGGAATGATGGTTTTTCACTTTAAAAGGTTTTACTTTTTAAGCACTACATGTATGTAAAGTTCAGAATTGGTATGAAGGCTGATGTCATGGATTGTTTTCACAATCACAAAAAGTGTAGCCTAAATGATCTTATTACTTAAATAAGCAAAACTGATCACAGTGTTGTCAGATGTGTTAGAATGGGAATCATCAGCTAAATGAGACAGTACCATTATTTTACCAACTAGGCTTTAAAACAGTAGAACTGAGCTTACAAAGCTGATACAGTAAAAACATAACTGCCTGTGTTTCTCATTACATGAAAATGGTGATGTTTTCTTTTCTTTTTTCAGAGATGGGGGAAAATTGATTCTTAGAAAGGTTTGTAAAATAAAAGACAGTTTACGTGCATATGAAAACAATAGTAGGAATGAAACCCTGATTCACTGCATAGTTGCATGCATGCAACCGTGTTGATGATAAGAGGCTGATACCTTAGTGCAGGCATACCTTTCTGTAAGAGGGTGTCGTTGATTTCAGAGTAATTTGTATGCCAATCAGGTATGCGTACTGTTAAAGCCTGGCTCATAAGGTTCAGTCCTCTAGTTGTAACTGATTGTTGCTTTTATATTTATTAGTTGCTCTTCTGCAAGAGTATCTTCAACATTAAAATAAAACATTGTAAACATACAGTCATTAAAGTTAGCCCAAAATGGGCTAAAAATGCAGTGGCATAATTGGAATTCAATAAATAAGTTAGCCAGTTCCCAGGGAAAATACGTGAAATAAAATTGTCACTTGTTGGCAGATATGCTGGAAAGGTGCCAGATTAAACCTCCCTAGGGAATGAGTTCATAGGCCCAGATTGAAAAAGCATTGTGACGGACTTGATGCCCTTCAGAAAATGTAGGTTCAGACTTAATACCAAGCTGTGGTTTGGCTCTCTGTGGACCACCTTTATGCCCACGCACTCTGGTTCTCCCTTTGCATTCTGCAGTTTAGTTAATTCTCCTTCAATGCAATCTAAATCAAACCAGTAAACTGTGATTGAGCGTTCCCTTTGAGACGGGGTAGCAAACCTGTTCAAACCATGGTTTACCGATATGGTTTGAAGAGCCATGGCAAATAACAACTTGCTAGTATAGGTATAATAGCAAACCAGCTTGTGCTGAAGTGGTAGTGATTAATGGAATGGCAGGGAGGAGAGAGCAGGTGAATAAAGGCCAATTCTCATAGCAACAAGCCGTAGTTTATAGTTGGGTCTGAATCAGATCAGATTCAGGTTGCAGCAGTTGATCTCAAGAGATGAGTAAAAGCGATATGGATAGAGGTGTTCCTTAAGGGCCAAGACAGTTCTTGGCTTCAAAGGTAAGAACCAGCCGTGGAAATATTGGAAGGCAGGAGAGATGGGCTAGAGTAGAACACATGTGTTTCCTACATCTCATTCTCTGCACTAACTGAAGCTTCCAATCCATTTTGTGTTTCTAGGCATGACTTTAGGGTTCTTGATAGAACTATTTCTAGATGATTACAATCTTGTGGTATGCTGATAGCTGATGTCTTATACTTTCCACAGTTTGGTTCATGTACTCAGCATGTTTAGTTTGCCGTTGCTTTGTTTGAAAGCAGACTGGTTTTATTTCTGCTCTGAAAACAGTGCACATAATCCACTCCATGTTACATACTTGTAAACCTCATTGATTTCAATAGAAGATCTAAATACCACTGGGAACTTGAAAGTGGCTGACTTGGCCAGGAGCATGGTCAGTGATTTACAGAGCTAAAGCTATTAGAAATTAAATGTGTGTTTTTTAATTGCAATTATTTGGTAGTGATGCTTCTCCAGCAAAAGTGAACTTGGATGGCTACTACTTCTTTTGCTGCAAGCAACAGAAATTGTACCATGTAGTAGCGTCACAAAATAATCATCTTGTGGAATAAATTAATACGTAAGTAAAACGTTGTAATAAATTACTGCATTTGTGTCAATGTCTGGATAATACAGAATTTTAATTATCGATGAAGGGGGTTTAAAGCAACTTGCTGCATTTTGAAGCCATTGGAATAGAGTGAGAGAACAAATTACCCATGTTTTGGTTGTGTTAGACCTTCAGCAAAATGTTGAATGTTATGACCATTATCAAAAATAGAATGCTGGGCTTGATGGAACTTATTCATTGCTAAGTATAAGGCTTTCTGTGTGAGAAGTTATTAAAATGTTGAGTTTGAGCATTTGTTAGCTTTGCATTTTTGGAACCCGGTTCTTGCACAGCAAATTTTATTCAGACTGTGTTGAGGGTCACACATTGTGATCTCTTTATTGCTGCATGTTGCAAATTATCAGGCTTCTCCTGCTAACCCCTTAATAAGTTTGAGGTTAGAGCAGTCTGCAAAGATAATCAAAGTCATAATATGCTTGAAACAGGAGTTTACAAATTCAGATTTACAAACACAAGCTCTACCTGCTGTTCACCGCAATTTCTAACCTTCTAATGCATTCTACCACAGGGCTATGCATGATTAAAAATACAGCAACAGTGCAGGGATGCAGAGTGCGCCTCTTCAAAATGGCAGTAGATTGTATCTTGTGCTGTACTGTCAGTGTCATGGGTTGGGGAGAAGTGCTTGCCACAGATGTCTTTATGTCACCTGCTGAACCTGTATCATGCACAAAAAGGAGATGCTTTCTTATTGCTCCACAGCCGCAAAGGAAGTTGTGTTTCTCTAGGTCAGGGGTGGCCAATGGTAGCTCTCCAGATGTTTTTTGCCTACAACTCCCATCAGCCCCAGCCAGCATGGCTGATGGCTGGGGCTGATGGGAGTTGTAGGCAAAAAACATCTGGAGAGCTACCGAGCACTGCTTGACTACCGAGCCTGGAGAATGTGGATGCTCGGTATTATGGCCAATACCATAGTTGTGTAAAATATTTTATTTTTCATAATTCTGAAGTAGTTCCTCAGTTGTTTATTTGTTTTGAGAAAACAAATTAATTAGTAAATATTAAAGATACTAAACAGCTTGATCAGTGATTTTTATAACAGCTTCATTCTGTACAAATTAGATTACTTCCTCAAAATACAACATGCATAGTACACATAGAAGAGGAAAAGAGGCCCCCTTTTTGTCTGACATGCTCTTCCTTCCCTTCAACAAAAAGAAACATACAAGATTAAGTTGTGCAAAAGGAAAGTCATGGTTCAAGACTTGTGACCTCACTTAAGTGGCCATAAGCAAATCACTATACTCAGTCATCCTTCCCTCATCAGTAGAGGATAACATACTAAACCTACGGTACAGGGCTGTGGTTAGTGTTATTCTTATCTGTATAGCCTTGTTCCCTTTCCTATGTAGCACTTGAGTCTTGTCATATTGGAGTAGGTTGGGACCTTGGAAGCCAGTAATTGCACACTGGGATCTAGCTTTGATAAACAGATAAGAAGAACAAGTGAATGGCTGGCCCTTCCATCTCTGTCCCCCCACTTTGTTATTTATTTTGGCTTTTGTGTTCATTTATTCAAAAATGTATTAAAGGAAAGAGATTTCCAAACCACCAGTGGCTTAAATATATCAGTCACATCTTGCACCTGTGTTTTGGCTGACAGTTTGTTTGGCAGCTATCAGACAGTGGTTTTATTTCATCCATTTCATAATAATAATAATAATAATAATAAACTTCATACCCAGACACAGTGAATGCATCTTTTCAAATTTCTGTAATAATGTTATTACGCATGCACACGAAAGCTTATACCCAGAATAAAACTTCGTTGGTTTTAAAGGTGCCACTGGGCTCAAACTTTGTTCCAGTGCTATTATTAGCAATGTGTGAAATGTAAATCTAGGTGGGAGCCATATTGGCCTGCAGTAGAACATATTTTGAGTCCAATGGTTCTTTTAACACCAACAAACGTTTATTCAAGGTATGAACTTTCTTGTTCATGCACACTTCTTCAGATACTTAGAAAAGGAAGCTACCATTATCAACTTTTTGTAGCACCATAATAAGATTTTATAAAATAAAATAATCCTTGTATATAGTGCCAATACGGCAATCTAACTATTAGTGCTTAATCTAACCCACTGTTGTCTACTTGGATGAATCAGGTTACTGTTGCAAACGTTCCAGAAAACACCGTCGATGATCTCTTGTTGCTGTTGGTATCCATATAACGTGTTGAGTATTGAGTATTGCATTGCTTTTAGTTCTCTGTTTGTTGTTCAAAATTTAGTAGCTGCTTATCTTCCACAATGAGTTGAATGTTCAGTTCGTTTAAAAGGACTCGTCCTGAAGTAACATCCAATGCTTCCAAGAAGGTTCCGCCTCTGTGTATTTGAATATTGGAGGTTGCGTTCCATTGAAAACGTATATTTGCCTTAAAAAGTTTTGTGGCAAATTTGTTTAGCTGCTTTCTTTTCTGTAGTGCCTCAGGAGCAAGATCCAAAAGCACCAGCACTTTTTTTGCCTTCATGCTGTAGTGGATCCCTCTGCCTTGCTTCTCTTAAAATTCTGTCTCGGGATCTGGGGTATAAGAACTGAATTAATATGTCTCTAGGCCGGTTATGACTCGATTTTGCCAATGGACCCAGCCTACATGCACGTGTTATGGCGGGAGAAACTCCCTCCTTCAGGTTAAATTCTTTTCCCAGCATTGTAGATATATAAGATGGCAAGTCTCCTTGGGGGTCAATTGCTTCATCAATTCCCCTTAGCTTCAGATTATATGATCTCCATTTATTTTCAAGCATCAGTAGCCTTTCAGAAATTTTTTTTCAGATTTTTGCAGCTTTTTTATTTGTGCCACTGCCGTCATTCCAAGCTCCGAGGAGTTAGCTGCCATTTTAGTTGTTTTGGTCAGGGAAGAAGATAGGTTTTATCAAGGGTTGTTTTGTAGAAAAATAGGTGGTGGAGCTCATCCAGGGATTGTTATGCAGCTGCACTTACTATTCAATGGACAAGGAGATGGAACTCTCAGAGGGAGGAGGTGGAACTCTCAGAAAAGTTCAGGAGCTGCGCTCCTGTGAGCTCCCACTGAATCTGAGACCTGGGTGTAATTCTGTTTTTATTGGTGCCAAAAATTCTTCCATAGATTCTTTTATATAAGATCAGAGATCTTGTTTAAGGTCAATAAAATCTTGTTGGCAAATAGGCATGTTATTAGCTGTAGATTCACCTGGTTCCTTGTCTTGAGTCTCCGCCATGTTTGAAGGTCCTTGAGCACCTCTAGCTCATGTTTGCCTCGCCTCTCCATGAGGAAAATAAGAATTTAAATTGTTTGGAACCAGCTTGTTAGTTCTTCTTGTATTCTTTCCCATCATCAGTCAATCTTTTTGGAGCTGAATAGACAGCAGTTCTGGCCTGTCAGGAGGTATCAGTTTGGACCACAGCTAGTTTGCATCCGCCATGTTCTGTGTGATGCTCTGCTCAGAAATGGAAGCTAACGTTTCATATGTAGATGTATGCTAATTGCTGTTCACCTATGTAGAGACAACTTGAGATGTTTTGACATATGCAAAGACTAATTAGCAATAGCAAGCTAAGGTTATAGGTCACAATATGTTTGGATTTAATTAGAGGGAAAACAGTGGAGCAATAAATATGTCAAAGTAGGAGACTAATGCGTAAAAGTATCTTAATTTTTAAGAGTAATTGAGACTCTGCTGTTACGCACCATTTATCTCCTCTCATGTATATATTAAGTGTATGAATCACCAGTTTCCCACAGTTGTGAGGTTCTAGGTGATTGATATCCAATAAAACAAAAACCAAGAAAACAACTACATTTTTCTGATGGTGTTGGATATACTACCAGAGCCATAGACTTGTAGACAGGTGAGGAGTGGGCTGAAGCAAGGATGGAGGGAGAAAGAAGAAAAAAGAGGAGGCTGAGAGCTTCTTTCCTTTGAAGTGAGGTGCTCTGTTATGTCAGAGAGACATATTCCAATATTTATTGCATTACATTACAATTCACTATTTCAGTATATAAAATGTAACTTCAGCCCTATTGATTTGGCCAGTTCATAAATTGATCTCACTTGGAGACTATAAGGTTTAAGGGAAATTTTCATATGAAAGGGAAGGACCTGGGATGGAGCATGTGTTCCAGTGGCTTGGGTGCTTAACCATAGTTAAGGGATTGTGAGTGTTATATCTGTATTAGCTTTTGAAACGTGATGTGGAGATATTGACAGAATGATACCAAGTGTTTGTGCAAAGTTGGTTTGGGCGCAGATGTTATGAAAACCAGAGGAAATCCTGTGGAAAGAGCAAGCTTGCTCAATGTTTCCCCTAGCTCTGTCCTTTTGCTGATGATACTTTCTTCACTTCATTGTCTCTTTAATGTACTGCTGTGGTGCAGGAGTATTAATCTAGTGTTATTGTTGTTTTTAATTGTGGGTTGGGAACAAGGACAGCCATTGCAGCAATATCTTGCCATTTTGTGAGCCATTTGGTTATCTCCTTTTAAAACTTTTTGAAGTCTTTGTGTTCTCCTCCTGTGCTGGACTGTGCATCTCACCAGATTAAAAATGTGGGATCTAGGGCTCAAATAGCATTGTGGCTGTCTTCCCATGAAGCAAGACTACCTTGGAAGATAGTGTTCTGAGTATTAAAAAGTGTAATGGGAGAATATTATGCAAAGGTGAAAATGTAGATGGCATTTGTTCTTCAGTAAGGATTGCATAGTAAATCATTGGCCAATCTCAAATGTTGGAAGGTTGCAAGCCAAGTATCCTCCTGTGATGAAGGCAGGTCTTCAGAATGGGTGCTGCTTGCAGAAACAGAGGTGATGCCTCCAGGGCTTTTTAAAGCAGGAACACAGTTCTGGCTGACCTGGCATCAGGGTGTGTGACCTAATATGCAAATGAGTTAGGCGTAAATACTTTCAAACAGGAAAGGGAAGCAAAATCTCCCCTTGAATCTTTTACCACTGATAGAGATATTCCCAACGTTCTGTGGCTTTGCTGTGCAGAAGAATTTAGGCTGGCACTTGCCAATATGCAGATTTCCATCACTTTCCTAACGCTTTTAAAAGGAGTTCTGTGGGTGTTGAAAGGGGGGGGGGGAGAAGGACTTGTGGAAGGGGGAATGGTTGCAACTTTTCCTGGCTCAGAATCAAAGCTACTAACATTTTCTTCAGGGTCAGTTGAGTTTTGCAATTGGCAGTCTGGTATGATGGGTAAAACTGCAGCCTCATTTGGAAAAGAGAAGTTAAGCTACTAGACGTGACTTGGGCTGTCAGTTATCACTGGGTGGTCTGATCAATAGAGGGTCAATCCATTAAGGGTCTTTGGCCATGTGGAAGGACTGAGAATCTCTTGGCCTTTATGTGAGAGACAACTTTGGGCAAATTGGGACACAAGCAAAATAGCAAGAAAATGGTTGCTTCATTACATAGTGAATTGAAATAAGGACTGACTGATCTCTCTGCACAGGCGCTTGATGCACATTGGAGAAAATTGCATGGATTTATGAAATACAAGTCATGAAGTTAAGCAGTTAACAGTTACATATATTCTAAATAACATGCAGACTACAGGCAAAAAACCTGCAAATATTTCTGTAGAAAGAAATGACCATTAAAAGAGCAGAATGGCAAAAAAAAAAAATCCTTATAGCTAAAATTCAATTTGTGACACCATGGGAATTAGATCATATTAGAATGTCTTTTGGACAAAGCGAAAAAACAGGGATAAATACCACAAGCAGAAAAAATATTAATACACTAATGGATCCATTTCTAATGTTAGCTTCTAGGAACTTTTTGTAATTCTGAATACTGCACATTGTATCAATAAGCATAACAGTGGTCCAGATTGCACAGTTTTCTCTCCATGCAGCAAAACTGAGACAGGCAATATCTCCCTTCCAGTTTTTAAAAAGGGTAAAGGTAGTCCCCTGTGCAAGCACCAGTCGTTTTCAACTCTGGAGTGACGTTGCTTTCGCAACGTTTTCATGACAGACTTTTTAATGGGGTGGTTTGCTATTGCCTTCCCCAGTCATCTACATTTCCCCCCCAGCAAGCTGGGTATTCATTTCACCGACCTCAGAAGGACGGAAGACTGAGTCAACCTTGAGCCAGCTTCCGCTGGGATCGAACTCAGGTCGTTAGCAGAGGGCTTCGACTGCAGTACTGCAGCTTTACCACTCTTCGACACAGGTTTTTAGGTAGTCCTTTATTAAACTATTGTACTCAATCCCAACTTTCCAGCTTTTCATACATGAGAGTATGACATACGTAATACAGTAGTTTTTATAGCAAGGATTACTGCTTGATTTCCCTGTCCCTTACACATTATTGAAGGCTGTGCTCTGTGCTAGGTTATTTACAGTGTAATAGCCGCTGTTCTATTGATTTAGAAGCTCTCAGTTAAAGATATTTTTGAAAAACATGATTGCCCTAAAATATGTTGCTGTGCATTCAAAACATGTCTTGGCAATTGCAGATTGTGTGCTGCATGGCACATGCAGATACCCTCATGCACATGCATTGATCTATATGTGTGCTTCAGTTAAGATGCATCTAATTCCAAGATTTAATTGCTAGCATCTCTTGGGTGGGAGATGAACCCAGAGAAATGGCAGCTCTAAAAATGGCAACAGGCTGGCAGCATTTTGTCAAGGCATTCCCCAAAGTAAAAAATAGGGCCAAATTAGGGAGAGTGATTTACTAGGAATAGAGACCAAAAAGGCAAGTATGGCCCTGGTAAATGGGATAGCTGATTCTCAGTTTAGGATTAGTTCCTGCGTAATTGAGTAAATGTGAAACACATATGCAAATAGATGGAATGCATTTTGATTGTTTATTGTCAGCTATGGCCCATGCAGTGATTAATTACTAACACAATCTAGTTTTCATTGTCCTTAATTAGCGTTATCAGACACTGAAATGGTGGGCTGTTTCATACTTCAGCCTGTAGAAATAAGGAGAGAAGGGAAGGACTTGGCTCCAACTGGCTTTGAACTTGTTTGGTTAGAAATTTCTGAACATTTTCCATTTCTGGATTGGATGATATGAGTCATTAGGCTTTCTAGAATAGGGAAGCATAGGTCCTGTTGCATTATAAAAATGTACTTTGTAAATTACAATGTTGTCATCCAGTTTTGTCACTGAAATATTTCAGAAAACAGAATGCTGGGTAGCTTTGAGGTGTGGAAGCACTACAGAATTTTGAGTGTGTGGTATGAACTGTGGGAAAAGAAAAGGTGCTAGCAAAAGCCCGCCCCCCCCCCTTTTCTTTGTTCTGCGAGCAAGAATGTCAAGGCAGTAGTACATACAACTGCTCCTCCCTCTGTTTTGCCACAACCTCTTTTGTAGAGGAAAGGAGCTGCCTGCAGCTCTGGCTTCTCCTAACTGAGCATGGCGACTCTTCTTCCTCTTCTGTCTTTTGTAATAGAACAGATCTGAAAATGAAGAGACAGTCCTTCTCACTTCTGGCTTTGTATTTTTGCTAATGATGCATAAAAGGATGCTGATGGGCCTGTAAACAAGTAACCTGGATCCTGTTAGTCGTTTATGCTGAAGAGCTCACTTTAACTTGGATTTGAAAACAAGAATCGGGGCTGCTTTTGAAACTCTGTTTAGCAGCAAGTTAGTGGTTTTTAAAATGGTTAAGAGTGGTTGTGCACCTTTGAGGGAAGGAAGCGTGCAGTCCTTCAGGTAGAACCTTTACACAGTCTTGAACAGTTTGTGCGTCAGATTCTTTCTTGGTCTGCTTCTCTTAAGGTTTAGATTTAATTTGCCAGTGTTGTTGATTTTGTCATTCTTTGAGTAACTTCCAGTTTTAAAAAAAGTTTTGTTTAACCTTCTGTATCTTTGTTAAATCTAACCACGCTGGCATTTTTCTTTCAGTTATGGTTGCCTTCCAGTATTGTCTTGTATTTTGAAAGGTGAGATAAATCTTGCATTTGTGCTATTAGTAAATCGAACTGCTCATGTTGATATTGTGAGCTGCCCTAAGTCCGCTTGCAGAGAAGGCGGGATATAAGCTTAATGTAATAAATAAATAAATATAGTTTAGCTTGCAGATAGTGGAGAGGGTTTCCACTTCAAGTGCAAAATACTATTTTTGATTCTAGAATGTTGCTCTACCAGACAGGGAAATTACACTCCATAAGCTTCAGTTTGCTGGCAGTACTTAGGATCTAACCCTCTGGCATGTCTTGAAAAACAGCTTTACCACCAGTGAAAATTTTAAGGGATTTATTTACCAGCTCAGATAAAACGTACACAGTGGATCACTCATGTAACAAACTTTTAACAAGTCATGTGGAAAATATAATGCATGCTCAGTTATGGAATTATTCTGATTGGATTCAAAATTAATGCTAGGCCTCTCAGAAAAGTTGATATGATAGGCACATTTAGAACATTTCTCTTGGGGACACAGGCCACATTACTCTTGTTGAAGTGTATTTGTATAATCCTATTGTTTTGAAATTAGCAATATATTAAAGGTTTTAATATTTGATCTAATATGTAGAGTTCCAATAAAACTGATCAGGACAACAGTGCTGGAGTTACGTGTTCCAAGCAGCTGACCACAGAGATGCGTCTTGCTGCCTCATACTGCACCAGTTGGAGCTTCCATATTCAGAGGCAATATCACATAGAGTTCATTAATGTAGTTCACTGTGGAGGTTTTGGTGGCATGGATCTGCATAGCCAGGTCAGCAGGACTTAGATAAGGAGCCAGCTTGTGAGCTATATGTAATTGAAAAAAGCTTGACTCTTTATCAGGGGTACATACATTTCTTTAGAAGTGTCACTGTACATTCTCTAAAAGGACTGTGAAATATTAATTTCCAGAAGGGGACTGCTCAGACAGTGTATCCCACCCTACTGTCATGATCCCCATCTCTGACAGAGATGAAAAGTGAGCATTTGGCCTTTCAGCCCCTTCTTTGCATTTCTTACTGTGAAGACAAAGTGAACAACTGAGCCACAAGATCTTGTGGGCATTTATATGTGGGATCTTCCACAATCCAGGTCGACCAAGGGTGTCAAACTCATTTGTTACGAGGCACAGATCTGACATAAATGGAACTTTGTAGGGCCTGGCCATGTATGTCATAAAATGTAATGCCAGGTAGCAGAGATATAAACTTTTTAAAAGATACATACAAATATAATTAAAGGTATTATTTTTTACTTAAAATACAAACATGCTTAAAATTCTTGCTATGTTTTGTTTAAAATGGAAAGGTAGGGAATAGTGGGATTTGGCAATGTGATTTTTAAAATAAAATAAGAAAAAGCACAAGGATTACAGCAGAAACTAATAATTAAAAATATAAAATGCTCTGAACCTATGAAAACATGAAATGGCTGGGCATTGCAAGCTTCTCCACTCCCCCGGGTCTACTCAGATTGCCAATGGCCCTCTAGTGTAATATCCTCCTTTGAATGTGGGTTCCCAAGTTTCTCACTAGGCACCAGTTCTCAGGTCCGTTCATCAGAGACAAGCTGGCTCAGCCATTTTATTTGCAAGGAGACAACTTCAGCAAGCAACAGCTTCAACTGGCCATACAAATGCTGGAAAGTAAAATTTCTTGAGCTCTACTCCACTGAAATACATGGCAGCACAAAGTTGCAAGGGAAATGTGGAATGGATTTTCCTTTAAGTCTCTGGTCCCAGATAGACTTCTCCCAGAGTAGTCTGTCTGGGTGTAGAGACCTTAATGGATCCATTCCACTTTTTCTTTGCAACTTTGAAAGGTCAGGAGAGCTTCCTGCTGAAGCAGGCAAAGCCAAGGCAGAAGAAGCTGGGAACTTTGGCAGACTGGGAGCTTCAAAGGGTGAGGACAAGATGGGGAAGAAAAGAGCTGCGAGCCTGATTAAAGCTTTGGATTGGCTGATTGCTGCACACAAGCTGTTTGACACCCCTGAGGTAGACTGACAATGCCATCCTATACAGAGTTACTCCAACATACTGAATCAGTGGGTTTAGACTGGAGGAATTTTGCATAGGATTGCACTGTACTGTTCTTTAGATAGAGGTTGCTTTCCTAGAGAAGTGAAATTTGTGTTCAAATAATTACAAGACCTAGTTTGTCTTCTCTATTCCCCTCTTTCTGTACCAAGAGCAAGGGAAGGATCTTACAAGTTGTCAGCTGGCTCCTGATCTTTCCTTGGTGTCTGCGGACAATCCATGATGGGATGGAACATCCAAAGAGGCACTAGGCAGTTTTCTGTGATACAGTTTCCAGTTAATTTAGTTTCATTATATGTGCATGTTGAGAACATTCTATTTTCTTCCAACTCCTCAGTAATTCTGTAAAGTTATTGTCTGGTTAATTACCAAAAGAAGATCAGAGGTGTGTGCCAGAAATAGAATTTTTTGAACATTAGGACATTTATACTAACTTGGTTACAGTTGTTTATCCTACAAAGCAGGTTTTGATGTATTCATAGGCAGAATCATTCTGAGAGATTAGAACTGGAGTACGCTGGAAGGATGACTACTTCTTGACTAATAAGAGGGTTGTCTCAGTGCCTTCATGTGAAAGTTCCAGAAAGGTAGTCAAGTCTCAACTAAAAGTTAAATTCTGACATAAGCTTTTATGGTCACCTCACCAGATGCATGAAACAGAAAGGTACCTTCATTTTAAAAATAGTAGTGATAAGGGTGTACAAAGGCCAGTAGGCACTATGAAGTGCAACAGGTAGAGTCTGTTGTTATTTCTTCAATTTATGTGAAATTGAGGGTATTTATACTTCATAGCTTTTGGCTCCATTGTTTGCATTTGTTTCTCCTTTACTTGTGCGTGTGTGTACAATTTACTAACTGAGGATAACACTGTGCCTCTGAAGAAGAGGGTGGTAGTCCCTGTAAACTTAGGCTGTAATAAACCTGTTAGTCTTAAAAATGTAACATTTGTTGTTTTTAGCAGGGAAGAAATTTCCTGTTAGTCTGCTGCCTAGAAGCTTCTTGATATATTAGATTGATTACATATATCTTTATTCCTTTCTTTTTTAGGCCCTATGAGAAAAAGGGAAAGCTAAGGATGCTGGAGCAGAACAATGGATTTCTCCTTCTCTTTCATGCAAGGGATCATGGGAAACACAATTCAGCAACCACCTCAACTCATTGACTCGGCTAACATCCGCCAAGAGGATGCTTTTGATGCCAGCAGTGACATCACTGAAGATGGTAGACAGACGCCATATGAAGCTGCTCTTGCCTTGCAGCAAGGTTTTCAGTATCCTACGCCAACAACAGAGGACCTTCCACCCCTCATTAATGGATTTCCCCCAATCAGCATGTATGAACCCCAAGCCAAATACCAGTCATATAATCAGTATCCCAATGGTTCAGCAAATGGCTATGGCACAGTTAGAAACTTTAGTCCCCCAGAGTATTATCAGACGGAGAACTCTAACATAAGGCCCCATGAAATTCTGGAAAAACCATCTCCTCCACAGCCACCACCGCCACCTCCTCCTTCGGTACCCCAAACGGTGATTCCAAAGAAGACTGGTTCACCAGAAATAAAATTAAAAATAACCAAAACTATTCAGAACGGCAGGGAATTGTTTGAGTCCTCTCTGTGTGGGGACCTTTTGAATGAAGTACAAGCGAGTGAGTATGCGAGGGCAAAACATGAAGGGAGAAAAGAGAAGAGGAAAAAAAGTAGCAAACATGACTCTTCCCACTCAGAAGAGCGCAAATCGCATAAAATTCCAAAACTAGAACAAGAGGAACAAAATGTAAGTAAAATTTAAAATGTAGGTTTCTGTGCTTACGAGGCAAATAGGCCTTTCAGTCCTCCTTTCATTTTTTATTTACATGCTGTTAAGGATAAACATAGTGAAGATTGATTAGTAGCTTCTTGCGCAATGTACTACTCCATTTCATATCCCTTTTCTTTTGGTTTCTTTTGAGGGCGGGATTTTGATCATGGTGGATTGCTCTCCATGCAATAGAACTACAAATTCTGCTTTTAGAATAAACGGTTCAAACTGCCAAAATAATTTGTCAAGAAATTTGAAGACTTGACACAGTTAAACTATATTGTTTCTCTCAGTTGATTACAGCTGAGTGAAGCGGAAATTATTCAAGCTGCATCAAACTTCACCTTTGAGAGAATGCTATCTTTATAGAATGGACAGGTAGTGAAAATAATAGTAAACTTTGACTTCTATCCATGATTCGTAGCCTTTTTTTACGGAGTTTAAACAGAGGTGTCTCTTCTAATATTCTGAAGAGATTTTCCCACATAGTTCATGAAATGCATCATAAGTAATTTAGACTGATCTTCCATGGCATACATCACTGAATTCAGTGCCTCAGTTAGTCAATGAAATCTGTGTGGCAAGGATGTCAAAATTATGAAAGATTTGGACAGATTGAATACAAAAAAAAAATGTGAGCATTGAAGAGAGCGATCAAGTTCCATTCTGTTTCTTTGGTTAGTTGCTGAAAACCTTTGGTTGAGTCAACTGCTTTTTGTTTCCCCTTCATATGTCAAGAGCTCCATGGTGCAGAGTGGTAAAGCTGCAGTACTGCAGTCCAAACTCTCTGTCCATGACCTGAGTTTGATCCCAGCGGAAGCTGGATTCAGGTAGCCAGCTCAAGGTTGACTCAGCCTTCCATCCTTCCGAGGTCGGTAAAATGAGTACCCAGCTTGCTGGGGGGTAAGTGTAGATGACTGGGGAAGGCAATGGCAAACCACTCTGTAAAAAAGTCTACCATGAAAATGTCGTGATGTGACGTCACCCCAGAGTCGGAAACGACTGGTGCTTGCACAGGGAACTGCGTTTACCTTTTTACATGTGTCATGTTCTGGTCTTGAAGGCAGTTCTTCGTCCTTTTATTTCCACTGGTGCATAGACCCTTTGTAAGCCAACCTACAGCATAGGTGCCAGAATTTCATGGCATGCCTGACCACAAATTGGCATGCTGGTGGGTGGGACTGTCCTTGGGCTAAAGTCAGGCCTTTTTTATTTGCTTTGTTAGTGCCCACATCTAAGCACAATACACTAAAGGGTGCAGGGGGAACAGCTGTATGCAGGGAGGGAGGGAAGGTGTTGCACATGAACTGTAGTATGTAGAATGGCATTCTCTTCGACAGTTTTGTGGCATACTTGTTGCCCATCTGTGCATGTGTTGTATACACACAACCCCATAGTCTGTGGTGGGACTCCCTTAACAGGTTGCCTGAAGTTTAGCAGTAGGTAAGGGGATTGAAAAGCACCTGGATTGTTGTTTTTCACCCTTTGTCTCTGGGGAATCAAATTGCACAGTTTATTTTACTAATAGAGTGATAGGGTCACTCATTTTCTGTTCCAGCCACAAATGCCTATTGAACACCTCTTTGACTCTGCCTCCCGCTCCAGTCTCCACCCCTCCCTTTTATTCTCCTGGAATTATAGAGCTTCCTTGCAATGTGTGGAAATTATCTAATCCCCCACACTATATTTGTCAAATGTAGCTACATGTGCTACTGGCTGAAAATACCTCTTGTGTCCAGTGCAATGTATTTGCAGCATGACTTAAGTTATGATTGGATTGATCTCGATCATAAGGTGCTGATTAAGTAACACAAGTTGTTGTATATTTCATTAGGACTCTTCTTGTGTGATCCCACCAGATTCTGTTTTGCTCACACTGCTGTTCAGTCTGAACACAGACTGGAGTTAGGTGCCATGAACATTACTGTTGTCCCCTGCAACTCTGCCTATCATTATTGTATTTGCATTTATATCTTGCATTTCACTATCATTGTGAACTACTTGAGGAACTCTAGTTACAAAGCCACAGATTCCATTAAAAAAAGTCTTTCACTTTAAAAATTAATGCTATAAAATAAATTGTTCTGTGAGAAGAAATATGGTGGGAAGAGGAGAACAGATTAGAAAACAGACTTTTAAACTACTGAACAATACAGAATACCTGGGAACAACATCTAAAACAAACGAATGCCCCTCCTGCATATTGAAAACATATTGTCTAGAAAGATGAGCAAATGGGGGGAGTTGGATCTGTCAATCCCTCATGTGCCATATTAATTCTCTGGCCTTTGACAAGCCTCTCTTGGCCTCAGTTCTCTATCTGTAAACTAAAAACTTTAGGCTGGGCTCCAAAAGCTCTTGCCTTTTCTTTTTTTTAACTGTATGCCTTTCCATACCAGCAACTGTTTTTGAGTCTCCCCACAGTTTCAAGAGCTGTCCGCCATGTGATGTGGCTGGATGCTGTTTGAAGAAACAAATTATAAAGTCCTCTTGGGTTTGTGGAGCAGTGTCACAGATCTTTGGATCCTGGATGTAGTAACTTAGAACAAAACTGCAAAATAGGACACAGTGAAAATGGCTGTACTTTGTAGATTGAATCTGTGGTGAGATAGAAAAATATTGATGATTGCCTTTGCCTCGGCAGGTCCTTTAGAGGCTGTCTTGTGTTACTTGTATAAATGACAAAGCCCCAATTCAGGGCTCAGCCAGCCAGCCATGCTTTCACAGGATGGGCTTGGGCAAGAAGCAGTAAGGCTCATTACTGAAACTAGCATAAGAACAATACCAGTCTACCTTGTAGGGCTGTTGTTGAGGGGTTATTGAGGATAAATGTAAAGAATTTTGAGCACTGTGTGAATTCTGAGTTGGTGATCAATTTCTTCTGCTCACACAGGTTACATAACTTCATTTTATTTTTTAAAAAATGGGTCTGTAGTAAGTGGTGACTCAGCGTTTTGAAGATTTTTTTTAAATGAGCAGTAAGGTTATTTATATAGGCATTCTGGCCTGTGAACAACTGTCTGGGCTTGCTGGGAGAGGTCAGGTCATAGCTTGTCAGAAACACAGTGGTAAAATACTCCAGTATGATGCAGGTAGAGGCCTTCTGCCAGAAATATTTATTTTCTTCATTAGGAGAGAAAAGGTTGCAAATGTTGCCTTCCGCTTCCAGTGCCAGGAAGCTGAATGAGCCTGAATCGACTCTTTGCCTATTATGGTTTCTAAATTTATGTCCTATTCTGGTACTACAATGGGTCTGTTTTGCACTGTTTATGCTGTGTCTGCTTTCTTCTATGCAAATATAAAAAATAATCTTACAAAATTATTGGTACCTGTTCAAACCTATTCATGTATTGCCTTTTTTCTGCATATGAGCAACGGGCTCATGAACCTTCTATCAGTGTTACTATGGTCTATATGGGGTGAAAGTACATGCCTAGATTTGTTTTCCTGTACTTTTACGGGGAAAAATTGTCTCTAAGAATAGGCCACAGCAGAGGTAACACATTTCAGATTGCTCCCGAAAACACTTGGCTGAAATTTTTTGCTTGTGGAAAATCTGTAGTACTGCTGCATAGAACTGAAAGAGAAGTGGCGTTGAAGTCATGGTGAATTCCCCCCTTCTGCATCCTTTTTTCCTTAAATTGCTGGCTGAGCTGGCTAAGAATGTTTCTTTGCAACAGCAAGCTGTTGATGAATCCCAGGAATGTTTTTGTATTACCCAAAGTTCAAATAATTATATTTGCTGAACTTTGAAGAAGCCTGTCAAGTCTGTTAAACAGAATTCAGAGAGAAAGAGAGAGAGAGCGGTGTCATCCTTATGATGATTGACTCAGTTTACTTTGCAGCTGGGCACAATCAGTATCCTTGTTCAGAAGATACCTGTATTCATGAACTTTGATTTTAAATCTTGAGGTTTTCTTGTTGGCTTGAGCCATGCATACTAATAATGTCTGCGTCTGCTGTGTTGAATGTTGCTGCTGGCAAAGCAGCCTACTGATCTACATGGAAGTATGTCTCTGAAGAGGTTTTTTTTCTTCCAAATGTTAAGCAATACTGCAGATGGTCCAGTATAAATTTCGCAGCTTAATTTTCTGCCTCCACTTGCCAGTAACTTTTTGACCTGTAATATCTTGAAACAGAGTATCAGAGTAGTCAATGCAATGTGGATGGAGCTGAATATTAATGAAGTTTTGAGACCAGAATGGCAATACTAGGAGTGAAGCAATCTTCTGATTTGTTCCTTCATTAATTTTTTCTCTGTCAGTGTTCTTGCTTGCCATTCCATTTTTGACTTTTCCATTTTCCTTTTAATGTATTTCACAGAGACCAAATGAGAAGCTCAGCACTCTGTCTGAAAGACCAAGGGAAGAAACAATACTGTTGGATGAAACCCCAGTTAGTATTTATTTTTTATGTTCATTTACTTACTTATTTTTATTTTACTTATTTTATACCCCTCCTTTCTCCCTACTGGGGATCTAAAGCAGCTTATATTATTGTCCTTTCCTCCATTTTATCCTCATCACAGCCCTGTGAGGTAGGTTAGGCTAAGGGTGAGTCATCTGGCAAGCTCCCATAGCAGGGAGTAGAACCTGGGTCTTTATTGTTTTCTGGTTGTCTTGTTTCCATTAAAGTTTTGTCCCATGTGTTAATAGAGTATCCTATGTTAATTCTTCCAATTTTCATGGCTGTTCTCTTATTTAGTCAATTACTGCTGCATTTGGTTGATAAGTTAAGTCTTTTCACTCTGCCTTCACACCTTGTACTTAGAGCGGTGTATGTTCCAATTAAAGAGTGAGGTGTCTGGGGCAGGTAGGGTGCTCCGGGCCTTTCCCAGTCAAGCTTTTGAACCAGAGCAGCCTGTTTCGGGGCTGAAAGGGGCAGAAAGGAAGGAAGGTGTGTGTGGGGCTGGGAGGGCTCTCATCAGCAACAACAGACCCTACATGGCCTCACCTCTACCCAGCACAAGGTATCATAGGTAAAGCTGAATGTATGTGCATTGTGATGTCTGCATACTGACCTTTGTTTTCCACTTACATCTCACCTCACTGTTACATTTTTACAGCCCCAGCAGGTGTCTCCTCTTCCAGAGCAAGCAGTGAGTGATGTCAAGTTTGAGGTTGGAGATCTGGTCTGGTCCAAGGTGGGAACATATCCTTGGTGGCCCTGCATGGTTTCAAGTGATCCACAACTTGAGGTCCATACCAAAATTAACACAAGAGGTAAATAGTTCTGCCTCCTGGGCAGGTTCGATGGAAGCTTGTTGTGAATAGTGATTTAACAGTGTCTCCCTTTAAACTTAGATTTTGTATTTTGTTTTTAGCTATATAGTAGCACAGTATTGCCTGATCAGTAATGAAGGCTAAGTCAAATTGTGTGGCTAGAAAAGAGACTGGTTGCAATTAAATACACACATACACACACCTTGCCATTTTTGTAACATATTTTAAGTGCATTATAAGCATGTGGCTTATATTATCACAGGCCTGGTCTATACAAGCAGCAGAATGAGGTAGTAGAATTCTGAGGTGATAGACTGCAGGTGAAAGAACTTCACACATCATCTAGCTAATATCTATTATTATTTCTGTTGTTTTCCTCCCTCTTGAAGTGAAGAGGAACCCCAAACTAACCCTGACTCCTCTAATCAAGTCTCCAGCAACCAAACAAAGCAGTTTCCCTCAACTTTCACCAGTATTCTGTGTCAATAAAAACTTCCCTGGCACAGCACCTGCTTATGACATGTGCCAGTAACTATTAATGCTATGGAGATGTAGAAACTGATGGGATGATGGACCCATAATGGCTTGTATACACTGAATTATGTCACAGTTCCAATTTTCCTCCACCCTGTATAAGTGCTACATGTCTGCATGTGCCTAGTTTTTGCACATTATAAATGTACAGTATCTTCTCCAGTGGAAAAGGATAACATGGAACATTTTGAATTATGTTGTTTGTGAAGTTCAGAAGGGTATTTATGCTTAAACATAGAGGTATTACTTGACCGAGCAGAATGCTTTCTGTCCATTTCAGGTGCACGGGAATATCACGTTCAGTTTTTTAGCAACCAGCCTGAGAGGGCATGGGTACATGAGAAGCGGGTACGAGAGTACAAAGGACGCAAACAGTACGATGAGTTGGTGGCAGAGGCTGCTAAGCAAGCCAATCACTCTGAAAAACAGAAGGTGTGTACATTCTGAAATGAATCAAATTGTACAGTTCATTTTACTAACAGGGTGGCAGGGTAATTAATTGTTCACACTGCTCCTGATTATTTGTTTACTGCATTAATACTATTGATTGACCACTGACTTTTCGTAAGGCCCCCAAAGGTGCTTCTACATTGCTCTTTGTGCTTGTCCTCTGGGTAATGTGGGTAATAACAGGAACTTTGAGGCAGAAGGAAGGCAAAGAACATGATGTGGTCCTAACCGGTCCTGGCATAATTTGGCTTTTATATTAAATGCAAGACTGGATAAAAGTCACAAGCATGTAATAGCAATAAGATTTGTTAAGACAGCTTTGTTAGAGAGACTGGGGAGGTATTTTGAAAACTTTGAAAAAGAGAAAGATCTTTTCAGTCAGTCTTGTTTTGGATAATACTTGAGGGCTAAGATGTTCTTGTATGTGTGTTGGGTTATCCATCTGTTAAAATGCCTTTTTTGATTTGCAGATGTAAAGTTATCATTGGCCTCTGTCTTTTCCCTATGTTAGCATGTGAAAGTAGTCCTGTACTGCAGCTGCTCTCTTGATTTGATTTATTAGATTTATATCCTGCTCTCCTCGCTGAAGCAGGCTCAGGGCAGCTCACAACCAGTAAAAGCAATACATCGCAGTAGAACAATTAATTAAACCTGTTAAACAATTCATCAGTTAAACAATTTAAACAATTTAACAGTTTGGTGCTTCAGTTAAACTTCCTTGCCATGTGTTTATAAATTATATATTCTGTGTACCTGATGGAGTTAGCAGGATTTCCTTGAAGCAGCTGTAGCCCAAGCGTGTTGAAGGCAAGGTTAAGCAGGTTGCAAGAGATGTGCATTATTTGCTTGCACATTCAGCAAGATAAAAGCCTCATTCCATGAATCCAAAATTACTTTTTAAGCTCAACTTTCAAAAATTTTGCCTGCCCCAGTCTGTCCAACAGCAGCACTTCTGAATGCAGTTTGGTGAAATATATTCTGATTGTGTCATTCCTGGCCCAAATGACATCTGAAGAAACTGTGTGATTGATGAGGTACTTGAGGTAAACACATAGTATTGCCATGCTTGGGATTTGGGGGCCTGAACGGCTTGTATCAAGTCATGAAGAAAGGCCAGCAGTGCATCATGGATATCTTGAGTTTTCTTCTATTTCCCCATTTTTCTCCACAATGTGGTTTTCTTCCTGCAAACCCTGAGAGACTGTACAGCCAAACTTTCAGAGCAGACTTGTTCTTAACATATATTTCATTGCTACCATTTTTATCATTTGAGTATGATCTGTAAGTGCAACAAATCAATGCAATAAACCTATCTCCTTTATTCCAAAGATTCGCAAACCAAGGCCACAGAGGGAGCGGGCACAGTGGGATATTGGCATCGGCCATGCTGAGAAGGCTTTGAAAATGTCTCGGGAAGAGAGGATAGAACAGTACACATTTATCTATGTAGATAAAGAGCCAGAGGAGGATTTTTCAAAAGCCAAGAGGACTTCTGCCCCTAAAGTGGAGGCTAAAAAGAACCGGCGATCTAAACCATCACCTAGTGCTCAACCAGAACAGACCAATGAAGTTTCAGCGGTAACCTCCTTACCCAGTACTGAGGTGCGGAGGCATAGTCAGCGAAGGCAGCCTAGTGTGGAAGAAGAGCCTCCCCCTGTGAAAATAGCATGGAAAACTGCTGCGGCCAGAAAATCCTTACCAGCATCAATAACCATGCACCAGGGAACCTTGGACCTTCAGAAATGTAATATGTCTCCAGTCGTTAAAATTGAACAAGTTTTTGCTCTTCAGAATGCTGCTGGGAATGGAAAGTTCATTGATCAGTTTGTTTACTCTACCAAGGTAAAGATACATTTATGTAGAGGTGTAAACATCCAATGAATTATGAGGTTTAAACTTGAATTTTTTCTGGAGTTTCAGAGTGTGATCTTAGAAAGTAGTCTGTGATATTTTGGCTGAGCCCTTTGCCTGTCAAATGTCAGAGGTTCCATTCACTTATTCCAAGCTGGTTTCTTTGTGGAGTGATAAATGTGACAAATCAGGTGGCCTTGCATGGTAATTGTACACTGGATGAAGGTTTCCAAAAAGCCAGCAACTCTTGTTCCAATCCCCGTTTTAAATGTTTATCAATATAGATTGTGATCTTCTCTTGGATAGATTTAAGTGATCTGTGCCATTGCTAAAGGTCCTTGTGAAGTAACAGAATGCAGTTCACAGCCACAGTCTGTAGCAGTAGGGAGCTCCCAAATTCCTTTGCTCAAAAAGAATCATTTGCAAAAACAAGATAATACTGATTAGCTTCCTTTCAGTGGTGTTAAAGAACTGCCCATAAGGTGGGGGCCATAACAGAGAAAGCATGTGTACAGGCAGTTGTTGATCTTGCTCGTTTGCAGTGTGGTACCGGCAGAAATCCCTGATCAGATTAGTGAAGCTGTTGTGGTGGAATATAGGGGTAGAGGTGGCATCACAGATATGAACATCCAAGGCCACGAAGGGCTCTGTATATGATATCCAATATCTTGAATTTTTATAGCCTCCAGGCAGGGATTTGGAGAACAGGTTTGTGACATCTGAACTGGCAATTAAGATTATAATTTTCATAAAAACTTGTTTATATGGTGCACCAAGAGCAGGCACATTAAGAATAATTTTAGCAAAATACTTACATTGCTTCCTCATAGAAGTGTGCAAGTTAGATGCTGTTTTATGGGATAACTGGGATATCCGCATTTGGGGATATTCACTCCATGTACAAAAGGTAAATATCAGATGGCTGAAGAGAAGCTACTGGTGACCATCACCTTCATATCTTGCTTGTGAGAGTCTCAGAGCTGTCTTGTTCTCACAAATAGCAGATGTCGTAGTAAGAAGCTCTGTCTGGACTGTGTTGCATTGGAGTATAGGATTTGCACACTTGTTTTTTAAGATAAAACCTCCCTGTGTATAGAAAACTAGGCGTTCTCCTCTAACTTTCTCTGTGACATGACTAGCTTCTTGTATGCAGGAAGGTTCCTCCCCTGTTTAGTATAGAGGAACAATCAGTCCTGTGAAAACAAACAATTCCAGACAAAGGCTTATTTCTCATCTTTTGTTTTTGCAGTTAGAACAGATACATGAGCATTGAGGGAGAACGTTTGGGAATATGAGGATAAACCCACATATAGTCAGAGAGGAGTACAGGGTAGGGATGGGCATGAAGCAGGAAAATGCCACAGAAAGCAGTGGTGGTTTAAAATGGCTCATACCCAGTTTACACCCAGAATAAAAGATTGTTGGTCTTAAAGGTGCCACTAAACTCAAACTTTGTTCTGCTGCTTCAGACCAACACAGCTACCTGCCTAAATCTGTCTAAACGTATATATGTACTATAAATGGCTCTTAGTGAGTGCTGTTTTCGTGGGCCAAGATATGACAAGTGTCATGAATGTAAAGCTAGCAATCATGTGCAAACTTCCAAACATTTAGTGTAGGGGTTGAGGTCAATTGATACCCACTCCCAGTACTTTTAGCAGACTTAGTGGAAAACGCCACACATTTATAACATGAAGGTTTATCTGCACACTTGGGTTTGATGGAACTTCTGTGTTATAAATATGATAGCTTGTATACAGATGCTGAACATTTGAGAGTGCTGTTTCTTTCATAGTTCGAGTAGTTAACCTGAATTTGTCCAGCACTTACTAACTCTTATTTTCATTATTTATAACAGGGTATAGGAAACAAACCAGAAATAATCATCAAGGGGCAAGACAAGCTCACTTCCATATCAGTCCAGCGAAACGAGCGAACCTCATCGCAAAGTGCAGCATCTCCTGAGGCATCTTCTGGGTTGGCAAGTAGGTAAAGCTTGTGACTTCTAGGTTATGTCCAAGTAAATGTAGCACTAGGAAAGTTATCATGTAACCATCATAAGCATACGTGTAATTCAAAGGTACAGCTGAAATTTATTAGGAAATTAATGTGGTTTAAGGTCTTTGTGCTGGCCATAGTTCAAGTTATGTAGGAGTTGTCATTCTAGTCACTTAATTTTTATTATATATTTATATCCTGTCTTTCTTCCAAGGAAGCTCAGGACAATATACATGGGGCTGTCTCCTTTTTCTGCATGTAAGATGGCTGGTCCAGTGTCACCCTTTGAGCCTCTTGATTAAACAGCATTAGAACCCAGTGTTGGTTGCCCAATACTGAAATCTGGCACTCTTCATCCAGTACCTAATGGCTGTCCTTAAACTACAAAATATTAAACATTTATTTAGAATACTTATATCTTGCTTTTCTCCCTGCAGCTAGTGCCTGGAATGAACCATCTGTTGAATCTCAGCAAACCCAAGACATGTTGTTGTTTTGTTTGTCTACAGTATAAATAAGCCAAATAGACAGACAAAACAACAATATGTTTTGGGTTTGCCAAGATTCAGCAGATGGTGTATCCCAGACACTGGCTGCGAGGCATGGACTGCCACTCAAGGGCTTGTGCCTTTGGACATACACAGGCTTTATAGTCTCCTGCAGGGAGAACTCAGTTGCTGCTGGCTTACTGCCAGCATGATCTTCTTCACTCTGCCATCCCAGTTCCCTCACCCATCTTCTATCCCACCAATTCCATATCTCATTCCAACCAAAAAAGAGAACAGTTGGTATATGTTAAGGAAAAGGAGGGAAATTCTCTTGCCCAGTAATAATAGCCAGTTGGAATACTTGGTTTTTCAGATACCCCAGAACATTTTTTTTGTATTTTTAAAATGTGTTTGTGTGTGTGTGCATGCGTGCAACTAGCAGTCATGGCAACTTCTGGTGACTGACCCCTACTGGGGACATGGAGGATATTCTGAGAAGTGGCTGAAATAAACCTGCCCCTGCCTCCGGTATTCCAAGGAGGTCCCCTGACCCCTTTCTTGATCCTTCTGGATGTTTAAGAGTATTAGGAGTGTATTATAATCTATTTGATTTTTATTCCATATCTCCTCTATGCCTGTTTCTTTGGATCTTTGAATTAAGCAGTAGCTCAAGCTCTGATGAAGATTACTTGTGAGATTGTATTTTGTGAGGATATTGAATTGTGCTCTTTTCCATGATGCTTGTTTGTGTGTGTGTGTGTGTGTGTGTTGCTCCAAACCTGCTCAAACAGAACTAAACTCTGGTTCCTTATTTTTGTGTCCAGGGATGATTGCGATGTAATGTTTCTGACATGTTCCAGTTGCCTTTCAGTTGCCCCTGAGTGACCACAGCAAGTCCTTATTAACCTGTGATTAGGGGACAGAATTCAAACAACTTTGAGGTGTAGTGTGTCTCATTCTAGAAATTAAGTAGGCATTCTTAAGAGCGTGCTTACTTGAGTATAGTGGCTTTGATTGCAATGATGTCTGGGGAACATCATTCTGTATCTACTTTTTCAGGATCTTTATCTAAAGTGCTAACAGATTTTGATCCAGTTTGAGTGAGTTGGGCTTTTCATATGATGTGCAACAGTAGAGTCGGATGCTTGGTTGATGGAGGGTGATGTCAAGACAAAGTCTTTTAGAGCAGTGGTCTTCAACCTTTTTAGACCCAAGGGCCTACCTTTAACCTCATGTGATAGCCTTGGATCCACTGATCTGCAAGCAATGGTAGGAAAACTTGTGACACTGAAGAGGAGACAGAGTCTCTGAACCTGCTTATGCTATAGAGGAATTTTCTCCACTGCTGAATAACCTCATCTTGCTATCCTGCTGTTCCTCTCAGTGTGCATGCAAAGAAAGGCAGGAGGCATGATGCCTTTGCCCTCCATATATGCACAGTAACAGCTGGCCCTGCCAACAAAGCATGACAGTTATATAAGGGCTTGTGACCCAGCAAGTGGGTCTCTTTGACCCACCTGACCATGCCAACCATTGGACTGAAGACCACTGCTTTAGAGTATCTCTTCTGCATGTTTGACCTTCAGTTCATTCTACAGTATCCTGAAATGATATTAGTCATTGCAATAATAACTTAACTTTTCTCTGTGACTTAAGGTTTCAGACTTGCATACAGAAACAGGAATATAGTATTTATAAAAACCAAATATATGCAGAAAGCACCTTCTAGATAGGTGAATACCTGGAAATAATACTGAGAACATATTGAATCCTGGGTGATCTTATACAATGTAAACAAGATCAACATTATTTTAAAGGGTTCTGAATGACCAATCACTCCTTCCCAGTCATTTAAATTCTAGCCTCTCCCATTTATTTTCATATTAAAGCTGGTCTTTTCCCGAACTCAGGACTCTCCCTGAAGCACTGAGATGTATTGCCTGCAGCCAGAACACCAGCTGGCAGATTAAAGTCTATACACTCAAAGAAGAATGTAGCGAAATCAGGACTTTGCTATTGAACATCATCCCTCATTGAGGAAAGAGAAAGAGACTCCTGTAATGGAAACCCTTCTCTTCCCTCAGGTTCTGTAGAAAAGAAGCAACAGAGAAGATCAATACGAACTCGCTCAGAGTCTGAGAAATCCACCGAAGTTGTGCCAAAGAAGAAGATCAAAAAGGAGCAGGTTGGCTTCCTCCATGTAGAGAATTAAAATATACTGTATTCATACTTGTTGTGGCTTTATATTGGTGCCTTTTTGTTTTCCTTCCCACCCACTCCTTCATTTTCCCCCCCATTGGGTTTGTTTTTGGACTATCCTTCCTGAACTCCCACCCACCTATCGTCAGTAAACATTGCTGTTACTGGTATCCCATTACAGCACCAGTCATGATTTGGATAATTAGGAACTTGGTGACACAAGACCTCTTCATGAAGCTGATCCGTTTGCATTTGCAACTTCTGTTGTGAGCAGGGCAATCATTATGTTTCAGTGTTTTCTCTTTGATGGAGTTACTACCAGCATTTTTCTCTTCTTTTCCTTGGTTTGCTGCTGGTTTGTATTGAGGTTTTATGTTTTGTTCTGTTTTTTAAAGCTAAGTTAGATGGATTTGTTTGGTTACTCTTGAAAATTGACTTTAGGCACAATAATTTTTTTTAAGCTTATTACATTGGCAAGGGAAGGGATGATCTGTCTTTTTTTTTCTTCAACTACAACAAACCCTCACGTGGGCATTCCTTTTTACTGTGGATGTCAGAAAGGCAAATGTTGCTTTTAAGAATAGCCTTATCCAAGTGAAGAATGATAGGCACATTGGATGTGAGTGGCACACATGCAATTTGAGGATTTCACAGATATAAAGAAAATTATCACAATTGCTGGTTTTGTTCATTCAATATTATCCACTTTTTAAAATTTAAATGGAATCTATCTTGAAACACAAGAGATTTTGTGTAACTAAGCATTCCATAATCCAGTTCTTTAAAGGGTAAAATCCTTATGGCAGATTTTCTTAAGATTATAGTTTTCATAAACCGTAAACATGTTAAATACTTTGTTTCCTGTTCAGTCAGGAGGCTGGAAAGAACAGTTTCACTTTAGATTTTGTTCTGCTGCACCAGTTTTTGCCTGGTTGGATTTTCAAAACTGAGGAGAAATAGCTTAAAGGAATATGATTTCAAGGCAAGTTTTGCTCAAATCAAATAACGAGTATATTTATATATTAAAAACACTCTTGGAATCAGTTGTTGGAATATCCCCTTAAATTTTTAACTTTGCAGTAATTACAGTTTTAAGTTACCATGGTGCAAGAACCACAATTCATGTCACCATTCCCAGATAGTGTTGCCTGCTTTATACTATGTAGCTAACTAAAACAACATAGTATATTGTGCTGTTTTTTTTTCCAGGAAAAAACGTTTGGCTAGGAAAACTTAACGGTCAGCAATGGACTGTAATGCAGAAGCTCGGATATGTTATATGTTCAGAAAGGCATATTGGTATCTCTAGGATTTTACAACCATACTTGTTTCCCAGAGTCAAGCTTTGTTGCAGTGAATTTCCAAATTTATTTTGCATCTTTTTGATTTAAAAATTATAACTGGAATTTTTAATACAAATGAGATACTTTAATGTTAATTCTGTTGCAGTGAGTGGTAGCAAAAATACAAGTGATTGTCTAGATTTTATATTTGTATTATCAATTGTATCCTATACAAATCCTTCTATTGTATGTTTTTATCCATTGTACAATGAAATAAAATATTTTTAAAAAATTATAGAATAATCCTTAATAAATATTTATGAAACGTGTTTCTTACATGCATACGTAACCAACACAGTGGAGATTATATTTTTTCGAATTACGGATTTTAGCCTAAAGCATGATTTTAGCACAGAAACTGGTTGCAACCACCAAATTCACATCTGCTCTGACAAAAAAAAAAATCACTCTCCATTGTAGGAGCTGAGTCACTGATCATGGGGGGGAGGGACCATGAAGTGTTTTCACAAGGTCGCCAGCTTGTCTGCCTAATCGTTGTTCCAATGTTGCATTTCTAGCTGTATAGAGACCTGCAATGCACACTCTCTGCCTCCTGCCCCTCTCTGCTTTTGCAGCACTCTATACAGAGAAACTGCCCAGGACCTCAGAAGCTCAAGTGCTTGCTGGGTGGAAGTGCCTTTTTAAAGCAGGGCAGTAAGTTTTTGCATCACATGTAATCTGAGTGTCATGCTTCTCTCTATTTTCTTAGTCATTGTGGGGGGTTTTTGTAGCCCAAGGCTCGGATTCTAAAATCCCCTCAGCTGCTTCTTGGATCAAAGATAAAGCCATCCCATCACTTAATGCACAAAAAGGAATGATTTGACATAAACGCAGACCTGCCATGTCACTTGGTATTCAGGGAAGGCACGCTCAATTTAATCGTTACAGGTGGAACAGAAGAATCTTACTGGACTGGGAAGTGGGGGAGGAGATGGAATGGGCTGACAGCATGGGTCCCCCAGTATGCTAATTTCTTGCACTGAAATTTCTTCTTTTATACTAGGGAACAGGAAATTCCTTTAGTAACTCTTCGTTTTCCTGTCCAAACAGGTAGAAACAGTCCCACAGACAGCAGTGAAGACTGGATTGCAGAAAGGTAAGTCTGACTGCTACTAAACCAACACTTTAGGAGTATAGTCCCATCCATTCCTGCTCATCAGTGCCTTTCCATGTTGTGTAAGTATATGAAGCAGTGACCTGCTGTTATAGGCACTCTACTGCCCTGCAGTGTGGCACTGGGACCTAAGTCATCTTCATTCAGGTAGCTTTCATGCTGCTTTATAGAGAAGAGGAATAGTTACTTAGGGGAATAATGCAGGCTTTCACAAATGTCATCCTATCCTCAGTGGATTTTGATTCCCATCCAGGTATTCAAGAAAAAGAGTGGCTTGCTGGCTGGCTCATAGCTCACCAACAAGCTGATAAAATTAAAAGGGAAAGAACTGGGGATTATTGGACACATGAGCATGCAGCATAAATGTAAAGTTCCTTTGAAAGTTGATTAAAAACAGTTCTTTCCCTTGCCCTTCAGCAAAAACAGTTAATACGATGGGCCTTTGCATTGATTTGGAAGGGCACTGAGGGAGTTGGCTGTAGGAGAATCATGCAGCTTGTTCTGTGTGCCCATGAGGCTTTGGGCTTTTGTTTCTACATATCAGCATTCTGTGCCACATGGCAAACTGCTTTTATAACTGCAGCGACTATCCAGAGCAATTTGCTAGTTGGCACAGAGGTCTCTGTTCAAAGGCCAAAAAAAAATGTCAAAAAGTTCAAACCTTTGGGCATGCTTAAAGCAGCTCTTTGGGTTCCAGTCTGGACCTGTCAAAATGCAAGCAGGTGGGTAGCAAGAAAGAGGTTGTTAACCTTTCCTTCCACAGTGGTTGTCTGTCCATCTGTGGAGCAGAATATGTCCTTGATTTTGCTTAGGACTGTGAAATTCCCCCACACCATGACTGCTGTGCTCTGGGTAGGATCTTCACATAACCTTGGCATTCAGTGGTCTGGTTCTGTAGCATAACTACCATATTGGAATTAATTTGTGTATGTGTGAGCAGAAAACTGCTTATGTAACATTGAATGGCTCCACAAATTGTACTTTACCCCTCCATGTCTTGCTTGTAAGGGAGAATGGAGCTTTTAAATCTCTCTAGTATTTTGGAAGGGGGTGGGGGAAATAGTTCAGGCTCAGACTCTGCCTCATTTCTGATTCTCTTCCTGGGTACAGCAGTTTATTAGGGACTCATTTAGGCCACTTTCCCCTCCCCTCTTCTTTCTTTTTGTTTCTTTTATTTTCAGTTGATGTTCAGTTGCCCCTCAGTGTTTTGTGCCTTTTGAAAGGCAATGAATGTGTTTGGGCCTTTTTTGGTTTTCATTTTCTCCTGCTTTTTTAAAACTGTTGTTGCTATTTTTCACTTTACAAAACTTTGTTTTTACTGCATACCTGGAGAGTCACTTATTTCTGCAGAAGCCTTTTGATGTTTTGTGGGTGATCTCATTTCAGTTTCCTACTGTTATTAAATAGCATAAATTAGTTATTTTCATGGCATAACTTAGTTTCATTTTGAAAAAGCTTTATAGCAAGTGTGAAGGCCTACATACTCTCCCCCTTCACACTTTTGTTTGCACTCAATTGTTAGTTGTTTGAGAGATCTTTAAAATTAATTCCAATGTATTGTGTTAAGGTGCCAGTGAGATTTCAGATTCTTGTAAACCACTGAAGAAAAGAAGTCGGGCCTCAACAGATGTGGAACTGACTAGCTCAGCATACAGAGATACATCCGACTCTGATTCAAGAGGACTTAATGACTTACAGGTAAAATATTTGAAGTTTCTTTATGGGCTGTGGATTTGAAATGGGCAAATAGAAGTCACACTTGATTTGAAATTCATATTTTTTACTTTGCAAGTGGGGAAGCCAGAGGATAGATTAGAAAGTGGGCTGAAATGAACAAGGTTCCATGTAATCTGTGATTCTTTAGTAGTGTTAGATTCAGCTGCCTATCATAGCTTTTATTTAAGCAAAACAAGCTCTTACAGCTGCAAAAAACTGCTTGCAGGTTTGGGTATTGACTGCTGGAATTTCAGATAAGCTGCTGAGTAAAATCTCTTAAGGTGGAGCTTCAGTTCCTTCATCTTCCTTGACTAGCAAAATAAATTATGCAAAATAAGAGATTGATTATATTCGCAAAATTTATGCAAGTAGCAGAATCTACATTTCTTCACTTTAATATATTTTCATTTTATATAAACAAACATAGAAAAAGGTATGATAAGATGGAAATGCCACAATGGTTTATTTATACAGAAACAATGATATATTGGCCAGCAAAAACATAAAAATCAATAAGTTAGAGAAGCCATCAATATTATCTAATAAATTGTGACTGATAACATTTTTCTATCTATAAAATTGCTGAACAGATCTTACATTGTTAAGTGCAGGTTACTTATGTACTTTTGATTTTGGTTTGGACTACATATAAATACATTTACATTCCTAACATTCTTGACAATTCTGGTGTTTCTTGTCATTATAAGCATAAACATTTTGAACATATGCATCTGTCTCTTAATCCTTTTGAACTTTATCGTTTTATTCTTATTTTAGTCTTTAAAGCTTTCCAACCTAATTTTGGTCAATATATGCAAAAATACATTCCATTTTTCTTGAAATTCAGATTCTGGTCTATTATGCAAGTAGGTGTTAGCTTTGCCATGGTCATATAATCAGTTAGTTTATTTTTTCAGTCAATCAGTTCTGGGCATGCTTCAGCTTTCCATTTTGATGCAAATACCATTCTTGCCGCCATCACCATATATTTAAATAGTTCATTTTGAATTTTTAATAGATTGGATGATACTACGTTTAATAACATATTTTTTGGATTCATTGGGAAATTGACTTTCAGTATCTTTTGCATTTCTTGGTGGATCTTTATCCAATATTTTTAAGCTTTATTACAAGACCACCATATATGATAGAAGGTTGGGTTTTTACGCTTGCATTTCCAACATCTGGCATTGTAGCTCTTGTTTACTTTTGTAGTTTCTTTGGGTGTGATGTACCATCTGAAGAACATTTTGTACCAATTCTCTCTTAGCGTTTGAGATTCAGTAAACTTGATTTCTTTTGTCCATAAGTGTTCCCACTGGCTCATAGGGATATTCTCTCCAGAGTTCTTCATCCATTTGATTATACAGTCCTTCACTTGCTCTGCTTCTGTTTCATATTGCAATAACATTTTATATATTTTTCCTAATAGGTATTTTAGATCACCTGTAATCAAATGTTCATAAGCCGTTTTCTGTCTTAGGTGGCCTCCTTTTGCTATTCTTTGTATTTAGATGCCATTTGAGGATATGTCATCCATTCAATATTCTTTCCTTCAGTTTGTATATCTTGACAATTAATTAGTTCCCCCTCCCCTTAAGCACAGTTTGAAGTGTTCCCCTGTACTTTTTTTTAAAGTCTGGAAATTACAAAAGCACGTGTTCTTGGTTGTTGTAGAACAAAAGGTAGAAGAGTTCATAGAAAATTCAATGTGTATGAAATGGATTTTAAATATATTTTCAGTTATCCTTAATTGTAGGTAGTCTTTTAAACAGTTGTGGGTTTTCTTTTTCAGGGTAGCTTTGGAAAGCAGTCAGACAGCCCTTCAGCTACAGCAGATGCTGATGCTTCTGATGTACAATCTGTGGACTCTAGTTTATCAAGAAGGGGTTCTGGGACGAGTAAGAGAGACACTGTGTGTCAGGTAAGAAGTGTGAATGGGCTAGAGTAGGGGTGTTGAACTCATTTGTTATGACATAAATGAGACTTTGTTGGGCCAGGCCACGTCAGATTGGGTTGGGTTGGGCCATGTCAGGTTGGGCTGTGTCATATTGGGCCAGGCCATGTGTATACCTATTTAAGATTAGGTAGCAGAGATATAAACTTTATAAAGGACACAAACACAAATATTTTTTTAAAAAACTTTAAACATGTTTAAAACATTAGTACTCATTGATCTTAAAGGTGCTTTCTTTGTATCTCTCCATGGGATCCAGGGAACTGGGCAAAGGAAGCTCTGGCTCTTTCCTTTCTTCCCCAAGGGACCAGGAGGGGGAGGAGTTTCAGTCAATAAAAGGAAGTGAGGCTTGGCTCAGTAGCTCTGCTGTGTGATTGAGAGAACCTGGAAAAACAAGCTGTGCCTTTCCCCCCTTCCTCCCAAAGGAAAGAGCCTCAGCCAATGGAGAAAATAGAGTTTTTGCTCTGTAGCTCCTGTGCAATTGGGCAAGCCTTGCAAAGCAAGCTGTTATGCAGAAGGAACAAAGAGATAGGGAGAAGGAAGCAGATGACAGCCAGTTGCTCAGGGGCCTGATAGGAGCACTCCGGGGGCCTGATTTGGCCCCCAGGCTGCATGTTTGGGCTAGAGGGATCAAGCTGTTGTCCCGTGCACCCTTACCTGGGAGCATGTTTTGAGTTAGTGAGAATTCTGAGAAACATGCATACCATCTAGTTGTCAGGGATACCATGGTATGTTACATTAAAATACCAGCATGGATTTGAAAGGTGTTTAGCCAATGTACATAAATTCTCAACCAAGAAATTATCTTGCCCTCATTAGGTTCCAGCTAATTCTGTCCAGTGTTCTAGATTGCAGATACCTTAATAGGCCTGTACTTTCATTTTCTCTCTGCATTTGGAACACTTATGAAATTGAGTCTTGTTCAGATTCCCTATGACTGTGAGTGCCTGTGATAAGATTCTTCTTGCTCTATTCAAAGGCTCTGGGTACCTTACAAAAATAGACCTTTTGCTTGCAACTGCTGGGTGACCCTAGGTCAGTCAAAGTTCTGTCAGAGCTGTTCTCTCAAGACCAGTTCTTGAAAGAGCTCTCCCAGCCCCACTTACCTCACAGGGTGTTTGTTGTGGGGAGAGGGAGGGAAGGAGATTGTAAGCTGCTCTGAGTGAAGGGCAGGATATAAATCCAATTTTCTCCTCTTCCTCCTTCCTGCAAGCAAATTAACAGAAAAAGTTATATTATTACTGACCAAAATGTAGATGGATTTTATCAGTCCTCGAGCACTGAATTGTCATCTGAACCAATCTGAGGCAGTCTTGTGATCTCAGATATGAGCAGTTGTTTCATATTGGTAGGATATTTTTATTCTGTCTAAATTTGTGTGTTAGTATTGTAAATTTATTGTGTAAATTTACAAAACGTAGGTACAGTACAATCCAGTTGCACCCTTGATTTAAGCAGTGTTTGAATATGAGGCTCTGAGGGTCTGCAGTTGTCTGACATAGTGGGAGTTCATCATGTGCTATACAACCAGGAGCTGTTGGCATTTGGTTTTGTTTGTTTTTAATAACAGATATTCCCTCAAACTACAGATGTGTCCAAAAACCTCTACTTTTAGTCTACTCCACAAAAGAGATTAGTCTGTCAAGAAAGTTTTCAGAATTTCCTTGCTTTGTATTTTAGTCAAGTCTGCAGATTGACTGGTAGCTTGGAATTTTTTTTAAAAAAAGGTTGAAAACTTTACACTTTTATCAATCAGATTAGTTTTCTTACTAAGACATTATGTGCTTGTTTAAGGTTTCTTTTTTGTGTGTGTGCTTGTTAAAGTTGAGTTTTATCTCTAGTGAATCACTTACTTGATTTGTTGTAGGTTGGTTCCTATCAAGAGGCAAACACTTCTTGGAGTAGCAATGAATGGGCAAAATAGCATGTCTTAAAATAGATTTAAGTGGGTTTCATTTTTTAAAATCTAACATTTTAATCCTGCCTTTCTCCCTAATCGAGGCCTCTAAGATTACACCCAGAATTAAACATTGATGTGTCATAAAGGTGGATGAGAATCCCTGCCAAAAGTTCTCAGTTGCTGCTCACTAGGATTTTTGATGATCTCAGAGGCCATCCATAAAAGCCTTAAGAGAACAGTAGCTTGGGGAAAGATTCAGAGATTTGGAAACCCCTCTGAGTGGATAAGAAAATGGGAAACTAGAAGGGTGACTAGGAGAGTGGGTAATATTGTTTGCATGATATCCCATTAGAGAGAAGTTGAAAAAGGAATTAACAAGACTGTAATGGAGGTATTGTCTACTGAAGGAGAAGTGAAGAGTGAATAAGATTGCCACGTCCAGCATCCTAAACCTTGAGATTCTTAAAGCACTGAAGAGCCATACTAATGGTAGTGCTTCCACACACCTCTAGGAATTGTACCATATTGTATCTGTGATTGGGTGTAGTCACAATTGTATGGCTTTCAAGTGAAGTGGACTGTTCACTCTGCTAAACGATAAAACTGTAATGTGGAAATAAAACTATGGGTAAGATGTGGTTGAGCTATTAGTGCTAGATTATTATCTCCAGTCTACGTTTGCAATACTAATCACCAGTGAACATGCACTGAAGTATTAGAAGAAGCCACTGAGTGTGTGAGCTAGCTCATCTAGCAACTCTGAGGTTTCAACCTGCGGTGTTGAGTTCTTGACAGTGATCCCCAAATATGTGTTCAAAGACTGAGAAATGGCAGCCCTTGGAGAGCTGGCAGTAGGGAAAAGGTATGAAGCATTATATAATAGCCTGGTACTGGCACTGGTTCTGTCATAGAGTCAAGTAATCGTTATTTTAAACAGTGTGTCTGTTGGTCTGGGAGAATAACGCACTAAATGCTGAGGCAGGAAGACCACTCTGTAGCAGGAATGTTTTCTCTGTGTGTGTGCACACACCTGTTTTCCAGTGCTCTAAAACCTGGTCCCTCTAGGAGTTAGGCCCCTCTTGTAAGAAGACATGGACATGGGTGTCCACAGCCCAAATTCTAGTACTTATTGTTTTTACCTGTAGAACATCGGTTTGGATATGAAGATAATCAAGTAGAAATGGGGGCTGTAATTCTTCCTGGGTACAATCTGTTCTTTCCTATAATAGAATAGGCTGGTATGTTGTTAAGCATTTTTACAACACATTTGAATTGCTCACAGCATCATATACTCCAAGGGTTGCCAGCCTTTTGTAGACTGTGGGCAGCTTTGGAACTCAAATATAAGTACAGTCTCAAAATGGCTGCCATAGGAGGTGGAGGCATGCACACAGAGGAAGCCCAAATGCAGGGGAGAAAAGAGGTAATTATTTTAAAAATACATTGGGAAAGAAGAGTGAGAAAGAATAAAACCAGCACTCTGTTGGCAGCTGCTGCTGAAACAATAATATATTTATCTGCACTGTCATTCAGATTTCCAGTGGCCAATCAGAAGCCCTGATGGACAAAATCCCACCTGGCCCCATCCACTTTCTAAAAACACTTGGCACCAGGAAAAGTGTTGGTGTTTTGGCACCCATGGGTGCAATGTTGGAGGCCCCTGATAATATATTGTCTAACAGTAGCACTGTGAAGTAGACCAGCATTGCAGTATTACTATCACAGGCCTTCAGAACATTCCAGATAAGTGGCAGAGTTGGAGGTGATGTGCGTACATTCCATTTTAAAGCCCCATGATATCCATCTTTTCTTGTGTCTTACAATGAAGTTATGATTCTTTCTAGAAATGCAAGAAGGTACAAAGACTATGGAAGGACTTTATCTTTTTTACATATATCAGTTTTATTAAAGTCTTTATACAAGAAGTAAAAAAGAGGGAAGAAAAAAGAATAGAATTACACAAGAAAAAAGAAACTAAACAAATCAACATTCTGCATTAAGTTTGGAAAAAATTCTAATAATGGGTGCTTTCATTCACTGCAGTAAATTAGAATCTTTGCTGACTCACAGAAAGTGTGGAGGAAAATGCCCTTTGTAATCTTTATTGTGAATATCGTGAATTCTACCAAATGGTTAAGGCAGGGGTCCCCAGCCTTTCTGAGACTGCAGACATCTTTGGAATTGTGACACAGCATGGTGAGCACACCTGTAAAAGGTGGCAGAGCCAACCACAAAGTGAAGTTATGCATAACTCTGGTACCGCTCCAACATTTCAGACAGAAGCTTTGCAGAACAGGATGCTTTTTAAAATGAACATCTTGTTTAAAGTGTTTTCTTACTTACTCACAGCTTACCTTCTGTCATATAGCGAAGATTCCTTATGTTGTAGTGGCAGTTACATAAACAATTTATTTTAAAAATCTGCATAGCCAGTCAGATCTCTAGTGGGCACTCCAGTGTGTGCAGGGCGGAGGAGCCCTGCTGGGCAAAAGCCCCATTTGGTCCCCCTGCAGGCACCAGGAAAAGTGTTAGTGGTTGCCATGGGCACTGTGTTAAGGACCCCGGGCTAGAGAATAGTATGAAGAACTGACCTGTGTGCAGTTTGAACACATTCACATGATGATAGAAGGAGGTACAAATGGAAGGTTTGCTGCAGGTTCCTTACAGCATGTCTGTTTTTTGTTCAGGGTCTGCAATTTTTCTTTTACATAGAATTAGGAGAGAATGCCTGTCATTATGATGGGTGAGGTTTGTGTGGAGGAAGAGCTTGTATATTCTATGGATCCTTGGGAGTAGCAGTTGTATGACATCCTCTTGCAGGATACCTGAGCAGTGTGGACCAGATCACCTTGTTGTCAGATGTGGATAGTACACTTCATCAAGTGCAGTATTTTACTTTTCTCCACAAAGTGAATGGCAGCCATTCACTTATGTGGGAAAAGATAAAGGGATACATTTACACATACCAGTGGAGGTGGGGCAGTGGTTAAACTGCCTGAGGGCCCCAGCAGTTGAGAATGAGCCTGTTTCCATAGGCTCTTCATCAGAGTAGCTGCATCTTGGGTTGTGTTTCTTGGTCATATCAGCATGTGCTAGATAGAATTTTGGAACTTTGCTTCAGGATTCGTGTATAAGATAGAGATAACATGGCTTGTGCAATGTCAGCCTGAGGAGCTTTCCACTTGACATTCTCTGGCTTTAAAATGTCTCCTAATTTTTTTGTTCTATCACTATTTTATTTTCTTTAAGATCTGTGAGAGCTCTGGTGAGTCTCTGGTATCCTGTGAAGGCGAGTGCTACAGAGTCTTCCATCCAGAATGCCTAGGACTGAGTTCACAGCCTGATGGGAAGTTTGTCTGCCAGGAATGCAAAAATGGTAAGTCAGTTGATGACTTTTGTCTTAGAGATCTTGCTAGTTTGAAGTGCTGGAGAATGCTGCTTGCAGCTTCTTCGACTTGATTATTAATTTCTGTTTTGAGGCATTTATATATTGACTGTTTTCTGTCTTTCCCTATCAATATATGTTACACTGTCCTGGTTTTCTTGTGTGGACTCTGATCTGTGGCATGATAGCTAAAGGGAATTCTGTTAGTCTCTCTTAGCCTCTGAGTAGCATTCCTTCTGAGTAGCATCAATGAATCCCATTTCCTTCTCACTGAGTAAGTGGCATTGGTAGGCTGTCCTCCCCCTCAGTGCTGAAGATAGAAAGCTGTCAGGAATAGTGGATTCTTTTCCTGCTAGCCATGGCTCAGGAAATGTACCATGACCTAGAATAACTCCTATCTGTCACTGTTGTTTTAGTTTTTTGCACTTATATCCCACCCTATCCTGTGAGCAAGCTCAGGGTGGCTTACAACAAGATCAACAATAATTCATTAAATTCATTGTAATAAGGTCTGTTTAAATTCAGGCTGATCCTCCTTTTATTCTCTTCTCAAAAAGGGCAGCATACGTGCTTTTCCTGCAAGGTTGCTGGCAAAGATGTCAAGCGGTGCTCTGTCAATGCATGTGGTAAATTTTACCATGAGGCCTGTGTCCGCAAATTTGCCACAGCTGTCTTTGAGTCCCGGGGATTCCGTTGCCCACAGCACTGCTGTACTGCCTGCTCCATGGACAAGGATATTCATAAAGCGAGCAAAGGTAAGAGCAACTCTCTTTCTGAAGAAGTTGCTATGAAGTATCTTATGCTTTATGGCAAGTATTCTGAGATAGTTAGATTGCCAGCACTACCATGCATCTTGTTGTGCTTGATCCTGTAATTAGTGTTAGGAATAGGGAGGTGTGGTGGAGATCCAAACAGCAGCCTGCCTGAACAAGGTGCCCATACTGCCTTCATTTCATTGCTGCCGTTAAAGAGAGGGGCACCACAGTACTCTCATAGTGCTTATGCACGTACAGGGTTACCTTGTAGAATATGCTGCTTTGTATTCCAATTGTACAGAGTCAGGATAATGGTGGTAGTTTCCAGTTCTTTCAATAGCTTCACGATATCAGAACTTACTGCCCAGATAATGAGAGCGGATTTGCATATACTTTTACCTAGCAAAACTCCTTTGGGTATGATTCTGTGACAAGTAGCGTGGGATACAGCTAGACCTCTGTGTGATAAAGGTATACATGAATCCATACTTGGAGTGGATTGCAACAGTTGGAGCCAGGGGTTATAGTTCTCCCAGGAACAAAATTGTAATGTCAATCGTGCATTTACCTATTCTTGTATCAGAGATACAGTTTTGCAGAGCTACTCCCAAGTTTTAACATCCCTCTGAGAGTCACAGTCAAGCATATAAATATAGAAATGTAGCACATAAATTCATTCCAAATATTATTAGCATGTCAACCTACTTTGGGCTGTTTTGCACTACTATATATAGTTAATCTGCTTTCAGAGACCTGTTAAAACTGGTATGATTCTTTTGACCCAGAGAATACAGGTCCCTGGATACTGGTGCTGTATGGAATGGAAGGAAGATGTGTGCCAATAAGCAATGTCAATTTGTTTGTATATATGTAAAATAGCTGGTATGTTCTTTCACTTTAAGTAGTCCAGGTAGCTGGAGGTCTGTAGCATCTACTTAAGAAATACTGCATTTTCTGAGAAGTCTTTATTCCTTCTGGCTAGAATTGGCTGTAATCTATGGAAGATATGACTATGTGGCTATAAGTTTCTCAAAAATGGGTAAAACTTTCAAGAAAAAGGATACTCCACTTCTGACTTAATGAGACTCTCAAAGCAGAAAAGAGAAAAACAGCAAAGAAAAGGCTGGCAGTTTATTGATGGCACTTGTTCTTACAGTGCAAAAGACGTGCAGATTAAAGAAGGGAAGCACGATTTCACTGGTGCTTAGCATATTTTTGATATGTAGGTGAAAGAGAGGGTCTGAAAAACTTAAGGTGGGTGACTCCAATTATATGCACACACCTAGTGCCGTTCCACTTGTACAAGCCATGGTGTAGATAAAGTACAGTATTTGTTGATCCTGGTCATTTTTTGAGTTGCCAGAAATGCAGATTGAGATACAGTAAGCAGAATATAACACAAGCTGCCAGCATAGTCTTTTTGTAAGCTTCTGCTTATGCAGGGGATCTAGTGTACCTGGAAATATTCTGCTACAGCCAACTCAAGAGATAGTTCTACCAATCACAAGAAACTAGCAGCTACTCCTCCTTGGCCCAACCAACATGCAGGCACAAACTGGGACACAGTCCAGCTTTAGGAAACCTGCCACCTTTGAAGAATTGCCATTTAAGAGTAGCCATTTTTCAGAAGTGGGTTGTTTTTTCCAGTGACTGTAATAAGTATAACCCCATGGAGTTTAATGCAAAAGAAGTTGATGGTCAAGGCTATGTGTACTCTGTGCTTAAAAATAACATTTTCAGGTCTGCATACAAACAGTCCATATTTTTCCAGTTAAAGAGCTTCATGACCTTCCTTCCTTCCTTGGTTGGTTGGTTGGTTGGTTGTGCTAATCATTGCAGTATAGAAAGAGCTACACAGGCCACTGAAGCCATATATCCAAGCACTGTAAATCTTGTTTGGTCAACTTTCTGGCTTCTGAGAATTCAACAGGCATTGCTTACATTTTCAAGCATAAACCATATCTTCACAGTCATAAGGGCTAAAAATAAGCTTTAAAAAATAGAAACTGAATTATGAATCCTTTTGCACTGCTGTGTAATAGCAGCCAACACATGACCCTGCCTGTTTCCCAGCATCAGCACTGCCCAGTGCAAAGCATTGTCACTATTAGGGGTGCAAAAATGTAATTGATTTTTGAAATCCATGACCTCTCTTTTGATGGATACCTCCTGGCTAAAATAAAATAACACTTTGTGGCAGACTTTGAAGTCTGGAACTGTATTCTAAATGGACTGTCATATGGTGCATTTTATATTAAAACAGGTCGCATGGTGAGATGTTTGAGATGCCCCATTGCCTATCACTCTGGAGATGGCTGTATTGCTGCAGGAAGTTTGTTTGTGTCATCCCACATTCTCATCTGTAGTAACCATTCCAAAAGGAGCAATCACTCTTCATCAGCTGTAAATGTAGGCTTTTGTTTCGTTTGTGCAAGAGGTGAGCTCTGTTTTTTGTCTTCCTCCATTTATATTTCTGGTGTTCAGTCCTTGACTTTGTTAAAAAGCTGACCTGTTAATTCCCCCCACCCTTGGAATTTGTTTTTGGCTACTGGGCTATGGGAGCACCTATGAGTGCTGGTTGCTGGATTTCCCAATAGCATTTTAGTCATCAATATCAATTATTAATATAAATTAGGAAAGATACCACAGAAGGAATCTTCTTTTGCTAGTTGTATCTGGGGAGGGGGGATTCTGAAATGTGTGATGCCAGCTACTGGAATCCTCAGTCATTCTCAGCAAAACTGGTGGGTCATCTCTCAGATGAGTTTATAGATTAGAAAGTATCCCTTTTCACATAGTTTTAACTGATAAGTTATATAAAATAATTTTGACACAATTTAGAGAAATTACCACTCTGTCCTGTTAGACATAGATGAGAAGAGGTTCTTGTTTCTTTAATGGATGAACTTTTCTGGCAATTCTGAATCCTCAACAGGCTTATCAGACCCATGTTCCAATTTTGGTTAGGTCTTAATCAAGATAGGTGGTCTTAATCAAGAAGAGTAACTCCAATATTTTGACTGTATTCCGTGTGTGGGCAGCATAGTTGTAGAAAAAGGTTGTATGTCATATACTCGAGTATTCTAATATTTGGTGGCAAAGGTAACATCAGCATTTATGGAATTCAGTGCAAAGGAACTGTTTAAAAACTGAGTTCTAGAGGCCTTCTGCTTGTTTTTGTGGGTACTAGTCATGATTTGGAGTGGCATCTACCAGGTATGGATGCTTTATTGCAGTTTTGCCTGCCCTGTTGAAATTAGGTGCGTATGTACAGCTACAGTGCTTGGAGCATTAAAGTCAACTAAAATAGAGAATTTCATACTGCCTTAGTGAAGTCTTTGTGAAAGCTTAAACAGTAAAAGTTGACCAGTTTAAAAACAAAAAAGCCACCTTGTTTTATTCTTATGTATCATGTGTGCAAAGATAGTTAATTAAATACAAGATCCCCCTAAGGGAAGGAATGGAGGATAGTGATTTTTTTTTTTTTTTTTTTACTATTGGGGCAAATTCTGTACAGGAGAGGAAATGCAACTAATATGGAGCATTGAGGTAAACAATAGCTATAGTTCCTGAATGTCTAAAAAAATTTAATTTTTTCCAGAGGAATGGCGTCCAAAGGCTCAGTGGGAAACTGTAAGTTTTTAGAGTGTAGAATTTGAGAAAGGGGGTTCTTGGAACAGTGTGAAAGCAAGCATTGGTTCAGTGGTGTGGGATTTTCTTTGTTTTTGAGTGAAGGAGCTGTCTAAATCCCTTTCAGTGTTTTAAGTCAGACTTAAACCTAGATTAACATCCTCTGAGTCACAGTTGTTGCAAGTGCCCATATGTGCAGACAGATTTCTAGATGTTGTGTGTTCCAGTTTCTTTTTACCTATTAAGGCTTAGGTTTCCTCTAGCCACTTCGTACTCTCACTTTAGTTTTGACATCATTTTCATTTTTACAAGTGCAAAGTTTAAAGATTTAATTGACCGGGGTGGGGGTGGGGGGTGGAAAAGAAATGCAGTACCTAAGTCTCTGAATTAAAAATAGCTAGAAATACTAAGTACATCTGAACATGGCTGCTTTAGTGGTCTCAGTGATATTAGCTTTAAAACAAATCTGTATTATTCATTTTGGAGTTTCTTTCAACATTTGGAAATGTTATATGTAGCTATGTGAAAGTTAGGGGGAGTGGGTAGCCATGGCAGAACTTCCTAAGGAAAAATGGCTTGTGTTAGTATATCACTGTGTACTCCAATCCTAAATTGATTAGATGGGAATAAATCCCATTGATTTCAGCTTACCCTTGTCTTCAGTTTTGCTTTAGGTGGGCTCACAAACAGCTTCAAAACTAAAATGCTTTGGAACTTAGACTCTCTGGTGGATGCAATGTTCTTCACCAGGGTGAATGAACTGGTTAGTGCCTAAAGCCAGTCACTCAATGTGGATAGAACTCTGTGGACAGTCAGAAAAGGTCTTTGTATCAAATAGTAGATGAAGGTTTTTCAGCATCCTAATGGGAGGGTATTGCAAGAGTTGTGTTATAGAGCAGGGATCCCCAGCCTTTTTGAGCCTGCAAGCACCTGTGGAATTCTGACACATTGTGGTGGGCACAGCCACAAAATGGCTGCCATAAGAGGCCAAGCCAGACACAAAATGGACTGTCGCAGATCTCCACAGAATGAAGATCTTTGTGTTGTCCTGCTGCCAAAGCAATGTTTTTAAAAGTTTGCACAGACAATCAAATCTACAGTGGCTGCTCAGAAGCCTTACTGAGCAAAAGCCCCACCTGGCATTGCCCACTTTGTAAAAAAAAATAATTGGAGGGCACCCGGAAAGGTTTCAGTGGGCATCTTGGTGCCTATGGGCATCCTGCTGGGGATCCCTATGTTAGGGGTTCATAATATTGCCAAATGGCAAAAATTGTGAATGGATCTGAAGATATAGAGAATTTACTTCTCCCTGCTGAGCACTGACATAGAGACTGTTCATGCAGTCAGACCAATATAAAAGTGAAAGATCTTCCAGATATTAGTATGCATATAAAGATAACTGCCATGCAGAAGCATTTTAAATAGTTTTCCTTGAATGTTGTAATTGATGAATTGGCTGTGAGTAGTTACATTTGGACACCAGATCTGGGAATAAAAATTTGTGCGTTGCAATACCTGTGGAGGACAGAAATAGCTTGTTGCAGCTCTGTAGCCAGGAATTTTTTCGGGAGGAGTGTGCTAATTTAATGATTTTAATTTAATACCCCACCCCAGTTTTCTCCAATCTTAAGCTTCTTACCCCCAGGCCTAGCCATCCTCGGGTTACAAGACACCTCTAGGCCAAGTGTGTGGTGCTTGTGCAGCACAAGGGGCAGAGAGAAATCAGGTGCACAGGCACACAGCCCTGCCATGGCCTGCTCCGTCACCCCCTCCAGCAGCCAGCTGACCCGTGCCAGATGCCGCACTTGCCCTCCTCTTTCCCTTGAGGATGCTCCTGGCAACAGGGACCTGACTTGCGGATGGATGGTTTGAGCACCACACAGGCAGCCTCTGAGGGCTCTGGTCCTGAGGTGAGTGGCCAGGTGCCACAGGAAAGTGAGCTTTGAGTGGGGCTGTGCAAACTCAAGATGGAGGAGAGCAAGTGGCACATTTGCAGAGCTGCCAGGGCTGACAGCGCCCAGACGGGATGCAGCACTGGGGAGACTGGGGCACAGCAAATTTGACAGGGGTATCGCCCCATATGCCCTGCCACTGGCTATGGCACTGGCTTGTTGTGACGCTCTTTTTCACTCAGAGTCCCTACTGCCCTCCACAACTTCTGTTGCACAGGTTCAGGATTACTGGTATGTCAGGGCAGTCACAGGCAGTTCACCACTAGCCTTGCCTCTTTTAAAACATTTCACATCACAGGTCCTCTCGCTTACTTGCAGAGACATCATCGGAGAGGGTAGCCCAATTCCTTTTAATAATCACCCCTCGTTCAGATACTGCACAAAGTTATTGAGGTTGGGGACTCAAGCCCTGCTTCTTTCACATGCTACCACTATTTATTCATATCCTAATACACACATACACTGTTATGTTTTGAAGATAACACTGGAGGGAATCAGTAGACGTTACAGTTTCTTTTCAGTTGAACTTTTGAACAATTTCCTCAACAGGCATCTGAGATTCTTCCTTACAAATTGTTCTTTTTCCAGTCAGCATTAAGCTGCTCAGGCATCACTCAGCTCGTCTCCCTCCCAACTGAACTAACTGTTGTTTTCAACTGTTCCTCTCATCAACATTCCATCAGCTCCCACTGGCCATTCTTAGGAGAGGCAGAATGTAACCTATCCATTGCATTTGTGAATTACTTCCTATTGCTGAAGAACTGCTTCCAGAAAAGCTTTGTTGAATTGAAGGTTAGAGAACTACTGCCAAGGTTCTGAAATCTACACAGTGGCCTTATAGTGAGTTAATTGCCTAGCTCAGATAACAGTTACTTCCAGAAAAGTCCTTTAAGTACATTGATATGTTCATAGAGGGAAAGTGGGCATTCTTGTACATTTTAGGGAGTGGGGTAGCTATGTTGTAAAACAGGGATCCCCAGCCTCCGGGCCATGGACCAGTACTGGTCTTTGGCCTGTTAGCAACTGGACCTTGAGTTGTATAATTATTTCATTATATATTACAATGTAGTAATAATAATAATAATGACATTGGATTTATATCCTGCCCTCTGCTCTGAATCTCAGAGTCTCAGAGCAGCTCACAAGCTCCTTTACTTTCCTCCTGCACAGCAGACACCCTGTGAGGTGGGTGCGGCTGAGAGAGCTGTCACAGAAGCTGCCCTTTCAAGGACAACTCCGTGAAAGCTATGGCTGACCCAAGGCCATTCCAGCAGCTGCAAGTGGAGGAGTGGGGAATCAAACCCAGTTCTCCCAGATAAGAGTTCGCACACTTCACCACCACACCAAACTAATAGAAATAGAAAGTGTACAATTGTATCATCCGCAAACCACCCCTCACCCCCCCCCCCAGTCTGTGAAAAAATTGTCTTCCACAAAACTAGTCCCTGTTGCCAAAAAGGTTGGGGACCACTGTTGTGAAATATTTTTTACTGACTGACTGTGTCACACAGCAGGGGACCAGGAAGGGCCTTCTTACTGTCTGTCACCACTCTGGTAAGGGTGTGTATGGGAGGGGCTAGAGCACCCAACTACCCTGTGGCTTCCTTTTTAGCAAAACCTTTTAACTGTGTTTGAAGAGACGTGTGGATTGAGGCAGTTTAACAATAACAAGAAATTTATAATAAGTGCTCAAAACAATAAGTGGGTTGTAAAACTTCCTAGTGCAACAATTAATAAAGAAACAGTAAGGTTGGTGCAAAGAAATAAACAGCCCTAACACAACTATCTATACATTTAGACCAATTCATTCACCCTCCTTGAGTGAGGGAACCCTCCTGCTGCAGCTGTTCCATAGAGTGCTCCTCTTCTGTCTGCAGCCTCTTCAGAGAGAACAAACTTCAAAGATTTCAGGTTTTCACAGCTGGTAACATCATAAGGGTTTGTAGAATCTTTCGGGATCAAGTGCCGTGTTCTACTGGAGAAAGTTTTCCTTCCAGACGTTTCATTCTCAGCTGCGGAGAACATCCTCAGTGGCGTTGCAGAACAAACTTCCTTTCCATCCAGACCTTTTATGCTTTCCTCCCATGTCTCACCCCCTCTGGGCTAGTTTTCCTTCCAGAACTCTGCTACCCAATAGGAAGGAGATGTAGGCCCACTAGCAACTCCTAGGCAGGCTTCTCCCTGCCCTCTAGGCTGCACTAGGCCTCAAATCATGACAGACTGTGTTGAGTAGCCTTTAAAAGTCATCATAACACATCTAATGTGGCCTTTCCCATGTTCAAAGCACTTTGTGTGTATTATCTAGCTGTAATCCTTACAAAGAACGTTGTAAGTCAGACCAGTAGGGATAAAGGGCTGAGCTGAGAGAGGGACTTGCCTAAGGCCACTAGTGAGTTTGTGGAAGAGGTGAGATTTTATTGAGACTTTGCTGATCAAGAGCTCGTTCTCTTAGCTGCTACAGTGTGCCAGTATCATTGCCTTTCAGAGAGCTGTGTCTGCATGAGCAATCTTGTCTGTAGATGAAAATGATATATTGCCTATTAATCACCAATTTAAAATAAATGGAAAGACATACAAGACAAAAAAGGGGAGGATTATCTAAGAATTTTTTTACAGTTTGACATTGTTTTTGGCAAGTACAACAGAAAAGAAATCTTTTGTAAATTGGCGAAGCTAGTTTCCACAGCTGAAAGTATTTCTTGAGAGATTATGTAACTGAATGCTAACATAAGAACAAGAGAAGCTATGTTGGATCAGGCCAATGGCCCATCCAGTCCCACTGTCACACAGTGACTAAAAAACCAGGTGCCATTAGGAGGTCCGCCAGTGGAGCCAGGACACTAGAAGCGCACTGTCCCCCCCCCCCCAGTCCCAGCACCAAGAATACATAGCATCACTTGCCCCAGACAGAGAGTTCCATCTATACTCTGCAGCTAATAGCCATTGATGGACCTCTGCTCCCCATGTTTATCCAGTCCTCTCTTGAAGTGGTCAATGTGTGTAGCTGCCACCACCTCCTGTGGCAGTGAATTCCATGTGTTAATTACACTTTGGGTGAAGAGGTAATGGTCTCTTTTAAAACAAAGAAGCAATTTTTTCATTTATTAGTTCAAATTTATAGCTATCTCATTCTGATGGCTTAGGAGCCTCAAAATCCAGCTTAAACAGGTAGATCATGTAATGCTTGTGGAAAGCTTCAGGCCTGGACGTTGGTGAAGTAGTTTCACAATTCGCTGTCTTTCATTTGTGCCCTTGCAGTCTGTATCTAACACACAGCTAGTTTAAAAGTATCACTTGTGAAGACAGTGTATTTCAGGTTTTGGGTTTTCCATATTAAGAGTGAGCTTCAGTTTGTTGTGACTGCATGAAACCTTCTGTGTTTGTACTGTTAACCTGAAAATTTCCTGAAGGCAGTTCAGTGGGCCTGGCATAGCAAGCTATCTTGACTGTATGGAGGTTTACAATGGAGCCTTGTCCCAACAGTGATCGAAAAGGAAAGTTTCTTGCTTCTTGCACTGGATATTTTAAGCTGCCTAAAATATTCAGTTATCACATTTGACTGTTGCGTTAAGTAAATAAAAGTCAACAAAGCAGGCTTTTAAAAACTAAAGTGGCTCTTAGCTTTCAAAATAATGCATTACACAGTTGACCTAATAGATCGGAAGGTTGATATAACAGGCGATCAGAAAATCTGAGTTTTAGTACACTGAAAATCCCCCCTCCCCTGTAACATTATGTAGCATTAACATAAGGCCATACAGGTGGGTTTAAAAAACTCTGTTGACTTTATTGCATGAAGTAGATGAAGAAGGAAAACACTTGTATAACTTCTTTCCACCAAATGGATCTTTCTTGTCCCTGACTTTAGGCAATCTTGTCTGTGTCCCTGTCCTGCTAAAAAACTGGAGTTCCCTAAACCCTTAACTGTTGGAATTCCTGAGAACAATTCAGTCCATACCTTACATAATCAATTTTGTCAAGACACTGTGTGTCTCTGGACCAAACTAATGTTACATTTTTGAAACATTCAAAAATGTTACATTTTTGAAAGTCTGGTCTGTGTGTCTCTCTACTCCCGCCCCATTTTCCTTGTTCTCGCAGTTACACATGCACAGAATACTCCATATGCACCTACAAAAGGGGGAGGGGGATAACTCCTTGAACATCATTTTGGTTCAGGAAAACAATACCAAGGGAAGGCAGGAGTCCTCCTTCCCTCCGTGCCTCAGTTCCCAGCTGAATTGAGCTCTCACTCATTTTTAAAGAGACATTCTCCACAGCTTAAAAAAAAGTAATATCTAGTTTAACTCTTCATTAAAGAACCCAACATTTGGTACTGATATGTTCAGCAGTATGTTCAGTTTGTTTCAGTAAAGTCATAGGGCTTTAAGACTGAGAATTCTGTGTGAAGGACTTTGTTGGTAGTTAGGGTGGGAAATGAAGGTAAAGCTGTACACTAGACAGTGACATTGAAGGATTCAGTAGCTGCACCTCCACATCACTGTGAAATCCACCCAGGCTCCTTCTGTTCAGGACAGTCAGAAGCTTCATAATCTTGAGTGTATAGATGCTTTTTTAAAACTGAAAGATTGCATGTTTAGATATGTTTGAGTCCATGCAATACAAATGATCTGCCGCACTCTAAACATCTGCAAAGAGGAAGGAGTATGGTGGCAGATGCGACAGAAGCAGGGAAAAACTGCCAGGCCTCTGGCTGCAGAATTGCCAAACTCAGTAACTTTTTCTTGAACTGATCAATTAAGAATTAATTTGAGATGTATAAATAAGTTGATATATGCACACTTGATAAAATATTAATACTGGAAAAAAAGAATTAAGGAAAGGTCACTTACCGTAGTTGTTCAGAACCATTCTGGGGGGAAAATATTGGTTTACATCGACATTATCTTTTGAATGTTTTTCCCACTCTCACTGGACCCTGGAAAAAATTTAAGTAAGAAAAAATATGGGTTGAAATCAATGTTCCCTCCAAGCTGCAGAGTCTTGTGATCAAAAATTTGTGAACTACTCGTATTAAAGGTGTGATCTACTGGCATGAAAGCTGTAAACTCCTGCATAAATTATTGTGCTCTGGGGTCATCCTTCCTGAGCTAAGACAAAAATGTGTGAGCTGGAGGCTAAAAATCTGTGAGCTAGCGCATGTTAACTCAGCTTAGAGGGAACACTGGTTGAAATGTCTCTTACAGGGAAGAAATGCCAGCCTGGTGACAACTAAAGCAACAGGCTTTACAAATCTTATCTGTGCACTATAAAAAAATAACATCTGATCCAGGCTATACTGCATTTATTTAAATGCATTATCACTCCAATATTGTGTTTTTTAAAACCCGTCATTCCTTCTAGGAATGAGGGGTGGTGTGGTCAAGACAGGGAGATTACTGTTCAAAGAAACACAGTACAGCCTCAGTTAGATGCTTTGTCCCCACAAAAAAGGGTCCAAAAGAACAATCTTCCCAACTATCTAAACCAGGTGAGATTCCCTCCCCACCCCCGGGTGAGTAGTGTCTGAACTGGCTGTTTGATTCTGGGTTGAATTGCACAGCAGGAGATAGAGTTCACTGTTAGTCGTACAACACTGACAGACTTGCCTGGGTAGGTCTGTAGTCCATGCAGCAGCCTGCACATTAAGTCCTTAGTCTCTGCTGATGGCATTGATAGCTTCTTCATGGTTAGTTTCCTCTCCTTTTCCAGGGAAGGAACACTGCAAAGAAAGGAACAAGTGCTTCTTCTAAAGTTATGCAGATTTAAAATAGAGTGCAGGTGCAACTCAGTTTGGAACTAGATCTTATCTTTCCTCTTAGGCATCAATGCCATCTTGTTCAATGTGACTACCTCTTAGTAGACATAGAAACTTTTTTCCTGTCACTTTTTCTTTTTCTCATCACATCACCTTTTCTTTCATACTTAAAAACATACGTGATGTATTCATAATAGATGTTTAATTTGGTTTTATTTTTATTTTTATCCTTATGGAATCATGGGTAGTTTCATTGCAACTCATTTCTTTCTGTTTGTTTCGTATAGGGCTGATAGTGCAGGATCATTCAGACCCCCTGTTCAGTTCATATGCCTATAAATCCCACTACCTACTGAATGAATCAAATCGTGCTGAGTTGATGAAATTACCTATGATTCCTCCTTCTTCGTCAGCTTCCAAAAAGAAATGTGAGAAAGGTAACCAAAATAGCTTCTTTCTCTTTAATTTTCTTTCACTTTTCCTGCTTTTCCTTTCTGTTTTGTTTGGCTTTTTAAAATTAAATCAAGCTCTGTATGCTCTCATCCAGCACCTTCTTGTTGCGCTTGGTGAACTTAACTCATCGCTTATTGTAAGTGTGCATTCATGTTGGCAAAATACTACAAAAGGGCTTAAAATAATTAATCTTGCTAAATTTCACTCATGAAGTGAGTGGGCACTTTATCAGCCAATTTGATAGTCTTGCTTAGATCATGAGATGGAACTAACATCTTTATAGAGTCTGTATTTGTATCTTTGTGTTGTATGTGTATAATAGCCAAGAACCACACTTAAGGATGTAGGTAATTAGGGCCCTGTTCACTCAGCAACCCCACTCTATTACCAGAATAGGATAGCCTGGAGTCACCAAGTATATGAACTAACAGCAACATGTGGGGGCTTTACATGTGGCTGCTGTGGTTTGTGCTTGTTGTAGTGATCCTTTTTCAAGCAGGTGTTCCAATAGGGCTGCTAGGGCTTTGAACTGGGCCTTGATATTTCCCTTTGTTGGTAGCTGCTGCCTAGACAGCTGCTTTCTTAGCTGTCTTTATCTATAGCAGGGGGGAAAGCCAGGACTTTGTTACCTTTATTGCTGTCTTGGTAGTTCAGAAGAAAACCAAAAGTCTTCAGCAGACACTTGGGTTTTGGCTGGTTTTGGACCTTTTTATTCCATCCTTAGGTAGATTTCCTCCCAAGCAGTTGTTGCTCCAGACCTAGCTTCATGAATGCGGGGCACTTGGGTAGGTATATTCCACACTTAGAGAGACTCCTGCTCCCCACCTGCCTCTTAAGGAACTTCATGTGAAAGCAGCAAACCTTGTTCTTCAAACGGCATTGAAGGAATAGTTGTAAACAGGAGTTAAGAAGGAAGGTTAAAAAAAATTCTGGTCATTTCACAGAACTGTCTAATATCCTTGGGATGCCACCTGTTTGAGGTGGGTGGTGGTGGAATTAGCAATTAGTTATTTGGAAACATTTATTTAAATATTTGGAAATTAAAATTATAATTTCCCCAACATTGCAACTCAGCCAAGACATTAAGCCAGCCAGTTCAAAACTGGCCAGAAGGCAACCCTACAAGTAACAGTTGTTCTGCTCAAAGAAAAGCACAACAGTTCTAAGTGAATAGAGTTATGTGCACATGGGAGAGCAGGATCCCACCTGCCCAACCCAAGCATCATTTCCAGGTCCGTTGGACATCCATCCATTGGCTGTCATGTTCTCATATAGCATCAGTGTTTTCATATAATTATTTAACTGGTAAAAAATCCAGGAAACATCTTGCATCTGTGCAGTTCAGAAAGCAACCATGTCATCCCTGAGTATCGGAACTCTCAAAAATTGTATGTAGAACTGCTCCCCTACTTGTCTGACCAAAATACATCACTTGCTATATGCATAGGTGGGAATTCATCACTGTGAAACTTGAGACAATCAAAATTATTTTGAGCCCTCTTTCTGCTTAGCTTCAGCAAATCTTACTAATGCATTATAAGAGCCAAGTTTACTTGCTTAGCATTGAATTTTGTGTGTGCATTTTTTTGTTTGTATGCTTTGGTTTTTTCACATCTATTATACCATATCTGGGCATTTTTTTCCAATGATTGGGGCTGTATTTCCTCTGAAATGATGTTTACTCCTTTAAGGATTAATTCTGGGATTTTGAAATTAGTGGGATAGCTAAACTCTGAGGCTTTATTACATTCACAGCAGAGGAAATATAGTAAAGGTTTTGTTGTTGTTCAACAAGCTCCTTTTTGTGCTCTGTAACAATCAGTGCAATTACAGGTTTGAAAGTCTATAGGTGGACAAGATTTTCTGACAGCCTTTTGTAAAATAAGAAACCAAATTATCTTTGATACTCAAAAATAACATGTTTTCTAAATTTACCCCACCATGGAGGGGTAATATGCTCTTAAGATTTTATATTAAATGTAGCAAAGGTGTTTGCTACCCAGAGTAAACATATCAAAAGGCAAATCACTGATGCTAATCCTCAAATATCCTCCACTTTTTGTATATATTTAACCTAAATGACATGAGAATGCAAAAGGCAGATGCCCAGTGCAAATGTAACATTCCTGATCTCTTAACTCTTACAAACTCTGATCGGAAGCTAACCATGGCTAAAGCTAACATCGGTGTAGATTTAATGCTGCACCATGGTTAGTGCTGAAAAGGGAAGCTAGTGGATAAGGAGGGGGAAGTAGGGCACAAGTGATTGTAGTGAATGCCATAAATAAATTTTTTAAAATGGTTGAGAGCTCGGGAAACTATGTCTGCACCAGGCTGTTGTGTCAGGAAAGCTTCAGTTTAAAGAATCAATAAAGATCCACACTTTAAAAAATTTTAAAACAAAAAATTTGATCAACCTATAGGCTGTATCTATGCACTAACTGATTGCTAAGGGATCCAGTCACAGCAATGCAGGTTTAAAACTGATTTCATAGTCTTCAATCATTTGTCTGAAGTAATGGCATTTGTTATATTATCTCAGTAAAGATAAATTATGCATGGTGGTCATATCCAAATACCTCTTTCTTGGAAAATACATCTGATTGCCAGCTTGGCTGGATTATAAAAAAAAAAAAATTTGAAACCCAATTGTGTAATCACTTGGCTTGGGAGTTTGGTTTGTACAAGACTGATCAAATAGACTGTGTGTGTTTAATCCAGCATTGTAATTTTGACTTGATCCTTTGTGTTTGCCATTCGTATTGTATGATACAACAATTCAGTTTTCAAGAATTTTTGAAAAATAAAAGTTGGGGAAATGGGTTGTCTACTTGGTGCCTTTAATTATAAAGTAAACAATGCTGTTTGTTTAAAGGTGGAAAGTTGTTATGCTGCGAATCATGTCCTGCATCCTTCCACCCGGAATGTCTTAACATAGAGATGCCAGGTGGCTCCTGGAACTGCAATGACTGTAAAGCTGGCAAGAAACTACGATACAAGCAGATTGTTTGGGTCAAGCTTGGAAATTACAGGCAAGTTAAAGCCAAATGGAAATTTCTTTTATTATCAAACTATTGTTTGCTATGCCTTTTAGAAAAGTATAATATAAAGAATATTTGACACATTTACTTTATCTCATATGTGTTTGGCCTTTCCTTCAAGGAGCTTAGTTTTTCTCCTGTTTTATCAGCAACAAACCTGTGAAGTAGGCTAGGGGCAGAGAGAAAGAGAGAGGTGTGAGAGACTAGCTCAGGATCCCTCGGGGAATTTCATGCCTTTCAACCCTGTCTTTGAAGTCCATCATAGTTCAGTCCATTGTCACCTATTTTCACAGCTATTGTGTAAGTTAACACATTGTTTCTTCTTTGTAAGTAGGATCAAAGCCTGACCAAAAATAGGAAAGGAAGGGTTTCCATTGGGCATATATTTTCTTGCACACATGCTTTAAATGCATGCTTGCCCACACTCTCTTCCTGCCAGTTGGTTTCTTCTCTATTTCCACCAGCACCCGCCTTTACCCCTGATGGCCAATGTCATGTATGTTGTTTGTGCAGGTACACACGGCACTATTCCTGTTTGGGGGATTCTTTTAACCCTGTTTTTTAATGTTTGAAATTTTTATGCAGACCTGGTTTTGTGGAATAATAGGCCTCATATGCTTGGCCCCATTGTGGAGGTTTTGGGGTCTGCACTCTGTGTCCTGGGTTCACAATAAGATATAAAAGTATTCCAGTGACCCTTGTATGATTGGGGCTAGAACTAGAACCTCGGTGGGGTAGGGCGGGATATAAATCGAATAAAAAAAATCATGGAGCAGAAATAACTCCTCTTGGTCCTGCACTCTCTGAAACTGGAAAACTTGCCCATCAAGTGCTTATTCACTTCTTAAAGAACAATCTTCTAGAAAGATTCCATAATCCCGCTAGGGATACTCATTATTGTATTGCTACTGAAGTTTAGCATAAATCTGCTGCCTTAATGTTTAATTGTTTGCTTGTTATTGTCAGTGGTTAGGATAAGAAACTTATCCCCCTTACTCTCTTATATTGTCATGATCCTACTTAATTTGAAAATGGCTGCTTTTTCCCATTGTCTTTTCTCTAAACTAAATATTTTTCATTCCTTCATTCTCTTCTCACATGACTGGTCTTCTACAGCTTCGATCATTAAAAATGTCTTTGCAAATCCTTCCCAACTAATCAGTATCCTTATTGCAGTATAGAGGCCAACATTGATGTGTCATTAGTTCAGAGTGAAATGGTAAATTCTTGAGTTCTAGTATTTACCCCTGTCTAGCCCACCATTCTGTTCTCTGACTGATAGCAGTTTTTCTGACCAGTGCCTTTTCTAGCCTCATCAGTGTTGAGTTCTCATGGCCCTTTCTTACATGCCCAGGGAAATGCTGTTCACCACTTTAGGGTCAGGCAGCAATTTGTCTCCAGACCAATTTTGTCAGGGATCCTGGAGGGGTTTTTAGTGTGTTTGCCATCTTCTGGGCATTAAGCAGGTGTCACTGGGTGTGTGTGAGGGTATTTGTGAATTTCCTGCATTGTGCAGGGAACTAGATGACCCTGGAGGTCCCTTCCAACTCTGTGATTCTATGACATTGGTGATTAATGTGAACAAACTTTACGACAGGCTAGTTAAAATGTTTGTACATCATTGATGTTAGTGGACTCCCTTGTAAGTCTGAATTATGTTTGTTTGTCCAGAGGTTATATGTAATCTCATGGGGATTCCTGCATAAACCTTGTTGAAATGAAAAGACTGCCCAGTATCCAGTGCTTGATTAATAGTTCCACAAGTGATAGGAGCTTAACTGTATAAGTAAACTAAAAGCGAAATCATCTGCTTTTCTTTTATGAATAATTTCTTGGGGATTTCCCCCCCCCCCTTCTTTCTTCATGCTTTTTAGGTGGTGGCCAGCTGAGATATGCAACCCCAGGTCTGTTCCTCTCAACATACAGGGCCTCAAACATGATATCGGGGACTTCCCAGTATTTTTCTTTGGTTCACATGACTACTATTGGGTACACCAGGGCAGAGTATTCCCTTATGTTGAAGGAGACAAAAGCTTTGCTGAGGGGCAAACTAGTATTAACAAGACCTTCAAGAAAGGTAAAATTAAACAAAATTTTATAGTGGCTTAATTGTAAAAAACCCCCACAAAATTGCATGGAAAATAGTGTTTTCTGTCCATGTGAAACTGCAAGTTCTGTTTAATTTCCTGAAGTGCTGATTAAAATGCTTTTGCTCTCCTTGCCTTATTTGTGAGTGATACCTTTTCTGGCAAAGCATCCCATTTCTTCTATAAATAGTAAATCCAATGAGCATGCTTGAATGATATTGTTTATAAGAGAAGGAAGTCCCTCTTTCCCTTCTCTCTCATGCAGAAGAGAATGCCTCTTCTAATACTCTCCAAGAAGAGGCACTCACCCTTCTCTCTTGTATAGGGGAGAATGCCTCTTCCAAGATGATGCCCGCTGTGAAAAGTGTGTTTGTTATTTTAAACCAAGGAAAGCATGTTGTAACCCATCCTTGAATTGTTTTGCACATTTGTTCAGTTAAACGCATAATCAACTGAAATTTCTTTAACTGGGTGACAAATCCAGTCCATAATGTGATTGTTTAAAACCATGTTGCTATAGATTACCAAATCTCAGCTATTTGTGAAGTATCCATCAGCACCAGCTGCTCACACTAACTTCCCCATTTTGGGCTCCTTCACACAGCTCTTGAAGAAGCAGCAAAACGCTTCCAGGAACTGAAAGCACAAAGAGAAAGCAAAGAAGCACTTGAGATTGAGAGGAATTCAAGAAAACCACCTCCCTACAAACACATTAAAGTGAGTCCTTTCTCTGTTTTAATTTTGGATTAGTTAGGCACATGTTGTGCTCAGCCTTTACACAGAAGGATGCTTTAAGGAGTCAATTTGCTGTTCTTGGTTATTTTTTTATTAAATTAAAAATGGATTCATTTTATGAACTGTACACTTGATCGCTTATGGTAGTGGAACTGGGATAAACTTGTCTCCCTTTTTGGGCATTACAGTAATGTGATTGTAAAACTCTCTCCTTGATAGCCCTTTCACATAATCAGTCTGTTGTGTGTTGAAAAGTAAGGTCATGTAAACTGGCTGTTAATCTACCACAGTTTAGCAGCCACAAAGAAACCCCTCTTGCTTTAAGAAAAATGCACGTATCAATAACAGGAGCCCTATTGTGTTGATTAAGGCAAAAGCCTTTTCCAGTCTGAAGATATTTTTTGTTTTTCAAATTATCTTATTTTTTATCATAAAATAATTTTTGTGTGTGTGTACTGCATAGAAGGTGTTTTTTGGGGGGGGGGTTAGGTTTGGGGGTGTTTTGTGGAGTTTTTTTGGCAAATGTTGCTGTTCAGTCTATGAAAAAGGACAGCATGGGTGGGAGAGAGGTGTAGAAATGCCTCTTCTGAAAATAGGGCAGTTTAATGAGCTAGTACAGGTTTTCTGTGTTGAAGGAGACTCTTTTAAGATACACTTTTGTTTGGAAAATCTGGTATATATAGGCATGCTTTAAATCCGGAAAGTTGTTGTTTGCTAAAGATTTCCTAATGTTCCACTTTAGATTATATGTAACATTTTGTAACTGTGCATTTTTCAGTAAACTCTATGGCCCTTGTTGTTCATTCACTAAGTTGACATTTATGTAGTGCTTTCAGTACTGGAATGTTTCACACATGTTATCATGATTATTCTTACAACAGCCCTATAAAGTAAGCTAGTATGATTACTCCCTATTGTAGGTGGGAGCCTAAGTCTATGAGAAGGTGGTTTGCTAATAGCTAACTTGCATGTATGAAAAAGCTGCCTATAGATCTCACACTGATATGAGGGGTGAAGAGATTGAGCTGTGTTTTTTAGCACAAATCATACCTGTTCTTGTAAACTTCTCATCCGGAGCCCCTGATCTTCAATATGGGGGTAAAGATATGGATGTACCTTACAGGGCTGTTGTAAAGATTGCAGGAAAATAATGTACATGAAGCATTTTGAACATTGAAAGCACTATATAAATGTTAAGTATTCTTCTATTAAATATTTGTGTCACCATGAATATAGTGCTTTTTAGTAGTCAAATGTTTTCATTCAAAGTGATGAGAATTCAAATGGTGTACATGCATATGTGACCTGACCTTGTGTAAGTGGGCATGCGCATATGCCAGAAACCTAGCTTTTATCTTTTTGTTCTCTCTTCCACAGTCCAATAAAGTAGTAGGGAAGGTTCAGATTCAAGTTGCAGACTTGTCTGAAATCCCTCGTTGTAATTGCAAGCCAACTGATGAGAACCCTTGTGGCCTGGAGTCTGAGTGTCTAAACCGAATGCTACAGTATGAGTGCCACCCCCAAGTTTGTCCTGCAGGAGAGCGCTGTCAAAATCAGTGTTTCACCAAAAGACTCTATCCAGAAGCAGAAATCATAAAAACAGACCGGCGCGGCTGGGGCCTTAGGACAGTACGGAACATTAAAAAGGTAGCATCTGTTTTTAATTACAACTTCCCCTCCACCCACCCATCCACCCCTGACTTCACAGTGGGGACCACTCAAAGAGCATAGGTGGAAAACACTTCGTATTGGTTCAACAAGTACTGCTTACTGTTACATCAGAAATGAAAGTGATGTGCTGTGAAGCTTGTATTTTGTTGTGACCTGAGCAGTGGTAACTGCACCATCTCATAGCACCCATGATCTTCTGGCTGGGATTTTCAGAGTGAACATATAAGAATAGAAGAGGTTTTTATATATTCTTATTACAGAGAAAGTTCACTCAACCATGAATCTTGTTGTATACCCTTGTCCCAATCACTGTGCCTCAGCCCATACCTGACTAGGCTGTTGTAAGGATAAAATTCTGTTTCCTGCTTTTACTACTGAGACTTAATGGCTAATGCACTTCTTTGAGCAATTACCATGTAATTGTAAAGTAATATGCTCTTTTGGCAATGGCAGTGCATGGAGATGAGACCAGGTCGGAATCAACATGATGTATCAAACTGATACTTTCTGAGCTACTATATACCATCCTCTTGTTTTATATAAATAAGTTAATTTCTGAGGATGGTATTTTATTGATAACATGGCTAGCTTGATCTCTTCAAATCTTGGAAACTAAGCAGGGTTTATCCTGCCAGGTATTTGGATGGAAGATCTCCAAAGAATACCAGGGTCATGACATGGAGTCAGGCATTGGCAGACCACCTCTGAACGTCTGTTGCCTTGAAAACCCCACAGAGTTGCCCTAAGTCAGTTGTGACTTGACAGCACATTTCACCACCACCGTGATAGCATTTGGCTGAAGCATTTTAAATAAGTAGATAAATGAGCAAATGTTACTGATGAGGAACTGGTGCACAGATTTTATTTATTTGAAATTTATTAGCCACCTTTCTATCTTTGTATTCTTTCTATCTCATAGTGGCTTACAGTGTAAATAATAATAAAATTCATAAAAAGCACTAGTTAAAACTTAATAATTTAAAACTGCTGGTAGACAGAAGAACTAATCAAATGTTAGTGGGCACTCTGTGTTAGTAGGGGAATAACGTAACACTTACAAAGATCAGTTTAACAGAGCCGGTCCCAACATAATTAAGACAGGGGCCTTTGTAATCTAGCTCTGGCTGAGATTTGAGAAGCACAAGCTTGAAGTATTAATTAGGTAGGGCTTGTTTTAGAGTACAAGTACTGCATAAGTCTAAGACTTTCCACCTGTTAAAGAAGTGATTATTATGAACCATAAGTACAATTGTCCTTCAAGAAGTGATTATTATGAACCATAAACACAATTGTCCCTTCAAGGACCTTATGCCCCCTTCTAAGCAAAGTAGGGCAAAGGATTCCCTTAGACTCAGTACTAATGTTCAGCATAGCTCTGAAGCTTTACAGCCACTCACACATCATTCTGTCTTATCAAATGATGTTAATGTGGATAGTGCTCATCATCTTTTGAACAACTCCCTAACCAGAGAGGTGGCTGTGAACTTAGGTGATCTGCAGAATATGTCCCAGCAGCCTGAAATATCAAAAAATAGGGTTGCAATATTGAGTCTGTTGTTATCACAGACTTTTCTTATAGTAGATAACATATTTTTTCATAAATTTTATTTAGAGTATCTTTCCACTCAAATCCCAAATAGTAATCCACTGAAGGACTGGAGGAAAGCTCATAACATTGCAAAAGATCCTTCTGTTCCAGACCCTTGTAGAATTGTGTTATACTTTTGTTATTTGGAGTAATATTAATTGGAATAATAAATGGCTTATAAAGGAGCATCTAGCATCCCTTCTGAATTTACATCCTGCCTCAGTTGACTTGAAATATTGTTATTACCTAGCAACTTTCTTCTTATTTTTTAGATTAATGCTTTTATATTACTCCCCAAAATTTCCATGCAGTCATTCTTCTCCTTCCCCCTAAGTTTTCCTTACATTTGTAATGGTTAAGTGTGCGGACTCTTATCTGAGAGAACTGGGTTTGATTCCCCACTCCTTCACTTGCACCTGCTAGCATGGCCTTGGGTCCGCCATAGCTCTGGCAGAGGTTGTCCTTGAAAGGGCAGCTGCTGTGAGAGCCCTCTCCAGCCCCACCCACCTCACAGGGTGTCTGTTGTGGGGGAGGAAGGTAAAGGAGATTGTGAGCCGCTCTGAAACTCTTCGGAGTGGAGGGCGGGATAGAAATCCAATATCTTCTTCTTCATCATCTTCTTCTAAATAATATAAAAAACAAATTAGAAGACCTTTAACAGTCAAGAGACAGAGTTCTAAAGTTCCAGAGATGACTTAACAGAACCGTTGACTTCACAAGAGGTCAGAAAAGTGCTTGAACCTCAAAGGATGGGGTGGGGACAAAATTGCATCCCAACATTTTTTTTTAATGTGCAATGGCTTTTAATAGGACAAAACAAATTGACACCAACTTCTGGGCTCGCCAGAGCTCTTTGTTAGGCTGGATGGTACTAAATTTAAAAAGACAGAAGGGTGGAAAGAAAGACTAATCAGGCCATGGAGTTAAAGGTCTGATCCTGCCTGCATCTGAGGGATAAAAACAGGCAATTCCCTTTGCTTAACTGTTAGCAGGGCTTCATTTGACAGCATGTTCTCATCCCAACATTTTTAAAAGAAATGGAAGTTTCTTGATGGAAGTTTTAAAAATTCTTTTGAGGCTCTCACTCTTGTAGAGCAAACTGATATTATTAAGAAATATGGGAACTTACAAGGTCACTTGATTAAGTTCCAACAAAGGAATGCAACTAAATTTGCTAACAATGACAAGATAAATAATGAGTGCAGAACTCACCACACTGTAAGTACATAAAAACTCTCAACCAATAACCCTCGACTTTGCCGAGGCTTCCTGAACCTCGGGAAGCTTCGGCGAAGTCAGGAAGGCAGTGGGCATGCTCAGAGCCAGGCTCTGAGTGCACTTTCTGCCATGCCCCCCAACTTTACTGAGGCTTCCCAAGCCTTGGAAAGCCTCGGTGAAGTCAGGAAGGCAGCAGGCACACTCAGAGCCGGGCTCTGAGCGTGCTCACTGCCATGTCCCCTCTCCTACTTCACTGAGGCTTCCTAAGGAAGTCTTGGCGAGGTTGGGAAGGCAGCGGGCACGACACGTAAGGAGAGGGAGCGCTGGAGGCCAGGTGGCACCCTAGGTGACCACCAACTTGGCCTACGGCCACGTGCCGGCCCTGATTGCAGGTGATGTCAATGCTAGAACTGGTCAAGATGATGTTTGGTTAAAAAATTGTTAGGTTGTGACCCAGAAGAAACTATTGTTCCTAATTTGTATAATAGGTTCTGAAAAAATAAGACAGTTAACGCTGCAGGACTCAAACTGTTTGATTTTTCCATGCAAAAAGGGTTGATCATCTTAAATGGACAAAGCTGAATTGATGGAAAAGGTGATTTTACTTTTTTTGGCTATAAGGGAAGGGGCAAGTGTGATTGATTACTTTATTATTGTGGCAGATTACTTCAGTTTAGTTGAGAAAGTTATCATGGAAGACTATACAGGGGGCAACCATTTTCCAATTTCTGTTAGCCTCTGCACTCCTATGGATAGTCCTTTGTGCTCTAAGCACTTGGGTCATCAAGTTGATAAGCAGGCATTTTCCCTCTGTGTTTGATGGTCTTCTGCTACTGAGGAGGCAACAATTAAGTTACTTGAATCCCAGAAGTAGGGCCCAGGCGCGCGCTTCCATGAGGAGGTTGTTTCATAATTGTGGGGCTGCCACTGAAAAGGTCCTTTCTACCTATCAAACAAATTTCTTTGGTTGATGGGACAGCAAAGAAAGCCTCTTCCTGTGATCTTAATTTCTGGGCAGAAATACATGGGAGAAGATACTCCAGTCCCAAGCCATGCAAGATTTTAGAAGTTCAAACCAACACCTTGAATTGGGCTTGAAAGTGGATCAGAAGCTAGTGTAATTACTGTAGGATTGGGTCATGTGATCTGAGTAACTGCCTCCAACCTGCAGTTTAGACACAGTGTTCCGCACTGTCTGCAGGCTTCAAATGCCTTCAAAAGGTTGCCCCAAGTAGAACTTATTGTAGTAGTTCTGTCTAGACATAACTCAGGCATGGCTAGATCAGCCAGAGCCATGAGCAGGCACAGCTGGTGCACCAGCCAAAGCTGGATAAAAGCTCTTCAAACCACAGCAGCTGCCTGATTTTCAAAGATGACAGCTGTATTGAGCAGCATTCCCAATCTGTGAACTTGACTTTTCAAGGGATGTGTAACCTCATCCAAGACAAGGGTATCTCAAGTGTCTGGTCTGTCTTTCTACTAACCCAGAGCACCTTTGTCTTGACAGGATTAAGGTTCATCTTATTCACTCTCATCCAGCTCATTACTGTCTTCACCAGTTTAGAACATCAGTAGCTTCCTTTGAATTAGGTGGGAATTAAAGGTAGAGCTGGGTGACTTGCTCAAGGCTGCACAGTTCATTGTGGTGGTATAAGCTTAGGCACCAAAGATACAAGATCAACTTTCTGTGCATCTGCAGTGTACTATTTGAGAAGTCTCTTGAGAAGAAGATGATATTGGATTAATATCCCGCCCTCCACTCCAAAGAGTCTCAGAGCGGCTCACAATCTCCTTTACCTTCCTCCCCCACAACAGACACCCTGTGAGGTGGGTGGGGCTGGAGAGGGCTCTCACAGCAGCTGCTTTTTCAAGGACAACCTCTGCCAGAGCTATGGCTGACCCAAGGCCATTCCAGCAGGTGCAAGTGGAGGAGTGAGGAATCAAACCCGGTTCTCCCAGATAAGAGTCTGCACACTTAACTACTACACCAAACTGACTTGGTAGGGGCTAGAATTATGCTTATTTTCTATAGTAACATCACCATTTGTAATTGTGGATATCGTTTACTTCTTTCAGGGTGAATTTGTAAATGAATATGTTGGTGAACTGATTGATGAGGAAGAATGCAGATTGCGAATCAAGCGTGCCCATGAGAATAGCGTGACTAATTTTTATATGTTAACTGTTACAAAGGTAAAGAAACACTGTTATGTATGGTGTTGTTTCACCGTTGGACTGGCAAGCCATGAGGCATATGCTAACCATGCTCACTATAGAAAATGTAATGCCAGTGAAATTTATTTCCAAGAAGTAGTAGCTACCATGTATTTCAATTACTAAGGGTATCAGATAAGCCCTACATAGCCTGCCTACATAATAACCTGCAGGCCAATCGTGGGGGGGTTTGGTATATGAGAAGCAGTCTGATGGAACCTGAATTGTCCATGAGGACTTCAGTAGCCGTGAAGCAGTTCACTCAGCTGGAGTGGGAGGGCTGGATATATTTTTTAAAACCAGCATTTTCCTGTATGCCTAAGCTGTTCATATACATGTGCTTGCATGCATGCACAAATGTTGGCAGGGACCAATTTGCTACCACTTCCAGGTGCTGCATTGAACAGTGGATCTGTATATGAGCCATTCACTTCACTTTTTCATATTAACCTGTTAATAGTTAAATGCAATACTTTACAGTCTTTCCTCGTTTGCAGAGCTCACCAAGAGGAAAGTCATTCAGGTCATTACAGACAGTACTGTGGCAATGACCTATATAAAGCAATAGGGGGCACATTTTGGCAGCTCTGGGCAGGGAAGCCACTTTCATTTGGGAATTGGTCATAGCCTAAGGATCCTCCCTCCAAGCGGTACATGTGGCAGTTACTGCTGACACAAGGGTTGACATCCTCAGCAGAATGGGGCAATCAGAACATAAATGGTCTTTGGGGAAGAATTATATAATCTCAATTTTTTGAGAGTGAACTTCTTTGCCACCCACATCAGTGTGAAAGCATTGTTCCAGGGTGGGTACCAATCCTCTCTCTAGGGGATGCATTCCAAATCTGTAGGACAGGCACTCTATTTTATGCCTTCCCACCATTCCCACTTATCCACAAGGTGCTAACCAAAATCTGAGAGGAACATAGATGATGTAGCCTGATCACTCTCTTTTGGCCCAGACAAATCTGGTTTCAGGTTCTCCTGTTGTTATTCAAGGGCCTCTTCCCTTAATTGCAGACCTCCTTCTCAGTGGCCCTGTGGTCCACCACGAGGTAAGCAGGCTCAAGTTGACAGCTTGGTTGCTGAACAATCCCAGTTTGGGTTCTCTGACCAGGCGGAGGTAATTCTAAGAATGGGGCAGTCAGAACATGAATGGTCTTTGGGGAAGAATTAATGCCCTCCTTAGAAGGTCTTATATGAGAATTTTTTTTCTAATTGGGACAGGACACGGAGTTCACACAGAAAATTGTCCTATAGCTCTGGTATTTGAATGTCTGCTGTCTCTTAAAGAATCTGGTCTGGGAGTTAGTTAGTTTGTTTGTTTGTTTATATATTTGTATGTTATATATATCCCGCCCTCCCCGCCAAGGCAGGCTCAGGGTGGTTCATATGCTCATGACTATACATGTATAGACATATGATAAACATCAAACAATAAAAACAATTTAAAACATAGAAATTAACAATTCAAGTGCTATGATCTTAATTATATTACCCTGCTACTCCGACTAGATGTTCTCCATAGAGCAGATCTTAATGGTCCAAATGTTCTATATGGAGCAGATTGTAACAGGTAATCCAGATATTTTCTGATCACTGTAGTAGCCAATGATCTAAATTGTGAATGCCTGGTGGAAGAGTGTCGTCTTACAGGCCCTGCAGAACTCCACGAACTCTCGCAGAGCCCTGACCACCTCAGGGAGCTCATTCCAGCAGTGTGGGGCTACTACTGAAAAGGCCCTAGCTCTAGTTGACATGAGCCTGGCCTCTTTAGGGCCAGGGATTGAAAGCTGGTTTTTTGACCCAGAGTGAAGTGCTTTCCAGGGAACATGACTTAGGTACAGGACCTCCGTCTTTGTCGGATTCAGTGTCAGTCAACTCTGCCTGAGCCACCCTGCCACAACTTGAAGACCCATGGACAGATCTTCTGGGGAGGAGCTGAACTGGCCACCCATCAGCAGATAGAGCTGGGTGTCATCTGCATACTGATGACAACCCAGCCCAAACCTCTGGGCAAGGGGGTGCATGTTGATGTTGAACAACATTGGGGAGAGAACTGCTCCTTGTGGCACACTACATAAAAGTGGGTGCCTTCGAGACAGTTCCTCCCCTATCGCCACCCTTTGTCCCTGACCCTGAAGGAAAGAGGAGAGTCACTGTAAGGCCAACCCCTGTATCTCAGTGTCGGCAAGGCGGTGGGTCAGTAATTGATGGTCGACCGTATCAAACGCAGCTGATAGATCTAGAAGCATCAGTACCGCTGAGCCACCTCTATCCAGATGCTTCTGGAGGTCATCTGTGAGGTTAACCAGAGCTGTCTCCACCCTATGACCCGGGCGGAAACCTGATTGATAAGGTTACGCACGGAAGCATCATCCAGAAAGCTCTGGAACTGCACTGCAACTGCCCTCTCAATAATCTTGCCAAAAAAAGGCAAGTTTGACACCGGCCGGTGATTTGCCAATATGGCTGGGTCCAAAGATGACTTCTTAAGAAGAGGGCAGACCACTGCCTCTTTAAGAGACTGAGGGAAGGTCCCTTCCGATAGGGACCTGTTGACAGTTTCCCTTACAAGAACCCATAGTTCTCCCTGGCCAGCTTTTACAAGCCAGGAAGAACATGGGTCCAAACTACAGGTGGTTGCGTACACAGTGGAGAGTGTTCTGTCAGCTTCCTCCAGGCTGTGGAGTGAGGTATATTTAGCTGCCTTAAGGTATATTTAGCTGCTATGTCTGCCTATCATGCTGCTGTATCTGCTATATTTCCAAGACAGGATGCTGTCTTCTCACCCAGTGTCCAATAATTTTAAGGGGTTGTTTGTTTTCCACATGACCATCTATAGTGCTGCAGTGGTCCTGTCACTGGTTCTCTCCCAACTCATGTTAGCCCCATTCAAACTGCTACATTATTGTAGCTTGCAACTCTTGTCTTTCAAGGCCATGTTTTTGGTGACAGTCGCATCAACCAGGAGAGTGGGAGAGATGGCAGCTTTGAGAGACTGAACATCTGTTAAATAAGTTCCAGGCAAGCCATATAGTTCTGAGACCCAGTTTATATTTTTTACCTAAGGTGGTCTCTAGTTTACACCTTGCTCATAATATTGTCCATCCAGTATTTTTTCCATTCCATGCCTCAAAGGCTGAAAAGCCGTTTAATTATTTAGATGTTAAGAGGCCTTTATTGTTTTACCTAGACAGAACAAAGAGCTTCTGGCAGTCTCTGCACATTTTTGTGTGCTCCTCTGATAGCTCAACAGGGAGGCCAGCCTCAGCACAGACCATTTCTCTATGGATAGTCTTGGTTATTTATTTTGTTGGGGTATGAGGAGGCCTGTCTATTGTGTCCTTTGGAGCTTCGGGTGCATTCTACATGGGTGCAGGCAGTGTCAGCAGTGTTCTGGAGAGGCACTTCCTTGGAGGACATCTGCTAAGCAATGACGTAGTCATCATTAGACACCTTCATCAAGCACTGTTCTGTGGATGTGAATGCGAGAAGGGATTCAGCAGTTGGCAAAGCCATGCTGCCCTCCTTGTTCCACTGAAACTCACCCCCACCTCCATGGTAAGGAGCTCTGTAGTCTCCCAGTGTGAGACTGCACAGAAGACTGAAGTTGAAAACAGTTTTGCACTTACCCGTAACTGTTGTCCATTGAGGTATCTTCTGTGCAGGCACACATTTCCTCCCTCCTATGTAAGTGTGACTCCATAGGATGCAGTTACATTCATGACACTTGCAGTGGCTCAGGAGGACAGAGGGAAAATGGGAGCTTCTTTCTGCGGAGCATGTGACATTAGGCAGGGAAAAACAGCCTCTAATGAGCTCTCCAGAAGAGAGGCTCCCCTCAGAGTGTTAAAAATACCTGAGTAGCTGTGGGCTGGCTTCTGTCCCGCTGTGTGCCTGCACAGAAGACACTTTGATGAGAAGTTACAGGCAAGTCCAATACCATATCTCACATCTGATGTGATTGGCTGCCAGGAAGGACAAAGGAAAACTATATATAGCACAATGATACTGTATCACATATTTTCATAACCACGTGTTATGGAACATGTTAGTGGGAAAGGAGAGGGAAATCAACACAAGATGATTTTGGTGGCAGTTCTGTAATCAGGGTTGCAACAGGTTTCAGAATAAGGTGAGATTCAAATGGAAGAACTTCCCAAATCACACTTTTTCACAGAGTAAGTATGTTAGAAGGCTTTGTATTTTATTTATCGCCTGCTAGTCATTTCTGCATGTGCAGGTGTGAACAGGGTTCTGTCTAAATTCTTGTTTCTAGGCAAAAAGAATATTATCTGCAATTAATGTTTGCATAAGTACCTAGCTTTATAGTTATACTAAATTATTTAGTTATAAATCTTCAGTGTATCATTGACTCTGTTTTTGTTTTTGTTCCTTTGCTGAAGGACCGAATAATCGATGCTGGCCCAAAGGGAAATTATTCACGCTTCATGAATCACAGCTGCAATCCCAACTGTGAAACCCAGAAATGGACAGTGAACGGCGATGTCAGAGTTGGACTTTTTGCACTGTGTGATATTCCTGCGGGTAAAAATGTTTCTCTGCAAATCACTACTTCCTAGCCTTCTTTGCTGCCATCTCCCTGAAGGTGCTAAAGTTTGTAGATGGATACCCAAAATCTTCCCTATTTTAAAACAGCTTTCTTGGCTGCCAGTCCATTTCCAGGTTCAGTTCAGGGTTCTGGTGCTTAATCTTCTAATGTCCAAAATGGTCTGGGATCAGAATACCTAAAGAATAATCTCTTCCTGTATTAACCATCCCACCCATTAAGATTCGCATCAGTACCTCCTGCTGTGTGTGCCTGTACCTGCTGAATCCAATGGCTGGTCACCAGATGGGGCCTTTTCTGTGGCAGCACCTTGCTTATGGAATGCTGTCCCCATAGCTGACATCTAGCCTGATAAGGGTTAGGTACCAGGTGAAAATCTTCTAAATTTGTCCTAGCAAATCATTTAACTGTGGTGATTCTCTCACAGAGAGGGAAGAATGCTGAGAAAGTAGCATTGACGGACTATGTTGAACTTCTTTTGGTATATTTTCATTTTGTTGACTGTAATTTTGTGTCCATTTTTTAAGGTTTAGAAAGTTTTTGCTAACAATGTTCTTTTTTTAAAATGTCTGTAAGCTAATTAATGGATTGTTGGATGAGGGGGCTAATAAATAATCCTGAACATAGATTTCTGAATTGTGTTAATAGCACAGTTACTGCTTTCTCCTGTCTATAAAGTTAAGTGTAAACTAGGGTGACACTAATTATTTGCCTAGACAAATCAATGAAAACCCTTTTAATTAACATGCTTTTAAAAATCTGGTGCAAGATTAATTGGGGGCTCTTTTTTAAAAAGCTAATTATTGTTAATATCAAAATGTACAAAAACAGAAGGTGGCAGACAGCATCTTAGATTAGGTGTTCCCTTGTGTGAGAGGGAAGGGAGACATCTTCAAAGAACATATCTATTGCAAATATGTGCATGGATCTTAGGGAGCTATGCTTTTTTCTTCCACAGTATTGTTTAATTTATATGCAGATTTAATTGATTAATACTGCAAGAGCATATTAAGTAAATAACAACCCTAATTTAAATATACTTAAATTGATGTGGGAAATTAGAAAATTAATACCGGTATAACCCACACCTTTCTGAAGTGCAAGTACAGCTTTGGGGGAGCTTGCCACGCTTACAGTATGTACCTGTGCAGGTATTTCAGGGCCAGTTTTGCTTTTGTTGTCACATGCCCACTGAATATACATGCCAATGGCTTGCGTGGCCAGTTGCTGCTTCCAGTCTCATATGTACACTGTGGGTACAAAGTTCAGTGAAAATTAGTATTTTAATATTGCAGGAAATGCTGTGGTTTTGCACAGTTTACAAATGCTTATCTGCCATTCCCATAGTGTGTGAAGAGACCTTTAGAGAGTTGATTGAGCAGCACGGAGGGGAGGAGGTTCAGGTTTTGATATAGAAATAGGGCACACAAAGACCAGTGTATCTGGTAAGATAAGAAAAGGTCCATAGTTTTGAGGAAGAAAGGAGGCAGCCATGCTTTCATCGTTTGCCTGTAGGACCACTGTGTCTTAGACTTGACCTTGTCTGGTTTGCCCTTCTTTTCTGAAGTGCAAAAGCAAATATAATGTACAATGCTGACCTTGGTTTCCAAATGTATAGTGTGTAACCTGCTTCTCTTTAACTTTTAGGGATGGAGTTAACATTTAACTACAATTTGGACTGTTTGGGAAATGGCAGGACAGAATGCCACTGTGGAGCAGATAACTGCAGTGGGTTCCTGGGAGTCCGTCCAAAGGTTAGTGTGTAAGGGGGGAAACAAAAGCCTTCAGGCCAACAGCTTCAAATAGGAACCTCTCAGTTTACTGTCATATCTGATCACAGAATCTCCTATCTTCCTTGATTTTTAATCTATGTGTTATTAGAACAAAATGTCTAATGCCTGCCTCAACCATTATCTACTTGTGATTATAGGATGTCTGTATCTTCAATTGCTCTTACCCTCTAAAACCCTTACAAACAGCAGGACAGTGAGGCTAAGTGGTGACTCCCTTTCTTATATTCCTGTGATTCTGTTATTCCTTCCAGACGGCATGCGCAACAGCAAATGAAGAGAAGGCAAAGAATGCAAAGTTGAAGCAGAAGAAACGGAAGATAAAAACAGAGCAAAAGCAGATGCATGAGGACAATTGTTTCCAGTGTGGAGATGGGGGTGAACTGGTCATGTGTGACAAAAAAGACTGTCCCAAAGCATACCACCTCCTCTGCCTTAACTTGACGCAGCCACCCTTTGGTAGGTGTCATTAGGTACCCATTGATGGATTCTTCCCTCAACAGTTGTCAGTAGGTCTCTGTGTGCAGGCTGTATCATATGTAGCTGTTTAAATGTGATTCTGCAAAATTCTTGAAGTGAGAAATTGGGTAGGCATATTTCTAAAGCAGGAGCCATGTAGAATTCAGATAACTGGTTATTAGTAACTACTGTGTCACTTTTGGCTTAACTTATTCTCATTCTCCTTTTTTAAGAGAGAGCATTGTTTTTCTTGAAATATGTGGTTCATACACAACTCTCCATATCTGGTATCTGATGAAGGGAGCTTTGACTCTCAAAAACTTCTACCTGCAAAATCTTGTTCTCTGAAGTGGTACTAAACTTGAGTCTAGCTCCCCATATATCAGTTAGGTGTATTCATATGGGAGTAGGTGGTTTTTCAGTATGTTGGTACCAAGCCATATAGAGCTTTAAAGGTCAACACCAGAAACTTCAGTTGGGCTCAGAAACAAACTGGGAGCAGTCAGGATTAGCCGACATAAGCCACCAGAAAACATGCTTCATCAGTTCCAGAAAGCCTCTGGCAATCTTGCCTTTGTAAACTTTGTCTAACTGTTCCCACACCATGACATTCCAGCTTGTCTTATTACCAGACTGAGATCAACCAGGGTTTGTCAGATAATGTTTTGGTTCCCAGTATGTTCACCCCTTCAACAACCACTTTGCTGGGGTAGATGGGATAGTTTGGCTGTGGAACAAAGGTTTGTTTTCAATGAATTTGTTATGTAGTTGTCTTCCTTCCTTTGCCCAAACATAATTAGATTTAACATTACAGCCATATTCCAAGCACTTTTGGATGTTTGGATTTCTCCCCCCAATATGTTATGTTCAATGATCAGCTTATTTTAAAACTCACGGTATGAATTCCAAGTCATTTGTTTCAGTTGACCCTTGAAGTTAACCTCAAGGTGCAGTTTTGTAAGACAGCTAGAGGCGTACTTTAAATTAAGAAATCACACTGGGAGATTTTGAGTCTCTCAGGTAATAACTGGTTACAGAATATCTGCTGCTTATTGCTTGCACTAATATATCTTCTTTTCTGTTACTCTGTCATGCTGTCTTCAGGAAAGTGGGAATGTCCTTGGCACCAGTGTGACATCTGTGGCAACCCAGCAGCTTCATTCTGTGAGTTCTGCCCTCATTCTTACTGCAAGGATCATGAAAAGGGGGCACTGGTGGCCTCAGCCTTGGATGGGCGTCCTTGCTGCTCTGAACACAATCCTAAGGCCCCAGTGGCACCAGAGTATTGGAACAAGATCAAGCGCCGACTGGAACAGCAAAATCCTGAGGAAGAGTCAAAAGAATAAACTTGTATTAAAAAAACAACAACCAACAAACCCCCACCCCCACCTTGAGTGCAAATCATTGTGATTTTGGATTAAGTGCCATGGCACCCTCCTTCTTGGTCTTCGGAACTGCTTCCGTGGAACTCAAACAGGGACCATCTATTCTTGAGCAGTGGTGAGCAGCCTGAGGCATATGTGGCCTGTCTGTTTGCCATGAGTGTGTGCTTCAGGCTGTTAACAGGATGGAAAGAAGTGTCTTGGCAGCCTTCTTTTTGTTCTTTGAAGAGGAAACCTTTCTGACATTGAAGAAAAAAAAAGACATCATGTTAAAAGTATCTTCTTTGAGTGTAGAAACCAAACATAGCAAGATATTTATTTATTTAATTTTTAATGGACTTTTGAGGATTTCTGGTTCTATTACAGTCAGTGTGTCTAAAAGGAATAGCAACACCAGTCTGGTATCTATCTGCATCTGTATTTTTTTCTCCCTGTTTAGTTTTAGAACTATGAAAAATAAGCCCTCTTCCCACGCTAGTGGCCTTTCAGATAAATCTTTGAGGGTGGAACAAAAGCTTATTGTGGCAGTTGACAATTAGATGCCTTCATTCCATTAAGTTCACGGGGGACAAGTTTTGAGGCAGAAGATTGGTGTATGTCATTTAACTTAGCAGTTAAGTTGCATGATGCCAGGGGCAAAAAAAAGACAGAAGTTCTCCCACAAGAAATGAAATGTGACCCACTTAATTCTTGAAGTGTGTTCCATTTGACTCAATTTGCAGCAACTTCAAAAAAGCATAATTAGCTTGAAGCTTCTTATGTACTGGTTTTCTGAGATCCCATTTCATTTCAACAGCACTTGTTCAGGAGAAGTATCTGGTGGGTTGTGCCCATCATAATCCCCTAGTATTGATGTTAAAAAGTTCTGGTGATCTCTGGATACATGCTTTGCCTGGTCCTCAGTTTAATTGTGCATGGGTCACTTTTCTGTGATTGCTTGCATTGTAGGGCAATAAAACAGAGAGGATTTTAAAAGCTTTATTTTGCCTGTTATGATCTGCCATACTTTGAAGATGAGAGTAGTCCTCTCTTGTCTTCTCACCTTGAGCCTTCAGGTTCTTCTGTAGCTTGGCTCCAACAGGCTGTTGGATCATGTAAAAAGCAAGACACATACCCTAGCCCTTTAGAGCTTCCACTATGATACACTATGTCCTTTCTTTATCTGGGAGACAGTTTGTTTGGACTTCAACATGTGGACTTTAGATGGCAGCTTTGTGTTTGTTTCATGGCACTTGTCCATGACTGAATAATCCAGTGACCTTGGACCAAGCTTCCTCTTCTTTGAAGGAACTAAACTGCTATGAATGCTATATTATTTGTACTGTTTGTAACATAGCTCTGGAATTGGCTTTGTGTGTGGCTTAGTCAAATGGCATCACTCTTCACTGAATGAAGATGGTCACCTCATTTGAACCCAATACTGTATTTTTAAAAGCATTTCCTTAACTGGGTATGAATAGTCTTGCTGAAGCACTTAGTTGGACAGAGCAGAGTGTTATCTGTTAGTAATTCTTCACAAGGAAAATATATGGCACTAAACGAAACTAAATTTTACACTTTCTTCTACGGGGTGTTATCTTGTCTGAAAGTAATTAAAGTATGACCATGAAGACATTTGGTTGACCCTTACCTGTGAAAAGCTCAACTTCAGACACTGAGCAGCCAGTGCCAGAAAACAAACATTAGATAGATATCACAATGCAGGGCGTTACATTGCTTAGATTTTGTATTTTGCTTTTTAATTGCCTATAATGTAAGTTCAAAAAATACAGTTTCTGGGAGCAACCGCTCCCCAGTTAAACAGGTATAAAGTACTTAAAACGCACTACATTTTTAAAAAAGAAACTGAAAATGTCCTCTGGCTGTAGCTCCCACTGTTTTACTTTATTGCTTTATTTTTCAGTCTCTTTTGGATGGGACAGAGCACTAAAAGAAGATGCTAAGCATTTGATTACACTAAGAAACTTTAAAAACACTACAGTTTGTTCTTGAGTATTAAAAAAATTAAATTTTAATTTCCTGAAGGCGGTTGTTGATAGCTTTTAAAAATCTTTCTGTCCCCTCACTACCCAAGCCTGGGGCTTTCCTTGCTGCTGCAGTTCTTGTACAGTGTTCTTCCTGATGAATTCAGTCTGGTGCGCAAAGAATATATATTGACTCTTGTGCTCTCTTCCATACACTCCTTTGTCATTGCACAGAAAGGGAAGTTGCAAGGCAGTGTCCAAATTGCCTCTTGTTGCATTCTGAGAGGGCAAATAGCCAGTTTCCCTAAGATTTAACCATTGTAAACAACAAATTCAATTATGGGATTTGAAATGTAGCAAACTGCTAACTTTGGGCAGGATTAAGTTGTGTTACCACACTCTAGACAGAGCCTGTCTCATATTTCATCCTTCTAGAGAGCCAGTTCATCCTGGAGAGCCAGTTTAGTATAATGGTTGAGAGAGCCAGTTTGGTTAAGAGTGGTGGACTCTAATCTGGAGAGCCAGGATTGATTCCCCATTCCTCCTCATGCAGGCAGCTGGATGATCTTGGGTCAGTCACAGTTCGCTCGGAGCTGTTCTCTCATAAGCAGTTCTTGAAAGAGTTCTCTCAGCCCCACCTACCTCAGACAGAGGGTTTGTTCTGGGGAGAGGAAGGGGATTGTAAACCACTCCAAAAATCTTAAGTGAAGGGCAGGGTATAAATCCAGCTCCTCTTCTTGTTCCTTGGCACTTTGTGCAGCATCTACCTTCCCCTGTCTCTTCCAGATACCATGCACAATTTCAGGCTGATCTTACATGGCTTAGGAAAAACAAGGAAAGTTTGTTTGGATTAGAGCAACTCATTAGGGGGCATGTGGAAGCATCGTTTTGTGGCCTTGAATGCAAGTTTTTGATGAAAGTAAGATAAGGCTGTTTCTATAAATATATAGAATAAATTGCATGAGGGATCACTGGGTAGTTGGCTGCTAGGCAGTCCCTATTGGTCTAGCACCCCAAGGCCAATACCCATTCAGCCCAAGGGCAAAGGCAAAGCCAGATCTAGCCTTGAATTAAAGGGCAAAGGCAAGCCAGACCTACCCTTGAATTAAATGGTTACTCCACTGCCATATTACTGTACAGCTTACATCATTGTTTGATATTTCTCTGCTGAAAGCTGTATAAATAAAGGTATGTTTTATTGGACAAAACCTTTGTTTTGTTTTTTAAAAGGGGGCTTTTGAACCCCACCAAGGCTCTTCATCTGGCTAAGGATCCATGAGATTAATTCATTTCTTAGCCAGAAAGACATGACTGTTTTAAAAACATTCCTTTTTATTAATCATTGTTCTGGAATTTAGTTTTTTGTTGTTGGTTTTTTTAAAATAAAAACACCACACACAGATTAAAAAGCAGCAGTAAAATTTTATAGAGATACTAATCATGGAATAAAAACAGAATTTAAGTGTGAGAAAGTGTCAGTGAAGCTTCTTGAATTTTCATTTTTTTTCTTCTCTGTGTTTTTAATCAGTTTAGTCTACTTTAAAAAAAGTTCCTGATGCAATGACATGGAGAGATGCCTGGCAAACAGGCGTTCTCTTTGCACGCTTATGCCTGTCAGCTCTTCAACAGGCAAAGAAAAGAGCAAGAGTCCAGTAGCACCTTAAAGACTAACAAAATTTGTGGTTGGGTATGAGCTTTTGTGAGTCACTGCTTGTTTTTTTAGATACAGTCCACTTTCCTGTATATTAGAGAGTAGAGTGATTTAAGATGTCAAATGTCATTAGCAGGCAAATGACAATAGAAGCAGGCAAAGAGGAAATTTAAATACAATGGCTTTTATCCCTTTGCCTTTTTTAAAAAAAAATCCCTGCCTAGTGACTAATGGTATTCTGCAAGCAGCTGGTGAAGTTGGCTAGGACCCAGTATACAGGAATGATAATCTGGGCTGCATATTGAGCTCTTCAGGGTTTCATTTACTTGGACTCTCCCCATGGGGTGTGCACCTTAGTTAAGGCGAGAATGTTTGCAGACTTGTTCCGTAAACAAGTCATAGGATACAAAAGTGGAAGATCCTCGCAGTTCCAGGATTACTTACTGCAGGGGAAAGAAGCTTTCTGGCTAAGTTGCCATCTTAACATTCACCAGAGGCTCAGGTCTGCTTCTCACACTGTGGTTTGGGTTATGAGGGTGCACTGCCACAAGCAACGCTTTTAGATTCTGTGGGGAAAGTACTGTGAAAACTGGAATACAGGCATCCTTATCCATAAAGACTAGGGAATAGCAAATGTCACTTAGCACTTTATGCTGCAGATGTGTTCCCTGAATGTCCATTCAATGCCTGGAAGACTTTCTGCTATGTGAGGAGGTCCTTATTAAGGCAACAGCTCCTTCAGTAATTTGTGATTTGCCTTGGGTATTCATTTTAGGGCAAGACAAGAAATTTAATAGTTAATTGATGGGTCTTGGGGACTTCTACCTGATCCATTATTTTTTTTCATATATCTGCCATCTTAGGCATGTCCGCACAGGATTCAGCCCAAAGGTATAACTCTGATTATATAGGTGTCTGGAACTTCCTGCAACATGTGTCCATATCAACTACATATTTTAAAAACCAGATGTTGTAAGTACTATAGGATATATTTTTAGTATGTGCAGTACTAGTACAAACGTGATACTTTTTTAGCAGCCCTCGTGCATATTTGTGTTCTTAAAAAGCAGTGTGAGAAATGGTCCTCTACAAGGTTTGGTATTGCATAGGTCTTTCCACTTGAACTGTTACCTCTTAACATTTACAGGTGGTGTTGGGAAGATGTAATTATTAGCAAATCATGGACTGAACTTCTAACCATAGTGACTGTATATATTGAGACGTTATGGGTAGGAGTGGGGGGGATGTCTGCCGCTGGTACGAATTTAGTCACTTTAGCATTGGAACTTCTGCCTCATTGAATTCAGGGTTTAATGTACTTGAAGCTGTTCACATTCTTACTTTACAGCTTGTGTTTTATTTATGCATTTTTATATGGTTATTGTGAAACGTTTGTTTTCCTGCCTTAACTGAGTTTCAAATTTGCTTTCTGCTTCCATTGCACAGTATGGGCACAAGGCAAAAGGAAAGGATTTGGAAAGAGGCTGTCTCCCTGTCCTCTGATTCTTAAGGACAAAGAGCAGTTGTAGGAGACATCGGCAGCAATATAACTTTCCTACATGGTTACTTCTCACTGTTAAATTAGTTCCTTTCCTCTTTAATACCCCTTTCAGGCATTTCTGCAAAATATTTTGCACTTATAACACTCCTGGATGTACTGTAGATAGTGTTTCTTTTCTCTCCCCCCCCTCCTTTTTAGGGTGCAGTTGAGGAAGTCAGCTTTGTGTTGCATTCTGTTTGTGTGTCAAGGTGTGGTGCAGATATAATTGGGGGAGAGGAGTACTTCCCTTGATTGGAGAAGGTAGGAGATAATGAAACAAACTTTTCACATTGCCAGTGTTTCATCCAGAAGCCTTGGAATGCAACCTGTCACACACACTATTGTGTGTGCCTCTTTTTCTTTCAGAGGGGCTTGTGCAGAAATTCTGCAAGCTTCAGTCAGAGGAAGGGAAAACACTCTCAACATCTGTTCATTTCAAATAAATGGAAAATAACTGCCGCCTTGCCAAAGTCTGTTCACTGCTTCCTATATAGTACTAAATGACAGCTGTGCACAGCAACTTAATGCCATTTCTACTGGGTTCTTGGAAAAAAGCAGGTTAGTGTGTTGGATCCTCTCCCAAACGCTTGTTCCACAACCCACAGCACTGGATATCTCAAAAGAATTATTTTTCACAAAGAATGAACTGGATGAAAAACTTTATATTTGCTTATTCAATTGGACATAAAACAGACCATCTTCCTCCCCTGCACCCCAGTTTTTATAGCAAATATTTGTGTTACCATTGAAAACTAAGATGATTGAAGAGCTATTATGACTGGCTAGTAACATAACTGTCTTTTTATTGTTATAAGGGTATGTGCTTATTCTGGGGTTGCTATTAAAAATTCATTGGTACCCACAAAAGTGATATGCACAACAGACACCAAAATGCCAACAGTTTGTCTCCATTCCCATGTACTCTTTATCTGTAACAATGACTTTGTAGAATCGTTATTTCTGTAGATCTTGTTACTATGTACCAAACTTTGTAGATTCTGTGAAATGTTATTTTAACAAAAATCACCAGAGTCTTTAATAGCAAAATCATTGATATTCACTTAAGAGTCAATATCTTAGGAGTTTCTCAGACCAGAAGGGAAGCTCTTGACACTAACAAGTAGTGTTACTTTTCCCTGGGGGTGGTCCATGGGGACGTTACTGTATTATGACTTGATGTTGCTGCGTAGACTTTGAGACTTAACAACATTTTTGGGGTTTTGTTGTTTAGCCTATGTTCTCTTGCATAGTGTGAAATCTATAAAGCTTGGTTAACCTGTACATAGATAGCTCATTGTTTACTAGTTATAGTGTATCTAGAATTGCCTGTAATATTTTAGCTTCTTACTGAATGTGAGTGATGGTAGAAACATATAATTTTTGTACATTATATTTACTGAGATGTTGCCTTTTTTATTTTACAAATACTTTGGAATTCAGATGTGTTTTTGCTTCCGTGAGAATTAATTTGGAAAGGTTTTTAAAATGACATTCCACTGATTAAATCTTTGCTTGAGGTTGACTTCAATAAATTGTTCTGAATGTTCCAGTTAATTATATGGTTGAGGGTTTCTTTCTCTCTTTTTCTGCATTGTTTTAAAAGGAAAATACAGTTTTGAGATGGGTACACTACTTTGGCATATTACAGGTAACAAAGGGGAGGGATGCCTGTATAATGGGACTGATTGCATGCCAGAATTAAGCTTTTGTGCTTGGATTTTTGGGAGTGTGACAGATGTAGGTATAAATGAACTCTTTGAGGGCAGAGAACTATACGAGCTGAAGACTGAGCCCAGTGGCCAAACTGTTCTACATAATAATTGTCACAATGTAAATTCTTTAAAGGAATTTCAAAATCTGTATGCAGAAACTAGATGGTTCACAGCCAAATGTGCAAAAACTAAATGCAAGCCAGAGTATGGGCTCTAAAGGGAAAGGTCATGATGGAGATGACCTACTGAAGAAGAGAGCTTTCCAGTTGAATATTGGGGGAATGGCAAAGTGGGAATGTCTGAAGAAACAAACAGGATCGAGGAAAGAAGGACAATACAGTATTGGGGGAAAGCACAGCCTGAAAAAAATGGGGATTTGGAGGGCAGGGCACAAGAACTTGTGTGAAACATTCCATTTTTCCCTCCCCTCTCTTATATCATTCTCCTCCACTCTGTTCTCATACCACCCCTATGTGACAGGCAACACTGAAAATTTAAATTCAGGCAGTGAGCTTCAATGACAGAGTAGGGATTCAGTCCTGGGTCTCTCATATTCTGTTCAGCTTTTACAGCTGCTGGCCTCAACGAACCTTCTCTCAAAGGCCAAAGCAGCCCTGGAAAGGGCCTTGTCCTCTCCCCCTAGCTTTAACTGACATAAACCATTGAAGGCTGGTAGTATTGCGACTGCATAACAATGACCAACTGAGGGCATTCATTTCTCACAGCCACAGGTCCTGCTTCTATTATTTTAGTAATTTAACACACACCAGTGTATTTCTCTTTAATGTTTCAGATTTTTCTGCAAACCTGAGCTGTTTCTCAGGTTGTGTAAAGATGTCTGTTCATGATCTCTATCTCCACATTAAAGTATCCAGAGATGGGGTAATGTTGACATTTGTATTGCTAATAATGATGGTGATATACGAGGTGATCCTGAGTGAAATAATGGAGAATTAGCATGTGGAGTCTTGATGTTCGTTGAGCAACTGAAGGTATGAGGATTCATCTGGATGATGTGGTTCCCAAAATGAAAATAGGAATTGGTCTTGTATATTATGTAAAGATGTCCTGTGGCAAATAATAAAAGACAGGAGAGTGGGAGAATCCTGAGATGTGTTTTGAAGAGAGCCTGAAAGGAAGATAAATCCAGAGAAATTAGCCATGTTAGTCTGTTGCCACAAAATAGTAAGTACCTTTAAGACTAACAAATTTTTGTAGCTTAAACTTTCGAGAAACACAATTCTTGTCATCAGAGGGTGTGCGCTTGACAAAGAGAGTCCATGCATCTGATGAAGAGAGCTGTGTTTCTTAGAATCTTATGCTACAGTAATATGTGTTAGTCCTAAAGGTGCTACTGGAATCTTTACTGTTTTGAAAGGGAAATGTTACTAGTGGGACTGAGGGGATAATTGGAGGGAGTAAATGGTCAAGTAAGAAAAACTGGGGGAATTTATGAGGTGTACTATAGGCTAGGACTTAAAGCTGATCCTGAGGGGGATAATCGGCAATTCATTGGAGCAATTGTCCTGAGGGAGAATATTAACTGAATGAGAAATGTTACAGCTGTTAGAACCTGCAAAGGAACTGGGAATTTCTGTTTGCTGGTGGGAATGTTCCCTCAGGAGAATAAATGGGGAGTTGATGTGGCAGGAGTCCTGAGGAAATACTGAAAAGGGCTGCTGTGGGTATTAGTAGAGCTGTGACTTGCAGGAGGGGGGAACAGAGATTGGTAATTCAGTGGTCTTGAAAAACAGTCAAAGAATAGTAGTTGTGGGGAGAACTGACAAGAAACTGGTTTATTCGGTTATTTTTGTGAATATGCTTTAATTGGTAATTGACTTTGGGAATTAATATAAAATAACAGTGCTGTGAGGTATGTTATAAATGCTCCTAACCTTTCTTTGTGTTGAGTACATATGGGAAGACTGCCATATAGATGGAGGGTTTAGTTGCCAGGAAGGGCTAATAATAGTTGAGATGCATAACTGAGTGATAAGTATAGCTAGAATTTGATTAAAGCAATTGGTAATACTTGTGAATAGCAGCAAATTTGTATATAGATAATAGAAGAGTTAACAAAAAGATGAAAAAGAAGAAAATAGATTTATACCCCACTTTTCACTACCTGAAGGAGTCTCAGAGTGGCTTACAATCTCCTTTCCCTTCCTCTCCCCACAACAGACACCCTGTGAGGTAGGTGGGCCTAAGAGAAATTTAACAGAAACTGCCCTTTTCAAAACCAGCTTCTCACAGTTATGACTGACCTAAGGTCACTCCAGCAGTTGCATGTGGAGGAGTGGGGAATCAAACCCAGTTCTCCCAGATAAGAGTCCACATACTTAACCATTACACCAAACTGGCTCTCATATGAGAAATGAGTGACAGTATGTGTAGTAAGATAAGAACATAGTATCTCTGTTAAGCCCTGAAGGTTCCATTGTCCTGAGTGCTGTAATAACTTCTAATCCAGCAATCTCTTGCTCTACTCTGTTTCTTTGCAATAAAACAGCTACTTTAAAGTCCCGCAATGAGTGACCTGGGAGGTTGAAATGTTCTCCTACAGGTTTCTCAGTTTTGTGATTCTTGATATCAGATTTGTGTCCATTTTTCCTTTAATGTAGGGGTTTGACTCATTCGCATATTAGGCCACACCCCCAATGTCACCATTGTTTCACGCAGGGCTTTTTTGTAGGGAAAAAAACCAAGCAGGAATTAATTTGCATATTAGGCCACACCCCCTGACACCAAGCCAGCAGGATCTGCATTCCTGTGCACTCCTTAAAAAAAGAAAGAAAAAAGCCTAGGCCTCCACTTTATGTACTGTCTTACCATCCCATGTTATTGCAGAGCTTTTTTGTTTGCAAGACTGAGCATTATAGCTAGAATGGTTTTGCAAGGGAAAATTTTTGAATAGGCTCTACACTGATAGGATCTGCCCTTGTGGCCTTAACAGGATTGATACATCTTTTCACGCTCTGTTGGAATGAAGATTTTTTTGAGATGAGGGATTACTATATTAAGCCTTTATTCAATCAACTGTTTCACCATACTCCAGAAACCCTGACTCTTGCTTAGTAATAAAGATCACTCAAGCACAGGGGTAGCCAAACTTGCTTAACGTAAGAGCCACACAGAATAAATGTCAGATATTTGAGAGCCGCAAGACATGAATGTCAGATGTTTGAGAGAAGGAAGGAAGGAAAATAGATGGGGGGAGAGAGGAAGAGGTGGAAAGAAAACCATTTTAACTTTAAATTCATTCTCCAAGCTGTCATTTGGCTTGGCTTGGAGAAGTGATTTAAAGAAAGAAATGCCTTTTTCAGGCCGGCTGAACTGAAGGGCATTGTTGGCATTTAATGGCATATGCAGTGTTAGAAGATGAGCAAGTGAATGGGACTGAGCTGGTACAGTTGATGTTGTTAGGTCCAGTGATTATGTTGTCTGGGTGTATGTGGCAGCTACACTGGCATATGAGTTCATTGCAAGCTCTGGTCAATTAGATGTTGTATCATATAAGGCAGCTTCCGTTGACACTTCAATTTTTCTTTTTGTCCTCTCATCTGAAGACACCAGCAAATGTCTATTTTAAAATTCATAATTGAAAGCACAACTAGGTGATTTCCTGACAACTAGTGGCTTCTTGTTGCAGTGACTAAAGTGCCACTGTTTGACCTGTAGGTGTCACACTCAGCCAAGTTATTTGTGTAGTTCACAAGTCCCTACTCTTTCACTGCCAACAATGTGCACATGAAAAATATACCTCCCCCTATAAATTAGTGTTTGCTGGGTTTTTCAGAAGAAATTCCACAAAGGAAACTGAGGAGAGAGAAGCAATAGAAACCAAACTTCTTTTCCTCACATTTATTAAAAGCCCTCCTGAATTGGATAGATATCCCCACTAGACCTTTAATCCTGATTTAGCACTGTCCACAAACTGACATTTTACACTACAATAATAAAAACCAGCTCTATGAGTCTATGATTCTAGTGTAGAAAATCAGTTTAGGGACAGGGCTGAACCAGAATTAAAGGTATAAGTGTGGAATTGGCCATAGTCAACTTTTGAAACCCTGACAGTTATATATGGGCCATATGGAAGTAAGCTCCTACTCCTATATTGTAACAAATGGAAAAAATACAATCGCTCTAAATGCTCTCCTAAGAAGATTTTGCATTTAGAAAACAGTCAATTTATAATAATTTCATGTAAAATTATCACCCAGTTGTCGTTTTTGTTGAGACAATGTAAAGGGTACATGTGCCAGTGAGTATGTTTAACACAACTCTTCTATGGAAGTGTGGGGAAGTTTTGGTGTATATTAAGCTATAATGAATGGAAAGAACCTTTTTTTTGTTTGTTTTCTTAATTGTAAATTCGTCCAGCATAGAACTGGCTATTTGGTATAATTTTAAATTACTATCTGAACAAATTCTGTATTTTCCTTCTGACTATTTCACCCCCTTACAGAAGTATTACAAAGAGGTTGGTTTCCACAAATCCTTTTAGAATATCTCCAGTATTTATTCAGTTTCCCCAGACCCATTAAGGTGTTGTTTCTCAATACTTTATTGTGCATCAAGACACACTTGTGTAGGGTTTTTGTTGTTATTTCAACTTAAAATACTCAGTAATTTAATAACACACATATATACAAATACCAAAAGGCATCCTTTTTTTAAATTTGTGCTTTGCAATAATTCCCTGCAAGCTTTCAATGCTTAATTTTTTTAAAAAAACAAGCCAATTTATGAGGTTGTATAGGGGAAGCACATGACACCATTTCCGTTTCTCCTTGGAAGACGCAAAGTTTCCTCCCCCCCAGATAACACGTGAGTACAAAAGGCGCGAAGGTGAGGCGGGTTGGATGAGGCACCGGGATTCCTCGAAAAGCCGTTCCTTGGAAAGCGAAGCTGAAGGGGCTCGTCGGCAGTCCTCCATGCGAAAGGAGCAGGGGGTGGTGCTTCATGTGTTTACGTGTTTTTACAACGACCCTTTAGCGTTCCCTCCCCCCCCCCGCCATTCGTAGAATCTCCGCGCCTTTTGTTGGCACCCTACACGTAGCAGCAAAGCAAAGGCCTTGGGGGTTGGGGGGAGAGGGGTGAGGAGAGAGAGAAATGATGCCTCTTCAGCTTCGTGGACTACAACAAAATTAAAAGGCTCTGCAGTTCCCGATGCTTCAAGGGTGCAAACGGAAGGGGGAGAAAGCGCGCGAGTTTCTCCTGATCTTTGTAAGCCACGTAACTGCAGCTGCGCAACCCCTGCCCCCCCCTCCAAGAAAAGGAAGGTACTTCTCTGCCACGTTCTCTCGCTGAAAAGCCCTTTATTCTAGTTTATAGCGGGGGGGGGGGACTACCAACTAGTGCCCACCCAGGAACTGCCTGCGTCCTTTCCATTCCCCGCCGCTTCGTGGTGCAATCTTTGGCTTCTTTGTCGATTGCTGGAGGATTCTTAAAGAAATACTGTGCCTTTCCCCCCCCCCCCCTCCGTTTTTCCTGTAAGGAAGCCAGGCTGAGCTAAAATGTTCAACTCTGTCCTAGAATGCCCTCTCTTTCTCTTTTCTCCCCCCACCCCACCTCGGAGTTTCCAAACGTTCCTCTAGATAAACCCTTGTGTGTGTAGGGAGGGGGGGGGGAGTTTAGGTTATGATCGCCAGCGTTGTTTACGTTCCCAAGTCTCTTGTCTTCGGACAGGCAGAAAACTTTGCTGGGGGTCTGATCATGTGTTGCCTCCCCCCACCGTCCTCCCCACCTCAACCTCCGCGGACGATCGCGTATACAACCACCTAAGCCGGACGGCGCAGGCAAAGAGGATGTCTTCGAGGGTGAGTAGACAGCATCTTCCTGAGGCTCCAAAGCCGCCTTGTCTCCCCCCTCTCTGGCTGGCCCACTTCCCAGGGTTGTACTGTGATCAAACCCTCCAGCTTGGAGGGGGCTGAGCTCTTGCGCTTGAACCCGCCTCCGCCAGATCTCATTTCCCTAAAAGAAAAAAGAGAGAGAGAGGAGAGGGGGGGAAATCTCCCATCTCTTTCCATTTCTCTTCCCCCCCCTCCCCTTTCCCATTCCTGTTTTTCCCCCCCCTTACAGTTCCGTGGAGCATTTCCCGGGACCTGCCAGCATGCCTGCATCCAGGGGGGGGCTGCTGTTCCTTTCCTTCCTGGTCCTGGGACAAGCAATGGATTTTACAGATTACAGCTATGTCATAGAAGAAGAGGAAGAAGACACTGATCCAATTGACTATAAGGACCCTTGCAAAGCTGGTAAGGCTTGGGAAGGGGAAAAGGGAGAGACACCCCACTGCCAGCAATGCAGCCGTTCTTCCTGCTGTGATGATCTTCTCTTGCAAATGTATTTCTTTTTTTGTTATTGGGGGTGGGCAAAGGGGAAGCGGTGGTCTTTTGTGTGTGTGGAGTCTGCATCGAGGCTCTGAAAAGGGCAGAGGGGCTGGTTGAACCTGGGTCATGCACGTTGCCTAGTTGGCAGTGCAGCTTGCAGACAAAAGAAATGAGGAAAGTTTTTTTTCTTCTCTCCACTTCCCCCCTCCTTTTTTGCCTCTCTAGACTATACTTAGACTATAAAGTTCAGGCTGAGAAAGAAAGACAGTCTTTGGTATGCAAACTTCAGAGCTTTTGAAGCAATGCTTTGTAGAAGGTCTCTTTCTCCTGCCTCTACTGCAGGAAATTAAATAGTGCTTTTCCTTCTGTAAATTATTTTTCTTCTTTTTCCCCATCCTCTAACAATTCTTGTTAGCGTGCAGAGGTCTTTGTGTGATGGTGATGGCCAGAGGCCTTGTATGTTTTCTGTATGTCTGCTGAGGGAATTCATGTTCATTGAAGGAAAGTAAACAGACTCTGCAAGAGATAAAGATGAGAAAGTTGTCAGTATGCCCCCTTGATGCATCTGTTTATGCTTAGAAGGTGAAGGGAAGTGTGTGTGAACTGGACCTAGCTCACCTTTTTTATCCTCTCAAACATTTCCTGTCTCCAAGCAATTTTCCCCCTTCACTAGTGGCTGCAGCTGTCAAAAGAAGCATGTTTTTCAGGCTCACAGAATGCTCATCCTCCGTTGCTCACCCTGATACTTCTTCAACATTTAAATCATTAACTGGAGCATGTGCATGATTGTGTGCATGCACCTACATGGGGGGATGTATTTGTGGTTGTGTGCACAAACCTGCATGAATGTGCGTGTCTATGAAAAAAACATTTGTAGATCACAGTTTCTCACGTTCAAATGGTGGTTTCCTCTGCTCTTTGTCCAGTGCTACAGTGTGACATGTCCTGTCCGTTCTCCCTCCACCCCTCCGCCCACCATATGCCTGTATAAACTGGGGTTGTAAAAATTACATAGTCCACTCTAATTGTTGTTGCCTGCATGATCAGCCATTAACTTACTCAATTAGCAGTATCTCGTGCACATGTAGTGCAAGGGGCTGAACCTGCTAAAATAGTGGCTCTGATCTGGTAACTTAACAGACATGTCTAAAGGGCTATAAATAAAAGGCATGTTTTTTCTTCACTAGCCTAAGGGTGCAGTTCCATTGAACCTGTGCTCCACTGAACAGTGCTTTAATCCTGATACTAATACTCTAAATAGTAGTGGCACTCTAAATGACTTTTGATAGTGCCAGCTCAGGCTGCTGTGAAAGCAAAAATAGATGCCTCTGTCTGATGAAGGGGGCTTTGACAAGCTTGTACCTGAAAATCTTGTTGATCTCTGATGTGCTACTGGACTTGAATCTAGCTCTTCAGATGCAGACCAACACAGCTACACTCTGCAACTTGACTCTTAAGGTTTCTGTTTTTTCTCCTCGTCCCCTTCAGATAAATAGCTACAGGGAGAAAAGTGTAAAAGTAGGCAGACTGTGTTATTGGACAGTAATGGCAGAAGATCTGAAGCATTATTTATTTATTTATTTTAATTTTTAGATATATTTGTAAGCACATCTGATGTGAAGTTACAAGAGAACCAGAGCTATTGTCCCAAGATTTCTCTGAAGTGAAATAGATGGGCTGATGCAGAGTTCTCCTTCACTAATGTTCTTAGGGGTGGTTAAATGATAGTAAGAGTCAAAATGTAGCAATTTTTGACAGCATGCTTGTGGATATGTACTGTCCCATCACAGCTTTTTGTTTTCCCAGTTGTATTATGTGGATAGGCTTGTTTCCCTTAAAGAAGGGCTGTAGTGCTCTGCTTGGTATGCCCAAAGTTCCAGGTTCAATTCCCGGCATCTCCAGCTAAAAGGACCAGACATTAGGTGATGTGAAAGACCTCCATCTGAGACCTTGGAGATCCTCTGCCAGTCTGAGTAGACAGTACTTTGATGGACCAAGGGTCTGATTCAGTATAAGGCAGCTTTATGCTTTACAAAAATATCCTGTTGCTGCATGAATCAAATAAAGTTGCTGGTGGTTGCGTGGGCTGCACAGTCTTGCTTTACTTCCAGATATAATTTGCATGACATCCTTTCTGCCAATTCATAGAAAGCTCCTTGCCTTTCCAAAGTTGAAGCAGTAGGAGTACAGGTTCCACTTGGGCTAATCCCATTATGAGCTTAATATGGAGTTAATATTTATACTATAAGGTTGTAGTATTAATGACAACCTTCAAAGTCCTTAGTATTTGCATATTTTATGGTATTTATTCCTTTTACTGGATGCAGTAGGTCTATTTTATTTCAATTAGATCCCATTATGTATCGGGACAGGGAACAGTGCTCTTAAAACTGAAATAAATAAAAACAGAATAATATCCATTGAAGTATAGAGCACCATATACTGTAAACCATCCATGACAGTTCAGTCTTGGAAAAAGTCTTCTTAAAATCTTGTTATCTTCACTTTTTAAAAGTGCTTGATTGGAATTGAGAATAGCAATAAAATATGTTCAGTTCTGAGAGAGAGAAATACTTTTGGAGTTTCAGCACTGAATTGGGATAGATGCCATTCTGTTTCTTCAGGCCACATTGGTCTCTGAAGTACTTTTCTCTGACTAGTGGCCAAATCCTAAAAATCATTTTTAAAAACTACTATTGAGTTTCTAGCTCTTACAGTTACTGGCATAAATTTGGAAGTATGATGTGGGTTGATGCTGTGATTTAGTAGCTGAAAGCCAAATAGCTTCACATTTGTTAGACCTTCAAATGCCATTCTTTTGAAGCCCATCTTATTATTTTAAGAGTTCGATGCCTGTCAATTATGTTGTGACATTTTTCTGGGTGGCCCTCCAGCTTGCCACCCTGGCAGACCAGGTTGCTAATCTTCAGCATGAGTGTAAGAGCTGCATTCCTCTGTAATCAAAAAGCATGAGAAAAAAAATGGAAGGGCAAGTGGATTGTCAAGGTATGATTGCCCTCTAGCTTATTTTAAATCAAGACTAGCAGTTTTATTTATGATGACTTCATAACAAAATTATCTGTCGACAGCCTGCAGTGAACTATCAATTAGCCTTATGGAAATAAGTTTAACTAATCTATAATAAGACATCGATAAAAAGTATTTCAGGTGGCTGAAATCATTCATTTGATATCCTGAAGCCTTCAGGCAACTGCTCACAGGTAGACCACCTACATGCAAAGCAGTATTAAGCAGAGTTGCACCCTTCTAAGTCCACTGAAGTCAGTGGATTCAGAAGGGTGTAACTGTTTTTAACATTGGATTATTAGGCACACAATGTGAGAGAAAGACAAAGCTGGTGAAAATTGTGACGCACATAATAGAACAAGACAAATGCTGGTTCCATCTATAGCAAAATAAAATGGGTAAGCAAGTTGAGACATTTAGCCCGAATATTCTAAAATAAATCTCTTGTTTTATCAAAGCAGTCCTTTTCAACTATACATAATTAATTCACAGCTTTTTTGTACTTGGTTTCAGTGCCATGTAATGCACCACTTTGCATTTCTGTATAAATATATTTATGTCAGTTTGATCCTAGCAAAGTCAAGGATGATCTGGAGGTACAGATGCCAGGTGTTGGTAGGGAACTGCCAGATGTGAGTTATTTTGGACTGAAATGCTGTAGATTTATTTTTTTAAGATATGGAATAGAGTGAAAAAGTACAGCCAGATTTTTATAAAAGGAATGTGTTATTTCAGCCAAATGAATAAAAGTTGAGAGGTAAACTTTTATCTGTGGTAGTGGTGGAAGGTGCTGGTTTGTTACACCTGACTTATGATGACCCTGTAGAGCAGGGGTGGCCAACGGTAGCTCTCCAGATGTTTTTTTTGCCTACAACTCCCATCAGCACCAGCCAGCCTGGCAAATGGCTGGGGCTGATGGGAGTTGTAGGCAAAAAACATCTGGAGAGCTACCGTTGGCCACCCCTGCTGTAAAGTCTTCAAGGCAAGAGATGTTCAGAGGTGGTTTGCCATTGCCTGACTCCACATTATGGCCCTGATATTCCTTGGTGGTCTATCATCCAAATACTAGCCAGGACTGACCCTGTTTAGCTTCCAAGCTCTGGTGAGATTGAGCTAGCCTGGGCTATCCAGATATAAATGGATAATATAAAATACACACCAGCTATTTGAGAGGTCTGAACATGATGTGAGTACTATAAATCATATCACTTGATTTTTTATCCTGCCGTTTTTCCATGGTCCCAGGAATGCTTATATAGATTGCCCTTCTCCATTGTAGCTTCATGGTAGCCCTGTAAAATAGGCTAGGCTGGGCAGAGAGTGTCTGGCCAAGGTGAGCAGTGAACTTCATGACACAGTGGGGACTTGAACATGGATCTTTCCACTTCTAGTCCCACTTTTACACCTCACTGGTAGTCTGCTCTTCCTTTTGAGGAGAGTCAGCGTGGTGTAGTAGTTAAGAGCAGTGGACTGTAATCTGGAGAACCAGGGTTGATCCTCCACTTTTCCGCATGAAGCCTGCTGGGTGACCTTGCACCAGTCACCGTTCTCTCAGAACTTTCTCAGCCCCATCTACCTGCCTGTTGTGGGGAGAGGAAGGGAAAGAGATTGTAAACCATCTTGAGACTCCTTAAGGTAGAGAAAAGCAGGATATTCAAAACCCACTTCTTCTGAATAGGATAGGCATCCACCATCAAAACTGAGCTGTATTTTCATCACATAAACAGAGCTGCATTGTGGAAGGGGAATGTCTCACGATTCTTGTTTTCCTCTCAAGAGCGTTACAAGATTTTTAGGGATAGAAGAGAGAATGGGGTTCTCCTGGGGTCAATGCAGGCAAGTAATTTACTGCTAGCCTACCATATTTGGCAGTAAAGCAGAAAGATGAAACAGTCAATCTGCCACATCAGCCTCATTGCACCGATAGGCCAGAAAGAATCTGCTGATATCTCCCTTACCCCTGTAAACATTTCTGTATCAGGCTTACTTGCTAGCGTCATGAAGTCCTGAGCTTTACTATCTGCAGAGCACATTTGCTTTTTCACTTCCAGCTCCGTATTAGCAATCTGATACGTCTCCACCAGTGATCAACAGAATGAGTTTATAGCCATAAATGCTTCAAAGCAATGGCTTGGCAGACATCACATGGGGGAGAAAGAGGGTGGTACCTGGTAATGATAACTTTTCCCAACCGGACATATGAGGTACATAGCAAAATCACTGAAGCTGGATCTGTGTGTGTGCACATGGCATATGGTCGTCAGGAGCTTGGGTGTGGTCTGAAATGCCTTGCTTTCAATGGAGGCACAGGGTACAAATGTAACTAGGCTGGCATTCTTTCATCTATGCCAGGCTAGATTACTGTCTCCCTACCTGTCTCACCAAGATCTAGCCACAGTGATGCATGTAACAATCGCCTCCAAGCTGGATTACTGTAACTTGCTCTATGCAGGGCCACTCTTAAGGCTGATCTGCAAAATGCAGTTGGTCCAGAATGTATTGGTGTGGGTTCTCATGGGTACACCATTGAGAACGCATATTGATCCGATGCTCTACCAGCTGCACTGGCTGCAAATTGAGTACCGGATCAGGTTTAAGTTTCTAATGTTGACATTCAAAGCTCTAAATCAGAGATGTCAAACTCATTTGTTATGAAGGCTAGATCTGACATAAATGAGACCTTGTCAGGCCAGACCATGTTTGTCATAAAATGTAATGCCAGGTAGTGGAGATATAAACTTTATAAAGGACACAAACACAATTAAAGATTTTAAAAAACCCTTAAAACACCCTTAAAAGATTAGTTCTCTTGCAATATTTTGTTTATTTAACAGTCTCTGATAACTGACACCCTTTGCTCTGAATTATTGCATCAAAATCTGGAGAAAATGTCATGCTGTAGCAGTCTTGACTATGCTGTTCAAGGTGTAAGTTGCAAACCTACTTTTGATTTATTGACATTCATTACAGGAATCTCATGGTCAATGCTTTAAGCCTAAGACACAGAGGAAAACATGAAATTGCTGGGCATTGCGAGCTTTTGTACACAGGTTGCGTCATGTGCTACTCAAGGGCATGTGAAGGCACTATAACACAGACTGAAGGCTACGTGTTTGTCTACAAAACTATGGTCTTCCCCAGAGAAATTACTACAACTCCTATGAGGCAGTGCAAGAACAGAGAGACAGCCATGTATAGTGGTCAGTATCAGCCTACTTATATGGGAAGCCTCTGTTAATACCCCAGTCTGCAGAGGAAATGTGTTGGGTGAACTTGGTTTGGATGCACACTCTCAGCTGAATCCACTTCACTGGCTTGTTGTTATTTCTCATCTAAATAGTTCACATTGCTTTCCTACTGAGAAAGACTGGATTATGAAGGCATGAATACAGTGAAAAGGGGGAGGCAAACCCAGTTGCATCCAGGAGAGCCCTGGTATAATAGGCCAGAAAAACACGCACATACTCTCTCCCTCTCCCTCCCAAAGCAAAGCAAAAAGCTCATACCCTGAATAAAACTTTGTTGGCCTTAAAGATGCTTTCTGTCTCTCCCATGTGATCAAGGGAACTGGCAAAGGAAGCTGTGGCTGTTTCCTTCCGAGGGGATGAGGGAGAGGAGCATCAGCCAATAGAAGGAAGAGAAGCTTGGCTCAGTAGGTCTGCTGTGTGATTGAGAGAGCCAGGCAAGCATTTCCTCCCCGCTTCCTCCCCAAGGGCGGAGCCTCAGCCAATGGAGGAAATAAAGGCTTTGCTCTGTAGCTGCTGTGTGATTGAGCAAGCCTGGTGAAGCAAGCTGTGATGGAGAAGGAGAAAGAAGCAGACTTGCTCGTGGACCTGATAGGAGCCCTCTTGGGGCCTGATTTGGCCCCTGAGCTGCACGTTTTACACCCCTGCTCTAAATGGTCTAGATTAACAGGGGCGCCAAACTCATTTGTTATGAGGGACTGATCTGACATAAATGAGACCTTGTCAGGCTGGGCCATGTGTGTACCTATTTAAAATCAGGTAGAAGAGGTATAAACTTTATAAAGGACACAGACAAACACAATTAAAGAATTAAAAAACTTAAAACATACTTAAAACATTAGTACTCATTGCTTTTAAAGGTGCTCTCTTAGTATTTCTCCCATGCGATCCAGCAAACTGGCCAAAGGAAGCTCTCTCTTTCCTTCTTTCCCCAGGGGACCAGGAGAAGGAGGAGCCTCAGCCAATAGAAGGAAGAGAGGCTGGGCTCAGTAGCTCTGCTGTACAATAGAGAGCCTGACAAAGCAAACTCTCCCTCCTCCCTTCCTAAGGGAGGAGCTTCAGCCAATGGAGAAAATAGAGATTTTGCTCTGTAGCTCCTGAGCGATTGAGCAAGCCTGGGAAAGCAAGCTGTGATGCAGAAGGAAGCAAGAGAGCGGAAGAAGGAATCAGATGACAGCTAGTTGATTGGGGGCCTGATTTGACCCCCCGGACTGCATGTTTGACACCCCTGGCCTAGAAGCAACATATCTGCAGGACTGTCTGTCCTGGTATGTCCCTCAAAGAACATTGGACTCAGCCAATGACAATGGACTGGTGATCCTCAGCCTGAAAACCATCCAGCTATTTTTTGGTCCTGGTCCCACCTGGTGGAGTTCTCTGTCTAGTGAGACCTGGGCTCTGCAAGGTCTGAAACAATTCTGCAGGGCTTGTAAGACAGTGATGTTCCACCAGGCATATCATTGGGGCTAGCAATGGTCTGAAGAGCACTGACCTCTGTCCTTGTGGTTTCCCTTACCCTTCCCACCTGTTCTTTCCTGATCATTAGCACCTGTAATGCATTAGTTTTTATTATATGCACAATTGTTATTTTAATATTGTAAAGTTAAAATTTTAACTATTTATTGTGATGTAACCAGCCCTGAGCCCTGCTGTGCAGGGAAGGGCAGGCTAGAAACTGAAATAAAAATAGATAAATAGTGTTATCCTCCATACTGTTCTATGCAGACAGTACCTCCACAAATCCTCTTGGCAAAATTTTATATAGATATCTCAGAAGTACTTATAAAAGGAGACAATTCATTTTACAGGATCATACAGTAGAATGGGCCATCTGGTCCAGCCTCCTGTGGAGAGGCAGGACCATCTGTTCTCTAGTCACATGCACACATGCGCAACCCACCCCAGTCATAGTATGGCAAAAGCGAAGAAGTAATGCTGTCTCCCGGAATTTGTGGAGGTGATGAGCTCTATCTTTGCATGTTCTCTGCGATGTTTTAAAGCATTCACAAAAACAAAATCTCATAATGTAAAAAGAACAACAGTCATGAGTGGTTCATTCCTATCTTACTTGTCCATCTGAATTCATCCAGAGATAATTGTTCTGCCAGATCTGGGTACTAGCACTGTTGCAGGGGTATGAGTTGCTACTGCTTGCTTCTATTAGGAATCTTATACCCAGTCTTGTGAATTGCTGGCAGTTAAAGACATTGGAGGGGGGGGGGGGGGGCGCTGTTTTTAGACAACCATTCAGATAGTGGAAGTATTGCCAGACAGTGTCCCTGTTTGTTTGCCTTTTTTTTGTCAGATAAGATTCCTGCTGCAAAGCAATTGTATCTGAAACTTTCAGTGAATGTTGACCATGTCTACTGGGGGTGGGAATGTTATGGGGAGAATTAAATGTCTTCAGGTTTTCTTTTTTTCCTGTTTGAGAGAGTAGGGACAGCAAGCTGATGTTAACCTCAAGGGTTTAGTGAAAACGTTATTTTTAAATCTTTGTAATTGGTAAGAAACATGAAAATGGGACAGTGATCCATTTCAAATATCTGGTAATCAGCAAACCAATTTACTGTTGTGGTCCCAGGAAAACCTTTAAGCTGCAGCACATTTTTTACAATGTGCTCAAAGAGTTTTGTCATATGGCAAAGCTAGTCTTGCTTTATTCAGTCTTTATGCAGTGAGATGACTACTTTGTAGTCCCAAGTAGGTGTAGTAAAAATCTGCTTTTATTCATCAAGAACCCCAATCACTTAGCAGGTGTCTGAACCACACTGCTACACTCAGACTCAGTTCATACATCACAAAGTGGAGTCCTTTAATGACAGACACAAACCTGGTTAATTCCTAGCCTCAAATGCACCCTCCTTTCTTCCCTTGTACTGCATGCCAAGATTGAAGAGTAAAGTCTTTAACTGCAATTAGTTGTGACAAAATAAACAGCAACAAAAGCAAGGCTTATGACAGGTTGACCATTTACCAACTATTAGGTTACAATGAAGTACATAGTTAGCTTATCTTCTGTATCATTTTGTCAGGTACTAAGGAGAATTTTATCACACTGGCACAGTAAGCCAAAAATATAAGAAAGCTGGGGAGTGGCAGAATTCTTATTGAATAAGTTAGTGTTGAATTAAATATACTGGATAAGATAGATATATTTTTGCATTCATGCAGGGGTTCTTCCAGTATCATCTTAGGCTTCACTAGCTTCTTCTTAGAAGGACTGCTGGTTTCCCCAGACTAGATGTCTTTTACTCTATTTGTTCTTCCCTCAACCTCTGGTGTAGTCTTTAAACACACTAGTTATTGCAAACACTACTGAGTATGTAAAGTTAACGCAATGAAGTGTGTTGTGGCATCTGAAAAACCAACACATTGACTGTATCATGAACTTTATAAAAGAGAAGATCTGAAGAAAGCTCATGTCATAATATACTTCTTAGTTTTTAAGCTCCAAACAGAGTCTGTGGTTGAGATTTTGGAGAACTTCTGGAAAGCAGATACAATTTCTTTAATTTTAAGAACATATTCTTGTACAGATTTTCTCTGTACTCACCAGAGCCACACATGCAATCCTCTGTGACTTTTAGACCATGATTATTTAAGAGCTTGTAAAGATGACGTACTGCAAGAGGGTGCAAATAAGGTCTTTCCTGCTCACTGGCATTGCATGGGTTGCCTACTCATCAGACATATCACTCATGTTCTTGGTCAAAGGCCTCCCTGATTCTTTTCCATTGCAGCTTCTAAGCTGTGCCCTTCCAACCTACTTCCCTTAACCTCAGACCTAAAAGTCTATTGCTACAGTGTCAGTAGGCGTTTTCTCCTGAAATGTAGCTCGGCTTGAGGTTCAGACAGCTTTCCATTAGAAATCCCACATTACAGCCATGCCCTTTCCCCATATGGAAGCAAGAGGAGAGAGCGAGGAAGGTTGTCTTGGGTCAGCGAAACTGTGTTGCTTTCAAAATAAACCTCTCTGGGTGTGATCCAAGACTGTTGCTGTAGCAACCCACATGCCATGATGAGCCAGCAGGGCCCCCACATGAACCCATTTGTCCTGTTGTAAATTGAATTGCTGGAATCTGCTGAAGAACTAAAAAAACTAACCATATGGAATGCCCAGTTCTAAGGCTGTTGCATGCATTACACAGCAGCAGAATCCCAGTTTGAGAGAATAGCAGCCAAATCTGTCTGAATGTGTCTCTATGATACCTGTGCTTTCAAACTCCTCTTTGGCATATTCATGATTTGAGGTGCCCATGGTTAGAAAATGTTACCTGTGTGTATCTTATGTTATTTATAACACACCTTTCTCACTGAGAATCAAGGCAGATTCACAGTGTAGGTCAAATACCATCCACAGGATGGGACACTCAATAAATTTGGTTTGGATTGCAGTAATCTGAAAACAAAATTTAAAGCAGCAGTTAGTTATTGACTCAAGACCACTACCACATCAGAAGGGAATTTGGGTAGAGAATTGTAGAGCTGGGGGGTCATCTGAAGAAGAAGAGAAGAGATTGGATTTATACCCTGCCCTTCACTCAGAGAGGCTTACAATCTCCTTTCCCTCCCCCTCCCCACAACAGACATTCTGTAAGGTAGGTGGGGTTGAAAGAGTTCTATCAAGAACTGCTCTTGAGAGATCAGCTCTGATAGAACTTGTGACTTTCCCAAGGTCACTCAGCAGGTGCATGTGGAGGAATCAAACTCGGTTCTCCCAGGTTAGAGTCTGCATTCCTAACCACTACACCAAACTGGCTCTCATCTGCATATTGACCCAATTCCAGAGCTATGAATTATTTCTCTTAAAATTTTACATAGAGGTTGAATGACATGGGGGATAAAATTGTGCCCTCTGTATCACCACAAGACAGCTCTCACTGAAGATAACTAGTCTCCAGTAACAACCTTTTGAGCTCAGTCTGTGAGGAACAATTTAAACCAGTCCAGGGCACATCACCTGACAGCCAGTTCTGCCTCCAAATGCCTCAACAGGATGGCATGAGCTACTGTACCAAAGGCTGCAGATAGATCCAGTAGGAGCAACAAACATCATGGTATTTGTCTGCATTCAGACGCACTGAATTCACTGTCACAGTAAGTGATTGCAGCTATGAGCATAGATAGCTTCAAGAGGGGATTTGATAAACATATAGAGCTAAGGTCCATCAGTGGCTATTTGCCACAAGATATAGATAAAACATTGTGTCTGGAGCAGTGATGCTTTGTATTCTTGGTGCTTGGGGGCAACGGTGGAAGGGTCTTTGGAGTTCTGGCCCTACTGGTGGACCTGATGACACCTGGGTTTTGGCCACTGTATGACAGTGTTGGACTGGATGGGCCATTGGCCTGATCCAACATGGCTTCTCATATGTTCTTAGAGGTGATTTTTTTTTTAGTAGTGGCTGGATAATCACTTATTTGAGTGGCAGTAGGAAGGTGCCATGAGTTAATGACTGATGTATGATGGATATCAAAGGCTCATTCATATGGTTCTTACATGATTTTAGCAGCCAGGATGGGTAAGGACACAGTGCACAAGTGTTGACCTTTATAGATTTTTATTTTATTTATCAGATTTATATCCCGCCCTCCTCCAACAGGCTCAGGGCAGCTAACAACAGTTTAAAAACATTAGCAATTTACAAACATATTAAAATTAAAAACATTTCCATACATATTAAAAATTCAAGATGGCAAGCTTCTGATTTCCATTATATTAGTTCAGTGGGATTGTCGGTGCTGAAGGTAATAGCCACCTCCCCCTAACTATTAAAGGCGAGCTTGAATAGTTCCGTCTTACAGGCCCTGCAGAACTGTGGCATGGTCCTGATGTTTTCAGGGAGGGCATTCCACTAAATGGGGACTATTACTGAGAATGCTTTAGCTCTAGTGCTGGTCAATCAAGCTTCTTTTGATCCAGGGATCTTAAGGAGATTTTGAGACCCTGAACGTAGTGCACTCTCTGGTACATATGGGGAAAGATGGTCCCAAAGGTAGACAGGTCCAGGCCCATAGCTATGAGGGGGCCTGTGGGGGCACAACCCCCTGACTGCTAGGCAGGGCCCCCTGACCTGGGGCCCCTAACCAGCCTCCAGTGCCTCGGCTACATCCTCCTCCATTCTACCGTCATCATACACCGTTGCTTCTGCTTGCTTAGGGGCCGGAAGAATTCTCTGACCTCTCAGCAAGCAAAAACAACGGGGCACTTTCGGAGCCCAGGACTGAAACTTAAGCTCCCTGTTGCTTCTGCTTGCTTAGGGGCTGGAAGAAATCTCTGACTCCCCAGCAGGCAGAAACATCAGCTCCATGTTGGGCTGATGTTGGGCTAGAGGGTGCTTGCAAGAAGAGGCCATTCTGGCCCCCAAGTGGGGTGGCGGGGGTAGGGAACAGATGGCTCCATTGCAGACAGGGCAGGGTACACTGGTGCACACAAGTGGAGGTCCTGACTGCAGTCCGGGGCTGGGGATCAGTGGATGTTCACCTGCAGGGGTTTTCTGGCCTGGTCTCGCTGGCCACCCGAGCGAGGGTGGGAGCTGCACTTGGGCAGCCTTGACTTGCCCTCCGACAGGAAGAAATCCGAATTGGAGGTCTTGTATCCCCAGAAGTCAGTTGCAACTTGGTGGCGCCTTCCACCCCCCCCCCCCATTGTCCTGCCGGGCTTGCCTAGCTGGATCATGCTACAGGTAAGGATAGGAGACCGTGCAGCACGTATCTAAACCTCTGAGTGGCTCCCCACCAGAGCTGCTGGAAGAGGGTTGGAAAGGGATCACCTTGGGGCAGTGGTGGGGAGGGGGGAGGCTGTATGGCAGCGAACTGGCAGCTTTCCTCCTTAGCGGGGGTAGGAGAGAAGGCCATGGAGGTTGGGGCCACTATGTGCCCCCTGAAAAAAATCAGGGCCCCCCAATTCTTCAAATCCTGGCTATGGAGCTGGACAGGTCCCAGGCCATATAGGGCTTTAAAGGTTATAACCAGTACCTTGAAGCGAATCCGGAACGCCACAGGCAACCAGGGTAACGCTTTCAGCACAGGATGAATGTGCTCCCGTACAGGTAGCTCCATTAACAACCTGGCTGCTGCGTTTTGCACCAGTTGCAGCCTCTGAAGTTGAGTCAAGGGCAGCCCCATGTAAAGTGCGTTACAGTAGTCTGTTCTTGAGGTGACCATTGCATGGATCACTTTTGCCAAGTCGTTGTGCTCCAGGTATGGAACCAACTGCCTTATCTGCCTAAGATGGTAGATCCCAGGATCCTGTCAATATCCATTTTGGTAATTTTGTTAAAATGGTCTATAAGCATTCTGCCTGGTTTGTATTACAGGCAGTATCCCGATCATAGCATATTTATGTTATTTATTCAGCAAAAACTGCAAAAGTATCATTGCTAATTGTTTGTTACTGAGACAATAAAAGCTTAGATTTAGGAGTGAAAGCATTCAACAGTTAAGCAATTGGAATTGCTAAACAATTGGAATGGTTATAAACTAGCTGATTCAAGGGTCACAGAGAAATAACATTTCTTTGCTATCAGTGTTGCTTCATAGGTCTTCCACTGGGCTCTGTAATTAACTCTTGTCAGATTCAGTATGAGTTTCCCACCAATGGTTTTTTAGCCAATGTCTTCCAGCCCCCTTTAGGAGCACCAAGGTAAGTCATTGGGATGGCTTCCTCTCCAGTGTGTGAAGAGGGCTTCAGGAAGGAGACTAGTGTTCCCTATCCTGTTATAAAGGTATATTTCAAGTACATGTGACAGTATTGGCTTCTGAACTATGCTTATAGCAGGGGGAGCAGAGACCTGCCTTTCTGGCCTATATAAAGCTAATGGAAACTGACATCTCAACAAGTATTACTTACCTAACACAGTCCCCATCAGCCATTGAACCAGTTTGAACAGTGAAATGTGTAGATAAATGTTCTGTAGGACTGATTTCCTTCTCCCCCCTCTTTTCCACACCTGCTGAAGTTGATGGAATCAGACATAAATCCTCAGCATTGTTTCCTCCATCAGATAGTGAGTATAGTGCCTGTGGACTCCAAAATAAAGGAGAAGGGAGAGAGGAAGTAAAGCTATTCTTTCCTGTTGCTTGTTAAATTGCATGATTGTATCTTCTAATCTTTTTCAGTTACTAAGATTCCACCAAGCACTACTCACCATGAGTAAGACATTTTCTGAGTTGGCAGATCTAGGAGTAAACCCCTTTCCAACTTATTATTAGTTGGATACAATTCATTGGAAAATTATCTTGCTCCAGTCTCGTTGAAATGAATAGAAGCTGCATAAGGTCATGACAGAACTATTTCTCAACTCCTGTTCATTTTTATAAGGCTTGCCTAGCACAATATCTCAGTAAATTGGGCTTTAAGGAGGGTAGATTTGTCTTTGTCACTATTAGAATGGGAAACTGGACCTCTTATCTTGCTGGTAGACTCTGGAGGATTACAACCTAAAATTGTTGAATTGGGGTTTGCTAAACTACATATTGCACCACTGTAGAAACGTCTACCCTTTAGTACTTCCCATGGCCCAGGAAAATGTGGACTGGGTAAAATCAGGCACTTCCTTGTAACTTGTGCCTGAGAAGAATGAGGAGTGGTTATAGTTCCAGGAAATCAGACTTGTTGCCCTGTGTATAGTGTGTGAACCATTAACACACAATTTCACAAAGCCTCTTCGCTAAAAAGAGAAATTACAAGATGTAGGGAGATTTTTCATGAAACAAGAATAATTTTGTGCCTCCCAATTTGTATTGCTCATACAAGCAGATGGCTCAGGGTTTTGTTTCTGTGTTGATCCTAGAATATTGTCAGATCTGACACTAAGAAATTGCAATCTCTCTCTTTTTTCTTTTTCTCCTTCTGTCTTTCTATTTGAAACAGCCTTGCTGAGAAGTGGGCTTAGTGTATGTATTGATGTTTGAATGTACAAAGCCTTACTAAATGCTAACTAAACATAAGCCCTCAGAATATTTGTACTTACATTGTTCTTGGGAGATTAATGCATTTTGTTAGGCAACAAAAGTGAAATCCTGCTCATTCCCAGGCAAGCCATGAAGAAAATGTGCTGTCCATAAATCTACCAGTATGTAGGTTTGCTAGGTCTTACTCAAGAAATATCTGGAGACTTTGGGGGTGGAGCCATGTGATAAGCACAAATAACTCCAAAGGGAGTTCTGGCAATCACATTTAAAGGGACCTCATGCCTTTTAAATGCCTTCCCTTTATTTGGAAATAATGAAAGATAGGGGCACCTTCTTTTGGGGCTCATAGAATTGGACCTCATGGTCCAGTCATTCTGAAACTTGGGGGTTGTTTTAAGGTGAGGCACTGGATGCTATGTTGAAAATTTGGTGCCTCTGCCTCATAAAACAGCACCCCCCCCCCGAGCCCCAGATACCCACAGATCAATTCTCCATTATACCCTGTGGAGACCTATTCCCATAGTAGTCCTAATTGTATACTGCTGGAACATGACCAGAACAATGAAGCAGCTGGGGATGGACAGTGCTTTGGGAAAGACCATTAATAATCTGCATAGTTTGACTTTCAAACCAGCAGACATTTCCCTCCCCCTCCCCACGTTCTGATGACCCTGAAGCGGGGGAAGGGCCTCCAAACTGGGGAATCCCCTGCCCCCAGTTGGGAATTGGCAACCCTACTGGTATGTGCTCTTTGTACCTTGTTTCCAAAAGAACATTGGAGGGGGTTCACCTGAAGCTAAAGGTATCTAGGAACATGTTAGTGTCCTGGAAAAATCTTCTGATCACTGATGTAATTTAAGCTCTCATCTTTACTTCCATTCCCTGTTCAAAAGCTAGCTTTGATGAATAACTATTTTAAGAAGTGATTATTTCCTGCCCACCATTTTCCATCTCAGAAGTGGCCACTGAAGGCTAAGGTTGCAACTTTCCTTTGAGGACCGCAGCTGATCCAGCGACCTTCAAGGCCTGATCAGTAGCATAGACATGATAGTGCTGTGTTGACTAACTTCTAAACCTTGAGGGGTGAGGTATGTAGTAATTTGTTAACAGTGCCTTTTAGCTACCCACCTACGACAAACAGGCCAGTCTCTGCAAAAAGAATAAATGGATGAACTTATTCAAACTGGCAGTATGCAGAAACCTGTAGGAAAAAAATTCAATCTCCCAGGACATTGTATTGCGGACCTGGAAATTGCCATTCTTCAATCAAGGCGCTTCAAAGAGAGATTTCTGCATGAAATTGCTGATTTAGAATTTGTTGATAGGTTTAATAGCATTAATTTGGGCTTAGAGACACCATACTTTTCTTATAGAATACAGGTAACTGGCTTTCAGAGCTATGGAGACTGTTATGACCAATTCTCACTCTAAGCAGTGTAGTCTTGTGAGCAAAAATTCTACTTTGTGAGCTACTGGCGTTAAAGTTGTGAGCAAGCAATTTGGCTTCTGCATAAATTAGTTTGCTCTGGGGCCATCCTTCCTGAACTGAGACAAAAATGTGTGAGCTGGAAGCTAAAAAACTGTGAGCTAGCTCACACTCAGCTTAGAGGGAACACTGGTTATGACCAATTACAACCATTGTGAATGGTCACTGAACTTTTCATGCATATTTCTGTTTTGCATAAAAATTTCACAGATCCTGCTTCTTGCAAGTTGCAGCAAGTTGTCCCCCTGTCATATCTCTGTGTATACAGATAGATATAATATGCTGAGTGAGGTTTCATTTCATCAATGTAAAATGGACTCCAGCCTACAAAAGCTCAAATTACAATAACCATGCAATCTAAACAGAGTCAGTGGGCTTAGAAGTGTGTAACCATGCTTAGGATTGTGTTGTAAATATTTTCCTAGACTTTAAGGTTGGCTAAAACTACTCTTTTGCCTGCCATGGAGCCCATAGGCTTCCATGTTCCAGAGTACAGACCAGCATGTGTGCAGATCATGCTGATTACAGGGGCTGCATCTTCTCAGCGCTTCTGATTCTTGCGGTCCAAAGACACAAGGTTCTCCAGTCCAGGTTGCTGGTAACTGTAGGACAAGTGTGTACTCTAACCAGCCTATGTAATCCCGATTACCACACTTAGCATTTAGAGTGTCAGGTTCCAAACCACAGCAATTGTGCACCGGGGTCTGACCTGGATGAAGTGCATTCCTTTGGCCATAGACAGAGGTAGATGGGGTTGAACACTACCTTGACCTCCACCCTACTTCAGCTCCTCTTCCCTAGTTCTACTACCTTTTTAGCTGGAAGTAGGATTTGGTGTGTCCTCCTCAGGCTTTTCAAAGGTTCTAGCAATGCTTGGGACATGACCAGCTGGCCTCTCTATCCAGAGCCCTATGGGTAGCATAACCAAGGCCAAGAGGGACCAATGACCACTTTGGAGCAATGTCTCTCCCCCTTTCCCACACCCCAAGATTGGAACTGCCAGAGATCTGAGTCTTTAAAGGGCCAATCACTGGTTAGCTGGCTGGTATGTGGATCTTTAAAGCGTGTGTCCACAGTCCTAGTGAGCCTGGTGGATGCTGTGTTTGATAGGACCTGATGTCCTCAGCCTCCTGACAAAGAGTTCAGAAGTTTAGTAGAAAACAGGAAAAAGCATTTCCTGAGGCTTATTATGCAAGTGCTAGAGTATAAATACTTCCCAGACTATTCTAGGCGTGGCAGGAAAACCAGTTCCGTCAGGTGGCTTCTTCCCCTTTCTCTTTGTTGATTCAAAATATGATTGCAGGGAAAAGACAATTTTTATTCATTATGCATGTAGGCTACTATATTAGTTGGTTGATTGGTGCACATCTAATAAAAAGTTCTCAAGCACTGCATGCTAAATAATACAGTGTGTATACTTTTACTACATGTCAATTAGTACCAGGACAATGTTATATATAGAGCAGCCCAAGGAGATGGAAAACCCTGGGTTTAGATTGGTGTAAAGCAAATTGAGAATGAGAGCTGTTGTCCTTTATTTAGATATTTTTACTCTTTTCACCCAAGGGAAGTTCCCAAAGCAGCTTATAATATTCTCCCTCCCCCCATTTTATCCTATGAACAAGACTTTTTTTGTATCAGGAACTCCTTTGTATCAGGAACTCCTTTGCATATTAGGCCACACATCCCTGATGTAGCCAGTCCTGGCGCTTACAGTAGGCCCTGAATTAAGAGCCCTGTAAGCTCTTGGAGGATTGGCTACATCAGGGTGTATGGCCTAATATCCAAAGGAGTTCCTGCTACCAAAAAAAGCCCTGCCTATGAGGTAGGTTAAGTTGAGAAAGCAATTGACCCAGAATCCATGTAATGGCAGAGTGATCCTTGTTTAAAACTCTAACTTTTAAGCCATACTAGCTCTCTGTTTTGTGCTCGAGCACTGCTAAGAGCATCTTAATAAGTGTCTATACCCTTCTCACTGTGGTTGTGCAAATACAGGGTATAACCAGAGAAGAGTGATTTGATGTGGTGGTGGGTGCAGGATTAAGATCTCATATTTCATTTTTTTAAAATTAGAAAAGTGGTATGCTTTTAAATGTGATGGCAATCCCCAGTGAAACTTCAGAAGTTAGAGAAGTTGTTGAATGTTCATCCAATAATATGTCCTTTGATGTGCATATCCTTTAAAATTTAAAGTTTTGTTACTCAACAGAGTTCTGTATATTTTATTTTAAAGTTTATTTGCTTTTGTTTTGACATAATAGAAGTACCTTATGTTCTTAGACTTCTTGTATGTTTTTGTTTCTTCATTCCATTGGACTTTGCTTCTCTGTCACAATAGCACATCGAAATCTTATGGGGGAGGGGACATAAGGCTTCCACAAAATACAGGCTTAAAATTTGTCAGGCATGGGAGGAAAGATGAAAAACAGATCTTTCAATAATCAGATGAAAAAAAAATTGCCTTGCATATAATCATATGGAACCTTTAGCTCCAAGCAGAAGCTATGGATACTTAGAGGACAGAATGATTTGTTACCAAATATTTTGGGCAAGCATATTGTTAACTTGGAATTTGTGTGGTTTTTTTTAGTCCTGCATTCAGTTTTGATAGGGACACTTGTGCTTTTTCAAGTATAGACAAGTACCTCAAAGTGGTTAGAGTGCTGGACTAGTATTTTGAACACCTGGGTTCAAATCCTTGTTTGCATTGAAACATACTGGGTGACTTTGGGCCTGTCATTTTCTCTTAGTCTCACCTATCTTACAGGGTCGTTTGTGAGAATTAAATGGAGGCAGGGAGGGAACCGTATGCCACCTTAACCCCTCAAATGAGGGATGGGGTTAAAACGTACTGAATATATTTATGAAGCTGTACATTTCAAGCCAAAGAAAGAGACATTTATTGACAGTTGATAAACTTTCCAGATGTTGTATGTAGGTATAGCAGACCATCTGTAGACTAAATCAACTTAAACATTGCATTGACTTATGTTAAAGTGTTTGGTCAATTTCTCTGGAACTAACTGGCCATTGTGGTTTGGTTTTCATACCTGTATTTTGCTTTTGTCAAAGTTATCTGTCAGTTTCATTGGGAAGGCATTAGACCTTCTGTCTGAATTTTGAAACCATCCTCCTTTGGAAAAGAGAAAGAAGACAAAACATTTTCTCATCTCTTCAAAGCTCTTGTTTCCATTCTTACGATCTTGACAGCAAAGAACTTGGAGAGCAGCCCTAAATGGGTGGACTGAAACTTATTATGCTGAATGAACTATTTTGATTTTTTCCCTTTTTAGTGGCTTTTCTTTCAATGTGAGCAATCAGTTTTGCTGGCTAAATAATTGTTTTCATAGTTGATTTGCAAATAAAATTTGAGCTCTTCAGAGGAGAAAGTGTGATGTTATCCCTTCATATTCCCCATGCAAGTGGTTTTTTAAAAGTAAAAACTCCCCCCATTCTTTTATTGCAGAGTATGTTCAGCCAATTTTATTAAAAATTGATATATAAAAGAGAACTCCTGCACCTGCAGGATGTCCATTGCTTTTCTTCCTCATCTTCCTGTGCTGTATTTAAAATCAACAATTTTGTAACCTTAGAAAAGTCACATGCACCATTTTTTTCTGCTGCATGAGAAAAATATCTCCAGGGGCTAAATATTGATGCAGTGTTTCTTTATTATAAAGATGGAAATCTGTATTTGATAATGTACATTTTCTAACTCCATGGCTGTTTGCTCATGGGAACAACTGTATGTGTAGCTGTCATTGTTTTCAATATAGAAGCATTTGCAATGGCAACCGAGAATCCACATGGCAATTTTCCTTGCTCTTTCTTTGCTTTATCACTTACAGCCCAGATAGCAGCCCCTGCTAAATCTGCTTTTTTCCATCTTAGGCGGGCGAGGCAGTTGGTTCTCTTCCTTGAACGCGGCGACCTGGCGACGGTGATCCATGCAACGGTCACCTCGAGGTTGGACTACTGTAATGCCCTCTACTTGGGGCTGCCCCTGTGTCGAACCCAGAAACTATAGCTAGTGCAGAATGTGGTGGCCAGGCTGCTTTTGGGGCTTCCCAGGTGGAAGCACATACAGCCGGGACTGCGGGAACTGCACTGGCTGCCAATAGTATACCGGATTAATTACAAGGTGCTGGTTATCATCTTTAAAGCCCTGTATGGCCTAGGACCTGCCTACCTTTGGGACCGTCTCTCCCCACACATTCCCCAGAGGGTACTTTGATTTGGATCTCAAAATCTATTAGTAATCCCTGGGCCAAAGGAGGTCAAACTAAAGACCACTAGAGAGAGGGCCTTCTCGATTGCAGCCCCCTACTGGTGGAAAAAACTACCAGAGGAAGCGAGGGCCTTGCGGAACCTTGTCCAGTTCCGCATGACCTGTAAGACCATTGGCTTTCAACTAGGGTTGCCAAGTCCAATTCAAGAAATATCTGGGGACTTTGGGGGTGAAGCCAGGAGACTTTGGGGGTGGAGCCAGGAGACATTGGGGGTGGAGCCAGGAACAAGGGTGTGACAAGCATAATTGAACTCCAAGGGAGTTCTGGTCATCACATTTAAAAGGACAGCACACCTTTTTAAATGTCTTTTTCCCATAGGAAATAATGAAGGATAGGGGCACCTTCTTTTGGGGCTCATAGAACTGGACCCCCTGGTCCAATCGTTTTGAAACTTGGAGGGTATTTTGGGGAGAGGCACTAGATACTATACTGAAAATTTGGTGCCTCTACCTCAAAAAATAGCTCCCCCAGAGCCCCCAAAACCTCCAGATCAATTCCCCATTATACCCTATGAGAAACAATCTCCACATAGGGAATAATGAAGACATTTCCCTCTCCTCCAAACACATACCCATCTTCTCGCAAATCTGATGTAGGGGATTGGCCTCTCTATTTACCAGCCAGCTTCTTCACAGCAACACAGACACAGAAAGTTGAAGCCTTTCAACACCTCCGGAGGTGCAAAGGCACATGGTCCTTTGGGGCGGGGCAGGAAGTAGCATGGGAAAACTCCGGCTGCTGCGATGGAGCTGGGTGGGAAGGGGAGGGGCAAGGAGAAGCTGCTGCGATCCGAGGTGAGAAGGGAAGGGAGGAGGAGAAGCATCGGGGATTGGTGGGAAGGGGAGAGGAGAAGCTGCTGGGATCTAGGCTGTGTGGGAAGGGCTGCCATTCCCCCCCCTCTTTCTGGATTTTTGGCGAGCGGGGGGGAGGAGGCTCCAAATCGGGGGTCCCCCGCCCAGGCGGGGATTTGGGAAGCCTACTTTCAACTGACGCCAAGCCGGTATCACAGGGAAATTGAAGAAATACTGTTGCCACTGAAATGATATAATATCAGAGAGATTAGCACCAAACTACTCTGATTGTTTTAACTATGGAATGTGTAATTCTATATGTATGGATTTTAATTGTGTCTTGTGGTTTTATACTGTGAGCCGACCTGAGCCTGCTTCAGCGGGGAGGGCAGAATATAAATCAAATAAATAAATAAAAATAAATTCTCCCTTTTAAAAAAGGGTAATTGCTAGATGTCTGCAGCACAGGAACATTGTAATAATCTATTGCTTGATCTACGAATTCCTCTGAATTCCTGTCTTAGTTTTGTTTTGTTTTTTAAAGCAAGGTTATGGCAGCTTCTATTGCAGGTTCATATCCGAAAGATGTTGCAGATGTGGGCAGGACCTTAAACAATGCATACTTTTCTATTCATATGGTGTGCAAGAGTTTGTAGAGCACGATCTTTAAAAAAACAAACTATCAGACCAGGTTTGGGAAAGATCACAGCAGAGCAGTGGAAAGCCTGAAAAGTGGTAGATTGGGGATAATGTCATGTGGATGCACCTCTCCCCCCATTTGCAGTTTGGATGCCAGAACAGAGCAGAAGCTGTGTGTGGAAACAACCCATGGCTGCTCAGTTGAATGTAATAACAAACACTGTGACTGGAGGTGGCATGGTGGTTTTAAAGAGACTTGAAGGTGGCTTGAGAAAAGTATTTCTTCCCACAGTTGTGTGCACATGTTTATTTTATCTCACCCTTGCATTTGATCAAAAAAACCATGTAAAAATCTGTGAAACCATGTAAAAATCTGCTAAACTTGATGAGTACACACACCATGAGTTGAGATCTTTTGTTTCAACTGCCTGTATCTTTCTAGGAGAAAGCATCCCTGGCATCTCCAAAAAAGGGTCCAGGCAAATAGGTGCGAAAAACCTCAGCTTGAGACCCTGGAGAGCCGCTGCCAGTCTGAGAAGACAATACTGACTTTGATGGACCAAAGGTCTGATTCAGTATAAGGCAGCTTCATATGTTCATGTTCATGTATCTATAGTCTACATGATTCAGTTGTCATCTGTGATTTGAATTTTTAAAATATTTCTTCCTGTGCTGTATGTTGTATGAAAACCAAATTTGCACCAGTTGAGCTTGTAGAATCCACTGCAGGTGTGTGTGACTGTAAAAAAGCAGGCATGTAGCAGGTGCATAGACCAGAGAAAAGTTATTGTAGAACGTGTTATGTGGTGACCATGTGCCTCTACTAAAATTGGCCTCTTGAGCAAACTGAAATCTTGGTTCATGGGATAATTCATAGGAAAGCATGCAGATAACCCTTTGCTCTTCCAGCAGTCATACACGTGTTCATAGATTGGTCTTGTGACAGGGCATCCTGATATTGTGAGTGATTAGGATTTTGTACCAACGGATGACAGTTGCAAACATAGATTAGCCTTTAAATTGAGTATGGCGAGAGGACAGATGTTGCTGTTGCACTGTTAAAGCCAACCCGACCTTAACCTGGTCAGTGAAGGCCTGAATGGGAGACTGGTTGGGATCCCTGTAAGTTCTGAAGGAAAGCAAGACACAGCAGTCATATATTGTTCATAGAAGCATGATTTACTTGGATTGCAACTGTAAGGCAACAATAGAAAATCAAATTTTTATGGTGCAAAAAAAATTATGTGAATCTTCCTTTACAGGAAAAGAAATGCTTCCTGAACAAATGGTGTTTATTCTTTGGGCATGTATGGCATTCCTGTGCTCATATATCGTTGGCTTGTCAACACTGCAGCATAATGCGAGTCTTGAGTTTGTGTATCAGGTTTCTCTGCCTGACCATCCGCTCCATCTGCTGCCAAATTAGAGGCATGCCCTGTATTTACATAGCAGTGGATTACCATGAGCTTAGTGAGTATTAATTTCTTCCGCAGCTGCCCTTAGAAATAGCAAACCTGCTACCTCCTGTATGAACATGTGGCACTTTCCTTACAAACTCAGTGTAGCCTCATGTAGTGCAGGTCGCGCTTCTGAGATGGTCAGAGCTTAATCGGTAATTATGTGTGTGACTTGGAGCAGGGGTAGAGAAATCTGCAAGGAAAGATGTAACTACACTCTTAGGATTTGTACTCAGGTTTCCCAGAATGTTACTCCAGCCCTTCGTTCCACATACATTCATGTAATTACTCGCTTTTGATTTTTTTCTTTTAAAAAAAAGGTTTTAGAAATAAAATAAATATTTACTTCATGAAGCTATAAGGAAAAATAACTTTACTTTTTAAAAATTAGATTTATCTTTGGATGGTGAAAAAGATGCAGTAATGCTTTGGTAATCATAACTCAGCATGCTGTTCCATGGAATCCCTAGTGAGATTTGCTTAAAGACTTTATCATTATAGACCCTGCTGTTGTCTACAAATATGGGGGAATCTCTTATTAAGGTTGAACCTACTATTGCCATTTGACTGACATGTATGAGTTGATTTTCATGTAACATTTGTAATTTTTAGATGTGATCCTGTGAGTACATAAATCATGGCATTGATTATCCTTCTAATGGTGGCTAGAATTATGAGATCCTTTTCAGAAACATAACATGAGTAATCCTTTCCATGTGTATATGCTCAGTAAGTCCTCCTCAAAACAGACAGAAGGAATTTCTACTTTATTCAGAGGAATTAACTTGTGGGATTCAGTGGTATATACAGTATAGTGGTGGCTGCAAGTTTAGTAGGCTTTTAAAGGGGATTAGGCAAATTCATGGGAAGTTGTCCATTGATGATTATTAGCTGTGATGGCTAAATGGAACCTCTGTGTTCAGAGGCAGTAACCCTTTGAAATTAGGGGCAACAACAGGCGAGGTTTTGGTCTCTTGTACCCCGCTTTTAAGTTTTGGGGGGGCATCTAGATGGCCATTGTGTGAAACAGGATGCTGAGCTAGCTGGACCATTGGTCTGATCCAGAAGGGTGCCTCTTGCGTTTTTAGAATTAGTTCTGCTTCCTATGTATGCAGTCTTTCTGTCTGATTATATTAGATCCACATATCCTCTAAGGAATTTGGGACAGAATACATTGTTGTATAATGCCGACCACAGCATTGTTAGTGTATGCATCATGAGGCATGCTCAGAAACACAATGTCATTGACAACACAATTTCCTGCAGTTTCAGAGAGAGTCGGGGTCAGAGCTAATTGATGAGAAGAGCAGAATAAATTCCCAAGAGCTTGGCAACCCTACTAGACAAGATAGACATTGGCTCACAGTGACATGGCTATGTATTATTCTTGCCTTTTTTTGCTGTTTCTCTGGTTCACAAGGTCGCTTTCTTAATTATGAAATGAGGAAAGGGGGCAGTAACTTCCAGAGGGTAACAACATGCATCTCCATTATTCCAGTTTAGTTTATTACAATCAGAGATCAGTTGCATGTCAGACATCTCCATTATTAAGGATTGTTTTGGAGCCCTGCTTGGATCAGTGCCATTATTTAAGAGGCATAGTTGCTGCCATACTAGATTGGGACTGTGGCCCATTTAACCCAGTTTCCTGTCTCCAGCAGCCTCAGCCAATACCGGATGCTTGAAAGGAAGCCACAGAGCAATTAAAGAATGATCCAGGAGTTGCCATCTGGTCAGATTGTTATGAAGCTGTCAGATATATTGCCAATGGTGAAGGCTTTTGGGGCTGGGTGAGGGGAGGTCTTGGTTTTGCTTTCTTGTTCTTACCCCTGCCTTGATGTTTATCATTCTAAATGTGTTTATTCACATGAGAGAACATTCTCATGAACAGTTGCTCTGCCCAGTTGTTCACTCTCAAATTCTGACAGTTTGGAGACTTCATGCAGCCCCTAATAATTAGGCACAAATCAACCCCTCCACAGAATGGTCTTATTGTTTCTGGATCCCAGTTGTTTTATTGTCCTTCACGGCATCCTGTAATAGTGCCATGAACTGAGCATTGTGTGCTTCCAAAGTCTTTGTTTAAAATCTTCTCCTCTTGTTTAATCGGATGTCCCCTAATTCCTATATAATGAGAACAAATCCCATTTAGACTGCTAGCTGCATGTTATTCAGAAGCAATTTGTGCATAACTACCTTTTTCTGAGTGTTTTTAAAATCCTTAATGGTTCTTTCAAGAGATCCCAAAACAAACGCTTGTTGGTCATGGGATACAGCCTTTGACATCTGTCAGCTACCATAAGTGAGTTATGGTAGTTTGGATCATGGATGTAGTTTTGATCTGATAGTAGAAGTGTGGCCTGTAAATTGAGAAGTTCTTGGTTCAAACCACAGTTCAATCACATGACCTTATAATTTTGCCTTCCTCAGCTGATTAGCGCATTCGAGCTGTATGCATCTGTCCTTTTGGCTTTCTTGTAGTTCAGCATGCACCCTTGACATGAACAAATGAAGCCACCATGTGTCAGTTCAGACAGGTGATCTGCTTTGACTGGCAGCAGCTCTGTAGTAAAGATCTTTCACCTGCTCCATTAACTGGAGATATTGCATACAAAGCATATCTTCTGTTCACAAACTGCAACCTCTCCTCAGTGTGGGAGGACATATCTAGGAGAGTAGTGTAAATTCAGCACCTGCTTTTCAGGGGATGGGCTCTAGCAATGGAGGTCTGAATGCAAAATGTGAAATATCTCTTGTGGGGGGGGAGGGACTTCAGCTTTTTCTTTTTTCCAGAAGCTGTTTTTGTATGATTGTGGAAGATACTTGCTAGGGGACAACAGGCAGTGCATCAATGAAGTAGTGCTTCCAAGTTTTGGAGTTCACAGCATTTTTGTTGATTTGAGAAATGCTGGACCACCTTCATCCTGCTAGCCTGTGTGGATTGGAAGTGGCACTGTGAATGTATGGATTACAAGTGACTGGTGCTTTATTTCATGGTGCAGATCATCTCTAAACACAGCGCCTGAAAATGGTCCTAGTGATCAGAGGGTGGAGTTGCAGTGCTATGCATCATTAGCCGCTTCCCCATAATCTTATATAGATTGTTTCCTGAAAATTGAGTTACCTTTTATGCAGACTTGTGATCTCCTTCTCACTATAGCATATATGCTCTAATATATATATATAACTCTAGTTCTGAGGGCCTGGCATAGCTGGATGTAGCATTTATTTATTGACTTAGAATAGTTCACGTATATCATCTCTGTAAACAGCTCTGTGAAGTAGATCATATCATTATTTTCATATTCACTGATGCCATGAGGCAGTAGTTAGTCTGAAATTGAGGTGATGTCTGAACAGCAGCCTTCCTGGGTCCCAGCCATGCTTCTGTGCCAGGCATCACAATGAATGCCTCTGATCCTTGACTGAGCCACTGCCATGTGCCCTTGGTTTAAGAATCCAGGAGCCAAGGGGTGTATGATCCAACAGCTTGCACTGAAAAGTAGAACCTTCCTAGGTTTTGGCTTTAAGCATCTGTGCCTTGTTGCTATTCTCAGACTCTATGCACACAGCCAAGGCTGCTGCCAGGCAAACATCCCAAAAACTGAAACCTGCTTGTGCAAACACCAGAGAGATCAGACACCCAACAGAGGAGAGGGGGGAGTTATTAAGGCTGCTGCCCAGTAACCAGATGCAGTGGACCATGGAATCTCTGGCTGGTGCTGGCCAAGAGGCCTTTTATACAGACTCATTCCACCTACGTTTTCCCTTCCTGTCCCTTCAACAAATGTGGAAATTTGCAGTCTCATTACACTAACGACACAGTGAACACATTACGGCTGGAAGAAGGTCAGTTGTGATGGTGGAGTCTCAGCACGTATTTGTCTCCAAATCACAGATTTGATTGCTTTCTTTGTTCTTTTCTTGTGCAGCAGTTAGAACTGCATGCTTAATCTGCCTTCCCTGCTCTATTGGTGCAGGACAATGCTCCCCCCCCCCCAAGTGACACATGCAGGAGATCAAAGTCAGGGTTCCACTGTGGATAGGTGAAATGTGTGTAGAGAGAGAATTTGTGTGTATGCTTTATTCTTCATCTTCTCTGACTGAGATAAGAGGAATGGTTAAAAGCATAAGAAAGTCGACATTCCATTAGGCTAACAGCCAGCAATAAAACTATTCTGCATCAGTTTGCGTAATACTTTTTAGAGCTGTATAAACTAGAGCTCATTGCTACGTCCTGTAGTGCTGAGTTCCATAAATTAACTGTGTGTTGTATGATACAGCATATTCCATTGTGCCCCTTCTGCCAAGTCAGTTTCCTGAACTGACTTATAGAATTAAAAGAGGAAGGAAAATACCTAGTTTGTAGGAGTCATAACTTTACAAACCTCTCTTGTTTCTCTTTTTTTAAAAGCCTCAAATGCATTAATGTTTGCTCATACAGAAGATCATTTTAGTTGCACTTTCCTATATCTTTTTCACTGCTGTGACTTACTTTTTGAGATGCAACAGTTAGAGCTATACTAGAGGATACCAGCAGTTATATTTTCAGTGCTGTTCTCACTCATTCCCAATAATTGCCTTTTTATTTGCCCCTGCACAAACACTGAAGTTTTCAGTGGACTGTCCATTACAATTCCATGTCCTGAGTAGTCACTGCCATTTCAACATATATATGAAGTTAGGATTCCTCCCCCCCCCCCCCCCCCAGTGTATATTTTCTTCTTCTGAATTCAATTTACCATTTTCTTTCTCAGTCATTCACTTTTGAGGGAGGCTGCGGGAATTCTTCACAGTCTGCTTTTGAATTTCACTACTGATAGAAAAGCCTAATGTCTGTAGTTTTCTAAAATTTGGGACTAGGAACTGCTGCAGATTTAATTGGATTATGTAGTGACTATGAGTAAGGGCTGTTGTGGAGAAAAATATAACGGGCTCTAGAAAGAGGCTCCGAGCAAGTGCCCCCCCCACCCTTGCTGTCTTCTCACTCACTCAAATGAAGGCATTCACTCTCTCCACCTCAAGGGGAACTGATCTCTGTCTTCTGGGAAGCAGTTGTAATTCTGAGTGTTCTCCAGCCCTCACCTGAAGACTGGCAACAGTGGTTCCCAGGAGGAAATGATTGATTTGGGGTTAGAGTCTATGGCATTGTACCTGTCTGAGGTCCCAACACTCCTCAAGCCCACCCTCTCCAGGCTTCACCCCTCAAATCTCCAAGAGTTTTCCAACCTGGAGTTGGCAACTGCAAGGTCACACTGGCTGTCATGGGGGGAAGGGGTTGCTGCTAAATAGGAGCAAGCAGCCAGGTCTAATTAAGTCATGCCAGTCAGTTGGTATCAAGTCACCCAGAGGGTGCTGCCAGGCCTTGGGTAGCCAACCTCCAGGTGGATCTCCTGAGGATCACAACCAAGCTCCAGGCAGCAGATCTCTGGCCCCATCCTGGAGAAAATAATTGCTTTGGAGGGTGGACTCTGTGGCATCATATTCAATCAAGGCCTCTCCCCTCCCCAAACGTTGGCTTCCTTAGACTCCATAACAAAATCTTCAGGAATTTCCCACCAGCCTGTAGCTGGCAGCTGTAGTCAGGAGTGGGCCCAAGGCGTTCTGCCTCAAAAGGCAAAATAGGCCTTGAAAAGGCCTCCTCCCCACTGCCTTGTCAGGAGCAGACCCCTAGTCCTGCAAGGTAAGATTTGTGCACTCAGAGTAGTGGCAGGCTCTCAGTGTCTCATGTAGAGTTTTTTAAGAACATGGCAGGAATTGATCTTGCAAGGTTCTGTGTGGCAAGCAGATGCTGTATCACTGAGCCACAGCCACTGCTGTTGTCATCCCTCTGGACTTGTTAACAGCCTGCCGTGTCAGTTGCAGAGAATGTCACTTGCAGGGAATGTGGAAGTATTTTCTCTGTATAGCAAGACAGGGATTGTCAAGGACGAGGGTTATTTGAGGTATTAATAGGATTTTGAGCAGAGGCTGGTGATGTGTGTTTCACCCTGCCAGCATAGTATCCTGGCTGTGCAATGCATTCTCGAAAGCCCCCTCCCCCGCCCATGGCCTGGCTCCATCCCTGAGGCACAGCCCCTGCCTGTGTTGTGCAATGTAAAGTATTTCTCAACAGATGCCAACTCTCTCCCTCCTCAGTACAAAATCCTCACTGGGCAATCCCACATGGTAGTGAAACCCCCTCTCCTCCCCCTGCATAGCTGACACAAGCATTAGTGGCTCCAACAGTTGCAGTTTACCTTGGTAGAGGTTGGGCCAGTAAGGAGTTGTCAGGATGTGTTGGGAGAGCTCTTCTGGAGGTGTTGTGTGCCATCAGGGGGGTTGGAGAGGGCTTTTCCAGCTGCAGCTCCGAGGCTATGTCGAAGGTGGACAGGGTTTGAATTCAGCAAGAGCTCACAGGAGCATAGGTCCTGAACCTCCAGCCATGGTCTGCATGCAGTGGGGAGTTCTCTCTCTGCTGCACACAGATCCTGGGGCATATGCAAATAAGATATGCTACTGAGCTCCTGTACCTTTTTTTCTACAAAATGACCCCTGGAAGTGGATGTTCAGGAGCCGGGCAGTGAGCACAGCCTTCGAAGGGGAGAGAAGGGTGATCGGTGCTGCCTGAACTTGGGAGGCAGTCCAGGGTGAGCACAGCGTGGAGGGCTGTTTTTTGGGCCTTGCAGGGGAGTCAGAGTGGTGGTGGTGGTGGAGACTCCAATGACATTGTGGAGTGTGCAGCAGAGTGGCAGGGCCCGTGCAAAGTCTGCTAAGGGTGTTTGTGTGTGTGAGAGAGGGGCTGCCTGCCTGTGTGGGCAGTTTAGAGGCTGACCGAGGTACTTGCTGGACTGGAGGCCATTTGTGAGGGTGCAGGACAGCAGCAGCCATTCTGAGGGCTTAAGGCTGTTGGTGGAGGGGGCTGCACGCTGTTGTTGGCCAGCGAAGCCACATAGGCATTGGCAGCCTGGAGGCAGTTTGGGAGGGTGCAAGACAGCGGGAAACATTTGTGAGGGTTTCTGAGGGAGAGTAGCCCTGAAGTGTCTGAGATGTGTGCCTGTCAGAGGCAAGAGTGTATGTGAGAGTTTTGGCAGTTGTTTCCAAGTTTCCAGGGCTGATGTGGGTGGAGGACAGAGGAATGAGCCAATAGGTATGCAGAGGTGTGGAGTGACGGGTGATAGGCCAATGGTTGTTGGAGCTCAGGTTTAAACCAATGGGAGAGCTCTATTTTGCCAATACCACTGTGGTTTTATTACTAAGGATAGGTGCAACTGAGATTTCAAAATATACCATAGGTGTTTTGGGAAGAAACAAAACATGAAACCTTTCCGTTGGAAAATGGTATGGTACAGTAGAGTTTTCTGAGTGCTGTTGTTGTCCGTTTATAAAATGTTTTTATTGTATTTTATTGTTTTATCATATGTTGTACTCCGCCTGGAGCCCTATGGGGAATGGGCAGAATTGAAATATACTAAAATAAATAAATAAATGCTGCACATCCAGAGCCTTTTATTGGTTGCACAGAGCTATCTGACACTGACATTGCTGCAACAGAGAAGGTAAATGCTACTGCTTCTTGCTCTCACCTGCAGTGTGTACAGGTGTAGAGCAGGCACATGGCACTGCATGGCTTCTTAGGTTGCATGAGTTAACATCTGCTACGGTACGCCTTGTTTCTTTTTCTCATGTTTACTTTTCAGTATCCTTTTTCTGCAATGAACCTACCACAGTAAGGAGAAGCAGCAGAAATCTCCCTCCAGTCTATGTACAAACATTTCCTCCAGTAATTTTGCTGGACTGTGTCTGTGGCAGAGCTCTGAAAGAGTCAATGCAAGGAGGCTTAAAGGAGGGCAACAGATATATTTTGTGTATGTATAAAGACTTTGTGTGATAACTGGTGAGGAAATAAGAGCTGTTTAACACACCTGAGCCTTAATCAGATAGAGGATTTAGGATGAACATGCCAGCTAGTTGTAGCAAGCTTAGGAGTCCACAGATGTTGCCTTGGCTTGCTATCCAGACATAATTTGTGCTTGAACAAAGCAGGAGTCAAGTTGCAGCTTTAAGATCAACCAAGTTTTATTCAGAACGTGAGCTTTCGTGTGCTCTCTATGTGCTTGCCACTGGTTCCTTCCTCCTTCCCCAATAAGTTGCTTTTGCCTTCTCCAAGGCTCAACATAGTGAGAAAGCAAGCAGCCTGCTTGAAGCTCAATGTGATATGAGAGATTTCCCTCTCATCCCATGGTGGAGCAGCAGCTCAGTATGAGATCTTCTGGAGCAATGTGGTATGCTTCCAAATTCAATGTATGGCAAGGAAAAGGTTGGATCAGGCAACCTCCTCCAAATGTCAGTGAGATACAGAGATGTTATTCTCCCCTTTCTGAAGGTAGGAAATGGGGGTTTCTTACATTGCATTGAGCAGGGACAGGTGCCCTGAGCAAGCTGGTGAGTAGATTTGTAGAGGCTGGAATATGATTAACAGCTGGAGTGTGCATATCTTCCAATGTACATTGCTGGGTTTGCATTCCACATCTGAATTAAATGCAGGAAGTACATAGGCATGTAAAGTGAGCTGGGAAAATTTTCTGAACAGCCCCAATACCACCACCCCCAATCTTGTTTTCAACACACTTGTTTAAAACAATTATTCTTGCAGCTGTGTTTGTCATGTACTAGCTAGCTTGTAAGAAATGACTCTAGCAAATAACTCTGATGAAGACTCAATATAAGGTGGCTTTGAGTTTGTTCTCAAAGTAGAATCTGCAGAATGTGGGACAATTCTACAGGGGTCCATGGGCCAGGCTGAAAGGGCATAGGTAGCTCTTTGCCTTTAGATGCCCCTCTACAGTTGATAGCAGCAATGGCCAAGCAGGAGACTAGATAACATCAGAATGTCTCAGGATCCCAGCCTTCTAATAGGCAGCTGCCTAGCTGGAAGGTGAGGCCAGCCCGGTAGTGTCACTTCTGCCAGAGCCAGTCAGTATTTTCTTGAAGCACAAATGGCAAAATTTCCTGAAGAGGTGTATGTGAGATGTAGAGAGCAGCAACTGAGGGTTGCCACAATGATTGTTTGTAGGGTGCTAGTTGCTGAATGTGACTGGTTCTGGCAAATGTGTCCTGGAAACAGGATACCCTGTAGATAGTTGGGAGAAACCTATACTCAGGGACTTGTTTACAATGTCAGGGGTTTAATACAAAGATAGTACACTGTTATTTCTGAATTTCTTCTTCACGTGGCTTGTCGTCTAGATTCAGTTAATCTCAAACTGCCAGCTTTAGTTCCTCAACAGGCATATTTCTGGATGCTGTCAAATATTTATTTATTTATTATATTTACATCCCACCCTCCCCTAATGGGCTCAGAGTGGCTAACAGCAGTTAAATAAAGTTAAAAATGGAAATACAATAAAATCATTAAAAGTCATTTCAAAAAGAACAAAACAAATAATTGTGTCAGTGGTGCATTAGTTAATAAATACATGGAGCTTATTATTAACCTATTTTTTTCTTTAGATGTAAATAAACTTCAGTAGGCGTGGGGGTCCACAAAACATTTAAAGTCAAAATGGGTGGCTTTTTGTCAAGTTGGGGAACTGCTCTTTTAGTGCCTTCTGTCCATGCTGCAAGTTACTACAAGTGGTCCAGCCAGGAGGTCTTTATTGGTTCTCAACAGAACTGTTTGGCTTATGGGTCTGGTTGTGTGATTGCTGTTTGTTCCCCAGCTCTGTAAATTAGAGGCAGAGCTACAGGAAGGCACTGGAATGGTATCCACTAACGAACAGGAAGTATGGCATGCTAACATATAAAACTTTCATTATCACTTTCCTAGAGGAGATGTCTCCAGCTTTTGTCTTCATGTTTTGGGTCCCATGCCGTCTTTGTTCCGCCTCTTTTTAGTGCAGAGTCTCTGTTCTTTTGCAGTTCCATGTATTTATTCTTTATTGCCATGATGGGTTATATATGTAGCAGCTGGGCTGGCTTGAGACAGCAAGGGGGAGGTTATGCAGGGAACATTCCTAACATATTTAACAACTAGGAAGTAAGTAGGATTTGCTGATCTATTGATTTTTGTGGTTGTTTTTTTGCCGGATAAGCAAGGATATGCTTTGGTAAATAGATCTACTGTGTTCCAGAGGATAGACTTGGAGGTACAACCTGGAAGATTTGGATTCATGCCTTGGATAAGTCCTGATTTTTTCAGTTACATTTCCTGTCAGTGAAATGGGCAGGTGTTAGAACACACTCTTATATTCTGCTCATGTTTTGTTAGCAGAAATAAAGGAGTTAGTAGATGTCCTGTACTTGTGATGCTCTCTGCCAAAGCCCAAGCATGGGGAATCAGGTCACATGTTATACTAGAGGTGAGGTAGCTGCTTGAAAACAGAATTATGTGTTGGTTAACCAGATTTCTCTAGTTGTAGTGCAACCATGGAAGGTATAGGCTCTATGTGTGTTTGCATCAGCATGAATAAAATCAGTTTAGGACACTACTTTTCACAAGCAGCTTTCCTTCATGATTCCTTTCTTTATTTTTTCCTGAGTAGCTATAATACTGTTACTTGAGTGTATGTGTGTATTATCACTTGGATCTTGGGGTCTAAAAGTTGGAAGAACTTCCAGAACACCAATAATCCACCAAAAAGAAAAAGAGCCCTGCTGAATTAGACCAGTGGTCCATCTAGTCTAGCATTCTGTCTCACGCAGTGGCCACCCAGTTACTGTGAAAGACCAACAAGAGGGCATGGGGTCAAGGGCTTCTCCTGATATTGCCTCCTCGGACTAGTATTCAGAGGTTTACTGCCTTTGAGTGTAGAGGCTCCTTTTAGTCACCATGGCTAGTAATCGTTGGTAGACCTATTCTCCAGAAATCTGTCAAATCCCCTTTGTAAGCTATCTATGCCTGTGGCCACTGCTACATTTTCAGGCAGCAAGTTCTACATTTTAATCACTCACTGAGTAAAGAAGTATTCTTTACTCCATAATCTAATGCCCACCAACTTCATTGGATGCCCTTGAGTTTTCTATTTCAGGATGTGGGGGATCTCTACCCCATGAATAATTGTATAAACCTATATCAGGACCTCCTTAATTATCTATTCTCCAAACTGAAAAGTCCCAGAATCTTTAGCTTTTCTTCATAGAAAAAGTGCTCCAACTCCTTAATTGTCTTGGTTGCCACATTTTGTACTTTTTCTGCACACGGTATTCCAAATGAGGCCACAAAATAGATCTATACAGGGGCATTATAATATTGGCACTTTTATTTTCAGTCCCTTTCCTAATAATCGTCAACACAGAGTTTGCCTTTTTTTTTAACTGCTTCAGTGCACTGGGATGACATTTTCACTGTGCTATCCCCTGTGACCCCAAGGTCTCTTTCCCTCTCAGAACCTATTAGCATATACTTAAAATCTGAATCTATTTATACTTAAAATCTGAACCTATTTATACTTAATCTCAGAACCTATTAGCATATACTTAAAATAATTACCTTCCACTTACCTACACTGAACTACATTTGCCATGTTGTTGCCCATTCACTCAGTTTGTGGAGATTCTCTTGGAGCTCTTCATAGTTGGCCTTGGTTTTCACCTACCTGATAATTTTGTGTCATCTGCAAACTTAGATACAACATTGCTCCCTGCCAATTCCAGATAATTTATGAACAAATTAAATAGCGCCCACCCCAATAATGGTCTTTGTGGGACCCCACTGCTTACTTCCCTCAAGTGTTGAACTTAATAGCATTGTGATCACTTCTCCTGATTGATGCAACAACATCTACATCTTGCACCAGATCTTGAGCCCTGGTCAGAACCAAGTTCAAGATCACAATCCTCTGGCTGACTCTGTGAGTAACTGTTCCAGTGCACAGTAATTTATGATATATAGGAATTTAATTTCTATAGCATGACTCAAGCATGTGGTTACCCAGTCAAATATTAGGGTAGTTGAAGCAGTCCAGTATCATAACATCATCTGCTTTAGTCACTGCCCTTATTTTCTTCTCCATCCTGAGATCAGTCCCAAAGGTTTGATAAGGTGGGCAATAGTACACATCCATTTGAAGTAACCCTTAAGGGCCCAGTATTTCCACTCATATTGCTTCTCTTATAGAGTTAATTCCCCTAATATTTTCTAACTTTTTATAATAATTTATATTTGTACTTATACTGTTATTGATTTTATCTGTTATTATGATATCATGATTCCGTATCATGTCCTGTAAGCCGCCCTGAGCCTGCCCCGGCGGGGAGGGCGGGGTATAAATAAAAATTTACTTAGTTACTAACTTATTTGATTCTGTGCTCTCTAATATACAGCACAAAACTTCCCCCAACCTGCTCCTCTCTGTCCTTCCTATAGAGCTTATACCCATGGATGACTGTATCTCATTGAAACCCACAACATCTAAATTGTCATTTAGCATCAAGCACTCCAGCTCCCCACTCTTGGCTCAAAGGCTTCTAGCATTGGCTACAGACACCTATAACATGTTTCCTGCTTCAACAGCCCTCAATTCCCTCTTTTGTCATCCTGCTCTCACTCCCAAGTTTTATTGGCCTGAGCATTTTACACTATTGCCTCAGACTGGAGGTTCCCTGGCTCCTGTTGACTCCACCCTCCCTCCATTAGTTTAAAAGCTGCTCTGCCACCTTTTTCATATTAAGCACCAGCAGCAGGGTTGAGTCACGGGACTGTTATGAATATGATTTTTTTTAAAAAATCACTTTGCACTCTAGAAGTACTATAGGAAAGTTAATACTTTCCTTTTGGGAATACTGTATAGTGAGATTAAGGCCCATGCCAGAGAACGCCACGTGTGCACCTTTGCTTATATATATGTTGAGAAGCCACACTGAGTCATGGCTTCCCAGCATGAATATGAAAGTGAAATTCATGTGTGGAATCATTGCATTTCTTGGTACATACAACTTTTTTCCTGTTTGCTTTCTTAGGGTGTTTCAAGGTGTATATGTTTTGAACAGTAAACTAGATCTGAAGGTGGTCAGCGTGGTTAGGCACTTGCTGATGCACAAAGCCCCAGTCTGCATTTATCCCAAACTGGAAAGTATTACTCCTGTTTATCATTCTTGAATTAGAAGCAGCCCATAGACTAGTTTCAGCAGGCTTCTATTTATCTTAAAACCATTTCCTAGAAAAAAGATGTATGTCTTGTCCTAATTATATTAGTACCTAGCAAAATCCTTGTCATGGGCTATGTGTGTTGCCACCAGCAGTGGAAAACTACTTTGTTTTGACTGGTATTCCCTCAGTGATCTCTCCTTGCTGCCTAATGTTTTAATTGTTGTTGTTTCCATGTTTTTGGATGTATTTGAGCTCTGGTTTTAATTGTTTCAATTATATGTTTCTGTTGTTTTTAATGGTTTCAAACTGTGATTTTATTCTGTGATTTTATTTATTCCTTAGCTGGGCATGGTGGCCCTTTTGCAGACAGAAAGATGGGGCATAAACTTTGTAAAATAAAATAAGTAAAAAGATTAACTTCAAGATATCGTTAAGAGTGGGGCTAAGCTTGGTCCCTTGGTCTATGTGAGCCAGGATCTGGTGCAAACGCCAGCTTTTGGTCTTTTTCAGATGTGTCCCGTATTGCAGTATGCAGGGCTTTTTTCCTGGGGGAACATGGTAGAACAGAGTTCCAGAACCTCTTTGTGGAAACAAAATTCTCAAAAAATATTTAAAGTTCATGAGGGGCACCCATATGTTTCTCCTTCATTTCCCTCTTAGTTCTAGCACCTCTTTTTCCAGAAAAAAAGCTCTGGTAGTATGTTTATTGTACAATAGAATTTTATAGGAGTCTCTGAGAATTAATTCTGCTCCTATCTACGTAGTCTATTTCAGATTAATTTCTACACCATATTTGAGTTCTGGTCAACATATTTGTTTTTTGTTTTTTTTGGAGGGGGGCAACTTTGAGAAATGTTGAGCCAGTATTTACAGATACATTTCTCCACAACCCTTTTGCCTGCAGAAAGGTGACTGGGGGGAACAGAGGGGAAAGGGAGCTCTTACAACATCATGCGGGGATCTTCAGTGGCTGACATACTACACTAGAATATACAAAACTTTGTGAACTAGCTTTTATGCCAACACATTTGTTTTACTTGCCCAAGGTCAATTTACAAAGGGCTGGGTGGTCTGTATCTTGTTTATCTTTCTAACAAGTCACTGTTAATCCTATTTTAGGTCACTGTTATTCTGATTTTACAAATGGAAAAATTAATAAATGAGGCAAGGACAAATAAAACAGTGAGTCGTTCAGGGTACAAGTGGTGAGCTCATGGATGAGCCACCTATATACAAATTAAGCACAGTTACTGTATATGCAAAAAACAGTTGTGGATGTATGGCATGGTCCTGGCAATGCTATTCACATGAGGCTGCTTGGGCCAGGGCTGTGTTAGAGATGCTAGCCTCCAGGTGGGTTCTGGGGATACCCCAGAATTACAGCTCATCTCCAGATTAAAAAGACAAGTTCCTCGGAAGAATATGGATTTTTGGAGGGTAGACTCTATGGTGTTGTACCCAACTGAGTTCCTTGTCCTCCCCAGGCTCCATCTTAAAATCTCTAGACGTTTCACAACCTGTATCTGACAGCTGACCCCCATTCCCTACTGGTGGCCAGAGGGGACCTGACAACCCTAGCTGAGAGCCTCTGCAGGTCTCTGGACAAAGATTCTGTCTACCCTGTAAAAGAAGCTACAGAGGATGCTTAGACTAAAAGCTAAAGGTAGTCCCCTGTGCAAGCACTGGTCGTTTCCGACTGTGGGGTGTTGTTGCTTAGACATATTGTAGTTCTCTCACAGGAGCACTATGCCCAGTTCTCAAGGCCCCAAGGACAAATTGGGCCTGGGGCTCTGGACTTTTGAACTGCTGTCCTGAGATGCTAGATGATATATGCAGGATTGCTGTTAATGGTAGGACATTTTAGGATGTTTTGGAGGTTATTAATTCATAGGGCTGCCAAAAGCTGGAAATGACTTGATGTCACATAGTACACATACACACACACATTGCTGTACTATAACCTAGTCTCTGGTACTGATGAGTAAATTGTCACTCTTTTATTTGGTGGTAGGATAGTTCCTGACTCTCAGGATCCAGAGTTTTGAAGTTTGCAGTGGTGTTTCCTTATGTTGCAAAACTGATTCAGGGCAGCTTTCCTTCAGTTAAAGCTTTGTTGCTTTCTGGATCATAAAAAAGTCTCATTTCTGTCCCTGAGGAACTCCTTTGATGTCTTTGCCTGGCGGTGTTGGGTAGTTACCCAACGGATGTCTGAATGGATACTTATTTAGATATAAATCATAGGTCACCATACCAGACAGAAAACAAACACCAACTAGCTCTTGCAGTTATAGAAATTGCAACTGAAATCTTCATATAAAAACACAGCCATAGATCATTTTAAAAACAACATAGTAAATACAACATAATGTCTTTACAGATTTTCTGCAAAAGAAGCCATAAAACATATTATTTCTTGTCCATGGTAAAAAATGTCAACTTTTTAATAACCAGAGTTGATTTAATTCATTGGCAGTAAAAAGTAAACACTGCATTTGAAGAGATGGACAAATAAAATATTCTGTGATCCCATCACAACAAGAACAGCTTTATACTGTCCAGTAAATGACAGAATAATTATGACATAATTTTCTGCAGGAGACATTGGCCTGTGTCCACAGGGTTTTATTGCATCCTTTTCAGAGTTGTCCACATGCTGCCTTTCTGCACAAGTGTAGCATCTTACAATAGAATCCATTGTTTCTTTAACAAAGCAAATTCCTAGTCTTTATGAATACTGTCTGACGTTTGAAAGTTTTGGGCAATGCCTAGTAAAATCTCAGAAGCCGCAGAAGAGCTGAATAAGATTTCTAGAAGTCATGCAGAGCTTTGGTACCCTGTATAGCTCACTTGAAGAGCCCCGTGGTGCAGAGTGGTAAAACTGCAGTCGAAGTCCTCTGCTCACGACCTGAGTTCGATCCCAGCGGAAGTTGGTTCAGGTAGTCGGCTCAAAGTAGGCTCAGCCTTCCATCCTTCCAAGGTCGGTAAAATGAGTACCCAGCTTGCTGGGGGGGGGGGGAGCGTGTAGATGACTGGGGAAGGCAATGGCAAACCACCCCGTAAAAAGTATGCTATGAAAAGTTGTGAAAGCAACGTCACCCCAGAGTTGAAAACGACTGGTGCTTGCACAGGGGACTACCTTTACCTTTTTTTAAATAGCTCACTTACCCCACCTTTTAACTGCTAGAAGCAGAATGAGATATATAAAACAAACTATGCAAGTATGTTTGAGCCACCTAGATTTGTTTTATTAAGCAGTTCTTTGAATTGGGCAGGCACCTCTTTTCATGGGACATCTTGTTCTCTGTTGTTTGCTTGCAGCATTTCTGAGTAAGTGGAATGATGATCAGAGCTATGCATATCCCTGTTACTGCTGTGCAAGCCCAGAGTTTAATACTTAATACTGGGAATTATTAGGAAGGGAATTGAAAACAAATCAGCCAGTATCATAATGCCCCTGTATAAATCGATGGTGCGGTCTCATTTGGAGTACTGTGTGCAGTTCTGGTCGCCGCACCTCAAAAAGGATATTATAGCATTGGAGAAAGTCCAGAGAAGGGCAACTAGAATGATTAAAGGGCTGGAGCACTTTCCCTGTGAAGAAAGGTTGAAACGCTTGGGACTCTTTAGCTTGGAGAAACGTCGACTGCGGGGTGACATGATAGAGGTTTACAAGATAATGCATGGGATGGAGAAAGTAGAGAAAGAAGTACTTTTCTCCCTTTCTCACAATACAAGAACTCGTGGGCATTAGATGAAATTGCTGAGCAGACAGGTTAGAACGGATAAAAGGAAGTACTTCTTCACCCAAAGGGTGATTAACATGTGGAATTCACTGCCATAGGAGGTGGTGGCGGCCACAAGTATAGCCACCTTCAAGAAGGGTTTAGATAAAAATATGGATCACAGGTCCATCAGTGGCTATTAGCCACAGTGTATGTGTGTATATAAGATTTTTTGCCACTGTGTGACACAGAGTGTTGGACTTGATGGGCCATTGGCCTGATCCAACATGGCTTCTCTTATGTTCTTACTGTGTGTAGAATTAAACATCCTTAGAATCTGAGCATTGTTTTTAAAAGCAAATGTTTAGCCCATACAACTATGTGTGTGCAATGCCTAGTGATGTCTTGGAACCCAATATGGGATGTATTTGAGCAGAATTTTTGGAGCTCAGAGGGTGGGGTTATGGAGCCCTTCATAGTTCTTTGCCCCTCTTCCATGGCAAGCAGTAGGAAAATAAATAAGAAAGCTTTTATACATTTGTTTATTTTATATGGATTGCTCCTCCTCTGTTCTCAGTGTTGAGATTACTTCGAAACAAATTGATTTTATTTTTCATTTTTTGTTTTATAAGCATTTAATATGTACATTGTCCTAATCTTGTTAAGGCATGGGAGTGGGAATGTTATTATCTAGAGTAGACCAGCTTTAACTAATGGCAGATGCTGCATTAATTTAAGGTCATCTGTTCTGGTCTCCCATCACTAGTTTCCTGGGAGTTCTGTCACAGTAAAGTGAATTGCAGCTCTTATGCAGTTCGTATTCATTGTGGTGGCATTTCCACAGGAAAGGTTTTCTACTGAGCCATGTTTTGTGGGTTTTTTTGTTTCCTGTGCACATTTAGCACTTTGTTGATTCAAGCTCTCTTTCCTACTTGAGGCCTCCTGGTGTCCTCAGATGGAGCCAGGAGTTGTATGTGCTAATGCATTATCTTCCTGACTGATCTCCCCTGCCAGTGTCATCTTCCCAGGCTGTATTTGCTGTTTCTTAATTACCTGGAAATGTTGCCTGTAGTTGTGCAAGACCTCTTAAATCAGGGGTGTCAAACATCTGACCCAGAGGCTGAATCAGGCCCCCGAGCAACTGGCTGTCATATGCTTCCTTCTCCCTCTCTCTTGTTTCCTTCTGTGTAATAGCTTGCTTTGCCAGGCTTGCTCAATCACACAGGAGCTACAGCACAAAACCTCTATTTTCTCCATTTACTGAGGCTCCTCATTTGGGGAGGAAGGGGAGGAGAGATAGCTTGCTGTGCCAGGGTCTCTCAATCGCACAGCAGAGCTATGGAGCCAAGCCTCTCTTCCTTCTATTGGCTGAGAATCCTCCCCCTCCTGGTCCCCTGGGGAAGGCAGGAAAGAGCCAGAGCTTCCTTTGACTAGTTCCCTGGATCCCATGGGAAAGATACAAAGAAAGAACCTTTAAGACCAATGAGTGCTAATATTTTAAGCATGTTTTAAGGTCTTAAAAAAAATCTTTAATTGTGTTTGTGTCCTTTATAAAGTTTATATCTCTGCTATCTAATCTTAAATAAGTACACATATGGCCCGACCCAACATGGCCCGGCCTGACAAGGTCTCATTTATGCCAGATCCAGCCCTCATAACAAATGTCTTAAATCCTACTTGTCTTTTCTGCTGTCACTCTCTTCTTGTAAGGCCATCTTTACTCTGTCTGCTGAACGTCTTCTAAGTCCTAGAGGTGAGTTTTTAAATTATGGTCTGAAGGAGGATCAGTTTTGAGTTGCTTGCAAGCTACTGAACTTTGTTTGTAAGTTGCCAATGGGAATCTTTCTGAAGAGAGATCTTACATTTGTGAGTGCTCAGTAAACAGAATGAGGGACTTGAAAGATCAACCAGAAGGAAGGAGGGATTTTGGTGTTTACTGAAGAGACCCTTCTCTTCTCCATTTGGGACTCAGTGTTCTAGGGCAGGGGTCCCCAACCTCTGGGCCACGCACCAGTATTGGTCCATGGCCTGTTAGCAACCGGGTTGTGTATAATTATTTCATTATATATTACAATGTAATAATAGAAATAAAATGCAGAATTGTATCATCCTGAAACATTCCCCCCCCCCCCCAGTCCGTGAAAAAAAATCTCTTCCACAAAACTGGTCCCTGGTGCCAAAAAGGTTGGGGACCACCGATCTAGGGACTGTTGTGTGTCATAATTAAAGGCTTGTTTATAGTAAGTGCAGTCCTTGGGATTGCATCACCATTTCAAGAATATTAAGAAGTGAAAAAGCAATTGAGAATTAAGCTGTCTTCCAGGCGTTGAAACAAGTCAGTCAAACCTAGGTTTCTTATGGTTCAGAGAGAATTCCCAGTGGTTCTGACACAGCAGCTTCTTGGTGACTCATTAGCAGAAATATTCATACTTCAGCAGCTTCTTTGGGCTGCTTTCTCAAGGAAGTCATCCATGATTCTGGTTAATGAGAGACCATATGCAGCATAAGGCTTGTCTGCCCGTATCAGTGAGAGACAGTGTGGTATAGTGTGGTTTGAGAGTGTCCAACTACAGCTGGGGTGATTCCAGTTCAGATCACTACTCATGAAGTTCACTGGGGCTGCTTCCAGACAAGGGCAATTCCATATTGTGAACTCATAACCACTGGAGGTATTCATGTGGTGAGATTCTCTGGCTCTTTTTTTCCATATCCTCACACTAGCTATTCCCCCACACCCTCAGATGGCTTTTCCCTGGATTTGAGCTAGAGATAGCTGTTTGGCAGCAAGAAGGGGAAAAATGGAGGGCATGAGAAAATGGTACCAGATCTGAGCAGGGAGGTTTGGAAATCTACACTTTTCTGCCCACATGAAGGCCGACCTGGTTTGACTCTTAAACTACTGAAAATGTCAAATCAAAGCAGGTTTTGTAAACATTTCAGCAAAGAAGGGGAAATCATTGAAGGAGAAGAGGTGGATGATATTGTGTGGGTGCTCTGAGAAAACCCTGCTGCAGTTTGGAAGTTAGGGAGGACCTAATTGTCCATCTGTGAGCATCCTGAGTAGTTACTGATTCTCAACTTAATCAGCCTTAGAATTGTTGAGAAGATAAAATGCTGGAGAGGAGAACCGTTCATAAAATCTTTAGCTCCATGCAGGAAAAGTGGGGTAAAAATTGATAAATTGTATACCCCCAATATTTTGTATACCCCCATCTCACCAAAGAATTCTTGAAATCTTCAGAATATAAACTTCTCTACATTCCTTGAATACATAGTTTTTACACTACATTTATTTTTTGACATCAGTTCCTAAAAATCTTAACATTCAGGATAATTGAATATATATGCTAGAAAAGTTGTCAGTTGCAGTTCTTAAGTGAGAGACACATTATTTTGCCTGACAGAAAAGGTAGCGTGGTAACTACAAAGCAAGGGTGATTCCTCCCCAGCTACAAGATATGGCAGTCCTGCTGATTTGCAGTTTTGTTTTGTTTTTTCTCTTGGCTGCACTGATGGTGATGGAAAATTCATGGAGACCAAAATAGTTCCTCCAAAGGGCTCTGTTTTCTTATCCTTCTGCTGGAAATGTGGCAGAGTTATAGTCAAGAAGATGTCTGGTGGTTCACAGCCTGCAAGTGGATCTGGGTGTAAATTGGGTGACACCAATAATTCCTATTTTCTTTTTGTTTGTTTATGATTTTCTTTAAAAAGAAAGAGGTTACTGGATACAGAGAAATCCAGGTGGGTAACAGTTTTGGTCTGAAGCAATAGAATAAAAGTAGATTCCAGTGATTATGGGGTGTCGCTTAATAAGCAAATGAGTTCCTGCTGGGCCTTTTCTACCAAAAAAGCCTTGACGAAGACATTTTGGGAGGTGCTGCCCCTACATTCCCAAAGTCCCCATACAACAAGACATAAGGACCCCCACACTTCTTTGCTTTCCAGATCATAAAAGCAGCAGAAGAAAAAATGTATATATATATATATGGTAAAAGGTTTCTGAAGTCTCATACTTCAGTTTAGGAGTAAAGGTAGTTTCTGAATCTGAAAAGATTTGAGGGAAGCTACTGTAGAAGAAGGATGAGGACAATGAGACCATGTTCTTACTCTGGTCCTGCTGTTCACAAAGATAACCAAGGATGGATTGTTGTTGTTTTGTTCTTGATAAGGCAAAGGAGCAATCTGATGGAGCCAATTTGAGATGGAGCTGAACCATGTATTCTAATTAGACTTTAGTCTGGAGCATACTGTACAGTTGTTGGAGTTAATGAGAAATGCCAAAAGAACCTGCTTTGTCCACATAGTTAAGTAATCAAAGTCTGATCTTCTTCGTGGTCTCTGTGCATCACACTGATGGGATATAGGCGCCCACACCGATCTCGATCGGTATTCTTGAAAGCTGCGGATTTCCGCGCCCCAGGCCCAATGCGCAGAAGCCCCACCGCGCATGCTCACAGGGCCCGGAGTGGACATCCCGCCAGTTCTCTTCTGACCGCCGCTTGGATCAGTCGATCTCTCGCCACGGTCGGTAGAAATCCTTTCTTGGAAGTTGCTATTCGCTATTTTTTGGACTTAATAGATAATTTGCTTGGCTTAGACCACACAACAGTCTTTTTAAAGACTTGGGAGCAGGAAGACAGAATCTTTCCGAGACTTTTCCCCTCAACTCCCTCTTCCCGCCTTCCCCCCCCCCGGATGGAAAAACGGTGGGGATTTTTCAAAAGGTGCAAGAACTGCGGTAGCAAAATCGCCCCCCCCAGACGGGCACGCTCTTTGCCTTTTTTGCCTAGGAGAGGCACACATCCCTGATGCGTGTGCTCATTGCGCAAAATTTTCCCGCCAAACGAAGAAAAACCGCGCGGGCCGTTTAGCGGCAGCATTGATGGAGAAAGCCCTGTCGCCTAAGAAAATGTCGACGGTGACGCACAAACCGTCGACATCGGAGTCGCTCAACACCGACAAGAGCACCTCCGACGCCGATCGCCCCAGACCGGGCTCGGCATCAAAGTCCACCTCCTCCACTCCTGCAAAACGGCCAAGGGAGGAGAGGGGACCTCAACCGGAAGCGAAGAAGAAGAAAATATCGGACAAACATCAATCGTCCGCTACTTCGCTCCCGATATCGCCACCGGAATCGGCAGCGAGGGTACCACCGCTGAAGCTATTCGCTTCTCCACGCCGCCATTTAAGCCCCCCGGTATTGGCATCGATGTCGACGCAAATCGCCATATCTTCAGACTCTGACCGAGACTTCGATCTATCACAAAGGTCGGGAGCGGAAGGCAGTCCGCCAGAAATACATACGGTGGAAGACACCGCTCAACCCCGAACACCGGCCCGAGTTCCGTCGGTCAGCCCAGATCATCGACGAACCCGAAGCCCCAAAAGGGATCGATCCACCACACCTAGACGGGACTACTCAAGCAGCCCTCGGCGTAGCCCCCGGTATCGGCATCGATCCAGAGACTCGGAGGAGAGATCCCACAACAGGGATCGCTCCCCGCGGAAACCACCACCCCCAATGTCGTGGGATCAGAGACAGTGGCAGTACCTATACGGGTCTTGCCCCATGCCTTCTATGTTCCCCTGGTTCCCCCCCAAACACTTAGATTGGGACCAGCAGTCGGAAGCTTCGGTCAGATCCCGGACGTCATACCGACCAAGACAACCGTCGGCGTCGGTATCGAAACCACCGGACACATCACCACCAAAGACACATAAAACTCCCCAACAACCGCGGAGTCCGGAGCGTTGGAAGACCCCTGAGTCACCAAGAGCTCCAGAAACACCCAAACACTCCTCTGAGCACTCTGAATCCGGAGACGGCTCCCCCAGATCTGAGGAAGGCTCCCCCCATGAGGAACAAGACATCTCCTCCCCGGAGGAACCGGCCCCGTCGAGTAAAGTGGGCGAAGAGCTCCCCATATCCCCATCCGAAGACCTAAAATCATACGGGGATTTAATTAGACGGATGGCACACACCCTGTCGCTACCGACAGTCCAACCGACGCCGGTAGTCACCGACAACGTGTTCGATGTCGTCCAATTAGACACCTCGACGGCCATCGCTCTACCTCTTACAACGGTCATGCTCCACACCACGAAATCATCGTGAGACAAACCGGCTTCAACACCGATAAGCTCCCGAAGGCTGGACCACATGTATCGAGTCCAAGAATCCACAGCAGAGTTCCTATTTACCCACCCGAAACCAAACTCGGTAGTAGTAGCGTCCTCTTCAAAAGCCAGGAAGACACATGTTTCTCCCCCAGATAAAGAAGGGAAAAAGTTAGACACCCTGGGCAGAAGGTTTTACACCGCGGGTTCGCTAGGAGTAAAGGTTGCAAATTATGGGGCCTGCATGGGCCGTTATCAATACGCCCTATGGGACCAATTATCGACTCTACCAGACCTGTCAGAGCAAGCCAAACAGGCATTGAAAAAGATTCAAAGGGAAGGCATAGCATAGCATTAGCTAAACAGCAAATCAATTCAGCCAAACATGCAGGTGACATTTCAGCAAAGGCACTCACCTCAGCGATTACCCTAAGGCTGAGATCGACGGCGCTCCAGCCGGATACACAATCCTGCATCGAAGATCTTCCCTTTGATGGAAGTGGGTTATTCAGTTCCAATACAGACTCCATACTGCAAGAAATGGATAAAAGTATCAAAACATCACGCAATTTAGGGGTTCCCATCTCATCCAGAACCCAAGGGAAACGTTCCTGGAACAAGCCGTGGAATAAAAAGCCGTTCCCCAAGCAGCCCACTGAACAGCAATGGAGACCCAAAGGCTCCACAACTTACTCCAAACCTTCTTACAACCCCAAATCGAAGTACTCGCCCACCTCATCACAGCCATCCAGACAAAAGGGGAATAGACCATCCAAACAGGGCCTTTGACTGCCTTTCCCCCTGTTTTGTCCCCTACTCATTGGACTCGGACCGTACCAGACTTTTCCCATATTCCCAGGCATGGTCCACAATCACGACGGACAAATGGGTCCTGTCGATAATCCACAATGGTTATAGAATTCAAAGAAAACCCGACAGTTCCCACCGTCATCCACACCAGGGTATCCCTCACACTGCAAACAGAGGTTCAATCCCTTCTCCAAAAAGATGCAATAGAACGGGTACCAGCCAACCAGATGGGTCAAGGCTTCTACTCCCGATATTTCACCATCCCCCAAAAAGATGGAGGCCTTCGACCCATTATGGACCTACGAGGTCTGAACCATTTCATACCAAACCAAAAATTCAGAATGGTCTCCTTGCAGAACATCCTACCCCTATTGAACCAAGGGGATTGGATGGCCACGCTAGACCTGCAGGATGCCTACTTCCATGTACCCATACATCAAGACCACAGGAAGTTCCTCAGGTTTGCAGTTGGAGACTCCCATTACCAATACAAGGCCTTGCCTTTTGGCCTCTCCACAGCACCGAGAGTTTTTACAAAGACTATGGTGGTGGTGGCAGCTCATCTGCGTCTGCAAGGGATCACTATTTTTCCCTATATAGACGATTGGCTACTGGTGGCAAGTTCAAAACCTCTACTACTACAGCACATCGAAGTCACCTTGACCCTTCTACGAAACTTAGGCCTACAGGTCAACCTAAAGAAATCGGCATTGCAACCCTCTCAGAAGGTACAATTCATAGGGGCCATATTGGACTCTCAAGTCTGCAAGGCGTTCCTCCCGGCTCAAAGAGCGGAGGACATCATGTCTCTGATACAAGTGTTTCTAACCAACCCTACAGTCTCGGCGTTCCAAGTCCAACGCCTCCTAGGCTTAATGGCAGCGACCACAGCAGTATTGAAGTTCGCCAGATTCCACATGCGAATACTACAGTTGTGGTTCCTGCGCGTGTTCAACTGTCAGACAGACCTCCCCTCGCGCCAACTAACGGTCCCACCGTCGGTAGCCTGGGCCCTATCTTGGTGGCAGGAGAAGCGGAACCTCCTCCAAGGAGCCCCGTTCCACAGACAGATTCCTACGTTGACCATAACGACCTCAAAATGCGAGAGATTCTGCTGCAGAGGGGGTGCAGACCCTCTGTCGCTGGGAGATGGGTTACTGATCCCATGGACTCACTTGCATGTGTACCTCTTCCCACCGATCCCACTAATCACGAGGGTAGTTCACAAGATCCATCTCGAACGCCCCAAGGGGATCCTCATCACACCTTGGTAGCCCAGACAACAGTGGTTCTCCCCGATACTGAGACTGTCTCGCGGGCTGTTCCACCAATTCCCGATGAACTCAGACCTTCTACTGTCACACGAGGGACGAGCAATTCACCACGACGTGCCTCACTTGAAACTCACAGCGTGGAGGCTGGAGTGACGAGATTATCTGATAGAGCCCTGGATGTTATGCTAAACAGTAGAAAATCATCCACTAGAAAATCGTATGAATACAAATGGACAAGGTTTATCCAATTCGTGAACAAGACTGATAGGGAACCTAAGACAGCAGGCCTCCCACTAATACTAGACTTTCTGCTCTCACTACTTGACAAGGGACTAACAGTGTCATCTGTGAGAGTGTACTTAGCGGCCATATCGGCCAACCATGAACAACTCGAAGGCTACTCGGTGTTCTCACACCCCAATACCAAACGGTTCCTAAAGGGGTTATCCAGATTGTACCCTGCGGTACGAGACCCAGAACCTGCTTGGGACCTCCCTGCAGTATTGCAGGCATTAACAGGAAAACCCTTTGAACCCATGGCGACATGTTCCTTGCAATTACTATCCTGGAAAACAGCCTTCTTAGTGGCCGTTACCTCTGCTCGCAGGGTGGGTGAACTGGCAGCGCTGCGACGACCCGTATTTGAGGTTCAGTGCGGAAGGTGTGAGGCTGCGTCCTGATGTGACCTTTCTTCCGAAGGTAACGTCCGCCTTTCACCTGAATGCAGAAATATGCCTACCTACATACTTTCCAAGCCCAAGTACAGACGTGGAAAGGAGACTTCATACTCTGGATGTAAAAAGAGCACTCTCGTTCTACTTACATAGAGTAAGACCGGGACGTAAGGACCCTAGGCTTTTTGTCTCATACTCCGCAACATCGCAAGGTGTAAGAGTCTCGTCGCAGCGGATCTCGAAGTGGATAACTGAGACTATAAAACTGTGCTACTTGCTGAACAAGAAACCTCTGCCAAGACAGCTTAGAGCTCATTCCACCAGAGCCCTAGCGACTTCAGCAGCCTTTATGAGAGGAATACCACTGAAAGACATTTGTGATGCTGCCACTTGGTCCTCTTCGCATACGTTTGTGAACCATTATGCATTGGACCTGAACTGGCGTAGACGTTCATCAGTGGGTCGTGCGGTGCTTCAAGAGGCTTCTTGCTGATGGACCGTTGCACCCTCCTCCAGGTAGGACTCTGGCTTGCTAATCTCCCATCAGTGTGATGCACAGAGACCACGAAGAAGATAAACAGGTTTCCTACCTGTAACTGATGATCTTCGAGTGGTCATCTGTGCAGTCACACTACCCGCCCTCCTTCCCCTCCGCTGCCGGTCCATCTTTAAGGGCTTATGCAGCGGTCAGAAGGAACTGGCGGGATGTCCGCTCCGGGCCCTGTGAGCATGCGCGGTGGGGCTTCTGCGCATGCGCGTTGCGCCTGGGGCGCGGAAATCCGCAGCTTTCAAGAATACCGATCGAGATCAGCGCGGGCGCCTATATCCCATCAATGTGACTGCACAGATGACCACTCGAAGATCATCAGTTACAGGTAGGAAACCTGTTTATCCTAGCTGAAACTGTTTTCAGGTTTTCTCTAATTTGCAACTTACTTAATCAGAAAGAAAACTGCATTGATTCAGTATGGCCTGCAGTTGGAACCTGGTGTTGGTCATCAATCCATCTTTTCCCTTGTATATGTGACATTCCATTAGCACCTTCTGTTGTGCTATCAAATTCTGAGCTAGTTAGCTCCTCTTACTAGTTACCTGACTAGTGGGAGAACCATTTTAGAACTGCGGATGATTTTCAGCCAAGTTCTAATGGCCCACTCTGAATTCTTTTCCAGTTAAAAAGTTAAAAGGTATCTGAGCCGTAGTTGGTTGGGGAGGGGATATTTGGCTCCTGGCCCTGGATGGGGCATCATTGGCCCTGGCATCCAGGGTCCAAAGTCTAGGTGTGACGCTGGATACCTCCCTGTCAATGGAGGCCCAGATCACAGCAGTTGCCAAATCAGCCTTTTCTCATCTTTGGCAGGTTCAGCAGCTAGTCCCCTACCTCTCACCCATACCTTGGCTACTGTAATCAATGCAATGGTCACTTTCAGATTAGACTGCTACAGTTTGATCTAAGTGGACCTGCCCTTGTACCTGATCTGGAAGCTACAGCTAGTACAGAATGCAGCAGCACATATGCTGTGAAATGCCTCTGTGGGTGCACATTTAGGCAATCCTCTGCAGACTGTGCTGGCTCCCGACACAGTTCTGAATTTCGTTCAAGGTGTTGGTTTTAACTTTCAAGGCCTTAAGCAACCAGGGAACAACATACCTGCAGGATCACTTCTCCCCGTATGTGCCCTGAAGGGCTCTAAGATCAGCCAATCAACACTGACTAAAAATCCCCAGCCCCAAGGACATCCATTTAGCCTCAACCAGGACCAGGACCTTTTTGGCCCTGGCCCTGACCTGGTGGAATGAGCTCTCCATAGAGATCAGGGCCCTGCTGTACCTGTTACGGGATAGAAATCACATAAATGTGATAGATTTGTCATGACTGCTGAGGCAGATTTTTTTAAGTCTGTATTTTAGATGTTTTATATTGTAATTTTAATCTTATTTTAGTTGTTTAATCTTCTGATGGAACCCGCTCTGAGCCTGCTTTGCAGGAAGGGTGGGATATAATTCAAATAAATAAATAAATGAGCCAGTTTGTTATAGGGGTTAAGAGCAGCGGACTCTAGTCTGGAGAACTGGGTTTGATTTCCCCACTCCTCCACATGAAGCCAGCTTGGGTGACCTTGGGTCAGTCACAGTTCTCAAAAGAGCTCTCTCAGCCCCAACCACCTCAGAGTATCTGTTGTGGGGAGAGGACCTCACAAGGTGTCTGTTGTGAGGAGAGGAAGGGAAGGCGATTATAATAAGCCACTCTCTGACTCCTTTAGGTGCTGAAAAGCAGGGTATAAAAACCAACTCTTCTTCCTCCTCCTCCATTTTCCTCTTCCTCCTCCTTGTGTTATGACTATTTGCTGTGTACTTTAGTAGCTAGAATGCCAATGGAGGATGAGCCATAATTTCTGAGGCAGTTCAATTTGAACTTGGTCCCAAATGAATTCGGAATAAAACTGTCTGCTCACAGGTAGAGGCAAAGCTTGTAGAGTGGTTGCTATTGCTATGCTATAATCATCATTTTTGAGGTATTTTGGGATTCTTGGCAGGAGGACCCAGTTGTCAGATATTGACAACCAAAGTCCAAGGCTAGAGGCAGAAATACCAACCATATGGACACCCAGAAAAGTCCTAAAAATTGTTCCACTTGCCTAACTGTCTTTGTTGCAGCAAGATATTCCACATGGTGTGTTTGCCTCCCAGTCTGCCTACTGATTGGCTAGAAATTACTTTTCGAGTCTGGTCAACTCAGAAGTTGAAACATTATCTGAATAAGCCAGCAAAACCAGGATTTCTCTGCCTGCCTTTTCAGCCCTCAGTTCTCACCCTCTCTTGCCTATTCCCTGTTCTTCTGCGGGGCTTCCTTCTATCAACCTGAGCAGCGTCCTAAACAAATCTTCATCCAGTTGAGTCCTGCTTGTTAGCTTGACTTCAGCTATCTTTGAAAATATTTCTTCAGTTCTTTCACTGGTGGCATTAATTACTACAGTTAGACAAGGAACCAAAGATGTACTTTGGGTGTGTTTAGAAGAGTGAATGACTCATTCATATGGGGCTTCATTCACCAAAGAGAAATGGTGAGGTTTAAAAAGGTCTTGTCTCTTTGGCAATGGGAACTAGTGCATGGAAAGCAAAAATAAACTATTTATTGAAGGATTTTTACCCAGTTCTTCCAAGAAGTGCATACCACTACTTTTGACCTCAGCTATAATAGTTGCCTTTGAAAAGTGATAACAGATTTTAGTTTCTGTGCCTTCTTAAGGTTATGAATAAGACAGTTGTAACTAGTTGAGTTACTTTTGCAAATTACTTGGTTTGCTCAGATAATACTCTTTCCCTATGCATATGTTTTAGAGAGACAGAGAGGGTTGTTGCTTTCACTTTTGGATGAAGTAGAGCACCTCAGCTGGGTGATGCACCTTACACTCCAGTGAACTCACTCAAAATTTGTAATATGAAGATATAATGAAGACCACCTAAAAGATCATTAGATAATGCTCCACTATGACAGCTTCACTCATCTGATCAGGATGTTCTACAGATGCCATCCTGCAAATGTGCTGCATATATACCTGCCCGTACACATGCATTCTTTGTTGTGGTCCCCACCTTATGGAATAGCCTGTCTCATAAGGTCAGGAAGCCACCCACACTCCTGGCATTCTGCAAACTATGCAAAACTGAATTATTCAGGAAGGCATTCTTCACAGGTTATAGGGCTGTTCAGCATGAGTCATTGTAGGTCAATTGCTACTTCTTGCCCTTTTCCCAGCATTTTGTCAGATTGCAGACCCATTCCATTTCCTCCATAGCCCACAGTGGAAACAGTTTAAAGAGCTACAGTGGTATATCGGTTAGGTCAGACTAGGATCTGTGAAATCAAGGTTCGAAGGTCAATTCTGCCATGGAAGCTTGCTGGGAAGCTTGGCCAGTCACATAATCTCAGCCTAGTCAATCTCACAGGGTTGCTGTAAGAATAAAGTGGAGGAGAGGGAAACAAGGCAGTCTGCTTTGGACCCCTGAGGTGGGGTATAAATTAAGTAGAGCAGACATGGAGCAGGTGTCACTGAGCAGGTGGGAGGTATTTGTGAATTTCCTGCATTGTGCAGGGGGTTGGACTAGATGACACTGGAGATTCCTCCCCACTCTATGATTCTGTTATTCTGAGTAAACAATTATGAAAGCCAGTGAATGAGAGGCCCCAGATGTTAGGGGAAGGGAGTGCACAGTTGCTTTATATGTTTTTTCTTATTCCTAGTGCAGCCACTCTCCATCACTTCCGTCTCTTGAATGTCCACGTCTTGTTTTGTTTTTAATGCAACATATGGTCCTAGATTTCTTTCTTGGCAAAGGCATTAATCTGTGCAGCGTCTTCATATTTTTTGGAACAATTGGCTTGTTCTCTTTTTAAGACCTTGTTGGAATTAATGAAACGTGGTTACTGGCTGACAGAAGGGAAAATGAGCTTGAACTGAAAGAAAGGTTAAAGACAAAGTGCCAAAATGTGCTGTCTCCAGACAGCGCTGAAGCCAGGATGTTGCAAGGCCACCAGCTGCCCATCAACAGATGACAACAATAAATTCTTAGCTTTAAAAGCCTGAACTTCTATGAAATCAGTAGAGTGCAAAATTTACGGGCAAATTTCCAAAATCTACTTGTTTGTTTGGCACAATATGACCTAGCTACTGCTCTGCCATAAAATTGCTACTCTAGATACACTTAGTTCTGGCACCTCATTGCTTCCTGTCTATTTTCTTCTTCCCATCTGCCCCCAATTCTGCCTCCATGCCTTGATGACTATATCAAAAGACCCCAATTACTAGTTCTAAGAAGCCATGAAATAGGAGTGACTATACCTCACTGGTAGAGCACATGAAAGGTCCCAGGATTTATTCTTATCATTTCCAATTATGGCACATCCTGTAACAAGGCTAGGAAAGTCAGTGGCAGTTGGACCAGACAGTATTAAGCTAGATAATATGACTCCAGTATAAGTTAGCTTCATCAGTAAGACTCAGAAAGTATTTTAAGATGCCCCCAAACTGCAACAGAATTAAGAGTGGAATTAGATGTTATGAATGAAATACAGCATTTCATCATAATGCTAACATGGGCTTTAGGAGGACATTTGGAAGTACAATCCTAGAGAGACTTACTCAGTCTAAGCCTATTAAAATGAATAGGCTTAGACTGGTGTAACTCTCTTTAGGATTGCACTGTTAGTGGGCAGAAAGGGTTGCTTTATCAGTGATTAATCACTAGTTCCTGTTGACTTGGAGGGGTGGGATTGCTTAAGTACTGTTTTCTACTTTATAGCCATCCCAAGTCATTCATTTTTAAAAATTGTTATTGTTTATGATGATAGTAGTGTATGGGTCATTTAAAGAGAGCAGAGTTTTTTAGATGACTACAAAGTATGAAACAGTACTTCACAAACATATATGCCACCCTGTCATGGGAACAAAAGCAGATAATTTATAACTGATTGTGTCATGAGTAGGAAGTGTGAGCAGTGAATTCCATTGCCAGAGCCCTCTGGTGTCAGTTGGGGGAAAACAGCTGGGTTTTCAGTTGGCTGCTGGAGGCTGGCTTGAAGAAGCCAGGTTGGAATAAAATCCACTTCAAGGAAAAGGGAGGAAGTTGTTATAATAATAATAGTACAGTTAAAAAGGGGGGTGGGGGTGGGTGGGCTCCTTCTGGGTATCCTACCCCCCCAGGGAAAGTGTATGCGCAATACATAGCCTCTCCTCTCCCGGTGTAGTGAATGCCGCGTGGTCACTGTCTGGCTATGCCTGGCAGATGGTCACTGCAATGGCCTCTCCTGCATTACTGCATCCGTAGCAACACCTTCTCGCTGGTCCCCCCCGTTTTTCACAGAGTTTGCTACGTCATGGTGCGACCGAATTGTCCGGCGGTATAACCGGATGGGCAGGCTGGGCCCACCAACCTTGCCAGCCTAAGAGAAGGAAAACTCTAACATCAAACCCGGGCAGATAGAGCTCGTTAATGTAACACCTACCACCTGGAGGACTCGCTGCCGGCGTCCCGGCTTACTGGGCCATGGCAGATGACCCCCAGGTGAAAGGGTGGAGCCAGTGCCGCGCACACTGGGCTTCACCTAAAAAATTCCTCTGCGCAGGCCTGAAGGGCATATCCACATACACAACCCACAATGCATCAAGTCCTGCAGCGATGGGCAAGGGGCGAAACGGCAGGTGGAAGGTGCCACTGGAAGCCGCAGTCCCGATCCTGCATGTAGGCGGTTCAGGGTATTGGTCGCCTGATGCTAACCCGGAAACGAAAGCATTTTTCGGCAGCACCCTGAACGACCAAGCAGCCTTATCTAGGGACAGCACTGCTTGCTCCACACAGAGAGGGGCCTAGAAAAGGTGGCATAAACAAAGCTCGTCTCCTCCACCCCAGTTGGCTAGCCGCGGTCAACGGGCATCCTTACTTGCGGTCAAAAAATAACAACAAAGAAAAGGCATGCACCTGCCTCACAAACAGTTAAAAAACTTGGTGTTTATATTTCACTGTGAATGAATGAATATTTATTATTAGCCAAAGAACATTACTTACTTAGTAACAATTCAGAATTACAGTGTATTTCACTGGGTCCTGTTGTCACGTTCTCAGGGTGCAGGCAGGCAGGAGTCCAAAGCCAGTCCAAGGTCATAGTCCAGGAAGTCAAACAGGAACCAAGTCACCAATGCAGAATCACAAACAGGAATCAGAAGTCAGTGTCTAAAAGCCAAAAGGTCAGGGTGCCAAGGAAATCAAGCAGGTCAGAATCAGGAATCAGGAAGGAGCGTGGATGCAAGCCAGAGAATAGACTTGTTGCTTCCACAAGATTACCAGGTCCTGGGTGGTAGCTATATGGGAGTCTCAATCAGCCTGCTCCCTGGGTGGGAGTGATTCTGCTAGAACTCAGGGCTAAGAGATCTGAAGCATTGACTTGCCTCATGTCTTCACTCTGAAAGTCCTTTCCGGAGCATGCTTCAAACTCTTGAGATGGGAGGAGGAGCGCATGGAGGAGATTGATCGTCAACAGCTGACACTGGTGCCTGGAGAGTGATTGATGGGCCAGCTGCTGTTTCTTCAGCTGAGGAACTGGCTGGCAACTCTTCCAGGTCTGTTAAGCCTTCCAGCTTCTCCTCGTCAGGGCTCATGACGCTACTCCCCCCCCACAGGACACCGCCACACACACACAGATGGATCAGGCCGGTCAGGGTAGACCGTGTGGAACTGCTGCACGAGGTCAGGGGCATGTAGGTTGTCCGCGGGTTCTTATGAACAGTCCTCGGGGCCGTAGCCTTCCCAGTCCACAAGGTACTAAAGGTCCCCGTGGTAGATTCGGGAGTCCAGGAGCTGGTGGACCTCGTATTCCTCCTCATCATCAACCAGGACGAGAGGAGGCGACGCTGGAGGTGGCGGTCAGATGGGATCCGGTGGTGTAGCAGGAACAAGGAGGGACTGGTGGAAGATCGGGTGGTTGCGGAGGGTGGCCAGCAGCTGTAGCCGGAAAGCAAGGGGGTTGATTTGGTCCGTGATCAGGTAAGGCCCCGCAAAGAGACCGGCCAGGCTGACGCAGGTAACGAGTGGAGAACCGGACGTGGTCCCCAGGCTTCAGTGGGGGCCCCACCTGTCGCTTTCAATCGATGGCTGTCTTATAGGCCTCTTTAGCCTGTTGGACTTGTTCTTGGAGCAAGCCCTGGAGAGCCCAGAGTTCCTACAGGTGCGCATCAGCAGCAGGGACTGCTGTGGGGGGCAGGACTGCGGGGAAGAAGCAAGGGTGGTACCCATAGGTGGCAGCAAACAGGGTCTGTTAAGTGGACGCATGTACGGCGTTGTTGTAGGCAAACTTGGCCAGGGGTAGCAAGGCGGCCCAGTCATCCTGCTGGTAGCTGGTGTAACAACGCAGGTATGTTCCAGCATGGCATTGGTGCGTTCGGCCTGCGCATCCGTTTGGGGATGGTACGCTGAGGACAAATGCACCTGGGTACCTAAGCTGGAGTGCAGGGCTTGCTAGAATCGGGAGGCGAACTGGGGGCCTCGGTCTGAGATCAAGTGTGCCCGGGAGCTCATGCAGGCGAAAGACGTGCTAGAGGTACAGCTGGGCTGTTTCAGGAGCTGTGAGTGGCTTGGGATGTGGAACAAAGTGAGTCATCTTGGTGAGGAGGTCCACCATCACCAGGATGCAAGTGTGCCCCTTGGACCTGGGGAGCTTGGTGATAAAGTCCAGGGAGACGGTGTCCCAGAGTCCTGCAGGCGTGGATAGGGGATGCAAAAGCCCTGGGGCCTTGGCTAGAACATCCTTGGCCCACCGGCCGACCTCACAGGAACCGACATAGCGGGGCACGTCTGCACGGACACGAGGCCACCAGAACTCCCACATGAGCAGGTGCAGGGTCTTGTGTTGGCCAAAGTGCCCTACAGGAGGGGAGTCGTGGGTCAGGCAGAGCACGTCGGCCCGGAGGGGTCCCGGAGGCACGTATAGGTGCCCATGGTGCGGGAGGAGACCTTGGAGGGTAGAGAGATGCCCAGCTGGGCCATCTTGCACTTCCAGGAGGCGTTGCTGAACCCCCAGGGGTCTTGGGCCTGGCTGGCCTGGATGTCTGCAGCCAAGGTCGAGCGAGTCATGGTGGCAGCGAAGACTGAGGGTGCAAGGATGAGTCCAGTTGGGGTATCCTCCGTTAGAGGCACAGCGTAGTCCGGTTTTCGGGAGAGGGCGTCCGCTTTCCGGTTCTGGTTCTGCGGGATGTAGGTAATCTTGAAGTCAAACCGGGAAAAGAAGAGGGACCACTGGATCTGATGCTGGGTGAGGCGTCGAGCAGTCTGTTGATGCTCCAGGTTCTGGTGGTCAGTCAGGATCTGGACAGGGTGGTAACCCCCTTCAAAGTGATGCCTCCAAACCTCGAAGGCGGTCTTGATGGCCAGGAGTTCCCGCTCCCAGATTGTGTAGTTGCACTCTGCGGGCGTCAGCTGCCGCGAGTAGTATGCGCAGGATTGTAGCAGCTGGGAGGGGTCCTCCCGCTGGGATAGCACTGTGCCGAGGGCCACACTGGAGGCATCAGTCTCTACTGTGAATGGCAGCTGTGGGTCTAGGTAACGCAGGAGCGGCTTGGTGGTGAAGCAGGTTTTCAGGGTGGTGAAGGCATGGTCTGCCTCTGAAGTCCAGTGAAATGGCTCTTCGGGCCGGAGGAGCTGGGTCAGAGGCGTGGTTACATCGGCATAGGCAGGGATGAACTGGCGGTAATAATTGGAAAAGCCAAGGAACCGCTGTACGTCCTTGCGGTTCCGTGGTGTCTGCCAGGTCAGGACCACCTTGACTTTGTTCGGGTCCATCCGAGTCCCATGAGGTGAGACAATGTGGCCAAGGAACTCAACTGCTGTTAAGTTGAAGGCACACTTCTCTAGCTTGGCATAGAGACCATGCTCGTGCAAGCGTTGCAGGATCTGGCGGACATGCCCTGCGTGCTGGGCAGGGCTTTGGGAATAAATTAAAATGTCATCTAAATAAATGATCACAAAGCGGTCGAGCAGGTCGCAGAAGATGTCGTTCATCAGCCTTTGGAAGACAGCGGAGGCATTGGTCAGGCTGAAGGGCATCACGAGATACTCGTACTGGCCATAGCAGGTCCCAGCTAAGTGCCCCAAGTCAGGGGGTCCGCTCAGACTTGGGGCTGATCTTTTACTGTCGGCGGTGGCACGGTACTGGACTGGGTGCCCTTGGCGGGGCAGCCAGAGGAGAAGTGCCTCGCCCCTCCACAGTACAGGCAGAGATTTTGTGAGCCGCACCGTGCTTTTTCTTTGGGGGTGAGCCATGGCCATCCAGCCCTGAGTTGCATGGGCTCGGGGTCGTCAGTCTTGGGACTGGTGTGCATCGGGGTTGTCACCGTCGCTAGGCAGCGGGGCAGCTGAGAGAGACGGTGCTGCTTCGCACTTGGCGGCAGCCTTCCAGACGGCCATTGATGCAGAGACACAGCATGATTAGTCCTTGCAGTTTGGCTGGTCAGTCTACTCGTGCCAGGTCATCAAGGACTTCTTCAGCCAGCCCCTCCATATATTGGTCCATGACAACAGCCTCATTCCAGGCCAGGTCTTGGGCCAGAAGCTTGAACTCAGTGGAATACTGGGAAGCCGAGTCTCCACACTGCTTCAGGGTCCGGATCTTCCGATTGGTGGTGGCTGCTTGCTGGGGTTAGCGAAAGCTACCGCCGTATGATCCAGACAGCCCTGGTAGTCAGTCAGCAGGGGCAATGGGGCTAGAAGCAAGGGGGTAGCCCTTTTAGCTGCCTGTCCCTTTAAGAGGCTGACAAGCATACCTTGGTCTTGTCATTGGGGAAGTCTCTGGCACATAGTTCAATATACAGTTTGCACTGTTCCAGGAATGCAGGAAACTCCTCCACCTTCCCAGCGAACTTCTCTGGGGGAAGCACTGGGCACTTGGGTGGGGCAGCGACACTGGCTTGCTGATGTTGCAGGTGAGCCACCATTTGAGTAAGGTGCTGTACCTGAGTGAGCAAGGCTGCTAGCTGCCCAGAGCCTCCGCTTGCCTCCTCATCCATCTTGTGGAGTGAGTGTGTGGGTGGAAGCAATCTGTCACGTTCTCAGGGTGCAGGCAGGCAGGAGTCCAAAGCCAGTCCAAGGTCAAAGTCCAGAAAGTCAAGCAGGAGCCAAGTCACCAATGCAGAATCACAAACCGGAATCAGAAGTCAATGTCCAAAAGCCAAAAGGTCAGGGTGCCAAGGAAATTAAGCAGGTCAGGATCAGGAAGGAGCGTGGATGCAAGCCAGAGAATAGACTTGTTGCTTCCACAAGGTTACCAGGTCCTAAATGGGAGCTATATGGGAATCTCAATCAGCCTGCTCCCTGGGTGGCAGTGACTCTGCTAGAACTCGGGGCTAAGAGATCTGAAGCATTGGCGTGCCTCATGTCTTCGCTCTGAAAGTTGTTTCCGGAGCATGCTTCGAACTCTTGAGATGGGAGGAGGAGAGCTTGGAGGAGATTGATCATCAACAGCTGACACTGGTGCCTGGAGAGTGATTGATGGGCCAGCTGCTGTTTGTTCAGCTGAGGAACTGGCTGGCAACTCTTCCAGGTCTGTTAACCCTTCCAGCTCCTCCTCATCAGGGCTCATGACACCTGTTTGGTGACTTACTTCCCTATCTTTCATTATATTATTGAGGGGGGGGCTCTCCTCACTTCCACATAAGGTGTGTCACATCTGGCTACACATCAAGAGAGAGAGAATACCTAGGGACATGGGTATCCTTGGCCCTGTTTACACATCGTGTTGAGTCCATGTTAAACTGACCCAGTTCTGTTCCGAATATCTTTGTTTCGGATATTATCGCTCAGACTGCCATACTGCAATTCAAATCACTCTGCGGTGAAACTGTATTCTGCCGTCCACACGACAGCACCATGCAGTTCTTTTTTTTTGTTTCCTCCACTATTATGTGCATAAGAGCATAATGCGCATATGTAAAAACATTATGTGGTTATGCGCATATCTCTAAGTAGTAAAAAAAATGGTGACCGTAAACCGGATGTCTGAGGCTCCTTTTGGTCTGGGACAGCCTTCAGACATCCGGGTGTTGGTTAATATCGCAGCAGAACTATCCAGATGGAGAAAACTACAAGGTGAAACCGGACAACTCAAAAAACACTGCTAAGGAGCAGGTAACAAAATAATCTGGTTCAAAGAAGGATTGGGGAGGGTGGGGCTACCTCGAGTTAATACCGGGAGGCCACTTTAAATTTGGAAGGAAACAGCAGTGACATCTGATTATACTGTGCATCTGAACGGGGCCCTTATGTCACACATCACAGAAATTGGGAAAATCCATGGTATCCTGCTTTCTGTAAGTGAAAGAAAGCCTTGTTAGTGGAAGATTGATTTGCTATCCCAGGAGCCTGAAGGGTGCCAGGGCAAGCCCCACCCCTCACCAAGGGCAACCTCTCTAAGGTGGTGCTGTGCATCAGGCTATGCCTTATGCAAAGGTCAAAATTTTAAAGAGATGGGTAGCACTGGAGGCCTTAATAGTGTTTTGGCTGTTCACACAGTACAAGTTGGTGTTGCAGTTATGTTTTCAGTTTTTAAAAAATCATCACAAATATTATATAAAAAAGAAAAAATAACACAGGAGACACTGTGGTGCAACAAATTGACTATAGCAGCATCTGACTTGTCCATAAAACTTGAATGAATGAGTCATGTCAGTTCCAGATTAAATGGCTAATGTTGGAACCAACTCTGTTCTTCCTTGGAAATGTGATTGAAAACACTGACAGGCTCTGCTTTTTGCCAGGCTGTTTCGTGGAAGGAGAAGGGTTCAATTGCTGCTATATTTTAGCACTAGCCTCTTGATGTGGCAGATTTTCATGACTTCATATCTTTGGTGTGCTCACACACACACTTTTCCCCCAGGCTGCTTCCTCAGCCATTGCCTGCCTGTTTGACACTTGAACCCTGTCTGTGAAAGCAAACAAACCACAGTGCATTCTGTTTTATGTATTTATTTACGTTATTTACGGAAGGCAGATTACACATAGTGAGTCTGTACAAATGACAAAATGGGACATTCAATAACCAATGCATTAGGATTTTAGAAGTTTGGAACCACGAGAAAGAGCTGAAGCATAGCATAAGTATTCACATGACAAATTAAGCCATACAGAAATTACATAAATAGGATCCTACTTACAATAGGATCCTACTTACAGTAAGTATAGACCACAATCCCTAGTCATTTATCCATGCTAATTTGTAGAACCAGTTTGCACAGTGCAACCCTGTTACTTGTGTAGAAAAGTCCTCTTGAATAGTTCAGTTTTGCATAGTTTGCAGAATGCCAGGAGAGTGGGAACTTTCCTGACTTCCTGGGGCAAACCATTCCACAAGTACATGTATGGACAGACAAAGCATGTGTATGGGGAGTTGTTGATTTTGCCCACTTGCACGCTAGCACCTGCATAAGCCCCTGCTGACTTGACTGAATTGAGCAATGACAAAAGTTCATTCTCTGACACAAATTTTGCTAGTCTTTAAGGTGCTACTGTTCTCTTGCTCTTTTCTACTGCTACAGACAGATTAACACAACTACCCATCTTGATTTATCAGAAATCAAGAATAAGCTGTCTACCTACAATAGCTCTTACATATTAATTTTTCAGATTTGGAGTTTAGAGTTTAAAAAAAGCATTTATTTAAAAAAGTAACCAGTGCAGTGAAAAGGGCTTTGTAACCCTTTCCTTGTGCATTGTTTTCCTGCTGAAAATAAAATGGCACTAAACTGTCTTTACCCTGCAAGGAAAAAAGTTACTGTTCCTTGTATTTTTTCCTAGGAGGAATAAAAACAGCAAGTGGGGATTTTCAGTTGAAAAACAGTACCCAGGAAGGGGGTGGGGTGGCCCAAGACACAACAGTTTGCCAATTCAAATTGCAGCTTGTTAAAGTGCATGTATAATTCCATTCTGAAGACTCAAACATGAATAGAGTCTTTTTCTTTTACTCTGTCTATTGTGCATGCCCCTAAGTGCAGTGCACTTTGTTAATTCCTGCTTATACAGTCAGAATCGTGTAGGTTTAATTGAGAGAAGAAGGTGATCTGTGGGGGATCGCATCTTCAGTTGCTTTCTGGTATTCAGAACTTGTGATCCAGGGCAGAATCTCCTGCCTCCCCCATATTCTTGGGAATATCAATTTTTTTTCTTGTCCAAAGAACAAGTGTTTAGTTGTCACAGTTGTGGGAGAAGGGGAGGTTGAAAATGTACAAGCAAGGACTGCCCTAACTTCAAGAATCAGAGGATGTTGGAGATGCCAATTTTGTGTGTGTGTGTTTGGGGGGGTGCTTTTTGAGCTATGTGACAGGCAGAAATTTAACAGCTATATCTTTCCATGACATGGAAATGCATTTATGAGAAAACTATGCATGTCAAAGACTTGCTTTTTATGCAGCTGTTAAGACAAAGGAGTACTGTCAGAAAAAAAAGTTGGCAACCTTTGAGGGGAGGGCTAACGAAGTTTCCAGTGGTAAGGTGGGACTCCCCACCCCCCCTCAGCAAAGTTTGTGATCATTTTCCATCTCCCCCTGTACAGTTATAGTATTCCTGGCAGGGCTGGAAAAATCTCCAGCATTTGCCAGATGATTTGATGCTATCATCTTGGAATGTGTTAAATTATGCTTAGCTGTGCACTGGGCTAATACCTAGGAATTTGATTTTTCTTTCCAATCCTGAAACGAAGTCATCAGATCCCAGATTTTCATCCTTACTCCTTTCCCCTTTCCAAATCAAGAGAAATTTGTTGAAATTAAAAAAGAGCATGATTCTACGCATTAAAATGTGAACAAAACATGTATTTTATCATGTATTATTTCCTCATTAGACTGATTGGGTTCCTGTTATAACACATTTACAGAGCAATCCTGTGCAACACTTTCGCCACGGTTGCTCGCTGCCACGTAACTATGGCAGCGCTAGTCTATTCCCTATGGGCATGAGTTACACAGTGGCCAGCAGACAAAGTCAGCGGGTTTGCATTGTTTTCTGATTGTAACCGGGGTAGCAGCTGTAGCAATTGCACCACATCAGTCAGTGGAAGAGTTGTGTGGAAGTGATGGAGCCACTAGAACCAATCAGAATCATATGGCAAGGAGTGGAGTCCAGCATCATCTCAGGCAGGGGAGAGAGAGAGGAAAGCCACAGGAGTTCCACTCCTTTTCAGGAGGCACTTCCCACCCACTTAAAGGGATGAACTCCTGTCAGCAGATCCAGGCTGTGTGACAGGCACCTGACAGTGGGGAAAAGGTTTGAGCTGTCCATTGCTGAGGACACTCCTGCACTACCCTTGCCAGTGGTGAAGCAGGAGAGGGGGCCACAGGGTGGGCTCAAATGTGGGGACATGCAGCATCACCCTTAGATCCCCCAATTCCTTCCTTGATGGAGCAGAGGTGGTCTTGGAATAACCATCATTCCATTCTGGGCTCTGTCATTCCAGTTTCAGAATAATCAGTGCCCAAAGACTGTCATTCCAAATCCATTCTGCATTCATCATTACTTTCATGTGTAGTGATGTAGTTGTGACATATTGCAACGGAAACCATGCAAGTCATTTGTCATGCCTACAGGCCAGTATGTCCAGTATATCCCCTCCAAAAACATCAAGCCCATCCACTGCATTGGCTCCCCCAGTCATTGACTCTACAGACCCCTGTGATCCCCTGCCCCCTCAGCATTACCTTCAAGGTTGTCTTCCCCCTTGGTGACAAAAGCCCCCCCCCCTTTCCTGGAGCAGACACATAGTAATGAACTTTGTTCATTCGCTCGATTTATTTCCAAACTTTCCCCCACAAGCGGCTTACATCATCCCCCTCTCCTCCATTTCATACTCACAACAACCCTGTGAGGTTGGTTAGGCTGAGGGTGTGCATCTGGCCCAGAGCCACTCCCCCCCCCTTAGCTTACATGGAACAAATGGGGAACAGAATCTGGGTCTCCCAGATCTAGTCTTTTGCTCTAACCACCACACCAAGCTGATTCATTCACCCAAATCACCCTCTGGCCCCTCCCGCTTCACACAGAAGCCTGCAAGGTGAGAGAGGAAACTTGTATATTCTGCTGGGCATCTGTTTGGCAGATGATTATGACCAGATGGACCTGCACAACCATCCACAGCCACCCAAGGCACTTGAGAGCCCTCCCTCTTAGACGTGTCCTCTGGAAGCCCTTGTGGGGAGTCACAGATGGGCTGGGGAGGGAGTGGGGCAGGGAGGAGTATAGAGTTCCTGTCATGTAGTCAAATCCAAACAGACAGAGACACAGTTGAGGCACAACACCGACTTTATTGAACTGCAAACCATGACAAGGTGTGAAAATTTCCTTTGATTAGCCCTGTGGCTATGAGGAAGAGGGCTGAGGCTCCCCAACAAGGCATGCATCTAAATTGGATGGCATTGCAGGTGGAACTTGGAAGGTCTGGCCGGGTGCTACACTCCACTTCAAGAGGAGGGTTGAAACAGGCCTGACCCGGGAAGTCCAATCTCGTCAGATCTCAGAAGCTAAGCAGGGTAGACTGTGGTTAGTTCTTTGATGGGAGACTTCCTTGAAATACCCAAGTTGAGAGGACAGAGGCAGGCTCAATTCAGCCACCTCTCAGTATCCTCCTGGCCCCCCAGTAGGGGTCAGTCACCAGAGGATTACATGACTTCCAGATACAAACACACACACACATGCGTGCGTGCACACACAAAATATACAAAAGAGAGACAGAGAGGAAAGCTGGAACTGCAGACTGAGCAGTGTGTGTATATGGGGGGGGGGATTCCCTATTGAATTTCTGCCTGCAGGAAAGTAAAACAAGCAGGCATGAGTGCCATGCCGGGCTCAGCCATGGATGTGTTGTCCTGACAGGCTACAAATTCAGCCTCATGGGGGGAGGCTTCACTGCTCTAAGTCTGAGTGGCAGGGAACTCTGAGACAGAATGCTATGCTTTGCACCCTAACTACCTCCTGGGTGAAGTTTTTGTAGGGTGGGGGAACCATGATTGGGTACTGGGGAGGGAAGTGATTTGGCCTAGCCTGTAGTCGGTATCCATTCCTGAGCTCCTGCAATCCTAATTGATGAGGCTGTGATGGAAAGAAAAAGGGACCACAGGGAGACAATTCAGTTGTCAGATTTTAAGATCAAACCGCTGTGTTTTCCTTCAGGAGTCATTTTATTTGCACTATCAATCCTGGCACCTCGTACCGTTCTACATTGTCTTCAATAGCTAGCTAATTAAGACAGCAACTCTTTCTTGGAGCAAAAGATACTTTTTATCTCTATCTCTACCTCCCCTGAGAACTGTAGCTGTGAACTGCTAGTTCAGTTCAATTGGTGTCTATGAACCATGCCATATTGCTTGTTGCATACCTCTCTGCTTCTGGCAGGGGGCACTCCCAGGGTGAAAGGACTTAGGGAGCTAACTACCTCTGGCCATGCCCCCAAAACTGTTCACAGCCATGCCAGTGCAGGGGCCCAAACTCTAGTTGCACCGTGGCTCTTTTCCAGTGCCTGAGTGACAGAATAGCATTGGGAACCTGTGCCATCATAACTGGCTCATGTGCCTCAGACATTCGCCAATGCAAAGGTTGGTTGGCTTCTTGAGCCCTTTCACACACACACACACTGATTGTGTTAGAATAAAAAAAGAAAGAGCTTGGATATGGAAATCTTAGTTAAAGGAAGCCGTGGTCTAGTATATTTTGCTAATCAGGCCATTGCTTGGTGGAAGTTGAGTATTTCTTGTTGATGTTAATAGAACTGTTGCAAAATTGCACCATATGCTGAACAGGCATTTAAAGTGGTTTGAAGGGTTTTTTTATGTGATCTTCATAAAGATTTTGGCTGCATAAATGTTTAAATTCTTTAACTAAAACCAATTTCTTAGAATGACATCTAGATTGGATTATAACAGCTCTCCCCTGGCAGCCAGTTTGGTTAATATCTTTTGCTGCTGTCAATCTCTTATCTTTTTTTCCCATTTTAAATTCATCCTGCTTTACTCTAAACTGTTGGCTGTAGTTGCGGCTCCCTCTGCAGACCCAGGAAAAGTTCCTACAGCTGTATATTTGCCAGCAGAATCACTGGAAAAGTACTGTTTAATTTATCACCATAATTAATTTTTCTTTTTGTTTAGCAAGTGCTCTTGAAGACTGCAGGTGTGACAGTCAGAGAGACAGTTTTATTGTACACACAGAAATTTACTTGAGAAAGGATTTCAGAGGTATGCATTTCACTTCACCTTGATGTGGCTTGACAGGACAAGCAAGGGGGAAAGTGAGGAATAAACAAAGAAAAGCAATTAAGCATTATGGAAAAAACCCACCTTGAATGTTCAGGGGAGGCTCTGAGAGCAGGATACACCAGTCTTACACATCCTCCCTGCAAAATCCACATCAGGTTTTTGGGTTTGTTTTTCTTTGTTTTATCATAGTGGTTTTGTATGGCTGCATCAGACATCTTGACAAAACGTGGTTAGTTTAAAGTAAACCATAGTTTGCATTGCCAACTCTGACTACACTATCAGTCATAAGTAATGAATTCCAACTTATGCTTAAACCCTGATTTGACCGTTCCTTGCCTATGGGATACTTCACCCAGAACTGAGTCCTTTGGTTGCACTTCCTCCATGCTTTCAAACTCCAGAGAGGGTCAAAACAGCCTTGGAACTAGGGACTTCCGGGATTGGAAAATGGCGAGCTGAGCTGCTTTCCTTAACGGGGGCTGGCTGGCACTTCTGTTCGGGGTAGTAAAAGGCAAATTAATGCCTTCTGCCTACTTTTCTCAGCTAGAGAATCATCCAAGATATGCACAGATACTTTGAGGAGACTTACCTTGGCTGAAAGGAAGTCCCAGAGGGGGCTCTTTTGAGGCTTTGAGGGATCTCCGGAGAGAAGTTGCATATTCATCATCTGCAGATGTTTCCAGTCATTCATTTGACTTAAGCTCGACAGGATCCGAATCTTCTTTTACAACTTTAAACATCTATTCTACAAAAGACTGGTGTCGATTTGGATAAACTACAAAAAAGGTATCGATTGCTATCTCTTCATTCCGGGACTATTTAAAGCTAAACAAAACGAAATTAAAAGGTGGGAGTTGGATATAATGGAAGCTTGAAAGGAGGAGAAGAAAAGGGGCTAAATTTGAACTTCTTAAATTTAAGAGACAGTGCTAAAAGGAGAAAGGAATTTATTGTTTAGTCTATCTGCGGTTGAGGAAGTAGCCCCATCGTCATAGATCTGCAGCACTCACAGTCAACACAGGAAGTACATCAGACATCGCGAGATTTATCTACCAGTGAAACAAGACTTGGTGGCAGGAAAAGCAGGAAGTACCAGAGGAAGAAGAAGGAAGCAGGAGAAATAAATAGCCTACTCTAGGATTATAATATCAGAGAGAAACATCGGCGGCCATTGCTGGGAGGATAAAGTTTTAACAAAGTTTTTAAAGTGACTGGGACAATAAAAATTGGCAGAGTTAATTGAGTTGGTAACTTTAAAATAAGGACTATTGGACAGTGGTGAAGAAGATTTGAATTGGATAAGGGGAAAAAGGGAAAAATTTTAAAGTGAAGCAAAAGTTGCGACCGCCATTTTGGGGAAAATAAAATTTTTAAATATTAATATCTGAGCCTGGGAGGCTCAGAGGACGGCGAAATTGGGTTCATTGGAAAGAGCAAGCCTCACTTTATTAAACCTGATGGTCCAAATTTAATTTGGTGAAATAATTTTTTTTGATCTTTTTTATATGTCAGATCCGAAGCAAATCCGTACTAGGTCTGGTTCAATGGAGAAAATGCAAGCCCAGCTAGATGCATTGGAGGCCGGGATAATGAAAGGAGTGAAAGAACTGGTAACTGCCTCCAAAAAAGAAATTAGAAAAGATATTGAGGACTCAAAAAAAGAATTTAAAAAAGAAATAGAGAATATCAGAAACGAGACTGTAGTAATAACAAAAAATGTACAAGAAGTGGAAGACAGAGTAAAAATACATGATTCCACCTTGTTAAAATTACAAGAAAAGGTGATAATACATGACTGTAAGTTGATGGAGACACAGATTCGTTTTAGAGGTGTACCAGAGGATGAAGAATCTGATTTGAAAGACTATATAATAAAAATAATTGCAGAATTTTTGGAGGAAGATCCTGAAGGGAATAGAAATATGTATGATTATATGTATAGGGTGAATTCACTCTATGCAAAAAAAGAATAATCTGCCAAGAGACGTGGTGATAAGATTTATGACAAAAGAAATGGTGGGAAAGATCATAAACAAAAATTTTGAAAAGACTGATAGTGGGAGGTAGTAGAATAAGAATTATGAAAGAGTTGCCAAGACAAGTGTTAACTGACAGAAATGCATACAAAAATTGACAGAAAAATTACGTGACAACGGAATAAGATACAGATGGATAATACCTGAAGGTTTGAGCTTTGAACTTCAAGGGGAAAGGATTACAATTACAAGCACACAGGAACTGTAGATTTTATGGAGAAAATAAAGAATCTGCACCATGATGGATTACAAATTGATATCTTGGAATGTAAATGGACTAAACTCACCACAAAAAAGAAGGGCAACATTTCATTGGATAAAAAAACAAAATTGCAATATACTTTGTTTACAAGAAGTGCATATTAGACAAAAGGATTATAAATTTTTCTGGAATAAGCAATTGGGACTAGAATTTTATACATTGGTTGAACAGAAGAAGAGAGGAGTAATTTTTATATTAAAAAAGAATTAGACCCGAAATTGGTTTTTAAAGATAAGGATGGAATATATATAGCGGTGGAAATTACATTGAATGCTTAAAAAACTTTATTGTTGGGACTTTATGCTCCAAATGGTGCAAAGGACATTTTTTAAAAAAATATTATGCAACATTTGGATGAAGTGACTTATGAGCAAATTTTGTTGATGGGGGATTTTAATGGAACAAGTCAGAACACAATTGATAGATCTGGGAAGAAAAAAATTGATAAAGAAGGGAAATTGCCAAAATCTTTTTTTGAGCTGGTTAAGCAAGAAAATTTGGAGGATATATGGAGAAAGTTCAATCCTGAAGTACGGGACTATACCTTTTTTTCAGCCAGACATAATTCTTTTTCTAGAATTGACATGTTGGGGGGTACCAAAGATTTGGGACTTATAACAAAGAAGATAGAGATTTTACCCAAAATAGGATCTGATCATAACCCAATAATGTGGATTACAAAATTGTCTAAAAAGTCGAGAAGATGGAGATTAATTGAAGATTTACTACAAAATAAAGAAACAGTGACATCTCTACAAAAGGAAACTAAAGCTTACTTTCAACTTAATGATAGAGAAGATATAGAATTTCAGACTGTTCGAGATGCCTACAAGGCAGTAATGAGAGGAATACTAATAACATTGAATAACAAAGATAAGAGAGCAAAAGATAAACAGATGTTGGACATTCAAAATGAAATTTAAAAAAAAGATGAATTAAGAAAAAGGCCAGGAAAAAAGAAAATTATAAGGGAGATTACCATATTGCAAACACAAATGAGACATTTGTTAAACAAGGAAATGGAATGGAATTTGAAAAAATTACAACAGAAATCCTGTGAGGGGGCAAATAAACCTGGAAAGTATTTGGCCTGGCAACTGAAGAGAGAAAGTTAAATTATTAATAAAATTGTGGCTGATGGAAAAGAGTTGGTAGATCAAGAAGGAATAAAGAGAGAATTTTTTAAGTATTATGCTAAACTATTTAAGGGTGTTAAAGTTAAGAAAGAAGAGATTGAAGCGTATTTGCAAAAGATTAAAATAGCACCCTTAACTGAATACATGGAGAAAGTTTTGAATGATCCAATTGTTATAATAGAAATTAAAGCAGCGATTAATGCAATGAAAGTCGGAAAGGCACCTGGACCAGATGGATATACAGCAAAAAATTTTAAAATGCTTAAAGAAGAATTAGTACCAAAAGTTCAAAAATTAATGAATACAATAAGATTAAATGGGAAAATACCTAATTCATGAAAAGAAGCTGTAATTTCGTTGATTCCAAAGGAAGATAGAGATGAACAATATTTAATACATTTCATAAAGGAAGACCAAGCGGGTTTTCTCCCAAAAGGCAAATAAGAGACAATATTAGAACTGTTGTAAATATTGTAGAATATTATGAAAGACATCCAGAGAAGGAAGTTGCATTATTTTTTGCGGATGCAGGGAAAGCTTTTGATAATCTGAACTGGGACTTTATGTTTGCAGTAATGGAAAAAACAAAGTTGGGGGAAAACTTTATAAGAATGATAAAGGCAATATATACTGAACAATGTGCAAGGTTATGTATAAATGCAGATCTAACAGATGAAATGATAATCAGTAAAGGTACAAGACAAGGTTGTCCGCTTTCACCATTGTTGTTCATAATGACTCTTGAAATCTTATTGATGCAAAAACAAGCTGATGAAGAAATAGAAGGAATGAGAATTAAAGGATTTGCTTATAAATACAGAGCATTTGCAGATGACATAATGTTTATAAATGAAAATCCTATACAAGTAACACCTTTGTTGTTAGCTAAAATACAAAATTTTGGAGAATTGGCGGGATTTTATGTTAATAAAGAAAATCAAAGCTTTTATGTAAAAATATGCAAGTAGATAAAAGGAAATGCAGAGGCTAACAGGATGTGAAGTTACCTCTAAAGTAAAATATCTGGGTGTGGAAATAACAATGAAGAACATTGATTTGTTCAAAAATAACTATAAACAGTTATGGCGTAAAATGGATGAAGATATGATAAAGTGGAACAAGCGTAATTTGTCATTGCTTGGAAGAATAGCTGCAATTAAGATGAACATTTTGCCGAGAATAATATTTATTCCAAACTATTCTGATTGTGAAAGACAGTAAACAGTTTAATAAAGGAAGATCTCAGAATTTGTATGGGCTGGAAAGAAACCAAGGATTAAAATGAAAGTTTTAATAGACGCTAAAGAAAGAGGTGGATTCCAATTACCAGATCTAAGACTATATCATGAAGCAGTTTGTTTTGTGTGGATAAGAGATTGGGTGACGTTATTGAATAAAAAGCTTTTAACATTGGAAGATTATGGAAATAAATTCGGCTGGCATGCTTATATGTACTATGGGAAGAAAAAGATGGATGATTTTTTCTCTCACCATTACATAAGAAATAATTTGCTAAATATCTGGATGAAGTATATGAAATATGGCGATGAGAGCATATGGTAATAAGAATAACAGATGTTTCAGGAGAGGGAAAATGGATGTCATACAATCAAATATTAAAAATACAAAGCGGTAAAACAGAATTGAAAACTGCTGAGGAATTATATAAATATGATTGGTTTCAGATGCAACAAATAAAGAGTTTGGTGGAAAGTGATCTTAAAACTGAAGGAATAAGACGAGAACAAACAGAAATGGGAATAGTTCTGCTTGGAAATAATAAAATTAATTTCGAAAATTTATGTTACTTTTAAAATGGTCTACGGAAGATGAAGTAGTGAAATCCCAAATGATTAAGTGGGCAATTAATGTAAATAAAGAAATACAGATGGATACATGGGAATATTTGTGGAAGAACTCTATGAAACTCAACATGTCAGAGTATTAAAGAGAACTGTTTTAAGATGATGTACAGATGGTATATGACTCCTAAAAAGATGAACAATAAGATGCCAGATAGATGTTGGAAATGAAAAAAACATAAAGGTTCTTTCTACCATATGTGGTGGACTTGTGAAAGAGCGAAGAATTATTGGCAGATGATTCAACAAGAGATTTCTAAGATCCTGGGATACGAATTTAATAAAGTTGCAAAGACTTTTCTGTTGGGATTACAAATGGAAAAATTTCCAATAGAAGATAGAACTTTAATCTGGTACTTGCTCTCAGCTGCTAGGACATTGTATGCGCAGTTATGGAAGCAAGAAAAAATACCAGAGAAATGGGATTGGATTGTAAAAGTTATGACATGGAGTGAAATGGACAAATTAACAAGAACCTTAAGAGACTATGATTTGGAAGTATTTAAGACGGAGTGGAAAAAGTTCAGAAGTTACGTAGAAAAAGACTGGAAAATAAAAGGACATTGGACAATTTTTGATAATGACTAAGTATAAGAGGGAGGAGGATATTAATTTTAGTTCTTAATAATTAAGGGTACCTTTAATATTAATTTTTTAAGTTTAGTACACCGGCGGGGGTCAAGTAACAGGGGGAGGGGTGTGTAGAAAGTAATATATAGGACAGAGGGGAAAAGTAGTTATTAATTATGTAAATTGACTATGCTACCATATGTTACTATTAACTTGTTTGAATACCAAAACACAGCCCTGGAACTCTGGCCTCAAAGCAGTCATGACTCTGATTCAGAGGTTGCATTTGAACCATCCGTGTCTGTCATACTGGTAGACATGTTGGACCCCTCCCAAAGTGGAGCAGCTGTTGCATATGACCAAATCCTTAGAAATAAACGTTATCTGTCCCATCCTTTCTGCAACTCACCCAGTATTTAAGACCCTCACTCTGAAGCAATTGGACCTCTAGTCTTCCCAGTGTGATGCAAGGCACGTTGGGTGTCATTGCAGAAATCTGGGCCAAACCTGCCTCTGCTCCAGCAACCTCAAAAAGTTGGGAAATATGTATAAGACAAAACAGGAGAGTGTAGCTTTTCTGTTCACTCACCCCTTTGCCAGTTCAATGACAACGGAGACTTTGCAGGGGAAACTACACATAGTGCCCCAGCAGGTAAAGAGGGCAGAAGCTTGATATCTTCGACTGCTAGGTATATGCCCCTTTGGCACTGTCATTTAAAATAGCCAATTAAGTCATAATGGGAAGATAGCAACTCTCCCTATGGGAAAACATAAGCTCTTGCCTTCAGCTTATCTCTGACAAAAAAAGGCAGTTGGTCAAGGTATTACAAGAAGAAGCCATTAGCAACATCTAAGCAACAAATTAATACCAGTCATCATGTTGCAGACTGTTTCACTAGGTCCCTGACCTTGTGTTGAAACACTTCAAGCCCACGACTTACTGCTTCTTGCAGCTGTCCTTAGCTAAAGCTGTATGTTTGGTTGCCATCCCTTCTGCCTGGAGAATAAGCAACAGGGTGGACCCACAGGAAAAATTACGTTCCACAACCAAGTCTTCCTTTCCTGCCCACCTAAGTCAGGACATAGTGCTTCCAGTCTTCGTTCCACCCCCATCCCCCCCCAAAAAACACTAAAAGGGCCTTAGACTAGCTAGACATGCAATGTGTTCTCTCATTCTAGCTACAGATATAATTAGGTGGACTAGAACTAGGAAATACTGTCCTTTTGTGATTTACCTAGATTTGCAGAAACATCAACTGGCAGGAAACTTTATTACCATTTTATGGCTATTTAGACCAAATGGCCAAGCCACACTGTTTTGCCATGTGATCACAGTCAGTTTGCCCTCTTAATCAACAAACTGCATGTATTTCAGCCCACTATACCTGATCCCCTCGTCTGATGAAGTGTGCTTAGAGAGCACATGAAAGCTTACGCTCTGAATAAAACTTGGTTGGTCTTAAAGGTGTAACGACTCCTGCTTTGTTCAACTACAGATATCAGAGCACTTTAGAAAAGATAAGAATCTGGCTTTTGATGGGACCAACAAAGGTTGTAAAATTTCTGCCCAGACAATATCTTGCTAGATTGTGTTCCTCATTGTAAGTGCTCTGAGGGGGCTAATGTCATAATTTATTAATTAAAACATATACCCCGCCTTTCCTCTTCATTCAAGGTGGCCCATTCTGCTAGAGCCCAAGCCGCGTTCTCCACTGTCTGTAATGTTTTTTAATTGGATGGTCTACACCATTTAGCATCATATTGGAATGCATTGTGCTTCCCCCCGAAAGGAAAACCTTTACCTCATGTTCTCTCATAGGCAGGTTGAACTCCTCTAGACTGAGGAGAGGCTGTGGGACTTTCCAACAAATGCTTTTAAAAAAACTATGCCTTAAATTTTTGATAAATGTTTTTCAGTATAGGTTGACAACAAATAATTACATCCCTTTGACACCAAACAGGATGTTACAATATACCATTAGATTAAAAATTTCAACAGGTCAATCAAATGTTGAAAAAATGGATAAATATACCATTTGTTATTTATATCATAGTGTTACAGTATTTTACATAATTTATATGAGGATTAACAGTGCAATACTACTAAAACTGCTAACTGACCAGCAGACTAGAACTCAAAAGATCTAAAGCTGGTTTAAGAAGTTGATGGTGCTGGAGACCATTCCTACCACATATGAATTTACCTCTTGTCTGAGCCTAGGCTGAACTCTTAGCGCTGAATACATTATGAAGCCATAAGTTACAAAATTTTACATGACATGAAAGAATTCTGACATTTGCTCTTCTTGTGGGAGCTCTTGCTGCTCAGTGGGCAAAGGACTTCTGTAAAGCAGGGCTTGTCCCATACTGGACAGAGACTGAAAAGCAAAGTAATGCTCTGCATCCTAGCTTGGCAGGCATACTACATCATTCAAGCTGCCCTGCCAGAGAAAGGTGTCTGTTGTCTACTTAGGCAGGTCAGCTGTAATCTTTTGTGGGCTGGTGCATTATTTTGCACTTACCTGCAAGACTTTGGAAAGTAGGCTCACCTCATTTCCTCTCAACTCCCCAAACTTTTTATGATGCCGTTACCATTTGCTAAGACAAGACCCATCAGTTGGACTAATGTGTCACAGAGGTGCTGTACCTTCAAAGACTGCCATTCACTTGAAGGGTGTGATTTAACCTCCAATACTGGAACATTAGTGCAAACTTCAAGGCGGCTGCCGTTTCTGTTATCAGCCAGGCATGTCCTCTTCCTCTGACTTCTTTATAAGCATCTTCAGAGGCTTCTGCTGTATTCCACAGCCTTTCATCTCTCTAGTGGTGGTAGTGGTGTTTGAAGTCCTTATCTAACTCACAGCAAGCAGCACAGGCCAATGCATTTTGTGGCCTAGACTTGGCCTGCTGGGGTCCTTTAAGGTCAGTCTGCTCACATACAATAATTAATCATCATGTTATGTGTTAAAGTCAATTTAGAGAAATATGTAGGTCATTCCAAAACCTGCCCAGAAATGTGTAAATCCAGCTTGCCTCAACCTGCCTGCCTTAAGCTAACAGCTCTCACAGAGGATTGCAGTGTTCCCTTTGCAGCGTGGATGTCAAAGGCTAGGAATGCAATTAGATGGTATTGTGCAGCCCCCCTCCCCTTTACCATAGTTATTGAACCCCTTCCCCACACACTCCCTATATATCAGTGAATCGCATAAATTTTATTTCCAAATAGGAGTGCTCAGTATCACAGCCTTAAGAGGAGCTTCATATGGTGTTCCCTAGAGATTATGGGTCTTTTTGTATCAGAACAGATACTGCATATTTCTGCTAAGATTATGAGATTCCACAGGGCTATCTCTGGAACCTAGTTTTGGCTGCCATGTATGAAATGGTGAGTTGCACTCATCTTTACCCACATCCTGGTATACATATCCTGTCTCTGCTTTTTTGCTAACTTGTACCTTGCAGAAACAAGTGTTCTTGCTATGGAGAAAAGAGAACCATAGCCTGACCTGTGTCCACTGCTGTCATTATAGTTGCCAACTAGACAGAGGAAAATGACGTGTCCTTTTAATAGAGGCTTTATGAGCAGAAATGAGCATTTCAAGCTTTTTACAACATGAAGTTAAATAACATCACCTGATAATTGCTTGTGGTTGAAACTGATAGTAAAAGGGGCAGCTAAAGGGACCAGTTTAAAATCTGGCAGCCCTTGCTGTCATTACATCCCTTCTTGGAACAAATGGCCACCTCACTCTGCCAGGCATGAAGAAAGCATTGGCAGCTAAATTAGCATCAGTTTATATAGACAGCAGTCCATTGTTTGCATGCACTGAGGTCTCATGGCCAGTGAAAAATCTGTGGTCTTTGTAGGTCTGAAGCATGATAGTCAGATTAAAAAGAAGATAAAGACCAAATAAAAGGTACCAAATCAACCAATTTGTACAAGGGCCACGATTCCCCACTTTTATCAGACCTCAGACAGCCCTTTGAAGTCAAACAAAGTTGTGACAATACTTGTGGCAGTTGCCATGTTAGGCAGAGCTTCTCCACAGAGGTGGAGTAGATAAGATGAGACCAGGCAGGACAGACTAGCCACTGCTATCACTACGGCAATGCCACAGGTCTGTATTGTTGCCACAACAATGCCAGGACAGGTCAGGCAGAAGGGCAGAATGTTTGTGGGGGGATAGGGTCTTAGCAGCTTTGCTTCAGATTCTTGAAGGGGTCAGAGAGAAACTCTCAGGGAGGAATCTAAACAAGGTGGCAACCAGGAAACTTCTCTTTAGAGGAGGACAGAGGTTAGAACTGCTGCCACACACACACACCCCCAATCTCCTAATCTGAGGTTTGCTGTGGCTGCTCTGAGACAGCTAGGGCAGAGGAAGGACTTAAAGGCCCATACTTCAGCCCTTGACTCCTCCTGAGTGCAAGCACAAGCAACACTCACTCTCAGTTAATGTGAATTAATTGGTTTTATGAGCTACTGTAGTGTGGTGGCTAACAGACTAAGGTGGCACTGCCAAGGGCCCAGACAAAGAGTGGCCGTGGTCTCCCCCCAGACAAAGAGTGGCCGTGGTCTCCCATCTCACGCCACATATATTCAGCCCAAACATATAAAAGTAAATTATGTGATTCTTCATGGCCTTGCTCTGCCGTTAGTGTGATAAAGGTAGGTTTTTGCCCACTGTTTCAGTACATTAATGTGATTTAAAATTGAGTCAGAATTCCTATCTGTGACTGTGAATAGTGGGATATTTTATTCACTGCAGATCCACACCACAGTGTAGCATATGCTGGGCATATCTTTCATCAAAGTAAGAAGCTGGAAATACTCACGCTCCATTGTTCCCCTTAAGGACTTGGTTGCACATCACTTTGACAGCCAGAATTGCAGAATATTGGGAGAGGTTTCCTCCTAAGATGCCTTAAATTCTCATAATCTTAATTACTACCACATCGCTGTCACTTGTCTGTCTCCAATTAGTATAATGGTTACTGCCATGTCCTGTTTGCCTTCACAGGAGAGAATAGATTAGGAAATAACAGCACACTCCTTACATTAATCCTCTTTTCATTGCACTTAAGATCTATCATCTAAACCTCGTGACCTCAAAACAGACCAGAGAACAGGACAATACTCAGAGGTGATAAATGAGTGACAGTCCCTGGATGTGCTACTATGATGTGCTCTTGAAGACTCTCATTTAAATGTTACACTGACGACAAGTAAGAAGAAGCTTACTCTCTTGATCTCTCACATGCCCAGTGTCTCAGGTCAGACTGGGCTCTCATCTGCTTTGTGTACAACTTTAGCCTGCTGGTGACCCATAGTCTTGGCAGGCATTGTCCTGGCTTGCTATCATTGCACATGTTAACAGCATTACATGCATAGCAACACAGTTTAAACAAGTTGCTGGGCACGTGCAGGATCACACACATGTCCGCCAGTGTCATGTTTAAATTAAGACTGAGATTGCAGCCAGCAGCACAGAATGTGGCGGCTCTTCTTTTTCTGGTGCTGCTGAGTGGTGGATCATTGAGAGCCCTGATGTACCTACACTGAAGTATCAGCACTGGCTTCTGACAGCCTCCCAGGCTAGAGATATCCCCCTCATAAAGTGCAAAAGGAGGCAGCTACCTATAGGGCACAGTCCACAGAGAAGATGTCCTGTGCAAGCCCCATCAGAAATGAACAGTAGTGTTCTCTTAATTAGTGTACTTTTAGAGGAAGCTTGCGCAGGAAAACTTTCCAGTAGGCTCTTGTAGTGTTCATTAGATGAAATGAGTGGTGTTAGGCGTGCCATTTGGATTTTCTACCCCAGTTACCAGTCTTGCCCAACACTGCAAGCATATGTGATCTTTTAGTTACAAAGGCACCATAAATCTTGATTTAGAAATCTGGATTTGTAACTTGGTCTGCCAGCTGGACATTCATGGCTTGGGCGCATGAGCAAGAGACAGTTCAGCAAATAGTATTTTTTGTACATTCCAGCAATTCACAAATTTGATTACAAATAGCTATCTATTTGCAGAATGTTCTGTTTTGGACTGTCAGTAAGTGGATTGGTGTGATCTGAATACAAACTGATCCTTTTTCTCTTTCATTGATTGTGCCTTTTAAAGCTGTGCATTTAATAGCTGCATGACAGGCAGAAATTTATTTGGTGTAACATTCCTCCACATTGCATTGGGTGGTGCCAAATTCTAAAGAAATCAACTAGCTATGAAAATCACAATGGGAATGTGGAATGTGCTGTGCTGAGGTGGGGGGAAATGTCATTTGGCAATCAATGCTGATATGCAGTTACGCCTCAGGCAGGTCTTTGACTCTGACCCCCAACTTGGCCATGCTGTCTTGAACCTGACCCAGCCAGGACCCAGTTTCCTGACACACTGCTTTTGTTTTCAGCAGCTCTTTCCTTTCATCTTTATCAGATATAAAAAGGGGTTAAGGCCTTAGCAGATAAGAAGCTTGTCCTTGACTCAAATTAGCTAATTCCAGTTAGTGCAGATAAAGTAATGTGATTTTAAACTTGAGGCAGCATTTCAAGTTGAAGCTGCAGCTTCTCTCTTGCTCCATGAACTTATCTGGAGATTCACTAGTTTGTTTATAATGTATTGGTAAGGCGGAGCTGTTGCTTGTTTTGGTTTACAAATTTGTTTGCAACAGCCAAGAGTGAATTCACAGTAATTAAATAGAGTTTTAATTTGAATCTAGGTAAATGAATGTGGTTTTTCATAGTTTAAAGCAGAAAATTAAAACAGTGGTTAGAGTGTCAGTCCGGGATGTGAGAGACCTAGTTTCAAATTCCTACTCTGCCAAGAAGCTCACTGCATGACCTTGGCTTACCTCATAGGGTTCTTGTGAAGATAAAATTGAAGAAGGCAATTTGGTATCCTGCCCTGAGCTGTTTGGAAGCAAGATAAAATGTACTAAGTAAATAATACACACATTATGAACTGTTTTTCCCGTCTCAGCTGTTCAGAGAGCAGATAGGCAATGAGTTGTCATGGACCAAAACAATACCTTAAGAAGCACCTCTGTATGACCCTGAGTACTCTTTACTTTCCAGGATAGTTCAAGTCAGAACTCCATCTGTAGATGAGGTAAGAGAGGTGATAGCATGGAGCAATCAGGTGTATTTCCTGTGATACTCCCAACTGTTTGGAGCTTCTCTCAATTGCCCAATGATGAGACATACCAGAGGGCTTTGTTCCTTTTGCTCATCTCACAACATGCTTGGTGTAGAATAGGTCTGGAATAGAATTGCTGCCAATCCAGTTCTGCTCTGAGCATGAAGGAGTAGGAGCCCCATGTCTCATGAAAATACTCTGCAGCCGTCCCAGTTTTCCTCCATACTTGGGCTCTTGTTATGGCAGGAAACTTGAATGACGCTCCCCTCCCCCCCAACCCTCAGTCTAAGGTGTTACGACCATTACTGCAGTTGAAGTGAGTGCAAGAAGCAGACCCAGAGAATCATGCTTGGGCTCCGTTCAGGGGTAGCCCTACAATCTTAAGTTTCAGATTATTACATGTACCTATTTTATTTAGGTAATTCATATTCCGCCATTTCTCAAAAACGGGCTCAGAGCGGATAACAATATTCTAAAAACAGTATAAAACCACAGTTAAAAATGAAACCAGTGAAACCAGTTTGATGGCGGCTCAGTTTGGCATGTTATATATACTGAGAGTCTAAAACAATAAAATGACATTTGTATTACAGCAGAGGTGGTACCATAACATAGGGCCAGCCGATGGAATAGGACACCCGTTGCCTCAACCAAAGGCCTGGCGAAATAGCTCTGGTTCACTCTGTATGTACTCAGTGAGTATTGTTATAAACAAATATGTGCTAGACACAAATGTCAAAGGCATAGATTCCCTTTTGCGTAAAAAATAAAGTCAGCTAACATATTGATAGCCTTTCTGTAGTTATTGTGAGTTATAAATTATTGTTATAAATAAAAGAACCACTGCAAATGCAATTAAACATCTTGCTTTTTAATAGTTTAATCTTAAATGTATTGAGTGAGCATTTGGTTCCCCCCCAAAAAATGTCACCCCTAAGACAAGGGTAGCCTCTCTTTCTGCATTGCCCTGCCCATCTGTTTCCATAGTACCTTTTCTCTGTGAACAAAACAAGTTTTTGTATGTATTTAAGGTAAAATGTTCATCATTATGTTAGGAAGGGATTGTGAGGTAGGACAGAAAGACTACTACAGCAGTCTAAAAGATTTCTGAAAAGCATGTTCAATCTATAACCTACAATTTCTCCTTCTGTCTCAGTAGAGTTTGTCTATGGTGTTAAGCAAACTTATGTGTAAACTATTTGAACTGTGTGGTCTGTCTGTTTTATCACACAAGAGAGTGTTTTTGGTGGCCATCACCTGAGCATGCAGAATGGGAGTACAGTATGACCTCCCACCCATATATGAAGTTTCATAAGGACAAGGTGGTCCTTTTCCCTGGTGTAACTTTCCTTCCACAAGTGGCTTCTCCATCCCATCTTTCCCAGGACAAAATGCTCCCAGTATTTTTTTCTGATCTCTGCTTCACAAACAGAACAGACTTTACACCCTTTAGACGTTGGGAGATCTCTACTATTTTATTTACAACATATACAGGAGTTCTGGAAGGACAACAACTTATATGTACGTTTTTCAGGGCCTAATAAGGGATGACTGATTTCTTCTCAGACTGTAGCTTGCTGGATTGTCACTGCTGTCAGGTTACAGCATGTTCTGTAGCTGAAGTTACATGTCCTTTCCCAGTCAAAGCTCACTCCACCAGAGCAAGGCTTCTTTGGTGGCTTTTCTTGGCAGGGTCTCTCCAATCAGTGTTTCCCAACCTGTAGATTGGGACTCAGAAGTGGGTCATGAATCCTCTAAAAGTGTATCCTTTGCATCCTTTATTTATCCTTGCAGACTTCTCACATTCTCATCCCTCTTTGTTGACAGTAATGAGGGAGGAAAGCTGTCCAGCAACTAGTAACTTCATGATAGTACCTGGAAAAATGGGTGGAAAAGTTGGAAAGTAGGTGGGAGCTGTTCAGCATGCCATGGAAGAACCAGAGGAGGATAGAATGAGGCATATGAGTGAGTGGGCTTTATTTTGGTGCTGCTCCTTCAGCAGCCCAACCTCTTGTCCAGACCCCTACAGTGCCTCACTGCCCCCTGCCTGCTGTGGGAGATATACTGTGCCAAACCCCTTGCTGCCAACCTCTTCGCTGCCATCTTTGTATATCTTCTCAACCCAGTCCCCCCCATCCCCAGTACACCTCCTCAAACCCAGCTCTGGCCAAGCTGGTACAAGAGATGAACTCCCACTTGCTTGGGGTTCATTGTGGGGGCAGTGGCACCCTTTGCGTGATGCTCGTTGGTTTCTCAGAAACATCTGGTTGGGCACTATAGAAAATGGAATGCTGGAATAGATGGTGGGCAAGATCATAATTTGCCTTGGGTACAAATAACCAGGAATGGGTCACTGTACAAAGTAGATTTGGCCTTGTGAGTCACCATCATACCAGAAAAGGTTAGGAACTACTGCTTTAGATGACATGGTGAACACCATCCACATTTATGAGGCACTACTCTGTTGATGTGGACTCCAGGAATGAGGCAGCTATCAGTAAAGCAATGCTACAGTCACTTTTTCACTGATCAGTCCACACCCACCTCCCTGGTACATGAGCTTGTTATTCTCCTATGTGGGACTCCACAGAAGCCAAAAGATTAAAACAGAGTCACACTGAACTTTAACTGTTGTTCATCAAGTAGTCTTCAGTGCAGGCACACATCTTTCCCTCCTTTCCCCACTGTGGGCTTCTTGTTCTGAGGGCCTACTTTCTCCACAGCAGCGAAAACAGGACTGAGGGACAAGCACTCTCCCACCTCTGTTATTTGTTGGTTTGGGTTGAAAAACATCGGTGCCAGGTGTGAGTTTGAGATTAATCTCTACGGCTGGTCTTTGTATTCGCAGTTCCATGTATGCTGCACAGAAGATCACTCGATGAACAACAATTAAAGTTCAGTGTGACTCTGTTCTCTTCCTCTTCCCACTGCCCCAAAGTGGTGTAATAGATGTCAGCCCTTGATCACAGCGTGTCACAGGCAGAAAAGTGAAAAAGATCCATCACTGAAATCTTCTGCCCGACACATCCCCTATGATGATTCAAATGTCATGAGAATATCAGCTACTGCTAGCAGAGTAGCAGTTCCTGATCCCTTTGGGAGCAGTAAGCATAACACTAATGAAATTGGGTGGTGATGTGCATGCTTTTTAGGACAGGTAATAACAAGAAGGAATCACAGCCCAAGAACAATATCAAAACAACAGCTATGATAAAGCTCATAGGTAATGTCCCATATATAGTCCGTTCACAACAATCTCTTTCATCCAGGATGTAACCTATGTTACCTATGAGCGTTATACAGTTTGTTTGAAAAAGACTTATAGTTTTTCATAATAAGAGTTTGGTACACTTTTTGTATAATATAAAAAGAGAAATAGACATTTTAATTTGGATATAACTTTATTGTGTCATGATCACAGTTTCTTGTTATTTTGATATTGTAGGAGAGGTAAACAAGGGTGGTATAGGGAAGCAGTTAATTGCATCGGCTGTGACCTAAAAAGCCCCTCTTCAGATCTCTGTTTGTCCATAAACTCATTGGGTGGCCTTAGGTAAGAAGGGTCATCTGCAGTATCTGGTTTATTTTCATTGGCACACAGTTCCAGGTGGGAAGCCCTGATCAGGCAGGAATCCCACTGGGCCCACTAATTACAAGCCACCAGCCGCTGGAAGGTGGGGATGTGAGTGGAGGATGAACATCTGGGACACTCCCCATCATCATAATCTGTAGAAAAAACAGTTTTAGCTTCTTAGCATTCCACCAAGCCCAAAACGGATGCTTCACTGTTTTGTAAAACCTCTTGCGTTGTGTAGAAAAAACTGGATTGTACATTTCAGCAATGGGATTTAATTAAAATACCTTGGAGGACTAAGCTGCCCAGGCAGGCTATGACAAAAAGAATGCAAAATTGGGGGGGGGAGGGAAATCAAAATTATTTACTTATTTTATTTGATTTATGACTCGCCTTCCCCTGCTAGCACAAGACCCATGACGAGTAAAAGCATCTTTATAATAACAAATTATATATTAGCTATTTAAAACAGTTCTTAAAATACTAATCACAACAAACAGATGGCACATAACAGTACAAGTAACCTAACTGGGAAAATTAGATTACATCAGAACTGGGGACAGAGCAGAAGGGCCCAATTGGATGGAGCTGTCATTCTCATCCCTGTTTTTCAGGCCCTGTGGAGCTGTAACAGGGCTCACAGGGTTTGGATCTCAGCTAGAAGAGCGTTCCACCAAGCTGGGGCTAGGGCCAAAAAAACTCTGGCTGTAGTTGAAGATAGTCAAATTCTTCTCTGTCTAGAAATCACCAATAGATCCTTATCAAGTGAACATAATGTTCTTTGGTGGGGGGGGGGTGTCAGGAGAGGTGATCCCAAAGGTATGTTGGTCCCAATCTGTGTAAAGGTTAGAACCAGCATCTTGAACCTCATTCAGTCTGGAGCCAGTGCAGCTGGCAGAGCATCGGTTGGATGTGGGTTCTAGCTGTAGTTCCAATAAGAACTCACATGGCTGCATTCTGAACCAGCTGAAGTTTCTGGATTAGTCTCAGGAGTAGCCCTGCATAGAATGAGTTCCAGTAGTCTAGTCTGTAGGTGACCATTGCATGGATCACTGTGGCAAAGTCGGGGCTAGATAGGAAGGAAGCCAGTTGCCTAGCCTGACGCAAATGTGAAAATGCCACTGTGGCAACATTTGTGATTTGAGCCTCTATTTAAGGGAGGGATCCAGGATTACATTCAGACTCTCAACCATTGGCGCTGATGTTAGAGGCACATTGTCAAAAGTTCAGAGTTGGCACCTTATGCCCAAGTCTCCCTGACCTAGCCACAGGACCTCCATCTTAGATGGATTTAATTTCAGTCAGCTGAATAACTAGCAAAGTCCCCTTTCCCTTACTGTGCACAGTCACATCCAAATACTTTTATTGTACTTTGCAGTACAATAGTTGTTATTTTAGTTGTTATTCTGTTGGGAGTCAATTGAGGTGAAAAGCAAAGCCTATATAAATATGATCAATCGACCTTGACTCCTATCTGTAGTAAGGGGGAAATATTTGCCTACCTTACTGAGGAGTTGTAGAAAAGAGTAAGAGTCCAGCAACACTTTACAGACTAACAAAATTTGGAGTCACTGCTCACATCTGAAGATACTGAAGAAGGGAGCAGTGACTCATGAAAGCTCATACCCTGCCACAAATTTTGTTAGTCTAAGGCATGGGTGGCCAAACTGCAACTCGGGAGCCACATGTGACTCTTTCACACATATTGTGTGGCTCTTGAAGTCCTCATTGGCTTGGAGAAAGCATTTAAAGTTAAAGCTGCTTTCTTTCCACTTCTCTCCCCCCATCTATTTGCCTTCTTTCCTTCCTTCCTTGTGGCTCTCAAACATCTGACATTCATGTCTTGCAGCTCTCAAACATCTGACGTTTATTTTGTCCGGCTCTTAAGTTAAGCAAGCTTGGCCGCTCCTGGTCTAATGTTCTTCTGGACTGTTACAGTTTTCTACTGCTACAGACAAACATGGATACCCATCTTGATCTTACTTAGGAGTTGTCAGGATTACTGAAATAATGTGTATAAAACATTTTAAGCACTTAAAGGAAAACCCTATACAGATAGTTGCTGTTAGTATTGTATCAGCCCGTTACAGATAAGGAAATTTAGGAAGTGAGCAAGGTGAAGAAAGTGCAATTTCATGTACAGTCTCATATTTCCTGGTTCTTCCCTAGTTGCAAGAAAAGAAAGAATCCCTTTGCCCTTCCAAAGTTTAATGCAGCTTAAGACTTTATTGATTTCCTTTGCTAATGAGCAATTTACGAGATCAATACAACAAAAGGTGAAGAATTAGCTCTTATTGCATTTTCCCACAAGCGTGGCGGTCAAAACGCCATCTCTTCTGAAAACCATCTTATCAGATATAAAGGTCATATAAAACCACCATTCTTCAAGCTGCTGAGTTACAAAGAAACTCAAAGGTCAATGGTATATATTCTCCTCAAGCTTGAGCTTGCATAAGATCTAGATTTGTGCTGGGCTATTCCCAGTGTAGTGATTTCAGGTTTCTCACATACGTTATAAATTCATTCTCCACTCACCCTTCCCCCCAGTTCGTGCACTTTCTACACATTCTCCTTATTTATGTCTCTTGGCTACAAATGCAACATTGAGTCTCGTTTAGGGAGCTAACATTCCCCGCCTCTGTACATTCCTTGCCAGTGGCAGTGCATGGAAACTGGGATTCAGTGGTTGCTGCCACATCAGAGATCCAGAAGCACAGGTGTTCACACTCCATGTCATTGTTCTTGACTCAGAAAACACCAATTCAGTAAAAATGATTCAGACCAAAAGCTGCTTGTTTTTAACTTAGTCAGTTTTTAAATGATTTTTTTACCCTGCTTTTCTGTTAAAAAATAACATCCAGGCTTGCTTTTTAACATAAAATGAAATAAAAATGAAACAATTAAGAATGATGCAACTCAACGAAATGATTTTTGAAAATAACAGCTCTCATTACATGTAATTAAAAGCATATGGTAAAGAGGACATGTTTCACCTGGCCCCCAAAAGGTGAGGTAAGTGCCAGCCAAATTTGACTGTGGAGGGAGTTCCATAATTGGGGCACCTCTTTTGGTAACCTTCTCCCTAACTACTGAAGGCAGAAGCACACAGAAGAGCCTCTGAAGAAGATCTTAAGAGTTAGGCTGGTTCTTATGGGAAACATTGATCCTTAAGGTACAAGAGATATAAAATTTATAAAGGATGCAGGCAAACCCAATTAACATTATTTTTTTACTCAAAATACAAAATGTCTATTTTGGGGGGAGGAAGGGAAGGAGATTGTAAACCACTCTGAGACTCCAGGTAAAGGGTAGGGTATAAATTCTTCTGCTGCTGCTTTTTCTTCTGCTTCTTCCAGATATTACCTTTGCTTACCCCTGTCTCTTCCTCTTCCCTGTCTTCCTCCATTTATTGCTTACCCACATAAATTAGATTGCTGAGATGGACACCTGTCTTTTTCACATGCTACTCTGTAATGTACCATATGTGCTGATGGTGGTGTTAAGCAAATTATTATAAATAATAATAATACGACCTATGAGGTGATTCATATTGGCATAGTTCATTCTGATTACTCAGAAGTCATTCTGATTACACCAAGTCTTGGTGTCTGTGTTGTGATAGTTTAGGTAACAGCAAGTTATAGTTCTGTCCTAAACAGAATTGTGCTTGTCTAAATCCATTGAAATCAGTGGACTCAGAAGGGTGTAACTCTGCTTTCAGTTGCACCGTTAAAAGCCTCTTCCCCTTAGTATCAAGTAGATTAAGATACTTTAGATAAGGTGAGAAATGTTAATTGTTGTCTCTATCCTGAGCATCTTTATAGGCTTACTGGAGCTGATTCTAACACTTCTTGCTAGTCGCAACTTGTTTATTCTTTTCCCTTTCTTCTGACATGCAAATGCTGTACACATAATAATTCATACTTAAATTATCTGCATTCCCTTCCACTTCCATGATTCCCTTTATCTTCAGATCACTAAGAAGGTCACTGAGCAGCTGACTCCATTTTCTATGAACATTCTCATTCTTTCTCCATGTAAACATGACTTGCAGTTGGATTTTCCGTATTGTTTCTTTAAGAAACAGGTAGTCCTCCCAAACTGCTGCCTTTAATTTAGCTTATCTTTGCACTGTGCTTACTAATGCTTTTGAACAAAGGCCTGTTCTCACATGCAGCAGGCCAGCAACATGCAAAAATGTTAAGCTCCCTGTCAGACACCAAATTTGGCATATCATCTCTGAGCTGAGTGGTAGGTGTTCAGCCAGAATAAGGGTGTGAGCTGAATTACAGTAGGCAAAAGAAATTTATCTGTTTACTAGGCAAGGCTGGATTCCCAGTATTTAAACCAGGTGTAGACAATCCAGAGCTTTATACGTTATAACGCCCTCCCATTTCAGAGGCTAATAATGCACACATTTAGAGAAATGGCGGCAAGGGATTGCTGAATGGATCTTTTCAATTTTTAATGACAGCTACATATAGACTTTGTTTGGATTCAGTCACAGGAGAAGAGACACTTAACCTTTTCCACCAGTGCTGTTTTTGTAAGGTACCATATGGGGTGCTTGTGATGGCACCCCATCTCCAGACCTAGCAACAAGGAACTTCAGTTTCAGGTCTTGTGTTCTTAGAACCCTTCTTTCAGCAATGACAGTTGTCAGGGAAGACAACTTTTAAGCTCATAATTTGTAGAGGAACTCTTCTGAGTAGCTTGAATGGTTTCTTCATGAAGCTCTTTGAGTTCTCAAGTAGGGAAAAAGTGGGTCATTGGGGGAATTCTTAAATGGTATACATCACAGGAAATGTCTAATGTGATGGAGAACATTTTCTTGGGTATAGCTCATATATTCCATGACAAATCCTGATAAATATCTAGCAGTACAATATAATAATAATAATAATTTTTATTTATACCCCGCCCTCCCCGCCGAAGCAGGCTCAGGGCGGCTTACAAGGCATGATATAAAATATCATGGTATAACAATAAAACAAGTAATACAATCAATAAACAAAGCAATATAAATTATACAATATATAAGTTAACATTAAAATCATTAGTCTAAAAACAGTATAAAGGTGCTACAGTCGCAGTATATACAAGATGGCTTGATGATAATTCCAGGTTCATCTTAAAAGGCTAGTTGGAAGAGGGCGGTTTTGCAAGCCCTACGGAACTGATTAAGATCCCGTAGGGATCAATATAGACTCATTGGGTTTTTCTTACAACATGAAAGCATTATTTCTTTCTCTTAATAATGAAATTATGGGATACCTTCTTATTATGCCTCAATCAGGTACCACATAATATTGCTTTAAGGTGTGAATTCTGCCCCCACTTCATCATCTGGCAACCTTGTTCCGTACAATATTTATTCTATGGAACAAAGACTTGTATAGCAAATGACATCTGGTCCACAAATGAAACATCCTTGCAATGTTTTTAGTTTGTCTCCCTGAACACAATTCCAGACCCCAACACTTGCCATTCCTTTATAGGATTCCATTGAACATTTGATATCTCATGCTGTAGATATATATGGAGTAAAGTTCCAAACACTTACCTAAGTGACTGCTCGCTGCTCTTTCCCTTCAAGAAATATGACCAAATGGGAAATATTTGACATTTTTCCTATGTCAAGAAGTTAAATAAAGCAACTGACAACATATCATTATCATACAGTAATGACACTGACAACCAAACAGAGCTAAATCTTTCCAAGTCCATACATTTAGAAGGGTGTAACTCTGTTTAGGATTGCACTGTCAGTATACCACACTAAAGACCTCTTCAAATGCATAATGGGTCTAGTGAAGTTCATACATGCAAGAAAATTGTACGTGAGCCAAAAAGAACATGTAAACCTAGTTGTAGGTTCTCTAATCTCGCTCTGTAGCAACCACAAAGGACTGCCATGGTCATGAACATGACAGCATTTGTATGTAACAGGCCACCTGAGTACCTCTATTTCACATGTTGTTTCCTGGCCAAGACCCTGTGTGTTGATGGAGAGAAAGAAAGGCAGCTATCAGTTGGCCACAGAGAATAAGTTGTTCTCTGCCCATCAGTGTATGAAGAAGTTAGACCTTGCCACTCAGTTTCACCCATAGGAAAATTTCAAGGAATTTTGTGATTACACCAGAAATTTCAAATAAAACTGAAATTTGGATAAGACTGGCAAAATCTCTCATAGGGCTCTGTGTATATCCCTCTGTTTGTCACGTTTTTATCCTGCTCTTAGAGAGACAGTGTGATGTGGTGGATAAAGTTCTGGATTAGGATCTATGACACCAAGGTTCTAATTCTTACTCTGCCATAGAAGTTTGCTGGGTGACTTTGGGTCAGTGTAACTAATTCTACTGTCTTCTGTTTTATCCTCACAACACATTTGATAGTATCTACTCCCTTAGAGAGCCTAGCCAGATGCAAAAAGTTCCATTTGAGCTGCAAAATACACTTCTATTGTTGCCTATTAATTTTAATCAGGGCTTTCATGGAAGACCTTCCCAATAGATGATACCCATGTTAATTAGCAGGACTTGTGGTCCAGGCTTTTTTTCCTGGGGGAACATGGTGGAACAGAGTTCCAGAACTTCTTAATGAAAACAAAATGCTCAAAAAAATTTTAAAAGTTCACAAGGGGCACCCATGTGTTTCTCCTTCATTTTCCTCTTGAGAGTTCTGGCACCTCTTTTCCCAGAAAAAAAGCCCTCGTTTTGGTACTTCATTGCCAAAAAAATCTTGGGCCAACCCAGTTCAACAACTAGTTCTTTCCCCCTTGCAGGGAGCTATGTTTGAGAGGCAGAAGGTGTGAATTCAAACATATCTATCTATATGATGTGCTCTCTGATAGAAACTGCTGTCAAATAAGCCTGTCATATTGGGGTAGGGGGAGAAACCTAGGAAGCTGACATGTTTTTATAGATGCCCTTTTAAATTCCTGAGTAAGGAGGAAGCCAAGAATGTGTGCAATCTGATAGACACATGTTGAGTTATGGCAAAAATGGACAACACCAGCTTATGCCCTGTTTGCAATTGGCAAATATGCGAGTGCTCATTATAGAGGAATAAGATACAGTGTTCATCACTTGCCTAGACATTTGCAGGGGTTGCTAAGTCTCCATTGGCCTGCTTCAATAGATGGCAGGGAAAGGTGGTGGAGGTTAAGAAAAGGAGTCTGCAGTTTTAATTCCAAGAGATGACTTTGAATTTGGGATATGGATGATGTGTTTTTGGAAAGGTACCATGAGATTTCTTTCTGTCTACTTTCCACGAACTTACTAATTTGCAGTAGTTGTTTCCATTAGGCGTGCCAGTGATTCTCATGTGTCACATGCTACTTTGCTCTGCCACATAGCCTGGATTTCCATAGTGCATTTTACTCTGTGTGAGGGTTTAGTCAGTTGTCTTTTTTTTCTTTTTAAAAGCACTTTTAAATTATAAGAAGTGAGGAACTGACTGATTATCTAGGGATGCTCTACGTCCAAAAGATGGTTGCATGGAGATGTTGTGTGCTTTTGGGATATGTTTTTCCAATGCTGGATTGCAGTGTGTTTCCCTGCCTGTCATATCTTTTGTCAGTCATGCATACATGGATCACTCTGTGGTACATTCTTTGAACTAGGCTCAAAGCATCCCTTAATGTAACGGTCTATGCGTACACTGAGCTAGGAAATTTTTCTAGGAAAATACTTCTAAGGTCTGCATATTCCTTCTGTCATACATGATTTCATTTGTACGTCCTAAGGTCTGTATTAATAAGACAAAGCTATGGATTGAGACATTATGACAGGAGAGCCTAACTAGACATTACAAATTGTTTGAGGTCATCACAGGGTTGAGTCTCAGGTAGCAGCTCATGAATAAATGTGCAGCAGAGCCCAATTCAGATCAGGACCACTGTGCAGGAGAAGAAGGAATTTCTGTTAGCTCCGCTGTATTCTTTCCAATGACTGAACAAGCTTGGAGGCTGCAGGAGGAGGACTGATATCTGCTCTGTAGGGAGGCAGCATGTGCAAGCATTCAGTGCTGGCTCCAAGTGGAGAAAATAATACTCCTCTCAACTCCTCCTCAAATCTGTTTCAACTGCCAACATTGGAGAGAAGAAGGCAGGAATTCCTCCTCTCATGCAGTGATCCTGATCCAAATCAGGGCCTGCTATGTGTTTACTTGTGAGGTGCCACCAAGAACCAGCAGCTGCAGTATAGCTGCCAGTCCTGATGGAGAAATTGTGCAGTTTGTACATTTAATTCGGCTGTCAGCCACACCATAGGGCTTGCAGTGAATGGCCAATGGTAGATTTTTAGCCCCATTCTCAAAATTCTAGACATGCTTACAGGCTCAACAAGACTGAGGAATATTCTAGGGCAGGGTTTCCCAAACTCCCCCCCCCCCCCATGGCCCGGTTATTTTTACATTTCTCCTTCATGGCCCACTAAAATTTGGGGGTGGAGCCAGGAGATAGGAAATGATGTACAAACAAGCCTAAAACTCTTGCAATACTTGTTTAGGAAAGGTAGGAGAATAGTGGGATTTTGCAATGCAATTGTAAAAATAAAACATTAAGAAAAAGCACAAGGACCACACAGTAGAAAACTAAAAATATAAAATGCTCTCAAAAACATGAAATGGCAGCCTGGAAAAACATGAAATGGCAGGGCGTTTAAAGCTTCTCCCCCCCCCCCCCTTTCCACCCCCAGGTCTACTCAGATTAGAATGGCAAGGAAGGAAGGAGGGAAGGAAGGAAAGGAGCAAAGGAAGACTGGGTAAAAGACTGACTGACAGAAAGAGAGAGAGAGGGGAAGGAAGAAAGACAGAAAAAGACTGACTGACAGAAAGAGAGAGAGAAGGAAGGAGGGAGGGAGGGAGAGTTGGGAACAAATATAGAAAAAAGAGAAAGGAAATAGGAAGGAAGGAAAAAAGAAAGGAGGGACAAAAGGAAGAAAGAGAAAAGAAAGGAAAAGAAATGGGAGCAACTCACTTTTAAAACTGCTCACTCTTGGGTTGTACGCCTCCGCGCCTCCTTCTCCCTCCCTTCCTCTCCTCTGGCAGGTCATTTTCATGCTGCACAAAGCCCTTCCTTCCTTCCGCCCCATCACTCAGAAATTGGCGTGGAGTTCATTCCACGCCGAGCCAAGCCGGTGGCAGTTCAAACAGACCGCGGCCGAAAAGGATGCGTGGCTCCTCCCTTCCCTGCACTTCCTGGATGGGAAGGAAGTGCCAGGGAGGGAGGAGCCATGCAGCCTTTTCAGCCGCGGTTTGCTTGAGCTGCCGCCGGCTTGGCGTGGAATGAGCTCTGCGCCAGTTTCTGGGTGGTGGGTGGGAGGAGGAAGGAAGGGCTTTGTGCAGCATGAAGATGACCTGCCAGAGGTGGGGAAGGGGGGGAGAAGGAGGCGCGCGACCCGGGGGAGGGAGGAGGCGCGATGTGGGGGGAGGGGCAGCCAGGGGACTGGAGGCCCCGTGGACTAGCGTTGAGGGCTCCGCAGACCGGTGCAGGGTCATGACCCTGCCTTTGGGAAACGCCATTCTAGAGAGTTAGCCCAGAGCTTCTGCCTGCTATAAAGCTTCTAGATCTGTTGTATATGTAGCCAGGCAACTCATACCTGAGGAAGGCCTCCATGCCATTGTTATGTGCCCCCCCCCCCCACCAACAGAGCAATCAATTCAGCTTAATGTCTGGTTTCCTGTGTGTTCCAGGTACTTTATCTAAGGACTCAAAAATTAAGTCCAGTAGCTTTCTTTTCATTTTAAGTAAAGATGCTACAGTAGGGTTTCCAGGTCTTACCTGGCTCCTGGTGGCTCCCTCGTTCACAGCACGCATGGTGCAATGACATATCCTGGAAGTGATGTCATCACACTGGCTATGCTGCATGGGGGACTCTTTAGCATTTGGCTTTAAAACTCTTTGACAGACACTAACCTTGAGCAGAAAAGCTTCTGACAGTTATGACTGACCCAAGGTCATTCCAGCAGGTGCATGTGGAAGAGTGGGGAATCAAATCTGGTTCTCCCAGGTAAGAGTCCGGGCACTTAACCACTGCACCAAACTGGTTCTCAAGGGCCAAAATGTTTAGTCCACATTTTCTAGTTCAGAGGCAAGGGGACATATATGTAGGGAGTGACACCTATGGCTAGCCAGTGGTTTAGTCACACAGAAAAATTAATCTTGGGTGCAAACATATTTTTCATTCTAATTACAGAATTCAGAGTTCATTGTTGCAGAATGTAGGATTGTGTATATGTGCAGAATTCTCGCTGTTATTCTTTCATAGTGGGAGAAGCAAATCCCTGGGTTTGCTATGGGAGGAGGGAGCTGAGTCCCAGGTCTCTCCAAGGGAACTGTGCTCATTATCCTTTTCTTTCAGCTGCTAGGCCATATGGTTTTGATTCTTTGTGTGGCAGATGAATGGGAGGTTATTTGAGTATCCCTTGGCTGCATGAGCTCAGATTGGCTCAGCATCATGTGTGTAGAGAAAAAAGGAGAGTGTACTAGAAAGGGAACTTGCAAAAGAAGCTTGAGGTTAAAACAATTTGTGTAATAATATTTTTAAAAAACTCTTATGACATGCAGCAGTCTTTATGGAAACCAGATGTTTAAACATTACAGCTGCCAGCAGAGCTGGTGAGGTGATGGGGGTACTTAGATGCCATCAATCATCGTAGCTGCTTTACCTTATTGTATTGTGGTTTTATATAAAAGACATTGGAAGGAGAGATAGAGGGGAGGAGGGTAGAGAATTTGCATTCTTTCAAAGGTGCAGCTGAGCTGAACTGAAAGTTTTGTTCTTCACCTTTCTCATCTGGAGATTTTTGAAATGCTGAGATTCCAAAAGGAAAGTGCAAATATTATCCCTTGATTTGTTTCTCTAATCTGGGCACTTTTTTTTCCTGATGAGAAAGTCAGTCCTTCACAATCTTTGAGATGAAACCCCCACATGGGTTAGTTATTCTTACGGGTTTTCCTGCATCTGTGATCATGCTTCAGAAGTATAAAATTTAACAGTGGAATATTTGCATCTGGCACAAACTAAACAAAAATTTAAAAGGTTTGATTTGTATGTATTATATTTTGTTTTAAAAAACAAGTTTCTAGTTCAGGGGTGGCCAAACTTTCTTAATGTAAGAGCCACATGGAATAAATGTCAGATGTTTGTGATTTGCTAAACATGAATGTCAGAAGAAGGAAGGAAGGAAGGCAAATAGATGGAGGAGAGAGAGATTGAAATAAAGCAACTTTAATTTTAAATGTCTTCTCCAAACCACTGACTGGCTTGAAATGGATACACTATTTAAAGAGACAAATCCTTCTCCAAGCCGGCCAATGGGGCAGTTGGGGCTTCGACAGCCACACAATATGTGTGAAAGAGCCAAATCTGGCTCCTGAGCCACAGTTTGCCACCCCTAGTCCTTATGGCTTCTGCAGTCAGATTTTAATAGGTTGAGCAGCCCCTGATGAAGTCAGAGAAACCACCAGTGATGGTACTTGGACTGTGCAAGACTGAGAGCTGCAGGTCCAATGCTTTGCTTAGTTCTTCCTCCTGTTCCCTTGCTTGGTAGAAACAGAATAAAATTTGGAAAATATGGGAATGTATTCATATGAATCATATAATGTATTCATATTGTGATATTTGTATATTGAGCTCCAGGGCTTTTTTTCTGGAAAAAGAGGTGCCAGAACTCTCAAGAGGGAAATGGAGAAACACACGGGTGCTCCTAATGAACTTTTAAAACATTTTTTGAGAATTTTGTTTCTACAAAGAGATTCGGGAACTCTGTTCCTCTACATTCCCCCAGGGAAAAGATTGCCCTACCAAGCTCTGGAGGAAAGGTGGATAAACAGATTGGAGAGAACTGAGTTAAAATCCCTGCTCAGCTACAGGTGACCTTGAGCTATTCACTTTCTCTCAGACAAGCCTGCCTTGCAGTTGTTGTTTGCTATGTATGCTGCAGTGGTGGGATGCAATGTCGGTAATTCATCCTGGAGCATCCAGCATCCTAGGGGCATCTAGCAAAAAGGGACAGCACAGACAGTTCAAGCTCATGCATTAGTAATACACAGAGTTTTCATTTTCCATTGAGAAGGATCACATTTCTTGAAGATTTTTAAGCATACCTCAAAGATTCTGTTGGTCAGTTATTCTATAAGTTCCCTGTTTTGGTAATGTTCTCATAAGTAATTGAAGAGTGGGGCACTGCTATGTACTCCTCTTGAGTCATAAAATTATAGGCTTAGAAGAGATTCAAAGGCCCTCAAGTCTAACCTCAGTTCAGATCTACCACCAGGTTCTCCAGTGCATGGAAGATACCCACACCCATGTAAGTCCATGTAGGACAGCCTGCAGTGTGTCAGAACAAGAGGAAAAAGAGTAACGCAGTGTGTCACACCGTAAAGAGATTATAGCATTTGGACAACCCAGACAGGCTTTTAGCCAGAAATGTTGTGGTAAAAGGCAAGTGTGGCTTAAGAGTACAATTTACTCAACAATATTAATCAAAGGACATTTAGACTTTGACAGTAAAAAAAAAAACCCAATCCAAAACAGCAAATATTTGTCAAGCATCACAAGACAGTGGCCAGAATACGGACAGTCCAGGAAGAAGGTTCATGTCTTATTGAGCAACTGGATGAGATGACGGTTGCATGCGTCCTGCTGCCGCTTCTTTGGGCAGGGGGAGGAAAAAAACCCATAGGCATCACACATGGTGTGACATCAGTTCCAGGAAAAACAGAAGCCTTTCTGTCTTCTTTGGTTTTCACAATTCTGAATAATGGTGAAAAACAATTCACACCTGGTGGCCTGTTAGTTATTAATTTGTCAGCACTAGAGCTTTATTTTAAACAGTTAAAGGTAGATCTAAGTTTTTTAGGATATGCAGCAGCCTGGTAAAAAATAAAATGACAAAACTATTATGCTAAAAGCAGATTTTCAAATACAGTGACATTCCATGGGAATTGGTGTCAGGACCCATTTTATTTCAGATTTCCTTGAATAGCCTTATGGAAGGAGACAGAAATATGTTGATGAAATTTGTGAGTAACACGAAGTATACGAAAATGTTGATACAGAATTATGCAAGACAAAGGAGGTGACCTCATGAATGAGAATAAGAAAGGGAATTAAATGAAATGAGATTCAATTTGTGCATGTGGGGGATTAATATTACACTTTTGTTATTAGCTGGGGATTCCTAAACTGGAAACAGCAATGAGATCTGAAATCTTGCTTGATCACAAGACAACTGAGCCACAAATTTGGTGCAGCTGCAAAAAAGGAAAATGAATGATTGTGTTGGGACCTCATTTTGGAATACTTGTATCTCAGGGATTCTAAAAGAAGGAATGGAAAGCCACTGGATGCAGTTTCAAACAAATAATAGAAACAGGTTATGAATTCATATGGCTCCTGAGGGACAACTTAGAAAGTTAAATTCAAATCAGAGATGTCTTATCATGAAGTGTAATCAGGTCATAATGGCTACATTTTGTGCCTGCCTTGTGTAATGTTTATGCTGATCATTAATTCTGCCTCTACTTGTTCCAGTAGAAAAGAGAAGAGACGGGTAGCACTTTAAAGACTAACAAAAATTGTCACAGGATACAAGCTTTTGTGAATTACTGCTCACTTCTTCAGATAACAGCTAGAATATTAGTTCATCTGTCCTTATATCTTGGAAAGTGGAGTGATTTCAGATGCCAAATGACTATAGCAGGTGTGACTGGATTAGGTGTGATATGCAGAAGGGTAGTAGGTGTGCAAAAATCAGCATTAGTAATGAAACATGAAACCTATATCTCAGTTCAGTCCAGGAGGATGCATTCAAAAACCAATGAGAAAACATTTTAACTTTCCAGGACATCCATTGCTGACCTAAGAGTAGCAGTTCTCTTACTAAGGAATCTCAAAGGGAGATTAGAGAGAGAGAGACTGTTGAATTGCAACTGATAATGAAGCTTCAAGACAGTGCATCCTCCTGGACTGAACTGAGACCTAGGTTTCCTGTCTCATTATCAGTGCTGATTTCTGCATGCCTGCTACCCCTCTGAATGTCATACCTGCTATTGTCATTTCTCCACTGTTGTAATTTATCTGTTATTGTCATTTGGCATCTGAAATCACTCCACTCTCCAAGATATAAGGAGAGATGGACTCATATTCTAGCTGTATCTGAAAAAGTGAGCAGTGATTCGTGACTCTTGCTTCTTTTCTACTGCTACAGACAAACACAGCTACCCACCTTGATCTATCTACTTGTTCCAATATTTCTCCTTTGCACTTTCAGAGATGAAAGTGATTAGACAGTGGCAGGATTATTGTCAGAATATCTGACTTCAGAGAAGTATCTTTTGGTGCTTGGGGAAAGGCTCTTTGCCTTCTTCCTGGTATCTGCTGTTGTGTGTTGGCATGCTTCACAGACAGAAATCCCTTCCATCCATACTTAGAAGTTCTTGTAATTTTTAGAATTTTTACTTTTCAGTTTGTTGCCTATTGGTGGATAATTGTCTGATATTATGTTAGTGACTCTTGCACGATAGCAATGCCATATATTTAGGTTATCCAAGCAGTGAGGGCAATTGTAATGCAAATGACAAAAAAGTCATGTGAATTTGCCTTTCCACAATCCAGTCAGAAATTCTCCATCAAAGTCTAACCAAACAATTGAAACTGAACTCCTCTCTCACAAGCTCTCCTATTTTTAGCTGCCTTTTCAGGAGACATTGCCTTGGACGAGGAAGACCTCAAGTTTTTCCAGGTGGACAGAATTGTGGATCTCACACGACATACCATTGAGAGAACTGTCACTAACTCTTCAGGTAATGTTGCCACACACACACAAAGGTTTTTATGCCTCTGGAGGCATTATTTAAAAAAACTGAAATGCTAACATATTAGAGCGAAATGCTGATATATTAGAGAGTTGTTAACATATGCTAACAACTTAGAAAACATATCTCTACATATGGGGTGGTGGAATGCACTGTCAGGTCTCAGCTGTAGACTTTTCAAGGCAAGAGAGTTACAGAGGTGTTTTGCCACTACTTGCCTCTACATAGCAATCCTTGTCTTCCTTAGTGGTCTGCCCATCCGAGTATTAACCAGAACTAACCCAGGTTAGCTTCTGAGATCTGACAAGATACAGCTAGGCTGGGTTATCCAGGTCAGGCCATTTTTAGGTATACAGGTAATAAATTTCTAATTTGTATTGCACAGTATTTCCTTCTCCAAATGTTGCAGTTGCCAAATCTTATGGATTTTGTGCATGCTTACAAAATTGTGTGGTCTAGTTCCCAAGAAAAACAAAGAGAGGGCCTGTTCAGGTATGTATTTTTTTTCCCCTTGGACTCATTCTGGAAAAAGAACAAGAGCAGTCCTTGGCCTCATGTAGTCCCTGGATTCAGTGTTGGGAAGAGAGGCTCTGTGATTGTTTAGATGTGGGATTTCCGTTACCCCCACAGGTTAAATCCTTTTTAAAATCCTGAACCAGGCATTCACTTCTCTCTGCAGGAAAGAGAGTTTATGACTCTAAGGGCTGCTTCTGGCCTCTTTCTAGGGAGAATTCTGGAGATAAATATCTGAACAAGCCAAGGTTGTTCAACAGGTTATTTCTTTATGTTCATTAATGACCATGCAGTATATCTCAATTGGCTTTTTGCACATGCAGGTTCTTAAGCAGTCCAGTTGAGGTCTACTACCTCTCCTCCTTGCTGCACAATTGCTCTGCTTGGCAGCCAATTGTTTAAACAGACAATTACATCACTCACAAATCATATAAATCAGTCATCAATAAAGACTGTGTTTCAATAAAATCCCATCCTTTGGTGTTCATCTAAGCCATCCTTAGTGATGCTAATGGCTGCTGATCAGTTGGAATCAGCAGCATCTTTGAACATGGCATGGTTTTGGGAAAACCTGATACAACCAGTTCAGATCACTCATAAATCCTATAAATCAGTCATCAATAAAAGCTGATTTTCAGTAAAATCCTGCCCTTTGGTGTCTGGCTAAGTAGTCCTTAGTGATGCTAACGAAATTGGAATCAGCAGTATTCTTGTTCGCATGTAGTGTGGGAAACCCTGCTGCAAACTGGTTTGGCAGGCATTCACTGCTGCTGGGTACAAACTGAATAGACCAGGTTTTCAACTTACATCTGATTGCTGCCTTTGAACACATCATTTCAACCACTGAACATGTTTGCAGCAAAACTCACAGCATCCCTACTTCTAAACAGACACCCTTCTAAATCCATTGTACTTTGAAGAGTATGACTGCTTCGGATTGTACTGTAAATCAGTTTCAGAATTTTTTTTTTTAAATTATATGCTCATATGATCCTCTATTAATCTCCTATCTAGGGTTCTGATCAGGTCCTTAGTTGCTTAGCTTTGTAAAGCTACAGCATCAGTTACTCTTGAATTATTCACTGAAACCAGCATTTGGAGTTTTCAGCTAATCATTTAGATATAATAATATTATAATGGATAGTAGTTTTGTTATGCAAATATTGCATATTGTATCTTTAAGTGCAAATTATTTCTAATACACCATGATAGAATTTCTGCATTCACACATTATTTAATATTGTTCAAAAATACAAATTGTATTGAAAAGAAAAGTTTCAGTCTCTGCAATTGGATATCAGTAGCACAAAGTAATTCATTTTTTTTTAAAAAGGGTATCCCCTTTTTCCTGACATGCTGCCTGCTTTGTGTGTGTATGAGGTGGTTCTTTTTTTATTATTTTAAATTTTATTATAACCAAAAATAAACAAGTTAGTACAAATCATACTTATAAAAAATACATAACAAATCCTTCCTCTACAGATGTAACTCAGTCATTACTGACATACAGGATAATTACCTTAAATAATAATGAAATCCAACATTTCAGGAGGCAACTTTTCACTTTCTGAAACAGTAGAATTAACATATTCTAGATAAGGGAGCCATTTTTCTATTATGGTATTTTTGAATGTTGGTGTTTCCATTAGTAGAAGTTGTGTTATGTCCCTCACCTTAATACACCATTCCTCTACCGTTGGAACCTTAATACTCTTCCAAACTTGAGCTACCAATTTTTTGCCAACTAACAGTAACATCGAGATAAGTTCCATGCGTAGGGGGGTCGACCAGTTTTCTGGCCACAAATTCAGTAGAATTACTTCTGGTTTTAGAGGTACCATTGTGCCTATCATATCTGAAATTTTAGCCATAATACTGGCCCAAAAATTACTTATTTTGGGGCATGACCACCAGCAATGCAAAAAATTACCCTCCATTCCACAACCTTTCCAACACAAAGCATTATTCTTTAGCTTACTTTTGAACAACTTTACCGGAGTCAAATGCTATCGTGTTACAATTTTGAATTGTTGAGTTCATAAGTTTATTGCCCTACTTTTTAAAGCTGGAGTGTTCCAAATTAGCTCCCATTGCTCCTCTGAAATTTGTATGCCACAGTCTCTCTGCCATGCATACTTCTGGGAAGTGGGACTGTTCCATATTTTTTCCATTAATATTTTATATATGATAGAGATTAGCCCTTTATTATCTTAGTGATTCTTTTTTAACACTATCTCAAAAGGTATGAGGTGGTTCTTAATCAAGAATCTGAACATACAACTCCTTACCTGTAGCCTGAAGTGAGAAAGTTGAGAAAAAGCTCAGCTCCTGATTCTACCAATTATATAAACTGGCAGAAAGCAAAACTACTGGAGAAGTTAAAATCTTTGGATTTTATTTTCTGTGAGCTGTGTGGGCCACAATTGAAATAATCTTCATGGCAGTCATCACATGGATCTAACCCTGTTTTCTCTCATAAACTCTTAGCATAGAAATCCTTCTCTGTAGTCCTATTTACAGAACTCAGGAAACCATTCCTATTGCTGCATTACTTTTCCTCATCACTGAAGACAAATAGTGTTAAGGGTTTGCCTTATATCCATCATGTTCTTGCTGAAAGCCAGAGGTCACAAGACCACTGTTAGCTCAGCTGCTGTTGCTGAGAAAGAGCCTTAAAAAGGGGTGCAACCACACTGGCATGGATCCATTGATAATATTGACAGGACCCAAGTTCATCTAAGCTCGGACAAAAGTAACTGGGCTGATATGGGTCTGTCTCCGTCATCCTTGAGAGATCATCCACATAACAATCTGCATTCCCTTGGCAGCAAAGGGATGATGAAAAGATTTATCACTGAATTTTACTGTCTTGGAGAAATCTCCCTGGCAGTGACATTTATTCAGTTGTGAATAATCTCTCTAAGGAAAAGATGACAGTCATTTCCAGTGCTTGGAGAACCAAGGTAATTTTTTTTGTAATTAAGATTTGTATTAAGCTTTTGAAAAAAAAATCAAACATTAGGTTAAGAAAACCTTTAGAAGAGAAAGAGAGTAGTAATGGTAGTATTCTGCTGGTGTATTCATACAGTGCTAGGAAATGTCTCCATATGCTCTGGAATTTATCTTCCATTGCTCAATTGGTACATGTTGCATTTTCTACCAAGACCAAAAGAATCTCCATCCATTTCTCTAGGTGAAGTAATTGATTTAGTATAGGTCTTTTCACAACAGGAGAAGCTTTACCCGGAGTAGGTAAAGAATGCTGTGCAAGCAATAGCAGTATGTAATCTTCAGCAGAAGTGTCAATTAAACGTAGGCTCAGGCATTAGGGCTTGCATTGAAATCCTCTGCATCTTAGTATATATCTGAAGAATGGAACCAGAGATGCTGGCAATATCTGAGACCTTAAATTTATTATTGGATTGGTGGGGGTGTCCAAGCCTCATTTCAGACATCTGGGTGAAATCAAAAGACCAATATGTAGCTTACAGGCCCTTGTATACACTGCAGCACTTGGTGTGGATTGGACACTTCCCGTTACCCCTCCCCCCCTCTCCACACACACACACATTTCATGATATTCTCCTTGGGCAAAGGAGGGGCAGTGGAAAGGGTTGGTTTCATTCTAGGAAGGAAGCAGGGAAGCCTTGGATACTCCTGCACTTATATGAACCCCCTCCCCCAGTAAAGAGTTCGTGAAATTTACAAAGCCTGACTGAGTTTACTCTTGCCAGAGAGCCATGCTATAAACCATTGGTATGGGTTTTTGGCACTTGCTGTGTTTTCTCACCCTTGGCCCTTTAGGGTAGGATCTCTTGCCAGGTAGTGCTTTCCATAGGCTTTGGCGACAGCTTGGCTGATCCAGAGCATTCCAAACAATTTAGAGACAAAGATCTTGGCATACACACTTACGCTCCTACTGATCTTGCTTTAACAAAGCCATCCAAAACTTTGAGGGAAAAGCTGCTTTTTCACAGCCAAATGTGCTTCGCGTGTGAATAAACTAACCATGTTGTACACAGCCCTGTTGCTGTCCACCAGAAGAAAAAGAAACAGCCTCTTTTCCTGAGAAGACAGTATCCAAAATAGTTTGATTAGAAGAATAGTAGCTAGCCCAAATTCAGCCTTGATTATTTTTCATGGCATCATATAAACCTAGCTCACTTACTGAAAACTAGCCCATTCTAACTCAGAATTCCTTACCACCCCACTCCCAAGTTAGAAGCATGCCTAGAAGTTTAGAAGATGCAACAAAGAGGCAGCATTTTTAGGAGGTCAAACTACTTCATTTATACAAGGAAATGGGTTATGAAAAAACATGAGAACTTACAGTGCAATCCTATGCAGGGTTACTTCTGCCTATGCCCACTGAAACCGATGGACGTAGACCGGCATAACTATGCAGAGAGTTGCAGTAATTTGTGAAGGAAGAGGTTGGGGTATAGATAGTACTCTCTGTTGAAATTTATTAAATAATGTTGTGGCCATAGAGGAGACAGTGATCATGAATGCTTTGGGAGTGGTTGGCTTGGCTATCTGTCAGTTGTAGAGAATAAGGATGGGCAGAAGATCTGAAGAAAAGAGGGAGAAATGAAGCAGGCATCTATTAAAACAAGCTTAGAAGAACACACGAAGCTGCTTTATACTGAATCAGAGGGTGGATGACCAAAGCATGGGGGAGCTCATGGAGCTGCAATAGTGAGGAAGGCTGAACTTCACATATCAATTTGAAATAAGCAGCCAAATCTTTGGTTGCAAGTCTCTATTTTTAAACATAGAGCATAATGATAACCAGTGGCTGGATGCCGAATAAGATTCTAACTCAAGATTCTAACTCATGATTACTTTTAAACAAGTATGTCAGTCAGTCATTAAAGCAATAAATCTGATGATTGGTATATGACAAAATCAACATTAGTTGGCCTTTTTGGTCAGTTTTATTTCATTGAACTGGTCTACAGCATAGCGAACTGTGATTTGAACCAATTCCATTATTCACAAGAATAGTTTACTGAAACCCAGAAGAGAATAAAGCCAACACAAATTCATCCTTTTCTAAAATATTGGAGTTTCCAGTTCTGTCCTTGAATATAAAAGTTATATTGTAAATGCTCTTATTTGACGGAACAGCCCTGCTGACTCACAAGCAGCATTCAGTTCCAGTCCTCCAGGTGTCAGTGACCACCCTGAATCTCCCCATAATGCACTGCTCTCCTAGCCCACCCAGCCCTCAGAGGGGTTTATCTTTTTTGCTTTTCCTTTAGAACATTGCCTCCAGAAGATCATGCCCACCAATAAGTCCTAGTTTCTCTTCCTTTGTTCCTATTAAAGGATCTGCCTACAGGCCACTACCCAGTGACTAGTTAACACAGGGACAGCTTACTGCACTTGTGTGATGCTGCGGAATTAGCAGTCAACCAATCAGCTGCCTAGTTTCCCAGGTGACCAATTCAAATAGCAACTTATGCCCTTGCGGGTCTTGTTCTAAGGCAAGCTCCTTAACTGAGCAGTTACATTGTTCTGAAAATATGCCATTACCTTGGAGTCATTGCATGGAGGCAGCCAACTATTCATCTGCTCCAAGTGGCAACAGCAGATATTAAGATGGAGCCTGGTTGTGAGAGCTCCTTCCTCCAGATGGAATAAGCCAAAATTGTTCCCTCTCCATGCCAAATGATTTTATCTATTCTGTTTTCTCACCCCCTTATGGGTCAAAGAATCCTTTCCTGAAATCTCTAGGAAGATACCATGTAGCCCATCATACACTCCCAACTCTCTGTGTTCTATCTAGGTGTGAGTTTGTCTTTGGCCAAAGGGCCATTTGCATTTACAAAGCTTTGATGGCTAGTGCAATTGGCAAAACGGATGATGTTTGGGAGCTGTTGATTTCCCTTTCCAACCTGTCTTTTGCTAACCAAGAAAAACTTTTTAAAACGAAGTCTGAGTTTTCTGCAAAGCCCAAACCTCAAAACTGCATTTCTTCCCACCTCATATACATATATGGTGTGACCTTACTTGGAATACTGTGTGCTACTTTGCTCACTGTCTCAAAAAGAAAGAAAAAAGACATTGCAAAGCTGAAGAAGGAATGGGGAAGGCAGCCAAGATGAATAAGGGGTTGAAACATATTTCCTTCAAAGAAAAGCCAGTTAGTGCTGAACAGACTGGATCTTTTCAATTCATAAATAAGATGCCTTGAAGACTAAATAGAGGTGTATAAAGTTATGAATATAGTGGAGAAAATGGACAGAGAACTTCTTCTGCCTCTCCCATAATAATAGGATTTGAGGGCACACGCTGACATTAACGGGCAATAGATTTTCACTCAACAAGTAATTCAGTTACAGAATTCCCCACTGAATGTATTGATGGACACTAGGAGATGAATTTAAAGAGATTCATGGAGGAGAGGTCAATCAATAGCTACTAGCCAAGGCAATTAAACTGAATCTCCATATCCTGAGGCAATAAACCTCCCAAGTCCTAATGCTTGAAGGCAATTTCAAGAGGAAGTCTTGGCCCCTATGCCCTGTTGGCTGGCCCTCCAAGGCCACTGTGTGAAACAAGATACTAGACTAGATGGACCACTGGTCTGATCTAAGAGACAACTTTTAGGTTCATGATGCTGGACCAAAGGTGGGTGAGTACTCAAAGGGCTTTCCCTTATGGAACACAGCTATGCTCACAAACTTAAAAAAAAATTTTTTACCATTACAGGGAACAGTTCGAACAGCACCAGCATCAGACCCAGGAGACAGCAAAGGAGACGGAAGCTGGACCGGGGGCGGTCTCGCAGCCGCCGGGCTGCCACTTCCCGTCCTGAGCGAGTGTGGCCTGATGGAGTTATTCCTTATGTGATCAGTGGGAATTTCAGTGGTGAGTGAGTGGCTATGAAGACTGGTGTGTGTGTGAAATGCATGCACACTGTTAGCCCTTCAGCCTCTTATGTAGTTTGAGAATACTTTGTGTAAGGGCCTGATTAGATGCTGGAGTTTGTTGAAGATACCTTCATGCCAACCTGTGTGATGTTTCTTGTGCAATCTGTAACTCCAGGCCTGATTAACATATGAACCTTCTTCCACTTTCTTTGCACTTCTGCTTTCTCTACATTTTAGGAGAGAACTGCAGTGTCTTGCTTTCTCTGCTTTGTGATTTCATGCTGTGTTAAGGAATGTGGACTGTGCTGTATTTTGGTGACCATTTACAGATGTGCCTAAAATCCACCACATACATTCCTATTGTCTTTATTCCAACTATCCAAAAGCACTATTTATTGCACTCCGTGGAACTTCACCTTGTTGATCCCATGCAAACATGCATTTCAATATCTGATTATCATTATTAAATGATTCCCAGAGCTATTTAGGTAAATGAGGCTGTATTAGAATAAATAATTGCCATATTCCTTAATAGACTAATCAATGTGTACAGTCTGAATTGGTGAAAATGTGTCAGTACACATTTGTAAGAATTATACATCTCTCAGTTCTTGTCAGATATTCTATAATAGTTTTAGAGAGACTGCTATTTGCAGCCTTTGCAGATCATGCAGGCTCTTCAGCCAGTTTTCTGTCCTTCCATAATTCAGTGTGTTGTGTCTCAAATGCAAATGTCAGGACCCTCTGCTGGCAGCCAGTAAGGCATGTTTCAGAAATTGGGATTCTCTAGCAATGAACCACTAGAGGAACCAAATGACATTGCTTTAACTTTTCCCAAAAGCCCATGGTTCTCACACCCCTTCCCACATCCTTACATTGTGCTTCTTTCTCTCTTCACTGCAGCTGTTCCTTTCCTGCCTCCCTTCAACCAATTAATCTCCTTTTTAGGCTTAGAAACCCCTGGAACAGCCTGTTCCCAGATCAGAACTAAGCCAATGAGAGGGAGAGCAGGCAGGTGTCCCTCTGAGGTGGGCTGTGGCCTATGATCAGCCTTTTGTCAGCCTGAACCCTAGCATCAAACATAGCCATCATGTTTCAAAGTACCAACTAGTGGCTGATTTTTATGTTTAGGTTTGTTGTTGATTGTAACCTAGTTGCCTCGTCTCTTTAGCAAGTTGAACAAAAAGTACTTGGATGTTCTGCCACTATAATTCCCAAGCTGTGAGGCAAAATATTTGTCCAGTTGTCTGTTTTGAGCCAGGGTTTGTGAGCTTGCACCGTTGGAAGCAGCTGTTGTCCTTAGAACCTTGTGCTTCTGTATGTGTTGAGATATATTTGTCGTGCTTACAAGTGGACTAGAAGAAAAGCTCTTCAGAACAGAGTTCTCATCTGCTGCTTCCAATTAATGGAATAGCATTCCAAGGAAGAGCCATAAAGTCATCATTTTCTGCTTAGTTGTGAAGGAGGGCATCTTTTCAGATGTTACGGGGGAAGCCTGTGTTGAGGACCTCCCATCCTTCCTAGAAGCCATTAGTAAAGTTTCTACAACACCCTAGAATTGACTTGATACCTTATGTCTCTCTTAGCAAGTGATCTCAACCCTACACTTTTAGAGAGCTGGCTACAAGTACTTCAGCCAATGTTTGACCTCTTCATGTTTCCTGCAGGCAACCAGCGAGCAATCTTTCGACAGGCCATGCGCCACTGGGAGAAGCACACCTGCGTCACTTTCTTAGAGCGGAATGATGAAGACAGCTACATAGTGTTTACATACAGGCCTTGTGGGTAAGAAGGGGGGGCAGAACTTCTTAGTAGGTAATGGGTCTTCTGTTGTTCATAGCCAAAGGAAAAGTTTCATGAATCTCAGCCCTCTGTGTATATCTGGACTCCCTAGTACTTTCCAAAGAGGAAGGGAATACTGCGAAGTGATTTATGCATTAGACTAAAGGTCAGAAATAGTTGATTGCTCATCCAGCATTGTCTTGCTCATCCAGCATTGTCTGCTGTGTGGGCTGGTTTATGCAATCAGCTTTCCTGGGATAGCAAACCATTCCCATAACTTTCATCCCCTTTCTGCCCCTGTAACATTTTCAAGGACTGAATCAGTGGTTGGATGAGATGGAAAGAGAGAAAAAGAACCTCTCTGACCTCTGACTTGTCTCCCTTTATCTGAGGGTAAGTGGTTTGGGATTTTGCCCCTGGAGTAAACAATTGGAAGGCTGTTATCTCCTGATAATCATGAACACAGTGACCTAAAACTCTCAGTTGAACCAATGGGACTTAATGCCATTCTTCTTAAGGATGATATTAGGCTCAGAACACGCTGAGTGAGCATGAGCAACCTGTTCACCACCCTATCCAATTTTATGCCCTGCACTGGCAGCATTCTGTTTGCAGTAGGGACAGCTAATATAACAGTGGCATTTGCAACTGTAAATTCCTTTTATCTTTGATCTCTGCCAGCAGAAAGGTGCTTAGGAGTGATCCTATCTCCTTTCACTGGGAATATCAGGAAGAGGACCCCTCTGTAAATCATGCTCTCTATATAGAATAAATTGTGCAACAAGATAAATCAAGCAAATTTGCTTAATATGCATAAGGTATACAAGTCACTGAATTCTTTTCCTGATGTGGAATTTTAATTAGATTGATGTTCAATTTTAATCTTTTTTCATGCAGATTAGTTAGTTTCCTTTCTGGTCTATTGTGTGTGTATGTTCTATGCAATGATTTAATATCCACCTACCATAACACAAATGGTTTCTGAATGTACTCATGGGCTCTCAATAGCTGACTTCCGTGTTCTTGGGAGCCACTCTTTTTTTCAGGTGGCAGCCCAGATTTTCATATTAAGTAATGAAGTTGCTGTTGCTTACAGTGACCGCTTCATAGTTGTATGAACCATGTATGCTTGAGCATGACTGTGACACTAAATGCAAAAAAGATGTAATATTAAAATATGAAATATCTCTAATACACAACTTTTCAAAACAAATTTCTTTTTGAGTGAATCTGTGGGCAAAATTTTAGCAAGACAAGGCAGCCGGGAGCCAAATAATTATTTTTGTTGTTGTTGACTGTGTCCTGGATGAGTTTGGTTTTGGTTTTTTGCCCTTCTAGCCCTGTTTTCACCCAGATCACAAAGATTACAGAAATTAGAGAGGCAGTTCCAAAATATTTATCTCAGGAAAAACAAAAACCTGGACACATCTTTTATCCAAAAATGATATCTGTGGAAAGGCAATAGTCATAAATCATCTTTTTTTGGCAGCTCACAGAAAAACCAAATTAATAAGACAACATGTTGCCACCAGCAGGGTGGGAAGACTGAAGCTTTTCATAGGGTTAAGAAATCTGCAAGGCTGTACATTGGAGCATCCATGCTAATCTTTGTCCTTTGGAAACTTTTAATAGACTCTTGCAGGGTTTTTTTGGGTTTCTCTGAAGTTTCTGCAGTCTTGGTGGGTCTTGTCTTTCCAAACACAACCTTGACAGCAAAGTAGTTTTCACATAGTATGAGTGTTTGTTTAAATGCTTTCCTATATATGCATTTAAAATTTAAAAACCTCTGATTTTAAACGGATCTTTGTTTCTCCCTCAAGGAATCCTCTTTGGGTTTGGATCCCCATGTAACTTTGTATTGTATATTCTGTAGCTGAGTTTATTCTGATGCATGGCCTTCTCCACCATGTAGATGTTGCTCATCTCCTTAATTTGGAGACGGAAGGAAAGGAGAGCATATGAAGCAAGGACTGTGTTAAAAAATTAAGAGAACTGTTAAGTGGGTACAGACCACAAGAAGAGAAGGAACAGAAAGAACAATAACCCTGTAGCAAAAGATCACAAACATCAGAACAAACAGCTACGTTGGATGGTATCAGGTGAACATAAAAAGCAGTTGAGATGCTAAGTTTGACAATCTCTTCTTCTCCATACAGGTGCTGTTCTTATGTGGGACGCAGAGGAGGAGGACCTCAGGCAATCTCCATTGGGAAAAACTGTGACAAATTTGGCATTGTGGTACATGAGCTGGGCCATGTCATCGGGTTCTGGCATGAGCACACACGCCCAGACAGAGATGCCCATGTGTCCATTATCCGTGAAAACATCCAACCAGGTAAAGCCTCTGATTTCCTCCCTACTTTCCCTCCCTTCCATGCTCCATCGTATTAGAACAGTTTGGTATGGTGGGTAAGAGCTGTAGACCGTAATCTGGAGAACCAGGTTTGATTCCCCATATGCAGCTAGTGGGATGACCTTGGGTCAGTCACAGTTCCCTCAGAGCTGTTCTCTCGAGAGTAGTTCTCTTGGGACTCTCTCAGCCCCACCTACCTCACATGGCATCTGTTGTGGGGAGAGGAAGGGAAGGTGATTGTAAGCCAATTTGAGACTCGAGTGAAGGTGCGGGGTATTATTACAATCTTCTAGAACAAAGTTATTAGTGGTCCAGCGACATCTGTTTGCTGAGCAGACCAAGAGAATTCCACCCCCAGTCCCATTGTCCTTCCACTACCCAATCGCATATGCACCCTTTTACTTCCACCCATTCATCTAGCCAGTGCTGCTTTTTGCCTATCATATCCAGCAGCACAATGCTTAATGTATTCCCCTTCCTACAGCACCCATCCTTTGCCTGACACCATTGGACATATTGGAAAAGCAACAGAGGCCCAGTTCTCAACAAAGAGCCCAGGCGCACAGTGGAACAAGTGTGCCCTCAATTTAGCTACAGAGTTGTGCTGACTAAGCCAGAAATAATCAGCAGTTGCTCAGTTAGCAATAATTCAGTATTCAGGAGCAAGACACTGCCCTGGGCTTTCTTAAGCAGTTATGACCCTAATCTTCATTTAGTTGGGAGCAGGATAGAACATCTGTCCTTCAAGAGGGAGGCAGCGTGGGATGCAACTAGTTAGTACTGCTGTGTGAGTTGGAGAAATTGAAGCTACTAGCACATGGAATTTACTCCAGAGCCAGTACAGTCCAGCCTGGGGTTTCCCTCATGCTTCTGCCTCTGATTGTTTCCGCAGGGCAGGAGTATAACTTCCTGAAGATGGAGCCCGAAGAAGTGGAGTCATTGGGAGAGACATATGATTTTGACAGCATAATGCACTATGCACGGAACACCTTCTCCAAGTGAGAGCTCAAAAATACTATTGCTTCCTATGTTCACCAAACCCACACACATATTCACTCATGCACATGTATACCTGGCTGTTCTTTCAGGTGAAGGTCACACCTTTGGTAGGGCATTACCCCACCCCAGCCCAAAACTTTGAATGGGCCTATGACGCTGAGGGATACAGAATCTCTTGTTGGTCTGGGCACTGGTCTATATCTATACCTAAGCCATTTGCAGAGCTGACCTAGATAGTTTGGGCTCCAGGTGGGAACTGTGATGCAGAGCTCACACACACTGTCAGCTAACCTTTCTGTTTCCAGCTGCTGATATTAACCCCAAGAACAGCCGTTTGCCAGATGTGAGAAGACAAAGCAGTGTGGTTGTGATTGCTGACAAGCCTGTTTGGGATGGTCACAGATTGTGTTTGCTTGATATTGCAAATTATGAAAAGCTTTCTCTCTCTGGGATGAAGAGAAGGGACCAAGTCACGGGATGTGTGGGAGCATTTGCACAGCTAATGTGTGGATATACCAAACATGGCTGGATCAGCTTAGATATCACTGATGGAAACTACTCTTGCTTGGGAGGAACTTTAACTCTCAATTGTTGCGATTTTTTTCCCTTTCCCGTGATATTTGAAGCCTTCTATCCTGTGACATATGGCTGTTGTTCCTGGACATTGCTTCAGATTTTATTTTTTATTTTGTTTATTTAAAACATTTTAAAGGTACTTTTTCACCCACCTTAGGATCCTCAGTGTGGTGAATTATAAAACATTAAAACAATATTCAAAATACATATAAACAGCTTTTTTTTTGTAGCAGGAACTCCTTTGCATATTAGGCCACACACCCCTGATGTACCCAACCCTCCAAGAGCTTACAGTACTACCTGTACTAAGAGCCCTGTAAGCTCTTGGAGAATTGGCAACATAAGAGTGGTGTGGCCTAATATGCAAAGAAGTTCCTGCTACAAAAAAGCCCTGCATATAAATATATATAAACACATGAACAGGAGTAAGATATGTGTTTTCCCACATTTTTCTTTCAAAACAATTGAAAGAAGGTGGCATTAGATGGCATGTGTCCAACCCCCATCCCTTGCACATTTCCTTTAGAAACACTTGGTGACTGAACTGCTTATGTTCAGCTGACTCATTATCACTTTGGGTTTGGGAAGCAATTTCCTGATTGTCTGGTGACCCTGTGTCCTCTTCCTCTGTAGCATGTGTGCATGTGTGTGTACATGTGCACATGCACAGCACATGCACACAATGACCCTACTTTTGGAACACTGTGGTCCCAATTATGTGAGAACTGTGAGCTAATGTGTTGGGTGTTGAGTCTAGCCTTTCAGTAAATCAGGGAGTTGAATTAGGTCATAGTCTTCTGGTGCTTTCTGTTTTTCAAATGCCTGTCCCAAGAAGAGGGTTATATTTCTGCCCTAATTCTCACTGTGGTGGTAAACTGGTGTCTGGTCTTCAGACTGCTTGCATTATTTGGGTTTTTTAATACAAAATATTTCTCTGAGTATGGAAAAGTAGTGGAATCCTTTTCCTTGCTATCTAGTTTTCTATGTTCCTTTTTTTTCTGCCTAGAGGATCCTACAGTCATGAGAGCTTCTGCCTGCCTTCTGAAGGCGTCCACTGCAGACACAAGTTTCTCCCATGATAGAGAACCTGGTTTCTATCTGGTTTTAATTAGAGTGTCACAAAATATTGTAAACTAGCTATTGTACATATAATATAGATTTAGAAAAATTAAAACAGTATTTAGTTCCTCAAAGAGGGTGGTCAGTCCCCCTCTGGAGCACTGAAAGTAAGCATCTCTGATATTTTGTGTGTGTGTGGCAGAGAAAAATATGGCTGTCTTTCTGAACCAGAGTAACTCCCCCATAATGTGAGAGAAAGGATGTTGAACTGCTAGCACATGGGTGATGATAACATAGCTTAATAGCATTTGGAAAGGCCCATGGCTTTTTTTTTGTTGTCACAGGAATGACTCTTTATATATTTTTTTGACCCATCATATTTCACAGGTATGATAGCCAGGGCCAACTTAGTTGTCAACCCCCCCACTTCTCTGTCTTCCTAGTGTCTGTCTGCTGGTTTATTAAAAGGCTTGGAACTAGCAGGGGACTTAGAATGTGGCTCACAATGTGGGGCCCTGGAGTCTTTTTATCTAGTAAAATGAGAGTAGAAATCAAAGTGTCTAATAGAAGAAGGGCTTTCATGGACTGGAACAAACAGAGGAGATGGCTTTAATGGAATTACTCCCAAGGAAGCCAACAGGTGCACAGACTTTTAGTCAGAGTCAGTCCTGTGGAGGACTGGGGCCAATATTTCTCACATGCATCTTGTGCCCTGTCAGTGCAAGGAGAACTCTGTCTTTCCTTCATCCTTTGTCTCTTTTTATCTGAGACTCTGTGAAGGGGATTCCTTGCCCTGGCTGCCAGGCACGCACGGAACCCTGAGGTTCTCTTCTTTCTTAGTCTGGCTTTTGAATAGCACCACAGTAGGCCTTTCTAAGTCCAGGCGCAATCAGACACAGAACAGAACTGCTGAATGTGCTTCTGCGTGTGCCCAAGCGCGAGCTGGAGAGCTCCAGAGAGAAAGAAACAGCTGCCTCATTCATGTGGCAGGGAGTATGCTGATGCCAAAGGGCATGTGGGGGGAGAAACAAGCAGAGGGGGAAAGGAGGGGTGGTCTGCAGCCAGGGGCAGTGAAGAGGAAAAACTGTTGACTCAGTGAATTTCTCTGCTCTGAAGCACTTTGGAATCAGGATACTCCTCTCAGAAACGCAAAAGGAAAGCCTGCTTTGAGTTCCACTTAGAGGCCTGGGCTGGAAGGTCATTTTGGAGCAGCAACTTGAATAAGCTGAAACTTCTCTGTAGAGGAGAATCTCATTACGTGATGGTCCGAAGGCAAACATCAGCACTCCTGTCAAAACAGCCCTGGCAGGCTCTATCAAGCTGGCAATGACCGGACGGCTTCCTGCCTTCTCTAGGAATCAGGAGTAAAGCCGAATGTTTACCTTAGGAAAGGCAAAGGGAGGCAGTGTCTGTGCACTCGTGAAATGTCAGCGCCACTCTGTCTCTCTCCCTTCCGAGCTTGGGCTGCTTGCTTCTCTTCTGTTCTGTGTACATTCACCATCCTGACATCTGCCTGTACTTTCAGCAGTAGTTTTGCACGAGCAAAATGTAGGAAGAGTTTATGTAGAATAGATGTAGCTTCCCCCCCATAAACAAGGCATCTCCATGCTGAAAGGTGGAAGCTGGCCATACACATTGCAGTGTCTGGCAGTAGTTCTTGTGGGTCATGTGGATGTCTGGAGGCCACCATGAATTGAATGCTTTCAGCAGGATGCACTTTAGGGATTAGGCCATATGTAGTACATAAGTGGATAAAATTCCAACAACTTAACCTGCAAGTATTCCCCTGGCTCTGATTTTACCACTTTAACTTAGCCTAGTTTCAGAAACTCAGACAAAGAAACAGTTCTGTAGATCAGACCAGGCCCTCAGTAGGTCTTTTACCCTTATGTTTCCATTTTTCTATTGCTCACAATGAACTAAATGAACAGGTTTATGTGTGTCTGGGAAGTATCATTTATACTTTGTGAGGTTGAGATGAGTCTTCAGCATTCCACAGCTGGAAATAACAAAAATGACAAAAGATTCTTATTTCAAAGCAGACACAGCTGAGCAGTCTGGAAAGGACTCTGGCAAGATTTCATAAGTTGGGTAGAGGAGACCTCGGAAATGGCAGGTGATATTGATCACTATCAGACCGAGTCTAACATAGGTTGCAGACATGGAAAAGCCATTACAGTAGCCTCTTCATCCTCATTGCTGCTACATCCACTCCTCCCCACTGCACGGTTGCTTCTTCACAGAGGTGTTTTTCCACCTTGGTTTCTGAATTGGAGCCCCCTCTTTTTAAGCTTCCACGTGATGTCATGTTGTAATTGTCTCCCGCTGCCAATAAGAGAGACTGTCAACATAACCCCCCCCCCCCCCCAAAAAAAAATGCAACTACCTCCAAGGTCCACATAAACTGATTTCCACTCTGAATCAAATTAATTTCACAACTTTTGCCAAACACACTATGGAATGAAACTTGATGTTGGGATGGGTAGACTGGATGGATTGTAGCTAGAATCCCAGCAGAAGGGTTCTTCAGGAAACTTTCCTGATTCTTTTAGCCCTTCCCCACAGATATCAATAGAGGATAATGGTAAAGGTAGTCCCCTGTGCAAGCACCAGTAGTTTTCCGACTCTGGGGTGATGTCTCATCACGACGTTTTCACAGCAGACTTTTTACAAGGTGGTTTGCCATTGCCTTCCCTGGTCATTTATACTTTACCCCCAGCAATCTGGGTACTCATTTTACCAACCTCAGAAAGATGGAAGGCTGAGTCAACCTTGAGCCGGCTATTTGAACCCAGCTTCCGCCAGGATTGAACTCAGGTCGTGAGCAGAGCTTGCACTGCAGTACCAGAGCTTACCACTCTTTGCCACAGGGCTCCTTAAATAGAGGATAGTTCTTGGGAAAAGAATCTGGTTTTAGAGATCAAATTTTACCCATTTCTTGGAAGTTTAATGTAGACAATGTTACTTGCCTATGCCTGTTACTTTGCAACCTACTTCTCTGTTCTCTTGGCCCATCTGTGATCCACTCGGGCCAAGCATGTCATGTTCTGAACTTTTCTCCGATGTATATCAGCAAAGAGCCCACTCTTTCTTCACAGAACTGCCTCCTGTGTCTGCCCAGGAAAGCATCTTCTTTTCATTTACCCCTTCCCAAAGGGATGCTGAGTTTCTGGAGGTACAAATCACTAATCATCTTGAGTTCAAGGAAAGGGAACAAATAAGCAAAGCCTGACTTCCGCAGCTGGGGCTTGCAACAGACTTCCTTGTGTTACATCACAACCCTATCGCTTGGTAGATCATGCTTTCATTTGACGTCGAACTGTCTTTCACTGGGAAGTTGTCTGTGGATTATCCTTCCCTTTTTGTTGGCTTGTCATTGTTTTCCCTGAGGAGGCAGGGTTGGCAAGCAAATCTAAGTGCAAGGATTCATGCATGCTCCACAGATGTATATGGCTGTGGGCTAAGAGGGTGTGGCCCATGGAATTTTATTCTTGCTCAGCATGCTTGGGCTGGTATTGTTAGCTGTATTGAGGCTGCCAAGGACATGCCTCCAGGTCTCTCTTCTGTAATGCAGACACAGTCCAACTATGTGATAGATGCATGAGCATTACTCCCAAGCTGCCTACAGTGAAAGGAAGGGCTTCCTTTATCATTAGGGTTGCTATCTTTTATTATGATTTGATGTGCCTTTCACCTGCAGCTACCTGTATAAATGTAGTCTAATAACATGATCGTATCATATAGGGAAGTCTGGCTCTGCAGCACCTGTCCCCAAATCGATTGCCAGAATTGATTCAACTGATCTGGTGGGCTGAATGAGAGTCCTCTTTCTCCAACACTTCTCCATGTGCATCCCCTCCTGAAGCTGCATGCTCAGTGGAAGAGAATGACTGTCCCAGACAGCAGGGATGTATATAATACAATTATATCCAGTTTGACCCAACAGCTGTGAGGCTCTCTGGGGTTTGAACCAGGAGGCTGAGACCTAGATTAGTGAGTTTACTCATGGCTATGGCTGTTCAGGACTAGTGAACAGAGTTGTATTTGACAAATAGTATGAAGACTCTAGATTGAATGGAGATCGTATAAATTCTAGGAGCCAGGCCTTTGACCCTTGCCTGGTTGACAGAACAATACACTTCAAGCTCTTGTTAAAGATCCAGCACATTCCTGAAGCTCCAGCAACTTATTTCAGGCACATGCTCTAGGTCTGGATTCAGGCTCCATTGCCCAAGGCCCTGTTCCAGTCTTATTTAGTGACTGGCTTCAAGATGTCTTCCAGTGAGAACCAAAAGATTGAAGTATCTGAATTGAATGGGGGATGTTGCAATCAGGACTTTAGGCGTCCCATGGACAAACCACCATCTCCCTATTCTTTAGACTCTTACATTAGCAGAACATGATATCTGCAGAGCTCTCCTCCCTACATATTCAGATTTCCCAGCCCTTCTCCCAAGAGCTTTGCTTAATTCATCCAGTTTTACACGCATTTTCCAAGAACAAGCCTGGTATTTTAAGCCTGTTAGAGAAACCCAGACCCCAGCTGTCAGCTGGGCACTGGTAGGCTTGCTGTTTCATGACTCAGATTCCAAGATTTACAGTAAACTCCATGCAAGCTTACTTGCGGTGATACGGTCCCTGACATTGTGTTATCATTGTGTTTTCCTCTTTCATAGCAAAAATTAAGAAAATGGAAGAGAAATGGCTTGTGGCAATCCATGGTTCTGCTGGTAGAGGCCACTCTGTCTTGGGCTTCCCTTCACTCCTTTTCTGATTTTTTTTTTTTGCTGCTTCTAGACTGCTTCAGCTGCCAGATGTGGGCCCTTGCCAAGTGGAGGAAGGTGTAACAATAACTGTAGTAGGCCAGGAAAATATTCCTGAAAATCACTCAGGGTAGGAAGATGGAAATTGTAGGTCACCAGAGAAAATTGTCCACCTCCCTCCCCCTTTCAGACTTAAGCATGTCCATATGGGCAATAGGAGGAAGGGAAAGTTCCACTGGCTAAATGGAAATCCCCATAAATTCAGAGGGGCTAGCATGCCGGCAGAGGTTCCCACTCTCTCAATGAATTTCCCTTTGGTTGTCTCTGACTTTACTCAGATGCAGTAAATAAACTGCAATTTGTTCACAATGTGAAGTGAGTCTGAAATCCTCAGTCTTGTGCCCCCCCTTCTCTTGCATATGAAGCTGAGATTGAAGACTTCCTGGTTTATGAAATCTTTGATCTAACTGTTCATTATTGAGACATTTGTATTTAGGCTCTCTAACAGATTGAAGGTTGGATCCCCCCCCCCAAAAAAAACCAGTCTGTGGGCAATAATAATAACAACAACAATGCAACCCATT